>NW_027361701.1:5145000-7645000 GCF_039654945.1 Dendrobates tinctorius | reverse complement strand
GACAGGGCTTGGACCAGCATTTCTAACTTAAACATTGCTCAGTAACAGGTGGATGAGTGACAGGTGTAGGCCTGGTGGTATAAGAGCCCTGCCATATTCAGGCAAGACACATGAAGGAGACCCTACTTGGAGCCAAAACATTTTAGAAAAATTAGGGGTGGAGACCATTAAAGAGGCATCAATTTATTTTATTTTTTACTCACTTATATAGTGTCATTAATTCCACAGCATTTTACAGACATTATCAATTTCCCCAGAATAGAAATAGTATAATGGGGCACTGACTACCCTTCCACTACATGTAGCCCACCAGATTTGGACCCCACTTAAAGTCTCCACATTTCATAATATTGTAACATCAGCAGCAGTAGCAGCAGCAGGCACAGAAGCCACGTCATAGGGGTCACAGACTGCAATAATGCGAGATCAATGCAGTACACTAAAAACTATACCATCGCCTAGTCTGTGACTGGGGTGCACAAGCCATTGGAGATCCATGATTCGTTCATCTTGATGAAAGTTAGATGGTTTATACACTTTCAGAGGACAGGCAGATGCGCTTATCCTTCAGGACACCACAAGGAAAAGGTTGAAGACACGTTCTGAGAGAACGATGGCTGGTGGGCATGACAAAACCTCCAAGGCATGACAGGCACCCGCAATCCACTATTCCATTTTTGAAGATCAAAATGCATAGGGTCCAATCCCCCCTGATTGCATTGATACTGAGCTTGAAATACTCTTGCACCACATTCTCCAGTTGTTCATTACGTGCCAGACTTGTACTCTAAAAAATGTGGTTATTTTAATTTTTATCTATTTTACTCTCTTATATATAGCACCATTAATTACATGGCGCTTCACAGACATTTATGGCACTGTTCCCGTTGTGGTTCACAATCTAAATATTTTATCTGTATAACTTTGGAATGTGAGAGAAATTCAGAGTAACTGGAGGAAACCCATGCAAACACGGGGTGAACATACAAACTCTTTTCAGGTTTTGTACTTGTACTTTTAACCCAGCATCCCAGTACTGCAAAGCTGCAATGCTAACCACTAAATCACTCTGCTGCCTCTACCACTTACACTGTTGCTGCTAATGTTTTTGCATTGATGACTAGACGTTACCATGGTTGGAAGTATATAACTGTGATGCACACTATGTGCCTCACTGCTGTCTTGTAAAAAAAAATCCCTCTTAAGATTGCCTACAAGCGTGTTTCAATACACCAACAAGCGCATGTCCCTTTTGAGGGGATGAAGTATCTGGCAAAATTTACTGTTGTATCGTGGAGCTAACAAAGTGGCAACCCAGTAATCATTACTATTTCTAATCCTAACAATATGGCCAACAATCTATCACGCTGGGTGAGGGACAAGCTAGGTACACCCCTAGACAGATCTGACAAAACACTGTCTGCCCTAACATCCCTAAATGGATAGTGGGGGGACGGGGTGGGCACTAGGCAGCCCTTACTACAATTAAAAACAAAGCAAGAAGACAAATGAGGGAATACACTCATCTTGAGACGACATAAGAGAGCTCAAGCCAGCAATCCTTCAAAAGGTTCCAAGAAGAAACTAGTCGATTTCTAGCACCGGCACTTTGCAGAAGCGACTAAAGTTATTTAAGCATCCAGCAAGGTGTGTTACTCAGCAACAGATGGTAGAGATCATCGCTAGGTCCTAGAGGGAGAATGATATCACTCCACAGCAGAAATGCAAGATCCAGAATGTTCCTGCAGAGCCTAGCGCAATGGCCTTCTGCAGCCGGTTTCAGAATGACTGTCTGTTACACCTGACACACCTATGACACAATCATGTTGCAGATAGTGCAGCAAGAAGGTGCTCATGTGTTGGCCGCTTCCATGAGGTCCAAGTACATCGTGTGTTGGTGGTGGATAAAGACTTAAACTTGCTTCCTCCATCCTCTCCTGCCAACCATGGACAACAGAAAGCGGATCATTAATCTCTTCATCTCCTGACTGTTACATGCCCATCACCTCTACCTCCTCATCCTCCTCTTCCATTTGTTTCTCAGCTCCTGTACCTTTTCTAACAGTTTGTCTGGTACTGTAAGCCCCCCTTGATCACTATAATCCACCATCAAATGGCACCAACCTGTGCAATGACAGTCCAAAAGTTTGAGATATTGTTATCACTTTCTTATCCTCCTTTAATTCCTCCTCTTTCTCTGTGACCACCACCTCCTCCTGGAGACTAATCGAAGTATGCTCCAGCATGTACATGACCGGAATAGTGATGCTGATGGCAACATCAGCGCTAACCATCTTAGTAGCTATTTTGAAACTGTGCAAAAGGGTGCAGAGGTCCTTCATCTCTGCCTACTCCGCAAGTGTGATTTGTTACACGTTTGTACTGCTTTGGGCCAGACTAATCAAAATGTCATACTTTACCAGGGGTCATCGCTGCTGCCACAGTCGCTGCACCATGTGCAGAGTCTAATTCCATGGTGTCGGTACTGCACATATCAACCTGTTAACCGGTAGCCTGATAGACCTCTGTAGCAGAAGCAGAACTTGATGTCCATAAGTGGTGCTAGAAATGAGCACAGTGAGGTTCTACTTTCTGCAGCAGTGCATCCAGGCTGGGATATTGGCATAGAAACTGCTGTACCACCAGGTTGAGGATATGAGTCATGCAAGGCATGTGTGTGTTACTGTCTGGTGTAGGTCCGCCTCCAGGTTCAAACTTGGCCTGCATAGCTGTCCACAGCGCTTGAGCTGTGTGACTGTGTTTTCCAAGGTATATTAATTTAAACATTGCCTGGTTGTGCAGTACGGAGGTGGGGGAATATTCTCTGCAGTGTTGGAAAGTATGTCTCATTAAGGGAGAGGTTGAGGGAACAGGTGGAAACCCTACCGGAGGTTGAGGAGGCAGAAACTGGAGGAAGGGTTACATACAGAGGTTTGTCCCGTAAGCCTTGGGGATTCCAAGATATGCTATCTAGTGACACCTTGGTGTCTAGTGTTTTAGTTCACCCACCCTTGGTGTGTAGTGGTTTACTTCTCCAAAACTAAGTGTTCTGTAGTTTAGTTCCCCAAATCCTGTTGTCTAGTAGTTTAGTTCTCCATCTTGTGGTGTGAAGTTATCCAACTTTAGGTGTTTAGTAGTTTACATCTCCAAGCAGTGTTGTTTAGTAGTTTAGTTCTCCTTCTTCTGGTGTGTAGTGGTTTAGTTCTCCATCCCCAATAGCCCTGCAATCCTTGAGGATTCCAAGACTTTCACCCAATGCCCAGTCAGTGAGATGTAACACCCCTGTCCATGCTTGCTCATCCAGGTGTCAGTGTTGAAATGTACCCTGTCAGACACAGATTTTTTCAAGGAATGGGTGATGTTGTCTGCGTCATGTTGGTGTAATGGAGGCATATCTTTCTAGGAGTAGTAATGGCGACTGGGCAGCTGTTACTGGGGGACTGCGACGGCCATCAGCTTTCGGAAACCGTCTGTATCCACAAGACAGGCTGCATTTCTATGGCCAAGAAATTGGATTGGCCATCAAATTATCACAGAGATCACAAGGTGGGAGTCACGCAGAACCACCCGCTGTGATCTTTGGAGCGAAGAGCTCTCAGCTGGCCCTATCATCCAGACAATTACACGAGTGGGCTACGATCAACCGAGGAGGCTGCAGGCTATATACAATAATTAGTTCTCGGATAACTAACAGTGAGCGTACGGCATGTACACCTCCGGATAACAACACATAGAATATGTGTATATACCACTGCACGATCACTGCTGACTCCACGATAGCCCCACTTCTCGCTGCCACCACCAATCCTGTTTTTTTTTTTAAATAAATACAGGCACCTTTCTTCTTTGGATGTCACACCATCAGGGTCTTCCATCCCCTCTCCCTCAGAGTAGCGGTCATATACCGTCCCCCAGGCTCACCCACCCACTTTCTTGACCACTCTTCTGCCTTGCTGCCACACTTCATATCCTCAGAATTGCCAACCCTTTTCCTTGGAAACTTCAACAGCCCCAACTGCATCCCAGCTTCTGTCTCTACCCACTTCTTATTGCCTCTCACAACTTTCAACCTCTGAGACACACAAAGATGGTAACACCCCTGATCTGGTCTTTGTCCGGCTCTATTTAATCTCCTACCTAGATAACTCATCTCTTGCCCCTTCTACCCCATGAAATTAAGATTAACCACAACTTACACATTTTAGGTTATCCCTAAAAAGCACACCTGTTTAGGGTGGCCTATCACATTCCCTAATCCAAGTCATTTTTATATATTACCTTTTCTTTACTTCTCTGAACATAATTCACCATCAAACTCAACCGCACCCAAAAGCACTACAACTATTGGCTGGTCCAAACAATGAAATGGAGTATATACAACGTCCCACAAATCATGGGAAAATACAAAGCTTTTATTAAATAATCACAAACAAATGCAAAGACAATGCCAAGCAAACACTACGGTATAGACACAGGAAGAAAATATGGAGGAGACATGAAGGTAAGCTAGGAAAGGGGTGAGAGACAATATGTACCCAAAGTAGGCAGAATCAGATCTGTAACTAACTATTATATGCAGTATTAAATATCAAAGAAAGGTTGGCAGTGTAAGGGATCACAGAGACTGATCTATGCCCCAAACACGTCCCGGTTAAGTAAATTTCTAATCTGTATATATATATATGTTGTGTAGATGGGGTTAGCCACTAGAGGGGAGCATAGTAGCATAGGAATATGAGTTTAGAATAACAACTAGGTAAATTAGAAAGGGCCAACTGTGGGTAAGATAGGAGCATTTCCTGAATGTAGTTAGTAGGGCCAGGGAGCCCAGACAGTTCTGTAGGGCCTTAGAGCTTGAGTAATGCAGTGGACCCCATAACATTTCAAGCTAGGAGCCCAGTCGTTAAGGGCTTGGGAACTAAAGGACACAGCAGCAGAGAAATGCACCCCCTCAAATAGAAATATTTAACCATGCAGAAGGTAGAAAACACTCTCTGTGTAGTAAAGGTGGACAATAAATTCATTACCTAAAAAGAGGGTTAACATTAATACCAAAAGTCACCACAGATAGAGATATATAACTCATGGAGTGTCTTGTCCGAATGCAATAAAAAAGAATATATAGAGGCAGTTTAAATCACCCCCTTTAAGAACATATATTGCACTGCTTCAAAAATACACAAGAAGCATACAAATAACCCACATAGTCAAAGCCCCTGAAGTAAGGAGAGAGAGGTATAGGCTAAAATAGCCTCCTACAATGATCAGCACATGTTCACATTAGCGATATACAAAACCCATGTAGAGAAAGGTATGGGCAAAAATAGCCTCCTACTATGATCAGCACATGTTCACATTAGCGATATACAAAACTCATGTAGAGAAAGGTATGGGCAAAAATAGCCTCCTACTATGATCAGCACATGTTCACATTAGCGATATACAAAACCCATGTAGAGAAAGGTATGGGCAAAAATAGCCTCCTACTATGATCAGCACATGTTCACATTAGCGATATACAAAACTCATGTAGAGAAAGGTATGGGCAAAAATAGCCTCCTACTATGATCAGCACATGTTCACATTAGCGATATACAAAACCCATGTAGAGAAAGGTATGGGCTGAAATAGCCTCCTACAATGATCAGCACATGTTCACATTAGCGATATACAAAACCCATGTAGAGAAAGGTATAGGCTGAAATAGCCTTCTACAATGATCAGCGATATTTAAAACCCATGTAGAGTGGAGCAGACAGAGTGGAAAGACCAGGGCCGCACCTAGAATGAGGCGATTTGCACCAGCTGCTCAAGCGGCAGGCAGCAGGGGGCGGCATTATGCGATCCTCTACCCGCAGCACCTACAATTTAGCCTCTGCACGCTGATGCTGCGGTCTTGCAAGATGCTGTAATTGATGCGGTCACAGGAGGGAAGGAGTCAGGGCCCCCTTATCATGTGACACATGACTCCTCCCCTCCTGTGACCTCATCACAGGTCCTGTGCGCATCATTCCTTGGTTTATGCAGGACAGCTCTCTGTCATGGTGAGTGAGCTACTTGTGTGTGTGAGCTGTGATACATGCGTGTGTGAGCTGTGTGTGAGTTGTGTGATACATGTGTGTGTGAGCTGTGTGTGAGTTGTGTGATACATGTGTGTGTGATACGTGTGAGCGGTGTGTGAGCGTGAGCTGTGTGATACGTGTGTGTAAGTTACTTGTGTGAGCGTGTGCTGTGTGAGCTGTGATACAGAGTGTGTGATAGGTGTGAGCTGTGTACGTGTGTGTGATACGTGTGAGCTGTGTGTGTGATACGTGTGAGCTGTGTGTGTGATACGTGTGAGCTGGGTGTGTGATACGTGTGAGCTGGGTGTGTGATACGTGTGAGCTGTGTGTGTGACACGTGTGAGCTGTGTGTGTGTGCTACGTGTGAGCTGGGTGTGTGATACGTGTGAACTGTGTGTGTGCGATACGTGTGAGCTGTGTGTGTGTGCGATACGTGTGAGCTGTGTGTGTGCGATACGTGTGAGCTGTGTGTGATACGTGTGAGCTGTGTGTGATACGTGTGAGCTGTGTGTGTGATACGTGTGAGCTGTGTGTGTGATACGTGTAAGCTGTGATACGTGTGAGCTGTGTGTGTGTGATACGTGTGGGCTGTGTGTGATGTGTGAGCTGTTTGTGTGTGATACGTGTGAGCTGTGTGTGTGTGATACGTGTGAGCTGTGTGTGATACGTGTGAGCTGTGTGTGATATGTGTGAGCTGTGTGTGATACGTGTGAGCTGTGTGTGTGCGATACGTGTGAGCTGTGTGTGTGCGATACGTGTGAGCTGTGTTTTTGTGCGATACGTGTGAGGTGCGAGCTGTGTGTGTGATACGTGTGAGCTGTGTGTGTGTGATACGTGTGAGCTGTGTGTGTGTGTGATACGTGTGAGCTGTGTGTGTGACACGTGTGAGCTGTGTGTGTGCGACACGTGTGAGCTGTGTTTTTGTGCGATACGTGTGAGGTGTGAGCTGTGTGTGTGTGATACGTGTGAGCTGTGTGTGTGTGATACGTGTGAGCTGTGTGTGTGTGATACGTGTGAGCTGTGTGTGTGCGATACGTGTGAGCTGTGTGTGTGATGCGTGTGTGTGCGATACGTGTGAGCTGTGTGTGTGTGCGATACGTGTGAGCTGTGTGTGTGTGCGATACGTGTGAGCTGTGTGTGTGTGCGATACGTGTGAGCTGGGTGTGTGATACGTGTGAGCTGGGTGTGTGATACGTGTGAGCTGTGTGTGTGACACGTGTGAGCTGTGTGTGTGTGCTACGTGTGAGCTGGGTGTGTGATACGTGTGAACTGTGTGTGTGCGATACGTGTGAGCTGTGTGTGTGCGATACGTGTGAGCTGTGTGTGTGCGCGATACGTGTGAGCTGTGTGTGTGCGATACGTGTGAGCTGTGTGTGATACGTGTGAGCTGTGTGTGATACATGTGAGCTGTGTGTGATACGTGTGAGCTGTGTGTGTGATACGTGTGAGCTGTGTGTGTGTGATACGTGTAAGCTGTGATACGTGTGAGCTGGGTGTGTGATATGTGTGAGCTGTGTGTGTGTGATACGTGTGGGCTGTGTGTGATGTGTGAGCTGTTTGTGTGTGATACGTGTGAGCTGTGTGTGTGTGATACGTGTGAGCTGTGTGTGATACGTGTGAGCTGTGTGTGATATGTGTGAGCTGTGTGTGATACGTGTGAGCTGTGTGTGATACGTGTGAGCTGTGTGTGTGCGATACGTGTGAGCTGTGTTTTTGTGCGATACGTGTGAGGTGTGAGCTGTGTGTGTGATACGTGTGAGCTGTGTGTGTGTGATACGTGTGAGCTGTGTGTGTGTGATACGTGTGAGCTGTGTGTGTGTGATATGTGTGAGCTGTGTGTGTGACACGTGTGAGCTGTGTGTGTGATACGTGTGAGCTGTGTGTGTGCGATACGTGTGAGCTGTGTGTGTGCGATACGTGTGAGCTGTGTTTTTGTGCGATACGTGTGAGGTGCGAGCTGTGTGTGTGATACGTGTGAGCTGTGTGTGTGTGATACGTGTGAGCTGTGTGTGTGTGTGATACGTGTGAGCTGTGTGTGTGACACGTGTGAGCTGTGTGTGTGCGACACGTGTGAGCTGTGTTTTTGTGCGATACGTGTGAGGTGCGAGCTGTGTGTGTGATACGTGTGAGCTGTGTGTGTGTGATACGTGTGAGCTGTGTGTGTGTGATACATGTGAGCTGTGTGTGTGCGATACGTGTGAGCTGTGTGTGTGATGCGTGTGTGTGCGATACGTGTGAGCTGTGTGTGTGTGCGATACGTGTGAGCTGTGTGTGTGTGCGATACGTGTGAGCTGTGTGTGTGTGCGATACGTGTGAGCTGGGTGTGTGATACGTGTGAGCTGGGTGTGTGATACGTGTGAGCTGTGTGTGTGACACGTGTGAGCTGTGTGTGTGTGCTACGTGTGAACTGTGTGTGTGCGATACGTGTGAACTGTGTGTGTGCGATACGTGTGAGCTGTGTGTGTGTGCGATACGTGTGAGCTGTGTGTGTGCGCGATACGTGTGAGCTGTGTGTGTGCGATACGTGTGAGCTGTGTGTGATACGTGTGAGCTGTGTGTGATACATGTGAGCTGTGTGTGATACGTGTGAGCTGTGTGTGTGATACGTGTGAGCTGTGTGTGTGTGATACGTGTAAGCTGTGATACGTGTGAGCTGGGTGTGTGATATGTGTGAGCTGTGTGTGTGTGATACGTGTGGGCTGTGTGTGATGTGTGAGCTGTTTGTGTGTGATACGTGTGAGCTGTGTGTGTGATACGTGTGAGCTGTGTGTGATACGTGTGAGCTGTGTGTGATATGTGTGAGCTGTGTGTGATACGTGTGAGCTGTGTGTGATACGTGTGAGCTGTGTGTGTGCGATACGTGTGAGCTGTGTTTTTGTGCGATACGTGTGAGGTGTGAGCTGTGTGTGTGATACGTGTGAGCTGTGTGTGTGTGATACGTGTGAGCTGTGTGTGTGTGATACGTGTGAGCTGTGTGTGTGTGATATGTGTGAGCTGTGTGTGTGACACGTGTGAGCTGTGTGTGTGACACGTGTGAGCTGTGTGTGTGCGATACGTGTGAGCTGTGTTTTTGTGCGATACGTGTGAGGTGCGAGCTGTGTGTGTGATACGTGTGAGCTGTGTGTGTGTGATACATGTGAGCTGTGTGTGTGTGATACATGTGAGCTGTGTGTGTGCGATACGTGTGAGCTGTGTGTGTGATGCGTGTGTGTGCGATACGTGTGAGCTGTGTGTGTGTGCGATACGTGTGAGCTGTGTGTGTGTGCGATACGTGTGAGCTGTGTGTGTGATACATGTGAGCTGTGTGTGTGATACGTGTGAGCTGTATGTGTGATTCGTGCGAGCTGTGTGTGTGCGATACGTGTGAGCTGTGTGTGTGATACATGTGAGCTGTGTGAGTGTGTGCAATATGTGTGAGCTGTTTGTGTGATATGTGTGAGCTGTGTGTGTGTGCGATACGTTTGAGGTGTGAGCTGTGTGTGTGATACGTGTGAGCTGTGTGTGTGATACGTGTGATCTGTGTGTGACACATGTAAGCTGTGTGTGTGATATGTGTGCATGGTTAAATATTTCTATTTGAGGGGGTGTATTTTTTCACACTCTGGTATGCTGTTTACATGGACCTAGGGTCATTTTCCCATTGTGGAGTGTTTAGCGGTAGGTGGTTTGCTCTATTATGAGCTTTGTGCAATGTGTATATGTGTCATATGTTTGACCATTTTTAATGTTTTTAACAATTTTTTTGTCTGTTTTCTGTGTTGAATAAAATTTGAATTGTTTATGCTATCTCCTGCCTAGGGTGATCCCCTGCTTTGTGGCCTATTTCTTTTTTCTTTGTTAATTTCCTATGGGGGAATGCATTATAGGAGAGTCTGCCTATGGGCGGCTGCATTATATTAGTCTGCTTCTAGGAGGCTGCATTACACTATAATCTGCTTATGGGTGGGCTGCATTATACTTTATAGGGTCTGCCCTTTGGGGACCAGCATTATACTATATAGAGTCTGCATATGGGGGGTGCATTATATAGCATAGTCTGCCTATGGGGGGTGCATTTTATTGGGAGTCTGCCTATGGGGGGCAGCATTCTATTAGAGTCTACCTATGGGGGCTGCATTCTATTAGAGTCTGCATATGGAGGACTGCATTTTGTTAGTCTGCCTATAAGGGGGCTGTATTCTGTTAGAGTCTGCCTATGTGGAGCTGCATTCTGTTGGAGTCTTCCTATGGGGGACTGCATTATAGGAGAGTCTGCCTTATATTAGTCTGCTTATGGGAGGCTGCATTACACTATAATCTGCTTATGGGTGGGCTGCATTATACTATATAGGGTCTGCCTATGGGGGCCTTCATTATACTATATAGAGTCTGCCTATAGAGGCCTGCATTATACTATAGAGTCTGCCTATGTGGGGCTACATTATACGCCATATAGAGTCTGCCTATGGGGGGTGCAGTATACTATATAGAGTCTGCCTGTGGGGGCCTGCATTATACTATAGATTCTGCCTATGGGGGGCTACATCATACCATATAAAGTCTGCCTATGGGGTGGCAGTATACTATAGAAAATGCATATGAGGGCTGCATTATACCATATAGAGTCTGCCTATTGGGGGGTGCAGTATACTATGTAGAGTCTGCCTATGGGGGTGCATTATACTATATAGGGTCTACTTATTGTCATGATCTGACAGTTTTAATTTGCACTGGGTGAACTTTGTTTACTTTGGAAAGTTCCAAGGTGTCTTGACTGTCCCCGGTGGTGGTTAGTGGTATCGCACTTTAGGTTTTTGTGCACGTAATTATGAATCAGGTGTGACACCCTATAAAGGTGTGCTAGGGGTGTGCAATCACGGCCTGTGATATTGTGAGATTGTGTTCACTATGAGTTTGAGAGCCTGATGGAAGGATGGAGCTGGAGAGGAGTCCTGCGCAGCTTAGCCAGGGGGGACGTGTTTCAGCTATGGTGTCTGGATGAAGGACTGGCATGGCGTGGTGGGGTCGCAGTGATGGTGTCGGCGGGAAGTGTCTGCATGGACTGGTGGAGTGGCGACTATGGAGAGTGGCACTCGCCATGTGGGACTTGGCTGCTGAGCTGGACTCAAGCATGCTCGACTTCGTGGCAGAAGCTGGACTCATCTTGGGGACTCTGTTACTAAGCAGCAGCAACTGGTGGTGGACTCTGCTCCAAGGCTGCACTAAGGTGAAGGATCCTGTTATGGTGATGGATCCAGGTGGAGGAGAAGATGCACGCAGGTGGTGGGCTCTGTTGCTAGGAGCGCACGCAACAGAGCAAAGCTAAGTGGTGTTCCCCCTGTATTGTCTCTTTCCTCATGTGTGTTATTAGTGCAGTGGTGGGATTAGTCTCCGCACCGACCCATTCCCTAGTGAGGGTTTAGGGTCAGGGCGAGCAAGGGGTTAAGGTTCGCGTGCGGCGACAGGTGCGGAGCCTGTATAGGGAATGTTAGGAGTGCAGGGACACTGGCTCAGGGGAGCTTAGGAGGTCTCCATGTCCCCATTCCCTATCACAGGGTCCACCATTGTTAATGTTTCCCAGGTTCCCCCTTATTATTTAAATTCGCCTTACTGGAGGCGGGGTTTCCAGAATTATTGTATAACGTGTAATACCTAAATTCGCCAGGTGGAGGCGGCGTATCCACCTGCACGTTTTATTATTTAAATGCGCCCCACTGGAGGCGGTGTATCCAGGGTCACGTGTGTTATGGGTTCACCTTGCGGTAACCGCTGTGTGCCCAGAGACACGTGACCATGGCACTTATGAGGAATGCTTTATACTATATAGAATCTACCTATGAGAAGTACATTATGCTATAATGAGGACTAACAGATGCACGATACTATATGGAGGCCTATGGGGAGTGCATTATACTATATTGAGGACTGGTGCATTATGTAACATCCCTGCCGGCATTACTGCATGTCTTCCCATCTCCCATCTTACTTACCACTCTGGGCCATGCTGTAAGTTCTGTTCCCTGCCTGCTCCATGCTGTGGGCCTCATGTCATTGCTTGCTGCATACTTCCTGGCTGTATGCTTATGGCTGTGGTGCCGCCACTTCCTGAGTCTTATAGAGACAGAGTGCACACCCCTAATTTGGTCCCAGCCTATTGCCAAGAGGTATTGGGTACTTAAGGCATTTCCACCCATAGGGAGATGAATGAGCAACAAATGCTGTCAGTCTGCACTTTGCTGCTGAGTTGCCAGGCCCTGTCCTGTTTCTACCTCTCTGGGGGCTGCAAACCCAGACCCATTTCTGTGCTCTGTGTGTCTTGTGTTTCGCTTCCCTGGGGGCTGCATGCCCAGGCCTGAATACTTTGTCCTGTATTTGCCCGTATCTGTCCTTGTCTGTACTAAGTCCGTTTCTTGTACCTGTTTGTGTCCTTGTATGTTTCCTTCCCTACTCAGCTGTGTGTAGCCTTGTGTCTACTCCTTCTGCTCTTTGCTCTGCACCCTGCAGCTCTGCTCTTCCCTTCTCACCCAGCAGCTCTGCTCTTCTCTCCGCACCCTGCGGCTCTGCTCTTCGCTCCACACCCTGCGGCTATGCTCTACTCTTTACTCCACACCTGTGGCTGCCAGAGTGTGAGCCATGCCTGCCTGGCTGCCAGAGTGCCAGCTGTGTCTGCCTGCCTACCAAAGTGCAGCCGTTCCCACCAGAATACCACTCGGTACTTGCCCGCACCTGTCATTAGTGTTCCGTCCCCCAGTGGGATCAGCTGCTACAGCCAGACACCACCCTGGAGTGGTACCTGGCGGCTACCTGCCGCACATGCCTGACCTCACCACTAGAGGCTCCAGTGAACACCAAGGTACCTGCTTAGTCATGCCCCTCCAGGGTAGTCTGGTTTGTGACTGTTCACCCACATGGCCTTAATGAGAGCCTCTCTTTTGCTCCTTTCCTATAATCCATTTATGTGATATTGGTTTGTATGTTTTTTAGCATGTTTTTAATTTATTTTATTCTTATTATAGTGACTTCGTGTTTCTGCTGCCTCTCGGCCCCTCATGTGGATGAATATTTCAGTCCTGTTCCATGGGGATGTGATGCCTAACGGATCTTCACTACACGCCCAACCTTTGGTCTCTTGATTTTTGCACTGGATTGGACATTCCTTTTTTTTTTTTTTTTTCTGCATTTGGGCCAACATAATGCTGTGTATATATGTCTTTTTCTAGCCTGATTTGGTTCATGTGTAGTTAGGTTCTTGTATGGACTCCTTTTATTTCATTTTTGTATTATTATTATTGTTATCATTCTCTCACATTTACTTGTCTTATGTACACATTATAATACCGTAAGAGAGAGAGATACAGATATAGATACATTTATCTACCCATTGGTTGCCTGTACTTAGTATGATATCCATTCTACTTTGGCCTCCCCTATGTCTATCGATATATTGGCTGCTATACACTTGTTAATTATATGCTGGTGCGGATTCCAGCTTTGCCCCTACATTTTTCCCCTTTCCATAATGGCCGCTGTTGATTCTGTCCATACTGCGCATGCGCCGATAGCGTCACGGACCACGTGACATTACCCTCCTCCCTCCTGCCCACCGTCTGACGTTTGACTGCACGGGGCCCCGTGTTTTGTCTACGTCAGCGGTGTTCATTGGCTGGGATGGTGGGTGTGTCCGGTGCTTGGACGTGATTGGTGCTCTCACTTGCAACCATTCCCTGTAATCTGTATGCATTAGCTGTGACTGATGGGTGGGTGTGTCTTGATCCTTGGCATGATTTTACTTTCACTTTCACTTCCCCTATAAAATGGGCCTTTGTCAGCAGTTACACATGCCCCCTGAGGAAGGCATTATCGCCGAAACGCCGCGCCTTGGGGTACGGCTGTGGTCTCCCTTGCTGCTCCTTCTTGTGTAAGTGCCCCCACTATTACCATTGTATGTTTTTGCCTGTCATTATTCATGTAGGGATTTTTTTCCCTGTAGTTATGGTCACGACCATGGGCAAACACTATTCATGTTTAGATTGTTAGACACTTCACAATGTTCATGCATTTCTCATGACTATTTATTTGGAGCTGCCATGGTCACCCAGCCTTTCTTTTCCTACCAATGTCACTTTTTAGCCATGTTCTGTTTGTTTCACCTTTCAATAAAAACCTACTTTGCACTTTACCTTGTGATATGAGGACTTTTTCACTGCTTTTCGTCAGTTGCTATGGTTTGTGGCACAGTGGGGCCACAATCCTCGCTCACGCCACCCAGCCAGGGCGTGAGTGTTTAAATTATACTATATGGAGGCCAATG
This sequence comes from Dendrobates tinctorius, assembly GCF_039654945.1. Classification (NCBI taxonomy): domain Eukaryota; kingdom Metazoa; phylum Chordata; class Amphibia; order Anura; family Dendrobatidae; genus Dendrobates; species Dendrobates tinctorius. The sequence goes on along the minus strand of NW_027361701.1, from coordinate 7,630,648 downwards.
GGGAGTGCATTATACTATATTGAGGACTATCTGGTGCATTTTACTATATGGAGGCTCTCTAGTGGGCTATCATACTGTGTGGAGTTTCTAAGCTATGAGTAAGGACCCTCTAGTCCGAAACGCGTAAGCGTCTGTCACATTGGTGAACCATATGTTTTTTATGCATCTATTCTGTTTTTAATCATTTTTTTGGAATAAAGTCTTTTGATTTTAACCATCCTTTGGTCGAAGTTGCTGGAACATCTCCCAAGTATTGTGCCTACAAGATTTTCCGGAATCCAAGTTCCCTGCACCGCCCAGGATTGATTGCATCCCTCCAGACTTCGCATTTGCTACGGTTTGGTGAGCTGACAAAAAACTTTTTCCTTTGTGTGGAGTTTACAGTGATGGGGCCATCATACAGTGCTGGAGCCATCAGACAGTTTGGGGATACTAAGAGATCCATATATATACAGTGAGGGGGCATTATACTATGTACAGGGGAGTTGTATAGGGGGAAGATTCAGGACATTATTAAATGTAATGTGGGCACTTATTGTTATAGGGGAACTCAGGTTACTGTGACTGTCAACGGGGCACACAGGGTAGTATTACTTTCTAGGGGACAAAATGTGGGCACTGTTTTCTAGGACACTTGCACCCGACATTACTATATTCTAGAGCAGGGGTTCCCACGCAACCTGTAGCTCGGAAGCCACATGTGGCTCGTGGTCCCATGTATTGTGGATCACGGCTGTCTGCCAGCTTGGTGCATTAGCTCCAGGTCTATCAAACAGGTATGAAGAGTACATCTCAAAATGGTGAGTTTTGTGAGTAGCTCTGCACAGAAGAGCAGATCTGGATGCACATTTACTGGTCTTAGGGGTTTAGAGATGTTTTAGGTATGGTACGCTGGAGGATGGTACTACCTCTTAGAGGAGGTGCTCAAAGCTGGATGTGACAGTGCGTTGGGAGTCCTTGATGGGAGAATACTGAATGGGGTATTGTGGGAACAACCCATGGATCTTAGTGCACTGCTTTGGAGTGATTTCTGTGGAAAAGCTTTGGTTATCATATCTGTAATGGGGGCTTTGGTTGACACTACTGTGAAAGGGGTAGAAGCTGGATGTGGCTCACACCCCTCTCTCAGTGCTGAATTTGGCTCATGACCCCCTGTCTAAGCTGAATGTGGCTCTCAAGGTCAGAAAGGTTGGAGACCACTGTTCTAGAGGGTTGCTTTAGAATGTAGAGGGCACACAGAACGATACAATAGGTGCAGTAATAGGAACACATACATCAGCAGCGGCATTAGGGTATCAGCAGGATGAGGAGTTTGTGCAGGTTGGGGATAGATGGGGATGGTGCTGAAAATATGAGGCATGAAATGTGTCTTTGCTGTAATCTCTGCAGCCAAGTCCTGGCTGGAAGAAGTTTTCATGTCAGTCTGGGCCAGATGGAAAAGACAGGAAAAGTGAATGATTCCATCAGAATATTACCTGTAAGTCTTTATCTGTAACTGTGCTGTAATCTCTTATATGTTCCGTAGGAGTTGTATCTACCACTGATCCTATGGCGGTAATATCCATGTTGGTCTTTATATAGCGATTATTTTCAGTAACAGAGTAGTCATCTGCTTAGGTTCTCATATATCCACTATTAGGGTGCGTCACCCAGTTGTTATCATAGTTGCCTGGTTAGGGGCCCACTCAGAAGTTTCGCCCCCCTTGAACCAAAACTCTAGCTATGCCTCTGTGCATTACTATCCTTAAATTTTTATAACATTTGTGGTATACCACCTGAGTGTGGCTGATAAAAAACAAAAATCACATTTAAATGTTTCATCAGGTATCACAGCAGGCTTACACCAGTCCCTTGTCATGATACCAGTGCTGGGTGACCGGCACTGCTGGGGTTAATGTTCTGACCTCAGTGCAGACTCTCACCTGCACACCTGGGACCTATTATGGTGGCCTCTCATTGGTTCTGGGTAGGCTTCTTATAGCCTCAGGAAGCTCCCATCCCCCGTCAGTTATACTTTCACCCTTGGCATTGTGTGGTGACCCCTGAGTGTGTTAGTGCTGTGTTCTGGTTGCTTGATTCTCTGTGTATGACTCGGTCTGTTCTCTGGATTCTGCTTTGGATTCTGCCTGGTACCTTCTACGTCTGTTTGGTTTTGATCTCTGCTTGGCCCTGACTATCCATTCTGTCTCATCCCTGGTACTTTACTGATATCTTGTGTATGACCTTTGGCTTTGTCTGACCTCCCGTCTGTTTATCCCTCCTGTACCTTGCTTGCCTGTACTGTGCATGACCCCCGCTTTGCCCGACTTTGAGTTTTCTACCTTCTTTGAAAGCAGGACGCTAAGCCCCACCCCCTTGCAGTCACATGACCGTTCACATGACCGTAGGTCCTGTGCCGGCTTGCTAAACTTCTACATTCAGGGCCTGTGCATCTTTATTTTCTGGCTGTTCTTGTCCCCAGGGGTCCCTACGGTGCGGGTGAGTCCCTGCTTAGCGGAGGCTGTACGCCGGCGCTGTCAGGACCCTGACATTATAACTGACTGTTAAGTTTTTGGGGGTTTTTTATGCAGAGAGATATGGATCCCATACAGTCTCTGGCTGACCAGATGAAAAGTCTGAGTCAGATGTTTCAGGGTTTATCTCTGGAGCAGCAAGCTCTGGCTCGTTCTCAGCAGCAGGTTTCTGAGACAGTGCGGGAAGCTCTAGCTGCTGGGTTTCGGGGGGCTGGGACGAGTGATGTTGTTTTGGTGTCCCCAGAACCACCTGTTAAACTGCCTGACTTTTTTTCTGGAAACAAAAAGGAGTTCAGGGTCTTCATGGAGGGGTGCAAACTTTTTTTTAGTTTGAGACCATGTTTTTCTGGGGACGCAAGTCAGAAGGTTGGGGTCATTATGTCTCTGTTAAAAGGGTCCCCACAAGCTTGGGCTTTCTCCCTTCCTCCCACTGCCCCTGAGAGAGTGTCTGTGAATGCATTCTTTGAGGCCCTCGGGCACATTTATGATGAGCCTGACCGAGTGCGATTGGCAGAGGACATGGTGATTAGCGTCTGTCAGGGGAAACACTCAGCTGAGTGGTTTGGTACTGAATTCCGCCGCTGGGCCGCAGAGGTCTCTTGGAATGGCGCTGCACTTCGAGGACTCTTTCGCAGAGGCTTGTCCGAGCAGCTGCAGGATGCCTTGGCGTTACATCCCCCACCTAACTCTCTCGAGGACGCCATGACCCAGGCCGTCCGAATGGACCGCAGGCTGCGAGCCAGAGGGGTGATGCAGGTGGAAACTCCATTGTTACCCAGTGGAAAAGAGACTGCCCCTGAGCTCATGGATGTAGGCGCCCTCTCCCTGAAGAATACGGAGAGGAAACGCCGGAAGGACAAGCAGTTATGCTTTTACTGCGGTAAAACGGGACATTGGAAAAGGGAGTGTCCTGATTGCCCGTCTTCAACCCGGTCGGCGGGAAACGACTAGGTCTGGGTAGTCAACGGGGAGACTATTCAGACCCTCAGGTACCCTTTTCCTCGTTTTCTAAAGTGTTACTGCATGTGGAACTGTTTGTGGACGGTAGTTCTTTTTCCTCTACAGCCTTCATGGACTGCGTATCATCGATTAACCTCATTGACTCCCAATTGGTCACACACTGTAAGATAGGGACAGTTAGGCTCAAGGTTCCGATCAAGGTGATGGCCATTGACTCCTCTCCCCTCACTAGGGAGGGAATTCTCTTTATGTCTGACTTGTTTTCGCTCAGAGTGGGCGCTACTCATGTGGAAAACCTAAGTTGTTTTGTTCTGGACAATCTACCTGCAGGGTTGGTGTTGGGCATGCCCTGGTTACAACGTCATAACCCAGTTATTAACTGGAAAATGGAGGAGATTGTCCAATGGGGGTTTAATGATTTTAAGTTATGTGATAAATCCACACTGCTGGTTGAACCTGTTAAATCTGTGTCTGTATCATCTGTTGAGCTGGAAGGTATTCCAGAATGCCTGAAGGACTTCGAAGATGTATTCTCCGAAAGCGAGGCCGAGACGTTACCGCCACATAGACCCTTTGACTGCGCTATTGAGCTGGTCCCGGGGGCTAAATTACCTAAAGCCCGTCTGTTTTAATTTGTCCGGTCCTGAGCGCTTGGCTATGAAGGAGTACATTGCTGAAAGTCTGCGCAAAGGACACATACGTCCTTCAGTCTCACCTGTGGTGGCAGGTTTATTTTTTGTAAAGAAAAAAGATGGCGGGTTACGTCCCTGTCTCGATTTTCGGGAGCTTAATCAGATTACGGTACGGAATACGTACCCCCTTCCGTTGATTCCCGATTTGTGTAGCCAACTATCAGGGGCAAAGTGGTTTTCTAAACTGGATCTTCGGGGGGCATATAATTTGATAAGGGTCCGAGAGGGGGATGAATGGAAAACCACGTTCCCCATGACTGAGGGACTGTTTGAAAATTTAGTCATGTCGTTTGGTCTTACCAACTCCCCTGCCATATTTCAGAATTGCATTATTGTGGTATTCTCGGATCTCATTGGTCGTTTTGTCGTTATCTACTTAGATGATATTTTGATATACTCCTCCGACAAGCATTCTCATTTGGAACATGTACGAACTGTTCTCCAAAGACTGAGAGAAAATCATCTGTATGCCAAAATGGAGAAATGTGTATTCTGTGTGCAAGAATTGTCTTTTTTGGGATTAATTGTATCCGGTGAGGGTTTTCGCATGTACCCCAAGAAGGTGAAGACCATTGCGGATTGGGTGCAACCCTAAGATCTTAAGGGTCTTCAGTGCTTCTTGGGGTTCGCCAATTATTACCGCAAATTTATCCGGGGGTTTTCGCAAGTGGTCAAACCTCTCACGGATCTAACATGCAAAGGTGCGGATGTGAGAAATTGGTCCTCACTCACAAAAGAGGCTTTTGCGACGCTGAAAAAATGTTTTATGTCTGCTCCTGTCTTGGTACAGCCAGATCCTTCCAAACCATTTGTGGTGGAGGTGAATGCCTCCGAGGTGGGGGTGGGGGCAGTGTTATCCCAAGGGTCTGCCACTCTAACCAACCTCAGGCCATGTGCTTTCTTTTCCAGGAAGTTCTCTGCTGCTGAAAGAAATTATGATGTAGGCAATAGAGAGCTTCTTGCGGTCAAGTTGGCGTTTGAGGAATGGAGGCACTTTTTGGAGGGGGCCAGTCACCCGGTTACTGTGATCACTGATCACAAAAATTTGTCATACATTTGTCTGCTAAAAGATTAACGCCCAGACAGGCCCGTTGGTCACTTTTTTTTTTCTCGTTTCCAGTTTACTATTACATTCCATCCAGGGTCAAAGAATGTCAAGGCTGATGCCTTATCTCGTAGTTTTCACCCTGTGTCTGCCCCTGAGCCACCGTCCTCCATCCTGTACCCTGGGGTTGTGTTAGCAGGGATCTCGTCTGAATTGGAACGGGAAATTGAGGGGGTCCAGTCGCTGGCTCCTGCGGCCTAGCCAGGGGGCAAGTTGTTTGTCCCAGAGCAACTTCGCCTTAAACTCTTGCAAGAGTTCCACGAATCCAAGTTGTGTGCTCACCCTGGTATATCAGCCACGCGACTGGCGGTGGCTAGGATCTTCTGGTGGCCTACTCTTGGTTCTGATATAAAGAAGTTCATTTCTGGTTGTGGGGTCTGCGCTCGTTCTAAAAGCTCCCATAGCCGGCCGGCGGGGGAGCTGATGCCCTTGGAAGTTCCCAAAAGACCGTGGACCCATCTGTCCATGGATTTTATTACCAATCTTCCCTCTTCCAGGAGTAATACGGTTGTATGGGTAGTGGTGGACAGATTTTTAAAGCAGGCTCATTTTGTACCCCTGTCCGCATTACCTTCTGCTGAGACCTTATCCAGATTGTTTGTGCAGCATGTGGTCCGCTTGCATGGGGTACCCCTGAATGTGGTGTCTGATCGTGGTGTGCAGTTTGTGGCTAAGTTTTGGCGTGCTTTCTGCAAAAAATTAAGGATATCTCTCTCCTTTTCATCTGCATACCGTCCTGAGAGTAATGGTCAGACGGAACGCACTAATCAGTCTCTGGAACAGATCCTCAGATGTCTGACTTCTGCTAGACAGACTGACTGGTGTGATATACTGCCGTTGGCTGAATTTGCCTTCAATAGTCAGGTGAGTCAATCCACTGGTATGTCCCCTTTCTTGATCAACTATGGGTTCAGTCCTCATTTTGGTGAGTTTTCTCGTCTGGATACGGGGTGCCCCGGGGCTGAGGACTCTGTTCAGCAGTTAAAAGATACATGGGCATAAGTCCAGCGGTGTAAATCTCAGGGCAGGTATAAGTTTTTTGCGGACAGGAAACGAACACCTGGTCCCATGTTTCAGGTTGGAGAGAAAGTCTGGCTCTCCATGCGAAACATTAAGTTAAAGATTCCGTCAGCCAAGTTGGGCCCCAAATTGATTGGCCCGTACAAGATTGTGGAAAAAATCAACCCAGTAGCGTACAGGCTGTGGCTTCCACCCTCTTTCAAGATCCCTAACGTCTTCCATAGATCTGTACTGAAACCATTTGAAGCAGTCCGGGGAAAATCCGAGTCCGCTGCTCCTCCGGTTTCGGTTGAGGGACATGTGGAATATGAGATTGGTCACATCGTAGATTCTAGGTTGGTACGGCGGTCAGTACAGTACCTAGTTCATTGGAAGGGGTATGGGCCGGAGGACAGGTCCTGGGTGCTGGCCCGGTTGATGCATGCGGGTCGTCTGGTTCTGGCTTTCCATGCTAGATACCCGGGCAAGCCTGGGGGTCCAGAGGCCCCCCGTTGAGAGGGGGGTACTGTCATGATACCAGTGCTGGGTGACCGGCACTGCTGGGGTTAATGTTCTGACCTCAGTGCAGACTCTCACCTGCACACCTGGGACCTATTAGGATGGCCTCTCATTGGTTCTGGGGAGGCTTCTTATAGCCTCAGGAAGCTCCCATCCCCCATTAGTTATACTTTCACCCTTGGCATTGTGTGGTGACCCCTGAGTGTGTTAATGCTGTGTTCTGGTTGCTTGATTCTCTGTGAACGACTCGGTCTGTTCTCTGGATTCTGCTTTGGATTCTGCCTGGTACCTTCTACGTCTGTTTGGTTTTGATCTCTGCTTGGCCCTGACTATCCGTTCTGTCTCATCCCTGGTACTTTTCTGATATCTTGTGTATGACCTTTGGCTTTGTCTGACCACCCGTCTGTTTATCCCTCCTGTACCTTGCTTGCCTGTACTGTGCATGACCCCCGCTTTGCCCGACTTTGAGTTTTCTACCTTCTTTGAAAGCAGGATGCTAAGTCCCACCCCCTTGCAGTCACATGACCGTTCACATGACCATAGGTCCTGTGCCGGCTTTGAAACTTCTACATTCAGGTACTGTGCATCTTTATTTTCCGGCTGTTCTTGTCCCCAGGGGTCCCTACAGTGCTTGTGAGTCCCTGCTTAGCAGAGGCTATATGCCGGCGCTGTCAGGACCCTCACATCCCTCACCCACCTCGTCTTAATTGAAACTTCAATTGAAAGCTGTAAATGCTGGGCCGGAACCTGATACCTCATGTATGGCCAATGGCTGACTGCTGCTGTGCCATTTGCAAATTTCTACTGTGGATCAATTGATGCCAGTTTTCATAGTAGCTACCCCTAATTTTAGCTGTTTGGGAAGCTTTTTGTCACCCCTTAAGGTGTTTTGTATAAGCTTGGTTTGGCCTCCCATTGATTCTAATGGGTTTCGGGGACGGTGGTTGAACGTCTAATCGGTTGTTGAATTGAACCGAAGGTTCACTCATCTTTAGTTTACAACACTACTTGCCCAGACATTGGTGCAGAGAATTAAAAGATGGTTAGCAACACTACTCACCCAAACACGGGTGAAGAGTATGAAAAATTGGTTAGTAACATTATTCGCCCAGATAAGGCTGCAGAGTATTAAAAATTGGTCAGCAACACTGCTTGCCCAGACAAGGAAGCAGAGTATGAAAAATTGGTTGCCAACACTATTTTCCCAGCCAAGGGTGCAAAGTATTAAAAGTTGGTTAGCAACACTACTCACCCAGACATGAGGGTAGAGTACTAAAAGTTGGTTAGCAATGCTATTCACCCAGACATGGGTGTAGAATATGAAAAATTGGTTAGCAACGACACTCGCACAGACACGTGTGCAGAGTTTGAAAAATTGGTTAGCAACCCTACTCTCCCAGAATCGTGTGTAGAGTTTGAAAAATTGGTTAGCGACACTAGTCGGCTAGACACAGGTGCATAGTATGAAAAATTGGTTAGCAACACTACTTGCCAAGACACAGGTACATAGTATTAAAAGTTGGTTAGCAACACTACTCGCCCCGACGTGTGCAGAGTATGAGAAATTGGTTAGCAACACTAGTCGGCTAGACACAGGTACAGAGTATGAAAAATTGGTTATCAACACTACTTGCCCAGACCAAAACAGGAAGGATAAAGGTTATAACATGGAGGACCGTGAAACCAAATACAATCAACAAAAAAGAAAGGTCCTCCAATGAGGTAAAAATATATATTTTTATTCAACACATTAAATGATAAAAATTTGACACGGCAACCATATAGAAATAGGATAGCAAAAAATCACATACACAATGGGTGACACAATGCAAAGAAAAAAATCAGTTATGGCACATGAAGTAATATATGACAAAAAAATTAATTAAGACTGTGCATAAAGTGCCTGGTATCATGAGAATTTATCATATAGTATATCTCATATATCCAAAGGTGTAATGTAATCACAAAAATGCGTCACAAAATATGTGCAAAAATGCATAAAGTTATTAGTGCAAAAAATATATATATCTCGTATTGCAACAGACACTGTACTGAAACACAGTAGTACATAACAATTTTTATAAATAAAAATATATTAATACAGCAATTACTCCATCAAAAAAGTTTTTGCACATAGTGATACATAACATACTGGCATTGCTGGTTTTCCTATAATTGATCTCCTTAGAAAGGAAAAAACCTTTTAATAAAGTGCAAAGATGTAATTAAAAAGGAGACCAGATATGGAAAAAATTTTTTTTCTGGCTAAAGATCACTGAAACTAATCAAGAGATTATATTTACCAAAATAGGGTGTCACCCAGGATCCCCCTGATGCGCGTTTCGATGTATATCTTCCTCAGAAGTACCCCTTCTGAGGAAGATATACATCGAAACGTGAGCTGTATTAATATATTTTTATTTATAAAAATTGTTATGTACTACTGTGTTTCAGTACAGTGTCTGTTGCAATACGATATATATATTTTTTGCACTAAGCACTTTATGCATTTTTGCACATATTTTGTGACTCATTTTTGTGATTACATTACACCTTTGGATATATGAGAGGCACTTTATGCACAGTCTTAATTAATTTTTTGTCATATATTACTTCATGTGCAATAACTGATTTTTTTCTTTGTATTGTGTCACCCATTGTGTGTTTTTTTGCTATCCTATTTCTATATGGTTGCCGTGTCAAATTTGTATCATTTAATGTGTTGAATAAAAATATATCTTTTTACCTCATTGGAGGAGCTTTCTTTTTTGTTGATTGTACTTGCCCAGACACAGCTACATAATATTAAAAGTTGGTTAGCAACACTACTCGCCTCGACACATGTGCAGAGTTTGAGAAATTGGTTAGAAATAGAGTTTAGCGAATTTGTTTGAACTCGATTCCGAATATTTGTTAACCACAGCTGAACGTCATTAGAGTCAATGGGAGTAGAAATTACTGAATATGTTCAGTACTGATCATCAAACATACATTCGGCACGAATAGGTTACCCATATGGCATGAATATGGCAAATTCAGATTCGGCAACCGAATCCAAACAAATTTGCTCATCTCTAGTTAGCAACACTACTTAGCCACACACGGGTGCAGAATATTAAAAGATGTTTAACATCACTACTCGCTCAGACACAAGTGCAGAGTTTGAAAAATTGGTTATCAACACTGTTGTGAATTCACTTTCTGTCCTACCTCTGGTTACTAGTAAAGGTAGTGGAGCTGGTTATATTGACAGAGGGGTCACGAGTTCTCTTTCTGGGCTCCCTCTGGTGGTTATTGGAGCTGATCTGGTCAGACCTCATCTGGAATATTGTGTCCAGTTTTGGGCACCACATTTTAAAAAAGACATCAACAAACTGGAGCAAGTCCAGAAAAGAGCGACCAGAATGGTGACCGGTCTGCAAACCCTGTCTTATGAGGAAAGGTTGCAGGATTTGGAAATGTTTAGTTTGCAAAAGAGAAGACTGAGAGGAGACTTAATAGCTGTCTATAAATATCTAAAGGGCTGTCACACTGTAGAAGGATCAACTTTATTCTCATTTGCACAAGGAAAGACTAGAAGCAATGGGATGAAACTGAATGGGAGGAGACTCAGATTAGATATTAGAAAAAACTTTTTGACAGAGTGATCAATGAGTGGAACAGGCTGCCACGAGAAGTGGTGAGTTCTCCTTCAATGGAAGTCTTCAAACAGAGGCTGGACAGTCATCTGACTGGGATGATTTAGCGAATCCTGCTTTGAGCAGGGGGTTACTCCTTCAATGGAAGTCTTCAAACAGAGGCTGGACAGACATCTGACTGGGATGATTTAGCGAATCCTGCTTTGAGCAGGGGGTTGGACCAGATGGCCCAGGAGGTCCCTTCCAACTCTACGATTCTATGATCTGATTAACAGAGGCATGCCACCTGATAATGAGGAGGATGATTGGAGATCTGGAGTTTCTGACTGGATTTAAGACAGCCGACTCCCTCTTTCCCTGCTGGTGATTTTTTCCTGCCTACTGACGTCTTAGTTTTCAGCTCAGTCCCTGCATGCTCAGCTAAGTATTCTTTTGCTATTGTTCTCATTTGATCTGGTTTTGCCTATTTCAGTTTTGTGTGGTCAGCCAGCTCCGGCTGGGGCTGTGCTGAATCTCCATCCATATGTTACTGCTTGTGCCAGTTTGTTTTTGTCCCTTATTAGATTGGACTCTTTTTGCTCTGCTTTCAGAATATACTAGAGTGCTGATATAGTGGGCGAAGTCGTGTGACTTCAGTATTTTTCTATCAGACGTGTTGGACATTTTTTGCAGGGTTTTTTGTGTTATTGCAGACAGTGTCTTTCCTTTCCTATCTAGTTAGTGTGGGCCCCATTGTTTGCTCAGTCTATTTTCCTACATGCGTTTGTGTTTTCATCTTGTCTCACCGACAAGATATGTTTGGGGGCTATCTATTCCTTTGGGGTCTGCTCTGGGGCAGTTTAGACTTCCCCTTTCTTGCTTTAGGCTTATTTAGCTCTCCGGCTATGTTGAGGCGTCTAGGATCATCGTAGGTACGATCCACGGCTACTGCTATTTGTATGGATAGGATCAGGGTCTGCAATCCACTTAGTTACCAACCTCTCTGGTTTTCTGTGGCTTAGCTAGGTCTTGCTCTCCTCCTCGGTGACCCAATCATAACACAACACTACTCGCCCAGACATGGGTGCAGAGTATAAAAAATTGTTTAGCAATACTAGTTGGCCTGACACTGGTGCAGAATATTAAAAGTTGAATAGCAACACTACTTGGCGAGACATGGGTGCTTAAAAGTTGTTTAGCAACACTATTTGCCCAGATATGGGTGCAGAGTATGAAAAATTGGTTAGCAACACTACTCTGCGAGACATGGGTGAAGAATACTAAAAGTTGGTTAGCAATACTACTTGCACAGACAGGTGCAGAGTAGTAAAAATTGGTTAATCAGTGTGTGTACACTATTCCTACAGACGCAGGTGCAGAGTAAACATTCAGAAACTTTTTGGAGGATGGACACACAAAAATATTAATACTGTTCCTTACTCCATCAGCATCCAGTCCCTACATTAAACAGAGCAGAATGGCAGCAGCACCCACGATCCGGCCTTTATACAGGCCAGGTCACGTGGTGCACCGGCCAATCACAGCCATGCTAATACTTGACAAGGCTGTGATGGTTCCTGAAGTGCCCACAGTCTAAATGCTTGTTGACTGGCTGAGCGGCAGCCTTTCAACAAATTTTATTAAGTATTGGAACCCAAACAGTAAATCGGACTTCCGGTTAAAAGTTTGTGTTCGGGGTTAGGTGCAGAACACTAGGTGTCTGGTACAAACTCCAAACTTTACGGTTTGGGTTAGCTCATCCCTTCTCTTGGTGATACAGGTTCTCCTGATAGACCTGCTAATGCAGCCTTCTTGTCCACAAAAAGGCTGACAGCAGATGAGCATGTGACCCAATCTGTCCATCAGCCGCTTCCAAATAAGAAACCACACTAAACTTGGTTTTCAATCGGAGGAGGTTGATGGATATATCTAGTCACATGCTCCACAGCTGGCAGCCATTTTGTGGACAGGAGCTTACCTGCAATGGAGACTGCACTAACAAGCACAATAGTAGAACCTGTAATACTTCCATATTAGTAAGTGCTACAAAATCAGATCCCGAACATATTTGTTATAATAAAGAAAAAGTGGGCAACCCCCTTTAAATTGTTTTAAAATCCCATGTAGTATTTATGATTTTATGATATATCAGTTTTATTATTTCACCATCACAAGAGAGTTGTCAGCCAAAAGCTTTATTACAGATTTTCACTTATGTACATACTTTTAACACAAACTTTTCTTTCATTCTAATTTGCCTTACATTACAATAGAAACTGAGAAAGATTGAAAAAAGTATTCTCTGTGCTTCCTTTTCTTTCCTTCTTCTTTCCAGCTATGCCTGGTTTCCTCCTCCTCACTGTCCTGTCATTAGGGACAGACAATGGTCCTTGTATGACTCTACATGTCGAAGCATCTGGAAAAAACCTAAATGTATGAACTTTGAACATAAACTGGTGTGCATGCAGCATGTAATCGCGCTTTCACACTAGGCACTGAACAGAAAAAAAAAACCTAACACTGAAATGTAATGATTGAATACCCTGCAGAACGTAAACAGTAATAGCGCTTGAAAATAATATATGGTACTTAGTTAACATTTTTTTAATAAAAAAATGCAGAAGCCATCCCACCACTTCACTGTGACCCTAATTGGGACAGTCCTAACTCTAACATTAAAAACCTTACTATTTGTCAAGTGACATGCATTTGGATAATGCTGAGAGGAAGTCTGAACGAAACGTGCGCTGGGGTGGCGGAGACAGTTTATATAATCTAACCTCAGTATGTAATTTTCTATATTGGGTTGGATTCATCTATTGAGTACTACTTACATTGACCTTTGACTCAGCATTGCTTAATCTCATGAAGAAAGCAACAAGAAAAAGTGAATGGCCCTCACCGGGTAAAAATTCAAGCCTTTATTGGAACATCTTCAGCGGGAGAATGGGAGCCAGGGAGCAGGAGCGACGACGATCGTTTAGCGCAAGGTGCACTTCAGCGGGTCACATGACAAGAGGGAAATGACCGAGGGAGAAATACCTGCTGCCAGGTAAAGTCCTCCCACCAGAACCCCCCACTTGACTAACAGCGAAGTATACAATACAAAATGAAAACAAATAACAATATTAACCATTCTAAAAGCAAGGTAATGCATAATAATACCCAATCAAATTACTCTGAGCAAAAATGCATAATTTAGAGAAAGATAGACATATCGATCCTTTCATTGAAGCCGGTGGAATCAAGAGCACGAGTGTGCATGATCTACCTTGCTTTCCTCTTTAGGAGATTTTTATGCAGATCGCCCCCTGAAGTGGCAGCACAACCCTCTCTATGCCAGCAAAAGACAAAACCTTGGGGTCCACCCCCCCATGAACTTCCCTAATATGATTAATTAAATTAAGTACACCCTTTCCTCAGATAATGGAGTTATAATGCTCCCTAAACATGATATAAAGGGGGCGCATTGTCTTCCCTATATAAAAGAACCTAGAGAGATAAAAAATAACATATACTATGTGTGTAGACTTACAAGAAATAAAATCAGAGACGCAATGTGTCACCGCCCCAATGTGTAAACAGCGGTCTGTAATATGATGTATACAAAAAGTACAATGTCCACAAATAGAGTTTCCCGTAGGGACATTTGAGCTGAGCAAATTATTCTGTTCCTTGTCTATATGATTATGAACAAGAATATCTTTTAAATTGGTACTTCTCCTACAAGAGAACAAAGGTCCTCTCATCACCACATCTGTCAAATCACTATCTCGTTCGAGGATATGCCAATTTTTGCAAATAGTTGATCTAATGAAATTTTCCATAGGACCATACACAAAACTAAAGACAAATCTCGTAACTATCATAATGTAACATGGCGTTTGTGGAAGATGGTTTACGGTGTACTGTAGTACATAGAAGTCCATCATTAATCTCCAGAAAAACATCTAAAAATTCTATGGAATCACCCCCAAATTTTGCCGTGAAATTTCGTCTGCTCACATAGTATATGTTAATTTTTGTCCCTGTAGGTTATTTTATATAGGGAAGACAATACTTCCCTTTTATGTTAGGTTTAGGGAGCATTATAACTCCACTACCTCAGGAAAGGGTGTACCGAAATTATTTAATCATATTAGGGAAATTCATGGGGGGGACCCCACAGTTTTGTCTTTTGCTGGCATAGAGAGGGTTGTGCTGCCACCTCAGGAGTCGATCTGCACAAAAATCTCCTTAAGAGGGAAGCAAGGTGGATCATGCGCACACGTGCGCTTGATTCCATTGGCTTCAATGAAAGGATCAATATGTCTATCTTTCTCTAAATTATGCATTTTTGCTCAAAGTAATTTGATTGGGAATTATTATGCATTACCTTGTTTTTAGAATTGTTAATATTGTTATTTGTTTTCATTTTGTATTGTATACTTCGTTGTTAGTCAAGTGGGGGTTTTTGGTGGGAGTTTACCTGGCAGCAGGTATTTCTTCCTCCGTCATTTACCTCTTGTCATGTGACCTGTGGAAGCGCACCTTGCGCAAAACGATTGTGTCACTCCCGCTCCCTGGCTCCCATTCTCCTGCTGAAGATGTTAAAAGAAAAGCTTGAATTTTTACCCAGTGAATGCCATTCACTTTTTCTTGTTGCTTGCTTCATGGACATGTTTTTTCAAATAAATGGGCACCCGTGGGTTTCAGGATATTTGCCGGCTGCAGCTCCTGCACAGTAAAAAAGCATTGACGTGTGAGCTGTGATAGCAGTGCCAATCAGTTTTTTCTCTTTGCAATATATTGTGTGAGGTAGCGCTGTCATTCAAGGTTGGGGGACACTCGCTTGGCAGCAAATAAATCACATCCAGTACGGGTTTTCCCTAAAACCATATCATAGTCCTTGCGGTTTATTCATCATCATAGAGCCACAACCGCACTATACAGCTCATATCCGTAGCATAATCCAAATCAATTAACATACAGTTCACCACAGCATAGCGTCCATTACAGAGCTTCCCTCTGTTAAGCCTGTGATCATACAGGTTATGCTTAGGAGGCTTTCTAGCCTCATTTATCTCACCCATGTCAGGGTCTCCACATGGTTCCTTCATTCAGGCTGCAGACGTCCATATCCCTCCAGGGAACTCTCAAGCTCTGGCAGCCATTACACACACAGCCACACAGAGGCTGTTCGCCAGGAGACAATCCTGCGCCCAGGACCTTCCGCTCTAGACCAACCAGGTCCCTGCATTCACCCCATGTGACCTACCCTGGCCACATTATGTGGTCTATAGCCATGCCCACTGGGTCACGTGACCATGACCTCATCACAGGTCCTTCACATACTCACAGCCTTTTACAATAGGTGTTATCAGACACACCCCTGGGTGGATTTGTAGGCAGCTAGAACCCGCCCATCTCTCCAGCTGCCTGAAGGCTTCTCCCTCACACATAGGCACGAAAGATCAGCTCTGCTGATCAGCACATAACCAAGCCTTCATCTCAAAGCCACCCACTTTGAGATACACAACGGCCACTCAGTATTCTGCCACTCATCCTCTCTCTTGGGACATCCACACAGTGCCCCCTAGCGGACACAGTAGTAATTACACCACATACCCCGCCCCTCTGTTCAAACTTGTGGGGTTGAACACACAATCTTACACCAGGATCTCGAGACCGGGCACTCATTACACCTTGCGCCCCAGGTCGAGAGAACCGTCTCCATCTGTCATACCGCCTCATCTCCGCGTTAGGCCTCCCCCGCCCCCAGTGGTCAAAATATCGGTCATTGTCTTTGACCCTCCAGTTGCAGTCTGTCTGCGTCAGACACTCTTTAGTCACCACCCTCCTAGAATGCGCTTCGTCACCTGACCGTTCTCCCACTGACCGGTTCTCCCGGTTGGTACGGTCATCAATCTTAATCGGTCCTACTGTCTGGCCTGAGTCTGACTCATTCAGCGTCTCACAGGAACTAATGTCTCTCAGCTTCGCAAGGCCCATCGAACTGCAACTTGCTGACGTTCTTCGGCCATCTGCACTGTCACTTCTTGGCGGAACTCTTCGGGTCCTTACATCTTGTTGGGTTGCAGGCGGCCGCCACCTGGTATTCCGTACTTCTTTATTAATTCACTGACGGTCCAGCCTCAACTGCTCAATTTCTCGCAGGTACCCCACTCGATACTCCACGAGCATCCGAAAGTCTCTCAGGCTCTCCATGGAGCCAACCACGATGATGGGAATTCTACCCACTTCACTGGATACCTGGTCTTCATCATCAGGAGGGATCCTCACCCTCACCACACCGGAGATATTCACGAGGTCTTGCATCACCTTCCCGGATCTTCCAATGATTCTCCCAATCAGAGCTTTGGGTACCGGAACCACCTCTCTTGCTATCTCTAGGCGTCGAGCAGCCTTCACATTACTCTGCCTAACCAATTGTTTGACACGTAGACACTGCAAATGCATCTCTTTCAGGACAGCTACTCGGATTGATGTATCTTCTCTGGCTGATACTATCACCAATTGCCGAGTCTCGGGTGCCCAGTGCACCTTACAGGCTTTGACCGCCTCTTTGAAAGCCAAATGTACACCTCCGCACAGGCGTCTTGCATGTCTTCTGGAACGTCAATCACAGTCTTGAAGGATGTGGTCTTGCTCTCTTCCAGGCCAGGAGGCTCTGGCCTTACCACGGACACTTCCCTCACTACAGTTGACCCGACCGGGTGACTGTCTTCTTCAGTTCTTAACTCATCAACTTCACATGGTTGGATCACTTCGTGACCCTTGGCCACTATGGCTACTGGCAGTTCTGTCTTATTATCACTCACGCTCATCCGCGGTAAGTCTTCGTCCAACTTCTCTCGCAGAAGACTTTTTACTACTCCTCTGAGTTCCTCCATCTCTTCCTTGAGGTTCTTGTTCACACTTTGCCAGGTGGACAGGTGTCCTCTGAGCTCCAAGATCTCTTTCTTGAGCTCCTCGACCCTGTGCTCAGCCGTTTGTCTCAGGACTCTTTCTCGTTTGACACACTCATCCACCTCCTCTCTGAGGGCCTTATTCAGTCCTTGCCACGTTACCATGTGGCCTTTGAGCTCAGAGACTTCTTTCTCTATCCCTGCTATTCTGTGCTCCCTTTCTTTCTCAGAGCCACAGTCACCCCCAGAGATTAAGTCATCCCTCCAGTTACTCACTAACCGTGTGACTACTTCCGCCGTCTTATCCACCAGGTCAGCGTCAGTTTTCTCACGAGTTTGTCAGCCCAGCACTAGATTCTGTCCTAGTCGTGGCTACTGGCAACAACATGTCAGTCACACCACATCGTATGGTGAACCCCCAAGACACTCTTTATCGGTGTGTCAGCTCCGCTCTTTTTGTTTACCACACCATTCTCATTCACACTGTCATACCCTTCAGGTGACGTCAGGTCAGTAAATTCATCTAACGCAATTCTTTCTCTGGTCGCCCCTACGTCTGGCCTGTCCATGTTAGGAGGCGTCAGCGTCTTCGTATTAGTTAGTCCAACAGTAGGAACGTCTCCACCCTCGTGGCATATATCATCAAACCTGACAAAGTCCCGGCCCCACTCCAAGGCGTACACTAAGTCTGATGGTATACTGCCACCTTGGCACTCACTGCCTCCGAGCCCCTCAAACATTATTCTGTCTACCGCATAGTTCACCGTGACCCCATGTTTACAGCAAACCTGGACCATTTTTTCTGTCAGCCAGAAAGTGAGAGGAGTTCCTACCAGAGTCACCTGACTCTTTGAGTCCAACCATCCCGAGATTCCTTCCCGGTGCAGCATCACAGTACACACCTGCGGCCAGTCATCACTCGGAAAGAATATCCTACACTCTGGAAATGACATACATGAACACTGCAGTTTCCCAGACATACCCACTGAGCCAACCAGTGCTGCCATTTCTTCACACTCGGCCCCTTTCTGGACCACCACCCCAATTTGGGTTTCCACCCCCTTTTGGGACTCCACTTCTTTTTTGGTTACCACCCCAATTTGGGACTCCACCCCTTTTTGGGCTACCACCCCGATTTGGGTCACCGCCCCCTTTTGGGACTCCGCCCCCTTTCAGGATCTCCCCATGTTGGTTATACCGGTCTTCTCAGACCACAGTTCACACCACACAGTTTATGTCTCTTACGATACCAGACAAGTCTTTGTTGGCACCACCACAGCTCCTGCTGTCACCGATCACCGACACCACCGGCTGCTGTTCACACACACAGCGGCTGGAGCCACTGCAGCTCCTGCTGCGCCGTCTTCGTGGACCCGCCGATCCACCGGAAGCCACTTGTCACCTTCATGGCCCCACTGAGCCACATCAAGCCGCTTGTCACCTTCTTGACTCCCACTGAGCCACCGCAGGCTGAGTCAAGAAAAAAGAAGAAAAAACACCACAAAAAACTAAAAAACTCACGTGTCCTGATTGTGTGCTATTCAGGACGCTCCTGTCTCCACCTGAGACCGTCCAACACACAGGGCGCACTGGGTGCGATTCAGGGAGCGACCCTCCTCCCAGGATCTCCCCACACACCGGCCTCACCAGGTCCAGGGCTCGGCAGGTGCTCTTCAGGACATCTGTCTCCACCTGAGACTGCCCAACACTCACGCCTCACCAGATCCAAGGTCACACCACGTGTTCTTGGGATCCGACTCTGCTCCCAGGGCTGACCCTCCAGGACCTTTCCTCACTGAACCCTCCAGGTACACTGTTTGCCTCACTGACCCACGTCAGCACCACAAGAACACCCATCCGATACCTGTGTCGGCCACACCGGTCACCGTTTTACTCATTGACCCAGGTCAGTACCACACGAACACCAGTCCATTTCTCCTGTGTTGCCCACACAGGTCCTCGGGTACCTCTTCTCCGCAGAGGCACACTAGCAATTACCAGTCTCTTTCTCCTGTGGAAGCAGCCGCACTGGGCTCACCGATCCAGACAGTGCCTTACTCACTAGGCCACCCCATGGTTTCCAGAACCACAGCCGGACAGTGGCTTCCCCACTTGCAGGCCGTCACAGGCTTTGCTCACACGTGGCCGGTCAGCAGCACATCACACGGCTTCCACAACCATCAGCCCTCCTGGCTCAGCGTTGCTCTTTGCCACCGAATTTTGCCGTCCTTATCTGTTGCTCACAGCAACAAGGCTACACCATTTCCCATAGCTTCTCCACCAATTGTGAGGTAACGCTGTCATTCAAGGTTGGGGGACACTCGCTTGGCAGCAAATAAATCACATCCGGTACGGGTTTTCCCTAAAACCATATCATAGTCCTTGCGGTTTATTCATCATCATAGAGCCACAGCCGCACTATACAGCTCATATCCGTAGCATAATCCAAAGCAATCAACATACAGTTCACCACAGCATAGCGTCCATTACAGAGCTTCCCTCTGTTGAGCCTGTGATCATACAGGTTATGCTTAGGAGGCTTTCTAGCCTCATTTATCTCACCCACGTCAGGGTCTCCACATGGTTCCTTCATTCAGGCTGCAGACGTCCATATCCCTCCAGGGAACTCTCAAGCTCTGGCAGCCATTACACACACAGCCACACACAGGCTGTTCGCCAGGAGACAATCCTGCGCACGGGACCTTCCGCTCTAGACCAACCAGGTCCCTGCATTCACCCCATGTGACCTACCCTGGCCACATTATATGGTCTATAGCCATGCCCACCGGGTCACGTGACCATGACTTCATCACAGGTCCTTCACATACTCACATAGCCTTTTACAATAGGTGTTATCAGACACACCCCTGGGTGGATTTGAAGGCTTCTCCCTCACACATAGGCACGAAAGATCAGCTCTGCTGATCAGCACATAACCAAGCCTTCATCTCAAAGCCACCCACTTTGAAATACACTACGGCCACTCAGTATTCTGCCACTCATCCTCTCTCTTGGGACATCCACACAGCGCCCCCTAGTGGACACAGTAGTAATTACACCACAATTGCTTAATCTCCGTTTCACACCCGGTACTCATTTGCTCTATATCTTAATAGCAGAGATTATTTGCCTTGTCTGCTTTCTTATTCTGAAAATATTCACTTACTGGCTACCAGCTTTTGTACCATTAGGGTTTTTTTTTCCCCATTGCCAAACTGAAAATTCTGGCCAGTCTATAAATATATTATGAGGCAATGACCAGTGTCACTGTATGTTCCCCCCAGGTGGCGCATGGAGGCAAATGAAGCCATGAGAGGGCATTGCAGTCACAAGTGTAGCTGTGGGTGCAATGCAGACTAAAGTGAGTGTAAGTCTTGGACATCCTAGATGTCCAAGGCAGATTTAAGGAAAACCTGCTCTGGGTTTTGGTGTTTTTAAACAGACTGCAGATGGTAGTGTTGCAGTCCGTTTCATTCCTGGCGTGAGTTTTCCATGTGTCTAAAGGCCACAGGTTGCTAGTTAAAAACCCCGCAGTATAAGGTTTGGGTGTGTCAGGTTGAGTGTCAGTCTGGTGTGTGCTAGAGGATAAAGCAGTCACCTCTGCAGTGCTCCATATGTGGGAGGCAACACAGGCAAGCGGAGCCAGAGCAGCCAGGGCAGCTCTGGAGCCTGGCACCCACAGCGTACACAGCGCTGCAGTCGCCCACAGTAACGGTCTTTTAGGTGGACGGTCTTGTGTCCGGCGGTGAACCAGAGGTAGACTGTTCTGTGCCTGAAGGAGGACTGGCATGTTTTGTGGCTGTAAACTGAAGGAAATGGTTCCCGGCTGCGATCCGGAGGATATTGTGTACTGTGTAGCACTGCGAGTAGAAAATTAACACAGTGGTGCAGTCGCCCACGGCAAATGTCAGAGGTGGACTGGTGTGTTTAGTGACTGTAACCCAGAGGATATGTGCCTGGCTGCTATCTGGAGGATATCATGTGCTCTGTTTATATAAGTTGAACATTAATGCTGTGAAGTAAAATCATTAAAGAGACTTTAGTTTGAAACTTTGCTGGGTTACTGTTTCATCACTGCATAAGTGTGCTCTACTGCTGCACTACAATATATATAAAAGGGGGATTTTCTTATCATATTTGCACTATGCAATTTTATTAGACGAATACCTGTCTGTCTTTGTGCTCAGCAGCCTTGCATATGTTCTGTCACTGTTTGTTTTATTTTGTTTAATTTTAATATTTGCAATAAAATCATGTTTTAAGGATTATACTCTGTGGTGGTCTTGTACCTCTTTTCTTTGTCTTATCCAATTCTTGAGTTATTATCCTCATTTATGTGAGTTGGGACATTTCTGTTAAAAAATGTATTTGATTTAAAAATAAAGTTGCTGGCCATTCAGTAAAATGGCATGTCACCTTACAGTGTAACTTCAGTTATGTGATCATCTGTGGTGCATCCAGAATCTCCTGTTTCTGTGGGAGTCACAGCCAGGAGAGCAGGGGTCTTGTCGAAAATGGCAGAAGTGTCTCCAGTAGTGTTGAGCATTCCGATACTGCAAATATTGGGTATCAGCCGATATTCGCTGTATCGGAGTTCCGATACCGAGTTCTGATATTTTTACAATATCGAATTCCGGAATCGGAAGTTCCCATAATGCAATGAGCCAGTTGTGTTAGCCATGTTAACTAATGGCATGGCTGTGATTGGCTGCTGAAATGATGTCATCATGATGCACGGTCTGTGCGTGCCTGCCGGGGGTCTGAGGGCTGCTGGGTGTCTGTACGGGCCTGCCGGGTGTCTGTACGGGCCTGCCGGGGGTTTGTGCAGGCTGCCGGGGGTCTGTGCGGGCCTGCCGGGGGTCTGTGCGGGCCTGTCGGGGGTCTGTGCGGGCTGCCGGGGGTCTCTGCGGGCCTGTCGGGGGTCTTTACGGGCCTGCCGGGGGTCTGTGCGGGCCTGTCGGGGGTCTTTACGGGCCTGCCGGGGGTCTGTGCGGGCCTGCCGGGGGTCTGTATGGGCCTGCCGGGGGTCTGTATGGGCCTGCCGGGGGTCTGTATGGGCCTGCCGGGGGTCTGTACGGGCCTGCCGGGGGTCTGTGCGGGCCTGCTGGGGGTCTGTGCGGGCTGCCGGGGGTCTGTGTGGGCCTGCCGAGGGTTGTGTGTGTGTGTGCAGGCATCGTCCGATGGGACTACAAGTCCCATCGGGCTATGCCTGCTACAATGACAGTGATTGACACATTAGCCAATAATGGGACAGTAGTAGTCCCATCATCCGGCTAATGTGTTGAATGTAAAAAAAAAAAATACATACATACTACATACATACTACATTCATACAGCATACATACATACTAGATAATACATACATACTACATATATACTACATTCATACAACATACATACATACTACATACATACTACATATATACTACATTCATACGACATACATACATAATACATACATACTACATATATACTACATTCACACAAAGGAAAGACTAGAAGCAATGGGATGAAACTGAATGGGAAGAGACACAGATTAGATATTAGAAAAAACTTTTTGACAGTTAGAGTGATCAATGAGTGGAACAGGCTGCCACGAGAAGTGGTGAGTTCTCCTTCAAGGAAGTCTTCAAACAGAGGCTGGACAGACATCTGACTGGGATGATTTAGCGAATCCTGCTTTGAGCAGGGGGTTGGACCAGATGGCCCAGGAGGTCCCTTCCAACTCTATGATTCTATGATTCTATGATTCTAACATGCATACATACTACATATATACTACATTCATGCAACATACATGCATACTACATATATACTACATTCATGCAACATACATACTACATATTACATACTACATACATACAATATACATACAACATGCTACATACATACAACATACATACTACATGCATGCTACATACAATACATTCATACAATACATACACACTGTATAGACATACAGTACATACTGTATAACATAGAGTACATACTCACCATCACTTTTATCCCCGAAGCCAGTGTCATCTCACTGTAAAAAATATTAAAATAACAAACAAACAATATACTCCCTGATCCGCAGAAATCCACGAGTGTCCCACGACGATCTCCTGCAGCGCATCACTGAGAGGTTACTATATTTCACTGGTCTCTCTTTATGGCAAAAGCTGTGTGGGAACTTTCTCACACAGCAATGCCAAAAGTGAGACTAGGGACTATTTTTTTACAGTGGCGGAGGAATACAGTGCGGAAGGATACCTACCTCCCGTCATTGTATTCCTGGAGCCCCTAGACAGCAGTCGCATCAGCTGATGCTGCTTTTCTCCAGGGGAGATCGTCGTGGGACACTCCTGGATTTCTGTGGATCATGGAGTATATTGGTTGTTTGTTATTTTAATATTTTTTTAACAGATAACACTGGCTTCGGGGATCAAAGTGACAAGTGATGGTGAGTATGTACTCTTTGTTATATGTACTGTATGTCTATATGTATGTATTGTATGAATGTATTGTATGAAGTATGTATGTAGTATGTATGTAGTATGTCTGTAGCATGTTTTATGTATGTAGTATGTATGTAGTATGCACTATGTATGTATGTTGTATGAATGTAGTATATATGTAGTATGTATGTAGTATGTATGTATGTTGTATGAATGTAGTATATATGTAGTATGTATGTTGTATGAATGTAGTATGTATGTAGTATGTTTGTATGTATGCATGTTGTATGTATGTAGTATGTATGTATGTTGTATGAATGTAGTATATATGAAGTCTGTATGTAGTATGTATGTAGTATATATGTAGTATGTATGTATGTTGTATGAATGTAGTATATATATAGTATGTATGTTGTATGAATGTAGTATATATATATATATAGTATGTATGTATGTTGTATGAATGTAGTATATATGAAGTATGTATGTAGTTTGTAGTATGTAATATGTATGAATGTAGTATGTATGTAGTATGTATGTATGTATGTTGTATGAATGTAGTGTATATATATAGTATGCATGTAGTATGTAAGTATGTTGCATGAATGTAGTATATATGAAGTATGTATGTAGCATGTATGTATGTTGTATGAATGTAATATATGTAGTATGTAGTATGTATGTTGTATGAATGTAGTATGTAGTATGTATGTATGTTTTATGAATGTAGCATGTATGTAGTATGTATGTTGTATGAATGTAGTGTGTATATATATAGTATGCATGTAGTATGTAAGTATGTTGTATGAATGTAGTATATATGAAGTATGTATGTAGCATGTATGTATGTTGTATGAATGTAATATGTATGTAGTATGTATGTTGTATGAATGTAGTATGTATGTATGTTTTATGAATGTAGCATGTATGTAGTATGTAAGTATGTTGTATGAATGTAGTATATATGAAGTATGTATGTAGCATGTATGTATGTTGTATGAATGTAATATATATGTAGTATGTATGTAGTATGTATGTTGTATGAATGTAGTATGTAGTATGTATGTATGTTTTATGAATGTAGTGTATATATAGTATGCATGTAGTATGTAAGTATGTTGTATGAATGTAGTATATATGTAGTATGTATGTAGTATGTATGTAGTATGTATGTTGTATGAATGTAGTATGTATGTATGTTTTATGAATGTAGCATGTATGTAGTATGTATGTATGTATGTTTGAATGTAGTATATATGAAGTATGTATGTTGTATGAATGTAGTATATATGTAGTATATATGTATGTTGTATGAATGTAGTATATATGTAGTATGTATGTTGTATGAATGTAGTATATATGCTGATGATCTGAGATTAGCATCCTCAATAGTCAGAACCTCCAACTCCCGTCTCCAAGACTTTACACGTGCCGCGCCAATTCTTTGGAATGCACTTCCCAGGTCAATACGATTAGTCCCCAATCCCCACAATTTTAAGCGTGTCCTGAAAACGCATTTATTCAGACTGGCCTACCACCCCAACACATTAACCTAATCTATCCCTGTGTGGCAGAGCCAAAAGTTTTACCATAACCAGGTTCCCCGCATCATGTTCCCACATGCTTTATGCCTCCATTAGCCCTCTGTGTCTGTACTGTTACATACTTAACATTATGACTGGTCCATACAATCAGGGTAACTGTTACCACCCACCTTTCGTGTCTCCCTCTTTCCTCATAGACTGTAAGCTTGCGAGCAGGGCCCTCTTTCCTCTTGGTATTTGTTATAATCTACTGTATGTGATTATTGTTTATGCTGTAATGTCTATTGTCTGTACAAATCCCCTCTGAAATGTAAAGTGCTGCGGAATATGTCGGCGCTATAGAAATAAAATTTATTATTATTATTATATGTAGTATGCATGTAGTATACATGGGTATACTTGGGTATACTAATAGATCACAGACTGAATATGAGTCAACAGTGTGATGCAGCAGCAAAAAAGGCAAATGCAATTCTAGGATGTATTAACAGAAGCATACAGTCTAGATCACGTGAAGTCATTATTTCCCTCTACTCCTCTTTGGTCAGACCTCATCTGGAATATTGTGTCCAGTTTTGGGCACCACATTTTAAAAAAGACATCAACAAACTGGAGCAAGTTCAGAAAAGAGCGACCAGAATGGTGACCGGTCTGCAAACCCTGTCTTATGAGGAAAGGTTGCAGGATTTGGGAATGTTTAGTTTGCAAAAGAGAAGACTGAGACGAGACTTAATAGCTGTCTACAAATATCTAAAGGGCTGTCACATTGTAGAAGGATCAACTTTATTCTCATTTGCACAAGGAAAGACTAGAAGCAATGGGATGAAACTGAATGGGAAGAGACACAGATTAGATATTAGAAAAAACTTTTTGACAGTTAGAGTGATCAATGAGTGGAACAGGCTGCCACGAGAAGTGGTGAGTTCTCCTTCAATGGAAGTCTTCAAACAGAGGCTGGACAGACATCTGACTGGGATGATTTAGCGAATCCTGCTTTGAGCAGGGGGTTGGACCAGATGGCCCAGGAGGTCCCTTCCAACTCTACGATTCTATGATTCTATGATTCTATGTATGTTGTATGAATGTAGCATATATGTAGTATGTATGTAGTATGTTGTATGAATGTAGTATATATGAAGTATGTATGTAGTATGTATGTATGTTGTATGAATGTAGTATGTATGTAGTATGTATGTATGTTGTATGAATGTAGTATATATGTAGTATGTCTGTTGTATGAATGTAGTATGTATGTAGTATGTATGTATGTTTGAATGTAGTATATATGTAGTATATATGTAGTATGTATGTATGAATGTAGTATATATGTAGTAAGTATGTATGTAGTATGTATGTAGTATGAATGTAGTATATATGAAGTATGTATGTAGTATGTATGTAGTATACAGTATATGTAGTATTGAGTAAAGACATCCACCAAGGAAAATATAAAAAATGGTTTTATTCTGAAAAATTAATACTATAGACAATGAAGTACATAAAGACGGGTCACATAATAAAAGAGCTCCATATGATAAGGAATTCAGGTACAGAAAAAACAAACATGTAGCAATACTAGCAGTAATGGAATATGTATAATGGATATGCAGAGATAAGTAAAGTGCCAGTGCTTAAAATCTTACTTTCAAATATACAGAGAATCACACAAAGTGACCCCCTCATAGTAATAAACCATCACAGCATAATAGCTCAAAATCTTAGTCTGGAGGCCACATAATGAAAAACCTGTTCAAAAACGCTTACCCATAGCTGATTAGTATGCCACACGTGTAGCCTCTACGCGCGTTTCGCGTAGGGGCTACACGTGTGGCATACTAATCAGCTATGGGTAAGCGTTTTTGAACAGGTTTTTCATTATGTGGCCTCCAGACTAAGATTTTGAGCTATTATGCTGTGATGGTTTATTATTATGAGGGGGTCACTTTGTGGGATTCTCTGTATATTTGAAAGTAAGATTTTAAGCACTGGCACTTTACTTATCTCTGCATATCCATTATACATATTCCATTACTGCTAGTATTGCTACATGTTTGTTTTTTCTGTACCTGAATTCCTTATCATATGGAGCTCTTTTATTATGTGACCCGTCTTTATGTACTTCATTGTCTATAGTATTAATTTTTCAGAATAAAACCATTTTTTATATTTTCCTTGGTGGATGTCTTTACTCCATGTGTTTTTGTATACAAAGTATTGGGAGTTTTTCCACAGCTAGTGCATGTTATGGGGTGGTCACTATGGGTCAGGGCCACCTATAATTATATGTCCACTGCCTTTGAAATCTTGTTTGCTAGTATATATGTATGTATGTAGTATGTATGTAGTATACAGTATATATAGTATGTATGTATGTTGTATGAATGTAGTATATATATAGTATGTATGTATGTAGTATGTATGTGGTATGTATGTATGTTGTATGAATGTAGTATATATATATATATAGTATATTTGTAGTATGTATGAATGTAGTATATATGAAGTATGTATGTAGTATGTATGTTGTATGAATGTAGTATGTATGTATTATGTAGTATGTATGTTGTATGAATGTAGTATGTATGTAGTATGTTGTATGAATGTAGTATATATGAAGTATGTATATAGTATGTATGTATGTATGTTGTATGAATGTTGTATGTATGTAGTATGTATGTAGGCCCACACAGACCCCCTGCAGCCCGCACAGTCACCTGGCAGGCCCGCACAGTCCCCCGGCAGGCCCGCACAGACCCCCGAGAGGCCCGTACAGACCCCACCCGCACACACACGCACAGTCTCCGCCCATGCACCGCCCACACTCTTCCCCCCTCCCGAACTGGATGTGCAAGGAAAGAAAGGGTTTATTTTCATTCTGATATTTGTGCCCCATTGACTTGCATGGGTTTCCGGTATCGGAATCGGCGATACTCGATATTTTTGGGGTATCGGTCGGATCCAATCCCATCCGATATTTCCCGATATCGGAAGGTATTGCTCAACACTAGTCTCCAGCAAACGTCATAATAATTATAGGGGCTGAATAAATGTAGCTTCATGAAGGTATTGTATGTGAATATCTTTTTAACATGACAATACAGATAAAGAAACATTATTCATTTACACTAGAAAGTTCGAGACTATAAATTAAGAAAAAATGTCTGCTGCTTTTTAATAAATTACCGCTGTATGTGTAATTTGCCTTTTGTTCCTATTTCGTTGGTTTATTCTTCTTACTGGTTGAAATTGAGGATATCTTTCTCCTGTCTTTGTTACCTTCCCATCCAGGACAAGAAGCAAATTTAGCATTTCTGACCTTCTGACCTCTTAGGCTTTTAGGAGCTGCACAGTTCGCTCCCACCTTTAGATTTAGGCTACTAATCCATCTGTAAAAGATAAAAGCAACATTATCTAGTATGCCTGGGAGTCCAAAATGTTTTCCTGAAGCTCACAGTAGGGCAAAATACCCTGTTATGAAATGAACAGAAATCAAACTATATAGACTTATTGGGAATGCTCCTGACAGAAGTGACGCGCCCAAGGGGCCTTGGGATACTCGGTACCAAGCCCGTTAACTTCAATGGGAGATGTCACAGTGGCGGTGACCTGGTCCATGGCCCCAGGCGGTCATGTAAAAGGAGTAGAATTGGATGGATATAAAGTTTATGTAGTGATTCGTGACGCCAGTTGGAGTGTTCGACTGTAGTATAGCCGGCACTGCAGATGATCCCTGGGGGAGTAGATGGTGATGGCAGTGCAGATGTTAAACCCTCTCCAACCAGGGCAGACCCCCAGAGATTGTGATGCAAGTACAAGACACGGAGTAATAAGGTAGTAGACAAGGAAAGTTACTTTATCATTTACTGTAGTTCAGGTGCAGTTCAGAGGAGATAATACAACTCTCACCAGGTTACAGTCTGCTTTGGAGAATGGGAGTTATCCTTCCTCTGCCGTGACTCAGTGTAAGCTTCCTGCTTTTCTAATCCCTTCTGGGACCAAGGCTTCCCGGAGTTTAGAACTTCCCAGTATTGCCTCTACTCACTGCATATTTCGCCTTCAGCAACTTGCAGTGTGAATCCTGTGTGAAGCAGTTCAAGTTCCCACTTGCACTATCCTTCACCTATCCTAGGTTATTGCAGTATTTCTGAGGGAAAACACTTTACTGATGTATAATCCCACGCAGTCTCTTAGCTTACCAACCTGCTCTGAAAGCATGGATGGTCTAGGGGCTGGTCCCTGGTGCTTCTTAGTTCTCACTCCCGGATGGAGCACATGTCTAATCATGGCCTCCAAGACGTTCTTCCTCCTTCTCACTTAGAACAACAACTCGGCCCCTCCCTCTCCCAGTTAGGGTATGTCTGCAAAGTTTGCAGCCTCAGACAAATGAGGCAAATTGTGTGTGAAAGCATAACTCCCATTGCTCACAAAACACACACAACAGTACATATTTAACCCTTTTGTGGCGATAAAGACGCAGGGCGCCACAGAAGCACAAATTATTTCACCGAATTGCAGGGAAAATGATGGACAGTTTCATTAAACTCCAGGTATTGGAGATCCCCGACTTGACTTGGCCAAAATGTGCATTGGGATACCGCAGGCAGGCAACCATTCATGCCTTGTTGGATGAGTGACCCGATTTTTGTGTTTTCAGGACTTTTATACTGGTTGTGCTATAGTTTTTTTTTTGCTTTTACCTATTGGGCTTCCTAATGCATACCACAGGCTTAGGGTTTTTTTTTTGTTTCTGAACTTCTACTTGCATTGCTACATTCTATATTTGTACTTAGCTGTACCATTGCATGCGATGGGCTTTAAAATCAATGTAGTCTCATTAGTGAGTGGTCTCCATATTTGACTGTTATTAGTGATGAGTGAGCACTAAAATGCTCAGGTACTTTCTAATCGAGTCGAGCAAATCGTAATGCTCTGCTCCCTGGAGGTCTGGAGGTTGTCTAAAAATTGCTGAAAATGAGGGAAACAGTGCGGATATGGCATGGGAACAGCATGGGGAACACCCCTGGAAGCATCTCTTTATCTCAAGTCGTTCCTGGGAAAAATCTTGTTAGAGTATTATGCCATTTTTATGGACTGACAATAAAACATACAAGACCGCAGTTAAAATGGATGTGACTGGAAAAAATTTTAAGAAACATTATTTCCAGGAAAATAGCTTGTATCTAAGTCAAAAAAGATTAAAAAAATGCTCCTCCAAACCTTGGGCTATGTTCACACGTAGTGTTTTGTTGCGTTTTTGCACATTTCCATTGCTTTCAACGGTGTAAAAAATATTCAACAGGAAATGTAATTCTATCATTTTAATACCCTATCTGGCCATGATCAGCCACATTCTATTTAATTTATGAAGGAGGGACTCTGAAAGTCACAATTTTTTTTCCAGGGCCATCAGGTGGCCATCACTTATTGTGAAGGCCTTACTATTGTTAGAGGGCCAGCTGATGGCCCTTACTATTGTCAGAGGGCCATTAGGTGGCCCTCACTCTAATTTTGGAGAGCCAGCCTTCACTAAGCATTTTTGGAGGGTTAGCATATGGCTATTCTTTGCACAGCTGTTTATTGCTACTGCAATATAATTTATCCATCTGAGGTGACCAAATTTTCTTTTTCATATTAATCCCAAAGGATTTTGGGTTGCAATGAAGTGCCCGGGGTCAGAAAGCTGGGTTTGCATCCTAGGTCGTGAGTCTTCCAGCAGGACAATGACCACAGACATACTTCAAGAACCACCCAGAAATAGATGGAAAAAAAAGCACTGGAGAGTTTATTAGTGGTAAATCCATCTCCAGTAGTATAAATTATCACACCACTACCTCTTACATACAGATGCTAGAGATAAACTGTGAATGGACATATTAAATCAGTTAATTTTACCTGCTTTGATGAATTTGTGAGTACAGAACACCGTAAAAAACATGAATCAGTGAATGAGTCTTGACCCTGGTATTGTCGAGGTCCATTGGGGATAAAACCCATACAAACCACCCCCTCCCATTTACCCATACCACCTTACAAATGATACCCCTTAAAATAAACAATCAGCAGAAAAAAAGAAGAGACGTGCTCCAACGATGAAACAATCCACTGATGTATTAAAAACAGTTTTTTGTTTGCTTTTTAAAAACATGAAAAAACAATGTGGGTAACACAAGAGGCAGAAATATGACCAACGCGTTTCAGCAATTAAGCCTTAATCATGGTATACACATACACGAAGTCATCTAAGTTATATACTCTACCATAGAATGCATCAGGTGAAATGTCAATTTCAAATCACACATCAAGAAATTAACCCTTCCTGGTAAAGAAGGAAAGATAGACAGGAAAAAAAATTATATAAACACATGTATAGCAACCAGGAAAAATAATTAAAACAGGACACTGAAAAAACATTAATATTGCAATATCAGATCTTGTCTAGAATTCATACCCAATGGGAAATGGGACCCTAGTATTTAGTTTAAAGATCCAATAAGATTCCCTATTGAGGATTTTACTTTTATGATCTCCTCCTCTCATGGGTCTGAACACCCTCTCTATACCTTTGAATTTCAGACACCTAGTATCTCCATTATGTATATACCTAAAATGCTTGGAAACTGCAGAAATATTTAACGCAGTAAGACTATTAGTGTCTGATATATGTCTTCTAATACGCTTTTTTAATGGATCAGTGGTGCAACCCACATATTGTAAGTTGCACTGAACACACTCGACCAAATTAATTACACCAGTAGTATTGCAATTAATATAACTGCCAATCCAAAAACTTTTGTTAGTAACTGAAGAAGAAATTTTTTTTTATTGTAGTCTGCATGTTCACAGGCTTTGCAGGTTAAATGTCCACATTTATAGAAACCTTTATGCAAAAGCCATGTGGGTTGTGTGGATGCACTTGGTTCAGGAAAAAAAAACTGGGTGAAGCAATGTTTCCCAGAGTTTGAAACCTTTTAGCCACAAAGCGAATATGAGATTGTTTTAGAACCTCAGACAATTTTTCATTTTCATTTAATATAGGTAAATATTTTTGTATAATTTGAATAATATTCCTATATTGAGGGCTATATTCAGTGGAAAAAGTAATAAAAGAATCATTGTCTGTGGTTCCAGATCGATCCAATAATAGATCATTTCTATTGATATTGTCCACAATCGATCGCTCTATTTAAATGTCAATTTGTATATCCCCTTTGTTGTAATCTACTAATAGTTTTAGTTTTTTCAGAAAAATAAATTTCATCAGAAGAACAATGTCTTTTTATCCGAATTAATTCTCCTACAGGAATATTACATAAGATGTGTGGGGATGGCATGACTTAGCAATCAAAATAGAGTTGCTATCCGTTGTTTTTTTTGTATAGCATGAAAAAAAATTTTTCTCCACATGATCACCTGTAATGGTAACGTCCAAATAATTAACATGTGTCTGAGTAATTTGATAGGTGAACATCAGATTAAATTTATTGTCATTAATGTACTTCATAAATGCCATTGGCCTCTAAATCACTGCCTGTCCATATTATTATTATATCATCAATATAATGCCCATAAAAATAATTATCAGCATGAAAAATGTTATTTTCAGAAAATAAAAAAAATTCCTCCCAAACTGCAACAACCAAATTGGCGAGGGAAGGTGAGAATTTCCCTCCCATGTTGACACCTTTCGTCTGCATAAACCCCCCCCCCCTGCAAATGAAAAATAATTGTGAGATAAAAAAGCAACAGAACGTATGAGAAATTCCTGGATGTGAATTTTGTACCTACTATAATTATTAAAAAAAACCTTAAAATAAATAGCGCAATATCATGGGGAATTGAGGAATATAAATTAACCACATCACAGCTAAGCCAGCAGAAAGTGGAGTCCCATTTGATTCTATCCAAGTGTAGGGAGGTTGAACTGATGGACAGATCTGCCTGTAGTAAGAGGCACAGGGGTAGCGCAGTGTAGGTACAAAAGCGCTGTGATAAAGAGAAATGGGTGCCATGTTGTAGTTTGACCATTAGAGGGCAGTGGGGAGTGTAGGAGTGTGACTGTGTAACTGCTATTGGTCAAAGTAACTGTCAGGTGATAGTGGGCGGAGTTACCAGGACTGGGAGTATAAGAGGTTGAGGGAAGGTTCTGGAAGGTCCAGTCAGCCAGGGGAGCTCACTAGTAAGGAGGTTCTGCTGTAGAGAGAAAGATGGTAGAAAGTCTCCAGAGAGGAACTGACAGTTGAGATGGTCACGGGGAGTGGCCCAGAGGACAGTAGCCACGAACGGAGACGGTCTTGGGGTACCAAGCGGGCGGCGTACTTTGAATGGTGAAGCGCTGTGGTGGATGGGACTAGGGCAGCCACAGTGAGAAAAGCCACAAAGTATGCCACAACGGTAAAAATAAGACGTGAAGGTACCCGGGTCTGTGAACAAATGGACTGTGAAATTCCTGTGATGAATTGCGGTGGTCGTCAGAGAGGCGGCCAATAAAAACGGACCTGTTGAATATAACCACTGTCTCAGTCTCGTGTCTGTGTGGCGGCAAGAAGTGGGTCACCCCCCATTCCTGTTGGATCACTCCCTCACCTATCCTACATTAGGAAGAAATTAACATCTTAGTGTCTCTAATGAAACACGGAATAGTAGAAAGGGGTTGTAAGTACATGTCAACCCATTCCCCCAATTTTTCATTAAGTCCACCAATACCAGCAATAATGAGTCTAAAATGGGGGGGGAAATCCCTTTGTGTATCTTCGGAAGTGCATGATAAATTGGCACAATAGAATTCTCGACATATAAATATTCAGAAAGTTTGACATCATGTGCCCCACTTGTAACTTCCTCCTGTAATAATTCCAATAATTGCGACTGAAAAATAGTAGTAGGATCAGATTTGAGTTTAGTGTAATAATCAACATCGTCTAGGATTTTGAAATTTTCTTTATGATACAGGGAAGCATTCAACACCACAATTCCACCCCCCTTATCAGCTGACTTGATCAGCAAATCCTTGTTATTAACTATTTCAGTAAGGGCTACTCTTTAAGGTACTGATAAATTATCTTTAGAGGAGCTACAATTCTGATCTAATAGCTCTAACTCTTTTTCAATAAGTTCTTGGAAGGTGTCAACTAATCGGGGACATGATTGTAGGGGATAAAAATAAGGGTTATTTTTAGAAAAATTAGCATTCAAAGATAAATCAGGTTATGGTGAATTACTTTCTAACTCCCTTAATGACATGATATGTTGCATTTAAAAAAAGTAGGAACATTGTGTATAGATACATTATCATTGTGCAACAATTCCTGTATATCAGGCATATCAGGAGAATTAATGTTATGATCATCATCCTGCAAAAAATGACATTTAAGGGTTAATTTCTGTGACAATATATTAATGTCCAATTATTTTTCTTGGTTGCTATACGTATGTTTATATAATTTTTTTTTCCTGTCTATTTTCCTTCTTTACCAGGAAGGGTTAATTTCTTGATGTGTGATTTGAAATTGACCTTCCACCTGATGCACTCTATGGTAGAGTATATAACTTAGATGACTTTGTGTATGTATATACCATAATTAAGGCTTAATTGCTGAAACGCGTTGGTCATATTTCTGCCTCTTGCGTAACCCACATTGTTTTTTCATGTTTTTAAAAAGCAAACAAAAAACTGTTTTTAATACATCAGTGGATTGTTTCATCGCTGGATCACATCTCTTCTTTTTTTCTGCTGATTGCTGACGCCCTGGACAGGGGCGGCTCCGTGCAGAGGACTTCAACTATTACAGACCAGCATGCTGTGGTGAGCTGACTTTCCTTTTCCCCTACCCTATCTTTTGATATTAAAATAAACAATGACACCAAAATCTTTGTATAATTATGGCCACAGCAGCCTTTATTTAAAAACAAACAAACAATAAAAACATTCAAAGTATAAATAACATTTCACATGCTGAGAGAAGTCCTTGAAGCTCCCAAAATCTGGTGATTACCAAATATGAAGTGAACCTAAAAATGGCAACAATTACTCCTAGCCATTACCCTACTGGCTCAGGAGCACCATAACCACAAGGGTTCCAATGTTCACTTGAACTACCTGGGGATCAGACAACCCTTGCTGAAACTCACCTCCCCATTTCACCAGATCAAAACCATATGAAACTCCAAAAGAGGAAACCATATGGCACTGGATCCGCCAGACCAATTTTACACCAACTTCAAGGACTCCCCGCTACCTCCACAATGAGGGCCTTTGAACATCTCAAAGACCCGAGACCCCCCCACTCCGACAAGCTATGGTCCTCGCAATACCCTCCTGCAACCCAAGGGCCCAGATGTCACTACCCACCGCATTCAATTGAACCGCATCAGCCAACCAAAAACTTCCCCTTTTTCCAACTCGAAATGCCGCACCAAAACACCCCCATTCCTAGAGACAAAAGCAGAGACCACTCTGTTGACCTTAATCCTGGCTTGGTTTATCTTCACCACCAACCTTGCATTCCTCCAGCGTTTATGCGGCACGATTTCGGACCACACAGTGGTAATCCCAGGATATCACAACCACAGCCTTGGCAAGTCCTGCTTGATATCCTTCACCAGCTCCCTAAACGGCCAAACCCCCAAGTTGTTACCGCCCACATGTAAAACTAAAACATCTGAAGCTCTGTCCAACTGGGCACTGCTATGTATCTCCTTCAGGACCCTGTTCCAGGTCATCCCTCTAAAACCGTGCCACCTGATCACCGCCGTACTCCTGGGAAAACCAAGCTGTCTACCCTCCTTCTTTACGTCGGCTCAGAATGCTCCCCAATGGACGTACGAATTGCCAAAAATCCACACAAGCAAAGGAGTGGAACCTGAAACAAAAAATACAAGGCTCTGAAATGTAACAGCACAACAAAACAACATTAACCATGCACAAACAACCTTCACTCACTAATCTCCCCCCACTGCCTCTTGCGGCCTTACGTAGTTACAATAACATCTAGACCGCCATCTCCCAATACGCTAAACAGCTTCAGCCCCCAGAACATACACATGTGAAAAAGACTTGGGTATACTAATAGATCACAGACTGAATATGAGTCAACAGTGTGATGCAGCAGCAAAAAAGGCAAATGCAATTCTAGGATGTATTAACAGAAGCATACAGTCTAGATCACGTGAAGTCATTATTTCCCTCTACTCCTCTTTGGTCAGACCTCATCTGGAATATTGTGTCCAGTTTTGGGCACCACATTTTAAAAAAGACATCAACAAACTGGAGCAAGTTCAGAAAAGAGCGACCAGAATGGTGACCGGTCTGCAAACCCTGTCTTATGAGGAAAGGTTGCAGGATTTGGGAATGTTTAGTTTGCAAAAGAGAAGACTGAGAGGAGACTTAATAGCTGTCTACAAATATCTAAAGGGCTGTCACATTGTAGAAGGATCAACTTTATTCTCATTTGCACAAGGAAAGACTAGAAGCAATGGGATGAAACTGAATGGGAAGAGACACAGATTAGATATTAGAAAAAACTTTTTGACAGTTAGAGTGATCAATGAGTGGAACAGGCTGCCACGAGAAGTGGTGAGTTCTCCTTCAATGGAAGTCTTCAAACAGAGGCTGGACAGACATCTGACTGGGATGATTTAGCGAATCCTGCTTTGAGCAGGGGGTTGGACCAGATGGCCCAGGAGGTCCCTTCCAACTCTACGATTCTATGATTCTATACATCGCTGCCTACGTCGCAGCCCCAATACGAAAAGAATGAGGCGCAAAGCGAGACTCATCAAGGCCCAACAAGTAAACAGCTTTCTTGAATATCGCCGAAAACTGGAACCTAGACAAGAAAGGCCTGTCTGCATGACATAACAGGGAACCCTCCCGCCTGGGCTGAAAAGCCTTTAAAATCTGTAAACATTTCATTGGGCACATAAACAAATCCTTTCCTGGGCCCAAAACTACACGCCTACCCTTGCCCTCCTGATCTGTATTTGACCTCCTTAACCAAAATTCTACACCCCTTGATACAACCACAACATCCTGAGCCAAAAGCCCTCCCATCACGGTCCTGTTTGGCGACACCAGTTCACCAATTCTCAAAGCCCCAAAAAAGGCAAGGGAAAAAGCCAATCTGAAAAGGCAAACCTCAAAATCCGATAGGCATAACGATCTCAACACCCCCCAAGTGTTTCCAACAAACCAAATGAAACGGTGTAGTAATCGCAGGTACGCGGGATGCTGTGACGAGCCGGGATACGGGAGGAACTTAAAGATGTAACTTTTAGATAAATATAGATGCCTATAGGTCTATCTTGAGCAACCAAACAAGCTAACAGCAGTTATCTTCCCAGGGATTAAAACAAGAATACACTGGTGACACAAACACGACTAACCCGGCAAAGACCGGTCACTATAGGGCCGCGGTTTGGCCGACTAGAGGTCTAGAATGTTAACTACAACATGTCACTTAGCCTCCCCAATGTTCAGCAGGGCGATGGTCGATGATGCTTCGGCGTATCAGCTGCTGGGGCCCAGTCGACGAAGATTTGGTGGAAACTTTGGGTGTACCTACGCCCCGGCGAAGTGGGGGCACAGCAGGCCCCTGAAGAGATCCTCTGCATCGCACCTCCCAGCGGAGGTGGGACGGCGTTGCCCGGGGTCTGGTTGGCGTAGGCCGCAGTCGTGGGCCGGAGCCGAGCTGCAGGGGCCGCAGGCGGCAGCAGACAGGCCGCAACTGCAGGCTGAAGTGCAGTGGCGGCGGCCGCGGGCAGCAGCGGACGGGCCGCACCCACGGGCTGGAGTCAGGTGGTGGCTGCCGCAGGCAGGAGCGGACGGGCTGCACCCACGGTATGGAGTCGGGCGTTGGCTTCTGCGGTCAGGAGCGGATGGGCCGCACTCGCGGGGTGGAGTCGGGCATCGGCTGCCGCGGGTGGCAGCGGTCGGGCCGCACCCGCGGGGTGGAGTTGGGTGGTGGTGGCCGTGGGCGACAGTGGACAGGCCACACCTGCGGGGCGGAGCCGGTCAGTGTCTCTCCGTTGGATGGCTCGGTGCCGTCTCCCTTCTGTTAGTGGTGAGTCTCCCTTCAGTCTCTCCCGTCGCTGCTCTGCTCTCCTTGCTCTGGTTCTGGCTCTCGCTCTGGCTTTCTGGCGCCCTCTAGCTCCCTCGCTTCTCCTCTCCTGCTGCGTCGACTGACTCCTGCTGGCGTTCTCAGCCCCTTTTATAGTAGCTCCTTCCCTAACCTTTCTAGAAGTCTCTGCCATCCGTCCCCCAATTGTGTCCCCCTGAAACAGTCTCCCTAGGAACCTTGATGATGGCCCCCTTAGTTCCGGCCCTGATACACATCGGGGACTCCTCCTCCTACACTCCCCCATCCTGTATGCTCACCAGTCCTCGGGCGAGGACTTGGGGAGGCCTGGGTCCGTGTCTCGAGATGAAAGTTTCCTTTGCCATACAAACTGATCCTGTTCATAGCGCTCAGGGGGTTTGCCAGCTGTTGACCGCTCGGAGCGTCTTGGTTCGACTGTGGTGGAGTCTTCTGGGGTGGTGGAAGGTGGCAGGTCGGTCGGGCCTGGTGGGTCGACTGGGTCCGCTGGGATATTATACTTTGAAGTGTCCGTTTGTACTGCTGGGAGGTCTTCCTCGTCGTCCTCATCCCATACTGCTGGCAGAGGTTCTGAGACCTGAGGCGTGGTCTCGGGTCGTATGGGTTCAGTGGAAGTACAGGGCCGTAACATATTACGGTGCACGGTACGGTTAGGGAGATCCCCATCTTTCTCAGGTTGTATTTCGTACACTGGCTTGTCAGGGCTTACTCAGCGCAACACTTGATATGGACTCTCTTCCCAGCGGGGTTCCAGCTTGTTCTGAGGGCGCTGATCTCGTACGAGTACCTGATCCCCGGCCCGGAGGTCGATGGGTTGAGGCAGAGTCCCCCCTGGATGTTCCAGGTCCTGGAGTTTTGTGTGGACGTTTCGGTGCAGGATTTGTAGCCAATGCTGGTGGTTCCGGACCCACGACGAGATCCCTGTCCACGGTTGTTGCTCTTCTGGATTTAATTCCACCTCCGTGATCCCCTTGCCTTCCTGGCCAAATAGCAGCGAGTAAGGGGTGTAACCGGTGACTCGGTGTACCCGGTTGATATCAACCCAATCAGATCAGGGATGTACTCAGGCCAGCGGGCCTTCCGGTCGCTCTCCAGGGTGTTTACGGATGTTTCAATACTCCGAGCCATCCCCACA
The DNA here is from genome assembly GCF_039654945.1 of Dendrobates tinctorius. Taxonomy (NCBI): domain Eukaryota; kingdom Metazoa; phylum Chordata; class Amphibia; order Anura; family Dendrobatidae; genus Dendrobates; species Dendrobates tinctorius. Next base: position 7,591,125 of record NW_027361701.1, on the reverse strand, counting down.
GGGACCGTCACCCCTTGCTCCTGGTCCCGAACACATGCCTCCTTTCCTATCTCCGAAAAGGTCAGATGCGGGTCCACTCGCACTGGCTCTTGCAGAGCCTGTTTCGTCAGGGTGTCTCGTTGCCCGATCACTGAAAGGTCACGTAATGTTACCTCCATGGTCCCCATGCCGATCCCGTCCTTCCTTTCAATGGCTGCAAACAATTCCTGCAAAATATTCATATATTGCGTCACTGTTTCCCCCTCTTTCTGCAGGCGACTAAACATCTGGGTTCTCAGTTCCCCCACATCAGTCGGGTCCCCATGGGTCTCCTCTAAGATCTGTAACACCCTGACAAAGGTATTTCGCTGCCCGGGGGCCCCAACATTACACAATCCCGGGCCTCCCCGTCCAATGCCATTAGGGCCACTTTTGCCTCTAGGTCAGGGCTTAGTGAATGCATCCTAAAAAGCCCTCGCATTCGCTCTGTCCAGTTTCACAGCATAGTATTGCTGCCGGAGAACCTGGGAAGATTGTTCAGCATAGCCCCCAAGCATAGGCTGAGCCGGGGCCAACCGTTGCCCCCCTGACCCACACCATCTCCGCTCACGCTCGGAGACTGCATCCTGCCGACTACGCCAAATGTAGTAATCACAGGTACGCGGCATGAAGTGACGAGGCGGGAGGCAGGAGGAACTTTAAGATGTAACTTTTATATAAATATAGATGCCTATAGGGCTATCTTGAGAAACCAAAGAAGCTAACAGCAGTTGTCCTAGCAGGGATCAAAACAAGAATACACTGGTGACACAAACACGACTAACCCGGCAAAGACCGGTCACTATAGGACCGCGGTTTGGCCGACTACGGGTCCAGAAAGTTAACTACAACATGTCACTTATGCTCCCCGACGTTCAGCAGAGCGATGGTCGATGATGCTTCGGCATATCAGCCGCTGGGCCCAGCCGACGAGGATTTGGCGGAAACTTTGGGAGTACCTACGACCTGGCGAAGTAGGGGCACAGCAGGCCCCTGAAGAGTTCCTCTTCTGCGTCGCACCTCCCGGCGGAGGTGGGACGGCATTGCCTGGGGTCCAGACGACGTATGCCGCAGCCGCGGGCCAGAGCTGAGCTGCAGGGGCTGCAGGCAGCAGCAGACAGGCCGTAACTGGGGGCTGGAGTGAAACGGCGGCAGCTGCGGGCAGCAGCGGATGGGCTGCACCCGCGGGCTGGAGTCGGTCAGCTGCTGCCGAGGGTGGGAGCGGACGGTCCGCACCCGCGGAGTGGAGTCGTGTTATGATTGAGTCACTGAGGAGGAAAAAACAAAACACAAGCTCAGCCCAAAAAATCAGAGAGGTTGGAAACTAGCGGATTGCAGACCCCTAATCCTATCACACAACTAGCAGTAGCCGTGAAGTGTTCCTATGGTGATCCTAGACACCTCGTCACAGCCGGAGATCTAAATAAGCCAAAAGGGGAAAACTGACTGCCCCAAAGCAATAGGCAGCCCCCAACATATAATGACGGTGAAGCAAGATGAAAACACTAACACAGATAGAAAGATAGGTTGAGCAAATGATGGGGTCCAAGCTAACTAAAAAGGACAGGACAGAAAAGCTGCTGTCTGCAATCTGAAAAAACCCTGCTAAAAATATTACCAACACAACTGATAAGCAAAAAGGACCCTGAAGTCACTAGACTTCAAACCCTAAAACAGCACTCAGAATATTCTGAAAGCAGAGAAAAAGAGAACACTGATCAAGGAAAAAGAATCCAGCACACCCCCAGCCGGGGATGGCTGAACTCAGAAAACAAGGTAAACAAAACCAAAACTAATAAGTTCAATAGCAGAGCAAAAACTTATCTTTGGGAAGCAGGAATCAGACTGGTCTCCAAGAATCCAGCAGAGAAATCACCAGCAACTCAGAAGGGAGTTGGCTGCCTTAAATCCAGTCTGAAGTTCCCGTTACCCTGTCACAATCCACCTGATCAGGTGTTTGGTTTCTTTCATCCAAATCAGCCTCACTACCTTCCTTCACCAGAAGAGGGAGATCCTCGGACACAAAAGGTGAATGAACAGATGAGCTCACAACAGAGTCGGGTGGCAGCTGCTACGGGCGGGAGCGGGCGGGCCACACCCGCGGGGTGGCGTCGGGCGTTGGCTGCCGCTGGTGGGGGCGGTCAGGCCACACCCGCGGGGTGGAGTTGGGTGGTGGTGGCCGCAGGCGGCAGCAGACAGGCCACACCTGCGGTGCTGAGCCGGGCGGTGTCTCTGCGTTGGACGGCTCGGTGCCGTCTCACTTTTGTTAGTGGTGAGTCTCCCTTCAGTCTCTCCCGTCGCTGCTCTGCTCTCCTTGCTCTGGTTCTGGCTCTCACTCTGGCTCTCTGGCACCCTCTAGCTTCCTCGCTTCTTCTCTCCTGCTGCGTCGACTGACTCCTGCTGGCGTCCTCTGCCCCTTTTATAGTAGCTCCTCCCCCAACCTTTCTAGAATTCTCTGTGGTCCGTCCCCCAATTGTGTCCCCCAGAAACAGTCTCCCTAAGAACCTTGGTGATGGCCCCCTTGGTTCCAGCCCGGATACACAGCGGGGACTGCTGCTCCTACACTGGGACACCCTGACTATTCCTCCTTCAAAAACCCTTGACTGCCTGCCTCACCAAGAAAGATTTAGTCTCATCCTGCTGGCCCCGTAACTTAAAGCCAAAGGCCAGAGCTGCCATAACCTTCACCGATGACCAACCATCTGCCGCACCATGACTTAACCATGAAAGCAAAATTCCCACCTGATCCTCAACTAACAAATGACCTTTGCTCTCCTGTAACAAAATCTCCCATTCATACCATATTGCCTGGGAAGCCACCCAAGTTTTGGGAGCCAACAAAGATCTAATCAGTGACTCTGCGGCCCGAAGGCCACACTCCAAAGCTCCACCGGGCACTCCAGTCCCTCAACCTCCGCCTCTGGAACCATCAAACGAAAACGATCCCACTGCGAACGAGAAAAAGAGTCAGCAATGGCATTCCCAACCTCCGGCACATGAGACACCATCACATGAGAATTCATCAACAAACACATCAAGACCAACTGCCGAAGCACATGGACCACCGGAGGTGACGAAGCCGTAAGACCGTTAATCGCATATACCACCCCCATATTGTCACAATTGAAGCGCACTCGCATATCTCAAAACTCCTGTTTCCACAAATGCATGGCCACTAAAATGAGAAAAATCTCCAACAGTGCAATATTCCTGACCAAACCTGAAGCAAACCATTCCTCCAGCCATTTTCCCGCACACCACTGACCCCTGAAGCTACGCAACCAATTCCTCCTGCCGCATCCGTAGACCAATCCAAAGTACCACTATCCACCGCCTCCTCCATTAGCAATGAACGTCCATTTTATTTTTCCAAAAACGCACTCCAAATAATCAAATCCACACTATGGTTTGCTGAGAATCGGACAAAATGGTGAGGAGCCCGATCTCCTGTGGTAGTGCTGGCTAACCTCTGCGAAAAAACTCTTCCATGGGCATAATTCTGCAGCAAAACTAAGCTTCCCTAACAGCGGCTGAAGATCCCGCAGAGGCAGTTTCTTTAACTGGCAAGCCCTAGACACCTCCTCCGTCAATGCAACCACATTCTCCTCAGGCAATCTGAATTCCCAATTGACAGGGTCAATCACAATGTCTAAAAAAGCAAACAGTTAATAGGGCCCTCCATTTTGCCTGGAGCCAATGGCACCCCAAAACAATCAGCCACCAACTCGATTGCCCTCAAAATGGTTAGGCAACATGCCGAACCAGCTGGGCCGATGCATAAAAAAATCATCCAAATAATGAATGATAGAATCAAAACCTGAAATGTCCCGAACCACCCATTCCAAAAAAGAACTGAACGCCTCAAAAAACGCACACGACAAAGAACAGCCCATCGGCAAACACCTATCACCAAAAAATTCCCCTTTCCAACAGCCACCCAACAATTTAACACTGTCCGGATGAACTGGTAATAACCGAAAAGTGGATTCAATATCTGTCTTAGCCTTGAGAGCACCTTTCCGCACTTTCTAACCCAACTCGCTGCTTCGTCGAACGACATATAGACCACAGAGCAGAGCTCCGGATCAATTCTGTCGTTCACCGACATGCCTCGAGGATAACACAAATGATGAGTAAGCCGAAATTTGTTCAGCTCCTTCTTAGGCACAACCCCCTGGGGGGAAACAACCAAATCCTCAAAAGCAGGAACACCATAGGGACCCGCCATGCGACCCAAAGCAACCTCCTTACTCAATTTCTCTGAAACCAACTCACCATACACCATCGCCGACCGCAGATTCTTACAAATCCGAGGAATAACAAAAGGAGGAACAGGAATTACAATGCCATCCTTAAAACCTGAAAACAACAGTTCAGCTTTTCCTCTGTACAGATATCAATTTACATAAGGGACCATGTTTTCCAGCTTCACTAGCGTCTCCCCCTTGGATATTACTGCCCCCTGCTTTGGACTTAACATGTGAGGAGCCACTGCAATGTGAGCAAAGGTGTTTAAATTTGCAGTTGGCCCAAACTTACACTGGCTTTCACTGAACTGCCAGCATAAGCCCAATTTATGCCCCCTTAACTGACCTGCTTGCCCCCTAGACCCTGCTGCATTAGACTGACTATTGGCTTGGCCGGTGCTACCGGTCCACCCTCCCGTGAAAGGAGTGGCCAAACCTGTTTGGTGTCATGAACCGCAGCCAAACACCAATATCTTTTTGATCCCACCGAATCGCAGGCCTTATAGCCTTCCTTTGCCGAAACTGTTCATAGTATCTGAGCCACGCATGACCCCCATAAATCCTATGAGCCTCCCCAATGGAGTCCATGTAACAAAACAAGTGCGAGTAATTTTCCGGCGCCTTTTCCCCTATAACACTTGCAAAAAAGGCAAATGCCTGAAGCCAATTGACAAATGTTTGCGGGATCAGACGCCACCTGCGCTTCTCCTCCTCCTTCTTACTATCATCCTTCTTGCCTCTATCCAAATTAAATTCCTCTAAAGGAAGCAGGGAAAAAATCTTGACATACTCGTCCTTCCAGATTTTTTGCCTAACCTACTTTTTAAGATGCGACCCCTAATGGGCCCTCAAAACACACGTAAACCTCTCCATGCGCCCTATCATCCAAATGAATCCTGCATTCCTTTTCTTTCTCTGTATGTACGAACGCTGACACGGGATCGGAAAACCTCCTTGATGCATCTAATTCACTACTAGGATACATGTACCCACTAACCTGCGGACTCGCCCACAATGTTAAATGTCCAGGTGCCACCACCCCTCCCTCTATCCGGGTAAGCAGAATCCCACACATTAGCCAGAAGCTCCCTTATGCTGGCACTAGTTGAATCCACCAAAACTCCCCCCATACTAGTACTAGCTTCTACATCTTGACTGCCAGTCAAAACAGGAGACAACAACGTCTGTGGACACGGACAAGACATAGAGCTATGCTCACTAGGCTGCGAGGGAGCTGTGACCCCTTTAGCCGGCAATCCCAAATCCAGTCGCCCATCCGTCATGGTGCCCCGGCTCCCAGTATCACCAGATGCCCGATGACTCACATCCAGTGACCCCGACATACAAGGCATCATGGGGGCTGATCCATGGAGTAGGAGGGTGATCCCAGTAATTGACCAGCACCAGCAAGCTGTGCCTGCGCAGCTGGCCCTGCAGCACACAGCCCACCATCCGCAGTATCCCGCAGCTGCGGGGAAGAGGCCACCATAAGAACCCTCTGAAGCAGGTGAGCATCCTGCAGTAAAGAATGAATGGGTCGGAGCACCCTGCACAGGGTGCATACTGCCCGCTGTCACCACAACGGATCTAATCCCGCTGTCTATCTGTGATGTAGAGGTGGGCCGCCCGGCCGGAACATCACCATGGTGACCCCCCTGTTACGTCAGGGTTCCCATGATGCTCGACGCATGTTGACTCCGCCCCAAATCAGAGCCGGGGCCTGCTGGCACGTGTTCTTACTGGCGCCTGGCCTGGAGGGTCCCCTGAGGGGCTCCTGCGCCTCCGCTGGGTCCATGGACTAGAGTCCGGCAAAAGCCGCTCTGGGGGCCGCAAACGACGAGGACGCCATTCCCGCCGTGAAGACTCCCCAGCTGGCCCTGCGTTTCCTCCAATAATTCCGGCCACCAGCCATTCAAGCTATCCCTGGGGGGCTGCGATAACGCTGCTGCCCTCAAGCTCTCCAGGACCCGCTCGACATCTACCATGGTGAGTTCCTCTGTGAGGTGACCAATCTCGACCCCAGAGAGCGGGATCTAAAGGGGCCCCAACCCTAACCCGACCCTATAAACATCCCCACATAAGCCAACCCCTTAATTAGCTATCCCCACCCTCCTCCAAACCCATTGTCATGCCAGCCTCCGCCCACGCCATGGGGGGGTGAGTTGGCTCTGCTCCGGCCTTCTCTATAGTGAAAAAGCAAAAGCAAGGTTTAGAATGTCCGGTGTCCCGGACTGCGGTGTCTGCGCCCTTATGTACGTACTCTTTGCCGCTCCTCATGCCGTCCCTTTCACTTTTTCTTCCCCCTGTGCCTTCACCTTCACATGGTGATCACTTTACTAAGCGGGACAATCAGGTCATACAGTGAGCCTTATGTCATTTGAGACATCATGGTTTCAAATTGGGAGTTCATTTCTGGAGACTGATCATTGGGGTTACATTTCTGTGGCTAGTATTCATGGCGTGCGCAGTATCACTTCTTTCCGGTTTTTGTGTTTACATTAAATCCACTGTCTATGCTTGTGCCTGTTATTTTATTTCTTATATGTTAATAAAGGCTGTATTTTAACCTATTAAACTCCTGTGGTTCTCTGGCTTTCCAACTTTTCACAGTGGAGTGGCTCATATGCACTTATAGGGCGTATATACACCCGGTGTTTATATTATAATGGATCTGGCATTTGTTATACTATTTAGAATTTATAAGTAGTGATGGGCGAGCACTAAAAGGCTCCAGTGCTCGTTGATCGGGTCGAGCAAATTGGAATGCTCTGGTGTTCGACCCGACCAACGAGTCCAATGTAATTCTATGGGAACCTCAAGAATTTTTACAGCGGCCCCCCAGGGGTCTTTAGAGGGACTACACATTGTGGAAAACTATGGGAACAGTGCTCAAATGACATGGGAACAGCATGGGGAAGATCCCTGGAAGCATGCATTTCTGACTCCTATGTCACTACTGTGAACAATTTTGTCAGAGTCTTACGCCACTTTTACAGACTCACAATAAAACTTTAAAAAACGAAAACTAAATGGATTTTCCTGGGAAATACGTTAAGGGACATCCTTTCCAGGGTAATGACTTGTATATAAGGCAAAATAAATTAAAAAAAAACAAAAAAAGCACCTCCACACATTGAGCTATGTTCACACGTAGCATTTTTGATGCATTTTTGAACTTTAGCATTGCTTTCAACCAAGACAAATGCATTCACTGGGAAATGTCATTTTAGCATTTTTCAACCTTAACTGGCCATGTGGTGTGTGACACATCATCAGACACATCCTGTTTCATTTATGAAGGAGGGACTCTGAAAGTCTCAAAGCCTTTTTTTATAGGGCCATCAGGCAGCCTTTACTATTTATCCATCAGCCGGCTATGCTTTGTTGTTCCCATTATTAAACAGTGGGTCTCCTATACTGTTATTACCTATGCAGTGAGTGGCAGGGCTGCCAAAAATTAGGATGCACCCCAATACCCCTTTGAAGAGATGTACAGGAGGGCCTCCTGAGAACAATGTTCCCATTATTATGAAGTGGTTCTCCAATAGTGTTTGCCTATGCAGTGAATGCAAGGTCTGGCCAAAATTTAGACGCACCCCAATAACCCTTTGAAGAGATGTACAGGAGGGCCACCTGAAAGCAATGTTCCCATTATTAGGAAGTTGGTACTCCCATACTGTTTGCCTATGTAGTGAATGCAAGGCCTGCCCTGCACCAAATTTAGATCCACCCCAATACCCCTTTGAAGAGACGTACAGGAGAGCCACCTGAAAGCAATATTTCTATAATAAGGAAGTTGGTACTCCCATACTGGTTGCCTATGCAGTGAATGCAAGGCCTGCCCTGCACCAAATTTAGATGCACCCCAATACCCCTTTGAAGAGATGTACAGGAGGGCCACCTGAAAGCAATGTTCCCATTATTAGGAAGTTGGTACTCCCATACTGTTTGCCTAGGCACTGAATTACAGTGTTGAGGCTGAAGACCCGGCAGTGGCGAATTGCAGTGTTGAAGCTGAAGAACCTGCATTGGAGAATTGCAGTGTTGATCCTGAAGAACCTGCAGTGTCGAATTGCAGTGTTGAGGCTGAAGATCCGGCATTGGCGATTTGCAGTTTTGAGGCTGAAGACCCAGCATTGGTGAATTGCAGTTTTGAGGCTGAAGACTCGGCATTGACGAATTGCATTTTTGAGACTGAAGAATCGGCAGAGGTGAATTGCAGTGTTGAGGCTGAAGAACCTGCATTGGAGAATTGCAGTGTTGAGGCTGAAGACCCGGCATTGGAGAATTGCAGTTTTGAGCTTGAGGAACCTGCATTTGAGAATTGCAGTGTTGAGCCTGAAGAACCTGCAGTGGAGAATTGCAGTGTTGAGGCTGAAGAATCTACAATGGAGAATTGCAATGTTGAGGCTTTCTTGACGGTGTTTGAAAGGGTCGCCGAGAGGGAGAAACTCCTGCCAGAGCAGTTGGCAGAGGTACTGGCGCCATACTTGACGGCGGAACCCCAGAAAGCATACTATGATTTAGCTTTGCAGGATGCTCAAGAGTATGGCAATCAAAAAATGGAAATTCTTGCACGCTTGGGAATAACAATGACTCTCAGGGCACAGCGGGTTCACCGTTGGGTGCATCACTGTTGGACTGGTCGAGAGATACCAGGGGCTGGAAGGTTCCGTGTGAGAGCAGCCTACTCCATACTGGGGTTCCCAACAATGGGCGGAGGCCCAAAAGGGGGTGGGGTGCCCATACTGTTTGCCTATGCAGTGAATTCCAGAGCTGCCACAAATTTTGACGCACCCCAATATCCCTTGGAAGAGACGTGGAGGAGGGCCTCATAAAACTGCAAGGGGGTGGGGCTTAGTGTCCTGCTGCCAGAGATGGCAGGACACTAATACAGGAATACTCAAAGTCAGACAAACCGGGTCATACACAGAGATAGCAATAAAGTACCAGGGATGAGATAGAACGGAGAGTCGGGGCCAGGCAGTGGTCAAAGCCACACAGACATAGAAGGTACCAAGCAAAATCCAACAAGCAGTATCCAGAGAACAGACCGAGTCATACACAGAGTATCAGGCAAACAAGAACACAGCACAAGCACACTCAGGGGTCAACACAACTCTGCTAAGGGCGAAAGTGTAACTGACAGGGATGGGAGCATCCTGAGGCTATAAGAAGCTTTCCTAGAACCTGGGAGAGGCCACAATAATAAGCCCCAGGTGTGCAGGTAAGCCTGCACTGGGATCATAACATTTAACCCCAGAAGTGCCAGTTATAAGCACTGGTTCCAGACATTAACCCCACATGTGCGAGTCAGACCCGCACTGAGATCATGACAGTACCCCCCTCTCAATGGGGGGGGCCTCTGGACCCCCAGACTTGCCCAGGTACTTAGGCGGGCCGGTACCCAGGACCTGTCTTCCGGTCCATACCTCTTCCAATGAACCAAGTACTGTACCGACCGCCATACCAACCTGGAATCTACGATATGACCAATCTCGTACTCCACCTGCCCCTCGACCAAAACAGGAGGAGCAGCGGACTCAGAGTCTCCCCAGACTGTTTCAAAAGGTTTCAGTAGAGATTTATGGAAGACGTTAGGGATCTTGAAAGAAGGTGGAAGGCACAGCCTATACGCCACTGGATTGATTCTTTCCACAATCTTGTAAGGGCCAATGAATTTGGGCCCCAACTTGGCTGAAGGAACCTTCAACTTAATGTTTCGCGTGGAGAGCCAAACCTGAAACGTGGGATCTGGTGTTCGTTTCCTGTCCGTGAAAAACTTATACCTGCCCTGAGACCTAGATATATTCCTCTGGACTTCCTCCCACATATTCTTTAATCGCTGAACAGAGCCATCAGCCCCGGGACACCCCGAGTCCAGATGAGAAAACTCATCAAAATGAGGACTGAACCCATAATTGATCAAGAAAGGAGTCATACCCGTGGATTAACTCACCCGACTATTGAAGGCAAATTCAGCCAACGGCAGTGTATTGCACCAGTCATTCTGTCTAGCAGACGTTAGACACCTGAGGATCTGTTCCAGGGACTGAGTAGTGTGTTCCATCTGACCATTGCTTTCAGGATGGTATGCAGACGAAAAGGACAGAGGCATCCCTAATTTTTTGCAGAAAGCACGCCAAAACTTAGCCACAAACTGCACACCACGATCAGACACCACATTCTGGGGTACCCCATGCAACCGGATCACAAGCTGCACAAACAATTTGGATAAAGTCTCAGCTGACGGTAGTGCGGACAGAGGTACAAAATGAGCCTGCTTAGAAAATCTATCCACCACTACCCATACCACCGTATTACCCTTAGATGGAGGGAGATTGGTCACAAAATCCATGGACAAGTGAGTCCATGGTCTTTCGGGCACTGCCAAGGGCATCAGCTCCCCTGCCGGCCGGCTATGAGAGCTTTTAGAACGAGCACAGACCCCACAACCAGAAATTAATTTTTTAATGTCCGAACTAAGGGTAGGCCACCAAAAGATCCTAGCCACCACCAGACGCGTGGCTGATATACCAGGGTGAGCACTCAGCTTGGATTCATGGAACTCCTGCAAGAGTTTCAGGCGAAGTTGCTCTGGGACAAACAACTTGCCAGTCGCGTGGCTGATATACCAGGGTGAGCACACAACTTGGATTCGTGGAACTCTTGCAAGAGTTTAAGGCGAAGTTGCTCTGGGACAAACAACTTGCCCCCTGGCTTGGCTGCCGGAGCCAGCGACTGGGCCCCCTGAATCTCCCATTCCAATTCAGACGAGACCCCTGCTAACACAACCTCAGGGGGAAGAATGGAGGATGGTGGCTCAGAGGGAGACACCGGCTGAAAACTGCGAGATAAGGCGTCAGCCTTGTCATTCTTAGACCCTGGACGAAATGTAATAGTAAACTGAAAATGGGAAAAAAAAAAGTGACCAATGGGCCTGTCTGGGCGTTAGTCTTTTAGCAGACTCAATGTATGACAAATTTTTGTGATCGGTGATCACAGTAACCGGGTGACTGGCCCCCTCCAAAAAGTGCCTCCATTCTTCAAACGCCAATTTGACCGCAAGAAGTTCTCTTTTGCCCACGTCGTAATTTCTTTCCGCAGCAGAGAACTTCTTGGAAAAGAAAGCACATGGCCTGAGGTTGGTTAGGGTGGCAGGCCCTTGGGACAACACCGCCCCTACCCCTACCTCAGAGGCGTCCACTTCCACAATGAATGGTTTGGATGGATCTGGCTGTACCAACACGGGAGCCGACATAAAGCATCTTTTCAGGGTCTTTTGCGAGCGAGGACCAATTTCTCACATCTGCACCTTTACATGTAAGATCTGTTAGTAGTTTAACCCCCCGAATAAATTTGCGGTGATAATTGGCGAACCCCAAGAAGCGCTGAAGACCCTTAAGATCTCGGGGTTGAACCCAATCCGCAACGGCCTGCACCTTCTTGGGGTCCATGCGAAAACTCTCACAGGACACAATTAATCCCCAAAAAGACAATTCTTGAACAAAAAACACACATTTCTCCAATTTGGCATACAGATAATTTTCCCTCAGTCTTTGGAGAACAGTTCGTACATGATTCAGATGAGACTGACTGTCGGGAGAGTATATCAGAATATTGTTTAAGTAAATGACAACAAAACGACCAATGAGATCCGAGAATACCATGTTGATGAAATTCTGAAATATGGCGGGGTCATTAGTAAGACCAAACGGCATGACTAAATTTTCAAACAGTCCCTCGGTCGTGAGGAACGCGGTTTTCCATTCATCTCCCTATCGGACCCTTATCAAATTATATGCCCCCCGAAGATCTAGTTTGGAGAACCATTTTGCCCCTGAAAATTGGTTACACAAATCGGGAATCAACGGAAGGGGGTACGTATTCCGTACAGTAATCTTATTGAGCTCACGAAAATCGAGGCAGGGACGTAAACCGCCATCTTTTTTCTTTACAAAAAAACCCCCTGCCGCCACAGGTGAGACGGAGGGATGTATGTGTCCCTTGCGAAGACTCTCAGCAATGTAATCTTTCATGGCCAAGCACTCAGGGCCAGATAAATTAAACAGATGGGCTCCCGGGACTAACTCAATAGCGCAGTCAAAGGGTCTATGTGGCGGCAACGTCTCGGCCTCGCTTTCAGAGAATACATCTTCGAATTCTTTCAGGTACTCCAGAATACCTTCCAGCTCAACAGATGACACAGATACAGATTTAACAGGTTCAACCAGTAGTGCAGATTTATCACATAACATCGAATCATTAAACCCCCATTGAACAATCTCCCCCGTTTTCCAGTTAATAACTTGGTTATGGCATTGTTACCAGGGCATGCCCAACACCAATCCTGCTGATAGATTGTCTAGAACCAAACAACTTAAGTTTTCCACATGGGTAGCACCCACTCTGAGCGAAAGCAAGTCAGACATAAAGAGAATTCCCTCTTTAGTGAGGGGGGAGGAGTCAATGGCCACCACCTTGATCGGAACCTTGAGTCTAACTGTCCCTATCTTACAGTATGTGACCAATTGGGAGTCAATAAGATTGATGGATGATCCGCAGTCCACGAAGGCTGTAGAGGGAAAAATACAACCGTCCAATAACAGTTCCACATGAAGCAACACCTTAGAAAACGAGGAAAAGGGTACCTGAGGGTCTGAGTAGTCTCCCCACTGACTACCCAGACCTAGTCGTTTCCCGCAAATTGAGTCGAGGATGGACAATCAGGACACTCCCTTTTCCAATGTCCCGTTTTACCACAGTAGAAGCATAACTGCTTTTCTCTCCGGCATTGTCTCTCCTTTTCCTTCAGAGAGAGAGCACCTACGTCCATGGGCACAGAAACAGTCTCTTTTCCACTAGGGAACAATGGAGTTTCCACCTGCATCACCCCCCTGGCCCACAACCTGCGGTCCATCCGGACTGCCTGTGTCATGGCGTCCTTGAGTGAGTTAGGTGGGGGATGTAATGCCAAGGTATCCTGTAGCCGCTCGGACAAGCCTCTGCAAAAGAGTCCTCGGAGTGCATCGTCGTCCCAAGAGACTTCTGCGGCCCAGCGGCGGAATTCCGTACAAAACCACTCAGCCGAGTGTTTCCCCTGACAGACACTCATCACCATGTCCTCTGCCAATCGCAATCGGTCCGGCTCATCATATATGTGCCTGAGGGCCTCAAAAAATGCATTCACAGACACTCTCTCAGGGGCAGTGTGAGGAAGGGAGAAAGCCCAAGCTTGTGGGGACCCTCTTAATAAAGACATAATGACTCCTACCTTCTGACTTTCATCCCCAGAGGAACGTGGCCTCAAACTAAAGAAGAGTTTGCACCCCTCCATGAAGACCCTGAACTCCTTTTTGTTCCCAGAAAAGAAGTCAGGCAGTTTAACAGGTGGTTCTGGAGACACCAAAACCACGTCACTCGCCCCAGCCCCCCCGAGACACAGCAGCTAAAGCCCCCCGCACTGTCTCAGAAACCTGCTGCTGAGAATGAGGAAGAGCTTGCTGCTCCAGAGATAAACCCTGAAACATCTGACTCCAATTTTTCATCTGTTCAGCCAGAGATTGTATGGGATCCATAGTTCTCAGCAGAGAAAAAACCCCAAAAACTTAATGGTCAGTTATAATGTCACGGTCCTGTTAGGGTCAGCGTGCAGCCACCGCTGAGCAAGGACTCACCCAAACTGTAGAGGGGCCCGGGGTCAGACACGGCCGGATAGTTCAGGTAAACAGGACCTGGAGACGCTGAAGTCAGTGAGCAGTGAAGGACCTACGGTCATGTGACTGCAAGGGGGTGGGGCTTAGTGTCCTGCTGCCAGAGATGGCAGGACACTAATACAGGAATACTCAAAGTCAGACAAACTGGGTCATACACAGAGATAGCAATAAAGTACCAGGGATGAGACAGAACGGAGAGTCGGAACCAGGCAGTGGTCAAAGCCACACAGACATAGAAGGTACCAAGCAGAATCCAACAAGCAGTATCCAGAGAACAGACCGAGTCATACACAGAGTATCAGGCAAACAAGAACACAGCACAAGCACACTCAGGGGTCAACACAACTCTGCCAAGGGCGAAAGTGTAACTGACGGGGATGGGAGCGTCCTGAGGCTATAAGAAGTTTTCCCAGTACCAGGCAGAGGCCACAATAATAAGCCCCAGGTGTGCAGGTAAGGCTGCACTGGGATCATAACATTTAACCCCAGAAGTGCCAGTTATCAGCACTGGCTCCAGACATTAACCCCACATGTGCGAGTCAGACCCGCACTGAAATCATGACATCTGAACTGAATACCAACAGCCTTGTTGATGCTGGTATTCAAAAACTGCTCTCTTCTGCTCACAAATGCTTTCCAACATCTCCAGTGTAGAGTTCCAACGTGTGGGGACATCACACACCAGTTGGCGAGCTGGAAGCTGCAAACACTGCTGAAGCACGGCAAGGGCAGGGGAAGCTGTAGCTGACTTTCTAAAATGGGCACACAGGTGGCGTACTTTGACAAGCAGATCTGGAAGCTCAGGGTAGGTTTTGAGAAACCGTTTAACAATGAGGTTAAGCACATGGGCCAGGCATGGTACATGTGTGAGCTCGCCTCTCCTCAGAGCCGCGACCAGTTTCCGGCCATTGTCACATGTGACTATGCCTGGCTGTAGGTTCAGCAGAGTCAGCCACAGATCTGCCTGCTCTTTCAGAGCTGTCCACAACTCTTCAGCATTGTGTGGTTTGTCACCTAAGCATATTAGCTTCAGAACAGCCTGTTGCCACTTAGCTGAGGCAGTGCTTCCAGTTTGTGACTGATGTTGTCATTTCTGGGATGGAGGCTGAAGAGGAGGAGGAGGAGGAGGAGGAGGAGGATGTGCAGGAGCTGTAGACTGTGGGGGCAACCATGACAGACCTAGGTCCCGCAATCCTCGGCGTCGGGAGGACATATTCCATCCCAAGGTCCGACTGGGTCTCGGCTTCCACTATGTTAACCCAGTGTGCCGTCAGCGAGATGTAGGGTCCCTGCTCACAAGCAATTGCCCACGTGTCCATGGTTAGGTGGACTTTCTCAGTGACTACATTGTTGAGGGCATGGCTAATATTGTGGGACATGTGCTTGTGTAATGCAGGGAGCACACCGGGAGAAATAGTGGTGGCGCCGTAATAGTGACGGCCGCTGCCATCAGGTTTCTGAAAGCTTCTGTCTCCACGAGCCTAAAAGGCAACATTTAGAGCGCAAGCAGTCATGAAATGTGTGAATTGAGTAGTGTGGCCTGTGGGGTGTTGGCTACGTATTTGCGCTTGTGTTCCAAGGACTGGTGTGTGGACAACTGAACGCGGCACTGGGAGAAGGACGTGGAGGTGCTTGATGATGGGGCTAGTTGAGTGTGTGCAATGACAGGTGCAGGGCAGGAAGCATCTTCGCATGCACCATGGACAGGGGATTGGCTTGCACGCACAACAGTGAAAAAAGCAGTGGTGTCACCTGCAGACACTGTTCGTCGACCCTGGGGTTTGGCCCACAAAGTTTGGTGCTTTGTGCCTGATCATGCTGCTGTTGGTGAGGCTGGTAGTTTTGCTGCCCCTGCTGATGCTGGCATTGCAGGTGGTGCAAATGGCCTTATTGGGGTTATTGTCAGAGTCTTTAAAAAACAACCAGACTCGGGAAAACCTAACAGTTGGACTGGCAACTTCCGTCGTGTTGGTGTTATGGGGAACAGTTTCCCGGCTTCTGTCTGCAGTTGCCACACTGCTTCTTCCTGCCTGTTGGGGTGCTATGCCTCCCTTCCTCTGTGTGTTGCTGTCCTCACTCTGCATGTCCTCCTGCCAGCTTGGGTAAGTTACTATATCATCCACCACCTCATCCTCCACTTCCGCACCCTGGTCCTACTCCTGACTTTCTGGCAATTGTCTCATCATCGTCCACCTCTTGTGACACTTTCGCATAGTCGCCTTTGTGTGACCATGGTTGCTCAAATATTTGGGCATCGCTACATGCGATCTCCTCTTGCCCTGCTGCAAGTGGACTAGGCGAGAGGCCAGAATCAATAGAATCTATAAATAGAAAAGTGAACAGCTCTTCAGAGTGTCCAAGTGTGGGATCAGTTGTCTCCAGACACTCGGCTTGGTGGGAGGAAGGAGGATCAGGGTGAGGAATATGCGCTCCAGACTCACGGCTACTCACACTTGACCGTGTGGAAGACAGGGTGGTGGTGGTGGTGGCGGCAAATTGACTGGAAGCATTATCCACTATCCAACCAACAATCTTTTAACACTTCTCTGGGTTCAATAGTGGTTTGCTGCTGCAGTCCCCTAGTAATTGGGACAGGAAGGTCAGGCAAGAAGATGTGGGCATTTGTTGTGGCAGTTTCATCTTGGCCACGGTCTCGGCCTCTGCATGCACCAACACCATCACGTCCACTTTCCCATCCCTTGTCACGCTCCTTGCCCATTTTAAATGTAGTACAATATTTTCCACGTTCACTAAAAATGGCTGAATTTGTAGTGAACTTACCTGTGATACTTGAGGGGGAAAACCACAGTTTAAAATATCTGTCCTGTAGGTAACAATTTTTTTACTGCAAACTGGTGTCAATAACTAGGTTAAGACACAGCAAAAAAAAAATGCAATGGCGTCCTGAAACAGCACAATTTTGAGCACACTGATATGTGATGCGTGTGACAGAGATACCCCACTTTGAAATATCTGGCCTGTATTTTTTTTTTGCAGCAAACTGGTGTCAACTAGGCTAAGACACAGCAAAAAAAAAATGCAACGGAGGCCTGAAATGGCACAATTTTGAGCACACTGATATGTGATGCGTGTGACGTAGATACTCCACTTTAAAATATCTGGCCTGTAGTTTTTTTGTTTGGCAGCAAGCTGATGTCAATAACTAGGCTAAGACACAGCAAAAAAAAATGCAATGGAGGCCTGAAATGGCACAATATTGAGCGCACTGATATGCTATCCGTGTGGCGGACAAAACCCAGTGTAAAATATCCGACCTGTAGGTAGCATTTTTTTTTCAGCAAACTGGTGACTTATCTAAGACACCACAACAAAATTTAACAGTAGGCCAGAAATAGCAGAATTTTAAACGCACTGAGATGTGATCCATGTGACTGCCAACCCCCTGTTTAAAATAGCTGGATTTTTACGCTGTAATGTAGAAAACATCTGGCTGTATTCTGCAGTGCCAACAAGCAAATGAAGTAGAAAAAAGAAAATAATCAGGATTAAGATCCCAAAAAAAATATTCCTGGCCCCTGATACCTGTGACTATGTACATAAATATCTGTAATAGGCAGCAGCAGCAGACAGTACTGGAATGGATCCTCTTGCTATATGCAATGAAGTCTGCCACATACACTGCCTGCCTAGCACTGATATCTATATACCCACATACACTGCCTGTCTGCCTAGCACTGATATCTATATACATCTTGATTAGTCCTCAGAATGACTGTTGGTTGAGATGGATTTATGTATTACAGATGGTATAAACACACTAATAACATTGAAAATCTCTCCCAATCTCAGCAGCAACCCTCCCTACACTGCCTGAGTCTGGAGCAGACTGTGACAAGCAGGGCGGTGTCTGGTTTACTATAGACCTGATGACACTGTGCAGCCAGCCAATCACTGTAATGCCAAAACCAACATGGCTGTGGCATTACAGTTTGTGGCAGACAATCCTTGCATGTTGATTGGTCCTCTAAAGAGCGACAAAAATGCAGGTCGGGGACCCGAACTCCAGCTGAGCAACCCCGAAATCCTTGGTGAGCTCCGAGCAATGTGAGCACTGCAATGCTCGGGCGAGCACAGAGCAGTGACAAGCATGATAGCTCATCACTATTTATAAGGCAATAATCCCTGCCTGTCATATGCTGCACCTAATATGTATGCTATACCTACATACTGCCACACCCCTCCGTACACGAATTGCAGATAAGAGCGGTATTATTGTAGGATATAGAAGGGATTTTAACCAGCCCTGAAAAGATATTTCCTTGTACATAGTAGCAACAAACTGTGGAGGAACGCAAGTAACAATGGCAGCTTTGATGAATTCCTGAGTACAGATTGAAAACATTAATTGGTCAATGAGTGCATGGGAAAAAGTAACAACAAGGCTTAGAGTTTGAAATAATTCCTGACTAGATGCCTGTCATACTCCATCCCTACTGCCACACCTCACCATAGAACAATTGCAGATAAGAGCGGTATTATTATAACAGAATAGAATCTTTTTGAATTAGCCCTGAAAAAAGTGATTAGTTAAAAAATGTATAGCGAGGGTTGCATGATCACCCTGTTGATACAGTGTTGGAGGAAGAGGAGGAGGAATTGTGCCCACAAAAAAAAATGAAATCCTGAAGCATATACCCATGTTTGGGTGGGAAGGGGTGCATGGGAATACACAAGAAAAAAAAAACCCGAACACTGCATTTGAGTTTATGTTCAGCTAGTGTCTTTCTGTGGTGTACACCAGTTTGGCCCAATCCAGGGCTTGTTCATTTTCAGAGTTAGCCTGTCAGCATTTTCAGTTGACAGGCGGTTGCGCCTAATAGATTATAATACCCCCAGCAGCACCAAAAACCTGTTCTGACAAAACGCTAGCAGCAGGGCAGGGCAGGACCTTCAAGGCGTAGAGAGACAGTTCATGCCACATGTCTGGCTTGTAAGGCACATAGGAATCATGGAGGATGTTGATACAGTTAGCAAGATACTCCTTTAGCATCTTCCAAAACTTTTCCCTCCTTGGCAGAGTACCCCGCACATCAGGGCCTGGGCGATGGAAGGGTCTGAGAAAACTGTCCCAGACCTTTGAGAGTGTTCTGCCTCTGCTGAATTTTGTGTGTCTTCCTAGTCTCCACTCCTCGATTGTCCAAGGAACTGTGACCTCTGCCACCAATCAGCGTTGTCACATGGGAATTTTTGTAATACATTTCAACTAGGGCCTTCTGGTATTGCAATATTTATTTAGAGATGTAAAGCTCTCCTTGAGCGAGGATCTAAAAGGGTGACCAACCAGTATTTAGTGTTGGCCAAAATGTGTACAATGCGAGGGTCACGGGAAAGGCAACGGAACATAAACTCAGCCATGTGTGCCAGACTGCCAATAGCAAAGACTTCTCTGTCACTACCAAGAGGACAACTGTCCATGTTGTCCTCCTTTTCCTCGCCATCCTCCTCATTATCACGAAAAATGCGTTGAGAAGATGAGATGAAGCTGGGCTGTGCAGCATCACCCAGTATAGTTTCTTGCTCCATCACAACTAATTCCACCTGCAAAGCCTCCTCTTTAATTGTGAGCAGTGGGCATTTCAGTAGACAGAGAAGCAGGATGGAAATGCTGATTATAATGTCATCACTGCTCACCTTCTTGGTCGAGTCCTCAAAGCTTTGGAGAACCACACATGTCAGACATCCATGCCCACTCAGCTCTTAAGTGCAAAGGTTGACTGGAATACCGACATGTAGCTGGTATACTACTACTGCCCTCTGCTGCTCACAAAGCCTTGCCAACATATGTAACATTGAGTTCCAACACGTGATGACATCTCACACTAGTCGGTGAGCTCGAATTTGCAAACACTGCTGCAGCACCGCCAGGGCAGTGGCAGCTGTAGCTGACTTGTAGAAATGGGCACACACGCGACCAACTTTCACAAGTAGCTAAGGCAGATCTGGGTAGGTTTTGAGAAAATGCTGAACCACTAAGGCCTCTTTCACACATCAGGTTTTCGCCGTCAGGCGCGATCCGGCGCTTTTGACAGAAACCGGATCCGGCGAAATGCAATGCCGGATCCGGTTTCCCCCCCATTGACTTGCATTTGCGCCGGATCGCGCCGGATGGCCATGCGTTTCATCCGGTTTTCGCCGGATCCGGCAATGTGTCGCGATCCGGCGTCTGGAAAAAACGGCTACTGTAACGTTTTTTGTCTCCGGCGAAAAAGCCGGACACGCCGGATCCGGCGCGTCCGGCTTTTTCACACAATGAAAGCCTATGAGCGCCGCAATGCGCCGGATCCGGTTTTTTTGGTCTGAGCATGCTCAGTAGCTCTGCCCACAGGAGATATATAAAAGCAAGACAATGGGACCCTCAGCCACACCCAACATGCCACCCAAGCCAAGAACCAGGAGCAGGAGAAGGCAGCAGACATCTGCAGCAGCAGCACCATCAGCACCACCCCAAATGGAGCAGCATGTTGAACAACGGGAGGGGAGTCCAGCAGCAGATGAGAGACGGTAATTATCAAATCCCCCATTCCTCAGGGCCATGGAATATCAAGATATTCATTGGCCCTTTGTTTCTCTTTATTCAACAGCCGCCAAAGAGATGCAGCAGCAGCAGCAGCAGAAATGGCATCACTAGCAGCAGCAATACCAACAGCCATGGAGTCTGGCCATCAACAGGACAGCACATCTTCTTCTGGGAGCCCTCCCTCGCATCGTCAGCGTTTGACGGTAAGTTTTAATTTCCAAAATCCATCATCTCTGTAATATATGTCTATTCATTGACTTTTATTTCAAAACAGGAATCACAAGATGAAGAGGAGCTCCCAGAAGAAGAAGGAAGGGGTGGACAGACACCTGGAGTGGGCTCACAATTGGTAAGTTTTTTGCATCAAACGCAGAAACACAACATCACACTACACACAACACATAGAAAACAATGTTCTGCAGACCACACACAGCAAACAAATGCCTACATCCAAAGACATAACATTTTTTGTTTTCTTCTCTAGTCTTCCCAATCTGGTGCTCGGCCAAGAGGTCCTCGCAGTGCCTCCCAGGGTCGTCGGCGACAGCAACGCGGCGGTCACCAGCTTGTAAGTATAAATATTTTTGCTTTGTTTTTTGGCACTTTTTATTTCATTTCTTTTGTGGAGGCTAATTATGTTATTTTTGTCTTTTTCTTTAACAGCCTTCACAGCGTGCTCCCGACTCTGACGGTGAGGATGGAGGGATTGATGTGGACCGCCTCATCGATCTCGTCAGAGAAAGGGAGCCGCTCTGGAATATGGCTGACCGCCGCCACGCTGACCTGATCGTTACCCGACGACTCTGGGAGGAAATCTGTTCTCTCCTTGTGGGCCGCTGGGAGGACCTCGAAGCTCGGGCCCAGATTAAAGAGCGTAAGTATATACAGTACCGGTTGCTTGATGTAAACCAGTGTTTCCCGAACTCCAGTCCTCGTGGTCCCCACGGATCATGTGTTCAGGATTTCTATTTACTATGGAAATCCTGAAAACATGACCCCTGGGGACCATGAGGACTGGAGTTTGTGAAACACTGATGTTGTATACTAACCACTCCTTTCTCGTTTCAGGGAACAGAATTGTGAATCGATGGCGGTCTGTGAGGGATCGTTTCAAGAAGGAGTTCAATAAAGAGATGCGGGCCCTGAGTGGATCTGGAGGACGCAGGAGCAAGTACAAGTACGCACAAGCCCTGTCGTTCCTCCTGGAAACAATGCTCACCAGAAGGTAAATATTACACACCACATGTGAAAAAAATGTTAGATGTAACTTTTTTTTTTCAGCCAGGGCCATACCATGTCAGTATTTTAATTGTTTTTTTTTCTCTTTATTACACAGCACGGTGAGCAGCACTCGGGAGCCTGCACGATTGGACCCTTCTGAGGCGATCCCTGAGGAGACCGGCACCGAGGGACACTTCGACCGCCCCGGTACATCTGCACCTTCCCAGCCTTCCCACACATTCGACCCATCTGTCCCATCCACCAGCACAGGAGCATCGTGGCCGCCTACATTACATGAAGCTGCTGGTGAGGAGATCGCTTTCCCTTTACCCCACCCTTCTGCCCCTGCCACCTCTAGTACACCTGCGGGTACTGGGCGGCAGCGGCAGAGGGGTCAGGAAAAGAGTTATGCGCAAGAGTTCTTGCATCTGAATGCATCTTTCCAGAACTGTCTCAAAGTCTTGTCAGAGCAAATCTCCGCAGGCTTTCAGCAGATCAACTCCAGCATTCTGGAGGTGAAGACACTTCTGCAAACCATGCATTCAGAAGCAAGATCTTCGCCAAACCACACCTTTTTCAGGTCTGTTGTGGAGCGCATGGCAACACTATCTCCTACCCAGCAGATGCATGTAATGCATTCGTGCCACGGTGCTCTACAGCAGGTTACCTCCCAACCTCCACCTCCCACCACTGTAGTTCCTCCACCTGCACCCCCTCCAGCCACTTTCCATCCTCCCCCTCCTATTACATCTGCACCCCCTCCAGCCACTTTCCATCCTCCCCCTCCTATTACATACCAGCAACCTCACCAGTACCAGCAACCTCCCCAGTACCAGACATCTCCCCACTTCCAGCAACCTGCCCCGTACCAAACTCCTTCCCCGTACCAAACTCCTTCCCCGTACCAAACTCCTTCCCCATACAACTTTCCATCAACATCATCTGCTCCTACAGTCCCTGCCCAACCCTCCACTCCACCGCCCACCACCTCTTCTGCCTCCCACATGTCCACCCATTCTGTAGCTTTTTCCACACCTTCACCTCTAACTGTTCCTTCCCCACCACGATCCCAGTCCTCTCTCCACACACCCAGTGTCGAAGTGTCCCGCAGCCCCTCCAGCAGTATTTCCACCCCACAGTACACAGAATTGTAATGTGTGTTTTTTGTAATAAAAATGCCCATTGGGTTTAAAACCTTTATTAAAAAAGTTTTTTGCACTTTAAAAACATTTTACAAAAAAAAAAAAAAATTTAAATAAAAGTTAAATTATCCTTTCACAATGGTTGTCTGTCATTTCTTTCTGCGGCGAACTATGTTTTAAAAAAAGGTTAAATACAGGGTATTTCAAAGGTAAAAAGGTATTCAAAACCAGGTATATAACTGTGGGTAAATTTTAGCTTTTTGCCACAGTTGTGTTCCTGGTTGTGTTTGAAGCAAAGTATTTCACCTAAAAAGTTGTGTTTATTGTTGGTGATTTCCTAACAATGTACACAACTTTTGTTAAAAGGTGAAATACTTTGCATAAAACACAACCAGGTACACACCTGTGGCCTAAAGGTAAAAATAGTAAGACCATGACAAGATAGCCAACTTTGGTTGGCAAAGGTATATACTGTTGGTCCAGAAGGTACACAAGTTTAGGGCACAAATCTTTCACACTCTGTCATCCCAGTGTACTCTGCCTTGAGGTGACATAAAGTATAGTGGAAAATTGTCCCTGAAACCGTCACAGAACTTCTAGTGGTAATATTTCCAATGACAACATCCATCTTCGCCAGTAACTTGCTCTTCTCTCCAACCTGCACTTTCTTCTCTACAACCTGTCAAAGAAGGGCTGTAGGAACATGCTATATCTAGTTTTCCAGTAGCCAATCCCGTTCGGAAGGCCACAAGGGTCAATTTTAAAAACCGGATCCGGCGTAATCCGTCGAAAAACGGATAGAAAAACTGATAGAAAAACGGATGAACCGGATGAGACGGATCCGGTTTTGTCTGTCAAGAACAAAAGGGATACGGCAGAAAACCGGATCCGGCACTTCAGGTTTTACAAAACATTTGCCGGATCCGGCATTCCGGCACGACGCCGGATCGCGCCTGACGCCGAAAACCTGATGTGTGAAAGTAGCCTAAGTTGAGCACGTGGGCCAGGCATGGTATGTAGGATATAGCTTCAGAGCTGCCACCAGATTACGGCTATTGTAACACTTGACCATGCCTGATTGTAGGTTCAGAGACGAGAGCCACAGATCAGTCTGGTTTGTTAGACCTTTCAACAACTCTGCAGCGGTGTTCTTTTTGTCATCTCAGCATATTAGCTTCAGCAGAGCTTGTTGCCGCTTGGCTGAGGCAGTGCTGCAGTGCTTCCAGCTTGCCACTGATGTTAATGTTTCTGAGATGGAAGGTGAGGAGGAGGGAGGAAGTGCCGGAACTGCTGTAAGAGGTGAGGGAAACCTTGATTGAAACAGTGCCCACAATTCTTGGGGTCATTTGCATGAGTTCCATCCCAGGGTGCAACTGGGTCCCGGCTTCCACAATGTTCACCAAGTGTGCCATCAGGGAAATGTAGCATCCCTGGCCATTAGCATTTGTCCAGGTGTACATGGTTAAGTGCACCTTCCCAGTAACAGCATTGGTCAGGGCATGGCTGATGTTATGGGACATGTGCTTGTGTAATGTGGGGATGGCACACCTGGAGGTGGCTGGGCACTGAGTACCGAGGGACGGCCACCACCATGAGGTTGGGGAAAACTTCCATCTCCACAAGCCTAATGTTATGGACAGACCTTTGTTGGAGTAGTGCCACTAGGGGCAGCAGCGGCAGGCAGCATAGCCAGGGATAGCCAAGGAGTCAGTACACAGGAGCAGCAATGTAGTTTAAAGGAGCAGCATGTAGCGTAGTCAGGGATAGACAAGGAGTCGGTACACAAGAGCAGCAATGTATTTTAAAGAAGTAGCATGTAGTGTAGTCAGGGATAGCCAAGGAGTCGGTACACATGAGCAGCAATGTAGTTTAAAAGGAGTAGTACATAGTGTAGTCAGGGATAGCCAAGGAGTCGGTACACGAAAGCAGTAGTATAATCTTAGAATGAAGGAGCAGGTGAAAGGAAACTTGACTAGAGGCTGGTAGCTCAATAATCAGAAACAACACAGGTACAAGTATTTGGGTTAGCACAAAACTGTCCAGTGAGCTGAACAGCTCAGAGGGAAGAGCTGCTTCCTAGTGCACAAGAGCTGCTGGGTTCAAGTCCTGACACCTAAATGGCAATATTTCCAAGGCAAGTAGTTTGGAAATGTAGCTGTTAAGTATTGTGGCCTGTGAGTGGGTGGCTGCGTATTTATGCTTGCATTCCAGGACTGTTGTAGGGACAACTGAATGCTGCACTGGGACAAGGATGTGGTTACTGATGGCGGTTGCAAGTGTGTAGTGACAGGTGTGGGGTGGGAAGCATCTTCACCCACATTATGGACAGGGGATTGGTGTGCAAATAGAACAGGGGAAGTGGCAGTGGTGTCACCCACAGACACTGTTTTTAGACCTTATCATTGGGTCCAAGTAGTCAGGTGCTTTGCTTGCATCTGCCTGAGCATGCTAGTGGTGGTAAGGCTGGGAGTTGTGCTGCCTCTGCTGATGTTGGCATGGCAGATGTTGCAAATTGCCTTTTTTGTGTTAACTAGGCTTTCTTTAAAAAAGTGCCAGACTCGGGAACACCTAAGCCTTGGCTTGGCAACTTCACCCATGTTGATGCTCTGGGGAACAGTTGCCTGCCTTGTGTCTCTGGCAAACCCATTGCCTCTTCCTGCCTGTTCTGGTGCTGCAGATCCCTCCCCTTTTATGCTGCTGTCATTGCTTTGCATGTCACCTTCCCAGGTTGGGTCAGTGACTTCAACGTCCACCACCTCATTTCCACTTCCGCAACGTTTCTCCTCTTGACTTGCTGACGTAACAACATCACTTGTTAGCAATTGTGTCTGATCATCATCCACATCTTCTGACAGTAATTACATTCTGCCACAATCGCCTTCTTGTGATCGTGGCTGTTCAAATATTTTCACATCGCTACATCATGCAATCTCCTCATGTCCCACTTGAAATGGGAAGGGCGAGAGGCCAGAATCTATAAATAGAAAAGTGATTAGCTCTTCGGAGTGTCCAAGTGTGGGATCACTTGTCTCCGTGCACTCATCATGGTGGGAGGAAGGTGGATCAGGGTAAGGATTATGTGGTCCAGAATCACAGCTACTGAGACTCGACTGAGTGGAAGAGAGTGTGGTGCTGGCATAGTGACTGGAAGCATTATCTGCTATCCATTCAACAACCTTTTCACACTAATCTGGCCTCAAGAGGGGCATTCCACACCCCCTACAAGGTGGTGTCATGATGCGGACCGGGTTTTGAGTCCTGCCTTTCCATGTTCCTGATCTGGTCATTTCAGGGATTAACCTTTCTCAGCCTCAGTCTGGGTTCAGGTATGCTATTTGTCACCTAAGCTTCCTGCAGGCCATGTCACTTATAGTTCTGTCTACGGCGTGAGTAGCTGACTCTGTTACCTTCTGATTTGTCCTGCTGTTATTCCTGACTCGACCCGTGTCTGTGTTATTCCCCTCTCCCTGTCCCGACTCCATGTGTCCTCTTGTGTTTTGGACTTCTTGGTACTTGAACTTGGCTTGGACCTTGATCTGCTTTTGTCTCTTGTCTTTGGCATATCCGCTCCTGACTATTACTGATCCCCTGGCTTGTCTCTGACCATGGGTTTGCTTATTCCTTTGGTACTGCGCTACAGTCTAGGATTTGACCTGGCTTGTTTGACTTCTCTGCTGCCACCTTGTGGTAGCCTTGCTGCTGCATGGCAATTTGTTTTGCCCGTGTGCAATAACCCTTTCCACTCATCGCCATCTAGTTGAGCTTGCCTATCCCTGCTTTGCAGCAGCATGACAGGTAAGACAAGAAACTAGATTGACATGATGTGTGTGTTTGCGTTGTTCCCGTGGCAGGCACAGTTTTGCCTTGCCCATGGCCTCAGCTCCTGCACTCACCATCAGCATTAAGTCCACATCTCCATCCCTTACCACACGCCTTGCCAATTTTAAATTATGTATGATATACATGTTGAGGAAACATAATATTACTACCGCAGTATAGCGATGCTATATCTAACCAACCAAGTTTGGCTTTTTTATTTTGATGCAAAACTGGAGCAGCATAAATGGTGTATAGTATTTATCTACTGAAATACTGAAAAAAAATTGACAGAACTACTAGAACACACAAATTCGCCCACCTCACATGGACTTGTTACTGTGTCGGAGCAATATAGTTGTTAGCACACAGCAGTAACGCGGGATGCAGTGACAAGCGGGAGATGGATCAAGGGTTAACAGGTATTTAATACAGGTGTTACTCATCGCAGGGAGATAAAAAGGTGAAAGAGGGAGTTTGGGATTCAACTTAGGGGTAAATATTCAACAAAAAGGTAAACTTAGCAGTCTGTTATTTTCAGAGGGTAGAGGCTTTTATCTCTGACCCGCCCCCTGCAGTCAGATGCCCAGTTCTGACCTGGTCAGAAAGTCTCCCTCCTGGCAACAAGGGTGACAGCCCCAGTAGTTATAACCTCGAAACGAGAGAGGCATGGCCAGATGTATTACTAGGGATGTTACGGAGAGAAGCACTGCCAGATGTATTGCTGGGGATGTTACTGGCCCGATCCATGTCCCCCTCCCCTTTTACTTGCCACTCCATGGGCGAATGTTTTGATGAAAAACATGAACAGTCTTTCTCTTGAACAGTCTGCCGCCAAACAAATTGATCTTGATTGTAGCGATTAGGGGATATTCCAGCTGTAGTTTTGCTCGGAGCGCCATAAGTCAGAAGGAATAATTGAGTCTCCTAGAGTGGTCGAGTCTTGTTGCATTGTAGGGGTCGGTGGCCCAGGGAAGGCAATTAGGTGGTGATGCTGGTGATGATGCTGATAGGTGTGCTGTGCTTAGGTGGTGCTGATCCAATAGGCTGGGGGGGTGACCCACCTCTTGACGCAGACAGACTGGAGACTGAGACAGGAAAGTGCATTCAACAGGTCCGTGCTTTATTCACACCCTCCTTACGACCTCCACAGTTCATGACAGGACTTTGACAATTTTCTTCTCACACAGACCCGGGTACCTGTAGTTGTTCTGTGTCACTGTTGTGGTGTCCTCCGTGGTTCTCCTCACTGTGGCTGCCCTAGGCACTTCCACCACAGCGTTTCCCCGATCAGACTACACCGGTACCTATTCTGCTCAGACTTTCTCCGTCTGATGTTCCTGTGTGCCTGGGTCACCCCCCGTGACCGTCTCTACTGTCTGGTGCTCTCTGAGGGCTCTCCACTGAGCAGCAGACCCTCCTTACTAGCAAGCTCCCCTGGCTGACTGAAGCTTCTAGAAACTTACCTCAGTCTTTATACTCACAGCCAAGGTAGCCCCGCCCACTGTCACCTGACAGTCACCTCTGACCAATGAGAGTGACCTCGACCTCTGGCAGTTACATAACCTCTCTCATGGCAGTTATATAACTACCCTTTACAAGCTCCCCACTGCCCTCTAATGGTCACTCTCAATATGGCACCCTCTTTCTTGATCTGAGTGCCTCTGTCAGGTCAACCTCCCCACCTTTCCCCTTCCTTTAACCATTGTCATCCTCGACAATCTCGTCCTGGGGTGAAAGTGGTGTCAGAGACCTGGCACTGTCATGGTCGGCATCTGGGTCACACAGACCCTCTGTCACACAGACCCCTTTGTCACACAGACCCCTTTGTCTCACAGACCCCTTTGTCACACAGACTCCTGGTCACACAGACCCCTTTGTCACACAGACTACTGGTCACACAGACCCTTGGTCACACAGACCCCTTTGTCACAGACTCCTGGTCACACAGACCCCTTAGTCACACAGACTCCTGGTCACACAGACCCTTGGTCACACAGACCCCTTACACATGTACCCGGTCTGTCTGTCCCCTTCTTGTCCCGTCGTCCTTTCAACCTGGAAAAGTCGTGGTCATCATACTCTTTGTACCCGGGACCTGCTGAATACACATTTTCTTGTTTAAAACAAATAACACTTTAACATTTCAAATCCACTACACACCTTTCCACATTTGTTGCAATATGTTTTTTATCAAAACAGAGCTCTCTTTTTTTTTTTTTTTCTTTCTTCTTTTTTTTTTTTTAAACACAAAAACTGTTATACTGACATACTCCCCCTTCCTTTGACCTGAGCATCCCCCTTATGAGTTCCCACTGTGTCAGGAGATAAACATGAACATCAACAAAACATTTCTATAAACACGGACGTGAAACTGTCTGATGAATTACACAACTGTGCATCAAACTCCCGGTTTGCGTGCACCAGCCACCCGATAGAACGTGGAGGCGCCATGCCCGCTTCTCCTTTCTCATGGAATAGCCCCCAGATCTCCCGCTCTCTGGCCTTCTTTCCTTCAATGACCTCCGCAACCCAGGCGGAGGGTCCGGCATAGGCCGCAGAGTCCGATGGGCGGGCTGTGGTCAAGGTTGGGGGCGGGGCAGAAGTGGCTGCAGGCTCTGATAGTGAGTAGGCCGCAGCCGACTTTGACAGCAACGTTGGTGCGGCCGCAGGGGAGGCCGAAGCTGGTACCAAGGCTTCCATGGGCTCCGGCAAACCAATCTCAGGTAGGGCCACAGATGAAGCAGCGGCCGCACTTTCCGGTAAGTCAGAGACTGCAGTTGATGGCCCAATTTCAGTAGTGGCCGGGAGTGGGACCGATGCGTTGGAAGTCAGCTTGATGGGGGCCACGCCGTCACTCAGAGCGGGAGGCACCACAGCGTATAGAGGTGGGCGGGGAGGCCGAGGATCGGTGTCAAGGCCCCGTGGTCTGTCTGCTGCATGGTGCATGGGGACGGGGTTGGCCTGGGGTGTCACCGGCGGGGCCCGCTCACCTGCCCAGCCGCCACAGCTTCCAGCAGACTCTTCCACCGCTCCTTCATCAGCTGCAGATATTCACCCCCCCGTCCGACAGGGCCAGCCTCCAGGCCCAACAGCTCCGCGGGGAAGCTACCTGAGCCGGTCTCCAATTCTTGGCGCCATCGCCATTCCTGGTGTCCAATACCCCGACAGCTACAGCGTCTCATGCCATCTGAGGTCCAGTAGCCGAATGTCACCAAACAGCCACAGCAGGTCTCTCCACCCGGGCCACTCCCGTTCTTGGGGGGTGCGGCGGTGTGCTTCTCCACCCATTTTCCAGGGTCCAACATGAGGGAACAGTTCTCTTCAGATGGACACCACTCCCCCCAGTGGCTGATTTGATAAAGCCCCGGGTCATCCAGTACAATCAGCAATGTCTGTTTCTCTTTCTTTGGGCGCCAACTCACCACAGCCTCTTCCACCGCAGCCAGCCAGCCAGCAATCCACAGTCCAGTTTTTTTTTTTATTTGTAATCCACAGGGTACAGCAACCAATTCTTCACCCCACACAACTTGGGGCCTTTGCTACTTGGTGGCAGGCCTGCCGCTGAAGATGTTGTATTGGCGGCAATTTATCCTGCCGACTACGCCAAATGTAGGGGTCGGTGGCCCAGGGAAGGCAATTAGGTGGTGATGCTGGTGATGATGCTGATAGGCTGATAGGTGTGCTGTGCTTAGGTGGTGCTGATGAAACAGGCTGAGGGGGGGTGACCCACCTCTTGATGCAGACAGACTGGAGACTGAGACAGGAAAGTGCATTCAACAGGTCCCTGTTTTATTCACACCCTCCTGACGACCTCCACAGTTCATGACAGGACTTTGACAATTTTCTTCTCACACAGACCCGGGTACCTGTACTTGTTCTGTGTCACCGTCGTGGTGTCCTCCGAGGTTCTCCTCACTGTGGCTGCCCTAGGCACTTCTACCACAGTGTTTCCCCGATCAGACTACACCGGTACCTATTCTGCTCAGACTGTCTCTGTCTGATGTTCCTGTGTGCCTGGGTCACCCCCCGTGACCGTCTCTACTGTCTGGTGCTCTCTGAGGGCTCTCCACTGAGAAGCAGACCCTCCTTACTAGCAAGCTCCCCTGGCTGACTGAAGCTTCTAGAAGCTTACCTCAGTCTTTATACTCACAGCCTATGTAGCCCCGCCCACTGTCACCTGACAGTCACCTCTGACCAATGAGAGTGACCTCGACCTCTGGCAGTTACATAACCTCTCTCATGGCAGTTATATAACTACCCTTTACAAGCTTCCCACTGCCCTCTAATGGTCACTCTCAATATAGCACCCTCTTTCTTGATCTGAGTGCCTCTGTCAGGTCAACCTCCCCACAGCATAACAGCGGGCGAGGGTGTGTCAGTTTCCACTGGGGTAATTTCTTCGAAGACTTCAGGTGCTTGTCTTTACTGTAAATTTCCAGGTGGTTGCTCGAAATCATCTTCCTCTTCACATTTTATTACAACTGATGGCAAAACTTCAGGGGTATCTGGAGCTTCTTCCGCTTGACCGGGATCCTTTGACAGACAGGGCCGAAGCATATTATGGTGGACCAATACTTTTACACAGATTGAATTTCATATACTGGGCCTTCAGAACCAGTTTGCTGTCTTATATATGGATTTTTCTCCCACTGGGTCTCCAGTTTCTCCCGAGAGCGTTTTTCCTACATTAACACACGGTCACCCGTCTGAAGATCTGTTCCTGGGGCCCGTTATGTATGCTTCAACTGCTGGAATTTGGTCTGCACCAGACAATAATCAAGGGGTGGTGGAAAAAACACTAATGATTGATCGCAGATCCAAATATTAAAATTGTACATCTTTATTAAACAATTATGCAGGAAAAGACAATAACAGTGCCGAAAAGTGCATGAAACGGACAAACCTGCGCCAATAATGGGAGAAAACGCTACGGTCCCCAAAATCCAAATAAATATTAATTGGTAAAATGACATGGTAGACTTAGAGATAATTGAGTCCAAACACAGCAGGATCAACACTACTATATCACCATAAAGGGTTAAGAAAATTTGCTGCCCTGTGTAAGTCATGTAAGTCATACTCAACCAGCCCACGTCACACTTGCTAGCGATTCATCAGTAACCAATACCTATCATGTATTATATATCGCCACAGAATGCCGAGTAATTGTCCATGTATTACCTCAAGTGAGTGGCACGGTAGGGGTCCTAGGGGTCTGCGCGTCTGCACCGACGCGTGTTTCGGATGCTCGTCCTTTGTCAGGGGGCGTGTGTGTACTGAAACCGGAAGCTTTAAAAAGGAGTCAGCTCGGAAGGTGGGGGGCGTGGACCGGAAATGACGCATCCGCAGTCAGGACGACCGAGGATGCAGAGCGATGTGGACCACATGATTCAAACCAACATTTACAGAAAACCAACTTCAACAAACATGTTGTTGCACGCCACCTCCTCTCATCCTAATCATATGATTTAGGTCGGTACTGACGGGCCAATTTTTACGCCTACGCCGAATTTGTTGGACGGATACGGATTATGAGGAGCAGGCGGAAGACCTTAAACGACGTTTCCGTGAAAGGGGTTATAGTCTCAGGTTGATCAAAAAAGCCTATAATCAGGCTAAATATAGGACACGAAATTCTCTCCTGTACAAAACTGGGGTACATCCACAAAAATCAGAACAGCTTCGATTCATCACTACCTTTCACTCTCAGTCTGCGAACGTCAGGAAGGTGCTTGAGAAGTCATGTCCTATTTTGTTAACTGACCCGATAATGGCCAAATTGTTACCTGATAGGCCAATGATAACATACCGGAGGGCCAAAAATCTACATGGGCATCTGATTAGGAGCCACTATGAGGGTAATCCGCCAATCACATTTTTGAATAGTGGTACTCTTGACGGGGTTGTTTTACTTGTGGACGCTGCGTGGCGTGTACCAATGTGGATCACAGCGATACATTTACGGATTTGTCAGGCACTAAAACATATAAGATAAAGAAAAATATCACATGCCTATCTAAGTATGTGGTATACTATGCCACGTGTCCGTGCTCCCTGATCTATATAGGACTAACTACGCACCAACTGAAGGTTCGGATCAGGGAGAATGTACTGGGCATACAAGCCGCGGCGGGTGAAGAAGACCTATCAGTTCTTAAGACTATACCCAAACACTTCAAGATACATCACCAATGTGATAGTAAAGTGTTTAGGGTTAAAGGGATAGACAGCCTGGAGTTAGGTATCCGTGGGGGTAAAGCTTCACAACGTCTTGCTCATCTAGAAGCAAGATGGATTTGGACCTTAAATACGGTCCATCCACATGGATTAAATGAATGTCTAAATTTCGCATCATTTCTATAATCACTGGCCGGCTGCACTGTTTGGCGCAGTTCGGGCACTCATGCTAATTTTGGTTGTTTTTAACCGGTTTTAATATTTTTCTTTTCTTTTATATCTTAGGTTGCATATAATGATGTGTTTTTTGTACACCAATATGATGTCGGATCCGGAGTATATTTCCATGAAGAGGGATCGCCAATATTACACCTTCATGCAGTGACAAAATATGTCTTTTGTATTTACATGTGGGCTATGTCTAGATTTTTGAACTAATGGTACGGCACTACAAAGGTTTGCATTTTAATCTTTACTGAGGTCTTTTGTAAACAAATACTTGTGAAGTAATTTACATATTTGCTTCTGTATCTGTCTATAATATGTATGGGATGTGCCCTTTATCATTAAGTGATGTTTCACATTTATTTGCTATTTAGTGTCTTGATGTATTTTCTATTTATCTTTGTGAAATGTGATATTGGCCCCGACATTATCTGTACATAGGTTGCTCTAATTTACAGACTGGTTATGATATAATATATAATAGTGTCTTCCATTGGTATTGTTGAATACTTTCCCCAGGCGCTTATGCCCAACATGGATCTACAATACTATTGCTCCATAGTACCATGGCTTAGCTGCCAAATGCCCCGTTTTGCATGCTGCTCTTGGTGTTAGCGGTCATATTCCAGTGTCTGTAAGCGGCGTGTTGCTATGGCGTCAGCGACTCCTGGGCTCTCGCTGCTAGATGCCGGCGCCGCTCGGCATCCTTTGTCATCATGACTGCAGATGCGTCATTTCCGGTCCACGCCCCCCACCTTCCTGGCCGACTTCTTTTTAAAGCTTCCGGTTTTAGTATACACACGCCCCCTGACGAAGGTCGAGCATCCAAAATGTGCGTCGGGGCAGACGCGCAGACCCCTGGGACCCCTACCGTGCCACTCACTTGAGGTAATACATGGACAATTACTGGGCAATCTGTGGCGATATATATTACATGATAGGTATTGGTTACTGATGAATCGCTAGCAAGTGTGGCCTGGGCTGGTTGAGTATGACTTACATGACTTACACAGGGCAGCAAATTTTCTTAACCCTTTATGGTGATATAGTAGTGTTGATCCTGCTGTGTTGGGACTCAATTATCTCTGAGTCTACCCTGTCATTTTACCAATTAATATTTATTTGGGTTTTGGGCATTGTAGCGTTTTCTCCCATTATTGATGCAGGTTTGTCCGTTTCATGCACTTTTCGGCACTGTTATTGTCTTTTCCTGCATAATTGTTTAATAAAGATGTACAATTTTAATATTTGGATCTGCGATCGTTCATTAGTGATTTTTTCCACCACCCCTTGAATATTGCTCTATAGCGATTGATCTATATTTTTTGTCCTACACAACTGTCGAGGCACCTAGGTATATAGTACAATGCCAGGGTTATGCCTCTTAGCACTGGTTGGGTTCTCGAGTATTTTGTATGATCTGCACCAGACAATGTAAAGTCTGTAACCGATGGCGATGTTCTCGAACCAGGTTGACACCCCTATCCGTGGATAGTCCTCCCCTGGGTCCAGCTCCAGTTCGGTGATCCCTTTTCCTTCTCGACCAAATAACCTTCTCGACCAAATAACATCCCGTCGTTCGGTGTACCCGATTATTATATACCCACACTAATTTCATGACACACTCCGGCCACCGGGCCTTCCGGTCCTCCTCCAGAGTTTTTAGCACTTGAATTAACATCTGGTTGAACCGTTCGCATGCTCCACTGCCCTGCGGGTGATATGGTGTGGTACGAGATTTCTCAATTTGGTACATCCAATGAAGTTTTTCCATTACTTTTCCTAGGAAGCAGGCTCGCTGGTCTGAATGAATATGCTTTGGGCACCCGTAAATCTGGATGAAATTTTTACAGATGGCATGTGCAGCGAATTCCGCAGTCTGATCTCAAGTAGGGTCACGACGGCGAACTTCGTGAAGTGGTCCACCATTACTAGACAGTGTTCATAACCCTGATGGGCCGATCTGAGAGCCGGCAAACCTCTTCCACTACAGCCTTCAGTTTGGGATGGTAAACAAACCGCTGTAACCACTGAAAGGTTTTCTAAAGACCAAAATGTGCTCCCCTTTCATAGGCCTCAGTGGCCACCTCGAGTAGCAGTGTTTCTGGAATTACTACCTGCCAAGTGGCTCCCAACTCTTTCTGTAACTGGATTTTACGGTACACCAACCCATTCTTCATTCGAAGGCGTTCCCACTGTCGAAGAATCCAAAGGGTCTCTAATGAAAGGGCATTTCTTTCTTCTAGACTGGGAAGTTTCTGGGATGTTACCCATTGTCTCATTAGGGCCAGATCCATATCCTCCTGTTGTAACCGGACCGAAACATTGCGTGTTCGCCCTAAGATGCCTTCCCACGCCTGAACTTGTGTCTGCTCCTGCGTAGCCGCCACCGTCCTGGCAGGGTCCCAGAACTTGGGGATTTCCTCATCTTTCAACTCCTCATCTCTATCTTGACGTGGTTTCACATGTTTCACACTAGATAAGGCATCAGTATGAGTATTTTCAGCCCCTCTTTTATAAGTGATCTTATACTGAAACTTTGCCATTCTGGCTACCCATCACTGTTCTAGAGCTCCCAGTTTTGCGTTTTCCAGGTGGGTTAGTGGATTGTAGGTGCCGGCACTTCAGAGCTGGCCAAGTACTCCGCGAACCTCTCTGTCTTAGCCCCCTAATGCCAGCAACTTCAACTTGAATGAACTGTAGTTGTCCGGATTTCATTCAGAATCATGAAGAGACCGACTTGCATAAGCGATCACCCTCTCTCTCCCATCCTGTATCTGTGACAACACAGCCCCAAGTCATGCTTCCGTCAGTTTGGAGAATGAATGGTTGAGAGAAATCCGCGTAAGCCAAGACTGGTTCTTCCGTCAGCGCTCTCTTCAGTTCCTGAAATGCCTTTTCTTGATGATCTCCCCAACAAATGGTTCTACTCTTTGCGCCTGAGGGCAGTCCCTTCAAAGTTCTAGTTGTGGATTCGCTATGCGAGTAAAATTCTTCATGAAATACCGGTAGTACCCAGTCAGTCCCAAGAAAGCCCGGACATCTTTCACCGTCTCCGGTGTGGGCCAGTCCTGTATCACAGCAATTTTTGCTCGGGATGGCCTTACTACTTTAGTCCATGTCTCTGAAGTCGGCTCAACACCTGCTCCAGTCTTTGTAAATGGTCCTCAAAGGAAGCGGTATAAACTATAATGTTGTCCTGGTAGATGAGTGTGGCCTCAAAGTTTAGGTCACCTAAGTTCCTCTCCATAAGCCTCTGAAACGTTCCAGGAGCAGTGGCTAATCCAAATGGCATTTGATTGAATTCAAACAGGTCCATCAGGAGTATAAAGGCCGTTTTGGGCCGATCTTGCTCCGACATTGGTACTTGCCAGTATCCACTGGCAAGGTCCAAAGTTGAAAAGAATTTGGCTTTCACTAACACCGATAAGGACTCTTCAATTCTGGGTAGCAGGCACGCATCTTTCACAGTACAGGCATTGAGCTTCTGATAGTCCATGCAAAAAGGTTGTGTGCCATCCTTCTTCCGCGCTGGTACTATAGGGGCAGCCCACGGACTTTGACTCTCCCATATGATGCCCATCTTAATGATTAAGCATACTTTTCACCTCTTGGTACAGCTGTGGAGGAATTTGTCAACACCGCTCTCATATGGGCGTGGTATTTCCCATTAGTATCTCATGGTTTCTGGCTGTAGTGCAGCCAAAGTCATCTTCATAACATGCAAATACTTCCCAATATTGCCCCAGTAGAGCCTCCACCTGCTGTACCTGTGATTGGGTAAGTTTGGACAGCTCAGCTCGCATCTGTTCCAGTATTTGTCGCCCTTCCTGAATATGTTGAGGCTCTGGTGTCAGAGAAGCATCCACTGTCATGGTCCAAGGGTCTCCCTGAGTTACTGTCAGTTGTACAGCCTGAGGTGGTATCACTTCTTCGGGCATGCCCATGATCCGAGCTACTTTACTTCTAGAGGAGAAGTTCTCCTAAGTTGAGGCACTGCATGGGAACCATTCCATCATGGACAGTGGCCAATAAAGAGGCCACCAGAAGCCCCTGAGGCAGTCATTCTGAACCCGACAGTTCAATTTGGACCTCTACTCCCTCAAGCGGTGTGTGAGCCCGAACGGGCAGGTTGAGTACAGTCTGTCATCGCGTCAGGACCAGCTTGGCTGAGGCTGGTATGATCAATTTCCCCAATGTCCCCCCTTCACTGGAGAACTCTTGGGCATGTGCCCCCCCAGATCAGCTGTTGGAACACTCTTCTTTGGGGAGTGTGCGGGCTCCAATTCTTCAGAACCCCTCCCAAGGGTTCATTAATGAGGGGGCTTCCGAACTCTCTTGAGGACATTCATTCCCAGAGAGACGGCATGTCCGCTACTCACTTCTCCATGTGTAAACACCACCCCCTTTTGTCCCAAGTCCTTACCACAGATGGTTATCTGCATCCAAACCACTCCTGTGACCGGAATGGATAAGTGATTGGCGGTTGTCAACTTTAACACTGGGCCCCATTCGGGCCGCATGGCTTCCGGATAATGTCGATGGAAATAAGCTTCCGGCATCGTGGTCACCTGCGAGCCTGTGTCTACCAGACAACACACTGTTCGACTGTCCATTTTGGCCCAGACCAAAGGGCTCAATGAGACTAAATTTGTGGGACTACTACTACTCCCTCGTGACTGTTCAGGCTCCAGGCGGCATCCCAAAGGCTCGGAGCCTTGTAGTTTAAGGGACGGCATTGTTGGGGCCTCTTCTCCAACATGGACACTCTCTAGCCAAATGTTCAATCTCCCCACAATTGCAACAGGTGGGCGGTCTCTGTCGACGGAACATTCTTGTTTCTCGTCAGGGGTCCGGACCATCTCTGCTCCCTATTGGATTAGGAGGATTTCCAGACTTCTTTACTTCTGCCAACTTCCCTCATATCCTGAAGTTCTTTCCGCAGTTCTTCCATCCATTGAGGTTCGGTGATCATATTTACGGATACTTCCCCCTCTGGACCTTCCCTACCGGGACTGTTACCCCCTGTTCTTGTTCCCAGGTGCGTGCTTTGCTTCCTATCTCAGAAAAGGTCAGGCGGGGGTTCACCCACAAGCGCTCCTGTAGGGCCTGTTTTGTCAGCACGTCCGCAAGCCCATCTCCAACTAATCCCACAGCATTACATCAGTGGGGCCTACACCCATGCCGTCCTTTCTAACAATAGCAGTTTGTAACTTCTGGAGAGCATTCATATACTGAGTCACCGTCTCCCCCTCACTCTGCATACGGCTAAAGAGTTGCATCCTCAGTTCCCCTACGTCCGTGGGGTAACCATGGGTCTCTTCTAAGATTTGCAGCACCTTACTAAAGGTATCCTTCTCTCTGGGGGGTCGTAATATGACTGAGTCTCTGGCCTCCCCGTCTAATGCCATTATCTCCACTTCAGCCTCCAAAGTAGGGGTCATGGGATGCATCCTCATCATCCCCCTAATTCGTTTAGTCCAGCTCCACAACATGGTATTGTTTCCCATGAATTTAGGGAGATTGTTCAACATGGCTCCCAGGGAAATGCTGGACCTAGGGCCGACCCCAACCACTTGATCTGCCGCCTCCATGCTGGTAGACTGCATCCTGCCGACTACGCCAAAATGTGAGCACACAGTAGGAACGTGGGATGCAGTGACAAGCAGGAGGCGGATCAAGGGTTAAGGGGTATTTAATACAGGTGTTACTCCTTGCAGGGAGATTAAAAAGGTGAAAGAGGGAGTTTGGGATTCAACACAGGGGTAAATATTCAACAAAAAGGTAAACTTAGCAGTCTGATATCTTGAGAGGGTGGAGGCTTGAAGATCCCACGGTGGCGCCACAGACACGTGAAGTCTCTTGCCTGGTCTTGGAGGAACGTGAGGCACTGTCTCCTGACAGCTGCAATGTGTCCTGACTCTCCTATACGTAGCTTCGCAGTCCCGGAACAAGGTGACGGTGGAGAAGGAGCCTGCGGGGCCTCTTTAGATGGATAAAGTTCAGCGGTGGAGGTCGGGAGTATACTGTCTGACGCCGCGTGGTCCCCCTGGTCAGGCCTACAGCCCGCTTCGTATACAGTCAGCGGTGTGGTACGGGATGGTACGGGAGGTCTCGGAGGTGAGCAAGCCCACAGTCATAGGCTGCTCATGGTCTGTCTGCGTCTGGGATGGCAGTAAGCAAAACGGCCTGGCCTTCTGATATGGTGCTGCGGACAGTGAGCAAATCTTCCCCTGCTGTGCACGCTGCCTTCCCGCCAAAGACCCCGTCTTCTCACGATGAGAGCCTTTTATCTCTGACCCGCCCCCTGCAGTCAGGTGCCCAGTTCTGTCCTGGTCAGAAAGTCTCCCTCCTGGCAGCAAGGGTGACAGCCCCAGTAGTTCCTTTCCTCAATGTTTTTATTAACATTTTGATAGTTCAACAAGTTGACATTATTAAAATTGTATAACATTGTAGGGAGGTGTGGGGAAGGGTGGGATGAGGGGGGAAGGTGAAAGGAAGGAGACAAGGGAAGGAACATTAAATTAGAAACTCTAATCAGAAATAGGTTATTAAATCCGTATTGGTGTGTGGAACAAAATAACTGTCCTGTAAATTAATGTCAATGTCTTGAGCTTTCCAGACAAGACCATTAAATTCACTTATTTTAAAGATCTGATAAGTGTGGTGTCTTGATAATTAGTGTAGGGATTCAACTCGCTCAGGAGCAATGGGAGACAATCAGGAGGCACGTTCCTTTAAAAGTTCATATGATTTATTGCTCCATAAACTCATAATCCAGCACATAACATAAGGAATAGCATTTAGCTCAGGCGAAAGCAAGTATAAGTGTCCATGATTTCAGGCTCAGTCCTGGAGCCTCAGCAAACACAGGAGGCTTATCCCTCCTCACATACAGCCAATATACACAGGCCTCGCCGGGTCAGCAGCCTCAGCATGTGGTCTTCAGGAAGGTAGCACACCTTCCTTCACATAGGCCTGCCGGGACCTTCCACATGGCCCAATCAGATCCATGCGCTCTCTCCCATGTGACCGGACCTCAGGCACCTTATATGGTCCATAACCACACCCACAGGTGATCACATGGCTATGACCTCACTAAAGGTCCTATTAACCCCTTAAGCCCCAAGGGTGGTTTGCACATTCATGACTGGGCCAATTTTTACAATTCTGACCACTGTCCCTTTATGAGGTTATAACTCTGAAACGCTTTCATGGATCCCGGTGATTCTGACATTGTTTTCTCGTGACATATTGTACTTCATGTTAGTGGTAAAATTTCATTCATGTAACTTGCGTTTATTTGTGAAAAAAACGGAAATTTGGCGAAAATTTTGAAAATTTTGCAATTTTCCAAATTTGAATTTTTATGCCCTTAAATCACAGAGATACGGCACACAAAAAACTTAATAAATAACATTTCCCACATGTTTACTTTACATCAGCACAATTTTGGAACCAAAATTTTTTTTTTTGTTAGGAAGTTATAAGGGTTAATATTTGACCAGCGATTTCTCATTTTTGCAGCACCATTATATTTTTATGGACCACATCACATTTGAAGCCACTTTGAGGGGTCTATATGATAGAAAATACCCAAAAGTGGCACCATTCTAAAAACTGCACCCCTTAAGGTGCTCAAAACCACATTCAAGAAGTTTATTAACCCTTTAGGTGCGTCACAGGAATTTTTTGAATATTTAAAAAAAATGAACATTTAACTTTTTTTCACAAAAAAATACTTCAGGTTCAATTTTTTTTATTTTACTTTTATTTTATTTTTTAAGGGTAACAGGAGAAATTGGACTGCAAAAGTTATTGTTCAATTTGTCCTGAGTACGCTGATACCTGATATGTGGGGGGGAACCACTGTTTCGGCGCATGGCAGACCTCAGAAGGGAAGGAGCGCCGTTTGACTTTTTCAATGCAAAATTGGCTGGAATTCAGATCAGACGCCATGTCGCGTTTGGAGAGCCCCTGATGTACCTAAACAGTGGAAACCCCCCACAAGTGACCCCATTTTGGAAACTAGACCCCCCAAGGAACTTATCTAGATATGTGGTGAGAACTTTGAACCCACAAGGGCTTCACAGAAGTTTATAACGTACAGTGGTACAATTAAAAAATCATATTTTTTCCACAAAAATGATCTTTTCACCCCCAATTTTTATTTTTCCAAGGGTAACAGGACCCTAAAAGTTATTGTGCAATTTGTCCTGAGTACGCTGATACCCCATATGTGGGTGTAAATGACTATATGGGCGCATGGCAGAGCTCGGAAGGGAAGCAGCGCCATTTGACTCTTTTGGCTGGAATTGAGATCGGACACCATGTCTCGTTTGGAAAGCCCCTGATGTACCAAAACAGTAGAAACCCCCACAAGTGACCCCATTTTGGAAACTAGACCCCCCACGGAACTTATCTAGATGTGTGGTGAGCACTTTGAACCCCCCAGTGCTTCACAGAAGTTTATAACGCCCGGGCGTGAAAATAAAAAAATCGTATTTTTTCCACAAACATGATCTTTTAGTCACCAATTTTTTTATTTTCCCAAGGGTAGAAGGAGAAATTGGACCCCAAAAGTTGTTTTGCAATTTGTCCTGAGTATGCTGAAACCCTATATGTGGGGGTAAAACACTGTTTGGGCGCATGGCAGAGCTTGGAAGGGAAGGAGCACCATTTGACTTTTTCAACTCAGAATTGGCTGGAATTGAGATCAGACGCCATGTTGCATTTGGAGAGCCCCTGATGT
The DNA here is from genome assembly GCF_039654945.1 of Dendrobates tinctorius. NCBI lineage: Eukaryota > Metazoa > Chordata > Amphibia > Anura > Dendrobatidae > Dendrobates > Dendrobates tinctorius. The sequence goes on along the minus strand of NW_027361701.1, from coordinate 7,549,270 downwards.
GCCCAAACAGTGGAAATCCCCCAATTATAACTCCAACCCTAACCCCAACACACCCCTTACCCTAGCCCTAACCCTAACCCTAGTCGTGGCCCTAACCCTAACCCTAATGGGAAAATGGAAATAAATACATTTTTTAAATTTTATTATTTTTCCCTAACTAAGGGGGTGATAACGGGGGGTTTGATTTACTATTTATGGCGGTTTTTATGTTTGGCAGCTGTCACACGCTAAAAGACGCTTTTTATTGTACAAATAGTTTTTGCATCACCACATATTGAGAGCTATAATTTTTCCGTATTTTGACCCACCGAGTAATGTGAGGTCTTATTCTTTGTGAGACGAGTTGACGTTTTTATTGGTACCATTTTCGGGCACATGACATTTTTTGATTGCTTTTTATTTCGATTTTTGGGACGCAGAATGAACAAAAACCAGCGTTTCATGAATTTCTTTTGGGGGGGTGCGTTTACACCGTTCCACGTGCGGTAAAATTGACAAAGCGGTTTAATTCTTTGGGTCAGTACGGTTACATCGATACCTCATTTAGGTCTTTTTTTTATGTTTTGGCGGTTTTATGCAATGAAAACTATTTTATATAAAAAATAATTATTTTTGCATCACTTTATTCTGTGAGCTATAACTTTTTTATTTTTTTGCGGATGACGCTGTATTGTGGCTCGTTTTTTGCGGGACAAGCTGACGTTTTCAGCGGTACCATGGATATTTATATGCGTCTTTTTGATCGCGCGTTATTGCACTTTTTGTTCAGTGGTATGATAATAAATCATTATTTTTTGCTTCGTTTTTTATTTTTATTTTTTAAGGGGTTCGCTAAAGGGGTTAACTAATGGGACAGTTTTATAGGGCGGGTCATTACGGATGCGGCAATACCAAATATGTGTACTTTTATTGTTTTTTTTATATTTTCAAAAAATGAATTTATTGGGGAATATTTTGTTTTTTTTTTACTAATTTATTTGGCGATTTTTTAAAAATTATTTTTACACTTTTTTTTTTTTTTTTAACTTTATTACATTGTCCCAGTTGGGACATCACTGTCCTGTGACAGATCGCTGATCTGTCACATCACAGATCACTGTGACAGATCAGCGATCTGTCACAGGCACTGCTGCAGACTTCCTCATGCCTGCGCTTTGCAGGCACTGAGGAAGCCAGCTCCCTACAGGCCCCCGAAGGTCCCCGTCGCCATCTTGGATCCGGGGGCCAGTAGGGAAAGAGCCCCCCGCAGCAGCGCTGCACATTGCGCTGCCGTGGGGGCTCAGGGAAGCACGGAGGGAGCCACCTCCCTGCCGATGCTTCCCTTTAACCCCCGGTACACCGCGATCGTGTTTGATTGCGGTGTACAAGGGGTTAACGTGTCGGGGGCGGTCCGTGACCGCCCCTGACACATTGTGCCGGGTGTCAGCTGTGAAAATCAGCTGACACCCGGCCGCAATCAGCGGCGCTCACCACGTGGGCGCCGCTGATCGCTATCGCTATCCTGTCCCTGGGAATTAAGTCTGATGGCAGAAGGGGGTTAAACACAGCCACACATATACTTTATTATGACACTCTTAAACACACCCCTGGGTGGGTTTGTAGGTAACCAGGCCAGCCCATCTCTCTAGTTACCTGGAGACTTCTCCCTTATACATTGAAGCAACACCTCAGCAATATCATTGCTGAACAACACATAAGTCTCCATCCCAAAGCCACCCACTTTGGGATACATAACAGCCATTCCGTATTCTGCCATTAATCCTTTCTCCTGGGACATCCATAGAGCGCCCCCTAGCGGACTCAGTGGTTACTACACCACAGTAGGAAAAAAAACAAAGAAAAAAGACAAATAACACGTTCCAAGATACTTACTGTAACTACTCACGTATAAGCCAAGATTTTCAGCCCATTTTTTAAGCCTGAAAGTCCCCCTTTCTGCTTATACGCGAGTCATATACCGAGTCATATACTGGGGGTCGGCGGGGGAGGGTGTCAGAGACCATGCTCACCTCCTCCTGGCACGTCTCTGCAGCCCCTGCTTCTCCGTAGGTCTCCTGTGCCTGTGTTCAGGGTTACGTAGTACCGCTCATTAAAGTCATGAATATGCGCATATTCATGCCTTTAATGAGTGGTACCACATGACCACTGAAAGCAAGAAGAAGATGACCGAGGGAGAAGCAAGGGGCTTCAGAGAAGACCGTGCGCCAGGAGGGGGTGAGTATGACGGGTGGCATAGCAATATTCATATGTCCCCATTCCACCGTCGTGCACCGCTGTCTCCTGGGTCCTCTTGCTGTGACGTTCAGCAGAGGGCACGATGATGTAGTCAGTGCGCGCCCTCTGCTGAATGTCAATGCAGAGACCCGGGAGACAGAGTGGCGCTCAGCGATAGATCGGGGATCGGTAAATATCACCAGTGCCAGGGGCCTGAGCAAGCTGCGACACCGGCACCTGGCCCCCAGCGATGAGAGGTCAGTATGTCATCTTTTTTTAATTGCAGCAGTGGCAGCAGCAATATATGGGGAGTATTTATGGAGCATCTTCTTGGGCCAGCATTAACCCTTGTGCAGCAGCATATGGGGGGTTTTATCTATGAAGCATCTTGTTGGGCCACCATTAACCCTTGTGCAGCATTTTATGGTTTTTTTTATCTATGGAGCATCTTCTTAGACCACCAATAGCCCTTGTGCAGCACCCCCTTCAGCTTATACATGAGTCAATAAGTTTTCCCAGTTTTTTGTGGCAAAATTATACACAAGTATATACGGTATTTCTATTATAGAGGTTCAACAATAGTAAATTTCAAGGTTTGGGAAATAGAGAATTCCATTCATCCCATTTTTTGCCATATTTGATTAAACCACCGTTGGCTACAGCAAACCTGTATTCTAAGGAGTTATGAAGGTTAAGCCTGTCAACAACGTCAGAGAGTCCAGGGACAGTTGGTGTTTTCCACATCCCCAGTAGTTCCGACCTCAAAACGAGAGAAGCACGGCCAGATGTATTGCTGGGGATGTTACTGGCACAGTCCATCTCCCTACATAGTGATGCTATTTCTAATGAAAACAACTCTGGCTTTTTTATTTTGATGAAGAACTGGTGCAGTATAAATGGTGTATAATATTTGTCTGCTGAAAAATATTAACAGGAATACTATAACACACAACACACAAATTCGCCAACCTCACGTGAATTTGTTACAGTGTCAAAGCAATATAGCGATGCTATTTCTAACCAACCAACTCTGTTTTTTTTATTTTGATCCACAACTGGAGCCTTATAAATAACAAATAATATTTGTCTAATGAAAAAACTGGCTGGAATACTAGAATACACAAATTTGCCCACCTCACATGGACTTGTTACTGTGTTGAAGCAATACAGCTTTCCTATTGAGATCCAACAACATTACAGTGACTGACAGGCAATCCCCGCATTTTTATTGGATGTCTAACAAGCGCTAAACATGCGGGTGAGGATTCGAGCTTCCACTCGAGTATTCAAAAAATATTTGCAGCGTAACGAGCATCACAAGCACACTGATGCTCGAGTGAGTAAGAAGTAGTGATGAGCACACTCACTCATCACTATTCTCAACGCAATCCACTAAAAGAGAATTTCAACTGGAATATTTCATTCATTGACATCTAGGATGTGGTTGTGGAGACACGCTGGCTGGAACCGCTTGGACAAGGGATTGTCCCACCGAGCGCCCACTCTCCCTTTAACGTGGGCAAAATGCTGCTCAGAAAACACAGGGTGAGGGTAAAACAGTGTGTCAATACTTTATTGAACCACAAAACAAGCAGATAACACGTAGAACAGTCCCAGCAATGGTGCACATTACAGAGTCTCCCCCTGCTCGCCGGGATAATGGCAGCTGTTACTTCACAGCTTTCAGGGTTGACTAGGCCACCCCAAAACATTTACCCATTTTACCTTAAACCACTCGAGTGTTGCTTTAGCAGTACGCTTTGGGTCATTGCCTCGTTAGATGGTGAACCTCCATCCCAGTCTCAAATCACTGACAGAATGAAACAGGTTTTGCTTAAGATTATCCCTTTATTTTGCATCTTCTCCTCGACTCTGACCATTTTCCCTGTCCCTGCTGCTGAAAAACATCACCACAGCATGATGCTGCCACAACCATATTTCACATTGAGGATGATGTTTTTGGGGTGATGAGCTGTGTTGGTTTGGTGCCAGAGATAGCCTTTACTTTGACAGGCAAAAAGTTCAATTTGGTCTGAACACAGCACCTTCCGCCATACATTTTGGGATTCTCCCACTTGTCTTTTGGCAATCTCAAAACGAGCCATACAGTTTTGTATGTAAATGAAGACTTTTTTTCTGCCCATTCTTCCATAAAGGTCACCTCTATGGAGTGTACTGCTTATTGTAATAATATGGACAGATACTCCAGACTCTGCTTGGAAACTCAGCAGCTCCTTCAGGGTTACCTTTGTCTCTATGCTGCTTCTCCTTCTTGCCTGGGCTGAGAGTTTTGATGGGTGGCCTCTCTTGGCAGGTTTGTTGTGGTACCAGGGTCGGACTGGGGTGCCTAGGGCCCACCAGGGGAATTGACTCTAGTGGCCCACTCTATGGCTACCATAAATGGTTTTATTACGTGTTCATTTTTTGGCCTCTCTCACTAAAACGTGTGCCTTTTAGCAAGCTGTACAGTGTGCAAAAGAGAATGCTCTCAGCCTCCTTTATATCATACAGACCTCACCCTCAGCCTCCTATATATCATACAGACCGCACTCTCAGCCTCCTACATATCGTACAGACCATACTCTCAGCCTCCTATATATCATACAGACCGCACTCTCAGCCTTCTATATATCGTACAGACCACACTCTCAGCCTCCTATATATCGTACAGACCGCACCCTCAGCCTCCTATATATCGTACAGACCGCACTCTCAGCCTCCTATATATCGTACAGACCGCACTCTCAGCCTTCTATATATCGCACAGTCCGCACTCTCAGCCTCATATATATCGTACAGACCGCACTCTCAGCATTCTATATATCGTACAGTCCGCACTCTCAGCCTCCTATATATCGTACAGACCACACTCTCAGCCTCCTATATATATCGTACAGACCGCACTCTCAGCCTCCTATATATATCGTACAGACCGCACTCTCAGCCTCCTATATATCGTACAGACCGCACTCTCAGCCTCCTATATATCATACAGACCGCACTCTCAGCCTCCTATATATTATACAGACCACACTCTCAGCCTCCTATATATCATACAGACCGCACTCTCAGCCTCCTATATATCGTACAGACCGCACTCTCAGCCTCCTATATATCGTACAGACCGCACTCTCAGCCTCCTATATATCGTACAGATCACTCAGCCTCCTATATATCGTACAGACTGCACTCTCAGACTCCTATATATCGTACAGACCACACTATCATACAGATTGCACTCTCAGCCTCCTATATATCATACAGACCGCACTCTCAGCCTCCTATATATCATACAGACCGCACTCTCAGCCTCCTATATATCATACAGACTGCAGTCTCAGCCTCCTATATATCATACAGACCATACTCTCAGCCTCCTATATATTGTACAGATCACTTTCAGCCTCCTATATATCGTACAGACCACACTCTCAACCTCCTATATATCGTACAAACCGCACTATCAGCCTCCTATATATCGTACAAATCGCACTCTCAGCCTCCTATAACAGATACTTTCCATAAGAGGTTGAGAGTGTGTTATGTACAGAATATAGGATGCTGATATTGCGGTATGTACGGCATATTGACCTCATATATGACATACAGGCTGTCGGCCTCCTATTAGGCCTCCTATAAGACATACAGACTGTCGGCCTCCTATAAGACATACAGACTGTCGGCCTCTTATTAGGCCTCCTATGAGACATGCAGACTGTCGGCCTCTTATTAGGTCTCCTATAAGACATACAAAGTGTCGGCCTCCTATGAGACATACAGACTGTCGGCCTCCTATGAGACATACAGACTGTCGGCCTACTATTAGACCCCCTATAAGACATACTAAGTGTCGCCTCCTATTAGGCCCCCTATAAGACATACAGACTGTCGCCCTCTTAGATACAGTACAGACCGCACTCTCTGCCTATGTACGGTCGGTATACAGGCTTCTGTATGGTCGGTATACAGGCCTCATATGACATATTAGGCCATATAAATGTATGGTGTGTGTATCTTATATAGGAGGCAAAAATGGGGCCCCAAATGCTAACATATTGCACATCACACAGAAGTATTTCGATTGCATTTACATGCGCTGAGTTCAGGACGCTAAATGAGTGCGATCGACAATATTGAAGTCGTTCAACACTTGTTTCCCGGCCTCTTTCCACTGTCTGAGAAAGAATGATGGGGACAGAACAATCACTAATGGATCAATCTGTCCCCATACAGCATCATGTCATCAGTACCACATCTAAAGTTTACACCCCATAGTCCTCCATATAATATAATGTTTTCCATATATTATAATACACTCCTCAGTCCTCCATATAGTATAATACACTCCCCATAGTCCTCCATATAGTATAATACACTCCTCATAGCCCTCCATATATTAAAATACACTCAGTCCTCCATATAATATAATACACTCCGCCATATATTAAAATACACTGCTCAGTCCTCCATATATTATAATACACTCCTCATAGTGCTCCATATAGTATAATACACCGCCAGTCATCCATGTAGTACAATTCACTTCCCATGGTATAATGCATCCCATAGTTCTTCATATAGTATAATGTATTCCCCATAGTCCTCGATACGGTATAATGCAGCCCACATATAGTATAATGCAGCCACTCCATAGAGCATAATGCAGCCACCCCACAGAGTATAATGCAACCCCGCCATACAATATAATGTAACCCCCATAGAATATAATGCAGCCCTCCTCTTATAGTATAATGCAGCCACCCCTTAGAGCATAACGTAGCCACCCCACAGAATATAATGTAACCCCCATAGAATATAATGCAGCCCCCCTCAAATAGTATAATGCAGCCCCTCCATAGAATATATGGCAGCCCTTTATATAGTATAATGTAGCCCCTCCATAGAATACAATGTAGCCCTCCTCATATAGTATAATGCAGCCCCAATAGAATATAATGTAGCCCCCCTCATAAAGTATAATAAACCCCCATACAATATAATCTAACCCCCCATAAAATATAATGCAGCCCCCCATAGAATACAATGTAGCCTCCTCATATAGTATAATGTAGCCCCTTCATAGAGTATGATGCGATCACCTCCCATAGAATATAATAAAGATAATACAGCCCCCCCATAGAATATAATGTAGCCACAAATAGAATATAAAACAGCACACCTCACCATAGAATATAATGTAGCCCCCCATATTACATAACACAGCCTCCCCCTTAGAATATAATGTACCTTCCCATGGTATATATCACTGCCACATAGTATATAGCACAGCCATAAAGTATATAACACAGCCCATATAGTATATAACACAGCAGTGCGTCTGGAAAGAAAAGAAGAGTGGTAGTTGTGGGCGACTCACTACTAAGAGGCATGGAGGCAACTATCTGCAGGCCGGACATAACCGCACGAGAAGTATGCTGCCTCCCAGTAGCAAAAATCAAGGATGTGGCCAACAGGATACCAACTATCCTCAAATCCAAGGACAACTACCCTTTCCTACTGATACATGTAGGCACAACCGACACGGCAAGAAATGAACTACCAACTATCTGCGAAGACTTTGAAATTCTGGGGAAGAAAATAAAGGAACGGAACGTACTGGTTGTTTTCTCATCAATCCTCCCAGTCGATGGCCATGGCATCAGAAGATGGAATAGGATACTAGAGGTGAACAACTGGCTACGACGGTGGTGCAGGCAGCAAGGATTTGGATTCTTGGACCATGACGTGAATTACCTCTACGATGGACTTCTCGCAAGAGATGGGATACACCTCACAAAACCTGGGAAACACACATTCGCCAGAAGACTTGCCACACTCATCAGGAGAAGAAGAGGGGATGGGAGGAAAAACAGCAGACAAGAACATGCAGGAGAAGGACAAACTAATCAAGGATACTAGATGTGGTAAAGAGGACCCAAGACAGGGTACTCAGAAGGAAGCTAAGAAAAATGAAGCAAAACTTCTTTCCTGCATGCTGACCAACGCAAGAAGCCCGACCAATAAGATTGAAGATCTGGAGTTGGTAATGTATGAGGAAAAATATGACATAGTAGGAATAACTGAGACATGGTTAGACGACAGTTATGACTGGGTGGCTAACTTGCAAGGATATGATTTGTTTAGGAGGGATTGTAAAAAAAAGGAAAGGGGGTGGAGTCTGTCTATATATAAAGTCCACTTTAAAGCCCACTCTAAGAGAAGATATACAAGAGGGAAATGAAGAGGTGGAGTCTCTATGGGTGGAGATACAAGGAGAGAAAAGTAATAAAATCCTCATAGGGGTTTGTTATAAGCCACCAAATATAACGGAAACCACTGAAAATGTATTATTGAAACAAATAGACAAAGCAGCAAATCACAATGAGGTGATTATTATGGGGGACTTCAACTACCCCGACATAGACTGGGAAACTGAAACCTGTGTATCTCAGAAAGGAAACCAATTTCTGTCAGTGACCAAGGATAATTATCTGTCACAACTTGTGCAGGGCCCAACTAGAGGGACAGCCCTTCTGGACTTAATTTTAAGCAACAGGCCAGATAGAATAACAGAAGTACGAGTCGATGGGCACCTAGGGAACAGTGACCACAATATAATACAATTCCACTTGTCCTTCAGTAAGGTGCCCTGGAAGGGGGTTACGAAAATGCTGAAATTCAGGAAAGCAAAGTTTGATCAGCTTAGAGAGCACCTTCGCCGAATTGATTGGGACAATGTCCTCAAAAATAGGAGCACAGAAAATAAATGGAAAATATTTAAATCAGTTTTACACACCCACTGGGAGCTAGCCATACCGTACAGAAATAAGAGCTAGGAACAGGAGAACACCAATGTGGCTAAATAAGGATGTAAAAAGGGCAATAAATAACAAGAACAAGGCATTTAGGAAGCTAAAACAAGAAGGCAATGAAGAAGTATTAAAACGTTATAGAGAAAAAAATAAAATGTGTAAAAAACAAATACATTTAGCAAAAGTGGAAAGTGAGAGACTCATTGCTAAGGAAAGTAAAACAAACCCCAAACTATTCTTCAATTATATAAACAGTAAAAAGATTAAAATTGATGGTGTCGGCCCTTTAAAGAACAATAAGGGTGAAATCATAGAGAGCGATGTGGGAAAAGCAAATGTTTTAAATACTTTTTTCTCAACAGTGTTCACACAGGAAAAGGATTTGCCAGGGGAAATGCAGAGTGATAATGTAAACTCCCCATTAAGTATTACCTGCCTAACCCAGGAAGAAGTGCAGAACCGCCTTAGTAAGATTAAAATTGACAAATCACCAGGCCCTGATGGCATTCACCCTCGGGTATTAAGGGAGTTAAGTAATGTGATAGACAGGCCTCTATTCCTTATATTTAAAGACTCTATAGAAACAGGGTCTGTTCCTTTTGATTGGCGGCAAGCAAATGTGGTACCAATATTCAAAAAGGGGTGTAAAAGGGAACCTGGAAACTATAGGCCGGTAAGCTTAACATCTGTTGTGGGTAAAACTTTTGAAGGGTTTCTAAGGGATACCATTATGGAATATCTCAATGTTAATAAATGTTTAACTCCATATCAACATGGATTTATGAAGTATCGCTCCTGTCAAACTAATCTGATCAGCTTCTATGAGGATATAAGCTCTCAAATGGACCAAGGAGAATCATTGGATGTCATTTATCTCGACTTCTCTAAAGCATTTGACACTGTCCCACATAAAAGATTGGTAAGTAAGATGAGAAAGCTTGGGCTAGGGGAAAATGTGTGTAGATGGGTAGGTAGCTGGCTTAGTGATAGAAAGCAAAGAGTGGTTATTAATGGTGCATACTCAGATTGGGCCAAGGTTACTAGTGGGGTACCACAGGGTTCTGTATTGGGCCCCCTACTATTTAATATATTTATTAATGATTTAGTGGATGGCTTACACAGTAAAATATCAGTATTTGCAGATGATACAAAACTATGTAAGGTAGTTAACACAAAGGAGGACAGTTTGCAACTACAGACAGATTTGAGTAAATTGGAGAATTGGGCTGAAAAATGGCAAATGAGGTTTAACACAAATAAGTGTAAGGTTATGCACCTGGGAAGGAGAAACAAATGCTATAATTACTTACTAAATGGGAAACTTCTGGGGAAATCAGACATGGAAAAAGACTTAGGCATCTCAGTCAATAAGAAGCTAAATTGAAGTGCCCAGTGTCAGGCAGCTGCCACCAAAGCAAATAGGGTCATGGGATGCATTAGAAGAGGTCTGGGGACATGAGATGAAAACATAACTCTCCCTCTGTACAAATCACTCATCAGACCACACTTGGAGTATTGTGTGCAATTTTGGACGCCGGTGCTCAAGAAAGACATTACTGAACTTGAAAGGGTTCAAAGGCGGGCTACTAAAATGATAAATGGAGTTGGTTCACTACAATACCCAGAAAGGTTATCAAAATTAGGTCTATTTACTCTAGAAAAGAGAAGACTTAGAGGAGACTTAATATATATGTACAAGTATATCAGAGGGCAATACAGAGATCTCTCCAATGAACTGTTTGTACCAAGGACTGTGACAAGAACAAGGGGGCATTCTCTTCGTTTGGAGGAATTTCTGCACCGGCATAGAATAGGGTTCTTCGCGGTAAGAGCAGTGAGGCTCTGGAATTCTCTTCCTGAGGAAGTGGTGATGGCCAACTTGCTGAATGAATTTAAGAAAGGAATGGATGCTTTTCTTGTGAGTAACAGTATGGAAGGTTACAAATACCAGAATATTATAGGTAGATGGTTGACCCAGCTTAGGGGAAGGAATTTTTTTTTCCCTATGGAGAAAATTGGCTTCTACTCTGTGGGTTTTTTGCCTTCCCCAGGATCAACAATGCAGAACAGCTGCACTAAAAATAGGCTGAACTAGATGGACATAAGGTCTTCCTTCAGCCTTCAAAACTATGTTACTATGTTACAGACCTACATGGTATATAACACAGCCCCACATGGTATATAGCATAGCCCCACATGGTATATACCACAGCACCATGGTATATAGCGCAGCCCCACATGGTTTACAGCACAGCACCACGGGTATACAGCACAGCACCACGGGTATATAGCACAACCCTACATGGTATACAGCACAGGCCCATGGTATACAGTATAGCCCCACATGGTATACAGCACAGTGCCATGGTATACAGCACAGAACCATGGTATACAGCACAGCCCCACATGCAGTGGTGTAACTACAAAGTTATGGGCCCCGGTGCAAACTTTCAAATGGGTCCCCTCCATGCCAAAATACATGCACATCTCCGCTCCGTACACCTTGTACACACGTGGCTCCGCTCCGTACAAACGTGGCTCCTCTTTGTCCACCTCGTACACATGCAGCTCTGCTCCATACACTTCGAACACACCCAGCTCCTCTCCATACACACGCGGCTCCTCTCTGTCCACCTCATACACATGCGTCTCCGCTCCGTACACTTAGTACACACAGGGCTCCTCTCCGTACACCTCGTACACACACGGCTTCGCTCCGTACACGTCGTACACACACAGCTCCTCTCCGTACCTCTGTGGGGCCCCCAGAATCCTATTTTTCCTCTCATTGTGGCCCCCATTAGGTAGCCAGAACTTCCAGGGAGGATGGTGAGATACTATTACACAGCATAGGAGACCACCATGGCGTGGGGCCCTTGGTGTAAAGCTAGATCAGCAGGGGTCTCACACCTGGCACCCCCATCAATCAGCCATTATCCCCTCAACAGTGTGTGGATGCCGGCACAGCAGATCTAGTGCAGGGTTTGGTGGCCACTGCCAGGTATTGCAGCTCAGAGTGGGAAATGTTCTGCAGTTCCCGGCAGCGGCCATCAAACACTTCCCGTACGAAGTGCGGTGCCTCGCTCCTACATCCCAGCACTGCCGGCGGGGATAATGGCCGATTGCTGGGCGCCCACTGATACGGTACCACCACTTCTCCTAAGGATCAGTTACATGTATAAAACTGCTGGAAACCCCATAACCCTTCACATACCATGCCCGGCCAGCGGACCTATTACCATGGTGCCCATACAGTAGGGGGCACTGGTTTAGGACGAGCGGACGCGGAGAGTCTCATAGAAATTTCAGTTTTAACCAAAGTTTTCTATTGTTAAATATAAAAATCCGTAGCACAGATTATCGGCTGCAACTTTCCAGTGTCGCACCACTGCTGAGGTATATGGCGCATGGTCACTCACTACTACTGACCTCTGCCACACTGATAGTATGGCGCTTCATTGCCAGCCTGAGATCGCCTGCACCCGCAATGTTGGCAGATCTAACCCCGCACCGATGCCTGGTGGCTCCTCTGCTGTGTGCACAGGAGGGAGCGGTGGCTGCAGCTTTCTGGAGACTCTCCCCAGCCTGTCCATGAGAGGAGCAGCTGTATGGGTGGTGGTGAGAGCGGCGGAGGCACCATCTCTGGCAGTGGAGGAACAGCACACGGCCAGTGCATAACAATAACAGGACACGTGGATGACGGGGAAGTCGCGGGCCCGGAGTGTGGCACAGGGCGTCCTGCAGCCGGGACTTCTACAGTGTTGCCGCCGAAGAGCGGGGTACGTGCGACGGCGCTATGGGGTATGTGTTAGAGATGGTAGAACACACTAAATAATAAATAATAAGTGCGTTCGCCGCCCGGGGTCCGCCGTGCAGAAGGTGTTACACTGCTGCTAGGTAATGGCAGACGCCCAATATGGTGGTATAATGCACGCAGATTGAACGTCCCCGGAGTGCGCTGGGCGGTCTCTGTTTCTTCACAGAGGCGCCGAGGCGTTAAATACAAAGACCGAGCCTGTTGAAGTCACAGGACTCAGTGGAATGCACGCACGGTATATGGTCACAGTACTTGGGCCCAAGACATGGGGTCCACGTCCGTCTAGACCTACCGAGTGTGCGGCGTCGCAACCGCAGACGCCAAGAAGTACTGCTGACTGCAGCGCGGCGACAGATACTGCTGCTATGCGACAATGCCCGGTAGCAGGCACACTGTCGGACGCTAGCACTGTGGAGGATGTGCACTGTGGCCTGTAGCTTGCCACTGACTGGCGCTGACTCTATCACTAGTTCCCTATCCACACAAATAAAATCAGAGGGAGGGGAATCTTAATGAGTCATTTGCAAGTCCATGCATCCATCATCAGTCACACAGTAGCAACTAGAGTCTATGATAGCCCATGGCCGAGCGGGCATGCAAACCTTTTACAGCAGGGACCTTCCGTAAGCTTCCAGATCCCTGAGATGGACCAATCAGATCTGGAGAAGGACCTGTGCATGTGACTCTCGATCTCCAAAGGGAGATCGTCTCATGAGCATGCTCAGTGGAGCGACGGGAGGATTTAGCCTCTGGAGTGGCTTGCTACTGATCAGCCTGCGTTGCTATTGCTGGCCCAGAGGTGGCAGCAACAGCCAGACCCACAGAGCTGGTCAGAGCAGAGCGTCGGGAATGACGGGGCAGCTGAGCAAGCTCCTCTGCAGTTGATGGAGAATGGGAGACAGCAGAATGAGAGGCTCTGGATTCCTGCTGTGCCGCTGCAGGAACCCGACGCCTAACAGTATGTGCACGCGCGTTCCGGCTGCAAATCATAGGACGCGCTCTTAAGGGGCCAACTCATTTAAAGGGGCACCATTTTTAAAGGGCCCCAGCTCCCCTCGGGGCCCACAGGGCAATTACTCGATGCCCTGCCAGGCCAGACCGAACCTGTGTGGTACCATGTTCTTTGCATCTGATGATAACACTGTGTTACCAAGGTTTTGTCCCTCGGACAATTTTGAGTGTTCCTGATAGATTTTTTTCATGCTGATTTCAGAAATGACTTCAGATTTTTCCTATCACGTAAGGTTTTTGAGAAATGATACAAAACATTATAATATTCTGTTATAATTCTAAAAACTCACATGAGCTTTTTCTGAAACAGTATATTCTAAATTCTCCACTGAAATAACATAAATTGCTGATCTACACATATGCAAGCACTTATGCGAATTCCGCGCAGGCACAGTGAATCATTCGGCTGACCGTGTATGGAGCATACAACTCCTGGGCAGGGGAGGAATCAAAAGACAATACTGGCATATTTATAGCATGGCTGAATGGATCACGACCTTTAATGATGTCCGCTGTCCCAATGATATGGAGAGAGCAGAGAGATCATGTAACAGATTGTGACTTCTGCCTTACAAATGTAACAGGATATTCAGCAAAAAACAAGAAATCAAAATATCCTAATCTTCCTTCAGCCATAAGACCAGTGCCACACAATGAAAGCCTTCATGTTCCAAAGCCGCCCACAGTATGGACAATGGAGGACGACGAAGATGAACTAACAATGTCAGTGGAAAATGAAACTGCTGCAGACCCAGACTTTGAGCCTTCTACATCTAATCCACATGTGATCAGTCAAGCTGATCTGAGTGACTTGGTCAAAGATTTGAAATTGTCAAAGAGGCAGGCAGAATTATTGGGATTAAGGCTACAAGAATGGAATCTCTTATTACCAGGAACAAGAGTTTCTGTTTTTCGCAGTCATCAAGAAGACCTTAATCAATTTTTCAACCATGTCGAAGGTTTAACCTTTTGCAATGACGTCTTGGGGTTGTTTGGTGCTTTGGATGCGAACATAACCCGAAGGAATGGCGACTATTCATTGACTCATCAGTTTTAAGTCAGAAGGCTGATTTACTACACAACGGAAATATCTATCCTTCTATACATATTGAACATGCCGTACACATGAAAGACATATGCATTTTCACCTACTAAATGGGAAACTTCTGGGGAAATCAGACATGGAAAAAGACTTAGGCATCTCAGTCAATAAGAAGCTAAATTGAAGTGCCCAGTGTCAGGCAGCTGCCACCAAAGCAAATAGGGTCATGGGATGCATTAGAAGAGGTCTGGGGACACGAGATGAAAACATAATTCTCCCTCTGTACAAATCACTCGTCAGACCACACTTGGAGTATTGTGTGCAATTTTGGACGCCGGTACTCAAGAAAGACATTACTGAACTTGAAAGGGTTCAAAGGCGGGCTACTAAAATGATAAATGGAGTTGGTTCACTACAATACCCAGAAAAGTTATCAAAATTAGGTTTATTTACTCTAGAAAAGAGAAGACTTAGAGGAGACTTAATATATATGTACAAGTATATCAGAGGGCAATACAGAGATCTCTCCAATGAACGGTTTGTACCAAGGACTGTGACAAGAACAAGGGGGCATTCTCTTTGTTTGGAGGAATTTCTGCACCGGCATAGAATAGGGTTCTTCGCGGTAAGAGCAGTGAGGCTCTGGAATTCTCTTCCTGAGGAAGTGGTGATGGCCAACTTGCTGAATGAATTTAAGAAAGGAATGGATGCTTTTCTTGTGTGTAACAGTATAGAAGGTTACGAATAACATAATATTATAGGCAGATGGTTGACCCAGCTTAGGGGAAGGGATTTTTTTCCCTATGGAGAAAATTGGCTTCTACTCTGTGGGTTTTTTGCCTTCCCCAGGATCAACAATGCAAAACAGCTGCACTAAAAATAGGCTGAACTAGATGGACATAAGGTCTTCCTTCAGCCTTCAAAACTATGTTACTATGATCCGTGTTCTGCACATGTCTAATGAGAATTGGATTCAAACATGTCTGGTTGAGTGAGCTGATGAAATCCTAGTATCTGCAATATTAACCCCTTCCTGACATGAGATGTACTATCCCGTCCATGGGACCCGGGCCCCTATGCCCATGGACGGGATAGTACGTCTACCGCGATCAGCGGCGCCCATGTGGTGAGCGCCGCTGATCGCGGCTGGGTGTCAGCTGATTATCACAGCTGACACCCGGCACAATGTGTCAGGGGCGGTCACGGACCTCCCCCGACACGTTAACCCCTTGCACACCGCGATCAAACACAATCTCGGTGTACCAGAAGTTAAAGGGAAGCTTCGGCAGGGAGGGGGCTCCCTCCTTGCTTCCCTGAGCCCCCCACGGCAGCGCAATGTGCAGCGCTGCTGCCAGGGGCTCCTTTCCTGTAGGCCCCCGGATCCAAGATGGCGACGGGGGCCTTCGGGGGCCTGCAGGAAGCTGGCTTCCTCAGTGCCTGCAAAGCGCAGGCATGAGGAAGCCTTCTGCAGTGCCTGTGACAGATTGCTGATCTGTCACAGTGATCTGTGATGTGACAGATCAGCGATCTGTCACAGGACAGTGATGTCCCACCTGGGACTATTTAATAAAGTAAAAAAAAAAATAAAAAAAAGTGTTAAAATAAATTTAAAAAAATCGCCAAATAAATTAGAAAAAAAAAAATATTCCCCCAAATAAATCCATTTTTTAGAAATAAAAAAAAAAAACAATAAAAGTACACATATTAGGTATCGCCGCGTCCGTAACGACCCGCCCTATAAAACTGTCCCATTAGTTAACCCCTTTAGTGAACCCCTTAAAAAATAAAAATAAAAAACAAAGCAAAAAATAATGATTTATTATCATACTGCCAAACAAAAAGTGTAATAACGCACGATCAAAAAGACGCATATAAATATCCATGGTACCGCTGAAAACGTCATCTTGTCCCGCAAAAAACAAGCCACCACACATCATCATCCGCAAAAAGTAAAAAAGTTATAGCTCGCAGAATAAAGCGATGCAAAAATAATTATTTTTTATATAAAATAGTTTTCATTGCATAAAACCGACAAAACATAAAAAACGACCTAAATGAGGTATCGCTGTCACCGTACTGACCCAAAGAATAAAACCGCTTTATCAATTTTATCGCACGCGGAACGGTGTAAACGCACCCCCCCAAAAGAAATTCATGAAACGCTGGTTTTTGTTCATTCTGCGTCCCAAAAATCGGAATAAAAAGCGATCAAAAAATGTCACGTGCCCGAAAATGGTACCAATAAAAACGTCAACTCGTCCCGCAAAATATAAGACCTCACATGACTCGGTGGGTCAAAATACGGAAAAATTAGAGCTCTCAATATGTGGTGATGCAAAAACTATTTTTACAATAAAATGCGTTTTTTAGCGTGTGACAGCCGCCAAACATAAAAACCGCCATAAATAGTAAATCAAACCCCCCGTTATCACCCCCTTAGTTAGGGAAAAATAATAAAATAAAAAAAATGTATTTATTTCCATTTTCCCATTTGGGTTAGGGTTAGGGCTAGGGTTAGGGCTAGGGTTAGGGCTAGGGTTAGGGCTGAGATTAGGGTTAAGGGTGTGTTGGGGTTCGGGTTGGAGTTAGAATTGGGGGTTTCCACTGTTTGGGCACATCAGGGGCTCTCCAAATGCAACATGGCGTCTGATCTCAATTCCAGCCAATTCTGAGTTGAAAAAGTCAAATGGTGCTCCTTCCCTTGTAAGCTCTGCCATGCGCCCAAACAGTGTTTTACCCCCACATGTAGGGTATCAGGCTACTCAGGTCAAATTGCAAAACAATTTTTGGGGTCCAATTTCTCCTGTTACCCTTAGGAAAATAAAAAATTGGGGGCAAAAATATCATTTTTGTGGAATAAAATGATTTTTTTATTTTCACGCCCGAGCGTTATAAACTTCTGTGAAGCACTTGGGGGTTCAAAGTGCTCACCACACATCTAGATAAGTTCCGTGGGGGGCCTAGTGTCGAAAATGGGGTCACTTGTGGGGAGTTTCAATAGTTTAGGTACATCAGGGGCTCTCCAAACGCACATGACACCCGCAGACCATTCCATCAAAGTCTGCATTCCAAAATGTCACTGCTTCCCTTCCGAGCCCCGACGTGTGTCCATACAGTAGTTTTCTCCCACATATGGGGTGTCAGCGTACTCATGACAAATTGGACAACAACTTTTGGGGTCCAATTTCTCCTCTTACCCTTGGGAAAATAAAAAAATTGGGGACTAATTGATCATGTTTGTGGAAAAAATATGATTTTTTTATTTTCATGCCCGGGCATTATAAACTTCTGTGAAGCCCTTGGGGGTTCAAAGTGCTCACCACACATCTAGATAAGTTCCTTAGGGGGTCTCGTTTCCAAAATGGGGTCATTTGTGGGGGTTTCCACTGTTTAGGTACATTAGGGGCTCTCCAAAGGCAACATGACACCCGCAGACCGTTCCATCAAAGTCCGCATTCCAAAACGTCACTACTTCCCTTCCGAGCCCTGACGTGTGTCCATACAGTAGTTTTCTCCCACAAATGGGGTGTCAGCGTACTCAGGACAAATTGGACAACAACTTTTGGGGTTCAATTTTTCCTGTTACCCTTGGGAAAATAAAAAAATTGGCGACTAATTGATCATGTTTGTGGAAAAAATGCGATTTTTTTTATTTTCATGCCCTGGCATTATAAACTTCTGTGAAGCCTTTGGGGGTTCAACGTGCTCACCTCACATCTAGATAAGTTCCTTAGGGGGTCTAGTTTTCAAAATGGGGTCATTTGTGGGGGGTTTCCACTGTTTAGGTACATTAGGGGCTCTCCAAAGGCAACATGACACCCGCAGACCATTCCATCAAAGTCTGCATTCCAAAACGTCACTACTTCCCTTCCGAGCCCCGACGTGTGCCCATACAGTAGTTTTCTCCCACATATGGGGTATCAGCATACTCAGGACAAATTGGACAACAACTTTTGGGGTCCAATTTCTCCTGGTACCCTTGGGAAAATAAAAAAATGGTGACTAAAAGATCATGTTTGTGGAAAAAATACGATTTTTTTATTTTCACGCCCGGGCGTTATAAACTTCTGTGAAGCACTGGGGGGTTCAAAGTGCTCACCACACATCTAGATAAGTTCCTTGGGGGGTCTAGTTTACATAATGGTGTCATTTGTGGGGGGTTTCCACTGTTTTGGTACATCAGGGGTTTTCCAATCGCGACATGGTGTCCGATCTCAATTCCAGCCAAAAACGTCAAATGGCGCTGCTTCCCTTCCGAGCTCTGCCATGCACCCAAATAGTGGTTTACCCCCACATGTGGGGTATCAGCGTACTCAGGACAAATTGCACAATAACTTTTAGGGTCCTGTTACCCTTTGAAAAATAAGAATTGAGGGTGAAAAGATCATTTTTGTGGAAAAAATATGATTTTTTAATTGTACGGCTTTATGTTATAAACTTCTGTGAAGCCCTTGGGGGTTCAAAGTTCTCACCACACATCTAGATAAGTTCCTTGGGGGTTCTAGTTTCTAAAATGGGGTCACTTGTTGGGGGTTTCCACTGTTTTGGTACATCAGGGACTCTCCAAACGTGACATGGCGTCCGATCTGAATTCCAGCCAATTTTGCATTGAAAAAGTCAAACGGCGCTCCTTCCCTTCTGAGCTCTGCCATGCGCCGAAACAGTCGTTCCCCCCCACATATCAGGTATCAGCGTACTCAGGACAAATTGCACAATAACTTTTGCAGTCCAATTTCTCCTGTTACCCTTGGTAAAATAAAAAAAATTGAACCTGAAGTATTTTTTTTGTGAAAAAAAGTTAGATGCTCATTTTTTTTAAAATATTCAAAAAATTTCCTGTGACACACCTAAAGGGTTAATAAACTTCTTGAATGTGGTTTTGAGCACCTTAAGAGGTGCAGTTTTTAGAATGGTGTCACTTTTGGGTATTTTCTATCATATAGACCCCTCAAAGTGACCTCAAATGTGATGTGGTCCTAAAAATAAAATGGTGTTGTAAAAATGAGAAATCGCTGGTCAACTTTTAACCCTTATAACTTCCTAACAAAAAAAAATTTTGGTTCCAAAATTGTGCTGATGTAAAGTAAACATGTGGGAAATGTTAGTTATCAAGTTTTTTGTGTGCTGTATCTCTGTGATTTAAGAGCATAAAAATATTTGGAAAATTGCAAAATTTTCAAAATTTTCGCCAAATTTCCATTTTTCTCACAAATAAACGCAAGTTATTTGAATGAAATTTTACCACTAACATGAAGTACAATATGTCACGAGAAAA
Source organism: Dendrobates tinctorius (assembly GCF_039654945.1). Lineage (NCBI taxonomy): Eukaryota > Metazoa > Chordata > Amphibia > Anura > Dendrobatidae > Dendrobates > Dendrobates tinctorius. The sequence goes on along the minus strand of NW_027361701.1, from coordinate 7,529,099 downwards.
CAATGTCAGAATCACCGGGGTCCATGGAAGCGTTCCAGAGTTATGACCTCATAAAGGTACAGTGGTCAGAATTGTAAAAATTGGCCCGGTCATGAACGTGCAAACCACCCTTGGGGGTGAAGGGGTTAAACTTGGGCTTATGAAGAATTTTGTCAAAGCAATGAACAAAGAATCGGAAGCCTTTTCTTACTTACGACAGAAATTTCCAAGAATAAATGATGCAAAGATTAAAGAAGGTATTTTTATTGGCCCACAGATCAGAGATATAATGAATGACAGTAGCTTTGATGGTATTTTGCAAGGTGCTGAACAAGTGGCATGGAGAGCCTTTAAAGATGTGACCTTCAACTTCCTTGGCAACAAACTTTGAACAACTCATGGACAACTTGCTCACAGCATATCATTTGATGAAATGCAATAAGTCACTAAAAATGCGTTTTCTACATTCTCACTCGGACTTTTTTCCAGCCAATCTTGGTGCCGTTAGCGATGAACACGGTGAAAGATTTCACCAAGACATAGCGCTGATGGAGAAAAGGTACCAGGGAAAGTGGAGTACGTCAATGCTGGCTGACTATTGCTGGAATCTTATTCGAGAAGCATTTGACACAGAATATAAAAGAAAGTTGTCTGCAAAACACTTTTGAACAATTGCTTTTGCTACTGACATCGATGCACATGTATGTAGTGTCTCAGGCGTCATAATGTAGACTATAAACTGTTGTTTCTTAACCCCTTACTGCCAGCTGATGGAATAGTACGTCAGCTGGCAGTACCCCCTGCTTTGAAGTGGGCTCCGGCGGTGAGCCCACCTCAAAGCCGCGACAGGTCAATGGTTTTTAACAGCTGACATTTGCCTGCAATAGGCGCAAGCAGAATAGTGACCCGCCCGCACCTATTAAGTAGTTAAATGCCTCTGTCAAACTCTGACAGCAGGCATTTAAATGCACTTCCTGATGCCGGTCCCGAATTACGCACAGCTACGGCCAGGGCCGCCATCGGGGCATTACTGCCCTTACTGCTGTATGGGGCCCAGTGAACAGCAGTACAGGAGGGGGCCTGCAGGTCAGGGGCCCCGCTCCTGTGCTTCTAGTCATCAGGCCCCAAGTGCTGTGCATCATCGGGCGGGCTCCAAGTGTGCACTGCAGCTGGGCCTGCAGCGCACACATCAGCAGAGCCGCCAGAGCGGACGACAACCGAAATGTAATGTCACGTGTGACTGGATACACCATCTCCAGCAGGGCGAATTTCTATAACACCCGTGAACCTGGATACACTGCCTCCAGAAGGGCGAATTTAAACAGAGTTAAGGGAAACACCGGGGAAACCGTTACAATGGAGGGCCCTGCAATACGGAACGGGGACGTGGAGACCTCCTGCACTCCCCTGAGTCAGTGTCCCTACACTCCTGACGATCCCTAGGCAGGTTCCCCACCTGGCGACGAGCTGGATACCTCAAATCCCTAGCTCGCCCTGCACGTATCCCTTTCTAGTGAATTGGACGGTGCAGAAACTAATTCCACCACTGCACTAATACACACACAAGGAAAGTCACAAACAGGGAAAAACACCACTTAGCTTTGCTCTGTTGCTATTGCTTCCAGCAACAGAGTACAGCACCAAAGTTCAGCTTCACCCCTGAAGCTCGACACCTGAATTCAGCTTCTGCCTGAAGCTATTACACCAGAGCTCCCCTGAGCTGCCAGGAACTCCTCTCTCTAGTTCCTTCCTTCACCAGACTTGGTTGGAAATGAGCAATATCACCAACAGTGAGTGAGACCACCTGCTACTCCTTTATAGGTAGGAGCCAGGGAATCACACCTGTTTCATAATCACGTGCAATAAAACCGGGGGGCAACTAAACTAAAGTAACCAAAGTGTTATGACCCTAACGGCCACAGGGGGCAAAACTAGACCTAAAACAACCACATTGTTATGACCCTAATGGCCACCAGGGGCAAAACTAACTTTAAGCAAACAGCTTAAAGAAAAAAAAGGTTACTTGTGCAAAATCTGTTATAATCCAACCTGGATCATGACAGTACCCTCCCTCAATGAGGAGCCTCTGGACCCTCAAGACCACTCTTCACCAAAAAAAAACACCTACAGTGGGGAAGCCCAGATCCAGAGTTCACCCCAACAACTACCTGAACTTCAGGTTTATGACAAATGAGCACCACTGGTATCGGCAATGTATGTTCCCGAGGCACCACCCATCTCCAAAGCACCGATCTGGGGAACAAGTGGTGTCTGGGCAAGTTTGGGGGTAATTCCAACTGGTAAGTCTCCGCAGCACACTTCCACCTGATGCTTTTTGGTGGCCACCCATACATGCTCGTTCACACACAGGTCCGGACCTGAACATTTATTGCCACACATTCGTTTGTCACAATACGGTGAATTCTTTCTGGGACTGACAACAGAGGCGTCCCCCTGTGTCACCACACTCGCTCCCCCGCAATTCACCAAGGGGTACACAACCCTCCAACCCCTCCCACTACCAGGTCTGTGCCTCTCAGGGTTGGCTAATGGCGAGGGTTGAGACTTGCCCCTACTCTCCTTCAGCACATCTGCTGCTCCCACTGGAGAGGAAGGGGATGGTTGTAGAGAGACGGCAGAGACAGCAGCCCCTAGGCAGCAGCCCTCACACGACTGCTCCCAGCTGACTACTTCCCTAGCCCACCAATCTATTACCGGGTTGTGTTTTTTCAGCCAAGGGAGGCGTTAAACGATAGGTACTAGCATTCCCTCCAAGACGTAGCATGACAAGGACTCCTCATGATGTCCTATACGCAGATGGATATTTTCTACGACTTGTGTCAAGTTCCCCTGGCTCAGTGGAACAGAGTTAATGGCCTGGATGCTTATAGGTTGGGCCAGCGTCCTACACCTCAGGCCATGTGTCTGGACAAAGCGAGCATCCACCAGACTGACTCCTGCTCCGCTGTCCACAAGCACCGGTAGCACCTCCGGTACCCTGCCAGCCAACACGTCTGCTGACATAGTACCTTGGGAGGGCAAAATGGAGGAAATATACACTCCCAGGTCGTCTTCCTCCACACGACCAGGGGGACAAGGCTTCTCTGATATTACCGAAGTTTCAGCATGAGTGCCAAGGACTAAATCATTAGTCTGCTCACTACAGGGACGTACCCCCTCACCCTGGGGAACACCAGGCAGCACCATGGGGACACCAACTCCTCCCACCTGCCTAGGTACGTCCGCCTGTATAAGCAAGTCCTGCTCCCCAGCAGGGACTCCAAGGCGCATCTTCGCCAAAGCTGCAAATGGACCCTCTAGTATTGCCAGAGGGTAGGCCCCAGACCCATAATTCCACTGCAGGTGCTGCTTAAACACATCATTCAGCTCCTCACTCATCTCTGTTATGATTGAGTCACCGTAGGAGGCAAAAATAGAAATGCTAGCTAAGTCCAGAAAACCAGAGAAGTTGGCAGCTATCGGATTGCAGACCCCTGAACCTATCAACACAACTAGCAGTAGCCGTGGGGGGCTCCTACGATGCCCTAGGCCCCTCGATCACAGCCGGAGGACTACATAGCCTAAAGACAGAAAGGGAAATCTAAACTGCCCCAGAGCAGACCCCAAAGCAAAAGGCAGCCCCCACATATAATGACGGTGAAGCAAGAAGAAAGAACAAAACACAGACAGAAAGATAGACTGAGCAAAGATGGGGCCCACGCTAGCTTAGATCGGAAAGGACATGAAGGCTGCTGTCTGCAATCCGTGAAAAACCCTATGAAAATAAGAGCCAACAAACTGACAGTGAAAAAGGCCCTGAAGACGCTAGGCTTCAAAAAAGCTATGTCAGTACTCAGGAATATTCTGAAGACAGAGCAACAGGCAAAAGGAGATTCAGCTCACCCCAGCAGGGAATGGCAGAATCCAGAAAAGCAAGGAAAACAAAACACTAATGCAAAAAGGCAAAGCAGAAATCTTAGCTTTAGATGAGCAGGAATCAGACTGGTTTCCTAGAAGTCCACAGAGAAATCACCCGCAGGCCAGAAGGGCGTCGGCAGCCTTATATCCAGTCATTAACTCCACTCAGCCAGTCATCATCATCAGCCCCAGGTGTTTGACAATCAGGCTCACTACCTTTCTTCACCAGAAGAGGGAGTTCCTCGGGCCTCAGTAGTGAAGGGGAAAATGAACTCACAACGCATCTCAGTGAGGGCCAGCAGCAACTGCTCACCGGTCTGAACTTGCCCCATGGCTCACCAGAGAAAAATGTTAAGATTGGTGATAATGTAATGTTACGTGTGACTGGATATACCGCCTCCAGCAGGGCGAATTTCTATAACACCCGTGAACCTGGATACACCTCCTCCAGAAGGGTGAATTTAAACAGAGTTAAGGGAAACACCGGGAAACCGTTACAATGGAGGGCCCTGCAATAGGGAATGGGGATGTGGAGACCTCCTGCACTCCCCTGAGTCAGTGTCCACTCCTGACGATCCCTAGGCAGGTTCCGCACCTGGCGATGAGCTGGATACCTCAAATTCCTAGCTCACCCTGCACCGATCCCATTCTAGTGAATTGGACGGTGCAGAAACTAATCCCACCACTGCACTAATACACACACACAAGGAAAGTCACAAACAGAGAAAAACACCACTTAGCTTTGCTCTGTTGCTATTGCTCCCAGCAACACAGTACAACACCACAGTTCAGCTTCACACCTGAAGCTCGACACCTGTATTCAGCTTCTGCCTGAAGCTATTACACCAGAGCTCCCCTGAGGAACTCCTCTCTGTAGTTCCTTCCTTCACCAGACATGGTTGGAAATGAGCAATATCACCAACAGTGAGTGAGACTACCTGCTACTCCTTTATAGGTAGGAGCCAGGGAATCGCACCTGTTTCATAATCACGTGCAATAACACTAGCGGCCACCGGGGGCAACTAAACTAAAGTAACCAGAGTGCAATGACCCTAACGGCCACCAGGGGCAAAACTAGAACTAAAACAACCACAGTGTTATGACCCTAATGGCTACCGGGGGCAAAACTAACTTTAAGCAAACAGCTTAAAGGAAAAAAAAGGTTACTTGTGCAAAATCTGTCATCATCCAACCTGGATCATGACACAAAAGCTACAGAAGTGCTGAAGGACCTGTGGTGATGTCATCATTATCACAGGCCTTCACCATTGATAGCTCCGTCCCCTGATCACATGACGATGACATCACCACAGGTCCTTCAGCTCACACAGCAGCAGCTCTATCTTTGCCGCAGGAGCTTGGCCAAGTAAGAAGAAAGCTTTTATTTTATTATTGAAAGGGGCAATATGATTCCCTGGCAGAATGGAGACACATGGACCATGTGTCTCCATCCTGCTGGGGCAGAATGTAGACACACAGAGGCAGAAAGGAGACTCGGGGCAGGATTGGAGACACACAGCCACAGGGGCAAATATGGAGATACGGGGCAGAATGTGAGACATGGGGTCAGAATGTGATAGTGAGACACAGGAGGGGGCAGATTGTGAGACACGGGGGCAGAATGTGAGACATGGGGGCAGAATATGAGACAAGGGGGCAGAATGGACACGGGGCAGAATGTGAGACACAGGGGCAGAATGTGAGACAAGGGGGCAGAATGGACATGGGGCAGAATGTGAGACATGGGGGCAGAATGTATATGGGGCAGAATGTGAGACAGGGGCAGAATGGACAAGGGGCAGAATGTGAGACATGGGGACAGAATGTGAGACACGGGGCAGAATGTGAGACAAGGGGTCAGAATGTGACAGTGAGACACAGGAGGGGGCAGAATGTGAGCCATGGGGCAGAATGTGAGATACAGGGCAAAATGTGAGACAAGGGGGCAGAATGGACATGGGGCAGAATGTGAGACATGGGGGCAGAATGTGAGACACGGGGTCAGAATGTGACAGTGAGACACAGGAGGGGCAGAATGTGACAGTGAGACACAGGAGGGGGCAGAATGTGACCGTGACACACAGGAGGGGGCAAAATGTGAGACACGGGGCAGAATGTGAGACACGGGGTCAGAATGTGACAGTGAGACACAGGAGGGGGCAGAATGTGAGACATGGGGCAGAATGTGAGATACAGGGCAAAATGTGAGACAAGGGGGCAGAATGGACATGGGGCAGAATGTGAGACATGGGGGCAGAATGTGAGACACGGGGTCAGAATGTGACAGTGAGACACAGGAGGGGCAGAATGTGACAGTGAGACATAGGAGGGGGCAGAATGTGACCGTGACACACAGGAGGGGGCAAAATGTGAGACACGGGGCAGAATGTGAGACACGGGGTCAGAATGTGACAGTGAGACACAGGAGGGGGCAGAATGGACACTGGGGCAGAATGTGAGAGTGAGACACAGGAGGGGGCAGAATGTGACAGTAAGACACAGGAGGGGCAGAATGGACACAGTGCAGAATGTGAGACACAGGAGGGGGCAGACTGTGACAGTGAGACACAGGAGGGGGTAGAATGTGAGACACAGGAGGGGGCAGGATGCGAGACACAGGGGGCAGGATGGGAGACACATGGTGCAGGATCATGGGGCAGTATGGATATGATGTAGACAGATGGGGCAGGATCGGGAGATGATATGGGGGCAGAATGGATACTCATGAAGGGAGGATGAGAGAACATTTGGCTGGAGCCAGGAATGAGACACACGGGGGCCAGGATGGGGGATATTATTACCATAGGGGCTAATTAAGGGATATTATTATTGCAGTGATGTATTTATTTTATTTTTTTAAGGATACTGTTTTAAATGGGGGGAGGTCCTGTTGCTGTGCAGAGCGACTCTATGTCACCTTTTTTTCTTCATCTGGTGTAGTGTAGAAGTTGGGAAAAAATTAAGTAATGTGTTCTGCAAGTGTAGCTCTAGATAACTGTGTTATTTCCTGCAGAGATGAGCCCTGGCTGGAAGACGTGATGGTGGTCCGTGCTTGATGAAAGATGAAAAGCGAAGCTGAAGGACTTCACCTAGAGATGTCACTGTGTTATCTGTGCACTGACACTATACATTATATACAGAGTTCCTGTGTACAATGTCACCAGTGATCACTATATTACCTGTACACTGTCACTATATAAAGAGGTCCTGTGCATAATGTCACCGGTGATCACTGTATTACCTGTACACTGACACAATATATAGAGTTCCTGTGTATAATGTCACTGGTGATCACTGTATTACCTGTACACAGACACTGCATACTAAGTACAGATCTCCTGTGTATAATGGCACTTATGGTGATAGTATTATGTTTTTTTTATCAATGATCAGTATTGTAGTATTCAGTCACCATGTGGTGGTAATATGCGGTCTGCTCATGGTGTGGCTGTATTTGTTCCTTGTATGTGGTATTATTGGTGATTGGTGAGAAGTAGAGTTTTTCCAAGAGAGAACGGTGGGACTGTGGACAGTTCGGGGGGTGGAGGGCGGGGCTGGGGTGGAGCCTGGGTGGGGTCTCAAAGGGGCTCCGAAATTCCTAGAGGCAGCCCTGCCTCTATGTAGAGGCGATCGCACTATGGCAGCTTCTAGCCTTTTATGGATGCTATTGAAGCATGCAAAAAGAAAAAAGTGTTTAACAATATAAACAAAAAAATAAATAAAAGTTCAAAAAAGAATTAACCTGATCGCCAAACGGCGTAGCGATAAAAAAAAATCAAAATGACAGAATTACTTTTTTTTTGGTCGCCACGACATTGCATTAAAATGCAATAACGGGCAATCAAAAGAATGTATCTGCACAAAAGTGGTATAATCAAAAACGTCAGCTCAGCATGCAAAAAATGGGCCCTCACCCAACCCAAGATCATGAAAAATGGAGACGCTACGGGTCTCGGAAAATTGCGGAAATTTTTTTTTTTTTTTAGCAAAGTTTGGAATTTTTTTTTCACCACTTAGATAAAAGAGAACCTAAACATGTTTGGTGTCTATGAACTTGGAGAATCATAATTGCAGGTTGGTTTTAGCATTTAGTGAACCTTGCAAAAAAGCCAAACAAAAAATGTGAGATTGCACAACATGGCAAAAACAATGGTGTCGTTCAAAAGTACAACTCATCCCGCAAAAAATAAGCCCTCACACGGCAATATTGACGGAAAAATAAAAAAGTTACGGCTCTGGAAAGAAGGGGATCGAAAAACGAAATTGAAAAAAGCTTCAGTCATGAAGGGTTAAAAACCTTATGTGATACAACCTTTTGGAGCACATATTCATGTTCAGCATATCAAAATCTATAAGATACAATAAAATTTTCTCAGGGGACATGAACTTCCCTGACATTTGTTGCTCAGTGTAATGGATTTGATGGTGCTCCAGGGAATCATTAGAGATTGGAATATTTTTTTTTAACCCAACCTTGACTTTTACTTTTCAACAACTTTGTCCCTGACTTGCTTGGAGATCTCCTTGGTCTTCATCAAGTTGTTTGGTTAGTGATGCCTCTTTCTTAATGATGTTACACTCTCTTTTTTCTTTCAGAAAAGGTGTGTATATACTGACAGACCATGTGACACTTTGATTGCACACAGGTAGACTTCCTTTCATTAAGCATGTGACTTGTGAAGGTAATTGCTTGCACCAAAAATTATTAGGGGCTTCATCGCAAAAGCGGTGAATACATATGCACATGCCAATTTTTGTTATTTGATCTCATAAATTTAATTTATGCCTATTTTGTCTCACTTCAATTCATTAATTTAGATTATTTAGTGCTGATGCATCACACACAAATCGGATTCCAAAAATGCCCGTTTTCAGCACTGCAATGAGTAGACACAGTTCTCTTATTTCTTTCTTGCTTTTTTCTCTGACATCAAAATTGCTAATGAAATACTTATCATAAAAATGTAACTACCCACCAAACACTGAGGACAATCTGATCCAAAACATTGAAAAAAAAGTCATCTGAATGAGGCCAAATTCATTATACAAAGAACTAGAAATATACATAGTTTACACAGGTGCTCTGTAAATTTATGAGCTCTTTTTTGGCTGGTGTGATGTCACTTGTTACGGTATGGGGAAAGTGTTGCAGATATGATTGGAGGTACAGCCGGTGTTCAGAAATGGTTGTGTCAGGTACAGGCAGAGAAACTTACCTGTGGAGGTGAAGCAGTCGACAGTCACAGTTAAATGGATTATTAGCCAAGTTAATTACTTCCAGGTCCTTGAAGTTTTTCATGTTAGGAAGATTTTGCAGCTTGTTGTTCTCTAGAAAAAGACTCTTCATATTTTTGCTAAGCCCTACAAATGCACCACTGGAAAGCTAAACAGACAAAGTATAATTGTTAGATTCAATAATTTAATTATCAGTATGATTCATTTATTTTATAGTGCTAATTACATATTTTCTACAATACTAGTATTGTGGGTTGTTTCTGAACATGACCCAATGACATGATTTCCAATCTCATGGTATTTAGAAAATATCCAGAAAAATTGCAGTTTTTATTGTTCCCGAACATCATAATAGTCTGACACTTTCTGTTCTGTAGATGCCACTTTGCAATAATCATCTGATCTGCAATATTGACACAATTGCAATTAATGGTAACACACCTATTTATATGTAACACAGGAACACACTATTTATAAAAGGTGGTAGACACAGCTTACCCTTTCCTCTCCTGGGACACTCACATCTGCACACATCACAGAGCATGTCTGGATTACTTTCCCAGGTTTCTATGAGTTTCTGTATGGCTTCTGTAAAGTATATCTCTTGAAAGCTGTTAACTGCTGCTTAGGCAATATAGCCACCCTCATAACCATGAACAAAAATCAGAATATATACCATATATACTCGAATATAAGCCGAGATTTTCTGCCCATTTTTTTGGGCTGAAAGTCCCCCTCTCTGCTTATATTCGAGTCATATTCACCGGGGGGTCGGAGGGGGAGGGGGGCGGAGGTGTCAGGTCATAGTTACCCGTCCTGCCGCTGTCTCTTGAGCCCCCAGCTTCTCCGCGCTCTCTCTTCCTGCCTTCAGCGGTCACGTGGTAACGCTCATTAAAACTCATGAATATGCGCATATTCATGAGTTTTAATGAGCGGTATCACATGACTGCTGAACGCAGGACAAGAGAGCGCGGAGAAGCTGGGGATTCAAGAGACAGCGTCAGGACGGGTAAGTATAGCGATACTCACCTGTCCTGCATCCATGGCTGCTTGCTGCTGTCTGTCATCGGTCAGTGACTTCAGACAGCAGAGGGCGCGGTGATGAGAGTAGTGCGCGCCATGCCCCCTGCAGGCTGAACGTCACTGACCGATGACGTGGCAGATAGCGGTGTGCAGCCATGGACGCAGGACAGGTGAGTATCTGACACCCAGCGACGGAGAGGTGAGTATGTCATTTTTTTTATTTTTACATGCAGCAGCAGCGGCAGCACATGGGGGAATAATCTAAGGAGCTTCTTATGGGGTCAGCATAAGGGGGAATAATCTAATGAGCTTCTTATGGGGTCAGCATATGGGGGAATAATCTAAGGAGCTTCTTATGGGGTCAGCATATGGGGGAATAATCTAAGGAGCTTCTTAAGGGGTCAGCATATGGGGCAATAATCTAAGGAGCTTCTTATGAGGTCAGCATATGGGGGAATAATCTATGGAGCTTCTTCTGGGGACACCATATGGGGGAATAATCTATGGAGCATTTCCCACCCTGGGCTTATACTCGAGTCAATAAGTTTTCCCAGTTTTTTGTGGCAAAATTAGGGGGGTCGGCTTATACTCGGGTCGGCTTATACTCGAGTATATACGTTAATTGGAAGATAAAAACTAAATATATGTAAAAAATAGTCATCACTGTCCCATTTTAATTTATGGATAACATGCAAAGAAGAGAAAGGTAAATATTCCCTTCAAATCTACTCAAAATGATCAAATGAACAAAACTACAAGAGCCGTCAAGCCTAATATATTGATCTTCACCATTCTTTATATTATATAATCCAAGGTGGCTTTTTTAATATATATATATATATATATATATATATATACAGTCATATGTAAAAGTTTGGGCACCCCTATTAATGTTAACCTTTTTTCTTTATAACAATTTTGTTTTTTGCAACAGCTATTTCAGTTTCATATATCTAATAACTAATGGACTCAGTTATATTTGTGGATTCAAATGAGTTTTATTGTACTAACAGAAAATGTGAAATCTGCATTTTAACAAAATTTGACCGGTGCAAAAGTATGGGCACCTCAACATAAAAGTGACATTAATATTTCGTAGATCCTCCTTTTGCAAAAATAACAGACTCTAGTCACTTCCTGTAGCTATTAATGAGTTCCTGGATCCTGGATGAAGGTATTTGTGACCATTCCTGTTCTTCCATTTCCTTACTATGTTCCTCACAGTGGAAACTGACAGGTTCAATCTCTGAGACAACTTTTTGTATCCTTCCCCTGAAAAGCTATGTTGAATAATCTTTGTTTTCAGATCATTTGAGAGTTGTTTGGAGGAGCCCATGATGCCACTCTTCATAGTAGAATCAAATAGGAGAACTACTTGCAAGGGGCCACCTTAAATACCTTTTCTCATGAATTGATACACCTGGCTATGAAGTTCAAAGCTCAATGAGGTTACAAAACCAATTTAGTGCTTCAGGAAGTCAGTAAAAAGTAGTTAGGAGTGTTCAAATCAAGAAAATGATAAGGGTGCCCATACTTTTGCACCGGTCAAAGTTTGTTTAAATGCAGATTGCACATTTTCTGTTAGTACAATAAACCTCATTTGAATCCAGAAATATAACTGAGTCCATCAGTTATTAGATATATGAAACTGAAATAGCTGTTGCAAAAACCAAAATTGTTATAAAGAAAAAAGGTTAACATTAATGGGGGTACCCAAACTTTTACATATGACTGTGTATATATATATATATATATATATATATATATATATATATATTTTTATATACTAGCTGAAGAGCCTGGCATTGCCTGGGCATAGTAACCAACTGTGGTTAGTTATAACAAATTATAATTATTATATTGCACATAAAAACATTTCACATCATATATTCAACACTACAGATTTGCAACACAAATTAACTAGACGATTACCCAAGTATTGATGGTATTTTATTTTCAACTCATTCAAGAGCCTTTTGATAAACATTTTTGTTTTTTCCTTTCGGTGCAAAGATGATCAGATTTTTGGCAGATCCAACTCTTGAACAGATCATGTAAAGTTGACCATGAGAAAAGCATGGAGATTGCAAATCGATCCCTACTACTTTCAAGGACTGTTCCTGAGCATTGTTAATGGACATTGCAAATAGCAGTTGAACTGGAAACTGGAGGCGTTAAAAATCAAAAAGCAAATCAGATGGAATGAGTGTAATGAGTGGAATTCTTGGAATGAAAATGTCCTCTCCTTTGGCACATCCTGTTTCTGAGATCTGTATCTATCCCTATCCTGTGTGATAATGTCTGCTGACCTGTGTATCTAATCCTCTCCTGTGTGATACTTTCTGCTGAGCTGTGTATCTAATCCTATCGTGTGTTACTGTCTGCTCAGCCGTGTATCTAATCCTATCCTGTGTGATACTGACTGCTGAGCAGTGTATCTAGACCTATCCTGTGATACCGTCTGCTGAGCCGTGTATCTAACCCTATCCTGTGTGATACTGACTGCTGAGCCATGTATCTAATCCTATTCTGTGTGATACTGTCTGCTGAGCCGTCTATCTAATACTATTCTGTGTGATACTGTGTGCTGAGCTGTGTATCTAATCCTATCCTGTGTGATACTGTCTGCTGAGCTGTGTATCTATTCCTATCCTGTGTGATACTGACTGCTGAGCTGTGTATCTAATCCTGTCCTGTGTGATACTGACTGCTGAGCTGTGTATCTAATCCTATCCAGTGTGATACTGACTGCTGAGCCATGTGTTTAATCCTCTCCTGTGTGATACTGACTGCTGAGCTGTGTATCTAATCCTATCCTGTGTGATACTGACTGCTGAGCTGTGTATCTAATCCTGTCCTGTGTGATACTGACTGCTGAGCTGTGTATCTAATCCTATCCTGTGTGATACTGACTGCTGAACCATGTGTCTAATCCTCTCCTGTGTGATACTGACTGCTGAGCTGTGTATCTAATCCTATCCTGTGTGATACTGACTGCTGAGCCGTATATCTAATCCTATCCTGTGTGATACTGGGCTCCCCCTGCAGTCTGTGTCAGAGGGTGGTCTGTGTTGGCACGGTAATAAATTGTGTTATTTCCAGGTTTACAGAAGGACGATAACACCATAGAAATGATAAGAATAATAGGCAAAATTGTTTGGTGAATTGTAACGCGTGGGGGTAAAATTTCGCCTCACAACATAGCCTATGACGCTCTTGGGGTCCAGATGTGTGACTATGCAAAATTTTGTGGCTGTAGCTGCGATGGTGCACATGCCAATCCGGACATCCATCCATACGTACATACATACACTTTTTCCCCATTATGTACCTAGGGACAAATTGTTTGGCGAATTGGAACGCACGGGGTTAAAATTTCACCTCACAACATAGCCTATGACGCTCTCGGGGTCCAGACCGTTTAAAATTTTGTGGCTGTAGCTGCGATGGTGCAGATGCCAATCCCAGACATACACACATACATACAAACATACACACACACACACACACATTGAGCTTTATATATATACTGTATATATATATATATATATATATATACTAGATGGTGGCCCGATTCTAACGCATCTGGTATTCTAGAATATGTATGTAGATTATTTAAAGGGAATCTGTCACCCCATTTCCCCATAAGCTGGGGCTACCGCCATCAGGGGCTTATCTACAGCATTCTGTAATGCTGTAGATAAGCCCCCGATGAAACCTGAAAAATAAGAAAAACACGTTAGATTATACTCACCGGGGGCGGGTGTGGTGGGTGTCGTGGTCCGGTCCGGCGCCTCCCATCTTCATACGATGATGTCCTCCTCCTTGATTCTCCCTCGGCTCCTGCGCACGCGTACTTTATCTGCCCTGTTGAGGGCAGAGTAAAGTACTGCAGTGTGCAGGCGCCGGAAAAGGTCAGAGAGGTCCTGCGCACTGCAGTACTCTGCACTGCCCTCAACAGGGCCGATAAAGTACGCGTGCGCAGGAGCCGAGGGAGAAGCAAGGAGGAGGACGTCATCGTATGAAGATGGGAGGAGCCGGACGGGACGGCGACACCCATCGGACCGGACCGAACGCTGGGGTGAGTATAATCTAACTCTTTTTTTCTTATCTTTCAGGTTTCATCGGGGGCTTATCTACAGCATTTATGTGTGCATGGATTTATGTCTTTTTACATCAATTAAGGAATTTCCTTTTAAAACCGTGTGGGGGCTTCACAACACAGAACTAGACCCCAATCAGAGGACCATAAAACATCCGGACTCCTTATCTATGAACTGGTCCAATGTTTATATTTATGTTTCTCCCTCTCCCATATTGATAGTTCTGCTTCACGTCACTTGTCTTATCTATTGCATTTTTTCTAGGCTGTATTGTGCATAAATATGTGACTTCAGATTTTGTATTAGTCTAGCCTGATGAAGAGACCTGAGTAGTCTCGAAAGCTTGCAATGTGTTACCATCTTTTCAGTTAGCCATTAAAAGGTATCAACCACTGAGGACTCTCAATCCTGAATGTTAAGATAGGGAGCCACTGTAATAATGGGAGTGATGAGTAAGTAATGTGCCATCCACACTGGATTACGAGGCCTACAGACCTAAGAGAGAGGGGACGCTAGATCAGTGTCCACAGCAAATGGAAAATAGTGTAATCAATCTTCTATGAGGTCCACATTTAGTATGGGGATGGAATGACTCAGATGTAGCTAAGCGGCCTCAGGAACAAGTATGAATATATGGATGGCCTTGTTCATGTACATGTAATTAAATGAATAGCCGTTTCGTTGGTGGGTGGTGGCGCCGTGTGACCTGGAGAGTATGCGGAATCCACTGCTAGTGGGCCAAGGAGAAAAAGAACTGGCCTATTGCTCACTGGTCCAAGGTGTTGTTTTCAGATTAAAGTAAATTTTGCATTTCATTTGGAAATCAAGGTCCCAGAGTCTTGAGGAAGAATGGAGAGGCACACAGTCCAAGCTGCTTGAGGTCTAGTGTGAATTTTCCACAATCATTGATGATTTGGGGAGCCATGTCATTTGCTGGTGTAGGTCCACTCTGTTTTGTCAAGACCAAAGTCAGCGCAGCCTTCTACCAGGAAATTTTAAAGCACTTCATGCTTCCCTCTGCTAATAAGCTTTTTGAAGATGGAAATTTCATTCTCCAGCAGACTTGTCACCTGTCCACACTGCCAAAGTACCAATACATGGTTTAAAAAAAAAACAGTATTACTGTGCTTGACTGGCCTGACCTTAACCCCATAGAGAATCTATAGGGCATTGTCAAGAGGAAGATTAGAGACACCAGACCCAACAATACAGATGAGCTGAAGGCTGTTATCAAAGCAACCTGGCCTTCCTTAACACCTCAGCAGTGCCACAGGCTGATCACCTCCATTCCACACCGCATTGCAGTAATTGATGCAAAAGCAGGTATTGAGTGCATTTACTGAACATACATTTCAGTATTTCAGCTGGCCAACATTTTGGATTTTAAAGTCATTTTTTCAAGCCAGTGTTATAAAGTATTCTAATTTACTGAGATAATGACTTTTGGGATTTCGCTGGCTGCAAGCTATAATCATCAACATAAACAGAAATAAACACTTGAAATAGATCAATCTGTTTGTAATGACGCTATTTAATATATTGTAATGATACTACAGTTCAGTATAACGCAACCTCCACCAGGAGGAGCTTGTGAGGGAGGAGAGGCTGCACTCACAGCGTAACACCACAGTGCGGCAGCGCAGGAGCCATTAGGTGGTGAGAGTGTGGTCAGACGAGCCGAGTTAGCAACAGTCAGGAAGCGCAGTACCAGAAGAAATCACAGTACACGTAGTCAAGTACAAGCCAGAGACACTGACACTGCCTGCCGGCCGCAGCGGACTGAAATAGCAACACAGATCCCAAAACGAGGCAGAGAAAGTTAACCCTTGCATGACCAGACCGGTCAAATGTTGACAGATAGCTTGAGTTGATACTGATGCACCCTGAGCCTGTAGGACAGCTTGAATTTCTTAGGAACTTGATTGGAACTGCTTATCCAACTTCCGGACTATCCTGCTTCCAGACTATCCTTCATAAATTTTTCTCTGCCGTCTATGTCCAGGGAGATTAGCTACAGTGCCATGGGCTGTAAACTTCTTATGTTGTGCACTGTGGACAAAGGAATATCAAAATCAATGGAGATGGACTGGTAACTAGAGTTGAGCGAAACAGGTCGGCCAATAAGTCGCCGACTTATGGCAAAGTCAGGTTTCACCGACCGAAACCAGACCACAACGTGAAGTCGGCCATGCGGTCGGCAAAACGAGCGCCAAAGATGGATTTCCCAGAATGCTTGTTTGTGACTTTTTTAAGCCACTGAGCAAGGATGTACACTGTGGGCAACGAGATGACATGTGCAGCGGAGCGAGAGAGAGTTTTCGCGCACTTTAAAAAAGCGGTCCGGCATGTACGTGTGTTTACTGTCCTCCGCTCCCTGCCGACTTTGCTTCCCCATTGATTAGCATTGGGTTTCGTGTTTCAGTCGGACCTCAGACTTTTCCCGATAGTTGGCCGATTTCTTTCGACTTGACTTTTGAGAAAGTCGGGTTTCATGAAACCCGACTCGACCCTAAAAAAGGCAGTTGCTCATCTCTACTGGTAACCTTATGATTGTTGATATTGTTCAACAATTTTGGCTCTCAAGACCTCAAACAGTTCTTTAATATTTCTGTTTCCTGTGCTTAATGTGGTAGACACAGACACACAATGCAAAGAATGAGTCAACTTCTCCCCTTTTTAGTGGTTTCAGGTGTGATTTTCATATTGCACACACCTGTTACTTCCCATAGGTGAGAATGAATGAGCATAACATGTTTGAAACAAAGTTGTTTATCCACAGTTTTGGAAAGGTGCCAACCATTTTGTCCAGCCCATTTTTTAGGGTTTTATGTGAAATTATGTCCAATTTGCCTTTTTTTTGTGTTGCTCCAATACACTCAAAGGAAATGAATTTTCTGGAAGAAATACTTCATTTTCTGGAAGAATTTCAAGGGTGCCAAAACTTTCGGCCATGACTGTGTGTGTACACAGTATGTGTGTATGTGTGTGTGTATATATATATATATATATATATATATATATATGCTACAAACAGTTGGACACAATTAATCCAGGGCCATTTTGGTTCCTTGCACACTTCCTCACCTTTTTTAAAGATTCATTTAAGATATCCCTTCAGTGGCTCTTAAAGGGAATCTGTCACCTATTTTTTGCCCTATGAGCTGCTGCCATCTCCATCAGGGGCTTATCTACAGCATTCGGTAATGCTGTAGATAAGCCCCCGATAAAATCTGAAAGATAAGAAAAACGAGTGAGATTATACTCACCGGGGGATCCGGTCCAGTCCGATGGATGTCGCGGTCCGGTCCAGCGCTTCCCATCTTCTAGTGATGATATCCTCCTTCTTACTTCTGCCGCGGCTCCTGCACAGGCGTACTTTATCTGCCCTGTTGAGGGCAGAGTAAAGTACTGCAGTGCGCAGGTGTCGGACCTCTCTGACCTTTCCTGGTGCCTGTGTGGCGCCCCTGAGGGTTCAGTTGCCACAGAGGTACTGCACCTCCTCCTGAGGTGTGGTGCCCCACCATCCAGGTAAAGTGGGAACTCATGACCACGCTCCAACACTCGCATCCCACACAACACAGTAGTTCAGCAAAGCCACATTGCGGCTCCCTGCTTGGAGTGTAGCAGAGCACCTTTGGTGGCTCCCTGCTTGGAACACTAAATGTGCTGGGAGGTGGGTGGAGTTTAGAATACATAAAAGAGCGGGAAGGTGTAGGATTTGGGGTCAGTCAGTCAGAGAGTCACTCAGAGAGGAGTGAGGAAAGGAGATCCCTGGAAGAGAGATGGAGGAAGGAGGTGCTGCAGCAGACCTCAGTGACCTGGGTCTGCTGGCACGGCAAAGGAGAGAAGAAGAAAGACATTGAACTGAAACCTGATCTTCCATAAGAAGGAAAGACTAGTACGGAACATAGGAGTAAAAGGGAACAGAGGACGTGGGTTAGAGGAAGAACCCTGCCTAGAAGTTCTAAGCGCAAGGCCGGGGCCCGGTCCCCGAGGTTGTATGGACACTAATGGTTCTGCAGCAGACACCTGTGGAGTAGTGGGCTGTAAATGCACTACGCCCATCTAAGACTTGGGGGCACAACAGCAACATTGATAGTGAGCCGGGACTCAGGAGTAAGGAGTCCCCGAAGCAGGCTACAGCTGTCTGCCATACAAGTAGAGTTCTTGGGAACATCTTAAAGGAGGAACTCCAGTGTAGCCCAGTACTAGGAGATCTTAACACTTAGAGGCGCTATAGAGGAGACGTTCAGAAAGGCACATGTTGGCAGAGTGTTGGAAGGGAGCGTCCTATCTTGCCTGGAGGTCGACTGAGCCCCTGACCCGGAGGACACAGCACAGAGGCAGGCACCTGTGTGTACTACAGACTGTGAGTAAAGCTTTGGAACTACAAGCCTTGGTGTCCTCCATTCATTCCTGTGCCAACACCCCTGGTACCGCTACATCTTGGTACCAGCTTCTACACTGCCTGCGCCTCACAGCTACCCCTACATCTACACTGCCCTGGGACTACAGCTCCACCTGTGGGGAGCTTCACAATCTTGGCTGCAACACACCACCTGTCCCAGAGGATCTGCATGCAACGTCGGCCTAACATCTCACTTGCCGAACACCACAGGTGGCGTCACAAACTATTCATAAACTCTATTCACCCCTTTTTGCCATGGAGCCCCAGGGCCACGGACCGGGTCACAGCTTCCGTGACAACTCCCATTGAGATCAACGGGCCCGGTACCGACTACCCCGCCAGCCCTTGTCAGGCGCTCCATTCTGGCGTCATGAACAGGATGACGAGACCTGATGCCATCGGGTTCTGTGTGCCTAAGATTTGTTGGACTTAAAACTTTTGAGAATGTGCAGAAGACCCAATTTGATAGACTGTGAAATGAATACTAAAAATGGCCGACAGCCTGGAGAAGAAGGGCGTGATCATATAGGTGGTCCTAAGAAAAGAGCGCGGACTGTCCTGGGCCTCCCCTGTCTAAACTTCTACGCGACAGCAACTTGGCCCACCCCCGAGGGGTTCGTATACTGGCTTGGTATGGAGGAGTTGGAAGAAGATGCCGCCCCCAGAAGGAGGAGCGGAAGCCAGTGGCGGGAAGGAAGCTGAGACAGGAAGAAGAACGCCAGAATGCCATGATGGAATAAGAGGGAAGGAGGCCTGCGGAGCGCGGGGAGGCTGAGCTGGATCTTCCCGGCGCCATGGCTGAAGGCTCGGACCCTGCTTCTAGGCTGAATCGACGGCAGCTGGAGGAGGAGATTGCCCGGCTGACCCAATGTTTGCAGCTGAGGCAGGAGGCCTTGTGGAGGCTGAACTGGCAGCACGCCCGGGAGGGGCCTACACCTGCGGTAACCGCCGCTGCTGCACCGGAGTTTCCCCAGGCAGACTCCACGGAGCTTGCAGCCGCCATCACACCACCGGCAGCATCCGGAACCCCTTCGCTGCCGCCACAGGAGGAATTGTATGAGGCCACGGGAGCCAAGGCGCAGGAAGAGGAGCTCCCGCCCGGACCTGACGCGGCTGCGCAGATCCCATCAGAGACCCCTGCAGACCCGGAGCTGCCGTTAGCTCCACCGCCCTCCCCGGTGTCCCACCGAGCAGCGTCCACTGCCACTATGCCTGCACCGGAGCAGAGACTGCACCGCCGGGAGGCACCAGGTGTATACCCCGGCCCTCCTAACGGGTTGCCCCCTGAATTCACGTTATCGGAGGCTGGCTTGTGGGAACTCGAAATGGGGCAATTGGAAGAGTCAGCTGGGGGCACTAGATTGTCAGAAATGGGGAGGTAGAAGAGGTCCTTAATGAGATGGGTACGGCTGGAACAGGCGCGCACGATTCGGCATCTTCGGGGATTGGAGGAATCTAGTGTTATGATGAGTCACCGAAGGAGGAAAAAACAAAATACCAGCTAAGTCCAGAAAAACCAGAGAGGTTGGCAGCTATCGGATTGCAGACCCCTGAACATATCCACAACAACTAGCAGTAGCCGTGGGGGGTTCCTACGGTGCCCTAGACCCTCCGATCACAGCCGGAGAGCTACATAGCATAAAGACAGAAAGGGGGAAAAACTAAACTGCCCCAGAGCACACCCCAAAGCAATAGGCAGCCCCCAACATATAATGACGGTGAAGCAAGATGAAAACACTAACACAGATAGAAAGATAGGTTGAGCAAATGATGGGGCCCAAGCTAACTACATAGGACAGGATAGGAAAGCTGCTGTCTGCCATCCGCAAAAACCCTATCAAAATGAGCCAACCGACTGATAGGAAAAACAGGCCCTGAAGTCGCTAGGCTTCAAAAGACTCTATCAGCACTCAGGTATATTCTGAAGACAGAGCAAACGATCAACAGATCAGAGACAAAAATGGAACTCAGCTCACCCCCGGCCGGGGATGGCAGAACTCCCAAAAAACAAGGCAAAACAAAAACAAAACTGAAGAGTACAAAGCAGAGCAGAAAAACTTAGCTTTGAGATGCAGGAATCAGACTGGTCTCCAAGAATCCAGCAGGAAAATCACCAGCCAGGAAGAAGGGCGTCGGCAGCCTTATATCCAGTACTCAATTCCAGCCACCCAGTTATCATCTACCAGCCCAGGTGTTTGGTAATCAGTCTCACTACCTTCCTTCACCAGAGGAGAGAGTTCATCAGACCTCAATGGTGAAGGGAAAAATGAACTCACAACAGTACCTACCCCTTGAGGAGGGGTCACCGAACCCTCATCCATGCCAACGGGCGATCCGGGTGAGCCCGATGAAAGGCACGCACCAATCTTTCGGCATGAATATCAGAGGCAGAGACCCAGGAATTATCCTCCTGACCATAACCCTTCCACTTAACCAAATACTGGAGTCTCCGTCTAGCCAGACGGGAATCCAGTATCTTCTCTACCTCATATTCAATGTTACCTTCAACCAATATAGGGTCAGGAGGTGCCACCACAGGAACCACTGGTTCAACAAACCTCTTCAACAAGGACTTATGAAACACATTATGAATTTTAAATGTGACAGGAAGAGCCAACCGAAAAGAGACCGGATTAATAATCTCCAAAATCTTGTAAGGTCCAATAAATCTAGGCTTAAACTTAGGAGAAGCCACCTTCATAGCAATATTTTTTGATGACAACCAAGCCATATCACCCACCTTAAACTGGGGACCAACGGTCCTACGCCGGTTGGAAAACCACTGGGCCTTTTCCTGGGAGAGTGACAACTTATCCACTACTTGGTCCCAGATCTGGTGCATTCTCTCCACCACAGTGTCAACACCTGGGCAGGCAGAAGGCTCCACCTGCCCTGAAGAAAATCGAGGGTGAAAACCAAAGTTACAAAAAAAAAGGAGACATCAAAGTGGCAGAACTAACTCTATTATTTAAAGTAAATTCGGCCAAGGGCAAAAATGAAACCCAATCATCCTGATCGGCAGAAATAAAACATCTCAAATACGACTCCAAAGTCTGGTTTGTTCTCTCTGTCTGCCCATTGGTCTGAGGGTGAAACGCAGAGGAGAAGGACAACTGAATTCCCAGCTTGGAACAGAAAGTCCTCCAAAATCTAGACACAAACTGAACTCCTCTGTCAGATACAATGTTCTCAGGAATCCCGTGCAAGCGAACCACCTGTTGCAAAAACAAGGGCACCAACTCAGAGGAAGATGGCAACTTAGGGAGTGGTACAAGATGGACCATCTTAGAGAATCTATCACAAATCACCCAAATAACAGTCATTCTCTGAGAGACAGGCATATCAGAGATAAAATCCATTGAAATATGGGTCCTGGGCACCGGCAAAGGCATCAACAAGCCACTAGAGCGAGAACAAGGTTTAGACCGGGAGCAAGTCCCACAGGACTGCACAAAATTCCTGACATCACGAGACAAGGCGGGCCACCAAAAAGACCGACTCACCAGATCTCTAGTACCAAAAATATCTGGATGATCAGCCAATGCAGAGCAATGAACTTCAGACATCACTCTCTTCTTCCACTGGTCAGGAACATACAACTTTCCACTGGGACAACGCTCAGGTTTGTCCTCCTGAAACTCTTCCAGAGCACGTCTCAAATCGGGCGAGATGGCAGAAAGAACTGCCCCCTCGCCTAAGATGGTAGCAGGCTTAGTCACAACAGGAGAATCAGCAAAGAAACTCCTAGAGAGGGAGTCTGCCTTGACATTCTTAGTGCCCAGAAGAAAAGAGACCACAAAATCAAAAAGTGTGAAAAATAAGGTCCACCTAGCCTGTCTAGGATTCAAGCGCTTGGCCGACTCCAGGTAAATCAAATTCTTGTGGTCAGTAAGGACCACGACTTGGTGTTTGGCTCCCTCCAACCAATGTCTCCACTCCTCAAATGCCCATTTCATGGCCAACAGTTCCCGATTCCCCACATCATAGTTACGTTCGGATGAGGAGAACTTTCGGAAAAAGAAAGCACAAGGATTCATTTTAGATGTCACAGGATCTTTTTGGGACAACACCGCTGCTGCACCAATCTCAGAAGCGTCCACCTCCACCTGAAACGGGAGTGAGACATCAGGTTGCCGCAAAACCGGAGCAGAAGTGAATCTTCGCTTCAGCTCCTGAAAGGAAGAAACAGCCTCCGGAGACCAATTCAGCACATCAGCACCCTTCCTAGTCTAATCCGTCAATGGCTTGGCAATACCAGAAAAATTAGCTATAAATTTCCGATAAAAATTAGCAAAACCCAAAAACTTCTGGAGGGCCTTCAAAGAAGTGGGCTGAACCCAATCATAAATGGCCTGTACCTTGGCCGGGTCCATTTCAATAGTTGACGGAGACAAAATAAATCCCAAAAATGAAACCCTCTGTACCCCAAAAAGGCATTTCGATCCCTTGACATACAGGGGATTCTCCCTCAAAATCTGGAACACAGTCCGAACATGTTCCACATGAGAGTCCCAATTCTTGGAGAAGATCAAAATATCATCCAGATAGATAATCAAAAATTTATCCACAAAGTCTCGGAATATATCGTTCATGAAGCACTGGAAGACAGAAGGGGCATTAGTGAGCCCAAAAGGCATCACCAGGTACTCAAAATGTCCCTCCGGAGTTTTAAACGCCGTCTTCCATTCATCCCCATGCTTAATGCGAATAAGATTATACGCCCCCTGAGGTCAAGCTTGGTAAACCAGCAAGCACCTTTAACTCTGGAGAATAGATCAGAAATCAGGGGTAACGGATACAGATATGTAACAGTAATTTTGTTGAGGGCACGATAGTCAATACAAGGCCTTAATGAACCATCCTTTTTAGCCACGAAAAAAAACCCAGCACCTAAGGGTGAAGAGGATGGTCTAATATGACCTTTCTCCAATGCCTCCTTAATATAGGATCGCATAGCCTCGTGCTCGGGTACAGATAAATTGAAAAGCCGACCCTTGTGGAATTTACACCCCGGGTTCAGCTCAATTGCACAGTCATAACTCCTATGAGGAGGCAAAGACGCAGACTCATTCTCACTAAATACATCATAAAAGTCAGCTAAATAGTCAGGAACATCATGCGACTGGGGAGAGGTGGAGAAAACAGGAGCATCACTAAGGGCACACCGACAACCCCAACTCACCACAGACAAAGGTTTCCAATCCAGAACTGGATTATGGATTTGCAACCAGGGAAACCCCAGAACAATGGTATCATGCAAATTATGCAACACCAAAAATCTGCAATTTTCTTGATGGTCTGGGGCGACCCACATTACCACCTGGGTCCAAAACTGAGGTTTATTCTTCGCCAAAGGAGTAGCATCAATACCCCTCAAAGGGATAGGCGTCCGCAGAGGTGTCATAGGAAATCCACAACGTTTAGCAAAATCCAAGTCCATCAGGTTCAGAGCTGCTCCTGAATCCACAAAAGCCTTGGCGGAAAATGTGGACAGGGAGCAGATCAGAGTAATTGCCAGAAGAAACTTAGGTTGAATACCGCCCACAGAAAACGTGTGTGCACAACGTTTCTCTCGTTTAGGGCAGACAAAAATAATATGCGAGGCATCTCCACAAAAAAACACAGCTTATTACGCCTTCTGAACTCCTGACGTTGCACCCTAGACAAAACTCTATCACATTGCATAGGTTCATAAAAGAAACAAAACAGGGCGCCATCCACTGTGTGAAACCTTTAAAACACAATTGTAATGGTGAGGCAAGGAGAGACTCACCTGATAGGGTTGTGAAACTTCGGTCACAACACCTACAAACGCATGAAACAGCTGCTGCAGTCTGCACTGGGTCCAAGGACTTGTAAGTGAAGATGGCTTTAAGGTGCAATGATACACTGCGCTGCTGTAGGTATAATTCAAGGAAATTTAATGGTGCCTACGCGTTTCCTGAGCTGTCCCAGCTCACTTCATCAGGGCATCTGATGAAGGGCCCTGATGAAGTGAGCTGGGACAGCTCAGGAAACGCGTAGGCACCAATAAATTTCCTTGAATTATACCTACAGCAGCGCAGTGTATCATTGCACCTTAAAGCCATCTTCAATTGCATAGGTTCAGACATTTGTTCAACAGGTGGCAACATCTCTCGTGTAGTTTTGCGTTCACGTAAACGCCGATCCACCTGAATGGCTAATGACATAAAATCGTCAAGACCAGAGGGAACAGGAAATCACACCATAGTATATTTTACAGTTTCTGACAAACCCTTCCGGAAGAGGGCTGCCAAGGCACCATCATTCCAGGTAGTAAGGACCGCCCACTTTCGGAATTTTTGACAGTACAACTCTGCCGAATCCCGACCCTGGCTTAATGCCAACAGGGTCTTTTCAGCCTGATCAATAGCATTAGGTTCATCATACAACAACCCCAAGGCTTGAAAAAAATGGATCATCAGGTTTCAAAGAAAACGCCCAATCCTGGGGATCTCCGCACAACAAAGAGATGACAATTTTAACCTGCTGCGCGGAGTTCCCCGACGAGTTAGGCTTCAAGGCAAAAAATAATTTACAATTATTCTTGAAATTCAAGAATTTAGACCGATCCCCAAAAAACACATCAGGAGTAGGAATCTTTGGTTCAGCAGCATGTGAATGAGCAAGATAGGTGGAAATTCCCCGCACTTCAGCAGCGAGCTGCTCCACACGATCAGACAATTGCTTCATCTCCATTGAGAGAAAAATTCCCCCTACGGCCTCAGAGATATAGAGGAAAAAATATGCACACAAAAAAAAAAAAATTCTGACACTTTTTTTTTTTTTTTTTTTTTTTTACAATTCTCTACTGCTATTGAGTACCCTAGGATCTGCGGTATGGCTGGTGATTCTGTTATGATGAGTCACCGAAGGAGGAAAAAACAAAATACCAGCTAAGTCCAGAAAAACCAGAGAGGTTGGCAGCTATCGGATTGCAGACCCCTGAACCTATCCACAACAACTAGCAGTAGCAGTGGGGGGTTCCTACGGTGCCCTAGACCCTCCAATCACAGCCGGAGAGCTACATAGCCTAAAGACAGAAAGGGGGAAAAACTAAACTGCCCCAGAGCAGACCCCAAAGCAATAGGCAGCCCCCAACATATAATGACGGTGAAGCAAGATGAAAACACTAACACAGATAGAAAGATAGGTTGAGCAAATGATGGGGCCCAAGCTAACTACATAGGACAGGATAGGAAAGCTGCTGTCTGCCATCCGCAAAAACCCTATCAAAATGAGCCAACCGACTGATAGGAAAAACAGGCCCTGAAGTCGCTAGGCTTCAAAAGACTATATCAGCACGCAGGTATATTCTGAAGACAGAGCAAATGATCAACAGATCAGAGACAAAAATGGAATTCAGCTCACCCCCGACCGGGGATGGCAGAACTCCCAAAAAACAAGGCAAAACAAAAACAAAACTGAAGAGTACAAAGCAGAGCAGAAAAACTTAGCTTTGAGATGCAGGAATCAGACTGGTCTCCAAGAATCCAGCAGGAAAATCACCAGCCAGGAAGAAGGGCATCGGCAGCCTTATATCCAGTCCTCAATTCCAGCCACCCAGTTATCATCTAGCTGCCCAAGTGTTTGGTAATCAGTCTCACTACCTTCCTTTACCAGAGGAGAGAGTTCATCAGACCTCAATGGTGAAGGGAAAAATGAACTCACAACAATCTAGGTCGCTTTGGGATAGTGACCTTGGGATCCCTTGGCTGCCGAGTCCCCAAGTCGTCACCTATCAGCGCCAACAAGCTGCGACACCCCTCGGTGCTAGGCCACGCACCAGAGCAACAGAGCCACCCACCCATGAGGAACAGTTGATGGGTATCGATATGCATCATGGGTTCCCTTTACCACAGCTTCAATGTCCTATGGCCGGCAACTAGCAACAAGATGAAGACACCCAAAGCTTCACCCCTGGAAGCAGTTCCAGTCCAGAAACCCCAGGAGGGGACAATTACTAGTTAAGACGCTCTTCACTTTAACTCTCGTTACCCAGGAGGGTATTTGCACAGTTGTGCTTTGTTTTCTATTATGTTTTAGTTTTGGTTTTTCAGTGTTGCCCTGTTTTGTTGACAGCCTTCACACCTGAACTGTGGAGATCATGAACGCTGAATGGTCCAGAACTGCAATTTGTACATAGTTTGCACCTCTTTAGGTGCTCTCTCTTGACTTTACATAGGACCCTCTCTTCGTGAAAGAAGACCTACCTCGTTATAGGGACATTTCCAGAGACGACTGCCGGATCAGTGTCTACAATTGCACTTATTGATAATGCTTAATGTTATTCTTTGAATAGGAATGAGAAAATTGATATAATGAAAGTATTATTGACAGATTTTATTTTGAGGAAAAAGACAGTGAATGTTTACAGATCTTTGAATAAAGATGTTGAGGATGTGAATATAGAATTGAAAGTACAGGTGATGAACAAGGTATCCACGGTTGTCATCCTACGTCTAGAAGAGACAGTAGAAAGAGGAAAATGTGAAAGATAGCGGAAAGAAAATGTGTTGCTAGCAAATGTGAGTTGATATTGAGTTTGCTTATATAGCACTTTAAATTAGGTAGCTATCCTCCTCGGTGACCCATTCATAACAGGGGCGCCGGAGAGATGCAAGTTCCAAAGGGGAACTGGAAAGTGGGATATCCATTAATCCCGACAGCTTGTAACATGTTGTGGCAGTAGTAGGATAACTAAAATATATCCCCCCTGCGGTAAATTGTTAGGGCAAGACTAGGTTGCTGTTTTTATCACATAGTGCCAGCAGTGGGATAACTAAGATAAGCCCCCCTGTGCCTGTGATAGCCGTGTGCGGCCAAAGGTAACACCCCCTCTCCGTGACATATTGGTGGCAGAGCGGTGGGATCAAAGAGCATTAGTGATCTGGTTTGAGCAATCATTCCTCTCATTATAGACTTGCACGGTTCTTCCGAGGACCCTGCAGCAAAAGTTTTGGAGACCAAAACTCAGTGTTTATTAGTCCTGAGACAATTGCGTGTACTTGCGATTACCCCCTCCCTTCTCTTTGTTTTTCTATCCTATCTTTTATTTGGCAACCATGGCAACGCTGGGAGAATCTTATTATAAGCAGCTTAATAAGGACGCCCTTAGGGACCTGTGCACGGCAAACCAGATTGACCCTGCCGACAAGACCAAAGCCCAGTTGGTCGCGGCTCTAGTGCAATGGGATGAGAGCCAGGGCGCAGCAGGCAGCACCAGTGCCGATGGTGCCGCTGCAGAGGTCCAGCTGGTGCAGGCCGGCCTGACCGGCAACCAGGAAGTCATGAGCCGCTATCTGCAAATGGCCCTGCAATAGATCTCCGCCGACGATACGGACAGGCGCCTACAGCTGATCCTGGAAGTTCAAAAGAGAGCTGAGCAAGAAGCCCAGAGAGCCAAAAAAGAGGCTGAGAGGGCCAAACAAGAGGCTGAGAGAGCAGAACGTGAGTCAACGGTCCAAGAGCACGTGGGCCTCACCTGTAGTTCTCGTGCCTAAAAAGGATCCGACCACCTGGTTCTGTGTGGACTACAGGGGGCTCAACGCCATCACAACCTCTGATGCACACCCGATGCCGCGCATCGAGGATCTGCTTGAGTGGTTGGCAAACACAAAATACATATCCATCATGGATTTGAGTCGGGGATACTGGCAGATTCCCCTGAGCCCTGTGGCGCAGGAGAGACCCGCATTTATCACCCCCTTTGGACTGTACGAAACCATGGTCATGCCCTTCGGCATGAAAAATGCTCCTGCCACTTTCCAGCGGATGGCAAACCACCTGCTTCAGAGACTGGAGAAGTACGCCGTGGCGTACCTGGACGACATTGCCATCTTCAGTTCCAAATGAGAGGAACACCTTCAGCATCTCCAGGAGGTGCTCAAGTGTATTCACCAGGCAGGTCTGACCATCAAGCCGGGAAAGTGCCAAATAGGCATGAGCAAGGTCCACTACCTGGGACACTGGGTAGGTGGGGGTTCCATAAGTCCAGAACCAGAGAAAGTGGATGCAATCGTGTCCTGGCCAACCCCCAGGACCAAGAAACAGGTGATGTCCTTCTTGGGCACTGCTGGGTACTATAGGCGGTTCGTACAGCGCTATAGCGCCCTTGCAAAACCCTTGACAGATCTCACCATGCGGAGTCTACCCCAAACAGTCAACTGGACAGACGGCTGTGAGGTGGCCTTCCAAGCTTTGAAAACAGTCCTGTGCAACTTTCCAGTGTTGAAAGCAGTCGACAGCAGTCACCCATTTCTGGTACAGACTGACGCCAGCGAGTTTAGCCTGGGTGCTGTGCTCAGCCAGGTCAACTCGGGGAGCCAAGAGCACCCCGTGTTGTACCTGAGCTGGAAACTTCTGCCGAGGGAAGAGACATACTCCACCATCGAGAAGGAGAGCCTGGCCATGGTCTGGGTGCTGTAACGTTTGCAACCCTACCTGTACGGGCGCACCTTCACAGTGGTAACCGACCACAACACTCTGATCTGGCTGCATGCAGTGTCCGGGACCAATGGAAGGTTGCTACGCTGGAGCCTTGCCCTCCAGCAGTACGACTTTACCGTACAACACAAAAAGGGCGCGACCATGGAAATGCGGATGGGTTGTCCCGCTGGGGCGAACCTGATGATGTGTGCATGGACGCGTACTGACAGGTCCGGCCTCCTTAGTGCACTCGATAATGTAAAAATCTGTATGATTTTACTGGAACATTCCAGAATCTTCCATTCTCTACACTCTCTAGAATGATTCATAGCAGCACAGAGCCAAGCGACCCCCCCTCTTCCCCCCTTGTGTTCTCCTCTGCCTGCAGCTTCACACACTCACTGTAACACTACACTAGCTCTTTCCTGTCCCCCCTCCCCAAGGGAATGTTAAGAAGCCAGGAGAAAATTTTCCTTTTTCTGAACCCATGTGCGTGGATATAAGTGCGGGAAATATTAAAGAGGCTGTAACTTGGACCCCATCAGTGACAGAAATATGAAAATTACATTTCTGCGACGTGCGCTGACTCAGCTTCCTAGCCCATCTTTTTCATGGTTCAAGTGCCAACAGAACCAGAGAAATACATTTCTCCTGAACGGTGGGGAATAACTAGTTCGAGTTTGGTTTTGGTTGAATGCCAGCGACAAGCTGGAAAAGATGATACTATGTGCGTTTTTATATGAGGTACCCTCTGCAAGTTATGATTATGACAAGCTTTTAGCCAGAATGTAACTACGAGAGCAGGGCGGAGAATGATCACCAGCCAGCCCCTTTGGTGATGTCACAAGCCCAGACTTATAAGTCTGCAACTGAGCACCCCCCAGTTAGTTGCTGCTTGAGAGCTGTTGCCACAATACCTCGTCCATGATGTCTGGCTCCTCCTTCCCGCATGGTTCTGCCTGAAATGATCTAAGCAATATGTAAGTTTCTCTGTTTTTTAAATCCCTTTTATTTGTAGTTGCATTGTACATACTATTATTGTCTCATATCGTAAAGCCTTTTTATCATCTGTAAACACTGCCCATCTTTTGGGAATAAACTATAAAATGTATTAATTCTGCCTCCTTGCTCTGTGACAAATTCATACGTGCCTACTGATTTGGGTTTGCTTCGTACCCCTCTATTAGTTTTACATATTAATAAGAGAAAATTTGAAGCTGGTGGCAGAGAAGTGTGTTCTGGTTAGGTGGGTAGCGCTGGTAGTGACTGAGCTGGTATTATAAGCTGATTGTGTGGCTGTGGCCAAAGAATTTATAACTCCCTCACTGCAAGCGGGCCTACTAGCCCTTGCACAACAAGTAGCCCGTCCGACGACTAATTATCCTAGGTGTAGTTCTCTGACTGACCTGAGAGTAATGGGGGCACCGGAGAGCTGCAAGTTCCAAAGGTGAACTGGAAAGTGGGATATCCATAAATCCAGACAGCTTGTAACATATTGTGGCAATGGTGGGATAACTAAAATAAACCCCCCCTGCGGTAAATTGTTAGGACAAGACAAGCATGCTGTTTTTATCACATGGTGCCAGCGGTGGGATAATTAAGATAAGCCCCCTCTGTGCCTGTGATAGCTGTGTGTGGCCAAAGGTCACATCCCCTGATTGTGACAGTAAGTGGGAGCGGACGGACAAAGTAAGCTTGAATGTTACCTCGCCACCAACACACCCTGGACTTGGACCTCATAGAAGCGCCTGTCACATAAGTGCCTTTTTGCTGCACTATCTGCAACATGATGCCCATATTCTTAGGGTTATAAATAGTTCTGACTACTCTGTTGCCACTCTGTTAGATCCATGGTACATGTCACACTCACACCTTGGCAGGTTGGCGCAAGCTGGGGGGTTGTGGCCCCACTGTGCCACAAACCAGACTACACTGGAAAGGGCATGACTGTGACAGCTACCTCGGTCTTCGCTGGAGCCTCTGATGATGAGATCAGGCTTGTGCGGCAGGTAGCTGCCAGGTGCCACTCCAGGGTGGTGTCTGGCTGTGGCTGCTGATCCCACTCGGGGACAAGGCACTTGGACAGGTGCGACTGACAGGCAGGCAGGTAGGTACGGCAAGCCCAGCTGATACCCAGGCAGGCACGACTTGAGACACAGGGCAGGCTGGCATGGCTTGAGACACAGGGCAGGCTGGCATGGCTTGAGACACAGGGCAGGCTGGCATGGGAGAGACACAGGGCAGGCTGGCACGGGAGAGACACAGGGCAGGCTGGCATGGGAGAGACACAGGGCAGGCTGGCACGGGAGAGACACAGGGCAGGCTGGCACGGGAGAGACACAGGGCAGGCTGGCACGGGAGAGACACAGGGCAGACTGGCACGGGAGAGACACAGGTCAGGCTGGCACAGGAAAGACACAGGGCAGGGAGGTGTGATGTACGGAGGAACAGGTAGGGACCTGTTCACACAGCAGGTGTGGGTACTGGCTGAAAGAAATCTGGAGGGTCCTGTTCAGACAGAAGGTGCAGGTATGGGTACTGATAGGAGGGAGTGGAATATGACGGGACAGGTTTGGACCTGTTCACACAGGAGGAGCAGGTACGGGTACTGACAGGAAAGAGTAGAGTGTGACAGAACAGGTAGAGAGCTGTTCAGACAGAAGATGCAAAAACTGGTTTAGGAACCAGTACAGATGGGTAGGACAAGGATCCACAGGATACGGAATGGAAACGGAGCAGAACCGCAGGGTTGCAGAGTAGGGTAAAACCACAAGGGGCGGAGCAGGGTAGAACCGCAAGGCTGCGGAGAGAAACTGCAGTTTGCAGCAAGAGGTTCTGCAGCAGCAGGTGCCACAGAGAAGGAGATCAGAGTGGAACCACAGGTAGAGGAGCTGCAGCAAAGCCTTCTGCAGCAAGAATGAAGCAAAGCGGAACCAGAAGGTATGTGGAGAGAAGCTACAGCAAGAGGTTCTGCAGCAGCAGGAGCGGAGCAAACCGGAACCACAAGGTATGTGGAGAGAAGCTGCAGCAAGAGGTTCTGCAGCAGCAGAAGAGGAGCACAGGAAGAACAGTGCAGAACAGCTAGAGTACGGAGCACAAGCAGACAGAGAGGACACCAGGAAAGACACAGCAGGGAAGGAACCACAGACAAGGAGACTGACAGACAGAGCTAGGACAGAGTTCAGACAGGGAAACAGTACGAGACAAGATACAGGGACCAAAGTATACAGAGATACAAAGCTAGGCTTAGACCAAAACAAGACAAGGAGTAATGGCACAGGGACCAGGAAATACTGCCTCCTGGAGGCAGCAAGACAGGTAAAAGACAAATCTAAGGCAAGACACAGAGACCAGGATATTCTGCCTCCTGGAGGGCAGGCAGAGAGAACCAAGCAAGGCTAGGAGAAAAACCTCTAGAGATACACAGAAGAGGACTTGGCAGGCTCAGTAGCAAGATACTAACTGAGTTAACACATTGCACAGGCAGAGTTCATTGGGAGCAGCTGCCCTAAATCCTAGAGGGCTCTTGGTAATTGGCCTGGGACACATTAGGCAGGTGCACCCTGACTCCATAAGAACCAGAGAGTTCCGGTGCCTCCCCCTATACACACAGTCAGAAAATGAGCACAGAGCAGAGAGGACACAAAGCATGGAGCATATCAATGCCATCAAGGGGGATTTGGATCCTTTTGCATTTTTTTTCTGCAAAAATGGAACAGTGGTCTGAGCTCGAATGTCACGCCTTGGAGGTTTTGTAATGCCTTCTCTCAGAATGTGTCCTCAGAGCTGCTGCTGATGTCTGACTCCTGACAGATAAGTGCATCCAGCTGTTCCCAGGAAGTGTAGCCCGCCTAACTTTCATCAAAATTAACAAGTTCTCCAATGAATTTTGCACCTCATTTGCAGACTAGGCAGTGTTGTAGTTTTTATTGTTCTGCATTGATCCTGCATTACTGCAGTCTGACACCTTTGTTGTGGCTACTGTGCCTGCTGTTGCTACTGCTGCTGATGTTACAAATTTTTGAAATGTGGAGACTCCAAGTAGGGTATCCATCTGGTGGGTTGCCTATAGTGGAAGTGGTGTCAGACCCCTGTTATACTAATTCTACTTTGGGGAAATTGATGCCACTTTAGTGGTGTGTGGCAATAATTTTTGGAAATGTGGAGACTTTAAGTTGTGCCTCCTTCATATGTGTTGCCTGTATCAGTGGGGGTCCTAGACCTGCAGGCCTGTACTTACTTTCAGTCAACTACCTGTGTTACTAACCTTAAATGTTTCTGACATAAGTGATCTACCAAGCTGATGTTTGTGGCACATGAGTGTGGCTGAGCAGAAAAGCTGTTTGAGCTGTTGCATGAGGTATCAGCACAGCAGTCCTACACCGATCCATCATCCACCTCGTGTTAATTTAAACTTGAATTCAAAGCTGTAAAGGCAGGCCCAATCCCTGATACCTCATGCATGGCCCTTGGCTGACTGCTGCTGTGACATTATCAAATGTATACTGTGAGTCAATTGATGTCACTTTTCCTGGTGTCTGCCCCTAATTTTTGGAAATGTTTGGACTCCAAGTTGGGTCTCCTTCATGTGTATTGCCGTAATTTGACAGGGCTCCCAGATCACCAGGCCTACACCTGTCACTCATCCACCTGATACTGATCACTGTTTAAGTTAGAAATGATGGTCCAAGCCCTTTCCCAGGCCTTGTCCCATGGATCGATGCGGCACAATTATACAATTTGTATTCTGGGTCAATTAGTGCCACATTTCCTGGTGTCTACAATAGATTTGAGCAGTTTTGGCAGCTTTTTTCCCCCTCTCCCCAGAAGGTGTTGGGATGTTTGCCTAAATGAACCAAACCTTGAAAGGTTCATTCATCTCTATTCTTCAGCCACTGCCTGCACTATAACTAAAATATTTAAAGCACTATAACTAAAATATTTAAAAAAAAATGAAATGGTGTTCCCCCATTTTGACAACCAGACAAGCTAAAGATGACAGCTGAGGGTACTGAAAATAGAAGCTCGTAGCCACCCAAGCAAAGGTGCATCTGTTAGATGCATCAATTCTGGTGCTTTGACTGACTCTTCCCAGTTGTGGAGTGATAGTTGAGGGGGTTGATGTTACCTCTGTATTGTCAAGTGACATCAAACCCAGAGGTTAGTAATGGAAAGGAGTCTATAAGACTAACCCCATAGTGATATTGTATAGAAAAACACACACAAATAATAAAGTCCTTTAATAGAAAAAATGACACAGACTCCTTTAATGAATCTAAGTTAAACCATACTCATGTCTTTGCCCAGTCCACAAAAACAATATCTCCAGTAAAAGAATTAAAATAATAAACAATATTCTTCACCTGTCCGTTGGGAACATAATAATCCATTTGTTGGCTCATTTGGCTCTGCTACATCTAAATGGCAGATGGCAGTGTTGCATGATGTGACTATACAGCCTGCCATCCAGCAGAAACACTGAGCAGTGTGTGCTGACTGAATGGTCCTGGGAGTTCACAGCCAATTAACTCAGTTCAACTCACTGATGTCAGCGCGAGCGCCATGGGAAAAGTTGTAATTGTGCTCACTCTGACGTCTGTGAGTTGAACTGAGTCATATAAAAGAGGGGGAAGGTTTAGAATTGCAGGTCAGTCTGGGGTGAGTCCCAGAGAAGGGGAGCAGGCTGACAGGAGGTCAGCCTGAGGGGAGCTCAAGGCGGAGGAAGGCAGTCAGTCAGGAGAGGCTGAGGACTGGTCTTAGTGGAACGAGCTCCCCAGAAGAGAGATAGAAGAGAAAGTGCTGCAGCTGCCTCAGTGTTCTGAGCCAGCTGGCACGGGAAAGAGAAGAGAAGGAGAAAGACGTAGAACTGCAACCTAAGCTTCCTTAAGAGAGAGAAGGAACAGCACGGAACGAAGGAGTAGGAGAACAGAGAGGAGTTGTGGGATGGAAGAGGAACCCTGCCTATAGGTTCTCAGCACAAGGCCGGGGCCCGGTCCCCGAGGTTGTATGGACACTTATGGTTCTGCAGCAGACACCAGTGGAGTAGTTGGCTGTAAATGCACTACTCCCATCTAAGACTTGGGACACAACAGCAACACGGAGAGAGAGCCAGGATCCAGGAGGTCCCTGATCGGGCTACAGCTGTCTGTCATACAAGTGAGGTTCTAGGAACATCTGATAGGAGGAACTTCAGAGTAACCACGGTACTGGTGTTCTTCACACTAAAAGGCGCAATAGAGGAGTCATTCAGGAAAGGCACATGTTGGCGGAGTGTTGGAGAGGAGAACCCTGACTTGCCCGGTAGGTTGAGTCTCTACCCTGGAGGACACGGCATGGAGGCAGGCACCAGTGGGTACCATGAACTGTGAGTAAAGCTTTGAAACTGCAAGCCCTGGTGTCCTCCATTCATTCGCCGCTAACACCTTCAGCACCACTACATCTGGGTACCAGCATCTATACCATTCTGCGCCTCTCCTCATCCATTGCACCTACACTGCCCTGGGACTACAGCTCTACCTGTGGGGAGCTGCACCATCTTTGCTGCACCACACCATCAGTCTCAGTGGATCTGCATGCAGCGTTGGCTCAACATCTTACTTGCCAAACACCACGGGTGGCGTCACAAACTATCCATATAAACTATACTATTAACATCACCGCTAGAGTTGAGCGAAACAGGTCGAAAAATTTCAAAAGTCGCCGACTTTTGGTAAAGTCGGGTTTCATGAAACGAAACCCGACCCTAGGGTGAGGTCGGCCACGAGCTCGGCGACTTTAGCGCCAAAGTCGCGTTTCAAAAGTTTGTTTTCCGCCCTTTTTCAGCCAATCAGGATCCACGGACACTGTGGGCAACGTGATGACATAGGCAGGCATCACCACCATCTTTGAGAAGGGCATGCAAGTGATTGGCTTGCTTTGGGGGGCGTCACAGGGGGTATAAAAGGGCGTGCACGCCGACCGCCATGTTACTCATGCTGATCACAGAATAGGGAGAGCTGCTGCTGCTGATTCTGTAGGGAGAGCATTAGGCAGGGAAGAAGACACCAAAAACTGCTTCTGCTGCTAGCGATTTTGCCTGCAAAACACACCAGTCACTGTGTGTGCAGTGCAAGTGGAGGCTATATTTTGCTGGATCAGCTGTGTTGGTTGTTAGGCTGCCTTATAAGGCTTCCTGATAGCTGCATTGCTGTTTTCCCACTGCTCTGCAAACTGCTTTTTTAAAAGCAATCCAAATTTTCTTTTTTGTCCTGGTGAGATACTGAGCGTGCATTTTTTCACACCATACAGCGGTGTACGCTCCTCACACAGTACCGTGTAACGACTGTTATCACGGCCACAGTGAAGCTATCTGTGTGTGACTCTGTAAGAATAAGTCGAGGACATGTTCCGTTCTTACAGACCTCCACCTTCTAGTTTTGTCTGTTTTAACAAACAGTTAAGTATATTTGCTGTTTGATCACATTCAAAACTATAGAGAGACAGCGTGTGTCAGTCCGTATACTTAGAAAACATGGAGCTTGACAATTTTACGGACACCGGACAGCGGTGTACGCGCATGCTCCTCTCTCAGTACGTGTAACGGCTGTTATCACGGCCACAGTGAAGCTATGTGTGTGACTCTGTAAGAATAAGTCGAGGACATGTTCCGTTCTTACAGACCTTCACCTTCTAGTTTTGTCTGTTTTTCAAACAGTTAAGTATATTTGCTGTTTGATCACATTCAAAACTATAGAGAGACAGCGTGTGTCAGTTCGTATACTTAAAAAACACGGAGCTTGGCAATTTTACGGATACCGGACAGCGGTGTACGTGCACGCTCCTCTCTCAGTACCGTGTAACGGCTGTTATCACGGCCACAGTGAAGCTATCTGTGTGTGACTCTGTAAGAATAAGTCGAGGACATGTTCCGTTCTTACAGACCTCCACCTTCTAGTTTTGTCTATTTTTCAAACAGTTAAGTATATTTGCTGTTTGATCACATTCAAAACTATAGAGAGACAGCGTGTGTCAGTCCGTATACCTAAAAAACACGGAGCTTGACAATTTCCGTTCTTACAGACCTACACTCTAGGGAGATTCCTATTCTGCCCAATTCTATACACACCTTGTAGTTTGTCATACACTAGTCAATTTCTGCCTGTGACATAGCGGTATGATATTCACTGGGCCTCACACAATCCAACAGTGTCCACAAGTGTGTTCAGAAATTCTACATCTCCCCTGTCCTATAGTGACATTTTTCACACCTGCGACATTGAGCCTGTGACATAGCGGTGTGATATTCACTGGGCCTCACACAATCCAACAGTGTCCACAAGTGGGTTCAGAAATTCTACATCTCCCCTGTCCTATAGTGACATTTTTCACACCTGCAACATTGAGCCTGTGACATAGAGGTGTGATATTCACTGGGCCTCACACAATCCCACAGTGTCCACAAGTGTGTTCAGAAATTCTACATCTTCCCTGTCCTATATACACCTTGAACCTTGTTTTACATTACTATATAGTTTGTGGGATTTTGTGTACATTTTTACCAAAAATGAGGAAGGATGGTGGAAGAGGCGGGGGTTGCCAGCTGGTAATGATGGTGTTGGTGGTGGATCTGATGGTAGTTGCAAAAGCAAAATAGGACCGAATGCAGGAGGTGTTGAGCCTGCATCATCGTCTGGCTCCACAAGGCCTCGAAGGCTTAGTTTTCTAGGAGTTGGCAAACCGCTTTTAAAGCCAGAGCTTCAGGAAAAAGTTTTGGCTTACATTGCTGACTCAGCCTCCAGCTCTATCTCTTCCTCTTCTGAAGTTGTAAAAAATAAAAGTACTGAGTCGTCATTGGAGGCTCATGTTCATGAACCACACCTTTCCTTGTGTCCTTCACCCCAACCAAGATTGAAGGATGACGCAGGCCATACAACTGATTACTCCATGGAGCTGTTTTCACATACCATGCCTGGGTTATCAAGTGAAATGGTGAATTACCCAGGCCAAGATGAATCTGACATGGAGTGCACTGATGCACAGCCACTGATAGATGATTCTGCTGGTACATTCACTCAGAGCACTACATTGTCCTCGCAGTGTAATGAGCCAGATTCTGACCCTGATGAGACTCAGGTGCCCCTTCCGCATACTATACCATCATACACGGTGACACAGAGGAAGGTGCACATGACATTGAAGAGGAGGTGATGGATGACCCAGTTGTTGACCCAGATTGGCATCCATTGGGAGAAGAGAATGCTGCTTCCAATAGC
Source organism: Dendrobates tinctorius (assembly GCF_039654945.1). NCBI lineage: Eukaryota > Metazoa > Chordata > Amphibia > Anura > Dendrobatidae > Dendrobates > Dendrobates tinctorius. Next base: position 7,490,733 of record NW_027361701.1, on the reverse strand, counting down.
TCAGATGAGGAGGAGGAGCATCCACAGCAGACATCGACATCGCAACAGCTGTTATCTGGCAGGCCCGGAGCACTCCAAAGACAGGTTCCAAAAATCAAAAGAGTTGCTGGACAGCTTGTCCAGACGGTCAAAATAGCACAGTGTGCTAGGCCGTAAAATGTCTTCCAAAGTAGGAAGAGTGCAGTGTGGCACTTTTTTGAACAAAATCCTCATGATCAGGCCAAGGTTATCTGTAAGAAGTGCGCAAAGACCTTTAGCCGAGGGAAAAATCTGAAAAATTTGAATACCAGTTGCATGCTTAGACATTTAACCAGCATGCACTTGCAAGCGTGGACACAACACCAAACCTCAAGTACCACATGTGCAACTGATCACAAAGAAGGTAGTCAGCAATGCTACATTGTTTCCCCCACTGTAAGCCCACCGGTTAGCACAGCAGCAAATGTTGAGGTGTCGTTGCAAGGCCAAAGCAGTCAGGGAATCCCACTGTTATATGAACGAAAGACTGAATCTAGGCCATCAGAAAGAACACCAACTCCATCACCATCATCAACCCTCTCTCAGTCCGCCCTGTCCACCGCTAGTTCCACCATATGCAGCTCTCAAGTCCAGCTCACCCTCCCAGAGACTATGAGTAGGTCAAGAAAGTACTCAGTCTCTCATCCGCGTACACTGGGTTTGAATGCCCACATTGCCAAATTAATCTCGTTAGAGATGATGCCCTATCGGTTGGTGGAAAGGGCAGCTTTCCGCGAACTCATGGCCTATACAGTACCACGCTATGACCTACCCAGTCGCCACTTCTTCTCTCGCAAAGCCATCCCAGCCCTCCACCATCATGTGAAAGACCGCATTGTCCATGCACTCAAGCAGTCAGTGAGTGGAAAGGTGCGCCTCACAACAGATGCATGGTCCAGTCGGCTTGGCCAGGGCGTTACGTGTCCGTCACTGCGCACTGGGTTAATGTGGTGGATGCAGGGTCCACAGGGGACAGCGGTGGTGGGACAGTGCTGCCTAGCCCACGGTATAGGAAACAGTTGGCTGTAGGCGTTCGACCCTCCTCCTCCTCCTCCTCCAGAAGCGAAAGCTCGTCCACAGAGCGCAGTCGTACGAGCACTCCATCTGCAGCTGCCACTGTTGCACACGAGGTGTCCCCCTATCGAGCAGCTAGTGGAAAGCGTCAGCAGGCTGTGTTGCAGATGATGTGTTTGGGTGACAGACACACCGCGGAGGTGCTGGCCGAGTACTTTCAGCGACAAAATGAGTCATGGCTGGGCAGTATACATCTTGAGGCAGGCAAGGTAGTTAGTGATAACGGCCGTAATTTTGTGGCAGCCATAGCCCTTTCAAAACTCAGCCACATACCTTGCTTGGCTCACACCTTGAACCTGGTGGTGCAGTGCTTCCTCAAAAATTATCCGGAGTTAACAGCCCTGCACCAGAAGGTGCGAAGACTGTGCGCGCACATCCGCCGGTCGCCTGTACACTCCATTCGTATGCAGAAGCTGCAGCGATTGCTCCACCTTCCCAACCACCGCCTCATTATCGACATTGCAACAAGGTGGAACTCCACCCTGCACATGGTTGAGCGGCTGTGCGAACAGAGGCAGGCCATAATGCATTTGTGGGAGGATACACGGCCAGGCACTTTGAGAGCAGACATGGAGTTGACAGGTGTGCAGTGGTCAAAGCTGAAAGACCTCTGTAAAGTCCTTCAGTGTTTTGAGGAATGCACATGGCTGGTAAGCGCAGATGACGCCATCCTAAGCATGAGCATCACACTTATGCGTCTGCTCATGCAAACTTTTGCGAACCTTAAAGAACAGGCATCTGCAGCCAATGTTGACGAGGAAGAAGAGGAGGAGGGAATCCTTGATGACATTTAGCCATTGTCTGCTCAGGGACCTCTCCTGGACGAGGTGGAGGAAGAAGAGGAGGAGGAGGATGATGATGGGGATGATTACTTAGGGGAGGAGGATGCATCTCATGGGGCAAGTGAAAATGTTGGTGTGGCAAGGTGTGGTACAGGGTTTGTGCGTGACTGGAGGGATGTGGATTTGCCAGAAAGTGCTCCTCCAACCAGCACTCGCAGTGCATCATTAACACCGGGAACATTGGCCCACATGTCAGATTATGCCTTGCAGATCCTAAAAAGGGACCCCCGCATTGCCAAAATGATGAACGATGACGACTACTGGTTGGCCAGCATCCTGGATCCACGCTATAAAGGCAAATTACAAAACATCATGCCACAGGAGAACCTTGACCTAATATTGGCTAATAAACAAGCAACTCTGGTAAACCGGTTGGTTGAGGCATTCCCAGCACACAGCAGCGGTGATGGTTCTCACACGAGCCGTACGGGCCGGGGGCAGCTTGGCAGAGGTGTTCGTGGTGCACACAGCAGAAGTGGCGTTGGTGACAGGGGTTTCATGACAATGTTGTGGACTGATTTTTCAAGTACCACTCACACAACTGGTAATACTGCATCGATGGAAAGTGACAGGAGACAGCAGTTGTCAACTATGGTTACAAACTACTTTTCCTCCCATATCGATGTTCTCCCGCACAGGTCATTCCCCTTTGACTATTGGGCCGCTAAACTGGACACCTGGCCTGAATTGGCACAATATGCCTTACAGGAGCTCGCTTGCCCAGCTGCAAGTGTGCTATCGGAAAGAGTCTTCAGTGCAGCTGGATCAATCCTGACAGAAAAAAGGACCCGTCTGTCAACCCAAAATGGGGATGATCTAACCTTCATTAAAATGAACCATGCATGGGTTTCCAAGGATTTTGTCCCACCTTCCCTTGATGACACATAGGTTGCCAGAAAAATGGCTTGCTTTGGTCCTCCTCCTATTCCGCGAACTTGACCTATTTCGCCTTTTGCAGCAGCTGAATGTCCCACATCAACATATGCCACTTTGTAAACCGCCCTAACTGGGCTTCCCCCCCCATGGTCGGGGTCACCACCTAGCGCACGAAACCGTGCGAGTGCCGTTGCCCTGGACAGGTGGGTAGGCTGACTCTTGGGCGCGGGCATTGGCACAGGGTCCCTCATAGTGCAATCAAGTGTCTCTGACGGTGGTGGTGCACACCCGCCGTCAGACACACCGCCGTACTATGAGGGGCCCAGTGCCAGTACCGACGCCCACGAGTGTGCCCCCCTTGCTTGGGCAGGGCCCCAGCATTTGCAATGTTTACCTCTCCCTGCTCCTCTGCTGTGTAGTCTGGGCTGTCAAATCCTTCACTGGGAGTGCCACTACAAATTGATTGAACTGAAAGATGATGGTTAAGATGTAGCTATGCCCTGTCCTGCTGGCCGGGCTCTAGCTCCAGATGATCAATGGCTTCCATTTCTTATGGACGTTGACTCACAATGACATGCAGTGGTGGATTATCATCAGCTTTCACAGTTTTCCTACTCACAAACGTGTGACATTCCGGCGCAAATTTTAAAATGTGCCCTCTCATGCCAATCAAATAGAATTGCCTACGGCCTGTGGCTTCTGTCTTTTGCACTCCAAAGTTACGTGACAGATCATGATAGCCAGTGAGCACCATGTTTACATCGCTCCCTGTGATAAAAATTTGATTGAAATGAGTAACAGTGATGGAATCAACGGAAGTGCGATACAGCAAGACTATATTCACAAAAAAATGTTTTCACTGTCTCAACACACAAATTAATTGAGGGTCAGCATCGCCTATGAGAATTGTGACGGAAGTTTTTCCCGTGAATAGTAATTCCTAGATTTCTGCAATCACTAGCCTTTATGTCAGTAATTGTATGCATCTCATTTCCTATTGCGGAGAGGCTGGACTGTATTACTGAGACAGAAATATATATGAAGATTTAAAAATAACACCAAAAGTATATAGTTGTGTACGCCTCAAATGCACTTCCTTTTTTCCACTTTTTAGATTGCTGTGTAATCCATACTGAGAACACGGAGATTTTACATGTTTAAACTATGCTATATATACCTGCTATCCAGTGATAAAGTACCCTTTCTCAACTTTGTACAATCTGGTCAAATCCATACTGGGCCTGAGAACATCTGAGTCTGCCTCCTGATCTATAGACATATATTTTTAATGTGTAAACTAGGCTACATACACTCACTGGCCACTTTATTAGGTACACCATGCTAGTAAGGGGTTGGACCCCCTTTTGCCTTCAGAACTGCCTCAATTCTTCGTGGCAGAGATTCAACAAGGTGCTGGAAGCATTCCTCAGAGATTTTGGACCATATTGACATGATGGCATCACACAGTTGGCGCAGATTTGTCGGCTGCACATCCCTGATGCGAATCTCCCGTTCCACCACATCCCAAAGATGCTCTATTGGATTGAGATCTGGTGACTGAGGAGGCCATTTGAGTACAGTGAACTCATTGTCATGTTCAAGAAACCAATCTGAGATGATTCGAGCTTTATGACATGGCGCATTATCCTGCTGAAAGTAGCCATCAGATGTTGGGTACATTGTGGTCATAAAGGGATGGACATGGTCAGCAACAATACTCAGGTAGGCTGTGGCGTTGCAACGATGCTCAATTGGTACCAAGGGGCCCAAAGAGTGCCAAGAAAAAATTCCCCACACCATGACACCACCACCACCAGCCTGAACCGTTGATACAAGGCAGGATGGATCCATGCTTTCATGTTGTTTACTCCAAATTCTGACCCTACCATCCGAATGTCGCAGCAGAAATCGAGACTCATCAGACCAGGCAACGTTTTTCCAATCTTCTACTGTCCAATTTCGATGAGTTTGTGCAAATTGTAGCCTCAGTTTCCTGTTCTTAGCTGAGAGGAGTGGTACCCGGTGTGGTCTTCTGCTGCTGTAGCCCATCTGCCTCAAAGTTCGACGCACTGTGCGTTCAGAGATGCTCTTCTGCCTACCTTGGTTGTAACGGGTGGCAATTTGAGTCACTGTTGCCTTTCTATCAGCTCGAACCAGTCTGCCCATTCTCCTCTGACCTCTGGCATCAACAAGGCATTTCCGGCCACAGAACTGCCGCTCACTGGATTTTTTTTCTTTTTCGGACCATTCTCTGTAAACCCTAGAGATGGTTGTGCGTGGAAATCCCAGTAGATCAGCAGTTTCTGAAATACTCAGACCAGCCCTTCTGGCACCAACAATCATGCCACGTTCAAAGGCACTCAAATCACCTTTCTTCCCCATACTGATGCTCGGTTTGAACTGCAGGAGATTGTCTTGACCATGTCTACATGCCTAAATGCACTGAGTTGCCGCCATGTGATTGGCTGATTAGAAATTAAGTCTTAACACACAGTTGGACAGGTGTACCTAATAAAGTGGCCAGTGAGTGTATATACGTGTTATCCGGTGAAACTGTACCCTTTATCAACTTTCTACAATGTTGTTTAATCCATACTGGGCCTGAGAACGGCTGCCGAGCTGTTAAGCAAGCTACTGCACCTGTGGTTTGGACACGTAATTTTTTCAGGAATGACGGTTAGGCCTACCTCCGGAATTGCAGTTGACCTGAACTTACTGGGAAATCATCGTTCGCGGGGAATAATCTGAATCCCAGATCCCCATCACTAATGGAGTTCAGCAGGTTATCTGCACCTGTAAGCGACAAAAGCTGGTCATTTCAGTGTAGCGTGCATGCAGCCCTGGACATGTACGGGAATGCTAGACCTGTTATTGCTCGATCTCACGTGCCAGAGCCTCGCTTATCCCTAATAATCTTCAATAATCTTTATTTTTATATAGCGCTAACATATTCCGCAGCGCTTTACAGTTTGCACACATTATGATCACTGTCCGCGATGGGGCTCACAATCTAAATTCCATATCAGTATGTCTTTAGAATGTGGGAGGAAACCGGAGTACCTGGAGGAAACCCACGCAAACACGGGGAGAACATACAAACTCCTTGCAGATGTTGTCCTTGGTGGGATTCGAACCCAGGACCCCAGCGCTGCACTGTTGTGAGCTCATTTTCTGGTTCACCTTTCGTGTCCGTTGAACTCCCTCTGCTGGTGAAAGGAGGTGGTGAAGCTGATTTGGATGGGAGAGACCTGCCACCTGAACAGGTGGATTGCGACTGGACATCAGGAATCTCTGAGTGGATATAAGGCAGCCAACGCCCTGTAGGGTTGCTGGTGATTTTCTCCTGCTCTGAGGTCTGGCCTCCAGTTCAGTTCCTGTCTTCTAAAGCTAAGTTTTGCTCTGCTATTGTTCCATGAGATTTTGTCTGATTTAGTTTTGTGTTCAGCCAGCCCCGGTTGGGGTTGTGCTGAATTTCCATTTTTGTCCCTGATCGGTTTAATCTCTTTTGCTCTGTCCTCAGAATATATCGGAGTGCTGATATAGGGATTTTGAAGTCTAGTGACTTCAGAGCCATTTTTCCTATCAGACGTGTTGGGACATTTTTGGTAGAGATTTTGCGGATTGCAGCCAGCATCTTTTCTGTGCTGTCCTATCTAGTTAGTTGGGCCCCATCGTTTGCTCTGCCTGTCTTTCTGTCTGTGTTTGTGTTTTCATCTTTTTTCACCGACAATACATGTTGGGGGCTGTCTATTGCTTTGGGGTCTGCTCTGGGGCATTTTAGATTTCCCCTTTCTTTCGGCTTATTTAGCTCTCCGGCTGTAATGAGGCGTCTAGGATAATCCTAGGAACGCTCCACGGCTACTGTTAGTTGTTGTGAATAGGATCAGGGGTCTGCAATCCGCTAGTTACCAACCTCTCCGGTTTTCTGGACTTAGCTTGCCTTTTTGTTTTTTCCTCCTCCGGTGACTCATTCATAACAGAATCACCAGCCATACCGCAGATTCTAGGGTACTCAATAGCAGGAAAGAATTGTAAAAAAAAAAACAATGTGTCAGAATTTTTTTTTTTTGTATGTATATTTTTTTCTCTGGGGCCGTAGGAGGATTTTTTCTTAATGGAGATTAAGCAATTGTCTGATCGTGTGGAGCAGCTCACTGCTGAAGTGTGGGGAATTTCCACCTATCTTGCTCATTCACATGCTGCTGAACCAAAGATTCCTACTCCTGATGTGTTTTTTGGGGATCGGTCTAAATGTTTGATTTTTAAGAATAATTGTAAATTATTTCTTGCCTTGAAGCCTAACTCATCGGGGAGCTCTGCGCAGCAGGTTAAAATTGTCATCTCTTTGCTGCGCGGCGATCCCCAGGATTGGGCGTTTTCTTTGACACCTGATGATCCTATTCTAACTAATGTGGACACATTCTTTCAAGCCTTGGGGTTGTTTTATGATGAACCTAATGCTATTGATCAAGCTGAAAAAGCCCTGTTGGCATTGAGCCAGGGTCAGGATCCTGCAGAGTTGTACTGTCAAAAACTCCAAAAGTGGGCGGTCCTTACTACTTGGAACGATGGTACCTTGGCAGCTCTCTTTCGGAAGGGTTTGTCAGAAACCGTAAAAGATACTATGGTGGGATTTCCTGTTCCCTCTGGTCTTGACGATTCTATATCATTAGCCATTCATGTTGATCGGCGTTTACGTGAACGTAAAATTACAGGAAATCCCTCTAGTAAGCTTGACGCGTACTGCGGGGGCATGCCGGAGTCTCGGTTGTTAACGGAATAAAGCTGAGAAATCGCTAGCACAACTACAAACACACATACCACACCACACACAGAATCGACAAAGCTTTCAAAGTGTGCATCTTTTCTTTAGGTGGCATGGTTGTGGTTTCCCGGGTGGAGTCCAATTAAGCCACAGGCTCCACTCCTGGTGGTGCCCTTTTGGACATTCCTTTAAGGTTCAGCTTTGCAATCATACTGCCCCCGGAAACCAAAAACTTTGCCTTCATGGACGCTGTTTGGAGGTTCGTGGGAATAACGCCGCCCGATCAGCAGTCGGCATATGGGTCGCCCTCCCAGGGCTGTGGGGTACTCGGTACCGGGCCGGTGTCAGTGGGATGTGTCACAGCAGCGGTGACCCGGACGGTGGCCCTGGGCGCCCATGTAAATGGCGTGGTATAATGGTAAAGAGTTTATATAGATAGTTTGACGCCACCTGTGGTGTTCGGCAACATAGATGTTAGGCTGACGCTGCATGCAGATCCTCTGGGACTGATGGTATTGTGCAGCAAAGATGGTGAAGCTCCCCACAGGTGGAGCTGCAGTCCCAGGGAAGTGTAGATGTAGTGATGGGGGAAAGGCACAGGCGGTGTAGGTGCTCGTACCCAGATGTAGCAGAGCTGGAATAACTGAAGGACACCAGAGCGTGCAGTTCCAAAGCTTTACTCACAGTCTGCAGGTTACACAGATGCCTGCCTCCGTGCTGTGTCCTCCGGGTCAGGACCTCAGCCAACCTCCGGGACCAAAATGGAATGCTCCCTTCCAACACTCCGCCAACATGTACCTTCCTGAACGTCTCCTTTCTAGCGCTTGTGGTGGAAGCACTCACAGGACCGTGGTTCACTGAAGCGCCTCCTGTCTAACAGATGTTCCTCAGACTTTACTTGTATGGCAGACAGCTGTAGCCTTTTCCTTCTGGCTCCCACACGTCGATGCTGGGGCCTCCGAGCCTTAGTTGGGTACAGAGCATTTATAGCTGCTACTTCCCCCGGTTTCTGCTGCAGGAACGTCAGTGTCCCTACAAACTTGGAGACCGGAATCGGGACCATGCGCTCCAGCTAGGAGTGAGCCTTAACTCTGCTCATCCTCCAGCTCCCCTTCTCACGTCCACACACTTCCCCTTCCCTGCACAGAGTGCCCTAACTTACCTCCTCCCGACCACAGAGAGCAGCTCCTCAGCAGTCAGGTTCAGAGGTCTCCCTGCTAGCCTGGAGTGGGAAATGTGTGTTGGTTTCACTGCTAGAGAGATCCTTCGTTGCTCCCAAGCTTGACAACACACTCCCTAGGAGGAAGGTAATGCCACAGTGGCGACCTTACTCTTGGGGACGCCACAAGTGCACTGAGGCCCAGCCACTGCTGGATGAAGCTGCTGGTACATTGACCCAGACCACTACATTCCCCTCGCACTCTACACTGCCAGAATCTGACCCAGAGGAAACTCAGGTTCCCACATACTATACCACCTTACACGGTGACAAAGAGGAAGGTGCAGATGAAAGTGCAGGTTCCTTGAGCAGGTGGGGGGCATACTCATGGGTGATGGCACTGGCACAGGGCACCGCATAGTACGCAAAAGTGTCTCTGCCTGTGGGAGGGCCTAAACAGCCAAGTGCAGTGAGATGGAAGATGGGGACAACAAGGAGTTCAGAGTAGTGCAGGGATTCCCTAGCAAGGAGACTTATGTAATTGTTTTCAATGTTGGGACAGCAATTTTTGGGGAGCACTATACTCTGGTGAATGATATATGGGGCCCACCATACACTGGAGCATTCCAAAGGTGGACATCAGACACTGGGGCAGCATTTACAGGGCCCATTATACACTAGAGCAGTAGAAATGGGGCCCATTATATATGGAGCATTATTTGGGCCCATAAGACAGTGGAGCTTCATCCATTGGGACCAACATATACTATAGCATTATGTGGAGCTCATCATATACGGTTTGAAACATTATATGGGATCAATGATTCCATATGGAGAAATATATGGGCCTCATTACTCTGTATAGTGCACTAAGCGCTGGCCATAATACTGTATGGAGTTATATACTATCCGTTTTTGGAGGTATTGGAGAATTTAAAATGGATATCAGTCATGAGATGTAAGAAATGAAGTATTTTTCATTGTACTATACTGCTATTTCTCTGCCGTATCGGAGCGTCATGAGTTGTGGTATGTGTTAAAGGAGCGCTCTTTGGCCCTGGGCCCACGAAAACCTGGAGCCAGCCCTACCCCACCACAACTGTAGCCAAATAACCCCCATTTTTAAGTGCGTAACTAGTATTATGAAGTAAATTAAGGTTGACAAGCTTAAGTAATAAGAATTGATGCTTTTGGCATTCAAATGGGCACTGTAGGTGTGTTTCCTGTCCTCCTCTCACTGCCGACTTTAATTCCCCATTGACTTCCATTGGGTTTCGTGTTTCGGTCGGACCCCCGACTTTTCCCTATAGTCGGCCGATTTTGCTCGACCCGACTTTTGGAAAAGTCGGGTTTCATGAAACGAAACTCGACCCTAAAAAACCAAAAGTTGCTCAACTCTAATCACTGCCATTGATATTGGGCGCCCAGGGCCACAGACCGGGTCACTGCTGCTGTGACACATCCCCCTGACACCAGCCCGGTACCGAGTACCCCACAGCCCTGGGAGGGCGACCCACTATCATCTATCTATCTCATTTCTATCTATAGATCTGTCTGTCTATCTATCTCATTCCATCTATCTATCTATCTATCTATCTATCTATCTATCTATCTATCTCATCTATCTATTTAATCCCATCTATCTATCTATCTCTTACCTTCTATCTATCTATCCCATATTTATCTATCGATAGATAGGTAGATAGATAAATATGAGATAGATATGAGATAGATAGATAGATAGATAGATAGATAGATATGGGATAGATAGATAGATAGATATACAGTAAGGTTCATATATATTTGGACAGAGACAACATTTCTCTAATTTTGGTTCTAGACATTACCACAATGAATTTAAAACAAAACAATTCAGATGCAGTTGAAGTTCAGACTTTCAGCTTTCATTTGAGGGTATACACATTAAAATTGGATGAAGGGTTTAGGAGTTTCAGCTCCTTATCATGTGCCACCCTGTTTTTACCCATGGAGGTTCCCAGGCTATGAATATCAGCCCGCAGCTAGCCTTTCTGGCTATTAAAATAGGGGCCCCTCCCCCCAAAAAATGACGTGGGGTCCCCCTATAATATATAGCCAGAAAGGCTATGCAGACAGCTGTGGGCTGATATTCATAGCCTAGGAAGGGGCCATGGATATTGGACCCCCATGGCTACAAACACCAGCTCACAGCTAGCCCAAAAATGGCGCATCTCTAAGATGCGCCAATTCCGTAGCTTCGCCTCTCTCTTCCCACTGCTGTGTAGAACTGGTATATGAGGTAATAAGAGGGTAATGTCACCTTTGATTGTAAGGTGACATTAAGCCCAGTTAATAATGGAGAGGTGTCAATAAGACACTTATCCATTATTAATCCTATAGTTAAAGTGTTAAAAAAGACACAGCGAGAAAAAGTATTTTAATGAAATAAAACACTACACAGTTTTCCCTTTTTTTTATTGCATGCCCAAATCCAAGTGAGGTCATTGATCACCTGAAAAATAAAATAACAAACTAACTGTATACTCCCTGTCCGACGTAGTCCTTAATCACGAGTGTCCCATGACGAGTCCAGCTCTGCTACATCTGGATGCATGACCTCCAGATATAGCAGAGCTTGTAGATGACCACCAGAGATCTCTGGCACCCCCGGTCACGTACACGACAGTGCTCACGATACGCTAAGTAATAAGTAGTGACGAGCACGCTCACTCATTATTAGAGGTGAGGTGACCAAAAAATTGCAATACTGGTATTTCCATCTTTTTTCTTTTTGCATTGTTTATCATATGTAGTTTAATTTTACATTTTGATAGATCAGACTTTTATGGATGTGGTCATGTGAAATATGGTTTTTTTTCCTTTATGTCTAACAGGGTAAAAAGGGGATAATTTTAATTTTAATATTTTTTTTACATTTTTTAATGATTTTAAAAACTTTATTTTGTTTACATTATTTTTTAGTCACCTTAAGAGACTGAAAGGGAATATGTCACCTTATTTTTCGCCTATCAGCTGCGGCCACCGCCATCAGGGGCTTATCTACAGCATTCTTTAATGCTGTAGATAAGCCCCGATGTAACCTGAAAGAGAAGAAAAAGGAGTTAGATTACACTCACTGGGGGGGCGGTCCAGTCTTGGTCTGATGGGTGTTGCGGTCCAGCGCCTCCCATCTTCTAGTGATGACGTCCTCTTCATTCCTGCCCGTCGCGGCTCCGGCGCAGGTGCACTACTCTGCCCTGCTGAGGGCAGAGCAAATTACTGCAGTGTGCAGGCGCCAGAAGAGGACCAGCACCTGCGCACTGCAGTACTCTGCTCTGCCCTCAACAGTGCAGAGCAGTGCACCTGCAGCGGAGCCGCGACGAGCAGGAATGCAGAGGATGTCATCGCTGCAAGATGGGAGGCGCCGGACCAGACAGCGACACCCCCGGGGTGAGTATGATCTAACTCCTTTTTCTTCTCTTTCAGGTTACATCGGCAGCTTATCTACAGCATTACAGGATGCCGTAGATAAGCCCCTGATGTCGGTGCCGGCAGCTGATAGGCGAAAAATAGGGTGACAGATTCTCTTTAAAGCTGTGATTGTTTGATCACTTGTACTGTATACACCAATACCACATTATTGCAATTTATGGTGTGATAAATTGGCCCACTCAGCTGCTCTCAGAAGTAGACACAGGAATGCTGCTTGGGTTTATCTTCTGCTGGTTTATTAAAACATGACATAAACCAGAGCAGGATTTTACAAAATAAACATGCCTTTCTTGCATAACGGCAAGACAAAAGAAAGCTTGTAGCACAATCCATATGCCTGCGGGATTCACCTGTAGGGACACAGTAAACTTCAGCTCCTACTGGAGACTTCCTTGTCTCCAAAACCACACAAACGTAAAAACAAACTCAGTAGCTGGATATTTAACATCACCAACCACACCCTTGAGGTGGAGATATGGTGAGTAGCCATCCTGCCCATCTCTCACAGCCACTCACGAAAAAACCCAACCCTGTCATGACCGATTAACCCCTTAGCAAATGCTGAAGAGTAGCTTCTGGGTTTCACATAATTGAAGATAGCAACCTTCGTGCCACATATATCCCCTTAAATACATTGCCCTGTCACAATGGAAATCTTGGTCTTCTATGAAATCCTTCTATAGACTGGAATTTACAGTGTTCTCAAGATGGCAGCAACAGGGGCCTTCAGCAGGCTGCCATGATAACCCATCGGTGCCTTGAGATTGCAACGTGGGGGGCAGTGAGAGCCACTGTGCCCAATCACCATCAACCCCTCTATTTAAATGCCACTGACAAAAATTGCCAGCTGCACTTTAATGGTTAATAACCGTGACAGGAGCTTTGTTACAGCCATGCCTGTCAGACACAGATGTGGGCTATGTGGGAAGATGTAGCCAGCATCTACAGCCCCTGAGTACCCTCCACATTTGTGGACCCCTTCTTAGGACGTTTATTAAGGGTTAAACAGCTAAAAAAGAAGACATGTAACCTGATTATAAAAGTATTACTTGTAAAAAATATAATCCAGTGAGAATTAACCCCTTTCTGACATCAGACATACTGTTCCGTCCATGTGACCTGGGCCTGCCTGACCATGGACGGAATAGTATGTCATGTCCTTTAATGCGACCCTGCGACTAAAGTCGCGGTGATGGCATTAAAATTCCGGTGTCATCTTACCTGTGGGAAGATGGTGTCGGCATCCTGGGGGATGTCCCCGCCCTCCCGCACTCACGATCGCTGTGATTGGCTGTTCAATTCTGGTCATCCAATCACAACCTCTCTCACTGTTTCAGGCAATCAGATTGCCTGAAACAGTGATGTCCCAGCCTAGGATCGAGTACCGATGTACTCAATCCAAGGCTGGTGCCTGGCAACAAGAGGCATCGGTGAAAACTGCTCAGATTGGCGTGATCGACGATCACATCGATCACGACAATTGCAGGGCACAGCCGCGGTGTTACCGTGCTGTGCCCTGACGGTGACCTCCCTAGGATTGGTGCTGTGAGAGCACCGATCCGAGGCCAGTGCCTAGGAAAGGCCAGGCATGCTGGAGATGCTGATTGGCGCAATTGATGTAATCTTTGTTCACACCAATCACAGGGCACAGCTGTGGTGTGACCGTGCTGTGCCCTGCCGGTGACCTGCCTAGGATCAGAACTGTGAGCTCCAATCCTAGGCCAGTGCCTAGCAACACCTGCATCACCAGGGCCAGCTCTGATTGGTGAGATCAATGTCATCATCGATCACACCAGTGGCAGGACACAGCAGCGGTATGACCCGTCTGTGACCTGTCTGTGACTGCTCTGCAGCTGAGGATTCCTGCAGAGTGGTCACACTGCTGGATCTCCTGCTGTGCTAGGCCTTGTGGTGCCACAGAAGCCTGTGACACCTCAATCCCTGCTGAAAAAAGAAGAAAGAAGAAAGAGGGCAAGGCAGAAGAAAGAAGGGGGACTACAACAGTAAGTGCTTTGATCCCTAATCCTTGCCCGATCTCTCTTCATCCACCCCAATTCCACCATCCCCTTTCCCTCTCCCCCTCTTTTTACCCCCCTCCACCCCCCTTTACACCATTTCCATGCGCACATTTAGCAGCCGCCGAGCGTTGATTGGTGATGCAGTTCACCGATCAACACTTGTGCTCGCTTTTCTTTCTCAGACCCCTTTGCGCCACCTCCGTGCGCACATCCAGCAGCCACCAAAGTTTGATAAGTAAAACAATTCACTTATCAGAGCTCGTGCCTGCTGTTTTAGACACTTTTATTTTCGCCACCCCCGTGCGCACATCCAGCAGGTGCCGAACTTTGATAAGTGAAACAGTTCACTTATCAGAGCTCGTGCCTGTTGTTTTCCATTTTTCTTTCTCACCCCTCTTGCGCCACCCTGTGCGCAGATCCAGAAGCAGCCGAACTTTGATAAGTGAAACAGTTCACTTATCAGAGCTCATGCCTGCTGTTTTGGACACTTTTATTTTTGCCACCTCTATGCACACATCCAGCAGCCACCGAACTTTGATAAGTGAAGCAGTTCACTTATCAGAGCTCGTGCCTGTTGTTTGAGACACTTTTATTTTCGCCACCTCCGTGCACACATCCAGCAGCCTCCGAACTTTGACAAGTGAAACAGTTCACTTATCAGAGCTCGTGTCTGCTGTTTTATACATTTTTTTCTCCCTAGTTGTGCTTTTTTTCTTTTAGCTTTTTCTTTTCAGACAAAAGTTTATACCAAACACTATCCCTCCTACACACAAACAGTTAAAAATAAAGTACTTGACACAAGCACCATATTCATACAAAAAAATCCCGCCTGTCACGGTCGTCCCAACAGCGCTATTCAGTGGAGGAGGCACATGCTTTCCTTGCCTCCGACACTGATAGCGAGGGAGAGCATCCCACATTTCTTTATTTCTCAGATTGTTCATCCTCATCCTCTTCCTCCTCATCTTCCTCATCGGGTCCTGTGGAACCACCATGGAGATGTCCCAGGACAGAAGATGAGGCAGCACCCACAATTCCAGAAGATGAGGATGAACCAGTGACTTGTAATTTTCAGGGGGTGCATTGCGGACCCCGTATGGACCTCGCCTCCTGAAAATTACAAGTCACTGATTCCTGATTTTATGGCATAATCAGGAATAAAGTTTGACACCACTGCTCTCACAGAAATAGACTTTTTCAAAGTCTTTTTCTTTGAGGATTTTGTTAACCTCATGGAGGGCCAAACTAATGTATATGCTCGTCAATTTTTGGCACAAAACCCTGGTTCATAATTTTCTATCTGGTCTCCTGTAGGCACAATTGAAATTATTTAGTTTTAGGGTCTGGTCCTTCACATGGGGATCCTGAAGAAATCAGAGCTTCGGCAATATTGGAGTGTTGATATTTTATACAACACGCCAGTGTTCTGAATGGTCATGGCTAGAGATGAGCGACTTTGCCTTTTTTAGGGTCGAGTCAGGTTTCATGAAATCGGCCGACTATAGCGAAAAGTCGGAGGCCGGCTGAAACACGAAACCCAATGCAAGTCAATGGGGAAGCAAAGTCGGCACAGTACAGTAAACACACCTACAGTGCCCATTTCAATGCCAAAAACATCAGTTCTTATTACTGAAGCTTGTCAACCTTAATTTACTTCATAATAATAGTTACGCATTGAAAACTGGGGGTTATTTGGCTAAAGTTGTGGGGGGGTAGGGCTGACTCCAGGTTTTCGTGTGCTCTGAGCCAATGGGTGTCAGTGCGCCCCTTTAACACATACCACAACTCATGATACTCCGATACGGCACAGAAATATAGGTATAGTAAAATGACAAATACTTCACTGCTTACATGACATGACTGATCTATTTTAAATTGTACAATAGCTCAAAAAAAGGACAGGATATTACTCCATACAGTATTAGGGCCACCACATTGTGCACCATACAGAATAATGAGCCCCATAAATTTCTCCATACAGAATAATTGGTCACATATAATGCTCCATACAGTATATGATGAGCTCCACATAATGCTCTAGTATATGATGGGCCTCATGGATGATGCTCCAGTGTTTAATGGGCCCTAATAATGCTCCATATATAATGGGCCCCATTTCTAATGCTCCAGTGTATCATGTGCCCATTAGTGTTGAGCATTCCAATACTGCAAATATCGGGTATCGGCCGATATTTGCGTTATCGGAATTCCGATACTGAGTTCCGATACTTTTTGCATATCGAATACCGGAATCGGAAGTTTCCATAATGCTATCAGCCAGTTTGATTTGATTCAGCCAATGAGGAATCCTCAGAAGTGTGGGCACATCCTGTTAGACATGTAGGCATGTTAACTAATGGCATGGCTGTGATTGGCTGCTGAAATGATGTCATGATGCACTATAAAAGCCGCCGCCACCATTTAGGGTTCACTCTGCTGTGAATTCAGTTAGGGACAGGCTGCTGTTCAAGACTCTGAGTGACAGTTAGAGATAGCGATTTGCTATATAATGTTGTGCTTTACCCAGGCTACATTATCAATCACTGTAGCTTTCTTTTGCCTTGCAGCGCTGTTCACAGCTGTCTGCAAGGTCCGTGTGAGTGCAGCTCACGCTGTAGTGTGTCCTGCAGCCACCTCTGATTGTAGGCCGCTCAGCGTGCGTCACTGCCTCATACATATTTATTTTTGTTTCATTGCTGCTCATTTTTCATTAATTCTCCTAATAGTGTGCATCCATCTGTATCCATCTACATTGGTTGCAAACATATAGGAGTAGACAGCGGAGCCTTTCTGCAGCCTTTCAGTGCTAGTGCCCAGTTCTCTGCACTGTTCACGGCTGTCTGTGAGGTCTCTGTGTGTGAGTGCAGCTCACGTTGTAGTGTGTTCTGCAGCCACCTCTGGTTGTAGTCTGCTCAGCGTGCGTCACTGCCTCATACATAGTCCTTTTTTTGTTTTATTGCAGCTCATTTTTCCTAATTTTTTTCTCCTATTAGTGTGCTTCCATCCGTATCCATCTACAATGGTTGGTTGCAAACACTATATAGGAGTAGATAGAGAAGCCTTTTTTCTGGCTTGTGCCCTGCAGCCGCAGCCAGATTAGTATTAGCCTATTTTTTGGAGCCTCATCTATTGCATTGTAGGTTACCTTCCTGCATTGTAATAGCTCCAAAAAGTTTGTGATACTATCGCTTTCACATCTTTGGTCACATTCTTTTTGTTTTTTTGAAAAAAACACGTAAATAAAGTTCACCAAACACTCCACTTGACAGTTGTGTAGGCCACATTAGCTCATATTAAAGTGTAGTCCACACACTTTATAAAATTAGTGTTAGTAGCTGTTCAGGAATAAGCACATTAAGCCCCCCTTTGTACTTTTCTGCTTATCTTTATCAGTCTACCAAGATGAAGAAGGCAGGGAGTAAGGCAAGTGGTCGTGGGCATGGAGTTTCAGCAGGGAGAGGACGTGGGGATTCTGTGCCTGCTGCGGGCACCAGTGACTCAGCATCCCCCAGTTTAACCAGGCAGCAGTCCTTTATGCGCAGCTTTGTAGGACCTCGCCGTACCCCACTGCTGCTGGACGAACAAATTGAAGCCATTGTCGGATGGATGGCAGCTAACGCATCGACTTCAATTACTTCCACATCCTCTCAGGGCCAGAGCACTGAAGAGCAACCATCTGTATCTTCACCACCTGCCAAATTGCCCAGGCAGTCAGAGAGCCCAGGACAGGAGCCATCTCTACTTCTGTTCTCTGAATCTCTTGGCTTGGAAACAGGGGGCCAGCCAAGCAGCATTCTAGAATGTGAAGAAGAGGGAGTATGCAGTGATGCGCAACTGCTTTGTCCCTCTGAATCTGAAGAGGCGGGTGGGCAAGTGCCTATGCTCAGCACACCTCAGTACGCATCAGATGATGAGACTCAGGTGCCACTTTCTGGTGCGTACTGTGCTGGCGAGACTACCATGGAGAAGCAGGTGTTTGAAGAGGGGAGTGTAGATGAGGTCCTTGACCCATCATGGCGTGAGGAACAGGAAGGTGGTGGGAGCAGCTCTGAGGAAGAGATTCCCCGAACGGCCAAAACAGGAGGGAGAGGGAGGGGGCAGACTTGGTTGCCTGTAGCCTCCACTTTGGCACCTGTTAGGAGCATTCCTCTTCCAAAACCCAAAATGGGCGCTCCCAGGACTTGCAGTGCGTGGTCCTTTTTTGACACAGTTGCAGATGACATTTGCTTTGTCAAATTCAAGCTGTGTAATCATAAAGTCAAAAGAGGGAAAAGTGTCAGCAACCGGAATACCACAAATATGTGGAAACATGTGCGGACCAAGCACGTGGTGGAGTTACAAAGACACACTGAAGACGTAGGCCAACCTACAGCACCACCTACCACCTCTTCAGCTCGTGTTGTAGCCTCTTCCTCCAGCTCACACACAGCTGATTCGGCTTCCTCACAGGATCACCATGGAAGAACCTCTGGCACTGTTGTCCAGAGATCCAGTGACATTCCACCCACAGCACCACATTCCCTGTCATCCTCACACTCCCAGGCCACTCTACAGCCATCGGTAGCACAGGTATGGGAGAAAAGGTGGCCATACTTGTCAAACCATCCCCGAGCACAGGCTCTGAATGCTGGCATTGCAAAACTACTGGCCCTTGAAATGCTCTCATTCAGGCTGGTGGAGACTGACACCTTCCGTAACTTCATGGCATTGGCAGTCCCACAATACACCATGCCCAGCCACTTTTATTTCAGCAGGCAAGCCGTCCCTGCCCTGCAAAAGCATGTGGAGGGAAAAATTAAACATGCGCTACTAAACGCCGTCAGTAGCAAGGTCCACCTGATCACCGATGCGTGGACCAGTAACCATGGACAGGGACGATACCTTTCCCTCACTGCCCATTGGGTCAATGTTGTGGAGCCGGGTACAGATCTTGAGAATGGCGCTGTACGTGTTCTGCCAACTCAAAGGATTGCAGGAATCCAGTCTGTACACATTGACTCCTCCTCATACTCCAGTTCCTCTGAATCAGCGCTGCAGGAGCCTGTTACGACCGATATGAGCACAGCCATGGCCAAACGTCAACAGGCCGTACTGAAATTAATTTCTTTGGGGAATCGAAGCCACACAGCGCAGGAGCTCTGGAATGCCATTAAGCAGGAGAGCGACGTGTGGTTTGTGCCAGCGAATCTCCAGCCAGGCTTGGTATTGTGTGACAATGGCCGAAATCTGGTGGCAGCTCTGGGCCTAGGCAACCTCACTCACATCCCATGTCTGGCACATGTGCTCAACGTGGTCGTGCAGAGCTTTCTGAGGGACTATCCGGATCTTGATGCACTGATGCACAAGGTCCGCATAGAGTGCGCTCACTTGCGGCGTTCCAGCATAGCAAGATCGCGCATTGCAGCTCTGCAGCGCCGATTCCGCCTTCCGGAACATCGCATCATATGTGACCTACCCACCAGGTGGAATTCAATGTTACATATGTTGGAGCGGTTGTGTGAGCAGCAGGCAACAGTAATGGAGTACCAGCTGCATCAAGTCGCACTGTGCGCCGGTCACACTTCAGCACCACTGAGTGGGCCTCTATGAAAGACATCTGCCTCGTTTTGCGTGCCTTCGATGATTCCATGTGGATGGCGAGTGCAGATGATGCACTAGTCAGCATGACTGTCCCCCTTATCTGCCTGCTTCAAAAAACACTGCAAGCACTAAGGGAGGAGGTTTTGGAAAAGGTGGAGGATGAGGATTCAGAAATGTCATCTGCTTCTGGACATTCTGCGCAACGTGGTTCCTCACAAAGGCCTAGGCAGGGGACACTTTGTGAGCAGGATAAGGAGGAGTCAATGGAGGAGGAAGACATCATTCCAGAGGAGGGAGGTACACAATGCTCTAGTAGTCAGTATGTAGAGCGACGGTGGGGTGATGCAGAGCAGGCAGAGATGACGCCTCAAGCAGGGGACAGCGTTTCTTGGGCAGTTGGGAGTCTGCAGCACATGGTTGATTTTATGCTGCAGTGCCTGAGAAGTGACCGTCGCATCGCCCACATTCTCAACACGGCTGATTATTGGGTGTACACCCTCCTAGATCCTCGCTACCGGGACAACTTACAAAGCCTCATAACACCGTTGAACTGGGAGCGTAAAATGCGGGCGTACCAAGACACACTGGTACATTCCATCATGTTCTCCGTTCCACCTGAGAGCAGTGCTGCTAGTGCTTTACAAAGCAGCTCTGTGCGTCGAGGCAGTGGAGGAAGCTCTGCACAAAGAGGGAGCAGAGTCAGTGCCTCAGCACAAGGCAAGACCAGGATGGCCCAAATGTGGCAAAGTTTTGTGTGCTCGCCACAAATGTCTACACCATCACAGACGGCTCTAGTCAGCAGGAGGCAACGTTTCCGTCAGATGGTGACAGACTACATGTCTTGCCCTGTCAGTGTACTCCCAGACAGCTATTCCCCCTTCAAGTTTTGGGTTTCTAAGCTGGATACATGGCCAGAGCTTAGCCAGTATGCATTGGAGGTGCTGGCTTGCCAGCTGCTAGTGTATTATCGGAACGCGTCTTTAGTGCCGCAGGTGGTGTACTAACAGACCGTCGCACGCGACTATCCTCTGATAACGTTGACCGGCTTACTTTTCTGAAAATGAACAAGGCCTGGATATCGCCGGAATTTGCCAGTCCTCTTCCAGAATAAATAATTGGTTGGCAACAGTATCCAGGTCTCCTGTTGTGTTCATGTTTCTACCACCTGAACTGTAATTCCTGGGCTCCAACACCGCCAGTTGTTGCTCAGAAGTGCCGTCTGCACAGAGAAAACACTAGCTCCTGTGTTAGTGGGGTTCAGTAACGCCAGCTGCTCCCCTGCTGTGTGTCCGGCAAAGTCTCCTGCTGTCTCCACATTCAAACTACATCAGATTTTACACTTGCTCCAAGTAGGCCTCCGCCTACTCCATGATTGACCCTGGGCTCCAACACTGCCAGTTGCTGCTCAGAAGTGCCGCCTGCACAGAGAAAAACACATGCTCCAGTGTTAGTGGGGTTCAGTAATGCCAGCTGCTCCCCTGCTGTGTGTCCGGCAATATCTCCTGCTGCCTCCACATTCAAACTACATCAGATATAAAACTTGCTCCATTTAGGCCTCAGCCTAAACCCTGATTGAACCTGGGCTCCAACACTGCCAGTTGCTGTTCAGACGTGCCGTCTGCACAGAGAAAAACACTAGCTCCTATGTTAGTGGGGTTCAGTAACGCCAGCTGCTCCCCTACTGTGTGTCCGGCAATACAGTATCTCTTGCTCCCTCCACATTCAAACTACATCAGATTTTACACTTGCTCCAAGTAGGCCTCAGCCTAAACCCTGATTGACCCTGGACTCCAGCACTGCCAGTTGCTGCTCAGAAGTGCCGTCTGCACAGAGAAAAACACATGCTCCAGTGTTAGTGGGGTTCAGTAACGCCAGCTGCTCCCCTGCTGTGTGTCCGGCAATGTCTACTGCTGACTCCACATTCACACTACTACTGATTTCAAACGTGCTCCAATTAGGCCTCTGGCTCCACTCTGTCTCTAGTATTTACCCTGTCCTCCAACACCGGCAGCTGCTGCTCAGAAGTGCCGTCTGCACAATCAACACTTCTTCCTGTGTTACTGGGGTTCAGCAACGTCAGCTGATCCCCTGATGTGTGTCCGGCAATGTCTCCTGCTCTGTCCACATTCCCACTACTAGTCTGCAATGAAGTCTGCCACATCTTGGCGGAGAGTAGGCCACCAATAGTACCGAGATATGAGAGCAAGAGTCTTCTGAATTCCGGCATGGCCTGCCAATTTGGAGGAATGCCCCCCAAAGCAGAACTCTTCCTTTGGCATTCTCAGGCACGAGAGTCTTGCCTGGGGGTGGAGAAAGCAAATTCAGTGGTGCCACGGTGATAATCCTCGTGGGTTCGATGATGTGAGATGGTTCCTCCCAACTTCGGATGGCTGGAAGACTCTGGAGAGAGCATCGGCTTTGGTGTTTCTGTTCCCAGGGCAAAAATCGAGCTCAAAATCAAAGCGAGTGAAGAACAGGGACCACCTGGCCTGCCAAGTATTAAGTCTCTGGGCGGACTGAAGGTAGGCCAGGTTCTTGTGATCCGAGTAAATAACAAACGGGTGGAGAGCTCCCTCCAAAAGGTGATGCCACTCCTTCAATGCCAATTTGATGGCCAAGAGTTCACAGTCGCCAATCGAGTAATTGCACTCGGATGGGGAGAAGGCTTTGGAGAAGAATCCACACAGACGTAGGCGACCAGAGTCGGTTTTCTGGGATAACACTGCCCCGGCACCTGTCGAGGATGCGTCCACTTCCAGCACGAAGGGTTGGCTGTTCTCAGGACGGGACAACACCGGAGCCATGGAAAATGCCCGTTTTAGAGACTGGAAGGCCTCTTCAGCCTCAGGAGTCCAGGAATTGGAGCTCGTCCCCTTACGGGTAAGGGCGGAGATCGGCTTGGCAACAGACGAAAAATGTGGAATAAATTGCCCGTAGTAATTGGCGAATCCGAGAAAGCGTTAGATAGCTCTTATGCCGATGGGACTGGGCCATTTGAGAATGGCGGACAGTTTCTCGGGATCCATCTGTAGTCCGGCGTCGGAGATGATGTAGCCCAGAAATGGTAGCAAGGTTTGCTCAAACAGGCATTTCTCCATTTTGGCGTACAAACGACACTGAAGAACCAGGCGGACAGTCCTCCTATGAGACGGAAGGTCTGGGGAGAAGACAAGGATGTCATCCAGGTACACTACCACGCAGGAGTACAAAAGGTCCCGGAAGATCTCATTGACGAATTCCTAAAACACTGCGGGAGCATTGCACAGACCAAAGGGCATAACAAGGAACTCATAATGACCGGAACGGGTGTTAAAAGCGGTCTTCCATTCATCGCCTGCACGGATGCGGATAACACTATAGGCTCCTCTAAGATCCAACTTGGAAAAAATCCGCGCCCCTCTGAGCCGATCGAACAACTCCGGGATGAGTGGAAGGGGGTACCGGTTCTTGATAGTTATGTTGTTCAAACCCCTATAGTCTATGCACGGACGCAGTGAACCATCCTTCTTTTTGACGAAGAAGAAACCGACTCCTGCGGGGGAGGAGGACTTCCATATAAATCCCTTGGCGAGGTTCTCCTGGACTTATGCGGACATGGCAGCGGTCTCTGCGGGAGACAGTGGGTAAATCCTACCCCTTGGAGGGGTGGAACCGGGGATTAACTCGATTGGACAGTCTAAAAGCCAGTGCGGAGGAAGGATCTCCGCCTCCTTCTTGTTAAACACATCTGCGTAGGACCAATAGGCCGAAGGAAGCCTCGAGAGCTCCAAAGGTGGGCGTGAGGGAGCAGCAGGACAAATAGGATTCAGACACCGGCCTAGACACGAGTGTCCCCAGCGCAATACCTCCCCGGATGACTAGTCGAGAACTGGCTGATGGGTCCGAAGCCACGGAAGGCCAAGCAGAATTGCGTGAGACAAGTCAGGCAGTACGTAGAAGGCCACTCTCTCACGGAGAATGCCTACTTGCAAATCGACCTCCTCAGTGACCATGGTGACGGGTTCTTGTAGCTGCTTGCCGTCCACTGAAGCAATTAGTCGAGGATTTCTTAGGGTAACCACAGTAATTTGATACTTGTCCACCTCTTCCTGCCGGATGAAGTTACCTGCCGAGCGGAATCCACGTAGGCCACCTCGGACCCACGCCTCTCCCCTAAAAGCAAAAGAACAGACATCGTGAGGGGTTGAGAAGAATCATTAACACCTAGGGAGGCCTCTCTTACCTGGCCTAGGTGGAAGAGTTTCCCGGTCTCTCAGGACAAGAACAGATGAAATGTGATGCCTCTCCACAATAGAGACATAGACCTTGCGCCCGTCTCTCTCTGACGTGACTCGGCCAACCTGACACGGTCAACCTGCATGGACTTGGGAGGAGGAGTGTGGGCGGACCCGGCTGGTCATGGACTAAAGGACCAATTAGCGGATGGGATAGATTTGGTGGGTCTCCTCTCCCTAGCAGACTCCCGAGTGCGCTCCTGAAACCGGAGATCTATGCGGGTGGCCAGGGAGATGAGGTCCTCGAGAGAGGTAGGAGTATCCCGTCCAGCCAGCTCATCCTTTATCTTGCCCAATAACCCCCGCCAAAATGCTCCTACCAGTGCCTCATTACTCCACCCCAATTCCGAAGACAGTGTACGGAACCAGATGGCATACTGTCCAAAACTGAGGGTACCCTGGTGGAGGTTGAAAAGAGACTCAGTAAGTGAGGCTACCCGTCCAGGCTCATCAAATACAGTATGGAAGGTATCCAAAAAAAATGGAAGGTTAGAAACTACGGGGTCATCCCTCTCCCAGAGAGGGTTTAGCCAGGACAGGGCCTCCCCCTCCAGATGGTACATTATAAAGACCACTTTGGCGCTATCGGAGGGATACTGGTGGGGCAAGAGCTCGAAATGGAGGCTACATTGATTTAGGAACCCTCTGCAATGTTTGGGGTCGCCACTGAACTGGGAGGGTTTAGCTAGGCGAGGAGAGGGAAAAGAAGCAGGACCGGGAGGAGCGGCAGAGGCTGCGGAGGCGGACTGGAGGGCCACCAGGCGATTATCTACAGAGGCCATATAGGTGAAGATATGAGACTGGGCATCTCGCTGCTGGCCCAGTTCCTGTTGGACACTGGCCAGTTGGGCAGCATTTCCCGGATCGGCGGCCTGAAGAGCTGACAAGCACGACTCCATGGACTTCATTACGGACATGGTTCTCCCGCAAAAAGAGCAGCTCCTTTAGAGCGGGAGCAGATGCTCTGGTGGGATCCATGGCCTGAACGTACTGTTAGCGCCGTGCTGGGCAAGGCGGACTTCTGGGAGTGGACCCTCTGGACCGTGACACCAAGGGGCCCCGGGCGAGCAACCTGGTGGAACCAAACCCTATACAGGGATCGTTAGGAGCAGGCCCAGGGGTTCGAATGCCACGGCAGCTGGTACCAAGAGGGGTGGCTCAGAATGGCCTGGAGCGAGACAGAGGACGTGGTCCCACGGGTACGGGGAGATGTAGGTCTCGAGTGAGGACTGGAGTAGGACTGTAAGAATAAGGGATGGGTAGACAGGACCGGAGTAGGACTGCAGGGCTAGACACGGCAGGCAGGACAGAGCAGGAACACACTGGACTGAAGTAGGACTGCAGGAAAAGACATGTCAGGCAGCACGGAGCAGGAACACACTTGACTGGAGTAGGACTGCAGGACAAGACAAGACGGTATGACCACTGTGGTGCAGAGCACAGGGCAGGAGTACAGGGGCCTAGCATGCGGGTAGCACAATGACAATCAGGCGCCTGCGCTATGGGAGGGTGGCCTGAAATACTAGAGGAGCGACCCCCCATTGGTCCGGCGGTGCTACCGGGTCAGGGCACCGCCGGAGCATAAGGAGAGGAAAGGAAAGCCGGCCGCGGCCTATGGTGCATGCGCAAGGCCTGCTGTGATGTCACAGGCCGCGGGCCGGTCAGAGGAGGACGCCGCCGACGGAGGCAGGAGTGAGGCGCCGGGTAAGTATGGAGGTGCGCAACGGGGGCCGTGACCGGGGCCGTAACAAGCTGTATACAGTGTTGGGATAATCTTAAAGTTCCAAATATATTGCCGGAGTAACAGACAGACGTTCACTAGCTCATTATGGATTACACCAGAATCTAAATAGCTAAAAAGGTTAATGTATCAGAAGTGTACAGCTGTATACAGTGTTGGCCAAATTTAAAATCTCGGTATATATTTCCGGAGTCACCCTCAGACTCTCACTCAGTCTGGGTTTGATCATAATAAAAAATGTTGTAAAAAAGGTACTGGATAACAAGATAGCAAGTATATATATTATAGGGTACAATTGAAATCTCCTTATATATAGTCCCGTAGTCACTCTCAGATGCTCACTCAGTATGGATTTGTCCATAATACTAAATGTCGAACAAAGGTACTGTATAACAAGGTACAAGCTGTATCGATTATAGGGTAAAAATTGGTATCTCTGATTCACCGTATATATAGAAGGCGTAAATCACACACGCTCACTCACTATGGATGATACCGTAATACAAAATTTTGAACAAAGGTACTGTATCAGCACATACCAGGTGTATCCAGTCTAGGGGTAATTGAAAATTTCCATCTATACTTCCGGAGTCAGACACAGACACTCACAGGCTCACTATGTATTACACCAGAATTTAAAAAGTAGAAAAAGGGAAAGGTAGTTGAAGCGTACAACAGTATACAGTGTTGTAGTACTTTTAAATCTTCATCTATATTTCAATCTCAGTAAGCCAGTCCAGACTATCCGCTACTGGAATCTACATGGATACAAGTACAGAGGGAAAGTCGAGTGTTAGCGGAAATTTGGGAATTACTCATCGCGGGAAAACCTCCCGGTAGATGTTGCAGAGGCGATGCAGACCCTCAATTACTGTGTCTGTGGAGACAGTGAAAATGGTTCTTTGTGAAGAAAGGATTGCTTTATCGCAGTAGCGTGGATCACATCACCGTTACTCATCTCCATCAAATTGTGATCACAGGGAGAGATGTAGACATGGTCCTCACTGCCTATCATGATGTGTCTGGTCATTTTGGAGTGCAAAAGACAGAAGCCACAGGCCGTAGGCGATTCTATTGCAATGGCATGAGAGGAGACATTGAAAAATGGTGGCAGGAATGTCACACGTCTGTGACTATCACAACTGTGAAAGGTGATCATAAAGCACCACTGCATCCGCTTGTAAGTTGACATCCATTACAAATGGTAGCCATTGATCATCTGAAGGTAGAGGCCAGCAGGACAGGCCATAGCTACATCTTAACCATCATCGATCAATACACCAAATTTCTAGTGGCTGTCCCTGTGAAGGATTTAACTGCCCAGACTACACAGCGGTGGAGCAGGGAGAGGTAAGTATTGCAACTTGCAAGTGCTGTGGCCATGACCAAACAGGGGGGGCACACTCGTGGTCAACGGTACTGGCACAGGGCCCTGGAACAAGGAGGTGGAATAAGATTCTGCAGGTGAACAACTGGCTACGTCGATGGTGCCGTCAGCAACGATTTGGATTTATGGATCACGGAGTGAATTTTCTTTATGATGGACCACTTGCTAGAGATGGGGTGCACCTTACGAAGACTGGAAAACATGTATTAGGAAGTTGCCTTGCTACACTTGTAAGGAGAGCTTTAAACTAGAACAACATGGGAAGGGAAGCAAAAGACCAGAAAAAGCCATACACCTGACAAATGCTATTGAGAACGCTGCTATTAGAAGTGGAAAGGAAGAACAAAGACAAAAGAATCTAATTAATAAAAATATTGGAGAAAGAGAAACCAATCACAAACTAAAATGTTTCTATACTAATGCACAAAGCATGGGCAACAAACAAGGAGATTTGGATCTACTAACACAGGAAAAGAAATATGATGTCATTGGAATCACTGAAACTTGGTGGGACAATACACATGATTGGAATACAAGACTAGAAGGATACAACTTATTTGCAAGAAACAGACTTGTTAAACGAGGAGGAGGTGTTGCATTGTATGTTAGAAACGTGTATATCTGCACAGAGATTGAAGCTTCAGAGACTGGGAGTTCTGTGGAAACTGTTTGGGTAAGAATACAAGGACAGAACAATGGAAAGGACACCATTGTAGGTATTTACTACAGGCCGCCTGTGCAAGCTGAAGATATGGATGAACTCTTTATGCATCAAATGGCCAAGTTCTCCAAAAAATATGACATAGTTGTCATGGGAGATTTCAACTATCCAGACATTTGTTGGGAATCTCTCTCAGGCAAAACTAACAGGTCAAGGAAATTCTTATCCTCTCTTGCATATCTAAAGAAGAATATAATGCTGTCTGCAGAACCTGCAGGGCACAAATCAGATTACTAAAACTGACAATGAATTGAGGCTTGCAAGAGATGTCAAAAGCAATAATAAAGGATTTGGGGGATATGTCAAAAGTAAAAGAAAAGTCAAAGATGCTATAGGATTTTTACAGGATGAAAATGATGAAATGGTAAGACAGGATGTTGAGAAGGCCGAACTTTTAAATTCCTATTTTGCATCTGTTTTCTCTCAGAAAGGAAATGTAACATCAACTGTTCTTCACTGTCCTATTAAGGGAATAGAAGAATCCAGGATATCTATAAACAGAAAGATAGTGAGGAAACACTTAGCTAACCTAAATGAATTCAAGTCTCCAGGTCCAGATGAATTACACCCCAGAGTACTGATGGAGATAGCAGAAGAAATTTTTGAACCCCTCTCCATAATCTTTGAAAATTCTTGGAGAACAGGAGAAATCCCAGAAGACTGGAGAAGAGCAAATGTTGTTCCTATGTTCAAAAAGGGGAAGAAGGTGGACCCAGGCAACTATAGGCCGGTGAGTCTGACTTCTATCCCAGGAAAGATCTTTGAACAAATTATTAATCCACATGTATGTCAGTACCTGGATAAGAATGAAGTGATTAAACAGAGTCAGCATGGGTTTGTAACTAATAAGTCATGTCAGACTAACTTAATTTCCTTCTATGATGGAATCACTGATTGGGTAGATCAAGGAAAGGCTGTAGATATAGTATATCTTGACTTCAGCAAAGCATTTGACAAAGTATCTCATACAATCCTTATTGAAAAAATGACTAAGTATGGAATGGACAAGGCAACTGTTAGGTGGATTCATAACTGGCTTAGTGATCGGACCCAAAGAGTGGTCGTAAATGGCTGCACATCTAGTTGGAAGAATGTCTCAAGTGGGGTACCACAGGGCTCTGTCCTGGGCCCTGTATTGTTCAACATCTTTATCAACGATTTAGATGAAGGAATTGAGGGTAAACTGATTAAATTTGCTGATGACACAAAGCTAGGAGGGATATCTAATACTAGAGAAGAGAGAGGATTCAAAAAAGATATAAATAAACTGGAGAAGTGGGCAGCAACTAACAGAATGGTTTTTAACAGGGAAAAATGCAAAGTACTACATCTGGGCAATAAAAATGAAAAAAGCATATACAGAATGGGAGGAATAGGGCTAAGCAACAGCACATGTGAAAAAGACTTGGGTATACTAATAGATCACAGACTGAATATGAGTCAACAGTGTGATGCAGCAGCAAAAAAGGCAAATGCAATTCTAGGATGTATTAACAGAAGCATACATTCTAGATCACGTGAAGTCATTATTTCCCTCCACTCCTCTTTGGTCAGACCTCATCTGGAATATTGTGTCCAGTTTTGGGCACCACATTTTAAAAAAGACATCTACAAACAGGAGCAAGTTCAGAAAAGAGCGACCAGAATGGTGACCGGTCTGCAAACCCTGTCTTATGAGGAAAGGTTGCAGGATTTGGGAATGTTTAGTTTGCAAAAGAGAAGACTGAGAGGAGACTTAATAGCTGTCTACAAATATCTCAAGGGCTGTCACATTGTAGAAGGATCAACTTTATTCTCATTTGCACAAGGAAAGACTAGAAGCAATGGGATGAAACTGAATGGGAGGAGACACAGATTAGATATTAGAAAAAACTTTTTGACAGTTAGAGTGATCAATGAGTGGAACAGGCTGCCATGAGAAGTGGTGAGTTCTCCTTCAATGGAAGTCTTCAAACAGAGGCTGGACAGACATCTGACTGGGATGATTTAGCGAATCCTGCTTTGAGCAGGGGGTTGGACCAGATGGCCCAGGAGGTCCCTTCCAACTCTATGATTCTATGATTCTATGATTCTATGATAGTATGCTGGTGTGTCTGACGGCAAGTGGACCCCCCCACCATCAGAGTCACTGTATTGTACTATGAGAGGCCCTGTGCCAGTGTCGTCGGCCATCAGTGGGCCCATCCACCTGTTCAGAGCAGCGGCACTTACCTGGGTGCGCCAGGTGTTGACCCCAGCCATTGGGAGGTGGGTGGGCAGCCCACATAGGGAGGTTTAAAAAATGGCATATGTTGATGTGTTGGCTGGACATTCAGCTGCTGCAAAGGACGGAATTGGGCAAGTTCGAGGAAGAGGAGGACAAAAGCGAGGCAGTTTTATGGCAACCTATGTGTCATCAGGGGAAGGTGGGACAAAATCCTTTGAAACCCATGCATGGTTCATTTTAATGAAGGTTAGATAATCAACATTTTGGGTCAACAGATGGGTCCTTTGTTCTGTCAGGATTGATCCAGCAGCACTGAAGACTCTTTCAGATAACACACTAACAGCAGGTCAAGCGAGCTCCTGTAAGGCATATTGTGCCAATTCAGGCCAGGTGTCCAGTTTAGAGGCCCAATAGTCAAAGGGGAATGACCTGTGAGGGAGAAAATTGATATGGGAGGAGAAGTAGTTTGTAACCATAGTTGACAACTGCTGTCTCCTGTCACTTTTAATCGATGCAGTATTAGCAGTTGTGTGAGCGGTACTTGAGAAATCATTCCACAACATGGTCATTAAACCGCTGTCTCCAATGCCACTTTGGCTGTGTGCACCACGAACACCTCTTCCATTGTGCCCACTACGGCTCGTGGGAGAACCAGCACCACTGCTGTGTGCTGGGAAAGCCTCAAACAAACGGTTTACCAGAGTTGCTTGTTTGTTAGCCAATATTATCTCTAGCTTCTCCTGTGGCATGATGTTGTGTAATTTGCCTTTGTAGCGTGGATCGAAGATGCTGGCCAGCCAGTAGTCGTCATCCCTCATTTTGGCAATGCGGGGGTCCCTTTTTAGGATCCGCAAGGCATAATCGCACATGTGGGACAATGTTCCAGGTGTCAATGCTGTAGTGCCACTGCTGGGTGGAGGAGCACTTTCTGGCAAATCAACATCACTACAGTCAGGCACAAACATTGTACCTGACCTTGGAACGCCAACATTTTCTCTTGCCCCCTGAGAAGCATCCTCCTGCCCAAAATAATCATCCCCCTCATCCTCCTCCTCTTCCTCTTCTTCCTCCACCTCGTTCAGGACAGTTCCCTTACCAGACAATGGCTGACTGTCATCAAGGCTTCCCTCCTCCTCCTCCGCTGCAGACGCCTGACCCTTAATGTGCGTCAAACTTTGCATGAGCAGACGCATAAGTGGGATGCTTATGATGGCGTTGTCGGCGCTTACCAGCCGTGTGCATTCCTCAAAACACTGAAGGACTTTACAGAGGTCTTTCAGCTTTGACCACTGCACACCCAACAATTCCATGTCTTCTTTCAAACTGCCATGTATCCTCCCACAAATGCATTACAGCCTACCTCTGTTCGCACAGCCTCTCAACCATGGCTGCCACAAAATTGCGGCCGTTATTACTGACTACCTTGCCTGCCTCAAGATGTAGACTGCCCAGCCATGACTCAGTTTGTTGCTGCAAGTAGTCGGCCAGTACCTCCACGGTGTGTCTGTTGTCGCCCAAAGGCATAATCTTTAACACAGCCTGCTGTGGATGGAGTGCTCATGCGACTGCGCTCTGTGGACGAGCTTTCGCTGATGGAGGAGGAGGAGGAGGGTCGAAAGCCTACAGCCAACTGTTTCCTATACCGTGAGCTAGGCAGCACTGTTCCACCGCTGCTGTCCCCTGTGGAGCCTGCATCCACCACATTAACCCAGTGCGCATTGATGGACACGTACCGGCCCTGGCCATGCCTACTGGTCCATGCAGCTGTTGTGAGGTCACCTTTCCACTCACTGGCTGCTTTAGTGCATGGACAATGCCGTCTTTCACATGCTGGTGGAGGGCAGGGATGGCTTTTCGAGAAAAGAACTGACGACTGGGTAGGTCATAGCATGGGACAGCGTAGGCCATGAGCTTACAGAAAGCTTCGCTTTCAACCAAACGGTAGGGAATCATCTCTAATGAGATTAGTTTGGCAATGTAGGTGTTCAAACACAGTGTACACGGATGAGAGGATGAGTACTTTCTTGTCCTACTCAGAGTGTCTCGTAGGGTGAGCTGGACTGGAGAGCTGCATATGGGGGAAGTAGCGGTAGACCGGATGGAGTGAGAGGGGGTTGGTGATGGTATTGTTGGTGATAGCCTAGATTCAGTGTTGTGTTGCAAAACCATTGTGATTCCCTGAGTGCTTTGGCCTTGCGACGACACCTCCACATTTAGTGCTGGTTGTGTGCTTAACGGTGGCGGTGGTCTTACAGTGGGGGAAGCCATGGAGCGTTGCTGGCTACCTTCAGTCAGAGCAGGTGCTCATGTGCTACCTGAGGTTTTGTAGTCCGTCCACGCTTGCAAGTGCATGTTGATTAAATGTCTAAGCATGCAATTGGTATTCAAATTTCTGAGTTGTTTACCTCGGCTACAGGTCCTTCCGCACTTCTTACAGGTAACCTTTGCCTCATCAGTAGGATTTTGGACAAAGAAGTGCCACGCTGCACTCTTCCTACTATGGTATACATTTTCTGGCCTTGCACTCTGCGCTAAGTTGACTGTCTGGCCAAGCTGTCCTACAACTCTTTTAGTTTTTGGTCCACCTTTTTTCATCTTGGACGGGGGAATTCAGGATTTGACTGAATATCCCTGGCATGGTATGTGAAAAGAGCTCCATAGAGTAATCTGAAGTGTGGGCTGCCGTATCCTTAACTTTTGGTGGGGGTGTGGGACACAAGGACAGGTGTTTTTCCTGACCAGAAACCTGCACTGACGACTCCGTGCTTGCAGGTTTCGAGTGTTCAGAAGAGGAGGCAATAGAGCTGGTGGCTGTTTCGGCAATGTACGCCAAAACCTGTTCCTGATGCTCTGGCTTTAAAAGCGGTTTTCCAACTCCAAGGAAAGGTAACCTTACAGGCCTTCTTGGGCCAGATGATGACGCAGGCTCAACACCTCCTACCTTAGCTGCTTTGTGCTTTTGCCAGAACCAGCCAATGCACCACCACCATCAGTACCAGCTGCGCCCCCCTGCTCACGTCCGCGGCCTCTTCCACCATACTTCCTCATGTTTGGGAAAATGTACCAAAAATATCAGTAGAGAGATGGTACTGTATGAGGAGCGTCTACCTGTGTAAGGTGTTGTGAGTTCATTTTCCCCTTCGTCACTGGGGTCTGGTGAACTCCCTATTTTGGTAAAGGAAGGTAATGAGCCTGATTATCAGGCACCTGAGTCTAATGAGGATGACTGGCTGAGTGGAGTCACGGACTGGATATAAGGCTGCCGACGCCCTTCTGCCCTGCGTGTGATTTCTCTGTGGACTTCTAGGACACCAGTCTGATTCCTGCTCCTCTAAAGCTAAGTTTCTGTTTAGCCTGTTAGCTTTTTGTTTTGTTTTTTGTTTCCTTGCTTTTCAGTATTCTGCCATTCCCTGCTGGGGTGAGCTGAATCTCCTTTTGCCTGTAGCTCTGTCTTCAGTATATTCCTGAGTACTAACATAGCTTTTTTGAAGCCTAGCGTCTTCAGGGCCTTTTTCACTGTCAGTCTGTTGGCTCTTATTTTCATAGGGTTTTTCACGGATTGCAGACAGCAGCCTTCCTGTCCTTTTCTATTTAGTTAGCTTGGGCCCCTCTTTGCTCAGTCTATCTATCTGTCTGTGTTAGTATTTACATCTTGCTTCACCGTCATTATATGTTGGGGGCTGCCTCTTGCTTTGGGGTCTGCTCTGGGGCAGTTTAGATTTCCCCTTTCTTTCTTTAGGCCTATTTAATTCTCCGGCTGTGATCGAGGGATCTAGGGCATCGTAGGAACCCCCCACGGCTACTGCTAGTTGTGTTGATAGGTTCAGGGTCTGCAATCCGATAGCTGCCAACTTCACTGGTTTTCTGGACTTAGCTAGCATTTCTGTTTTTGCCTCCTACGGTGACTCAATCATAACAGTAAGGTGTATTAAAAAAATTAAATCTACGTATATATTTTGTTAGTCATAGACGCTCTCACAGTATGTATTTGACCATAATCCAACAAGCAGATATAAGGAACTGTATCAGAAGTGTACAGCTGTATACATTTTTTGTGTAACTAAAAATCTCTGTATATGTATTTACGGAGTGTCACACACACAGGCTGACTCTGTATAGATGTGACTGTAATGCGAACGGCAGATATACAATACTGTTTGAGAATCGGACAGCTCTATACGGTGTGTGTATGGAAAATTGTCAATCTCCATCTATTTTTATATGGACTTACACATGCTGTCTGTCTAGTTTTGACCATTATCAAACAGCAGATATATGAAGCAGTTTGAAAAGCGGACAGCTCTCTAAGGTGTAGGTCTGGAAAAATGGAAAATCTCCTTGGCTTGTTTTTCCAGAGTCACACCCAGATAGCTTCAATTTGTCCGTAATACCAGCCAGCACACAGTAGTGTGTGAGGAGTGTACACCGCTATACGGTGTCTGTGTGGAAAATTGTCAATCTCCGTCTATTTGTATACTGACTGACACACGCTGTCTCTGTCTAGTTTTGACCGTTATCAAACAGCAGATATACAAAACTGTTTGAAAAGCAGACAGCTGTCTAAGGTGTAGGTCTGGAAAAATGGAAAATCTCCTCGGCTTGTTTTTCCAGAGTCACACACAGATTGCTTCTATTTGTCCATGATACCAGACGGTACACAGTAGTGTGTGAGGAGCGTACACTGCTATAAAGTGTCTGCATGGAAATTTGTCAATCTCCGTCTATTTGTATACTG
Source organism: Dendrobates tinctorius (assembly GCF_039654945.1). Classification (NCBI taxonomy): domain Eukaryota; kingdom Metazoa; phylum Chordata; class Amphibia; order Anura; family Dendrobatidae; genus Dendrobates; species Dendrobates tinctorius. The sequence continues at coordinate 7,455,866 of NW_027361701.1, read as the reverse complement.
ACTGACACACGCTGTCTCTGTCTAGCTGTGACCGTCATCAAACAGCAGATATACGAAACTGTTTGAAAAGCGGACAGCTCTATAAGGTGTAGGTCTGGAAGATTGGAAAATCTCTTCCGCTTGTTTTTCCAGAGTCACACCCAGATAGCTTCTATTTGTCCGTAATACCAGCCAGTACACGGTAGTGTGTGAGGAGCGTACATCGCTATGCAGTGTGTGTATGGAAAATTGTCAATCTCCATCTATTTTTATACGGACTGACACACGCTGTCTCTGTCTAGTTTTGACCATTATCAAACAGCAGATATACTAAACTGTTTGAAAAGCGGACAGCTGTCTAAGGTGTAGGTCTGGAAAAATGGAACATCTCCTCGACTTTGTATAGAAATCCAGCTCACCCACGTTTGACCTCACCGCACCTCAAACTCGGATCCGGCCCTGCCCTGGCCGCACAGCAATAATGAAAGAAGAAGCAATCCAGCTGAGTGCTCTGGTGATTTATTGAATGCTGTTCAAACAACAGAACGTTGTTTACGCGTTTCTGGCTAGACGCCCTTAATCATAACAACTAGTGAATGTTGCCAGTGCCACTATATACCCCCTCTTTGATAGGGGAAATTAAGTGCAAGTGGAAACATATGTGTCAGCAAATAATGCTGTGTTATACAAAAGTGTATAACACAGCATTATTTGCTGACACATATGTTTCCACTTGCACTTAATTTCCCCTATCAAAGAGGGGGTATATAGTGGAACTGGCAACATTCACTAGTTGTTATGATTAAGGGCGTCTAGCCAGAAACACGTAAACAACGTTCTGTTGTTTGAACAGCATTCAATAAATCACCAGAGCACTCAGCTGGATCGCTTCTTCTTTCATTATCTCCTCGGCTTATTTTTCCAGAGTCACACACAGATTGCTTCTATTTGTCCGTGATACAAGGCAGTACACGGTAGTGTGTGAGGAGCGTACACCGCTATACGGTGTCTGTATGGAAAATTGTCAATCTCCGTCTATTTGTATACGAACTGACACACGCTGTCTCTGTCTAGTTTTGACCGTTATCAAATAGCAGATATACAAAACTGTTTGAAAAGCGGACAGCTCTATAAGGTGTAGATCAGGAAAAATGGAAAATCTCCTCGGCTTGTTTTTGTAGAGTCACACCCAGATAGCTTCTATTTGTCCGTGATACCAGCCTGTACACGGTAGTGTGTGAGGAGCATACACCGCTATACGGTGTGTGAAAAAATGAACGATCAGTAACTCACCAGAACAAAATTATAAAAGTTGGAGTGTTTTGAAAAAAGCAGTTTGAACAGCAGTGTGCACACAGCAATGCAGCTAGCAGGCAGCCTTAAAAGGCAGCCTAATCACCACCAGCGCTGCTGCACACAACAAAAATCTTCCCCTTTCACTGCACACTAACTGTACAGTGAAAAGCGCTATCAGCAGAAGCAATTTTTTTTCTTCTTCCCTGCCTAATGCTCTCCCTATACAGAATCAGCAGCAGCAGCACCTCTCCCTATTCTAAGATCGGCAGATGTAAGATGGCGGTCGGCGGTCATGGCCTTTTATACCCACTGTGATGCCACACAAAGCCAGTCAATCACTTCAATGCCCTTATCTAAGATGGTGGTGGCCGCTGCGCATGTCATCGCGTTGCCCACAGTGTGCGTCCTCCATCATTGGCTGAGAAATGGCGCTGGAAGCATTATTTGAAACGCGACTTTGGCGCTCGGCGACCTCATGGCCGACCTCACGCTATGGTCGGGTTTCGATCGGCGAAACCTGACTTTAGCTAAAGTCGGCTATTTTTGAATTTGACCGACCAGTTTCGCTCTACTCTAGTCATGGCCCGTACGTGTTTTGAGGCCACCACAAATTCCTGCATTATACAGATAATGCAGTGTTCCCCACGAGATGACCCCAACTTTGGCCGTCTGTTCAAAGTTCGGCCAGTCATGGAACACTTCAACAAAATGTTTGCTGAAGTGTACGTTCCCCAATGGGACTTCTGCGTGGATGATTCTTCATTTTAAGGGAAGGCTCAGATTCCATCAGTACCTGCCCAGCAAGAATCAAATTCTATAGGCCATGTGAGAGTACCTCAGTGTAGACCCACAGGTTTAGAGTTTACGAAGGAAAGGACACTATGATTGAACCCCCTGAATGTCCCCCTGTCCTGGGAGTGAGTGGGAAAATCGTGAGGGATTTGGTGCACCCACTGCTGCATAAAGGTTATCACCTCTACACCGATAACTTTTATACCAGCATTACACTCTTTGAATTCCTCTCTGCGTGAGGTACCGCAGCCTGCGGTACTGTCCACAAAAATCAGAGCGGCCTCCCGAAAACTCTACTTGGGCAGATGCTCAGAAGGGGTGACAGCAGATCCCAATGTAGCGACCACCTACTGGTGGTCAAGTACAACAGGGATGTCATTCTCTTGATCATCATACACAGTGACGGCAGCGCCCTCAGCACTACACGAGCTACCTCTGCACAGGTCAGCAAACCGGACTGTGTACTGGGGAGCAAAAAAACATGGGGGGCGTTGATCTCTTTCATCAACTCCTCCAAGTCTACAGTGCTTTGAGAAAGGCCAAGGTGTGGTGCAAAAAGCTGGCCATGCACATCGTACAAATGGCAATGCTCAATGCTTTCCTGCTGTCACAATGTGCAGGTCACACCGATACGTCATACCCTCAGTTCCAGGAGTTAGTGGTTAAGGCCCTGATATTTGGCACTCAGGAAGGAGTGGGCCCCAGTACTTCTGGAACTGAAGGTGCTCACATCGTACCAGGTCAGCATTTCCCGTGGCTGGTCCCGCAAACTGGAAAAAGAGGTAAGTCTCAAAAAAGGTGCCGAGTGTGTTACAAAAGGGAACTACGCAAGGACACCATTTATCAATGTGACACCTGACCCAAAAAACCTGGCCTGTGTATGAAAGTTTGCTTCAAACTGTACCACACCTCCATGCACTACAAATTTACTTGAATTTACATAGCAGGAAACAGTATATTAGTTCCAAAAAGTGGCACATCTAGATAAGTTCATTGGGGTCTAGTTTCCAAAAATGGGTTACTTGTTGGGCATTGCCACTGTTTGGGCACATCGAGATAAGTTCATTAGGGATCTAGTATCCAAAAGGGGGCACTAGTTGGGCATTGCCACTGTTTAGGCACATCTAGATAAGTACCTTGGGGGTCTAGTTTCCAAAATGATGTCACTTGTGGGGTTTTTTTACTGTTTAGGCACATCAGGGGCTCTGCAAATGGAACATGACACCCGCAGATCATTCCTTCAAAGTCTGCATTCTAAAACGTCACTACTTCCCTTCCAAGCCCCGACATGTGCCCAAACAGTAGTTTTCTCCCATATATGGGGTACCAGCGAACTCAGGACAAATTGAACAACAACTTTTTGGCTGTAATTCTCCTGTTACCCTTGGGAAAATTAAAAACTAGAGACTAAAATATAATTTTTTGTGGGAAAAAATAGGATATTTTATTTTAATGGCCGGGCGTTATAAACTTTAGTGAAACACTTGGGGGTTCAAAGTTCTCATCACACATCTAGATAAGTTCCTTAGGGGGTCTAGTTTCCAAAATAGGGTCACTTGTGGGGGGTTTCCACTGTTTAGGCACATCAAGGGCTCTCCAAACGGAATATGATGCCCGCAGATCATTCCATCATAGTCTGCATTCCAAAACGTCATTCACTACTTCACTTTCAAGCCCCAATGTGTGCCCAAACAGTAGTTTTCTCCCACATATTGGGTACCAGCGTACTCAGGACAAATTGGACAACTTTTGAGGTCCAATTTCTCCTGTTACCCAAGGGAAAATAAAAAATTGGAGACTAAAAAGATTATGTTCAAAGGGGGTTCAAAGTGCTCACCACACATCTAGATAAGTTCCTTGGGGGGTCTAGTTTCCCAAATGGGGTCACTTGTGGGGGGTTTCCACTGTTTAGGCACATCAGGGGCTCTCCAAATGCGACATGGTGTCCTATCTCAATTCCAGCCAATTTTGGTTTGAAAAAGTCAAACGATGTTCCTTCCCTTCTGACTCTGTTGTGCGCCCAAACAGTGTTCCCCCCCACATATGGGGTATAAGCGTACTCAGGACAAATTGGACAATTTTTGGGGTCCAATTTCTCCTGTTACCCTTGGGAAAATAAAACATTTGGGACTAAAAGATCATGTTTGTGGAAAAAATATTATTTTTTTATTTTCACGCCCGGGGTTATAAACTTTAGTGGAACACTTAGGGGTTCAAAGTGCTCACCACACAGCTAAATAAGTTCCGTAAGGGGTCTAGTTTCCAAAATGGGGACACTTGTGGGGGGTGTCCAATATTTAGGCACATCAGGGGCTCTCCAAATGTGACATGGTGTCCGATCTCAATTTCAGACAATTTTGGTTTGAAAAAGTCAAACGGCGCTCCTTCCCTTCCGAGCTCTGCCGTGCATCCAAACAGTGGTTCCCCCCACATATTGGGTAAAGGTGTATTCAGGAGAAATTGCATAATACATTTTGTGGTTCACTTTCTCTTTTTACACTTGTGAAAATAAAAAAAATTGGTTCTTAAGTAAAATATTTCTTAAAAAAAAGTTAAATGTTAATTTTTTCCTTCCACATTGCTTCAGTTCCTGTGAAGCATGTAAAGGGTTAATAATCTTCTTGAATGTGGTTTTGAGCACCTTGAGGAGTGCAGTTTTTAGTATGGTGTCACTTTTGGGTATTTTCTGTCATATTGACCCCTCAAAGTGACTTCAAATGTGATGTGGTCCTTAAAAAATGGTTTTGTAACATTTGTTGTAAAAATGAGAAATCGCTGGTCAACTTTTAACCTTTATAACGTCCTAAAAAAAGAATTTTGTTTCCAAAATTGTGCTGAGGTAAAGTATACATGTGGGAAATGTTATTTATTAAGTATTTTGTGTAACATATCTCTCTGATTTAAGGGTATAAAAATTAAAAGTTTAGAAAATTGTAAAATCTTAAACGTTTTCGGCATATTTCCATTTTTTCCATAAATAAACACAAGTCATATTGGATAAATTTTAGCACTAACATGAAGTACAATATGTCACGAAAAAACAGTCTCAGAATCAGCCAGATCCATGGAAGTGTTCCAGAGTTATAACCTCATAAATAGTGTTGAGCATTCCGATACTGCAAATATCGGGTATTGGCCGATATTCGCTGTATCGGAATTCCGATACCGAGTACCGATATTTTTTCAATATCGGAATCGGAAGTTCCCATAATGCAATGAGCCACTGTTGTGGCTCTGATTGGCTGCCGAAATGACGTCATCATGATGCGCGGTCTGTGCGCATCATGATGCGCCGTCAGTTCGGGCCTTCCGGGGGGTCTGTACCGGCCTGCCGGGGGTCTGTGCCGACTGCCCGGGGGTCTGTGCCGACTGCCGGGGGTCTGTACCGGCCTGCCGGGGGGCTGTGCCGGCCTGTCGGTGGTCTGTGCCGACTGTCCGGGGGTCTGTGCAGGCTGCGGGGGTCTGTGCAGGCATCATCCGATGGGACTACAAGTCCCATCGGGCGATGCCTGCTACCATGACGGTGATTGACACATTAGCCAATGATGGGATAGTAGTAGTCCCATCATCCGGCTAATGTGTTGAATGTTAAAAAAAATAAATACATATAGACTCAGTGCCCACAGTCTGGCCATCGAATCCGGCCGACACAGGCAGAGCTACAAGCCCAGGGAGGAAAGACTGTGCCAACACTGTGACCAGGAGGCCCTGGAGGATGAGACCCACTTCCTGCTACACTGCTCCAAGTACTCAGCAGTGAGGGACACTCACTTCAGGAGACTCTCACATCTCTTCCCGGATTTCACCACCATGAAGGAGGAAGAGAAAACATATATCCTGCTGGGGGAAGAAGAGAGAGCAGTGGAGATAGCAGCGCAATATGTGAGCGAATGCCATAGACTGCGAGAAAGAGAACTATGATATGCCATGGACTTCTATGGCACCCACCCTGGATATGCCCCAATCCCCTATCCACCTTCCCTATGCCATGGACTTCTATAGCCTCATCCTGGATCTGCCCCCATGCCCCCATCCACCTTCCCTATGCCATGGACTTTTATAGCCCCATCCTGGATCTGCCCCATCCACCTTTCCTACAGCCCCTTCCCAACATCCCTACAGTCCCTATCCCAATTCCCTTCTGTACACCTGCTTTGGCAAAACTAATGTGTATTTAGTCCTGCCAATAAAGCTTCTTTGAATCTTGAATCTTGAATCATACTACATACATAGTACATGCTACATACATACTACATACATGCTACATACATGCAACATACATAATACATACATGCTACATGCATACTACATATATACTACATGCATGCAACATATATACTACATGCATGCAACATGCATACTACGCATATACTACATGTATGCAACATACATACTACATATATACCACATGCATGCAACATGCATACTACATATATACCACATATATACTACATGCATGCATACTACATATATACTACATATATACTACATGCAACATACACACTACATATATACTACATGCATGCAACATACATACTACATATATACCACATGCATGCAACATGCATGCTACATATATACCACATATATACTACATGCATGCAACATACATACAACATATATACTACATGCATGCAACATGCATACTACATATATACTACATGCATGCAACATACATATATACTACATATATACTACATGCAACATGCATACTACATATATACTACATGCATGCAACATACATACATACATACATATATACCACATGCATGCAACATGCATACTACATATATACTACATGAATACTACATATATACCACATGCATTCAACATACATATATACAACATCTATACTACATGCATGCAACATAAATATATACAACATATATACTACATGCAACATACTTACTACATATATATTACATGCAACATACATACTACATATATACTACATGCATACTACATATATACCACATGCATGCAACATACATATATACAACATATATACTACATGCATGCAACATGCATACTACATATATACCACATATATACTACATGCATGCAACATACATATATACTACATGCAACATGCATACTACATGTATACTACATGCATGCAACATACATACATACTACATATATATACCACATGCATGCAACATGTATACTACATATATACCACATATATACTACATGCATGCAACATACCTATATACTACATATATACTACATGCAACATGCATACTACATATATACTACATGCATGCAACATACATACATACTATATATACCACATGCATGCAACATGCATACTACATATATACCACATATATACTACATGCATGCAACATGCATACTACATATATACCACATATATACTACATGCATGCAACATACATATATGCCACATATATACTACATGCAACATGCATACTACATGTATACTACATGCATGCAACATACATACATACATACTACATATATATATACCACATGCATGCAACATGCATACTACATATATACCGCATATATACTACATGCATGCAACATACCTATATACTACATATATACTACATGCAACATGCATACTACATGTATACTACATGCATGCAACATACATACATACATACTACATATATATACCACATGCATGCAACATGCATACTACATATATACCACATATATACTACATGCATGCAACATACATATATGCCACATATATACTACATGCAACATGCATACTACATATATACTACATGCATGCAACATACATACATACTATATATATACCACATGCATGCAACATGCATACTACATATATACCACATATATACTACATATATACCACATGCATGCAACATACATATATACAACATATATACTACATGCATGCAACATACATATACACAACATATATACTACATGCAACATACATACTACATATATACTACAAATATACTACATGCATGCAACATACATATATAATACATATATACTACATGCAACATACATACTACATATATACTACATATATACTATATATGCATGCAACATACATACATACTACATATATACCACATATATATTACATGCATACTACATATATACCACATATATACTACATGCATGCAACATACATATATGCTACATATATACTACATGCAACATACATACTACATATATACCACATGCATGCAACATGCATACTACATATATACTACACTAGCCGAAGAGCCCGGTGCTGCCCGGGCATAGTAACTAACTGTGGTTAGTTATAGAAAATTATAATTATCCTCCATCCCATAGTCCCGTGCCCATATACCCATCATACATATCTACGATCCCATAGGCCCGTGCCCATATACCCATCATACATATCCTCCATCCCATAGTTGAGTGCCCATATACCCATCACACATTCTCCATCCCATAGTCCCATGCCCATATACCCATCATAAATATTCTCCATCCCATAGTCCCATGCCCATATACCCATCACACATCCTTCATCTCATAGTCCCATGCCCATATACCCATCATAGATATCCTCCATCCCATAGTCCCGTGCCCATATACCCATCATACATATCCGCCATCTCATAGTCCCGTGCCCATATATCCGTCAAACATATGCTCCATCCCATAGTCCAGTGCCCATATACCCATCACACATCCTCCATCCCATAGTCCCATGCCCATATACATATCCGCCATCCCATAGTCCCGTGCCCATATACCTGTCATACATATCCTCCATCCCATAGTCCGGTGCTCATATACTCATCACACATCCTCCATTCCATAGTCAACCATTATGACATCATAATGAGTGGCGGCAGGGCTTGCAACCTTTGATGACATCAGCGTCGCCATGGCAACCATTGTGACATCATAATGAGGGGCGGGGCTTGATACGCAGACACTGCTTCCCCAGTATGCAAATAGGGGTATTGTGACATCACAATGAGGGGCGGGGTTGACGCACACACCCTTTTTTCCCCAGTATGTAGATAGGGGCAAAATTGTTTGGTGAATTGGAACGCACAGGATTAAAATTTCACCTCACAACATAGCTTAGGACTCTCTCGGGGTCCAGATGTGTGACTGTGCCAAATTTTATGGCTGTAGCTGCGACGGTGCGGATGCCTATCCCGGACATACAAACATACACACACACACATACATACACACATACATACACACTTTGAGCTTTATATATTAGACTAGCTGAAGAGCCCGGCGCTGCCCGGGCATAGTAACTAACTGTAGTTAGTTATAGCAAATTATAATTATCCTCCATCCCATAGTCCCGTGCCCATATACCCATCATACATATCCACGATCCCATAGGCCCATGCCCATATACCCATCATACATATCCTCCATCCCACAGTCGAGTGCTCATATACCCATCACACATCCTCCATCCCATAGTCCCATGCCCATATACCCATCATACATATTCTCCATCCCATAGTCCCATGCCCATATACCCATCATACATATTCTCCATCCCATAGTCCCATGCCCATATACCCATCATACATATTTGCCATCCCATAGTCGAGTGCCCATATACCCATCACACATCCTTCATCTCATAGTCCCATGCCCATATACCCATCATACATATCTTCCATCCCATAGTCCCGTGCCCATATACCCATCATACATATCCACCATCTCATAGTCCCGTGCCCATATACCCGTCATACCTATCCTCCATCCCATAGTCCAGTGCCCATATACCCATCACACATCCTCCATCCCATAGTCCCGTGCCCATATACATATCCGCCATCCCATAGTCCCGTGCCCATATACCCGTCATACATATCCTCCATCCCATAGTCCAGTGCCATATACCCATCACACATCCTCCATCCCATAGTCAACCATTATGACATCATAATGAGTGGCGGCAGGGCTTGCAACCTATGATGACATCAGTGTCGCCATGGCAACCATTGTGACATCATAATGAGGGGCGGGGCTTGATACGCACACACTGCTTCCCCAGTATGCAAATAGGGGCATTATGACATCACAATGAGGGGCGGGGCTTGACGCGCACACACTTTTTCCCCAGTATGTAGATAGGGGCAAAATTGTTTTGTGAATTGGAACGTGCGGGGTTAAAATTTCGCCTCGCAACATAGCTTAGGACACTCTTGGGGTCCAGACGTGTGACTGTGCCAAATTTTGTGGCTGTAGCTGCGACGGTGCGGATGCCTATCCCGGACATACAAACATACACACATACATACACACTTTGAGCTTTATATATTAGATATATACTACATGCATGCATAGTATATATGTAGTATATATGTATGTTGCATGCATGTAGTATATATGTAGTATGCATGTTGCATGCATCTAATATATAAAGCTCAAAGTGTGTATGTGTGTATGTACAGTATGTGTGTGTATGTTTGTATGTCCGGGATAGGCATCCGCACCGTCGCAGCTACAGCCACAAAATTTGGCACAGTCACACGTCTGGACCCCGAGAGCGTCCTAAGCTATGTTGTGAAGTGAAATTTTAACCCCGCGCGTTCCAATTCACCAAACAATTTTGCCCCTGTCTACATACTGGGGGAAAAAGTGTGTGCGTGTCAAGCCCCGCCCCTCATTGTGATGTCACAATGCCCCTATTTGCATACTGGGGAAGCAGTGTGTGTGTGTCAAGCCCCCCCTCATTATGATGTCACAATGGTTGCCATGGCGACGCTGATGTCATCAAAGGTTGCAAGTCCTGCCGCCGCTCATTATGATGTCATAATGGTTGACTATGGGATGGAGGATGTGTGATGGGTAAATGGGCACTGGACTATGGGATGGAGGATATGTATGACGGGTATATGGGCACAGGACCATGGAATGGCGGATATGTATACGGGCATGGGACTATGGGATGGAGGATGTGTGATGGGTATATGGGCACTGGACTATGGGATGGAGGATATGTATGACGAGTATATGGGCATGGGACTATGGGATGGAACATATGTATGATGGGTATATGGGCATGGGACTATGAGATGAAGGATGTGTGATGGGTATATGGGCACTCGACTATGGGATGGCGAATATGTATGATGGGTGTATGGGCATTGGACTATGGGATGGAGAATATGTATGATGGGTATATGGGCACTTGACTATGGGATGGAGGATATGTTTGACGGGTATATGGGCACGGGACTATGGGATGGCGGATATGTATATGGGCACGGGACTATGGGATGGAGGATGTGTTATGGGAATATGGACACTGGACTATGGGATGGAGGATATGTGTGACGGGTATATGGGCACAGGACTATGAGATGGCGGATATGTATGATGGGTATATGGGGACGGGATTATGGGATGGAAGATATGTATGATGGGTATATGGGCATGGGACTATGAGATGAAGGATGTGTGATGGGTATATGGGCACTCGACTATGGGATGGCAAATATGTATGATGGGTATATGGGCCTGGGACTATGGGATGGAGAATATGTATGATGGGTATATGGGCATGGGACTATGGGATGGAGAATATGTATGATGGGTATATGGGCACAGGCCTATGGGATCGTGGATATGTATGATGGGTATATGGGCACGGGACTATGGGATGGAGGATGTGTGATAGGTATATGAGCACTCGACTATGGGATGGAGGAAATGTATGATGGGTATATGGGCACGGGCCTATGGGATCATGGATATGTATGATGGGTATATGGGCACGGGACTATGGGATGGAGGATAATTATAATTTGCTATAACTAACCACAGTTAGTTACTATGCCCGGGCCGCGCCGGGCTCTTCAGCTAGTGTAGTATATATGTCGTATATATGTAGTATGTATGTTGCATGCATGTAGTATATATGTAGTATATATGAAGCAGCAAAAGGAAATCAGTGCACAGATGTCCAAGGTATGATAAAATCACAAATCTTTATTAGCTAACACAGGTAGAAAAGCACAAACAATGACAGACAAAGGGTGACACAAGCAGAAGCAGAGCAAAGGGGTATACAGTGTCAAAAACCTCACTCTGACCCTTATCATGAGTAAACACCTGGTGATAAGGGTCAGAGTGAGGTTTTTGACACTGTATACCCCTTTGCTCTGCTTCTGCTTGTGTCACCATTTGTCTGTCATTGTTTGTGCTTTTCTACCTGTGTTATCTAATAAAGATTTGTGATTTTATCATACCTTGGACATCTATGCACTGATTTCCTTTTGCTGCTTCTTATTGATTACAGTGTGTCCTACACTGATTTTCCATGGGCTGATTGTGTTGGTTTTCTTTTCATCTGCACCCACATGTAATATATGATGTTATACTGTTTCAGCCTTGTGGTCTGTCATTTTTATTTATGTAGTATATATGTAGTATGCATGTTGCATGCATGTAGTATATATGAAGTATGTATGTTGCATGTAGTATATATGTATGTTGCATGCATGTAGTATATATGTTGTATATATGTAGTATGCATGTTGCATGCATGTTGTATATATGTATGTTGCATGCATGTGGTATATATGTAGTATGCATGTAGTATATATGTAGTATGTATGTAGTATGTATGTATGTTGCATGCATGTAGTATATATGTAGTATGTACAGTATGTTGCATGTAGTATATATGTAGAATGTATGTATGTTGCATGCATGTAGTATATATGTAGTATATATGTAGTATGTATGTTGCATGTAGTATATATGTAGTATATATGTATGTAGTATATATGTGGTATGTATGTAGTATGCATGTTGCATGCATGTAGTATATATGTTGTATATATGTATGTTGCATGCATGTGGTATATATGTAGTATGCATGTAGTATATATGTGGTATACTGTATATGTAGTATGTATTTTGCATGCATGTAGTATATATGTAGTATATATGTAGTATGAATGTTGCATGCATGTGGTATATATGTAGTATATATGTAGTATGTATGTTGCATGTAGTATATATGTATGTTGCATGCATGTAGTATATATGTGGTGTATATGTAGTATGCATGTTGCATGCATGTTGTATATATGTATAGTGCATGCATGTGGTATATATGTTATATGCATGCAGTATATATGTAGTATGTATGATGCATGTAGTGTATATGTATGTTGCATGCATGTAGTATATATGTGGTATATATGTAGTATGCATGTTGCATGCATGTAGTATATATGTTGTATATATGTATGTTGCATGCATGTGGTATATATGTAGTATGCATGTAGTATATATGTGGTATATATGTAGTATATATGTTGCATGCATGTAGTATATATGTAGTATATATGTAATATGCATGTTGCATGCATGTAGTATATATTTTGCATGTATGTTGCATGTAGTATATATGTAGTATATATGTATGTTGCATGCATGTAGTATATATGTGGTATATATGTAGTATGCATGTTGCATGCATGTAGTATATATGTTGTATGTATGTTGCATGCATGTAGTATATATGTGGTATATATGTAGTATGCATGTTGCATGCATGTGGTATCTATGTAGTATGTATGTATGTATGTAGTATATATGTAGTATGCATGTTGCATGTAGTATATATGTATGTTGCATGCATGTAGTATATACGTAGTATATATATGTAGTATGCATGTTGCATGCATGTGGTATATATGTAGTATGTGTGTATGTTGCATGCATGTAGTATGTATATATAGTATGCATGTTGCATGCATGTAGTATATATGTTGTATGTATGTATGTTGCATGCATGTAGTATATATGTAGCATGTATGTAAAAAAGACATCAACAAACTGGAGCAAGTTCAGAAAAGAGCGACCAGAATGGTGACCGGTCTGCAAACCCTGTCTTATGAGGAAAGGTTGCAGGATTTGGGAATGTTTAGTTTGCAAAAGAGAAGACTGAGAGGAGACTTAATAGCTGTCTACAAATATCTAAAGGGCTGTCACGTTGTAGAAGGATCAACTTTATTCTCATTTGCACAAGGAAAGACTAGAAGCAATGGGATGAAACTGAATGGGAGGAGACACAGATTAGATATTAGAAAAAACTTTTTGACAGTTAGAGTGATCAATGAGTGGAACAGGCTGCCACGAGAAGTGGTGAGTTCTCCTTCAATGGAAGTCTTCAAACAGAGGCTGGACAGACATCTGACTGGGATGATTTAGCGAATCCTGCTTTGAGCAGGGGGTTGGACCAGATGGCCCAGGAGGTCCCTTCCAACTCTACGATTCTATGATTCTATGATTCTATGTATGTTGCGTGTATGTAGCATGTATGTACTATGTATGTAGCATGTAGTATGTATGTAGTATGTATTTTTTTTTTTTACATTCAACACATTAGCCGGATGATGGGACTACTACTGTCCCATCATTGGCTAATGTGTCAATCACCGTTCATGGTAGCAGGCATCGCCCGATGGGACTTGTAGCCCCATCGGACGATGCCTGCACAGACCCCCGCAGCCTGCACAGACCCCCGCAGCCTGCAGAGACCCCCGGACAGTCGGTACAGACCCCCGGCAGTCGGCACAGACCCCCGGGCAGTCGGCACAGACCCCCGGCAGGCCGGCACAGACCCCCGGAAGGTCCGTACACACCCCTGAGAGGCTGTACAAGGACAGAAAAGGGTTTTTCTTATTCCGATACCGGAAGTCCCATAGACTTGAATGGGACTTCCGGTATCGGAACCGGCGATACCCGATACTTTTTCGTATCGGGCCGATACCATCCGATCCGATATTTTAGGGTATCGGATGGTATCGCTCAACACTACTCATAAAGTGACACTGGTCAGAATTGTAAAAATTGGCCTGGACATTAAGCTGCAAATTGGCTCCTCCACTAAGGGGTTAAAATGATACCTGGTGATGAAATTCTTCTGGTTGTTGTTTAATCTTTATTTTCAGTTTTGTGTTAATGATATGCTCATGCTTCGGGGTGGGCCTGGAGGGGGGGTTTATGTGGTGCTCTAATTGGGTATTCATATTGAAGACTGCTGACAGGTCACTGTGTCATGGTTTACTGAGGCTTCAGGTTAGGCGGTGCTGCACATCCAGCAGCTGACAAACTTTGATAAGTGAAACAGTTCACTTATCAGAGCTCGTGCCTGCTGTTTTATACTTTTCACAGACATTTTTTCTCGCTGGTTATGCTTTTTTTCTTTTAGCTTTTTCTTGTCAAAAGTTTATTCCAAACACTATCCCCCCCCCACACAAACAGTTAAAAATAAAGTACTTGACACTAGAGTTGAGCGAAACGGGTCGGTCAAATTAAAAAATAGCCGACTTTAGCTAATGTCAGGTTTCGCCGACCATAGCGTGAGGTCGGCCATGAGGTCGCCGAGCCGAGCACCAAAGTCGCGTTTCAAATAATGCTTCCAGCGCCTTTTCTCAGACAATGATGGAGGACGCACACTGAAGGCAACGCAATGACATGCACAGTGGCCACCACCATCTTAGAGAAGGGCATTGAAGTGATTGGCTGGCTTTGTGTGGCGTCACAGTGGGTATAAAAGGCCGTGACCGCCGTCCGCCATCTTACTTCTGACTATCTTAGAATAGGGAGAGGTGCTGCTGCTGATTCTGAATAGGGAGAGCATTAGGCAGGGAAGAAGAAAAAAAATATTGCTTCTGCTGATAGCGCTTTTTCACTGTACAGTTAGAGTGCAGTGAAAGGGGAAGATTTTTGTTGTGTGCAGCAGCGCTGGTGGTGATTAGGCTGCCTTTTAAGGCTACCTGCTAGCTGCATTGCTGTGTGCACACTGCTGCTCAAACTGCTTTTTTCAAAGCACTCAAACTTTTGTTATTTTGTTCTGGTGAGTTATTGAGCGTTCATTTTTTCACACCCCATATAGCGGTGTACGCTCCTCACACACTACCGTGTACCGGCTGGTATCACGGCCAAATAGAAGCTATCTGGGTGTGACTCTGGAAAATCAAGCCGAGGAGATTTTCCATTTTTTCAGACCTACACCTTAGACAGCTGTCCGCTTTTCAAACAGTTTCTTATATCTGCTGTTTGATAACGGTCAAAACTAGACAGAGACAGCGTGTGTCAGTCCGTATAAAAATAGATGGAGATTGACAATTTTCCATACACACACTGTATAGTGGTGTACGCTCCTCACATGTACCAGCTTGTTGTGAACTCATTTTCTGGTCTGCCTCTGGTTTCTGGTGAGGGAGCTGGTTGTGCTGACAGAGGAGCTGTGAGTTCTCTTACCGGGCTCCCTCTGGTGGTGGCAGGAGGTAATGAAGCTGATCTAATTAACAGAGACCTACCACCTGATAATGAGGAAGAGGAGTGGACATCTGGAGTCTCAGACTGGATTTAAGACAGCTGACTCACTATTCCCAAGCTGGTGATTTTTTCCTGCTTCCTGAGGTCTTAGTTTCCAGCTCAGTTCCTGCCTTCTCAAGCTAAGTTGTCTTTGCTAATGTTCACATTTGACTTGGTTAGGTCTATTCAGTTTTTTGTGTGGTCAGCCAACCCAGGCTGGGGCTGTGCTGAATTTCCACTCTTATGTCACTGTATTTGCCAGCTTGTCTTTTGTCCCTTATTAGATTGGCCACTTTTTGCTCTGTTCTCAGAATATGCCAGAGTGCTGATATAGTGGGAGAAGTCTAGTGACTACAGGGTTTTTTTGCTATCAGAAGTGTTGGACATTTTTGCAGGGTCTTTTGGCATGATTGCAGACAGTATCTTTCCTTTCCTGTCCTTTCTAGTTAGTGTGGGCCCCATCGCTTGCTCAGCCTATTTTCCTACCTGTGTTTGTGTTTTCATCTTGTCTCACCGTCAATGCATGTGTGGGGGCTGTCTATTCCTTTGGGGTCTGCTCTGGGGCAGTTTTAGATTTCTCTGTTTCTTGCTTTAAGCTTATTTAGTCCTCCGGCTGTGACGAGGCATCTAGAATCATTGTAGGTACGCTCCACGGCTGCTGTTAACTGTGTGGTTAGGATCAGGGATCTGCAATCCACATAGTTACCAACCTCTCTGTTTTTCTGTGACTTAGCTTGGTCTTGTCTTGTTTTCCTCCTTGGTGACCCATTCATAACAGAATCACCAGTCATACCACAGATTCTAGGGTACTCAAAAGCAGGAAAAAATTGTTTAAAAAAAAAAAGTCTCAGAATATTTTTTATATGTATTTTTTCTCTTTTTCTCTGGGGCCATAGGAGGATTTTTTCTCTAATGGAGATTAAGCAATTGTCTGATCGTTTCGAGCAGCTTGCTGCTGAAGTGTGGGGAATTTCCGCCTATCTCGCTCAGTCACATGCTGTTGAACCAAGGATCCCTGCTACTGATGTGTTTTCTGAGGATAGGTCTAAATTTTTGAATTTTAAGAATAATTGTAAATTATTTCTTGCCTTGAAGCCTAACTCATCGGGGAGCTCTATGCAGCAGGTGAAAATTGTCATCTCCTTGCTGTGCGGCGATCCTCAGGGCTGGGCTTTTTCTCTGACACCTGAAAATCCTATTCTGACTAATGTAGACGCATTTTTTCAAGCCTTGGGGTTGTTGTATGATGAACCTAATGCTATTGATCAAGCTGAGAAAACCCTATTGGCATTGATCCAGGGTCAGGATTCTGCAGAGTTATACTGTCAGAAATTCCGAAAGTGGGTGGTCCTTACTACATGGAATGATGGTGCATTGGCAGCTCTCTTTCGGAAGGGTTTATCAGAGACCGTAAAAGATGTTATGGTGGGATTTCCTGTTCCCTCTGGTCTTGATGATTCTATGTCTTTAGCCATTCAAGTTGATCGGCGTTTACGTGAACGTAAAGCTACACGAGAGGCGTTGCCACCTTTTGAATAAACGTCTGAACCTATGCAATGTGATAGAGTTTTGTCTAGGGCGCAATGTCAGGAGTTTAGAAGGCGTAATCAGCTGTGTTTTTTCTGTGGAGACGCCTCTCATACTATTTCTGTCTGCCCTAAATGAGAGAAACGATTTGCACACACATTTGCTGTGGGCAGTGTACAACCTAAGTTTTTTTTGGCAATTACTCGGATCTGCTCCTTAACCACATTTTCCGCTAAGGCTTTTGTAGATTCAGGAGCAGCTTTGAATCTGATGGATTTGGACTTTGCTAAACGTTGTGGTTTTCCTATGATACCTCTGTGGACACCTATTCCTTTGAGGGGTATTGATGCTACTCCTTTGGCGGAGAATAAACTTCAGTTTTGGACCCAGGTGATAATGCAAGTTGCCCCAGACCACCAAGAAAATTGTAAATTTTTGGTGCTGCACAATTTGCACGATACTATTGTTCTGGGTTTTCCCTGGTTGCAAACTCATAATCCAGTTTTGGATTGGAAATCTGTGTCTGTGGTGAGTTGGGGTTGTCAGTGTGTTCTCAGGGACACTCCTGTTTTCTCCACCTCTCCTCAGTCTCATGATATTCCTGATTATTTGGCTGATTTTTCTGATGTATTTAGTGAGAGTATGTCTGCGTCTTTGCCTCCTCATAGGAGTTATGACTGTGCAATTGAGTTGATGCCTGGGTGTAAATTTGCCAAGGGTCGGCTTTTCAACTTATCAGTACCCGAACATGATGCTATGCGATCCTATATTAAGTAGTCGTTGGAGAAGGGTCATATTAGACCATCCTCTTCACCCTTAGGTGCTGTTTTTTTTGTGGCCAAGAAAGATGGTTCATTAAAACCTTGTATTGTCTATCGTTCCCTTAACAAGATGACGGTTAAATATCAGTACCCGTTACCCCTGATGTCTGATTTATTCTCCAGAGTTAAAAGTGCCTGCTGGTTTACTAAGCTTGACCTCAGGGGGGTGTATAATCTTATTCACATCAAGCACGGGGATGAATGGAAGACGGCGTTTAATACTCCGGAGGGACATTTTGAGTACCAGTACCTGGTGATGCCTTTTGGGCTCACTAATGCCCCTTCTGTCTTCCAATCTTTTATGAACGATATTTTCCGGGACTTTGTGGATAAGTTTTTGATCATTCATCTGGATGATATTTTGATCTTTTCCAGTGATTGGGATTCTCATGTGGAACATGTCCGGACTGTGTTCCAGATTTTGAGGGAAAATGCTCAGTATGTTAAGGATCGAAGTGTCTCTTTGGTATACAGAGGATTTAATTTTTGGGATTCATTTTGTCCCCATCTGCTATTGAAATGGACCCGACCAAGGTACAGGCCATTTATGGTTGGGTTCAGCCCACTTCTTTGAAGGCTCTCCAGAAGTTTTTGGGTTTTGCTAATTTCTATCATAAATTTATAGGTAATTTTTCTGGTATTGTTAAACCACTGACTGATCTGACCAAGAAGGGCGCTGATGTGCTGAACTGGTCTCCAGAGGCTCTCAGCATTTCAGGAGCTTAAGCGGAGATTCACTTCTACTCCAATTTTACGGCAACCTGATGTCTCACTTTCATTTCAGGTGGAGGTAGATGCTTCGGAGATTGGTGCAGGAGCTGTTTTGTCCCAAAAAGATCCAGTGACTTCTAAAATGAATCCCTGTGCCTTCTTTTCTCGAAAGTTCTCCCCATCTGAACACAACTATGACGTAGGGAATCGGGAATTGTTGGCCATGAAATGAGCATTTGAAGAGTGGAGACATTGGCTGGAGGGAGCTAGACATCAAGTTGTGGTCCTCACCGACCACAAGAATTTGATTTATCTGGAGTTGGCCAAACGCTTGAATCCTAGACAGGCTAGGTGGGCCTTGTTTTTCACACGTTTTCATTTTGTGGTCTCTTTTCTTCCGGGCACTAAGAATGTTAAGGCAGACGCCCTTTCTAGGAGTTTCTTTGCTGATTCTCTTATTGTGATCAAGCCTACTACCATCCTAGGTGAGGGGGTAGTTCTTTCTGCCATTTCGCTCGATTTGAGACGCACCCTGGAGGAATTTCAGGAGGATAAACCTGAGTGTTGTCCTATGGGAAAATTGTATGTTCCTGACCAGTGGAGGAAGAGAGTGATGTCTGAAATTCATTGCTCTGCATTGGCTGGTCATCCAGGTATTTTTGGTACCAGAGATTTGGTGAGTCGGTCATTTTGGTGGCCTGCTTTATTTCGTGATGTCAGGAATTTTGTGCAGTCCTGTGGGACTTGTTCTCGGTCTAAACCCTGTTCTCGTTCTAGTGGGTTGTTGATGCCCCTGCCGGTGCCCAAGAGGCCATGGACCCATATATCAATGGATTTTATTTCTGATCTTCTTGTCACTCAGATAATGACTGTTATCTGGGTGATTTGTGATAGATTTTCTAAGATGGTCCATCTTGTACCACTCCCAAGTTTGCCATCTTCCTCAGAGTTGGTGCCCTTGTTTTTACAACAGGTGGATTGGTTGCATGGGATTCCTGAGAACATTGTGTCGGACAGAGGAGTCCAGTTTGTTTCCAGATTCTGGAAAGCCTTTTGTTCCAATCTGGGAATTCAGTTATCTTTCTCCTCTGCGTTTCCTCCTCAGACCAATGGGCAGACAGAGAGAACAAACCAGACTTTGGAGTCCTATTTGAGATGTTTTATATCTGCTGATCAGGATGACTGGATCTCATTTTTGCCCTTGGCTGAATTCGCGCTAAACAATAGAGCTAGTTCTGCCACTTTGATGTCACCCTTTTTCTGTAACTTTGGGTTTCATCCTCGATTTTCTTCAGGGCAAGTGGACTCTTCAGCCTGCCCAGGTGTGGACACTGTGATAGAGAGAATGCAGATTTGGGACCAAGTGGTGGATAAGTTGTCACTCTCTCAGGAAAAGACCCAGCGGTTTTCCAACCGGCATAGAACCATTGGTCCCCGGTTTAAAGTCGGTGATATGGTTTGGTTGTCAACAAAGAATATCTCTATGAAGGTTGCGTCTCCAAAGTTCAAGCCAAGATTTATTGTACCTTACAAGATTTTGGAGATTCTTAATCCTGTTTCTTTTCGATTGGCTCTTCCAGTTACGTTTAAGATCCATAAAGTATTTCACAAATCTCTGTTGAAGAGGTTTGTTGAGCCACTAGTTCCTGTGGCGGTGCCTCCTAACCCTGTATTGGTTGAAGGCAATGTGGAATATGAGGTAGAGAAAATATTGGATTTTCGTTTGGCTAGACGGGGGACTCCAGTATTTGGTCAAATGGAAGGGTTATGGCCAGGAGGATAATTCTTGGGTCTCTGCCTCTAACATTCATGCCACTAGATTGGTTCGTGCTTTTCCTGATCGGCCTGGTGGCGTGAATGAGGGTTCGGTGACTCCTCCTCAAGGAGGGGGTACTGTTGTGAACTCATTTTCTGGTCTGCCTCTGGTTTCTGGTGAGGGAGCTGGTTGTGCTGACAGATGAATTGTGAGTCCTCTTTCCGGGCTCCCTCTGGTGGTGGCAGGAGGTAATGAAGCTGATCTAATTAGCAGAGACCTGCCACCTGATAATGAGGAAGAGGAGTTGACATCTGGAGTCTCAGACTGGATTTAAGACAGCCGACTCCCTATTCCCATGCTGATGATTTTTTCCTGCCTCCTGAGGTCTTAGTTTCCAGCTCAGTTCCTGCCTTCTCAAGCTAAGTTGTCTTTGCTAATGTTCACATTTGATTTGGTTTGGTCTATTCAGTTTTTTGTGTGGTCAGCCAACCCCGGCTGGGGCTGTGCTGAATTTCCACTCTTATGTCACTGTATTTGCCAGCTTGCTTTTTTGTCCCTTATTAGATTGGCCACTTTTTGCTCTGTTCTCAGAATATGCCAGAGTGCTGATATAGTGGGAGAAGTCTAGTGACTACAGGATTTTTTTTGCTATCAGAAGTGTTGGACATTTTTGCAGGGTCTTTTGGCATGATTGCAGACAGTATCTTTCCTTTCCTGTCCTTTCTAGTTAGTGTGGGCCCCATCGCTTGCTCAGCCTATTTTCCTACCTGTGTTTGTGTTTTCATCTTGTCTCACCATCAATACATGTGTGGGGGCTGTCTATTCCTTTGGGGTCTGCTCTGGGGCAGTTTTAGATTTCTCTGTTTCTTGCTTTAGGCTTATTTAGTCCTCCGGCTGTGATGAGGCATCTAGAATCATCGTAGGTATGCTCCACGGCTGCTGTTAGCTGTGTGGTTAGGATCAGGGATCTGCAATCCGTGTAGTTACCAACCTCTCTGGTTTTCTGTGACTTAGCTTGGTCTTGTTTTCCTCCTTGGTGACCCATTCATAACACTGGCTGGTATCACAGAAAAATAGAAGATATCTGGGTGTGACTCTGGAAAACAAGCCAATGAGATATTCCATTTTTCCAGACCTACACCTTACAGAGCTGTCGGCTTTTCAAACAGTTTTGTATATCTGCTGTTTGATTGCAGTCTAAACTAGACAGAGACAGCGTGTGTCAGTCCGTATGTAAAAAGACTGAGATTAACAATTTTCCATACAGACACTGTATAGCAGTGTAGGCTCCTCACACACTATCGTGTACTGGCTGGTATCACGGACAAATAGAAGCTATCTAGGTGTGACTCGGGAAAAACAAGCCGAGGAGATTTTCCATTTTTCCAGACCTACACCTTATAGAGCTGTCAGCTTTTCAAACAGTTTCATATATCTGCTGTTTGATAACGGTCAAAACTAGACAGAGACAGCGTGTTTCAGTACGTATGCAAATAGACGGAGATTGACAATTTTCCATACAGACACCGTGTAGCAGTGTACGCTCCTCACACACTACCGTGTACCAGCTGGTATCACAGACAAATAGAAGCTATCTGTGTGTGACTCTGGAAAAACAAACCGAGGAGATTTTCCTTTTTTCCAGACCTACACCTTAGAGAGATGTCCGCTTTTCAAACAGTTTCGTATATCTGCTGTTTGATAATGGTCAAAACTAGACAGAGACAGCATGTGTCAGTCTGTATAAAAATAGATGGAGATTGACAATTTTCCATACACACACCATATAGCTGTGTACGCTCCTCACACACTACCGTGTACCGGCTGGTATCACGGACAAATAGAAGCTATCTGTGTGTGACTCTGGAAAAACAAACCAAGGAGAATTTCCATTTTTACAGACCTACACCTTATAGAGCTGTCAGCTTTTCAAACAGTTTCGTATATCTGCTGTTTGATAATGGTCAAAACTAGACTGAGACAGCGTCTGTCCGTCCGTATACAAATAGATGGAGATTGACAATTTTCCATACAGACACCGTATAGTGGTGTACGCTCCTCACACACTACTTTGTACTGTCTTGCATCACGGACAAATAGAAGCTATCTGTGTGTGACTTTGGAAAAACAAGCTGAGGAGATTTTCCATTATTCCAGACCTACACCTTTGAGAGCTGTCCGCTTTTCAAGCAGTTTCGTATATATGCTGTTTGATAACGGTCAAAACTAGCAGAGACAGCATGTGTCAGTCTGTATAAAAATAGACGGAGATTGACAATTTTCCATACACACACCGTATAGCTGTGTACACTCCTCACACACTACCGTGTACCGGCTGGTATCACGGACAAATAGAAGCTATCTGTATGTGACTCTGGAAAAACAATCCAAGGAGATTTTCCACTTTTCCAGACCTACACCTTAAAGATCTGTCCGCTTTTCAAACAGTTTTGTATATCTGCTGTTTGATAATGGTCAAAACTAGACAGAGACCGCGTGTGTCAGTCCGTATAAAAATAGACGGAGATTGACAATTTTCCATACACACACCGTATAGAGCTGTCCGATTCTCAAACAGTATTGTATATCTGCCGTTCGCATTACAGTCACATCTATACAGAGTCAGCGTGTGTGTGTGACACTTCGTAAATACATATACGGAGATTGTTAGTTACACAAAAAACGTATACAACTGTACACCTCTGATACAGTTCCTTATATCTGCTTGTTGGATTACAGTGAAATACATATTGTGAGAGCGTCTGTGACTAACAAAATACACTCACTGGCCACTTTATTAGGTACACCATGCTAGTAACGGGTTGGACCCCCTTTTGCCTTCAGAACTGCCTCAATTCTTCGTGGCAGAGATTCAACAAGGTGCTGGAAGCATTCCTCAGAGATTTTGGACCATATTGACATGATGGCATCACACAGTTGGCGCAGATTTGTCGGCTGCACATCCCTGATGCGAATCTCCCGTTCCACCACATCCCAAAGATGCTCTATTGGATTGAGATCTGGTGACTGAGGAGGCCATTTGAGTACAGTGAACTCATTGTCATGTTCAAGAAACCAATCTGAGATGATTCGAGCTTTATGACATGGCGCATTATCCTGCTGAAAGTAGCCATCAGATGTTGGGTACATTGTGGTCATAAAGGGATGGACATGGTCAGCAACAATACTCAGGTAGGCTGTGGCGTTGCAACGATGCTCAATTGGTACCAAGGGGCCCAAAGAGTGCCTAGAAAAAATTCCCCACACCATGACACCACCACCACCAGCCTGAACCGTT
Source organism: Dendrobates tinctorius (assembly GCF_039654945.1). Lineage (NCBI taxonomy): Eukaryota > Metazoa > Chordata > Amphibia > Anura > Dendrobatidae > Dendrobates > Dendrobates tinctorius. The sequence goes on along the minus strand of NW_027361701.1, from coordinate 7,431,376 downwards.
GATACAAGGCAGGATGGATCCATGCTTTCATGTTGTTTACGCCAAATTCTGACCCTACCATCCGAATGTCGCAGCAGAAATCGAGACTCATCAGACCAGGCAACGTTTTTCCAATCTTCTACTGTCCAATTTCGATGAGCTTGTGCAAATTGTAGCCTCAGTTTCCTGTTCTTAGCTGAGAGGAGTGGTACCCAGTGTGGTCTTCTGCTGCTGTAGCCCATCTGCCTCAAAGTTCGACGCACTGTGCGTTCAGAGATGCTCTTCTGCCTACCTTGGTTGTAATGGGTGGCAATTTGAGTCACTGTTGCCTTTCTATCAGCTCGAACCAGTCTGCCCATTCTCCTCTGACCTCTGGCATCAACAAGGCATTTCCGGCCACAGAACTGCCGCTCACTGGATTTTTTTTCTTTTTCGGACCATTCTCTGTAAACCCTAGAGATGGTTGTGCGTGAAAATCCCAGTAGATCAGCAGTTTCTGAAATACTCAGACCAGCCCTTCTGGCACCAACAATCATGCCACGTTCAAAGGCACTCAAATCACCTTTCTTCCCCATACTGATGCTCGGTTTGAACTGCAGGAGATTGTCTTGACCATGTCTACATGCCTAAATGCACTGAGTTGCTGCCATGTGATTGGCTGATTAGAAATTAAGTCTTAACACACAGTTGGACAGGTGTACCTAATAAAGTGGCCAGTGAGTGTATATACGTAGTTTTAATTTTTTTAATACACCTTACACAGGTGGACGCTCCTCATACAGTACCATCTCTCTGCTGGTATTTTTGGTACATTTTCCCAAACATGAGGAAGTATGGTGGAAGAGGCCGTGGACGTGGGCAGGGGGGCGCAGCTGGTACTGATGGTGGTGGTGCATCGGCTGGTTCTGGCAAAAGCACAAAAGCAGCTAAGGCAGGAGGTGTTGAGCCTGCATCATCGTCTGGTCCAAGAAGGCCTGTAAGGTTGCCTTTTCTTGGAGTAGGAAAACCGCTTTTAAAGCCGGAGCATCAGGAACAGGTTTTGGCGTATATTGCCGAAACAGCCACCAGCTCTATTGCCTCCTCTGCTGAACGTTCGAAACCTGCAAGCACGGAGTCGTCAGTGCAGGGTTCTGGTCAGGAAAAACACTTGTCCTTGTGTCCTTCACCCCCACCAAAAGTTAAGGATGCGGCAGCCCACACTTCAGATTACTCTATGGAGCTCTTTTCACATACCATGCCTGGGTTATCCAGTCAAATCCTGAATTCCCCAGTCAAAGATGAATCTGACATGGAGTGCACTGATGCACAGCAACTGCTAGATGATTCTGCTGGTACATTGACCCAGAGCACTTCATTGCCCTCGCAGTCTATTGAGCCAGAATCTGACCCTGATGAAACTCAGGTGCCCCTTCCCGCATACTATACCACCTTACACGGTGACACAGAGGAAGGTAAAGAGGAAGGTGCAGATGACTTTGAAGTGGAGGTGATAGATGACCCAGTTCTTTACCCAGATTGGCATCCATTGGGGGAGGAGGGTGGCGCTAGCAATAGTTCAGATAAGGAGAAGGATCCGCAGCAGTCATTGACATCGCAGCAGCGGTTATCTGGCAGGCCCGTAGCTGTCCAAAAACGTGGACCAAAAACTAAAAGAGTTGCAGGACAGCTTGGCCAGACGGTCAACTTAGCACAGCGTGCAAGGCCAGAAAATGTATACCATAGTAGGAAGAGTGCAGTGTGGCACTTATTTGTCCAAAATCCTACTGATGGGGCAAAGGTTACCTGTAAGAAGTGCGGAAGGACCTTTAGCCGAGGTAAACAACTCAGAAATTTGAATACCAGTTGCATGCTTAGGCAACATGCACTTGCAAGCGTGGACGGACTACAAAACCTCAGGTAGCATATGTGCACCTGCTCCAACTGAAGGTAGCCAGCAACGCTCCATCATTTCCCCCACTGTAAGACCACCGCCACCATTAAGCACACCACCAGCACTAAATGTGGAGGTGTCGTCGCAAGGCCAAAGCACTCAGGGAATCACAATGGTTTTGCAACACAACACTGAATCTAGGCCATCACCACCAATACCATCACCAACCCCCTCTCACTCCATCCGGTCCACCGCTACTTCCCCCATATGCAGCTCTCCAGTCCAGCTCACCCTACCAGACACTCTGAGTAGGACAAGAAAGTACTCATCCTCTCATCCACGTACACTGTGTTTGAACGCCTACATTGACAAACTAATCTCATTAGAGATGATGCCCTACTGTTTGGGTGAAAGCAAAGCTTTTCGCGAGCTCATGGCCTACGCTGTCCCACGCTATGACCTACCCAGACTACACTTCTTTTCTCGAAAAGCCATCCCTGCCCTCCACCGGCATGTGAAAGACCGCATTGTCCATGCACTAAAACAGTCAGTGAGTGGAAAGGTGCACCTCACAACAGATGCATGGACCAGCAGGCATGGCCAGGGCCGTTACGTGTCCATCACTGCACACAGGGTTAATGTGGTGGATGCAGGCTCCACAGGGGACAGTGGCGGTGGAACAGTGCTGCCTAGCCCACGGTATAGGAAACAGTTGGCTATAGGCTTTCGGCCCTCCTCGTCCTCCTTCTCCATCAGTGAAAGCTCGTCCACAGAGCGCAGTCGCACGAACACTCCATCCGCAGCTGGCAGTGTTGCACACGAGGTGTCCCACTATCGAACAGCTAGTGGTAAGCGTCAGCAGGCTGTGTTAAAGATGATGTCTTTGGGCGACAACAGACACACCGCGGAGGTACTGGCCGACTACTTGCAGTGACAAACTGAGTCATGGCTGGGCAGTCTACATCTTGAGGCAGGCAAGGTAGTCAGTGATAACGGCCATAATTTTGTGACAGCCATAGCCCGTGCAAAACTCACACACATACCTTGCCTGGCTCACACTTTGAACCTGGTGGTGCAGTGCTTCCTTAATAATTATCCAGAGTTAACATCCCTGCTACGTAAGGTGCGAAGACTGTGCTCGCACATCCGTCCCTCAAACATCCACTCCACTCGTATGAATAAGCTGCAGCGTTTGCTCCACCTCCCCATGCACCGCCTAATCATAGAAGTTGCAACAAGGTGGAACTCCACCCTGCACATGGTTGAGAGGCTGTATGAACAGAGGCAGGCTGTAATGCATTTGTGGGAGGATACACGGGCAGGCAGTTTGAGGGAAAATATGGAATTGTCGGGTGTGCAGTGGTCAAAGCTGAAAGACCTCTGTAAAGTCCTTCAGTGTTTAGAGGAATGCACACGGCTGGTAAGCGCAGACGACGCCATCATAAGCATGAGCATCCCACTTATGCGTCTGCTCATGCAAAGTTTGATGCACATTAAGGATCAGGCTTCGGCAGCGGAGGAGGAGAAGGGAAGCCTTAATGACAGTCAGCCATTGTCTGGTCAGGGAACTGTCCTGGACAAGGTGGAGGAAGAAGAGGAATAGGAGGAGGAGGAAGGGGATGATTATTTTGGGCAGGAGGATGCTTCTCAGGGGGCAAGAGAAAATGTTGGCATTCCAAGGTCAGGTACAGTGTTAGTGCATGACTGTAGGGATGTGCATTTGACAGAAAGTGCTCCTCCACCCAGCAGTGGCACTGCAGCATTGACACCTGGAACATTGGCCCACATGTGCGATTATGCCTTGCGGATCCTAAAAAGGGACCCCAGCATTGCCAAAATGATGAGGGATGACGACTACTGGCTGGCCAGCATCCTTGATCCATGCTACAAAGGCAAATTATACAACATCATGCCACAGGAGAACCTAGAGATAATATTGGCTAACAAACAAGCAACTCTGGTAAACCATTTGTTTGAGACTTTCCCAGCACACAGCAGCGGTGCTGGTTCTGCCACGAGCCGTAGTGGGCACAATGGAAGAGGTGTTTCTGTTGCACACAGCCGAAGTGGCGTTGGATACAGGGGTTTAATGACCATGTTGTGAAATTATTTCTCAAGTACCGCTCACACAACTGCTAATACTGCATCGATTAACAGTGACAGGAGACAGCAGTTGTCAACTATGGTTACAAACTACTTCTCCTCCCATATCGATTTTCTCCCTCACAGGTCATTCCCCTTTGACTATTGGGCCTCTAAACTGGACACCTGGCCTGAATTGGCACAATATGCCTTACAGGAGCTCGCTTGCCCTGCTGCTAGTGAATAAATAGAGAAAAGCTACTGACAAGAAATGCAGGGATCACTGTGAAAATGCAAAAATGTTTTATTGGTAACAGAAGGACAAAAAAACCATATAAAAACATTTAAAAGTCATACAATGACATGAAACACGCACAAGGGCTCAAAATAGAGCCCACAAAACTCACTCCAGTAGGTGGGCATACATAAATGGCTCTAGAATAAAAGATGTACAATAACATGCCTGCAACAGTGAAACATATTCAAAAGTATGCAATCATACACGGATCACAATAATCCAAAAATCAACCCATTAGAATGGACTATTATGCAACCATAAATGCAGAATACAAAGAATGCAGGCAAAAAAAGCCATGAGAATTTTCACATTAAGGCAGTATGCAAAGCTGTATTACAAGAGGGTTGGACAACCTATGAGGCCAATGGCAAACATAATAGTTCTTATCCAAGATAAAGTGCAAAAGGTCTACTATAAAAGAATCATGGTGTCGATCGCCAGTAGAATGTTGGTCCAAGAAAAAAGTGACCTCTTGAATCCCCAAATCGTTCCGGATATTAGTGTACAAGGATTCAACATCCAGGGTAACTAAAAAAGTGCCAGGAGAAATGATCAAATCTTTCAACAAAATCAATAAATGTGAGGTATCCTTAACATAGGAATTCAGAATGGAAACCAAAGGCTGGAGAAAAGGGCTGTTTACGTTGATTTTTTTCTATTTTGTGTTTGATCGGGTATTCTATAGACAGGTGTCTGGGACTGTGATGGGTGCACGTTTTGCACCTTCGTATGCCAATCTATTTTTGGGGTGGTGGGAGTTGACTCGAGTGTATGTGTCACCAGAATTTAAAGACCATGTTTTTAGATGGTGGCGCTACACTGACGATGTTCTGCTATTGTGGACGGGGCCTCTGGAGAAGTGCAAAGAATTTGTAGATTGCCTTAATGACAACGCCTTAAATATTCACCTCACGGCTAACTTTGCAGGTTTGGCTACTGAATTCTTGGATCTTAATCTGGTCATCGAGGGGTCATCCATTCAAACCACCTTAAATCGGAAGCCGACTTCTACCAACAGTATTTTACACTATTCGAGCTTCCATCCTGAGCATTTGAGGGATGGAATTCCGAAAAGACAATTCTTCAGATTAAAAAGAAATTGTTCGAAACAACAAGATTTTTTGATACAAGCCAAGGATCTGACAAGACGTTTCCAAAACAGGGGATACCCACGTAAGGTAATATCTCGGGCCTTTCAGTCAGCTAGAGACAGGGATCGTGTTGATCTACTTGGCCCACGATCTCCTAGAGTCAACAAATCTCTTGGCCTGATAACCACCTATAATAACCAGTGGCGAGATTTACGGGGTATCCTGACGAAATATTGGGGTATGTTAGTCAATGAGCCTAAACTTGCACCACATTTAGCGCCATATCCTACCCTTATCGCTAGAAAGGCCCAGACTCTTAAAGATTCCTTGTGCCACAGTCATTTTAAGTGACGCGTATGTAATTTGAATAGGGGTGTACGTTTTTTGGGGACTTTTGCCTGTGGCCACTGCAATATTTGTCATCTAACTGTGGGTAGCGAAGGAGTAATTATCCCTACTTTGACTTTTCCTGTTGTCTCTAAGGCATTCTTTAATTGTAGGTCCAGGAATCTTGTTTATGCCCTAGTTTGCCAATGTCCAAAAATTTATGTGGGACAAACCACACAAGAACTCCGGAAGAGGATCGAACAGCATCACTCTAATATTAACACTGCAAGAGCAGACCGTGAAAAAGGTAAACCTCTTACTTCAGTAGTCATGCATTTTTTGTGTGAACACAATGGCCGCTGTACTGGCATCAGGGTCTTGGGCCTTGAGGCAGTACAGACTAACATAAGAAGGGGAAATATTTCATTGGAACTATTGAGGCGTGAATCCAGGTGGATTTATGACCTTTGGAGTCGATCCCCTCTGGGATTAAATGAGGAGCTCTTATTCACTGGTTATTACAAACAAATTTGATTGACCGGATAATCATGTTCCTCTCCCCCTTTCTTTTCATCTTTAGGTCTTGGACCCCATTTCCTTGGGCTAAATAGCTTGGACCTTCCATTTTGGATGTTTTCTCATGTTTTGGCCTGCATATTTTCATGTATTGGCTTGCATACTTCATGTGGATCATACATCCCTAGCAGCCTCTCGGATTAAGTCTATTCCTGGACTTTCTACTGTGGATGCAGTTTCGTATTCCATATTTGGTTGGATCTATACTAAGAAGCCTCATCCTTGAAGACATTTGGATACTAATTCGGATTCAGATTGGCGTCGTTGTTCCAAATTCTGGACATGTTTGTTTCAATTTTTCATGTTCCAGTATCATTCCCCAGTGTTTTCTTATATCGTGTGTTTACACCTTTTTGGTCACCAATGGTATTACAACCTTTATTCTTATATGGGTAAAAAATTATGCCCCTATGTCTACCAATTGTTTTCTGTGGCCCAGTGAGTGTTGACCCGGGGGTGGAGCTTGCAGAGTTTTATTTCTTTGTGTCCAACCTTATTATTATTAGATCAAATTACTTATTATATACATATGTAATTAGGGGTGGAGCTTGTGGTGTACCATCTACCCTTGTTTGGTTTATTGACCAATCGGGGAAGAAACTCCTTTCATCAGTATAACAACTATTATAAAGTCCTTATCCAACCTTTCTCTCATGACATTTCTGTATTGAGTCTTTTCTCAAGTGTGAACTGTGACAGATCAGATTCTGTTGCAGGTTTCAGTAATCCTGCAGCTTAATTTTTGGTTAAAATTTCCCAAGTAATATGTTAAGTCTTACTTGACATTTATTCATGTTTGGGCAGTTTGGCATTTGCCATCTTTATATCTGAACTTTGACACCTGTTGTAATAATTGTATGTTGGGTATTTTGACATTGCTATTATTGCTGGTGGGGATCTCTGTTCTGGGTACCACCAGCACATAAAAATCAATAATAAAAATAAAAATAATTTTTTCGGTACGCCTGACAGAATTTTTCCATCTGACCTACACTCATGCCTGAGTTACAGAATAACTAATAACTAGGCGTCTATACTTTAACTTTGTACGGTATACCTTCCTTGTTTATGCGCTTTATGTCAGTGTTTTTACATGGAACACCGCACTTCATTTTGGTAATATTTTCCTAATGTAACAACTATGTGTGGTTCACGCTTGCGCAGTGGGGATAGATATGGCACATAGCCGTATACCCAGTGCAGGTTGCATGTTTGTGTGTTTTGGCTTTTGTAATATATGCCTTTTATTGGTGCGGCGTTGGATATATGTGTTTGTGTAGTATTGATATAACACACACTTAAGGATGATGGCGCCATTTATATATTTCGTGCTATATTTTATGGATTAAATACAGCATATGCTCTCTTTGCTAATGCGCCTGCGCAGCTGGTATTCACCACGTCACACATTTTTTCTGACGCCCCCTGTCTGGTACCATGACAACTAGAGTTGAGCGACTTTTGGTTTTTTATGGTCGAGTTTCGTTTCGTGAAACCCGACTTTTCCAAAAGTCGGGTTGAGCAAGATCGTCCGATTATAGGGAAAAGTCGGGGTCGTCCCGAAACACGAAACCCAATGTAAGTCAATGGGGAATTAAAGTCGGCAGTGAGAGGAGGACAGGAAACACACCTACAGTGCTCATTTGAATGCCAAAAGCATCAATTCTTCTTACTTAAGCTGGTCAACCTTAATTAACTTCATAATACAAGTTACGCACTGAAAAATGGGGGTTATTTGGCTAAAGTTGTGGGGGGGTAGGGCTGGCTCCAGGTTTTCATGTGCCCTGGGCGAAAGAGCGCCCCTTTAACACATAATACCAGAACTCATCATGCTCCAATACGGCAGAGAAATAGCGGTATAGTACAATGAAAAATACTTCACTTTTTACATCTCATGACGAGGCCCATCTATTTCTCCATACAGAATCATTGGTCCCATATAATGTTTGAAACAGTATATGATGAGCTCCACATAATGCTACAGTATATGTTGGTCCCCATGGATGAAGCTCCACTGTCTTATGGGCCCAAATAATGCTCCAAACATAATGGGCCCCATTTCTAATGCTCTAGTGTATAATGGGCCCTGTAAATGCTGCTCCAGTGTCTGATGTCCACCTTTGGAATGTTCCAGTGTATGGTGGGCCCCATCTATCATTCTCCAGAGTATAGTGCTCCCCAAAAATTGCTGTCCCAACATTGAAAACAATCAAATAAGTCTCCTCGCTAGGGAATCCCTGTACTAGTCTGGACTCCTCGTCGTCCCCATCTTCCATCTCACTGCACAGTATTTCAACCTTGCAAGTGCTGTGATCCTGAGCAAGCGGGGGGGCCCACTCGTTGGCGACGGCACTGGCACAGGGCCCCTGTGTCTGATGTGTCTGATGGCGGGTGGGCCGAACCTGCACTTTCATCTGCAGCTTCCTCTTTGTCACCGTGTAAGATGGAACTGTATATGGGAAGGGTAACCTGAGTTTCATCAGGGTCAGATTCAGGCCGGGTAGCATGCGAGGGGAATGTAGTGGTCTGGGTCAATGTACCAGCAGATTCATCGAGCAGTGGCTGGGCATCAGTGCACTTGTGTCGCCCCCAGGAGTACGGTCGCCACAGTGGCATTACCTTCCTCCTAGGGAGTGTGATGTCATGCTTGGGAGCAACGAAGGATCTCTCTAGCAGGTTAACTGATTGGGCGGCGTTATTCCCACGAGTCATGACCCTCCAAACAGCGTTCATGAAGGCAAAGTGTTTGTTTTACGTGGGCAGTATGGTTGCAAAGCTGAACCTTAAAGGAATGTCCAGAAGGGCACACCAGGAGTGGAGCCTACGGCGTAATTTGACTCAACACGGGCAACCTCAACCATGCCAGCTACAGAACAGATGCACACATTGCAAGCTTAATTCCGTTAACGAACGAGACTCCGTCATGCCCCGCGGTCCGAGTCTGGCTTACTAGAGGGACACGTGAGGCTCTGGCACATGAGATTGGCCAATAACTGGTGTGTCATGCCCTTACATGTCCGTGGCTGCATGTGTGCTACACTGAAAAGGCCAGCGTTTGTCGCTTACAGGTGCAGATAACCCGCTGAACAACGTTAGTGATGGGGATCACTGATTACAATTATTACTCGCGAACGATGATTTCCCAGTAAGTGCAGGTCAACCGCAGTTCCGGAATTAGGCCTAACCGTCATTCCTGAAAAAATGAAAAACTTACGTGTGCAAACCACAGGTGCTGTAGCTTGCTTAACAGCTCGCCAGCCGTTCTCACGCCCAGTATGGCAAAGGTGAGAAAGGGTACCGTATCCCCGGATAACATGTATGGATAGCGTACACATTCAAAATATATGTCTATACATCAGGAGGCAGGCTCAGACGGTGTTAGGCCCAGTATGGCTTGCACATGATTGCACAAAGGTGAGAAAGGGTACCGTATCCCCGGATAACATGTATGGATAGCGTACACATTCAAAATATATGTCTATACATCAGGAGGCAGGCTCAGACGGTGTTAGGCCCAGTATGGCTTGCAAGTGATTGCACAAAGGTGAGAAAGGGTACCGTATCCCCGGATAACATGTATGGATAGCGTACACATTCAAAAGATATGTCTATACATCAGGAGGCAGGCTCAGACGGTGTCAGGCACAGTATGTGTCATGATCCAGTGTTGGATCTGGCGGTATTAAATGCATTAAGTGAACTTTTTTTCCTTTGGTTCCAAAGTGTGTCGTGATAGCCCCCGGTGGCCATTAGAATTATCACACATGGTGTCGTTCATTCTAAGTTGCCCGGTGGTGGGGAATGGTATCACACCTTAGGTTTAGGTTAATGTTCACTTAATTGTGGATCAGGTGTGACACCCTATAAAGGTGTGCTCAGGGTATGCAATCATCGTTGGTGATAGTTGTTCATTTGCAACCAACCTTGGTGGTGGAAGGAGCTGGAGAGATTGCTCAGCTCGATCTGAGTCCTGGTGTGGAAGGAGTCACAGAAGGGAGTTCTTTGCAGCGCTGACTGAACTTGGTGGCAGCTATTCAGGAGGAAGGCTGCAGTCGGTTGCTGGACTCTGTGCTGGAGCATTTGCACAGAGAGAGCTAAGTTCTATTTCCCCTGTTTGTGACTTTCCTTATGTGTGATCTAGTGCAGTGGTGGGATTAGTTTCCGCACCGGCCAATGCCCTAGCGAGGGACTAGGTTCAGGGCGAGTCAGGGCATAAGGTTCGCGTGCGGCGACAGGTTCGGAGCCTGTATAGGGAATGTAAGGAGTGCAGGGACGCTTCCTCAGGGGAGCTCAGGAGGTCTCCATGTCCCTATTCCCTATTACAGGGCCCACCACTGTAATTGTTCCTGTGTTTCCCCTTATTATTTAAATTCGCCAGCTGGAGGCGGGGTATCCAGTTTTACGTTTACTTTTTAAATTCGCCAGCTGGAGGCGGTGTATCCGGCTGCACGTCCCGGTATTATTTAAATTCGCCCCGCTGGAGGCGCTGTGTCCAGTCCCACATTGACCGTTACAGTATGGCTTGCAAGTGATTGCACAAAGGTGAGAAAGGGTACCGTATCCCCGGATAACATGTATGGATAGCGTACACATTCAAAATATATGTCTATACATCAGGAGGCAGGCTCAGACGGTGTTAGGCCCAGTATGGATTGAACGTGATTGTACAAAGGTGAGAAAGGGTACCGTATCCCCGGATAACATGTATGGATAGCGTACACATTCAAAATATATGTCAATACACCAGGAGTCAGGCTCAGACGGTGTCAGGCACAGTATGGATTTGACGGCCCAGACTACACAGCGGAGGAGCAGGGAGAGGTAAAGATTGCAAATGCTGGGGCCCTGCCCAAGCAAGGGGGCCCACTCGTGGGCGTCGGTACTGGCACTGGGCCCCTCATAGTACGGCGGTGTGTCTGATGGCGGGTGTGCACCACCACCGTCAGAGACACTTGATTGCACTATGAGGGACCCTGTGCCAGTGCCCGCGCCCAAGAGTCGGCCTACCCACCTGTCCAGGGCAACGGCACTCGCACGGTGTCGTGCGGTAGGTGGTGACCCCGGCCATGGGGGGGGAGGCAGCACAGTTAGGGAGTTTTAGAAAGTGGCATATGCTGACGTTGGACATTCAGCTGATGCAAAAGGCGAAATAGGTCAAGTCCCAGGAAGAGGTGGACCAAAGCAAGCCATTTTTCTGTCACCCTATGTGTCATCAGGGGAAGGTGGGACAAAATCCTTGGAAACCCATGCATGGTTCATTTTAATGAAGGTTAGTTCATCCACATTTTGGGTTGACAGACGGGTCCTTTTTTCTGTCAGGATTGATCCAGCTGCACTGAAGACTCTTTCCGATAGCACACTTGCAGCTGGGCAAGCGAGCTCCTGTAAGGCATATTGTGCCAATTCAGGCCAGATGTCCAGTTTAGCAGCCCAATAGTCAAAGGGGAATGACCTGTGTGGGAGAACATCGATATGGGAGGAAAAGTAGTTTGTAACCATAGTTGACAACTGCTGTCTCCTGTCACTTTCCATCGATGCTGTATTACCAGTTGTGTGAGCGGTACTTGAAATATCAGTCCACAACATTGTCCTGAAATCCCTGTCTCCAACGCCACTTCTGCTGTGTGCACCATGAACACCTCTGCCAAGCTGCCCCCGGCCCGTACGGCTCGTGTGAGAACCATCACCGCTGCTGTGTGCTGGGAATGCCTCAAGCAACCGATTTACCAGAGTTGCTTGTTTATTAGCCAATATTAGTTCAAGGTTCTCCTGTGGCATGATGTTTTGTAATTTGCCTTTATAGCGTGGATCCAGGATGCTGGCCAACCAGTAGTCGTCATCGTTCATCATTTTGGCAATGCGGGGGTCCCTTTTTAGGATCCGCAAGGCATAATCTGACATGTGGGCCAATGTTCCCGGTGTCAATGATGCACTGCGAGTGCTGGTTGGAGGAGCACTTTCTGGCAAATCCACATCCCTCCAGTCACGCACAAACCCTGTACCAGACCTTGCCACGGCAACATTTTCACTTGCCCCACGAGATGCATCCTCCTCCCCTAAGTAATCATCCCCATCATCATCCTCCTCCTCCTCTTCTTCCTCCAACTCGTCCAGGAGAGGTCCCTGAGCAGACAATGGCTGAATGTCATCAAGGATTCCCTCCACCTCTTCCTCCTCGTCAACATTGGCTGCAGACGCCTGCTCCTTAAGGTGCATCAAAGTTTGCATGAGCAGACGCATAAGTGGGATGCTCATGCTTAGGATGGCGTCGTCTGCGTTTACCAGCCGTGTGTATTCCTCAAAACACTGAAGGACTTTACAGAGGTCTTTCAGCTTCGACCACTGCACACCTGTCAACTCCATGTCTGCTCTCAAAGTGCCTGGCCGTGTATCCTCCCACAAATGCATTATGGCCTGCCTCTGCTCACACAGCCGCTCCACCATGTGCAGGGTGGAGTTCCACCTTGTTGCAATGTCGATAATGAGGCGGTGGTTGGGAAGGTGGAGCAATCGCTGCAGCTTCTGCATACGAACGGAGTGTACAGGCGACCGGCGGATGTGCGCGCACAGTCTTCGCACCTTCTGGAGCAGGGCTGTTAACTCCGGATAATTTTTGAGGAAGCACTGCACCACCAGGTTCAAGGTGTGAGCCAAGCAAGGTATGTGGCTGAGTTTTGAAAGGGCTATGGCTGCCACAAAATTACGGCCGTTATCACTAACTACCTTGCCTGCCTCAAGATGTACACTGCCCAGCCATGACTCAGTTTGTCGCTTCAAGTACTCGGCCAGCACCTCGGCGGTGTGTCTGTCGCCCAAACACATCATCTGCAACACAGCCTGCTGACGCTTTCCACTAGCTGCTCGATAGGGGGACACCTCGTGTGCAACAGTGGCAGCTGCAGATGGAGTGCTCGTACGACTGCGCTCTGTGGACGAGCTTTCGCTTCTGGAGGAGGAGGAGGAGGGTGGAACGCCTACAGCCAACTGTTTCCTATACCGTGGGCTAGGCAGCACTGTCCCACCACCGCTGTCCCCTGCGGACCCTGCATCCACCACATTAACCCAGTGCGCAGTGATGGACACGTAACGGCCCTGGCCATGCCGACTGGACCATGCATCAGTTGTGAGGTGCACCTTTCCGCTCACTGACTGCTTGAGTGCATGGACAATGCGGTCTTTCACATGATGGTGGAGGGCTGGGATGGCTTTGCGAGAGAAGAAGTGGCGACTGGGTAGGTCATAGCGTGGTTCTGCATAGGCCATGAGTTCGCGGAAAGCTGTGCTTTCCACCAACCGAAAGGGCATCATTTCAAACGAGATTAGTTTGGCAATGTGGGCGTTCAAACCCAGTGTACGCGGATGAGAGACTGAGTACTTTCTTGACCTACTCATAGTGTCTGGGAGGGTGAGCTGGACTTGAGAGCTGCATATGGTAGAAGTAGCGGTGGACAGGGTGGACTGAGAGAGGGTTGATGATGGTGATGGAGTTGATGTTCTTTCTGATGGCCTAAATTCAGTATTTCGTTGATATAACAGTGGGATTCCCTGACTGCTGTGGCCTTGCAACGACACCTCAACATTTGCTGCTGTGCTAACCGGTGGGCTTACAGTGGGGGAAACAATGTAGCGTTGCTGACTACCTTCTTTGTGATCAGTTGCACATGTGGCACTTGAGGTTTGGTGTTGTGTCCACGCTTGCAAGTGCATGCTGGTTAAATGTCTAAGCATGCAACTGGTATTCAAGCTTTTCAGATTTTTCCCTCGGCTAAAGGTCTTTGCGCACTTCTTACAGATAACCTTGGCCTGATCATGAGGATTTTGTTCAAAAAAGTGCCACACTGCACTCTTTCTACTTTGGCAGACATTTTGCGGCCTAGCACTCTGTGATGTTTTGACCCTCTGGATAAGCTGTCCAGCAACTCTTTTGATTTTTGGAACCTGTCTTTGGAGTGCTCCGGGCCTGCCAGATAACAGCTGTTGCGATGTTGATGTCTGCTGTGGATGCTCCTCATCTGAGCTATTGGAAGCAGCACCCTCTTCGCCCAATGGATGCCAATCTGGGTCAACAACTGGGTCATCCATCACCTCCTCTTCAATGTCATGTGCACCTTCCTCTGTGTCACCGTGTATGGTGGTATAGTGTGCGGGAAGGGGCACCTGAGTCTCATCAGGGTCAGAATCTGGCTCTGTACACTGCGAGGACAATGTAGTGCTCTGAGTGAATGTACCAGCAGAATCAGCGGCTGTGCATCAGTGCACTCCATGTCAGATTCATCTTGGCCTGGGTAATTCACCATTTCACTTGATAATCCAGGCATGGTATGTGAAAACAGCTCCATGGAGTAATCAGTAGTATGGCCTGCGTCATCCTTCAATCTTGGTTGTGGTGAAGGACACAAGGAAAGGTGTGGTTCATGAACATGAGCCTCCAATGACGACTCAGTGCTTTTACTTTTTACAACTTCAGAAGAGGAGGCGATAGAGCTGGAGGCTGAGTCAGCAATGTAAGACAAAACTTTTTCCTGATGCTCTGGCGTTAAAAGCGGTTTGCCAACTCCTAGAAAACGAAGCCTTCGAAGCCTTATGGAGCCAGACGATGACGCAGGCTCATAAAATCCTGCATTGGGTCCTATTTTGCTTTTGCCACTACCATCAGATCCACCACCAACACCCTCATTACCAGCTGCCAACCCCCGCCCAATTCCACGGCCTCTTCCACCAGCCTTCCTCATTTTTGGTAGAAATGTAGACAAAATCCTACAAACAATATAGTAATGTAAAACAAGGTACAAGGTGTCTATAGGACAGGGGAGATTTAGATTTTCTGCACACACTAGTGGACACTGGACACTTTTGGATTGTGTGAGGCCCACTGAATATCACAGCGCTATGTCACAGGCTGGATGCAGCAGGTGTGAAAAAAGTGACTACAGGATAAGGGAGATTTTGAATTTCTGCAGACACTTGTGGACACTGGACACTTGGATTGTGTGAGGCCCACTGAATATCACAGTGCTATGTCACAGGCTCGATGGCACAGGTGTGAAAAAAGTGACTACAGGATAAGGGAGATTTTGAATTTCTGTGAGATTTTGAATTTCTGCAGACACTTGTGGACACTGGACACTTGGATTGTGTGAGGCCCACTGAATATCACAGCGCTATGTCACAGGCTCGATGGCACAGGTGTGAAAAAAGTGACTACAGGATAAGGGAGATTTAGATTTTCTGCAGACACTTGTGGACACTGGACACTTGGATTGTGTGAGGCCCACTGAATATCACAGCGCTATGTCACAGGCTCGATGCAGCAGGTGTGAAAAAAGTGACTACAGGATAAGGGAGATTTTGAATTTCTGCAGACACTTGTGGACACTGGACACTTGGATTGTGTGAGGCCCACTGAATATCACAGCGCTATGTCACAGGCTCGTTGCAGCAGGTGTGAAAAAAGTGACTACAGGATAAGGGAGATTTTGAATTTCTGCAGACACTTGTGGACACTGGACACTTGGATTGTGTGAGGCCCACTGAATATCACAGCGCTATGTCACAGGCTCGATGCAGCAGGTGTGAAAAAAGTGACTACAGGATAAGGGAGATTTTGAATTTCTGCAGACACTTGTGGACACTGGACACTTGGATTGTGTGAGGCCCACTGAATATCACAGCACTATGTCACAGGCTCGATGCAGCAGGTGTGAAAAAAGTGACTACAGGATAAGGGAGATTTTGAATTTCTGCAGACACTTGTGGACACTGGACACTTGGATTGTGTGAGGCCCACTGAATATCACAGTGCTATGTCACAGGCTCGATGGCACAGGTGTGAAAAAAGTGACTACAGGATAAGGGAGATTTTGAATTTCTGAAGACACTTGTGGACACTGGACACTTGGATTGTGTGAGGCCCACTGAATATCACAGCGCTATGTCACAGGCTCGATGGCACAGGTGTGAAAAAAGTGACTACAGGATAAGGGAGATTTTGAATTTCTGCAGACACTTGTGGACACTGGACACTTTTGGATTGTGTGAGGCCCAATGAATATCAGAGCGCTATGTCACAGACTCGATGGCACAGGTGTGAAAAAAGTGACTACAGGATAAGGGAGATTTTGAATTTCTGCAGACACTTGTGGACACTGGACACTTTTGGATTGTGTGAGGCCCAATGAATATCAGAGCGCTATGTCACAGGCTCGATGCAGCAGGTGTGAAAAAAGTGACTACAGGATAAGGGAGATTTTGAATTTCTGCAGACACTGGACACTTGGATTGTGTGAGGCCCAATGAATATCACAGCGCTATGTCACAGGCTCGATGCAGCAGGTGTGAAAAAAGTGACTAAAGGATAAGGGAGATTTTGAATTTCTGCAGACACTTGTGGACACTGGACACTTTTGGATTATGTGAGGCCCACTGAATATCAGAGCGCTATGTCACAGGCTCGATGGCACAGGTGTGAAAAAAGTGAATTGTAGAATTGGGCAGAATAGGAATCTCCCTAGAGTGTAGGTCTGTAAGAACGGAACAAGTCCTCCACAGTGACACACAGATAGCTTCACTGTGGCTGTGATAACAGCCGTTACACGGTACTGTGTGAGGAGCGTACACCGCTGTATGGTGTGAATAAATGCACGCTCAGTACCTTAGCAGGACAAAAAAAAATTGGGATTGCTTTTAAAAAAGCAGTTTGCAGAGCAGTGGGGAAACAGCAATGCAGCTGTCAGGAAGCCTTAGAAGGCAGCCTAACAACCAACACCGCTGATCCACCACAATATAGCCTCCCCTTGCACTGCACACACAGTGACTGATGTGTTGCACAGGCAAAATCGCTAGCAGCAGAAGCAGTTTCTTTGTCTTCTTCCCTGCCTAACGCTCTCCCTACAGAATCAGCAACCTCTCCCTATGCTAAGATCGGCAGAAGTAAGATGGCGGTCGGCGTGCACGCCCTTTTATAACCCCTGTGACGCCCACCAAAGCAAGCCAATCACTTGCATGCCCTTCTGAAAGATGGTGGCGACCCCTGCCTATGTCATCACGTTGCCCACAGTGTCCGTGGATCCTGATTAGCTGAAAAAGAGCGCTAAACAAACTTTTGAAACGCGACTTTGGCGCGTAAGTCGCCGACCTCGTGGCCGACCTCATCCTAGGGTCGGGTTTCGTTTCATGAAACCCGACTTTGCCAAAAGTCGGCGACTTTTGAAATTGTTCGACCCATTTCGCTCAACTCTAATGACAACCTTTCCTTAATATGGCATATAGCCTTAATGCTTTTAAAAATGGCTGCGTGTTTACGCTTTTGTGATCTATCTATTACATGCTCCCCAATGTTGTGGTGTGTGTCTGTGTTTTCATAGGGTCTAACGATATGATATATACTTGGGGATATGTGCGCTCATTATATTTCTTGCGCCTGTACATTGTGAATTGCAATACTTTATATGGTAATCACTTCTACTGCGCCCGCTAGGGATGGGCGAATCCTGAAATACTCGGAATCGCTAGACTCTAACGAGTCCGACTCGGAAACTCGCTACTCGTTGCGAGTCTAGCGAGTCCAATGTTAATGAATGGGGATGCGAGTATTGCAGCGATTTCTGTGCTGCCATTTTTTTTGTTCCGCTTACTTCCCGCATGTGGCTGTGCACACCATGCGGAAAGTAAGCAGAACAATTGCGGATGGTACCCACGGTCCGGAGGAGAGGAGACTGTCCTCCGGGCTTTGAGCACCATATCCCTGTAAAAAGTAGAATTTAAAAATAAAAAATATTGTTATTCTTACCCTCCAACGTCCCGCGCAGCCTTCCCGCCTCTCCACGCATCCGTTCCCAGTAGTCCTTTGCGAAAATGCCCGCGATGGCGTGCGTTCTCGCGGGATCGCGAAGTCTCGCGGTCATTCGCGCGACGTCATCGCGAATTACTGTGAGACATCGCGATCCCACGAGAACGGACGTCATCGCGGGCATTTTCGCAAAGGACTACTGGGAACGGATGCGTGGAGAGGCGGGAAGGCTGCGCGGGACGTCGGAGGGTAAGAATAACAATATTTTTTATTTTTTTTTACATTTTATCTTTTACTACTGACGCTGCATAGGCAGCCTCAGTAGTAAAAAGTTGGTCACACTTGTCAAACACTATGTTTGACGAGTGTGACCAACCTGTCAATCAGTTCTCCAAGCGATGCTACAGATCGCTTGGAAAACGCTAGCATTTGCATTGGACTCGTTACTGTGCGAGTAATCGCTTGGAAACTCGCAGAGTACCGACTCCTGCGAGTCCCCTACTACTCGCAGAGTAACGAGTCCTAACGAGTAGATTCGCCCATCCCTAGCGCCCGCGCATTATTTATTATTTAGTGCGCTTGTATACTGTGGATTACAATACATTATATGGTAGTCATTTCTACTGCGCCTGCTCATTCCTTCTCCATTACTTCATACAACTTCCCTGACGCTCCCTGTATGTCACCATGGCAACCATTTCTACTCGCGTCTGCGCGGTGTGTAGTATTACGTTGGTCACACTTGACTCACACGGCTTCTAACCCGGAAACTATCACTATGTCACGGATTGTATCCCGTTCCCTGGCGCGCCTGTGCATCTTGGCCTCCATTGCAGCTAATTAGGTATGTGGCTGCAGCTGCTACACATATATGATAATTGTTTAGCATATTTATATGAGTGTAACAGACCGACTTGCTTGCCCCTGACGAAGCCACCTTGCGGTGGCGACACGTAGGGCACTCCACAAGCTCCTCCCATGTAAGTGGCATCACACTGGGACTATGCAGGCAGGACTTAATCCTTGTTATTTCAGCCTCTGGGCCACATTATGTTTGCCATTGGCCTCATAGGTTGTCCAACCCTCTTGTAATACAGCTTTGCATAGTGCCTTACTGTGAAAATTCTCAGGGCTTTTTTTGCCTGCATTCTTAGTATTCTGCATTTATGGTTGCATAATAGTCCATTCTAATAGATTGATTTTTGGATTATTGTGATCTGTGTATGATTGCATACTTTTGAATATGTTTCACTGTTGCAGGCATGTTATTGTACATCTTTTATTCTAGAGCTATTTATGTACAGTGGGGAAAAAAAGTATTTAGTCAGTCAGCAATAGTGCAAGTTCCACCACTTAAAAAGATGAGAGGCGTCTGTAATTTACATCATAGGTAGACCTCAACTATGGGAGACAAACTGAGAAAAAAAAATCCAGAAAATCACATTGTCTGTTTTTTTTTTTCATTTTATTTGCATATTATGGTGGAAAATAAGTATTTGGTCAGAAACAAAATTTCATCTCAATACTTTGTGATATATCCTTTGTTGGCAATGACAGAGGTCAAACGTTTTCTGTAAGTCTTCACAAGGTTGCCACACACTGTTGTTGGTATGTTGGCCCATTCCTCCATGCAGATCTCCTCTAGAGCAGTGATGTTTTTGGCTTTTCGCTTGGCAACACGGACTTTCAACTCCCTCCAAAGGTTTTCTATAGGGTTGAGATCTGGAGACTGGCTAGGCCACTCCAGGACCTTGAAATGCTTCTTACGAAGCCACTCCTTCGTTGCCCTGGCGGTGTGCTTTGGATCGTTGTCATGTTGAAAGACCCAGCCACGTTTCATCTTCAATGCCCTTGCTGATGGAAGGAGGTTTGCACTCAAAATCTCACGATACATGGCCCCATTCATTCTTTCATGTACCCGGATCAGTCGTCCTGGCCCCTTTGCAGAGAAACAGCCCCAAAGCATGATGTTTCCACCACCATGCTTTACAGTAGGTATGGTGTTTGATGGATGCAACTCAGTATTTTTTTTCCTCCAAACACGACAAGTTGTGTTTCTACCAAACAGTTCCAGTTTGGTTTCATCAGACCATAGGACATTCTCCCAAAACTCCTCTGGATCATCCAAATGCTCTCTAGCAAACTTCAGACGGGCCCGGACATGTACAGGCTTAAGCAGTGGGACACGTCTGGCACTGCAGGATCTGAGTCCATGGTGGCGTAGTGTGTTACTTATGGTAGGCCTTGTTACATTGGTCCCAGCTCTCTGCAGTTCATTCACTAGGTCCCCCCGCGTGGTTCTGGGATTTTTGCTCACCGTTCTTGTGATCATTCTGACCCCACGGGGTGGGATTTTGCTTGGAGCACCAGATCGAGGGAGATTATCAGTGGTCTTGTATGTCTTCCATTTTCTAATTATTGCTCCCACAGTTGATTTCTTCACTCCAAGCTGGTTGGCTATTGCAGATTCAGTCTTCCCAGCCTGGTGCAGGGCTACAATTTTGTTTCTGGTGTCCTTTGACAGCTCTTTGGTCTTCACCATAGTGGAGTTTGGAGTCAGACTGTTTGAGGGTGTGCACAGGTGTCTTTTTATACTGATAACAAGTTTAAACAGGTGCCATTACTACAGGTAATGAGTGGAGGAAAGAGGAGACTCTTAATGAAGAAGTTACAGGTCTGTGAGAGCCAGAAATCTTGATTGCTTGTTTCTGACCAAATACTTATTTTCCACCATAATATGCAAATAAAATGAAAAAAAAACAGACAATGTGATTTTCTGGATTTTTTTTTCTCAGTTTGTCTCCCATAGTTGAGGTCTACCTATGATGTAAATTACAGACGCCTCTCATCTTTTTAAGTGGTGGAACTTGCACTATTGCTGACTGACTAAATACTTTTTTTCCCCACTGTATGCCCACCTGTTATGATTGAGTCACCGTAGGAGGCAAAAACAGAAATGCTAGCTAAGTCCAGAAAACCAGAGAAGTTGGCAGCTATCGGATTGCAGACCCCTGAACCTATCAACACAACTAGCAGTAGCCGTGGGGGGTTCCTACGATGCCCTAGACCCCTCGATCACAGCCGGAGAATTAAATAGGCCTAAAGAAAGAAAGGGGAAATCTAAACTGCCCCAGAGCAGACCTCAAAGCAATAGGCAGCCCCCAACATATAATGACGGTGAAGCAAGATGAAAACACTAACACAGACAGAAAGATAGACTGAGCAAAGACGGGGCCCAAGCTAACTAGATAGAAAAGGACAGGAAGGCTGCTGTCTGCAATCCGTGAAAAACCCTATGGAAATAAGAGCCAACAGACTGACAGTGAAAAAGGCCCTGAAGATGCTAGGCTTCAAAAAAGCTATGTCAGTACTCAGGAATATTCTGAAGACAGAGCTACAGGCAAAAGGAGATTCAGCTCACCCCAGCAGGGAATGGCAGAATACAGAAAAGCAAGGAAAACAAAAACAAAACACAAATGCTAACAGGCAAAGCAGAAAGCTTAGCTTTAGAGGAGCAGGAATCAGACTGGTGTCCTAGAAGTCCACAGAGAAATCACCCGCAGGGCAGAAGGGCGTCGGCAGCCTTATATCCAGTCCGTGACTCCACTCAGCCAGTCATCCTCATTAGGCTCAGGTGCCTGATAATCAGGCTCATTACCTTCCTTTACCAGAATAGGGAGTTCACCAGACCTCAGTGATGAAGAGGAAAATGAACTCACAACAGTACCTCCCCCTTGAGGAGGGGTCACCGAACCCTCAACCACGCCACCAGGGCGATCAGGGTGAGCCCGATGAAAGGCACGCACCAATCTTTTGGCATGAATATCAGAGGCAGAGACCCAGGAATTATCCTCCTGACCATAACCCTTCCACTTAACCAAATACTGGAGTCTCCGTCTAGCCAGCTGGGAATCCAGTATTTTCTCTACCTCATATTCCATGTTACCTTCAACCAATACAGGGTCTGGAGGTGCCACCACAGGAACAACTGGTTCAACAAACCTCTTCAACAAGGACTTATGGAACACATTATGGATTTTAAATGTGACAGGAAGAGCCAAACGAAAAGAGACCGGATTAATAATCTCCAAAATCTTGTAAGGTCCAATAAATCTAGGCTTAAACTTAGGAGAAGCCACCTCCATAGCAACATTTTTTGATGATAACCACACCATATCACCAATCTTAAACTGGGGACCAATGGTCCTATGTCGATTGGAAAACCGCTGGGCCTTTTCCTGGGAGAGAGATAACTTATCCACCACTTGGTCCCTGAACTGGTGCATTCTCTCCACCACAGTGTCAACACCTGGGCAGGCAGAAGACTCCACCTGCCCTGAAGAGAATCGAGGATGAAACCCAAAGTTACAAAAAAAAGGTGACATCAAAGTGGCAGAACTAGCTCTATTATTTAAAGCAAATTCGGCCAAGGACAAAAATGAAACCCAATCATCCTGATCAGCGGAAATAAAACATCTCAAATACGACTCCAAGGTCTGGATGTTCTCTCTGTCTGCCCATTGGTCTGAGGGTGAAAAGCAGAGAAGGACAACTGAATTCCCAGCTTGGAACAGAAAGTCCTCCAAAATCTAGACACAAACTGAACTCCTCTGTCAGATACAATGTTCTCAGGAATCCCGTGTAAGCGAACCACCTGTTGCAAAAACAGGGGCACCAACTCAGAGGAAGATGGCAACTTAGGGAGTGGTACAAGATGAACCATCTTAGAGAACCTATCACAAATCACCCAAATAACAGTCATTCTTTGAGAGACCGGCATATCAGAGATGAAATCCATTGAAATATGGGTCCATGGCCTCCTGGGGACCGGCAAAGGCATCAACAACCCACTAGAGCGAGAACAAGATTTAGACCGGGAGCAAGTCCCACAGGACTGCACAAAATTCCTGACATCATGAGACAAGGTGGGCCACCAAAAAGAGCGACTCACCAGATCTCTAGTACCAAAAATACCTGGATGACCAGCCAATGCAGAGCAATGAACTTCAGACATCACTCTCTTCTTCCACTGGTCAGGAACATACAACTTTCCACTGGACAACGCTCAGGTTTGTCCTCCTGGAACTCTTGCAGAGCAAGTCTCAAATCGGGCGAGATGGCAGAAAGAACTACCCCTTCGCCTAAGATGGTAGCAGGCTTGGTCACCACAGGAGAATCAGCAAAGAAACTCCTAGAGAGGGCGTCTTCCTTGACATTCTTATTTCCAGGAAGAAAAGAGACCACAAAATCAAAACGTGTAAAAAAACAAGGCCCACCTAGCCTGTCTAGGGTTCAAGCTTTTGGCCGACTCCAGGTAAATCAAATTCTTGCGGTCAGTGAGGACCACGACTTGGTGTTTAGCTCCCTCCAACCAATGTCTCCACTCCTCAAATGCCCATTTCATAGCTAACAGTTCCCGATTCCCCACATCATAGTTACGTTCAGATGGAGAGAACTTTCGGGAAAAGAAAGCACAGGGATTCATTTTAGATGTTACAGGATCCTTTTGGGACAAAACAGCTCCTGCACCAATCTCAGAAGCGTCCACCTCTACCTGGAACGGGAGTGAGACATCAGGTTGCCGCAAAACCGGGGCGGATGTAAATCTTCGCTTCAGCTCCTGAAAGGAAGCAACAGCCTCCGGAGACCAATTCAACACATCAGCACCCTTCTTAGTCAGATCAGACAATGGCTTGGCAATACTAGAAAATTTTGCTATAAATTTCCGATAAAAATTAGCAAAACCCAAAAACTTCTGGAGGGCCTTCAAAGAAGTGGGCTGAACCCAATCATAAATGGCCTGTACCTTGGCCGGGTCCATTTCAATAGTTGACGGAGACAAAATAAATCCCAAAAATGAAATCCTCTGTACTCCAAAAAGGCATTTCGATCCTTTGACATACAGGGAATTCTCCCTCAAGATCCGGAACACAGTCCGAATATGTTCCACATGAGAATCCCAATCCTTGGAGAAGATCAAAATATCATCCAGATAGATAATCAAAAATTTATCGACAAAGTCTCGGAAAATATCGTTCATGAAGCACTGGAAGACAGAAGGGGCATTAGTGAGCCCAAAAGGCATCACCAGGTACTCAAAATGTCCCTCCGGAGTATTAAACGCCGTCTTCCATTCATCCCTCTGCTTAATGCGGATAAGATTATACGCCCCCCTGAGGTCAAGCTTGGTAAACCAGCAAGCACCTTTAACACTGGAGAATAGATCCGAAATCAGGGGTAACGGATACTGATATTTAATAGTAATTTTATTGAGGGCACGATAATCAATACAAGGCCTTAAAGAACCATCCTTTTTGGCCACAAAAAAAAAGGGTGAAGAGGATGGTCTAATATGACCCCTCTCCAACGCCTCCTTAATATAGGACCGCATAGCCTCGTGCTCGGGTACAGATAAATTGAAGAGCCGACCCTTGGGAAATTTACACCCCGGGCTTAGTTCAATTGCACAGTCATAACTCCTATGAGGAGGCAATGACGCAGACTCATTCTCACTAAATACATCATAAAAGTCCGCCAAATAGTCAGGAACATCATGCGACTGAGGAGAGGTGGAAAAAACCGGAGCCCCACTAAAGGCACACCGACAACCCCAACTCACCACAGACACAGATTTCCAATCCAAAACTGGATTATGAATTTGCAACCAGGGAAACCCCAGAACAACGGCATCATGCAGACCATGCAACACCAAAAATCTGCAATTTTCTTGATGGTCTGGGGCGACCCGCATGACTACCTGGGTCCAAAACTGAGGTTTATTTTTAGCCAAAGGAGTAGCATCAATCCCCCTCAAAGGGATAGGCGTCTGCAGAGGTGTCATCGGAAATCCACAACGTTTAGCAAAATCCAAGTCCATTAGGTTTAGCGCTGCTCCCGAATCCACAAAAGCCTTGGCGGAAAATGTGGACAGGGAGCAGATCAGAGTAATAGCCAGAAGAAACTTAGGTTGAACACCACCAACAGAAAACGTGTGTGCAAAGCGTTTCTCTCGTTTAGGACAAACAGAAATAATATGCGAGGCATCTCCACAGAAAAAACACAGCTTATTACGCCTTCTGAACTCCTGACGTTGCGCCTTAGACAAAACTCTATCACATTGCATAGGTTCAGACGTCTGTTCAACCGGTCAACACCTCTCGTGCAATCCTGCGTTCACGTAAACGCCGATCAACCTGAATGGCTAATGACATAGAATCGTCCAGACCAGAGGGAACATGAAATCCCACCATAGTATCTTTTATGGCTTCTGACAAACCCTTCCGAAAGAGAGCAGCCATGGCATTATCATTCCAGGTAGTAAGGACCGCCCACTTTCGGAACTTTTGACAGTACAACTCTGCAGAATCTCGACCCTGGTTCAATGCCAACAGGGTCTTTTCAGCCTGATCAATAGCATTAGGTTCATCATACAACAACCCCAAAGCTTGAAAGAATGCGTTCACATTAGTCAGAATAGGATCATCTGGTTTCAAAGAAAACGCCCAATCCTGGGGATCGCCATGCAGCAAAGAGATGACAATTTTAACCTGCTGCGCGGAGCTCCCTGACGAGTTAGGCTTCAAGGCAAAAAATAATTTACAATTATTTTTGAAACTCAAAAATTTAGATCGATCCCCAAAAAATACATCAGGTGTAGGGATCTTTGGTTCAACAGCATGCGAACGAGCAAGGTAGGCGGAAATTCCCCGCACTTCCGCAGTGAGCTGCTCCACACGATCAGACAATTGCTTTATCTCCATTGAGAGAAAAAAAAAAAATTCCCCCTACGGCCTCAGAGATATAGAGGAAAGAATATACACAACCTTTTTTTTTTTTTTTTTTTTAAACAAAATTCTTTCCTGCTATTGAGTACCCTAGGATCTGCGGTATGGCGGGTGATTCTGTTATGATTGAGTCACCGTAGGAGGCAAAAACAGAAATGCAAGCTAAGTCCAGAAAACCAGAGAAGTTGGCAGCTATCGGATTGCAGACCCCTGAACCTATCAACACAACTAGCAGTAGCCGTGGGGGGTTCCTACGATGCCCTAGACCCCTCGATCACAGCCGGAGAATTAAATAGGCCTAAAGAAAGAAAGGGGAAATCTAAACTGCCCCAGAGCAGACCCCAAAGCAATAGGCAGCCCCCAACATATAATGACGGTGAAGCAAGATGAAAACACTTAACACAGACAGAAAGATAGACTGAGCAAAGACGGGGCCCAAGCTAACTAGATAGAAAAGGACAGGAAGGCTGCTGTCTGCAATCCGTGAAAAACCCTATGAAAATAAGAGCCAACAGACTGACAGTGAAAAAGGCCCTGAAGACGCTAGGCTTCAAAAAAGCTATGTCAGTACTCAGGAATATTCTGAAGACAGAGCTACAGGCAAAAGGAGATTCAGCTCACCCCAGCAGGGAATGGCAGAATACAGAAAAGCAAGGAAAACAAAAACAAAACACAAATGCTAACAGGCAAAGCAGAAAGCTTAACTTTAGAGGAGCAGGAATCAGACTGGTGTCCTAGAAGTCCACAGAGAAATCACCCGCAGGGCAGAAGGGCGTTGGCAGCCTTATATCCAGTCCGTGACTCCATTCAGCCAGTCATCCTCATTAGGCTCAGGTGCCTGATAATCAGGCTCATTACCTTCCTTTACCAGAATAGGGAGTTCACCAGACCTCAGTGACGAAGGGGAAAATGAACTCACAACACCCACCTACTGGAGTGAGTTTTGTGGGCTCTATTTTGAGCCCTTGTGCTTGTTTCATGTCATTGTATGACTTTTAAATGTTTTTATATGGTTGTTTGTCCTTCTGTTACCAATAACAAATTTTTGTATTTTCGCAGTGATCCCTGCAATTCTTGTCAGTAGCTTTTCTCTATTTATTTCATAGTTTCTGCTTATACTGACTGCTGGTGGAGCCGCAATTTTTATTGAGTAGTGCCCTCCTGAGTCTCTATATACATGCCCTGCTGCTAGTGTGTAGGGTCGGTGGGGCGAGCTAGGGGGGTGGTCCCACTCCTTACCGCTCAGAGATAAAACAGAGACAAGATGGAGGCAGATTCTGGGTGCAACAGGTCCAAGTTTATTTCGCTCGCCGTCCGTCTGACGGCCTCAGAGCACACCGCACTTTCTTTACCTCACGGCCCTCCATTTCCAGGGCCGCTTCTCACACAACGTACTCTATACTGGGGACGTGTATGCACACACCGTCCCTTCTGCACTCGTCGACGCTCCTGACAGGTCCGTCACTGTGGCCGCCTTAGGCCCATAAACCAACAGCACTTCCACTGATCAGTTGTCGTGTCCAACATGGTGTCCCACACCCGGTGTCTCCTCTCTTCTGTGGTTCTTCCTGTCAGGACCACCCCCCTGACGTTCTCTCTCCTCAGTCCCCCTGGTACGGTTTTCCTCACAGCGGCACGAACTGTCATAGTCCTCCTGTCACTGGAGCTCCCCCTGGGGACTTGAACTTTCTGGAACCCTCCCTCAGTATTTATAGCACTCCCGGTCCCCTGTCACTGTAACTCCACCCCCCATGACCAACGGTTTCTAAAGCCCTAAGCTGATGTCAAGTCCTTTGCTCACACTTCTCCCTGCCATCTAATGGTCAACCCAAGGTACTGCACGTCCACTACACTTTCCTAGCTGTTTCCCCACTGTAGTAACTGACACCAGTCTAAACTGTGCAAACCTATCTTTCTCTATTCTGACACGTCCATCCGTCAGGTCACCTTCCCTACAAGTGTGTTATCTGAAAGAGTCTTCAGTGCTGCTGGATCAATCCTGACAGAAAAAAGGACCCATCTGTCAACCCAAAATGTTGATGATCTAACCTTCATTAAAATGAACCCTGCATGGGTTTCAAAGGATTTTGTCCCACCTTCCCCTGATGGCACATAGGTTGCCAGAAAACTGCCTCGCTTTTCTCTTCCTCTTCCTCGGACTTGCCCAATTCTGCCCTTTGCAGCAGCTCAATGTTCAGCCAACACATCAACATATGCCATTTTTTAAACCTCCCTAAGTGGGCTGCCCACTCACCACCCAATGGCTGGGGTTAACACCTGGCGCACCCGGGCAAGTGCCGCTGCTCTGAACAGGAGGATGCGCCCACTGATAGCTGACGGCACTGGCACAGGGTCTCTCATAGTACAATACAGTGTCTCTGACGG
This sequence comes from Dendrobates tinctorius, assembly GCF_039654945.1. Taxonomy (NCBI): domain Eukaryota; kingdom Metazoa; phylum Chordata; class Amphibia; order Anura; family Dendrobatidae; genus Dendrobates; species Dendrobates tinctorius. The sequence goes on along the minus strand of NW_027361701.1, from coordinate 7,403,196 downwards.
TGGGGGCCCACTCGCTGTCAGACACACCAGCGTACTATGAGGGGCCCTGTGCCAGTACCATTGACCATGAGTGTGCCCCCCCTACTTGGTCATGGCCACAGCACTTGCAAGTTGCAATACTTACCTGTATGTAAAGCGAAAAAGAAAGAAATATGCAGCACTCACCAATATAGCTGAAAAACTGTGCGTCTTTATTTCACATGAATTCCATCAATAGATATGTGGACATGCAGGACGTAAGAGGAATGCTAGGGGGGGAGGTGCTGGACAACGGCAGTTTCACAATTACTCGCTTCTACGGGTCCAGTAATCGCGAAACGGCCGCTGTCCAGCACCTGGTGGTGGTGCATCTGCTGGTAGTGCCAAAAACACAATAGCAGCTAAGGCAGGAGGGGTTGAGCCTGCGTCATGGTGTAGCTCTTGAAGGCCTGTAAGGCTCCTTTTTCTGGGAGTAGGTAGACTGCTTTTAAAGCCGGAGCATCAGAAACTGTTTGTGGCTTACATTGCAACAGCCTCCAGCTCTATCACCTCCTCTTCTGAAGTTTAAAAAAATGCAAGCACTGAGTCGTAAGTGTGGGCTTCTGGTCAGAAGCAACCCCTTTCCTTGTGTCCTTCACCCACACCAAAAGTGAAGGATGCGGCAGCACACACTTCAGATTACTCCATGGAGCTCTTTTCACATACCATGCCTGGGTTAATAACAAATGGGGCCAATCATATTCTGAAGCATTCCAAATGGGGGACATCAGACACTGGAGCATCATCCATGAGGCCCATCATATACTGGAGCATTATAAATGGGGCAGATCAGACACTGGAGCAGCATCTAAAGTATGGGGCACATGATACACTGGAGCATTAGAAATGGGGCCCATTGTATATGGAGCATTATTAGTGCCCATCATACACTGGATCATCATCCATAAGGCCCATCATATACTGGAGCATTATAAATGGGGCAGATCAGACACTGGAGCAGCATCTATGGGGCACATGATACACTGGAGCATTAGAAATGGGGCTCATTATATATGGAGCATTATTAGGGCCCATCATACACTGGAGCATCATCCATGAGGCCCATCATATACTGGATAATTATACTGGATAATTATGTGGAGCTCATCATATACTGTATGGAACATTATTTGTGACCAATTATTCTGTATGGAAAATTATATGGGGCTCATTATTCTGTATGGCGCACAATGTGGTGGCCATAATACTGTATGGAGTAATATACTGTCCTTTTTTTGAGCTATTGTACAATTTAAAATAGATCAGTCATGTCATGTAAGCAGTGAAGTATTTGTCATTCTACTATACCTATATTTCTGTTCCGTATCGGAGCATCATGAGTTGTGGTATGTGTTAAAGGGGCGCACTGACACTCTTTGGCCCAGGGCACACTTTCGTGTCCTGTCGTGTCATGTCCTGGAGCCAGCCCTACCCCCCCCACAAGTTTAGCCAAATAACCCCCAGTTTTCAATGCGTAACTATTATTATGAAGTAAATTAAGGTTGACAAGCTTCAGTAATAAGAACTGATGTTTTTGGCATTGAAATGGGCACTGTAGGTGTGTTTACTGTCCTCCACTCCCTGCCGACTTTGCTTCCCCATTGACTTGCATTGGGTTTCGTGTTTCAGTCGGCCTACAACTTTTCGCTATAGTCAGCCGATTTCGTTCGACCCAACTTTTGCAAAAGTCGGGTTTCATGAAACCCGACTCAACCGTAAAAAAGGCAAAGTCGCTCATCTCTACTTGACACAAGCACCATATTCATAAAAAAAATCCCGCCCGTCACGGTCGTCCCAACAGCGCTATTCAGTGGAGGAGGCATATGCTTTCCTTGCCTCCGACACAGATAGAGAGGGAGAGGATCCAACATTTCTTTATTTCTCAGATTCTTCCTCCTCATCCTCTTCCTCCACATCCTACTCCTCGGGTGCTGTGGAACCACCACGGAGATATTCCAGGACAGAAGATGAGGCAGCGCCCACCATTCCAGAAGATGAAGATGAACCAGCCCCCTGAAAATTACCAGTCATTCATTCCTGATTTTGTGGCAAAATCAGGAAGAAAAAGTTTGACACCACCGGCCTCACAGAAATAGACTTTTTCAAAGTCTTTTTCTCTGAGGATTTTGTTAACCTCATGGTGGGCCAAACTAATTTATACGCTCGTCAATTTTTGGCACAAAACCCTGGTTCATCATTTTCTAACTGGTCTCCTGTAGACGCAGTTGATATGATGCAGTTTTGGGGCCTGGTCTTTCACATGGGTATCCTGAAGAAATCAGAACGTTAGCAATTTTGGAGTGTTGATATTTTATACAACACTCCAGTGTTCTGAATGGTCACGGCCCGAACGCGTTTTGAGGCCATCCACAAATTCCTGCATTATACCGATAATGTACAGTGTCCCCACGAGATGACCCAAAATTTGACCATCTGTTCAAAGTTCAGCCGGTCATCGAATGCTTCAACAAAAAGTTTGCATGAAGTATACGTGCCCCAAAGGGACATCTGCGTGGATGATTCTTTAGTTCATTTTCATTTTAAGGGAAGGCTCAGATTCCGTCAGTACCTGCCCAGCAAGAGGGCCAGCTACGGAATCAAATTCTATAAGCCGTGTGAGAGTACCTGGGGAAGCAGCTACAGAAAGCTATGCATTTGTACCCTTCATTCTGGGAAGATTCCCCTCCCCAATTTCCACATGGAATACCAATGACTGAGTTGTGTAGCCATATTATTCAACTTCTGATCTGCACCAGCCTGCATGTATCTCCATTCAGTTTTAGCAAGCAGTGTGAATGGTAATCATATCATTCAACTTCTTTGCTATAATTCATCTGTTACATTGTTCTCAGGACTTAAGGTACTGTCACACTAAGCGATATTGCTAGCAATATCGCTATAACTTGTGACGTTATAGCGATATTGCTAGCGATATCGCTGTGTGTGATACTTACCTACAACCCGCTCCCCCGCTGCTTATCACTGATCACGCGAGAACAGGCTGGACTGTTTCTCATCGTCAGCTTCCTGCGGTGCTTCCTGTGGAGAGACGAGCGACGAGCGTGGAGCCGGGCGGGAGGACGTCAGGATCGCCTAGTGTGAGAGGTAAGTAGCGACCCCCGTCCCCAGCGATGTCGCTGGTGAGATCTGCCTGTGTGGCAGCTCACTAGCGACCACTTAGCGATGTACCAGCGATCCTGACCGCGTCATATCGCAGGTCGAGATCGCTGGTACATCGCTAAGTGTGACAGTACCTTTACTTGGTGTAAATCCATGGGGGAGAATCACTGGAGATGGTATCTCAGGAGAGGTGTGTTAGCATAGAGATGGAATCAGGACTGGCTCTTTGATCATCTTTTGCACACCAAGAGGTGCTGAGCAGCTGTTGCTAATTTATAACTAAGCAGCTCCTACAATTCCTCTCTCCTGGCCCTGTATTGAGGTGTATAAATGTAGACTAACCCTAAGGGGCACGCAAGTGAGGGGTCAGTACGCATTAAGCAAAGCATCGCATTAGCTAAGCATCTAGCAAGACAGTTACTCCATGACAGTTAGTCAGGACTGGTGTCAGGTAACCCACACTTTGCTGTCTTTTTAGCCATGTGCTTTATTTTTATCCTCCTGTGGTCCCTTGCCATCCACATTCACCGCCCCATCCCTCCCCCATCACCACTCATATACATCAGCCCCTCTATACTTTCCTCTCCCATGTACTTCTCACCTTCCTGAAAAACTGCAGCCCATCTTGCCCAAACACATTCAACAAAAAAACTGCTAACATTTCAAATAACTACTTGCTCTTTATGTTCTTAATCCTACTGATTTCAGGGGACATCTCCCCCAACCCTGGTCCACCATCCTCCAACCTCAACCCCTACCCTACCCCATATCAAAACCAAAATAATCTAATTAATATTACTTGCACTCCTTCATCTCCTTCTTTCAATTGTGCCCTCTGGAATCCACGGTCTGTATGTAACAAGCTTCCTTTCCTGCATAACTACTTTCTGAACAACTCTCTTAATCTGTTGGCCCTCAATGAAACCTGGATTCAGGATTCTGACACTGTCTTTCCTGCTGCCATTTCCTATGGTGACTTACAATTCACTCATTCCCCCAGACCCACAAACAGACCTGGTGGTGGAGTTGGCATACTCTTGTCCCCACAATGCACTTTCCAGGTCATCCTCCCAGCTCCATCACTCTCATTCCCTTCTTTTGAGGTCCACACTAGAGTTGAGCGAAACGGGTTGAAAAAATTCAAAAGTCGCCGACTTTTGGCAAAGTCGGGTTTCATGAAACGAAACCCGACCCTAGGATGAGGTCGGCCACGAGGTCGGCGACTTACGCGCCAAAGTCGCGTTTCAAAAGTTTGTTTTGCGCTCTTTTTCAGCCAATCAGGATCCACGGACACTGTGGGCAACGTGATGACCTAGGCACGGGTCACCACCATCTTTCAGAAGGGCATGCAAGTGATTGGCTTGCTTTGGTGGGCGTCACAGGGGGTATAAAAGGGCGTGCACGCCGACCGCCATCTTACTTCTGCCGATCTTAGTATAGGGAGAGGTTGCTGCTGATTCTGTAGGGATAGCGTTAGGCAGGGAAGAAGACAAAAAAACTGCTTCTGCTGCTAGCAATTTGGCCTGCACAACACACAAGTCACTGTGTGTGCAGTGCAAGGGGAGGCTATATTGTGGTGTATCAGTGGTGTTGGTTGTTGGGCTGCCTTTTAAGGCTTCCTGACACGCTGGCATTGCTGTTTACCCACTGCTCCGCAAACTGCTTTTTTAAAAGCAATCCAATCTCCCTTATCCTCTAGTCACTTTTGTCACAGCTGTGCCATCGAGCGTGTCACATAGCGCTCAGATATCAGTGGGCCTCACACAATCCACAAGTGTCCAGTGTCCAAAAGTGTACGCAGAGATTCAAAATCTCCATTATCCTCTCGTCACTTTGGTCACAGGCAGCTGTGCCATCGAGCGTGTCACATAGCGCTCAGATATCAGTGGGCCTCACACAATCCACAAGTGTCCAGTGTCCAAAAGTGTACGCAGAGATTCAAAATCTCCATTATCCTCTCGTCACTTTGGTCACAGGCAGCTGTGCCATCGAGCGTGTTACATAGCGCTCAGATATCAGTGGGCCTCACACAATCCACAAGTGTCCAGTGTCCAAAAGTGTACGCAGAGATTCAAAATCTCCATTATCCTCTCGTCACTTTGGTCACAGGCAGCTGTGCCATCGAGCGTGTCACATAGCGCTCAGATATCAGTGGGCCTCACACAATCCACAAGTGTCCAGTGTCCAAAAGTGTACGCAGAGATTCAAAATCTCCATTATCCTCTCGTCACTTTGGTCACAGGCAGCTGTGCCATCGAGCGTGTCACATAGCGCTCAGATATCAGTAGGCCTCACACAATCTACAAGTGTCCAGTGTCCAAAAGTGTACGCAGAGATTCAAAATCTCCATTATCCTCTCGTCACTTTGGTCACAGGCAGCTGTGCCATCGAGCGTGTCACATAGCACTCAGATATCAGTGGGCCTCACACAATCTACAAGTGTCCAGTGTCCAAAAGTGTACGCAGAGATTCAAAATCTCCATTATCCTCTCGTCACTTTGGTCACAGGCAGCTGTGCCATCGAGCGTGTCACATAGCGCTCAGATATCAGTGGGCCTCACACAATCTACAAGTGTCCAGTGTCCAAAAGTGTACGCAGAGATTCAAAATCTCCATTATCCTCTCGTCACTTTGGTCACAGGCAGCTGTGCCATCGAGCGTGTCACATAGCGCTCAGATATCAGTGGGCCTCACACAATCTACAAGTGTCCAGTGTCCAAAAGTGTACGCAGAGATTCAAAATCTCCATTATCCTCTCGTCACTTTGGTCACAGGCAGCTGTGCCATCGAGCGTGTCACATAGCACTCAGATATCAGTGGGCCTCACACAATCTACAAGTGTCCAGTGTCCAAAAGTGTACGCAGAGATTCAAAATCTCCATTATCCTCTCGTCACTTTGGTCACAGGCAGCTGTGCCATCGAGCGTGTCACATAGCGCTCAGATATCAGTGGGCCTCACACAATCTACAAGTGTCCAGTGTCCAAAAGTGTACGCAGAGATTCAAAATCTCCATTATCCTCTCGTCACTTTGGTCACAGGCAGCTGTGCCATCGAGCGTGTCACATAGCGCTCAGATATCAGTGGGCCTCACACAATCTACAAGTGTCCAGTGTCCAAAAGTGTACGCAGAGATTCAAAATCTCCATTATCCTCTCGTCACTTTGGTCACAGGCAGCTGTGCCATCGAGCGTGTCACATAGCACTCAGATATCAGTGGGCCTCACACAATCTACAAGTGTCCAGTGTCCAAAAGTGTACGCAGAGATTCAAAATCTCCATTATCCTCTCGTCACTTTGGTCACAGGCAGCTGTGCCATCGAGCGTGTCACATAGCGCTCAGATATCAGTGGGCCTCACACAATCTACAAGTGTCCACTGTCCAAAAGTGTACGCAGAGATTCAAAATCTCCATTATCCTCTCGTCACTTTGGTCACAGGCAGCTGTGCCATCGAGCGTGTCACATAGTGCTCAGATATCAGTGGGCCTCACACAATCTACAAGTGTCCAGTGTCCAAAAGTGTACGCAGAGATTCAAAATCTCCATTATCCTCTCGTCACTTTGGTCACAGGCAGCTGTGCCATCGAGCGTGTCACATAGCGCTCAGATATCAGTGGGCCTCACACAATCTACAAGTGTCCAGTGTCCAAAAGTGTACGCAGAGATTCAAAATCTCCATTATCCTCTCGTCACTTTGGTCACAGGCAGCTGTGCCATCGAGCGTGTCACATAGCGCTCAGATATCAGTGGGCCTCACACAATCTACAAGTGTCCACTGTCCAAAAGTGTACGCAGAGATTCAAAATCTCCATTATCCTCTCGTCACTTTGGTCACAGGCAGCTGTGCCATCGAGCGTGTCACATAGCGCTCAGATATCAGTAGGCCTCACACAATCTACAAGTGTCCAGTGTCCAAAAGTGTACGCAGAGATTCAAAATCTCCATTATCCTCTCGTCACTTTGGTCACAGGCAGCTGTGCCATCGAGCGTGTCACATAGCGCTCAGATATCAGTGGGCCTCACACAATCTACAAGTGTCCAGTGTCCAAAAGTGTACGCAGAGATTCAAAATCTCCATTATCCTCTCGTCACTTTGGTCACAGGCAGCTGTGCCATCGAGCGTGTCACATAGCGCTCAGATATCAGTGGGCCTCACACAATCTACAAGTGTCCAGTGTCCAAAAGTGTACGCAGAGATTCAAAATCTCCATTATCCTCTCGTCACTTTGGTCACAGGCAGCTGTGCCATCGAGCGTGTCACATAGCGCTCAGATATCAGTGGGCCTCACACAATCTACAAGTGTCCAGTGTCCAAAAGTGTACGCAGAGATTCAAAATCTCCATTATCCTCTCGTCACTTTGGTCACAGGCAGCTGTGCCATCGAGCGTGTCACATAGCACTCAGATATCAGTGGGCCTCACACAATCTACAAGTGTCCAGTGTCCAAAAGTGTACGCAGAGATTCAAAATCTCCATTATCCTCTCGTCACTTTGGTCACAGGCAGCTGTGCCATCGAGCGTGTCACATAGCGCTCAGATATCAGTGGGCCTCACACAATCTACAAGTGTCCACTGTCCAAAAGTGTACGCAGAGATTCAAAATCTCCATTATCCTCTCGTCACTTTGGTCACAGGCAGCTGTGCCATCGAGCGTGTCACATAGTGCTCAGATATCAGTGGGCCTCACACAATCTACAAGTGTCCAGTGTCCAAAAGTGTACGCAGAGATTCAAAATCTCCATTATCCTCTCGTCACTTTGGTCACAGGCAGCTGTGCCATCGAGCGTGTCACATAGCGCTCAGATATCAGTGGGCCTCACACAATCTACAAGTGTCCAGTGTCCAAAAGTGTACGCAGAGATTCAAAATCTCCATTATCCTCTCGTCACTTTGGTCACAGGCAGCTGTGCCATCGAGCGTGTCACATAGCGCTCAGATATCAGTGGGCCTCACACAATCTACAAGTGTCCACTGTCCAAAAGTGTACGCAGAGATTCAAAATCTCCATTATCCTCTCGTCACTTTGGTCACAGGCAGCTGTGCCATCGAGCGTGTCACATAGCGCTCAGATATCAGTAGGCCTCACACAATCTACAAGTGTCCAGTGTCCAAAAGTGTACGCAGAGATTCAAAATCTCCATTATCCTCTCGTCACTTTGGTCACAGGCAGCTGTGCCATCGAGCGTGTCACATAGCGCTCAGATATCAGTGGGCCTCACACAATCTACAAGTGTCCAGTGTCCAAAAGTGTACGCAGAGATTCAAAATCTCCATTATCCTCTCGTCACTTTGGTCACAGGCAGCTGTGCCATCGAGCGTGTCACATAGCGCTCAGATATCAGTGGGCCTCACACAATCTACAAGTGTCCACAGTCCACAAGTGTGTGCAGAAATTCTAAATCTCCCCTGTCCTATAGACACCTTGTACCTTGTTTTACATTACTATATAGTTTGTTGGACTTTGTCTACATTTCTACCAAAAATGAGGAAGGCTGGTGGAAGAGGCCGTGGAATTGGGCGGGGGTTGGCAGCTGGTAATGATGGTGTTGGTGGTGGATCTGATGGTAGTGGCAAGAGCAAAATAGGACCGAATGCAGGAGGTGCTGACCCTGCGTCATCGTCTGGCTACATAAGGCCTCGAACGCTTAGTTTTCTAGGAGTTGGCAAACCGCTTTTAAAGGCAGAGCATCAGGAAAAAGTTTTGTCTTACATTGCTGACTCAGCCTCCAGCTCTATCGCCTCCTCTTCTTCAGTTGTAAAAAGTAAAAGCACTGAGTCGTCATTGGAGGCTCATGTTCATGAACCACACCTTTCCTTGTGTCCTTCACCCCAACCAAGATTGAAGGATGACGCAGGCCATACTACTGATTACTCCATGGAGCTGTTTTCACATACCATGCCTGGATTATCAAGTGAAATGGTGAATTACCCAGGCCAAGATGAATCTGACATGGAGTGCACTGATGCACAGCCGCTGATGGATGATTCTGCTGGTACATTCACTCAGAGCACTACATTGTCCTCGCAGTGTACAGAGCCAGATTTTGACCGTGATGAGACTCAGGTGCCCCTTCCCGCACACTATACCACCATACACGGTGACACAGAGAAAGGTGCACATGACATAGAAGAGGAGGTGATGGATGACCCAGTTGTTGACCCAGATTGGCATCCATTGGGGGAAGAGGGTGCTGCTTCCAATAGCTCAGATGAGGAGCATCCACAGCAGACATCGACATCGCAACAGCGGTTATCTGGCAGGCCCGGAGCACTCCAAAGACAGGTTCCAAACATCAAAAGAGTTGCTGGACAGCTTGTCCAGAGGGTCAAAAGATCACAGCGTGCTAGGCCGCAAAATGTCTGCCAAAGTAGAAAGAGTGCAGTGTGGCACTTTTTTGAACAAAATCCTCATGATCAGGCCAAGGTTATCTGTAAGAAGTGCGCAAAGACCTTTAGCCGAGGGAAAAATCTGAAAAATTTGAATACCAGTTGCATGCTTAGACATTTAACCAGCATGCACTTGCAAGCGTGGACACAACACCAAACCTCAAGTGCCACATGTGCAACTGATCACAACGAAGGTAGTCAGCAACGCTACATTGTTTCCCCCACTGTAAGCCCACCGGTTAGCACAGCAGCAAATGTTGAGGTGTCGTTGCAAGGCCACAGCAGTCAGGGAATCCCACTGTTATATCAACGAAAGACTGATTCTAGGCCATCAGAAAGAACACCAACTCCATCACCATCATCAACCCTCTCTCAGTCCGCCCTGTCCACCGCTACTTCCACCATATGCAGCTCTCAAGTCCAGCTCACCCTCCCAGACACTATGAGTAGGTCAAGAAAGTACTCAGTCTCTCATCCGCGTACACTGGGTTTGAACGCCCACATTGCCAAACTAATCTCGTTTGAGATGATGCCCTTTCGGTTGGTGGAAAGCACAGCTTTCCGCGAACTCATGGCCTATGCAGTACCACGCTATGACCTACCCAGTCGCCACTTCTTCTCTCGCAAAGCCATCCCAGCCCTCCACCATCATGTGAAAGACCACATTGTCCATGCACTCAAGCAGTCAGTGAGCGGAAAGGTGCACCTCACAACTGATGCATGGTCCAGTCGGCATGGCCAGGGCCGTTACGTGTCCATCACTGCGCACTGGGTTAATGTGGTGGATGCAGGGTCCACAGGGGACAGCGGTGGTGGGACAGTGCTGCCTAGCCCACGGTATAGGAAACAGTTGGCTGTAGGCATTCGACCCTCCTCCTCCTCCTCCTCCTCCAGAAGCGAAAGCTCGTCCACAGAGCGCAGTCGTACGAGCACTCCATCTGCAGCTGCCACTGTTGCACACGATGTGTCCCCCTATCGAGCAGCTAGTGGAAAGCGTCAGCAGGCTGTGTTGCAGATGATGTGTTTGGGCGACAGACACACCGCCGAGGTGCTGGCCGAGTACTTGAAGCGACAAACTGAGTCATGGCTGGGCAGTGTACATCTTGAGGCAGGCAAGGTAGTTAGTGATAACGGCCGTAATTTTGTGGCAGCCATAGCCCTTTCAAAACTCAGCCACATACCTTGCTTGGCTCACACCTTGAACCTGGTGGTGCAGTGCTTCCTCAAAAATTATCCGGAGTTAACAGCCCTGCTCCAGAAGGTGCGAAGACTGTGCGCGCACATCCGCTGGTCGCCTGTACACTCCGTTCGTATGCAGAAGCTGCAGCGATTGCTCCACCTTCCCAACCACCGCCTCATTATCGACATTGCAACAAGGTGGAACTCCACCCTGCACATGGTGGAGCGGCTGTGTGAGCAGAGGCAGGCCATAATGCATTTGTGGGAGGATACACGGCCAGGCACTTTGAGAGCAGACATGGAGTTGACAGGCGTGCAGTGGTCGAAGCTGAAAGACCTTTGTAAAGTCCTTCAGTGTTTTGAGGAATGCACACGGCTGGTAAGCGCAGACGACGCCATCCTTAGCATGAGCATCCCACTTATGCGTCTGCTCATGCAAACTTTGACGCACCTTAAGGAGCAGGCGTCTGCAGCCAATGTTGATGAGGAGGAAGAAGAGGAGGGAATCCTTGATGACATTCAGCCATTGTCTGCTCAGGGACCTCTCCTGGACGAGGTGGAGGAAGAAGAGGAGGAGGAGGATGATGGGGATGATTACTTAGGGGAGGAGGATGCATCTCGTGGGGCAAGTGAAAATGTTGGCGTGGCAAGGTCTGGTACAGGGTTTGTGCGTGACTGGAGGGATGTGGATTTGCCAGAAAGTGCTCCTCCACCCAGCACTCGCAGTGCATCATTGACACCGGGAACATTGGCCCACATGTCAGATTATGCCTTGCGGATCCTAAAAAGGGACCCCCGCATTGCCAAAATGATGAACGATGACGACTACTGGTTGGCCAGCATCCTGGATCCACGCTATAAAGGCAAATTACAAAACATCATGCCACAGGAGAACCTTGACCTAATATTGGCTAATAAACAAGCAACTCTGGTAAATCGGTTGCTTGAGGCATTCCCAGCACACAGCAGCGGTGATGGTTCTCACACGAGCCGTACGGGCAGGGGGCAGCTTGGCAGAGGTGTTCGTGGTGCACACAGCAGAAGTGGCGTTGGAGACAGGGGTTTCATGACAATGTTGTGGACTGATTTTTCAAATACCGCTCACACAACTGGTAATACTGCATCGATGGAAAGTGACAGGAGACAGCAGTTGTCAACTATGGTTACAAACTACTTTTCCTCCCATATCGATGTTCTCCCACACAGGTCATTCCCCTTTGACTATTGGGCCGCTAAACTGGACACCTGGCCTGAATTGGCCCAATATGCCTTACAGGAGCTCGCTTGCCCAGCTGCAAGTGTGCTATCGGAAAGAGTCTTCAGTGCAGCTGGATCAATCCTGACAGAAAAAAGGACCCGTCTGTCAACCCAAAATGTGGATGATCTAACCTTCATTAAAATGAACCACGCATGGGTTTCCAAGGATTTTGTCCCACCTTCCCCTGATGACACATAGGGTGACAGAAAAATGGCTTGCTTTGGTCCACCTCTTCCTGGTACTTCACCTATTTCGCCTTTTGCATCAGCTGAATGTCCAACATCAACATATGCCACTTTCTAAAACTCCCTAACTGTGCTGCCTCCCCCCCATGGCCGGGGTAACCACCTAGCGCACGACACCGTGCGAGTGCCGTTGCCCTGGACAGGTGGGTAGGCCAACTCTTGGGCGCGGGCACTGGCACAGGGTCCCTCATAGTGCAATCAAGTGTCTCTGACGGTGGTGGTGCACACCCGCCGTCAGACACACCGCTGTACTATGAGGGGCCCAGTGCCAGTACCGACGCCCAAGAGTGGGCCCCCCTTGCTTGGGCAGGGCCCCAGCATTTGCAATCTTTACCTCTCCCTGCTCCTCCGCTGTGTAATCTGGGCCGTCAAATCCATACTGTGCCTGACACCGTCTGAGCCTGCCTCCTGAGACATATATTTTGAATGTGTACGCTATCCATACTTGTTATCCGGGGATACGGTACCCTTTCTAACCTTTGTGCAATGACGTGCAATCCATACTGGGCCTAACACCGTCTGAGCCTGCCTCATGCTGTATAGACATATATTTTGAATGTGTACGCTATCCATACATGTTATCCAGGGATACGGTACCCTTTCTAACCTTTGTGCAATGACGTGCAATCCATACTGGGCCTAACAACGTCTGAGCCTGCCTCATGCTGTATAGACATATATTTTGAATGTGTACGCTATCCATACATGTTATCCAGGGATACGGTACCCTTTCTAACCTTTGTGCAATGACGTGCAATCCATACTGGGCCTAACAACGTCTGAGCCTGCCTCATGCTGTATAGACATATATTTTGAATGTGTACGCTATCCATACATGTTATCCGGGAAAAGGGTACCCTTTCTAACCTTTGTGCAATGACGTGCAATCCATACTGGGCCTAACAACGTCTGAGCCTGCCTCATGCTGTATAGACATATATTTTGAATGTGTACGCTATCCATACATGTTATCCGGGGATACGGTACCCTTTCTAACCTTTGTGCAATGACGTGCAATCCATACTGGGCCTAACACCGTCTGAGCCTGCCTCATGCTGTATAGACATATATTTTGAATGTGTACGCTATCCATACATGTTATCCAGGGATACGGTACCCTTTCTAACCTTTGTGCAATGACGTGCAATCCATACTGGGCCTAACACCGTCTGAGCCTGCCTCATGCTGTATAGACATATATTTTGAATGTGTACGCTATCCATACATGTTATCCAGGGATACGGTACCCTTTCTAACCTTTGTGCAATCACGTGCAATCCATACTGGGCCTAACACCGTCTGAGCCTGCCTCATGCTGTATAGACATATATTTTGAATGTGTACGCTATCCATACATGTTATCCAGGGATACGGTACCCTTTCTAACCTTTGTGCAATGACGTGCAATCCATACTGGGCCTAACACCGTCTGAGCCTGCCTCATGCTGTATAGACATATATTTTGAATGTGTACGCTATCCATACATGTTATCCAGGGATACGGTACCCTTTCTAACCTTTGTGCAATGACGTGCAATCCATACTGGGCCTAACACCGTCTGAGCCTGCCTCATGCTGTATAGACATATATTTTGAATGTGTACGCTATCCATACATGTTATCCAGGGATACGGTACCCTTTCTAACCTTTGTGCAATGACGTGCAATCCATACTGGGCCTAACAACGTCTGAGCCTGCCTCATGCTGTATAGACATATATTTTGAATGTGTACGCTATCCATACATGTTATCCGGGGATACGGTACCCTTTCTAACCTTTGTGCAATGACGTGCAATCCATACTGGGCCTAACACCGTCTGAGCCTGCCTCATGCTGTATAGACATATATTTTGAATGTGCACGCTATCCATGCATGTTATCCGGGGATACGGTACCCTTTCTAACCTTTGTGCAATGACGTGCAATCCATACTGGGCCTAACACCGTCTGAGCCTGCCTCATGCTGTATAGACATATATTTTGAATGTGTACGCTCTCCATACATGTTATCCGGGGATACGGTACCCTTTCTAACCTTTGTGCAATGACGTGCAATCCATACTGGGCCTAACACCGTCTGAGCCTGCCTCATGCTGTATAGACATATATTTTGAATGTGTACGCTATCCATACATGTTATCCAGGGATACGGTACCCTTTCTAACCTTTGTGCAATCACGTTCAATCCATACTGGGCGTGAGAACGGCTGGCGAGCTGTTAAGCAAACTACAGCACCTGTCCAGACAAGTATAGGGATTCCCTAGCGAGGAGACTTATTTGATTGTTTTCAATGTTGGGACAGCAATTTTTGGGGAGCACTATACTCTGGAGAATGATAGATGGGGCCCACCATACACTGGAACATTCCAAAGGTGGACATCAGACACTGGAGCAGCATTTACAGGGCCCATTACACACTAGAGCATTAGAAATGGGGCCCATTATGTTTGGAGCATTATTTGGGCCCATAAGACAGTGGAGCTTCATCTATGGGGACCAACATATACTGTAGCATTATGTGGAGCTCATCATATACTGTTTCAAACATTATATGGGACCAATGATTCTGTATGGAGAAATAGATGGGCCTCGTCATGAGATGTAAAAAGTGAGGTATTTTTCATTGTACTATACCGCTATTTATCTGCCGTATCGGAGCATGATGAGTTGTGGTATGTGTTAAAGGGGCGCTCTTTCGCCCAGGGCACATGAAAACCTGCAGCCAGCCCTCCCCCCCACAACTTTAGCCAAATAACACCCATTTTTCAGTGCGTAACTAGTATTATGAAGTTAATTAAGGTTGACAAGCTTAAGTAAGAAGAATTGATGCTTTTGGCATTCAAATGGGCACTGTTGGTGTGTTTCCTGTCCTCCTCTCACTGCCGACTTTTATTCCCCATTGACTTACATTGGGTTTCGTGTTTCGGGACGACCCCGACTTTTCCCTATAATCGGACGATCTTGCTCGATCCAACTTTTGGAAAAGTCGGGTTTCATGAAACGAAACGCGACCCTAAAAAACCAAAAGTCGCTCAACTCTAGTCCACACCATCAGGCTCTTCCGTCCCCTCTCCCTCAGAGTAGCGGTCATATACCGGCCCCCAGGCTCACCCACCCACTTCCTTGACCACTTTTCAGGCCGGCTGCCGCACTTCATGTCCTCAGAACTACCAACTCTTTATCCTGGGAGATTTCAACATCCCCATTAACAGCCCTACTTCCACATCTGCATCCCAGCTTCTACCACTAACCACCTCTCTCAGCCTCTCACAGCTCTCAACCTCTGAGACACACAAAGACGGTAACACCCTTGACCTGGTCTTTGTCCAGCTTTGCTCAATCTCCTACCTAAATAACTCACCGCTTCCCCCTTCTGACCACAACATTCTCTCCTTCACGCTCACAAATCCTCTCCCACCCCAGCACACTCCTACCTATCACACATTCAGAAATCTGCAAGCCATTAACCCTCAGACACTTTCAGACTCCCTACAATCTTCCCTGTCCCCAATCTCATCTCTTTCCTGTCCTGATCTGGCTGTTCACCACTACAGCAACACTCTTACAACCACCCTTGACCAGGTAGTGCCCCTCACCCTCAGAACCTCCAAACACAGAGTAAAACAGCCCTGGCTCACATCGCAAACTCAATTTCTCCAGTGATGCTCTAGGAGTGCTGAACGCCGATGGAGAAAAGCCCGCACACCAGAAGACTTCATCCACTTCAGTTTTATGCTAAGAACCTATAACTCTGCCCTTCATCTTGCCAAACAGACCTACTTCACCACCCTGATCTCCTAACTAGCCAACAACCGCAAGAAACTTTTTGACACCTTTCACTGCCTCCTCAGGCCAAAAGCACAAGCTCCTATCTCAGACATTTGTGAAAATGACCTGGCCTCCCATTTTATAGAGAAAATAGATAATATCCGTCAGGAAATCCGCTCCCAACCACCAAGTGCTGTGACTTCCATCCCTACCTGCATTTCCCCTGTCTCACTTTCCACATTTGATCCCATCACAGAAGAAGAAGTCTCCAGACTCCTCTCTTCTTCTCGCCCAACTACATGCACTACTGACCCCATTCCCTTATATCTCCTTCAGTATCTCTCTCCAGTCGTCACAACTCACCTAACTACATTCTTTAATCTCACCCTCTCCTCAGGCATTTTCCCATCCTCCTTCAAACACTCTATCATTACTCCATTATTAAAGAAACCTGCCTGCACAAACAACTACAGACCAGTCTCAAATCTCCCCTTCATCTCTAAACTCTTGGAGCGCCTAGTCTACTGCCGCCTTACCCGTTACCTCTCCTCACTCCCTCCTAGACCCTTCACAGTCTGGCTTCTGACCCCTAGATTCGACTGAAACTGCACTCATCAAAGTGACCAAAGACCTTCTGACAGCAAAATATAACGGTGAACACTCTCTGCTCATTCTTCTCGACCTTTCTGCAACTTTCGACACTGTTGACCACCGTCTCCTACTCCATAGGCTCCAGTCACTAGGCATTAAGGACATCGCTCTCTCCTGGTTCTCTTCCTATCTCTCTGACCGCTCCTTCAGTGTTTTCTTCGCTGGCTCCACGTCATCTCCTCTTCCTCTGGCTGTCGCAGTACCTCAGGGCTCAGTCCTTGGCCCCCTTCTCTTCTCTCTACACGGCCCCAATTGGACAGACCATCAGCAGATTTGGCTTTCAATACCATCTTTATGCTGATGATACACAACTATATATGTCATCCCCTGACCTTACCCCCGCTGTACTACAGAACGCCAGTGACTGTCCGCAGTCTCCAACGTCATGTCCGCTCTCTATCTGAAACTTAGCCTCTCAAAAACTGAACTTCTTCTGCTCCCGCCATCTACTAACCTCCCTAAATCTGACATTTCCTTCTCTGTGGGTGGTATCATAATAACACCCTGGCAGCAGGCACGCTATCTGGGTGTAATGTTTGACACCAACCTCTCCTTCACGCTCTTGCTGCCTACACCTAAAGAACATCTCCAGAATTCACCCTTTTCTCACCATGGAAACAACAAAAACCCTCACTGTCACATTGATCCACTCCAGCCTGGACTACTGCATGTGATGTCACGGGTGACTGGATACTCTGCCTCCAGCAGGGTGAATTTCTATGACACCTGTGACCCTGGATACACCGCCTCCAGCAGGGCGAATTTAAACAATGAAACGTGCAGCTAGATACACCGCCTCCAGCAGGCGAATTTCAATAGTTGCACGTATATCTGGATACACCGCCTCCAGCAGGGTGAATTTACAGAGATAAGGGAAACACCAGGGAAACCGATACAATGGAGGGCCCTGCAATAGGGAACGGGGACGTGGAGACCTTCTGCACTCCCCTGAGTCAGTGTCTCTACACTCCTGACGGTCCCTAGGCAGGTTCCGCACCTGGCGACGAGCAGGATACCTAAAAACCCTAGCTCGCCCTGCACCTATCCCTTTCTAATGAATTGGACGGTGCAGAAACTAATCCCACCACTGCACTAAAACACACATAAGGAAAGTTACAAACAGGGAAACACCACTTAGCTTTTCTCTGTTGCTATCGCTCCCAGCAACAGAGTCCAGCATCTGAGTGGAGCTTTCCTCCTGAATAGCTGCTACTTCACCAAAGCTTTGTCAGAGCTGCAAGGAACTCCTCACTGTTGCTCCTTCCACACCAGGACTATGACTGAGCTGCAAGGAACTCTTCTCTAGCTCCTTCCTCCACCAAGGATGGTTGGAAATGACCAATATCACCAACAGTGAGTGAGACCACCTGACTCTCCTTTATAGGCAAGAGCCAGAGCAATAACACCTGCTAGTGATTCCCATGTAATAATAATAGCCACCACCGGTGGCAAAACTAGAGCTAAAGACACCACTGTATAATGACCCTAATGGCCACCGGGGCAAAACTAACTTTAAACAGCCAGCTTAAAGGAAAAACAAAGGTTACATGTGCTTTTATCTGTCACAATCCAGCATGGATCGTGACACTGCAATGCTCTATTAATTGGCCTCCCCACTACTCGACTTTCCCCTCTCCAGTCATACTTAATGCAGCAGCCAGGGTCATCCACCTGGCTAATTGGCACTCGGACGCGTCCGCTCTTTGCCAATCGTTACACTGGCTGCCCATTCATTATATGATCCAGTTAAAAGTACTTGTTCTCACCCACA
The DNA here is from genome assembly GCF_039654945.1 of Dendrobates tinctorius. Lineage (NCBI taxonomy): Eukaryota > Metazoa > Chordata > Amphibia > Anura > Dendrobatidae > Dendrobates > Dendrobates tinctorius. Next base: position 7,384,794 of record NW_027361701.1, on the reverse strand, counting down.
AAGCTCTCCACAGTGCGGCACCCCCCTACATCTCCTCCCTCATTTCTGTCTATCGGTCTAGCCGACCGCTGCGCTCTGCAAAAGACTTTCGACTAACCTCTGCACTAATCCGCACCTCCCACTCCAGACTCCAAGACATCTCCCGCGCTGCGCCAATCCTTTGAAATGCTCTACCCCAAGAAATTAGGACTATCTACAATTTGCACAGTTTTAGGCGCTCTCTCAAAACACATCTACACCGTGTGCAGAATTATTAGGCAAGTTGTATTTGAGAGGATTCTTTTTATTATTGAATAACAACTATGTTCTCAATCAACCCAAAAGACTCATAGATATCAAATCTCAATATTTTTGGAAGTTGGAGTGGGTTTTTTTAGATTTGGCTATCTTAGGAGGATATCTGTTTGTGCAGGTAACTATTACTGTGCATAATTATTAGGCAAATTAATAAAAACCAAATATATAGCCATCTCACTTGTTTATTTTCACCAAGTAAACGAATATAACAACCAAAAGAAATAAACGTTTCTGACATTCAAAAACAAAACAAAAAAAAATCTGTGACCAATAATGCCACCTTTCTTTACGATGACACTCAAAAGCCTTCTATCCATAGATTCTGTCAGTTACTTGATCTGTTTACGATAAACATTGCGTGCCGCAGCCACCGCAGCCTCCCAGACACTGTTCGGAGAGGTGTACTGTTTTCCCTCCCTGTAGATCTCACATTTTATGAGGGACCACAGGTTCTCTATGGGGTGCAGATCAGGTGAACAAGGGGGCCATGTCATTATTTTTTCTGCTTTTAGACCTTTACTGGGCAGCCACACTGTGGAGTATTTGGATGCATGTGATGGAGCATTGTCCTGCATGAAAATCATGTTTTTCTTAAACGATACCGACTTCTTCCAGTACAACTGCTTGAAGGTGTCTTCCAGAAACTGGCAGTAGGTCTGGGAGTTGAGCTTCACTCCATCCTCAATCCGAAAAAGGTCCCACAAGTTCATCTTTGATGATACTAGCCCATACCAGTACCCCACCTCCACCTTGCTGGCGTCTGAGTCGGAGTGAAGCTCTCTGCCCTTTACTGATCCAGCCCACCCACCTGGCCAATCAAGAGTCGCTCTCATTTCATCAGTCCATAAAACCTTAGAAAAATCAGTCTTAACTAGAGTTGAGCGACTTTTGGTTTTTTAGGGTCGAGTTTCGTTTCGTGAAACCCGACTTTTCCAAAAGTCGGGTCGAGCAAGATCGTCCGATTATAGGGAAAAGTTGGGGTCGTCCCGAAACACGAAACCCAATGTAAGTCAATGGGGAATAAAAGTCGGCAGTGAGAGGAGGACAGGAAACACACCTACAGTGCCCATTTGAATACCAAAAGCATCAATTCTTCTTACTTAAGCTTGTCAACCTTAATTAACTTCATAATACAAGTTACGCACTGAAAAATGGGGGTTATTTGGCTAAAGTTGTGGGGGGGTAGGGCTGGCTCCAGGTTTTCATGTGCCCTGGGCGAAAGAGCGCCCCTTTAACACATACCACAAGTCATCATGCTCCGATACGGCAGAGAAATAGCGGTATAGTACAATGAAAAATACTTCACTTTTTACATCTCATGACGAGGCCCATCTATTTCTCCATACAGAATCATTGGTCCCATATAATGTTTGAAACAGTATATGATGAGCTCCACATAATGCTACAGTATATGTTGGTCCCCATGGATGAAGCTCCACTGTCTTATGGGCCCAAATAATGCTCCAAACATAATGGGCCCCATTTCTAATGCTCTAGTGTATAATGGGCCCTGTAAATGCTGCTCCAGTGTCTGATGTCCACCTTTGGAATGTTCCAGTGTATGGTGGGCCCCATCTATCATTCTCCAGAGTATAGTGCTCCCCAAAAATTGCTGTCCCAACATTGAAAACAATGAAATAAGTCTCCTCGCTAGGGAATCCCTGTACTAGTCTGGAGTCTGGACTCCTCGTCGTCCCCATCTTCCATCTCACTGCACAGTATTTCAACCTTGCAAGTGCTGTGATCCTGAGCAAGCAGGGGGGGCCCACTCGTTGGCGACGGCACTGGCACAGGGCCCCTGATAGTACGGTGGTGTGTCTGATGGCGGGTGGGCCGAACCTGCACTTTCATCTGCAGCTTCCTCTTTGTCACCGTGTAAGATGGAACTGTATATGGGAGGGGTAACCTGAGTTTCATCAGGGTCAGATTCAGGCCGTGTAGCGTGCGAGGGGAATGTAGTGGTCTGGGTCAATGTACCAGCAGATTCATTGAGCAGTGGCTGGGCATCAGTGCACTTGTGTCACCCCCAGGAGTACGGTCGCCACAGTGGCATTACCTTCCTCCTAGGGAGTGTGATGTCATGCTTGGGAGCAACGAAGGATCTCTCTAGCAGGTTAACTGATTGGGCGGCATTATTCCCACGAGTCATAACCCTCCAAACAGTGTTCATGAAGGCAAAGTGTTTGTTTTACGTGGGCAGTATGGTTGCAAAGCTGAACCTTAAATGAATGTCCAGAAGGGCACCACCAGGAGTGGAGCCTACTGCATAATTTGACTCAACACGGGCAACCTCAACCATGCCAGCTACAGAACAGATGCACACATTGCAAGCTTAATTCCGTTAACGAACGAGACTCCGTCATGCCCCGCGGTCCGAGTCCGGCTTACTAGAGGGACACGTGAGGCTCTGGCACATGAGATTGGCCAATAACTGGTGTGTCATGCCCTTACATGTCCGTGGCTGCATGTGCGCTACACTGAAAAGGCCAGCATTTGTCGCTTACAGGTGCAGATAACCCGCTGAACAACGTTAGTGATGGGGATCTGTGATTACAATTATTACCCGCGAACGATGATTTCCCAGTAAGTACAGGTCAACCTCAGTTCCGGAATTAGGCCTAACCGTCATTCCTGAAAAAATTAAAAACTTACGTGTGCAAACCACAGGTGCTGTAGCTTGCTTAACAGCTCGCCAGCCGTTCTCACGCCCAGTATGGATTACACGTGATTGCACAAAGGTGAGAAAGGGTACCGTATCCCCGGATAACATGTATGGATAGCGTACACATTCAAAATATATGTCTATACATCAGGAGGCAGGCTCAGACGGTGTTAGGCCCAGTCTGGATTGCACGTGATTGCACAAAGGTTAGAAAGGGTACCGTATCCCCGGATAACATGTATGGATAGCGTACACATTCAAAATATATGTCTATACATCAGGAGGCAGGCTCAGACGGTGTTAGGCCCAGTATGGATTGCACGTGATTGCACAAAGGTTAGAAAGGGTACCGTATCCCCGGATAACATGTATGGATAGCGTACACATTCAAAATATATGTCTATACATCAGGAGGCAGGCTCAGACGGTGTTAGGCCCAGTATGGATTGCACGTGATTGCACAAAGGTTAGAAAGGGTACCGTATCCCCGGATAACATGTATGGATAGCGTACACATTCAAAATATGTGTCTATACATCAGGAGGCAGGCTCAGACGGTGTTAGGCCCAGTATGGATTGCACGTGATTGCACAAAGGTTAGAAAGGGTACCGTATCCCCGGATAACATGTATGGATAGCGTACACATTCAAAATATATGTCTATACATCAGGAGGCAGGCTCAGACGGTGTTAGGCCCAGTATGGATTGCACGTGATTGCACAAAGGTTAGAAAGGGTACCGTATCCCCGGATAACATGTATGGATAGCGTACACATTCAAAATATATGTCTATACATCAGGAGGCAGGCTCAGACGGTGTTAGGCCCAGTATGGATTGCACGTGATTGCACAAAGGTTAGAAAGGGTACCGTATCCCCGGATAACATGTATGGATAGCGTACACATTCAAAATATATGTCTATACATCAGGAGGCAGGCTCAGATGGTGTTAGGCCCAGTATGGATTGCACGTGATTGCACAAAGGTTAGAAAGGGTACCGTATCCCCGGATAACATGTATGGATAGCGTACACATTCAAAATATATGTCTATACATCAGGAGGCAGGCACAGACGGTGTTAGGCCCAGTATGGATTGCACGTGATTGCACAAAGGTTAGAAAGGGTACCATATCCCCGGATAACATGTATGGATAGCGTACACATTCAAAATATGTGTCTATACATCAGGAGGCAGGCTCAGACGGTGTTAGGCCCAGTATGGATTGCACGTGATTGCACAAAGGTTAGAAAGGGTACCGTATCCCCGGATAACATGTATGGATAGCGTACACATTCAAAATATATGTCTATACATCAGGAGGCAGGCTCAGACGGTGTTAGGCCCAGTATGGATTGCACGTGATTGCACAAAGGTTAGAAAGGGTACCGTATCCCCGGATAACATGTATGGATAGCGTACACATTCAAAATATATGTCTATACATCAGGAGGCAGGCTCAGACGGTGTTAGGCCCAGTATGGATTGCACGTGATTGCACAAAGGTTAGAAAGGGTACCGTATCCCCGGATAACATGTATGGATAGCGTACACATTCAAAATATATGTCTATACATCAGGAGGCAGGCTCAGATGGTGTTAGGCCCAGTATGGATTGCACGTGATTGCACAAAGGTTAGAAAGGGTACCGTATCCCCGGATAACATGTATGGATAGCGTACACATTCAAAATATATGTCTATACATCAGGAGGCAGGCTCAGACGGTGTTAGGCCCAGTATGGATTGCACGTGATTGCACAAAGGTTAGAAAGGGTACCGTATCCCCGGATAACATGTATGGATAGCGTACACATTCAAAATATATGTCTATACATCAGGAGGCAGGCTCAGACGGTGTCAGGCACAGTATGGATTTGACGGCCCAGATTACACAGCGGAGGAGCAGGGAGAGGTAAAGATTGCAAATGCTGGGGCCCTGCCCAAGCAAGGGGGGCCCACTCGTGGGCGTCGGTACTGGCACTGGGCCCCTCATAGTACAGCGGTGTGTCTGACGGCGGGTGTGCACCACCACCGTCAGAGACACTTGATTGCACTATGAGGGACCCTGTGCCAGTGCCCGCGCCCAAGAGTCGGCCTACCCACCTGTCCAGGGCAACGGCACTCGCACGGTGTCGTGCGCTAGGTGGTGACCCCGGCCATGGGGGGGGAGGCAGCACAGTTAGGGAGTTTTAGAAAGTGGCATATGTTGATGTTGGACATTCAGCTGATGCAAAAGGCGAAATAGGTGAAGTCCCAGGAAGAGGTGGACCAAAGCAAGCCATTTTTCTGTCACCCTATGTGTCATCAGGGGAAGGTGGGACAAAATCCTTGGAAACCCATGCATGGTTCATTTTAATGAAGGTTAGATCATCCACATTTTGGGTTGACAGACGGGTCCTTTTTTCTGTCAGGATTGATCCAGCTGCACTGAAGACTCTTTCCGATAGCACACTTGCAGCTGGGCAAGCGAGCTCCTGTAAGGCATATTGGGCCAATTCAGGCCAGGTGTCCAGTTTAGCGGCCCAATTGCTTGTTTATTAGCCAATATTAGGTCAAGGTTCTCCTGTGGCATGATGTTTTGTAATTTGCCTTTATAGCGTGGATCCAGGATGCTGGCCAACCAGTAGTCGTCATCGTTCATCATTTTGACAATGCGGGGGTCCCTTTTTAGGATCTGCAAGGCATAATCTGACATGTGGGCCAATGTTCCCGGTGTCAATGATGCACTGCGAGTGCTGGTTGGAGGAGCACTTTCTGGCAAATCCACATCCCTCCAGTCACGCACAAACCCTGTACCAGACCTTGCCACGCCAACATTTTCACTTGCCCCACGAGATGCATCCTCCTCCCCTAAGTAATCATCCCCATCATCATCCTCCTCCTCCTCTTCTTCCTCCACCTCGTCCAGGAGAGGTCCCTGAGCAGACAATGGCTCAATGTCATCAAGGATTCCCTCCTCCTCTTCCTCCTCATCAACATTGGCTGCAGACGCCTGCTCCTTAAGGTGCGTCAAAGTTTCAGCTTCGACCACTGCACACCTGTCAACTCCATGTCTGCTCTCAAAGTGCCTGGCCGTGTATCCTCCCACAAATGCATTATGGCCTGCCTCTGCTCGCACAGCCGCTCCACCATGTGCAGGGTGGAGTTCCACCTTGTTGCAATGTCGATAATGAGGCGGTGGTTGGGAAGGTGGAGCAATCGCTGCAGCTTCTGCATACGAACGGAGTGTACAGGCGACCGGCGGATGTGCGCGCACAGTCTTCGCACCTTCTGGAGCAGGGCTGTTAACTCCGGATAATTTTTGAGGAAGCACTGCACCACCAGGTCCAAGGTGTGAGCCAAGCAAGGTATGTGGCTGAGTTTTGAAAGGGCTATGGCTGCCACAAAATTACGGCCGTTATCACTAACTACCTTGCCTGCCTCAAGATGTACACTGCCCAGCCATGACTCAGTTTGTCGCTTCAAGTACTCGGCCAGCACCTCGGCGGTGTGTCTGTTGCCCAAAAACATCATCTGCAACACAGCCTGCTGACGCTTTCCACTAGCTGCTCGATAGGGGGACACATCATGTGCAACAGTGGCAGCTGCAGATGGAGTGCTCGTACGACTGCGCTCTGTGGACGAGCTTTCGCTTCTGGAGGAGGAGGAGGAGGAGGAGGGTGGAACGCCTACAGCCAACTGTTTCCTATAACGTGGGCTAGGCAGCACTGTCCCACCACCGCTGTCCCCTGTGGACCCTGCATCCACCACATTAACCCAGTGCGCAGTGATGGACACGTAACGGCCCTGGCCATGCCGACTGGACCATGCATCAGTTGTGAGGTGCACCTTTCCGCTCACTGACTGCTTGAGTGCATGGACAATGCGGTCTTTCACATGATGGTGGAGGGCTGGGATGGCTTTGCGAGAGAAGAAGTGGCGACTGGGTAGGTCATAGCGTGGTTCTGCATAGGCCATGAGTTCGCGGAAAGCTGTGCTTTCCACCAACCGAAAGGGCATCATTTCAAACGAGATTAGTTTGGCAATGTGGGCGTTCAAACCCAGTGTACGCGGATGAGAGACTGAGTATGTTCTTGACCTACTCATAGTGTCTGGGAGGGTGAGCTGGACTTGAGAGCTGCATATGGTGGAAGTAGCGGTGGACAGGGCGGACTGAGAGAGGGTTGATGATGGTCATGGAGTTGTTGTTCTTTCTGATGGCCTAGAATCAGTCTTTCGTTGATATAACAGTGGGATTCCCTGACTGCTGTGGCCTTGCAACGACATCTCAACATTTGCTGCTGTGCTAACCGGTGGGCTTACAGTGGGGGAAACAATGTAGCGTTGCTGACTACTTTCGTTGTGATCAGTTGCACATGTGGCACTTGAGGTTTGGTGTTGTGTCCACGCTTGCAAGTGCATGCTGGTTAAATGTCTAAGCATGCAACTGGTATTCAAATTTTTCAGATTTTTCCCTCGGCTAAAGGTCTTTGCGCACTTCTTACAGATAACCTTGGCCTGATCATGAGGATTTTGTTCAAAAAAGTGCCATACTGCACTCTTCCTACTTTGGCAGACATTTTGCGGCCTAGCACGCTGTGATCTTTTGACCCTCTGGACAAGCTGTCCAGCAACTATTTTGATGTTTGGAACCTGTCTTTGGAGTGCTCCGGGCCTGCCAGATAACAGCTGTTGCGATGTCGATGTCTGCTGTGGATGCTCCTCATCTGAGCTATTGGAAGCAGCACCCTCTTCCCCCAATGGATGCCAATCTGGGTCAACAACTGGGTCATCCATCACCTCCTCTTCTATGTCATGTGCACCTTCCTCTGTGTCACCGTGTATGGTGGTATAGTGTGCGGGAAGGGGCACCTGAGTCTCATCAGGGTCAGAATCTGGCTCTGTACACTGCGAGGACAATGTAGTGCTCTGAGTGAATGTACCAGCAGAATCATCCATCAGCGGCTGTGCATCAGTGCACTCCATGTCAGATTCATCTTGGCCTGGGTAATTCACCATTTCACTTGATAATCCAGGCATGGTATGTGAAAACAGCTCCATGGAGTAATCAGTACTATGCCCTGCGTCATCCTTCAATCTTGGTTGGGGTGAAGGACACAAGGAAAGGTGTGGTTCATGAACATGAGCCTCCAATGATGACTCAGTGCTTTTACTTTTTACAACTGTAGAAGAGGAGGCGATAGAGCTGGAGGCTGAGTCAGCAATGTAAGACAAAACTTTTTCCTGATGCTTTGGCTTTAAAAGCGGTTTGCCAACTCCTAGAAAACTAAGCGTTCGAGGCGTTATGTAGCCAGACGATGACGCAGGCTCAACACCTCCTGCATTCGGTCCTATTTTGCTCTTGCCACTACCATCAGATCCACCACCAACACCATCATTACCGGCTGCCAACCCCCGCCCAATTCCACGGCCTCTTCCACCAGCCTTCCTCATTTTTGGTAGAAATGTAGACAAAATCCAACAAACTATATAGTAATGTAAAACAAGGTACAAGGTGTCTATAGGACAGGGGAGATTTTTAATTTCTGCACACACTTGTGGACACTGGACACTTATGGATTGTGTGAGGCCCACTGAGTATCTGAGCGCTCTGTCACAGGCTCGATGGCAGAGCTGTGACCAAAGTGACTAGAGGATAAGGGAGATTTTTAATTTCTGCACACACTTGTGGACACTGGACACTTATGGATTGTGTGAGGCCCACTGAGTATCTGAGCGCTCTGTCACAGGCTCGATGGCAGAGCTGTGACCAAAGTGACTAGAGGATAAGGGAGATTTTTAATTTCTGCACACACTTGTGGACACTGGACACTTATGGATTGTGTGAGGCCCACTGAGTATCTGAGCGCTCTGTCACAGGCTCGATGGCAGAGCTGTGACCAAAGTGACTAGAGGATAAGGGAGATTTTTAATTTCTGCACACACTTGTGGACACTGGACACTTATGGATTGTGTGAGGCCCACTGAGTATCTGAGCGCTCTGTCACAGGCTCGATGGCAGAGCTGTGACCAAAGTGACTAGAGGATAAGGGAGATTTTTAATTTCTGCACACACTTGTGGACACTGGACACTTATGGATTGTGTGAGGCCCACTGAGTATCTGAGCGCTCTGTCACAGGCTCGATGGCAGAGCTGTGACCAAAGTGACTAGAGGATAAGGGAGATTTTTAATTTCTGCACACACTTGTGGACACTGGACACTTATGGATTGTGTGAGGCCCACTGAGTATCTGAGCGCTATGTCACAGGCTCGATGGCAGAGCTGTGACCAAAGTGACTAGAGGATAAGGGAGATTTTTAATTTCTGCACACACTTGTGGACACTGGACACTTATTTATTGTGTGAGGCCCACTGAGTATCTGAGCGCTATGTCACAGGCTCGATGGCAGAGCTGTGACCAAAGTGACTAGAGGATAAGGGAGATTTTTAATTTCTGCACACACTTGTGGACACTGGACACTTATGGATTGTGTGAGGCCCACTGAGTATCTGAGCGCTATGTCACAGGCTCGATGGCAGAGCTGTGACCAAAGTGACTAGAGGATAAGGGAGATTTTTAATTTCTGCACACACTTGTGGACACTGGACACTTATGGATTGTGTGAGGCCCACTGAGTATCTGAGCGCTATGTCACAGGCAGAAATTGGCTAGTGTATCACAAACTACAAGGTGTATGTAGAATTTGGCAGAATTGGAATCTCCCTAGAGTGCAGGTCTGTAAGAACGGAACATGTCCTCGACTTATTCTCACAGAGTGACTCACTGATAGCTTCACTGTGGCTGTGATAACAGCCGTTACACGGTACTGTGTGAGGAGCGTACACCGCTGTATGGTGTGAAAAAATGCACGCTCAGTACCTCAGCAGGACAAAAAAAAAAATTGTGATTGCTTTTAAAAAAGCAGTTTGCAGAGCAGTGGGTAAACAGCAATGCAGGAATGTCAGGAAGCCTTAGAAGGCAGCCCAACAACCAACACCACTGATACAACACTATATAGCCTCCCCTTGCACTGCACAGTGACTGGTGTGTTGTACAGGCAAAATCGCTAGCAGCAGAAGCAGTTTTTTTTTCTTCTTCTCAGCAGGACAAAAAAAAAGATTGGGATTGCTTTTAAAAAAGCAGTTTGCGGAGCAGTGGGTAAACAGCAATGCAGGAATGTCAGGAAGCCTTAGAAGGCAGCCCAACAACCAACACCACTGATACACCACTATATAGCCTCCCCTTGCACTGCACAGTGACTGGTGTGTTGTACAGGCAAAATCGCTAGCAGCAGAAGCAGTTTTTGGTGTCTTCTTCCCTGCCTAACGCTCTCCCTACAAAATCAGCAGCAGCAGCAGCTCTCCCTATTCTGAGATCAGCATGACTAACATGGCGGTCGGCGTGCACGCCCTTTTATACCCCCTGTGACGCCCCCCAAAGCAAGCCAATCACTTGCATGCCCTTCTGAAAGATGGTGGTGACCCGTGCCTATGTCATCACGTTGCCCACAGTGTCCATGGATCCTGATTGGCTGAAAAAGAGCGCAAAACAAACTTTTGAAACGCGACTTTGGCGCGTAAGTCGCCGACCTCGTGGCCGACCTCATCCTAGGGTCGGGTTTCGTTTCATGAAACCCGACTTTGCCAAAAGTCGGCGACTTTTGAATTTTTTTGACCCGTTTCGCTCAACTCTAGTCTTAACATATTTCTTGGCCCAGTCTTGGCATTTTATCTTATGTTTCTTGTTGAAAGGTGCTCATTTTTCAGCCTTTTTACCTTAGCCATGTCCCTGAGTATGGCACACCTTGAGCTTTTTGATACTCCAGTAACGTTTGCAGCTCAGAAATATGGTAAAACTGGTGGCAAATGGCATCTTGGCAGCTTCACGCTTGATTTTCCTCAATTCATGGGCAGTTATTTTGCACCTTTTTTTATCAACACACTTCTTGCGACCCTGTTGGATATTTGCCATGAAACGCTTGATTGTTCGGTGATCACGCTTCAAAAGTTTGGCAATTTCAAGACTGCTGCATCCCTCTGCAAGACATCTCACAATTTTTTACTTTTCAGAGTCCATCAAATCTCTCTTCTGACCCATTTTGCCAAAGGAAAGGAAATTGCCTAATAATTAAGCACACCTTATATAGGGTTTTGATGTCATTAGACCACACCCCTCCTCATTACAGATATGCAAATCACCTGATTTACATAATTGGCAGTAGGCTTTCAAGCCTATACCGCTTGGAGTAGGACAACATGTATAAAAAGGATGATGTGTTCAAAATACTCATTTGCCTAATAATTCTGCACACAGTGTATTCATAGCAGCCTATCACGTTCACTAATCAAAGTCATTTCATGTGCAAGTGTGAGTATGTAGCCCATTCACTATCTCTATCCCCCACCTTCTCAAGAGGACTGGACTATCATTGTAAATACACACCTGTACTTTGTATCTCCCCCACCTCATTGTAGATTGTAAGCTCTCACGAGCAGGGTCGTCTTATTTTACTTTAATTATTATATTGTTAACGTTGTTACTTATGACTTGTGTTTTGAAACTGTTAAACTGTAAAGCGTTGCGGAAAATGTTGGCGCTATATAAATAAAGATTATTATTATTATTACACCCACATGAATGTGCCCCTGTCCTGGGAGTGAGTGGGAAAATTGTGTGGGATTTGGTGCACCCACTTCAGCATAAAGGTTATCACCTCTACACCGATAACTGTTATACCAGCATTACACTCTTCAAATTCCTCTCTGCACGAGGTACTGCAGCCTGTGGTACTGTCTGCAAAAATCAGAGCGGCCTCCTGAAAACCCTACTTGGGCAGGTGCTCAGAAGGGGTGACAGCAGAGCCCAATGTAGCGACCACCTGTTGGTCTTCAAGTACAAGCACAAGAGGGATGTCCTTCCCTTGACCACCAGCACTATACGAGGTACCTCTGCACAGGTTAGCAAACCGGACTGTGTACTAGGGTACAACAAAAACATGGGGGCGTTGATCTTTCTCATCAACTCCTCTAACCGTACAGTGCTTTGAGAAAGGCCAAGGTGTGGTGCAAAAAGCTGGCCACGCACATCGTACAAATGGCAATGCTCAATGCTTTCCTGCTGTCACAATGTGCAGGTCACACCAATATGTCGTACCTTCAGTTCCAGAAGGTAGTGGTTAAGGCCCTGATATTTGGCGCTCAGGAAGGAGCGGGCCCTAGTACTTCCAGAACTGAAGGTGCTCACATCGCACCAGGTAAGCATTTCCCAGGGGTGGTCCTGCAAATTGGAAAAAGAGGTAAGTCGCAAAAAAGGTGCCGAGTGTGTTGTAAAAGGGGAATACGCAAGGACACCATTTATCAATGTGGCTCCAGCCCCAAAAAACCTGGACTGTGCATGAAAGATTGCTTCAAACTGTACCCCATCTCCATACACTATTAATTTACTTAAATTTACATAACAGGAAACAGTATATTAGTTCCAAAATGGGGGCACATCTGGATAAGTTCATTGGGGGTCTAGTTTCCAAAAAGGGGGCACTTGTTTGGCATTACCACTGTTTAGGCATATCTAGATAAGTACCTTGGGGTTCTAGTTTCCAAAATGATCTCACTTGTGGGTTATTTAACTGTTTAGGCACATCAGGGGCTCTGCAAATGGAACATGACACCTGCAGACCATTCCTTCAATGTCACCACTTCCCTACTTCAACGTCTGCATTCCAAAACGTCAATACTTCCCTTCTGAGCCCCGACGTGTGCCCAAACAGTGGTTTTCTCCCAAATATGGGGTACCAGAGTACTCAGGACAAATTGGACAACAACTTTTGAGATGTAATTTCTCCTGTTACCCTTGGGAAAAATAAAAATTAGGGACTAAAAGATTATTTTTGTGGGAAAAAAATAGGATTTTTTATTTAAATGGCCTGGCGTTATAAACTTTAGTGAAACACTTGGGGGTTCAAAGTTCTCATCACACATCTAGATAAGTTCCTTAGGGGGTCTAGTTTCCAAAATGGGGTCACTTGTGGGGGGTTTCTACTGTTTAGGCACATCAGGGGCTCTGCAAATGGAACATGACGCCCACAGATCATTCCTTCAAAGTCTGCATTCCAAAACGTCACTCACTACTTCACTTCCGAGCCCTGATGTGTGCCCAAACAATGGTTTGCTCCCACATATGGGGTACCTGTGTACTCAGGACAAATTGGACAACTTTTGAGGTCTAATTTCTCCTGTTACCCATGGGAAAATAAAAAATTGGAGACTAAAAAGATCATGTTCAAAGGCGCTTCAAAGTGCTCACCAGACATTTAGATAAGTTCCTTGGGGGCTCTAGTTTCCAAAATGGGGTCACTTGTGAGGGGTTTCCACTGTTTAGGCACATCAGGGGCTCTCCAAACGCGACATGGCATCCTATTTCAATTCCAGCCAATTTTGGTTTGAAAAAGTCAAGTGGTGCTCCATCCCTTTCGAGCTCTGCTGTGTGCCCAAACAGTGTTTCCCCCCCACATATGGGGTATAAGCATCCTCAGGACAAATTGTACAACTTTTTGGGTCCAATTTCTCCTGTTACCCTTGGGAAAATAAAAAAATTGGGGTCTAAAAGATCATGTTTGTGGAAAAAATATGATTTTTATCATTTTCACGCCCGGGCGTTATAAACTTTAGTGAAACACTTGGGGGTTCAAAGTGTTCACCACACATCTAGATAAGTTCCTTGGGGGTCTAGTTTCCAAAATGGGGTCACTTGTGGGGGGATTCCACTGTTTAGGCACATCAGGGACTCTGCAAATGCGACATGGCATCCAATCTCAATTCAAGCCAATTTTGGTTTGAAAAAGTCAAATGGCGTTCCTTCCCTTCCAAGCCCTGCCGTGCACACAAACAGTGGTTTTCCCCCACATATGGGGTATCAGCATGCTGAGAAGAAATTGTACAACAACTTTATCTGTCAATTTTCTCCTTTTAACCTTGTGAAAATAAAAAAAGGTTGCTATAATTCATTTCTGTGACTAAAACGTTAAATGTTCATTTTTTTCCTTCCACATTGCTTCTGCTCCTGTGAAACACTTAAAGGGTTAATAAACTTCTTGAATGTGGTTTTGATCAGCTTGAGAGCTGCAGATTTTAGAATGGTGTCATTTTTTCTGTTATATAGAACCCTCAAAGTGACTTCAAATGTGAGGTGGTCCCTAAAAAATGAGAGAGTTATATCGAAGAAATTTTTACCACTAATGTGAAGCACAACATGTCACCATTCTCAGAATCGCCGAGATCGTCCTCAGAAATAAGAATACAGAAAATAAATGGGAAATGTTTAAGAACATCCTTAATAGGCACTGTAAGCGGTTTATACCTTGTGGGAATAAAAGGACAAGAAATAGGAAAAACCCAATGTGGCTAAACAAAGAAGTAAGAGGGGCAATTAACAGTAAAAAGAAAGCATTTAAACTACTAAAGCAGGATGGCACCGTTGAAGCTCTAAAAAACTATAAGGAGAAAAATTCTTTATCTAAAAAAATAATTAAATCTGCCAAAAAGGAAACAGAGAAGTACATTGCTAAGGAGAGTGAAACTAATCCCAAGCTGTTCTTCAACCATATCAATAGTAAAAGAATCAAAAGTGAAAGTGTAGGCCCATTAAAAAATTGTGAGGAAAGTATGGTTGTAGATGATGAGGAAAAAGCTAATATATTAAACACCTTCTTCTCCACGGTATTCACGGTGGAAAATGAAATGCTAGGTGAAATGCCGAGAGACAAAGAAAACCCTATATTAAGGGTCACCAATCTAACCCAAGAAGAGGTGCAAATCCGGCTAAATAAGATTAAAATAGATAAATCTCCGGGTCCGGATGATATACACCCCAGAGGACTAAGAGAACTAAGTAATGTAATAGACAAACCATTATTTCTTATATTTAGAGACTCTATAGCGACAGTGTCTGTTCCACAGGACTGGCGCATAGCAAATGTGGTACCAATATTCAAAAAAGGCTCTAAAAGTCAACCTGGAAATTATAGGCCAGTAAGTCTAACCTCTATTGTTGGTAAAATATTTGAAGGGTTTCTGAGGGATGTTATTCTGGATTAACTCAACTGTTTAATGCCATATCAGCATGGGTTTATGAGGAATCGCTCCTGTCAAACCAATCTAATCAGTTTTTATGAAGAGGTAAGCTATAGACTGGACTAAGGTGAGTCATTGGATGTTGTATATCTTGATTTTTCCAAAGCGTTTGATACCGTGCCACACAAGAGGTTGGTACACAAAATGAAAATGCTGGGTCTGGGGGAAAATGTGTGTAAATGGGTAAGTAACTGGCTTAGTGATAGAAAGCAGAGGGTGGTTATAAATGGTATATTCTCTAACTGGGTCGCTGTGACCAGTGGGGTACCGCAGGGGTTGGTGTTGGGACCTATTCTCTTCAACATATTTATTAACTATCTGGTAGAAGGTTTGCACAGTAAAATATCGATATTTGCAGATGATACAAAACTATGTAAAGCAGCCAATACAAGAGAAGATAGTATTCTGCTCCAGATGGATCTGGATAAGTTGGGAACTTGGGCCGAAAGGTGGCAGATGCAGTTTAACAATGATAAATGTAAGGTTATACACATGGGAAGAAGGAATCAATATCACCATTACACACTGAACGGTAAACCACTGAGTAAATCTGACATGGAGAAGGACTTGGTCATCTTAGTTAATGATAAACTTACCTGGAGCAGCCAGTGCCAGGCAGCGGCTGCCAAGGCAAACAGGATCATGGGGTGCATTAAAAGAGGTCTGGATACACATGATGAGAGCATTATACTGCCTCTGTACAAATCTCTGGTTAGACCGCACATGGAGTACTGTGTACAGTTTTGGGCATCGGTGCTCAGAAAGGATATAATGGAACTAGAGCGGGTACAAAGGAGGGCAACAAAATTAATAAAGGGGATGGGGGAACTACAATACCGAGAGAGATTAGTAAAATTAGGATTATTTAGTCTTTAAAAAAGACGACTGAGGGGCGATCTAATAACCATGTATAAGTATATAAGGGGACAATACAAATATCTCTCCGAGGATCTGATTATACCAAGGAAGGTGACGGTCACAAGGGGGCATTCTCTGCGTCTGGAGGAGAAAAGGTTTTTCCACCAACATAGAAGAGGATTCTTTACAGTTAGGGCAGTGAGAATCTGGAATTCCCTGCCTGAGGAGGTGGTGATGGCGAACTCAGTTGAAGGGTTCAAGAGAGGCCTGGATGTCTTCCTGGAGCATAACAATATTGTATTTTACAGTTATTGTTAGGTTCTTTAGAAGGACGTAGATCTGGGGATTTATTCTGACAGAATTTTGTAGGCTGAACTGGATGGACTATTGTCTTTTTTCGGCCTTACTAACTATGATATTATGTTACTATGATCCTTTGAAGCATTCCAGAGTTATTACCTCATAAAGGGACAGTGGTCAGAATTGAAAAAATTGGCCCGGATATTAACGTGCAAACCACCCTCTGGGGTAAAGGGGTTAATAATAAAAAATAGTAAACTATGCTTTATTTGCCACAAAAAATGTAAAAATAACACAAATCTTTTGCAAAATAAATGTCAATACATTAGGTTTCAAGAAGAGTTCAAATGGCTATTTATTTGTTTTGTTCCAATGATTTTATGTTGCTGTTCTCTATATTTCAGTGTATATTTAGCATACGGGACTAAAAAGCTCAATGTATATGCCGTATATACTTGTGTATAAGCCAACCCGTGCATAAGCCGACCCCCCCCCCCAATTTTGTCACAAAAAACTGGGAAAACTTATTGACTCGTGTATAAGCCGAGGGTGGAATCCATAGTTTATGCCATCATATACTGCTCCATAGTCTATGCCCCTATATGCTGCCCCATAGAATATGCCCCCATATGCTGCCCCATAGAATATGCCCCATATGCTGCTCCTAGAATATGCCCCCCATATGCTGCCCCATAGACTATGCCCCCATATGCTGCCCCTTAGAATATGCCCCCATATGCTGCCCCTTAGAATATGCCCCCATATGCTGCCCCATAGAATATGCCCCATATGCTGCTCCATAGACTATGCCCCCATATGCTGCTCCATAGAATATGCCCCCATATGCTGCAAAAAAAAAGCCATACTCACCTCTCCTGGGTCCATCGCCGCTGTCTGCCTCTTCTTGTGTCAGTGACTGTTCAGCCAGCAGAGGGGCGGCACACACTAATCACGTCACCGCGCCCCCTGCTGCCTAAACGTCACTGACACAGGATGCAGCAGAGACAGCGGTGAGCAGCGATGGACCGGGAGACAGGTGAATATCGCTATACTCACCCATCCTGCCGCGGTCTCTGCAGCCTCGCTCGCTTCTCCACTGTCTCCCTTCCCTTCCTGTCTTCAGAGGTCACGTGGTACAGGTCATTACCACTCATGAATATGCGCATATTCATGAGTGGTAATGATCGGCACCACGTGACCACTGAAGACAGGAAGGGAGACAGTGGAGAAGCGAGCGAGGCTGCAGAGACCGCGGCAGGACAGGTAAGTACGATCTCTGACACCCCCACTCCCCCTCCCCCACCGACCCCCAGGTATATGACCCGTGTATAAGCCGAGAGGGGGACTTTCAGCCCAAAAAATGGGCTGAAAATCTTGGCTTATACACGAGTATATGCGGTATGTATGTGAAAAATGCAACCATAACGCCTCATT
Organism: Dendrobates tinctorius; assembly: GCF_039654945.1. Lineage (NCBI taxonomy): Eukaryota > Metazoa > Chordata > Amphibia > Anura > Dendrobatidae > Dendrobates > Dendrobates tinctorius. The sequence goes on along the minus strand of NW_027361701.1, from coordinate 7,367,130 downwards.
GACCCAACATATGTCTAAAGATTGTCTTTTTAATAAACGTATGGGTTATCTACATGGACATGCTTACTATTTTGAATAGTGTCCCTGAATTAAAGGGGTGTTTTGAAGGCAAAGTAAATTTCATTCTAAATCGCTATATATTTAGTATTATAGAACAACATGGGAAGGGAAGCAAAAGACCAGAAAAAGCCATACACCTGACAAATGCTATTGAGAACTTTGCTATTAGAAGTGGAAAGGAAGAACAAAGACGAAAGAATCTAATTAATAAAAATATTGGAGAAAGAGAAACCAATCACAAACTAAAATGTTTCTATACTAATGCACAAAGCATGGGCAACAAACAAGGAGAATTGGAACTACTAACACAGGAAAAGAAATATGATGTCATTGGAATCACTGAAACTTGGTGGGACAATACACATGATTGGAATACAAGACTAGAAGGATACAACTTATTTGCAAGAAACAGACTTGATAAACGAGGAGGGGGTGTCGCATTGTATGTTAGAAACGCGTATATCTGCACAGAGATTGAAGCTTCAGAGACTGGGAGTTCTGTGGAAACTGTTTGCGTAAGAATACAAGGACAGAACAATGGAAAGGACACCATTGTAGGCATTTACTACAGGCCGCCTGTGCAAGCTGAAGATATGGATGAACTCTTTATGCATCAAATGGCCAAGTTCTCCAAAAAATATGACATAGTTGTCATGGGAGATTTCAACTATCCAGACATTTGTTGGGAATCTCTCTCAGGCAAAACTAACAGGTCAAGGAAATTCTTATCCTCTCTTGCTCACAACTTTATCTTCCAAAAGGTAAGGGAGAAAACAAGGGGAACTGCTACCTTGGATCTAATCCTTATAAACAGGGAGGAAATGGTTGAGGAGGTAAAAGTGGCTGGGACCCTAGGAGGTAGCGACCATGCTATTTTAGAATTTTGGATAACTAGAGGCGGAAGACCTGTGAAGACTCAGACGTCAAGGTTAGATTTCAGAAAGGCAGATTTTAAGGGATTCAGAAAGAGAATTGGAGGGATCCAATGGCTGGATATCCTTAAAGACAAAAATGTCCAGGAAGGATGGGAAATCTTGAAAAATGAAATTCTCAAAGCACAGTTGTTAACAATTCCGAAAAGAGGGAAGAATAGGAAGCATTTAAGGAAACCAGGATGGATGAACACAGAACTTAAGCACATGCTAAAAAGGAAGAAAAAAATGTTTATAAAATGGAAAGAGGGAGGCATATCTAAAGAAGAATATAATGCTGTCTGCAGAATCTGCAGGGCACAAATCAGATTATCTAAAGCTGAAAATGAATTGAGGCTTGCAAGAGATGTCAAAAGCAATAATAAAGGATTTTGGGGATATGTCAAAAGTAAAAGAAAAGTCAAAGATGCTATAGGATTTTTACAGGATGAAAATGATGAAATGGTAAGACAGGATGTTGAGAAGGCTGAACTTTTAAATTCCTATTTTGCATCTGTTTTCTCTCAGAAAGGAAATGTAACATCAACTGTTATTCACTGTCCTATTAAGGGAATAGAAGAATCCAGGATATCTATAAACAGAAAGATAGTGAGGAAACACTTAGCTAACCTAAATGAATTCAAGTCTCCAGGTCCAGATGAATTACACCCCAGAGTACTGAAGGAGATAGCAGAAGAAATTTTTGAACCCCTCTCCATAATCTTTGAAAATTCTTGGAGAACAGGAGAAGTGCCAGAAGACTGGAGAAGAGCAAATGTTGTTCCTATCTTCAAAAAGGGGAAGAAGGTGGACCCAGGCAACTATAGGCCGGTGAGTCTGACTTCTATACCAGGAAAGATCTTTGAACAAATTATTAAACAACATGTATGTCAATACCTGGATAAGAATGAAGTGATTAAGCAGAGTCAGCATGGGTTTGTAACTAATAAGTCATGTCAGACTAATTTAATTTCCTTCTATGACGGTATTACTGATTGGGTGGATCAAGGAAATGCTGTAGATATAGTATATCTTGACTTCAGCAAAGCATTTGATAAAGTCTCTCATACAATCCTTATTGAAAAAATGACTAAGTATGGAATGGACAAGGCAACTGTTAGGTGGATTCATAACTGGCTTAGTGATCGGACCCAAAGAGTGGTCGTAAATGGCTGCACATCCAGTTGGAAGAATGTCTCAAGTGGGGTACCACAGGGCTCTCTCCTGGGCCCTGTATTGTTCAACATCTTTATCAACGATTTAGATGAAGGAATTGAGGGTAAACTGATTAAATTTGCTGATGACACAAAGCTAGGAGGAATAGCTAATACTAGAGAAGAGAGAGAGAGGATTCAAAAAGATTTAAATAAACTGGAGAAGTGGGCAGCAACTAACAGAATGGTTTTTAACAGGGAGAAATGCAAAGTACTACATCTGGGCAATAAAAATGAAAAAGCATATATAGAATGGGAGGAATAGGGCTAAGTGACAGCACATGTGAAAAAGACTTGGGTATACTAATAGATCACAGACTGAATATGAGTCAACAGTGTGATGCAGCAGCAAAAAAGGCAAATGCAATTCTAGGATGTATTAACAGAAGCATACAGTCTAGATCACGTGAAGTCATTATTTCCCTCTACTCCTCTTTGGTCAGACCTCATCTGGAATATTGTGTCCAGTTTTGGGCACCACATTTTAAAAAAGACATCAACAAACTGGAGCAAGTTCAGAAAAGAGCGACCAGAATGGTGACCGGTCTGCAAACCCTGTCTTATGAGGAAAGGTTGCAGGATTTGGGAATGTTTAGTTTGCAAAAGAGAAGACTGAGAGGAGACTTAATAGCTGTCTACAAATATCTAAAGGGCTGTCACATTGTAGAAGGATCAACTTTATTCTCATTTGCACAAGGAAAGACTAGAAGCAATGGGATGAAACTGAATGGAAGGAGACACAGATTAGATATTAGAAAAAACTTTTTGACAGTTAGAGTGATCAATGAGTGGAACAGGCTGCCACGAGAAGTGGTAAGTTCTCCTTCAATGGAAGTCTTCAAACAGAGGCTGGACAGACATCTGACTGGGATGATTTAGCGAATCCTGCTTTGAGCAGGGGGTTGGACCAGATGGCCCAGGAGGTCCCTTCCAACTCTACGATTCTATGATTCTATGATAATCTAAACTATTTTCTAATATACAGGGTGGGCCATTTATATGGATACACCTAAATAAAATGGGAATGGTTGGTGACCCAGATCAGCTGAATGGGCAAAACAAAAATTGGAACAGGACACTCAGTTTACATTATGTTCAGTGATGAGGCAAACATATTTGGGTGGGCCATTTATATGTATGTATATATAAATAAAATGGGAATGTGAGTTTTCTTGTGCATGGTGTCTTGCATTGAAATCTGCTGCAATGACCCAGGTACTGCGTTCACCAGACATCAACACAATTTCGATCCGCTCCTCACGTGTTAACCTCTGCAACATGTCAATGGCTGTAAACAAAGAGAAACTTGTAAATAACTCATGAAAGAATAAAGTTACATTAAAACCAAGCACACCATTGTCTTTCTAGTGACATTCTCAATAATTTTGATGTGGCACATGACCCTCTTCCCATTAAAAAAAATAAAGCTGGATCCACAATGGCCGACTTCAAAATGGCTGCCATGGTCACCACCCATCTTAAAAAAAATTTTGCCTCCCATATGCTAATGTGCCACAAACAGGAAGTTGATATCACCAACCATTCTCATTTTTTTTAGGTGTATCCATATAAATGGCCCACTCTGTGCTTGCATACTTGCCCAATCACAGCTAGCGCTCTGTTGTCGGCTCAGATCAGCAGTAACAAGCTGGCTACAGAGCAGTGTCACAATAGCCAGCACGCAGAATCCAGTGACGGTACATGCGGGAGAGCACAGATTTTACTCTTTTGCTGGAATAGCTTGCTGGTGACATTTGCAGAACCCCAAAGGTGCTAATATCAGGGAAAAAAAACAAAGTGACCTCATTGCGCAGAAATTATACCTCTCAATTAATTATTTTACAGCTGCAGTGATTATTTTGTGCCCACAGGTGTTTTCACTCTGTAACATCCATGACATGCATTTTTTCTGGAGTATGGCAAATATGCCAGTTAAGTATCCATATGTTGTGCCCAGCTTGCGCTTATGGAGACACACAACCTATAAATTGTTAATTAGGCTCTCCCCATTACAATAATGGCAAACATGTGGCCTCTTACTGTGGTTTAGGCACAGTGAGCTCAGAAGGAGGGGGAATTTGGATTTCATAATGTAGATTCCACTGGGTTTTATTTGATGGGGTCGGAGTTGTCTCTTTTCCAGAGTCTTTGTTCTACCAGTAATGTGGGAACCTCCTATAGTTCCAGTGACAGGTGACGGACTAAAGTGGAAGTTGGTTTTGTATGGATAAATTAGGGTTTTTATTGGTAACATTTTGGGGTACATAATATTTTTTGATTGTGCTCAGTATACAGTAAGGCTGGATCATATTCTTGTGTTCTACGATGAGCACTTACGTACGTTGTAGTTTATATGTAAATCCCACAAAAATGTGATTCAGACAAAACTCCCAAAGGAACCACTCACAATGAGGCAGATGGAGACACTTTGGGCTTTGTTCTTGTTTCCGGTGGTATCCATCTTTTTAGGCGTGCACAGAACTGTGGTTGTCCACACTAGTGTGGTAAAAAGATGCCTAAAATGATGGGACACCTCCAGAACAGAGGCCAGATGGAGTCAAGAGTGATTCCATCTGCTTCATTATAGTAAGTGGTTTTGTTTGGGATTTACACAAACAGGAGAAATATAGGAGTTTGTTTTATAAAATTACAAAAAATCTATAACAAAAGTCTATAACAAACAAGATTAAAAATACAAAGATGTGCTGTAAAAGACACCAAAGAGGTAGCACTCAGTACAATACGCAAAAATTCTAACTCCCATGTAACATATATTAATGAGTAAAAGGACCACCAATAGGATCAATTAAGTATAATCAAGCCGACAACCATCACTTCAAGTGGACTCCAATCCTTATAAGCATTATGGCATCCATGTGAACAAGGTTAACATAAAAGATATGTCCCATATAAGACCATATTAGCAAAGGTCACCTCCCCTTGAGAAAGCATAGTTAACAGCAGTGAAACGCGCGTCGGGGTGCGTCCTTGGGTGTGCCTCAGTACAAGGTGAGATTACCTCCTTCTCATATTCATTAGGTCTATGATGGCCACATTTGTTATTTTCCTCTAGCAAGATGGTGCCTCCTAAAACACAGTAGCAGCTATCGGATCACCTCTATAAACACCGACAGCTGCTACTGCGCAGGCGTGGTGGGCGCCATTTTCAAATGGATTTTTTTTTAATATTAGGATAGCTTCAACCATATTTGTTATGCACACAGTACATATGTGATTATGCTACTGCGCAGGTCCACGACTGGCGCCTGCATGCAGAAGGGTTTTTTTCACTATGTATATATATAATATTCATTATGTAAACTAGGGGGCAGGTCACTGAGGGAGCAGTGACCTGTCAGCAGTCTTCAATATGAATACCTAATCAGAGCACCACATAAAGACCCCCCCTCCAGCCCCCCCCCAGAGCATGAGCATATCATTAGCACAAAACTGAAAATAAAGATTAAACAACAACCAGAAGAATTTCATCACCAGGTATCATTTTAACCGCTTAGTGACAGGGCCAATTTGCAGCTTAATGACCAGGCCAATTTTTACAATTCTGACCTATGTCACTTTATGAGTTTATAACTATGGAATGCTTTAACGGATCCCGCTGATTCTGAGAATGTTTTTTCGTGACATATTGCACTTCATGTTAGTGTTAAAAATTATCCGATATGACTTGTGTTTATTTATGAAAAAAATGGAAATATAGCCAAAATTTAAAATTTTGCAATTTTCAAACTTTTAATTTTTATGCAATTAATTCAGAAAGATATATCACACAAAATACTTAATAAATAACATTTCCCACATGTCTACTTAACATCAGCACAATTTTGGAAACAAATTTTATTTTGTTAGAACGTTATAAAGGTTGAAAGTTGACCAGCTATTTCTCATTTTTACAACAAAAATTACAAAACATTTTTTTATGGACCACATCTCATTTGAAGTCACTTTGAGGGGTCAATATGACAGAAAATACCCAAAAGTGACACCATATTAAAAACTTCACCCCTCATGGTGCTCAAAACCACATTCAATAAGTTTAATAACCCTTCAGGTGATTGACAGTAACTGAAGCAATGTGGAAGGATAAAATTAACATTTAACTTTTTTTTACAAACATTTTACTTCAGAACCAATTTTTGTTATTTTCACAAGTGTAGAAAGAGAAAATGAGCCACAAAATTTGTTGTGCAATTTCTCCTGAATACGCTGATAGCCCATATGTGGGGGTCAACTACTGTTTGGGCGCACCGCAGGGCTTGGAAAGGAAGGAGAGCAGTTTGACTTTTTCAATGCAGAATTGGCTGGAATTGAGATTGGACTCCATGTCACATTTGGAGAGCCCCTGATGTGCCTAAAAAGTGGAAACCCCCCACAAATGACACCATTTTGGAAAGTAGACCCCTTACGGAACTTATCTAGATGTGAGGTGAGCACTTTGAACCCCCAAATGCTTCACAGACGTTTATAACGCAGAGCCATGAAAATAAAAAATCATATTTTTCCACAAAAATTACGTTTTCACCCCCAAATGTTTACTTTCACAAGGATAACAGGAGAAATTGGACCACAAAAGTTGTTGTACAATTTGTCCTGAGTATGCTGATACCCCATATGTGGGGGGAGGACCACTGTTTGAGAGGATGGCAGCGCTCGGAAGGGAAAGAGCGCCGTTTTGGAATGCAGACCTTGATGGAATGGTCTGCGGGCGTCTTGTTGCGTTTGCAGAGCCCCTGATGTGTCTAAACAGTAGAAACCCCCATAAGTAACCCTATTTTGGAAACTAGACCCCCAAGGGACATATCTAGATGTGTTGTGAGAACTTTGAACCCCCAAGTGTTTCACTAAAATTTGTAATGCAGAGCTGTGAAAATTAAAAATAATTTTTTTTCCATAAAAATGATTTTTTTTTAGCCCATGATTTTTTATTTTCACAAGGGTAACAGGAGAAATTGGATCCCAAAAGTTGTTTTGCAATCTGTTCTGAGTACCCTGGTACCCCACATGTGGGGGGAACCACTGTTTAGGCACACATCGGGGCTCAAAGGGGAAGTAGTGACGTTTTGGAATGCAGACTTTGATGGAATGGTCTGTGGGCATCATGTTGCGTTTGCAGAGCTCTTGATGTGCCTAAACAGTAGAAGTCCCCCCACATGTGACCCCATTTTGAAAACTGGATCCCCCAAGGAGCTTATCTAGATGTGTGGTGAGCACTTTGAACCCCTAAGTGCATCACAGAAGTTTATAACGCAGAGCCGTGAAATAAAAAATCATTTTTTTCGACAAAAATGATTTTTTAGCCTCCAATTTTTTATTTTCCCAAGGATGGCAGGAGAAATTAGACCCCCAAAGTTGTTGTGCAATTTGTCCTGCATACGCTGATGCCCCTTATGTTGGGGTAAAACACTGTTTTGGCTCGGAAATGAGGGAGCACCATTTGACTTTTTGAATGCAAAATTGGCTATAATCAATGGTGGCGCCATTTCGCATTTGGAGACACCCTTATATGCCTAAACAGTGGAAACCCCTCAATTCAAACTCCAACACTAACTCCAACAAACCTTTAACCTTAATCCCAAACCTAGCCATAACCCTAACCACAACCCTACCCCAACACACCCCTAACCCTAATCCCAACCCTAACCATAACCCTAACCACAAACCTAACCCCAACACAACACTAACACTACTCCCAACCCTAACCCTAATCCTAACCCTAATCCCAAGTCTAACCCTAATCACAAGCCTAACCCTAATCCCAACCCTAACCCTAATTCCAACCCTAACACCCTAACCCTAATTCCAACCCTAATCCTATCCCTAACCCTACCTGTGGCCCAACTCACTTTAGCCTAACTCTAACCCTAATGGGAAAATTAAAATAAATATATTTTCTTTATTTCATTATTTTTCTCTAACAAAGGGGGTAATAAAGGGGGGGTTTATTTACTATTTTTTTTATTTTGACCACTGTGATAGGGTCTATCACAGTCACCAAAATGAACCAATAGGAAAAATCTTCCTATTGTTGTTGGGTGCTGGCCGGAAGATCTCGGCGGGCACACTAGGCATGCGCCCAACATTTTCTTACCAGAAGAAGACGCTGGCATCTGCGAGGGGAAGCCAAGAGACAGAGGGACACTGGGAGGAACCAGGGACCCTATTTCTCTCTCCTGTGATGCGCGATCACATCAGAGGAGAGAGAAATTAAATTGCACATTGGACTTTTTTTGCGGTCGCCGTTATGCGGTTAATAACAGCGATCGCAACCCTAGGGTCGGTAAAAATCGACTCCAATCATGTTCTCTGGGGTGTCGGCTACCCCTGACAGCCGAAATCAAGGAGAAAGTCCAACTCTGGGGGGGCGGTATACACTTTTTCCACAGCACCGCTAATTAATAGCGCTGTGGTTTAAGTGCCCTTAACTACCGACGTTAAAAGGCGTATCGGCAGTCGTTAAGGGGTTAATCAGTATAACGGCACCGACCTGACAGTGTCTGTAGGCTACTCAACACAATCCTGCTGACAGGTTCTGTTTAAGCTCCTTCCTGTCTGTAATGTTTAGGTTGTGGATTCCATTACAGTGGAAACAAAAAGAAAAATTATAATTTTGTAATTGCGTATTATTTTTACTACTTTTATATGGACAAAAATCCATACAGTGAACATGGAAATACATTGTTAGATATACAATGTGTCTCTATGGACTTGTGTAATTTGCTTCTGGCTGCATTGCCTGCAATAGTGGTCAAGATTACCAAAATCTCCTATCTACATCATTGTGGGCTGTGGCTCCTAGATGAAGACATGATTTTGAGTCCTGGTGAGACCTGATCACAGGAGTGGGAAGAATTGAATAATACACTTTAATTTATGCACTGAGCAGAGAGCAGTCCCGCACACCAAGGATAAGGAGCGAAGAGAGATGAGTATAGAAGCCAGGACATGCACTGAGTAGAGAACAGCCCTGCCCACCATGGTGAAGGAGTGAAGAGTGTTGATAATAGAAGTCAGAAAATGCACTGAGTAGAGAACAGCCCTGCCCCCCATGGTGAAGGACTGAAGAGTGTTGAGTATAGAAGCCACAACATGCACTGAGTAGAGAACAGTCCTGCCCCTATGGTGAAGGACTGAAGACTGTTGAGTATAGAAGCCAGGACATGCACTGAGTAGAGAACAGCCCTGCCTCCTCATGGAGAAGGAGCAAAGAGTAGTGAGTATAGAAGCCAGGACATGCACTGAGTAGAGAACTGCCTTGCCCACCATGGTGAAGGAGTTAAGAGTGTTGAGTATTCAAGCCAGGAAATGCACTGAGTAGAGAGCAGCCCTGTCCCTCATGGTGGAGGAGCGAAGAGTGGTGAGTATAGAAGCCAGGACATGCTCTGAGTAGAGAACAGCCCTGCCCCACATGGAGGAGCATTGAAGAGTGATGAGTATAGAAGCCAGTATATTCTGTGGTGTAGTGACCACTGTGTCCGCTAGGGGGTGCTGTGTGGATGCCCCAAGAGAGAGGATGAGTGGCAGAATACGGAAGGACCATTATGTATCTCAAGGTGGGTGGCCTTGAGATGGAGACTGATGTGTGTGTTGAGCAGCAGTGATACTGCTGAGGTGCTGTGTCAATGTGTCAGGGAGAAGTCTCTAGGTAGCTGGGAAGACGTGCGGGCCCAGTTACCTACAAACCCACCCAGGGGGTGTGTTTAAGGACGCTATTGCAAAGTGTGTGTGAATGGTTCAAGGACCTGTGATGAGGTCATAGCCATGTGACCCGGTGGGCATGGCTACGGACCATATAAGGTGGCCAGGGTAGGTCACATGTGGTGAATGCAGGGACCTGGTTGGTCCGTTGTGGAAGGTCCCGCTGGAAGAAGTGTCTCCTGGCTAACAGCATGTGTAGTGGCTGGGTGTAATGGCTGCACGTGCCTGATGATTCCCTGGAGGGAATGGATGTCTGCAGCATGGTGTAGGAACCATGAGGAAACCCTGACGTATGTAAGATAACTGAGGCTGAAGAGCCTGTGTACGCATAACCTGTGTGACCACAGGGAATACAGAGCTGCACTCTGTCATGGATGCTATCCTGATTAAGTGAACTGTATGTTATGCTGTGGGTTTATGCTGCATAATAAACCGCATGGACTATAATGGTTTTATGGAAAACCCATGCCGGATCTGGTTTTGTGGCGGCTAAGCGAGTATCCCCTATGTGAATGACAGCACTGCCTCACAATTGGTAGAGAAGGCTATGTGCAGTGCTGGCAACGCTGAGCCAGGAGGGCTGACGGTTGTGAAAGCCGTGTGATGTGCTTCAGACCGGAGTCAGAGAAGGAGACTGGTGATTGCTAGGGTGCCTCTGTGGATAAGAGGTACCTGAGGACCTGTGTGGTCGACACAGGTAACGGACAGGTGTTCGTGTGGTACTGACCTGGGTCAGTGAGTAAGACGGTGTTCCTGGAGGGTTCAGTGAGGAAAGGTCCTGGAGGGTCAGTGTTGGGAGATTCTAGGAGAAAGAATCGGATCCTGGGAGCACGTGGTATGACCTTGGACCTGGTGAGGCGCGAGTGTTGGGCAGTCTCAGGTGGAGACAGATGTCCTGAAGAGCACCCGCCGAGCCCCTGGACCTGGTGAGGCTGGTGTGTGGGGAGACCCTGGGAGAAGGGTCGCTCCCTGAATCGCACCCGATGCGTCCTGTGTGTTGGATGGTCTCAGGCAGAGACGGAACGTCATGAATAGCTCACAGACAGGACACGTGAGTTTTGTGTGGTGTTTTTTTTCTTTTCTCAACTCAGCCTGCGCTGGCTCAGTGGGAGTCAAGAAGGTGACAAGCGGCTTGCTGTAACTCGGCAGGGTTACGAAGGGGACAAGCGGCTTCCTGTAGCTCGGTGGGGTTACGAAGACGACACCAGCAGCGGTGTATGAACGGCAGCCTGTGGTGTTGGTGTTCGGTGACAGCAGGAGCTGTGGTGGTGCCAACAAGGACTTGTGTGGTATCGTAAGAGACATAAACTGTGTGGTGTGAACTGGTATAACGGACATGGGGATGTCCCGGAAGGGGGCGGTGACCCAAATCGGGGTGGTAGCCCAAAAGAGGGTGGAGTCCCAGAGGGGGGCGGTGACCCAAATCGGGGTGTTAGCTCAAAAGGGGGTGGAGTCCCAGAGGGAGGTGGTGACCCAAATTGGGGTGGTTGTCCAGAGAGGGGCCGAGTTTGAAGAAATGGCAGCACTGGTTGGCTCAGTGGGTATGTCTGGGGAACCGCAATGTTTGTGTAGATTGTTTTCAGAATGTGGGTTATATTTTCCGGAGCATGGCGGACCACAAGTGTGTAACGTGATGCTGCACTGGGAAGGAATCTCGGGACGGTTGGACTCAAAGAGTCAGGTGACTCTGGTAGAAACTCCTCTCACTTTCTGTCTGACCGAGAAAATGGCCCAGGTTCGCTGTAAACATGGGGTGAACTATGTGCTAGACAGAGTGGTGTTTGAGGGGCCCGGAGGCAGTGAGTGCCAAGGTGGCGGGATACCACCAGACTTAGTGTATACCTTGGAGGGGGGACGGGACTTTGTCGCGTTTGATTACCTATGGTACGAGGATGGAGACGTTCCTACGGTTGGGCTAACAGATATTAAGACGGTGACGGCTTCTGATGTGGAGAGGTCAGAGGTGGAAGTGACCGGAAGAAGGGGTACGTCTGCCCAACGGACGGACCTGACATCTGTGACTGGACTGACGTTGACCTGGTTGATTAGACGGCTGAAGTATTCACACGGCTAGTGAGTAATTGGAGGGGTGACTCAGCAGGTCGGGGTGACTCAATCTCTGGGGGTGACTGTGGCTCTGAGAGAGAAAGGGAGCACAGAATAGAAGGGCTAGAGAAATAAGGACTGAATAAGGCCCTCAGAGAAGAGGTGGATGAACATGTCAAACGAGAAAGAGTCCTGAGACAAACGGCCAAGCACAGGGTCGAGGAGCTCGAGAAAGAAGTCTTGGAGCTCAGAGGTCACCTGTCCACCTGGCAAAGTGTGAACAAGAACCTCAAGGAAGGGATGGAGGAACTCAGAGGAGTAGTAAAAAGTCTTCTGCGGAAGAAGTTGGACAAAAACTTACCGCAGATGAGTGCGAGTGATAACAAGACGGAACTGCCAGTATCCATCTTGGCAAAGGGTCATGAAGAGTGTGATAAAACACTCTGGGATCGCCTTTGCTGGGGTCAAAGGTCACGTGCGTTCAGCATGAAACTCAGGCGCAGAGCTGGGATTCGTGTATAACTGACCCTGGGTCAGGTTTATTAACGGTGAAAGCAATGCAAAAGGAAATAAAACATAAAACAAATCTTTGCCTGTCCGGCACTAACTAAACAATGGACAACCTAACTACCAACTGGCGGGCTTCTCCCGTCCAGCCAAACCACAGTTGCAGTGGGCACTGCTTCCACTCACGTGTGTCTCTCACACAGACAGGCTCTCTGTGTTCCCAGGCTGAGACACTCACACAACCACCTGGCATCCTTTTATATCCACCTCCCATTATCCATTAGTAAGCAGGTGCGATACTGACCAGACTAGGCCACATAGGAAAGGAATCTGGGCGAAATATACCTGCCCTCATCCACTATTCCCACATGATTCTCACATATCCCCCCCTCTGCTCAGACCACTCCGGTCGAGCAATGACACCCGCCAAACAGTGCACTCGGGACAGGGCATCTGCATTTCCCATCTGTACCCCTGGGCGGTGCTCCACCGTAAAAGTGTAGGCCTGCAGGGCAAGGAACCACCGGGTCACCCGGCTATTCCGTTCCTTGTTCAAGTGCATCCACTTGAGAGGGGCATGGTCAGTGATCAGCCTGAACTTTCGGCCCACCAGGTAATATTTGAGGGCCTCTAGAGCCCACTTAATGGCGAGGCACTCTTTTTCCACGACTGCATAATACCTTTGCTCGTGTTTATTCAGCTTCCTGCTGAGATAGAGGACTGGGTGTTCCACTCCGTCCCTCACTTGTGAGAGTACGGCCCCGATACCGGTATCAGAGGCATCCGTTTGTACCACAAACTCGCTGAGGAAGTCCGGAGTCACCAGTACGGGCTGAGAGCAAATTGCCCGTTTTAGGCCATGGAAGGCTTCTTCAGCCGCTAAACTCCATTTAATCATGACGGAGTCTTTCCCTTTTGTAAGATCCGTCAGGGGTGTAGCGATGGCTGCAAAATTGGGTATGAACCGGCGATAATAGCCGGCGATCCCCAGGAAGGCTTGCACCTGCTTCTTGTTGACAGGTTGTGGCCAGTCCTGAACCGCCTGAATCTTATCAACCTGGGGTTTAACAACACCCCTCCCAATGACATACCTCAAATACCGGGCTTCTTCTAGCCCGATGTGACATTTCTTGGGGTTCGCGGTTAGACCTGCCTCCCACAGGTCGCCAATCACAGCTTGTACTTTCTGGAGATGAGTCTCCCAGTCCAAGCTGTAAATGACAATGTCATCCAAATAGGCCAAAGCGTACCGCCTATGTGGCCTCAGGACTCGATCCATCAGTCTCTGGAAGGTGGCCGGTGCCCCGTGCAGTCCAAACGGCATATACACATACTGAAATAAACCTTCCGGCGTAGCAAATGCCGTCTTTTCTCTGGCAGCCTCAGCCAGAGGGATCTGCCAATACCCCTTTGTTAGATCTAGGGTCGTAATATACCGGGCTTTTCCTAACCGATCTATTAACTCGTCGACCCGGGGCATAGGATAGGCATCAAATTTTGAGACCGCATTCAGTTTCCTGAAGTCATTGCAGAACCGGATGGTGCCGTCCGGTTTAGGAATTAGCACAATCGGGCTGGACCACGCACTGTGCAATTCCTCAATGACTCCTAACTCTAACATTGCCTTCACTTCTCGGGAAACGGCTTCACGGCGCGCTTCCGGGATTCGGTAGGGCTTTACGTGAACTGTGACACCAGGTTCCGTTACGATGTCATGTTTCATTAGCATAGTCTGCCCGGGTTTTTCTGAGAAAAACTTTTGGTTGTGAAGTAGAAACTGCCTGACCTCAGTCTTTTGCCGCTCCGAGAGAGTCTCTGCAACCCGTACCTCCGGTATGGTATGCGAGCAGACAGGACGGGCCAGCTCCGCTGACAAGGCAGACCGATCCTTCCAGGGCTTTATCAGATTTACATGATAAATCTGTTCAGGTTTCCGTTTACCTGCCTGGTATACTTTGTAGTTTACTTCACCAACTCTTTCCTTGATCTCAAAGGGGCCCTGCCACTTTGCCAGGAACTTACTGTCCACCGTGGGGACCAGGATCAACACCCTATCTCCGGGTGCAAACGTACGGATCTTGGCGCCCCTATCATAGATTCTTTTTTGGGCTCCTTGAGCCTGTATCATGTGTTCTTTGACGACAGGCATAACAGCCGCAATACGATCCTGCATTTGTGTGACGTGATCTATCACTGTTTTAAACGGAGTGACCTGACCCTCCCAGGTTTCTTTTGCCACGTCTAATAGTCCGCGAGGACGTCAGGCGTACAATAACTCGAAAGGCGAGAATCCCATGGAAGACTGGGGTACTTCCCTGATGGCAAAAAGCAAATACGGAAGTAAATAGTCCCAGTTCTTCCCATCCTTGTCTATCACCTTTCTCAGCATCTGCTTCAGAGTTTTATTGAACCGTTCGACCAACCCGTCTGTTTGAGGATGATACACGGATGTGCGTAACGGTTAGATTTGTAACAACCGGCAGAGCTCCTTCATTACCCTGGACATAAAGGGGGTCCCCTGGTCGGTGAGTATCTGTTTCGGTATACCGACCCGACTAAACACATGCACCAGTTCCTTGGCAATCGTCTTGGTGGCCGTGTTACGCAAAGGGATGGCCTCTGGGTAACGAGTGGCATAATCCAAGATGACCAGGATATGTGGTGTCCACGTGCAGACCGTGGAAGGGGCCCAACTAAATCCATCCCAATCCTCTCAAACGGGACTTCAATAATAGGTAGGGGTACCAAAGGGCTACAGAACCGGGGCTTAGGTGCAGAGGCTTGGCAGTCAGGACAAGACTCACAATATACACGAATATCGTGATGCATGCCTGGCCAAACAAAACAGTGTAATATCCTTTCAGTGGTTTTCTGGACTCCCAGGTGACCTCCCATCACATGTCCATGGGCCAGGTCCAGCACCTGCCGCCCGTAGGGTTTTGGCACGACTAATAGTTGCACCGTATCTTCCCCCTTTTTCTCTATCTGATAGAGTAAATCATTCTCCAGAACCATGTAAGGATATGCCAGCCTAGAGCCAGGTTCTACGGGTACCCCATTTATCACTTTTACATTTGTCCTAGCCTGAGAAAGGGTAGGATCCTTTATTTGCTCGCTTTGGAAGTCATCTTTCTAAACTTCTAAATCCAGCAAATGGGGAGGTGGACGGCTGTCGGCCTCCTCCTCTTCCCCGGTCTCCTCCGTATCACCCGCCATGACTGAAAACGGGAACTGTAGGTCATTTCCAGCAGACTCTTCCCCAGAGTATTCCGGGGAGACCTCTTCCAGGGGTTCGGGACCCACACGCGCCCTGGGAGAAGAATCATGTACACTATTACCCGAGGGCATCAACTGATTCTCCCACAATTGCCAGAAGTGGGGAAAATCCCGGCCCAGGATAACATCATGCAATAACGCCGGGACGAGTCCCACTTTATGTTGCACAGACCCATAGGAAGTAGTAATGCATATGACCGCGGTGAGGTACGAACAGGTGTCTCCATGCACACACGTTACAGAAAATTTGTCTGATGGTCCAGTCGGGGCTGACACCAGACTGGCCTTCACCAGAGTCACCACACTTCCCGAGTCCAACAATGCCACCATATTTTTGCCATCAACAGTTAAATCACACAAATGTTTTTCCACATCTTTTTGACCGGCATTCACACTCACTACCCGTGCAACCATAGACATGCGGTTTTTAGAGTCTGTGACGTCGCACTGCATGGGTTCAGTAGTGACCGGACAGTTCGCAGCAATATGTCCCATCTCTTGGCAGCGGAAACACCTAACGGGCCCCTTGCTTAGACCATAGTTCGTTACTCTCGGCCTCGCAGTGCGGGCAGTCCCGTTTTCCTCCCCCACTGTCTTAGGGATTTTTCCATCTCCCCTACTCCCTGGAACAGTCTTACCGGTTCCCCGTGGAGATGATGAAGAAAGAGGTGGGGTAGCGTCGTCTTGGAGTCCTTCCGCCACAGAGTAACGTTCAACCAGATCCACCAGTTGATCTGCTGTCGTAGGATTTCCATGGCTTACCCACTTCCTCAGGGCTGGCGGTAGAGCTCTCAGGTACTTGTCCATGACGACTCTCTGGATTATCTCTGGTGCTGTCAACACCTCGGGTTGTAGCCACTTCTTCGTCACGTGGATCAGGTCGAACATCTGTGACCGCGGTGGTTTATCCAGCTCATAAGTCCATTGATGAACTCTCTGTGCACGGACAGCGGTCGTCACTCCCAGCCGGGCCAAGATCTCGGCTTTCAATTTGTCAAAGTCCTGCGCGGCTTCAGGCTCTAAGTCATAATAAGCCTTTTGGGCCTCACCGTAAAGAAACGGGGCAATCAGGCCGGCCCATCGTGCCTTCGGCCATTTTTCTCGCACCGCCGTCCGTTCAAACGTGGTCAGGTATGCCTCGACGTCATCTTCGGTCGTCATCTTCTGCCAGTACCGACTCACGTGAATCACTCTCGACTTGGCTTCCAGGTTAACCTCCTGTAGGCTTGCCAGGCGCTGCGCCACCTGCTGGAGAAGCGAACGATCGGTAGCTGTCATGTCCACCAACTCCTTCAGCTGGGCCATCATCACCCGATTAGCTTCTTGCTGGACGGCGGTGGACTGTACCAGCGCTTTCACCACGTCCTCCATACTCATGCTTGCAACGTGATGCCCGTGTTCTCCACCACAATGTGATAAAACACTCCGGGATCGCCTTTGCTGGGGTCAAAGGTCACATGCGTTCAGCATGAAACTCAGGCGCAGAGCTGGGACTCGTGTATAACTGACCCTGGGTCAGGTTTATTAACGGTGAAAGCAATGCAAAAGGAAATAAAACATAAAACAAATCCTTGCCTGTCCGGCACTAACTAAACAATGGACAACCTAACTACCAACTGGCGGGCTTCTCCCGTCCAGCCAAACCACAGTTGCAGTGGGCACTGCTTCCACTCATGTGTGTCTCTCACACAGACAGGCTCTCTGTGTTCCCAGGCTGAGACACTCACACAACCACCTGGCATCCTTTTATATCCACCTCCCATTATCCATTAGTAAGCAGGTGCGATACTGACCAGACTAGGCCACATAGGAAAGGAATCTGGGCGAGATATACCTGCCCTCATCCACTATTCCCACATGATTCTCACAAGAGATAAAATCTTATGAAGTTTGTGAGCTAAGGACTGAAGAAGACAGTCACCTGGTCGGGTCAACTGTAGTGAGGGAAGTGTCCGTGGTAAAGCCAGAGCCTCCTGGCCTGGAAGAGAGCAAGGCCATGACCTTCAAGTGTGTAATTGATGTACCAGAAGACATGCAAGAAGCCTGTGCTGAGGAAGGTGTGCATGAGGCTTTCAAAGAGGCGGTCAAGGCGTGTAAGGTGCACTGGGCACCTGAGACTCAGCAGTTGGTGATAATATCAGCCAGGGAAGATACAGCAAACCGGGTAGCTGTCCTGAAAGAGATGCATTTACAATGTCTCCACGCCAAACAGCTGGTCAGGCGGAGTAATATGAAAGCTGCTCGACGCCTAGAGTTAGCAAAGGAGGCTATGGATCGGCTGGGTTTGCAGAAAGATGTAGTTCCGATTCCCAGTGGTTTGATTGGGAGAATCAGTGGAAGACTCGGGAAGGTAATGCAAGACCTTGTCAATATCTCCGGTGTGGTGAGGGTGTGGATCCCTCCTGATGATGAAGACCAGGTATCCCGTGAAGTGGGTAGGATTCCCATCATGGTGGTTGGCTCCGTAGAAAGCCTGAGAAACTTTAGGATGCTCGTGGAGTATCGAGTGGGGTACCTGCAAGAAATTGAGCAGTTGAGGCTGGACCGTCGGCGAATCAATAAAGAGGTACGGAACACCAGGTGGCGGCCGCCTTCAACCCAAGATGTAAGGACCCGAAGGGTTCCTCCAAGTAGTGACATGGCAGGTGGCCGAAGAATGTCAGCAAGTGGCAGTTCGACGGGCCGTACGAGGCTGAGAGACATTAGTTCCTGTGAGATGCTGAATGGGTCAGACTCAGGCCAAACAGTAGGCCTGATTAAGACTGATGACCGTACAAACCGGGAGAGCCGGTCAGTGGGAGAAAGGTCAGGTGACAAAGCACACTGTAGGAGGGTGGTGACTAAACAGTGTCTGATGACACAGATAGACTGTGACTGGAGGGCCAAAGATCAGGGCCGATATTCTGACTGCTGGGGGCGGGGGAGGTCTAATGCAGAGAGGAGGCCGTATGACAGATGGAGACGGTTCTCTCGACCTGGGGGGCAAGGTGTAGTGAGTGCCCGGTCTCGAGATCCTGGGGTGATGCTGTATGTTCAACCCCACAGGTTTGAACAGAGGGGGGAGGTATGTGGTGTAGTGACCACTGTGTCTGCTAGGCGGCGCTGTGTGGATGTCCCAAGAGAGGATGAGTGGCAGAATACGGAAGGACCGTTATGTATCTCAAGGTGGGTGGCCTTGAAATGGAGACTGATGTGTGTTGAGCAGCAGTGATACTGCTGAGGTGCTGTGTCAATGTGTCAGGGAGGAGTCTCCAGGTAGCTGGGGAGACGGGCAGGCCCAGTTACGTACAAACCCACCCAGGGGGTGTGTTTAAGGACGCTATTGACAGCGCTACCTCACAATACACAGAGTAGAGAGCAGTTTGCCCCACATTGAGAAAGAGCGAAGGGGGGTGAGTATGGAAGCCAGGACATGCACTGAGTAGGAAGCAGTTCCACGCCCTGAGGAGCAGGAGTGAAGAATGGTGCGTATAGAAGCCAGGACATGCACTGAGTAGAGAGCAGCCTTGACCCCCATGGAAGAGGATCGTAGAGTGGTGAGTATAGAAGCCAGGACATACACTGAGTAGAGAGGACTCCCATACCCTGAGGAGCAGGAGCAAAGAATGGTGAGTATAGAAGCCAGGACATGCACTGAGTAGAGAGCAGCCTTGACCCCCATGGAGGAGGATCAAAGAGTGGTGAGTATAGAAGCCAGGACATGCACTGAGGAAAGAGCAGCCTAGCCCCCCATGAAGGAGGATTGAAGAGTAGTGAGTATAGAAGCCAGGACATGCATTGAGTAGAGAGCAGTCCTGCCCACCATTGAGGAGGATCGAACAGTGGAGAGTACAGAAGCCGGGACAAAGATCTGACAGGACAGTTTGGAGCTATCAAACAGCTTCTATTTTCTGCTTTGCTCTGTTGACGGGGAGGGAGTGCCAATGACATGATGATTAACTGTTGCATAACTGCTGGGCACCAACTATCAGTTAGCATGACGCTGGCAGTTACTCCCCGTCTACAGAGCAGCCCAGAGGAGGAAGAACTTCTCTGTTGACGTGAAACAGCAGAATGGCATCAGGAGAAGTCTGTGATCGCTCTTAGCGAGTGCAAGGTAGAATAGGCAGGTAGTAACCTGCCTGTCAGTTCTTAGCCCTGTGAGAAAAAAAAATAATCCCAGATAACCCCTTTTAGACAAAACACAAGAACAAAACACAGTCTACAGCTTATTCACTCACATTTTCAAATGCTTCTAAAGATGCATCTCTTATTTCCACTTGAAAAACTACAGTCAGTTACTATGAGGTAGCAGACAGACCTTTTTTGACCAGTGTTAACATTGTCAGAACAAAAATTTCTTACTGTACCTGCTGCAGTCTCATGTCGTTTAGATATAGTTGCTGTAATGATTGAGATACTGGCAAGAATGCCCCATTGCCAACATTTGTGATGGGATTCTTGGATAGCCTTAACTCTGTTAATTTAAGCATTCCTTTAAGAGCTAGTGTTGGTACCTCTGATAGCGCATTATCATCAAGGTACAGTCCTTCTAAATCTTTTACATTCCGAAAAGCTGTTGGAGCAATGGAATTAATTTTATTTCCAGTGAGATATAACCAGCGAAGGTTTTGTGTCCCAAGCAAATTGTTGTTAGAAAGGGAGTCAATTGAGTTCTTTTGCATATGCAGTGAAAAGAGGTTTGGGAGAAGCTTAAATGTTTCTTTTGGAATATTAGTAAACTTGTTATGATCAAGGAAAAGATAGCCAATTTTTGTAGCTCCCTGAAAGACCTCAGGGCTTAATGAGGAAATCTTATTATGTGATAAATAGACATAAACCAAATTTATCATCCCTATAAATGCTCCTGGTTGTATGTCATTAATCTCACAATTTTGTAAGTGCAGTGATGCTACATTTTTCAAATCCAAAAAAGAGCCTTTAGGAATTGAGTGGAAAGAATTTTTACGTAGATCAATGAGCGTTGTGTCCATGTGAAAACCTCTGGGAATCTTCTGTAAAGATTTATTCTCACAAATTGCATGCTTGACATCAGTTTTGCAGTCACAGCTTTGTGGACATGAGTTTTTCTCATCTGATTTTTCTGTGACCATTGTTATTTTATAAATATCTTCTGGGAAGTTTCCACATTTCAGATCTATAGCTCTGAGAGAATCCAAGTGATCTGCAAGGAAATGAGTAGGGCCAGCACAAAACAGATCAACTTTTAACCTTAATGAATCTGCCCATTCTTTAAAGGGTCTCAAAAAGCAATCACAGATAATCATGTTTCCTGTCAAGTCTAGACGTTTTAGTTGCTCCACTCCAGAAAGTGGTTGAATCGATCTGATCTGATTGTTACTCATGTCAATGAAGGAGAGTTGTTTGCTTTTTTCAAATGCCTTGTAAGACACATCCTGCAGTGCCATGTTGTTCAGGAGGAGCTGTTTGAGAGATGCCATTTGGATAGCTTCTTCTACAATGAAGGTCATTGGGTTCCATCCCAGCTCTAGCCTAGTAAGGCCAGACAGTCTTGAGAATGCTTCAGTTGGTAGGTACTGTAGCTCATTATGATCAAGACTTAACCTTTTCAAATTTGGAAGCGCTGCAAATGTTTCAAGTGACACAATGCTAATCATATTTTTGGAGAGACTCATCAATTTAAGCTGCAGGAGTCCCTGAAAAACCATATCTGGCAAGTAGACCAAGAAATTGTCTTCAAGATTCAGAATGCTTAGAAATCCTAATTGGCTAAAAGCACCTGGCTTTATCTCCTCAATTCGATTTTTCTCAAGTATCAATTGCTCAAGAGATGAAAGTCCATCAAAGGACTCCTGCTGTATAAAACTTATGCAGTTAGAACCAAGGTTGAGGTACCGTAGACGTCCAAGACCTCGGAATGACCCTTCTTCTATTTTTTCAATGCTGCAGTTTTGTAGACTGAGATGAGTTAGGTATGAAGTGGAAAGGAATGCTCCTGAAGGGATTACTTTTAGTTCATTTCTGTGGAGGATCAGTTTCTGTGTGTACTGTAAAAACAAATGTTAAGTGGTCACTGTCATTTTAACAACCTTTACATGAATCAATTATACAAGCAAATATTATACATTTTCTCATATATGTTATTACAAAAATATACTTCATTTTCCAATTATGAGCCACTTTATCTTCTCCCGTTTCCTGAACTCATCATCCTTTTATAAAAACATCTCACATTTGCAAGATGAACTTCCAACTCATTAAAGTATTAGATCAGATTACAACTCCTATTAAAGTCTATTATGAGATGAGAGAAGGAGGAGTACTGAGCATAATGGTTGTTGAGCATTCCGATACCGCAAATATCGGGTATCAGCCGATATTCGCGGTATCGGAATTCCGATATTCCGATATTGAGTTCCGATACTTTTTGCATATCGAATACCGGAATCGGAAGTTCCCATAATGCTATGAGCCAGTTTGATTTGATTCAGCCATTGACAATCCTCAGAAGTGTGGGCACATCCTGTTAGGCATGTTAACTAATGGCATGGCTGTGATTGGCTGCTGAACTGATGTCATGATGCACTATAAAAGCCGCCGCCGCCGCCATTTCGGGTCCACTCTGCAGTGAATTCAGTTAGGGACAGGCTGCTGTTCAAGACTCTGAGGGACAGTCAGAGATAACGATTTGCTATATCATATTGTGCTTTACCCAGGCTATAGTATCAATCAGTGTAGCTTTCTTTTGCCTTGCAGCACTGTTCACAGCTGTCTGCAAGGTCTGTGTGAGTGCTGCTCACGCTGTGTAGCTTGTCCTGCAGCCACGTCTGGTTGTAGGCCGCTCAGCGTGTATCACTGCCTCATACATATTTTTCTTTTATTGCTGCAAATTTTTCATTAATTCTCCTATTAGTGTGCATCCATCCGTATCCATATACATTGGTTGCAAACACTATAGGAGTAGACAGCGGAGTCTTTCTGCAGCCTTTCGGTGCTAGTGCCCAGTTATCTGCACTGTTCACGGCTGTCTGAGAGGTCTCTGTGTGTGAGTGCAGCTCACGTTGTAGTGTGTCCAGCAGCTACGTCTGGTTGTAGGCCGCTCAGCATGCGTCACTGCCTCAGACTTATTTTTCTTTTAGTGCAGCTCATTTTTCATTAATTCTCCTATTAGTGTGCATCCATCCGTATCCATATACATTGGTTGGTTGCAAACACTTGTGGCAGGGCTAAGGGTCGTGTAATTGATGGGAGATATGTGCCTCATAAATGGCTTGTCTCTATAATGTAAGGCATAAGTAAAGCGTACCAGATATTATTATTGTGGTTGTTTGAAGGACCTGTGGTGAGGTCACAGTCAGGTGACCAGTCAGCTGCTGAGTTTGTGGGTGTGGCTACAGCCTTATAATGTGGCCTGCTCCTGAACCAGGGGGTTGTGTGTGGGGAGGACTAAGCCTCCCATGTGTGCTGAGACTCCTGCTCTGAGTCTACAACTACGGACATTTTGTGTTATTTTGCCTGAGCTAAAAGGCTATTTGTTTGGTGTTACATTGCCTTGTGCGTTTATGCCGTGAATAAACCGCAAGCACTGTTGAAGAACCTGTCTCATATTTGTCTCCCGCTGCACCTAAGCGAGCCACATCCCCACACACTATATAGGAGTAGATAGAGGAGCTTTTTTCTGGCTTGTACCCTGCAGCCGCAGCCAGATTAGTATTACCCTATTTTTTGGAGCCTCATCTATTGCATTGTAGGTTACCTTCCTGCATTGTAATAGCTCCAAAAAGTTTGTGATACTATCGCTTTCACATCTTTGGTCACATCCTTTTTGTTTTTTTGAAAAAACAAAATAAAGTTCACCAAACACTCCACTTGATAGTTGTGTAGGCCACATTAGCTCATATTAAAGTGTAGTCCACACACTTTATAAAATTAGTGTTTCTTATACCTGTTAGCAGCTGTTCAGGAATAAGCACACTAAGCCCCCCCCTTTGAACTTTTCTGTCTATCTTTATCAGTCTACCAAGATGAAGAAGGCAGGGAGTAAGGCACGTGGTCATGGGCGTGGAGTTGCAGCAGGGAGAGGATGTGGGGATTCAGCAGGGAGAGGACGTGGGATTCTGTGCCTGCTGCGGGCACCAGTGAGTCAGCATCCCCCAGTTTTACCAGGCAACAGTCCTTTATGCGCAGCTTTATAAGGACCTCGCCATACCCCACTGCTGCGGGATGAACAAATTGAAGCCGTTGTCGGATGGATGGCAGCTAACGCATCGACTTCAATGACTTCCACATCCTTTCAGGGCCAGAGCACTGAAGAGCAACCATCTGTCTCTTCACCACCTGCCAAATTGCCCAGGCAGTCAGAGAGCCCTGGACAGGAGCCATCTCAGTCTCTACTTCTGTTCTCTGAATCTGTTGGCTTGGAAAGAGGGGGCCAGCCAAGCAGCATTCAAGAATGTGAAGAAGAGGGAGTATGCAGTGATGCGCAACTGCTTTGTCCCTCTGAACCTGAAGAGGTGGGTGGGCCAGTGCCTATGGTCAGCACACCTCAGTACGCATCAGATGATGAGACTCAGGTGCCACTTTCTGGTGCGTACTGTGCTGGCGAGACTACGCAGGAGAAGCAGGTGTTTGAAGAGGGGAGTGTAGATGATGAGGTCCTTGACCCATCACGGCGTGAGGAACAGGAAGGTGGTGGGAGCAGCTTTGAGGAAGAGATTCCTGCTATGAATGAGTCACCGGAGGAGGAAAAAACAAAAATACAAGCTAAGTCCAGAAAACCGGAGAGGTTTGTAGCTAGCGGATTGCAGACCCCTGATCCTCTTCACAACAACTAACAGTAGCCGTGGAGTGTTCCTACGGTGGTCCTAGACACCTCGTCACAGCCGGAGAACTAAATAAGCCTAAAGAAAGAAAGGGGAAATCTAAACTGCCCCAGAGCAGACCCCAAAGCAATAGACAGCTCCCAATATGTATTGACGGTGAAAACAGATGAAAACACAAACACAGACAGAAAGACAGGCAGTGCAAACGATGGGGCCCAACTAACTAGATAGGAAAGGACAGAAAAGATGCTGGCTGCAATCCGCAAAAACCCTACCAAAAATTTCCCAACACGTCTGATAGGAAAAACGGCCCTGAAATCACTAGACTTCAAAATCCCTATATCAGCACTCCGATATATTCTGAAGACAGAGCAAAAGAGAATTAACCGATCAGGGACAAAAATGGAAATTCAGCAAAGCCCCAGCCGGGGCTGGCTGAACACAAAACTAAGCAAATCAGACAAGATCTCATGGAACAATAACAGAGCAAAAACTTAGCTTTAGAAGACAGGAACTGAACTGGAGGCCAGAGCTCAGAGCAGAGAAATCACCAGCAACCCTATAGGGCGTCGGCTGCCTTATATCCACTCAGAGATACCGGATGTCCAATCGCAATCCACCTGTTCAGGTGACAGGTCTCTCCCATCCAAATCAGTTTTACCACCTCCTTTCACCAGCAGAGGCAGTTCATCGGACATCAAAGGTGAACGAGAAAATGAGCTCATAACAGTACCTCCCCCTTGAGGAGGGGTCACCGAACCCTCATCCACGCCACCAGGCCGATCAGGATGGGCCCGATGAAAAGCACGAACCAATCTTTCGGCATAAATATCGGATGCAGAGACCCAAGAATTATCCTCCTGGCCATAACCCTTCCACTTAACCAAATACTGGAGTCTCCGCCTAGCCAGACGAGAATCCAGTATCTTCTCAACCTCATATTCCACATTACCTTCAACCAATACAGGGTCAGGAGGTGCCACCACAGGAACTACTGGCTCAACAAACCTCTTTAACAGAGACTTATGAAACACGTTATGGATCTTGAATGTAAGAGGATGAGCCAATCAAAAAAAGACTGGATTAAGAATCTCCAAAATCTTGTAAGGTCCAATAAATCTAGGTTTAAACTTTGGAGAAGCCACCTTCATAGAGATATTCTTTGATGACAGCCAAACCATATCACCCACCTTAAACCGGGGACCAATAGTCCTATGCCGGTTGGAAAACCGCTGGGCCTTTTCCTGGGAGAGAGACAACTTATCCACCACTTGGTCCCAGATCTGGTGCATTCTCTCCACCACAGTGTCAACACCTGGGCAGGCAGAAGACTCCACCTGCCCTGAAGAGAATCGAGGATGAAACCCAAAGTTACAAAAAAAAGGTAACATCAAAGTGGCAGAACTAGCTCTATTATTTAAAGCAAATTTGGCCAAGGGCAAAAATGAAACCCAATCATCCTTATCAGCAGAAATAAAACATCTCAAATAAGACTCCAAAGTCTGGTTTGTTCTCTCCGTCTGCCCATTGGTCTGAGGGTGAAACGCAGAGGAGAAGGACAACTGAATTCCCAGCTTGGAACAAAAAGTCCTCCAAAATCTAGAAACAAACTGAACTCCTCTGTCAGACACAATGTTCTCAGGAATCCCATGCAAGCGAACCACCTGTTGCAAAAACAAGGGCACCAAATCTGAGGAAGATGGCAACTTAGGGAGTGGTACAAGATGGACCATCTTAGAGAATCTATCACAAATCACCCAAATAACAGTCATTTTCAGTCATTTTCTGAGAGACAGGCATATCAGAAATAAAATCCATTGAAATATGGGTCCATGGCCTCCTGGGCACCGGCAGAGGTATCAACAACCCAGTAGAGCGAGAACAAGGTTTAGAACGGGAGCAAGTCCCACAGGACTGCACAAAATTCCTGACATCACGAGACAAGGCGGGCCACCAAAAAGACCGACTCACCAAATATCTAGTACCAAAAATGCATGGATGACCAGCCAATGCGGAGCAATGAACTTCAGACATTACTCTTTTCCTCCACTGGTCAGGAACATACAATTTTCCAATGGGACAACGGTCAGGATTGTCCTCCTGAAACTCTTCCAGAGCACGTCTCAAATCGGGGGAGATGGCAGAAAGAACTACCCCCTCACCTAAGATGGTAGCAGGCTTGGTCACAATAGGAGAATCAGCAAAGAAACTCCTAGAGAGGGCGTCTGCCTTGACATTCTTAGTGCCCGGAAGAAAAGAGACCACAAAATCAAAGCGTGTGAAAAACAAGGTCCACCTAGCCTGTGTAGGATTCAAGCGTTTGGCCGACTCAAGGTAAATCAAATTATTGTGGTCAGTAAGGACCACGACTTGATGTTTAGCTCCCTCCAACCAATGTCTTCACTCCTCAAATGCCCATTTCATGGCTAACAGTTCCCGATTCCCCACATCATAGTTGCGTTCGGATGGGGAGAACTTTCGGGAAAAGAAAGCACAGGGATTCATTTTAGATGTTACCGGATCTTTTTGGGACAAAACAGCTCCTGCACCAATCTCAGAAGCGTCCACCTCTACCTGAAATGGAAGTGAGACATCAGGTTGCCGCAAAACTGGAGCAGAAGTGAACCTCCGCTTCAGCTCCTGAATGGAAGAAACAGCCTCTGGAGACCAATTCAGCACATCAGCACCCTTCTTAGTCAAATCAGTCAATGGTTTGGCAATATCAGAAAAATTAGCTATAAATTTATGATAAAAATTAGCAAAACCCAAAAACTTTTGGAGGGCCTTCAAAGAAGTGGGCTGAACCCAATCATAAATGGCCTGTACCTTGGCCGGGTCCATTTCAATAGTTGATGGAGACAAAATAAATCCCAAAAATGAAATCCTCTGTACCCAAAAAGGCATTTCGATCCTTTGACATACAGGGAATTCTCCCTCAAGATCCGGAACAGAGTCCCAACATGTTCCACATGAGAATCCCAATCCTTAGAGAAGATCAAAATATCATCCAGATAGATAATCAAAAATTTATCCACAAAGTCTCGGAAAAGGTCGTTCATGAAGCACTGGAAGACAGAAGGGGCATTAGTGAGCCCAAAAGGCATCACCAGGTACTCAAAATGTCCCTCCGGAGTATTAAACGCCGTCTTCCATTCATCCCCATGCTTAATGCAAATAAGATTATACGCCCCCCTGAGGTCAAGCTTGGTAAACCAGCAAGCACCTTTAACTCTGGAGAATAGATCAGAAATCAGGGGTAACGGATACTGATATTTAACAGTAATTTTGTTGAGGAAACGATAGTCAATACAAGGCCTTAATGAACCATCTTTCTTGGCCACGAAAAAAAAACCAGCACCCAAGGGTGAAGAGGATGACCCTTCTCCAACGACTCCTTAATATAAGATCGCATAGCCTCGTGCTCGGGTACAGATAAATTGAAAAGTCGACCCTTGGGAAATTTACACCCAGGGCTCAACTCAATTGCACAGTTATAACTCCTATGAGGAGGCAAAGATGCAAACTTATTCTCACTAAATACGTCATAAAAATCAGCCAAATAGTCAAGAACATCATGCGACTGGGGAGAGGTGGAGAAAACAGGAGCGTCAACAAGAGCACACCGACAACCCCAACTCACCACAGACACAGATTTCCAATCCAAAACTGGATTATGGATTTGCAACCAGGGAAATCTCAGAACAATGGTATCATGCAAATTATGCAACACCAAAAATCTGCAATTTTCTTGATGGTCTGGGGCGACCCACATTACCACCTGGGTCCAAAACTGAGGTTTATTCTTTGCCAAAGGAGTAGCATCAATACCCCTCAAAGGGAGAGGTGTTGTGAGTTCATTTTCCCCTTCACCATTGAGGTCTGATGAACCTCCCTCTTCTGGTGAAGGAAAGTAGTGAGGCTGATTACAAAGCACCTGAGCAGAATGATGATGACTGGGTGACTGGGATTGCTGACTGGATATAAGGCAGCCGATGCCCCTCTGCCTTGCGGGTGATTACTCTGAGGGAATCTTGAAGACCAGTCTGATTCCTGCTCCTCAAAAGCTAAGTTTTCTGCTCTACTTTTTGCATTTGTGTTTTGGTTTTGTTTTGCCTTGTTTTTCTGGATTTCTGCCTTTCCCTGCTGGGTGAGCTGAATTCCTTTTTTGCTCTGTCTTCAGATAATACCTGAGTACTGATATAGTCTTTTGAAGCCTAGCGTCTTCAGGGCTTTTTTCCCTATCAGTCTGTTGGCTCTTGTTTTTGAGAGGGTTTTGGTGGATTGCAGACAGCAGCTTTTCTATTCTGTCCTATTTAGTTAGCTTGGGCCCCATCATTTGCTCAGCCTATCTTTCTATCTGTGTGAGTGTTTTTTCATCTTGCTTCACCATCATTATATGTTGGGGGCTGCCTATTGCTTTGGGGTCTGCTCTGTGGCAGTTTAGATTTCCCTTTCTGTCTTTAGACTATGTAGTTCTCCGGCTGTGATCGAGGGGTCTAGGGCACCGTAGGAACCCCCCACGGCTGCCGCTAGTTGTTGTTGTTAGGTTCAGGGGTCTGCAATCCGATAGGTGCCAACTTCTCTGGTTTTCTGGACTTAGCTAGCATTTCTGTTTTTGCCTCCTACGGTGACTCATTCATAACAGAATCACCCGCCATACCGCAGATCCTAGGGTACTCAATAGCAGGAAAGAATTGTAAAAAAAAAAAAAAGTGTGTATATTTTTTCCTCTATATCTCTGAGGCCGTAGGGGGAATTTTTTTTCTCTCAATGGAGATAAAGCAATTGTCTGATTGTGTGGAGCAGCTCGCTGCAGAAATGCGGGGAATTTCCGCCTACCTTGCTCATTCACATGCTGCTGAACCAAAGATCCCTACTCCTGATGTGTTTTTGGGGATCGGTCTAAATTTTTGAATTTCAAAAATAACTGTAAATTATTTTTTGCCTTGAAGCCTAACTCGTCAGGGAGCTCCGCGCAGCAGGTTAAAATTGTCATCTCTTTGCTGTGTGGCGATCCCCAGGATTGGGCGTTTTCTTTGAAACCAGATGATCCTATTCTGACTAATGTGAACGCATTTTTTCAAGCCTTGGGGTTGTTGTATGACGAACCTAATGCTATTGATCAGGCTGAAAAGACCCTGTTGGCATTGAGCCAGGGTCGAGATTCTGCAGAATTGTACTGTCAAAAATTCCAAAAGTGGGCGGTCCTTACTACCTGGAATGATAATGCCTTGGTAGCTCTCTTTCGGAAGGGTTTGTCAGAAGCCATAAAAGATACTATGGTGGGATTTCCTGTTCCCTCTGGTCTTGACGATTCTATGTCATTAGCCATTCCGGTTGATCGGCGTTTA
Source organism: Dendrobates tinctorius (assembly GCF_039654945.1). Taxonomy (NCBI): domain Eukaryota; kingdom Metazoa; phylum Chordata; class Amphibia; order Anura; family Dendrobatidae; genus Dendrobates; species Dendrobates tinctorius. Next base: position 7,337,269 of record NW_027361701.1, on the reverse strand, counting down.
CGTGAACGCAGGACTGCACGAGAGGTGTTGCCACCTGTTGAACAAGTGTCTGAACCTATGCAATGTGATAGAGTTTTGTCCTGGGAGCAACGTCAGGAATTCAGAAGGCGTAATAAGCTGTGTTTTTTTTGTGGAGATGCCTCGCATATTATTTCTGTCTGTCCTAAACGAGAGAAACGTATTGCACAAACATTTTCTGTGGGTGGTGTTCAACCTAAGTTTCTTCTGGCAATTACTCTGATCTGCTCCCTGTCCACATTTTCCGCCAAGGCCTTTGTGGATTCGGGAGCAGCCCTGAATCTAATGGACTTGGATTTTGCTAAACATTGTGGATTTCCGATGACACCTCTGCGGACGCATATCCCTTTGAGGGGGATTGATGCTACTCCTTTGGCGAAAAATAAACCTCAGTTTTGGACCCAGGTGGTAATGCGGGTCGCCCCAGACCATCAAGAAAATTGCAGATTTTTGGTGTTGCATAATTTGCATGATACCATTGTTCTGGGGTTTCCCTGGTTGCAAATTCATAATCCAGTTTTGGATTGGAAATCTGTGTCTGTGGTGATTTGGGGTTGTCGGTGTACCCTTAGTGAGGCTCCGGTTTTTTCCACCTCTCCTCAGTCGCATGATGTTCCTGACTATTTGGCGGACTTTTATGATGTATTTAGTGAGAATGAGTCTGCGTCTTTGCCTCCTCATAGGAGTTATGACTGTGCAATTGAACTGAGCCTGGGGTGTAAATTTCCTAAGGGTCGGCTTTTCAATTTATCTGTACCCGAGCACGAGGCTATGCGATCCTATATTAAGGTGGCGTTGGAGAAGGGTCATATTAGACCATCCTCTTCACCCTTAGGTGCCGGGTTTTTTTACGTGGCCAAAAAGGATGGTTCATTAAGACCTTGTATTGATTATCATGCCCTCAACAAAATTACTATTAAATATCAGTATCCGTTACCCCTGATTTCGGATCTATTCTCCAGAGTTAAAGGTGCTTGCTGGTTTACCAAGCTTGACCTCAGGGGGGCGTATAATCTTATTCGCATTAAGCATGGGGATGAATGGAAGACGACGTTTGATACTCCGGAGGGACATTTTGAGTACCTGGTGATGCCTTTTGGGCTCATTAATGCCCCTTCTGTCTTCCAGTGCTTCATGAACGACATTTTCCGAGACTTTGTGGATAAATTTTTGATTATCTATCTGGATGATATTTTGATCTTCTCTAAGGATTGGGATTCTCATGTGGAACATGTTGGGACTGAGTTCCGGATCTTGAGGGAGAATTCCCTGTATGTCAAAGGATCGAAATGCCTTTTTGGGGTACAGAGGATTTCATTTTTGGGATTTATTTTGTCTCCATCAACTATTGAAATGGACCCGGCCAAGGTACAGGCCATTTATGATTGGGTTCAGCCCACTTCTTTGAAGGCCCTCCAGAAGTTTTTGGGTTTTGCTAATTTTTATCGGAAATTTATAGCTACATTTTCTAGTATTGCCAAGCCATTGACTGATCTGACTAAAAAGGGTGCTGATGTGTTGAATTGGTCTCCGGAGGCTGTTTCTTCCTTTCAGGAGCTGAAGCGAAGATTCACTTCTGCCCCGGTTTTGCGGCAACCTGATGTCTCACTCCCGTTCCAGGTAGAGGTGGACGCTTCTGAGATTGGTGCAGGAGCTGTTTTGTCCCAAAAGGATCCTGTAACATCTAAAATGAATCCCTGTGCTTTCTTTTCCCGAAAGTTCTCTCCATCTGAACGTAACTATGATGTGGGGAATCGGGAACTGTTAGCCATGAAATGGGCATTTGAGGAGTGGAGACATTGGTTGGAGGGAGCTAAACACCAAGTCGTGGTCCTCACTGACCACAAGAATTTGATTTACCTGGAGTCGGCCAAACGCTTGAACCCTAGACAGGCTAGGTGGGCCTTGTTTTTTACACGTTTTGATTTTGTCGTCTCTTTTCTTCCTGGAACTAAGAATGTCAAGGCAGACGCCCTCTCTAGGAGCTTCTTTGCTGATTCTCCTGTGTTGACCAAGCCTGCTACCATCTTTGGCGAAGGGGTAGTTCTTTCTGCCATCTCGCCCGATTTGAGATGTGCTCTGGAAGAGTTCCAGGAGGACAAACCTGAGCAATGCCCCAGTGGAAAGTTGTATGTTCCTGACCAGTGGAAGAAGAGAGTGATGTCTGAAGTTCATTGCTCTGCATTAGCTGGTCATCCAGGTATTTTTGGTACTAGAGATCTGGTGAGTCGGTCTTTTTGGTGGCCCGCCTTGTCTCGTGATGTCAGGAATTTTGTGCAGTCCTGTGGGACTTGCTCCCGGTCTAAACCTTGTTCTCGCTCTAGTGGGTTGTTGATGCCTTTGCTTGTCCCCAGGAGGCCATGGACCTATATTTCAATGAATTTCATCTCTGATATGCCTGTCTCTCAGAGAATGACTGTTATTTGGGTGATCTGTGATAGGTTCTGTAAGATGGTTCATCTTGTACCACTCCCTAAGTTGCCATCTTCCTCTGAGTTGGTGCCCCTGTTTTTGCAACAGGTGGTTCGCTTGCACAGGATTCCTGAGAACATTGTATCTGACAGAGGAGTTCAATTTGTGTCTAGATTTTGGAGGACTTTCTGTTCCAAGCTGGGAATTCAGTTGTCCTTCTCCTCTGCTTTTCACCCTCAGACCAATGGGCAGACGGAGAGAACAAACCAGACTTTGGAGTCGTATTTGAGATGTTTTATTTCCGCCGATCAGGATGATTGGGTTTCATTTTTGCCCTTGGCCGAATTTGCTTTAAATAATAGAGCTAGTTCTGCCACTTTGATGTCACTTTTTTTTGTAACTTTGGGTTTCATCCTTGATTTTCTTCAGGGCAGGTGGAGCCTTCTGCCTGCCCAGGTGTTGACACTGTGGTGGAGAGAATGCACCAGATCTGGGACCAAGTGGTGGATAAGTTATCTCTCTCCCAGGAAAAGGCCCAGCGGTTTTCCAACCGACATAGGACCATTGGTCCCCAGTTTAAGGTTGGTGATATGGTTTGGTTATCATCAAAAAATATCGCTATGAAGGTGGCTTCTCCTAAGTTTAAGCCTAGATTTATTGGACCTTACAAGATTTTGGAGATTATTAATCCGGTCTCTTTTCCTTTGGCTCTTCCTGTCACATTTAAAATTCATAATGTGTTTCATAAGTCCTTGTTGAAGAGGTTTGTTGAACCAGTTGTTCCTGGGGTGGCACCTCCGGACCCGGTATTAGTTGAAGGTAACATGGAATATGAGGTAGAGAATATACTGGATTCCCGTCTGGCCAGACGGAGACTCCAGTATTTGGTTAAGTGGAAGGGTTATGGTCAGGAGGATAATTCCTGGGTCTCTGCCTCTGATATTCATGTCAAAAGATTGGTGCGTGCCTTTCATCGGGCTCACCCTGATCGCCCTGGTGGCGTGGATGAGGGTTCGGTGACCCCTCCTCAAGGGGGAGGTACTGTTGTGAGTTCATTTTTCCCTTCACCATTGAGGTCTGATGAACTCCCTCTTCTGGTGAAGGAAGGTAGTGAGGCTGATTACAAAGCACCTGAGCAGAATGATGATGACTGGGTGACTGGGATTGCTGACTGGATATAAGGCAGCCGACGCCCTTCTGCCTTGCGGGTGATTACTCTGAGGGATTCTTGGAGACCAGTCTGATTCCTGCTCCTCAAAAGCTAAGTTTTCTGCTCTACTTTTTGCATTTGTGTTTTGGTTTTGTTTTGCCTTGTTTTTCTGGATTTCTGCCTTTCCCTGCTGGGTGAGCTGAATTCCTTTTTGCTCTGTCTTCAGATAATACCTGAGTACTGATATAGTCTTTTTGAAGCCTAGCGTCTTCAGGGCTTTTTTCCCTATCAGTCTGTTGGCTCTTGTTTTTGAGAGGGTTTTGGCGGATTGCAGACAGCAGCTTTTCTATTCTGTCCTATTTAGTTAGCTTGGGCCCCATCATTTGCTCAGCCTTTCTATCTGTGTGAGTGTTTTTTAATCTTGCTTCACCGTCATTATATGTTGGGGGCTGCCTATTGCTTTGGGGTCTGCTCTGGGGCAGTTTAGATTTCCCTTTCTGTCTTTAGGCTATGCAGTTCTCCGGCTGTGATCGAGGGGTCTAGGGCACAGTAGGAACCCCCTACGGCTACTGCTAGTTGTTGTTGTTTGGTTCAGGGGTCTGCAATCCGATAGCTGCCAACTTCTCTGGTTTTCTGGACTTAGCTAGTATTTCTGTTTTTGCCTCCTACGGTGACTCATTCATAACAGATAGGCGTCCGCAGAGGTGTCATAGAAAACCCACAACGTTTAGCAAAATCCAAGTCCATCAGGTTCAGAGCCGCTCCCGAATCCACAAAAGCCTTAGCGGAAAATGTGGACAGGGAGCAGATTAGAGTAATTGCCAGAAGAAACTTAGGTTGAACACCACCCACAGCAAATGTGTGTGCAAAACGTTTCTCTCATTTAGGGCAGACAGAAATCATATGAGAGGCATCTCCACAGAAAAAACACAGCTTATTACGCCTTCTGAACTCCTGACGTTGCGCCCTAGACAAAACTCTATCACATTGCATAGGTTCAGACATTTGTTCAACAGGTGGCAACATTTCTCGTGTACTCTTACGTTCACGTAAACGCCGATCAACCTGAATGGCCAATGACATAGAATCATCAAGACCAGAGGGAACAGGAAATCCCACCATAGTATCTTTTACGGTTTCTGACAAACCCTTCCGAAAGAGAGCTGCCAAGGCACCATCATTCCAGGTAGTAAGGACCGCCCACTTTCGGAATTTTTAACAGTATAACTCTGCAGAATCCTGACCCTGGCTCAATGCCAACAGGGCTTTCTCAGCTTGATCAATAGCATTAGGTTCATCAAACAACAACCCCAAGGCTTGAAAAAATGCGTCCACATTAGTTAGAATAGGATCATCAGGTGTCAAAGAAAACGCCCAATCCTGGGGATCGCCGCACAGCAAAGAGATGACAATTTTAACCTGCTGCGCAGAGCTCCCCGATGAGTTAAGCTTCAAGGCAAGAAATAATTTACAATTATTTTTAAAATTCAAAAATTTAGACCGATCCCCAGAAAACACATCCGGAGTAGGAATCTGGTTCAGCAGCATGTGAAAACCCCCGAATAAGTTTGCCGTAATAATTGGCGAACGCCAAGAAGCGCTGAAGACCCTTAAGGTCTCGGGGTTGCACCCAATCTGCAATGGCCTGCACCTTCTTGCGGTCAATGCGAAAACCCTCACAGGACACAATTAATCCCAAAAAAGACAATTCTTGAACAAAAAACACGCATTTCTCCAATTTGGCATACAGATGATTTTCCCTCAGTCTTTGGAGAATGGTTCGTACATGATTCAGATGAGATTGACTGTCGGGAGAGTATATCAGAATATCGTCTAAGTAAATAACAAAACGACCAATGAGATCCGAGAATACCACGTTGATGAAATTCTGAAATATGGCTGGGGCATTGGTAAGACCAAATGGCATGACTAAATTTTCAAACAGTCCCTCGGTCGTGAGGAACACGGTTTTCCATTCATCCCCTTCCCGGACCCTTATCAAATTATATGCCCCCCGAAGATCCAGTTTGGAGAACCATTTTGCCCCTGAAAGTTGGTTACACAAATCGGGAATCAACAGAAGGGAGTACGTATTACGTACAGTAATCTTGTTGAGCTCACGAAAATCGAGGCAGGGACGTAAACCACCATCTTTTTTCTTTACAAAAAAAAACCCTGCCGCCACGGGTGAGACTGAGCGACGTATGTGTCCTTTGCGAAGACTCTCAGCAAAGTAATCTTTCATGGCCAAGCGCTCAGGGCCAGATAAATTAAACAGACGGGCTTTAGGCAATTTAGCCCCCGGGACTAACTCGATAGCGCAGTCAAAGGGTCTATGTGGCGGCAACGTCTTGGCCTCGCTTTCAGAGAACACCTCTTCGAATTCTTTCAGGTACTCCGGAATACCTTCCAGCTCGACAGATGACACAGATACAGATTTAACAGGTTCAACCAATAGTGCAGACTTATCACATAACATCGAATCATTAAACCCCCACTGAACAATCTCCCCAGTTTTCCAGTTAATGACTGGGTTATGGCATTGTAACCAGGGCATGCCCAACACCAATACTGCTGGTAGATTGTCCAGAACAAAACAACTTAATTTTTCTACATGGGTAGCGCCCACTTTGAGCGAAAGCAAGTCAGACATAAAGAGAATTCCCTGTTTAGTGAGGGGGGAGGAGTCAATGGCCACCACTTTGATCGGAACCTTAAGTCTAACTGTCCCTATCTTACAGCGTGTGACCAATTGGGAGTCAATAAGATTGATAGATGATCCGCAGTCCACGAAAGCTGTAGAGGGAAAAAAACAACCGTCCACTAACAGTTCCACATGAAGCAACACCTCAGAAAAAGAGGAAAAGGGTACCTGAGGTGAGTAGTCTCCCCGCTGACTACCCAGACCTAGTCGTTTCCCGTCGACCGGGTTGAGGATGGACAATCAGTACACTCCCTTTTCTAATGTCCCATTTTACCCGTTAGTAGAAGCATAACTGGTTTTCTGTCCGGCGTTGTCTCTCCTTTTCCTTCAGGGAGAGAGCCCCTACGTCCATGGGCACAGAAACAGTCTCTTTTCCACTAGGGAACAATGGAGTCTCCGCCTGCATCACCCCCTGGCCCGCAGCCTGCGGTCCATCTGGACGGCCTGGGTCATGGCGTGAGTTAGGTGGGGGATGTAATGCCAAGGCATCCTGTAACCGCTCGGTCAAGCCTCTGCGAAAGAGTCCTCAGAGTGCGGCGTCATCCCAAGAAACCTCTGCGGCCCAGCGGCGGAATTCTGTACAAAACCACTCACCGAGTGTTTCCCCTGACAGACACTCATCACCATGTCCTCTGCCAATCGCACTTGGTCCGGCTCATCATATATGTGCCCGAGGGCCTCAAAAAGCACATTCACAGACACTCTCTCAGGGGCAGTGGGAGGAAGGGAGAAAGCCCAAGCTTGTGGGGACCCTCTTAACAGAGACATAATGACCCCAACCTTCTGACTTTCGTCCCCAGAGGAACGTGGCCTCAAACTAAAGAAGAGTTTGCACCCCTCCATGAAGACCCTGAACTCCTTTTTGTTCCCAGAAAAGAAGTCAGGCAGTTTAACAGGTGGTTCTGGGGACACCAAAACAACATCACTCGCCCAAGCCCCCAGAGACCCAGCAGCTAAAGCCCCCTGCACTGTCTCAGAAACCTGCTGCTGAGAACGAGCCAGAGCTTGCTGCTCCAGAGATAAACCCTGAAACATCTGACACAGATTTTTCATTTGCTCAGCAAGAGATTGTATGGGATCCATATTTCTCAGCAGAGAAAGAAAAAAAAAATCCCAAAAACTTAACGGTCAGTTATAATGTCAGGATCCTGTCAGCGCCGGTGTGCAGCCTCCGCTGAGCAGGGACTCATCCGCACTGTACGGGGGCCCGGGGTCAGGTATAGCTGGAAAGTACAGATACACAGGACCTGTGGACGCTGAAGTTTAGCAAGCAGGCACAGGACCTACGGTCATGTGGCTGCAAGGGGGCGGGGCTTAGCATCCTGCTTTCAGAGATGGCAGGACACTATACAGAAATACTCACAGAGTCAGGCAAAACAGAGGTCATACACAGAGATATCAGTAAAGTACCAGGGATGAGACAGAACGGATAGTCAGGGCCAAGCAGAAGTCAAAACCAAACAGACATAGAAGGTACCAAGCAGAATCCAAAGCAATATCCAGAGAACAGACCGAGTTGTACACAGAGAATCAAGCAACCAGAACACAGCACAAACACACTCAGGGGTCACCATACAATGCCAAGGGCGAAAGTATAAAGGATGGGGATGGGAGCGTCCTGAGGCTATAAGAAGCCTCTCCCAGAACCAGGAAGAGGAAACAATCATAGCCCGAGGTGTGCAGGTAAGCCTGCACTGGGATCACAACCTTTAACCCCAGAAATGCCAGTCATCAGCACTGGTTCCAGACATTAACCCCACGTGTGCGAGTCAAACCCACACTGAGATCATGACACTATTATTCTGTCACTGGTGGTAATATGTGGTCTGGTCATGGTGTGGCTGTATTTGTTCCTTGCATGTGGTATTATAGGTCACTATGTGGTGGTAATATGTGGTCTCGTCATGGTGTAGCGGTATTTGTCCCTTTGGATGTGATATTATTGGTCATTTTAAAAATTGAAAAATATACCTAAATTGTATTGGATATTTTAACAAATGTTTAATAGGTTAGAGTAGAGTAGGGCCCAGCCAAAATAGTGTACCTTGTTGTGGTGGCAGATTTAAAAAATCTTTTGGCCAAAACAAGAGCTGCTAGCTATGTGTCTGATCTGGAGATGGGAACTGTTAATGTGTGTGTGGTGCCCCTGAGACTCAGTCGCCACAGAGGTACTGCACCTTCCTCTCTCCTAAGGTGTGGTACCACACCATCCAGGTAAGTGGGAGCTCCTGACCACGCTCCAACACTCGCACCCCACACAATAGAGTAGTTCAGCACAACCACATTGCGGCTCCGTGCTTAGAGAGAAGCAGAGCACCTTTGGTGGTTCCCTTGGAACACTAAACGTGCTGGGAGGCGGGTGGACTTTAGGATACATAAAGGAGCGGGATGATTTAGGATTACAGGTCAGTCTGACAGGAGGTCAGCGATGAAGGAAGCCACTCAGGAGGAGTGGGGATCCCTGGAAGAAGGGATGGAGGAAGGAGTGCTGCAGCTGCCTCAGTGACCTGAACCAGCTGGCACGGGAAAGGAAAGGAAAGAAGGAGAAAGACGTAGAACTGAAATCTGAACTTCCATAGAAGGGAAAGGACAAGTACGGAACGTAGGAGTAAAGGGAACACAGAGGACGTGGGTTAGAGGAAGAACCCTGCCTAGAAGTTCTGAGCGCAAGGCCGGGGCCCGGTCCCCGAGGTTGTATGGACACTAATGGTTCTGCAGCAGACTCCGGTGGAGTAGTAGGCTGTAAATGCACTACTCCCATCTAAGACTTGAGGGCACAACAGCGATACGGATAGAGAGCTGGGACTTAGGAGTAGAGAATCCCCGAAGCAGGCTACAGCTGTCTGCCGTGCAAGTAGAGTTCTTGGGAACATCTGTCAGGAGGAACTCCAGTGTACCACGGTACTGAAGATCTTCACACTTAAAGGCGCTATAGAGGAGACATTCAGGAAAGGCACATAAGTTGGCGGAGTGTGGAAGGGAGCTTTCTATCTTTCCTGGAGGTTGACTGAGTCCCTGACCCGGAGGATACGGCACAGAAGTGGGCACTACTGACTGTGAGTAAAGCTTTGGAACTAAATGCCCTGGTGTCCTCCATTCCTTCCTGCGTCCATCTGCCTGACACTGCTACATCCCCTGCGCCGGACACTACACCACCTAAGTGTCCCCACATCTACACTGCCCTGGGACAACAGCCCTGCCTGTGGAGGGCTATACCATCATTGCTGCACCACACAATCTGTCCCGGAGGATCTGTCTGCAGTGTCGGCTTAACACCTCCCTTGCTGAACACCACAGGTGGCGTCACGAACTATTCACCATTAACATATCTCCCTATTGCTTGGGCGCCCAGGGCCATGGTCCGGGTAACCGCTGCTGTGACACATCCCACTGACACCGGCCCGGTACCGGGTACCCCACAGCCCTAGGAGGGCGACCCATGTGATTGGTGAGAAGTCGAGTTTTTCCAAGAGAGAGCGGTGGGGCTGTGGACAGTTCGAGGGGTGGAGGGTGGAGCCTGGGTGGAGTCTCAAGAGGGCCCCGAAAATTTTGCCAGTATGGGGCCCCGAAATTCCTAGTGGCAGCCCTGATCAGTGGCACTCCCCCCATGAGCGTGGCTGATCACACATGACGTACTATTTTGTCCTTGGGACTTAGGTCCCAGGTCACATGGACGGAATAGTACGTCTAATGTAGGAAAGGGGTTAAATCTATCTGGAATATAACCCTTTTCCTTGATTCCATTAAAAAACTCAACTAGGTGTGGACCTACCCATGGGACTAAGATTTTATAATATTCTCCACTAAACCCATCTGGACCCGGTGCCTTAGAAAGAGTAGAAATGGCTGACAGGAACTCCGTAATGGTAATAGGTGAGTTAAGCAGGTTTCTCTGATCCTCCGTAATACCAGGAGCCACTCCATCCCCAAAGAAACGTGATGCCTCCATAATCTTCTCTCCCCCTCCTGCATACAAAGATCCCAAAAAAATCTTAATTCCTCAATTATTTGTTCATTGTCCCTTGTGACTGCCATTTTGATTATGAATCCTGGTAATTCTAGTTGCTCGTCTAAACGGTTTAGTGAGAGAGGCCAGTAACCTCCTCGGCCTGTTCCCCATTTAAAGTATTTGTGTTTTTGATAATCTAGACTGTACAATGTTCTCTCGTGCTCAATATTTTCAGCCGTCTCTTTAGCCTCTATGAATTTTTGTTTATTTGCGGGGGTATTAGAACGTTTAAAATTTTTATATGCCTGGGTCAATTCTTCCTGAGCTGTTAAAGTGGCCTCAAATAATTTTTTCCGTTTATTCCAGACATAGGAGATGACTTGTCCCCTTAAAACTGCCTTAGAGGCAAAAATAAAATGAGGATCAGCACAGTGCTCCCTATTGTCTTCTTTGTATGTGTTCCATGACATCTGCAAATAAGCCTTAAAATCATCAGCTGAGTATAGATAAGAGGGAAACCTCCACCTCCTTTCCTTGCATGCCGGATTTACCAATCTAGATTTGAAAACCACCGGGGTGTGATCAGATATCTGAATATCCAAGATATCTGTCAATAGAGCAATGGACGCCATCGATAGGCCCAATAACCAATAGTCTAGTCTTGCATGTGTATTATGAACATGAGAGTAGTGCGAGAAAGACTTATCAGTAGGATGCTGCCACCTCCAAATATCCGTCAAACCCCAAATGATCCATCAGCCTTTGGATGAGACCTTCATGTATTGTAGCTCCATGGTTGTGTAATCCTGATCTAACCATAGACATATCATGTGCTTTGTTAAAGTCCCCCCCAATTATCAAATTGGTTGTGTCCCAACCTGCCAACTTAGAGAGTAACTGAGTCTGAAACTGCGAATCTGGGCCATTAGGTGCATAGACATTTACCAGGTTATAGCAAACTCATTATATTTTTATATTGACTATTAAAATTCTTCCCATTGGGTCCTCTCAAGTATCCAAGATATCATAATTGAGACATTTATTGATAAGTATCGCCACCCCCCTCTGTTTTTTGGAATACGATGCCTCAGCACACAATATATATTTTTTGCTAAATAAAGATGGATGCTTATCCCTCACCCAATGAGTATCTTGTAAGAAAACTATATGGAAATTAGAGCGTTGTAAGTAATGCATAACCTTTTTTCTCTTGACTGGAGTGTTTAGGCCATTCACATTCCAAGAGCACCAATATAATGAATGCATTGTGGACAGAGAAGTACTACTATTATCTATCATTTAACCTATACCAGAACGTGGTGTAACCTTCCTGAATAATATCAGATTTGTATGAACCCCACACCCATCCCAGCGAGTGGGCGCAGAGGCCACATTGACAAAAAGGTGCGATGAACACATGCAGGAACCCCCCACCCTTAACAATCTAAACCAGCAAAGAACCATGTTCAAAGTAATTATGAACGTGAACCTGTTTGAAGATAAAAGATTAATATCTCAACAAGATAAAACACAAATGCTACAAAGTGACAAAGCAACAAAAGTGACAAAATCGAAAAAAGCAACGCCACCCTGCTAGGTGACAAAATGGTGAAGAACATCAATTGCATTCATCAGGTCTCATCCGAGGATTGCTCTGCAGCTTGACTATCTGCTTGAAGATGTTGTAAAGCCTTTTTCTGGCTCTGTAAAGATCCAGTTTTTCCCATTCAAAGAAAAGCGTAAAATTGCAGGGAATTGTAGACCAAAACAAATATTTTTTCCCACCAAAATGGCACATGCGGGATTTAAAGCCTTACATTTGGCTGCCACCACAGCCAAATAATCCTGGAAGAGAAACAGTTTGTGATGATCATAGGATAATGGTTGCTTCTTCCTGTATGCTGATAGCAAATTGACTTTATCTTGGAAATCCAGGTCCCTGAAGATTACCGGACGTGGTCTAGAGTCCGTGTCATTCCTAGGAGGGCTCAGGCAATGAACTCTCTCGTTCTTCAGGGCACCTGAATGCAGTGGTAAATTTAGTGCCTTTGGGAGCCATTCTGACACTATTCCCATCAAATCAGGCATTTAATTGATTCAGGGAGACCAACAAATTTCAAGTTATTACGCCGAGATCTGTTTTCTAGACCCTCGACTTTATCTAGAAGAAATGTGACATCTTAATCCCTCCGGTCTAACTTACCGGAGAGTTCTGTAACTATGTCCTCCAGATCTGACATTCTTTGTTCTGCAGCTGTTATGCGTGCCCCTTGTGTGTTAACCTGGGTGACAATAGCATCCAGAGTCGACTGAAATGCCACCAATCGAGAGTCTATTTTCGTCATTAGAATATCTGTAATGGCCTGAGCAATTGATTGCGTATCCTCCCGTTCTGCATCAGCAGTTATCTTAGGTGGGGAGGTAGTGTTCTGGTGCCTAGTCGAGGGTCTATTTGATTTTCCAGATTTGGCTACGAATTTTTCCATAGTGAAAAAGAGACCTAATGAGCTCATGTAAATTTGGTAGTGGCATCGCTATTGAATATCTGCCTCACATTCAAGGAACCACCATTCCCACGTCCAGCAGAGGGCAGCTCATTCCAATGTTCTGATCTGTGCTTCGGCCCATGAAATAACAATATTGAAATTCAGCAGGGACAGTGTACTGTATGATTATAATGAGTCCAGCAGGGGGCAGCGCTATAAAACTCAAGTCTATAAGCTGATTTATATATCGATTATATAGCTCACAGTATGCAGGCTGAGCTGCTTTACTATGAAAAATGAGCACTGCCTGTGTGGCTCTGTCTTGCCTCATGGACCAGGAGCCTGCGCTTCCGTCCGACTAACTGAACTCACCGTCCTCCTCCACTGGTGCTGCAGTCTATGCCTCTATATGCTGGTCCACGCTCCTGTTTCTTTGCAGGTATATAGCTTCCCCGGTTACCTTGCGATCCGGTGATGTGGCGCAGGGTACTCCAGCGTGTGCTCCACGTTCCAGTGTGGCCTGTCACAGCCGCTTCTGTTAGAGGCCACGTGTCACGTGGATTTCAGCGCTGCCTGCGCCTAGGACCTCCGGATTTCCCGGAGAGCTGGCCCCGCTATCAGGGGAACCTTGCCCGGGCCTTATTCCTGCTACCCGCTTAGTGTGGCAGTGTGATGGCAGTGGATTTAGTTCTGCCGTCAGGGAGCTCCATTAAAATGCGGCCATCTTCAAGCTTCACTGTTATGATTGGGTCAACGAGGAGGAGAGCAAGACCAGGCTAAGGCACAGAAAACCAGAGAGGTTGGTAACTAAGCGGATTGCAGACCCTTGATCCTATCCACACAACTAGAAGTAGCCGTGGAGTGTGCCTACGATGATCCTAGACGCCTCGGCACAGCTGGAGAGCTAAATAAGCCTAAGGCAAGAAAGGGGAAATCTAAAATGCCCCAGAGCAGAACCCAAAGGAATAGATAGCCCCCAAACATATATTGTCGGTGAGACAAGATGAAAACACGAACGCAGGTAGGAAAATAGACTGAGCAAACGATGGGGCCCACACTGACTAGACAGGACAGGAAAGGAAAGACACTGTCTGCGATCATGCAAAAAACCCTGCAAAAATGTCCAACACGTCTGATAGAAAAATACTGAAGTCGCATGACTTCGCCCACTATATCAGCACTCTGGTATATTCTGAAAGCAGAGCAAAAAGAGGCCAATCTAATGAGGGACAAAACCAAAATGGCACAAGCAGTAACATATGGATGGTGATTCAGCACAGCCCCAGCTGGAGCTGGCTGACCCACACAAAACTGAAATAGACGAAACCAGATCAAATGTGAACAATAGCAAAATAACACTTAGCTGAGCATGCAGGGACTGAGCTGGAAACTAAGATCTCAGGAGGCAGGAAAAAATCACCAGCAGGGATAGAGGGAGTCGGCTGTCTTAAATCCAGTCTGAAACCCCAGATCTCGTCCTACTCATTATCGGGTGGCAAGCCTCTGTTTATCAGATCAGCTCCATTACCTCCAGAAACCACCAGAAGGAGCCCAGAAAGAGATCTCACAACCCCTCTGTCAATATGACCAGATCCACTACCTTCAGTAGTAACCAGAGGTAGGCCAGAAAGTGAATTTACAACGGTACTCCCCCTTGAGGAGGGGTCACCGAACCCTCATCCACGCCACCAGGCCGATCAGGATGGGCCAGGAAAAAAGCAAGAACCAATCTATCGGCATGAATGTCAGAAGCAGAGACCCAAGAATTTTCCTCCTGGCCATAACCCTTCCATTTGACCAAGTACTGGAGTCTCTGTCTAGCCAAACGAGAATCCAATATTTTCTCTACCTCATATTTCTCATTGCCTTTAACCAATACAGGGTCAGGAGGTGCCGCCATAGGAACTACTGGCTCCACAAACCTCTTCAACAGAGATTTATGAAGCACGTTATGGATCTTAAACGTAACTGGAAGAGCCAATCGAAAAGAAACAGGATTAAGAATCTCCAAAATCTTATAAGGACCAATGAATCTTGGCTTAAACTTTGGAGACACAACCTTCATAGGAATATTATTTGTCGACAACCAAACCATATCACCCACTTTAAACCGGGGACCAATGGTCCCATGCCAGTTGGAAAACCGTTGAGCTTTTTCCTGAGAGAGGGACAACTTATCCACCACTTGGTCCCAAAACTGCTGCATTCTCTCTACCACAGTGTCCACACTTGGGCAAGTCGAAGATTCCACTTGCCCTGAAGAAAATCGAGGATGAAACCCAAAGTTAAAGAAAAAGGGTGACATCAAAGTGGCAGAACTAGCTATATTGTTTAGCACAAATTCGGCCAAGGGCAAAAATGAGACTCAGTCATCCTGATCAGCAGACATAAAACATCTCAAATAGGACTCCAAAGTCTGGTTTGTTCTCTCAGTCTGCCCATTGGTCTGAGGATGAAATGCACAGGAGAAAGATAACTGAATTCCCAGTTTGGAACAAAAAGCTCTCCAAAATCTGGAAACAAACTGGACTCCTCTGTCCGACACAATGTTCTCAGGAATCCCGTGCAACCGAACCACCTCTTGTAAAAACAAGGGCACCAACTCTGAAGAAGATGGCAACTTTGGGAGTGGTACAAGATGGATAATCTTAGAAAATCTATCACAAATCACCCAGATAACAGTCATTCTCTGAGAGACAGGAAGATCGGAAATAAAATCCATTGAGATATGGGTCCATGGCCTCTTGGGCACCGGCAGGGGCATCAACAACCCACTAGAACGAGAACAGAGTTTGGACCGAGAACAAGTCCCACAGGACTGCACAAAATTCCTGACATCACGAGATAAGGCAGGCCACCAAAAAGACCGACTCACCAAATCTCTGGAACCAAAAATACCTGGATGACTAGCCAACGCGGAGCAATGAATTTCAGACATTACTCTCTACCTCCACTGGTCAGGGACATACAATTTTCCCATAGGGCAATGTTCAGGTTTGTCCTCCTGAAATTCCTCTAGGGCATGTCTCAAATCGGGTGAGATGGCGGAAAGAACTACACCCTCATTTAGAATAGTAGTAGGCTCGGTCACAATAAGAGAATCCGCAAAGAAACTCCTAGAAAGGGTGTCCGCCTTAACATTCTTAGTGCCCGGAAGAAAAGAGACCACAAAATTAAAACGCGTGAAAAACAAGGCCCACCTAGCCTGTCTAGGATTCAAGTGTTTGGCAGATTCTTGTGGTCGGTGAGGACCACAACTTGATGTCTAGCTCCCTCCAACCAATGTCTCCACTCTTCAAATGCCCATTTCATGGCCAACAATTCCCGATTCCCCACGTCATAGTTACGTTCAGATGGGGAGAATTTTCGAGAAAAGAAGGCACATGGATTCATTTTAGAAGTCGCCGGATCTTTTTTGGACAAAACGGCTCCTGCACCAATCTCAGAAGCATCTACCTCCACCTGAAATGGGAGTGAGACATCAGGTTGCCATAGAAGAGGAGCAGAAGTGAATCTCCGCTTAAGCTCCTGAAATGCCGAGACTGCCTCTGGAGACCAATTCACCACATCAGCGCCCTTTTTGGTCAGATCAGTCAGTGGTTTGACAATACCAGAAAAATTACTTATAAATTTACGGTAGAAAGTAGCAAAACCCCAAAACTTCTGGAGAGCCTTCAAAGAAGTGGGCTGAACCCAATCGTAAATGGCCTGAACTTTGGCCGGGTCCATTTCAATAGCCGACGGGGACAAAATATATCCCAAAAATGAAATCCTCTGTACACCAAAGAGGCACTTCTATCCCTTATCATATAGGGAATTTTCCCTCAAAATCCGGAACACAGTCCGGACATGTTCCACATGAGAATCCCAATCACTGGAAAAGATCAAAATATCATCCAGATAAATGATCAAAAACTTATCCACAAAGTCCCGGAAAATTTTGTTCATAAAAGATTGGAAGACAGAAGGGGCATTAGTGAGCCCAAAAGGCATCACCAGGTACTCAAAATGTCCCTCCGGAGTATTAAACGCCGTCTTCCATTCATCCCCGTGCTTGATGCGAATAAGATTATACACACCCTGAGGTCAAGCTTGGTAAACCAACAGGCACTTTTAACTCTGGAAAATAAATCAGAAATCAGGGGTAACGGGTACTGATATTTAACAGTAATTTTGTTAAGGTAACGTTTGTCAATACAAAGCCTTAATGAACCATCTTTCTTAGCCACAAAAAACCCAGCACCTAAAGGTGAAGAGGATGGTCTAATATGACCCTTCTCCAACAACTCCTTGATATAAGATCGCATAGCATCATGTTCGGCTACCGATAAGTTGAAAAGTCGACCCTTGGGAAATTTACACCCGGGCATTAACACAATTGCACAGTCATAACTCCTATGAGGAGGCAAAGACTCACTCTCACTAAATACATCAGAAAAATCAGCCAAATAATCAGGAATATCATGAGACTGAAGAGAGGTGGAGAAAACAAGAGTGTCACTAAGAACACGCTGACAACCCGAACTCACCACAGGCACAGATTTACAATCCAAAACAGGATTATGAGTTTGCAACCAGGGAAAACCCAGAACAAAAGTATCACGCAAATTGTGCAACATCAAAAATTTACAATTTTCTTGGTGGTCCGGGGCGACCCGCATTATCACCTGGGTCCAAAACTGGGGTTTATTCTCCGCGAAAGGAGTAGCATCAATACCCCTCAAAGGGATAGGAGTCCACAGGGGTATCATGGGAAAACCACAATGTTTAGCAAAGTCTAAATCCATCAGATTCAAAGCTGCTCCTGAATCTACAAAAGCCATAGCGAAAAATGTAGGCAAGGAGCAGATCAGAGTAATTGCCAAAAGGAACTTAGCCTGTACACTGCCCACGGCAAATGTGTGAGCAAAACGTTTTTCTCATTTAGGGCAGACAGAAATAGTATGAGAGGCGTCTCCACAGAAAAAACACAGCTTATTACGCCTTCTAAACTCCTGATGTTGCGCCCTAGACAAAACCCTATCACAATGCATGGGTTCAGACGTTCGTTCAAAAGGCGGCAACGCCTCTCGTTTAGTTTTACGTTCACGTAAATGTGATCAACTTGAATGGCTAATGACATAGAATTGTCAAGACCAAAGGGAACAGGAAATCCCACCATAACATCTTTTACGGTTTCTGCCAAACCCTTCCGAAAGAGAGCTGCTAGGGCATTGTCATTCCATTTAGCAAGGACCGCCCATTTTTGGAATTTTGGACAGTATAACTCTGCAGAATCCTGACCCTGGTTCAATGCCAATAAGGTTTTCTCAGCTTGATCAATAGCATTAGGTTCATCATACAACAACCCCAAGGCTTGAAAAAATGCATCCACATTAGTCAGAATAGGATCTCCAGGTGTCAGAGAAAAAGCCTAACCCTGGGGATCGCCGCGCAGCAAGGAGATGACAATTTTAACCTGCTGCACAGAGCTCGCCGATGAGTTAGGCTTCAAGGCAAGAAATAGTTTACAATTATTCTTAAAATTCAAAAATTTAGACCGATCCCCAGAAAACACATCAGGAGTAGGGATTTTTGGTTCAACAGCAGATGATTGAGCGAGATAGGTGGAAATTCCCCGCAATTCAGCAGCGCAACACGATCAGACAATTGCTTAATCTCCATTAAACAAAAAAATCCTCCTATGGCCCCAGAGAAAAAGGGGAAAAATATATAAAAAATTCTGACACTTTTTTTTTATACAATTCTTTCCTTCTTTTGAGTACCCTAGAGTCTGCGGTTAGGCTTGTGATTCTGTTATGATTGGGTCACTGAGGAGGAGAGCAAGACCAGGCTAAGCCACAGAAAACCAGAGAGGTTGGTAACTAAGCGGATTGGAGACCCCTGATCCTATCCACACAACTAGCAGTAGCCGTGGAGCGTGCCTATGATGATCCTAGGGTCTAAGAAGTAAGGTTTCTCCTTGCGGAGAGTGACATGCCAGGTGTGGCTTGTCAAGGTAAGGAGACTTATTCGCCGTGCAATGCTCCTCTGGGAAAATAATATGCAAATTGCCTCAGGTGTCGCTGTAGAGTAAAAGTCCTCTTTCTTTCTGAAGAGGCAATTTGCATATGATGATCCTAGACACCTTGGCACAGCCGGAGAGCTAAATAAGCCTAAAGCAAGAAAGGGAAAATCTAAATTGCCCCAGAACAGACCCCAAAGGAATGGATAGTCCCCAAACATATATTGTCAGTGAGATAAGATGAAAACACAAACGCAGGTAGGGAAATGGACTGAGCAAATGATGGGGCCCACACTGACTAGACAGGACAGGAAAGGAAAGTGTCAGGAACACCGCACTGCACTTGCTCTCTAAGCCAGTGCGCGTGTCCTGAGTAAAGCGAACTGTGCTCAAAGATACCTATGGAGCGGGCAGCAGCCGAGTAGGTACGTACTTCAAAACAGCAGGACCTGAAGCACGTGACTGCTGGGGGCGTGGCCTAAACTCCAGAGAGCTAGGAGCTGCAAGAGAACTCCTAGCAGGGTAACTTCGAGACAAAGTTACCAAGGGGCATAGACAGGGAGGATAGTCAGGACGTAGCCAATGAGTCATACACAGAGATAGCTGCAAGGTACAAGAGGGGCAAGCAGAGAGTAGACAGATCACAGGCAATGAGTCATACACAGGGAGGGTAGCGAAGTACAGAATCAACAGGCAACCCACAACGGGGAACAGAACCAGGTCAGAACCATATAAACAAGCTATAACAACGAACAGGCACAGGCACACAGAGGTCACCACACTTGGCCAAAGGCAAAAGTATAACTGACAGGGATTGGAGCTTCCCAGGGGTTTAAGAAGCTCTCCCAGAACCAAAAAGAGGCCACAATCATTAACCCCTGACGTGCAGCTCAAAAACCTGCACTGGGATCATGACAGAAAGACACTGTCTGCAATCACGCAAAAAAACGTGCAAAAATGTCCAACACGTCTGATAGAAAAATACTGAAGTCGCATGACTTCGCCCACTATATCAGCACTCTGGTATATTCTGAAAGCAGAGCAAAAAGAGGCCAATCTAATAACGAACAAAAACAAACTGGCACTAGCAGTAACATATGGATGGTGATTCAGCACAGCCCCAGCCGGAGCTGGCTGACCCACACAAAACTGAAATAGAAGAAACCAGATCAAATGTGAACAATAGCAAAAGAACACTTAGCTGAGCATGCAGGGACTGAGCTGGAAACTAAGACCTCAGGAGGCAGGAAAAAATCACCAGCAGGGATAGAGGGAGTCGGCTGTCTTAAATCCAGTCTGAAACCCCAGATCTCCAATCGTCCTCCTCATTATCAGGTTGCAAGCCTCTGTTAATCAGAACAGCTCCATTACCTCCAGTAACCACCAGAGGGAGCCCAGAAAGAGAACTCGCAACCCTTCTGTCAATATGACCAGCTCCACTACCTTCAGTAGTAACCAGAGGTAGGCCAGAAAGCGAATTCACAACACTCCGCCTCCCGGAAGTCCCGGTACAGATATTTTTGGCGTGAGCTGGGCAGACCTCGATAAAATGCCCAGTCTGCCCACAGTAAAAACATGCCCCCACCCCACGATGAACCACAGGCAACACCGTTTGGGATCAACTCCTCCCACCTACATCGGTTCGTCCATCATCACCGGTGTGTCCTCCTCCTTAGCAAGGACCACTCGGGGCACATTTGGTGTATGTCTCTCCCTGAGGCATCTGTCTACCTGGATGGCAAGGGACATGGCAAACTCCAACAACCTGGGGGTGGCGTACTGCACCATAGTATCCTGCAACCTAGGGGACAGATCTTGATTAAAGTGGCTCCGAAGAGCAGGGTCATTCCACTGCGTGCCAGTGGCCCACCTCCTAAACTCTGAGCAGTACTTCTCAGCCGGCTGGCCTCCCTGCTTGATTTTACAGAGCGAGAGAGACACCATCTGGATCCCCATACACCAGCGCCAAAGCCACAAAAAACTCATCCACTGACCATAGAGATGGTGAATCAGCCAGCAGGGAGAAGGCCCAGGATTGGGAATCACCTTAAGAATGGATAAGATGATTCCCACCCGTTGTTCCTCACTCCCTGCTGAAAGAGGGCGGAGCCTGAAGTACAACTTGCAGTCCTCCTTAAAAAGCAAAAATTTATCTCTCCCTCCAGAAAATCTGTCAGGGAGAGATATCTTAGGTTCTGGTTGAGCCTGCACCTGAGCCGAGGCCCCGAACCCCACCAACTGCTGCAGCTGCTGCACCACGTCACCCTGCAGCACCCAAAGCTTATCAGTGAGGGTCTGAAGCAGTTGGGCAAAGGCCTGCAGTTGAGCCATGGCTTACCAGAAAAAAATGGGAAGGTAGGTGTTATTGTCACAGAGTGACTGACCAGTGCTACATTACCCAATAATTATTCGGTCACCAAACAGCAAACAAACAAGGGAACACTGGGGACACAATTAAAACTGTGGGCCCTGCGTGTTACGATCCATTTCTGGATCTGTGTCAGTTTGGGCTTCTCAGATATAAACTTTTTTCCTTTCTTGTCATCGGGGGTTAATGTCTGTTTTTCCCCCCGCTGGCCGCTGGTGTTACTACATGTTTAGTCTGAGTCTGCTGATGGTGACCACTCCCTCCTTCCTATAAAAGGTCACCTGAGGCATCAGCTGGTGTTGGTGATACACTTCCTTTTGGATTCCAACCTTGGTGAAAACAGGAGCGGGCTGTGTGCAGTGGTGCTTCAGCTGAATGCTTATCTGGTGCCTAACTCTGCTGTTCGGTGCATAACAGCAGAGAAATCTAAGTGTTGTTTGTCTTACCTTGTCTGTTGTCTTTCCTTGGTGTTTATCAGTGCAGCGGTGGAACCAGTGTCTGTACTTACCAATTCCCTAGTGAGGGATAGGTGCAGGGTAAGTGAGGGACAAGGTATCCTGCTCGGTGACAGGTTGAGAGAACCTGTATAGGGGCATCAGGTTAGTCCAGGACTAGCGTTGAGCTTTCCGATACCGCAAGTATCGGGTATCGGCCGATATTTGCCGTATCGGAATTCCGATACCGAGTACCGATACTTTTTTCGTATCGGATACCAGAATCGGAAGTCCAAAATGCAATGAGCCACTTTTGTGGCTCTGATTGGCTGCCGAAATGACGTCATCATGATGCGCTGTCTGTGCGCATCATGATGCGCCGCCAGTTCGGGCCTTCGGGGGGGCTGTGCCGACTGTCCGGGGGTCTGTGCCGGCCTGCCGGTGGTCTGTGCAGGCTCCGGGGGTCTGTGCCGGCCTGCTGGGGGGCTGTGCCGGCCTGCCGGTGGTCTGTGCAGGCTCCGGGGGTCTGTGCCGGCCTGCCGGGGGGCTGTGCCGGCCTGCCGGTGGTCTGTGCAGGCTCCGGGGGGCTGTGCCGGCCTGCCGGGGGGCTGTGCAGGCTCCGGTGGTCTGTGTCGGCCTGCCGGGGGGCTGTGCCGGCCTGCCGTTGGTCTGTGAAGGCTCTGGGGGTCTGTGCAGGCATCGTCCGATGGGATTACAAGTCCTATCGGGCGATGCCTGCTACCATGACAGTGATTGACACATTAGCCAATGATGGGACAGTAGTAGTCCCATCATCCGGCTAATGTGTTGAATGTAAAAAAAAAAAAAAAAAATTTACATGCTACACACATGCTACATACATGCTACATACATACAACATGCATACTACATATATACTACATGTAACATACATACTACATGCAACATGCATACTACATACATGCTACATACTACATGCATGCTACATACATGCTACATACTACATACATGCTACATACATACTACATACATAATACATATATACTACATGCATGCAACATACATACAACATATATACTACATGCATGCAGCATGCATACTACATATATACTATATATACTACATGTAAGATACATACTACATATATACTACATGCTACATACATGCTACATACTACATACATGCTACATACTACATACATAATACATATATACTACATGCATGCAACATACATACAACATATATACTACATGCATACTACATATATACTATATATACTACATGTAACATACATACTACATATATACTACATGCTACATACATGCAACATACATACTACATACATGCTACATACATACAACATACATAATACATATATACTACATGCATGCAACATACATACAACATATATACTACATGCATGCAACATGCATACTACATATATACTATATATACTACATGTAACATACATACTACATATATACTACATGCTACATACATGCAACATACATATTACATACATGCTACATACATACACACTACATGCTACATACATGCAACATACATACTACATACATGCTACATACTACATACATGCTACATACATACTACATATATACCACATGCATGCAACATGCATACTACATATATACTGCATATATACTACATGCATGCAGCATACATATATACTACATACAATACATACATATAGACATACAGTACATATAACATAGAGTACATACTCACCGTCACTTGTCACTTTGATCCCCGATGCCATTGTCCCCTTGAGGAATAAATATCAAAATAAAAAAACACCAATATACTTACCCCGATCCGCAGAAGTCCACGAGGGTCCCACGTCCATCTTGCGTGGAGAACAGCAGCATCAGCTGATGCTACCGTTCTCTACCAGCTCCAGGAATACAATGACGGAAGGTAGGTATCCTTCCGCACTGTATTCCTCCACCACTTTAAAAAAAAAAAAAAAGTCCCTAGTCTCACTTTATGCCATTGCTGCGTGGGAAATCCCCATGCAGCAATGGCATAAAGCGAGACTAGGGACTTTTTTTTTTTTTTAAGTGGTGGAGGAATACAGTGCGGAAGGATACCTACCTTCCGTCATTGTATTCCTGGAGCTGGTAGAGAACGGTAGCATCAGCTGATGCTGCTGTTCTCCACGCAAGATGGACGTGGGACCCTCGTGGACTTCTGCGGATCGGGGTAAGTATATTGGTGTTTTTTTATTTTGATCTTTATTCCTCAAGGGGACAATGGCTTCGGGGATCAAAGTGACAAGTGACGGTGAGTATGTACTCTATGTTATATGTACTGTATGTCTATATGTATGTATTGTATGTAGTATATATGTATGTTGCATGCATGTAGTATATATGAGGATATATATGTAGTATGCATGTTGCATGCATGTGGTATATATGTAGTATGTATGTAGCATGTATGTAGTATGTAGCATGTATGTAGTATGTATGTTGCATGTATGTAGCATGTAGTGTGTATGTATGTAGCATGTATGTAGCATGTATGTAGCATGTAGTGTGTATGTTGCATGTATGTAGCATGTAGTATATATGTAGTATGTATGTTACATGTAGTATATATAGTATATATGTAGTATGCATGTTGCATGCATGTAGTATATATGTTGTATGTATGTTGCATGCATGTAGTATATATGTATTATGTATGTAGTATGTATGTAGCATGTATGTAGTATGTATGTTGCATGTATGTAGCATGTAGTATATATGTAGTATGTATGTTACATGTAGTATATAGTATATATGTAGTATGCATGTTGCATGCATGTAGTATATATGTTGTATGTATGTTGCATGCATGTAGTATATATGTATTATGTATGTAGTATGTAGCATGTATGTAGTATGTAGCATGTATGTAGCATGTAGTATATATGTAGTATGTATGTTACATGTAGTATACAGTATATAGTATATATGTAGTATGCATGTTGCATGCATGTAGTATATATGTTGTATGTATGTTGCATGCATGTAGTATATATGTATTATGTATGCAGTATGTAGCATGTATGTAGCATGCATGTAGTATGTAGCATGTATGTAGTATGCATGTTGCATGTAGTATATATGTAGTATGTATGTTACATGTAGTATATATGTAGTATGCATGTTGTATGTATGTAGCATGTAAATTTTTTTTTTTTTTTTACATTCAACACATTAGCCGGATGATGGGACTACTACTGTCCCATCATTGGCTAATGTGTCAATCACTGTCATGGTAGCAGGCATCGTCCGATGGGACTTGTAGTCCCATCGGACGATGCCTGCACAGACCACCGGAGCCTGCACAGCCCACCGGCAGGCTGGCACAGCCCCCCGGCAGGCCGGCACAGACCCCCGGAGCCTGCACAGACCACCGGCAGGCCGGCACAGACCCCCGGAGCCTGCACAGACCACCGGCAGGCCGGCACAGCCCCCCGGCAGGCCTGCACAGACTACCGGAGCCTGCACAGACAACCGGCAGGCCGGCACAGCCCCCCGGCAGGCCTGCACAGACCACCGGAGCCTGCACAGACCCCCAGCAGGCCGGCACAGCCCCCCGAAAGGCCCGTACAGACCCCAGAGAGGCTGTACAAGGCAAAAATAGGGTTTTTCTTATTCCGATACCAGAAGTCCCATAGACTTGAATGGGACTTCCGGTATCGGAATCGGCGATACCCGATATTTTTTTTAGATCGGCCGATACCATCCGATACGATACTTTTAAGTATCGGACGGTATCGCTCAACACTATCCAGGACTCAGCCGCAGCAGAGTGTAGGAGGTGTCCCTTTCCCCATTCCCTATAGCTGGGCCCACTGTTGTAATTGTGTCCCTGGTGTCCCCTTGTTTGTCCAGTTGTTTGGTGACCAACCAATCGTCCGGTCAAGCCATGCAGGGCCAGTCACATATCGTGACATTATCACGAACCATTCCATTTTTTCTGGTGAGCTATGGCCCAAGTGCAGGCCTTTGCCCAACTGATTAAGACCCTCACTGATGAGTTTAAGGTGCTGCGGGGTGAGGTGGTGCAGCAACTGCAACAGTTGGTGGGGTTCTGGGCCTCTGCTCAGGTGCAGGCTCAACCAGAACTCAAGATATCTCTCACTTACAGATTTTCTGGAGGGAGAGATAAATTTCTGGTTTTTCAGGAGGCCTGCAAATTATACTTCAGGCTCCGCCCCCATACCTCAGGGAGTGAGGAACAGCGTGTGGGGATTACTGTCTCCCTTCTCAACAGTGATCCCCAATCTTGGGCCTTCTCTCTGCCGACTGATTCGCCATCTTTACGGTTGGTTGACGGGTTTTTGGCGGCTCTGGCACTAGTGTATGGAGATCCTGATGGCATCTCCCTGGCGGAAACCCGACTCCGTAAGATCAAGCAGGGGGGCTGGCCTGCTGAGGAGTACTGCTCAGAGTTTAGGAGGTGGGCCACTGACAAACAGTGGAATGACCCTGCCCTTAGGAGTCATTTTGTGCTGGGCCTGTCCCCAAAGTTGCAGGATACTCTGGTACCGTACGCCGCCCCCATGTCGTTGGAGGCTGCCATATCCCTTGCCATCCGGGTGGATAGGCGCCTCAGGGAGAAGCGTACACCAAATGTGCCCCTTGTAGTCCTTGCTAGGGAGGAGGACACACCGGTGCAGACAGACGAACCCATGCAGGTGGGAGTAGTTGGCTCCCAAACGGGGTTGCCTGCTGTTCGCCATGGTGTGGGGGCATGTTTTTACTGCGGGCAGACTGGTCATTTCATCGGAGTCTGCCCAGTGTGTGCCAAGTCATCTGTACCAGCTAAGAAGTCGCATCCCCCTGGTTGTGTGGAGGGAGGCGACCAGGGAGTGTATATTTCCTCCATTTCTTCCCCTCAGTGTACCCCATCTGCGGAAGTGGTGCTTGGCGAGGTAACTGAGGGTCTACCGGTGCTTCTGGACAGTGGAGCAGGAGTCAATCTGGTGGATGCTCACTTTGTCCAGACCCATGGCCTGAGGTGTAGGACACTAGCTAAACCCCTAAGCGTCCAGGCCACTGACTCTGTCCCACTTAGTCAGGGGAGGTTGACCCAAGTCATGGATAATTTTCATCTGCATATAGGGACTCATCATGAAGGGTCTCTGTCATCCTATGTCTTGGGGGGAATGCCAACACCCATCGTTTTAGGCCTCCCTTGGTTGAAAAAACACAACATGGTGATAGATTGGCGGTCTAGGGACGAAGTCAGCTGGGGTCAGTCGTGTGAGGGCTGCTGTCCAGGGGCTACTGTCTCTGCCGTCTTTCTACAACCGTCCCCTTCTACTACAGTGGGGGCAGCAGAGGTGCTGCCGGGGAGTAGGGGCAAGTCTCTACCCTCACCACATGCTAACCCTGGGTGTCAAAGTCCTCTTAGGAGGAGGGGTCAGTGGAGGGTGGTGATTCCTTCTGAGCACTGTGGGGGTGTGAGTGTGACGACACAGGTGGATGCCTCTGTTGTCGGTTCTGTGAAGAGTTCACCATCTTGTGGCAAAAGTATGCTTGGCATTAAACGTTCAGGTCTGGACCTGTGTGTGAACGAGTATGTATGGGTGTCCACCAAAAACATCCATTGGAAGTGTGCTGCTGGGGTCTGGAGTTCTCGGGTGATCTGGCCGTATCGGGTGTCAGCCATCCTCGGCCCAAGGACTTACCAGCTGGAGTTACCCCCAGTAATGCCCATACTCAACTCATTCCCCAGGTCGGCACTTTGGAGATTTGTGGTGCCTCCGGAGCATACGTTGTCACCTTCATCAGCCCACATTCGCCATAAACCTGAGAGTCAGGTGATTGCCTAGGTGAACTCTGGTGGATCTACTGTAGGCGTCCTCACTGTAGGTGGTTTTCCGGTGAGGTGCGGTGTTGAGGGTCCAGAGGCCACTCATTGTAAGAGGGGTACTGTCACGATCCATTTTTGGATCTGTATCAGTTTGGGCTTCTCAGATATAAACTTTTTTTCCTTTCTGGCCTTCGGGGGTTAATGTCTGTTTTTCGCCCCAGTTGCC
This sequence comes from Dendrobates tinctorius, assembly GCF_039654945.1. NCBI lineage: Eukaryota > Metazoa > Chordata > Amphibia > Anura > Dendrobatidae > Dendrobates > Dendrobates tinctorius. The sequence continues at coordinate 7,309,710 of NW_027361701.1, read as the reverse complement.
GCTGGTGTTACTACATGTTTAGTCTGAGTCTGCTGATGGTTACCACTCCCACCTTGCTATAAAAGGTCACCTGAGGCATCAGCTGATGTTGGTGATACACTTCATTTTGGATTCCAACCTTGGTGAAGACAGGAGCGGGCTGTGTGCAGTGGTGCTTTAGCTGAATGCTTATCTGGTGTCTTACTCTGCTGTTCAGTGCATAACAGCAGAGAAATCTAAGTGTTGTTTGTCTTACCTTGTCTGTTATCTTTCCTTGGTGTTTATTAGTGCAGCAGTGGGACCAGTGTCTGCACTTACCAATTCCCTAGTGAGGGATAGGTGCAGAGTAAGTGAGGGACAAGGTATCATGCTCGGCGACAGGTTGAGAGAACCTGTATAGGGACGTCAGGTTAGTCCAGGACTCAGCCGCAGCAGAGTGCAGGAGGTGTCCCTTTCCCCGTTCTCTATAGCAGGGCCCACCGTTGTAAATGTGTCCCCGGTGTCCCATTGTTTGTCCAGTTGTTTGGTGACCGACCAATCGTCGGGTCACACCACACAGGGCCAGACACTGCGATAGGAAACGGGGAAATGGATACCTCCTGCACTCTCCTGAGAATGTGCCCTGCTCTTATTAACATCCCTATACAGGTTCTTTCAACCTGTCGCCGAGCAGGATGCTTTAGCCCTCGCTTGCCCTGCACCTATACGTATGAAAGGAATTGGCAAGTGAAGACACTGGTACCACCGCTGCACTAATACAACAAAAGGTAAGGATAGTAAAAGGAACAGGGTAACAAAAATACAACACTTAGCTTTCTGCTATAAAGCACCGCACAGCATGATCATGACACCAGATACACCATAAACAGCTGAGGCACCACTGCTCCCAGCAAGCTCCTTCCTCCAGTTCGGTCACTGTAGCATGAACTCTAACACCGACAGCCAGCTGGTGCATAAGGTGACCTTTTAATGCATGGTGGGAGTGGTCACCACCTGCATCTGCAAATTCAGGGGGGAAAACAGACATTAACCCCTTTCCTACAATGGACGTACTATTCCGTCCATGTGACCTGGGACCTAAGTCCCATGGACGGAATAGTACGTCATGCCCTTTAATGCGACATTGCGACTTAAGTCGCGGTGATCGCATTAAAATGCCGACGCCATCTTACCTCGGGATAGATGGCCTCGGCATCACGGGCAGTCTCTGCCCTGGCCCACCCCTCTGTGAGCTGTGATTGGCTGTTCAATTCAGAACAGCCAATCACAGCGCTTCTCTTTGTTTCAGCCAATCAGATTGGCTGAAACAACAGGATCCTAGGCTAGGATCGAGTATCGATGTACTCAATCCTAGGACCGAAAAGCCCCCCAGATTGGCGCAATCGCCGTTCTAATCGATCACGCCAATCGCAGCGCACAGCGGCGCAATATCGCCGCTGTGCCCTGCCGGTACCGGCCCGGATCGGTGCTGTAATAGCACCGATCCTAGGCCGGAGCCTAGGACAGGCCCAGCAGGGCCTGCAGGAAATGGTTGGCGCGATCGATTAGATCGGCGATAGCGCCAGCCACAGGGCACAGCTGTGGTCACGCTGTGACCGCTCTGTGCCCTGCTGATGACCTGGCCATGACCTGCCTAGGAATCGGAGCTGTGAGCTCCGATCCTAGGCAGTCACCATGGCCACCAGGCAGAGCAGGGATTGGTGGGATCGATGTAATCATTCAATCCCACCAATGACAGGTCACAGCAGTGATGTGACCGCTCTGTGGCCTGCCCCTGACCTGCCTCTAACCTGTCTGACCTGTCTGCAGGGGTCCTCACTCTAGCTGAGGATTCCTGCAGAGAGGTCGGACGCAGCAAGAGCTTCTGTGCTGGGTATTGTGGTGCCACAGCTTGTAGCATCACAATCCCTGCAGAAGAAAGAAGAAAGAAAACTACAACTGTAAGTGTTAATTGATCCCTGATCCCCTGCCCAATCTATCTTCACCCGCCCAATCTACCTTCATCCCCCCATCCCCCTCCACCCCCCTTTTGCGCCACCTCTGTGCTCGCTTTTTTCCTTTGCCCTCCCTCCACACACACATCCCGTTTTTCATTTTTTTCACCCCCCTTTGTGCCACCTAACTACAACCCTAACTGATCCCTGCACAATCTCTCTTCATCCACCCCAAACCCCTTCCTCCTATTTTTACCCCCCTCCACCCCACTTTTGCACCACCTCTGTGCGCAGCTGCCGAGCGTTGATTGGTGATGCAGTTCACCGATCAACACTCGTGCTCGCTTTTTTTCCTTAGCCCCCTTTGCGCCACCTCCGCACACACATTCCGTTTTTCATTTTTTTCACCCCCCTTTGTGCCACCTAACTACAAACCTAACTGATCCCTGCCCAATCTCTCTTCATCCACTTCAATCCCCCCATCCCCCTTCCCCTTATTTTTACCCCCCTCCACCCCACTTTTGCACCACCTCCGTGCGCAGCCGCCGAGCGTTGATCGGTGACGCAGTTTTTTCTCGTGCTCGCTTTTTTCCTTAGCCCCCCCTGCGCCACCTCCGCACACTTATCCCGCAGCCGCAAAACTTTGATAAGTGACGCACATCACTTATCAGAGCTTGTGCCTGCCGTTTTTCATTTTTTTCACCCCTTTTTGTGCCACCTAACTACAACCCTAACTGTTGATCCCTGCCCAATCTCTATTCATCCACCCCATTCCCCCCAGCCCCCTCTTTTTACCCCCCTTTGCGCCGTTTCCGTGTGCACATTTAGCAGCCGCCGAATTTTGATAAGTGACGCAATTCACTTATCAAAGTTCATGCCAGCTGTTTTCCATTTTTCTTTTTCACCTCCCCTTTGAGCCACCCCTGTGCATACATCCAGCAGCCACTAAATTTTGATAAGTGACGCCGTTCACTTATCATATCTAGGACCTTGTTATGATTGAGTCACCGTAGGAGGCAAAAACAGAAATGCTAGCTAAGTCCAGAAAACCAGAGAAGTTGGCAGCTATCGGATTGCAGACCCTGAACCTATCAACACAACTAGCAGTAGCCGTGGGGGGTTCCTACGATGCCCTAGACCCCTCGATCACAGCCGGAGAATTAAATAGGCCTAAAGAACGAAAGGGGAAATCTAAACTGCCCCAGAGCAGACCCCAAAGCAATAGGCAGCCCCCAACATATAATGACGGTGAAGCAAGATGAAAACACTAACACAGACAGAAAGATAGACTGAGCAAAGATGGGGCCCAAAACTACCTAGATAGGAAAGGACAGGAAGGCTGCTGTCTGCAATCTGCCAAAACCCTATCAAAGACATAAGCCAACAAGCTGATATGAAAAAGGCCCTGAAGCAGCTAGGCTTCAAAAACTAAATCAGCACTCAGGTATTTTCAGAAGACAGAGCTAAAGGAATTCAGCACACCCCAGCAGGGAATGGCAGAAATCCAGAAAAACAAAGCAAAACAAAGTCAAAGCACCAATGCAAAAGGCCGAGCAGCAAACTTAGCTTTAGAAGAGCAGGAATTCAGACTGGTCTCCAAGGATCCCACAGAGAAATCACCCGCAGGGCAGAAGGGCGTCGGCAGCCTTATATCCAGTCAGTAACTCCACTCAGCCAGTCATCATCATCAGCCTCAGGTGTTTGATAATCAGGCTCACTACCTTTCTTTACCAGAAGAGGGAGTTCCTCGGGCCTCAGTAATGAAGAGGAAAATGAACTCACAACAGGACCTGCTGTTTTAGACTTTTTTTCACAGGTATTTTGCTCCCCATTTCCCTTTAGCTTTTTCTTACAGGATAGTGTGCACCAATCAGTAGCCCCCCACCACATACACAGTTATAAATAAAGTACACCCAAGCACCATATTTACACAAAAAAATGTCCCGCCCATCATGTTCCTCCCAACAGCGCTATTCAATGGAGAAGGCATATGCTTTACTTGCCTCCGACACTGATAGCGAGGATGACGATCCAACTTTTCTTTATTTTTCGGATTCTTCATCCTCTTCCTCTTCCCCCTCCTCATCTTCCTCCTCGGGTCCTGCGGAACCGCCACGCAGATGCTCCAGGACAGAAGATGAGGCAGCGCCCACCATGCCCGCAGCTGATTCAGCAGACCCTGTGTGGACCTTGCCCCCCGAAAATTACGAGCCACCGATTCCTGATTTTGTGGCAGAATCAGGAATCAAGATTGACACCACCGGCCTCACAGAAATTGACTTTTTCAAAGTCTTTTTCTCTGAGGATTTTGTTAACCTCATGGTGGAGCAAACTAATTTGTACGCTCGGCAATTTTTGGAGCAAAACCCGCGTTCATCCTATACTAACTGGTCTCCTGTGGACGCAGTTGAAATGACGCAGTTTTGGGGCCTGGTCCTCCACATGGGTATCCTGAAGAAGCCTGGGCAGTATAAGCTTTAGCGAAACACTTGGGGGTTCAAAGTTCTCACCACATATCTAGATAAGTTCCTTAGAGGGTCTAGTTTCCAAAGTGGGGTCACTTGTGGGGGGTTTCCACTGTTTGGACACATTGGGGGCTCGTCAAATGCAACATGGCGTCCAATCTCTTTTCCAGCCAAATTTAGGTTGAAAAAGTCAAACGGCGCTGCTTCCCTTCCGAGCCCTGCCGTGCACCCAAACAGTGGTCCCCCCATATATAGGGTATCAGCGCACTCAGGACAAATTGTACAACAACTTTTGGGGTCCAATTTCTCCTGCTACCTTTGCGAGAATAAAAAATTGGGGACTAAACGATCATGTTTGTGGTAAAAATATGATTATTTATTTTCACGCCCGGGCGTTATAAACTCCTGTGAAGCCCTAGGGGGTTGAAGGTGCCCACCACACATCTAGATAAGTTCCTTAGGGGGTCCAGTTTCCAAAATGGGGTCAATTGTGGGGGGTTTCCACTTTTTGGGCACATTGGGGGCTCGTCAAGCGCAACATCGAGTCCAATCTCAATTCCAGTCAATTTTAGGTGGAAAAAGTCAAACGGCGCTGCTTCCCTTCTGAGCCCTGCCGTGCACCCAAACAGTGGTCCCCCCACATATAGGGTATCAGCATACTCAGGACAAATTGGACAACAACTTTTGGGGTCCAATTTCTCCTGCTACCTTTGGGAGAATAAAAAATTGGGGACTAAATGATCATGTTTTTGGAAAAAATATGATTTTTTATTTTCACGCCCGGGCATTATAAACTCCTGTGAAGCCCTAGGGGGTTCAAGGTGCTCACCACACATGTAGATAAGTTCCTTAGGGGGTCTAGTTTCCAAAATGTGGTCACTAGAGTTGAGCGAAACGGGTCGAACAATTTCAAAAGTCGCCGACTTTTGGCAAAGTCGGGTTTCATGAAACGAAACCCAACCCTAGGATGAGGTCGGCCACGAGGTCGGCGACTTACGCGCCAAAGTCGCGTTTCAAAAGTTTGTTTAGCGCTCTTTTTCAGCCAATCAGGATTCACGGACACTGTGGGCAACGTGATGACATAGGCAGGGGTCGCCACCATCTTTCAGAAGGGCATGCAAGTGATTAGCTTGCTTTGGTGGACGTCACAGGGGTTATAAAAGGGTGTGCACGCCGACCGCCATCTTACTTCTGCCGATCTTAGCATAGGGAGAGGTTGCTGATTCTGTAGGGAGAGCGTTAGGCAGGGAAGAAGACAAAAAAACTGCTTCTGCTGCTAGCGATTTTGCCTGTGCAACACACCAGTCACTGTGTGTGCAGTGCAAGGGGAGGCTATATTGTGGTGGATCAGCGGTGTTGGTTGTTAGGCTGCCTTCTAAGGCTTCCTGACAGCTGCATTGCTGTTTCCCCACTGACTGTAAACTGCTTTTTTTGTCCTGCTAAGGTACTGAGCGTGCATTTATTCACACCATACAGCGGTGTACGCTCCTCACACAGTACCGTGTAACGGCTGTTATCACAGCCACAGTGAAGCTATCTGTGTGTCACTGTGGAAGGATAAGTGGAGGACTTGTTCCGTTCTTACAGACCTACACTCTAGGGAGATTCCTATTCTGCCCAATTCTACAATTCACTTTTTTCACACCTGTGCCATCGAGCCTGTGACATAGCGCTCTGATATTCAGTGGGCCTCACACAATCTAAAAGTGTCCAGTGTCCACAAGTGTCTGCAGAAATTCAAAATCTCCCTTATCCTGTAGTCACTTTTTTAACACCTGCTGCATCGAGCCTGTGACATAGCGCTCTGATATTCATTGGGCCTCACACAATCCAAAAGTGTGCAGTGTCTGCAGAAATTCAAAATCTCCCTTATCCTGTAGTCACTTTTTTCACACCTGCTGCATCGAGCCTGTGACATAGCGCTCTGATATTCATTGGGCCTCACACAATCCAAAAGTGTCCAGTGTCCACAAGTGTCTGCAGAAATTCAAAATCTCCTGTAGTCACTTTTTTCACACCTGTGCCATCGAGCCTGTGACATAGCGCTGTGATATTCTGTGGGCCTCACACAATCCAAGTGTCCAGTGTCCACAAGTGTCTGCAGAAATTCAAAATCTCCCAGAAATTCAAAATCTCCCTTATCCTGTAGTCACTTTTTTCACACCTGTGCCATCGAGCCTGTGACATAGCACTGTGATATTCAGTGGGCCTCACACAATCCAAGTGTCCAGTGTCCACAAGTGTCTGCAGAAATTCAAAATCTCCCTTATCCTGTAGTCACTTTTTTCAAACCTGTGCCATCGAGCCCGTGACAGCACTGTGATATTCAGTGGGCCTCACACAATCCAAGTGTCCAGTGTCCACAAGTGTCTGCAGAAATTCAAAATCTCCCAGAAATTCAAAATCTCCCTTATCCTGTAGTCACTTTTTTCACACCTGTGCCATCGAGCCTGTGACATAGCACTGTGATATTCAGTGGGCCTCACACAATCCAAGTGTCCAGTGTCCACAAGTGTCTGCAGAAATTCAAAATCTCCCTTATCCTGTAGTCACTTTTTTCACACCTGTGCCATCGAGCCCGTGACATAGCGCTGTGATATTCAGTGGGCCTCACACAATCCAAGTGTCCAGTGTCCACAAGTGTCTGCAGAAATTCAAAATCTCCCAGAAATTCAAAATCTCCCTTATCCTGTAGTCACTTTTTTCACACCTGTGCCATCGAGCCTGTGACATAGCACTGTGATATTCAGTGGGCCTCACACAATCCAAGTGTCCAGTGTCCACAAGTGTCTGCAGAAATTCAAAATCTCCCTTATCCTGTAGTCACTTTTTTCACACCTGTGCCATCGAGCCTGTGACATAGCGCTGTGATATTCAGTGGGCCTCACACAATCCAAGTGTCCAGTGTCCACAAGTGTCTGCAGAAATTCAAAATCTCCCAGAAATTCAAAATCTCCCTTATCCTGTAGTCACTTTTTTCACACCTGTGCCATCGAGCCTGTGACATAGCACTGTGATATTCAGTGGGCCTCACACAATCCAAGTGTCCAATGTCCACAACTGTCTGCAGAAATTCAAAATCTCCCTTATCCTGTAGTCACTTTTTTCACACCTGTGCCATCGAGCCTGTGACATAGCACTGTGATATTCAGTGGGCCTCACACAATCCAAGTGTCCAGTGTCCACAAGTGTCTGCAGAAATTCAAAATCTCCCTTATCCTGTAGTCACTTTTTTCACACCTGTGCCATCGAGCCTGTGACATAGCGCTGTGATATTCAGTGGGCCTCACACAATCCAAGTGTCCAGTGTCCACAAGTGTCTGCAGAAATTCAAAATCTCCCAGAAATTCAAAATCTCCCTTATCCTGTAGTCACTTTTTTCACACCTGTGCCATCGAGCCTGTGACATAGCGCTGTGATATTCAGTGGGCCTCACACAATCCAAGTGTCCAGTGTCCACAAGTGTCTGCAGAAAATCTAAATCTCCCCTGTCCTATAAACACCTTGTACCTTGTTTTACATTACTATATTGTTTGTAGGATTTTGTCTACATTTCTACCAAAAATGAGGAAGGCTGGTGGAAGAGGCCGTGGAATTGGGCGGGGGTTGGCAGCTGGTAATGATGGTGTTGGTGGTGGATCTGATGGTAGTGGCAAAAGCAAAATAGGACCGAATGCAGGAGGTGTTGAGCCTGCGTCATCGTCTGGCTCCATAAGGCTTCGAAGGCTTAGTTTTCTAGGAGTTGGCAAACCGCTTTTAACGCCAGAGCATCAGGAAAAAGTCTTGTCTTACATTGCTGACTCAGCCTCCAGCTCTATCGCCTCCTCTTTTGAAGTTGTAAAAAGTAAAAGCACTGAGTCGTCATTGGAGGCTCATGTTCATGAACCACACCTTTCCTTGTGTCCTTCACCACAACCAAGATTGAAGGATGACGCAGGCCATACTACTGATTACTCCATGGAGCTGTTTTCACATACCATGCCTGGATTATCAAGTGAAATGGTGAATTACCCAGGCCAAGATGAATCTGACATGGAGTGCACTGATGCACAGCCGCTGATAGATGATTCTGCTGGTACATTCACTCAGAGCACTACATTGTCCTCGCAGTGTACAGAGCCAGATTCTGACCCTGATGAGACTCAGGTGCCCCTTCCCGCACACTATACCACCATACACGGTGACACAGAGGAAGGTGCACATGACATTGAAGAGGAGGTGATGGATGACCCAGTTGTTGACCCAGATTGGCATCCATTGGGGGAAGAGGGTGCTGCTTCCAATAGCTCAGATGAGGAGCATCCACAGCAGACATCAACATCGCAACAGCTGTTATCTGGCAGGCCTGGAGCACTCCAAAGACAGGTTCCAAAAATCAAAAGAGTTGCTGGACAGCTTGTCCAGAGGGTCAAAACATCACAGCGTGCTAGGCCGCAAAATGTCTGCCAAAGTAGGAAGAGTGCAGTGTGGCACTTTTTTGAACAAAATCCTCATGATCAGGCCAAGGTTATCTATAAGAAGTGCGCAAAGACCTTTAGCCGAGGGAAAAATCTGAAAAATTTGAATACCAGTTGCATGCTTAGACATTTAACCAGCATGCACTTGCAAGCGTGGACACAACACCAAACCTCAAGTGCCACATGTGCAACTGATCACAAAGAAGGTAGTCAGCAACGCTACATTGTTTCCCCCACTGTAAGCCCACCGGTTAGCACAGCAGCAAATGTTGAGGTGTCGTTGCAAGGCCACAGCAGTCAGGGAATCCCACTGTTATATCAACGAAATACTGAATCTAGGCCATCAGAAAGAACACCAACTCCATCACCATCATCAACCCTCTCTCAGTCCGCCCTGTCCACCGCTACTTCCACCATATGAAGCTCTCAAGTCCAGCTCACCCTCCCAGACACTATGAGTAGGTCAAGAAAGTACTCAGTCTCTCATCCGCGTACACTGGGTTTGAACGCCCACATTGCCAAACTAATCTCGTTTGAGATGATGCCCTATCGGTTGGTGGAAAGCGCAGCTTTCCGCGAACTCATGGCCTATGCAGTACCACGCTATGACCTACCCAGTCGCCACTTCTTCTCTCGCAAAGCCATCCCAGCCCTCCACCATCATGTGAAAGACCGCATTGTCCATGCGCTCAAGCAGTCAGTGAGTGGAAAGGTGCACCTCACAACTGATGCATGGTCCAGTCGGCATGGCCAGGGCCGTTACGTGTCCATCACTGCGCACTGGGTTAATGTGGTGGATGCAGGGTCCACAGGGGACAGCGGTGGTGGGACAGTGCTGCCTAGCCCACGGTATAGGAAACAGTTGGCTGTAGGCGTTCCACCCTCCTCCTCCTCCTCCAGAAGCGAAAGCTCGTCCACAGAGCGCAGTCGTACGAGCACTCCATCTGCAGCTGCCACTGTTGCACACGAGGTGTCCCCCTATCGAGCAGCTAGTGGAAAGCGTCAGCAGGCTGTGTTGCAGACGATGTGTTTGGGCGACAGACACACCGCCGAGGTGCTGGCCGAGTACTTGAAGCGACAAACTGAGTCATGGCTGGGCAGTGTACATCTTGAGGCAGGCAAGGTAGTTAGTGATAACGGCCGTAATTTTGTGGCAGCCATAGCCCTTTCAAAACTCAGCCACATACCTTGCTTGGCTCACACCTTGAACCTGGTGGTGCAGTGCTTCCTCAAAAATTATCCGGAGTTAACAGCCCTGCTCCAGAAGGTGCGAAGACTGTGCGCGCACATCCGCCGGTCGCCTGTACACTCCGTTCGTATGCAGAAGCTGCAGCGATTGCTCCACCTTCCCAACCACCGCCTCATTATCGACATTGCAACAAGGTGGAACTCCACCCTGCACATGGTGGAGCGGCTGTGCGAGCAGAGGCAGGCCATAATGCATTTGTGGGAGGATACACGGCCAGGCACTTTGAGAGCAGACATGGAGTTGACAGGTGTGCAGTGGTCGAAGCTGAAAGACCTCTGTAAAGTCCTTCAGTGTTTTGAGGAATGCACACGGCTGGTAAGCGCAGACGACGCCATCCTGTCATGGTATGCCTAGGTTACTTTAGGCAGAAACCCCGGGACCCCTGCGATGTCCCTCAAACTAGGGGAACCCTGTCTGTCCCTCTACCCAGGGTTTACACTGAAGGTGTGCCTGCCTGAGCCTCCACCCTGTCCCTGTCTCCTGTCCAGCCCTAAGCTGAACCCACCACCCTCCACCCAGTGAGGGGACCAGACACCAGACCCCACAAATACGTATGGACAGGGGTAAAAGAAACACCACACAGTTAATACACAAGGGAATACAATAATGTGCAAGGGCAACCAAATATATATATATATATATAACAGATTGGAGAAAGAACCACTGAGGGATATATTGCACCAGATATCAGACGCTCCAAAACCACCACTGCTGACCAGTATTGCTAGCACTAGGCTAAAGCTATAGTCGGCGACGCCCATAGTCAGGACAAACTATTTAAAGACCAAGGGCGTGGCCCAGCCCTCAGCCAGCATGACAACCTGGTTAACCCTATCCCGACTGGAACAGAATACCCAACAGGGTATTACCGCTGTCTGCCGGACACCCTGGTGTGAACAGTGTCCGACATGACACATCCTAAGCATGAGCATCCCACTTATGCGTCTGCTCATGCAAACTTTGACGCACCTTAAGGAGCAGGCGTCTGCAGCCAATGTTGACGAGGAGGAAGAGGTGGAGGGAATCCTTGATGACATTCAGCCATTGTCTGCTCAGGGACCTCTCCTGGACGAGTTGGAGGAAGAAGAGGAGGAGGAGGATGATGATGGGGATGATTACTTAGGGGAGGATCTCGAGGGGCAAGTGAAAATGTTGGCGTGGCAAGGTCTGGTACAGGGTTTGTGCGTGACTGGAGGGATGTGGATTTGCCAGAAAGTGCTCCTCCAACCAGCACTCGCAGTGCATCATTGACACCGGGAACATTGGCCCACATGTCAGATTATGCCTTGCGGATCCTAAAAAGGATGAACGATGACGACTACTGGTTGGCCAGCATCCTGGATCCACGCTATAAAGGCAAATTACAAAACATCATGCCACAGGAGAACCTTGACCTAATATTGGCTAATAAACAAGCAACTCTGGTAAATCGGTTGCTTGAGGCATTCCCAGCACACAGCAGCGGTGATGGTTCTCACACGAGCCGTACGGGCCGGGGGCAGCTTGGCAGAGGTGTTCATGGTGCACACAGCAGAAGTGGCGTTGGAGACAGGGGTTTCAGGACAATGTTGTGGACTGATTTTTCAAGTTCCGCTCACACAACTGGTAATACAGCATCAATGGAAAGTGACAGGAGACAGCAGTTGTCAACTATGGTTACAAACTACTTTTCCTCCCATATCGATGTTCTCCCACACAGGTCATTCCCCTTTGACTATTGGGCTGCTAAACTGGACACCTGGCCTGAATTGGCACAATATGCCTTACAGGAGATCGCTTGCCCAGCTGCAAGTGTGCTATCGGAAAGAGTCTTCAGTGCAGCTGGATCAATCCTGACAGAAAAATATATGCACAAAGGATAGAAAGGGTACCGTATCCCCGGATAACATGTATGGATAGCGTACACATTCAAAATATATGTCTATACAGCATGAGGCAGGCTCAGACGGTGTTAGGCCCAGTACGGATTGCACGTGATTGCACAAAGGTTAGAAAGGGTACCGTATCCCTGGATAACATGTATGGATAGCGTACACATTCAAAATATATGTCTCAGGAGGCAGGCTCAGACGGTGTTAGGCCCAGTATGGCTTGCAAGTGATTGCACAAAGGTGAGAAAGGGTACCGTATCCCCGGATAACATGTATGGATAGCGTACACATTCAAAAGATATGTCTATACATCAGGAGGCAGGCTCAGACGGTGTCAGGCACAGTATGGATTTGACGGCCCAGACTACACAGCGGAGGAGCAGGGAGAGGTAAAGATTGCAAATGCTGGGGCCCTGCCCAAGCAAGGGGGGCCCACTCGTGGGCGTCGGTACTGGCACTGGGCCCCTCATAGTACAGCGGTGTGTCTGACGGCGGGTGTGCACCACCACCGTCAGAGACACTTGATTGCACTATGAGGGACCCTGTGCCAGTGCCCGCGCCCAAGAGTCGGCCTACCCACCTGTCCAGGGCAACGGCACTCGCACGGTGTCGTGCGGTAGGTGGTGACTCCGGCCATGGGGGGGGAGGCAGCACAGTTAGGGAGTTTTAGAAAGTGGCATATGTTGATGTTGGACATTCAGCTGATGCAAAAGGCGAAATAGGTGAAGTACCAGGAAGAGGTGGACCAAAGCAAGCCATTTTTCTGTCACCCTATGTGTCATCAGGGGAAGGTGGGACAAAATCCTTGGAAACCCATGCGTGGTTCATTTTAATGAAGGTTAGATCATCCACATTTTGGGTTGACAGACGGGTCCTTTTTTCTGTCAGGATTGATCCAGCTGCACTGAAGACTCTTTCCGATAGCACACTTTCAGCTGGGCAAGCGAGCTCCTGTAAGGCATATTGTGCCAATTCAGGCCAGGTGTCCAGTTTAGCGGCCCAATAGTCAAAGGGGAATGACCTGTGTGGGAGAACATCGATATGGGAGGAAAAGTAGTTTGTTACCATAGTTGACAACTGCTGTCTCCTGTCACTTTCCATCGATGCAGTATTACCAGTTGTGTGAGCGGTATTTGAAAAATCAGTCCACAACATTGTCCTGAAACCCCTGTCTCCAACGCCACTTCTGCTGTGTGCACCATGAACACCTCTGCCAAGCTGCCCCCGGCCCGTACGGCTCGTGTGAGAACCATCATCGCTGCTGTGTGCTGGGAATGCCTCAAGCAACCGATTTACCAGAGTTGCTTGTTTATTAGCCAATATTAGGTCAAGGTTCTCCTGTGGCATGATGTTTTGTAATTTGCCTTTATAGCGTGGATCCAGGATGCTGGCCAACCAGTAGTCGTCATCGTTCATCATTTTGGCAATGCGGGGGTCCCTTTTTAGGATCCGCAAGGCATAATCTGACATGTGGGCCAATGTTCCCGGTGACAATGATGCACTGCGAGTGCTGGGTGGAGGAGCACTTTCTGGCAAATCCACATCCCTCCAGTCACGCACAAACCCTGTACCAGACCTTGCCACGCCAACATTTTCACTTGCCCCACGAGATGCATCCTCGTCCCCTAAGTAATCATCCCCATCATCCTCCTCCTCCTCTTCTTCCTCCACCTCGTCCAGGAGAGGTCCCTGAGCAGACAATGGCTGAATGTCATCAAGGATTCCCTCCTCCTCTTCCTCCTCATCAACATTGGCTGCAGACGCCTGCTCCTTAAGGTGCGTCAAAGTTTGCATGAGCAGACGCATAAGTGGGATGCTCATGCTTAGGATGGCGTCGTCTGCGCTTACCAGCCATGTGCATTCCTCAAAACACTGAAGGACTTTACAAAGGTCTTTCAGCTTCGACCACTGCACACCTGTCAACTCCATGTCTGCTCTCAAAGTGACTGGCCGTGTATCCTCCCACAAATGCATTATGGCCTGCCTCTGCTCGCACAGCCGCTCCACCATGTGCAGGGTGGAGTTCCACCTTGTTGCAATGTCGATAATGAGGCGGTGGTTGGGAAGGTGGAGCAATCGCTGCAGCTTCTGCATACGAACGGAGTGTACAGGCGACCGGCGGATGTGCGCGCACAGTCTTCGCACCTTCTGGAGCAGGGCTGTTAACTCCGGATAATTTTTGAGGAAGCACTGCACCACCAGGTTCAAGGTGTGAGCCAAGCAAGGTATGTGGCTGAGTTTTGAAAGGGCTATGGCTGCCACAAAATTACGGCCGTTATCACTAACTACCTTGCCTGCCTCAAGATGTACACTGCCCAGCCATGACTCAGTTTGTCGCTTCAAGTACTCGGCCAGCACCTCGGCGGTGTGTCTGTCGCCCAAACACATCATCTGCAACACAGCCTGCTGACGCTTTCCACTAGCTGCTCGATAGGGGGACACATCGTGTGCAACAGTGGCAGCTGCAGATGGAGTGCTCGTACGACTGCGCTCTGTGGACGAGCTTTCGCTTCTGGAGGAGGAGGAGGAGGAGGAGGAGGGTCGAACGCCTACAGCCAACTGTTTCCTATACCGTGGGCTAGGCAGCACTGTCCCACCACCGCTGTCCCCTGTGGACCCTGCATCCACCACATTAACCCAGTGCGCAGTGATGGACACGTAATGGCCCTGGCCATGCCGACTGGACCATGCATCAGTTGTGAGGTGCACCTTTCCGCTCACTGACTGCTTGAGTGCATGGACAATGCGGTCTTTCACATGATGGTGGAGGGCTGGGATGGCTTTGCGAGAGAAGAAGTGGTGACTGGGTAGGTCATAGCGTGGTACTGCATAATCCATGAGTTCGCGGAAAGCTGTGCTTTCCACCAACCGAAAGGGCATCATCTCAAACGAGATTAGTTTGGCAATGTGAGCGTTCAAACCCAGTGTACGCGGATGAGAGACTGAGTACTTTCTTGACCTACTCATAGTGTCTGGGAAGGTGAGCTGGACTTGAGAGCTGCATATGGTGGAAGTAGCGGTGGACAGGGCGGACTGAGAGAGGGTTGATGATGGTGATGGAGTTGGTGTTCTTTCTGATGGCCTAGAATCAGTCTTTCGTTGATATAACAGTGGGATTCCCTGACTGCTGTGGCCTTGCAACGACACCTCAACATTTGCTGCTGTGCTAACCGGTGGGCTTACAGTGGGGGAAACAATGTAGCGTTGCTGACTACCTTCGTTGTGATCAGTTGCACATGTGGCACTTGAGGTTTGGTGTTGTGTCCACGCTTGCAAGTGCATGCTGGTTAAATGTCTAAGCATGCAACTGGTATTCAAATTTTTCAGATTTTTCCCTCGGCTAAAGGTCTTTGCGCACTTCTTACAGATAACCTTGGCCTGATCATGAGGATTTTGTTCAAAAAAGTGCCACACTGCACTCTTCCTACTTTGGCAGACATTTTGCGGCCTAGCACGCTGTGATCTTTTGACCCTCTGGACAAGCTGTCCAGCAACTCTTTTGATGTTTGGAACCTGTCTTTGGAGTGCTCTGGGCCTGCCAGATAACAGCTGTTGCGATGTCGATGTCTGCTGTGGATGCTCCTCATCTGAGCTATTGGAAGCAGCACCCTCTTCCCCCAATGGATGCCAATCTGGGTCAACAACTGGGTCATCCATCACCTCCTCTTCTATGTCATGTGCACCTTCCTCTGTGTCACCGTGTATGGTGGTATAGTGTGCGGGAAGGGGCACCTGAGTCTCATCAGGGTCAGAATCTGGCTCTGTACACTGCGAGGACAATGTAGTGCTCTGAGTGAATGTACCAGCAGAATCATCCATCAGCGGCTGTGCATCAGTGCACTCCATGTCAGATTCATCTTGGCCTGGGTAATTCACCATTTCACTTGATAATCCAGGCATGGTATGTGAAAACAGCTCCATGGAGTAATCAGTAGTATGGCCTGCGTCATCCTTCAATCTTGGTTGGGGTGAAGGACAAAAGGAAAGGTGTGGTTCATGAACATGAGCCTCCAATGATGACTCAGTGCTTTTACTTTTTACAACTGAAGAAGAGGAGGCGATAGAGCTGGAGGCTGAGTCAGCAATGTAAGACAAAACTTTTTCCTGATGCTCTGCCTTTAAAAGCGGTTTGCCAACTCCTAGAAAACTAAGCGTTCGAGGCCTTATGTAGCCAGACAATGACGCAGGCTCAACACCTCCTGCATTCGGTCCTATTTTGCTCTTGCCACTACCATCAGATCCAACACCAACACCATCATTACCAGCTGCCAACCCCCGCCCAATTCCACGGCCTCTTCCACCAGCCTTCCTCATTTTTGGTAGAAATGTAGACAAAATCCAACAAACTATATAATATGTAAAACAAGGTACAAGGTGTCTATAGGACAGGGGAGATTTTGAATTTCTGCACACACTTTTGGACACTGGACACTTTTGGATTGTGTGAGGCCCACTGATATCTGAGCGCTATGTGACAGGCTTGACGGCACAGCTGTGACCTAAGTGACTAGAGGATAAGTGAGATTTTGAATCTGTGCACACACTTTTGGACATTGGACACTTTTGGATTGTGTGAGGCCCACTGATATCTGAGCGCTATGTGACAGGCTTGATGGCACAGCTGTGACCTAAGTGACTAGAGGATAAGTGAGATTTTGAATTTCTGCACACACTTTTGGACACTGGACACTTTTGGATTGTGTGAGGCCCACTGATATCTGAGCGCTATGTGACAGGCTTGATGGCACAGCTGTGACCTAAGTGACTAGAGGATAAGTGAGATTTTGAATCTCTGCACACACTTTTGGACACTGGACACTTTTGGATTGTGTGAGGCCCACTGATATCTGAGCGCTATGTGACAGGCTTGATGGCACAGCTGTGACCTAAGTGACTAGAGGATAAGTGAGATTTTGAATCTCTGCACACACTTTTGGACACTGGACACTTTTGGATTGTGTGAGGCACACTGATATCTGAGTGCTATGTGACAGGCTTGATGGCACAGCTGTGACCTAAGTGACTAGAGGATAAGTGAAATATTCAGGATTGAGAGTCCTCAGTAGTTGATACCTTTTAATGGCTAACTGAAAAGATGGTAATACATTGCAAGCTTTCGAGGTATCAACTACTGAGGACTCTCAATCCTGAATATTTTTCTATCTACTGGCTAACACGGTACAAAGATATACATCTTTCCTGTAGAGGATAAGTGAGATTTTGAATTTCTGCACACACTTTTGGACACTGGACACTTTTGGATTGTGTGAGGCCCACTGATATCTGAGCGCTATGTGACAGGCTTGATGGCACAGCTGTGACCTAAGTGACTAGAGGATAAGTGAGATTTTGAATCTCTGCACACACTTTTGGACATTGGACACTTTTGGATTGTGTGAGGCCCACTGATATCTGAGCGCTATGTGACAGGCTTGATGGCACAGCTGTGACCTAAGTGACTAGAGGATAAGTGAGATTTTGAATTTCTGCACACACTTTTGGACACTGGACACTTTTGGATTGTGTGAGGCCCACTGATATCTGAGCGCTATGTGACAGGCTTGATGGCACAGCTGTGACCTAAGTGACTAGAGGATAAGTGAGATTTTGAATCTCTGCACACACTTTTGGACACTGGACACTTTTGGATTGTGTGAGGCCCACTGATATCTGAGCGCTATGTGACAGGCTTGATGGCACAGCTGTGACCTAAGTGACTAGAGGATAAGGGAGATTTTGAATTTCTGCACACACTTGTGGACAGTGGACACTTTTGGATTGTGTGAGGCCCACTGATATCTGAGCGCTATGTGTCAGGCTCGATGGCACAGCTGTGACAAAAGTGACTAGAGGATAAGGGAGATTTTGAATTTCTGCACACACTTGTGGACAGTGGACACTTTTGGATTGTGTGAGGCCCACTGATATCTGAGCGCTATGTGACAGGCTCGATGGCACAGCTGTGACAAAAGTGACTAGAGGATAAGGGAGATTTTGAATTTCTGCACACACTTGTGGACAGTGGACACTTTTGGATTGTGTGAGGCCCACTGATATCTGAGCGCTATGTGACAGGCTCGATGGCACAGCTGTGACAAAAGTGACTAGAGGATAAGGGAG
Organism: Dendrobates tinctorius; assembly: GCF_039654945.1. Lineage (NCBI taxonomy): Eukaryota > Metazoa > Chordata > Amphibia > Anura > Dendrobatidae > Dendrobates > Dendrobates tinctorius. The sequence continues at coordinate 7,291,635 of NW_027361701.1, read as the reverse complement.
ATTTTGAATTTCTGCACACACTTGTAGACAGTGGACACTTTTGGATTGTGTGAGGCCCACTGATATCTGAGCGCTATGTGACAGGCTCGATGGCACAGCTGTGACAAAAGTGACTAGAGGATAAGGGAGATTGGATTGCTTTTAAAAAAGCAGTTTGCGGAGCAGTGGGTAAACAGCAATGCCAGCCTGTCAGGAAGCCTTAAAAGGCAGCCCAACAACCAACACCACTGATACACCACTATATAGCCTCCCCTTGCACTGCACACACAGTGACTGGTGTGTTGTGCAGGCCAAATTGCTAGCAGCAGAAGCAGTTTTTTTTTCTTCTCAGCAGGACAAAAAAAAAAAATTGGGATTGCTTTTAAAAAAGCAGTTTGCGGAGCAGTGGGTAAACAGCAATGCCAGCCTGTCAGGAAGCCTTAAAAGGCAGCCCAACAACCAACACCACTGATACACCACTATATAGCCTCCCCTTGCACTGCACACACAGTGACTGGTGTGTTGTGCAGGCCAAATCGCTAGCAGCAGAAGCAGTTTTTTTGTCTTCTTCCCTGCCTAACGCTCTCCCTACAGAATCAGCAGCAACCTCTCCCTATACTAATATCGGCAGAAGTAAGATGGCGGTCGGCGTGCACGCCCTTTTATACCCCCTGTGACGCCCACCAAACAAGCCATTCACTTGCATGCCCTTCTGAAAGATGGTGGTGACCCGTGCCTATGTCATCACGTTGCCCACAGTGTCCGTGGATCCTGATTGGCTGAAAAAGAGCGCAAAACAAACTTTTGAAACGCGACTTTGGCGCGTAAGTCGCCGACCTCGTGGCCGACCTCATCCTAGGGTCGGGTTTCGTTTCATGAAACCCGACTTTGCCAAAAGTCGGCGACTTTTGAATTTTTTCGACCCGTTTCACTCAACTCTAGTAATCAGTGATCCCCATCACTAACGTTGTTCAGCGGGTTATCTGCACCTGTAAGCGACAAACGCTGGCCTTTTCAGTGTAGCGCACATGCAGCCACGGACATGTAATGGCATGACACACCAGTTATTGGCCAATCTCATGTGCCAGAGCCTCACGTGTCCCTCTAGCAAGCCAGACTCGGACCACGGGGCATGACGGAGTCTCGTTCGTTAACGGAATTAAGCTTGCAATGTGTGCATCTGTTCTGTAGCTGGCATGGTTGAGGTTGCCCGTGTTGAGTCAAATTACGCCGTAGGCTCCACTCCTGGTGGTGACCTTCTGGACATTCCTTTAAGGTTCAGCTTTGCAACCATACTGCCCACGTAAAACAAACACTTTGCCTTCATGAACGCTGTTTGGAGGGTCATGACTCGTGGGAATAATGCCGCCCAATCAGTTAACCTGCTAGAGAGATCCTTCGTTGCTCCCAAGCATGACATCACACTCCCTAGGAGGAAGGTAATGCCACTGTGGCGACCGCACTCCTGGGGGCGACACAAGTGCACTGATGCCCAGCCACTGCTCGATGAATCTGCTGGTACATTGACCCAGACCACTACATTCCCCTCGCACGCTACCCGGCCTGAATCTGACCCTGATGAAACTCAGGTTACCCTTCCCATATACAGTTCCATCTTACACGGTGACAAAGAGGAAGCTGCAGATGAAAGTGCAGGTTCGGCCCACCCGCCATCAGACACACCACCGTACTATCAGGGGCCCTGTGCCAGTGCCGTCGCCAACGAGTGGGCCCCCCCTGCTTGCTCAGGATCACAGCACTTGCAAGGTTGAAATACTGTGCAGTGAGATGGAAGATGGGGACGACGAGGAGTCCAGACTAGTACAGGGATTCCCTAGTGAGGAGACTTATTTCATTGTTTTCAATGTTGGGACAGCAATTTTTGGGGAGCACTATACTCTGGAGAATGATAGATGGGGCCCACCATACACTGGAACATTCCAAAGGTGGACATCAGACACTGGAGCAGCATTTACAGGGCCCATTATACACTAGAGCATTAGAAATGGGGCCCATTATGTTTGGAGCATTATTTGGGCCCATAAGACAGTGGAGCTTCATCCATGGGGACCAACATATACTGTAGCATTATGTGGAGCTCATCATATACTGTTTCAAACATTATATGGGACCAATGATTCTGTATGGAGAAATAGATGGGCCTCGTCATGAGATGTAAAAAGTGAAGTATTTTTCATTGTACTATACCGCTATTTCTCTGCCGTATCGGAGCATGATGAGTTGTGGTATTATGTGTTAAAGGGCCGCTCTTTCGCCCAGGGCACATGAAAACCTGGAGCCAGCCCTACCCCCCCACAACTTTAGCCAAATAACCCCCATTTTTCAGTGCGTAACTTGTATTATGAAGTTAATTAAGGTTGACCAGCTTAAGTAAGAAGAATTGATGCTTTTGGCATTCAAATGAGCACTGTAGGTGTGTTTCCTGTCCTCCTCTCACTGCCGACTTTTATTCCCCATTGACTTACATTGGGTTTCGTGTTTCGGGACGACCCCGACTTTTCCCTATAATCGGCCGATCTTGCTCGACCCGACTTTTGGAAAAGTCGGGTTTCACGAAACGAAACTCGACCCTAAAAAACCAAAAGTCGCTCAACTCTAGTGGTCACTTTTGGGGGGTTTCCACTGTTTGGGCACATTGGGGGCTCGTCAAACGCAACATGGTGTCCAATCTCAATTCCAGCCAATTTTAGGTTGAAATAGTCAAACGGCGCTGCTTCCCTTCTGAGCCCTGCCGTGCACCCAAACAGTGGTCCCCCCACATATAGGGTAACAGCGCACTCAAGACAAATTGGACAACAACTTTTGGGGTCCAATTTCTCCTGCTACCTTTGCGAGAATAAAAAATTGGGGACTAAATGATCATGTTTGTGGTAAAAATATGATTATTTATTTTCACGCCCAGGCGTTATAAACTCCTATGAAGCCCTAGGGGGTTCAAGGTGCTCACCACACATCTAGATAAATTCCTTAGGGGGTCTAGTTTCCAAAATGGGGTCACTTGTGTGGGGTTTCCAAAGTTTGGGCACATTGGTGGCTCGTCAAACGCAACATGGCGTCCAATCTCATTTCCAGTCAATTTTAGGTTGAAAAAGTCAAACGGTGCTGCTTCCCTTCCGAACCCTGCCGTGCACCCAAACAGTGGTCCCCCCCACATATAGGGTATCAGTGTACTCAGGACAAATTGGACAACAACTTTTGGGGTCCAATTTTTCCTGCTACCTTTGGGAGAATAAAAAATTGGGGACTAAATAATCATGTTTTTGGAAAAAATATGATTTTTTATTTTCACGCCCGGGCATTATAAACTCCTGTGAAGCCCTAAGGGGTTCAAGGTGCTCACCACACATGTAGATAAGTTCCTTAGTGGGTCTAGTTTCCAAAATGTGGTCACTTGTGGGGGGTTTCCACTGTTTGGGCACATTGGGGGCTCGTCAAACGCAACATGGTGTCCAATCTCAATTCCAGCCAATTTTAGGTTGAAAAAGTCAAATGGCGCTGCTTCCCTTCTGAGCCCTGCCGTGCGCCCAAACAGAGGTTCCCCCCCACATATAGGGTATCAGCGTACTCAGGATAAATTGGACAACAACTTTTTGGGTCCAATTTCTCCTGCTACCTTTGGGAAAATTAAAAATTGGGGACTAAACGATCATTTTTGTGGGCACAAAATAGGATTTTTTATTTTCACGCCTGGGCAGTATAAACTTTAGTGCAACACTTGGGGGTTCAAGGTGCTCACCACACATGTAGATAAGTTCCTTAGGGGGTCTAGTTTCCAAAATGGGGTCACTTGTGGGGGATTTCTACTGTTTGACCACATCAGGGGCTCTGCAAATGGAACATGACGCCCGCAGACCATTCCATCAAAGTCTGCATTCCAAAGCGTCACTTCTTCCCTTCTCAGCCCCGACATGTGCCGAAACAGTAGTTTTCGCCCACATATGGGGTACCAGCGTACTCAGGACAAATTGGACAACAACTTTTAGGGTCCAATTTCTCCTTTTACCCTTGGGAAAATTAAAAATTGGGGACTAAACGATCATTTTTGTGGGCACAAAATAGGATTTTTTATTTTCACGCCTGGGCAGTATAAACTTTAGTGAAACACTTGGGGGTTCAAAGTTTTCACCACATATCTAGATAAGTTCCATAGGGGGTCTAGTTTCCAAAATGTGGTCACTTGTGGGGGGTTTCTACTGTTTAACCACATCAGGGGCTCTGCAAACGGAATATGACGCCCGCAGACCATTCCATCAAAGTCTGCATTCCAAAGCGTCACTTCTTCCCTTTGGAGCCCCGACGTGTGCCCAAACAGTAGTTTTCTCCCACATATGGGATACCAGCGTACACAGGACAAATTGGACAACAACTTTTGGGGTCCAATTTCTCCTGTTACGCTTGTGAAAATTAAAAATTGGGGACTAAACTATCATTTTTGTGGGCACAAAGTAGGATTTTTTATTTTCACGCCTGGGCAGTATCATCTTTAGTGAAACACTTGGGGGTTCAAAGTTCTCACCACATATCTAGATAAGTTCCTTAGGGGTTCTAGTTTCCAAAATAGGTCACTTGTGGGGGGTTTCCAGTGTTTGGGCACATTGGGGGCTCGTCAAATGCAACATGGCGTCCAATCTCAATTCCAGCCAATTTTAGGTTGAAAAAGTCAAACGGCGCTGCTTCCCTTCCGAGCCCTGCCGTGCACCCAAACAGTGGTCCCCAAACATATAGGTGTTAAATATTAATAATCCGCTAATTTCGTATAAGACTCAGTTCTGTACATTGCTTTAGCTGACACGACATAGGCTATTTTTGTAAGCTTGGCTCATGGTACAGGACAACTCCATATATACCTGGATCACGTGCTTCAAGAGACGTATATAATTCATGGCTAACTGTAGAGGTCGCTCGCTCCTTCCCTCACCATCATGAGACACAGACGCAAGATGTCATCTCTGCACGGACATAGCTGAACAGCTGGTATGTTACTTTACTGCAAAGAAGCCTAAGAGAGACAGAGGCCATTTGCCATGTGGAATCCCAGAGAAAGAAGGTGACAAGCTTTTGCTATGAACTAATGGACAATCTCTCTTTCACCTATTTTTATGTTTTTCTGTAATAATCTTTTCTTTGATGGAAGAATCCAAATAAACCACTACATTTTATCTGGTAACTAGTCCTAAGTATTTTACAAGAATACGCATTATTTTAAATTGGAGAGCCAGCCAGATCTGCATTTTTGTACTTTTTTGCGGATTTCCCTCAACTTGCCCAAAAGGGATTGAACTTTGCTAACGTCAGTCATATGTGCAAGTTATCAGGAACTCCACTACTCACAAGAATTAGACAGAACCTAGAAGTGAGGACTAAGAAGTGCCAGACGTGCTGAAGCCAGATGTGTGAAGACAAGTGCCCAGCGTTGTCCATCAAAGGAACAAGCTGAGACATTTCAAGGTAAGAGAAATGGATTTTGTTACTTCTTATGCTAAGCAGAGTAAATTGAAATTTAAATCTGTAGACGAGTCTAATTCAGAAGTATTATGGCTTAGCTTATATGCAGAGTGTGAAATGGAGAATCAGAAGTTGGATTCTAAGTTTTTCAACAGAGAAAGAGATAAATTAAAAAATATTTTACAGATGGTACATATATTTCATAGATCTGTGTCAGAGAAATCCAAAAATGATTGTGTGAAGGAAAATAGTGATGTTCCCGAGATTGGCTGTAAAGTTAGGGAGATTGACTGTAATCAAGTGTCTGTAGCGGCCATTCAAGGTGACCTTGCAGACGCGGAACAAGATGGAGAAGTAGGAGGAGACTTCAGAACTGACGTAGAGGACGTACAAGGGAAAGACGGTCCATTAAAAATAGACGACTCACAGGCCCAAATCCGAAGTAAAGTAAGGAAAAATTTGTTAAAAATATGCAAAATCATTCCTGCATATGATAACACAATCCATGTTTGTAGAAACTCTGAGGTTTTTGAAAGCTGTGTTGACAAATTTGATTTATCTAACGAGGAGAAGAATCAGTTGTTCAAAATGTGGATCCCTGTAAACTTTGCAAGGAGATTGTCTTTAAGGTTATCTGGTGAAACACATGAGAACTTTAACGATAAAGACAGATTAAAAATTATTTTTTGTGCATCAAATGAAAATCATCCAGATATTGATATTCTTCAAAAATTAAGGATTGGTCGGAAGGAATGTACCTATACATTCATGTCCATATATGGCCGTCTGTACAAAATGCTGATTGAGAATGTCAAAACACAGTCCCTCATAAAGAGTTTTGTAAACAAATTTTGGTTTTTAAATCCTGCATCTCGTGTTATTGCGTCACAAAAAGATTCTTTATTTGAATGTGCGCAATCCCTTGATTTTGCCAGAAAACACGAGAATCGTGAAAGGAAAGTAAATTGTGCTAATTTTGTGAAGACAGGCAGAGTAAAATCTTATCAGAAGCCTGTATTAGCAAAGCCTTCTAAAATGAGTTTTCCCCAAAATCAAATCTATGAAGAACAAAGAAAATCACGTTTGTTTTAAGCCATATGGAATGATGCAAAGGATCACCGAAAAGACACAGATTGAATTAAGAAAAATGATGAGTTTTGATCTTCTTTCTGCAAAAAAGATGGCCGAATGTGACACACAGAAGCAGGTGGTGAGTGACATCATTGACTTTGAGCTGAAGGGTTCATCTGAGCAGCTCAGAAAATCTGTTAACTTCAAAGTAGCAAGAATATTTAAAGACATCTTTTACAGGGAAAGAGTGGGTGTAGGAATTGGCTAGAAAAAGTAATTATATATATATTGTGTAAAAGAATTATACAATTAGTCAGTTATATGCAATTATTTTATAGAGTATAATTCTGTAGTTCTATAGTTTTGTAGATATACTTATTCATACAGTATATACAGTATATAGTGTTTGTAGAAGTAGAGATTGTAGAGTTGTATTTTTTAGTGAAACTTCAGTAATAATATTTAGATGGGGAATATTGAAAGAAATATTAAGACTAAATTTAAATAGTTTACAATGCATTGATAATTAGGATAATTTGGGTTAAAATATGTGTATTCATCACACCTCTGTATGTGGGATAATATGTGACACAGTCTGAGTGACAGTGACTGAGTGTATGAGCAGCTGCTGAGCGAGTAATGTGATACGTTTGTTGTGTGAGGCCTCAGGATTCTGAATGCAAAAAAAAAACAAAAAACCCAAAAACCTTTATCTTTAGGAGAAATATGCAGATCAGTTAAATTATTAGAATATTAAGATATAACGAAATATCTACACAACATATATTTCTATATTTCTATATTTCTTTAGTAATTTCTTAATTTAGTTAATTGTGATAAGTGCAAAGTGCAATCGCACATCAAAATGGTTTATGAAGAAAATCTACATTTAAATACATTTTTCCAAAGGATAATTTTATGATATTCAAATTAATTTTAATGGTTACACATTTTCAGACAAATAATGGTATAAGCAAGTATAAATTCACACAATTTATAAATTAATTATTTTTAATTTTGGTTTTGATAAGTGAATTATTTCATGAAACAATATTTTTGGGTATTAAGGGGGAAAATATGTTTTTGATCCTGACTATATCATCACATTTGATTAATACCTCTTCTTCACACATTTTAATAAAGAACAAATATTAATAAGGTACAATGATATAAGTATTGGGTATAATAACATTGAGTATTATAAAGAGTCATTTCTTTACACTAAGAGGACTATTACATGCAAAGTTACATAATTTGAATGTTTTGGTAACACAAGTTTATGACAATTATGAAATAATCCAGATCATGGAAATATTAAGGGTATACTGTATGTTACTGAAGACATAACTACTCTGCATCAACATAAAGGCCTTATTTTTATTCTTAATTTTCAATTTTTTAATCTATTTTTATTTTAATTCTTAAATTTTTATTTTTTTCTGTCAATCAGTATTTAATAAAGTAATATCTACTATAACTATAGAATATTGCTTCATTAAATATAGTGATGATATGGTTCTATTACAAAGGAAAATGTTTCACTTCTGAGTTATATGGAACAATTTTTTTATTCATTCATTCGCTCTCTCATATATTCTTATTTTGGTTCATGGCTATACATTCCTACATATTATTAGTATAATAAATATATTCCTTATTAATAAAGATGAAAACACTGGTTACATAAAACACAGTGACACCTATGGGTTGAAAAAGGTAATTACACCTATGACATAAAAAAAATGTTCTATCACATGAAGAATATGGATAATAATGTATTATCACTTATTATTGGTTTTATTATTTCAAACATTGAAATCCATATATGCTACAAATTCTGATAATAATTATATGGATATTACTGATTGCTATGGTACGTTGTGATATTATAGGATAGGAAAATTACCAGATTTGGTATAGACTAGGGAATGAAGACTTCACGCAAGATACTGAAATTACGTTAATAAAGACTTTTCATATTAAAATTGATTCTTATCAGTTGCAAGAAGAAGAATGCGATCCACAAGTCCCAGAAGGTAACAAAGCTATGATTTCTGAGTAATAGACTGTGTTAATTACAAAGTGCAGTATCCACCACTGACACAATTAAAGTGTCTAACCTGACAACCAGAGGACGATGATCCTATGATGCTGAGATGAACTGTGTTATCACGTTCTTATCAAGTTCCAGAGGTTTCCAATCACCTGTAAAGCTTGATGAAGGCTGGTGAACAATAAGGTAATTGTCAGGAAGCTACAACCCTGACATATGTCCTGTGCATTAGGACAAGGACTGGTTATGGTGCTATGTTTAGCAAGGAAGAGTCATTTTAACCCTTGCTTTGCTGACCAAAGACGTCACACCTGTTCAAACACCAGTACTGATGGAGGATTCCAGAATATCCAAGGCGAGCCAATGTAAGCCCAGGTTTTTTAAAGGTGACACTGCACAGATATTAAAGCTGCATTTCATCTATAGACTTTGTTTTCTTATCAACATTTGAATTTATGGACTTTGATTTTATACACAACACGATTTCTACAACATCTATATGCTAGAGAAAAACTGTGTTTTTAAAAGAACCAAGAAGAAGACAGAAGACATCAAAATGAAGACCAGATGACATCAGATGATGATGACTGGACCTGAGATGCTTCAATTTAGATTTAGTGAAGTATAATTACACATATTTTATATGAATATTGTTCACAGCTTACCATAACATGAATTCACATCAATTATGTCATTGAGTACGTATAACGGTAATCTGATATTATTATTATTATTATTGATATTAAATTATTTTGTCAAAGAAGAAGAAAAGAAGAAGATCTTGTTATATTTTGAGGGTTTCAATTAATGTCTGTCTCCCTCAAAAGGGGGAATTGTTAAATATTAATAATCCGTTAATTTCGTATAAGACTCAGTTCTGTACATTGCTTTAGCTGACACGACAGGCTATTTTTGTAAGCTTGGCTCATGGTACAGGACAACTTCATATATACCTGGATCACGTGCTTCAAGAGACGTATATAATTTATGGCTAACTGTAGAGGTCGCTCGCTCACCATCATGAGACACAGACGCAAGATGTCATCTCTGCATGGACATAGCTGAACAGCTGGTATGTTACTTTACTACAAAGAAGCCTAAGAGAGACAGAGGCCATTTGCCATGTGGAATCCCAGAGAAAGAAGGTGACAAGCTTTTGCTATGAACTAATGGACAATCTCTCTTTCACCTATTTTTATGTTTTTCTGTAATAATCTTTTCTTTGATGGAAGAATCCAAATAAACCACTACATTTTTATCTGGTAACTAGTCCTAAGTATTTTACAAGAATACGCATTATTTTACAATAGGGTATCAGCGTAATCAGGACAAATTGGACAACAACTTTTGGGGTCCAATTTCTCCTGCTACCTTTGGGAGAATAAAAAATTGGGGACTAAATGATCATGTTTGTGGAAAAAATATGATTTTTTATTTTCACGCCCAGGCGTTATAAACTCCTGTGAAGCCCTAGGGGGTTCAAGGTGCTCACCACACATCTAGATAAGTTCCTTAGGGGGTCTAGTTTCCAAAATGGGGTCACTTGTGGGGGGTTTCTACTGTTTAACCACATCAGGGGCTCTGCAAATGGAACATGACGCCCGCAGACCATTCCATCAAAGTCTGCATTCCAAAGCGTCACTTCTTCCCTTCTGAGCCCCGACGTGTGCCCAAACAGTAGTTTTCTCCCACATATGGGGTACCAGCGTACTCAGCACAAATTGGACAACAACTTTTGGGGTCCAATTTCTCCTGTTACGCTTGAGAAAATTAAAAATTGGGGACTAAACAATCATTTTTGTGGGCACAAAATAGGATTTTTTTATTTTCACGCCTGGGCAGTATAAACTTTAGTGAAACACTTGGGGGTTTATAGTTCTCACCACATATCTAGATAAGTTCCTTAGGGGGTCTAGTTTCCAAAATGGGGTCACTTGTGGGGGGTTTCTACTGTTTAGCTACATCGGGGCTCTGCAAACGGAACATGATGCCCGCAGACCATTCCATCAAAGTCTGCATTCCAAAGCATCACTTCTTCCCTTCTGAGCCCCGACGTGTGCCCAAACAGTAGTTTTCTCCCACATATGGGGTACCAGCGTACTTAGCAAAAATTGGACAACAACTTTTGGGGTCCAATTTCTCCTGCTACCTTTGGGAGAATAAAAAATTGGGGACTAAACTATCATGTTTTGGGAAAAAATATGATTTTTTATTTTCACGCCCGGGCGTTATAAACTCCTGTGAAGCCCTAGGGGGTTCAAGGTGCTCACCACACATGTAGATAAGTTCCTTAGGGGGTCTAGTTTCCAAAATGGGGTCACTTGTGGGGGGTTTCCACTGTTTGGGCACATTGGGGGCTCGTCAAACGCAACATGATGTCCAATCTCAATTCCAGCCAATTTTAGGTTGAAAAAGTCAAACAACGCTGCTTCCCTTCCGAGCCCTGCCGTGCGCCCAAACAGTGGTCCCCCCACATATAGGGTATCAGCGTACTCAGGACAAACTGGACAACAACTTTTGGGGTCCAATTTCTCCTGCTACCTTTGGGAGAATAAAAAATTGGGGACTAAACGATCATGTTTGTGGAAAAAATATGATTTTTTATTTTCACACCCGGGAGTTATAAACTCCTGTGAAGCCCTATGGGGTTCAAGGTGCTCACCACACATCTAGATAAGTTACTTAGGGGGTCTAGTTTCCAAAATGGGTTCACTTGTGGGGGGTTTCTACTGTTTTGGCACATTGGGGGCTCGTCAAACGCAACATGGCGTCCAATCTCAATTCCAGCCAATTTTTGGTTGAAAAACTCAAACGGCGCTGCTTCCCTTCCGTGCCCTGCCGTGCGCCCAGACAGTGGTCCCCCCAACATATAGGGTATCTGCGTATTCAGGACAAATTGGACAACAACTTTTGGGGTCCAATTTCTCCTGCTACCCTTGGGAAAATTAAAAAATTGTTGCTAACAGATCATTTTTGTGACTAAAAAGTTAAATGTTAATTTTTTCCTTCCATGTTGCTTCTGCTCCTGTGAAGCGCCTGAATGGTTAATAGTCTTCTTGAATGTAGTTTTCAGTAGCTTGAGGGGTGCAGTTTTTAGAATGGTGTCACTTTTGGGTATTTTCTGCCATATAGACCTCTCAAAGTGACTTCAAATGTGAGGTGGTCCCTAAAAAATGGTTTTGTAAATTTTGTTGTAAAAATGAGAAATCGCTGGTCAACTTTTAACCCTTATAACTTCCTAACAAAAAAAAATTTTGTTTCCAAGATTGTGCTGATGTAAAGGAGACATGTGGGAAATGTTATTTATTAACTATTTTGTGTCACGTAACTCTCTGGTTTAAGGGCATAAAAATTCAAAGTTTGAAAATCGCAAAATTTTCAAAATTTTTGCCATATTTCCATTTTTTTCATGAATAAACGCACGTTATAGTGAAGAAATTTTATCACTAAAGTGAAGGACAATATGTCACGAGAAAACTGTGTCAGAATCGCCTAGATCCGTTGAAGTGCTCCAGAGTTATTACCTCATAAAGGGACAGTGGTCAGAATTGTAAAAATTGGCCTGGGAGTTAACGTGCAAACCACCCTTGGTAGTGAAGGGGTTAACCCCCGATGGCCAGAAAGGAAAAAAGTTTATATGTGAGAATCCAGATCTGCCACAGATCCAAAAATGGATTGTGACAGCAAGAGACTTTTTCCTCTCAAGGTACTCCGGCTCTGCCTCTCAGCAAACCTTCCCAGTTCGCGGTGGTGCCCATGGTGCTGTCTTGTATGTGTTACTCTGCATTCATCTCCTGCCTGCTAGGACACGTAAGCTCGGCCTGCTACAGCTAATCTTGTTTAGTATCCGTTGCCAGTAGAGTTGAGCGAAACGGGTCGAAAAAATTCAAAAGTCGCCGACTTTTGGCAAAGTCGGGTTTCATGAAACGAAACCCGACCCTAGGATGAGGTCGGCCACGAGGTCGGCGACTTACGCGCCAAAGTCGCGTTTCAAAAGTTTGTTTTGCGCTCTTTTTCAGCCAATCAGGATCCACGGACACTGTGGGCAACGTGATGACCTAGGCACGGGTCACCACCATCTTTCAGAAGGGCATGCAAGTGATTGGCTTACTTTGGTGGGCGTCACAGGGGGTATAAAAGGGCGTGCACGCCGACCGCCATCTTACTTCTGCCGATCTTAGTATAGGGAGAGGTTGCTGCTGATTCTGTAGGGAGAGCGTTAGGCAGGGAAGAAGACAAAAAAACTGCTTCTGCTGCTAGCGATTTGGCTTGCACAACACACAAGTCACTGTGTGTGCAGTGCAAGGGGAGGCTATATTGTGGTGTATCAGTGGTGTTGGTTGTTGGGCTGCCTTCTAAGGCTTCCTGACACGCTGGCATTGCTGTTTACCCACTGCTCCGCAAACTGCTTTTTTAAAAACAATCCAATCTCCCTTATCCTCTAGTCACATTTGTCACAGCTGTGCCATCGAGCGTGTCACATAGCGCTCAGATATCAGTGGGCCTCACACAATCCACAAGTGTCCAGTGTCCAAAAGTGTACGCAGAGATTCAAAATCTCCATTATCCTCTCGTCACTTTGGTCACAGGCAGCTGTGCCATCGAGCGTGTCACATAGCGCTCAGATATCAGTGGGCCTCACACAATCCACAAGTGTCCAGTGTCCAAAAGTGTACGCAGAGATTCAAAATCTCCATTATCCTCTCGTCACTTTGGTCACAGGCAGCTGTGCCATCGAGCGTGTCACATAGCGCTCAGATATCAGTGGGCCTCACACAATCCAAAAGTGTCCACTGTCCACAAGTGTGTGCAGAAATTCTAAATCTCCCCTGTCCTATAGACACCTTTTACCTTGTTTTACATTACTATATAGTTTGTTGGATTTTGTCTACATTTCTACCAAAAATGAGGAAGGCTGGTGGAAGAGGCCGTGGAATTGGGCGGGGGTTGGCAGCTGGTAATGATGGTGTTGGTGGTGGATCTGATGGTAGTGGCAAGAGCAAAATAGGACCGAATGCAGGAGGTGCTGACCCTGCGTCATCGTCTGGCTACATAAGGCCTCGAACGCTTAGTTTTCTAGGAGTTGGCAAACCGCTTTTAAAGGCAGAGCATCAGGAAAAAGTTTTGTCTTACATTGCTGACTCAGCCTCCAGCTCTATCGCCTCCTCTTCTTCAGTTGTAAAAAGTAAAAGCACTGAGTCGTCATTGGAGGCTCATGTTCATGAACCACACCTTTCCTTGTGTCCTTCACCCCAACCAAGATTGAAGGATGACGCAGGCCATACTACTGATTACTCCATGGAGCTGTTTTCACATACCATGCCTGGATTATCAAGTGAAATGGTGAATTACCCAGGCCAAGATGAATCTGACATGGAGTGCACTGATGCACAGCCGCTGATGGATGATTCTGCTGGTACATTCACTCAGAGCACTACATTGTCCTCGCAGTGTACAGAGCCAGATTTTGACCGTGATGAGACTCAGGTGCCCCTTCCCGCACACTATACCACCATACACGGTGACACAGAGAAAGGTGCACATGACATAGAAGAGGAGGTGATGGATGACCCAGTTGTTGACCCAGATTGGCATCCATTGGGGGAAGAGGGTGCTGCTTCCAATAGCTCAGATGAGGAGCATCCACAGCAGACATCGACATCGCAACAGCGGTTATCTGGCAGGCCCGGAGCACTCCAAAGACAGGTTCCAAACATCAAAAGAGTTGCTGGACAGCTTGTCCAGAGGGTCAAAAGATCACAGTGTGCTAGGCCGCAAAATGTCTGCCAAAGTAGGAAGAGTGCAGTGTGGCACTTTTTTGAACAAAATCCTCATGATCAGGCCAAGGTTATCTGTAAGAAGTGCGCAAAGACCTTTAGCCGAGGGAAAAATCTGAAAAATTTGTATACCAGTTGCATGCTTAGACATTTAACCAGCATGCACTTGCAAGCGTGGACACAACACCAAACCTCAAGTGCCACATGTGCAACTGATCACAACGAAGGTAGTCAGCAACGCTACATTGTTTCCCCCACTGTAAGCCCACCGGTTAGCACAGCAGCAAATGTTGAGGTGTCGTTGCAAGGCCACAGCAGTCAGGGAATCCCACTGTTATATCAACGAAAGACTGATTCTAGGCCATCAGAAAGAACACCAACTCCATCACCATCATCAACCCTCTCTCAGTCCGCCCTGTCCACCGCTACTTCCACCATATGCAGCTCTCAAGTCCAGCTCACCCTCCCAGACACTATGAGTAGGTCAAGAAAGTACTCAGTCTCTCATCTGCGTACACTGGGTTTGAACGCCCACATTGCCAAACTAATCTCGTTTGCGATGATGCCCTTTCGGTTGGTGGAAAGCACAGCTTTCCGCGAACTCATGGCCTATGCAGTACCACGCTATGACCTACCCAGTCGCCACTTCTTCTCTCGCAAAGCCATCCCAGCCCTCCACCATCATGTGAAAGACCGCATTGTCCATGCACTCAAGCAGTCAGTGAGCGGAAAGGTGCACCTCACAACTGATGCATGGTCCAGTCGGCATGGCCAGGGCCGTTACGTGTCCATCACTGCGCACTGGGTTAATGTGGTGGATGCAGGGTTCACAGGGGACAGCGGTGGTGGGACAGTGCTGCCTAGCCCACGGTATAGGAAACAGTTGGCTGTAGGCGTTCGACCCTCCTCCTCCTCCTCCTCCTCCAGAAGCGAAAGCTCGTCCACAGAGCGCAGTCGTACGAGCACTCCATCTGCAGCTGCCACTGTTGCACACGCTGTGTCCCCCTATCGAGCAGCTAGTGGAAAGCGTCAGCAGGCTGTGTTGCAGATGATGTGTTTGGGCGACAGACACACCGCCGAGGTGCTGGCCGAGTACTTGAAGCGACAAACTGAGTCATGGCTGGGCAGTGTACATCTTGAGGCAGGCAAGGTAGTTAGTGATAACGGCCGTAATTTTGTGGCAGCCATAGCCCTTTCAAAACTCAGCCACATACCTTGCTTGGCTCACACCTTGAACCTGGTGGTGCAGTGCTTCCTCAAAAATTATCCGGAGTTAACAGCCCTGCTCCAGAAGGTGCGAAGACTGTGCGCGCACATCCGCCGGTCGCCTGTACACTCCGTTCGTATGCAGAAGCTGCAGCGATTGCTCCACCTTCCCAACCACCGCCTCATTATCGACACTGCAACAAGGTGGAACTCCACCCTGCACATGGTGGAGCGGCTGTGCGAGCAGAGGCAGGCCATAATGCATTTGTGGGAGGATACACGGCCAGGCACTTTGAGAGCAGACATGGAGTTGACAGGCGTGCAGTGGTCGAAGCTGAAAGACCTTTGTAAAGTCCTTCAGTGTTTTGAGGAATGCACACGGCTGGTAAGCGCAGACGACGCCATCCTAAGCATGAGCATCCCACTTATGCGTCTGCTCATGCAAACTTTGACGCACCTTAAGGAGCAGGCGTCTGCAGCCAATGTTGATGAGGAGGAAGAGGAGGAGGGAATCCTTGATGACATTCAGCCATTGTCTGCTCAGGGACCTCTCCTGGATGAAGTGGAGGAAGAAGAGCAGGAGGAGGAGGAGGATGATGGGGATGATTACTTAGGGGAGGAGGATGCATCTCGTGGGGCAAGTGAAAATGTTGGTGTGGCAAGGTCTGGTACAGGGTTTGTGCGTGACTGGAGGGATGTGGATTTGCCAGAAAGTGCTCCTCCACCCAGCACTCGCAGTGCATCATTGACACCGGGAACATTGGCCCACATGTCAGATTATGCCTTGCGGATCCTAAAAAGGGACCCCCGCACTGCCAAAATGATGAACGATGACGACTACTGGTTGGCGAGCATCCTGGATCCACGCTATAAAGGCAAATTACAAAACATCATGCCACAGGAGAACCTTGGCTAATAAACAAGCAACTCTGGTAAATCGGTTGCTTGAGGCATTCCCAGCACACAGCAGCGGTGATGGTTCTCACACGAGCCGTACGGGCCGGGGGCAGCTTGGCAGAGGTGTTCGTGGTGCACACAGCAGAAGTGGCGTTGGAGACAGGGGTTTCATGACAATGTTGTGGACTGATTTTTCAAATACCGCTCACACAACTGGTAGTACTGCATCGATGGAAAGTAACAGGAGACAGCAGTTGTCAACTATGGTTACAAACTACTTTTCCTCCCATATCGATGTTCTCCCACACAGGTCATTCCCCTTTGACTATTGGGCCGCTAAACTGGACACCTGGCCTGAATTGGCCCAATATGCCTTACAGGAGCTCGCTTGCCCAGCTGCAAGTGTGCTATCGGAAAGAGTCTTCAGTGCAGCTGGATCAATCCTTACAGAAAAAAGGACCCGTCTGTCAACCCAAAATGTGGATGATCTAACCTTCATTAAAATGAACCACGCATGGGTTTCCAAGGATTTTGTCCCACCTTCCCCTGATGACACATAGGGTGACAGAAAAATGGCTTGCTTTGGTCCACCTCTTCCTGGTACTTCACCTATTTCGCCTTTTGCATCAGCTGAATGTCCAACATCAACATATGCCACTTTCTAAAACTCCCTAACTGTGCTGCCTCCTCCCCATGGCCGGGGTCACCACCTAAAGCACGACACCGTGCGAGTGCCGTTGCCCTGGACAGGTGGGTAGGCCGACTCTTGGGCGCGGGCACTGGCACAGGGTCCCTCATAGTGCAATCAAGTGTCTCTGACGGCGGTGGTGCACACCCGCCGTCAGACACACCGCTGTACTATGAGGGGCCCAGTGCCAGTACCGACGCCCACGAGTGGGCCCCCCTTGCTTGGGTAGGGCCCCAGCATTTGCAATCTTTACCTCTCCCTGCTCCTCCTCTGTGTAATCTGGGCCGTCAAATCCATACTGTGCCTGACACCGTCTGAGCCTGCCTCCTGAGACATATATTTTGAATGTGTACGCTATCCATACATGTTATCCGGGGATACGGTACCCTTTCTAAACTTTGTGCAATGACGTGCAATCCATACTGGGCCTAACACCGTCTGAGCCTGCCTCATGCTGTATAGACATATATTTTGAATGTGTACGCTATCCATACATGTTATCCGGGGATACGGTACCCTTTCTAACCTTTGTGCAATGACGTGCAATCCATACTGGGCCTAACACCGTCTGAGCCTGCCTCATGCTGTATAGACATATATTTTGAATGTGTACGCTATCCATACATGTTATCCGGGGATACGGTACCCTTTCTAACCTTTGTGCAATGACGTGCAATCCATACTGGGCCTAACACCGTCTGAGCCTGCCTCATGCTGTATAGACATATATTTTGAATGTGTACGCTATCCATACATGTTATCCGGGGATACGGTACCCTTTCTAACCTTTGTGCAATGACGTGCAATCCATACTGGGCCTAACACCGTCTGAGCCTGCCTCATGCTGTATAGACATATATTTTGAATGTGTACGCTATCCATACATGTTATCCGGGGATACGGTACCCTTTCTAACCTTTGTGCAATGACGTGCAATCCATACTGGGCCTAACACCGTCTGAGCCTGCCTCATTCTGTATAGACATATATTTTGAATGTGTACGCTATCCATACATGTTATCCGGGGATACGGTACCCTTTCTAACCTTTGTGCAATGACGTGCAATCCATACTGGGCCTAACACCGTCTGAGCCTGCCTCATGCTGTATAGACATATATTTTGAATGTGTACGCTATCCATACATGTTATCCGGAGATACGGTACCCTTTCTAACCTTTGTGCAATGATGTGCAATCCATACTGGGCCTCACACCGTCTGAGCCTGCCTCATGCTGTATAGACATATATTTTGAATGTGTACGCTATCCATACATGTTATCCGGGGATACGGTACCCTTTCTAACCTTTGTGCAATGACGTGCAATCCATACTGGGCCTAACACCGTCTGAGCCTGCCTCATGCTGTATAGACATATATTTTGAATGTGTACGCTATCCATACATGTTATCCGGGGATACGGTACTCTTTCTAACCTTTGTGCAATGACGTGCAATCCATACTGGGCCTAACACCGTCTGAGCCTGCCTCATGCTGTATAGACATATATTTTGAATGTGTACGCTATCCATACATGTTATCCGGGGATACGGTACCCTTTCTAACCTTTGTGCAATGACGTGCAATCCATACTGGGCCTAACACCGTCTGAGCCTGCCTCATGCTGTATAGACATATATTTTGAATGTGTACGCTATCCATACATGTTATCCGGGGATACGGTACCCTTTCTAACCTTTGTGCAATGACGTGCAATCCATACTGGGCCTAACACCGTCTGAGCCTGCCTCATGCTGTATAGACATATATTTTGAATGTGTACGCTATCCATACATGTTATCCAGGGATACGGTACCCTTTCTAACCTTTGTGCAATCACGTGCAATCCATACTGGGCGTGAGAATGGCTGGCGAGCTGTTAAGCAAGCTACAGCACCTGTCCAGACAAGTACAGGGATTCCCTAGCGAGGAGACTTATTTGATTGTTTTCAATGTTGGGACAGCAATTTTTGGGGAGCACTATACTCTGGAGAATGATAGATGGGGCCCACCATACACTGGAACATTCCAAAGGTGGACATCTGACACTGGAGCAGCATTTACAGGGCCCATTATACACTAGAGCATTAGAAATGGGGCCCATTATGTTTGGAGCATTATTTGGGCCCATAAGACAGTGGAGCTTCATCCATGGGGACCAACATATACTGTAGCATTATGTGGAGCTCATCATATACTGTTTCAAACATTATATGGGACCAATGATTCTGTATGGAGAAATAGATGGGCCTCGTCATGAGATGTAAAAAGTGAGGTATTTTTCATTGTACTATACCGCTATTTCTCTGCCGTATCGGAGCATGATGAGTTGTGGTATGTGTTAAAGGGGCGCTCTTTCGCCCAGGGCACATGAAAACCTGGAGCCAGCCCTCCCCCCCCACAGTTTGTAGCCAAATTACCCCCATTTTTCAGTGTGTAACTTGTAATATGAAGTTAATTAAGGTTGACAAGCTTAAGAAAGAAGAATTGATGCTTTTGGCATTCAAATGGGCACTGTAGGTGTGTTTCCTGTCCTCCTCTCACTGCCGACTTTTATTCCCCATTGACTTACATTGGGTTTCGTGTTTCGGGACGACCCCGACTTTTCCCTATAATCGGACGATCTTGCTCGACCCGACTTTTGGAAAAGTCGGGTTTCACGAAACGAAACGCGACCCTAAAAAACCAAAAGTCGCTCAACTCTAGTTGCCAGTTTATTTGACTGTTTCTGGACTCATAGCTCTGCACTGCTTCCGGACCCTTTTCTAGTTACTGCCAGCTCTGGTATGAACTGTGTCTTCCGATCTGCATTTTCCCACTGAGTGCTATGCCCTTTAAGACTTTGCCCGCAGCAGAGCTGCTAATAAACTATTCTTAAGAGCACCCTGTTTGCTGTTAACTTGAACTGCTGTGCACATGCTGCACCCATGTTTATGCATATACTGTAGATACTGACTCTGCCTGCAGCAGAGATGCAAAGGAACTTCTCCCTAAAAAACCAAAAGTCGCTCAACTCTAGTTGCCAGTTTATTTGACTGTTTCTGGACTCATAGCTCTGCACTGCTTCCGGACCCTTTTCTAGTTACTGCCAGCTCTGGTATGAACTGTGTCTTCCGATCTGCATTTTCCCACTGAGTGCTATGCCCTTTAAGACTTTGCCCGCAGCAGAGCTGCTAATAAACTATTCCTAAGAGCACCCTGTTTGCTGTTAACTTGAACTGCTGTGCACATGCTGCACCCATGTTTATGCATATACTGTAGATACTGACTCTGCCTGCAGCAGAGATGCAAAGGAACTTCTCCTGATATCACTTTATTTGCTGTGTTTTTGAATTTGCTGCCGCTTTGCACCTGTGTTTGTTTTGAATAATACAGACTTTACACTGCATTCTATTTCAGCTACCTTATTTGTCTCAAGCCAAGAGATTCCTGAGTGTACCACTATTATTGTTACAGATATCTGGATATACTCACCTGATCTCATGTCACATAAGGTACATGTCAGGCAGGTGTGTTACAGGTATTGCAGGATAATAAACTGTACGCCAAATTAGAAAAATGTGTATTCACCGTACAAGAGGTTCAGTTTCTGTGTTTCCTAGTGTCTGTTGCAGGTTTATGGATGGATCCTGATAAGTAGAAATGAGCGAATATTTCAATGTTCAGTTCAGATTATGATCGACAATTTTGCAATATTTGCCGATTTGTTCTTCGAATATGAGCATCCGAGCATTTTAGTGCTCGCTCATCTCAGGTAATATATTAAGTAGTGGTAGATCTGAGTGCAAAATCTTTATTAGTTATGCACTGGAAAAGTACTATTATCCATACCTGTATAGTCTGTTTTTACAAGCAATGCTAATACATTCAATTGTATGATGTCCTCGAGGAGTATTCCTTGGTCTAAATGTGATTTTACATATGTACGGTATATAAAAATATTTTATTTTTTTCAATAAACTTGTAAAGCTTCTACTGTACCATAGATCTTTTCTCATTCGTCTAGGATATGGTTTATCATAGATTGAATTGCTTCATACGTTTTTTCTGAATTGCTATGGATTACTATGGGACAAATTTTGATTATTGATACAGTAGGTCTTGCAAAAGCCTATTTTCACATAAAGTCTCTACTAACCTGTGGTAAGTCCGCTGGTATTTCAGTCAGGTTCTTCTTGGCACAGGTAACAAAAGTTTTGATATTGTCACAAATACACACCTGAGGACATGGATCCGAAAAAACTACACTTGTCAAAGACAATGCTAGAAAACAATGCAGTTGCAGCATTTTCATTATGCCTAGGAAATAAAATAACCATTAATTAAAATGTAACTGATATAATTTTATAATTAAAATTATAGCTTTTCATAACATATGTAATATCTGTGGAAAGCATCTACATCGCTTTAAAAGGAATAATTAAAGGAGTAGCTACAAATTTGCTGTAATTCATCTGGCAATAAAGGGAACCTGTCACTAGAGACATACTGCCTGAACCACGGGCAGCATGCATCACTGCCTGGTTGCAACATAATGCTAGGCTTGTGATGCTACCAGATGTCATTCTTATCAGCCTCTTGATAAACCTCTACTTGGGAAAACGCGCTGAGGCAATAACAAAAACACTACAGCGATAAATATCAAATACAAGTGCTTTTCACAAAATTAGAATATCATCAAAAAGTTAATTTATTTCAGTTCTTCAATACAAAAAGTGAATCTCATATATTATATAGAGTCATTACAAACAGAATGATCTACTTAAGTGTTTATTTTTGTTAATGTTGATGATTATGTGTTAATTAGTGCACCTTTGTTATCATCGTATATCTAGGCACATTTTTAACAAATTATTGGGCTTGTTTGTTTGAATCCTGGGCTATTTTGATGATCATCTGTTTGTCTGTTTATTATTGGGTATTGTTTTGTAGGTATTTTTTTTAAGGCATATCGAATGAAATTGGTTTTAAATGGGATTTTTCCAAAGTTACACAAACCTGTCACTAGAGTCATACTGCCTGAACCATGGGCAGCATGAATCAGTGCCTGGCTGCGTTATTGTAGACAAGCATGTTTTACTCTGAAATACCACAGTGTCTCACAGCAAACATATTTAGAAAAGCTGCCAAGGAACTGTGGCAGTCGCCACAGAGGTACTGCACCTTTTCCTAAGGTGTGGTGCCCCACCATCCAGGTAAGTTGGAGGCTCTTGACCACGCTCTAACACTCGCACCCCACACAATAGAGTAGTTCAGCAAAACCACATTGCGGCTCCTTGCTTAGAGAGAAGCAGAGCACCTTTGGTGGTTCCCTGCTTGGAACACTAAACGTGCTGGGAGGTGGGTGGAGTTTAGAATACATAAAAGAGCGGGATGGTTTAGGATAAGAGGTCAGTCAGAAGGAGAGTCTGAGAGAGGAAGCCACTCGGAGAGGAGTGGTGCAGCTACCTCAGTGATCTGAGCCAGCTGGCACGGGAAAGGAAAGAAGGAGAAAGACATTGAACCGAAACCTGAGCTTCCATAGGAGGGAAACACAAGTACGGAACGTAGGAGTGAAAGGGAACACAGAGGACATGGGTTAGAGGAAGAACCCTGCCTAGAAGTTCTAAGCGCAAGGCCGGGACCCGGTCCCCGAGGTTGTATGGACACTAATGGCTCTGCAGCAGACTCCGGTGGAGTAGTGGGCTGTAAATGCACTACTCCCATCTAAGACTTGAGGGCACAACAGCAACACAGATAGAGAGCCGGGACTGAGGAGTAGAGAGTCCCTGAAGCAGGCTACAGCTGTCTGCCGTACAAGTAGAATTCTAGGGAACATCTGTCAGGATGAACTCCAGTGTAACTCAGTACTAGGAGATCTTCACACTTAAAGGCGCTATAGAGTAGACGTTCAGAAAAGGCACATAAGTTGGCGGAGTGTTGGAAGGGAGCATTCCATCTTAGTAACAAAGTAACATAGTAACATAGTTATTAAGGTTGAAGGGAGACTTTAAGTCCATCTAGTTCAACCCATATCCTATCCTAACTTGCCCTAACATGTTGATCCAGAGGAAGGCAAAAAAACCCCATGTGGCAACAAGTAAGCTTCACATTGGGGAAAAAAATTCCTTCCTGACTCCACATACGGCAATCAGACTTGCTCCCTGGATCAACGCAATATTAAGGAAACTAGTATATATACCCTGTAATATTATACTTTTCAAGAAAGGCATCCAGTCCCTTCTTAAATTTTAGTAGGGAATCACTCATTACAACATCATATGGCAGAGAGTTCCATAGTCTCACTGCTCTTACAGTAAAGAATCTGCGTCTGTGAGTATGCTTAAACCTTCTTTCCTCCAGACGTAGAGGATGCCCCCTTGTCCCCTTCACAGGTCTAAGAGTAAAAAGATCATTAGAAAGCTCTTGGTATTGTCCCCGCATATATTTATACATTGTAATAAGATCACCCCTAAGCCTTCGATTCTCCAAACTAAATAACCCCAAATGTAATAACCTGTCTTGGTATTGCAGACCCCCTAGTTCCCTAATAACCTTGGTCGCTCTTCTCTGCACCCGCTCCAGTTCAGCTATGTCTTTCTTATACACCGGAGACCAGAACTGTACACAGTATTCTAAGTGTGGTCGCACTAGTGACTTATATAGAGGTAAAATTATGTTCTCCTCATGAGCATCTATGCCTCTTTTAATGCATCCCATTATTTTATTTGCCTTTGCAGCAGCTGCCTGACACTGGCCGCTAAATGTGAGTTTGTCGTCCACCCATACACCCAGGTCTTTTTCAGTGACTGTTTTGCCCAGTGTTTTACAATTAAGCACATAATTATACATCTTGTTCGTTCTACCCAAGTGCATGACCTTACATTTATCCCCATTAAAGCTCATTTTCCATTTATCAGCCCAAGCTTCTAGTTTACATAAATACTCCTGTAATATAAAATTGTCCTCCTCTGTATTGATTACCCTGCAGAGTTTAGTGTCATCTGCAAATATTGAAATTCTACTCTCTATGCCCCCTACAAGGTCATTAATAAATATGTTAAAAAGAAGTGGGCCCAAAACTGACCCCTGTGGTACCCCACTGCTAACCGTGACCCAGTCCAAGTGTGCTCCATTAATAACCACCCTTTGTTTCCTATCCCTGAGCCAGCTCTTAACCCACCTACACATATTTTCCCCTATCCCCATTGTTCTCATTTTATGTATCAACCTTTTGTGTGGCACCGTATCAAAAGCTTTTGAAAAGTCCATGTACACCACATTCCCTTGGTCCAGTCCGGAACTTACCTCTTCATAAAAGCTTATCAGATTACTCTGACAGGAACGGTCCCTTGTAAACCCATGTTGATATTGGGTCATGAGGTTATTCTTCTCCAGATACTCCAGTATAGTATCTCTTAGAAAACCCTCCAGGATTTTACCTACAGTTGAGGTTAAACTTACTGGCCTATAATTTCCAAGTTCAGTTTTTGTCCCCTTTTTGAATATTGGCACCACATTTGCTATACGCCAGTCCTGTGGTACAGACCCTGTTATTATGGAATCTTTAAAGATTAAAAATAATGGTCTATCTATGACTGTGCTTAATTCCTGCAGTACTCGGGGGTGTATCCCATCCGGGCCCGGGGATTTGTCAATTTTAGTGATTTTTAGACGCCGCCGTACTTCCTGCTGGGTTAAGCAGGTGACATTTAACAGAGAATTTTTATCCCCGATCATGTTATCCGTCATGGGATTTTCTTGTGTAAACACTGTTGAAAAAAAGTCATTTAGCATATTGGCTTTTTCCTCATCCTCATCCACCATTTCACCCAGACTATTTTTAAGGGGGCCAACACTATCATTTTTTAGTTTCTTACTATTTATGTAGTTAAAGAATATTTTGGTATTATTTTTACTTTCTCTGGCAATGAGTCTCTCTGTCTCAATCTTTGCTGTCTTGATTTGCTTTTTACAGAATTTATTTAATCTTCTGTATTTAGTTAATGCCTCATCACTACCTATTTGCTTTAATTCGCTAAATGCTTTATTTTTGTCCCTTATTGCACCCCTTACAGCTCTATTTAGCCATAGTGGTTTCTTCCTATTTCTCACATGTTTATTCCCATACGGTATATATTGTGTACAGGTCCTATTCAGGATGCTAATAAACGTCTCCCATTTTCTTTGTGTATTTTATGTCTCAGGATATCGTCCCAGTTAATTCCACCAAGATCATCTCTCATCCGTTGGAAATTTGCTTTCCTGAAGTTTAGTGTCCTTGTAACCCCTCTACTACACATCTTATTAAAGGATACATGAAAACTTATTAATTTGTGATCACTGTTACCCAAGTGACACCCAACCCTTACATTTGATATGCGGTCTGGCCTGTTGGTTAATATTAGGTCTAGCAGTGCCCCCCCTCTTGTTGGGTCCTGAACCAGTTGTGAAAGGTAATTGTCTCTCATAGTAGTCAAAAACCTATTACCTTTGCTGGAACTGCAGGTTTCTGTTCCCCAATGTATTTCAGGGTAGTTGAAGTCCCCCATAATAATGACTTCTCCTTGAGTGGCAGCTTCATCTATTTGCTTTATGAGGATATTCTCTGTTGCTTCCATTATTTTTGGAGACTTATAACAAACCCCTATCAGTAATTTATTATTTTCACCCCTCCCCTTATCTCTACCCACAGGGACTCTACATTTTCATTAGATTCATATATATTATCACGAAGGATGGGTTTTAAGGATGATTTTACATATAAACACACGCCTCCCCCTCGCTTATTTGTTCGGTCATTTCTGAACAGACTATAGCCCTGTAAATTAACCGCCCAGTCGTGGCTCTCGTCCAGCCATGTCTCAGATATCCCCACCATGTCATAATTATGTTGCAACAACATTAACTCCAATTCCTCCATTTTGTTGGCGAGGCTTCTGGCATTAGTATACATGCACTTTATGTATCTCTCTGTACCTCTATTCTTTCTTAAATTATTAACTGTTCTAACCCCACCCCCCATGCCACCCCCACCCCCAATGTCATTATTTGTGCCCAGGTCTCTAGCTGCACTGTCTTCCCCTCCTATAAAAGGAATACCCTCCCCCCCCGTCCCTAGTTTAAACACTCCTCCAACCTTCTAGCCATTTTCTCCCCCAACACAGCTGCACCCTCCCCATTGAGGTGCAACCCATCCCTAGCGTAGAGCCTGTAGCCAACTGAGAAGTCGGCCCAGTTCTGCAGGAACCCAAACCCCTCCTTCCTACACCAATTCCTGAGCCACTTATTAACCTCCCTAATCTCCCGTTGCCTCTCTGGCGTGGCACGTGGTACAGGAAGTATTTCCGAAAATACCACCTTGGAGGTCCTTGCTTTAAGCTTACAGCCTAATTCCCTGAAATCATCTTTAAGGACCTTCCACCTACCTCTAACTTTGTCATTTGTGCCAATGTGCACCATGACCGCTGGATCCTCACCAGCCCCTCCCAGTAATCTGTCAACCCGATCAGCGATGTGTCGGACTCGAGCGCCAGGTAGGCAGCACACCGTTCGACGATCTCTGTCTTTGTGACAGATTGCCCTATCTGTTCCCCTAATAATTGAGTCTCCCACTACCAGAACCTGTCTGGCCTGCCCTGCTCTCCTATTTCCCCCCTTACTGGAGCAGACACTCCTCCGGCTTTCAGAGGACATGCCTTGCTGCAGCAGTGCTACTCCTGCACTAACACTCCCCTCATCTGCCAACTTAGCAAACTTATTGGGGTGTGCCAGATCAGGACTAGCCTCCCTGGTGCTCTTCCCTCTACCCCGCCTTCTAACTGTCACCCAGCTAGCTGCTTCATTGTCCTGCAGCTCCAACCTAGCATCCCCCCCTCATCTATCCCATTGAGCGTCTGCTCAGTGAGCAGAAGACTCCTTTCCATATTGTCTATGGATCTCAGTGTTGCCAGCTGCACATTTAGATCCAGTATCTGGGCTTCCAAATGCACAACGTGCTCACATCTTGCACAGCAGTATGCACCCTCGACCGGCTGTTCAAGGATTTCATACATGCGGCAAGACGTGCACTGGATGGCATTGGCAATAGTGGAGCACATCCTAATGGGGATTGCACCAGACAATAAGATAAGCAAAAATAAATTTAAATAAAAAAAAAAAGTATTAATATAATAGCAATTCAGTAAGACCTCCCTTGGAAACTCCCTGAATCCAAAGTCACAGAATCTCAAGTCACACACTTACCACAGTTCGCACTTACGCTCAGGTCACACTCAGCTCGTTCACACTCGCTCAGGTAGAAGATTTAAAAGAGTTTTTTTTTTTTTTTTCCCCTTTCACCAGCACACCACCTTGCTGCTCAATGCACTTCCCTTCTTGCCTGGAGGTTGACTGAGTCCCTGACCTGGAGGTCATGGCACGGAAGCAGGCACTACAGACTGTGAGTAAAGCTTTGGATCTACATGCCCTGGTGTCCTCCATTCCTTCCTGCATCCGTCCACCTGGCACTGCTACATCCCCTGCACCAAACACTACACCATCTAAGTATCTCCACATCTACACTGCCCTGGGACAACAACCCTGCCTGTGGAGGGCTATAACATCATTGCTGCACCACACCATCTGTCCCGGAGGATCTGTCTGCTGCATCGACTTAACACCTCCCTTGCCGAACACCACAGGTGGCGTCACAAACTATTCATCTAACTACATTCCACCATTCACATCTTCCTATCACTTGGGCGCCCAGGGCCGCAGTCTGGGTCACCGCTGCTGTGACACATCCCACTGATACCGGCCCAGTACTGAGTACCCCAAGGCCCTGGGAGGGTGACCCAACTTGGCGTCACGAACAGGATGATGAGACCCGATGCCATCGGGTTCTGTGTGTCTGAGATTTGTTGGACTTAAAACTTTTGAGAATGTGCAGAAAACCCAATTTAATAGACTGTAAAATGAACATTAAAAATGGCCGTTGGCGTGGAGAAGAAGGGCGTGATGAGATGGGAGGTCCTAGGAAAAGACCGCAAACAGTCTTGGGCCTCCCCTGCCTGAATTACTATGTGACAGCAACATGGCCCACCCCCCGAGGGGTTCGTATACTGGCTTGGTATGGAGGCGCTGGAAGACGACGCCGCCCCAAGAAGGAGGGGCAGAATCCAGTGGCGGGAAAGGGACAAAGAGAGGAGGGAGAAGAACGGCAGAACGCCATGATAGAAAGAGAAAAGAAGACAGAAGAACGGGGGGAGGAGAAGCCCCTCGCCCCCAGGCCGCCTCTGTGGAGGCTACGACCGCTGATACACCCTTTGCAGTGGTCACCACCATCTCACAACCGATATTGCCATTGGATGAGTCCCGTCCGGAGGAGATATATGAGGGCTCTGGAGCAGAACGGAGAGCCGGGACTGCGTCCCCATCTGGACCGGGCACGGTTGCACTGGCCTCCACCGACGACCCCGGCCGAAACCGGCCTTGCCCCTGCCCGAATCCAACTGCGGTGCTTCCCATCAACAACTCCGGGAGTTGTGGCTGCCCCTGTCCACTACCAGGTGCCGGGACTGGAACCTTGCCTGGAGGCATAAGGTACGACCACCGCCCCCGACCTGACCCTAGTCTGGGAACGGAACCCACAAATAGAAATGGCCCAATTGACCTCCGCCGGCAGCCCCAGGCTGCAGTGCTGCCAGCCGAGGTCCCGATGGACACTGAAGAATCGGATTCCAAGGAACCAGCGACAGCGCCGGCTGAGTCACCGACAGCAGCAGAAGTGCCATCGGTGGTAGCGGATATGCCGTCCCCGCAGGCAGTAGATGTTTCCATTGCCCTTTCAATTACCCCAACCAGTCCCTATCTCTCCCTGTGGGAGGCGGAGTACATGCGCTTAGCAAGCAACCAGCAACAGGATGAAGACACCCAAAGTATCACATCTGGTAGCAATTCCCAGTCATCAGCTTCCAGAACCCCAGGAGGGGACCATCACTAGTAACCTGCAGTAAAATAACTCTCGTTACCCAGGAGGGTATTTGCACAGTTGTGCTTTGTTTTTCCATTATGTTTTAGTTTTGTTTTTCCAGTGTTGCCCTGTTTTGTTGGCAGCCTTTTCCATTTGAACTAAGGAGATCATGAACGTTGAATGGTCCAGAACTGCAGTTGTAAATAGTTTGCACCTCTTTAGGTGCCCTCTCTTGGTTTTACATAGGACACATTGCGAAGATAACGTCTACCTCATTTGGAGCATGACTCCAATCAAAGGACACTGCAAGAGATCCCGGCTGGGAGGAGTGTCCAGCACTTACAAGAATTATTGAAAAGTTTAATGTGAAGTATTTGATAATGATGTGTCTTATGTAAATGGCTTTTATATATATAGAATGTTTAAATAAAGAGATAAGAGATTTGGATAGAGAATAATTAAGAATTGAAAATGTAGATGATGAACCAGGCACCACGGTTGTCACTCAGAGTTAAGAGAAAAGAAATGTGTTGATGAAGAATACTGAAGTGGTAGTGAGTAACAGACAATAGCACTTTGAATTAAGTATTGTATAGAAAATTGCACTTTTGACTTAAGATTTTAGATCGTTAATTAAGAATTGTTTGCAATGTTCAAGAATGAGTGCCTCTCACATTGGGAAGTTTAGTATAAGAAATGTTTATTCAGCATTACAAAAATTTGTAAGTTCCTGTATTGTCAACTTTGTTTACCTTGCAGCCCGCGGACGTGCTGTGTTTAACGGGGGGGTATGTGGTGCCCCTGAGGCTCAGTTGTCACAGAGGTACTGCACCTTTTCCTAAGGTGTGGTGCCCCAAAATCCAAGTAAGTTGGAGGCTCCTGACCACGCTCCAACACTCGCACCCAACACAATAGAGTAGTTCAGCAAAACCACATTGCGGCTCCTTGCTTAGAGAGAAGCAGAGCACCTTTGGTGGTTCCCTGCTTGGAACACTAAACGTGCTGGGAGGTGGGTGGAGTTTAGAATACATAAAAGAGTGGGATGGTTTAGGACTAGAGGTCAGTCAGAAGGAGAGTCTGAGAAAGGAAGCCACTCAGAGAGGAGTGGGGATCCCTGGAAGAGAGATGGAAGAAGGAGTGCTGCAGCTACCTCAGTGATCTGAGCAGGCTGGCACAGGAAAGGAAAGAAGGAGAAAGACATTGAACCAAAGCCTGAGCATCCATGGGATGGAAAGACAAGTACGGAACGTAGGAGTGAAAGGGAACACAGAGGTCGTGGGTTAGAGGAAGAACCCTGCCTAGAAGTTCTAAGCGCAAGGCCGAGGCCTGGTCCCCGAGGTTGTATGGACACTAATGGTTCTGCAGCAGACACCTGTGGAGTAGTGGGCTGTAAATGCCCTACTCTCATCTAAGACTTGAGGGCACAACAGCAACACAGATAGAGAGCCGGGACTGAGGAGTAGAGAGTCCCCGAAGCAGGCTACAGCTGTCTGCCGTACAAGTAGAGTTCTTGGGAACATCTGTCAGGAGGAACTCCAATGTAACTCAGTACTAGGAGATCTTCACACTTAAAGGCGCTATAGAGGAGACGTTCAGAAAAGGCACAAAGGTTGGCGGAGTGTATGAAGGGAGCATTCCATCTTACCTGAAGGTTGCTTGATTCCCTGACCCGGAGGACATGGCACGGAAGCGGGCACTGCAGACTTTGAGTAAAGCTTTGGAACTACCTACACTGGTGTCCTCCATTCCTTCCTGTGTTCGTCCGCCTGGCACTGCTACATCCCCTTCGCCAAACACTGCACCATCTAAGTGTCTCCACATCTACACTGCCCTGGGACAACAGCCCTGCCTGTGGAGGGCTATAACATCATTGCTGCACCACACCATCTGTCCCGGAGAATCTGTCTACAGCGTCGGCTTAACACCTCTCTTGCCGAACACCACAGGTGGCGTCACGAATTATTCATCTAACTACCTTCCACCATTCACATCTTCCTATCACTTGGGCGCCCAGGGCCATGGTCAGGGTCACCGCTGCTGTGACACATCCCACTGATACCTGTTTGGTACGAGTACCCCACGGCCCTGGGAGGGCGACCCAGAATTATAGGGAGAGATTTGTCAATCAACTGAAGCCGGGTGGGAAGAAGCTGGCAAAGGCTGTGTGGTCATATTTAGGTCTCTCTTTACAGCCTCTGCCAACTTTTCAAACTATGTTTTCTCTGAAATGTCACAGCATTTCATAGTAAAACACATACCTGGATACATTTGTGCAGCCATACTCTGATTTATGTTGTCTATAGTTTGGGTAGAATGAATTTAGTGACAGGATCCCTATAATCAGATGCAACATAAACTAGATGGAATACTGGAAGCAAGCATCTGGAAGGCTGAGTATAATCTTGTTCTAAAAATTAGTAAAACAACAAGTGACATATCATGGAGGGCTAGTAGAGGGACATGTGGTGAACCAGGCTGTGTGCATTTCTGCTGGAAAGCAGCTCAATCGAGCTTATTTGGATCCAACTTTGCTCTCAAGCAAGGAAAACTTTGGGCCTCATGAAGGAGATGAAGAAGACGAGGGAAAAAAGGAGTCCTCTAAAGATTGCAAAAGTCTTCCCTGCTTCCAAAAATACGCAAGATGGCATTGGCATAAGAGACCAGCAGAATGCTTCCTCTGCGAGTGAGGCCTCCAAGAGCCATTCACCTATGTTAGGGAACAGCTTCTCCTCTTTTTACCTTTTACTTAGAAGCTTTCACTGAATCGGCACCCTCTGACTTTCTGTCACATGCACCAGAACAGGACATAATTGATCTAATATCACCAAGCATTTCTTAGACTTTACACCAGATCCTAATCTATCATCCAATAGCCCTATTACAGAGGACATAATGAGAATATGCCTTACATAGCTGAACGTCTCAGTACAAAGAGTCCTACACCATGCCTTTACCAAAATTCAGAGGAAAGTGAACTCTCTGGGAGAAGAAACTTATAACATTCCTGTCTTGGATCCGGGCTTTGCTTCCCTCACCCTGGTTTGGTAGACTTTCTTGTTCTCCACGTCAGGCTTTGTAAGTGCACTGGCATGCTCCTATGTGTTTATTTTCTAGGCCTATATAAGGCCTCCCAAGACACACACCTGGTATTGGTATTAGACTAAAAGACATACTAGAAAAAGACATACTAGAAAGTCCTGTCTATGCACAATTCCTGTCCAGTCTCCAAGACACCTGTGGTTTCCAGTTAACTGGCTAGACTCTCCTGGATGCCTCCTATCTGCCTGCGGCTTCCATGGTTTTCAGACTTTCTTGTTACTTCAGAGTTGTCTTCTATCTGCTCCCTGTCTTGTAGGACCTCTGTTGTGTGCTCCCTGGTTTCCAGTATGACTCCTAGTTGTCTGCGGCTTCCATGGTATTTAGACTTTCTTGTTACTCCAGATTTTTGTATGCTTCCTGTCTGCGGTTTCCATGTTACCTCTTGTCGGCCTGTAGCTCTTCAATAACTCTGCAGTCTGCCAAAGGTCTTCAGTAACTATACAATATGTGTGACAACAGTGGGTGTGGACCCACTGCACCACTGGTTGGGCTTACCTTGAAGGGGTGTAACTAAGAGACTACTCATTCTTCACTAGAACCTCTGACGGGGAGGATGGGCTTGGGCTGTTAGTGTAGTCACCAGGTGCCACTCTAGAGCAGTCCAGACCTGCAGCAACTGACCTGTGGATCAAAGCAGAAATATGAGGATCAGAGGATGAAGACTGAGATGTGGCCACACAGTGTAAGGGAAAGGCTGGCAGCACAGGTTCAAAATGCAAAGCAATATATACATATTGAGTCTGATAGAAAACAATACTGAGAGAAGGCAACACGTCCAACAAGTCCAATATCTGAACAGTTTTTATACCTCAGAGGGAAAATAGTATTATAACATACGGTAGGTGAATCTCTCAGTGAGGCGCTCCACAAATAAGTACAATGAATTAGAAAATATATAAATGATAAAATGTAAATGCTTAATTCTAATTCAGTGGAGTATGATACCAAAAATGGGGACTTTGTATGTATTAAATCACAGACCAGTCTCTCAGTAAGGCTAGGTTCACATTTGCAATTGTGTGAGCAGCGTATCATCTGCATGCGCAAACGCATGCAAAAATACATGCAAACCCATGCAAACGCAGCGTTTTTTATCCTCATCTTACGCAAGATGCCAAAAGAACGCTGTGTGCATGCATTAGTAGGTGTTTTTGCATGCGTTTGTGGTTTTTATGCACTTGTGTTTGATATTCCCAATGCTTTGCCAAGAGAGAAGACTGAGAGGAGACTTAATAGCTGTCTACAAATATCTAAAGGGCTGTCACATTGTAGAAGGATCAACTTTATTCTCATTTGCACAAGGAAAGACTAGAAGCAATGGGATGAAACTGAATGGGAGGAGACACAGATTAGATATTAGAAAAAACTTTTTGACAGTTAGAGTGATCAATGAGTGGAACAGGCTGCCACGAGAAGTGGTGAGTTCTCCTTCAATGGAAGTCTTCAAACAGAGGTTGGACAGACATCTGACTGGGATGATTTAGCGAATCCTGCTTTGAGCAGGGGGTTGGACCAGATGGCCCAGGAGGTCCCTTCCAACTCTACGATTCTATGATTCTATGATTCTACAATTGCCTTGACACCAGATGACACTATGGGCGTGTCTCATGGGATTTCTATATATAGACATACTGCACTGATGAAATTCTAGTCTTTTGATGCTGTTTTTAGCTGAAAGATGGATCTTATTAGCAAAGAGTGCTTCATGCTTAATCTGGATTTGTCTTTGAAATTTGCTCATGCCTTTGCTTTGGCTTGTCAAGAACAAAGAAGAAGAGAAAGACAGAGAAGACGTCATCATCTGTATTGGCAACACCCCATTGTAGAAGTCCGAGGGAGCCGTGGAGCCTACCACTCATTGTACACTGAGCTGTGTGAAAACCCGGAGAAGTTTTTTGATTACACAAGAATGTCACATCACAGCTTCCATGACTTGCTGCAACATGTCAGAGGATCCATCAGGAGGCAGGACACACAGCTCCGTCGAGCATTTCCTGCTGAGGAACGTCTATTGGTCACCCTGAGGTACTGTATGTAGTGTTGAAAAAGAAATACTTCCCCTGACGAAGCTGCGGCTAGCAGCGATACGCGTGGGGCTCCCCACATCACTTTTGTCCTGGGACCATTGCTGCTTTTGTCCTGACGTCCCTGATGTTCTGACATGGATTGCTCTGTTTGGTGACTTGCTGGCTATTTGAGCCTTCATTTATCTATTGGCGTTATCTCTATTGCAGTTTACTTTTGTTTCTGCACGTTAGGGAGAACTCCCTTTGCTTTAGGGACTTCTTTCCAAACATACATTTTCTTTCCCATAGCACTCTATGGGCATTCTGATGCTTTATACAAGGTTCCTCTCCTCACAGCCCCCTGGGGATGCCCAGGTTGGCATTATACTCATGCATTAGGAGACTGTTTATATGCACTGCTATTTTCTAGAGATCGTTGTCATGGTTTATTCAGAATGCTGGGCAGGCGGTGTAGGGGTTAATTGGTAGAGCCTCCTTCTGGGTCTGGGGAGGGTTTTTATAGCTTCAGGTGAGGACCCTCCCCTGTCATTTATACTTCTAGTTTGAGTGTGCCCGACCCTGCTCCGTTTGTGCTCTCACCTGTCCTGGTACGATTGCTTGGTGTATGATCTGGTTTGGCCTTGGTTTACGTCTCTTGGATTCTGATTTTGTACTTGTGTGTCCGTCCCGTGTATGACCCTGGCTTTGTCCTGACCTCCCCTCTGATCACCCCTCTGGTACTTCTGTCTCCATCTCGTGTATGACCTCTGCTACGCCTGACTATTCTCTGACTCATGATTCTGTACCTCGTTTGCCCATACTATGTATGACCTCCGTTTTGCCCGACTCTGAGTTTTCTACTATCTCTGAAAGCAGGACGCTAAACCCCGCCCCCTTGCTGTCACATGACCGTAGGTCCTGTGCCTGCTTGCTAAAGCTTCAGCGTTCAGGTCCTGTGCATCTGTACTTTCCAGCTATTCCTGTCCCCGGGGCCCCTACAGTACGGTTGAGTCCCTGTTCAGCGGAGGCTGCACGCCAGCGCTGTCAGGAGCCTGATAATCGTTTTCCCACATGTATATACCTTTTCTACGTGGTATTGTATTTTGACATATTGTTGTTCCATGGGACTTATAGTTCTGTGTTTCGTCCTTTTTTAAATGATTTTATCGTGGTCTTTTTGTCTACCAATATATCTATACACATATTTGTATGTACTGTATATATGTCTATTTTTGGGTGCGCGCCTATATATGCATGGATCTTTTTCTCTTCTTCATTGCATGCTACTCTCTGTGCATTGTTCAGCACCCCTGTACATATTAGATTCTATTTTATATATACCCTTAAGTAGTGCTCCCTATTTCTTTAATCTTCTGAAAAAGAAACTCCTGTCACAAATAACCCTAACCCTATCCCTAACCCTAAGCAGTGTACTGATTTTTGTTTCTCATTTTCTTTTCCGCAGATTCCTGGCTACTGGAGAGACATTATTATCCTTACATTTCCAATTCAGGATTGGAGTATTCACACTTTCTGGGATTGTTGGTATAACATGCCGTACTTTATGTGAGGTTTTGCACCATGAATTCCTCCCCCAACCCACAACTGAACTATGGATGGAAAATGCTGCCAAATTCATGGAAATGTGTAATTTTCCCAACTGTTTGGGGGCTGTGGATGGCAAACATATTAGGATTGAGAAACCTGCTGACAGTGTATCAGAGTATTACAATTATAAAAAAAATACTTTTCTATAGTCTTAATGGGTATTGCAGATGCTGAGTGTAGATTTGTTGCCGTGGACATTGGGTCGTTTGGACGAGAAAATGAATCACAGACGTTCAAAAACTCTGACATGGGCCAACATCTGTATGGGAATAATTTTAATTTTCCGCAGCCACGACCTCTTCCCAACACTTACAGACCACCAATGCCTTTTGTTGTTGTTGGGGATGAGGCGTTCCAAATGTGTGCCAACCTCATCAAACCATACTCAAGTCGTAACTTGAACCACACAAAAACGATTGTTAACTACAGATTAACAAGGGCATGAAGAACTGTTGAGTGCGCCTTTGGATTCCTGATGTCAAAATGGCGCATTTTGGGAAAATCCATTAATCTTAAAATTGACACTATTGACCAGGCTGATTTTTGGCTGTCACTATTGACCAGGCTGTCTATTAGAATCACTGCACACATATACTTAAGGAGTATTTGCTTATTAGTGAAATTTATTGAAAACAAGTGCTCTTATAGTGATTGCGACAGAATGACGTTTCGGTCATTCAAGACCTTGATCACATACGTCGCCTTGAACAATGTAGTGGTTCATGAAGGATGTGGTCCTTATGATCAAAATAGGGACAGCGAGTATGCCCGTAGTAGTTCTGAACTAAGGGCTGTCCTGAATTAGGTAATGGTCACTTATGCCTTTAGGTTAGCCAGGGTCAGAGCGGTCGCTCTATGTGGGGTGGTGGCGAGACGGTGGAGTGTGTTAACATTCAGTTGTAGCAAGGAGGAGTGACCATTCTGCATCATTCTGTCGCAATCACTATAAGAGCACTTGTTTTCAATAAATTTCACTAATAAGCAAATACTCCTTAAGTGTATGTGTGCAGTGATTCTAATAGACATTTATGTGGGACTCATGAGCCTCCTTCACTAGCACCATACCCCCGTACCTATCGTGTGCTAGCCATTGAATCTCATACTATTGACCAGGTTGAAAAGGCATGTGTGGGTCTTCACAACTACATCGTGGCTAAACATTGACCCAACCTGGAGGAACCTGCTACTATCACAATGCAGGATTACCACACTCACCCTATGAGGACTACAGTGGCAGTTGCCCAAACAAGAGATAAATTTGCTGCCTACTTTGTGTCTGATATTGGACGTGTGGCTTAGCAAGATGAAATGGTGTAAGTGAAATGTACCTGTTATGTTTGATTACTTAACACCTTTCCAAAACCCCTTGAGTACACCCGTTACTACACGCATGTTTAAATAAAGACATAGAAAAAGACAGAGACAGTGATTGTGAACCAAAAAAAGGGTTTATTAACAAAACTCAAAACAATGTTTATTTCATCATTAATAAATTTTTGAAAAATAATTAATGTCTGTAATGTCTGCTTCTTGTTCTGCCCAATGGTGTGACATTTTGGAAATGGGGGATGTTGGGCTGGGATGATTGGCTAGGAGTGGTTGGGGAAGTGGTTACAGGGGAAGTGACAGATACTTGGAGGAGTGGGTCAGACACCTTGGAAGCAGATGAAACATTGGGGGAAGAGGACACATTAGGAGAGGCAAACAAAGTGGAAGAAATTGACAAATTGGAAGGGACAGAAGGAGCATAAGGTGGGGACACACTTGGAAACGGAGAATCAGGGACAGTTGAGGTTTGAGGTGGCAGGACAGGTGAGCGATGAGGTGGTAGGACAGGTGAGTGTTGAGGTGGGAGGACAGGTTGAGGGTTGAGGTGGTGGGTTGGATTTCTTCAAAGTTTTTTTGACGTGAGGTTTTGCTGGATCTTAGCCATTTTGCTTGGCTCCGGTCCTGGGGTGCTTCACTTGGCTGAGATGTAGATGGCATGTCTGCATGGTGGCACTTGGCTGAGATGTAGATGGCATGTCTGCATGGTGGCACTTGCACTCAGCTGTGTGGTGAAGCTGGGTACTGTCCTAATGTCCAGTGGTGGTGGAAACGTCACTTGCGCTGGTTGAGTCGACGGGTATCCTAGTCATTGTGAGGTAAGACAACACAAAAGATACGTTCGCTGAGCAAGTGCAGGCCTCAGAAACGCAAGCTGTCAGTGATATTTGTATTTTCTCAGCCTTTGAGCAGCACCACTTCGAACCCGAATCTCCTCTCTCAAGTCCTTGTTGAAGCGATACTTCATCGAACCCAAACAGACTTTTATACTCTTCGCTGTGAAGGGGAAAAATGAAAAAGAAAAAAATTGCTAAACAATGCACATACATTATCAGGTTCACTGCCGCATCAGACCACATTGAAATACTTACAAAAATCCTTTCTGGAATGTGGTGTGGCATGGTCCCAATCATCCAGCAGCGATCTTGCCACTTCTTCCCAGAGTCATATAATCAAGACTGCGTCGGAATGGTTCTGATCACGGGGGTCCCACAACGCTGCTCGCTCTTGCACTGATTGAATAAGTGTCATTATCGATCTCTGGTTTGCGATCACGTTGTGGAACCTATAGAAAAAATGGAAAAAAAAATTGGTAAGTAAAAATGACAAAAAATTAAATTACAACTCTGATAATGAATACTTACACTCAGTCTTTCCTCCTGAGACACATGGGCCCGACGACTCTGGGAAGATTCATTTCTCCGTGACTGCTGCTGCTCTTCCCTGTCAGATACCTGTAAAGAAAATACATGATTCACATGTATACTAATAACAGTCAATACATACCAAACAGTATATGTGCTTACATAATCACTGTCATGTCCACCCTGGGATGATTCACTTGAGGACATGTTGTAATCGCAGGCAGCAGTCAAGTGAAACACCACAGAAAAAAGAGAAGAAAAATTAAACTTATTAAGAGCCAAAAAAAAGACACCAATACTTACATTACAGGCAGTAATCCAACAGCGCAGCAGTCAGGCAGCACAGCAACAGGGACGGCAGCACCAGCAGGACAGGAGCAGAAGGACCGGAGCAGCAGGACCAGAGCAGAAGGACCAGAGCAGAAGGACAGGAGACAGCAGCGTAGCTACCAGGGGGGCAGAGGGGGCGGTGGCCCCGGGCCCTGCGCTCTGAGGTGGCCCACTCGGAGCTACACTACTAGCTGTATCGGCGTGCGCAGAACATCGATACAGTTACATTCTGCGGCAGAGCAAGGAGAATTGATCTCCCTGCTCTGCCGCTATGGGCCCCTGAGCAGGCAGGCGGGCCCGGGTGCCAGCAGTGGGTCCCCACCTCACAGCCAGCAATGATGTTGCTGGGCTATTCTGTGCGCACAGGACCTGTGATGAGGTCACAGGAGGGGCGAAGTCAGGGGTCACATGATCAGGGGCCTCACTTGAAAGACTCTGCTGTGCTGGTTGTCATGGTGCTGGATGAGGGGAAGTTTCTGTCTGGGGTCAGGAGGGGTTTACAGTGTGGATGTAGCAGAGCTGTGTGTACGAGGTGTACGGAGTGGAGCCGTGTGTGTATGAGGTGTGCAGAGCGGAGCCGTGTGTGTATGGGGTGTGCAGAGCGGAGCCGTGTGTGTGTATGGGGTGAGCGGAGCCGTTTGTGTATGAGGTGTACGGAGCAGAGTCACGTGTGTACGGAGCGGACCCGCGTGTGTATGTTATGTGGAGCGGAGCCATGTGTGTACAAGGTGTATGGAGCGGAGCTGCGTGTGTATGGGGTGTGCGGAGCGGCGCCGTGTGTTTATGGTGTGTGCGGTTCTGTATGTGTACAAGGTGTATGGAGCAGAGCCATGTGTACGGGCTGTACGGAGCGGAGCCATGTGTGTGCAAGGTGTACGGAGCGGGGCCATGTGTGTACAAAGCATACGAAGCGGAACCGTGCGTGTATGAGGTGTGCAGAGCCGTGCGTGTTCAAGGTGTATGGTGGAGAGCATTCATACCTAACAAACATCCCAGATCCAGCAGGACATTCCCGATTTTGAGAGTCTGCCCAGCTGTCCCGGCCAGGAACTTACTTTCCCCCAGACACAGGAGTACACGGCGGAGCCCCGAGGAGCACTTTAAAATTCGCACGTAACGTTCCACTTGAAGTGCTGTGCTGGAAGTGGAAGTGAGGTAATTTCGGGAGAAGATTGTGACGGAACCATGAAGGTAATTCAGGGAATGCTTCAGATCCATCACCATGTCCTCTGACAGCACGGACAGTGGGATTGCCTTGGAATCGGGGATGCCGGCCATGTGAGCGGATCATGATATGTCCTGCATCGGGAGGCTCAGGTGGGCATTACAATGGGAGCCAGGCTGCTTTAGTATATTCTCTAAATTCTCTCTGTTTCTTTCTTTCTCTGTTCTTTGTCTCTCTCTGTTTCTATATGCGATGGGGCATGCTGCATTATACTACAGTCTGCCTATAGGAGATGGGGGGCTGCCTTATACTACAGTCTGCCTATAGGGGATGGGGAGGCTGCCTTATACTACAGTCTGCCTATGGAGGGAGTGCTGCCTTATATTACAGTCTGCTTATGGAGGGCTGCAATATACAATTAGTCTGCCTATGGGGGGGCTGCATTATACTGTAGAGACTGCCTATGGGGGCTGCATTATACTATATTGAGGACTATCTGGTGTATTATACTATATGGAGGCTATCTAGGGGGCCTTCATACAATGTGGAGATTACAGTGAGGGGGCCATCATACAGTGTTGGAGCCATCATTGGGGGATATTAAGGGGTCAGTATGTATACAGTGAGGGGGCATTATACTGTGTATAGGGGAGCTGTATGGGGGGAGACTCAGGACATTATTAAATCTAAAGTGGGCACTTATTGTTATAGGGGAACTCAGGTTACTGTGACTGTCAAAGGGGTACACACAGGGCATTATTACATTCTAGGGGGCAAAATGTGGGCCCTGTTTTCTGGGGCACTTGCACCCGGCATTACTATATTATAGAGGGATGCTTTAGAATTTAGAGGTCACACAGAACCACACAATAGGTGCAGTAATAGGGACACACAGCAGCAGCTGGTCAGCATTGGGGTATCGGTAGGATGAGGGGTTTGTGCAGGTTGGGGATACATGGTGATGGGGCTGGAATATGAGAAGTGAAACGTGTCTTTCTTGTATTCTCTGTAGCCGAGTCCTCATAGAATCATAGAATCGTAGAGTTGGAAGGGACCTCCTGGGCCATCTGGTCCAACCCCCTGCTCAAAGCAGGATTCGCTAAATCATCCCAGTCAGATGTCTGTCCAGCCTCTGTTTGAAGACTTCCATTGAAGGAGAACTCACCACTTCTCGTGGCAGCTTGTTCCACTCATTGATCACTCTAACTGTCAAAAAGTTTTTTCTAATATCTAATCTGTGTCTCCTCCCATTCAGTTTCATCCCATTTCTTCTAGTCTTTCCTTGTGCAAATGAGAATAAATTTGATCCTTCTACAATGTGACAGCCGTTTAGATATTTGTAGGCAGCTATTACGTCTCCTCTCAGTCTTCTCTTTTGCAAACTAAACAATCCCAAATCCTGCAACCTTTCCTCATAAGACAGGGTTTGCAGACCGGTCACCATTCTGGTCGCTCTTTTCTGAACTTGCTCCAGTTTGTTGATGTCTTTTTTAAAATGTGGTGCCCAAAACTGGACACAATATTCCAGATGAGGTCTGACCAAAGAGGAGTAGAGGGAAATAATGACTTCACGTGATCTAGACTGTATGCTTCTGTTAATACATCCTAGAATTGCATTTGCCTTTTTTGCTGCTGCATCACACTGTTGACTCATATTCAGTCTGTGATCTATTAGTATACCCAAGTCTTTTTCACATGTGCTGTTGCTTAGGCCTATTCCTCCCATTCTGTATATGCTTTTTTCATTTTTATTGCCCAGATGTAGTACTTTGCATTTTTCCCTGTTAAAAACCATTCTGTTAGTTGCTGCCCACTTCTCCAGTTTATTTATATCTTTTTGAATCCTCTCTCTCTCTTCTCTAGTATTAGCTATCCCTCCTGGCTGGAGACATTGTAAATGTCGGTCTGGGCCAGATGGAAAAGACGTGAAAAGTGAAC
This sequence comes from Dendrobates tinctorius, assembly GCF_039654945.1. NCBI lineage: Eukaryota > Metazoa > Chordata > Amphibia > Anura > Dendrobatidae > Dendrobates > Dendrobates tinctorius. The sequence goes on along the minus strand of NW_027361701.1, from coordinate 7,249,730 downwards.
GATTCCATCAGAAAGAACAGTCACCAACTATAACTGTCCAGTAATCACTTGTATGTTTTGTAGGACTGGTATCTACCACTGACCATATGGCGGTAATATCCATGTTGGTCTTAATATAGAGATTATTTTCAGTAACAGCGCAGTCATCTTGTTACGGGGCTGGCGGAACGCACCAAATAGTAAAGATGAAATAATATATGGTGCATTCGCAGCCTAGAGCCCACCGTGCAAAGGTGACCAACTGCTGCTAAACAATGGGGGAAAGGCGTGTAGGAGTAAAGCCGGACACCGGTGCATAACCACTGAGCAGGTGCTAACAGACACGTGCGCCGTTACTTCACGTAACACGTGCCTGCCGGCGAACAACCGCAACCTGTTAACGTCACAGGTCACGGGGTGTGAACCACTGCTGCAACGTGTGCAGTATCCGCCCTGACGGATGCCACTAACCAGCCTAATAACTGGGCTGGAAAGCGCTACTAAAGCGCACGGCGTAACTAACGGATGCTGCGATAGCAGTGGCCAAGGAGGCCTATACTGGCCGACGCCCTAGGCGCCCATGATGCTGGTGTGGGCAGTACTCTGTACTGTAACCTGAAGAATAGGTGCGGTTTGTCTCCTCAAAACGCGTAGTTTTTGTAGTACATTTAATAAAGAACTTGAAATATTTATATGGATTTCTGAAGAATTTGTGTCACTGTAGCAGCGCGGTTGCTCAGAAGTGCTTTTCTTGATCCTCAACTTGTGATTCTTAGTGGACGTTTCCACCTGCACGAGCTCTGCAGCAGCTATACAACTGCAAAAAATGTTGTGAGTGGTTGTGTCTGAACACAACCCATAAAGGGTGAGTACTTCAGAGTACTTTTTTCATTTTCATTGATTTATACCAGGTGAAGCCCTATGTCTGCGCCCCCTCCCTTGTTTTTTCTTTTTTAGAGGCCCGGATGGCATCCTGAGTGTGAAACCAGATGTCGCGAGCCTCCACTGCCCAGTCTGCCATTCTGGAAAGAGTGGAAGATACTGTCATCGGGACAGGAATGCGCGGATGCTGGCCGTAATTAAGGAGGAATGGGATTTGACCGGTGGAATCAGCCACTGCATTATTCAGAGCAAATTCTGCCCACGGTAGTAAGGATGCCCAGTCATCCTGCCTGGCCGAGACAAAATGTTGCATGTATGTGACCAGAGTTTGGTTAGCTCTCTCAACCAACCCATTCGTCTCGGGGTGATAGGCGGAGGACAAATTTAGCTCAATGCTGAGCAGACTGCAAAGCTCCCTCAAAACCGAGACGCAAATTGGGGACCCCGGTCACTAACTATCTTGTCCGGCATACCATGCAGATGAAATACGCGCTTTATGAAACAGCGTGGTGAGACCATGAGCAGAAGGCAGCCGCGCGAGTGGCACAAGATGCTCCATTTTAGAAAAATGATCGGTGACCACCAAGATCACCGTGCTGCCACTGGATTTGGGCAGGCCGACCACAAAATCCATGCCGACCATCTCCCAGGGTCTGTCTGCCACCGGCAAGGGGTACAGTAACCCAGCTGGCCTTTGCCTAGAGGACCTGTTCCGAGCACAGGAGACGCATGCCTGAATGTACTCGTGTCCCGAGCCATGTGCGGCCACCAATAGGTCCTTGCCAGGAGTTCCGTGGTCTGTCTAGTACCAAAATGACCACCCACCCTGCAGGCGTGAGCCCACGCGAGAATCTCTGGCCACAGGCGGGCAGGGACAAAGGTCTTGCCCCGCGGCACTGACTCAAGAGTGACCGGAGCCATAGTCCTCAGACTCTCAGAGGGGATGATTAGCTGAGGCTTAGCTTCCTCCTCCTCCGCTGACCCCACCGAGCGAGAGAGAGCATCAGCCCGGACATTCTTCTCTCCGGACAGATAGTGCAGGATGAAGCGGAAGCGGGAGAAGAAAAGTGACCACCTGGCTTGGCGAGAGTTTAACTGCTGGGCCGTTTGTAAGTACACCAGGTTTTTATGGTTGGTGTATACCTGGAAGGGAAACCGGGCTCCCTCCAGGAGATGTCTCCATTCAGAGAAAGCCAACTTCATTGTCAGCAACTCCCTGTCCCCAATGGAGTAGTTTCTCTTCGCCGGTGAGAAGGTCTTGGAGAAAAAGAAGCAATGATGATTCCAACCTTGGCCATCCTTCTGGAAAAGGACTGCCCCTGCACCGACAGAGGAGGCATCTACCTCTACGATAAAAGGGTTATCCACATCGGGACGATGGAGGATAGGAGAGCCAGCAAAATCGGTCTTAAGAGACGAGAAGGCCGTGGAGACCTGTTCCAACCAAATGTCTGGATTGGCTCCCTTTCTGGTGAGGGCAACCAAAGGAGCCACCAGTGTGGAGAAGTGCGGAATGAACTGGCGGTAATAATTAACTAAGCCCAAAAAATGCTGTACTGCTTTAAGAGAGTGGGGCTCCTGCCAGTCCACTACTGCCTGCAATTTGGCAGGATCCATCATAGCCAACCCCTGGGCTGAGATGATATAACCCAAGAACGGCAAGGATTCCTGCTCAAATTGACACTTATCCAACTTGGCAAAGAGAGAATTCGCCCGCAAACGGTCGAAGACCTTACAGACGTCTCTCCATTGAGAGGCCAAATCTAGAGAGAAGATGAGGATGTCATCCAGATAGACCACCACCGAGGTGGAGAGCATATCGCGAAAGACATCATTCATGAAGTCCTGGAAGACAGCAGGTGCGTTACAGAAGCCGAAGGGCATGACCAGATACTCATAGTGGCTATCCCTGGTATTAAAGGCTGTCTTCCACTCGTCCCCTTCCAGTATGCGGATCAAGTTGTAAGCCCCCCGTAGATCTAGCTTAGTGAAGATCCGGACCCCCCGCAATCTGTCAAACAACTCAAAGATCAGGGGAAGAGGGTACTTGTTTTTCACGGTTATAGCATTTAGACCTCTGTAATCAATGCAAGGATGCAGCTCTCCACTCTTCTTCTGTACGAAGAAGAACCCTGCCCCTGCTGGTGACACCGACTTCCTAATAAATCCTCTTGCCAGGTTCTCCCAGATATATTGTGACATGGCCTCCGTCTCCCGGAGGGATAGAGGGTACACGCGGCCTCGAGGAGGCTCCGCGCCTGGCAAAAGGTCTATCGGACAGTCGTAGGGGTGATGAGGCGGAAGTGTCTCAGCAGAATTTTTAGAAAAGATGTCCTCATACTGCTGGTAGTGTCTGGGAAGCGCGGAGAGATCCGTGGGCACTTGGGTAGAGGCTACTTGAACGCTGCCCCTTATGCACCTTCCCTCACAGTCCTTGCTCCATCCCAGTATTCTTCCCGAGAACCACTCAATATGAGGAGAGTGGAAACAGAGCCAGGCAACTCCTAGGAGAACCTGGTCGATGCCCTCAGGCATAATGAGCAAGGACAACGTCTCGTGGTGGGATGGCGAGATTGAGAGCCCCAAGGGTGCTGTCTGGGGTGTAATCTGGGACAGTAGGATTGAACTGTTGACCACCCTGATGGTCATGGGGTGAAAAAGTGGCACCAAAGGAACTGCGTGCCGTTGGGCGAAGGCAGAGGACATAAAGTTTCCCTCTGCCCCCGAGTCCACGCAGACCTCTACCTCCCAGGTGGCAGCACCGCTCTCTAACGTCCCTCGGAAGGACAGCTTGGAGGAGAAAGTTCCTTTATCAAGTAGACCTCCTCCAACTACCACTGGACGCGATCGTTTTTTCCACCGCTGAGGGCACCTGTTAGCCAGGTGACCAGACTGTCGACACTGGTAACAGCGTGCAGAGATTCGCACCGGGTGCGAATTGGAACTGGTGCGAGACACCTCCATAGGCTCTGGAGGCATTACTCCTATAGCAGGGGGTTCAAGAGGTTTAGAGAAGGCGGGAGCCAACCTAACCCTCTGTCTGGATTGTGCACGCTCCAACCCGCGCTCCGTAAAACGGAGATCTATGCGGGTGGAAAGGGTATTCAGCTCCTCCAGACTAACGGGAACCTCCCTGGTAGCTAGAGCATCTTTAACATGCTCTGCCAAACCTCTCCAGAACACAGGGACGAGTGTCTTATCAGGCCATTCCAGCTCGGAAACCAGTGTCCGGAAGCGGATGGCATAATGGCTGACCAAGAGGGATCCCTGTGTTAGTGCTAATAACTGGAGAGAGGTGTCGTGAGTGACCTGTGGCCCCAAAAAGACCTGCTTTAGGGACATTAGAAACTGAGCAGCGCTCAGAACCACGGGGTCACCACGCTCCCACAGTGGAGTGGCCCATTCTAACGCCCTGCCCGACAGGAGGGAGATGATAAACCCCACCTTAGCCTGCTCAGAAGGGAATCGCGTGGCCAGTAACTCAAGCTGGATAGAGCACTGACTCACGAATCCCCTACAGGTGGTGCTGTCACCCGAGAACTTGTCGGGCAACGGGAGACGGGATAATGTCGGGGCAGGAATGGACATAGAGGCGCCGGAGACCGCCTCTGTTGCCGCCTGGACGGCGACTGCAGTGACGTCCGCAGCTGAGGCTGAGCGCTCGAGGGCGAACAACCTGCCCTCCAGCTGCTGGACATATCGCTGCAGGCGCTGCTCGTCCGTCATTGTTAGCCAGGCCCTGGTGCTATGATAATGTTACGGGGCTGGCGGAATGCACCAAATAATAAAGATGAAATAATATATATTGTGCGTTCGTAGCCCAGGGCCCACCGTGCAGAGGTGACCAACTGCTGCTAAACAATGAGGGAAAGGTGTGTAGGAGTAAAGCCGGACACCGGTGCGTAACCACTGATCTGGTGCTAACAGACATGTGCGCCGTTACTTCACGTAACACATGCCTGCCGGCGAACAACTGCAACCTGTTAACGTCACAAGTCATGGGGTATAAACCACTGCTGCAACGTGTGCAGTATCCGCCCTGATGGACGCCACTAACCAGCCTAATAACCGGGCTGGAAAGCGCTACTAAAGCGCACGGCATAACTAGCAGACGCTGCAATAGCAGTGGCCAAGGAGGCCTATACTGGCCGACGCCCTAAGCGCTAGCGGTGGATGTGGAGCATCACTGCAGCGCTATGCAGTGTAGAGTGTTATGATGAGTCACCGAAGGAGGAAAAAACAAAATACCAGCTAAGTCCAGAAAAACCAGAGAGGTTGGCAGCTATCGGATTGCAGACCCCTGAACCTATCCACAACAACTAGCAGTAGCCGTGGGGGGTTCCTACGGTGCCCTAGACCCCTCGATCACAGCCGGAGAGCTACATAGCCTAAAGACAGAAAGGGGGAAACTAAACTGCCACAGAGCAGACCCCAAAGCAATAGGCAGCCCCCAACATATAATGACGGTGAAGCAAGATGAAAACACTAACACAGATAGAAAGATAGGTTGAGCAAATGATGGGGCCCAAGCTAACTACATAGGACAGGATAGGAAAGCTGCTGTCTGCCATCCGCAAAAACCCTATCAAAATGAGCCAACCGACTGATAGGAAAAGCAGGCCCTGAAGTCGCTAGGCTTCAAAAGACTATATCAGCACTCAGGTATATTCTGTAGACAGAGCAAAAGATCAAAAGATCAGAGACAAAAATGGAATTCAGCTCACCCCCGGCCGGGGATGGCAGAACTCCCAAAAAACAAGGCAAAACAAAAACAAATCTGAAGAGTACAAAGCAGAGCAGAAAAACTTAGCTTTGAGACGCAGGAATCAGACTGGTCTCCAAGAATCCAGCAGGAAAATCACCAGCCAGGAAGAAGGGCGTCGGCAGCCTTATATCCAGTCCTCAATTCCAGCCACCCAGTTATCATCTAGCTGCCCAGGTGGTTGGTAATCAGTCTCACTACCTTCCTTCACCAGAGGAGGGAGTTCATCAGACCTCAATGGTGAAGGGAAAAATGAACTCACAACAGTAGAGCTAATGTACTGACTCTAATCCCTCACCATAACACATACGTAATATCCAAGGAGGGGGGAATTATAATGCGTCAGTCACCAGGCTCATTCATTCATCATCACACATACACTAAATGCATTAGCCTTAGAGTCTATCAGAGCGAATGGCTGGGCGGCCATGTGTGCCTTTTATAGCCATGCCTTTCAGAGACATTCCTGATCCTCCAGATGGACCAATCGGAACTGGAGCAGGACCTGAGCATGTGACTCCTGATCCCCAATGGGAGATTGTCTCCTGAGCATGCTCAGTGGAGCGAAGGGAGAACTTAGACTCTGGAGTCTTTTGCTGCTGGACAGGCTGCATTGCCATAACTGGACCAGAGGTGGCAACAGCAGCAATCGAACCCATGATTCTGGTGTGGGCAGAATGCTGGGATCATAGAGTTGGCTGAGCAGGCTCCACTGTGGCCAGAGGGGAATGGGAGACTGCAGATGGCAAGGCTTGAGATTCCTGGTGTGCAGTGCCCAGAACCTGATGCCTAACATGTCTCCTCCATCCACTATTAGGGTGCGTCACCCAGTTGTAATCAAAGTTACCTGGTTAGGAGCTCACTCAGAAATTTTGCCCCCCCTGAACCAAAACCCTAGCTATGCCTCTCACCGGAGCAGCAGTCTACAAAGGAATAGAAAAAAAAATAGTACAGAGTAAAGACTGCAGAGACAGACAGACATTTTCAAAGCTTACATATCAGACTGATACTCACATTCACAGAGGCAAGAGAGTAATGGCCTTGCAGTGTCCTCACTTCCTTTTATAGGGCTGGCAATTAGCAGGTGGTGTATCACTTCCAGGCCAAACCCATTAAAAGTACGCATGCATATCAAACTCAAGCGTACGCATGTCCTTGCGTTCTCATAGACAGTAATGCGCTGTTTTGACACATTCCATATGCAATCATCCGCATGTGTATGGCAGCGCTTAATTGACGCATCCAAAAATGCAACATGTTGCGTTCGCCGGACACTTCCGCACACCACGAAAAGACGAATGTGTATGCAAACACATGTGAACTGAAGAAAACGCTTTTCCCTGCGTACACCATGTTAAATATACTGTATGTATGCATGACACATGCAGATGAAACGCCGCGCACAAAGACGCAAATGTAAAACCAGCCTAAGAGAGTCCACGTAAGTATAGTATTAGAAATAAATATAGTTAAGTGCAAATACTTATTTCTAATGGGTTGCTATACAGACCACAGTAATATATATGTTCTTATGTTTAATACAACTACATAGACTACAGTAATGGGCATAATGTCAATTATAAATCCACTCTCAAGTATGCAAAAGTGACCAAATGCAAAATTGACTGACTGCTCATGGGTCCCAATGAACGTTGAAATGCTAACAATGTAGAATGCAAGTGCTTAGTAACAGGACAGCACCGAAGCACATAAGCATTGAGTCAAAACGAAAAGATATAATACTATTTTCCCGCTGGGAAATATTGCTTTGACCACTAGGTGGGGATGTTATACATTTCTTCCCTGTGAAAAACCTATACAGTATGTGATTTATAGCGCATTTTTTCTCCACATGGACCTTCAATCAGGATCAGTTGTGCTTCTTATGATTATTGTAACCAGCATTTCTTTGTATTGACATAATGGAGCACCTCTTTTCATAGAATCATAGAATCATAGAATCATAGAATGGTAGAGTTGGAAGGGACCTCCTGGGCCATCTGGTCCAACCCCCTGCTCAAAGCAGGATTCGCTAAATCATCCCAGTCAGATGTCTGTCCAGCCTCTGTTTGAAGACTTCCATTGAAGGAGAACTCACCACTTCTCGTGGCAGCTTGTTCCACTCATTGATCACTCTAACTGTCAAAAAGTTTTTTCTAATATCTAATCTGTGTCTCCTCCCATTCAGTTTCATCCCATTGCTTCTAGTCTTTCCTTGTGCAAATGAGAATAAATTTGATCCTTCTACAATGTGACAGCCCTTTAGATATTTGTAGACAGCTATTAAGTCTCCTCTCAGTCTTCTCTTTTGCAAACTAAACATTCCCAAATCCTGCAACCTTTCCTCATAAGACAGGGTTTGCAGACCGGTCACCATTCTGGTCGCTCTTTTCTGAACTTGCTCCAGTTTGTTGATGTCTTTTTTAAAATGTGGTGCCCAAAACTGGACACAATATTCCAGATGAGGTCTGACCAAAGAGGAGTAGAGGGAAATAATGACTTCACGTGATCTAGACTGTATGCTTCTGTTAATACATCCTAGAATTGCATTTGCTTTTTTTACTGCTGCATCACACTGTTGACTCATATTCAGTCTGTGATCTATTAGTATACCCAAGTCTTTTTCACATGTGCTGTCACTTAGCCCTATTCCTCCCATTCTATATATGCTTTTTTCATTTTTATTGCCCAGATGTAGTACTTTGCATTTCTCCCTGTTAAAAACCATTCTGTTAGTTGCTGCCCACTTCTCCAGTTTATTTATATCTTTTTGAATCCTCTCTCTCTCTTCTCTAGTATTAGCTATCCCTCCTAGCTTTGTGTCATCAGCAAATTTAATCAGTTTACCCTCAATTCCTTCATCTAAATCGTTGATAAAGATGTTGAACAATACAGGGCCCAGGACAGAGCCCTGTGGTACCCCACTTGAGACATTCTTCCAACTGGATGTGCAGCCATTTACGACCACTCTTTGGGTCCGATCACTAAGCCAGTTATGAATCCACCTAACAGTTGCCTTGTCCATTCCATACTTAGTCATTTTTTCAATAAGGATTGTATGAGAGACTTTGTCAAATGCTTTGCTGAAGTCAAGATATACTATATCTACAGCATTTCCTTGATCCACCCAATCAGTGATACCGTCATAGAAGGAAATTAAGTTAGTCTGACATGACTTATTAGCTACAAACCCATGCTGACTCTGTTTAATCACTTCATTCTTATCCAGGCATTGACATACATGTTGTTTAATAATTTGTTCAAAGATCTTTCCTGGTATAGAAGTCAGACTCACCGGCCTATAGTTGCCTGGGTCCACCTTCTTCCCCTTTTTGAAGATAGGAACAACATTTGCTCTTCTCCAGTCTTCTGGCACTTCTCCTGTTCTCCAAGAATTTTCAAAGATTATGGAGAGGGGTTCAAAAATTTCTTCTGCTATCTCCTTCAGTACTCTGGGGTGTAATTCATCTGGACCTGGAGACTTGAATTCAGGCAGTTTTTCGGCAGTTTTTCCGTATCTGCCGCGTAACGAATCATTTACGGCAACACTGCGTTCAGACTCATTCATTCCCTATGGGACTTGCGGACACGTGTGGCACTTATGGTTTTGCCGTGATCCGGCAAATGTGTTACTTGCAGCAATAGAAAAAAACGAAATGCTGCTAGCGGTGTTTTTTTGTCTCATCACAAGTGCAAAACCGCAAGTGCCACACATGTCCGCAAGTATGCATCACTTACCTGTCCCTTCACCTTGCTAGCTCATCCCTAACATTCCCTCTCTTACCTCAAACTACACACACTATAGAGTAAGTTTTTTCTGAATCAAAACCTGATTTCTTGGCAGGAAAGAAGATGTGGCAAAAAGCGCAGGTTTAGGTGCATTTTTCGTCGCGTTTTTGGTGCATTTTTTTCAATGGCTCCCTACCAGCCTGAGAATATCAGTCCCCTGTTGTCTGCTTTAGCAAGGCTGGTTGTCAAAAATGGGGGGGACCCCATGCCGTTTAATTATTTATTTAAATGATTAAAAAAACTATGTGGGGACCCCTCTATTCTTGATAACCAACCTTGCTGAGCTGACAGCTGAGGGTTGCAGCCCCCCAGCTGTGAGTTTTGTCTGGCTAGATGTCAAAAACAGGGGGAACCTACGCCGTTTTTTTAAAATTTATTTACAGCGCAGAAGCGGCTATTGAATACTCCCATCCACAGCTCCTGCTCTCACTGTAATTAGCGGCTGGAGGTGTCGGATGATGGGATCAATAGTCCCATCTGCGGACACCAGTAACCGGAGGTAAGCTTTATACCACCGATCACAGCTGCAGGCTCCTGCTGTCATTAGACAGCGTGGGAACGGCGGCTCTCTGACCGGTAGGGAGGATTAACCCACCGATCAGAAGAGGTGTTTGCCCCTCTGTCATGCATATGATAGCGCAGCAAACACTCTATTGTATTGTCCCGAACCCTATTCATTCAAGTGAATGGGGTTCGGGTCCGCGCTGCTGGATGACAGGCTGAATGGAATCATCATTCAGACTGCCATCTAGATGTAGCAGAGCCGAGTGTGAGGTCACATCCGGCTGTCCTTGACTTGACTTTCACCGTTAATGGGTGGAAAACGCTTAAAAATTGGTGACAGTAGTGACATGCTCTATGTCTAAAAAACGCTGCAAAGCACAAAATCCTGATGACAAAAAAACTATGTGTGTATGAAATCTGAAATCTCATAGGCTATGCTGGTAATGGAAAAAGCAGCTGAAAAATAGCATAAAAAATGCAGGGGAGGGGGGAGACATACGCTGGGGGTGGAGGGGAGAGGGAAAACGCACGCTGGGGGTGACGGGGAGGAGGGAGACGCACGCTGGGGGTGGAGTGGAGGAGGGAGACGCACGTTGGGGGTAGCGGGGAAGGGGGAGACACACGCTGGGGGGTGGCGGGGAGGGGGGAGACGCACGCTGGGAGTGTCGAGACGCACACTGGGGGTGGAGGGGAGGAGGGAGATGCACGCTGGGAGTGTCAGGAGACGCACGCTGGGGTAGCGGGGGGGGAGATGCACGCTGGGAGTGGTGGGGAGGGGGGAGATGCACGCTGGGGGGTGGAGGGGAGGGGGAAGATGCACACTGGGGGTGGAGGGGAGGAGGGAGACGCACGCTGGAGGTGGCAGGAGACGCATGCTGGGGTTAGCAGAGGACACACGCTGGGGGTGGTAGGGAGGAGGGATACGCACACTGGGGGTGGCGGGGAGGAGGGGGACGCACGCTGGGGGTGGCAGGAGACGCATGCTGGGGGTGGCGGGGAGGAGGGGGATGCACACTGGGGATGGCGGGGAGGAGGGGGACGCATGCTGGGGGTGGTGGGGAGGAGGGAGATGCAGGCTGGGGGTTGCGGGAGGGGGAAACGCATGCTAGTGGTGGTGGAGAAAGGGACGACGTGCACAGGAGCTGTGGGGTTCTGCATACAGGGGACACAGCCATACACACAGTACTCGGCCGGTAACAGTCTCACTGCACTGTACACATGACACAATGTACATAGTGCTAACTATGTGCAGCTGCGGCTCCTGCACAGAGAGCAGTTAACAAGCAATCCATCCGCAGCTGCCAGTGTTGCACACAAGGTGTCCCACTATCGAACAGCTAGTGGTAAGCGTCAGCAGGCTGTGTTGAAGATGATGCATTTGGGCGACAACAGATACACCGCAGAGGTACTGGCCAACTACTTGCAGAGACAAACTGAGTCATGGCTGGGCGGCAGTCTACATCTTGAGGCAGGCAAGGTAGTTAGTGATAACGGCCGGAATTTTGTGGCAGCCATAGCCCTTTCAAAACACAGACACATACCTTGCCTGGCTAACACCTTGAACCTGGCGGTGTAGTGCTTCCTCAATAATTATCCGGAGTTAACAGCCGTGCACCATAAGGTGCGAAGACTGTGCTCGCACATCCGCCAGTCGCCCGTACACTCCAGTCGTATGCAGAAGCTGCAGCTATTGCTCCACTTTCCCAAGCACCGCCTAATTATCGACGCTGCAGCAAGGTGGAACTCCACCCTAAACATGGTTTAGAGGCAGGCTGTAATGCATTTGTGGGAGGATACACGGGCAGGCAGTTTGAAGGCAGACAAGGAGTTGTCTGGTGTGCAGTGGTCAAAGCTGAAAGACCTCTGAAAAGTCCTTCAGTGTTTTGAGGAATGCACTGGTAAGTGCAGACGACGCCATCATAAGCATGAGCATCCCACTTATGCCTCTGCTCATGCAAACTTTGACGCACATTAAGGAGCAGGCGTCTGCAGCCGAGGAGGAAAAGGAGGAGGGAAGCCTTGATGGCACTCAGCCATTGTCTGCTCAGGGAACTCTCCTGGACGAGGTGGAGGACGAAGAGGAAAAGGAGGAGGAGTATGATGGGGATGATTATTTAGGGGAGGAGGATGCTTCTCATGGGGCAAGAGAAAATGTTGGCGTGACAAGGTCAGGTACAGGGTTTGTGCGTGACTGAGGGATGTTGATTTGCCAGAAAGTGCTCCTCCACCCAGCACTCGCAGTGCATCATTGACACCTGGAACATTGGCCCACATGTGTGATTGTGCCTTGCAGATCCTAAAAAGGGACCCCCGCATTGCCAAAATGATGAACGATGATGACTGCTGGTTGGCCAGCATCCTGGATCCACGCTATAAAGGTAAATTCCAAAACATCATGCCACAGGAGAACCTAGAGCTAATATTGGCTAACAAACAAGCAACTCTGGTAAACCATTTCTTTGAGGCATTCCCAGCACACAGCGGCGGTGATGGTTCTCTTACGAGCCGTAGGGGCAACATGGAAGAGGTGTTCTTGGTGCACACAGCCGAAGTGGCGTTGGACACAGGGGTTTCATGACCATGCTGTGGACTGATTTTTCAAGTACTGCTCACACGACTGCATTGATTGAAAGTGACAGGAGACAGCAGTTGTCAACTATGGTTACAAACTACTTCTCCTCCCATATCGATGTTCTCCCTCACAGGTCATTCCCCTTTGACTATTGGGCCTGTAAACTGGACACCTGGCTTGAATTGGCACAATATGTCTTACAGGAGCTTGCTTTCCTTTGCTCCTAGTGTGCTATCCGAAAGAGTCTTCAGTGCTGCTGGATCAATCCTGACAGAAAAAAGGACCCGTCTGTTGACCCAAAATGTTGATGATCTAACCTTCATTGAAATGAACCATGCATGGGTTTCAAAGGATTTTGTCCCACCTTCCCCTGCTGACACGTATGTTGCCCAAAAAATGGATTGCTTTTGTCCTCCTCTTCCTAGGACTTTTCCAATTCCTCCATTTTCAGCTGCTGAATGTCCAACACAACATATGCCATTTTTTCAACCTCCCTAATTGGGCTGCCTCCCCCCCCCCAGGGCCGGGGTCTCCACCAGGCGCACACACCCGTGCGCGTGCCGTTGCCCTGGACAGGTGGGTGGGCCCACTCTTGGGCGACGGCACTGGCACAGGGTCCCTCATAGTACAATCAAGTGTCTCTGACGGTGGGGGTGCACACCCGCCGTCACACACCGGCATACTATGAGGGGCCCTGTGCCAGTACCGCCACCCACAAGTGGGCCCCCCTTCTTGCTCAGGGCCCCAGCACTTGCAATACTTACCTCTCCCTGCTCCACCGCTGTGTAGTCTGGGCTGTTAAATCCTTTACTGGGACTGCCAATACAAATTTGGTGAACTGATAGATGATGGTTAAGACGTAGCTATGCCCTGTCCTGCTGGGCTCTATCTTCAGATGATCAATGGCTTCCATTTGCTATGGACATCGACTCACAATGAGATGCAGTGGTGGTTTATCATCAGCTTTCACGGTTTTCCGACTCACAGACGTGTGACATTCCTGCCCACATTTTTAAATGTGTCCTCTCATGCCAATCCAATAGAATCGCCTACGGCCTGTGGCTTCTGTCTTTTGCACTCCAAAGTTACCTGACAGATCTTGATAGGCAGTGAGGACAATGTCTACATCTCTCCCTGTGATAACAATTTGATGGAGATGAGTAACGGTGATGGGATCCACGGTACTGCGATACAGCAAACCTTTCTTCACAAGAACTGTTTTCGTTGTCTCCACAGACAAAGTAATTGAGGGTCAGCATCGCCTCTGAGAATTCTCCCGGGAGTTTTTCCCGTGATTAGTAATTCCCAAATTTCTGCAATCACTCGACTTTCCGTCTGTACTTGTATCCATGTCGTTTCCTCTTGCGGAGAGTCTGGACTGTGTTCCTGAGACTGAAATATATATGAAGATTGAAAAATACCCCAACAGTGTATACTGGTGTACGCTTCGAATACATTACCCTTTTTCTACTTTTTAGATTCTTGTCTAATCCAAACTGAGGCTGTGAGTGTCTTTGTCGGACTACGGAAATATACACAGAGATTTTTAATGTTTAAACTATGCTTTATATACCTGGTATCCAGTGATACTGAACCCTTTCTCAACTTTCTACAATCTTGTCGAATCCATACTGGGCTTGAGACCATCTGAGTCTGCCTCCTAATATAGAGACATCTATTTGTAATGTGTAAACTATGCAACATATATACTTGTTATCCGGTGACACTGTACCCTTTCTCAACTTTCAACAATCTTGTTGAATTCATAGTGTGCCTGAGACCGTCTGAGTCTGCCTCCTGATATATAGACACTAGATTTTGGCCCGATTCTAAAGCATCGGGTATTCTAGAATATACATGCAGTTTATTTTTAAAGATTTAATAATAATGCAATAATGCACCCCCCAATCCTGATATGTATGGCTCTCTCAACCCCAATCCTGATATGTATGTTTCTCTCACCCGCAATCCTGATATGCATGCTACCCCTCAACCCCCTATCCTGGTATGCATGGTCCCCTGACCCCCCAATCCTGGAATGCATGGTCCTCTCACCCCTCTTTCCTGGTATGCATGGTCCTCTTACCCCCCTTTTGGGGTATGCATGGTCCCCTCACCCCCCAATCCTGGTATGCATGGTCCCCTCAACCCCCTATCCTGGGTCCGCGACCAATCAGCAACGTGGCCCTGTAGCCGCGACTAGAGTTGAGCGACTTTTGGTTTTTTAGGGTCGCGTTTCGTTTCGTGAAACCCGACTTTTCCAAAAGTCGGGTCAAGCAAGATCGTCCGATTATAGGGAAAAGTCGGGGTCGTCCCGAAACACGAAACCCAATGTAAGTCAATGGGGAATAAAAGTCGGCAGTGAGAGGAGGACAGGAAACACACCTACAGTGCCCATTTGAATGCCAAAAGCATCAATTCTTCTTACTTAAGCTTGTCAACCTTAATTAACTTCATAATACAAGTTATGCACTGAAAAATGGGGGTTATTTGGCTAAAGTTGTGGAGGGGGAGGGATGGCTCCAGGTTTTCATGTGCCCTGGGCGAAAGAGCGCCCCTTTAACACATACCACAACTCATCATGCTCCGATACGGCAGAGAAATAGCGGTATAGTACAATGAAAAATACTTCACTTTTTACATCTCATGACGAGGCCCATCTATTTCTCCATACAGAATCATTGGTCCCATATAATGTTTGAAACAGTATATGATGAGCTCCACATAATGCTACAGTATATGTTGGTCCCCATGGATGAAGCTCCACTGTGTTATGGGCCCAAATAATGCTCCAAACATAATGGGCCCCATTTCTAATGCTCTAGTGTATAATGGGCCCTGTAAATGCTGCTCCAGTGTCTGATGTCCACCTTTGGAATGTTCCAGTGTATGGTGGGCCCCATCTATCATTCTCCAGAGTATAGTGCTCCCCAAAAATTGCTGTCCCAACATTGAAAACAATGAAATAAGTCTCCTCGCTAGAGAATCCCTGTACTAGTCTGGACTCCTCGTCGTCCCCATCTTCCATCTCACTGCACAGTATTTCAACCTTGCAAGTGCTGTGATCCTGAGCAAGCAGGGGGGGCCCACTCGTTGGCACTTTCATCTGCAGCTTCCTCTTTGTCACCGTGTAAGATGGAACTGTATATGGGAAGGGTAACCTGAGTTTCATCAGGGTCAGATTCAGGCCTGGTAGCGTGCGAGGGGAATGTAGTGGTCTGGGTCAATGTACCAGCAGATTCATCGAGCAGTGGCTGGGCATCAGTGCACTTGTGTCGCCCCCAGGAGTACGGTCGCCACAGTGGCATTACCTTCCTCCTAGGGAGTGTGATGTCATGCTTGGGAGCAACGAAGGATCTCTCTAGCAGGTTAACTGATTGGGCGGCGTTATTCCCACGAGTCATGACCCTCCAAACAGCGTTCATGAAGGCAAAGTGTTTGTTTTACGTGGGCAGTATGGTTGCAAAGCTGAACCTTAAAGGAATGTCCAGAAGGGCACCACCAGGAGTGGAGCCTACTGCGTAATTTGACTCGACACGGGCAACCTCAACCATGCCAGCTACAGAACAGATGCACACATTGCAAGCTTAATTCCGTTAACGAACGAGACTCCGTCATGCACCGCCGTCCGAGTCCGGCTTACTAGAGGGACACGTGAGGCTCTGGCACATGAGATTGGCCAATAATTGGTGTGTCATGCCCTTACATGTCCGTGGCTGCATATGCGCTACACTGAAAAGGCCAGCGTTTGTCGCTTACAGGTGCAGATAACCCGCTGAACAACGTTAGTGATGGGGATCTGTGATTACAATTATTACCCGCGAACGATGATTTCCCAGTAAGTGCAGGTCAACCGCAGTTCCGGAATTAGGCCTAACCGTCATTCCTGAAAAAATTAAAAACTTACGTGTGCAAACCACAGGTGCTGTAGCTTGCTTAACAGCTCGCCAGCCGTTCTCACGCCCAGTATGGCAAAGGTGAGAAAGGGTACCGTATCCCCGGATAACATGTATGGATAGCGTACACATTCAAAATATATGTCTATACATCAGGAGGCAGGCTCAGACGGTGTTAGGCCCAGTATGGCTTGCACATGATTGCACAAAGGTGAGAAAGGGTACCGTATCCCCAGATAACATGTATGGATAGCGTACACATTCAAAATATATGTCTATACATCAGGAGGCAGGCTCAGACGGTGTTAGGCCCAGTATGGATTGCACGTGATTGCACAAAGGTTAGAAAGGGTACCGTATCCCCGGATAACATGCATGGATAGCGTACACATTCAAAATATATGTCTATACATCAGGAGGCAGGCTCAGACGGTGTTAGGCCCAGTATGGATTGCACGTGATTGCACAAAGGTTAGAAAGGGTACCGTATCCCCGGATAACATGTATGGATAGCGTACACATTCAAAATATATGTCTATACATCAGGAGGCAGGCTCAGACGGTGTTAGGCCCAGTATGGATTGCACGTGATTGCACAAAGGTTAGAAAGGGTACCGTATCCCCGGATAACATGTATGGATAGCGTACACATTCATAATATATGTCTATACATCAGGAGGCAGGCTCAGACGGTGTTAGGCCCAGTATGGATTGCACGTGATTGCACAAAGGTTAGAAAGGGTACCGTATCCCCAGATAACATGTATGGATAGCGTACACATTCAAAATATATGTCTATACATCAGGAGGCAGGCTCAGACGGTGTTAGGCCCAGTATGGATTGCACGTGATTGCACAAAGGTTAGAAAGGGTACCGTATCCCCGGATAACATGTATGGATAGCGTACACATTCAAAATATATGTCTTTACATCAGGAGGCAGGCTCAGACGGTGTTAGGCCCAGTATGGATTGCACGTGATTGCACAAAGGTTAGAAAGGGTACCGTATCCCCAGATAACATGTATGGATAGCGTACACATTCAAAATATATGTCTATACATCAGGAGGCAGGCTCAGACGGTGTTAGGCCCAGTATGGATTGCACGTGATTGCACAAAGGTTAGAAAGAGTACCGTATCCCCGGATAACATGTATGGATAGCGTACACATTCAAAATATATGTCTATACATCAGGAGGCAGGCTCAGACGGTGTCAGGCACAGTATGGATTTGACGGCCCAGATTACACAGCGGAGGAGCAGGGAGAGGTAAAGATTGCAAATGCTGGGGCCCTGCCCAAGCAAGGGGGGCCCACTCGTGGGCGTCGGTACTGGCACTGGGCCCCTCATAGTACAGCGGTGTGTCTGACGGCGGGTGTGCACCACCACCGTCAGAGACACTTGATTGCACTATGAGGGACCCTGTGCCAGTGCCCGCACCCAAGAGTCGGCCTACCCACCTGTCCAGGGCAACGGCACTCGCACGGTGTCGTGCGCTAGGTGGTGACCCCGGCCATGGGGGGGGGGGCAGCACAGTTAGGGAGTTTTAGAAAGTGGCATATGTTGATGTTGGACATTCAGCTGATGCAAAAGGCGAAATAGGTGAAGTCCCAGGAAGAGGTGGACCAAAGCAAGCCATTTTTCTGTCACCCTATGTGTCATCAGGGGAAGGTGGGACAAAATCCTTGGAAACCCATGCATGGTTCATTTTAATGAAGGTTAGATCATCCACATTTTGGGTTGACAGACGGGTCCTTTTTTCTGTCAGGATTGATCCAGCTGCACTGAAGATTCTTTCCGATAGCACACTTGCAGCTGGGCAAGCGAGCTCCTGTAAGGCATATTGTGCCAATTCAGGCCAGGTGTCCAGTTTAGCGGCCCAATAGTCAAAGGGGAATGACCTGTGTGGGAGAACATCGATATGGGAGGAAAAGTAGTTTGTAACCATAGTTGACAACTGCTGTCTCCTGTCACTTTCCATCGATGCAGTATTACCAGTTGTGTGAGCGGTATTTGAAAAATCAGTACACAACATTGTCATGAAACCCCTGTCTCCAACGCCACTTCTGCTGTGTGCACCACGAACACCTCTGCCAAGCTGCCCCCGGCCTGTACGGCTCGTGTGAGAACCATCACCGCTGCTGTGTGCTGGGAATGCCTCAAGCAACCGATTTACCAGAGTTGCTTGTTTATTAGCCAATATTAGGTCAAGGTTCTCCTGTGGCATGATGTTTTGTAATTTGCCTTTATAGCGTGGATCCAGGATGCTGGCCAACCAGTAGTCGTCATCGTTCATCATTTTGGCAATGCGGGGGTCCCTTTTTAGGATCCACAAGGCATAATCTGACATGTGTCAATGATGCACTGCGAGTGCTGGGTGGAGGAGCACTTTCTGGCAAATCCACATCCCTCCAGTCACGCACAAACCCTGTACCAGACCTTGCCACGCCAACATTTTCACTTGCCCCACGAGATGCATCCTCCTCCCCTAAGTAATCATCCCCATCATCATCCTCCTCCTCCTCTTCTTCCTCCACCTCGTCCAGGAGAAGTCCCTGAGCAGACAATGGCTGAATGTCATCAAGGATTCCCTCCTCCTCTTCCTCCTCATCAACATTGGCTGCAGACACCTGCTCCTTAAGGTGCGTCAAAGTTTGCATGAGCAGACGCATAAGTGGGATGCTCATGCTTAGGATGGCGTCGTCTGCGCTTACCAGCCGTGTGCATTCCTCAAAACACTGAAGGACTTTACAGAGGTCTTTCAGCTTCGACCACTGCACACCTGTCAACTCCATGTCTGCTCTCAAAGTGCCTGGCCGTGTATCCTCCCACAAATGCATTATGGCCTGCCTCTGCTCGCACAGCCGCTCCACCATGTGCAGGGTGGAGTTCCACCTTGTTGCAATGTCGATAATGAGGCGGTGGTTGGGAAGGTGGAGCAATCGCTGCAACTTCTGCATACGAACGGAGTGTACAGGCGACCGGCGGATGTGCGCGCACAGTCTTCGCACCTTCTGGAGCAGGGCTGTTAACTCCGGATAATTTTTGAGGAAGCACTGCACCACCAGGTTCAAGGTGTGAGCCAAGCAAGGTATGTGGCTGAGTTTTGAAAGGGCTATGGCTGCCACAAAATTACGGCCGTTATCACTAACTACCTTGCCTGCCTCAAGATGTACACTGCCCAGCCATGACTCAGTTTGTCGCTTCAAGTACTCGGCCAGTACCTCGGCGGTGTGTCTGTTGCCCAAACACATCATCTGCAACACAGCCTGCTGACGCTTTCCACTAGCTGCTCGATAGGGGGACACATCGTGTGCAACAGTGGCAGCTGCAGATGGAGTGCTCGTACGACTGCGCTCTGTGGACGAGCTTTCGCTTCTGGAGGAGAAGGAGGAGGAGGAGGGTGGAACGCCTACAGCCAACTGTTTCCTATACCGTGGGCTAGGCAGCACTGTCCCACCACCGCTGTCCCCTGTGGACCCTGCATCCACCACATTAACCCAGTGCGCAGTGATGGACACGTAACGGCCCTGGCCATGCCGACTGGACCATGCATCAGTTGTGAGGTGCACCTTTCCGCTCACTGACTGCTTGAGTGCATGGACAATGCGGTCTTTCACATGATGGTGGAGGGCTGGGATGGCTTTGCGAGAGAAGAAGTGGCGACTGGGTAGGTCATAGCGTGGTACTGCATAGGCCATGAGTTCGCGGAAAGCTGCGCTTTCCACCAACCGAAAGGGCATCATCTCAAACGAGATTAGTTTGGCAATGTGGGCGTTCAAACCCAGTGTACGCGGATGAGAGACTGAGTACTTTCTTGACCTACTCATAGTGTCTGGGAGGGTGAGCTGGACTTGAGAGCTGCATATGGTGGAAGTAGCGGTGGACAGGGCGGACTGAGAGAGGGTTGATGATGGTGATGGAGTTGTTGTTCTTTCTGATGGCCTAGAATCAGTCTTTCGTTGATATAACAGTGGGATTCCCTGACTGCTGTGGCCTTGCAACGACACCTCAACATTTGCTGCTGTGCTAACCGGTGGGCTTACAGTGGGGGAAACAATGTAGCGTTGCTGACTACCTTCGTTGTGATCAGTTGCACATGTGGCACTTGAGGTTTGGTGTTGTGTCCACGCTTGCAAGTGCATGCTGGTTAAATGTCTAAGCATGCAACTGGTATTCAAATTTTTCAGATTTTTCCCTCGGCTAAAGGTCTTTGCGCACTTCTTACAGATAACCTTGGCCTGATCATGAGGATTTTGTTCAAAAAAGTGCCACACTGCACTCTTCCTACTTTGGCAGACATTTTGCGGCCTAGCACGCTGTGATCTTTTGACCCTCTGGACAAGCTGTCCAGGAACTCTTTTGATGTTTGGAACCTGTCTTTGGAGTGCTCCGGGCCTGCCAGATAACAGCTGTTGCGATGTCGATGTCTGCTGTGGATGCTCCTCATCTGAGCTATTGGAAGCAGCACCCTCTTCCCCCAATGGATGCCAATCTGGGTCAACAACTGGGTCATCCATCACCTCCTCTTCTATGTCATGTGCACCTTCCTCTGTGTCACCGAGTATGGTGGTATAGTGTGCGGGAAGGGGCACCTGAGTCTCATCAGGGTCAGAATCTGGCTCTGTACACTGCGAGGACAATGTAGTGCTCTGAGTGAATGTACCAGCAGAATCATCCATCAGCGGCTGTGCATCAGTGCACTCCATGTCAGATTCATCTTGGCCTGGGTAGTTCACCATTTCACTTGATAATCCAGGCATGGTATGTGAAAACAGCTCCATGGAGTAATCAGTAGTATGGCCTGCGTCATCCTTCAATCTTGGTTGGGGTGAAGGACACAAGGAAAGGTGTGGTTCATGAACATGAGCCTCCAATGCCGACTCAGTGCTTTTACTTTTTACAACTGAAGAAGAGGAGGCGATAGAGCTGGAGGCTGAGTCAGCAATGTAAGACAAAACTTTTTCCTGATGCTCTGCCTTTAAAAGCGGTTTGCCAACTCCTAGAAAACTAAGCGTTCGAGGCCTCATGTAGCCAGACGATGACGCAGGCTCAACACCTCCTGCATTCGGTCCTATTTTGCTCTTGCCACTACCATCAGATCCACCACCAACACCATCATTACCAGCTGCCAACCCCCGCCCAATTCCACGGCCTCTTCCACCAGCCTTCCTCATTTTTGGTAGAAATGTAGACAAAATCCAACAAACTACATAGTAATGTAAAACAAGGTACAAGGTGTCTATAGGACAGGGGAGATTTTGAATTTCTGCAGACACTTGTGGACACTGGACACTTTTGGATTGTGTGAGGCCCACTGAGTATCTGAGCGCTCTGTCACAGGCTCGATGGCAGAGCTGTGACCAAAGTGACTAGAGGATAAGGGAGATTTTGAATTTCTGCAGACACTTGTGGACACTGGACACTTATGGATTGTGTGAGGCCCACTGAGTATCTGAGCTCTCTGTCACAGGCTCGATGGCAGAGCTGTGACCAAAGTGACTAGAGGATAAGGGAAATTTTTAATTTCTGCAGACACTTGTGGACACTGGACCCTTATGGATTGTGTGAGGCCCACTGAGTATCTGAGCGCTCTGTCACAGGCTCGATGGCAGAGCTGTGACCAAAGTGACTAGAGGCTAAGGGAGATTTTTAATTTCTGCACACACTTGTGGACTCTGGACACTTATGGATTGTGTGAGGCCCACTGAATATCTGAGCGCTCTGTCACAGGCTCGATGGCAGAGCTGTGACCAAATTGACTAGAGGATAAGGGAGATTTTTAATTTCTACAGACACTTGTGGACACTGGACACTTATGGATTGTGTGAGGCCCACTGAGTATCTGAGCGCTCTGTCACAGGCTCGATGGCAGAGCTGTGACCAAAGTGACTAGAGGATAAGGGAGATTTTGAATTTCTGCAGACACTTGTGGACACTGGACACTTATGGATTGTGTGAGGCCCACTGAGTATCTGAGCGCTCTGTCACAGGCTCGATGGCAGAGCTGTGACCAAAGTGACTAGAGGATAAGGGAGATTTTTAATTTCTGCACACACTTGTGGACACTGGACACTTATGGATTGTGTGAGGCACACTGAGTATCTGAGCGCTCTGTCACAGGCTCGATGGCAGAGCTGTGACCAAAGTGACTAGAGGATAAGGGAGATTTTTAATTTCTGCACACACTTGTGGACACTGGACACTTATGGATTGTGTGAGGCCCACTGAGTATCTGAGCGCTATGTCACAGGCAGAAATTAGCTAGTGTATCACAAACTACAAGGTGTATGTAGAATTGGGCAGAATTGGAATCTCCCTAGAGTGCAGGTCTGTAAGAACGGAACATGTCCTCGACTTATTCTCACAGAGTGACTCACTGATAGCTTCACTGTGGCTGTGATAACAGCCATTACACGGTACTGTGTGAGGAGCGTACACCGCTGTATGGTGTGAAAAAATGCACGCTCAGTACCTCAGCAGGACAAAAAAAAAAAATTGTGATTGCTTTTAAAAAAGCAGTTTGCGGAGCAGTGGGTAAACAGCAATGCAGGAATGTCAGGAAGCCTTAGAAGGCAGCCCAACAACCAACACCACCGATACACCACTATATAGCCTCCCCTTGCACTGCACAGTGACTGGTGTGTTGTACAGGCAAAATCGCTAGCAGCAGAAGCAGTTTTTTTTTCTTCTTCTCAGCAGGACAAAAAAAAAAATTGTGATTGCTTTTAAAAAAGCAGTTTGCGGAGCAGTGGGTAAACAGCAATGCAGGAATGTCAGGAAGCCTTAGAAGGCAGCCCAACAACCAACACCACTGATACACCACTATATAGCCTCCCCTTGCACTGCACAGTGACTGGTGTGTTGTACAGGCAAAATCGCTAGCAGCAGAAGCAGTTTTTTTTTCTTCTTCTCGGCAGGACAAAAAAAAAAATTGGGATTGCTTTTAAAAAAGCAGTTTGCGGAGCAGTGGGTAAACAGCAATGCAGGAATGTCAGGAAGCCTTAGAAGGCAGCCCAACAACCAACACCACTGATACACCACTATATAGCCTCCCCTTGCACTGCACACACAGTGACTGGTGTGTTGTGCAGGCCAAATCGCTAGCAGCAGAAGCAGTTTTTTTGTCTTCTTCCCTGCCTAACGCTCTCCCTACAGAATCAGCAGCAACCTCTCCCTATACTAAGATCGGCAGAAGTAAGATGGCGGTCGGCGTGCACGCCCTTTTATACCCCCTGTGACGCCCACCAAAGCAAGCCAATCACTTGCATGCCCTTTTGAAAGATGGTGGTGACCCGTGCCTATGTCATCACGTTGCCCACAGTGTCCGTGGATCCTGATTGGCTGAAAAAGAGCGCAAAACAAACTTTTGAAACGCGACTTTGGCGCGTAAGTCGCCGACCTCGTGGCCGACCTCATCCTAGGGTCGGGTTTCGTTTCATGAAACCCGACTTTGCCAAAAGTCGGCGACTTTTTAATTTTTTCGACCCGTTTCGCTCAACTCTAGCCGCGACCAATCACTGCCGCGGCCCTGTACAAAAATAATATTAAAAAATAAAAAAAGTTATTCTCACCTTCCGACGGCCTCCTGTCTTCATTCCACGCGCCCGGCCTCACGTTCCCAGTAATGCTTTGCGACTTAGACCGCTGATGACGTCGGCCTTCTTACTCGCTCTCGCGAGAGTGACATCGGTCTTCTTTCTCACTCTCGCGAGAGTGACGTCATCAGCGGTCTAAGCCGCAAATCATTACTGGGAACGCGAGGCAGGGCGCATGGAAAGAAGACAGGAGGCCGTCGGAAGGTGAGAATAACTTTTTTTCATTTTAATTCTCTTTTTACAGATTAAGGCCTGTGCCTGCCGCTGATTGGTCGCGGCCTAGCGGTCGCGACCAATCAGCAGCAGGCGCAGCTTACCGTTACAAACAGCTGCGCCTGTCGCTGATTGGTTGTGGCCTGGCGGAGGCCTGGTGGCCGCGACCAGTCGGCGGCCTGCGATTTCAGTTACAGACAGACACAATAAGGCGTTTATATGTATAGATAGATTTTTAATGTGTAAACTATGCTACATATATACCTGTTATCCGGTGATACTGTACCCTTTCTGAACTTTCTACAATCTTGTCGAATCCATACTGGGCCTGAGACCGTCTGAGTCTGCCTCCTGATATATAGACATAGATTTGTAATGTGTAAACTATGCTACATATGTTATCCGGTGATACTGTACCCTTTCTCAACTTTCTACAATCTTGTCGAATCCATACTGGGCCTGAGACCGTCTGAGTCTGCCTCCTGATATATAGACATAGATTTGTAATGTGTAAACTATGCTACATATGTTATCCGGTGATACTGTACCCTTTCTCAACTTTCTACAATCTTGTCGAATCCATACTGGGCCTGAGACCATCTGAGTCTGCCTCCTGATATATAGACATAGATTTGCAATGTGTAAACTATGCTACATATATACCTGTTATGTGGTGATACTGTACCTTTTCTCAACTTTCTACAATCTTGTCGAATCCATACTGGGCCTGAGACCGTCTGAGTCTGCCTCCTGATTAGAGATGAGCGGTGTTCGAGTCGACCTGTTGGCCATTCGTCGAACTCGAAAACTTTGCTTAAAATTGTTAGAGGTTCCGTTCGAGAACGGTTCGTTCACCAAAAGCGTAACTTTATTTTCACATTAATAATGGTTTTAAATGTTAATAGACAGTTTCATGGCATAGTAGCGGTGTCTGGTAGCCAGCGGTGTAGTGCACCTATCAAGGAGCTACACCGTGTGTGTTTCTAATAATTTTTTACTGCATCTTGTCCAGAAAATCCTTTTGGGCCTTGTAGCACAGAGGAGCCCACCTGTGAACCTAGCTATGCTGCCTGTTTATGAAAGAACCAGTTTTTGACTGCATTTAGCCCAGTTAATACTTTGGGCCTAGTAACTTTGTCTGCTACTCAGCAGAGGAGCCAACCCGTGAACCAAGCTGTGCCGCCTGTTTATGTAAGAACCATTTTTTAACTCCATTTAGCCCAGTCAATACTTTGGGCCTACTACCTGTGTCTACTGCTCAGCAGAGGAGCCCACCCGTGAACCTAGCTATGCCGCCTGTTTATGTAAGCACTGCATGCTACTCAGCAGAGGAGCCCAGCTGTTAAGCAAGCTACAGCACCTGTTTGGACAATTAATTTTTTCACATTCTTTCTGGAATGCCAGTTAGGCCAAATTCCGGAATTCCGGTTGACCTGCACTTACTGGGAAATCCTCGTTCACGGGGAAGAATTGGAATCCCAGATAACCATCACTAACGGGGTTCAGCGGGTTATCCGCACCTGTAAGCGACACACGCTGGTCCTTTCTGTGTAGCGCGCATGCAGCCACTGACATGTAAAGGCATGACAGACCTGTTATTGCTCGATCTCGCGTGCCAGAGCCTCGCGTGTCCCTCTAGTAAGCTGGACGCGGACCGCGGGGTTATGCCGGAGTCTCATTCGTTAATGGAATCAAGCTGACAAATCGCTAGCACAACTAAAAACGGCCATGCACCACCAGCTGGAATGGTTGAGGTTGCTACTATACCACCTTACACGATGACAAAGAGGAAGATGCAGAAGAAAGTGCAACTTCCTTGAGCAGGTGGGGGGGCATACTCATGGGCGACTGCACTGGCACAGGGCACCTCATAGCACGCAAAAGTGTCTCTGCCGGTAGGGCCCACCCGCCATCAGACACACTGCCGTACTATGAGGGTCCCTGTGCCTTTTTTCGGGTTGAGTCGGGTTTCATGAAACCTGACTTTCTCAAAAGTCGGGTCGAACGAAATCGGCCGATTATCGTGAAAAGTTAAAGGCTGACTGAAACACGAAACCCAATGCAAGTCAATGGGGAACCAAGGTCGGCAGTGAGTGGAGGACAGGAAACACACCTTCAGTGCCCATTTTAATGCCAAAAACATCAATTCTTATTGCTTAAGCTTGTCAACCTTAATTTACTTTATAATAATAGTTAGGCATTGAAAACTGGGTGTTATTTGGCTAAAGTAGTGGGGGGGGGGTAGGGCTGGCTCCAGATTTTCGTGGGCCCTTGACCAAAGAGTGTCACTGGGCTCCTTTAACACATGCCACAATTCATGATCCTCTGATACAGCAGAGAAATAACGGTATAGTACAATGAAAAATACTTCACTTCTTACATCACATGACTGATATCCATTTTAAATTCTCCAATAGCTCCAAAAACGGACAGTATATTACTCCATACAGTATTATGGCCACCGCATAGTGCGCTATACAGAGTAATGAGATCCATATATTTCTCCATACAGAATCATTGGTCCCATATAATGTTCCATACAGTATATGATGAGCTCCACATAATGCTACAGTATATGTTGGTCCCCATGGATGAAGCTCCACTGTCTTGTGGGCCCAAATAATGCTCCATATATAATGGGTCCCATTTCTAATGCTCCAGTGTATAATGGGCCCTGTAAATGCTGCTCCAGTGTCTGATGTCCACCTTTGGAATGCTCCAGTGTATGGTGGGCCCCATATATGATTCACCAGAGTATAGTGCTCCCCAAAAATTGCTCCCAACCTTTAAAACAATTAAATAAGTTTCCTCGTTAGGGAATCCCTGTACTAGTCTGGACTCCTCGTCGTCCCCATCTTCCATCTCTCAGCACTTGGACTGTTTAGGCAGAGGGCGTACAGACGTGATGTCATCGCGCTCTCTGACCAGAATGTCACTGTCAGGAAACGCGGAAGACTTCACGGTGGTGGAGCAGGGAGAGGTAAGTATTTCAACTTTGCAAGTGCTGTGATCCTGAGCAAGCAGGGGGGGCCCACTCATTGGCATCGGCACTGGCACAGGGCCCCTCATAGTACGGCGGTGTGTCAGATGGCGGGCATAGTACGGCGGTGTGTCAGATGGCTGGCAGGTGGGCCCTCCCGGGTGGGCCCTCCCTCCCACCGGCAGAGACACTTTTGCGCACTATGAGGGGCCCTGTGCCAGTGCCATCGCCCATGAGTATCCCCCCCACCTGCTCAAGGAACCTGCACTTTCGTCTGCATCTTCCTCTTTGTCACCGTGTAAGGTGGTATAGTATGCGGGAAGGGGAACCTGAGTTTCATCAGGGTCAGATTCTGGCTGTGTAGAGTGCGAGGGGAATTTAGTGGTCTGGGTCAATGTACCAGCAGAATCATCTAGTAGTGGCTGGGGATCAGTGCACTTGTGGCGCCCCCAGGAGTACGGTTGCCACAGTGGCATTACCTTCCTTCTAGGGAGTGTGATGTCATGCTTGGGAGCAACGAAGGGTCTCTCTAGCAGTTAAACCAACACACAGCACAGTTCCCACTCCAGGCCAGCAGGGAGAGCTCTGAACCTGACTGCTGAGGAGCTGCTCTCTGTGGTCGGGAGGAGGGAAGTTAGGGCAGTCTGTGAAGGGAAGGGGAAGTGTGTGGATGTGAGAAGGGGAGCTGGAGGATGAGCAGAGTTAAGGCTCACTCCTAGCTGGAGCGCATGGTCCGGATTCCGGTCTCCGAGTTTGTAGGGACACTGACGGTCCTGCAGCAGAAACTGGAGGAAGTAGCATCTGTAAGTGCTCTGTTCCCAACTAAAGCTTGGAGGCCCCAGCAGCGACTTGTGTGAGCCAGAAGGAAAAGGCTACGGCTGCCTGCCATACGAGAAAGTTTCAAAAGAGAGTCAACAGGGGGAACTTCAGTGAACTTAGTACTGCGAGTACCTCAGATAAGCGCTAGAACGGAGGCCACACTACCTATCTGCAGACACAGAATTCCTAATTTGCTTCCAGACTGACCAACTCCTTCTCCATCTGTACTCTGGGTCCTGTACGGCACTTACCAAGTACAGGTAAAGGAACTGCATGACTGTGTCTGTCATCTTTCTCCTGCACCTGGCGCACGGCTCTTCTACATCCTGCACTGCACACCATCTACAAACTCTTTCATCTGCCCTGCGACTATGGCCTTACCTGTGCAGGGCTTCTACATCTTAGCTGTACCACAACATCTGTCCCAGAGAAGCGACACTGCAGCGCGGGTCAATCTGATCAGAAACCACAGGTGGCATCACGTATCATTCACCTATAAACGTTATTCACCCCTTTGCATGGATGCCCATGCCAACGAACCGGGTCAACACCACTGTGACACATCCCTCTGAGACACCGGCCCGGTACCGATTAACTCCACTGCCCTGGCTGGCCACCCACACCCGATGTCAGATTCATCTTGGACTGGGAAATTCACGATTTGACTTGATAACCCAGGCATGGTATGTGGGAAAGAGCTACATGGACTAATGTGAAGTGTGGCCTGCTGCATCATTCACTTTTGGTGGGGGTGAAGGACACAAGGAACGGGTTTCTTCCTGACCAGGAGCCAGCACTTGACGACTCAGTACTTGCATTTTTTGAAACTTCAGAAGAGGAGGGCATATTTGCTGGAGTCTGTTTCGGCAATGTAAGCCAAAACCAGTTCCTGATGCTCCAGCTTTAAAAGCGGTTAACCTACTCCCAGAAAAGCTAACCTTCCAGGCGTTCCAGAGCCAGACCATGACGCAAGAGCAACATGGCAGATGTGACAACCTACATGGTGAGTTGCAACATGTGCTACATGTTCACAGATCAACCACAAGAAGAATCCAACTTCACCTGCCAGAAGTGTAGACTAGCAACCCTTTTAGAAGAAAAGGTGCGCGGTCTGGAAGAAAGAATTGCAAGAAGACTATAAAGACATCTCCAACCACACAACTGACAAACCGATACCAAGGCCTTACAGATGACGAAGATGGTACACCTAAGGATGAGGCACTACCAGCAAACAAAAAAGAAAAGGGCACACAGCAACACCCAGAAGTGACAATAAAAAGTGCGGCCAAGAAGCGAAGAAGAGTGGTAGTGGTGGGAGACTCATTACTGAGAGGCACAGAAGCAGCCATCTGCAGACCGGACATAACTGCAAGAGAAGTATGCTGCCTCCCCGGTGCGAAGATCAAGGATGTGACCAACAGGATACCAAAGCTCATCAGTTCCAAGGACATCCACCCATTTCTTCTGATACATGTTGGCACCAATGACACGGCACGGAAGGACCTACCGACAATCTGCAAAGACTTTGAAGAGTTGGGGAAGAAAGTAAAGGAACTGGATGCACAGATGTTTTTTTCTTCTATCCTTCCAGTAGACGGGCATGGCACCAGGAGATGGAACAGGATCCTTGATGCGAACGACTGGCTAAGACGATGGTGCAGACAACAAGGATTCGGATTTCTGGACCACGGTTTGAATTACCTGTACGACGAACTCCTCGCCAGAGACGGACTACACCTCAACAAACCTGGGAGACACACATTCGCCAGAAGACTAGCCACACTCATCAGGAGAGCATTAAACTAGAAGAAGAGGGGACGGAAAGAAAAACTTTAGAAGATATACTGATGAATGATATGAGGTGCAGCAAAGAAGAGACAAGACAACATACTCGGAAGGGAGGTAAGAAAATTTCTAAAACAATCCACAGGGAGGAGATCGGAACAAAACAAAATTCTCTTAACTGCATGCTCGCAAACGCCAGAAGCCTAACAAACAAGATGGAAGAACTAGAAGTAGAAATATCTACAGGTAACTATGACATAGTGGGAATAACCGAGACATGGTTAGATGAAAGCTATGACTGGGCAGTTAACTTACAGGGTTACAGTCTGTTTAGAAAGGATCATAAAAATCAAAGAGGAGGAGGGGTTTGTCTTTATGTAAAGTCTTGTCTAAAATCCACTTTAAGGGAGGATATTAGCGAAGAGATTAGGATGTCGAGTCCATATGGGTCGAAATACATGGAGAGAAAAATAGTAACAAAATTCTCATTGGGGTCTGTTACAAACCCCCAAATATAACATAAATCATGGAAAGTGTACTACTAAGGCAGATAGATGAAGCTGCAACCCATAATGAGGTCCTTGTTATGGGGGTCTTTAACTACCCGGATATTAACTGGGAAACAGAGACCTGCGGAATCAATAAAAGCAACAGGTTTCTGCTAATATCAAAGAATAATTATCTTTCTCAATTGGTGCAGAATCCAACCAGAGGAGCAGCACTTTTAGACCTAGTACTATCTAATAGACCTGACAGAATAACAAATCTGCAGGTCCTCAGGCATCTAGGAAATAGCCACCATAATATTGTACAGTTTCACTTGTCTTTCGCTAGGGGGACATGTCAGGGAGTCACAAAAACACTGAGCTTTAGGAAGCCAAATTTTGACCAGCTTAGAGATGCCCTTAATCTGGTTGACTGGGACAATGTCTTCAGAAATAAGAATACAGAAAATAAATGGGAAATGTTTAAGAACATCCTTAATAGGTGCTGTTAGCGGTTTATGCCTTGTGGGAATAAAAGGACAAGAAATAGGAAAAACCCAATATGACTAAACAAAAAAGAAAGAGGGGCAATTAACAGTAAAAAGAAAGCATTTAAACTACTAAAGCAGGATGGCACCATTGAAGCTCTAAAAAACTATAGGGAGAAAAATACTTTATCTAAAAAACTAATTAAAGCTTCCAAAAAGGAAACAGAGAAGCATATTGCTAAGGAGAGTAAAACTAATCCCAAACTGTTCTTCAACTATATCAATAGTAAAAGAATCAAAAGTGAAAATGTAGGCCCATTAAAAAATTGTGAGGAAAGAATGGTTGTAGATGACGAGGAAAAAGCTAATATATTAAACACCTTCTTCTCCACGGTATTCACGGTGGAAAATGAAATGCTAGGTGAAATGCCGAGAGACAAAGAAAACTCTACATTAACCCCTTCGCACCCGAGCCTGTTTTTGCCTTCGTGACCGGGCCAATTTTTTCAATTCTGACCAGTGTCACTTTATGAGGTTATAACTCTAGAACGCTTCAACAGATCCTACTGATTCTGACATTGTTTTCTCATGACATATTGTACTTCATGATGGTGGTAACATTTTTTAGATATGATCTGCGCTTATTTGTTAAAAAAATCAAAATTTGGCGAAAATTTTGAAAATTTTGCAATTTTCAAACTTTTAATTTTTATGCCCTTAAATCAGAGAGTGATATCGCACAAAATAGTTAATAAATAACATTTCCCACATGTCTACTTTACATCTGCACAATTTTGGAAACATAATTTTTTTTTTTTAGGAAGTTATAAGGGTTAAAAGTTGACCAGCGATTTCTCATTTTTAAAACAAAATTTGCAACACCATTTTTTTTAGGGACCACCTCACATTTGAAGTGAGTTTGAGGGGTCAATATGACAGAAAATACCCAAAAGTGACATCATTCTAAAAACTGCACCTCTCAATGTACTCAAAACCACATTAAAGAAGTTTATTAACCCTTCAGGTGCTTCACATGAATGAATGAATGGAATATGGAAGGAAAAAATAAACATTTAACTTTTTTTCACAAACATTTTACTTCAAAACCATTTTTTTTTATTTTCACAAGTGTAAAAAGAGAAAATGAACTACAAAATTTTTTGTGCAATTTCTCCCGAATACGTCAATACCCTGTATGTGGGGCTAAACCACTGTTTGAGCACACGGCAGGGCTCAGAACGGAAGGAGTGCCATTTGACTTTTTCAATGCAGAATTGGCTGGAATTGAGATCGGATGCCATGTCGCATTTGGAGAGCACCTGATGTACCTAAACAGTGGAAACCCCCCACAAGTGACCCCATTTTGGAAATTAGACCCCCCAAGGGACTTATCTAGATGTGTGGTGAGCACTTTGAACCCCCAAGTGTTTCAGTAAAGTTTATAATGTAGAGCCGTGAAAATAAAAAAAATCATTTTTTTTCCACAAAAATGATCTTTTAGCCTCCAATTTTTATTTTCCTAAGGGTAACAGGAGAAATTGGACCCCAAAAGTTGTTGTCCAATTTGTCCTGAATACGTTGGTACCCTATATGTGGGAGAAAACTACTGTTTGGGCACACGGTTGGGCTCGGAAGGGAAGTAGTGACGTTCTGAAATGCAGACTTTGATGGAATGGTCTGCGGGTGTCATGTCGCGTTTGCAGAGCCCCTGATGTACCTAAACAGAGGAAATCCCCCACAAGTGACCCCATTTTGGAAACTAGACCCCCCAAGGAACTTATCTAGATGTGTGGTGAGCACTTTGAACCCCCAAGTGTTTCACTAAAGTTTATAATGTAGAGGCGTGAAAATAAATAAATCATTTTTTTTCCACAAAAATGATCTTTTAGCCCCCAATTTTTATTTTCACAAGGGTAACAGGAGAAATTGGACCCTAAGAGTTGTTGTCCAATTTGTCCTGAGTACGCTGGTACCCCATATGTGGGAGAAAACTACTGTTTGGGCACACGGTGGGGCTCGGAAGGGAAGTAGTGACGTTCTGAAATGCAGACTTTGATGGAATGGTCTGCGGGCGTCATATTGCATTTACAGAGCCCCTGATGTACCTAAACAGTGGAAACCCCCAATTCTAATTCCAACCCTAACACCAACACACCCCTAACCCTAATCTCAGCCCTAACCATAACCCTAACCACAAACCTAACACCAACACACCCATACCCTAATCCCAGCCCTAACCCTAGCCCTAACCCTAACCCTAGCCCTAACCCTAGCCCTAACCCTAACCCTAACCTGTGTACCTGCTTTTTTTTTCTTTACTTTTTTTTATTTTTGTGACAAGATCGCTGTCCTGCGATCTGACTCATAGTAATGCCACTTCTCCTCTGATCTCACACTGACAGATGATCAGAGGTGAAGCAGCGTTACTATGTGATAAGATCTCTGCCTGGCACATAGTAACATGACTTCTCCTCTGATCTCACACTGACAGATGATCAGAGGTGAAGCAGCGTTACTGTGTGACAAGATCGCTGCCTGGCACAGCTGTGCCAGGCAGCGATCAGCTGTGCCAGGCAGCGATCTAGTCACACAGTAACGCTGCTTCATCTCTGATCATCTGTCAGTGTGAGATCAGAGGAGAAGCCGCGTTACAATGAGTGAGATCGCCGGGAAACAAGCAGCTTTCCCAGCGATCGCTCCCATTGGCTGCTGTGACGCTGACGTCATCAGGACCTGAACCAATCAGGTCTCAATGACGTCGGGGGTCCCAGCATGCATTGTGCACCGGGATCCCCGCGTTGTAAGGTATGTGGGGGTCCCGGGGGGCACAAAACCGCCGACAGCAGATAAACGTCGGCGCTGCACAAAGCCCAGCAAGCGTCAACGTTTATCTACTGTGGGCGGTTGGGAAGAGGTTAAGAGTCACCAATCTAACCCAAGAAGTGGTGTGAAAC
Organism: Dendrobates tinctorius; assembly: GCF_039654945.1. NCBI lineage: Eukaryota > Metazoa > Chordata > Amphibia > Anura > Dendrobatidae > Dendrobates > Dendrobates tinctorius. Next base: position 7,216,023 of record NW_027361701.1, on the reverse strand, counting down.
CGGCTAAGATTAAAATAGATAAATCTCCGGGTCCTGATGGCATACACCCACGAGTACTAAGAGAACACAATAATGTAATAGACAAACCATTATTTCTTATATTTAGGGACTCTTTAGCGACGGGGTCTGTTCCACAGGACTGGCACATAGCAAATGTGGTACCAATATTCAAAAAGGGCTCTAAAAGTGTACCTGGAAATTATAGGCCAGTAAGTCTAACCTCTATTGTTGGTAAACTATTTGAAGGGTTTCTGAGAGATGTTATTCTGGGTTATCTCAATGAGAATAACTGTTTAACTCCATATCAGCATGGGTTTATGAGGAATCGCTCCTGTGAAACCAATCTAATCAGTTTTTATGAAGATGTAAGCTATAGACTGTGGTATTTCTTGATTTTTCCAAAGCGTTTGATACTGTGCCACACAAAAGGTTGGTACACAAAATGACAATGCTGGGTCTGGGGGAAATTGTGTGTAAATGGGTAAGTAACTGGCTTAGTGATAGAAAGCAGAGGGTGGGTTATAAATTGTATATTCTCCAACTGGGTCCCTGTGACCAGTGGGGTACCGCAGGGGTCAGTGTTGGGACCTATTCTCTTCAACATATTTATTAACGATCTGGTAGAAGGTTTGCACAATAAAATATCGATATTTGCAGATGATACAAAACTATGTAAAGCAGTCAATACAGGAGAAGCTAGTATTCTGCTACAGATGGATCTGGATAAGTTGGAAACTTGGGCAGAAAGGTGGCAGATGCGGTTTAACAATGATAAATGTAAGGTTATACACATGGGAAGAAGGAATCAATATCACCATTACACACTGAACGGTAAACCACTGGATAAATCTGACATGGAGAAGGACTTGGGGATCCTAGTTAATGATAAACTTATATGATAATGCCCAGTATCAGAGAACGAGACAAGGCGGTGACCATGGTCCAAAAACGCCTTGTGCATGGATTACCACTCCATATGCTAATCTTAAAAAGGAGAAAACGGAGTAACGGATACAAAATATATGCAAAAGTATAAATTTTATTAATACTCACATCAAGTGCTGACAAGTATACAAGTTGACTAAAATAGGGGGGATAAGCCCCAATGATACAACAATCAGGACAGACAAGGACAGGGTAAATAAAATGATACCAGTGCTCGAAATCTACATGGCACAACGTTCAGTCAGCCCATGGGCATTGCACATAACAGACATGTGTCTAATGGTAAAAGATAGTCAAATATGGCATACTCAATTAAATATGTATTGTACATAGTTGTACATGTCTAGAGCGCCAAAAAAAAAAAAAAAAAAACCATCCAGAGGGGTCAATGTGCAAGTCCAATGGACACTGAACATAAATGAATCAATGACATGTGGAAGGATTCTTACATAGTAAATAACATATGTATCAGCATATCAAAACTGCGCAATTGTGCCAGAGAGAACCCGGGAGACGACCCGCCCAGCGGTCCAAATGACCGAAGTGTGGAAACAAGTAAAGGCAGGCTGCTTACCGGGGAGCAGAGGAGGTGAAGGCCCATGCAACGACTATCTTTTACCATTAGACACATGTCTGTTATGTGCAATGCCCATGGGCTGACTGAACGTTGTGCCATGTAGATTTCGAGCACTGGTATCATTTTATTTACCCTGTCCTTGTCTGTCCTGATTGTTGTATCATTGGGGCTTATCCCCCCTATTTTAGTCAACTTGTATACTTGTCAGCACTTGATGTGAGTATTAATAAAATTTATACTTTTGCATATATTTTGTATCCGTTACTCCGTTTTCTCCTTTTTAAGATTAATGATAAACTTACCTGGAGCAGCCAGGGCCAGGCAGTGGCTACCAAGGCAAACAGGATCATGGGGTGCATTAAAAGAGGTCTGGATACACATGATGAGAGCATTATTCTGCCTCTGTACAAATCCCTGGTTAGACCGCACATGGAGTACTGTGTACAGTTTTGGGCACCGGTGCTCAAGAAGGATATAATAGAACTAGAGCGAGTATAAAGGAGGGCAACAAAATTAATAAAGGGGATGGGGGAACTACAATACCCAGAGAGATTAGCAAAATTAGGATTATTTAGTCTAGAAAAAAGAAGACTGAGGGGCGATCTAATAACCATGTATAAGTATATAAGGGGACAATACAAAGATCTCTTCGAGGATCTGTATATACCAAGGAAGGTGATGGTCACAAGGGGCCATTCTCTGCGTCTGGAGGAGAGAAGGTTTTTCCACCAACATAGAAGAGGATTCTTTACTGTTAGGGCAGTGAGAATCTGGAATTCCTTGCCTGAGGAGGTGGTGATGGCGAACTCAGTCGAGGGGTTCAAGAGAGGCCTGGATGTTTTCCTGGAGCGTAACAATATTGTATCTAACAGTTATTGTTAGGTTCTTTAGAAGGACGTAGATCTGGGGATTTATTCTGACAGAATTTTATAGGCTGAACTGGATGGACTAATGTCTTTTTTCGGCCTTACTAGCTATGTTACTGTTACCTCTTGCCTTAGCTGCTATTGTGCTTTTGCCACTACCAGCAGATGCACCACCACCATCAGTACCAGCTGGACCCCCACGCCCACATCCACGGCCTCTTCCACCATACTTCCAAATTTTGGAGAAAATGTACCCAAAATAACATCAGATATATGGTACTGTATCAGAAGCGTATAGCTCTATACAGTCAAAGGATAATTGTCAATCTCCCTATATATTTCATGAGTCACACAGAGATGCTCAAAGGCTCAGTATGGATTAGAAAAGAATATAAAAAGTAGAAAAAGGGTACAGTATCATCAGATACTAGGTATATATATATAGTATAGTTTAAACATTCTAAATCTCCGTATATATTTCAGGAGGCAGACACAGACGCTCTCAGGCTCAGTATGGATTACAACACAATATAAAAAGCCATAAAACGGTAATGGATCTGAAGTGTTCAGCTGTACACAGTGTAAGGGTCATTGTCAATCTCAGTATTTATTTCCAGAGTCAGAAACAGACTCTCACTTGGTCAGTTTGGATTAGACCAGAATATAAAAAGCAGTAAAAGGGTAATGTATCACAAGCGTAGAGCTGAATACAGTGTTGGGGTAATTTTTAAATCTACATATAAATTGCAGGAGTAACCCACAGACTCTCACACGCTCAGGATGGATCACACCACAATATAAAAAGAAGATCCGCAAGAAATAATCACATATGTGGGCCAATGTTCCAAGTGTCAATGATGTACTTAGAGTGGAGGGTGGAGGAGGACTTCCTGGCAGAAAGGGTACAGTATCACCAGATACCAGGTATATATAGCATAGTTTAAACATTAAAAATGTACGTCTATATATCAGGAGTAGTGTTGAGCCACCCCGCTAGTGTTCGAGTTCGGTTCGTCGAACAGGAGGCAAATTCGTTGAATGTTCGTCGAATGTTCGTCGAACGTTTGACGAACACCGTCGAACCCCATTGAAAACAATGGCAGGCAAGCACAAACACATACAAACACATAGAAAACAATTACTAAACACCTTAATAGGTGTCCCAAAGCAGACAAAATGCTCAGAAGACAAAAATAACATATGGAAAAGGGCAACTACATATTGAAAAGAGGTGGGGGAGTAAAAGGAGGAGGAGGAGACACAGATATAGGCGTGTCATGCCCATATAAAGTAAAAAAAGGCTGGACTAAAAATCTAAAATAAAAAATCTAAAATTCTAAAATCGAAGACAATCATATACCGTTGGACTTCCCACCATAAATTATGCCAACTGCCTATCGGGCGGCGTTATTCCCATGACCCTCCGAACAGCGTCCATGAAGGCATAGTGTTTGGTTTCCGGGGGCAGTATGGTTGCAAAGCTGAATCTTAAAGGAATGTCCAGAAGGGCACCACCAGGAGTGGAGCCTGCGGCTTAATTGGACTCCACACGGGCAACCTCAACCATGCCAGATACGGAAAAGATGGACAGATTGCAAGCTTTGTCGATTCTGTGGGTGGTGGTGCATGGCTGTTTTTTGTTGTGCTAGCGATTTGTCAGCTTAATTCCGTTAACGAACGAGACTCCGGCATGACCCCGCGGTCCGCGTCCAGCTTACTAGAGGGACACACGAGGCTCTGGCACGCAAGATCGAGCAATAACAGGTCTGTAATGCCCTTACATGTCCGGGGCTGCATGCGCGCTACACTGAAAGGACCAGCGTGTGTCGCTTACAGGTGCAGATAACCCGCGGAACCCCGTTAGTGATGGTGATCTGGGATTCCAATTCTTCCCCGCGAACGAGGATTTCCCAGTAAGTGCAGGTCAACCGGAATTCTGGAATTAGGCCTAACCGGCATTCCAGAAAGAATGTGAAAAAATTAATTGTCCAAACCACAGGTGCTGTAGCTTGCTTAACAGCTGGGTTCCTCTGCTGAGTAGCACGCAGTTCTTACATAAACAGGCGGCATAGCTTGGTTCACGGGTGGGAAACTCTGCTGAGTAGCAGACAGTGCTTACATAAACAGGTGGCATAGCTAGGTTCACGGGTGGGCTCCTCTGCTGAGCAGTAGACACAGGTAGTAGGCCCAAAGTATTGACTGGGCTAAATGCAGTCAAAAACTGGTTCTTTCATAAACAGGCGGCATAGCTAGGTTCACGGGTGGGCTCCTCTGCTGAGTAGCAGACACTGTTACTAGGCCCAAAGTATTAACTGGGCTAAATGCAGTCAAAAACTGGTTCTTTCATAAACAGGCGGCATAGCTAGGTTCACAGGTGGGCTCCTCTGTGCTACAAGGCCCAAAAGGATTTTCTGGACAAGATGCAGTAAAAAATTATTAGAAACACACGGTGTAGCTCCTTGACAGGTGCACTACACCGCTGGCTACCAGACACCGCTACTATGCCATGAAACTGTCTATTAACATTTAAAACCATTATTAATGTGAAAATAAAGTTACGCTTTTGGTGAACGAACCGTTCTAGAACGGAACATCTAACAGCCGAATTTTAAGCAAAGTGGTCGAGTTTGACGAACGGCTCGAACACCGCCCAAAACAGCTCGAATTTGAACTTGGCCAACAGGTCGACTCGAACACCGCTCATCTCTAATCAGGAGGTAGACTCAGACGGTCTCAGGCCCAGTATGGATTTGACAAGATTGTAGAAAGTTGAGAAAGGGTACAGTATCACCGGATAACAGGTATATATGTAGCATAGTTTACACATTACAAATCGATGTCTATATATCAGGAGGCAGACTCAAACGGTCTCAGGCCCAGTATAGATTCGACAAGATTGTAGAAAGTTGAGAAAGGGTACAGTATCACTGGATACCAGGTATATATAGCATAGTTTAAACATTAAAAATCTCCGTGTATATTTCCGTAGTCCGATAAAGACACTCACAGCCTCTGTATGGATTAGACAAGAATCTAAAAAGTAGAAAAAGGGTAATGTATTCGAAGCGTACACCAGTATACACTGTTGGGGTATTTTTCAATCTTCATATATATTTCGTCTCAGTAAGACAGTCCAGACTCTCCGCAAGAGGAAACAAGATGGATACAAGTACAGACGGAAAGTCGAGTGATTGCAGAAATTTGGGAATTACTAATCAATGGAAAAACTCCCGGGAGAATTCTCAGAGGCGATGCTGACCCTCAATTACTTTGTATGTGGAGACAGTGAAAACAGTTCTTGTGAAGAAAGGTTTGCTGTATCGCAGTACCGTGGATCCCATCACCGTTACTCATCTCCATCAAATTGTGATCACAGGGAGAGATGTAAACATTGTCCTCACTGCCTATCAAGATCTGTCAGGTAACTTTGGAGTGCAAAAGACAGAAGCCACAGGCCGTAGGATTGGCATGAGAGGACACATTTAAAAATGTGGGCAGGAATATCATACGTCTGTGAGTCGGAAAACCGTGAAAGCTGATGATAAACCACCACTGTATCTCATTGTGAGTTGACGTCCATAACAAATGGAAGCCTTTGATCATCTGAAGATAGAGCCCAGCAGGACAGGGCATAGCTACGTCTTAACCATCATCTATCAGTTCACCAAATTTGTATTGGCAGTCCCAGTGAAGGATTTAACAGCCCAGACTACACAGCGGTGGAGCAGGGAGAGGTAAATATTGCAAGTGCTGAGGCCCTGAGCAAGCAGGGGGGGCCCACTCGTTGGGGTACTGGCACAGGGCCCCTCATAGTACGCCGCTGTGTGTGACGGCGGGTGTGCACCCCCACCGCCAGAGACACTTGATTGTACTATGCGGGACCCTGTGCCAGTGCCGTCGCCCAAGGGTGGGCCCAACCACCTGTCCAGGGCAACGGCACGCGCACGGGTGCGTGCGCCAGGTGGTGACCCCGGCCCTGGGGGGAGGCAGCCCAGTTAGGGAGGTTGAAAAAATGGCATATGTTGATGTTGGACATTCAGCAGCTGAAAATGGAGGAATTGGAAAAGTCCGAGGAAGAGGACGACAAAAGCGATCCATTTTTCCGGCAATCTACGTGTCAGCAGGGGAAGGTGGGACAAAATCCTTTGAAACCCATGCATGGTTCATTTTAATGAAGGCTAGATCATCAACATTTTGGGCCGACAGACGGGTCCTTTTTTCTGTCAGGATTGATCCAGCAGCACTGAAGACCATTTCGGATAGCACACTAACAGCAGGGCAAGCAAGCTCCTGTAAGGCATATTGTGCCAATTCAAGCCAGGTGTCCAGTTTACAGGCCCAATAGTCAAAGGGGAATGACCTGTGAGGGAGAACATCGATATGGGAGGAGAAGTAGTTTGTAACCATAGTTGACAACTGCTGTCTCCTGTCACTTTCAATCGATGCAGTATTACCAGTCGTGTGAGCGGTACTTGAAAAATCAGTCCAGGTCATGAAACCCCTGTGTCCAACGCCACTTCGGCTGTGTGCACCACAAACACCTCTTCCATGTTGCCCCCTACGGCTTGTGGGAGAACCATCACCGCTGCTGTGTGCTGGGAATGCCTCAAACAAATGGTTTACCAGAGTTGCTTGTTTGTTAGCCAATATTAGCTCTAGGTTCTCCTGTGGCATGATGTTTTGGAATTTGCCTTTATAGCGTGGATCCAGGATGCTGGCCAACCAGTAGTCGTCATCGTTCATCATTTTGGCAATGCGGGGGTCCCTTTTTAGGATCTGCAAGGCATAATCATTCATGTGGGCCAATGTTCCAGGAGTCAATGATGCACTGCGAGTGCTGGGTGGAGGAGCACTTTCTGGCAAATTAACATCCCTCCAGTCACACACAAACCATGTACCTGACCTTGCCACGCCAACATTTTCTCTTGCCCCCTGAGAAGCATCCTCTTCCCCTAAATAATCATCCCCATCATCCTCCTCCTCCTCCTCTTCCTCTTCTTCCTCCACCTCATCCAGGAGAGTTCCCTGAGCAGACAATGGCTGACTGTCATTAAGGCTTCCCTCCTCCTTTTCCTCCTCGGCTGCAGATGCCTGCTCCTTAATGTGCATCAAAGTTTGCATGAGCAGACGCATAAGTGGGATGCTCATGCTTATGATGGCGTCGTCTGCGCTTACCAGCCATGTGCATTCCTCAAAACACTGAAGGACTTTACAGAGTTATTTCAGCTTCGACCTCTGCACACCAGACAACTCCATGTCTGCCTTCAAACTGCCTGCCCGTGTATCCTCCCACAAATGCATTACAGCCTGCCTCTGTTCGCACAGCCTCTGAACCATGTGCAGGGTGGAGTTCCATCTTGTTGCAAGGTCGATAATTAGGCGGTGCTTGGGAAGGTGGAGCAACCGCTGCTGCTTCTGCATACGAATGGAGTGTACGGGCGACCGGCGGATGTGCGAGCACAGTCTTCGCACCTTATGGAGCAGGGCTGTTAACTCCGGATAATTATTGAGGAAGCACTGCACCACCAAGTTCAAGGTGTGAGCCAGGCAAGGTATGTGTCTGAGTCTTGAAAGGGCTATGGCTGCCACAAAATTCTGGCCGTTATCACTAACTACCTTGACTGCCTCAAGATGTAGACTTGATGTAGACCATGACTCAGTTTGTCGCTGCAAGTAGTCGGCCAGTACCGCCGCGGTGTGTCTGTTGTCACCCAAACACATCATCTTCAACACAGCCTGCTGAAGCTTACCACTAGCTGTTCGATAGTGGGACACCTCGTGTGCAACACTGGCAGCTGCGGATGGATTGCTCGTGCGACTGCGCTCTGTGGATGAGCTTTCGCTTCTGGAGGAGGAGGAGGAGGGTCGAACGCCTACAGCCAACTGTTTCCTATACCGTGGGCTAGGCAGCACAGTCCCACCGCCGCTGTCCCCTGTGGACCCTGTATCCACCACATTAACCCAGTGCGCAGTGATGGACATGTAACGACCCTGGCCATGCCTACTGGACCATGCATCTGTTGTGAGGTGCACCTTTCCACTCACTGATTGCTTGAGTGCATGGACAATGCGGTCTTTCACATGCAGGTGGAGGGCTGGGATGGCTTTTCGAGAAATGAAGTGCCGAATGGGTAGGTCATAGCGTGGTACTGCGTAGGCCATGAGCTCGCGGAAAGCTTCGCTTTCAACCAACCGGTAGGGCATAATCTCTAACAAGATTAGTTTGGCAATATGGCCGTTCAAACACTGTGTACACGGATGTATAAGAGGTTGAGTACTTTCTTGTCCTACTCAGAGTCTCTGGTAGGGTGAGCTGGACTTGAGAGCTGCATATGGTGGAACTAGCGTTGGACATGGCGGACTGAGAGAGGGTTGGTGATGGTGTTGGTGGTCTTGCTGATGGCCTAGATTCAGTCTTTCGTAGCAATAAAATTGTGATTCCCTGACTGCTTTGGCCTTGCGACGACACCTCAACATTTGCTGCTGGTGGTGTGCTAACCGGTGGGCTTACAGTGGGGGAAGCGATGTTGCGTTACTGACTACCTTCATTCGGAGCATGTACACATGTGGTACATGAGGTTTGGTAGTCTGTCCACGCTTGCAAGTGCATGGTGGTTAAATGTCTAAGCATGCAACTGGTATACAAATTTCTCAGATTTTTCCCTCGGCTAAAGGTCTTTGCGCACTTCTTACAGATAATCTTTGCCTGATCATTAGGATTTTATTCAAAAAAGTGCCACACTGCACTCTTCCTATTATGGAAGACATTTTGAGGCCTTGCACGCGGTGCTAATTTGACCGTCTGGCCAAGCTGTCCTGCAACTCTTTGGGTTTTTGTAACCCGTTTTTGGACTGCTACGGGCCTGCCAGATAACAGCTGTTGCGATGTCGATGCCTGCTGCAGATCCTCCTCCTCTTCTGAGCTATTGGCAGCGGCACCCTCTTCCCCCAATGGATGCCAATCTGGGTCAACAACTGGGTCATCCATCACCTCCTCTTCAATTTCATGTGCACCTTCCTCTGTGTCACCGTGTAAGGTGGTATAGTATGCGGGAAGTGGCACCTGAGTTTAATCAGGGTCAGATTCTGACTCAGTACACTGCGAGGACAATGTAGTGCTCTGAGTGAATGTACCAGCAGAAAAATCTAGCAGTGGCTGTGCGTCAGTGCACTCCATGTCCAATTCATCTTGGACTGGGGAATTCACGATTTGACTTGATAACCCAGGCATGGTATGTGAAAAGAGCTCCATAGAGTAATTTGTAGTGTGGCCTGCCACATCCTTCACTTTTTGTAGGGGTGAAGGACACAAGGAAAGGTGTTGTTCCTGACCAGGTGCCTCCACTGACGACTCAGTGCTTTTATTTTTTGAAACTTCAGAAGAGGAGGCGATAGAGCTGGAGGCTGTGTCAGCAATGTAAGCCAAAACTTGTTCCTGAAGCTCCGGCTTTAAAAGCGGTTTACCTACTCCCAGAAAAGGGAGCCTTCGAGGCCTTGTGGAGCCAGAAGATGATGCAGGCTCAACACCTTTTGCCTTAGGTGCTATTGTGCTTTTGCCACTACCAGGAGATGCACCACCACCCCCATCACCATCAGTACCAGCTGGCAACCCCCGCCCACTTCCACGGCCTCTTCCACCATACTTCCTCATTTTTGGAAAAATGTACCCAAAATACCACCTGCTATATGGTACTGTAAAACAAGGTACACGGTGTATATAGTATTGGGGAGAATTTGAATCTCCCTATAGATTTTAGGAGGCTGAACTATTATCTCTGGATTATCTCTATTATTATCTTGATGTGTATCTCCATGAGTTCATTCATCCTCATTTTTCAGTCTTCTACTAGGCATTGCTCCTACTGGCCAGTTTCCTACTCCACACTCATGAGGGGCAATACTCAGAAACAGCTGTCTGTGGATGGATACTATGTTTTGGCATAGGTGGTTTCCTTCATTGGAGACTGCCCTTCCCGTGGTTTTTCCTTCCCGGGGAAAGACCTGGCTAGTCATTGCTTGCGTTGAGAAACATGTGATGGTGTCTCCGCGGCTTGTGTTTTGCATATTTTTGAAGTATTATCTCAGGCCCACTATAGATTACACCTCAATGTAACAGGCTGAAATTGACTGGTGTATGACAAAGTACAAGGTGTATATATAGTATTGGGAAGAATTGGAAGCTCCCTAGAGATTTTAGGAGGCTGAACTACTATCTCAGGCCCACTATAGATTACACCTCAATTTAACAGGCTGAAATTGGCTGGTGTATGAGAAAGTACAAGGTGTGTGTCAGGGTCCTGACAGCACCGGCGTACAGCCTCCGCTAAGCAGGGACTCACCCGCACCATAGGAACCCCTGGGGACAAGAACAGCCGGAAAATAAAGATGCACAGGACCTGAATGTAGAAGTTTAGCAAGCCGGCATAGGACTTAAGGTCATGTGAACGGTCATGTGACTGCAAGGGGGCAGGGCTTAGCATCCTGCTTTCAGAGAAGGTAGAAAACTCAGAGTCAGGCAAAGCAGAGGTCAACCACAATACAGGCAAGCGAGGTACAGGAGGGATAAACAGACGGAAGCTCAGACAAAGCCAAAGGTCGTACACAAGATATCAGTACAGTACCAGGGATGAGACAGAACGGATAGTCAGGGCCAAGCAGGGATCAAAAACCAAAAGGACGTAGAAGGTATCAAACAGAATCCAAAGCAATATCCAGAGAACAGACCGAGTGATACACAGAGAATCAAGCAACCAGAACACAGCACTAACACACTCAGGGGTCACCACACAATGCCAAGGGCGAAAGTATAACTGACGGGGGATGGGAGCTTCCTGAGGCTATAAGAAGCCTCCCCAGAACCAATGAGAGGCCACCATAATAGGTCCCAGGTGTGCAGGTAAGAAATCAGAACATTAACCCCAGAAGTGCCGGTCACCCAGCACTGGTATCATGACAGTGTGTATATAGTATTGGGGAGAATTGGAAGCTCCCTAGAGATTTTAGGAGGCTGAACTATTATCTCAGGCCCACCATAGATTACACCTCAATGTAACAGGCTGAAATTGGCTGATGTATGACAAAGTACAAGATGTGTATATAGTATTGGGGAGAATTGGAAGCTCCCTAGAGATTTTAGGAGGCTGAACTATTATCTCAGGCCCACTATAGATTACACCTCAATTTAACAGGCTGAAAGTGGCTGGTGTATGAGAAAGTACAAGGTGTGTATATAGTATTGGGGAGAATTGGAAGCTCCCTAGTGATTTTAGGAGGCTGAACTATTTTCTCAGGCCCACTATAGATTACACCTCAATTTAACAGGCTGAAATTGGCTGCTGTATGACTAATTACAAGGTGTGTATATAGTATTGGGGAGAATTGGAAGCTCCCTAGTGATTTTAGGAGGCTGAACTATTATCTCAGGCCCACTATAGATTACACCTCAATGTAACAGACTGAAATTGGCAGGTGTATGAGAAAGTACAAGGTGTGTATATAGTATTGGGGAGAATTGGAAGCTCCCTAGAGATTTTAGGAGGCTGAACTATTATCTCAGGCCCACCATAGATTACACCTCAATGTAACAGGCTGAAATTGGCTGATGTATGACAAAGTACAAGATGTGTATATAGTATTGGGGAGAATTGGAAGCTCCCTAGAGATTTTAGGAGGCTGAACTATTATCTCAGGCCCACTATAGATTACACCTCAATTTAACAGGCTGAAAGTGGCTGGTGTATGAGAAAGTACAAGGTGTGTATATAGTATTGGGGAGAATTGGAAGCTCCCTAGTGATTTTAGGAGGCTGAACTATTTTCTCAGGCCCACTATAGATTACACCTCAATTTAACAGGCTGAAATTGGCTGCTGTATGACTAATTACAAGGTGTGTATATAGTATTGGGGAGAATTGGAAGCTCCCTAGAGATTTTAGGAGGCTTAACTATTATCTCAGGCCCACTATAGATTACACCTCAATGTAACAGGCTGCAATTGGCTGGTGTATGACAAAGTACAAGGTTTGTATATGTGGCGCCCCCAGGAGTATGGTCGCCACAGTGGCTTTGCCTTCCTCCAGGGGAGGGTAATGCCAGGCTTGGAGGCAATGATGGGTCTCTCTCACAGTCAATCCATACATGCAGCACAGTTCCACTCCAGGCCAGCAGGGGGAACTTTGAACCAGGATTAAGGGGAGGAGTGCTTTTTGAGGGCCAGGAGGAAGGAGTAGGGAGTTAGTCTGCGGAGGGTGAAGTGTGCAGACGTGTAGAGAGCTGCTGGAGGTTGAGCTAGGAAAGGAGAGCTCCCTCACAGTGAGAGCGCAAGAACTTGAGCCTAGTCTCCACGGCTGTTCGGATACTAACAGTCCTACAGCAGATACCAGATGAGTAGGAGGCTGCAAATGCCCTACTCCCATCTAAGACTTGGGGCACAACAGCAACTGAATAGAGAGCCAGGACTCAGGAGAAGGGAGTCCTCGAGAGAGGCTACAGCTGTCTGCCATACGAGTAGAATTGTTGGGAACATCTGACAGGAGGAACTTCAGAGTAACTTAGTACTGGAGTACTTCATTCAAACAAGCGTTAGGAAGGAGACTGCACAGCCCGTCTGCTGAGAGAGACTCCCTGAATTGCTTCCAGACTAGCCTGCTCCGTTACCATCTGTAATCAGGACCCTGGACTGCAGTTATCAAGTAAAGGTACAGAAATTGCACCCCGCTGTGTCTTGTCTGCTTCCTACCTTTCCGGCACTGCTACATCCCCGTGCCAACCACATCTACACTGCCCTGGGACTATAGCTTCACCTGCGGGGAGCTATTACATCTGTGCTGCACCATACCATCAGTCCCAGCGGATCTGTCTGCAGCGTCGGCTTAACATCTCCCTTGCCAAGCACCACAGGTGGCGTCACGAACTATTCCATTCCTTTAACTACATTCCCCCATTGCTTGGGCGCCCAGGGCCACGGTCCAGGTCACCGCTGCTGTGGAACATCCCACTGACACTGGCTGACTGTGTTTGTGCAAAAAGACTGTGTTTGTGAAATTGACGCCAATAGCCGCCATTACCGCACTGCTTGGCGCGCGTGGGAAGAAAGAGGCAGGCCTTCGTGGGCGGAGCCTGCCGCAGAGCATGAAGAAGCGAAGTGCCACGCGGGAAGAGAGGACAGCGCGCGAGAGAAGGAGGAGCTGAGGCCTACAGCCCGGAGCATCCGGCCTGTGAAGCAGCCGCCGGTGAGCTCACATAACCCCCGGCCCTGGCTAACGTTAACTAGGGGGGACGATGTCCGTGCCAAACGGCGATGCAGCGGCAGGTGCCGTTGTCAACCCCTCAGTAGCGCCAGGAGGAACGTCTGCCACAGCGGTCTCCATAATGCCGCTGTCTATGCCCTATATACCGGGAGCGGCCTGGCTACCGCAGTACTCGGGTGAGTCGCATTCCCTGAGTGAATTTAAAGAGAGACTGTGCAGTTTGTTTAAAGTATACCCTCTGTCTGAAAGCCAGAAAGTGAATATCCTGATTGGACAGCTAACGGGTGCATCACAGAGAGAGGTGAAAGCCTGGCAGGACACTGATAAAGAGACTGTTGCAAAGATCCTGGCCAAGCTGAGGAGCACCTTTGACACCTGCACTGCAGCTGAAATCAAGATGAGGTTCTTTGGCTGTAAACAGAAGGCGCAGGACCGTATCAGGGACTATGCTCTAAACCTGCAGGAGGAGCTGCGAGCAGTTAAGCAAGTTGATCCTGATAGTGTGAAGGAGGAAGATAAACTGTTAAAGGAGCAGTTCATTGACGGACTCCTATCCAGTACCCACAGAGGACAGTTGCGTATTATAACCCTGCAAAACCTTGATCTGGAATTTGCTGATTTTAAGGACAGGGCTATTCGGGTACTGCAGGAGTCCACTGATAGCCGTCCAGCGCCCCCTAAGCGCCCAGCGATCACCTACCATCAGGAAGCAATATCTTTTCCTTCCATCCCTGTGGAGGCTGATGCACAGACTCTGGATAAAGATCCAACTGAGGAGCTGCGTCTTCAAGTCCAGGAGCTGACCAAAGGGATGGCTGCACTTACTAAAATTGTGCAGTCCCTACAGGTGTCCTCCAAAGAAATGATCCAGCTTGCTTCCAGTCCAGAGGATGTCCCGTGGCTCCGGAGGAGGAGAGCCCCGCCACTTCGAGGGAGGAACAACGATCGCTATGACCAGGATGGACGTCCCATCTGTCGTCGCTGCTACAAAGCCGGTCATCTTGCAAGATATTGTCCTTTAAACGAGCAACCCCTGGGGCAGAGGGCCAACCCCCAGGAATAGGATCCCCCTGCCCAAAGAACTGGAGAGCCAAGTATGTGGGAGGGAGACCAATCCTTCCTGTGGTGATTGACGGCATCCTCATGAACGCTTTGCTGGACACTGGCTCCCAGGTGACCACGATGCCGTACATTCTGTACAAGAGGTATTGGGCTGATTCAGAACTTACCCGTGGCCCAACTGACGAACTGACAGTAGTTGCTAGTAATGGTCAGTGTTTACCGCAGATAGGATGTAAAGAAATTACTGTCAAAGTGGGGCGGGTAGAGCTAAAGTCTCAAGGTTTAATAGTTGTTGATATTGACCGACGTGAATGCAATCCCATGATGACTCTTGGTACAAATGTAATTGAAAACTGTCTGTCCGAGGTTATTGTCTTGTTGCAACAGGTGGCTAAGACTGCTGGTTCCGGAGAGCAACGAATCCTGCAGAAGGAGATCCGAGCCCTGATGCAAAGGCAACAGGTAGAACTCTCTGGCGGAGAGATTGGCAGCGTCAGAGTGAGTGATGCTTTTCCCATTGCAATACCCCCCAGATGTGAAATGTTGGT
Source organism: Dendrobates tinctorius (assembly GCF_039654945.1). Classification (NCBI taxonomy): domain Eukaryota; kingdom Metazoa; phylum Chordata; class Amphibia; order Anura; family Dendrobatidae; genus Dendrobates; species Dendrobates tinctorius. The sequence continues at coordinate 7,200,777 of NW_027361701.1, read as the reverse complement.
TTGGTGTCAGGCAGCTATAGGTCTTAGAGGGAGAGATTACCAGGCATTGGTAGAACCAGTATACTCCGAGAGCAGGCCCATTGTCCTAACAGCCAGAGGAGTGGTTGATGTACGAAAAGGGAGAGTACCTGTACGCCTTTTGAATTGTGGGAAGAGGAAGCCTCAATACCTCGGTACGCCACAGTTGCTAAGCTGCTCACCGTTAATAACAACTCTTTGCAGGCAGCAGAACCCTTGGTCTCATCCGATCAGGTGGGGGACAATGGCTCTGTGAAGCAGCCAGATGAGTGGTGTCAGCAACTGCAGGTGGGAACTGACTCTACACCTTCATACCAGAAAAATGGGGTTTACAGAGTGACACAAGAGTATGAGCGGGTATTCAGCAAACACCCACTAGATTTTGGGCAGGCAAAAGGGGTTCAACATCATATCCCCACTGGAGACCATAAAGGAGAGGTACAGACCTATACCCCCAACACAATACCAGTGTGCTAAGAGTATGTTGAGAGAGATGAAGGAGACAGGGGTCATCAGAGACAGTTGTAGCCCCTGGGCAGCTCCAATAGTGTTTATAAAGAAAAAGGATGGTACAATGAGAATGTGTGTTGATTACAGGAAAATTAACAGCATTACACATAAAGATGCCTACCCATTACCTAGAATTGAGGAATCATTGGCTACACTTAAAACTGCTAATTATTTTTCCACCTTAGATCTCTCTAGGGGGTATTGGCAGGTTCCCGTGGCAGAGGCAGACAAGGAGAAAACAGCATTTACCATTCCAATGGGTCTCTGTGAGTTCAATTATATGCCATTTGGGCTCTGCACTGCTCCAGGAACATTTCAACAACTGATGGAGTGCTGTCTGGGACACATGAACTTTGAGACAGTCCTGTTGTACCTGGATGATGTCATTGTTTTCTCCAAAACCTATGAAGATCATCTGGAGCACCTGGCTGAAGTGTTTGAAGCTTTGTCCAATTTTGGCCTGAAGGTGAAGCCCTCCAAGTGCCACCTCCTGAAGCCCAAGGTGCAGTACCTCGGTCATGTGGTCAGTGCAGAAGGTGTGGCACCAGATCCTGACAAGGTCACAGTCATCCGGGACTGGCCGAAGCCCAGCAACCTTCATGAAGTACGCCAATTCCTTGGACTGGTAGGCTACTACCGAAGATTCATCAAGGGCTTTACTGAAATAGCTACCCCTATGCAAAATCTCCTGGTGGGGCAGTCCAAGAAGACCAAACAGTAAAATTCCACCTTTGAATGGACTGAAGAGTTGGAAAGGTCCTTCACCAGATTGAAGATGGCTCTCACAGGAGACGAAGTTCTGGCCTACCCAGATTATGACAAACCCTTTGTGCTGTACACAGATGCCAGCAACATGGGACTAGGAGCAGTATTGTCGCAGGTACAGAATGGGAAAGAAAGAGTGATCTCCTATGCCAGCAGGAAGCTGCGCCCCACTGAAAGGAACCCTGATAATTACAGTTCTTTCAAGCTGGAGTTCCTTGCCACAGTCTGGGCTGTCACCGAAAGGTTCAAACATTACCTAGCCTCTGCCAAGTTCACTATCTTCACGGACAACAATCCGTTGATGCATTTGGACACTGCAAAACTAGGTACACTGGAACAGCGATGGATGGCTTGGCTATCAAACTATGAGTTTACCATCAAGTACTGGGCAGGGCACAAGAATGCCAATGCTGATGCGCTGTCCAGAATGCCTAACCTACCAGATGCCGGAGAAGACCCTGAGGCTCTTGAAGAGATAGAGCTACCTCCCTTCCACCGGCCACTTGCGGCCCAGCGTGCTCAAGGAGTGAGGAACCGACGGTCTGGCTTGAAGGAGGTCACCCTGAATCCATTGCCCCATCATGACTGGGCAGAAATGCAGGATAGTGACCCTGCAGTCCGCCTGGTGAAGAAGCGGCTGACACGAGCTGACTCACGTCCAGAGTCGGATGCTCCTGAAGAAACTCAGCAGTTGTGGAAGGAGAGAGGCCGGCTGTTCATTTATGAAGGAAAGCTGTGTCGGAGGAGTATCAATGCCCGCACTCATGAGCTGGTCTGGCAGGTGATAGTCCCAAAGAGAGAGGCATCAATCGTCCTGGAAGCATACCACAATGGAGCTGGACACTTCGGATGGAAGAAGTTGGAAGTATTGATCCGAGAGAGGTTCTACTGGGCTGGTATGAGGAAAGCTATTGAGAGGTGGTGCCGGGAGTGTGGACAATGTAACCTGCGCAGAATGGATCGGGACAGCCAGAGAGCTCCCCTACAGCCAATCATCACCAAACAGCCCCTTGAGTTGGTAGTCCTGGACCATGTGAAGCTGGTTCCAAGCCGGTCAGGCTGCATCTTTGCACTTACCATTGTGGACCACTACTCAAGATTCCTGGTAGTTGTGCCAGTCAAAGATCAAACTGCTAGGACAGCAGCCAGAGCATTCCAACAGCACTTCTGTAGACCACATGGGTATCCTGAAAGAGTGCTGACAGATCAAGGTCCAGCTTTCGAGGCAGAAGTTTTCCAAGAATTCTGTAACCTGTATGGTTGTAAGAAGATCCGGACAACCCCGTACCACCCACAGACCAATGGCATGTGCGAGAAGATGAACCAAGTAGTGATTGACCTCCTGAAGACTTTGCCCTTGGAGGAGAGGAATCTGTGGCCAGAGAAGTTGCCCGATCTGGTGGACCTCTACAACCATATTCCCATGAACTCTAGCAACTGTACCCCAGCCTATTTAATGAGAGCCAGACCTGGTAAGCTGCCTATTGATTTGGACATGGGAGTCCTGACACCTAAAGTAGCATCCCCAGATGCTGATTGGGACACGGAGAGGCAGCAACAGTATCGGAGAGTTCAAGAATGCGTGGAGAGGAGTCTTGCTCAGGCAAGGCAGAAGCAGGAGAAGCTTTACAATCAAAATGCACCTGCCGTTCCTTTGTCGCCGGGAGAGCAAGTCTTGAAAAGAAACAGAAGATTGCACAAATTGGATGATCAATGGGAAGCTGAACTTTATACCATTCTGCCCTCGAATTTTGATAATACTAAGGTATGCCTTGTTAGTAAAGATGGAGGAGAGACCTCAGCAGCGGTATCGAGAGATCATTTGAAGTTGTGTCCTGACCAGTTGAAGGAAAGGAAAGAAGAACCAGATAACATCCAACCCATAGTGGAAGAAGAGAAGGTCAGCACAGTGCTTGGAGAATTCCCTGCGAATTGGACTAAAGTGAACGATGCTATAGTGGTGCCAGTGTTGCTGTTTCCCCAATTGGTAGCACAGGAAGATGTGACTCAAGAGAATCAGGAAAATCAGGTAGCAGATGCCACACCAGCAGTGGAGCCAGAGAACCCTTGCCCTTCCAGTGGTGAACCTGTTGTGCCCCTGGTGAGTCTAAGAGTTCACAGTCAGTCTAGTATCCCTGTGTTTCATAGAACCCCCAGTAGTGTATCCAGTACATTACCCACTACACCAGTCTTACGCAGGTCTATCCACATTACACAAGGGATACCACCCATCAGATATAGTATATAGGTAAATGTAAATGTTTAAATTGTGTGTGTAAATATGTAACAGTTTTTCAAGCTTTGTGCCTAGAGGTAACCTGTAAGAGTTTCCTTTGGAACTTTCCAGTTTTGTTTTATGGACACTGAACCACAGGACTTGTGTGTGGTCAAAAACTTTCACCATTTGCCCAGGAATGGACCATGGACATTGATGCTTGGACTTGCCATCATAGGACCATTTTTGAAGCACTTGGTTTTTGTACATTTTTCATTTTTAAATCTTGTACAATTGTTAATGTCTAACTGTTTATATGTTATTCATGTTTTCTTTTGTTCAGCCCAGGAATGCTGACTTGCACTAGGGGGGAATTTTGCGCCCCCAGGAGCATGGTCGCCACAGTGGCTTTGTCTTCCTCCAGGGGAGGGTAATGCAAGGCTTGGAGGCAATGATGGGCCTCTCTCGCAGTCAATCCATACATGCAACACAGTTCCACTCCAAGCCAGCAGGGGGAACTCTGAACCAGGATTAAGGGGAGGAGTGCTCTCTGAGGGCCAGGAGGAAGGAGTAGGGAGTTAGTCTGCGGAGGGTGAAGTGTGCAGATGTGTAGAGAGCTGCTGGAGGTTGAGCTAGGAAAGGAGAGATCCCTCGCAGTGAGAGCGCAAGAACTGGAGCCTGGTCTCCACGGCTGTACGGATACTAACGGTCCTACAACAGATACCAAAGGAGTAGGAGGCTGTAAATGCCCTACTCCCATCTAAGACTTGGGGCACAACAGCAACTGAATAGAGAGCCAGGACTCCGGAGAAGGGAGTCCCCAAGAGAGGCTACAGCTGTCTGCCATACGAGTAGAATTGTTGGGAACATCTGACAGGAGGAACTTTAGAGTAACTTAGTACTGGAGTACTTCATTCAAACAAGTGTTAGGAAGGAGACTGCACAGCCCGTTTGCTGAGAGAGACTCCCTGAATTGCTTTAAGACTAGCCTGCTCCGTTACCATCTGTAATCAGGACCCTGGACTGCAGTTATCAAGTAAAGGTACAGAAATTGCACCCCGCTGTGTCTTGTCTGCTTCCTACCTTTCCGGCACTGCTACATCCCCGTGCCAACCACATCTACACTGCCCTGGGACTATAGCTTCACCTGCGGGGAGCTATTACATCTGTGCTGCACCATACCATCAGTCCCAGCGGATCTGTCTGCAGCGTCGGCTTAACATCTCCCTTGCCGAGCACCACAGGTGGCGTCACGAACTATTCCATTCCATTAACTACATTCCCCCATTGCTTGGGCGACCAGGGCCACGGTCCGGGTCACCGCTGCTGTGAAACATCCCACTAACACCGGCCCGGTACCGAGTACCCCACAGCCCTGGGAGGGCGACCCAATTTGGCGTCACGAACAGGATTACGGAGCCCAGTATCTCCGGGTCCTGTGTGCCATAGACTGTGTTTGTGCACTGGCTGAAATTGGCTGGTGTATGAGAAAGTACAAGGTGTTTATATAGTATTGGGGAGAATTGGAAGCTCCCTAGAGATTTTAGGAGGCTTAACTATTATCTCAGGCCCACTATAGATTACACCTCAATGTAACAGGCTGAAATTGGCTGGTGTATGACAAAGTACAAGGTGTGTATATGTGGCGCCGCCAGGAGTATGGTCGCCACAGTGGCTTTGCCTTCCTCCAGGGGAGGGTAATGCCAGGCTTGGAGGCAATGATGGGTCTCTCTCGCGGTCAATCCATACATGCAACACAGTTCAACTCCAGGCCAGGTACCGAGTACCCCAAAGCCCGGGGAGGGCGACCCATATATAGTATTGGGGAGAAATGGAAGCTCCCTAGAGATTTTAGGAGGCTGAACTATTATCTCAGGCCCACTATAGATTACACCTCAATGTAACAGACTGAATTTGGCTGGTGTATGACAAAGTACAAGGTGTGTACATTGTATTGGGGAGAATTGGAAGCTCCCTAGAGATTTTAGGAGGCCGAACTATTATCTCAGGCCCACTATAGATTACACCTCAATGTAACAGACAGAAATTGGCTGGTGTATGACAAAGTACAAGGTGTGTATATAGTATTGGGGAGAATTGGAAGCTCCCTAGAGATTTTAGGAGGCTTAACTATTATCTCAGGCCCACTATAGATTACACTTCAATGTAACAGGCTGAAATTGGCTGGTGTATGACAAAGTACAAGGTGTGTATATAGTATTGGGGAGAATTGGAAGCTCCCTCGAGATTTTAGGAGGCTGACAATGATGCTCTCAGTCCAAGTATGGCAGCAGGCAGCCTAATAAGCAGGACTGCTGCACACAAAAGTGTGCAAAAATGTACGTTTGGTAACTGTGCAGAAAAGAGGAAGAAAAGTATTTTTGCTTTTAAAAAAGCAGTTTGCACAGCAGTGTGCAAACAGCAATGCAGCTGTCAGGGAGCCTTATAAGGCAGCCTAATAACCAACAGAGCTGATGCACAAAAATTATAGCCTCACCTGTCACTGCACACAAACTCTTGTGTTGTAAGTGGAAATCGCTACCAGCAGAAGCAGTTTTTTGGTTCTTCTTCCCTGCCTAACGCTCTCCCTACAGAATCAGCAGCAGCAGCTCTCCCTATGCTAAGATCGCCATAAGTAAGATGGTGCACGCCCTTTTATAGCCCCTGTGACACCACACAAAGCAAGCCAATCATTTGCATGCCCTTCTCAAAGATGGTGGTGACCGCTGCCCATGTCATCGCGTTGCCCACAGTGTGCGTCGTCCATCATTGGCTGAAAAAGGGTGCTGGAAGCATCATTTGAAACGCGACTTTGTCGCTCTGGTTGCCAACCTCGTGGCCGACTTCACGCTATGGTCGGGTTTCGTTTCATGAAACCCAACCTCAGCGAAAGTCGGCAACTTAAGAATTTGACCGACCCGTTTCGCTCAACTCTACCCAGCTGTATTAACTATGTGCTGTGACTCCTCTTGGGAATCAATCACATCAAAGGATCATGACAAGGCATCCACGTTAACATTCTTCTCTGAAGGACAAAGGAGCAAAAAACAAAAGATTTAACCATTGGGTGGACTGCAGAAAGGTTAAACTCTTATGATCCATGTATATTATAACTGAGGAGCTAGCACCTTCCAGTAGATGTCACCATTCTTCAAGCGCCATGTTATTGGCCAGTAGTTCACGATCCCCAATAGTACAGTTTCACTGTGCTGGTGATGACAGCTTACAGAAAAAAACACAGGAGGCAGGCTTCCCAGAAGATGTTCTTTGCAGAAGGACTGCCCCAGCACTGAAAGAGGAGAAATCCACTTTCAGGAGAAATTGCTTGTTTTGTTTTCAATGTTTTATCTATTAGTTAACATAGAATGATTGACGACAATTAGCATGCAAAATGGGTCAGAGACAAATCAAAGGAACCATACATCTTTGGTCAATGCATCCACAGAGCTAGAAGAAAAAAGAATTGACTCATTCTTTGCATAGAAGAAAACAAAAACAAAAAACGGTTGTCACTTCATTTGAATTAACTAACTAGTAACATAAAAGTGAAGATAAGGAAGGGGTCTGGCATTAGGAGGGAGTAGTTTGGGGGAGTATGGAAGGCCCATTAGTAGTAGAAATGTAGTTTATGGTTATATGTAAGGTCTTACAAAGACAGAGAGAGAAAATTGTCTTCTATAAGATATCCATAGATTCCAGACATCTAAGAAGGAAAGATGATCATTTTTGGAGAGTGCTGCCAATTTTTCTACGTGGTAGAGTTGGTCAATTTTTTGGGTTAACTGATTCGTGCTTGGAATATTTGGCGAATGCCAAAATGCAGGAATGAGTAGCTTACCGGCCGATAGAATAAAGTAAGCAAGATTAGATATGAATTTATTATTTGGAACTGTTGGTAGGTTTAGGAAGATATGTTTGTGTTTTAAGGAGATACGAGTATGTAACACTTCCGTCAGCGTGTGAGAGGAGATGTGTACCCACAAGTGATTATTTTATAGTTGTTCTCTTGTGCTCTGACACATTGTGAAGGGCCATGTGAGTTTTTGTAAATGAGTTTAGTTTGGGATGCGTCAAAGGAGAGACCTAGGTCCTTCTCCCATTTCATCAGAAATGCTCTTTTTGGAGGGGAATCTCCTATTAGAAGGGTGTTATAAAGGGGGAAAGCACTTTTTTGGGGGCTGTTATCTGGGAGCATAAGGATTCATATGCAGTAAGTGGTCTTGTTGGGTCCCCAGCAGACATAATATGACGCACAGTCTTCCTAAGAGATTCATAGTGAATAAAGGTGTAGTTTGACAAAGTAGGGAGTGCCTTTAATTCCCAGAAAGACAAAAAGGTACTGTACTTCCTCTGTATAGCTGATCAAGCAATGGAGATGAATCCGGAGGTATGGATTGTACTAGGTCATGGGCCATAATATCTGAGACCCTGGATAATGGGCAGGGTGATGGAGACAGATATGAAGCAACGGAATACCAACAATTGGTCATTGCCCGGGTAAGGAGGTTTGGGAATGATACTTTATGTGCAGGGGCTGGTGAAAGAATAATTGAACGCAGTTGTATAGGTGACATATGCTCCTCTATATAGAGCCAAAGTTTCTCTCTAGGTTTCCTGACCCAGTCAATGGTTCTTAACAGCATGGCTGCTAGATAATAATTAAGAATATTAGGAGCCCCCATACCGCCACACCTACAGGAGAAATTGCTTTGTTAAGATTGGAATGGTGCAGCACCGGAGCTCTCATGAAAGCATCTTTCAAGTGCTTTAAGGCCAACACGGTCGACCCAGACTAGAACATGGCATTAGCCCCCTTCTTGGTTAAGACGGAGATGGGTTCTGTCAGGGATAACAACCGGAGAGATCACGCAGATCCTTCCACTGCCAACAGTTTGTCAGGGAGACTCAACTCAGCTGCCTCCAATCATCAGGACAATGACGTAATTGACTGACGAGTGATGAGTGAGGCTGTTATTTCCCTACTAGTACAGTTATTGGGGAACTCAGTGAGTGTATGGTATATACACCTGGAAGTTAGGGCAAATCCACTCAGCGCTCTGGTTCTGACGCCAGGCCTCTCTTAAAGGGATCCCCAGTATGGAAGTTAGGACCGTTCCACTCAGCACTCTGATTCTGACTTCAGGCTGACAGGATGATGTGGGATATTAGTTGTAGTTGTCCAGTGTCTCTGGCTGATGGGATGATGTGTGATATTAGGAGTAGTAGCCCAGTGGCTCTGGCTGACAGGATGATTTGGGATATTATGGGTAGTAGTCCGGTAGCACTGGCTGACGGGATGATGTGGGATACTAGTGGTAGTTGTCCGGTGGCTCTGGCTGATGGGATGATGTCCTTAATGGAATAAAATTCTTGGACTTGTGTGCGCTGCTTAACAAAGTATCACATCCAGGTTGTGTAAAGAGTTTAACCATTTATTTCCCAACGTGTTTCGAAGTACATTACACTTCTTCCTCAGGGGATGACATGAATGAACAAATGGAGCTGTCTTCATCCCCTGAGGAAGAAGTGTAATGTACTTCGAAACGCGTTGGGAAATAAATGGTTAAACTCTTTATACAACCTTGATGTGATACTTTGTTAAGCAGCGCACACAAGTCCAAGAATTTTATTCCATTAAGGATTTATATGGGCGGTCACGGAGTGGACGTTTGGATGTGCAGCAAGCTGACAATTGATCTATATGCCTTAATCTCTCCTGGAAAGGGTGAGTAGATTTCTGTTATTTCTTCCAATAATTACCCGGATAAGACCCTATTGCGCTCTCTCTTTCCTATAGTCTGTACATATTGATGGGATGATGTGGGATATTAGGGGTAGTAGTCCAGTGGCTCTGGCTTATGGGACGATGTGGGATATTATGGGTAGTAGTCCGGTAGCTCTGGCTGATGGGATGATGTGGGATATTAGTGGTAGTTGTCCGGTGGCTCTGGCTGATGGGATGATGTGGGATATTAGGGGTAGTAGCCCAGTGGCTCTGGCTGATGGGATGATGTGGGATATTATGGGTAGTAGTCTGGTAGCTCTGACTGACGGGATGATGTGGGATATTATAGTGAATGTGGCTATGCGGAATGGGCAGGGCTCTACACTCAGCTTTATATATATATATATATAGATATAATCATTATAATTTGTTATAACTAACCGTAGCAGTTACGATGCCCGGGCAGCGCCGGGCTCTTCAGCTAGTCTATGTATAAAAAATGAGTGCATGTAGATGTGAGTGTGTATCAGCCATGCCCACTCCACATAACAACCAATCACTAAGCATCTTTCATTTCACCAGAGCTGTTTAAAAGAAGCTGAGCTGTGATTGGTTGCTATGAGCAACAGTTTTCCTTGTAGACAGTTGTGGTAACTGAGGCCTATTATTCTTATCATTTCTATGGTATTATCGTCCATCTGTAAAGCTGGAAATAACACAATTTATTACCATGCTGACACAGACCACCCTCTGACACAGACTGCAGGGGGAGCCCAGCATCACATAGGATAGGATTAGATACATAGCTCAGCAGACTGTATCACACAGGATAGGATTAGATACACATCCCAGTATCACACAGGATACGATTAAATACACGGCTCAGCAGACTGTATCACACAGGATAGGATTAGATACATGGCTCAGCAGACAATTGTTTTTTATTTTTTATGTACCATGTTCAGTATATGGTAAAAGGGACCTATCAATATGATTCTCCATGTTAGTACAAGTGCGCCAACCCCATAGCATCTAAACCAAGAGGTTAAAAATATGTAACTCAAACACTATCATACTACAGAAATCAGCAGATCCCAATGTTAGTCCCTACCGGGATTATTTTAACCGGCGTCAGCAAAACACCTAGACGTGGAACTCCTGAGGTGAGTCTTAAATTACAAATAGCATACAGCCTAATATTATTAGACCTTGCAAGCTATTATCTGTGATTACATGTGATATAACAAATAAAAGAAAAAGACAAGAAGTTATGATCGTAATAGAACATATTCTGCTTCCCGTTTCCCGGCTTGTTCACCCTTCCTGTCTGACCTCTCTGCTCCTGACCTTGACTACGTACTGTATATCAAGCCTGTGCTGCCTTCCCTGACCTAGGATTATATGACCACATGTTTGTCTTTTGCCCTCCTATACTGCGTACCCGCGCCTCTGGGGATGGGCTCCCGGGGACGGCGCTGGAGTAGTACGTCATGTCAATCGTTAGCCCAGACTATCCTCACCATCAAAAGCCCTAGTGAATACCTGGTAAACACCTAGTCATGCCCCTGCAGGGTAAGCACGGCCTGTAGCACAGTGGGTCCACACCAACCAGCATTACATTACGTTTGGGCCATGAACTCCCCTGACAAATCGGAATCCAGGGATCCTAAGTCAAGTATACAAGTATTGTACAGAGAGGTCCATTCTCAGCATGAGCATCAGCTCCAGTTGATGCTAAACATCAATGTGGTGACAACTATGCTGCAGAGTCTGTCCATGTCCACCACTATGTCCACCTTTCTTTCTGCTTGTACAATGTCTGGCCAATTCTCGTCCTGTCAGTTAACCTCTTCTGAGGGAGCCACCTAATGCATGAGGTTCTAATGGAACTCTGAACTCCAGCTTCCACTTCTGTCCCGCTACGATGGAGACCCCAAAGAGAGCCTTGATTTCATCAATCAGTGTCAGATCCATTTCACAGTCCGTGCTCACCTCTTTTCTTCAGACCAGTCTAGGATAGCGTTTATGGTCTCTCTGCTGTGTGAACAACCTCTGTCCTCGGCAAACCCTATTTGGGAGCTTGGAAAACCAGAGACCCACAATGTTGGAAGGTTCGTGCAGATGTTAAGAGTGGTATTTGGGTTTCCAGGGGCACCTGCTCTGCAGCTTCATCCTTGTCTCTAAGTCAGAGTATGGATACCGTCGCTCAGTATGCTTTACACTTCTGTACCTTAGTGGTGGAGCTGGATTAAAATAAGAGGCCCTTGTAGCAATTTTGTAGCAAGGCCTGTCTGCTGGCAGCAAAGATGAGTTGGCTGGCAGAGATCTACCATCCTCGCTGGATTCCCTTATTCACCCAACCACAACTATAGTTCTTCGCTTTAATGAGCGAGCTCAGGAACAAGCTTTCAGCATCTCCTCATAACAGAAGACAGCCAAGGCTGACTTCAAAACTTCCAATTCCATTTGCTACCGCAAGTCACACCAGCAGCCACTGAACCGATGTAGATTGTGTGGGCAGATTCTCTTGGAGGTCGTGCTGGGGCAGTGCTCCTGCAAAGAGTTTTTTTCTCCAAACTGTTTTCGACGGCTTAGCTAAATAATACTATTGGAGATTGTGAGCTTCAAGATCTACTGGAGGGTGCCAATGCTCCAGTAATAATATACACCTTCCTACAATCCACTCACTGATTGAATCCTCATCAAGCCAGGTGGGCATTCTTCTTCACTCGTTTTAACTTCTCACTATACTACTATTTGAAAAAGCATATACTGTAGGAATTAATAATTACAGAGTGAACATATATAATCCCTATAAAACTATTTTATTTCATACTGTCAGGGTCCTGACAGCGCCGGCGTACAGCCTCCGCTAAGCAGGGACTCATCCGCACCGTAGGGACCCCTGGGGACAAGAACAGCTGGAAAATAAAGATGCACAGGACCTGAATGTAGAAGTTTAGCAAGCCGCCATAGGACCTATGGTCATGTGAGTGGTCATGTGACTGCAAGGGGGCGGGGCTTAGCATCCTGCTTTCAGAGAAGGTAGAAAACTCAGAGTCAGGCAAAGCAGAGGTCAAGCACAATACAGGCAAGCGAGGTACAGGAGTGATAAACAGACGGAAGCTCAGACAAAGCCAAAGGTCATACACAAGATATCAGTACAGTACCAGGGATGAGACAGAACGGATAGTCAGGGCCAAGCAGAGATCAAAAACCAAACAGACTTAGAAGGTACCAAGCAGAATCCAAAGCGATATCCAGAGAACAGACCGAGTCGTACACAGAGAATCAAGCAACCAGAACACAGCACTAAGGCCTCTTTCACACATCAGGTTTTCGCCGTCAGGCGCGATCCAGCACTTTTGACAGAAACCGGATCCGGCGAAATGCAATGCCGGATCCGGTTTCCCCCCCATTGACTTGCATTAGAGCCGGATCGAGCCGGATGGCCATGTGTTTCATCCGATTTTCGCCGGATCCGGCAATGTGACGCGATCCGGCGTCTGGAAAAAACGGCTACTGTAACGTTTTTTGTCTCCGGCGAAAAAGCCGGACACGCCGGATCCGGCGTGTCCAGCTTTTTCATACAATCAAAGCCTATGAGCGCCGCAATGCGCCTGATCCGGCGACAGCCGGATCCGGTGGCCGGATCCGTTTTTTTTGGTCTGAGCATGCTCAGTAGCTCTGCCCACAAGACATATATAAAAGCAAGACAGTGGGACCCACAGCCACACCCAACATGCCACCCAAGAAAGCAACCAAGCGCAGGAGAAGGCAGGAGACCACTGCAGCACCACCACCACCCCAAATGGAGCAGCAAATGGAACATGCTGAGGAGGGGAGGCCAGCAGCAGATGAGAGACGGTAATTATCAAATCCCCCATTCCTCCAAACTAGGGCCATGGAATATCAAGATATTGATTGGCCCTTTGTTTCTCTTTATTCAACAGCCGCCCAAGAGATGCAGCAGCAGAAATGGCAGCACTGGCAGCAGCAACAGCAGCAGCAATACCCACAGCCATGGAGTCTGGCCATGAACAGGACAGCACATCTTCTTCTGGGAGCCCTCCCTCGCATCGTCAGCATTTGACGGTAAGTTTTTATTTCCAAAATCCATCATCTCTGTAATATATGTCTATTCATTGCCTTTTATTTCAAAACAGGAATCACAAGATGAAGAGGAGCTCCCAGAAGAAGAAGGAAGGGGTGGACAGACACCTGGAGTGGGCTCACAATTGGTAAGTTTTTGGCATCAAACGCAGAAACACAACATCACACTACACACAACACATAGAAATCAATGTTCTGCAGACCACACACAGCAAACAAATGCCAACATCCAAAGACCTAACATTTTTTGTTTTCTTCTCTAGTCTTCCCAATCTGGTGCTCGCAAATGAAAGGGGATATAGTGGGAGACCAATCAATATTGTATGGTTGGTACATACACCACCCCAGACTATATTATAGCAACAAAGTCATAAAACTAATCAAAAAATAAAACAACAACACATGACCATAGTCCTAGCAGTAAAAAATATATATTTATTTAATAATACCATAAAAACAGGGTTAATTAGTAAACAGGCAAAGCATCAAGTATATATAATCATGTAATTAGAAATTGAAGGGTCAGCTACCATAATCTTGAAAAGAGGTTACATATGTGTGTAGAATCCCATACATCAAAAAGTATATAAAAAATATATTAAATAAATGTGACCACTGGAAACAGTGTACAAAATCATGATATGCTCATGAACCAATAATGTTGCATAAAAATATATATATATATATTAGTGCCATGAAAATATGTGATTATAAACATATGTTACCACAACAACATACCAATGAAATAAAGTGCAACATGTGTGCAACCAAAAAACACAATTAATATAATTACTAAAAAATAATAATAAAGTGCAAAGTGCAACAGTGTCCAGCAGGGGTTGCTACACACAAATAGAATTATGATCTTGTGACCATGAACCCCTTAAAAAGTGAGAGCATATAAAGGCGCAGTTCGGAGATAGAAACACCGCAGGTATTATTAGAACAATCAGAAAACAGAAAGGTTGCTGCCAACAACCAAACTATACTATTAAATAGTTATACCTGTGGATTATATAAATGCTCCTGCACGCCAAAGGTAGCTACCCTTCCCCAATCTGGTGCTCGGCCAAGAGGTCCTCGCAGTGCCTCCCAGGGTCGTCGGCTACAGCAACGCGGCGGTCACCAGCGTGTAAGTATAAATATTTTTGCTTTGTTTTTTTGGCTTTTTTATTTCATTTCTTTTGTGGAGGCTAATTATGTTATTTTTGTCTTTTTCTTTAACAGCCTTCACAGCGTGCTCCCGACTCTGACGGTGAGGATGGAGGACTCGATGTGGACCACCTCATCGATCTCGTCAGAGAAAGGGAGCCACTCTGGAATATGGCTGACCGCCGCCACGCTGACCTGATCGTTACCCGACGACTCTGGGAGGAAATCTGTTCGCTCCTTGTGGACCGCTGGGAGGACCTCGATGCTCGGGCCCAGATTAAAGAGCGTAAGTATATACAGTACCGGTTGCTTGATGTAAACCAGTGTTTCTCGAACTCCAGTCCTCGTGGTCCCCACGGATCATGTGTTCAGGATTTCTATTTACTATGGAAATCCTGAAAACATGACCCCTGGGGACCATGAGGACTGGAGTTTGGGAAACACTGATGTTGTATACTAACCACTTTGTCCTTTCTCGTTTCAGGGCAGAGAATTGTGAAGCGGTGGCGGTCTGTGAGGGATCGTTTCAAGAAGGAGTTCAATAAAGAGATGCGGGCCCCGAGTGGATCTGGAGGACGCAGGAGCAAGTACAAGTACGCCCAAGCCCTGTCGTTCCTCCGGGATACAATGGTCACCAGAAGGTAAATATTACTCACCACATGTGACAAAAAAATGTTTAGATGTAAATTTTTTTTTTCAGCCAGGGCCATACCATGTCACTATTTTAATTGTTTTTTTTTTCTCTTTATTCCACAGCACGGTGAGCAGCACTCGGGAGCCTGCACGATTGAACCCTTCTGAGGCGATCCCTGAGGAGACCGGCACCGAGGGACACTTCGACCGCCCCGGTACATCTGCACCTTCCCAGCCTTCCCACACATTCGACCCATCTGTCCCATCCACCAGCACAGGAGCATCGTGGCCGCCTACATTACATGAAGCTGCTGGTGAGGAGATCGCTTTCCCTTTACCCCACCCTTCTGCCCCTGCCACCTCTAGTACACCTGCGGGTACTGGGCGGCAGCGGCAGAGGGGTCAGGAAAAGACTTATGCGCCAGAGTTCTTGCATCTGAATGCATCTTTCCAGAACTGTCTAAAAGTCTTGTCAGAGCAAATCTCCGCAGGCTACCAGCAGATCAACTCCAGCATTCTGGAGGTGAAGACACTTCTGCAAACCATGCATTCAGAAGCAAGATCTTCGCCAAACCACACCTTTTTCAGGTCTGTTGTGGAGCGCATGGAAACGCTCTCTCCTGCCCAGCAGATGCATGTAATGCATTCATGCCACGCTGCTCTCCAGCAAGTTACCTCCCAACCTCCTCCTCCCACCACAGTAGTTCCTCCACCTGCACCCCCTCCAGCCACTTTCCATCCTCCCCCTCCTATAACATCTACACCCCCTCCAGCCACTTTCCATCCTCCCCCTCCTATTACATACCATCCACCTCCCCAGCACCAGCAACCTCCCCAGCACCAGCAACCTCCCCAGCACCAGCAACCTCCCCAGCACCAGCAACCTCCCCAGTACCAGCAACCTCCCCAGTACCAGCAACCTCCCCAGTACCAGCAACCTCCCCAGTACCTGAAAACTCCCCAGTACCAGCAACCTCCCCAGTACCAGACATCTCCCCACTTCCAGCAACCTGCCCCGTACCAAACTCCTTCCCCATACAACTTGCCATCAACATCATCTGCTCCTACAGTCCCTGCCCAACCCTCCACTCCACCACCCACCAACTCTTCTGCCTCCCACATGTCCACCCATTCTGTAGTTTTTTCCACACCTTCACCTTTAACTGTTCCTTCCCCACCACGATCCCAGTCCTCTCTCCACACTCCCAGTGTCGAAGTGTCCCGCAGCCCCTCCAGCAGTATTTCCACCCCACACTACACAGATTTATAATGTGTGTATTTAAATAAAAATGACCAGTTTTATGGTTTCAAAGCTTTATTAAAAAAGTTTATTAAAATTTAAAAAAAGTTTACTAAAAAAAACATTTTTCAATAAAAGTTAAATTATTTTACACTGGTTGTCTGTCATTTCTTTCTGCGGCGAAAAAAGTTAAATACAGGGTATTTAAAAGGTAAAACGATGCCTGATGCGCTGCTGTCTCGCTCTCTCCTTCTCCAGAACAATCACCCTCAAACGATTCGCCTCCGCTGTAAAATCCGCCAAATTCTTCAAATTATTTCCAATCACAACATCCATCTTCGCCAGTAACTTGCTCTTCTCTCCAACCTGCACTTTCTACTCTACAACCTGTCAAAGAAGGGCTGTAGGAACATGCTATATATAGTTTTCCAGTAGCCAATCCCGTTCGGAAGGCCACAAGGGTCAATTTTAAAAACCGGATCCGGCGTAATCCGTCGAAAAACGGATAGAAAAACGGATGAACCGGATGAGACGGATCCGGTTTTGTCTGTCAAGAACAAGATGGATCTGGCAGAAAACCGGATCCGGCACATCAGGTTTTACAAAACATTTGCCGGATCCGGCATTCCGGCACGATGCCGGATCGCGCCTGACGCCGAAAACCTGATGTGTGAAAGTAGCCTAACACACTCAGGGGTCACCACACAATGCCAAGGGCGAAAGTATAACTGACGGGGGATGGGAGCTTCCTGAGGCTATAAGAAGCCTCCCCAGATCCAATGAGAGGCCACCATAATAGGTACCAGGTGTGCAGGTGAGAGTCTGCACTGAAATCAAAAAATTAACCCCAGAAGTGCCGGTCACCCAGCACTGGTATCATGACAGTACCCCCCTCTCAACGGGGGGCCTATGGACCCCCAGGGTTGCCCTGGTACCTAGCATGGAAAGCCCGAACCAGACGATCCGCATGCATCAACCGGGCCGACACCCAGGACCTGTCCTCCGGCCCATATCCCTTCCAATGAACTAGGTACTGGAAAAACTTATACCTGCCTTGAGTCCTAGATATACACTGCTGGACTTCTGCTCATGTATCTTTTAACTGCTGAACAGAGTCCTCAGCCCCAGGGCACCCCGAATGCAGACGAGAAAACTCACCAAAATGAGGACTGAACCCATAGTTGATCAAGAAAGGGGACATACCAGTGAATTGACTCACCCGACTATTGAAGACAAATTCAGCCAACGGCAGTATATCACACCAGTCATTCTGTTTAGCAGAAGTCAGACATCTGAGGATCTGTTCCAGAGACTGATTAGTGCGTTCCGTCTGACCATTACTCTCAGGATGGTATGCAGACGAAAAGGACAGAGATATCCCTAATTTTTTGCAGAAAGCATGCCAAAACTTAGCCACAAACTGCACACCACGATCAGAAATCACATTCAGGGGTACCCCATGCAAGTGGCCCACATGCTGCACAAACAATCTGGATAAGGTCTCAGCAGAAGGTAATGCAGACAGGGGTACAAAATGAGCCTGCTTTGAAAATCTGTCCACCACTACCCATACCACCGTATTACCCCTGGAAGAGGGAAGATTGGTAATAAAATCCATGGACAGATGGGTCCATGGTCTTTCGGGAACTTCCAAGGGCATCAGCTCCCCCGCCGGCCGGCTATGGGAGCTTTTAGAACGAGCGCAGACCCCACAACCAGAAATGAATTTCTTTATATCAGAACCCAGAGTAGGCCACCAGAAGATCCTAGCCATCGCCAGTTGCATGGCTGATATACCAGGGTGAGCACACAATTTGGATTCGTGGAACTCTTGCAAGAGTTTAAGGCGAAGTTGCTCTGGGACAAACAACTTGCCCCCTGGCTTGGCCGCAGTTGCCAGCGACTGGGCCCCCTCAATTTCCCGTACCAAATCAGACGAGATCCCTGCTAACACCACCCCAGGGTGCAGAATGGAGGACGGTGGCTCAGGGACAGACACAGGATGAAAACTACGAGATAAGGCGTCAGCCTTGACATTCTTTGACCCTGGACGGAATGTAATAGTAAACTGAAAACGAGAAAAAAAAAGTGACCAACGGGCCTGTCTGGGCATTAATCTTTTAGCAGACTCGATGTAAGACAAATTTTTGTGTTCAGTGATCACTGTAACCGGGTGACTAGCCCCCTCCAAAAAGTGCCTCCATTCCTCAAACGCCAACTTGACCGCAAGAAGCTCTCTATTGCCTACATCATAATTTCTTTCAGCAGCAGAGAACTTCCTGGAAAAGAAGGCACATGGCCTGAGGTTCGTTAGAGCAGCAGGCCCTTGGGACAACACCGCCCCCACCCCACCCCCACCTCGGAGGCGTCCACCTCCACCACAAATGGTTTGGAAGGATCTGGCTGTACCAAGACAGGAGCAGACATAAAACATTTTTTCAGCATCTTTTGCGAGTGAGGACCAATTTCTCACATCCGCACCTTTGCATGTTAGATCCGTGAGAGGTTTGACCACTTGCGAAAACCCCCGGATAAATTTGCGGTAATAATTGGCGAACCCCAAGAAGCACTGAAGACCCATAAGATCTTGGGGTTGCACCCAATCCGCAATGGCCTGCACCTTCTTGGGGTCCATGCGAAAACCCTCACCAGATACAATGAATCCCAAAAAAGACAATTCTTGCATACAGAATACACATTTCTCCAATTTGGCATACAGATGATTTTCTCTCAGTCTTTGGAGAACAGTTCGTACATGTTCCAAATGAGAATGCTTGTCTGAGGAGTATATTAAAATATCATCTAAGTAGATAACGACAAAACGACCAATAAGATCCGAGAATACCACGTTGATGAAATTCTGAAATATGGCGGGAGCGTTGGTAAGACCAAACGGCATGACTAAATTTTCAAATAGTCTCTCGGTCGTGAGGAAGGCGGTTTTCCATTCATCCCCCTCTCGGACCCTTATCAAATTATATGCCCCCCGAAGATCCAGTTTAGAAAACCACTTAGCCCCTGATAGTTGGTTACATAAATCGGGAATCAACGGAAGGGGGTACGTATTCCGTACAGTAATCTGATTAAGCTCCCGGAAGTCGAGACAGGGACGTAACCCACCATCTTTTTTCTTTACAAAAAAGAAACCTGCTGCCACAGGTGAGACTGAAGGACGTATGTGTCCTTTGCGCAGACTTTCAGCAATGTACTCCTTCATAGCCAAGCGCTCAGGACAGGACAAATTAAACAGACGGGCTTTAGGTAATTTAGTCCCCGGGACCAGCTCAATAGCGCAGTCAAAGGGCCTATGTGGCAGTAACGTCTCGGCCTCGCTTTCGGAGAATACATCTTCGAAGTCCTTCAGGCATTCTGGAATACCTTCCAGCTCGACAGATGATACAGACACAGATTTAACAGGTTCAACCAGCAGTGCAGATTTATCACATAACTTAAAATCATTAAACCCCCATTGAACAATCTCCCCCGTTTTCCAGTTAATAACTGGGTTATGGCGTTGTAACCAGGGCATGCCCAACACCAACCCTGCAGGTAGATTGTCCAGCACAAAACAACTTAGGTTTTCCACATGAGTAGCACCCACTCTGAGCGAAAACAAGTCAGACATAAAGAGAATTCCCTCCTTAGTGAGGAGAGAGGAGTCAATGGCAATCACCTTGATCGGAACTGTAACGGGGTCTACCAAGCTGGGGTACCTCTTTCAGTACCACCCTGTGTTTTCGGAGGTCCGCTCTGCGTTGGCTGGAGTCTGAATGAATGACGCTGGCTAGAATCCCTTGTTTACATGGGCGCATATAAAAGATCACTCCTGCTCCATGTATTTCCAGTCTGACAACACTTTACTGACAGCACACAGAATATATCACACAGATACAGAGGGCAGGCCAATAGAAAAGCGGCAGGCCAGACATGCATTACAAAAGCCGCAGGTGGCCAGAGCCTGCCGATGTTTACTGTGGAAATTACAAAGGTGGGGGGAGGGTGGACAAAAGGGGAATGCTGATGCATTAGGGACATGCATCTCACATAGAACCTATTATCCATACATATAACTGCACAACATATTCTGGGTGCTAAGTGGTTCTGTAACACGTAACAGGAACCTTGAGCCTAACTGTCCCTATCTTGCAGTGTGTGACCAATTGGGAGTTAATGAGATTAATCGATGACCCGCAGTCCACGAAAGCTGTAGAGGAAAAAGAACTACCGTCCACAAACAGTTCCACAGGCAGTAACACTTTAGAAAATGAGGAAAAGGGTACCTGAGGGTCTGAGTAGTCTCCCCGTTGACTACCCAGACCTAGTCGTTTCCCGCCGACCGGGTTGAAGACGGGCAATCAGGACACTCCCTTTTCCAATGTCCCGTTTTACCGCAGTAAAAGCATAACTGCTTGTCCTTCCGGCGTTTCCTCTCCGTATCCTTCAGGGAGAGGGCGCCTACATCCATGAGCTATGGGGCAGTCTCTTTTCCACTGGGGAACAATGGAGTCTCCACCTGCATCACCCCTCTGGCCCGCAGCCTGCGGTCCATCCGGACGGCCTGGGTCATGGCGTCCTCGAGAGAGTTAGGTGGGGGATGTAACGCCAAGGCATCCTGCAGCCGCTCGGACAAGCCTCTGCGAAAGAGTCCTCGGAGTGCGGCATCGTTCTAAGAGACCTCTGTGGCCCAGTGGTGGAATTCAGTTCAAAACCACTCAGCCGAGTGTTTCATAGAATCATAGAATCATAGAATCGTAGAGTTGGAAGGGACCTCCTGGGCCATCTGGTCCAACCCCCTGCTCAAAGCAGGATTCGCTAAATCATCCCAGTCAGATGTCTGTCCAGCCTCTGTTTGAAGACTTCCATTGAAGGAGAACTCACCACTTCTCGTGGCAGCCTGTTCCACTCATTGATCACTCTAACTGTCAAAAAGTTTTTTCTAATATCTAATCTGTGTCTCCTCCCATTCAGTTTCATCCCATTGCTTCTAGTCTTTCCTTGTGCAAATGAGAATAAAGTTGATCCTTCTACAATGTGACAGCCCTTTAGATATTTGTAGACAGCTATTAAGTCTCCTCTCAGTCTTCTCTTTTGCAAACTAAACATTCCCAAATCCTGCAACCTTTCCTCATAAGACAGGGTTTGCAGACCGGTCACCATTCTGGTCGCTCTTTTCTGAACTTGCTCCAGTTTGTTGATGTCTTTTTTAAAATGTGGTGCCCAAAACTGGACACAATATTCCAGATGAGGTCTGACCAAAGAGGAGTAGAGGGAAATAATGACTTCACGTGATCTAGACTGTATGCTTCTGTTAATACATCCTAGAATTGCATTTGCCTTTTTTGCTGCTGCATCACACTGTTGACTCATATTCAGTCTGTGATCTATTAGTATACCCAAGTCTTTTTCACATGTGCTGTCACTTAGCCCTATTCCTCCCATTCTATATATGCTTTTTCCATTTTTATTGCCCAGATGTAGTACTTTGCATTTCTCCCTGTTAAAAACCATTCTGTTAGTTGCTGCCCACTTCTCCAGTTTATTTAAATCTTTTTGAATCCTCTCTCTCTCTTCTCTAGTATTAGCTATCCCTCCTAGCTTTGTGTCATCAGCAAATTTAATCAGTTTACCCTCAATTCCTTCATCTAAATCGTTGATAAAGATGTTGAACAATACAGGGCCCAGGACAGAGCCCTGTGGTACCCCACTTGAGACATTCTTCCAACTGGATGTGCAGCCATTTACGACCACTCTTTGGGTCCGATCACTAAGCCAGTTATGAATCCACCTAACAGTTGCCTTGTCCATTCCATACTTAATCATTTTTTCAATAAGGATTGTATGAGAGACTTTGTCAAATGCTTTGCTGAAGTCAAGATATACTATATCTACAGAATTTCCTTGATCCACCCAATCAGTGATACCGTCATAGAAGGAAATTAAGTTAGTCTGACATGACTTATTAGTTACAAACCCATGCTGACTCTGTTTAATCACTTCATTCTTATCCAGGTATTGACATACATGTTGTTTAATAATTTGTTCAAAGATCTTTCCTGGTATAGAAGTCAGACTCACCGGCCTATAGTTGCCTGGGTCCACCTTCTTCCCCTTTTTGAAGATAGGAACAACATTTGCTCTTCTCCAGTCTTCTGGCACTTCTCCTGTTCTCCAAGAATTTTCAAAGATTATAGAGAGGGGTTCAAAAATTTCTTCTGCTATCTCCTTCAGTACTCTGGGGTGTAATTCATCTGGACCTGGAGACTTGAATTCATTTAGGCTAGCTAAGTGTTTCCTCACTATCTTTCTGTTTATAGATATCCTGGATTCTTCTATTCCCTTAATAGGACAGTGAATAACAGTTGATGTTACATTTCGTTTCTGAGAGAAAACAGATGCAAAATAGGAATTTAAAAGTTCAGCCTTCTCAGCATCCTGTCTTACCATTTCATCATTTTCATCCTGTAAAAATCCTATAGCATCTTTGACTTTTCTTTTACTTTTGACATATCCCCAAAATCCTTTATTATTGCTTTTGACATCTCTTGCAAGCCTCAATTCATATTCAGCTTTAGCTAATCTGATTTGTGCCCTGCAGGTTCTGCAGACAGCATTATATTCTTCTTTAGATATGCCTCCCTCTTTCAATTTTATAAACATTTTTTTCTTCCTTTTTAGCATGTGCTTAAGTTCTGTGTTCATCCATCCTGGTTTCCTTAACTGCTTCCTATTCTTCCCTCTTTTCGGAATTGTTAACAACTGTGCTTTGAGAATTTCATTTTTCAAGATTTCCCATCCTTCCTGGACATTTTTGTCTTTAAGGATATCCAGCCATTGGATCCCTCCAATTCTCTTTCTGAATCCCTTAAAATCTGCCTTTCTGAAATCTAACCTTGACGTCT
The DNA here is from genome assembly GCF_039654945.1 of Dendrobates tinctorius. Taxonomy (NCBI): domain Eukaryota; kingdom Metazoa; phylum Chordata; class Amphibia; order Anura; family Dendrobatidae; genus Dendrobates; species Dendrobates tinctorius. Next base: position 7,177,507 of record NW_027361701.1, on the reverse strand, counting down.
GAGTCTTCACAGGTCTTCCGCCTCTAGTTATCCAAAATTCTAAAATAGCATGGTCCCTACCTCCTAGGGTCCCAGCCACTTTTACCTCCTCAACCATTTCCTCCCTGTTTATAAGGATTAGATCCAAGGTAGCAGTTCCCCTTGTTTTCTCCCTTACCTTTTGGAAGATAAAGTTGTCAGCAAGAAAGGATAAGAATTTCCTTGACCTGTTAGTTTTGCCTGAGAGAGATTCCCAACAAATGTCTGGATAGTTGAAATCTCCCATGACAACTATGTCATATTTTTTGGAGAACTTGGCCATTTGATGCATAAAGAGTTCATCCATAGCTTCAGCTTGCACAGGCGGCCTGTAGTAAATGCCTACAATGGTGTCCTTTCCATTGTTCTGTCCTTGTATTCTTACCCAAACAGTTTCCACAGAACTCCCAGTCTCTGAAGCTTCAATCTCTGTGCAGATATACGCATTTCTAACATACAATGCGACACCCCCTCCTCGTTTATCAAGTCTGTTTCTTGCAAATAAGTTGTATCCTTCTAGTCTTGTATTCCAATCATGTGTATTGTCCCACCAAGTTTCAGTGATTCCAATGACATCATATTTCTTTTCCTGTGTTAGTAGTTCCAATTCTCCTTGTTTGTTGCCCATGCTTTGTGCATTAGTATAGAAACATTTTAGTTTGTGATTGGTTTCTCTTTCTCCAATATTTTTATTAATTAGATTCTTTCATCTTTGTTCTTCCTTTCCACTTCTAATAGCAGAGTTCTCAATAGCATTTGTCAGGTGTATGGCTTTTTCTGGTCTTTTGCTTCCCTTCCCATGTTGTTCTAGTTTAAAGCTCTCCTTACAAGTGTAGCAAGGCGACTTCCAAATACATGCTTACCAGTCTTCGTAAGGTGCACCCCATCTCTAGCAAGTAGTCCATCGTATAAGTAGTTCACTCCGTGATCCAGAAATCCAAATCGTTGCTGACGGCACCATCGACGTAGCCAGTTGTTCACCTGCAGAATCTTATTCCACCTCCTTGTTCCATGGCCATCCACTGGGAGGATGGAAGAGAAGACCACCTGCGCTCCCAGTTCTTTCACTTTCTTGCCTAAGTCTTCAAAGTCTCTGCAGATGGTTTCCAGGTCGTTTCTTGCAGTGTCATTTGTCCCCACATGTAGTAGCAGGAATGGGTAGTCATCTGTAGGTCTGAAGAGTCCTGATATCCTGTCAGACACTCATCACCATGTCCTCTGCCAGTCGCACTCAGTCAGGCTCATCATAAATGTGCCCGAGGGCCTCAAAGAATGCATTCACAGACACTCTCTCAGGGGCAGTGGGAGGAAGGGAGAAATCCCAAGCTTGTGGGAACCCTCTTAACAGAGACATAATGACCCCAACCTTCTGACTTTCGTCCCCAGAGGAACGTGGTCTCAAACTAAAAAAAGTTTGCACCCCTCCATGAAGACCCTGAACTCCTTTTTGTTTCCAGAAAAAAGTCAGGCAATTTAACAGGTGGTTCTGGGGACACCAAAGCAACATCACTCGCCCTAGCCCCCAGAGATCAAGCAGCTAAAGCCCCCCGCACTGTCTCAGAAACCTGCTGCTGAGAACGAGCCAGAGCTTGCTGCTCCAGAGATAAACCCTGAAACATCTGACTCAGACTTTTCATCTGGTCAGTCAGAGACTGTAGGGGATCCATAACTCTCTGCATAAAAAAAACCCCAAAAAACTTAATGGTCAGTTATAATGTCAGGGTCCTGACAGCGCCGGCGTACAGCCTCTGTTAAGCAGGGACTCACCCGCACTGTAGGGACCCCTGGGGACAAGAACAGCCGGAAAATAAAGATGCACTGGACCTGAATGTAGAAGTTTAGCAACCCGGCATAGGACTTAAGGTCATGTGAACGGTCATGTGACTGCAAGGGGGCGGGGCTTAGTGTCCTGCTTTCAGAGAAGGTAGAAAACTCAGAGTCAAGCAAAGCAGAGGTCAAGCACAATACAGGCAAGTGAGATACAGGAGGGATAAACAGACAGAAAGTCAGACAAAGCCAAAGGTCATACACAAGATATCAGTACAGTACCAGGGATGAGACAGAACGGATAGTCAGGGCCAAGCAGAGATCAAAAACCAAACAGACGTAGAAGGTACCAAGCAGAATCCAAAGCGATATCCAGAGAACAGACCGAGTCGTACACAGAGAATCAAGCAACCAGAACACAGCACTAACACACTCAGGGGTCACCACACAATGCCAAGGGCGAAAGTATAACTGACGGGGGATGGGAGCTTCCTGAGGCTATAAGAAGCCTCCCCAGAACCAATGAGAGGCCACCATAATAGGTCCCAGGTGTGCAGGTGAGAGTCTGCACTGAAATCAGAACATTAACTGTTGTGAGTTCATTTTCCCCTTCGTCACTGAGGTCTGGTGAACTCCCTATTCTGGTAAAGGAAGGTAATGAGTCTGATTATCAGGCACCTGAGCCTAATGAGGATGACTGGCTGAGTGGAGTCACTGACTGGATATAAGGCTGCCGATGCCCTTCTGCCATGCGGGTGATTTCTCTGTGGACTTCTAGGACACCAGTCTGATTCCTGCTTCCCTAAAGCTAAGTTTTCTGCTTTGCCTGCTTGCATTTATGTTTTGTTTTTGCTTTCCTTGCTTTTCTGGATTCTGCCATTCCCTGCTGGGATGAGCTGAATCTCCTTTTGCCGGTTGCTCTGTCTTCAGAATATTCCTGAGTACTGACATAGCTTTTTTGAAGCCTAGCGTCTTCAGGCCCTTTTTCACTGTCAGTCTGTTGGCTCTTATTTTCATAGGGTTTTTCACGGATTGCAGACAGCAGCCTTCCTGTCCTTTCCTATCTAGGTAGTTTGGGCCCCGTCTTTGCTCAGTTTATCTTTCTGTCTGTGTTAGTGTTTTTATCTTGCTTCACCGTCATTATATGTTGGGGGCTGCCTATTGCTTTGGGGTCTGCTCTGGGGCAGTTTAGATTTCCCCTTTCTTGCTTTAGGCCTATTTAATTCTCCGGCTGTGATCGAGGGGTCTAGGGCATCGTAGGAACCCCCCACGGCTACTGTTAGTTGTTGTGGTAGGATCAGGGGTCTGCAATCCGATAGCTGCCAACCTCTCTGGTTTTCTGGACTTAGCTAGCATTTCTGTTTTTGCCTCCTACGGTGACTCAATCATAACAGAATCACCCGCCATACCGCAGATCCTAGGGTACTCAATAGCAGGAAAGAATTGTGTTTAAAAAAAAAAAAAAAAAAGGTGTGTGTATATTCTTTCCTCTATATCTCTGAGGCCGTAGGGGGAATTTTTTTTTTTCTCTCAATGGAGATAAAGCAATTGTCTGATCGTGTGGAGCAGCTCGCTGCGGAAGTGCTGGGAATTTCCGCCTACCTTGCTCGTTCGCATGCTGTTGAACCAAAGATCCCTACACCTGATGTATTTTTTGGGGATCGATCTAAATTTTTGAGTTTCAAAAATAATTGTAAATTATTTTTTGCCTTGAAGCCTAACTCGTCAGGGAGCTCCACGCAGCAGGTTAAAATTGTCATCTCTTTGCTGCGTGGCGATCCCCAGGATTGGGCGTTTTCTTTGAAACCAGATGATCCTATTCTGACTAATGTGAACGCATTCTTTCAAGCTTTGGGGTTGTTGTATGACGAACCTAATGCTATTGATCAGGCTGAAAAGACCCTGTTGGCATTAAACCAGGGTCGAGATTCTGCAGAGTTGTACTGTCAAAAGTTCCGAAAGTGGGCGGTCCTTACTACCTGGAATGATAATGCCTTGGCTGCTCTCTTTCGGAAGGGTTTGTCAGAAGCCGTAAAAGATACTATGGTGGGATTTCCTGTTCCCTCTGGTCTGGACGATTCTATGTCATTAGCCATTCAGGTTGATCGGCGTTTACATGAACGCAGGATTGCACGAGAGGTGTTGCCACCGGTTGAACAGACGTCTGAACCTATGCAATGTGATAGAGTTTTGTCTAAGGCGCAACGTCAGGAGTTCAGAAGGCGTAATAAGCTGTGTTTTTTCTGTGGAGATGCCTCGCATATTATTTCTGTTTGTCCTAAACGAGAGAAACGCTTTGCACACACGTTTTCTGTTGGTGGTGTTCAACCTAAGTTTCTTCTGGTAATTACTCTGATCTGCTCCCTGTCCACATTTTCCGCCAAGGCTTTTGTGGATTCGGGAGCAGTGCTAAACCTAATGGACTTGGATTTTGCTAAACGTTGTGGATTTCTGATGACACCTCTGCAGACGCCTATCCCTTTGAGGGGGATTGATGCTACTCCTTTGGCTAAAAATAAACCTCAGTTTTGGACCCAGATGGTCATGCGGGTCGCCCCAGACCATCAAGAAAATTGCAGATTTTTGGTGTTGCATGGTCTGCATGATGCCGTTGTTCTGGGGTTTCCCTGGTTGCAAATTCATAATCCAGTTTTGGATTGGAAGTCTGTGTCTGTGGTGAGTTGGGGTTGTCGGTGTGCCTTTAGTGAGGCTCCGGTTTTTTCCACCTCTCCTCAGTCGCATGATGTTCCTGACTATTTGGCGGACTTTTATGATGTATTTAGTGAGAATGAGTCTGCGTCCTTGCCTCCTCATAGGAGTTATGACTGTGCAATTGAACTAAGCCCGGGGTGTAAATTTCCCAAGGGTCGGCTCTTCAATTTATAAGTACCCGAGCACGAGGCTATGCGGTCCTATATTAGGGAGGCGTTGGAGAAGGGTCATATTAGACCATCCTCTTCACCCTTAGGTGCCGGTTTTTTTTTTGTGGCCAAAAAGGATGGTTCTTTAAGGCCTTGTATTGATTATCGTGCCCTCAATAAAATTACTATTAAATATCAGTATCCGTTACCCCTGATTTCGGATCTATTCTCTAGAGTTAGAGGTGCTTGCTGGTTTACGAAGCTTGACCTCAGGGGGGCATATAATCTTATCCGCATTAAGCAGGGGGATGAATGGAAGACGGCGTTTAATACTCCGGAGGGACATTTTGAGTAACTGGTGATGCCTTTTGGGCCCACTAATGCCCCTTCTGTCTTCCAGTGCTTCATGAACGATATTTTCCGAGACTTTGTCGATAAATTTTTGATTATCTATCTGGATGATATTTTGATCTTCTCCAAGGATTGGGATTCTCATGTGGAACATATTCGGACTGTGTTCCGGATCTTGAGGGCGAATTCCCTGTATGTCAAAGGATCGAAATGCCTTTTTGGAGTACAGAGGATTTCATTTTTGGGATTTATTTTGTCTCCGTCAACTATTGAAATGGACCCGGCCAAGGTACAGGCCATTTATGATTGGGTTCAGCCCACTTCTTTGAAGGCCCTCCAGAAGTTTTTGGGTTTTGCTAATTTTTATCGGAAATTTATAGCAAAATTTTCTAGTATTGCCAAGCCATTGACTGATCTGACTAAGAAGGGTGCTGATGTTTTGAATTGGTCTCCGGAGGCTGTTGCTTCCTTTCAGGAGCTGAAGCGAAGATTTACCTCCGCCCCGGTTTTGCGGCAACCTGATGTCTCACTCCCGTTCCAGGTAGAGGTGGATGCTTCTGAGATTGGTGCAGGAGCTGTTTTGTCCCAAAGGGATCCTGTAACATCTAAAATGAATCACTGTGCTTTCTTTTCCCGAAAGTTCTCTCCATCTGAACGTAACTATGATGTGGGGAATCGGGAACTGTTGGCAATGAAATGGGCATTTGAGGAGTGGAGACATTGGTTGGAGGGAGCTAAACATCAAGTTGTGGTCCTCACTGACCACAAGAATTTGATTTACCTAGAGTCGGCTAAACGCTTGAACCCTAGACAGGCTAGGTGGGCCTTGTTTTTTACACGTTTTGATTTTGTGGTCTCTTTTCTTCCTGGAACTAAGAATGTCAAGGCAGACGCCCTCTCTAGGAGTTTCTTTGCTGATTCTCCTGTGGTGACCAAGCCTGCTACCATCTTAGGCGAAGGGGTAGTTCTTTCTGCCATCTCGCCCGATTTGAGACTTGCTCTGCAAGAGTTCCAGGAGGACAAACCTGAGCGTTGTCCCAGTGGAAAGTTGTATGTTCCTGACCAGTGGAAGAAGAGAGTGATGTCTGAAGTTCATTGCTCTGCATTGGCTGGTCATCCAGATATTTTTGGTACTAGAGATCTGGTGAGTCGCTCTTTTTGGTGGCCCACCTTGTCTCATGATGTCAGGAATTTTGTGCAGTCCTGTGGGACTTGCTCCCGGTCTAAATCTTGTTCTCGCTCTAGTGGGTTGTTGATGCCTTTGCCGGTCCCCAGGAGGCCATGGACCCATATTTCAATGGATTTCATCTCTGATATGCCAGTCTCTCAAAGAATGACTGTTATTTGGGTGATTTGTGATAGGTTCTCTAAGATGGTTCATCTTGTACCACTCCCTAAGTTGCCATCTTCCTCTGAGTTGGTGCCCCTGTTTTTGCAACAGGTGGTTCGCTTGCACGGGATTCCTGAGAACATTGTATCTGACAGAGGAGTTCAGTTTGTGTCTAGATTTTGGAGGACTTTCTGTTCCAAGCTGGGAATTCAGTTGTCCTCCTCTGCTTTTCACCCTCAGACCAATGGGCAGACAGAGAGAACAAACCAGACCTTGGAGTCGTATTTGAGATGTTTTATTTCCACTGATCAGGATGATTGGGTTTCATTTTTGCCCTTGGCCGAATTTGCTTTAAATAATAGAGCTAGTTCTGCCACTTTGATGTCACCTTTTTTTTGTAACTTTGGGTTTCATCCTCGATATTCTTCAGGGCAGGTGGAGCCTTCTGCCTGCCCAGTTGTTGACACTGTGGTGGAGAGAATGCACCAGATCTGGGACCAAGTGGTGGATAAGTTATCTCTCTCCCAGGAAAAGGCCCAGCGGTTTTCCAATCGACATAGGACCATTGGTCCCCAGTTTAAGATTGGTGATATGGTGTGGTTATCATCAAAAAATATTGCTATGAAGGTGGCTTCTCCTAAGTTTAAGCCTAGATTTATTGGACCTTACAAGATTTTGGAGATTATTAATCTGGTCTCTTTTCGTTTGGCTCTTCCTGTCACATTTAAAATCCATAATGTGTTCCATAAGTCCTTGTTGAAGAGGTTTGTTGAACCAGTTGTTCCTGGGGTGGCACCTCCAGACCCTGTATTGGTTGTAGGTAACATGGAATATGAGGTAGAGAAAATACTGGATTCCAGTCTGGCTAGACGGAGACTCCAGTATTTGGTTAAGTGGAAGGGTTATGGTCAGGAGGATGATTCCTGGGTCTCTGCCTCTGATATTCATGCCAAAAGATTGGTGCGTGCCTTTCATCGGGCTCACCCTAATCGCCCTGGTGGCGTGGTTGAGGGTTCGGTGACCCCTCCTCAAGGGGGAGGTACTGTTGTGAGTTCATTTTCCCCTTCGTCACTGAGGTCTGGTGAACTCCCTATTCTGGTAAAGGAAGGTAATGAGTCTGATTATCAGGCACCTGAGCCTAATGAGGATGACTGGCTGAGTGGAGTCACTGACTGGATATAAGGCTGCCGACGCCCTTCTGCCCTGCGGGTGATTTCTCTGTGGACTTCTAGGACACCAGTCTGATTCCTGCTTCCCTAAAGCTAAGTTTTCTGCTTTGCCTGTTTGCATTTATGTTTTGTTTTTGTTTTCTTTGCTTTTCTGGATTCTGCCATTCCCTGCTGGGATGAGCTGAATCTCCTTTTGCCGGTTGCTCTGTCTTCAGAATATTCCTGAGTACTGACATAGCTTTTTTGAAGCCTAGCGTCTTCAGGGCCTTTTTCACTGTCAGTCTGTTGGCTCTTATTTTCATAGGGTTTTTCACGGATTGCAGACAGCAGCCTTCCTGTCCTTTCCTATCTAGGTAGTTTGGGCCCCGTCTTTGCTCAGTCTATCTTTCTGTCTGTGTTAGTGTTTTCATCTTGCTTCACCGTCATTATATGTTGGGGGCTGACTATTGCTTTGGGGTCTGCTCTGGGGCAGTTTAGATTTCCCCTTTCTTGCTTTAGGCCTATTTAATTCTCCGGCTGTGATCGAGGGGTCTAGGGCATCGTAGGAACCCCCCACGGCTACTGTTAGTTGTTGTGATAGGATCAGGGGTCTGCAATCCGATAGCTGCCAACCTCTCTGGTTTTCTGGACTTAGCTAGCATTTCTGTTTTTGCCTCCTACGGTGACTCAATCATAACAATTAACTCCAGAAGTGCCGGTCACCCAGCACTGGTATCACGACACATACATATAAAAAACACCAATTTCCCGGTGAAACCATGGCAAATGCCACAATAAAAAGACCTGAACTGAGATGCTGCAAAGCCCTGCAATAAGCCTTTCTGATACCTTCCAATCCGTGGAGGTTGGCACCCTAGGGATCCCGATTTTGGCGCCCCCACTCAGTGAGGACTGTCCCTTACTGCCCTGCCGGTCCCTGATATCACAGGTATGAAAACAATGACCAATAGTGCAGAGATAAAAGGTAAAAATGCCCTAAACTAATGCAGGCAATCCCAGAAAAATAGAATAACAATTACCACATCATGACATCAGGGTCCTCAATAAATCTAAAAAGACATACCCTCATAATGGAGCATATATATAAATAAAGTGACCACTTATCATTTGTGGAGTACCCCAACGCGTTTCCCCACAACAGCGGTTCATCAGGAGGCAAGAGAGATAGAAACGGTGTCCATCATGTCAGATGTCAGGATGAGATGGCAACCGCGGTCAGAGGAGGCCGACCTTATAAAGCCCAAATTATTACACATAGGAACGCCTACCCAATCAGGCATTTGAATCACCGAAGGGAAGAATAATTAATCCCATAATTGCCGCAAGAGGTAACTCACATGTGTGCACCCGGATAAATGATGCCGTAGAGCCCCCGCGTGTGCTCCGGCATGGAGCGCAAACAAGATGGCCGTGGGAGCTTCCGGTATCCATGCACGTCATAGATCACAGTGCGCATGCCCGGAAGCAAGTACACATACCGTGGAGCCAGAAACAAAAATGGCCACGGTGATAGCAGATCGGACCTGCGCATGCTCAAACATTTTTGCAGTTGTGTGCTATATTCCATTTCATCAGGCATAAAGAGAAACGAAACACATCCAGGCCGCACAGAACCCACACCAAAAGGCGCGGTATGGCAGGCACATAAATAGATGGACACTTCAAACTTGCAGCACACTCAAAATGCTTATTCTATGATATGTATCAGTGTCTGACCAACAGGTCACCAAAATAGGTATTAAAGCGGAGTACACAAATGGGACTAGTAGATATGCCAAAGTTCAGATAATAAGAGCACGAAACAATAATTCAATATAACCATAGATATGGTATACGTATCAGACCTATCATGACATGCCATTATGCTCCCCTATCTACTTCAAAAAAGGCCAGTTGTCAAATCAGAAAATATCAGATATTAGATAAAGCAGGTATAGGACATACATTCATTCATTCCATCAGGGAAGAGGGACTGTAGTCTGAAAATCCATTCACATTCCCTTCTCAAGACGATTTTATCCAGATTCCCTCCCCTCACTCTAGGTTTTATTAACTCAATCATATTGAAATTAATCTCACTAAGGCGGCCATTATGGACAGCATTCATATGTCGGGCAATTGGAGTGTCTCGTTTATTTCTAATATCGCCCAAATGCTCGCCCACTCTCACCCTAAGTTCACTCATAGTTTTGCCCACATAATCCATTGGGCACGTGCATGTCGCTTTATACACCAAACCTGATGATCTACAGTTCCCAAAATCCCTAATACAGAAGACCCTTCCATTAGTTGCACTAGTGAAGGTTTTGCATTGATTCATAACATTACACCTGGTGCAGTTACCACATCTAAAAAGGCCTAGGGGTTTTCTGTCAAGCCAGGTGCCATCTCCAGCAGGTCTCTGGTATAAACTGTGTACAAGACGGTCACCTATTGATCTTCTTTTTCTATAGGTGATACTGGGTTTCTGCGGAATAAGTCCTCTCAAATTCGAGTCAGCCAGGAGAATCACGCAGTGTTTTTTTTAAAGCTCTATACACTCTGTCTGACTGTCCATCATATGTGCCAATAAGCCTCACCAAGTTCTCATTGGCTACATCCTGTTTCTCTTTTTTCTGGAGACGGAAGGAGACCTCTCAACATGGAAGGCCTCATCCCGTGGTCCGTTCAATACATGCACAGCATAACCCCTCATTCTAAATCTTTCATAGAGGTCACTAGCCTGTCTCCTAAAGGTGCCGAGATCAGAACAGTTCCTTCTGACTCTAAGAAACTGACCCTTTGGTATTCCCGTTTTAAGTGGAACTGGATGATGACTCGTCCATCTCAGTAGGCTATTGGTCGCAGTCGGCTTCCTAGATGTTCAGGCTTCTTGGATATGGTTAAGTCCAAAAAATTAATAGTTGCGGTGTGGGACACAGATGTAAACTTTAGACCAATGGAGTTTATGCTGATATGCTCTATGAAGCGGTGAAAGTCAGCCTCTGAGCCAGACCAGAGAATCAAGATATCATCAATATATCTGACCCAGAGGCTGACATAAGACAACATTCCTCCTCTTCCCCAAAAATAAGGGTTTCCTCCCACCAGCCCAGGAAGATATTAGCATACGAGGGAACACAAGGGCTCCCCATCGTGGTCCCCCTGAGCTGGTGGAAGTACTTTGAATCAAAGAGGAAATAATTCCTATTTAGAACATACGTAAGTAGTTTTTTAACAAATTGATTATGTGCCCAACACTCCACCGCTCTCGTCTGTAAAAAATGGGCCACCTCTTTCAGACCACAATCAGTCTGAAACCACTGTTCTGAGTAAGGGAATCAATTCCCGAGACAATGGGGCGACCCTTCAGTGGTTCAAGACCCTTGTGTATCTTGGGCAGGGAATAAAAAGTTGCTATGACCGGAGAATTTGGCATCAGAAAATGGAACTCATTGTCAGAAATCATCCTATCATCCCTTGCTACATTAAGGATTGACAATAGTTCACCTTTGTATTCTACAGTCGGATCTCTATCCAAGATTTCATATGTGTCCCTATGATTTAAAAGTGTGTAACACATCCCACGATATTTTTCGTGATCCAGGAGCACTAGATTACCACCCTTATCAGAGGCTTTGATAACAATCTTAGTATTTTTTGCCAGTCTATCCAGAACAGTGGTGTTTATCTTGATAAGATTCTGAGACCCTTTGTGATTTCATTACCCTTATATGTGCGTGACATGTCACATTTACTGAGTCTCCATGATGGAGTCACAGTGGAAAATAATACTTTGTTGGCATCTATCGACGAAGAGGTGCTATATAGCTCCATTCCACATGATTGTGGTCTGAAAGCGGTGATCCATTTTTTACAGACGAGAGCGGTGGAGTGTAGGGCACATAATCAATTTGTTAAAAAACTACTTACGTTTGTTCTAAATAGGAATTATTTCCTCTTTGATTCAAAGTACTTCCACCAGCTCAGAGGGACCGCGAAGGGGAGCCCTTGTGCCCCCTCGTATGCTAATATCTTCCTGGGCTGGTGGGAGGAAACCCTTATTTATGGGGAAGAGGAGGAATGTTGGAATTCTTATGTCAGCCTCTGGATAAGATATATTGATGATATCTTGATTCTCTGGTCTGGCTCAGAGGCTGACTTCCACCGCTTCATAGAGCATATCAACATAAACTCCATTGGTCTAAAGTTTACATCTGAGTGCCAGACAGCAACTATTAATTTTTTGGACTTAACCATATCCAAGAAGCCTGATGGTGGTATTAGTAAGTGTATATTTAGGAAGCCGACTGCAACCAATAGCCTACTGAGATGGACGAGTCATCATCCAGTTCCACTTAAAAAGGGAATACCAAAGGGTCAGTTTCTTAGAGTCAGGAGGAACTGTTCTGATCTCGGCACCTTTAGGAGACAGGCTAGTGACCTCTATGAAAGATTTAGAATGAGGGGTTATCCTGTGCATGTATTGAATGGACCACAGGATGAGGCCTTCCATGTTGAGAGGTCGTCCCTTCTCCAGAAAAAAGAGGAACAGGATGTAGCCAATGAGAACTTGGTGAAGCTTATTGGCACATATGATGGACAGTCAGACAGAGTGTATAGAGTTTTAAAAAAACACTGGGGGATTCTCCTGGCTGACCCGAATTTGAGAGGACTTATTCCGCAGAAACCCAGTATCACCTATAGAAAAGGAAGATCAATAGGTGACCGTCTTGTACACAGTTTATACCAGAGACCTGCTGGAGCTGGCACCTGGCTTGACAGGAAACCCCTAGGCTTTTTTAGATGTGATAACTGCACCTGGTGTAATGTTATGAATCAATGCAAAACCTTCACTAGCGCAACTAATGGAAGGATCTTCTGTATTAGGGATTTTGGGAACTGTAGATCATCAGGTTTGGTGTACAAAGTGACATGCACGTACCCAATGGATTATGTGGGCAAAACTGTGAGAGAACTTAGGGTGAGAGTGGGCGAGCATTTGGGCGATATTAGAAATAAACGAGACACTCCAATTGCCCGACATATGAATGCTGTCCATAATGGCCGCCTTAGTGAGATTAATTTCAATATGATTGAGTTAATAAAACCTAGAGTGAGGGGAGGTAATCTGGATAAAATCGTCTTGAGAAGGGAATGTGAAAGGATTTTCAGACTACAGTCCCTCTTCCCTGATGGAATGAATGAATGTATGTCCTATACCTGCTTTATCAAATATCTGATATTTTCTGATTTGACAACTGGCCTTTTTTGAAGTAGATGGGGGAGCATAATGGCATGTCATGATACGTCTGATACGTATACCATATTTATGGTTATATTGATTTATTGTTTCGTGTTCTTATTATCTGTACTTTGGCATATCTACTAGTCCCATTTGTGTACTCTGCTTTAATACCTATTTTGGTGCCCTGTTGGTCAGGCACTGATACATATCATAGAATAAGTGTTTTGAGTGTGCCGCAAGTTAGAAGTGTACATCTATTTATGTGCCTGCCATACCGCGCCTTTTGGTGTGGGTTCTGTGCGGCCTGGATGTGTTTCGTTTCTCTTTATGCCTGATGAATTGGAATATAGCGCACAACTGCAAAAATGTTTGAGCATGCGCAGGTCCGATCTGCTATCACCGTGGCCATTTTTGTTTCTGGCTCCACGGTATGTGTACTCGCTTCCGGGCATGCGTACTGTGATCTATGACGTGCATGGATGCCGGAAGCTCCCGCGACCATCTTGTTTGCGCTCCATGCCGGAGCACATGCGGGGGCTCTACGGCATCGTTTATCGGGGTGCACACATGTGAGTTACCTCTTGCGGCAATTATGGGATTAATTATTCTTCCCTTCGGTGATTCAAACGCCTGATTGGGTAGGCGTTCCTATGTGTAATAATGGGGGCTTTATAAGGTCGGCCTCCTCTGACCGCGGTTGCCATCTCATCCTGATATCTGACATGATGGACACCGTTTCTATCTCTCTTGCCTCCTGATGAACCGCTGTTGCGGGGAAACGTGTTGGGGTACTCCACAAATGATTAGTGGTCACTTTATTTATATATATGCTCCATTATGAGGGTATGTCTTTTTACATTTATTGTGAACCCTGATGTCATGATGTGGTAATTGTTATTCTATTTTTCTGGGATTGCCTGCATTAGTTTAGGGCATATTTTACCTTTCATCTCTGCACTATTGGTCATTGTTTTCATACCTGTGATATCAGGGATCGGCAGGGCAGTAAGGGACAGTCCTCGCTGAGTGGGAGCGCCAAAATCGGGATCCCTAGGGAGCCAACCTCCATGGATAGGAAGGTATCAGAAAGGCTTATTGCAGGGCTTTGCAGCATCTCAGTTCAGGTCTTTTTATTGTGGCATTTGCCATGGTTTCACTGGGAAATTGGTGTTTTTTATATGTATGAAATAAAATAGTTTTATAAGGATTATATATGTTCACTCACTATACTACTAGCCTGAATCATTCCAAAGCAAATGTTCTGTCCCAATCCTTTGATGTGACATATTATGTGGAGTTGCCTCAGCACATCATTTACCCAGCCAGGATTATTGAAACTGCCTCAGTCCTTGAGACATCCTCTGGGAAAGACTTTTGTTCCTACTGCTAAGAGGAGGAGAATTCTGTCTTGAGGTCATGAATCCAAGTGGGCTAGCCAAGTGATCATACACAATTCTACTGAACTGATTGCTCACTGCTTCTGGTGGCTCTTGCTGGTAAAGGATGTCTGGGACTTGATCTCCTCCTGCCACTGCCAGTGCCTTCCACTACCTGGCAACACATAGCCATAAATTTCATTACGGACGTGACTCGCTGAGGGTTGCAACACCATTTAGGTCATAGTGGATCGTTTTTTCAAGATGTCTCATTTCTTCCTCTAATCGGTTCCCCCTGCTCTTAAGCTCATCACGCATCTTTTGTCTCTATGGCCTTCCTTTCCTCATTGTCTCTGATTGTGGAGTTCAGTTCACTTAAAAATTCTGGAGAGCCCTTTGCAAGCTGCTGAATATACAGCTAAATTTTTTCTTTTTGCCACTTCATCTCTGCCCATAAGCATGACTGGGTACAGCTACCCCCCTTGGCTGAGTTTTCCTACAACAATCATGTTGGGGAGTCTTCCATAGCATTTCCATTATTCTTTGTTTATTCCTAGCAACCTCAAGTGCTTTCACTTATGTCTGCATTCTCTAGGGTACCAGCAACTAATTCTTCTTTAGAAAACTTCCTTAAGATCTGGCAGCAGATTCAGGCCTCCCTCTGTACAGCCATGTCCAGGAAGAAATCCCATGCAGACAAGAAGAGAGGTTCTCCTCCCCACTACTGACTTGGAGATAAAGTTTTGCTGTCGTCTTATCAAATTTGCCCTACAGTTCCTTCTTATAAGCTTGCTCCTCGGTACCTTGGGCCATTCAAGGTTCTCAGATAGATCAATCCGGTGACCTACAGACTCCAGGTCCCAGTGACCCTACAGATCCCCAATTCCTTCCATGTCTCTCTCCTTAAAACGGTGGTTCTACACTGCTTCTTCAAACCCCTTACTCCTGCCTCTACACCTGTTCCTAAGGTCCTTTGGATGTGTTTGCAGTAAAGGACATGCTGGATTCCAAGAAGGTTTGGGAGAGGACCTTCTATCTGGTTGATTGGAAGGGTTTCGGTCCTGAAGAGAGGTCTTGGGAATCTGCTAACATGCCCCTGCTATTCTTGAGCCAATTCTCCATCGGGTTTGCCTAAAGAAGAGGGGACATGTGGAGATAATGTCACGGCGGTAACTCTTCAGAGCCGTTCTATTCACCATGGTCACTGCTCGGCTTCTCCTTGTGTCATGTCGGCTCACTGAGATTTGCCTCTTGCAGAACTTCTCTGCACTGCTTCAACAGCATGCTGCTTCCTTTCGGCCTTAAGGGGGTTTTACACTAAGCGATATCGCTAGCAATATCGCTAAAACGTCACTGGTTTTGTGACGTTATAGCGATATTGCTAGCGATATCGCTATGTGTGATACTTACCAACGACCGGCTCCCCCGCTGTTCATCGCTGATCGCGCGAGAATGTCCGGCTCCATTTCTCGTCGGGCGCTTCCTGCTGAGACTTCCTGCTGTGACGACGAGCGACGCTGGACGCGGGCGGGAGGACGTCTGGATCGCCGTGTGTGAAAGGTGAGTATCGTGCGCTGCGTTGCTGCTGCATCGCTGTGAGATCTTTCTGTATGAAAGCTCACTAGCGATCATTTAGCGATGCACCAGCGATCCTGACCGGGTCATATCGCTGGTCGGATCGCTGGTGCATCGCTAAATGTAAAAGGGCCTTTAGTTTGGTGTGGCTGGACTCTGCAGAAATGTAACCCTGCTTTGTCCTGAAGAGTTTAGTTTTCCCGGCCTATCCCATGCCAGCAGGCTCGATATTAGGCAGCTCCTCCTACCTCTCCACGCCCGAATGTTGGTTTCTAGCTTGCTAGTACCTATTTTATGCATTCTACCATATTCTGCTAACAGTTAACGACCTGGCTTGATTACCCATCCTATCTGACCTCTCTGCTCCTGACCTTGGATATGTGTATCAAACCTGTGCTACCTGTCCTGACCTCGGATCTTCTGACAACATGTTTGTCTTTGCCCTCCTGTACCCTGTACCCCATACGAGCACCTCTGACTCTGTGGTAAGCTGCTGCAGTCCCAGGGACTGCCCTGGAATGTAACCTAGTGTCTACCGGCAATCAGCATATCCTCACCATCAGAGGCCTTAGTGGAGACCCGGTAGACACCTAGTCACACCCCGCCAGGGTAAGCTCGGCCCATAATGCAGTGGGCCCACACCCACCAACATTACATTCTCTCTCTTCTAAAATTATATACATACACACATATCATTTAGATCGATCATGTGTAACTCTTAGTAAAGCAATGGATAAATCAAAACCTATAAAGGCCACAAAGAAATACCTTAAAATGTAGTTATTAGTACAGGTAATATGTGTGGGGCAAGGGGTACTAGCGGTTTACTATAATGACATGGTGGTAACCATTAGTGTGGATATATAGATATTGGAATTGAATGCACGGTGTCACTTTACAATTTAACTACCAGTGTGCCTAATCACTTGTACCTGATGGTAATTGCTATGATCTGTCTATTGCCTATTTGGGCAAAAAGATATGGCTTTAAAATAAGGTGGTAACCATTAGTGTGGCTATTTATATGCTGGAGTTGAATGCACTGTGTCACTTTACAATTTAACTATCAGTGTGCCTAATCATTTGTATTTGATGGCAATTTATGCCAATTTATGTATTTTATGGCAATTGCTGTGATTTGTCTATCGCCTATATGGGCAAGGAAATATGGCTTTAAAATGGTGATTGGTCTAATACATAATAATGTGATATAGGGTAAAAGTGGAATTTGTCAAACACTAAGTGATTCAGTGATGATAAAACTATAGCTGGTGGTATACTGTAACCACATGTAATCTTAAATATTACTCTTTGACCATATATACGGTATTCCTGTATATTTTTGTACTGCTTTTGCTGAACCTTTCTGTGTGTTTATTGGTTTGAGGTATCCTATTTTTATAAGTCTATGCTTTTTAATATTGATAATAATAAAATAATATATTTTATATTTAAAACAAAATGTTCCTATTTCTCTAAATATATACACTTCTTGATCCTGACGTGGTTCATTCATTCACTGCAGGGATCAGTATGCTTATGTATGAAGTGTTGCCCATTCTGGTTTTGGGAAAATGGGCTTGGGTAGTGTGTTTGCATCCTATGTGGCTATGGCTATATCCTATGTGGCTGTGGCTATATACTAATGTGGCTGTGGCTATATCCTGTTTACCTATTTATTTTTCCTATTTATGTTTCCTCTGTATCCCTATTTATTATAATTGCCAGACCTGAAATAACAAGCACTTTTCACCTACTGTGTCCCCCCCATTTCCTTGTAGATTGTAAGCTTGCAAGCAGGGACCTCACTCCTAATGTCATTGTTTAAATTGTCTTAACTTGTATTGAATTTGTTGTCTGTACATTTCCCCGCTTAATTGTAAAGTGCTGTGGAATATGTTGGCGCATTACAAATAAAAATTATTATTAATATTACTAGGTGGTGGCCCGATTCTAACGCATCGGGTATTTTGCAATATGTATGTAGTTTATTTATGAAGTTTTGATAATAATGCAATAATGCACCCCCAATCCTGATATGCATGGTCCTCTCACCCCGAATCCTGATATGCATGGTACCCCTCCCCCCCAATCCTGATATGCCTGGTCCTCTCACCCCCCAATCCTGATATGCATCGTACCCCTCACCTCCCAATCCTGGTAAGCATGGTCCCCTCACCCTCCAATCCTGGAATGCATGTTACCCCTCCCCCCCTATCCTGGTATGCATGGTCCCCTCACCCCCCAATCCTGAGATGCATGGTCCTCTCACCCCCCAATCCTGATATGCATGGTACCCCTCCCCCCATCCTGGTATGCATGGTCCCCTCACCTCCCAATCCTGATATGCATGGTCCTCTCACCCCCCAATCCTGATATGCATGGTACCCCTCACCTCCCAATCCTGGTAAGCATGGTCCCCTCACCCGCCCATGCTGGAATGCATGGTACCCCTCCCCCCCTATCCTGGTATGCATGGTCCCCTCACCCTCCAATCCTGATATGCATGGTCCTCTCACCCCCCAATCCTGATATGCATGGTACCCCTCACCCCCCTTTCCTGGTATGCATGGTTCCGTCTCCCCCCTTTCCTGGTATGCATGGTCCCCTCACCCCCCCTATCCTGATATGCATGGTCCTCTCACCCCCCCAATCCTGATATGCATGGTACCTCTCACCCCTCAATCCTGGTATGCATGGTCCCCTCACCCTCCAATCCTGGAATGAATGGCCCTCTCACCCCCTAATCCTGGTATGCATGGTCCTCTCACCCCTCTTTCCTGTTAAGCATGGTCCCCTCAACCCCCTTTCCTGGTATGCATGGTCCCCTCACCCCCTTTCCTGGTATGCATAGTCCCTCACCCCCCTTTCCTGGTATGCATGGTCTCTGTTAAAATAAAAAATAGTTATATACTCACCTTCTGACCTTTCCTCTCACCCCTCAATCCTGATATGCATGGTAACCCTCACCCCCCTTTGCTGGTATGCATGGTCCCCTCACCCCCCATCCTGGTATGCATGGTCTCTGTTAAAATAAAAAATAGTTATATACTCACCTTCCAACGGCGTCCGATCTCCTTTCCACGCGCCCAGCCTCGCGGTCCCAGTAATGCCTTGCGGCTTAGACCGCTGATGATGTCACGCTCTCGTAAGAGTAACGTCAAGTCCGGTCTAAGCCGCAAGGCATTACTGGGACCCCGAGGCCGGGCGCATGGAAAGGAGATCGGACGCCGTCAGAAGGTGAGTATAATCTTTTTTTTAATTTTAATTCTATTTTTTACCGATTAAGCGCTGCGCCCGATTGAGTGCTGCGCCCGACTGCGCCTTACCGTTACAAACAGCTGCGCCTGTCGCTGATCGGTCGTGGTCGATCAGCGTGGCGGGATTTCGGTTACAGACAGACAGACACCATAAGACGATTATATATAGCGATTATTATTATTATTCCTAGTGTTTATAGGTATGGAAATTGAGACAATATCTGTCCTACTGGATAGTGGAGCAGGAGCCAATATGGTGGATGCTGGGTTCGCTCAGACCCATGGCCTCTCCTCTTTTAAGCTGGCGAAGTCCATTCCCATATTTATAGATTGTAAGCTTGCGAGCAGGGACCTCACTCCTCTTGGTATCTGTTTTGATCTATGTTTTTATTGGTATGCTGTAATGTCTATTGTCTGTAGAAGTCCCTCTATAATGTAAAGTGCTGCAGAATATTTTGGCGCTATAGAAATAAAATGATTATTATTATTATGTGGCTATATCCTATGTGGCTGTGGCTATATCCTATGTGGCTGTGGCTATATACTAATGTGGCTGTGGCTATATCCAGGGCCGTATTTGCCACTAGGCACTTGAATGTGGCTGTGGCTATATACTAATGTGGCTGTGGCTATATCCAGGGCTGTATTTGCCACTAGGCACTTGAGGGCATGTGCCTAGGGTGCTGTGAAGCAAGGGGGCGGCACCTGCGCAAGGTTTTTTTTTTTCTTTTTTTTCCTGTCCAGGGTCAGCCACCCACCCACCTTATTTGTAGTTCCTTGATAGTTTTCTAGAGGGCGCATGTTATCAGTGCAGCAAAGTGTGGTGAATTCCCGTCAGGTGTCGCGCTCCAATGTTGAATTGATGCGGCTTCTCTCTGGCAGATGGTGCTGCGTCCTCATCCCTCCTCTCCTCCCGCTCAGGCCCTCGAGAGTCGGGAGTCCGGACGAGTCAATAGTAGCGGGCGGCTGTGAGTGGCAGGAGAGCAGAGCACAGTGCGCAGGCGCCGGAGACAGGAGCGGCGCTGCCATGGAGAGGAAAAAAGCGTCGGTGAGTGGTGACAATGTACCCCCCCGGCCTGTATGTCATGTCTGCACTGTGCCAATATACAGTGTGCAGAGGGGGGTGTAATCAGCGCGGACACAATGTGCAGGAGCCGCAGCTGCACATAGTTAGCACTGTGTGTATTATGTCCTGTGTACAGTGCAGTGCGGCTGTCACTGGCCGAGTACTGTGTGTATGGCTGTGTCCCCTGCATGCAGAACCCCACAGCTCCTGTGCACGTTGTCCCTTTCTCCACCACCCCCAGCATGCCTCTCCCCCTCCCCGCCACCCCCAGCCTGCGTCTCCCTCCTCCCCGTCTCCCTCCTCCCCGCCACCCCCAGCGTGCATCTGTGGCGCCCCCAGGAACATGGTCGCCACAGTGGCATTGCCTTCCTCCAGGGAGGGTGATGTCAGGTTTGGAAGCAATGAAGGGTCTCTCTAGCAGTTAACTATGTCATGCAACACGGTTCCCACTCCAGGCCAGCAGAGGGAGCTCTGAACCAATACTAAGGGGAAGATTTTCCCTCTGGGGGCCAGGAAGGGAAATTAGTCAATTAGTGTGAGGAAGGCAACGAGTGTAGACATGTGGAGAGAAGCTGGAGGTTGAGCGGAGGATAGAGAGCTCCCTCCCAGTGATAGCGCATGATCTGGAGCCTGGTCTCCATGGTTGTATGGATACTGAAGGTCCTGCAACAGAAACCAGAGGAATAGGAAGCTGTAAATGCTCTATTCACACCTAAGACTCGGAGAAATAGTGGGCTGCAGCTGTCTGCCGTACGAGGTAGATCCAAAAGGGAAGAAGAAGGAGGAACCTGCATGTACCTC
This sequence comes from Dendrobates tinctorius, assembly GCF_039654945.1. Taxonomy (NCBI): domain Eukaryota; kingdom Metazoa; phylum Chordata; class Amphibia; order Anura; family Dendrobatidae; genus Dendrobates; species Dendrobates tinctorius. The sequence continues at coordinate 7,156,706 of NW_027361701.1, read as the reverse complement.
AAGTAAACTCTAGAGAGGAGACTACACAACCCATCTGAGAGATAGATTCCTAAGTTCCTTCCAGGCTAATCATCTCCTGTGCCATCTGTAATCTGGACCCTGGACTGCACGTACAAAGTAAAGGTAAAGAAACTACACTCTGCTGTGTCCTTGCCTTCCTGCAACTTCTTCAACACTGCTACTTCAAGTGCCAGACACTGCACCCTCTTCCTCAACACCTATCCTCTTCATCTACTCTGTCCTGGAACTACTGCCCTGCCTGTGGAGGGCTATAACATCACTGTTGCACCCCACCATTTGTCCCAGAGGATCTGTCTGGAGCGTCGGTTTAACACCTCCTTTGCTGAACACCGCAGGTGGCATCACGAATCACTCATAAACTTTATTTCACCACTCAAACCCCTTTTACATGGGCGCCCAGGGCCATGGACCGGGTCACCGCTGCTGTGACACCTCCCTCTGAGAGACCAGCCCAGTATTGAGTACCCCACAGCCCTGGGAGGGCGACCCACATCCCCCTCCTCCCCGCCACCCCCAGCGTGCGTCTCCCTCCACAGCAGACAACAGGGGACTGATAGACTGGTATTCTCAATCTGGTAAGGGGCCATTGATAAAAACACGACGAAAAACGCTCCTAAACCTGCGCTTTTTGCCACAGCTTCTTTCCTGCCAAGAAATCAGATTTTGCTGCAGAAAAAACTTACTCTATAGTGTGTGTAATTTGAGGTAAGAGAGGGAATGTTAAGGATGTGCTAGCAAGGTGAAGGGACAGGTAGTGATGGCTACTTGTGGACTTGTGCGGCACTTGCGGTTTTGCACTTGCGATGAGACAGAAAAACACCGCTAGCAGCGTTTTTTTTTATTGCTTCAAGTAACACATTTGCCGGATCACGGCAAAACCATAAGTGCCGCACATGTCCGCAAGTCCCATAGGGAATGAATGAGGCTGAACACAGTGTTGCCCTAAGTGATTCGTTACGCGGCAGATACGGAAAAACTGCCGGATCTGCCGCAAATGGCAAAAATCGCTGATGTGAAAGTAACCTAAGTCACTGCCATACTTGCCAATGGGGGGAGGCAGCACTAAAAGTGCCTAGGGCAGCATAAACTCTAAATATGGCTCTGGCTATATCCTATGTGACTGTGACTATATCCTATGTGGCTATTTACTAGTGTGGCTGTGGCTATATCCTATGTGGCTGTGGCTATATACTAAAGTGGCTCTGGCTATATCCTATGTGGCTGTGGCTACAGTATATACTATGTGGCTGTGTTTATATACTATGTGGGTTGTGCTTATATACTATGTGGCTGTATTATATACTATGAGGGAGGTACATTATACATTGTATTCTATGGGGGGAAGCTGTGTTTTATACTATGGGGGGTATATTATATTCTATGGGGGAGGCTGTGTTATATTCTATGGGGGGCTACATTATATTCTATGGGGGCTACATTATATTCTATGGGGAGGTGGACTGTATTATATTCTATGGGGGCTACATTATTACATTTTATTCTATGGGGGCTGTATTAGCTTTTATCATACTCTTTGATGGGGCAACATTATATTCTATGGGGAGGTGGGCTGTATTATATTCTATTCGGGCCTACATTATATTCTATGGGGGAGCTATTATATTTATTATATTCTACAAGGGGTGATTGCATCATATTCTATGAGGGGGCTACATTGTATTCTATGGGGGGGCTAGATTATATTGTATGGGGGCTTCATTATACTTTATGAGGGGGCTACATTATATTCTATGGGGGCTGCATTATACGATATTAGGAGGTCTACATTGTATTCTATGGAGGGGCTACATTATACTATATAAGGGGGCTGCATTATATTCTATGGAGGGGTTGCATTATATTCTATGGGGGGGGGCTGCATTATACTCTATGAGGGGTTGCCATATATTCTATGGAGGGACTGCATTATACTTCATGAGGGGGGCTGCATTATATTCTATGGGGGGGTTACATTATACTCTGTAGGGTGGCTGTGTTATACTCTGTGGGGTGGCTGCGTTATACTCTGTGGGGTGACTGCTTTATACTATATGTGGGCTGCATTATACTGTATCGAGAACTATAGGGAATACATTACACTATATGAAGAACTATGGGGTGCATTATACTATGGGAAGTGAATTGCACTACACGGATGACTATGGCAGTGCATTATACTATATGGAGCACTATGGGGAGTGTAATAAACAACATGGAGGACTGAGCAGTGTATTTTAATATATGGAGGACTATGAGGGGTGTATTATACTATATGGAGGACTGAGCAGTGTATTTTAATATATGGAGGACTATGAGGAGTGTATTATACTATATGGAGGACTATAGGGAGTGTATTATACTATATTGAGGACTATGGGGAGTGTATTATACTATTTGAATGACTATGGGGTGTGCATTTTACAATATGGAGGACTGTGGTACACATTATACTATGTGGAGGACTATGAGGTGTATTATACTAAACAAGCAAAATGCTGCATATTCATCGAGTGATTGGATAACATGATACTGTGTGGTGATCTATTAGTGATTGTCATGCCGCTCTCACCGCATTCTCCTGGAGCCGGGGCTCAGCGCCCGACGTCATCACTTCCAATATGGTGGCCGGTCCGGGGATCCCGTCGAGTGCACATGCGCACCTTCCGTGATTGACTCTGTGGTTGTTCACTCGACTCCATGGCTTTGCCTAGCGCGCATGCGCTTCCCCATACCCTGACTGCAGTTACGCCATTTCTGACGTCTCTGACCCGGAAGTCTCTGCACTCATGCCCTATATCAAGCTGCCTCTTCCTGTAGGCGGCGTCTGATTATCATTTTGATTCCTTGCTAGGCCTGCTTGGTCCCTGCTTGGCTGCTCTCTGTACTCAGGTCCCTTGCCTTGTGCCCTGGTGTGCCCCCCAGCATGCGCTCTGCTTTACCTTGTATCCAAGCGTGCTCCCTGCACACGCTCTGCCTTGCTTCGAACCCAGGCATGCTTCCCAGCACGCACTCTGCCTTGCCTTGTACCCGGGCATGCTCCCTGCACATGCTCCGCCTTGCTTTGTACCCGGGCATGCTTCCCAGCATGCGCTCTGCCTTGCCTTGTACTCAGGCGTGCTACCTGTATGTGCTCTGCCTTGCCTTGTACACAGGTGTGCTTCCCAGCACGCGCTCTGCTTTGCCTTGTACCCAAGCGTGCTTCCCTGCACGCGTCCTTCTTTGTCTTGTACCTAGGCGGGCTTCCCAGCACGCGCTCTGTTTTGCCCCATACCCAGGCGTGCTTGTCAGTGCACGCTATGCACACTCCTGTACCCTGTGTGCCCCTGTGTACACGTTCTGCATTATCCTGTACCCTGCGGGCCCCGTGTCCACGCTTTGCACACCTCTGTATCCAGCGTGTTCCCGCCTGCACCTTACTAGACAAGCTCTCTCATGTCTTCTGTGAGCCGGCCACCTGGTTCCAGCAGTCTTGGTACTTTACCCCCCTGGGTCTGCCCCTGATGCTCCCTGTATAAGGGGTGGTCCTCACTAGGTCAGCTCACCCAGGGTGGGTTGGTGTCACGACCCAGTGGGTCCACTCTAGGAGTCGTCACAGTATAATTAGGCCATGGACCCCGCTGGCACCTCGGCCACTACCCAAAAGGAACTGGTGCTCATACGGGAGAATCAGACTAGGATTATGTCCTTTCTGAAATCTATGGAGTCCCGTTTGTCAGCCTTACAGTCCTCTGACCCTGGGAATGCTTCCCAGTTGGCCAGTCTCCAACAAGAGATCACTCAGCAATGCGACACCCAGGCCCATATCCTCAACTATATGGCGTCGGTAGATAACCGACTCCTTTCCCTACAATCTTTTGCCTCCGTCTCTGCCCAAGCCTCGGTCTCGCACCCACTGCCCCGTTTAGGCAGACCACCCCGGTATAGTGGTATCCCCAAGTTGTGCCGGGGGTTTTTGAACCAATGCTGGCTACATTTTGAGTTCCTGCCGCAGCAATACCCCACCGATCATGCTAATGTGGCCTTTATTGTTTCCCACTTAGAGGGGGAGGCGTTAGCGTGGGTGAATCCTCTCTGGGAGCATGATGATCCACTCATCTCTCAACTCTCCATCTTTTTGGACACCTTCCCCAAGGTTTCGACGAGCCTGGTCATCTGGCTTCCACCACCGAGTCTCTCTTCAACCTCCATCAGGGTACTCTATCTGTGGGACAATTCGCCATCTGTTTTCGCACTTTGTCCTTTGAATTCAGTTGGAACAATGAGACCCTCATAGGGGCCTTTTGGCGAGGCCTGTCCAGTTGGATTAAAGACGAACTGGGGGGTCGGGATACCCCTACCTCTTTGGAGGACTTAATCTCTCTTGCGACATGCATTGCTCTGCGCTTCCAAGAGTGCACCCGTGAGGCAGCCAGTGAAAGAAGACCAAAAAAACAGGAACATTCCAGCTAGTAAAAATGCTTACTTTATTTCAGAATAAAAAATTCCAGTAAATCAGCTTTCTCCTCACAAGCAAATGGATGTGCTGTGGGGCACTAAAGCATCAGCTACGCGTTTCGATCCTGAACGGATCTTTTTCACAGCTGAAAATTAATTACATGACGCAAACCTTATACTTGTCAAGGACCAATGAAAATTGCAACTTCTGTCACATGTTTTAGCAAAAGGTCCTGTGCGCATTTCTCTACATAATGAAGGTTTGCATTATCCTTACAGATTAAAACAAATTTACAAACAGTAATATAAACATTAAAAATATAGAAAATAACCTTTAATAATGATACATACTGTAATTTCATAGTAACATAGTAACATAGTTATTAAGGTTGAAGGAAGACTTTAAGTCCATCTAGTTCAACGCTGTCATGGTGTGTTTTGGGGTTTGGGTAGGTGGTGAAGGAGTTAACTCCGAGAGCCTCTCTGTGGATCTGGGGAGGATTTTTATAGCTTCAGGGGAGAGCCGTCCCCTGTCGCTTATAATCCTATCTGAGTGTGCCCGACCCTGCTCTGTCCGTGCATCACGCCAATCATTGTCCATGTGCCTGGTATTCTGACCCTGCTCTGTTATGGTTTATGTCTCTGGTTAGCTGACTCTGTACCTGCTTTGCCTGTGCTGTGTATGACCCCTGGCTTTGTCTGACCTCCCTCCTGAATATCCCTCCTGTACCGCGCTTGCCCGTACTGTGTATGACCTTTGGTTTTGTCTGACCTCCCATCTGTATATCTCCCCGTTTTGCCTGACTCTGAGTTTTTGTATAGTGTCCTGCCATCTCTGAAAGCAGGATGCTAAGCTCCACCCCTTGCAGTCACATGACCGTAGGTCCTCTGACTGCTTGCTAACTTCAGCGTCCACAGGTCCTGTGCATCTATACTTTCTGGCTGTACCTGACCCCGGGCCCCCTACAGTGCGGGTGAGTCCTTGCTCAGCAGAGGCTGCACGCCGGCGCTGTCAGGATCCTGACATTATAAGCGACCTATAACAGTTCAATCCCCCCGCCCCTGAGAGTAAGGTGTGTGAGTGTGGGAAATACAGCTTGCATCATGGACCCCATGCAAACATTATCTGACCAGGTTAAACAACTATCACAGATGTTTCAGAAACTTAATGTGGAGCAGCACTCTATGGACCAAACCCAGCAGCAGTTGGTTAATACTGTACAAGGAGCTCTCGGTCCTGAGATCAGGGATGTGTCTCTCACTTCCCTGGAGTCTCTGGTTAAACTGCCTGACTCTTTTACTGGGGACAAAAGGGAGTACAGGGCTTTTAGAGAGGGATGCAAATTGTTCTTTTCCCTGAGACCCCGTTCATCTGGGGGAGAATTTCAGAGGGTGGGGGTGATTATTTCCCTACTTCGGGGTGCCCCCCAAGCCTGGGCGTTCTCTCTAGCCCCCACAGCCCCAGAACGTATGACTGTGGATGCATTTTTTGAGGCCTTGGGCATTTATGACGAACCAGACAGGGTTCGCTTGGCAGAGGACATGGTGATGAGCACATGTCAGGGTCGGCACTCAGCAGAGTGGCTCTGCTCTGAGTTCCGACGGTGGTCAGCAGAAGTCTCCTGGAATGATGCCACTCTCCGTGGACTATTCCGTAGGGGCCTGTCGGAATGCCTTCAGGACACCCTGGCTCTGCATCCACCTCCTGACAGTCTGGAGGATGCCATGACCCAAGCTGTGCGGATGGATCGCCGGCTCAGAGCCAGAGAGGTTATGCACTCCGAGTCGTCCTTGTTTTCCAGCAGTAAAGAGGTGGAGGACAGTCCTGTGCCTATGGAACAATTTCCATAGGCACAGGACGGTCACCTCGGTCAGAGAGAAAGAGAGGAAGCGCCGCCGTGAGAAACAACTTTGCTTCTACTGTGGGGAACCAGGACATTGGAGGAGAGATTGTCCAGTGTGTCCAACATCCTCCAAGCCGACAGGAAACTACTAGGTCTGGGTAGTGATCGAGGAAGCTGCCCAGACCCCCAGGTACTTTTTTCCTCATGCCCTAAATTTCTGCTTAATGTCAAACTGGTAGTAGACAACTGTCATTTTATTTCGACAGCCTTGGTGGACTGCGGTTCATCACTTAACCTGGTCAGTTCCAGTACCGTCTCCAGGGTCAAGATAGGGACAGTCAGGTTGGAGACCCCTCTGAAAATCGTGGCCATTGACTCTTCCCCTCTCACCCGTTCGGGGATTCGTTATGTTACTAACAGTTTTGTTTTGCATGTTGGTTCCTCTCATGTTGAGGAGATGAAATGTTTGGTATTGGGCATGCCGTGGTTTCAACATCATAACCCAGCTATTGATTGGGAGAAAAGAGAAATTGTTAAGTGGGGTCCTAAATGTATTGACTGTGCCTATAAACCTATGTTCTGTGTTACACCTGTAAAACCTACCTGTGAGTCTTCTGTTTGTCTGGAGGGTATTCCGGAGTACCTCAAGGACTTTGAGGACGTGTTCTCCGAAAGCGAGGCTGAGGCATTACCCCCACATAGGTCATTTGACTGCACTATAGATCTAATCCCTGGGGCCAAATTGCCCAAAGCCCGTTTATTTAATTTGTCAGGACCTGAGCGTCTGGCAATGAAGGAATACATAATGGAAAGTCTCCGAAAAGGGCATATACTGTAAGACCCTCAGTTTCTCCGGTAGCAGCAGGGTTTTTCTTTGTTAAAAAGAAAGATGGTAGTCTGCACCTCTGCCTCGACTTCAGAGAACTCAACAAGATTACTGTCAGGAATACGTACCCCTTACCCCTGATTCCAGATTTGTGTAACCAACTTTCGGGGGCAAAATGTTTCTCCAAATTGGATCTCAGAGGGGCTTATAATTTGATAAGAATTAAAGAAGGGGACGAATGGAAAACTGCCTTTCTCATGTCAGAGGGATTGTTTGAAAATTTAGTGACGCCGTTTGGCCTCACTAATGTACCAGCGGTCTTTCAAAATTTCATTAATGTGGTGTTTGCGGACCTCATCGGCCGCTTCATTGTCATTTACTTGGATGATATTCTGATTTACTCGACTGACAAAGAGTCTCATTTGTTCCATTTCAAAATGGTACTTCAAAGACTCAGGGAAAACCAATTATTTGTTAAACCTGAAAAATGTACTTTTTTCGTCCAGGAGCTAACGTTCTTAGGACTCATAATCTCGCCACAGGGGTTTCGGATGGATCCCAAGAAAACCAGGGGAAGAGTCTTGAGGAGATCATTTGCATATTCCCAGTGCCTTCTGGGATAAGTGAAGAGTCTCCGCGAGCTCAACGATCACTGGGTTTTGGCTGTTGCAGCTGAAAAGAGGAAATCGGAAAACCAGGGGAAGAGTCTTGAGGAGATCATTTGCATATTCCCAGTGCCTTCTGGGATAAGTGAAGAGTCTCCGCGAGCTCAACGATCAATGGGTTTTGGCTGTTGCAGCTGAAAAGAGGAAATCGGAAAACCAGGGGAAGAGTCTTGAGGAGATCATTTGCATATTCCCAGTGCCTTCTGGGATAAGTGAAGAGTCTCCGCGAGCTCAACGATCACTGGGTTTTGGCTGTTGCAGCTGAAAAGAGGAAATCGGAAAAACCGTGCGCCTCTCGGCGTGCGAATTTTGACTCATCTTTCATCGTTTCTAAGAAATCTCAAGATGGAAGAGGCCAGGAGCCATTTGGTGAGCTGCATTTCTTGCTACATGTTCACAGATTTACCAGTGGAAAAGCCAAACTTCACATGCCACAAATGCAAGCTTGTGTCCCTGTTGGAGGAAAAGTTGCAAAATCTCGAAGAGAGGTTAGCTATGTTGAAGATCATTAAGGAAGGTGAAGAGTTCTTGGACAGAGCAGAATTATCTCTTCATGTTACAGAAAGAGAAGAAATTCGAAGTGCACCTGAAGAAACAGAGGAATGGAGACATGTGACCCAGAGAAGCAGGAGGATCAGGAGGCAGTCAGCACCCATACTGCTCAGAAACCAGTACCAGGCTCTCACGCAGGAAAACGATGAAGAAATACATCAGGATAAGACTTTGCCAACAAACAGCAACCTTGTACGCCTTCAGAGTCCTCCTGGATGGAGAAAGAAAAATGTTGTGAAGAAGAAACGGAGAGTGGTGGTCATGGGGGATTCCCTGTTGAGAGGAACAGAGGCCGCTATCTGCAGACCGGATATAACTTCAAGAGAAATGTGCTGTCTTCCAGGTGCAAAAATTAAAGATGTGTCTGACAGGATATCAGGACTCTTCAGACCTACAGATGACTACCCATTCCTGCTACTACATGTGGGGACAAATGACACCGCAAGACACGACCTGGAAACCATCTGCAGAGACTTTGAAGACTTAGGCAAGGAAGTGAAAGAACTGGGAGCGCAGGTGGTCTTCTCTTCCATCCTCCCAGTGGATGGCCATGGAACAAGGAGGTGGAATAAGATTCTGCAGGTGAACAACTGGCTACGTCGATGGTGCCGTCAGCAACGATTTGGATTTCTGGATCACGGAGTGAACTACTTATACGATGGACTACTTGCTAGAGATGGGGTGCACCTTACGAAGACTGGAAAGCATGTATTTGGAAGTCGCCTTGCTACACTTGTAAGGAGAGCTTTAAACTAGAACAACATGGGAAGGGAAGCAAAAGACCAGAAAAAGCCATACACCTGACAAATGCTATTGAGAACTCTGCTATTAGAAGTGGAAAGGAAGAACAAAGACGAAAGAATCTAATTAATAAAAATATTGGAGAAAGAGAAACCAATCACAAACTAAAATGTTTCTATACTAATGCACAAAGCATGGGCAACAAACAAGGAGAATTGGAACTACTAACACAGGAAAAGAAATATGATGTCATTGGAATCACTGAAACTTGGTGGGACAATACACATGATTGGAATACAAGACTAGAAGGATACAACTTATTTGCAAGAAACAGACTTGATAAACGAGGAGGGGGTGTTGCATTGTATGTTAGAAACGCGTATATCTGCACAGAGATTGAAGCTTCAGAGACTGGGAGTTCTGTGGAAACTGTTTGGGTAAGAATACAAGGACAGAACAATGGAAAGGACACCATTGTAGGCATTTACTACAGGCTGCCTGTGCAAGCTGAAGATATGGATGAACTCTTTATGCATCAAATGGCCAAGTTCTCCAAAAATTATGACATAGTTGTCATGGGAGATTTCAACTATCCAGACATTTGTTGGGAATCTCTCTCAGGCAAAACTAACAGGTCAAGGAAATTCTTATCCTCTCTTGCTGACAACTTTATCTTCCAAAAGGTAGGGGAGAAAACAAGGGGAACTGCTACCTTGGATCTAATCCTTATAAACAGGGAGGAAATGGTTGAGGAGGTAAAAGTGGCTGGAACCCTAGGAGGTAGCGACCATGCTATTTTAGAATTTTGGATAACTAGAGGCGGAAGACCTGTGAAGACTCAGACGTCAAGGTTAGATTTCAGAAAGGCAGATTTTAAGGGATTCAGAAAGATAATTGGAGGGATCCAATGGCTGGATATCCTTAAAGACAAAAATGTCCAGGAAGGATGGGAAATCTTGAAAAATTAAGTTCTCAAAGCACAGTTGTTAACAATTCCGAAAAGAGGGAAGAATAGGAAGCATTTAAGGAAACCAGGATGGGTGAACACAGAACTTAAGCACATGCTAAAAAGGAAGAAAAAAATGTTTATAAAATGGAAAGAGGGAGGCATATCTAAAGAAGAATATAATGCTGTCTGCAGAACCTGCAGGGCACAAATCAGATTAGCTAAAGCTAAAAATGAATTGAGGCTTGCAAGAGATGTCAAAAGCAATAATAAAGGATTTTGGGGATATGTCAAAAGTAAAAGAAAAGTCAAAGATGCTATAGGATTTTTACAGGATGAAAATGATGAAATGGTAAGACAGGATGTTGAGAAGGCTGAACTTTTAAATTCCTATTTTGCATCTGTTTTCTCTCAGAAAGGAAATGTAACACCAACTGTTCTTCACTGTCCTATTAAGGGAATAGAAGAATCCAGGATATCTATAAACAGAAAGATAGTGAGGAAACACTTAGCTAACCTAAATGAATTCAAGTCTCCAGGTCCAGATGAATTACACCCCAGTGTACTGAAGGAGATAGCAGAAGAAATTTTTGAACCCCTCTCCATAATCTTTGAAAATTCTTGGAGAACAGGAGAAGTGCCAGAAGACTGGAGAAGAGCAAATGTTGTTCCTATCTTCAAAAAGGGGAAGAAGGTGGACCCAGGCAACTATAGGCCGGTGAGTCTGACTTCTATACCAGGAAAGATCTTTGAACAAATTATTAAACAACATGTATGTCAATACCTGGATAAGAATGAAGTGATCAAACAGAGTCAGCATGGGTTTGTAACTAATAAGTCATGTCAGACTAACTTAATTTCCTTCTATGACGGTATCACTGATTGGGTGGATCAAGGAAATGCTGTAGATATAGTATATCTTGACTTCAGCAAAGCATTTGACAAAGTCTCTCATACAATCCTTATTGAAAAAATGACTAAGTATGGAATGGACAAGGCAACTGTTAGGTGAATTCATAACTGGCTTAGTGATCGGACCCAAAGAGTGGTCGTAAATGGCTGCACATCCAGTTGGAAGAATGTCTCAAGTGGGGTACCACAGGGCTCTGTCCTGGGCCCTGTATTGTTCAACATCTTTATCAATGATTTAGATGAAGGAATTGAGGGTAAACTGATTAAATTTGCTGATGACACAAAGCTAGGAGGGATAGCTAATACTAGAGAAGAGAGAGAGAGGATTCAAAAAGATTTAAATAAACTGGAGAAGTGGGCAGCAACTAACAGAATGGTTTTTAACAGGGAGAAATGCAAAGTACTACATCTGGGCAATAAAAATGAAAAAAGCATATATAGAATGGGAGGAATAGGGCTAAGTGACAGCACATGTGAAAAAGACTTGGGTATACTAATAGATCACAGACTGAATATGAGTCAACAGTGTGTTGCAGCAGCAAAAAAGGCAAATGCAATTCTAGGATGTATTAACAGAAGCATACAGTCTAGATCACGTGAAGTCATTATTTCCCTCTACTCCTCTTTGGTCAGACCTCATCTGGAATATTGTGTCCAGTTTTGGGCACCACATTTTAAAAAAGACATCAACAAACTGGAGCAAGTTCAGAAAAGAGCGACCAGAATGGTGACCGGTCTGCAAACCCTGTCTTATGAGGAAAGGTTGCAGGATTTGGGAATGTTTAGTTTGCAAAAGAGAAGACTGAGAGGAGACTTAATAGCTGTCTACAAATATCTAAAGGGCTGTCACATTGTAGAAGGATCAACTTTATTCTCATTTGCACAAGGAAAGACTAGAAGCAATGGGATGAAACTGAATGGGAGGAGACACAGATTAGATATTAGAAAAACTTTTTGACAGTTAGAGTGATCAATGAGTGGAACAGGCTGCCACGAGAAGTGGTGAGTACTCCTTCAATGGAAGTCTTCAAACAGAGGCTGGACAGACATCTGACTGGGATGATTTAGCGAATCCTGCTTTGAGCAGGGGGTTGGACCAGATGGCCCAGGAGGTCCCTTCCAACTCTACGATTCTATGATTCTATGATTCTATGATTCTAAGAAAGCACAAGCAATTGTGGAGTGGGTTCAACCTCAGGACCTGAAAGGACTCCAGGGCTTCTTGGGATTCGCAAACTATTACCGTAGATTTATCAAGGGCTTCTCACAGATTGTGAAACCTCTCACCGATCTCACATGCAAAGGGGCTGATATAAAAAATTGGTCCCCCTCGGCGAAACAGTCCATTCTGGTTTTAAAAAATTCTTTTATGTCTGCTCCAATACTTGTGCAACCAGATCCGTCCTTGCCATTTGTTGTGGAGGTTGACGCCTCTGAGGTAGGGGTAGGGGCTGTGTTGTCTCAAGGGCCAGCTACCCTGACTAACCTTAGACCTTTTGCTTATTTTTCCAAAAAGTTTTCTCCGGCAGAGAGAAACTACGATGTTGGGAATAGAGAGCTTCTGGCAATTAAGCTGGCATTTGAAGAATGGAGAAATTTTTTGCAAGGGGCAGAACATCCGATTACGGTCATCACTGATCACAAAAATCTGGAATATGTCAAAACTGCTAAAAGATTGACCCCCAGACAGGCCCGTTGGTCACTTTTTTTTCCTGATTTCAATATCACGCAGTTTTGAACCATTGTCTGCCCCTGTTCCTCCGTCATCCATTCTTCTGCCTGCACTGCCTGCCTGAATTTTAGCTGCACTGTCATCGGAACTGGAGCGGGAGATTATGGAGGCTCAATCTTTAGCTCCAAGGTCCAAACCCGCTAAAAAATTGTTTGTCCCGCAACACTTGCGTTCTGATCTCCTGCGAGAGTTTCATGACTCTAAACTGGACGCTCATCCAGGTATTGCTGCCACAGGTGAGGCGATTAAAAGAGTCTTCTGGTGGCCATGTATGTCAGGGGAGATTAAGAAACATGTCGCTGCATGCGGGGTTTGCGCACGTTCAAAGAGCTCTCATTGCCGGCCGGCCGGGGAATTGGTGCCTTTACCAATTCCAAGAAGACCTTGGACTCATTTGTCCATGGACTTCATCACTAACCTCCCTCCTTCTCAGGGTAATACGGTAATTTGGGTAATTGTGGATAGATTCTCTAAGATGGCACATTTTGTACCCATGATTAAATTACCGTCTGCAGAAGTTCTATCTCGACCCTTCCTTTCTCAAATTGTTCGCCTTCATGGGGTACCTACTAACATTGTCTCGGACAGGGGGACACAATTTGTGGCTAAGTTTTGGCAGGCTTTCTGTAGGAAGTTGGGGATATCTCTGTCTTTCTCCTCAGCTTACCACCCAGAGAGCAATGGACAGACGGAACGCACCAATCAGTCATTGGAACAGATCCTCCGGTGTTTATCTTCCACGTTACAGGATGACTGGTGCGAGGCCTTACCATTGGCGGAGTTCGCCTTTAACAGTCGAATAAACCAATCCACGGGTAGGTCACCATTTTTTATTAATTATAGATTGAACCCTCACTTTGGTGAGTTTTCACAGCTGGATTCAAGCTGTCCAGGGGCGGAACTTTCTACGCGAAACATAACCTTAAAATTACCTTCCGCCAAGCTGGGACCTAAATTCATTGGCCCTTATGTAATAACCGAGGTAATCAACCCAGTGGCATATCGTTTACTTCTCCCTGCATCCTTGAAACTTCATAATGTGTTCCATAGGTCTCTACTCAAACCAGTAGGCTCGGTGGTAGATGAACCTGGCTCCATACCAACTCCAGTGTTGGTAGACGGTCATATGGAGTTCAAAGTGCAAAACATTGTACAGTCTCGGTGGGTACGCGGTTCCTTGCAATATCTTGTATGTTGGAAGGGGTACGGTCTGGAGGACTGATCGTGGGTACCAGCCAGGTTAGTGCATGCTGATCGCCTGGTTAGAGCTTACCATGCTCGGTATCCTGAGAGACCTAGGGGTCCGGAGGCCCCCCGTTGAAAGAGGGGTACTGTCATGGTATGTTTTGGGTTTTGGGAAGGTGGTGAAGGAGTTAACTCTGAGAGCCTCTCTGTGGATCTGGGGACGGATTTTATAGCTTCAGGGGAGAGCCGCCCCCTGTCGCTTATACTCCTATCTGAGTGTGCCCGACCCTGCTCTGTCTGTGCGTCACGCCAATCATTGTCCGTGTGCCTGGTATTCTGACCCTGCTCTGTTACGGTTTACGTCTCTGGTTTGCTGACTCTGTACCTGCTTTGCCTGTGCTGTATATGACCCTTGGCTTTGTCTGACCTCCTTCCTGAATATCCCTCCTGTACTGCGCTTGCCCGTACTGTGTATGACCTTTTGCTTTGTCTGACCTCCTGTTATGAATGAGTCACTGAGGAGGAAAAAACAAAAAGCAAGCTAAGCCCAGAAAACCGGAGAGGTTGGTAACTAGCAGATTGCAGACCCCTGATCCTATCCACACAACTAGCAGTAGCCGTGGAGCGTGCCTACGGTGGTTCTAGATACCTCGTCACGGCCGGAGAACTAAATAAGCCTAAAGAAAGAAAGGGAAAATCTAAACTGCCCCAGAGCAGACCCCAAAGCAATAGACAGCCCCCAACATGTATTGTCGGTGAAACAAGATGAAAACACAAACACAGATAGAAAGATAGGCTGAGCAAACAATGGGGCCCTCACTAACTAGAAAGGACAGGAAAGAAAAGCTGCTGTCTGCAATCACGCAAAAAACCCTGCCAAAAAATGTCCAACACGTCTGAAAAAAAAAGGCCCTGAAGTCGCTAGACTTCAATTCCCTATATCAGCACTCAGGTATATTCTGAAGACAGAGCAAAATAGATCAACTGGGATTCAGCCCAGTCCCAGCCAGGGCTGGCTGAACACAAAAACTAAGTAAACCAGACAAAAACTCATATGAACAATAGCAGAGAAAACAGTTTAAGAAGGCAGGAACCAAACTGGAAACCAGAAGCCACAGTCAGGAGAAATCACCAGCAAGAAACTAGGGAGTTGGCTGCCTTAAATCCAATCAGAAACTCCTGACATCCAATCACAGTCCTCTTCCTCAGGTGGCTGGTCTCTGCCATTTAGATCAGCTTCATTACCTCCCTTCACCAACAGAGGGAGTCCAGATAGAGAACTCACTACTCCTCTGTCAGCACAGCCAGCTCCATAACCCTCACCAGAAGCCAGAGGCAAACCCGAAAATGAGCTCACAACAGTACCCCCCCTTGAGGAGGGGTCACCGAACCCTCATCCACGCCACCGGGCCGATCAGGATGTGCCCGATGAAAAGCACGAACCAATCTATCGGCATGAATATCAGAGGCAGAGACCCAAGAATTGTCCTCCTGGCCATAACTCTTCCACTTAACCAAATACTGGAGTCTCCGTCTAGCCAGACGAGAATCCAGTATTTTTTCTACCTCATATTCCACATTACCTTTAACCAATACAGGGTCAGGAGGTGCCGCCATAGGAACTACTGGCTCAACTTATCTCTTCAAAAGCGACTTATGAAACACATTATGGATCTTAAACGTAACAGGAACAGCCAATCGAAAAGAAACCGGATTAAGAATCTCCAAAATCTTGTAAGGTCCAATAAATCTTGGCTTGAACTTTGGAGAAGCCACCTTCATAGAGATATTCTTTGATGACAACCAAACCATATCACCCACTTTAAATCGGGGACCAATGGTCCTATGCCGGTTAGAAAACCGCTGGGCCTTTTCCTGGGAGAGAGACAACTTATCGACTACTTGGTCCCAAATCTGCTGCATTCTCTCTACCACAGTGTAAACACCTGGGCAGGCTGAAGATTCCACTTGCCCTGAAGAAAATCGAGGATGAAACCCAAAATTACAGAAAAAGGGGGACATCAAGGTGGCAGAACTAGCTCTATTATTTAAAGCGAATTCGGCCAAGGGCAAAAATTAAACCCAATCATCCTGATCAGCAGATATAAAACATCTCAAATAGGACTCCAAAGTCTGGTTTGTTCTCTCCGTCTGCCCATTGGTCTGAGGGTGAAATGCAGAGGAGAAGGACAACCGAATTCCCAGCTTGGAACAAAAGGTTTTCCAGAATCTGGAAACAAACTGAACTCCTCTGTCCGATACAATGTTCTCAGGAATCCCATGCAACCGAACCACCTGTTGTAAAAACAAGGGTACCAACTCTGAGGAAGATGGTAACTTTGGGAGTGGTACAAGATGGACCATCTTAGAGAATCTATCACAAATCACCCAGATAACAGTCATTCTCTGAGAGACAGGAAGATCAGAAATAAAATCCATTGAAATATGGGTCCATGGCCTCTTAGGCACCGGCAAGGGCATCAACAACCCACTAGAGCGAGAACAGGGTTTAGACCGGGAACAAGTCCCACAGGACTGCACAAAATTCCTGGCATCACGAGATAAGGCAGGCCACCAAAAAGACCGACTCACCAAATCTCTGGTACCAAAAATACCTGGATGACCAGCCAATGCGGAGCAATGAACTTCAGACATCACTCTCTTCCTCCATTGGTCAGGAACATACAATTTTCCCATAGGACAACGCTCAGGTTTGTCCTCCTGGAATTCTTCCAGAGCACATCTCAAATCGGGCGAGATGGCAGAAAGAACTACCCCCTCACCTAGGATGGTAGTAGGCTTGGTCACAATAGGAGAATCAGCAAAGAAACTCCTAGAAAGGGCATCTGCCTTAACATTCTTAGTGCCTGGAAGAAAGGAGACCACAAAATCAAAATGCGTAAAAAACAAGGCCCACCTAGCCTGTCTAGGATTCAAGCGTTTGGCCAACTCAAGGTAAATCAAATTCTTGTGGTCAGTAAGGACCACAACTTGATGTCTAGCTCCCTCCAACCAATGTCTCGACTCCTCAAATGCCCATTTCATGGCTAACAATTCCCGATTCCCCACATCATAGTTGCATTCAGATGGGGAGAACTTTCGGGAAAAGAAGGCACAGGGATTCATTTTAGACGTCACCGGATCTTTTTGGGACAAAACAGCTCCTGCACCAATCTCTGAAGCGTCTACCTCCACCTGAAAAGGAAGTGAGACATCAGGTTGCCGCAAAACCGGAGCAGAAGTGAACCTCCGCTTCAGCTCCTGAAAGGCCGAAACAGCCTCTGAAGACCAATTCAGCACATCAGCACCCTTCATAGTTAAATCAGTCAGTGGTTTAGCAATACCAGAAAAATTAGCTATAAATTTACGATAAAAATTAGCAAAACCCAAAAACTTCTGGAGAGCCTTCAAAGAAGTGGGTTGAGCCCAATTATAAATGGCCTGTACCTTGGCCGGGTCCATTTCAATGGTTGACGGAGACAAAATAAATCCCAAAAATGAAATCCTCTGTACACCAAAAAGGCACTTTGATCCCTTAACAAACAAGGAATTCTCCCTCAAAATCCGGAACACAGTCCGAACATGTTCCACATGAGAATCCCAAACCCTGGAAAAGATCAAAATATTATCCAGATAGATGATCAAAAACTTATCCACAAAGTCCCGGAAAATATCATTCATGAAGGATTGGAAGACAGAAGGGGCATTAGTGAGCCCAAAAGGCATCACCAGGTACTCAAAATGTCTCTCCGGAGTATTAAACGCCATCTTCCATTCATCCAAATGCTTGATGCGAATAAGATTATACGCCCCCCTGAGGTCAAGCTTAGTAAACCAGCAAAGCACCTTTAATTCTGGAGAATAAATCAGAAATCAGGGGTAACGGATACTGATATGTAACTGTAATTTTGTTAAGGGAACGATAGTCAATACAAGGCCTTAATGAACCATCTTTCTTGGCCACGAAAAAAACCCCAGCACCTAAGGGCGAAGAGGATGGTCTAATATGACCCTTCTCCAACGACTCCTTAATATAAGATCGCATAGCCTCGTGTTCGGGTACAGATAAATTGAAAAGTCGACCCTTGGGAAATTTACACCCAGGTCTCAACTCAATTGCACAG
Source organism: Dendrobates tinctorius (assembly GCF_039654945.1). Classification (NCBI taxonomy): domain Eukaryota; kingdom Metazoa; phylum Chordata; class Amphibia; order Anura; family Dendrobatidae; genus Dendrobates; species Dendrobates tinctorius. Next base: position 7,138,724 of record NW_027361701.1, on the reverse strand, counting down.
TCATAACTCCTATGAGGAGGCAAAGACGCAGACTTGCTCTCACTAAATACATCATAAAAATCAGCCAAATAGTCAGGAACATCATGCGACTGGGGAGAGGTGGAGAAAACAGGAGTGTTGCCAAGAGCACACCGACAACCCCAACTCACCACAGACACAGATTTCCAATCCAAAACTGGATTATGGATTTGCAACCAGGGAAAACCTAGAACAATGGTATCATGTAAATTATGCAACACCAAAAATATTCAATTTTCTTGGTGGTCTGGGGCGACCCGCATTATCACCTGGGTCCAAAACTGAGGTTTATTCTTCGCCAAAGGAGTAGCATCAATACCCCTCAAAGGAATAGGCGTCCGCAGAGGTGTCATAGGAAAACCACAACGTTTAGCAAAATCCAAGTCCATCAGATTCAAGGCCGCTCCAGAATCCACAAAAGCCTTCGTGGAAAATGTGGATAAGGAGCAGATCAGAGTAATTGCCAAAAGAAACTTAGGTTGTACACCACCCACAGCAAATGTGTGTGCAAAACGTTTCTCTCGTTTAGGGCAGACAGAAATAACACGAGAGGCATCTCCACAAAAAAAACACAGCTTATTACGCCTTCTAAACTCCTGACTAGTGTTGAGCGATACCACCCGATACTGAAAAATATCGTATCGGAATGGATCGGCCGATCTAAAAAAAGTATCGGGTATCGCCGATTCCGATCCCGGAAGTCCCATTCAAGTCAATGGAACAGAAATATCGGAATTAAAAAAACCCTTTCTTTCCATGTCGGTTAATTCTACATGAAGAAAAACAACTAATAATAATGTAGAATGTATTGTGGGAGGTGTAGGAGACATTAAAGCCATAGAGGTTTAGCCCAATCAAATGGAATAGCAGGAATTTTTTTTTTTTTAAAGTCGTTTGTAGTTACAAAGATATTGACTATGTTAAAGTCTTTAATTTTTTGTCAGATATGTATGTTTCACTACTTCCATGCTCTTCACCTTCTTTTTTACTTCTCCCACACATTCTCCTTCATCATCTTCAGCAGCAGCAGCAGCAGTATCTTCTTCTTCTTCTTCCTATTCTTCTTCCTATTCTTCTTCCTATTCTTCTTCTTATTCTTCTTCTTCCTATTCTTCTTCTTCTTCTTCTTCCTATTCTTCTTCATCATATTCTTATTTGTGTCAGGCATTCCTGTAGTTGTTATCTATAAAAGTTTGAAGATTACACCTTCCGTTCAGCCTGTCACAAAAGATTTACAACAGGATTTGTCCCCGTTCAGTTTGGCCTGCAGCAGCAGGCCTTTTCCAGGGGCACCACAAGGAGGAACGGACTCACCCTCATACACTGCTTAGTCTTCTTCTGCTTATAAATTTGATAATCTCATTTGCTCTGATTTTTAGTCTTATGCTTAATGTTCTTCTGCTTTTGGCTTTTATGCTTCTTGGTCTTCTGTCTCTTGTTGTTCTGCATCTTGGTGGTTGTCTTCCTGTTCTTTGTCCTCTTGGTCATCTTCTTCAGGGTCATTTTTTAGGTATTCTTCTGTGTGGTCTTCAGGGTCGTCGTCTTCAGGGTCATTGTCAGGGAGATCCAGAGTGAGAATCAAAAACCATTTCCACAAGCTTGAACTTTGAAAAGTAGCAGAAGTTACAAGAAGGCTGAGGAACTGGCGAGAACCAGCTGATGGTACTGGAACCCGGAGTGGCAGCAGAATGAACAAAAGCCAATGGCACAACCATGGACCAGCTGACGGTGCTGGAACACGGTTACTAAGCATGAGGTACCTGTGCTCCAAAGCACTACCAAGGACCAGCAGACATTGGTGGAACTCGGATACCGACAAGGAGGCACCTAGGCCAAATGCACTGCCGAGAACCAGCTGACGGTGCAGGAACCCGGATGGGTAGCAGAAGCTGCAAGAGCAAATGAAACTAGCGAGGACCAGCTGACGGTGCTGGAACCTGGAGGGGCAGCAGAAGGAACAAGAGCCAATGGGACAACCATGGACCAGCTGACGGTGCTGGAACACGGTTACTAAGCAGGAGGTACCTGTGCTCCAAAGCATTACCAAGGACCAGCAGATGTTGGTGGAACTCGGATACCGACAAGGAGGCACCTAGGCCAAAAGCTCTGCCGGGAACCAGCTGACGTTGCTGGAACCCGGATGCGTAGCAGAAGGTACCCATGATTAACAAAGTGTCGCGTCGGTGAGCAGGCCGCAGTTACCGAAATCCACAGTCCTACAGGGGGTGCTTTTCCTATTGGCACTATGGAACCAGCCTTTGTTACCAGAACCCACAGTCCACATAGGAAGCACTGAAACTGCAGGCACCATAGACTCGGCTAACCCGACCGCAACACGACAGGACAACTTATCAGTGGTAAAGTGACGTTGACACTACCCGGAAACAGCAGGCGTGCTGTAACCAGGCTGGGCAGGAGGGAGTACCCGTGCCAAAGACACTGCCGAGAACCAGCTGACGGTGCTGGAACCCGGAGGGGCAGCAGAATGAACAAGAGCCAATGGCACAACCGTGGACCAGCTGACGGTGCTGGAACACGGTTTCTAAGCAGGAGTTACCTGTGCTCCAAAGCACTACCAAGGACCAGCAGACGCTGCTGGAACTCGGATACCAAGAAGGAGGCACCTAGGCCAAAGGCTCTGCCGAGAAACAGCTGACGGTGCTGGAACCCGGCTGGGCAGGAGGGAGTACCCATGGCAAACACACTTCTGAGCAGCAACATGCGATCTTGAAGCCCAGGGGTCAATCATGCAGCAGGCTGAGGCCAACTTGGAGCGAGTTTTATATTGGTTGTACACAACTACTGTTTGTAACTGTGTTCCACTTTAGCCTCTGGCTCTACTGTCTCTAGTATTTCCCCTGGCCTCCAACGATGCCAGTTGCTGCTCTGCAGTGTTATCTGCACAATCCACACTTGTTCCTGAGTTACTGGGGCTCAGTCACGTCAGTTGATCCCCTGATGTGTGTCCGGCAAGGTGTCCTGCTCTGTCCACATTCCCACAACTATTAATGGGAATGGGGACAGAGCAGGAGACATTGCCGGACACACATCAGGGGATCAACTGACGTGACTGAGCCCCAGTAACACAGGAACAAGTGTGGATTGTGCAGACGGCACATCAGAGCAGCGACTGGCGGGCTTGGAGGCCAGGGGAAATACTACAGACAGTACAGCCAGAGGCCTAAGTGGACCACGGTTAAAAGTCAGTAGTAGTGTGATGTTGGAGGCAGCAGTAGACTTTGCCATCCGCACAGCAGGGGAACAGCTGGCGTTACTGAACCCCACAGACACAGGAGCGAGTGCTTCTATCTGTGCGGACGGCACTTCCAAGCTACAACTGGCTGTGTTGAAGCCCAGGATCAATGCTCTGAGCAGGCTGAGGCCTACTTGGAGCAAGTGGAAAATAACATGTAGTGTGATGTTGGAGGCAGCAGGAGATTTTGCCATCCGCACAGCAGGGGAACAGCTGGCATTACTGAACCCCACTAACACAGGAGCTAGTGTGTGTTTCTCTGTGAAGACGGCACTTCTGAACACCAGCTGGCATTATTGGAGACCAGGATGAGGCATGGAGCAGGCTGAGGCCTGATAGGGTTGGCATGTGGAGGCAGCAGGAGACTTTGCCATCTACACAGCAGGGGAACAGCTGGCATTACTGAACCCCACTAACACAGGAGCTAGTGTGTGTTTCTCTGTTAAGACAGCACTTCTGAACACCAACTGGCATTGTTGGAGCCCAGGATGAGGCATGGAGCAGGCTGAGGCCTGACAGGGTTGGCATGTGGAGGCAGCAGGAGACTTTGCCGTCTACACAGCAGGGGAACAGCTGGCATTACTGAACCCCACAGACACAGTAGCGAGTGTGTTTTTCTCTGTGGAGACGGCACTTCTGAACACCAACTGGCGTTGTTGGAGCCCAGGATGAGGCATGGATTTGGCTGAGGCCAACTTGCAGCACGTTTTATAGAGGTTGTAGACTACTACTGATTGTTACCGTGCTCCACTTAGGCCTCTGGCTCCACTGTCTCTAGTATTTCCCCTGGCCTCCAACCCCACCAGTGACAGCTCTGAAGTGGCGTCGGCACAGTCCACACTTGTTCCTGTGTTACTTGCCCTCAGTCCCATCAGTTGATCCCCTGATGTGTGTCTGGCAAGCTCTCCTGCTCAGTCCTCATTCACACTACTAGTAATGTGAATGTGGACAGAGCAGGAGACGTTGCCGGACACACATCAGGGGATCAACTGACGGGACTGAGCCACAGTAACTCAGGAACAAGTGTGGATTGTGCAGACGCCACTTCAGAGCTGTAACTGGCGGGGTTGTTGGCCAGGGGAAATACTAGAGACAGTGGAGCCAGAGGCCTAAGTTGAGCACAGTTACAAATCTGTAGTAGTTTGCATGTGGATGGAGCAGGAGACATTGCCGTCTACACAGCAGGGGAACAGCTGGCATTACTGAACCTCACTAACACAGGAGCTAGTGTGTGTTTCTCTGCGAAGACAGCACTTCTGAACACCAACTGGCGTTGTTGGAGCCCAGGATGAGGCATGGAGCAGGCTGAGGCCTGATGGTGTTGGCATGTGGAGGCAGCAGGAGACTTTGCCGTCTACGCAGCAGGGGAACAGCTGGCATTACTGAACCCCACAGACACAGTAGCGAGTGTGTTTTTCTCTGTGAAGACGGCACTTCTGAACACCAACTGGCGTTGTTGGAGCCCAGGATGAGGCATGGAGCAGGGTGAGGCCGGATGGTGTTGGCATGTGGGGGCAGCAACAGACTGCCGTCTACACAGCAGGGGAACAGCTGGCATTACTGAACCCCACAGATACAGTAGCGAGTGTGTTTTTCTCTGTGAAGACGGCACTTCTGAACACCAACTGGCGTTGTTGGAGCCCAGGATGAGGCATGGAGCAGGCTGAGGCCTGATGGTGTTGGCATGTGGAGGCAGCACTAGACTTTGCCATCTACACAGTAGGGGAACAGCTGGCATTACAGAACCCCACTAACACAGGAGCTAGTGTGTGTTTCTCTGCGAAGACGGCACTTCTGAACACCAACTGACGTTGTTGGAGCCCAGGATGAGGCATGGAGCTGGCTGAGGCCAAATTGCAGCATATTTTATAGAGGTAGTAGACTACTACTGATTGTAACCGTGCTCCACTATGGCCTCTGGCTCCACTGTGTCTAGTATTTCCCCTGGCCTCCAACCCCGCCAGTGACAGCTCTGAAGTGGCGTCAGCACAATCCACACTTGTTCCTGTGTTACTTGGGCTCAGTCCCGTCAGTTGATCCCCTGATGTGTGTCCGGGAAGGTCTCCTGCTCTGTCCTCATTCACACTACTAGTAATGGGAATGTGGACAGAGCAGGAGACCTTGACGGACACACATCAGGGGATCAACTGACGTGACTGAGGCCAAGTAACACTGGAACAAGTGTGGATTATGCAGACACCACTTAAGAGCTGTCACTGGCGGGGTTGGAGGCCAGGGGAAATACTAGAGACAGTGGAGCCAGAGGCCTAAGTGGAGCCGGGCTAAAAATCAGTAGTGTCACGCGGCTGTTGCCGCACGCTCCACCTATCCCCTCTCCCCGACTGTGGCTCACCCGCTCACCGGCGGCCTCCTCACCGCGGGGTCGGCTGCCTCGGGCTTCCCCGCGATCTCTGCCGGCGCCTCTCCTCCACCCGGCGACCACATCCATCCGGTCCCCTGGTTGTCGCCTGGTGCGCGCTCCTGTCTCTCCTCCTCGGCGGGCGCGCGCACACACTGTGCTCGGGCGCAGGGGCACCTCCTGTTCTTCCTGAGGTCGCGCTCCTCCCTCTCCTGCACTAGAGAGGTCGCGACCCGGATGTTCCTAACACTACTCCTATATCAGGCCGCCTCTTCCTTCTAGCGGTGCCTGATTATCACTTTCACTTTGATAGTGATTCTGGCCGGTTGATTTACGCACGCTCCTGCGTCCTGTCTGCCTATAACTCATCTGCCGTCTCCACTGTCCTCTCTCCTAGGATCGGGAGGTCCGAGGTCGTGTCCCGTCCAGTCCTGTTCCCGCACCTGAGTCCTTCTGATCGTGCCTGCTCTCCCCGTCTCACCTGTGTCACTGTCCTGACCGCCAACCGGCTTCCTGTTCCAGAGGAGGTTCCCGCCAGCATTCCCAGCCTGTGACCGGCCCCTCCATACACTCCCTGGGTATCAACTGCCATGGTAATAGTTGCCCGCGGGCCTGCCCCAAACACTCCCTGTATAGGGGTGGTCCACCTGGTCATCTCGCCCCCGGGAGGTTCGTTGCCACGGTCTAGCGGGTCCACCCCAGGAGCACCTAACAAGTAGTAGTTTGAATGTGGATGGAGCAGGAGACTTTGCCGTCCACACAGCAGGGGAGCAGCTGGCGTTACTGAACCCCATTAATACAGGAGCTAGTGTTTTTCTCTGTGCAGACAACACATCTGAGCGACAACTGGCTGTGTTGAAGCCCAGGGATTATAGTTCAGGTGGTAGAAACATGAGCACAACAGGAGACCTGGATACAGTTGCCAACCAATTATTTAGTCGGGAAGAGGACTGGCAAATTCTGGGGAGATCCAGGCCTTGTTCATTTTCAGAAAAGTAAGCCAGTCGACGCTATCGGAAGAAAGTCGCGTGCGACGGTCTGTTAATACACCACCTGCGGCACTAAAGACGCGTTCCGATAGTACACTGGTAGCAGGGCAAGCCAGCACCTCCAATGCATACTGGCTAAGCTCTGGCCATGTATCCAGCTTAGAGACCCAAAACTTGAAGGGGGAATAGCCATCTGGGAGTACACTCACAGGGCAAGACATGTAGTCTGTCACCATCTTACGGAAACGTTGCCTCCTGCTGACTGGAGCCGTCAGTGATGGTGTAGACCATTGTGGCGGACACACAAAACTTTGTCACATTTGGGCCATAGTGGTCTTGCCTTGTGCTGAGGCGCTGCCTCTGCTCCCTCTTTGTGCCGAGTTTCCTCCACTGGGTCGACGCACAGAGGTGCTTTGTAAAGCACTAGCACCACTGCTGTCGGGTGGAATGGAAAACATGATGGACTGCACCAGTGTGTCTTAGTACTCCCGCAGTTTACACTCCCGGTTCAACGTTGGTATGAGGGTTTGCAAGTTGTCCCGGTAGCGAGGATCTAGGAGGGTGTACACCCAATAATCAACCGCGTACAGAATGTGGGCGATGCGGCGGTCGTTTCTCGGGCACTGCAGCATGAAGTCAACCATGTGCTGCTGACTCCCAACTGCCAAAGAACTGCTGTCCCCTGCTTGAGGCGTGATCTCTGCCTGCTCTGCATCACCCCACCCTCGCTGTACATACTGACTAGAGCTTTGTGTACCTCCCTCCTGGGTAGAGATGTCTTCCTCCTCCATCGACTCCTCCTCATCCTCCTCACAAAGTGTCCCCTGCCTAGGCCTTTGTGAGTAAGCACGTAGCGCAGACTGTCCAGAAGCAGATAGCATTTGGGACTCCTCATCCTCCACCTCTTCCAAAACCTCATCCCTTAGCGCTTGCAGTGTTTTTTGAAGCATGCAGATAAGGGGGACAGTCATGCTGACTAGTGCATCATCTGCACTCGCCATCCGCGTGGAATCATCGTAGGCACGCAAAACGAGGCAGATGTCCTTCATAGAGGCCCACTCAGTGGTGCTGAAGTGTGACCGGCGCACATTGCGACTTGTTTGTGCCTAATGCAGCTGGTACTCCATGACTGCTGCCTGCTGCTCACACAACCGCTCCAACATATGCAACATTGAATTCCACCTGGTGGGTAGGTCACATATGATGCGATATTCCGGAAGGCGTAATCGTCGCTGCAGAGCAGCAAGGCGAGATCTTGCCGTGCTGGAACGACGCAAGTGAGCGCACTCTATGCGGACCTTGTGCAGCAGTGCATCAAGATCCGGATAGTCCCTCAGAAAGCTCTGCACGACCAAGTTGAGCACATGTGCCAGACATGGGATGTGAGTGAGGTTGCCAAGGCCAAGAGCTGCCACCAGATTTCGGCCATTGTCACACACTACCAAGCCCGGCTGGAGATTCGCTGGCACAAACCACACGTCGCTCTCCTGCTTGATGGCATTCCAGAGCTCCTGCGCTGTGTGGCTTCGATTCTCCAAAGAAATTAATTTCAGTACGGCCTGTTGACGTTTGTCCACGGCTGTGCTCATATCGGTCGTAACAGGCTCCTTCTGCGCTGTTTCAGAGGAACTTGAGTAGGAGGAGTCAATATGTACAGACTGGATTCCTGCAATCCGTGGAGTTGGCAGAACACGTAGAGCGCCACTCTCCAGATCTGTACCCGGCTCCACAACATTGACCCAATGGGCAGTGAGGGAAAGGTATTGTCCCTGGTTACTGGTCCACGCATCAGTGGTCAGGTGGACCTTGCTACTGACGGCGTTTAGTGGCGCATGTTTTATGTTTGCCTCCACATGTTTCTGCAGGGCAGGGACAGCTCGCCTGCTGAAATAAAAATGACTGGGCACGGTGTATTGTGGGACTGCCAATGCCATGAAGTCCCGGAAGATGTCAGTCTCTACCAGCCTGAATGACAGCATTTCAAGGGCCAGTAGTTTGGCAATGCCAGCATTCAGAGCCTGTGCTCGGGGATGGTTTGCCGAGTATGGCCGCCTTTTCTCCCATGCCTGTGCTACCGATGGCTGCAGAGTGGCCTGGGAGTGTGAGGATGACTTGGAACGTGGTGCTGTGGGTGGAATGTCACAGGGTCGCTGGACAACAGTGCCAGAGGTTCTTCCTTGGCGATCCTGTGAGGAAGCCGAACCAGCTGTGTGTGAGCTGGAGGAAGAGGCCCCAACACGAGCTGAAGAGGTGGTAGGTGGTGCTGTACGTTGGCCTACCTCTTCAGTGTGTCTGTGTAACTCCACCTCGTGCTTGGTCCACTCATGTTTCCACATATTAGTGGTATTGAGGTTGCTGACATTTTTCCCTCTTTTGGCTCTCTGATGACACAGCTTGCATTTGACAAAGCAAATGTCATCTGCAACTGTGTCAAAAAAGGACCACGCACTGCAAGTCTTGGGAGCGCCCGTTTTGCCTTTTGAAAGTGGAATGCTCCTAACGGGTGCCGAAGTGGAGGCTACAGGCAACCAAGTCTGCCCCCTCCCTCTCCCTCCGGTTTTGGCCGTTCAGGGAATCTCTTCCTCAGAGCTACTCCCACCACCTTCCTGTTCCTCACGCCATGATGGGTCAAGGACCTCATCATCTACACTCCCCTCTTCAAACACCTGCTTCTCCTGGGTTGTCTCGCCAGCACCGTACGCACCAGAAAGTGGTAACTGAGTCTCGTCATCATCTGATGCGTACTGAGGTGTGCTGACCATAGGCACTGGCCCACCCGCCTCTTCAGATTCAGAGGGACAAAGAAGTTGCGTATCACTGCATACTCCCTCTTCTTCACATTCTGGAATGCTGCTTGGCTGGCCCCCTTTTCCAAACCAACAGATTCTGAGAACAGAAGTAGAGACTGTGATGGTTCCTGTCCAGGGCTCTCTGACTGCCTGGGCACTTTGGCAGGTGGTGAAGAGACAGATGGTTGCTCTTCGGTGCTCTGGCCCTGAGAGGATGTGGAAGTAATTGAAGTCGATGCGTTAGCTGCCATCCATCCGACAACGGCTTCAATTTGTTCCTCCCGCAGCAGTGGGGTACGGTGAGGTCCTACAAAGCTGCGCATAAAGGACTGTTGCCTGCTAAAACTGGGGGATGCTGACTCACTGGTGCCAACAGCAGGCACAGAATCCCCACGTCCTCTCCCTACAGAATCCCCACGTCCTCTCCCTGCAGAATCCCCATGTCCTCTCCCTGCTGAAACTCCACGCCCACGGCCACGTGCCTTACTCCCTGCCTTCTTCATCTTGCTAGACTGAGAAAGATAGGCAGAAAAGTACAAAGGGGGGCCTTCGTGTGCTTATTCCTGAACAGCTGGTTACAGGTATAAGAAACACTAATTTTATGAAGTGTGTGTTTCGACTACACTTTAATGGGAGCTAATGTGGCCTACACAACTTTCAAATGTAGAGTTTGGTGAACTTTGTTGTTTTTTTTGGGGGGAAAAAAACTAAAAGGATGTGACCAATGATTTGAAAGTCAGAGTATCACCAACTTTCTGGAGCTATTACAATGCAGGCAGGTAACCTACAATGCAAAAGATGAGGCTCCAAAAATATTGGGTAATACTAATCTGGCTGCAGCTGAAGGGCACAAGCCAGAAAAAAGGCTCCTCTATCTACTCCTTTATAGTGTTTGCAACCAACCAATGTAGATGGATATGGATGGATGCACACTAATAGGAGAAGAAAAAATGAGCTGCAATTAAAGAAAAATATGTGTGAGGCAGTGACGCACGCTGAGCGGCCTACAACCAGACATAGCTGCAGGACACACTACTTAGTGTGAGCTGCACTCACACACAGTCAGAGACCTCTCAGACAGCCGTGAACAGTGCAGCTAAGTGGTCACTAGCACTGACAGGCTGTAGAAAGGCTCCGCTGTGTACTCCTAGAGTGTTTGCAACCACCGTGTATGGATACGGATGGATAAACACTAATAGGAGAAAAAATGAGCTGCAATAAAAGAAAAATGTGTGAGGTAGTGACAGCCTTGAACAGTGCAGCTAAGTGGGCACTAGCACTGAAAGGCTGCATAAAGGCCTCGTTGTCTACTACTAGTGTTTGCAACCAACGTATATGGATACGGATGGAAGCACACTAGATAGAATTTTTTTAAAATGAGCAGCTCAAAAAGAAAAATATGTATGAGGCAGCAGTGAGGCACGCTGGGCGGCCTACAACCAGACGTGGCTGCAGGACCCACTCCACAGCGTGAGCTGCACTCACACAGCCCTTGCAGACAGCTGTGAACACTGCTGCTAGGGAAAAGCAAGCTACAGTGGTGGTTTATGTAGCCTGGGTAAAGCACAATATTGTTTTGAGAATCGCTATTTCTAACTGTCCCTCACAGTCTTCAACAGCAGCCTGTCCCTAACTGAATTCACAGCAGAGTGACCAGAAATTGCGGTGGCAGTGGCTTTTATAGTGCATCATGACATTATTTCAGCAGCCAATCACAGCCATGCCAATAGTTAACATGCCTACATGTATAACAGGATGTGCCCACACTTCTGAGGATTCCCATTGGCTGAATCAAAGCGAGCGGGCTGATAGCATTATGGGAACTTCCGATTCTGGTATCCGATATGAATAAAGTATCGGAAGTCAGTATCGGAATTCCGATACAGCTAATATCGGCCGATACCCGATACTTGTGGTATCAGAAAGCTCAACACTACTCCTGACGTTGCGCCCTAGACAAAACTCTATCACATTGCATAGGTTCAGAAATTTGTTCAAAAGGTGGCAGCGCCTCCTGTATAGTCTTGCGTTCACGTAAACACCGATCAACTTGAATGGCTAATGACAGAATCGTCAAGACCAGAGGGAACAGGAAATCCCACCATAGTATCTTTTAACGTTTCAGACAAACCCTTCCAAAAGAGAGCTGCCAATGCACTATCATTCCATATAGTAAGGACCGCCGACTTTCGGAATTTCTGACAGTACAACTCGGCAGGATCCTGACCCTGGTTCAATGCCAATAGGGCTCTCTCAGCTTGATCAATAGCATTAGGTTCATCATATAAAACCCCAAGGCTTGAAAAAATGCATCCACATTAGTCAAAACAGGATCTTCAGGTGTCAAAGAAAACGCCCAATCCTGGGGATCGCCGCGCAGCAAGGAGATGACAATTTTAACCTGCTGCGCAGAGCTCCCCGATGAGTTAGGCTTCAAGGCAAGAAATAATTTACAATTATTCTTAAAATTCAAAAATTTAGACAGATCCCCAAAAAACACATCAGGAGTAGGGATCTTTGGTTCAACAGCATGTGAATGAGTGAGATAGGCGGAAATTCCCTGGACTTCAGCAGCGAGCTGCTCCACACGATCAGACAATTGCTTAATCTCCATCAAGGAGAAGGAAAAAAAAAAGAATCCTCCTACGGCCCCAGAGAAAAACAGGAGAAAATATACATATAATAAAAAAAAAAAAAATTTCGACACTTTTTTTTTACAATTCTCTCCTGCTTTAGAGTACCCTAGAATCTGCGGTATGGCTGGTGATTCTGTTATGAATGAGTCACCGAGGAGGAAAGAACAAAAAGCAAGCAAAGCCAAGAAAACCGGAGAGGTTGGTAACTAGCAGATTGCAGACCCCTGATCCTATCCACACAACTAGCAGTAGCTGTGGAGTGTGCCTACGGTGGTTGTAGACACCTCGTCACGGCCGGAGAACTAAAAAGGCCTAAAGAAAGGAAGGGAAAATCTAAACTGCCCCAGAGCAGACCCCAAAGCAATATACAGCCCCCAACATGTATTGTCGGTGAAACAAGATGAAAACACAAACACAGATAGAAAGATAGGCTGAGCAAAGTATGGGGCCCTCACTAACTAGAAAGGACAGGAAAGAAAAGCTGCTGTCTGCAATCACGCAAAAAACCCTGCCAAAAAATGTCCAACACGTCTGATAAAAAAAGGCCCTGAAGTCACTAGACTTCAATTCCCTATATCAGCAATCAGGTATATTCTGAAGACAGAGCAAAAGAGATCAACTGATCAGAGACAAAATGGGGATTCAGCCCAGTCCCAGCCAGGGCTGGCTGAACACAAAAACTAAGTAAACCAGACAAAAACTCATATGAACAATAGCAGAGAAAACTTAGCTTTAAAAAGGCAGGAACCAATCTGGAAACCAGAAGCCACAGTCAGGAGAAATCACCAGCAAGAAACTAGGGAGTTGGCTGCCTTAAATCCATTCAGAAACTCCTGACATCCAATCACAGTCCTCTTCCTCAGGTGGCCGGTCTCTGCCATTTAGATCAGCTTCATTACCTCCCTTCACCAACAGAGGGAGTCCAGATAGAGAACTCACTACTCCTCTGTCAGCACAGCCAGCTCCATAACCCTCACCAGAAGCCAGAGGCAAACCCGAAAATGAGCTCACAACAACCTCCCATCTGTATATCCCTCCTGTACCTCGCTTGCCCGTACTGTGTATGACCTCCGTTTTGCCTGACTCTGAGTTTTTGTAAAGTGTCCTGCCATCTCTGAAAGCAGGATGCTAAGCCCCACCCCCTTGCAGTCACAGGACCGTAGGTCCTGTGACTGCTTGCTAACTTCAGCATCCACAGGTCCTGTGCATCTATACTTTTCGGCTGTACCTGACCCCGGGCCCCCTACAGTGCAGGTGAGTCCCTGCTCAGCAGAGGCTGCACGCCGGCGCTCTCAAGATCCTGACAAACCCATATCCTATCCTATCTTGCCCTAACATGTTGATCCAGAGGAAGTAAAAAAAAAACCCATGTGGCAAACAGTAAGCTTCACATTGGGGAAAAAAATTCCTTCCCGACTCCACATACGGCAATCAGACTAGCTCCCTGGATCAATGCAATATTAAGGAAACTAGTGCAAATACCCTGTAATATTATGCTTTTCAATAAAGGCATCCAGTCCCTTCTTAAATTTTATTAGGGAATCACTCATTACAACATCATATGGCCGAGAGTTCCATAGTCTCACTGCTCTTACAGTAAAGAATCCGCGTCTGTGAGTATGCTTAAACCTTCTTTCCTCCAGACGTAGAGGATGCCCCCTTGTCCCCGTCACAGGTCTAAGAGTAAAAAGATCATTAGAAAGGTCTTTGTATTGTCCCAGCATATATTTATACATTGTAATAAGATCACCCCTAAGCCTTCGATTTTCCAAACTAAATAACCCCAAGTGTAATAACCTGTCTTGTTATTGCAGACCCCCCCAGTTCCCTAATAACCTTGGTCGCTCTTCTCTTCACCCGCTCCAGTTCAGCTATGTCTTTCTTATACACCGGAGACCAGAACTGTACACAGTATTCTAAGTGTGGTGGCACTAGTGACTTATATAGAGGTAAAATTATGTTCTCCTCATGAGCATCTATGCCTCTTTTAATGCATCCTATTATTTTATTTGCCTTTGCAGCAGCTGCCTGACACTTGCCACTATATGTGAGTTTGTCGTCCACCCATACACCCAGGTCTTTTTCAGTGACAGTTTTGCCCAGTGTTTTACAATTAAGCACATAATTATACATCTTGTTCGTTCTACCCAAGTGCATGACCTTACATTTATCCCCATTAAAGCTCATTTGCCATTTATCAGCCCAAGCTTCTAGTTTACATAAATCCTCCTGTAATATAAAATTGTCCTCCTCTGTATTGATTACCCTGCAGAGTTTAGTGTCATCTGCAAATATTGAAATTCTACTCTCTATGCCCCCTATGAATTTCTGACACATTCAATTCCTGCAACTGGCATAGCTTCTAAATTGCCATTATGTTGCATCAAAAAGTGTTTAGAGACCATAGGTATATTATGTGTATTTATACTATTATTTTCTACGTCTCTAATGTGCTCCAAAATGCGAGTTTTTGAGTTTTCTTGTTGTGCAGCCTATATAAAATAAATTGCCTATTTCACAATGTATTTTGTAAACTACATTTTCTGTATTGCAGTTAATGAACTGCTTTATATTCAATGTCTGAGTATCATTTGCATCATTAAACCTTTTTGTTTTTTGCGCATACCTACACATTTTGCACTTATTGGAGCCACATTTGAAAAAACCTGTGATTTTTAACCAATTTCCAAAAGACGATACAGACAAGAAAAAACTCGGAGAAACAATATCTCCAATAGTGGGAGCCAGACTAGCAATGACATTAGTGCCTGATTGTAATATTTTCGCTAGTGTATCGTCTTCGTACAAAATTGGTAAGCATTTGAAAAAAATATCCTCTATTTTATTAAATTGAAGACTATATTCCAAACTTATGAATGTTTTTTTGTTCATATCTTTTTTCCTTTTCATGTTATCATTTTCTGACCCCAATAAATTTTCTCTGTCCCTTTTCTCTGCCCTAATCTTGGCTCTTTTTAGCATCCAGTTCGAATAGTCTTGTTTTTTCAGTTTTTTATGTAAGGCATCAAATTCCCTATTTTTGACCTGTTCATCTGTACAATTTCTTTTTAATCTTATATGTTGCCCCACGGGGATAGACCTAATTACATGTTTGGGATGTCCACTGCGTGCATGCAATATTGTGTTCCCTGTAATAGGTTTACAATGAGTATTGGACATGATATACTGTCTCGCATTCCCCCGCAATTCCAGATCCAAAAATGATATCTGGGATTTATCTGATTTATGGGTAAATTTAATGTTAACGGCATTGGAATTAATGTACTCCACAAAAACCGGTATGGCAGTTACATCGCCCTCCCAAATGATCAGGGTATCATCGATGTATCTGCCATACCAGTTAATGTTTTGCACAAAGGGATTATCCACTGTTTATATAAATTGTTTTTCCCAATATGCCATAGTTAAATTGGGAGTATTTCGCTCCCATGGGGACCCCGGATTTCTGTAGGTAAATAGCACCACCAAACAGAAAAAAGTTATGCTTCAAAAGAAAAAACCACCTGCAACAAAAAATTAATGAGATCATCTGAATACCTGCTTCGATAGAATAGAAAATATTTTAACGCTTCCATAGTCAGATTATGTGAAATGCATGTATACAGCGATATAACATCACAGCTCAGCCACATATAATTTCTCCTTCCACATTTTACTGGAAAAATTTGCTAAAAAGAGACCCCCTCGTCTCTCCTCATCTGCTCACAGTCCTCCCCACTTGTGACCCAAGTGATATTCTGCGGGCCCTTTATCTGAGCCTATGCAGGTGGACCGTCTCAAGATGGCTGAACAGCAAGTGAGGAGAGGCTTGCACAAGGACTCTATTTTTACTGTGGGAGTGCTTCCCTTTTCCTTTGTTCGTGTCCCAAGAGGCTGGGAAACGCCTCCACCTAGACCTGGTAGGAGAGGCCTCCCTAGGTGTATGTGATTCCTCTCCTCCCCTGACCGTGTTTGTTTTGCTGAATTTCGGTTCCAAACATTATTCTGAGGAGGCTTATGTGGACTCAGGTGTGGCAGGGAACTTCATCAGGCTCGAGGCAGTTAAAAAATATCAGATTCCTGTCAGATCCCTGGAGACTCCTTGGTTAATAGCTTTAGTCAACGGTAAGCCCTTGCAGGAGACTGTTATCCAGGTCACTGAAGAAGTAGAGCTGCAGATTGGAGCCCTTCATCGAGAGAAGATCTCCTTCCACTTCCTATCGACTTCGTCTCATATGCTTCTCCTTGATCTCCCTTGGTTACATGCACATGAGTCAACCCTTGACTGGCGATTTGGCGAGATACTCCGTTGGGGACATCCTGTCAGAAGAAGTGCCTGCAGTCCGTCCATCCTATGGCTTCAGTCTGTCCGCCTTCGGCACCTGCAGGTCTGCCGTCGGCTTACTGGTTTTTCGCAGATGTCTTCGACAAGAAGGAAGCCGAGACCCTGCCTCCACATCGACCATGTGACTGTCCGATTGACCTCGTTCCTGGCTCTACCCCACCTAGGGGTAGAATATACCCACTATCTCCTGCCGAAACCCAAGCCATGTATATCCAGGAGAATCTAGCCAGAGGTTTTATCCCCAAGTCTTCCTCGCCCGCAGGTGCGGGGTTTTTCTTTGTCAAAAAGGACGGCTCCCTCCGTCCCTGAATAGACTATTGAGGGCTAAACGACATCACGGTCAAAAACAAGTATCCGATGCCTCTGATCCCTGTTGTGTGTTCATTCTCTGGTTCACCAGTTGTGAGTTCTCCTTCCAGACTCCCTCTGGGGGTAACAGGAGGTAGTGAGGCTGATTTGATCGGTGGAGATCTGCCACCTGAGATTGAGGATGACGATTGGACCTCAGGAGTCTCAGATTGGATTTAAGACAGCCAGCACCCTATTCAGTTGCTGGTGATTCCTTCTGGCTTGTCAGCTCTTGGTTTTCAGCTCTGTTCCAGTGTTCTAAAGCTAAGTTTTTCTGCTAATGTTCACATTTGATTTTGTTGGTCTATTCAGTTTTTTTGTGTGGTCAGCCAAAAATACTAGCTAAGTCCAGAAAACCAGAGAAGTTGGCAGCTATCGGATTGCAGACCCCTGACCCTATCAACAACAACTAGCAGTAGCCGTGGGGGGTTCCTACGGTGCCCTAGACCCCTCGATCACAGCTGGAGAACTAAATAGCCTAAAGACAGAAAGGGAAATCTAAACCGCCCCAGAGCAGACCCCAAAGCAATAGGCAGCCCCCAACATATAATGACGGTGAAGCAAGATGAAAAAACACTCACACAGATAGAAAGATAGGCTGAGCAAATGATGGGGCCCAGGCTACTAAATAGGACAGGAAAGAAAAGCTGCTGTCTGCAATCCGCCAAAACCCTATCAAAACAAGAGCCAACAGACTGATAGGGAAAAAAGCCCTGAAGACGCTAGGCTTCAAAAAGACTATATCAGTACTCAGGTATTTTCTGAAGACAGAGCAAAAAGGAATTCAGCAAACCCCAGAAGGGAATGGCAGAAATCCAGAAGAACAAGGCAAAACAAAACCAAAACACAAATGCAAAAAGCAGAGCAGAAAATTTAGCTTTTGAGGAGCAGGAATCAGACTGGTCTCCTAGAATCCCTCTGAGAAATCACCAGCAAGGCAGAAGGGCGTCGGCTGCCTTATATCCAGTCAGCAATTCCAGTCACCCAGTCATCATCATCCTGCTCAGGTGCTTGGTAATCAGCCTCACTACCTTCCTTCACCAGAAGAGGGAGTTCATCAGACCTCAATGGTGAAGGGGAAAATGAACTCACAACAGTACCTCCCCCTTGATGAGGGGTCACCGAACCCTCATTCACGCCACCAGGGCGATCAGGGTGAGCCAGATGAAAGGCATGCACCAATCTTTTGCCATGAATATCAGAGGCAGAGACCCAGGAATTATCCTCCTGACCATAACCCTTCCACTTAACCAAATACTGGAGTCTCCGTCTAGCCAGAGGGGAATCCAGTATCTTCTCTACCTCATATTCCATGTTACCTTCAACCAATACAGGGTCCAGAGGTGCCACCCCAGGAACAACTGGTTCAAGAAACCTCTTCAACAAGGACTTATGAAACACATTATGGATTTTAAATGTGACAGGAAGAGACAAACGAAAAGAGACCGGATTAATAATCTCCAAAATCTTGTAAGGTCCAATAAATCTAGGCTTAAACTTAGGAGAAGCCACCTTCATAGTGATATTTTTTGATGATAACCAAACCATATCACCAACCTTAAACTGGGGACCAATGGTCCTATGTCGGTTGGAAAACCGCTGGGCCTTTTCCTGGGAGAGAGATAACTTATCCACCACTTGGTCCCAGATCTGGTGCATTCTCTCCACCACAGTGTCAACACCTGGGCAAGCAGAAGGCTCCACCTACCCTGAAGAAAATCGAGGATGAATCCCAAAGTTACAAAAAAAAGGTGACATCAAAGTGGCAGAACTAGTTCTATTATTTAAAGCAAATTCGGCCAAGGGCAAAAATGAAACCCAATCATCCTGATCAGCGGAAATAAAACATCTCAAATACGACTCCAAGGTCTGGTTTGTTCTCTCCATCTGCCCATTGGTCTGAGGGTGAAAAGCAAAGGAGAAGGACAACTGAATTCCCAGCTTGGAACAGAAAGTCCTCCAAAATCTAGACACAAACTGAACTCCTCTGTCAGATACAATGTTCTCAGGAATCCCGTGCAATCAAACCACCTGTTGCAAAAACAGGGGCACCAACTCAGAGGAAGATGGCAACTTAGGGAGTGGTACAAGATGAACCATCTTAGAGAACCTATCACAAATCACCCAAATAACAGTCATTCTCTGAGAGACAGGCATATCAGAGATGAAATCCATTGAAATATGGGTCCATGGCCTCCTGGGGACCGGCAAAGGCATCAACAACCCACTAGAGCGAGAACAAGGTTTAGACCGGGAGCAAGTCCCACAGGACTGCACAAAATTCCTGACATCACGAGACAAGGCGGGCCACCAAAAAGACCGACTCACCAGATCTCTAGTACCAAAAATACCTGGATGACCAGCCAATGCAGAGCAATGAACTTCAGACATCACTCTCTTCTTCCACTGGTCAGGAACATACAACTTTCCACTGGGACAACGCTCAGGTTTGTCCTCCTGGAACTCTTCCAGAGCACGTCTCAAATTGGGCGAGATGGCAGAACTACCCCTTCGGCTAAGATGTTAGCAGGCTTGGTCACCACAGGAGAATCAGCAAAGAAGCTCATAGAGAGAGCGTCAGCCTTGACATTCTTCGTGCCAGGAAGAAAAGAGACCACAAAATCAAAACGTGTAAAAAACAAGGCCCACCTAGCCTGTCTAGGGTTCAAGCGTTTGGCCGACTCCAGGTAAATCAAATTCTTGTGGTCAGTGAGGACCATGACTTGATGTTTAGCTTCCTCCAACCAATGTCTCCACTCCTCAAATGCCCATTTCATGGCTAACAGTTCCCGATTCCCCGATTACGTTCAGATGGAGAGAACTTTTGGGAAAAGAAAGTACAGGGATTCATTTTAGAGGTTACAGGATCCTTTTGGGACAAAACAGCTCCTGCACCAATCTCAGAAGCGTCCACCTCTACCTGGAACGGGAGTGAGACATCAGGTTGCCGCAAAACCGGGGCAGAAGTGAATCTTCGCTTCAGCTCCTGAAAGGAAGAAACATCCTCCGGAGACCAATTCAACACATCAGCACCCTTTTTAGTCAGATCAGTCAATGGCTTGGCAATACTAGAAAATTTTGCTATAAATTTCTGATAAAAATTAGCAAAACCCAAAAACTTCTGGAGGGACTTCAAAGAAGTGGGCTGAACCCAATCATAAATGGCCTGTACCTTGGCCGGGTCCATTTCAATAGTTGACGGAGACAAAATAAATCCCAAAAATGAAATCCTCTGTACCCCAAAAAGGCATTTCGATCCTTTGACATACAGGGAATTCTCCCTCAAGATCCGGAACACGGTCCGAATATGTTCCACATGAGAATCACAATCCTTCGAGAAGATCAAAATATCATCCAGATAGATAATCAAAAATTTATCCACAAAGTCCCGGAAAATGTCGTTCATGAAGCAGTGGAAGACAGAAGGGGCATTAGTGAGCCCAAAAGGCATCAATCACCAGGTACTCAAAATGTCCCTCCGGAGTATTAAACGCCGTCTTCCATTCATCCCCATGCTTAATGCAGATAAGATTATACGCCCCCCTGAGGTCAAGCTTGGTAAACCAGCAAGCACCTTTAACTCTGGAGAATAGATCCGAAATCAGGGGTAATGGATACTGATATTTAATAGTAATTTTATTGAGGGCACGATAATCAATACAAGGCCTTAAAGAACCATCCTTTTTGGCCACAAAAAAAACCCGGCACCTAAGGGTGAAGAGGATGGTCTAATATGACCCTTCTCCAACGCCTCCTTAATATAGGACTGCATAGCCTCGTGCTCGGGTACAGATAAATTGAAGAGCCGACCCTTGGGAAATTTACACCCCGGGGCTCAGTTCAATTGCACAGTCATAACTCCTATGAGGAGGCAAGGACGCAGACTCATTCTCACTAAATACATCATAAAAGTCCGCAAAATAGTCAGGAATAGAGTTGAGCGAAACGGGTCGAAAAAATTCAAAAGTCGCCGACATTTGGCAAAGTCGGGTTTCATGAAACGAAACCCGACCCTAGGATGAGGTCGGCCACGAGGTCGGCGACTTACGCGCCAAAGTCGCGTTTCAAAAATTTGTTTTGCGCTCTTTTTCAGCCAATCAGGATCCACGGACACTGTGGGCAACGTGATGACATAGGCACGGGTCACCACCATCTTTCAGAAGGGCATACAAGTGATTGGCTTGCTTTGGTGGGCGTCACAGGGGGTATAAAAGGGCGTGCACGCCGACCGCCATCTTACTTCTGCCGATCTTAGTATAGGGAGAGGTTGCTGCTGATTCTGTAGGGAGAGCGTTAGGCAGGGAAGAAGACAAAAAAACTGCTTCTGCTGCTAGCGATTTGGCCTGCACAACACACCAGTCACTGTGTGTGCAGTGCAAGGGGAGGCTATATAGTGGTGTATCAGTGGTGTTGGTTGTTGGGCTGCCTTTTAAGGCTTCCTGACAGGCTGGCATTGCTGTTTACCCACTGCTCCGCAAACTGCTTTTTTAAAAGCAATCCCAATTTTTTTTTTTTGTCCTGCTGAGAAGAAAAAAAAACTGCTTCTGCTGCTAGCAATTTGGCCTGCACAACACACCAGTCACTGTGTGTGCAGTGCAAGGGGAGGCTATATAGTGGTGTATCAGTGGTGTTGGTTGTTGGGCTGCCTTTTAAGGCTTCCTGACAGGCTGGCATTGCTGTTTACCCACTGCTCCGCAAACTGCTTTTTTAAAAGCAATCCAATCTCCCTTATCCTCTAGTCACTTTTGTCACAGCTGTGCCATCGAGCCTGTCACATAGCGCTCAGATATCAGTGTGCCTCACACAATCCCAAAGTGTCCACTGTCCACAAGTGTGTGCAGAAATTCAAAATCTCCCTTATCCTCTAGTCACTTTTGTCACAGCTGTGCCATCGAGCCTGTCACATAGCGCTCAGATATCAGTGGGCCTCACACAATCCAAAAGTGTCCACTGTCCACAAGTGTGTGCAGAAATTCAAAATCTCCCTTATCCTCTAGTCACTTTTGTCACAGCTGTGCCATCGAGCCTGTCACATAGCGCTCAGATATCAGTGGGCCTCACACAATCCAAAAGTGTCCACTGTCCACAAGTGTGTGCAGAAATTCAAAATCTCCCTTATCCTCTAGTCACTTAGGTCACAGCTGTGCCATCAAGCCTGTCACATAGCGCTCAGATATCAGTGGGCCTCACACAATCCAAAAGTGTCCAGTGTCCAAAAGTGTGTGCAGAAATTCAAAATCTCACTTATCCTCTAGTCACTTAGGTCACAGCTGTGCCATCAAGCCTGTCACATAGCGCTCAGATATCAGTGGGCCTCACACAATCCAAAAGTGTCCAGTGTCCAAAAGTGTGTGCAGAGATTCAAAATCTCACTTATCCTCTAGTCACTTAGGTCACAGCTGTGCCATCAAGCCTGTCACATAGCGCTCAGATATCAGTGGGCCTCACACAATCCAAAAGTGTCCAGTGTCCAAAAGTGTGTGCAGAAATTCAAAATCTCACTTATCCTCTAGTCACTTAGGTCACAGCTGTACCATCAAGCCTGTCACATAGTGCTCAGATATCAGTGGGCCTCACACAATCCAAAAGTGTCCAGTGTCCAAAAGTGTGTGCAGAAATTCAAAATCTCACTTATCCTCTAGTCACTTAGGTCACAGCTGTGCCATCAAGCCTGTCACATAGCGCTCAGATATCAGTGGGCCTCACACAATCCAAAAGTGTCCAGTGTCCAAAAGTGTGTGCAGATATTCAAAATCTCACTTATCCTCTAGTCACTTAGGTCACAGCTGTGCCATCAAGCCTGTCACATAGCGCTCAGATATCAGTGGGCCTCACACAATCCAAAAGTGTCCAGTGTCCAAAAGTGTGTGCAGAAATTCAAAATCTCCCCTGTCCTATAGACACCTTGTACCTTGTTTTACATACTATATAGTTTGTTGGATTTTGTCTACATTTCTACCAAAAATGAGGAAGGCTGGTGGAAGAGGCCGTGGAATTGGGCGGGGGTTGGCAGCTGGTAATGATGGTGTTGGTGGTGGATCTGATGGTAGTGGCAAGAGCAAAATAGGACCGAATGCAGGAGGTGTTGAGCCTGCGTCATCGTCTGGCTACATAAGGCCTCGAACGCTTAGTTTTCTAGGAGTTGGCAAACCGCTTTTAAAGCCAGAGCATCAGGAAAAAGTTTTGTCTTACATTGCTGACTCAGCCTCCAGCTCTATCGCCTCCTCTTCTTCTGTTGTAAAAAGTAAAAGCACTGAGTCGTCATTGGAGGCTCATGTTCATGAACCACACCTTTCCTTGTGTCCTTCACCCCAACCAAGATTGAAGGATGACGCAGGCCATACTACTGATTACTCCATGGAGCTGTTTTCACATACCATGCCTGGATTATCAAGTGAAATGGTGAATTACCCAGGCCAAGATGAATCTGACATGGAGTGCACTGATGCACAGCCGCTGATGGATGATTCTGCTGGTACATTCACTCAGAGCACTACATTGTCCTCGCAGTGTACAGAGCCAGATTCTGACCCTGATGAGACTCAGGTGCCCCTTCCCGCACACTATACCACCATACACGGTGACACAGAGGAAGGTGCACATGACATAGAAGAGGAGGTGATGGATGACCCAGTTGTTGACCCAGATTGGCATCCATTGGGGGAAGAGGGTGCTGTTTCCAATAGCTCAGATGAGGAGCATCCACAGCAGACATCGACATCGCAACAGCTGTTATCTGGCAGGCCCGGAGCACTCCAAAGACAGGTTCCAAACATCAAAAGAGTTGCTGGACAGCTTGTTCAGAGGGTCAAAAGATCACAGCGTGCTAGGCCGCAAAATGTCTGCCAAAGTAGGAAGAGTGCAGTGTGGCACTTTTTTGAACAAAATCCTCATGATCAGGCCAAGGTTATCTGTAAGAAGTGAGCAAAGACCTTTAGCCGAGGGAAAAATCTGAAAAATTTGAATACCAGTTGCATGCTTAGACATTTAACCAGCATGCACTTGCAAGCGTGGACACAACACCAAACCTCAAGTGCCACATGTGCAACTGATCACAACGAAGGTAGTCAGCAACGCTACATTGTTTCCCCCACTGTAAGCCCACCGGTTAGCACAGCAGCAAATGTTGAGGTGTCGTTGCAAGACCACAGCAGTCAGGGAATCCCACTGCTATATCAACGAAAGACTGATTCTAGGCCATCAGAAAGAACACCAACTCCATCACCATCATCAACCCTCTCTCAGTCCGCCCTGTCCACCGCTACTTCCACCATATGCAGCTCTCAAGTCCAGCTCACCCTCCCAGACACTATGAGTAGGTCAAGAAAGTACTCAGTCTCTCATCCGCGTACACTGGGTTTGAACGCCCACATTGCCAAACTAATCTCGTTTGAGATGATGCCCTTTCGGTTGGTGGAAAGCACAGCTTTCCGCGAACTCATGGCCTATGCAGTACCACGCTATGACCTACCCAGTCGCCACTTCTCTCGCAAAGCCATCCCAGTCCTCCACCATCATGTGAAAGACCGCATTGTCCATGCACTCAAGCAGTCAGTGAGCGGAAAGGTGCACCTCACAACTGATGCATGGTCCAGTCGGCATGGCCAGGGCCGTTACGTGTCCATCACTGCGCACTGGGTTAATGTGGTGGATGCAGGGTCCACAGGGGACAGCGGTGGTGGGACAGTGCTGCCTAGCCCACGGTGTAGGAAACAGTTGGCTGTAGGCGTTCGACCCTCCTCCTCCTCCAGAAGCGAAAGCTCGTCCAGAGAGCGCAGTCGTACGAGCACTCCATCTGCAGCTGCCACTGTTGCACACGATGTGTCCCCCTATCGAGCAGCTAGTGGAAAGCGTCAGCAGGCTGTGTTGCAGATGATGTGTTTGGGCGACAGACACACCGCCGAGGTGCTGGCCGAGTACTTGAAGTGACAAACTGAGTCATGGCTGGGCAGTGTACATCTTGAGGCAGGCAAGGTAGTTAGTGATAACGGCCGTAATTTTGTGGCAGCCATAGCCCTTTCAAAACTCAGCCACATACCTTGCTTGGCTCACACCTTGAACATGGTGGTGCAGTGCTTCCTCAAAAATTATCCGGAGTTAACAGCCCTGCTCCAGAAGGTGCGAAGACTGTGCGCGCACATCCGCCGGTCGCCTGTACACTCCGTTCGTATGCAGAAGCTGCAGCGATTGCTCCACCTTCCCAACCACCGCCTCATTATCGACATTGCAACAAGGTGGAACTCCACCCTGCACATGGTGGAGCAGCTGTGCGAGCAGAGGCAGGCCATAATGCATTTGTGGGAGGATACACGGCCAGGCACTTTGAGAGCAGACATGGAGTTGACAGGTGTGCAGTGGTCGAAGCTGAAAGACCTTTGCAAAGTCCTTCAGTGTTTTGAGGAATGCACACGGCTGGTAAGCGCAGACGACGCCATCCTAAGCATGAGCATCCCACTTATGCGTCTGCTCATGCAAACTTTGACGCACCTTAAGGAGCAGGCGTCTGCAGCCAATGTTGATGAGGAGGAAGAAGAGGAGGGAATCCTTGATGACATTCAGCCATTGTCTGCTCAGGGACCTCTCCTGGACGAGGTAGAGGAAGAAGAGGAGGAGGAGGAGGATGATGGGGATGATTACTTAGGGGAGGAGGATGCATCTCGTGGGGCAAGTGAAAATGTTGGCGTGGCAAGGTCTGGTACAGGGTTTGTGCGTGACTGGAGGGATGTGGATTTGCCAGAAAGTGCTCCTCCACCCAGCACTCGCAGTGCATCATTGACACCGGGAACATTGGCCCACATGTCAGATTATGCCTTGCGGATCCTAAAAAGGGACCCCCGCATTGCCAAAATGATGAACGATGACGACTACTGGTTGGCCAGCATCCTGGATCCACGCTATAAAGGCAAATTACAAAACATCATGCCACAGGAGAACCTTGACCTAATATTGGCTAATAAACAAGCAACTCTGGTAAATCGGTTGCTTGAGGCATTCCCAGCACACAGCAGCGGTGATGGTTCTCACACGAGCCGTACGGGCCGGGGGCAGCTTGGCAGAGGTGTTCGTGGTGCACACAGCAGAAGTGGCGTTGGAGACAGGGGTTTCATGACAATGTTGTGGACTGATTTTTCAAATACCGCTCACACAACTGGTAATACTGCATCGATGGAAAGTGACAGGAGACAGCAGTTGTCAACTATGGTAACAAACTACTTTTCCTCCCATATCGATGTTCTCCCACACAGGTCATTCCCCTTTGACTATTGGGCCGCTAAACTGGACACCTGGCCTGAATTGGCCCAATATGCCTTACAGGAGCTCGCTTGCCCAGCTGCAAGTGTGCTATCGGAAAGAGTCTTCAGTGCAGCTGGATCAATCCTGACAGAAAAAAGGACCCGTCTGTCAACCCAAAATGTGGATGATCTAACCTTCATTAAAATGAACCATGCATGGGTTTCCAAGGATTTTGTCCCACCTTACCCTGATGACACATAGGGTGACAGAAAAATGGCTTGCTTTGGTCCACCTCTTCCTGGTACTTCACCTATTTCGCCTTTTGCATCAGCTGAATGTCCAACATCAACATATGCCACTTTCTAAAACTCCCTAACTGTGCTGCCTCCCCCCCCATGGCCGGGGTCACCACCTACCGCACGACACCGTGCGAATGCCGTTGCCCTGGACAGGTGGGTAGGCCGACTCTTGGGCGCGGGCACTGGCACAGGGTCCCTCATAGTGCAATCAAGTGTCTCTGACGGTGGTGGTGCACACCCGCCGTCAGACACACCGCCGTACTATGAGGGGCCCAGTGCCAGTACCGACGCCCACGAGTGGGCCCCCCTTGCTTGGGCAGGGCCCCAGCATTTGCAATCTTTACCTCTCCCTGCTCCTCCGCTGTGTAATCTGGGCCATCAAATCCATACTGTGCCTGACACCGTCTGAGCCTGCCTCCTGAGACATATATTTTGAATGTGTACGCTATACATACATGTTATCTGGGGATATGGTACCCTTTCTAACCTTTGTGCAATCACGTGCAATCCATACTGGGCCTAACACCGTCTGAGCCTGCCTCCTGAGACATATATTTTGAATGTGTACGCTATCCATACATGTTATCCAGTGATACGGTACCCTTTCTAACCTTTGTGCAATCACGTGCAATCCATACTGGGCCTAACACCATCTGAGCCTGCCTCCTGAGACATATATTTTGAATGTGTACGCTATCCATACATGTTATCCAGGGATACGGTACCCTTTCTAACCTTTGTGCAATCACGTGCAATCCATACTGGGCCTAACACCGTCTGAGCCTGCCTCATGCTGTATAGACATATTTTTTGAATGTGTACGCTATCCATACATGTTATCCGGGGATACGGTACCCTTTCTAACCTTTGTGCAATCACGTGCAATCCATACTGGGCCTAACACCGTCTGAGCCTGCCTCATGCTGTATAGACATATATTTTGAATGTGTACGCTATCCATACATGTTATCCAGGGATACGGTACCCTTTCTAACCTTTGTGCAATCACGTGCAATCCATACTGGGCCTAACACCGTCTGAGCCTGCCTCATGCTGTATAGACTTATATATTGAATGTGTACACTATCCATACATGTTATCCGGGGATACGGTACCCTTTCTAACCTTTGTGCAATCACGTGCAATCCATACTGGGCCTAACACCGTCTGAGCCTGCCTCCTGAGACATATATTTTGAATGTGTACGCTATCCATACATGTTATCTGGGGATACGGTACCCTTTCTCACCTTTGTGCAATCACGTGTAATCCATACTGGGCGTGAGAACGGCTGGCGAGCTGTTAAGCAAGCTACAGCACCTGTCCAGACAAGTACAGGGATTCCCTAGCGAGGAGACTTATTTGATTGTTTTCAATGTTGGGACAGCAATTTTGGGGAGCACTATACTCTGGAGAATGATAGATGGGGCCCACCATACACTGGAACATTCCAAAGGTGGACATCAGACACTGGAGCAGCATTTAAAGGGCCCATTATACACTAGAGCATTAGAAATGGGGCCCATTATGTTTGGAGCATTATTTGGGCCCATAAGACAGTGGAGCTTCATCCATGGGGACCAACATATACTGTAGCATTATGTGGAGCTCATCATATACTGTTTCAAACATTATATGGGACCAATGATTCTGTATGGAGAAATAGATGGGCCTCGTCATGAGATGTAAAAAGTGAGGTATTTTTCATTGTACTATACCGCTATTTCTCTGCCGTATCGGAGCATGATGAGTTGTGGTATGTGTTAAAGGGGCGCTCTTTCGCCCAGGGCACATGAAAACCTGCAGCCAGCCCTCCCCCCCACAACTTTAGCCAAATAACCCCCATTTTTCAGTGCGTAACTTGTATTATGAAGTTAATCAAGGTTGACAAGCTTAAGTAAGAAGAATTGATGCTTTTGGCATTCAAATGGGCACTGTAGGTGTGTTTCCTGTCCTCCTCTCACTGCCGACTTTTATTCCCCATTGACTTACATTGGGTTTCGTGTTTCGGGACGACCCCGACTTTTCCATATAATCGGACGATCTTGCTCGACCCGACTTTTGGAAAAGTCGGGTTTCACGAAACGAAACGCGACCCTAAAAAACCAAAAGTCGCTCAACTCTAGTCAGGAACATCATGCGACTGAGGAGAGGTGGAAAAAACCGGAGCCTCACTAAGGGCACACCGACAACCCCAACTCACCACAGACACAGATTTCCAATCCAAAACTGGATTATGAATTTGCAACCAGGGAAACCCTAGAACAATGGTATCATGCAAATTATGCAACACCAAAAATCTGCAATTTTCTTGATGGTCTGGGGCGACCCGCATTTCCACTTGGGTCCAAAACTGAGGTTTATTTTTCGCCAAAGCAGTAGCATCAATCCCCCTCAAAGGGATAGGCATCTGCAGAGGTGTCATCGGAAATCCACAACGTTTAGCAAAATCCAAGTCCAATTAGGTTCAGGGCTGCTCCCGAATCCACAAAAGCCTTGGCGGAAAATGTGGACAGGGAGCAGATCAGAGTAATTGCCAGAAGAAACTTAGGTTGAACACCACCAACAGAAAATGTGTGTGCAAAACGTTTCTCTCGTTTAGGACAGACAGAAATAATATGTGAGGCATCTCCACAAAAAAAAAACACAGCTTATTACGCCTTCTGAACTCCTGACGTTGCTCCCTGGACAAAACTCTATCACATTGCATAGGTTCAGACACTTGTTCAACAGGTGGCAACACCTCTCGTGCAGTCCTGCGTTCACGTAAACGCCGATCAACCTGATTGGCTAATGACATAGAATCGTCAAGACCAGAGGGAACAGGAAATCCCACCATAGTATCTTTTATGGCTTCTGACAAACCCTTCCGAAAGAGAGCTGCCAAGGCATAATCATTCCAGGTAGTAAGGACCGCCCACTTTCGGAATTTATGACAGTACAATTCTGCAGAATCTCGACCTTGGCTCAATGCCAACAGGGTCTTTTCAGCCTGATCAATAGCATTAGGTTCGTCATACAACAACCCCAAGGCTTGAAAAAATGCGTTCACATTAGTCAGAATAGGATCATCTGGTTTCAAAGAAAACGCCCAATCCTGGGGATCGCCACGCAGCAAAGAGATGACAATTTTAACCCGCTGCACGGAGCTTCCTGACGAGTTAGGCTTTAAGGCAAAAAATAATTTACAATTATTTTTGAAATTCAAAAATTTAGACCGATCCCCAAAAAACACATCAGGAGTAGGGATCTTTGGTTCAGCAGCATGTGAATGAGCAAGGTAGGCGGAAATTACCCGCACTTCCGCAGCAAGCTGCTCCACACGATCAGACAATTGCTTTATCTCCATTGAGAGAAAAAAAATTCCCCCTACGGCCTCAGAGATATAGAGGAAAAAATATGAGGAGGTAGCGACCATGCTATTTTAGAATTTTGGATAACTAGAGGAGGAGGACCTGTGAAGACTCAGACGTCAAGCTTAGATTTCAGAAAGGCAAATTTTAAGGGGTTCAGAAAGAGAATTGGAGGGATCCAATGGCTGGATATCCTTAAAGACAAAAATGTCCAGGAAGGATGAGAAATCTTGAAAAACGGAGATTAGACCTACTGGTAATGTTATTTCCAGGAGTCCATCCTGACAGCACCATGGGGTTGTCCTTTCATCCTTCCAGGGACAGGAAATGCACGAGAGGTTAAAAGGTCCCCTCCCACACCACACTCCAGTGATTTTTCCAAGTACCACACCAGTATGATGCAATTAAATTTTATTTAGATTTAGTACAAGCATAATGATACCAATACAAATCATAGGGAGGGAACTACCAGTGCTGTCAGGATGGACTCCTGGAAATAACATTACCGGTAGGTCTAATCTCCATTTTCCAGGACGTCCTATCCTGACAGCACCATGGGGAATACCAAAGTAGGAATTCGCTTAGGGTGGGACTACTGCTTGTAGCACTCTGCGACCAAAGGTCGCCTGGCTAGCTGATAGAGTGTCCAACTTATAGTGTCTACAGAAAGTATTTGGTGTAGACCAGGTGGCGGCCCTGCATATCTGTTCTACTGAGGCACCCGCCCTCTCTGCCCATGAAGTCGCTATCGCCCTGGTGGAATGAGCCCTAAGCCCCTCAGGTACCGGCAAGCCCTCGGCCTCGTACGCCGAGGAGATTATTGTTGTTATTCACCTCGCTAGAGTCTGTGTACCTTTATTTTTGCCGCCGTACTGGACAAATAGTTTTGTGTCCTGTCGCCAGTCCCTGATGACTTCCAGGTAACGGGTGACCGTACGTCTAACATCCAGAGAATGAAACAATTTTTCGTTATCATTCTTTGGGGCTGGACAAAACGAGGGCAGGATTATTTCTTGGTTTAGATTCTGCGGCGACACTACCTTAGGGAGAAATTTTGGATCTAGTTTGAGAGTAATGTGGTCCTCGAAGAGCTGAATGTAGGGATTCTGGATTGAGAGAGCCTGGATCTCACCTAAACGTTTAGCTGAGGTGATAGCTACCAAAAAAGCAGTTTTTTGTGTGAGCTTTGAAATGTCTATCTCTGAAATTGGCTCATAAGGGGGCCTACACAGCGTGTTGAGTACCAGATTTAGGTCCCATGGGGGGACAGTTTTTCTTAATGTGGGTCTTAACCTCTGGGTGGCTTTAATAAATCGTGCTATCCATGGATGGGAGGATTGGGTGAAATTAAAGAAGGTACTTAAGGCCGCTATCTGGACTTTGAGTGTGCTCGGGGTCAAGCCCTTATCGAATCCGGCCTGTAGGAAGTCCAGGATCCGAGGGATATCATGCCGAGATAGGTCAAAAGGAGCACTACCACTTTCTGTACAGAATCTCTTCCAGATTTTACAATATATTGCTCTCGTCACCGGTTTCCGGCTGGCCTGCAATGTGGAGATCACCTGGTCCGAGAGGCCATTGGACTTTAGGATGTCCCTCTCAGGATCCATGCTGCCAGTTGCAGGCTTCCTGGGTTTGGGTGTAGCACTGGACCCTGGGAGAGCAAGTCTGGTATTATTGGTAGGTGGAGTGGCCCCCTCTGAGCCATCTTTCTGAGGAGGGGAAACCAACTCCGCCTGGGCCAAAAAGGTACGACCAGCATCACCCGAGCTCCTTCCTCCTGGATCTTCCTGAGGACCCTCGGTATTATGGCGATCAGTGGAAAACCGTATAGGAGTCCCCTTCCCCAATACTGGTCCAGGGCGTCGATTTCTTCTGGATGGTCCGCCGGGTTGAGGGAGTAGAACCTCTTCAGCTTGGCGTTTTTTCTTGTCGCGAAGAAGTCCAGCTGGGGTGTCCCCCAGCGATGGCAAAGATCCTTGAAGATCTCTTGTTTTAGCTCCCATTCGGTGGTTCGGACTTCTTGTCTGCTTAGATAGTCGGCTATCCTGTTTTGGGAGCCTTCCAGGTGCACTGCTGACAGGGAGCGAGAATTGTTTTCCGCCCAGATGAGGATGCGAGCTGCTAGCTTCTGAAGTTTCCCATGCCTTGGGCCCCCTGGTGGCGTAGGAAGGCTACTGTGGTCACGTTGTCCGACACGATCTTTATATGTTGGCTCTGTAGTCTTGACCCGCTTCTCTTCAGAGTCTCCCAAACTGCTCGCAGCTCTCGGTAGTTTGAGGACTGTAAGCTGATACTCTTGGGCCACGTTCCTTGTAAGAATCTTCCTACTAGGTGGGCTCCCCATCCTTCCCTGCTGGCATCTGTAGTGATGGTCACGCATGGAGACAGGATCCAAGGAACCCCCCGGCTGATGTTTCTGTTGCTGATCCACCATTTCAGAGATGATCTCAGCGCCGGAGACAGTCGGAACTTCTTGTCCAGCGAGGACTGCCATCTGTCCCATTTTGTAAGGATCTCCTTTTGTAGGATTCTTGTGTGAGCCTGGCTCCACTTGATACAGGGTATGCATGCGGTTAGGGTGCCCAGGACTTCCATCGTGGTCCTTATCGAAACCTGGTGTTGGCCGAGCTGCCGAACCTTGTCCATGATGGGCTTCTTCTTTACCTCCGGCAAGAACGAGACCCTTCTTCTGGAGTCTAGCATTACCCCTAGGATTTTTTTCTGGGTGCTGGGCCGCAGATCTGATTTTTCTCTGTTTAGGATCCAACCTAGGCTCTCGAGGCTGAAAATAATTGAGCTGAGTTGTTCTTTTAATTCGAAGTAAGGTTTCTCCTTGCGGAGAGTGACATGCCAGCTGTGGCTTGTCAAGGTAAGGAGACTTATTCGCCGTACAATGCTCCTCTGGGAAAATAATATGCAAATTGCCTAAGTATCCTGTATCCTGTATCCTAAGTCATACTACAAGACTCGTTAAAGGGTTGATTGTGACTTGTAGGATCGCTACTACCAATAGGTGGCGCTGTAGAGTAAAAGTCCTCTTTCTTTCTGAAGAGGCAATTTGCATATCTTTTAATTCGGACGCTGACTGGGATATTACCAAGAAGTCGTCTAAATAAGGTACAATAATTATGTCTCTTTGTCTTAAGTCTGCCACGACTTCGGCCACAAGTTTTGTAAAAACACGAGGTGCTGATGCCAAGCCGAACGGAAGAGCCTGAAACTGGAAGTGGTAGTGTTTGCCTCCTTTCTCTAGGGCGAAACGCAGGAACCTCTGAGATTGAGGATGGATGGGAACGTGATAGTATGCGTTCTTTAAATCTACAGTGCACATGGATGCGTTTTGGTCTATTAGCGGGATGGCGGTTTTCAGGGACTCCATTCAGAACCTTTTGTAACAAACCCATTGATTCAATGGCTTTAAATTTATGATAGTTCGGCTTTCCCCGACGGTTTTTTTATCGTGAAGAGTGTAGAATAGTGGCCCTGACCTCTCTCTACCTCTGGGACAGGAATTACTACTTCTGTCTTTAACAGGTCTCTTATGTCTGCCCATATAGGGTCTAACATGGCCTTGGAGCGGGGTTTTGTAACCACAAATCGTGTTGGAGGGGATCTTGTGAACTCGAGGGTATAGCCCTGGGCGATTGTATTGAGGACCCATGGGTTCTGGGAGATGCGCTGCCATGCCCCTGCAAAGTGTTTGAGGCGCCCCCCTACAGGCATGACGTCATTGCCTTCTGCTCCTGGAACTTTGTCCGGAGCGAGAAGGGGGAGCTCTACTTCTTCCCCCTCTCGAGTACTCCCAGCGAGAAAATTTCTCTTTCCCTCTATATTCCTGCCTCTGGTATGGTCGGGATCTCTGAAAGGGAAATTGCCTCTTTGGTTTTTCCTCTGGAAAACCTTTTTTGTCGTCGGAGGCACTCTCTAGAATTTTATCCAAAGCTGGCCCAAATACCTTCCCGCCCGAGAAGGGTATGGAACATAACTTATTTTTAGATTGGTAGTCCCCCGACCAGGTTTTCATCCATATGGCTCGGCGGGCCGCGTTGGATAGGGAATTATTTCTGGCCGCAAACCGTACTGATTCTGCAGAAGCATCTGCCAGAAAACCGGTCGCGATTTTCAACAGGGGAATACTCTCAAGGATATCACCCCTAGGGGTTTTGTCCTTTAACTGTTGTTCCAAGTGGTCGATCCATAGGTGCATGGATCTAGCGACCAATGTAGCGGCTATGTTTGCTTTTATCACTGCCGCTGAGGCCTCCCAAGCTCTTTTTAAGAGCACGTCGGCCTTTTTGTCCATGGGCTCCTTGAGACTGGAAGAATCTTCAAAAGGAATCAAAGTTTTCCTCGACACCTTGGCCACCGGTGAATCGATCTTAGGCACCTCATCCCAAGTGCTGATGTCCTCCTGGTTAAATGGAAGTCGCAGTTTAAAGTCTCGCGGCACGATCAGTCTTTTCTCCGCATCTTCCCATTCTTCCAGGATCATTGCCCGGATATGGTTATTAACTGGGAAGACCTGACGAATCCTGGCTCTAAGTCCCCCGAACATTGTGTCCTGGATGGATTGTTCTTTCGGGGTTTCCTCGATCTGCATTGTACTTCTTACTGCCCTGAGCAGCTCTTCCGTGTTCTCTGATGTAAAGAGGTACCTCTTCCCTGTTTCTAGGGGTTCCGAGGTAATCTCGCCCTCTTCCTCCGAGTCCATGCCCCGTATCTCTTCTTCCGATGATAGGTCGGACTCCCATCTAGGTCTTTTGGACTGGGACCGGCCGGAAGACTGAGTAGGTAGCATTCCAGAGACCGAGGCTTGAACTTCGTCTCTGACTACTGCGCGCATCTCCGTGAGAAAGGCTGCCTGCTCGCCTCTGACAATTCGGAGTGTGCAATCCTCGCATAGGGATTTCTTCCATGCGCTCGGCAGTTTGCTGGCACAGATGGGGCATTTGGGTTTGCCTCATGTCCTGGCTGTTGCTGGAGCCGGTGTCGCCTTATCCTAAAAGACAGGAGTCCTCCCTTTACAAACAAGCTCCTGTCTCTGGCCATCTTGCCCCTGTGCCCCTTTACTCACGGACGCTGGTTCTGGCTGTTCACTGGTCCTGGCGTCCATGCTGGTGGCGTCTGACAGAAACCTAGGCGTCTGTCACTCTCAATCTGCCGCTGGTCTCCCGCTTCCCCCCGCTCTTATCCTACCTTGTCTTGCGCAGGAACGTTCCTTCTGCCGCCCTCTGACGGGTCCTCCGTGCCCCGACCGGAAATCGTCATCTCTGGGCGCCCAGAAGTGACGCGCCGCCGCTCTGATGCGTTCTGGCCGCGAGAGCCGAGCTGGGGGAAGCGGGGATGGGTCCCGGAGCGACGCTCCACTGGACACCCGGCGGGGAACCCTCCTTAGGGGGGTGCTGCTTACATCGTCCGACCCGGAGGAGTTGGCGGTTAGGACCCCGAACCTCCTGGCCCCGGTAAGATCTTTGTATGCCGCGGCTGCGGCGCTCTCGTGCCTGTCCTTACAGGGACAGGAAAAACACTGGAGTGTGGTGTGGGAGGGGACCTTTTAACCTCTCGTGCATTTCCTGTCCCTGGAAGGATGAAAGGACAACCCCATGGTGCTGTCAGGATAGGACGTCCTGGAAAATGAAATTCTCAGCGCACAATTGTTAACAATTCCAAAAAGAGGGAAGAATAGGAAGCATTTAAGGAAACCAGGATGGATGAACACAGAAATTAAGCACATGCTAAAAAGGAAGAAAAAAATGTTTATAAAATGGAAAGAGGGAGGCATATCTAAAGAAGAATATAATGCTGTCTGCAGAACCTGCAGGGCACAAATCAGATTATCTAAAGCGGACAATGAATTGAGGCTTGCAAGAGATGTCAAAAGCAATAATAAAGGATTTTGGGGATTTGTCAAAAGTAAAAGAAAAGTCAAAGATGCTATAGCATTTTTACGGGATGAAAATGATGAAATGGTAAGACAGGATGTTGAGAAGGCCGAACTTTTAAATTCCTATTTTGCATCTGTTTTCTCTCAGAAAGGAAATGTAACATCAACTGTTCTTCACTGTCCTATTAAGGGAATAGAAGAATCCAGGATTTCTATAAACAGAAAGATAGTGAGGAAACACTTAGCTAACCTAAATGAATTCAAGTCTCCAGGTCCAGATGAATTACACCCCAGAGTACTGAAGGAGATAGCAGAAGAAATTTTTGAACCCCTCTCCATAATCTTTGAAAATTCTTGGAGAACAGGAGATGTCCCAGAAGACTGGAGAAGAGCAAATGTTGTTCCTATCTTCAAAAAGGGGAAGAAGGTGGACCCAGGCAACTATAGGCTCGTGAGTCTGACTTCTATACCAGGAAAGATCTTTGAACAAATTATTAAACAAGGATTAAAAACACTGTGGAGCAGCCTGTCTGAATCCTGTTCATGTCAAGACACTGTTCAGATGTTCAGGTATTAAATACATTAGATAGGGACTGCTTCGACACGGGTTACCTTGACGTTGGTGAGGCAGCTTGGTATACATTTTTTTGCAAAAAAACGTATTGACTAAATACCCTGTATTTGTTGTTCAGCACTTGCTGACTACTGCCATATTTTTGGCTGCAGAGAATTTTTGCAAATTTTTGCAAATCTTCCATTCTATGTTCTCTTGTTATATCTTAGTTAATGGGTGGTGTGAACACTGTCTGACTGACGTGTTCACATTTGTGCACTTCACATGTGTTTTTAATCCATTTTTTCCTTGCTTAGCATGGTTTGGGAGACCCCACCCCTCTCCTGTGTGAGGTGTACAAAAGAGCTGTCTCAGACCATAAGCCCACACTGTGGAGCAGCCTGTCTGAATCCTGTTCATGTCAAGACACTGTTCAGATGTTCAGGTATTAAATACATTAGATAGGGACTGCTTCGACACGGGTTACCTTGACGTTGGTGAGGCAGCTTGGTATACATTTTTTTGCAAAAAAAACGTATCGACTAAATACCCTGTATTTGTTGTTCAGCACTTGCTGACTACTGCCATATTTTTGGCTGCAGAGAATTTTTGCAAATTTTTGCAAATCTGCCATTCTATGTTCTCTTGTTATAAATTATTAAACAACATGTATGTCAGTACCTGGATAAGAATGAAGTGATTAAACAGAGTCAGCATGGGTTTGTAACTAATAAGTCATGTCAGACTAACTTAATTTCCTTCTATGACGGAATCACTGATTGGGTGCATCAAGGATATGCTGTAGATATGGTATATCTTGACTTCAGCAAAGCATTTGACAAAGTATCTCATACAAACCTTATTGAAAAAATGAGTAAGTATGGAATGGACAAGGCAACTGTAAGGTGGATTCATAACTGGCTTACTGATCGGACCTAAAGAGTGGTCGTAAATGGCTGCACATCCAGTTGGAAGAATGTCTCAAGTGGGGTACCACAGGGCTTTGTCTTGGGCCCTGTATTATTCAACATCTTTATCAACGATTTAGATGAAGGAATTGTGGGTAAACTGATTAAATTTGCTGATGACACAAAGCTAGGAGGGATAGCTAATACTAGAGAAGAGAGAGAGAGGATTCAAAAAGGTATAAATAAACTGGAGCAGTGGGCAGCAACTAACAGAATGGTTTTTAACAGGGAAAAATGCAAAGTACTACATCTGCGCAATAAAAATGAAAAAAGCAAATACAGAATGGGAGGAATAGGGCTAAGCAACAGCACATGTGAAAAAGACTTGGGTATACTAATAAATCACAGACTGAATATGAGTCAACAGTGTGATGCAGCAAAAAAGGCAAATGCAATTCTAAGATGTATTAACAGAAGCATACAGTCTAGATCACGTGAAATCATTATTTCCCTCTACTCCTCTTTGGTCAGACCTCATCTGGAATATTGTGTCCGGTTTTGGGCACCACATTTTAAAAAAGACATCAACAAACTGGAGCAAGTTCAGAAAAGAGCGACCAGAATGGTGACCGGTCTGCAAACCCTGTCTTATGAGGAAAGGTTGCAGGATTTGGGAATGTTTAGTTTGCAAAAGAGAAGACTGAGAGGAGACTTAATAGCTGTCTACAAATATCTAAAGGGCTGTCACATTGTAGAAGGATCATCTTTATTCTCATTTGCACAAGGAAAGACTAGAAGCAATGGGATGAAACTGAATGGGAGGAGACACAGATTAGATATTAGAAAAAACTTTTTGATAGTTAGAGTGATCAATGAGTGGAAAGGCTGCCACGAGAAGTGGTGAGTTCTCCTTCAATGGAAGTCTTCAAACAGAGGCTGGACAGACATCTGACTGGGATGATTTAGCGAATCCTGCTTTGAGCAGGGGGTTGGACCAGATGGCCCAGGAGGTCCCTTCCAACTCTACGATTCTATGATTCTATAACATCGTAGGTACGCTCCACGGCTGCTGCTAATTGTGTGGTAGGATCAGGGATCTGCAATCTGCATAGTTACCAACCTCTCTGGTTTTCTGTGACTTAGCTTGTTTTGCTTTTTTCTCCTCGGTGACCCATTCATAACAGAATCACCAGCCATACCGCAGATTCTAGGGTACTGAAAATCAGGAAAAAGTTGTTAAAAAAAAAAAGTGTCAGAATTTTTTTTGTTTTTTTAATATTTTTTCCTCTTTTTTTCTCTGGGGCCATAGGAGAATTTTTTTTTTCTTTTTCCTAATGGAGATTAAGCAATTGTCTGATCATGTGGAGCAGCTTGCTGCTGAAGTGCAGGGAATTTCCACCTACCTCATTCAGTCACATGCTGCTGAACCTAAGATCCCTACTCCTGATGTGTTTTCTGGGGATCGGTCTAAATTTCTGAATTTTAAGAATAATTGTAAATTATTTCTGGCCTTGAAGCCTAACTCATCGGGGAGCCTTGAGAAGCAGGTTAAAATTGTCATCTCCTTGCTGCACGGCGATCCCCAGGATTGGGCTTTTTCTCTGACACCTGAAAATCCTATTCTGACTAATGTGTTGTGAGCTCATCTGTTCATTCACCTTTTGGCGAAGGAAGGTAGTGAGGCTGATTTGGATGAAAGAAACCAAACACCTGATCAGGTGGATTGTGACTGGGTAACGGGAACTTCAGACTGGATATAAGGCAGCCGGTGCCCATCTGAGTGGCTGGTGATTTCTCTGCTGGATTCTTAGAAACCAGTCTGATTCCTGCTTCCCAAAGATAAGCTTTTGCTCTGCTATTGAACTTATTAGTTTTGGTTTTGTTTACCTTGTTTTTTGAGTTCAGCCATCCCCGGCCGGGGGTGTGCTGGATTCTTATTCCTTGATCAGTGTTCTCTTTTGCTCTGCATTCAGAATATTCTGAGTGCTGATATAGGGTTTGAAGTCTAGTGACTTCAGGGTCCTTTTTGCTTATCAGTTGTGTTGGTAATATTTTTAGCAGGGTTTTCTCAGATTGCAGACAGCAGCTTTTTTGTCCTGTCCTTTTTAGTTAGCTTGGGCCCCATCGTTTGCTCAACCTATCTTTCTATCTGTGTTAGTGTTTTCATCTTATTTCACCGTGATGATATGTTGGTGGCTGCCTATTGCTTTGGGGTCTGCTCTGGGGCAGTCAGTTTTTCCCTTTTCTCTCTATAGGCTTATTTAGACTGTGACCGGCTGTGACGAGGTGTCTAAGATCACCGTAGGAACACTCCACGGCTACTACTAGTTGTGTGATAGGATTAGGGGTCTGCAGTCCGCTAGTTTCCATCCTCTCTGATTTTCTGGGCTGAGCTTGTGTTTTGTTTTTTCCTCCTCGGTGACTCAATCATAACAAATGTGGATGCATTTTTTCAAGCCTTGGGGTTGTTGTATGATGAACCTAATGCTGTTGATCAAGCTGAGAGAACCCTGTTGGCATTAAACCAGGGTCAGGATTCTGCAGCGTTATACTGTCAAAAATTCCAAAAGTGGGCAGTCCTTACTACATGGAATGATAGTGCATTGGCAGCTCTCTTTCGGAAGGGTTTATCAGAGACCATAAAAGATGTTATGATGGGATTTCCTGTTCCCTCTGGTCTGGATGATTCTATGTCATTAGCCATTCAAGTTGATCACATTTACGTGAACGTAAAACTAAACGAGAGGCGTTGCCGCCTTTTGAATGAACGTCTGAACCCATGCAATGTGATAGGGTTTTGTCTAGGGCGCAACATCAGGAGTTTAGAAGGCGTAATAAGCTGTGTTTTTTCTGTGGAGACGTCTCTCATACTATTTCTGTCTGCCCTAAACGAGAGAAACGTTTTGCACACACATTTGCTGTGGGCAGTGTACAACCTAAGTTTCTTTTGGCAATTACTCTGATCTGCTCCTTATCCACGTTTTCCACGAAGGCTTTTGTGGATTCAGGAACAGCGTTGAATCTGATGGATTTGGACTTTGCTAAACGTTGTGGTTTTTCCATGACGCCTCTGCGGACGCCTATTCCTTTGAGGGGTATTGATGCTACTCCTTTGGCGGAGAATAAACCTCAGTTTTGGACCCAGGTGACAATGCGAGTTGCCCCAGACCACCAAGAAAATTGTACATTTTTGGTGGTGCATAATTTGCATGATACTATTGTTCTGGGTTTTCCTGGGATGCAAACTCATAATCCAGTTTTGGATTGGAAATCTGGGTCTGTGGTGAGTTGGCGTCTTTGCCTCCTCATAGGAGTTATAACTGTACAATTGAGTTGATGCCTGGGTGTAAATTTCCCAAGGGTCGGCTTTTCAACTTATCAGTACCCGAACATGATGCTATGCGATCCTATATTAAGGAGTCATTGGAGAAGGGTCATATTAGACCATCCTCGTCACCTTTCGGTGCTGGTTTTTTTTTTTTTGTGGCCAAGAAAGATGGTTCATTAAGACCGTGTATTGATTATTGTTCCCTTAATAAGATGATGTTTAAATATCAGTACCCGTTACCTCTGATGTCTGATTTATTCTCCAGAGTTAAGAGTGCCTGCTGGTTTACTAAGCTTGACCTCAGGGGGGCGTATAATCTTATTCGCATCAAGCACGGGGATGAATGGAAGACGGCGTTTAATACTCCGGAGGGACATTT
This sequence comes from Dendrobates tinctorius, assembly GCF_039654945.1. NCBI lineage: Eukaryota > Metazoa > Chordata > Amphibia > Anura > Dendrobatidae > Dendrobates > Dendrobates tinctorius. The sequence goes on along the minus strand of NW_027361701.1, from coordinate 7,098,046 downwards.
TGAGTACCTGGTGATGCCTTTTGGGCTCACTAATGCCCCTTCTGTCTTCCAGTCCATTATGAATGATATTTTCCATGACATTGTGGATAAGTTTTTGATCATCTATCTGGATGATATTTTGATCTTTTCTAGTGATTGTGTCAGTATCTAGTCCTGGAATCTGTTTCTCTTGCCCTTAGACTTGCCCTTAGTTAACATGGATCTTGATGTTTCCACGTCGGCCATCTTGCTTCCTGCCAAAGCTGTATATAAAGCCAGCACCTGCTCTGATTCATTGCTTGTGTATTATGTATTGGACTTTGTGCCTCTGCAGTCCCAAGCCTGGACTTACTATCCCTGTTGGTCCTCTCTTAACGGCGGAGTCCTCTGCCAACCTGCACGTCTGGATCCCTGCCTGCTGACCGAGTGATTGCTGAACACTTGACTTCAGGAACCTCTGCCTGACTACACCTGCGGTGAAGTAAGAACTCCAGCCAGCTAGTGTGTTCCTCCGCTCTGCAAGAGTCTGTGTCTTGTGCCCGCATTGCTCAGTGACTTTGCATGCTGTGTCGCAGAGTATCAGCTCTGCTATCATATTGACTGAACATTTATCTGGACTTATATACTATATTGCATTCAGATCATTAATACAATATTGCTTGCGCAACCCACTGTGTCTGTAGTCTCTTTGACCTAGCCACTGGTGTCCAGTTGTATCCACTAGTATCGTGACAGGATACACAAGCCTTAAAAATGGATGCCGCTGGGTCAGAGACTTTAGAAGTGCGTGTTAAGAAGCTAAATAATATCACTGCCACTGTACACGCTGAAGTGCAGACATGGAAGAGCAGAATAGAAGGCCTAGAGGGGCAGACTAAATATGATATACAAGTACTCAGTCAGACCCTTCAGGAATTGCGTGGCCGAGTTGCGGCTCTGGAGGCACAATCTCAGGCTTCTGTTCATACCATCCCCAAACTACCGCCATTTAGGTTTGGTGGCGACCGAGACAAGTACTGTGGGTTTCTGAACCAGTGTCGTTTATACTTTGCTGCACATGTCACACAGTTTCCTACAGACCGATCCAAAGTATTGACTATCATCATGTTGCTGACTAATAAGGCCCTTGCCTGGGCAAACCCTCTGATAGAATCACAGGATGCATGTCTGAATGACTTCAATATGTTTATCGCCGCCATGGGGCAGATGTTTGACGATCTGAACCGTGGCCTTACAGCTGAGACGGCCCTGCTGAATTTGCGTCAAGGTAAACGCCCAGTGACTGAGTATGCTATGGATTTTAGAAGGTGGGCTCAGGACACCACCTGGAATAGTGCAGCGAAGTACTCTATATTTAAGAAGGGGTTGTCCAGTTCCATCAAGGACGAGCTTGCACGTGCGGAGGCTCCCACTGCTCTAGGTGATTTCATCAATCACTGTATTCGCCTAGACGCTCGCATCTCCGAACGAAAACTAGAAAGGTGGTCTGAGATGAACCGCAGCAATAAATCGCTTCTTCCTTTCCTTCCTAAGGAGATTCCGGACCCAAGTCCTCAGGAGTCCACACCTGAGCCAATGCAGGTAAATTCCCTACGAAGTCGAGTAAGTGACGAACGGAAGGAATTTCGCTTCAAGGAGAATTTATGTTTTTACTGTGGGAAGTCAGGACATTTTATTATCAACTGCCCCAATCGTTCTCGCAGAACAACCGCAGCCGTGATAGAACGCGACTTCTCTGAATCATACTCCATGACTTCCGAATCAGGGCCACCCGAAATTGCAGCAACCGCTCCTGATTATGACTTTTCAGATATGAACTCTGTTACATCCGAAACGATATTACCCATTAATGCTGTTATTCTATCTTCTGCAGTTTCATACCCTTGCAATAAGAAAAAAGATTCACATTGTTACCTTCCTATCAAGATCTGGATTGACTCCCGTTGGGTGAACAGTTCCGCCATGATAGACTCTGGGGCTAGCGGTAACTTCATGGACACTTCTTTTGCTAGAGAATATGGAATCCGATTACAGAGAAGAGTGTCTTCAATTCTGATGGAGACTGTGGATGGGTCCCCTTTGACCTCGGGGCCCGTAGACCAGCAGACTGAACCACTGAAGGTCCTCATGGGAGATGATCACCAGGAGAAATTGCCCTTCCTTCTGATTTCCTCTCCACATTTCCCTATTATCTTGGGTTTACCCTGGTTGCAGGCTCAAAATCCCATCATTGACTGGGAGACTAAGAGATTGCGCTTCCCAGCTAAAGAGGTAACTTCTGAGAAATCGACTGATCCATCTCCGGCCAACCCATCATCGGACCTAGAGTTACCGGCAGTTTATAAAGAATTTTCGGACGTGTGCGATAAAAAGAATGCAGATAAATTACCACCACACCGCTCTTATGACTGCCCAATCGAGCTTCTGCCTGCTGCTACCATTCCTTTTGGTAATATTTATCCATTGTCCGGTCCTGAGCTCAAGACTCTCAAAGAATATATCGACGAGAACCCATCTAAGGGGTTTATACGCCCCTCATCCTCTCCAGCCGGTGCACCCATCTTTTTCGTTAAAAAGAAGGATGGATCCCTCAGACCCTGTGTTGATTACCGGGAAATTAACAAGGTAACCATCAAGAACCGCTACCCCCTGCCATTAATTCCGGAGCTTCTCGAGAGAGTTCGTCAGGCCAAGGTCTTTTCAAAATTGGACCTACGCGGGGCATACAATCTAGTCCGTATAAGACCTGGAGATGAATGGAAAACAGCATTTAGGTCTCGATATGGACACTTTGAGTATTTGGTCATGCCATTTGGACTTTGCAATGCCCCAGCAACGTTCCAACATCTCGTAAATGATATTTTCAGAGACATTCTTGATATTTTTGTCGTAATCTATTTGGATGACATTCTGATTTTTTCTAGCTCCATGGAGGAACATCAGCAACATGTCAAGACAGTCTTGCAGCGGTTGAGGGAACACCAGCTGTACATCAAGCTGGGGAAATGCGAATTTCACAAGTCAGAGATTCAATTCTTAGGTTATGTAATTTCTCCACAGGGTCTGAGTATGGATAACAGCAAGTTCAAGGCAATTCAGGAGTGGCCAATCCCCAAGAACGTCAAGGAGGTCCAACGTTTCATCGGGTTTGCTAACTTCTACAGACGTTTCATCAAGAACTTCTCTGACATCGTCTCGCCCATCACCCGGTTGACACAGAAGAAGACAGCATTTATTTGGTCCCTTCAAGCCCAAGAAGCATTCTCTCGGCTCAAGACCAAGTTCACGTCAGCACCAGTACTGATCCACCCTGACCCGGAACTCGCCTTCATTATTGAAGTGGATGCCTCAAACTGTGCCACCGGGGCTATACTGTCCCAAAGAACAGGTGAGAAGAATTTACTTCATCCTTGTGCTTTTCTTTCCAAGCGACTGTCTCCTGCCGAAAAGAACTACGATGTAGGAAATAAAGAATTACTGGCTATCATCGCCGCCTTCAAGGAGTGGAGACATCTTCTGCAAGGAGCCTCACAGCCGATCGTGGTCCTCACGGATCACCGCAACCTTGAGTTCATCAGGTCAGCAAGATGCCTGACCCCACGGCAGGCCCGCTGGAGTCTTTTCCTTAATCAATTCAATTTTACAATCTCTTATAGACCAGGTTCTCGCAATGGAAAAGCAGATGCTCTATCCCGGATGTTCTCCACTGACGCTGTTCCAGATGCTCCACCTAAGACCATACTTTCTGATTGCAATTTTGTAGGAGTCATTCAGAATCAAGATTTGCTGCAGGTCATCAAAGAATCTTACAACTCTGATCTTTTCCTGTCTCAGCCATCTGATGAGGTAAGCCTTCTTTTTAGGAATGGAGTTTGGACCCGGGAACGGCGCCTCTACATTCCTGAAGCCGTGAGGTTAAGAGTGTTGAGATTGGTTCATGATTCCAAGGTTGCAGGGCACAGAGGAATTCAGAAGACTCAAGAATTCTTATCTCGCTTCTTCTGGTGGCCAGGTTTTCGGAAGGATGTCCAGAAGTACGTTTCATCTTGTGAGGTATGTGCCAAATTCAAGGTTCCACGTGCCTCCCCTACTGGTCTGTTACAGCCTTTGCCGGTGCCGTCTCACCCGTGGGGATCCATTTCTATGGACTTTATTGTAGAACTGCCCCTTTCTGAGGGAAAGAGTACGATTTTGGTGATGGTCGATCGCCTGACCAAGGCGGCCCATTTCATCCCTTGTTCCGGTTTACCCTCTGCGAAGGACACTGCTGACCTAATTATCCAGAACATCTTTCGCCTGCACGGGGTTCCGGATGAAGTTGTTTCTGACCGTGGAGTTCAATTTACTTCAAAGTTTTGGCGAAGCTTTTGTTCAGCATTAGGCATAGAAGTTAACTTATCTTCTGCTTTCCACCCACAGTCCAACGGGCAGACAGAACGTACCAACCAAACACTAGAGCAATACCTTCGCTGCTATGTTTGCCATTTGCAAGATGATTGGGTAAGGCTACTCCCCTTGGCCGAATTCTCTTATAACAACTCCCAGAGTGCCTCCACCAAACAGTCTCCATTCTACGCTAACCTGGGATATCACCCTAGCATTCTTCCCAGATTACCGGTAGATACATCTTTACCAGCAGTTGCCGACAGGATCTCTTCACTTCAACAGAACCTTGAACTTCTGAAAGAGATTTTGGTTTCCGCTCAAGAGAGGTACAAGAATGCAGCTGACAGATTTCGCAAACCAACACCAACATTTAAGGTAGGAGATTTAGTCTGGTTATCTACGAAGAATTTAAAGATGAAGATCCCTTCCCCTAAGTTGGGACAGAAGTACATTGGTCCTTATAGGATCAGTGGTCTGGTAGGTGCTGTTGCATGTCGCTTAAAACTCCCAAGAACACTGAAGATACATCCTGTCTTTCATACTTCCCTACTAAAGACTGTAGTACCAAATCCTTTTCCAGGACGTTCATCTCCTCCTCCCGATCCCGTTCTTGTGGATGGTCAAGAGCAGTTCATCGTTGAGAGGATTCTGGACTCAAGAATCTACAGAAATCGACTGCAGTATTTGATTAAATGGCAAGGCTATTCCTCAGAGGAGAATTCCTGGGAACCCGTGGATAATATTAACGCCTCCCGACTGATTGAGCAGTTCCATCAAGCCCTGGCAAGACCCTGGCAAGCCTGGTTTAGGGTCGTCCGGAGGCCGTTCTTGAGGTGGGAGTAATGTCAGTATCTAGTCCTGGAATCTGTTTCTCTTGCCCTTAGACTTGCCCTTAGTTAACATGGATCTTGATGTTTCCACGTCGGCCATCTTGCTTCCTGCCAAAGCTGTATATAAAGCCAGCACCTGCTCTGATTCATTGCTTGTGTATTATGTATTGGACTTTGTGCCTCTGCAGTCCCAAGCCTGGACTTACTATCCCTGTTGGTCCTCTCTTAACGGCGGAGTCCTCTGCCAACCTGCACGTCTGGATCCCTGCCTGCTGACCGAGTGATTGCTGAACACTTGACTTCAGGAACCTCTGCCTGACTACACCTGCGGTGAAGTAAGAACTCCAGCCAGCTAGTGTGTTCCTCCGCTCTGCAAGAGTCTGTGTCTTGTGCCCGCATTGCTCAGTGACTTTGCATGCTGTGTCGCAGAGTATCAGCTCTGCTATCATATTGACTGAACATTTATCTGGACTTATATGCTATATTGCATTCAGATCATTAATACAATATTGCTTGCGCAACCCACTGTGTCTGTAGTCTCTTTGACCTAGCCACTGGTGTCCAGTTGTATCCACTAGTATCGTGACAGATTGGGATTCTCATGTGGAAGACGTCCGGACTGTGTTCCGAATTTTGAGGGAGAATTCCTTGTTTGTTAAGGGATCATCGAAATGCCTCTTTGGTGTACAGAGGATTTCATTTTTGGGATTTATCTTATCTCCATCGACTATTGAAATGGACCCGGCCAAGGTACAGGCCATTTATGATTGGGTTCAGCCTACTTCTTTGAAGGCCCTCCAGAAGTTTTTGGGTTTTGCTAATTTCTAACGTAAATTTATAGGTAATTTTTCTGGTATTGTCAAACCACTGACTGATCTGACCAAGAAGGGCACTGATGTGCTGAATTGGTCTCCTGAGGCTATCTCAGCATTTCAGGAGCTTAAGCAGAGATTTACTTCAGCTCCAGTTTTACGGCAACCTGATGTCTCACTTCCATTTCAGGTGGAGGTAGATGCTTCTGAGATTGGTGCAGGAGCTGTTTTGTCCCAAAAAGACCCTGTGACTTCTAAGATGAATCCCTGTGCCTTCTTTTCTCGAAAGTTCTCCCCATCTGAACGCAATCATGACGTGGGGAATCGGGAATTGGCCATGAAGTGGGCATTTGAGGAGTGGAGACATTGGTTGGAGGGAGCTAGACATCAAGTTGTGGTCCTCACCGATCACAAGAATTTGTTTTATCTCGAATCGGCCAAACGCTTGAATCCTAGACAGGCTAGATGGGCCTTGTTTTTCACGTGTTTTAATTTTGTGGTCTCTTTTCTTCCAGGCACTAAGAATGTTAAGGCAGACGCCCTTTCTAGGAGTTTCTTTGCCGATTCTCTTAGTGTGACTGAGCCTACTTCCATCCTAGGTGAAGGAGTAGTTCTTTCTGCCATTTCGCCTGATTTGAGACGCGCCCTGGAGGAATTTCAGGAGGATAAACCTGAGCGTTGCCCTATGGGAAAATTGTATGTTCCTGACCGGTGGAGAAAGAGAGTGATGTCTGAAATTCATTGCTCAGCATTGGCTGGTCATCCAGGTATTTTTGGTACCAGAGATTTGGTGAGTTGTTCCTTTTGGTGGCCTGCCTTATCTCATGACGTCAGGAATTGTGTACAGTCCTGTGGGACTTGTTCTCGGTCTAAACCCTGTTCTCATTCTAGTGGGTTGCTGATGCCCTTGCCCGTGCCCAAGAGTCTATGGACTCATATCTCAATGTATTTTATTTCTGATCTTCCTGTCTCTCAGAGAATGACTGTTATCTGGGTGATTTGTGATAGATTTTCGAAGATGGTCCATCTTGAACCACTCCCAAAGTTGCCATCTTCCGCTGATTTGGAGCCCTTGTTTTTACAACAGGTGGTTCGGTTACATGGGATTCCTGAGAACATTGTGTCCGACAGAGGAGTGTAGTTTGTTTCCAGATTCTGGAAAGCCTTTTGTTCCAATCTGGGAATTCAGTTATCCTTCTCCTCCACGTTTCATCCCCAGACCAATGGACAGACTGAGAGAACAAACCAGACCTTGGAGTCTTATTTGAGATGTTTTATATCTGCTGATCAGGATGATTGGGTCTCATTTTTGCCCTTGGCTGAATTCGACTGAACAATAGAGCTAGTTCTGCCACTTTGATGTCACCCTTTTTCTGTAATTTTGGGTTTCATCCTCGATTCTCTTCAGGGCAAGTGGAATCTTCGTCCTGCCCAGGTGTGGACACTGTGGTTAAGAAAATGCAGCAGATATGGGACCAAGTGGTGGATAAGTTGTCACTCTCTCAGGAAAAGGCCCAGTGATTTTCCAACCGGCATAGGACCATTGGTCCCCGGTTTAAAGTGGGTAATTTGGTTTGGTTGTCATCTAAGAATATTCCTATGAAGGTTGCATCTCCTAAATTTAAGCCAAGATTTATTGGTCCTTATAAGATTTTGGAAATTCTTAATCCTGTTTCATTTCGATTGGCTCTTCCTGTTACGATCAAGATCCATAATGTATTTCACAAATCTCTGTTGAAGAGGTTTGTTGAGCCAGTGTTTCCTATGGCAGCACCTCCTGACCCTGTGTTGGTTGAAGGCAATGTGGAATATGAGGTAGAGAAAATCTTGGATTCTCGTTTGGTTAGACGGAGACTCCAGTATTTGGTCAAATGGAAGGGTTATGGTCAGGAGGATAATTCTTGGGTCTCTGCCTCTGATATTCATGCCAATAGATTGGCTCGTGCTTTTCACCGGGCCCATCCTGATCGGCCTGGTGGCGTGGATGAGGGTTCGGTGACCCCTCCTCAAGGGGGGGTACTGTTGCGAGTTCATTCTCTGGTTCACCAGTTCTGAGTCCTCCTTCCAGACTCCCTCTGGTGGTAATAGGAGGTAGTGAGGCTGATTTGATCGGTGGAGGTCTGCCACCTGAGAATGAGGATGACAATTGGACCTCAGGAGTCTCAGATTGGATTTAAGACAGCCGATGCCTTATTCAGTTGCTGGTGATTCCTTCTGGCTTGTCAGCTCTTGGTTTTCAGCTCTGCTCCAGTCATCTAAAGCTAAGTTTTTCTGCTAATGTTCACACTTGATTTTGTTGGCCTATTCAGTTTTTTTGTATGGTCTGCCAGCCCTGGCTGGGGGCTGTGCTGAATTTCCACTCTTATTTATCAGTATTTTGCCAGTTTGCTTTTTGGCCCTTACTGGTTTGGCCTCTTTTTGCTCTGTCTCAGAATATTTCAGAGTGCTGTTATAGTGGGAGAAGTCTAGTGACTTCAGGGTTAATTTTGCTATCAGAAGTGTTGGACATTATTTTTGTAGGGTTTTTTGCAGGTTGCTGACAGTGTCTTTCCTTTCCTTTCTAGTTAGTTTGGCCCCCATCGTTTGCTCAGCCTATTTTCTTGCCTGTGTTTGTGCTTTCATCTTGTTTCACTGTCAATATATGTGTGGGGGCTATCTATTCCTTTGGGGTCTGCTCTGGGGCAGTTAGTTTTCCCCTTTTCATGCTTCAGGCTTATTTAGCCCTCCGGCTGTGAAGAAGTATCTAGGAACATCGTAGGTACGCTCCACGGCTTCTTCTAGTTGTGTGGTAGGATCAGGGATCTGCAATCTGCATAGTTAGCAACCACTCTGGTTTTCTGTGACTTAGCTTGTTTTGCTTTTTTCTCCTCGGTGACCCATTCATAACAGATCCTGGAGCTCTTTGACCGGCTAAGAGGAGCACGACTTTTCACCAAGCTGGATCTTTGTGGGGCCTACAACTTGGTCCGTATCTGTTCCGGTGAGGAGTGGAAGACCGCCTTTAACACCCGAATTGGTCACTACGAATACTTGTTAATGCCCTTCGGCCTCTGCAACACTCCAGCAGTATTCCAGGAGTTTGTGAAAGACGTTTTCCGGGATATGCTGTATTTCTGCGCAGTGGTCTACCTGGATGATATCCTTGTGTTTTCTCCAGACCTGTCTGCCCACAAAAAGAACATACACCAAGTACTCCTGCGTTTGAGGGAGAACCGCCTTTACGCCCAGACAGAGAAATGTGTCTTTGAACAGATGTCCTTGCCGTTCTTGGGGTAAATTATCTCGGACTCTGGTCTACGCATGGATCCGGCAAAAGTGTCCGGTGTTCTCGATTGGCCATGGCCCCATGGGGAGAAAGCAATCCAACACTTCCTTGGCTTTGCGAACTACTATCGGCAGTTCGTCCCCCATTTCTCCTCATTGGTTCAGCCTATCTCGTCTCTTATCCGCAAAGGAGCTAACCCTAATGCTTGGTCTTCAGAGGCAGGGGACGCCTTTCTCTCCTTGAAACAAGCTTTCTCCACTGCTCCAGTGCTCCACCGTCTGAGGTTAGTAAACCTTTCATCCTTGAGGTAGACGCATCTTCTACCGGAGCTGGTGCTGTTCTTTTGCAGAAGTCTTCTTCTGGACGTCTAGTCACCTGTGGTTTCTTTTCCAAAGTATTCTCCCCGTCAGAGCGAAATTATTCCATTGGTGACAAAGAGTTATTGGTCTTTAAGTTGGCCTTGGAGGAATGGAGATACTTACTAGAAAGTGCCATACATCCGTTCAAGATCTTCACGGACCATAAAAACCTGGCGTATATTCAGTCAGCACAAAGGCTCAATCCCTGGCAGGCCAGGCGGTCATTGTTCTTTGCCCATTTTGCCTTTGAACTCCACTTCCGGTCTGCCGATAAAAACATTAAAGCTGATGCTTTATCGAGATCTTTCCAGTCGACTGACACTGAAGAGCGACCTTCACATATCATCGACCAGTCCAAGATAATTACCGTGGCTCCTGTGAACTTGACTTATCATGGAATCATAGAATCGTAAAGTTGAAGGGACCTCCTGGGCCATCTGGTGCAACCCCCTGCTCAAAGCAGGATTCACTAAATCATCCCAGACAAATGTCTGTCCAGCCTCTGTTTGAAGACTTCTATTGAAGGAGAGCTCACCACCTCTCATGGCAGCCTGTTCCACTCATTGATCACTCTAACTAAATCAAAAAGTTTTTTCTAATATCTGATCTGTGTCTCCTCCCATTCAGTTTCATCCCATTGCTTCTAGTCTTTCCTTGCGCAAATGAGAATAAAGATGATTCTTCTACAATGTGACAGCCCTTGAGGTATTTGTAGACAGCTATTAAGTCTCCTCTCAGTCTTCTCTTTTGCAAGCTAAACATTCCCAAATCCTGCAACCTTTCTTCATAAGACATGGTTTGCAGACCGGTCACCATTCTGGTCGCTCTTTTCTGACCTTGCTCCAGTTTGTTGATGTGTTTTTTTTAAATGTGGTGCCCAAAACTGGGATGAGGTCTGACCAAAGAGCAGTAGAGGGCAATAATGACTTCACGTGATCTAGACAGCATGCTTCTGTTAATACACCCTAGAATTGCATTTACCTTTTTTGCTGATGCATCATACTGTGGACTCATATTCAGTCTGTGATCTATTAGTATACCAAAGTCTTTTTCACATGTGCTGTTGCTTAGCCCTATTCCTCCCATTCTTTATATGCTTTTTTCATTTTTATTGCCCAGATGTAGTACTTTGCATTTTTCCCTGTTAAAAAACATTCTGTTAGTTGCTGCCCACTGCTCCAGTTTATTTATATCTTTTTGAATCCTCTCTCTCTCTTTTCTAGTATTAGCTATCCCTCCTACCTTTGTGTCATCAGCAAATTTAATCAGTTTACCCTCAATTCCTTCATCTAAATCATTGATAAAGATGTTGAACAATACAGGGCCCAGGACAGAGCCCTGTGGTACCCCACTTGAGACATTCTTCCAACTGGATGTGCAGCCATTTACGACCACTCTTTGGGTCCGATCACTAACCTAGTTAAGAATCAACCTAACAGTTGCCTTGTCCATTTCATACTTAGTCATTTTTTCAATAAGAATTGTGTGAGATACTTTGTCAAATGCTTTGCTGAAGTCAAGATATACTATATCTACAGCATTTCCCTGATCCACCCAGTCAGTTATTCTGTCATAGAAGGAAATTAAGTTAGTCTGACATGACTTATTAGTTACAAACCCATGCTGACTATGGTTAATCACTTCATTCTTATCCAGGTACTTACATACATGTTGTTTAATAATTTGTTCAAAGATCTTTCCTGGTATAGAAGTCAGGCTTATAGTTGCCTGGGTCCACCTTCTTCCCCTTTTTGAAGATAGGAACGACATTTGCTCTTCTCCAGTCTTCTGGGACTTCTCCTGTTCTCCAAGAATTTTCAAAGATTATTAAGAGGAGTTCAAAAATTTCTTCTGCTATCTCCTTCAGTTGTCACGTCACCGTCAGACTCGGGGCCGGCTGTTCCGCCCTCAGCCACTAGGAGGCGACGGACTGTCACGCCACCCTCGGGCTCGGGGCCTGCTGTCCAGGCCTCGGCCACCAGGAGACGCCGACTGACATGTCGTCGTCGATCTCGGGGCCTGCTGTTCCGCCCTCAGCCACTAGGAGGCACCGTGGCTCGCGCCCGAGTGAGGGCGGCAACAGTGAAAGGGCTTCTGCACAGGCGTCTACTGGATGCAGACTCCGCTCCTCTGTCAGTCATGAAGGGGCTGGTGCATCATCATCAGGTCTGGTCCTGGGGGCGGTCCTGATGACATCACCAGCCCGGGAGCCTGTGAGGGACGACCTGATCCCTCAAATACCTTGGGACTGGGCTTGCAAGCCGCCGGATATATTCTTGGTTCCCCTACGTGTTACTTGTGATTGCCTATCGTTAACTCCGACATCAGCCTGAACTTCTGACTACTCTGTTGCCTGCCGTTTTTGTACCTTGTATTTCTCCCGATTACTGACGCTGACCTTGGCCTGGATTCCTGACCCCCTCTACTGCCTGACGATTTTGTACCTCCGCTACTCTCCCGGTTTTTGACCTCTGCCTGGACTCTCGACTCTGCCTCTGCCTGCTGTTCCTGAACCTCCATTGCTCGCCTGGTTTCCCACTCCATTTTTTGCTCCCTTCCTGCTTTTCTATTGCGACCGTTCTGCTCTGGCACTCTGCTCCTGTTCAGACAGCGCTTCCTGGGCTCTGCAGTAAATCCAGATCCCTGTATAGGGGTAAAGGGTGTCGGTGCTACTCGGGGCGCTGTCTGTCTGCAGCCCAGACTTGCAGACGGACGCAACATCAGTACTCTGGGATGTAATTCATCTGGACCTGGAGACTTGAATTAATTTAGGTTAGTTAAGTGTTTCCTCACTATCTTTCTGTTTATAGATATCCTGGATTCTTCTATTCCCTTAATAGGACAGTGAAGAACAGTTGATGTTACATGTTACTCCAGGAGCTTTTTTCGATTTTTCATTTTTGTTTTTCGCTCCCCTTCTTTCCAGAGCCATAACTTTTTTATTTTTCCATCAATATAGCCATATGAGGGCTTATTTTTTGAAGGACGAGTTGTACTTTAAACAACACCATTGGATTTACCATGTCCTGTACTCGAAAACGGGAAAAAAAATTCCAAATGCGGTGAAATTGCTAAAAAAGTGCAATCCCACACTTGTTTCTTGCTTGACTTTTTTTCTAGGTTCACTAATTGCTAAATCTAACATGCCATTATAATTCTACAGGTCATTACCAGTTCATAGACACCAAATATGTCTAGGTTCCCTTTTATTTAAGTGGTGAAAAAAAATTCCAAAATTTGCTAAAAAAAATTGCGCAATTTTCTGAGACCCGTAGCGTTTCTATTTTTTGTGATCTGGGGTCAGGTGTGGGCTTATTTTTTGCGTGCCTGTCTGACATTTTTAATGACACCACTTTTGTGTTAATATGTTCTTTTAATCGCCCGTTATTGCATTTTAATGCAATGTTGCGGCGACCAAAAAAAAAGTAATTCTGGCGTTTTTAAATTTTCTTGCTACGCCGTTCAGTGATTGGGTTAATACTTTTTTATTGATAGATCAGGTGATTCTGAACGCGGTGATACCTAATATGTGTATGTGTGTTTTTTTATTGTTTTATTTTGATTGGGGCGAAAGGGGGGTGAATTGAACTTTTAGGTTTTTTTATTTTTTCATTTTTAAACATTTTCTTTTACTTTTGGGATGGCTTGAAGCATGCACTACTCCATCCGCTCTGCTACATATGGGCGATCAGCAGATCGCCCATATGTAGCAGATTTACTGCAGTGCTTTGAGCGCCGGCCACCGGGCCGGCACTCAAAGCGATATGCCTGCAACAACTATAGAGGTCTCTATGAGACCTCTGGTTGTCAGGGTAATGCGACGCCGACCCCCGATCACATGACGGGGGTCGGCGATGAGATAACTTCCAACCCGGCGGCTGGAAGTGCTTTTTAAATGCCCGCTGTCAGCTTTGACAGCAGGATTTAACTAGTTAATAGGCACGGGCAGATGGCGATTCCGCTCGCGCCTATTGCGGGCACATGTCAGCTGTTTATAACAGCTGATATGTCGCGGCTTTGAGGTGGGCTCACCGCCGGAGTCCACCTCAAAGCAGGGGATCCTTACCGATGACGTACTATTCCGTCATCGGTAAGGAAGGGGTTAAGGATATCCAGCCATTGGATCCCTCCAATTCTCTTTCTGAATCCCTTAAAATCTGCCTTTCTGAAATCTAACCTTGATGTCTGAGTCTTCACAGGTTTTCCTCCTCTAGTTATCCAAAATTCTAAAATAGCATGATCGCTACCTCGTAGGGTCCCAGCCACTCATTCCTCCTCAACCATTTCCTCCCTGTTTATAAGGATTAGCTCCAAGGTAGCAGATCCCCTTGTTTTCTCCCCTACCCCTGGAAGATAAAGTTGTCAGCAAGAGAGGATAAGAATTTCCTTGACCTATTAGTTTTGCCTGAGAGAGATTCCTAACAAATGTCTGGATAGTTGAAATCTCTCATGACAACTATGTAATATTTTTTGGAGAACTTGGCCATTTGATGTAGAGTTCATCCATATCTTCAGCTTGCACAGGCGGAGTGTAGTAAATGCCTAAAATGGTGTCCTTTCCATTGTTATGTCCTTGTATTCTTACCCAAACAGTTTCCACAGAACTCCCAGTCTCTGGAGCTCCAATCTCTGTGCAGATATACGCATTTCTAACATACAATGCAACACCTCCTCCTCGTTTATCAAGTCTGTTTCTTGCAAATAAGTTGTATCCTTCTAGCCTTGTATCCCAATCATGTGTATTGTCCCACCAAGTTTCAGTGATTCCAATGACATAATATTTCTTCTCCTGTGTTAGTAGTTCCAATTCTCCTTGCCCATGCTTTGTGCATTAGTATAGAAACATTTTAGTTTGTGATTGGTTTCTTTCTCTCCAATATTTTTATTATTTAGACTTTTTTGTTTTTTGTTCTTTCCTCCCACTCCTAATAGCAGAATTCTCAATAGCATTTGTCAGTAGTGTTGAGCGATACCGTCCGATACTTAAAAGTATCGGATCGGAATGGATTGGCCGATCTAAAAAAAATATCAGGTATCGCCGATTCGATACCGGAAGTCCCATTCAAGTCTATGGGACTTCCGGTATCGGAATAAGAAACCCTATTTTTGCCTTGTACAGCCTCTCTGGGGTCTGTACGGGCCTTTCGGGGGGCTGTGCCGGCCTGCCGGGGGGGTCTGTGCAGGCTCCGGTGGTCTGTGCCGGCCTGCCGGTGGTCTGTGCAGGCTCCGGTGGTCTGTGCCGGCCTGCCGGGGGGCTGTGCCGGCCTGCCGGTGGTCTGTGCAGGCTCCGGTGGTCTGTGCCGGCCTGCCGGGGGGCTGTGCCGGCCTGCCGGTGGTCTGTGCAGGCTCCGGGGGTCTGTGCAGGCATCGTCCAATGGGACTACAAGTCCCATCGGGCGATGCCTGCTACCATGACAGTGATTGACACATTAGCCAATGATGGGACAGTAGTAGTCCCATCATCCGGCTAATGTGTTGAATGTAAAAAAAAAAAAAAAAAAAAATTACATGCTACATACATGCATACTACATATATACTACATGTAACATACATACTACATATATACTACATACTACATGCATACTACATACATGCTACATACTACATACATGCTACATACTACATACATGCTACATACTACATACATGCTACATATATACTACATACATAATACATATATACTACATGCATGCAACATACATACAACATATATACTACATGCATACTACATATATACTATATATACTACATGTAACATACATACTACATACATACATGCTACATACTACATACATAATGCATATATACTACATGCATGCAACATACATATATACTACATACAATACATACATATAGACATACAGTACATATAACATAGAGTACATACTCACCGTCACTTGTCACTTTGATCCCCGAAGCCATTGTCGCCTGAGGAATAAATATCAAAATAAAAAAACACCAATATACTTACCCCGATCCGCAGAAGTCCACGAGGGTCCCACGTCCATCTTGCGTGGAGAACAGCAGCATCAGCTGATGCTACCATTCTCTACCAGCTCCAGGAATACAATGACGGAAGGTAGGTATCCTTCCGCACTGTATTCCTCCACCACTGTAAAAAAAAGTCCCTAGTCTCACTTTATGCCATTGCTGCACATGTATGTTACATGTAGTGTATATATAGTATATATGCAGTATGCATGTTGCATGCATGTAGTATATATGTTGTATGTATGTTGCATGCATGTAGTATATATGTAGTATGTAGTATGTAGCATGTATGTAGTATGCATGTAGTATGTAGTATATATGTAGTATGCATGTTGTATGTATGTAGCATGTAAATTTTTTTTTTCTTTTTTTTTTACATTCAACACATTAGCCGGATGATGGGACTACTACTGTCCCATCATTGGCTAATGTGTTAATCACTGTCATGGTAGCAGGCATCGCCCGATGGGACTTGTAGTCCCATCGGACGATGCCTGCACAGACCCCCGGAGCCTGCACAGCCCCCCGGCAGGCCGGCACAGACCACCGGAGCCTGCACAGACCACCGGCAGGCCGGCACAGCCCCCCGGCAGGCCGGCACAGACCACCGGAGCCTGCACAGACCACCGGCAGGCCGGTACAGACCACCGGAGCCTGCACAGACCACCGGCAGGCCGGTACAGACCCCCGGACAGTCGGCACAGCCCCCCCGAAGGCCCGAACTGACGGCGCATCATGATGCGCACAGACAGCGCATCATGATGACGTCATTTCAGCAGCCAATCAGAGCCACAAAAGTGGCTCATTGCATTTTGGACTTCCGATTCCGGTATCCGATACGAAAAAAGTATCGGTACTCGGTATCGGAATTCCGATACGGCAAATATCGGCCGATACCCGATACTTGCGGTATCGGAAAGCTCAACACTATTTGTCAGGTGTATGGCTTTTTCTGGCCTTTTGCTTCCCTTCCTACATTGTTCTAGTTTAAAGCTCTGCTGATGAGTGTAGCAAGGCGACTTTCAAATACATGTTTTCCAGTCTTTGTAAGGTGCACCCCATCTCTACCACTTAGTCCATCGTATAGGTAATTCACTCCGTGATCCAGAAATCCAAATCCTTGCTGACAGCACCATCGATGTGGCCAGTTGTTCACCTGCAAAATCTTATTTCACCTCCTTGTTCCATGGCCATCCAGTGGAAGGATGGAAGAGACCACCTGCGCTCCCAGTTCTTTCACTTTCTTACCTAAGTTTTCAAAGTCACTGCAGATGGTTTCCAAGTCATTACTTGCTTACCCCCAGGAAAAACCTTTGTGGCTGAGAGCAATCGAAAATGAGTATTATGCTGGGTAGATGTATATCTTTGTACCGTGTTAGCCAGTAGATAGAAAATTATTCAGAATTGAGAGTCCTCAGTGGTTGATACCTTTTAATGGCTAACTGAAAAGATGGTAACAAATTGCAAGCTTTCGAGACTACTCTGGTCTCTTCATCAGTCTAGCCTGATGAAGAGACCCGAGTAGTCTCGAAAGCTTGCAATTTGTTACGATCTTTTCAGTTAGCCATTAAAAGGTATCAACCACTGAAGACTCTCAATTCTGAATAATTTGCTATGCTGGGAACGTTCATCCAAAATTGACGGCCATGTTGGAGTCAAGAAGACTCTCTCCCTGATGTTCCTCTACTACTGGTGGCAATCTCTTGCCCGGGATATCAAAGACTTTGTAGCCTCTTGTCCATCCTGTACCAAGAACAAAGTACCCAGTAGGCAACCACCCTCCGGTCTTCTGCTTCACCTTCCAGTACCTTCAGTTCCATGGCAGCACATAGCCATGGATTTTATCGCTGATCTGCCTTGTTCCTCCAGTTGTACTGTGATCCTGGTGGTTTAAGATTGATTCTCGAAGATGGCCCATTTTATTGCTCTCCCCGGTCTGCCCTCTGCTCCCGAATTGGAAAAGATTTTCATCACTCACATCTTCAGAATTCATGGCTTCCCTCTGCACATTGTGTCGGATAGAAGGGTTCAATTCACCTCCCAGTTATGGAGAGCTCTTTGTGGACTCATGAAAGTGACACTGGACTTTTCCTCTGCCTACCATCCCCAAACCAATGGGCAGGTGGAACGAACAAATCAGATCCTTACATCTTATCTCCGTCACTTTTTGAATGCTCATCAGAATGACTGGGTCAGTTTACTTCCATGGGCAGAGTTTGCATATAATAACCACACCAGCGAATCTTCCTCCAAGTCTTCCTTCATAATTTTCGGACAACATCCCAGTGTGCCTCTACCGGTACCTACTGTCTCGGGAGTGCCTGCGGCCTGCTCCTTGTCCATGGAGTTCTCCAGGATCTGGCAGTAGACCAAATGCGCTCTTGAAAAAGCACGGGATAGGATGAAACTACATGCAGATAAAAGGCGCCTGGACTCTCCTCCATTTTCCCCTGGTGACAAGGTGTGGCTTTCCTCCAAATATATTCACCTTAAGGTACCATCTTACAAACTGGGTCCCCAATACATTGGTCCTTTTGAGGTCCTCAAGCGCATTAATGACGTGGTGTACAAATTGAAATTACCCGTCCCGCTCCGCATTCCCAATTCCTTCCATGTATCCCTCCTCAAGCCCATGGTGCTCAATTGGTTTCATCCTTCTCCGGGCCACACACCCCAGCCTATTGGAATGGGAGACGAATTTGAGGTAAATGATATTCTGGCCATGAAGAAGGTAAGAAGGAAAACCCTTTTCTTAATCGACTATAATGGCGTTGGCCCTGAAGAAAGGTCTTGGAAACCCCGGGAGAATATCCAAGCACCCCAGATTTTGTCTAAGTTCCTTTCCAGTCTCAGAAAAGGGGGCGTGAAGAAGGGGGTACTGTCATGCCGCTCTCATCGCATTCCCCCAGATTCGGGGCTCAGCGCCCGACGTCATCTCTTCCGGTATCGCGGCCGGTCCAGGGGTCCCGTCGAGTGCGCATGGCCACCGTCCGTGACTGACTCTGTGGTTGTTCACTCAACTCCATGGCTTTGCCTAGCGCGCATGGGCTTCCTCATAGCCTGACTGCAGCTGTGCCATATCTGACATCTCTATGGTCCAGGAGGACCTGAGCCTGAACTCTCTGCACTCATACCCTATATCAAGCTGCCTCTTCTTGTAGGTGGTGCTTGATTATCATTTGGCTTCCTTGCTAGGTTTCTTGGTCCCTGCTTGGCCGCTCTCTGTACTCAGGTCCCTTGCCTTGTGCCCTGGCGTGCCCCCCAGCACGCACTCTACTTTACCTTGTATCCAGGCGTGCTCCCTGCACACGCTCTGCCTTGCCTTGTACCCAGGCGTGCTACCTGCACGTGCTCTGCCTTGCCTTGCACCCAGGTATGCTTCCCAGCACGCGCTCTGCTTTGCCTTGTACCCAGGTGTGCTTCCCTGCACGCGCTCTGCTTTGCCTCATACCTGGGCGTGCTTGTCAGTGCACGCTATGCGCACTCCTGTACCCTGCGTGCCCCCATGAACACGTCCTGCACTATTCTGTACCCTGCGTGCCCCCATGTCCATGCTTTGCACACCCCTGTATCCTGCGTGTCCCTGCCTGCACCTTACTAGACAAGCTCTTTCGCGTCTTCTGTGAGTCGGCCACCTGGTTCCAGCTGTCATGGTACTTAACCCCCTGGGTCTGCCCCTGATGCTCCCTGTATAGGGGGTGGTCCTCACTAGATCAGCTCGCCCAGAGTGGGTTGGTGTCACGACCCAGAGGGTCCACTCCAGGAGTCGTCACAGTGATCCATTAGTGATAGTTCTGTCATCATCATTCTTTCTCAGTTGGTGTAAAGAGGCTGGGAAACAAGTGTTTCAGTATTGTTGATCACACTCATTTAGCGGCCTGAACTCAGCACATGTAACTGCAACTGAAATACTTCTACGTGATGTGCAATATGTTAGCATTTGGGGCCCCATTTTAAACTTTGCCTAGGGCCCCACTTTACCTAAAACCGGCCCTGCTTGGATGCTAAGGATCCAAGCTGTGGGGTCCGAATTTATGATGAGCCCTGCAAATTTCCAGCTTCTTTTCAGCAGGGATACCAAGAATATAGTGAGATAATGCTTGGAGCGTTGATATAAGGACTTGTGCATTAATCTTTTCAGATTTGCTGCTTATTCGAATACTGCTGCAGTGATTGTGATTTTCTTGGACATAAACCATATTAATCAGATTGCTTATTTGCTGACTATGTAAGTCCAGAATTTGCTTATGTATATTCTAACACCTTGTACCTTGGGTCACATATTCCTCTAATCTCTGCACCTTATCCATAAATTAAGATTGGTTAGAGGTGACAGAATGTATTTCAGTCTATACATGGTTTCTAGTTTATATTGCTAAATATCTTGTTTAGCAGGAATAGCTGCCTTTTGTAGTTTCAAATCATTAATGGAGTCTCCCATATCAGAATCTCTCATGGCCGAGGTGCTAATATGTGGGTTTTGGTGAGCTTAGGGAGACTTATCGTACTAACATCTTGAAGGACCAATGTTGAGGAAGAGGAAGCTGACACAAAACTTACAGAGGTATACTGTCTGGTATCGGTGATGCTGCTTCTTGGCACATGCTTTGGTGAGCTTGTAATGGCGGTGGATGCACAGGAAGAAGGACCTTCAGAAGGGAAGCACTGCATACTTGAGCTTGCAAAGGAGGAAGACCATAAATAAACCTGCAGTCTCTTGGTTCTTTTGCCCATGAGGTACAGCATTTGGAGAGGCTGGAGAATGCTAGTAAGAGCCCCCAGTAACCCTGTTCTGTCTCCGACATCTGACTCTTAATCCAGACTATCTGCTTGTTAATGTTTACAGTGTTTTTTGGCTCCATTTAGTGACCAGAGTCATAACCGCAGTGTTATTTTACTTTCACTTTGCTTGTATATTCCCTCCATTGCAGTGCATTCTGGTAAGCTTTTGCAGTGCATTCTGGTAAGGTTGCAATGCATCCTGGTAGCCTTTTGCAAAGGATTATGGTATTTCCCTCCAGTCCACCGTTTTCGTTCTGCCTGCATTCAGGAAGTATCTCATTTCTCTTCTCCCCTTGTGATAGCATTGTGTCATGATCCCAGTGCAGGTTTTTGACCTGCACACCTGGGGTTAATGTCTGGAGCTCGGTGCAGGTTTTGACCTGCGCACCTGAGGTTAATGATTGTGGCCTCTTTCTGGTTCTGGGAGAGCTTCTTAAACCCCTGGGAAGCTTCAATCCCTGCCAGTTAAACTTTTGCCTTTGGCCTAGTATGCTGACCCCCGTGTGCCTGTTTGTTGCTATAGCTTGTTTATATGGTTCTGACCCGGCTCTGTTTCCCATTGTGAGTTTGCCTGTTGATTTTGTACTGCGTTATTATCTGTATATGACTCATTGCCTGTGACCTGACTACTCTCTGCTCACCCCTCTTGTACCTTTGCAGCTATCTCTGTGTGTGACTCATTGGCTACGTCTTGACTATTCTCCCTGTCTATGCCCCCTGGTAACTTTGTCTCGCAGTTACCCTGCTAGGAGTTATCATGCAGCTCCTAGCTCTGTAGAGCTTAGGCCACGCCCCTAGCAGTCACGTGCTTCAGGTCCTGCGGCTCTGAAGTACGCATCTACTCGGCTGCTGCCCGCTCCATAGGTATCTTTGAGCACTGTTCGCTTTACTCAGGACATGCGCACTGGCTCAGTGAGCAAGTTCAGTGCGGTGTCCCTGACATTATAACTGGCCTAAAATTTTTTTTTTTTCTTTCCTCACTTCTGCAGCATGGACCCAATGTGTGCTTTATCTGAGCAGGTGAAATGCTTGACTCGGTCGCTGTAGAAGCTTAGTTTGGAATACCAAGCTCTGGCCCAGTCCCAATGGCGGGTGGAGGACTCAGTTCAGGGGGTGCTTTCCGCAGGCATCCAGTAGGTGGGGAATAGAGATGTTATTTTAGTCCCACCCGAATCCCCGGTTAAATTGCCAGATACATTTTCTGGTAACAAGGATGATTTCAGGGCATTTAAGGAGGGCTGTAAGCTCTTTTTCTCTTTGAGACCCCGCTCCTCTGGGGATGAGAAACAGAGGGTGGGGGTGGTGATGTCCCTGCTTAGGGGGTCCCCACAAGCCTGGGCATTTTCGCTTTCCTCTTCTGCCCCTGAGAGAATGTCTGTGGATGCGTTTTTTGAAGCCTTAGGGCTTATTTATGATGAGCCTGATAGAGTGCGGTTGGCTGAGGACTGTTGTGAGTTCATTTTTCCCTTCACCATTGAGGTCTGATGAACTCCCTCCTCTGGTGAAGGAAGGTAGTGAGACTGATTACCAAACACCTGGGCAGCTAGATGATAACTGGGTGGCTGGAATTGAGGACTGGATATAAGGCTGCCGACACCCTTCTTCCTGGCTGGTGATTTTCCTGCTGGATTCTTGGAGACCAGTCTGATTCCTGCATCTCAAAGCTAAGTTTTTCTGCTCTGCTTTGTACTCTTCAGTTTTGTTTTTGTTTTGCCTTGTTTTTTGGGAGTTCTGCCATCCCCGAACGGGGATGAGCTGAATTCCATTTTTGTCTCTGATCTGTTGATCTTTTGCTCTGTCTTCAGAATATACCTGAGTGCTGATATAGTCTTTTGAAGCCTAGCGACTTCAGGGCCTGTTTTTCCTCAGTCGGTTGGCTCATTTTGATAGGGTTTTTGCGGATGGCAGACAGCAGCTTTCCTTTCCTGTCCTATGTAGTTAGCTTGGGCCCCATCATTTGCTCAACCTATCTTTCTATCTGTGTTAGTGTTTTCATCTTGCTTCACTGTCATTATATGTTGGGGGCTGCCTATTGCTTTGGGGTCTTCTCTGGGGCAGTTTAGTTTTTCCCCTTTCTGTCTTTAGGCTATGTAGCTCTCCGGCTGTGATCAAGGGGTCTAGGGCACCGTAGGAATCCCCCACGGCTACTGCTAGTTGTTGTGGATAGGTTCAGGGGTCTGCAATCCGATAGCTGCCAACCTCTCTGGTTTTTCTGGACTTAGCTGGTATTTTGTTTTTTCCTCCTTCGGTGACTCATCATAACAGAGGACAATGTGATGAGTGTCTGTCAGGGGGAGCACTCGGCCGAATGGTTCTGTACTGAATTCAGATGTTGGGCAGCCGAGATTTCCCAGAGTGATGTCGCCCTTCGGGGGCTGTTCCACAGAGGCCTGTGTGAACGTCTGAAGGATGCATTGGCACTTCATCCTCCGCCTGACTCCCTGGAGGATGCCATGATCCAAGCGGTTCGCATGGATCGCAGGCTGCGGGCTAGAGGCATTATGCAACGGGAAACACCATTATTCTTCAGTGGAGATGAGACCCGGACTCTTCCTATGGCTATGGAGGTGAGAGCTGTCACCTGTGAGGGAAAGGAAAGAAGACGCTGCCGGGAAAAGCAGTTGTGCTTCTATTGTGGGAAATCTGGACATTGGAAGAAGGACTGCCCCTCCTGTCTGTCATCCTCCAAGATGGCAGGAAATGACTAGGTCTGGGTAGTAGTCGAGGAGGCTACGCAGACCTTCAGGTACAATTTTCCTCATGTGCAAAAATGGTGCTGCAGGTGGAACTGGAACTTGGTTATGGTCCTGTTCAGACTACTGCTTTTATTGACTGCGGTTTTGCTGTGAACCTGATTGATACCAAGGTTATGACTCTTAATAAGATAGGGACAGTCAGGCTTCACGATCCTGTTAAACTTGTGGCAATTGACTCCTCGCCTCTTACCCAAAACGGTATCTGTTGCAGGTCTGAACTTTTTTCTCTAAAAGTGGGTTCCACTCATGTGGAAAAACTAAGTTGTCTTGTGCTAGAAAACTTGCCTGCAGGACTGGTACTGGGGATGCCTTGGCTTCAACGCCATAATCCTACCTGTTGTGAGTTCATTTTTCCCTTCACGGTTGAGGTCTGATGAACTCCCTCCTCTGGTGAAGGAAGGTAGTGAGGCTGATTACCAAACACCTGGTCAGCTAGATGATAACTGGGTGGCTGGAATTGAGGACTGGATATAAGGCAGCCAACGCCCTTCTGCCTTGCTGGTGATCCTGCTGGATTCTTGGAGACCAGTCTGATTCCTGCGTCTCAAAGCTAAGTTTTTCTGTTCTGCTTTGTACACTTCAGTTTTGTTTTTGTTTTGCCTTGTTTTTGGGAGTTGTTCCATCCCCGGCCGGGGGTGAGCTGTATCTTTTGATCTTTGCTCCGTCTTCAGAATATACCTGAGTGCTGATATAGTCTTTTGAAGCCTAGCGACTTCAGGGCCTGTTTTTCCTATCAGTCGGTTGGCACATTTTGGATAGGGTTTTTGCGGATGGCAGACAGCAGCTTTCCTATCCTGTCCTATTTTAGTTAGCTTGGGCCCCATCATTTGCTCAACCTATCTTTCTATCTGTGTTAGTGTTTTCATCTTGCTTCACCGTCATTATATGTTGTGGGCTACCTATTGCTTTGGGGTCTGCTCTGGGGCAGTTTAGTTTTTCCCCTTTCTGTCTTTAGGCTATGTAGTTCTCCGGCTGTGATCGAGGGTCTAGGGCACCGTAGGAACCCCCCACGGCTACTGCTAGTTGTTGTGGATAGGTTCAGAGGTCTGCAATCCGATAGCTGCCAACCGCTCTGGTTTTTCTGGACTTAGCTAGTATTTTGTTTTTTACTCCTTCGGTGACTCATCATAACACCTACCATTGATTGGGTTACAGGGGAAATCACTCAATGGGGATGCAATAATAAATGTGGTAACCTGGGCCATCTTGTTAACGCTGTTAAATCCGTGTCTGTCTCGTCTGTCGGTCTGGATGGTATTCCGGAGTACCTGAAAGATTTCGAAGACGTTTTTTCCGAAAGTGAGGCTGAGGCGCTGCCACCACATAGACCCTACGATTGTGCCATTGATTTAGTACCCAGATCCAAGTTACCTAAGGCTCGATTGTTCAATTTGTCTGGGCCTGAGCGCCAAGCCAAGAAGGAGTGAGAGTCTCCGCAAAGGGCATATCAGGCCTTCTGAGTCACCTGTGGCAGCACGGTTCTTCTTTGTGAAGAAAAAAGATGGTGGTTTGCGGCCGTGCCTCGACTTTCGGGAACTGAACAAGATAACGGCTAGGAACTCTTACCCGCTTCCCCTCATCCCAGACTTATGTAACCAGTTAGCTGGGGCCCATTGGTTCTCCAAGTTAGATCTGTGGGGGGCCTACAATCTGATAAGGGTTCGGGAAGGGGACGAGTAGAAAACTGCATTCCTCACATGAGAAGGACTCTTTGAGAACCTGGTAATGCCGTTTGGGTTAACTAATGCACCCGCTATTGTCCAAAATTTCATCAATGTTGTGTTTTCTGATCTGATAGGCCATTTTGTTATTATTTATTTGGATGACATTTTGGTGTATTCCCCGGACAGTCAATCTCACTTGCAACATCTAAAGCCAGTTCTCCAGAGACTCAGGGAGAACCAATTGTTCGCTAAATTGGAAAAATGTTCGTTTTTTGTACAGGAGCTGTCTTTTTTTGGGGTTGATTGTGTCCTGTGAGGGGTTTTGTATGGATCCTAAGAAGGTGCTAGCGATCGCTGACTGGGTTCAGCCTCGAGATCTCAAGGGGCTCCAGCGCTTCTTAGGATTTGTGAACTATTACTGGAGGTTCATTAAAGGTTTCTCACAAGTGGTTAAACCACTCACGGATCTTACCCAGAAGGGGGCTGATGTAAAAAATTGGTCTGTACTCGCTAAGGAATCCTTCTCAGCGATTAAGAAATGTTTCATTTCTGCCCTGGTGTTGGTACAACCTGACCCGTCCAAACCATTCATTGTGGAGGTGGATGCTTCTGAAGTGGGGGTGGGGGCTGTGCTGTCCCAGGGTCCGGCCACCCTTACCAATCTCAAACCCTGTGCCTTCTTGTCCAAGAAGTTCTCTTCAGCTGAGAAAAACTATGATGTAGGCAATAGGGAACTTCTTGCGGTCAAGCTGGCGTTTGCGGAATGGAGGCACTTTTTGGAAGGGGCGGCTCACCCTATCACGGTTGTCACGGATCACAAAAATTTGGCATACCTTGAATCTGCTAAGAGGATTACTCCTAGACAAGCCCGTTGGTCACTTTTTTTTTCACGATTTCAGTTCTTCATTACTTTTTGACCGGGGTCCAAAAATGTTAAAGCGGATGCCCTGTCCAGAAGTTTTGATCCAGTGTCTCGCCCTGAGCCGCTGTCCTCCATTTTTCCCCCAGGGGTGGTAGTGGCGGGGGTCTCAACTGAGTTGGAGCAAGAAATTCTAAGGGCTCAGGCCCTAGCTCCGGCAACCAGGCCAGGGGATAAACTTTGTTCCAGATTCATTGCGGCCTAGACTTCTGCAGTAGTTTCATGAGTCTAGGCTGAGTGCTCATCCAGGTATCGCGGCCACTAGAGAGGCAGTAGCCAGGGGTTTTTGGTGGCCTTCATTAAGGTCCGATGTCAAGGAATTTGTTTCTGCTTGTGGCATGTGTGCCCGTTCCAAAAGCTCGCATAACCGACCGGCTGGGGAACTCATACCTTTACCGGTTCCTGATAGGCCATGGACTCATCTTTCCATGGATTTTATTACCGGCCTTCCACCTTCTAGGGGCAATACCGTGATCTGGGTGGTGGTGGATAGGTTTTCTAAACAGGCCCAATTCATTTCCTTGGCAGCATTACCCTCAGCAGAAACATTGTCAAGGTTGTTTGTGCAGCATGTGGTCCGATTGCATGGGGTACCCCTGAATGTTGTGTCTGACAGAGGTGTGCAGTTTGTGGCCAAATTTTGGAGGGCGTTCTGTATGAAATAGCTGGATATCCTTAAAGACAAAAATGTCCAGGAAGGATGGGAAATCTTGAAAAATTAAATTCTCAAAGCACAGTTGTTAACAATTCCGAAAAGAGGGAAGAATAGGAAGCATTTAAGGAAACCAGGATGGATGAACACAGAACTTAAGCACATGCTAAAAAGGAAGAAAAAAATGTTTATAAAATGGAAAGAGGGAGGCATATCTAAAGAAGAATATAATGCTGTCTGCAGAACCTGCAGGGCACAAATCAGATTACTAAAGCTGAAAATGAATTGAGGCTTGCAAGAGATGTCAAAAGCAATAATAAAGGATTTTGGGGATATGTCAAAAGTAAAAGAAAAGTCAAAGATGCTATAGGATTTTTACAGGATGAAAATGATGAAATGGTAAGACAGGATGTTGAGAAGGCTGAACTTTTAAATTCCTATTTTGCATCTGTTTTCTCTCAGAAAGGAAATGTAACATCAACTGTTCTTCACTGTCCTATTAAGGGAATAGAAGAATCCAGGATATCTATAAACAGAAAGATAGTGAGGAAACACTTAGCTAACCTAAATGAATTCAAGTCTCCAGGTCCAGATGAATTACACCCCAGAGTACTGAAGGAGATAGCAGAAGAAATTTTTGAACCCATCTCCATAATCTTTGAAAACTCTTGGAGAACAGGAGAAGTGCCAGAAGACTGGAGAAGAACAAATGTTGTTCCTATCTTCAAAAAGGGGAAGAAGGTGGACCCAGGCAACTAGAGGCCGGTGAGTCTGACTTCTATACCAGGAAAGATCTTTGAACAAATTATTAAACAACATGTATGTCAGTACCTGGATAAGAATGAAGTGATTAAACAGAGTCAGCATGGGTTTGTAACTAATAAGTCATGTCAGACTAACTTAATTTCCTTCTATGACGGAATCACTGATTGGGTGGATCAAGGAAATGCTGTAGATATAGTATATCTTGACTTCAGCAAAGCATTTGACAAAGTCTCTCATACAATCCTTATTGAAAAAATGACTAAGTATGGAATGGACAAGGCAACTGTTAGGTGGATTCATAACTGGCTTAGTGATCGGACCCAAAGAGTGGTCGTAAATGGCTGCACATCCAGTTGGAAGAATGTCTCAAGTGGGGTACCACAGGGCTCTGTCCTGGGCCCTGTATTGTTCAACATCTTTCAACGATTTAGATGAAGGAATTGAGGGTAATCTGATTAAATTTGCTGATGACACAAAGCTAGGAGGTATAGCTAATACTAGAGAAGAGAGAGAGAGAGAATTCAAAAAGATATAAATAAACTGGAAGTGGGCAGCAACTAACAGAATAGTTTTTAACAGGGAGAAATGCAAAGTACTACATCTGGGCAATAAAAATGAAAAAAGCATATACAGAATGGGAGGAATAGGGCTAAGTGACAGCACATGTGAAAAAGACTTGGGTATACTAATAGATCACAGACTGAATATGAGTCAACAGTGTGATGCAGCAGCAAAAAAGGTAAATGCAATTCTAGGATGTATTAACAGAAGCATTCAGTCTAGATCACGTGAAGTCATTATTTCCCTCTACTCCTCTTTGGTCAGACCTCATCTGGAATATTGTGTCCAGTTTTGGGCACCACATTTTAAAAACTTAATAGCTGTCTACAAATATCTAAAGGGCTGTCACATTGTAGAAGCATCAACATTATTCTCATTTGCACAAGGAAAGACTAGAAGCAATGGGATGAAACTGAATGGGAGGAGACACAGATTAGATATTAGAAAAAACTTTTTGACAGAGTGATCAATGAGTGGAACAGGCTGCCACGAGAAGTGGTGAGTTCTCCTTCAATGGAAGTCTTCAAACAGAGGCTGGACAGACATCTGACTGGGATGATTTAGCGAATCCTGCTTTGAGCAGGGGGTTGGACCAGATGGCCCAGGAGGTCCCTTCCAACTCTACGATTCTATGATTCTATGATTCTAAATTGGGCATCTCACTCTCCTTCTCGTTGGCATATCACCTGGAGAGTAATGGTCAGACAGAAAGCACCAATCAATCCCTGGGACAAATTCTCAGGTGTCTGACCTCCGCCAGACAGGAGGATTGGTGTGATGCGTTACCGTTGGCTGAATTTGCTTTTAACAACCGGGTGAGTCAGTCCACCAACATGTCCCCATTCCTGATTAACTATGGGTTTAATCCGCATTATGGGTAGTTTTCTCGGGTGGATTCCGGTTGTCCAGGGGCAGAGGGGTCTGTTCAACGGTTAAAAAAGCTCTGGGCTGAAGTCCGGCGTAATATCGCTCGGGCCCAGGGGAGATACAAATATTTTGCTGACAAAAAGAGAGCCTCGGCAGACATGTTTCAGGTGGGAGAGAAGGCTTGGCTCTCCACTAGTGTTGAGCATTCCGATACCGCAAGTATCGGGTATCGGCCGATATTAGCTGTATCGGAATTCCGATACTTAGTTCCGATACTTTTTTCATATCGAATACCGGAATCGGAAGTTCCCATAATGCTAGGAGCCCGCTCGATTTGATTCAGCCAATGGGGATCCTCAGAAGTGTGGGCACATCCTGTTAGGCATGTAGGCATGTTAACTCCTGGCATGGCTGTGATTGGCTGCTGAAATGATGTCATGATGCACTATAAAAACCGCTGCAGCCGCCATTTCTGGTCACTGTGCTGTGAATTCAGTTAGGGACAGGCTGCTGTTGAAGACTGTGAGGGACAGTTAGAAATAGCGATCATCCAAAATATCTATTGCTCTACCCAGGCTACATAATCCACCACTGTAGCATTTTTGTAGCCCAGCAGTGCTTTTTTAATAGCTGTCTGCAAGGGCTGTGCGAGTGCAGACCCACGCTGTGTAGTGTGTCCTGCAGGCACGTCTGCTTGTAGGCCGCCCAGCATGTGTCTCTGCCTCATACACATTTTTCTTTTATTGCTGCTTTTTTTTTCTCCTGTATAGTGTGCTTCCATACGTATCCATATACGTTGGTTGCAAACACTAAAGGAGTGGACAGCGGAGCCTTTCAGCAGCCTTTCAGTGCTATAGCCCATTTCTCTGCACTGTTTTTGGCTGTCTGATAGGTCTCTCTGTGTGTGAGTGCAGCTCACGTTGCAGTGTGTTCTACAGCCACCGCTAGCTGTAGTCCGCTCAGCGTGCATCACTGCCTCATACATAGTCCTTTTTTTGCAGCTAATTTAGCCATATTTTTGCTCCTATATTAGTGTGCTTCCAACCGCATCCATTGTCATTGGTTGGTTGCAAACACTATATAGGATTAGATAGAGGAGCCTTTTTGCTGGCTTGTGCCCTTCAGGGCCAGCCAGACTAGTATCACCCTATTTTTTGGAGCCTCATCATTTGCATTGTAGGTTAGCTTCCTGCATTGTAATCGCTCCAAAAAGTTTGTGATACTATAGCTTTCAAACTTTGGTCACATCCTTTTCTTTCCCCCCCCCCCAAAAAAAAAGGAAATAAAGTTCACCAAACACTCCACTTTACAGTTGTCTAGGCCACATTAGATCATATTAAAGTGTAGTACACACACTCTTAGCCAAATTAGTGTTTCTTATACTGGCTAGCAGGTGTTCAGGAATAAGAACACTAAGCCACCCCTTTTTTACTTTTCTGCCTATCTTTATCAGTCTACCAAGATGAAGAAGGCAGGGAGTAAAAACGTGGTTGTGGCCGTGGAGTTTCAGCAGGGAGAGGACGGGGGGATTCAGCAGGGAGAGGACGTGGGGATTCGGTGTCTGATGCGGCCACCAGTGACCCGGCATCCCCCACTTTTACCAGGCAACAGTCCTTCATGCGCAGCTTTGTAGGACCTCGCCGTACCCCACTGCTGCGTGACGAACAAATTGAAGCCGTTGTCGGATGGATGGCAGCTAACGCATCCACTTCAATGACTTCCGCATCCTCCCAAGGCCAGAGCACTGAAGAGCAACCATCTGTCTCTTCACCACCTGCCAAATTGCCCAGGCAGTCTGAGAGCCCTGGACAGGAGCCATCTCAATCTTTACTTCTGTTCTCCGAATCTGTTGGCTTGGAAAGAGGTGGCCAGCCAAGCAGCATTCTAGAGCGTAAAGAAGAAGGAGTATGCAGTGATGCGCAACTGCTTTGTCCCTCTGAATCTGAAGAGGCGGGTGGGCCAGTGCCTATTGTCAGCACACCTCAGTGCTCATCTGATGATGATGAGACTCGGTTGCCAATTTCTGGTGCGTACGGTGCTGGCGAGACAACCCAGGACCAGCCGGTGCTTGAAGAGGGGAGTGGAGATGATGAGGTCCTTGACCCATCATGGCGTCAGCCACAGGAAGGTGGTGGGAGCAGCTCTGAGGAAGAGATTCCCCGAACGGCCAAAAGAGGAGGGAGAGGGCGGGGGCAGACTTGGTTGCCTGTAGCCTCCACTTTGGCACCCATGAGGAGCAATCCTCTTCCAAAACACAAAACGGGCGCTCCCATGACTTGCAGTGCGTGGTCTTTTTTGACACAGTTGCAGATGACATTTGCTTTGTCAAATGCAAGCTGTGTCATCAGAAAGTGAAACGAGGGAAAAATGTGAGCAACCTCAATACCACAAATATGTGGAAACATGTGCGTACCAAGCACGATGTGGAGTTACACAGACACACTGAAGATGTAGGCCAACCTTCAGCAGCACCTACCACCTCTTCAGCTCGTGTTGGGGCCTCTTCCTCCAGCTCACACACAGCTGGTTCGGCTTCATCACTGGAACGCCACGGAAGAACCACTGCCACTGTTGTCCAGAGACCCAGTGAAATTCCACCCACTGAACCACGTTCGCAGTCATCATCACACTCCCAGGCCACTCACCAGCAATCGGTAGCACAGGCATGGGAGAAAAATTGGTCATACTCGGCAAACCAACCCCGAGCACTGGCTCTGAATGCCGGCATTGCCAAACTACTGGCCCTTGAGATGCTGTCATTCAGACTGGTGGAGACTGACACCTTCCGGAACTTTATGTCATTGGCAGTTCCACAATACAATGTGCCCAGCTGCTTTTATTTCAGCAGGCAAGCCGTCCCTGCCCTGCAAAAGCATGTGGAGGGAAAAATTAAAAATGCGCTACTAAATGCCGTCAGTAGCAAGGTCCACCTGACCACCAATGCGTGGACCAGTAGCCATGGACAGGGACGATACCTTTCCCTCACTGCCCATTGGGTCAATGTTGTGGAGCCGGGTACAGATCTGGAGAGTGGCTCTGTACGTATTCTGCCAACTCCAAGGATTGCAGGAATGCAGTCTGTACATATTGAGTCCTCCTCCTACTCTAGTTCCTCGGAATCAGCACTGCATGAGCCTGTTAGGCCAGATATGAGCACAGGTGTGGCCAAACGTCAACAGGCCGTCCTTAAATTAACTTCTTTGGGGAATCGGAGCCACACATCACAGGAGCTCTGGAATGCCATCAAGCAGGAGAGCGATGTGTGGTTTGTGCCAGCGAATCTCCAGCCAGGTTTGGTAGTGAGTGACAATGGCCGAAATCTAGTGGCAGCTCTGGGCCTAGGCAACCTCACTCACATACCATGTCTGGCACACGTGCTCAATTTGGTCGTGCAGACCTTTCTGAGGGACTATCCGGATCTTGTTGCACTGCTGCACAAGGTTCGCCTAGAGTATGCTCACTTGCGGCGTTCCAGCATGGCAAGATCGCGTATTGCATCTCTGCAACGCCGATTCCGCCTGCCAGAACATCGCATCATATGTGACCTCCCCACCAGGTGGAATTCAATGTTACATATGTTGGAGCGGTTGTGTGAGCAGCAGGCAGCAGTAATGGAGTACCAGCTGCATCAGGCGCAAACAAGTCGCACTGTGCGCCGGACACACTTCACCACCACTGAGTGGGCCACTATGAGGGACATCTGCCAAGTTTTGCGTGCCTTCGATGACTCCACGCGGATGGCCAGTGCAGATGATGCACTAATCAGCATGACTGTCCCCCTCATCTGTCTGCTTCAAAAAACCTTACAAGCACTAAGTGAGGAGGTTTTTGAAGAGGTCGAGGATGAGCAGTCAGAAATGCCATCTGCTTCTGGCAAGTCTGCGCAACGTGCTTCCACACAAAGGCCCAGGCAGGGGACACTTAGTGAGGAGGATGACTAGGAGTCAATGGAGGAGGAGGAACACATCTCTCCAGAGGAGGGAGGTACACAAGGCTCTAGTAGTCAGTGTGTACAGCGAGGGTGGGGTGATGCTGAGCAGGCAGAGATGCTGCCTCAAGCTTGGGACAGCGTTTCCGGTCCAGTTGGCAGTCTGCAGCACATGGTTGATTTCATGCTGCAGTGCTTGTTAAATGACCGCCGCATCGCCAACATTCTCCACACGGCTGATTATTGGGTGTACACCCTCCTAGATCCTCGCTACCGGGACAACTTACAAAGCCTCATACCACAGTTGAACCGGGAGTGAAAAATGCGGGAGTACCAAGAAACACTTGTGCAGGCCATCATGTTCTCCATTCCCCCTGCAAGTGTTGCTGGTAGTGCTTTTCAAAGCAGCCATGTGGGTAGAGGCAGTGGAGGAAGCTCTGCACAAAGAGGTAGCAGAGGCAGTGCCGCAGGACAAGGCAAGGCCAGTATGGCCCAAATGTGGAAAAGTTTTGGGGGACCGCCACAAACGGCTACACCATCACAGACGGCTCCAGTCAGCAGGAGGCAACGTTTCCGTCAGATGGTGACAGACTACTTGTCGTACCCTGTTAGTGTTCTCCCAGACGGCTCTTCCCCGTTCAAGTATTGGGTCTCTAAGCTGGATACATGGCCAGAGCTTAGCCAGTATGCATTGGAGGTGCTGGCTTGCCCTGCTGCCAGTGTATTATCGGAACGTGTCTTTAGTGCTGCAGGTGGTGTGGTAACAGACCGTCGCACGCAACTATCCGCCGGTAATGTTGACCGGCTTACTTTTGTGAAAATGAACAAGGCCTGGATCTCACCTGAATTTGCCAGTCCTCTTCCAGAATAAATAATTGGCTGGCAACAGGATCCAGGTCTCCTGTTGTGTTCATGTTTCTATGACCTGAACTTTATTTCCTGGGCTACAGCAACGCCCGTTGTTGCTCAGAAGTGCTGTCCACACAGACAAAACACTCGCTCATGTGTAAGTGGGGTTCGGTAACGTCAGCTGATCCCCTGCTGTGTGTATGGCAAAGTGTCCTGCTCCCTCCACAGTCAAACAACCTCAGATTTACACCTGGCTCCAAGTAGGCCTCGGCCTACTACCTGATTTTTCCTGGGCTCCGACACCGCCAGTTGGTGCTCAGAAGTGCTGTCCGCACAGACAAAACACTCGCTCATGTGTAAGTGGGGTTCGGTAACGTCAGCTGATCCCCTGCTGTGTGTATGGCAAAGTGTCCTGCTCCCTCCACAGTCAAACAACCTCAGATTTTCACCTGGCTCCAAGTAGGCCTCGGCCTACTACCTGATTTTCCCTGGGCTCCGACACCGCCAGTTGGTGCTCAGAAGTGCTGTCCGCACAGACAAAACACTCGCTCATGTGTAAGTGGGGTTCGCTAACGTCAGCTGATCCCCTGCTGTGTGTATGGCAAAGTGTCCTGCTCCCTCCACAGTCAAACAACCTCAGATTTACACCTGGCTCCAAGTAGGCCTCGGCCTACTACCTGATTTTCCCTGGGCTCCGACACCACCAGTTGGTGCTCAGAAGTGCTGTCCGCACAGACAAAACACTCGCTCATGTGTAAGTGGGGTTCGGTAACGTCAGCTGATCCTCTGCTGTGTGTACGGCAAACTCTCCTGCTGCCTACAACTTCTGACTACCTCTGATTTAATATGTTCTCTGATTTGCCCTCTGTCTCCACTCTGTTTTGAGTATTTCCTCCGGCCTACAACACCGCCTGTTTCTGCTCTCAAGTGCCGTCTGCACAATCCACACTTGTTCCTGTGTTACCTGCGTCCTGTAACATCTGCTTATCTCCAGAGGTGAGTCCGGCAATGTCTCCTGCTTTGTCTACATTCCCACTACTTGTAGTGGAAATGTGGACAGAGCAGGAGACATTGCCTGACTCACCTCTAGGGAGAAGCTGCTGTTACAGAACCCCAGTAACACAGGAACAAGTGTGGGTTGTGCAGACAGCATTTCAGAGCAGCAACTGGCGTGGTTGGAAGCCAGAGGAAATACTCGAAACAGAGTGAAGACAGAGGCCTAATTGGAGTACGTTGACAGTTAGTAGCAGTCTAGAAACAATCGCAAACTGCCACCAAGTAGGCCTCGGCCTACTACCTGATTTTCCCTGGGCTCTGACACCGCCAGTTGGTGCTCAGAAGTGCTGTCCGCACAGACAAAACACTCGCTCATGTGTAAGTGGGG
The DNA here is from genome assembly GCF_039654945.1 of Dendrobates tinctorius. Classification (NCBI taxonomy): domain Eukaryota; kingdom Metazoa; phylum Chordata; class Amphibia; order Anura; family Dendrobatidae; genus Dendrobates; species Dendrobates tinctorius. The sequence continues at coordinate 7,063,296 of NW_027361701.1, read as the reverse complement.
TTCGGTAACGTCAGCTGATCCCCTGCTGTGTGTACGGCAAAGTGTCCTGCTCCCTCCACAGTCAAACAACCTCAGATTTACACCTGGCTCCAAGTAGGCCTCGGCCTACTACCTGATTTTTCCCTGGCTTCCAACAATGCTAGTTGGTGCTCGGAAGTGCTGTCCACACAGAAAAACACACTTGTTCATGTGAAAGTGGGGGTCGGTAACGTCGGCTGATCCCCTGCTGTGTGGAGGGCAAAGTGTCCTGCTCTCTCCAAAGTCAAAATACCTCAGCTTTACACCTGGCTCCTAGTAGGCCTCGGCCTGCACCCTGATTGTCCCTGGGTTCCAACAATGCTAGTTGGTGCTCGGAAGTGCTGTCCACACAGAAAAACACACTTGTTCATGTGAAAGTGGGGGTCAGTAACATCAGCTGATCCCCTGCTGTGTGGAGGGCAAAGTGTCCTGCTCCTCCAAAGTCAAAATACCTCAGCTTTACACCTGGCTCCTAGTAGGCCTCGGCCTGCACCCTGATTGTCCCTGGGTTCCAACAACGCCAGTTGGTGCTCAGAAGTGCTGTCCACACAGAAAAACACACTTGTTCATGTGAAAGTGGGGGTCAGTAACGTCAGCTGATCCCCTGCTGTGTGGAGGGAAAGTGCTGCTGCCTCCAAATTGTAACTACTTCAGATTTAAACATTCTCTGATTTGGCCTCTGTCTCCACTCTGTCTCTAGTATTTCCCCTGACCTCCAGCACCGCCAGTTCCTGCTCACAGTTGCCGTCCGCGCATTCCACACGTGTTCCTGTGTTACTGGGGTTCTGTAACGTCAGCAGATCCCCCAATACGTGTCCGCCACTGTCTCCTGCGCTGTCCACCTTCCCACTGCAAGCGATGGGAATGTGGACAGAGCAGGAGACAGTGGCAGACACACATCAGGGGATCTGCTGACATTACAGAACCCCAGTAACACAGGAACACGTGTGGATTGGGCAGATGGCTGCTGTACGCATAAACTGGCGGTGTTGGTGGTCACGTGAAATCCTGGAAACAGAGTGGAGACAGATGCCTAATTGGAGCACGTTGACAGTCTGTTGTAGCCTATAAACAATCTAAAACTGCCACCAAGTAGGCCTCGGCCTGCACCCTGGTTCTGCCTGGGCTCCAACAATGCTAGTTGGTGCTCGGAAGTGCTGTCCACACAGAAAAACACACTCGTTCATGTGAAAGTGGGGTTCGGTAACGTCAGCTGATCCCCTGCTGTATGGAGGGCAAACTGCTGCTGCCTCCAAATTCAAACAATGTCTTATCTTAAACTGCCTCCAAGTAGGCCTCAGCCTACAAAATGACTATCCCTGGGCTCCAACATCGTCAGTTGTTGCTCGGAAGTGCTGTCCACACAGAAAAAAACACTTGTTCATGTGAAAGTGGGGGTCGGTAACGTCGGCTGATCCCCTGCTGTGTGGAGGGCAAAGTGTCCTGCTCTCTCCAAAGTCAAAATACCTCAGCTTTACACCTGGCTCCTAGTAGGCCTCGGCCTGCACCCTGATTGTCCCTGGGCTCCAACAACACCAGTTGGTGCTCGGCAGTGTCTTTGGCACGGGTACTCCCTGTTGCCCAGCCTGGTTCCAGCACGCCAGCTGTTTCCGGGTAGTGTCAAGGTCACTATGCCACCAATCCGTTGTCCTGTCGTCTTGCGGGCGGGTTAACAGACTCTACGGTGCCTGCAGTTTAGGTGACTCCTATGTGGGCTGCGGGAACTGGCACTGAAGGCTGGATCCGTAGTGCCAATGGGACATGGACCCCCTGTAGGACTGTGGGTTTCGGTAACTGCGGCCGGCTTGCGGCCTGGCTACTTTGCTTTGAATGGGTACCTTCTGCTACCCACCCGGGTTCCAGCACTGTCTGCTGGTTCTCGCCAGAGCCTTTGGCCTAGGTGCCTCCATCTCGGTATCCGAAGTCCAGCACCTTCAGCTGGTCCTTGGTAGTGCTTTCTAGCACAGGTACCTAGTAACCGTGATCCAGCACCGTCAGCTGTTCCTCGGTAGTGCCATTGGCACTTGTAGCTTTTGCTACCCATCTGGGTTCCAGCACCGTCAGCTGGTTCTCGGCAGTGTCTTTGGCACGGGTACTCCCTGTTGCCCAGCCTGTTTTCAGCACGCCTGCTGTTTCCGGGTAGTGTCAAGGTCACTATGCCACCAATCCGTTGGCCTGTCGTCTTGCGGCCGGGTTAGCCGACTCTACGGTGCCTGCAGTTTAGGTGACTCCTATGTGGGCTGCGGGAACTGGCACTGAAGGCTGGCTCCATAGTGCCAATGGGACATGGACCCCCTGTAGGACTGTGGGTTTCGGTAACTGCGGCCGGCTTGCGGCCTGGCTACTTTGCTTTGAATGGGTACCTTCTGCTACCCACCCGGGTTCCAGCACTGTCTGCTGGTTCTCGCCAGAGCCTTTGGCCTAGGTGCCTCCATCTCGGTATCCGAGGTCCAGCACCGTCAGCTGGTCCTTGGTAGTGCACAGGTACCTTCTGCTTAGCAACCGTGGTCCAGCACCGTCAGTTGGTCCTCGGTAGTGCCATTGGCTCTTGTTCCTTCTGCTACCCATCCGGGTGCCAGCACTGTCTGCTGGTTCTCGCCAGTTTCTCAGCCTTCTTGTACCTTCTGCTACATTTCCAAGATCAAGCTTTTTGAAATTGTCTTTGGTAATCCTTATTGATCTCCATGACGACGACCCTGATGACGACGACCCTGAAGACCACACGAAAGAAGACCAGAAATATGACCCTAAATAATAAGACCAAGAGGACAAAGGACATGAAGACAACCACCAAGATGCAGAACAAAAGACAGAAGAACAAGAAGCAGAAGAAGCAAAAGCAGAAGAACAGAAAGCAGAAGAACATTAAGCATAAGACTAAAAATCAGCATAGAAGAAATCAAAATTATAAGCAGAAGAAGACTAAGCAGTAAATGGGGGTGAGTCCGTTCCTCCTCGTGGTGCCCCTGGAAAATGCCTGCTGCTGCAGGCCAAACTGAACGCGGACAAATCCTGTTGTAAATCTTTAGTGACAGGTAGAACGTAAGGTGTAATCTTATAACTTTTATAGATAAGTACTACAGGAATGCCTGTCACCATAAGAAAATGAAGACAAAGAAGAATAGGAAGAAGATGAAGAAATAGCATATGAAAATTAATAATAGCTGAATAAGAAGAATATGAAGAATGGAAAAAAAAAATTAATGGGAAGAAGATTAAGAAGAAGAAGATGAATAAGGTGAAGAAAAAGTTGATGAAAAAAATGCTACTGCTGCGGATCATGAAGGAGAAAGTGTGGGAGAAGTACAAAAGAAGGTGAAGAGCATGGAAGTTGTGAAACATACATATCTGACAAAATATAAAAAAGGTTAACATAGTCAATATCTTTTTAACTCCGAACGTCTTGAAAAAAAAAATTGGAATTAATGCTATGCCATGTGATTTGAATAAACCACTATGCCTTTAATGTCTCCTCCACCTCCCACAATACATTCTACATGATTCTTATTTGTTTTCAATTATGTAGAATTAGCCAACAAGGAAATAAAGGGCTTTTTTTAATTCCGATACCGGAAGTCCCATTGACTTGAATGGGACTTCCGGTATCGGAATCGGCGATACCCGATATTTTTTTCGTATCGGGCGATACGATTTCTTTCTGAAGAGGCAATTTGCATATTATTTTCCCAGAGGAGCATTGCACGGCGAATAAGTCTCCTTACCTTGACAAGCCACAGCTGGCATGTCACTCTCCGCAAGGAGAAACCTCACTTCTTAGACCCTAGTCCAGAGCCTCTCACCTTGCCAAATCAGATCTCATACTTTGCACTGACGAGAGCCAACAGCTCGAAACACCGTGTCTGCAAATTGAGATTCTGATTTGGCTTGTATCCTAAGTCATACTACAAGACTCGTTAAAGGGTTGATTGTGACTTGTAGGATCGCTACTACCAATAGGTGGCGCTGTAGAGTAAAAGTCCTCTTTCTTTCTGAAGAGGCAATTTGCATATTATTTTCCCAGAGGAGCATTGCACGGCGAATAAGTCTCCTTACCTTGACAAGCCACAGCTGGCATGTCACTCTCCGCAAGGAGAAACCTCACTTCTTAGACCCTAGTCCAGAGCCTCTCACCTTGCCAAATCAGATCTCATACTTTGCACTGACGAGAGCCAACAGCTCGAAACACCATGTCTGCAAATTGAGATTCTGATTTGGCTTGTATCCTAAGTCATACTACAAGACTCGTTAAAGGGTTGATTGTGACTTGTAGGATCGCTACTACCAATAGGTGGCGCTGTAGAGTAAAAGTCCTCTTTCTTTCTGAAGAGGCAATTTGCATATTATTTTCCCAGAGGAGCATTGCGCGGCGAATAAGTCTCCTTACCTTGACAAGCCACAGCTGGCATGTCACTCTCCGCAAGGAGAAACCTCACTTCTTAGACCCTAGTCCAGAGCCTCTCACCTTGCCAAATCAGATCTCATACTTTGCACTGACGAGAGCCAACAGCTCGAAACACTGTGTCTGCAAATTGAGATTCTGATTTGGCTTGTATCCTAAGTCATACTACAAGACTCGTTAAAGGGTTGATTGTGACTTGTAGGATCGCTACTACCAATAGGTGGCGCTGTAGAGTAAAAGTCCTCTTTCTTTCTGAAGAGGCAATTTGCATATTATTTTCCCAGAGGAGCATTGCACGGCGAATAAGTCTCCTTACCTTGACAAGCCACAGCTGGCATGTCACTCTCCGCAAGGAGAAACCTCACTTCTTAGACCCTAGTCCAGAGCCTCTCACCTTGCCAAATCAGATCTCATACTTTGCACTGACGAGAGCCAACAGCTCGAAACACCGTGTCTGCAAATTGAGATTCTGATTTGGCTTGTATCCTAAGTCATACTACAAGACTCGTTAAAGGGTTGATTGTGACTTGTAGGATCGCTACTACCAATAGGTGGCGCTGTAGAGTAAAAGTCCTCTTTCTTTCTGAAGAGGCAATTTGCATATTATTTTCCCAGAGGAGCATTGCACGGCGAATAAGTCTCCTTACCTTGACAAGCCACAGCTGGCATGTCACTCTCCGCAAGGAGAAACCTCACTTCTTAGACCATCCGATATAATATTTTTGGGTATCGAACAGTATCGCTCAACACTACTCTCCACACGTAACATCAACTTAAAGGTACCATCAGCTAAGTTGGGACCAAAGCTCATTGGTCTGTACGAAATTATGGAGATAGTCAACCCAGTGGCATATAGGTTGCGTCTCCCCGCCTCCTTAAAAATATCCAATGTGTTCCATAAATCTCTGTTGAAACCCGAGGATCTGTCAAAGAGAACTCTGAGTCTGTTGTTCCTCCAGTGCTGGTTGAGGGTCAATTGGAGTATGAGGTCAGACATATTGTGGACTCTCGGCGGGTGTGCAGCTCTTTGCAGTACCTGGTCCACTGGAAGGGATATGGACCAGAGGAGCGCTCATGGGTCCCTGCTCGCTCGGTACATGCAGATCGCCTGGTTCGGGCTTTCCATGCCAAGTACCCGGGGAAGCCTGGGGGTCCAGAGGCCCCCCGTTGAGAGGGGGGTACTGTCATGATCCCAGTGCAGGTTTTTGACCTGCACACCTGGGGTTAATGTCTGGAGCTCGGTGCAGGTTTTGACCTGCGCACCTGGGGTTAATGATTGTGGCCTCTTTCTGGTTCTGGGAGAGCTTCTTAAACCCCTGGGAAGTCTCAATCCCTGCCAGTTATACTTTTGCCTTTGGTCTAGTGTGCTGATTCCCGTGTGCCTGTTTGTTGCTATAGCTTGTTTATATGGTTCTGACCTGGCTCTGTTTCCCGTTGTGAGTTTGCCTGTTGATTTTGTACTGCGTTATTATCTCTGTGTATGACTCATTGCCTGTGACCTGACTACTCTCTGCTCGCCCCTCTTGTACCTTTGCAGCTATCTCTGTGTGTGACTCATTGCCTACATCTTGACTATTCTCCCTGTCTATGCCCCCTGGTAACTTTGTCTCGCAGTTACCCTGCTAGGAGTTATCTTGCAGCTCCTAGCTCTGTGGGGTTTAGGCCACGCCCCTAGCAGTCACGTGCTTCAGGTCCTGCGGCTCTGAAGTATGCATCTACTCGGCTGCTGCCCGCTCCACAGGTGTCTTTGAGCACTGTTCGCTTTACTCAGGACACGTGCACTGGCTCAGTGAGGAAGTTCAGTGCGGTGTCCCTGACACATTGCTGGTATGTATCTATGCTTCCTGTATCAAATTCCTGTCCCATATTAGCCTGCTTAGTTAGTTATCTCCTGGTTAGCTATTAGTGCAGATGATGTACAGTATTATGTATATATGAATCCCTGATGAACCCAGTATTGATTGTATGCATATATGTTTTGTTTGCAATTTCACTGCGCATCAATATACCATCACGGTCAATAAAGCACAGATTCAACCTACAGTCTCCTTATTGGACCCCGGTATAGCAGTTTAGCTGCCTGTATAAGCTGCAATGACGTCTGTCTCATTCAGTGAGGACAGAACAAACCTAGTCAGAAGAGAGACCTCTCAGTAAGTGTGTTCACTCTGGGCCATATTTAGGCCACACCGCTGCTAATCAACATTAATATAATTTCCTGTTTTTTATAAAGTTATATTTTTTAACCCTTGTAACATGATCAACAGTATGATTACCCCACATATGGTGTTCTGCTCCCATAGCAACCAATGAATTGAAGATATGGAGAATTTGTGGATTCTTTCTGAGCTGCCGATTATTGAAGACGTCAGTTAACACTAATTATTAAACATGTGGGTTATATTCAATGTGTTTCAAAGTGACAAACTGCTTATTCAGGATGCAACCACATATGGACACTAGACATACAGAATGGCTTTTAAAAGATTGAGTTTGAAATAAAGGCACCAACACATGACAGTATATCCTGTGCCACAAATTCTCCACATCTTTAACTCGTTGGTTTGACAACCTGTGGATCTGCAGCAGCTGAAAAAAAAGTTTACAAATGCATAAATCTATGGATCAGGTTAGCGTAATCTGATAAATTATTTTAATTGTTTGTCAGATAAGACCCTATTTGCGCTACTTTCGCCCCAGTTTTTTTCACCTCACCCACAGTACCTAAAACATAATATGATGAGCCACACACGCATCCTTTCACACTAGGATTACCTCACACAATATGAAGCCCCCACACATTGTATTATAGGTGCCAAAACCCTCACACACAGTATGATAGACAGCACAACCCCTCACACAATATGATGGACCTTATACAAAGTATGATGGACCCTACGACACAGTGCCCCACATAGTATGATGCCCTCACTCATAATAGGATAACCCCACATCTCTTCCACACAGTTTGTTACCCACAAAGCCCCCATCACACAGTATGATGCCCCCACAACTCGCCACACAGTATGATGGTCTACACATAGCAAAATACACCACAGTCCCCCACACACTGTAGGATGGACCCAACAGCCCCCTCACACACTATGATGGATCATACAGCCCCAGTGCTACTTCTTCTTTCATTAGCAGCTCCCGCATTCTTAGCCATAGTATTTTGTTTCTTTTACACTACCTTGTGCATTACAATTTTTCCTTTTATTATACATTTTGAACAACATTTCAACATTTTAACAATCATTTCATCCCCAATTATTCACCCTTGCCAAAAAGGATGTAATAAGAAATGCTAGGTTGATAGTTACATATACAGAAAGCAAAATATAACAGCAGGTCACAGTATTGGTGTGGCTTGTACTGTTACATTTTAACAAAACAGGTGGGCAACAACAGACATACACAGTTAAATGCCTAATTGTTTTTGTTTTCTTCAATAAAATTCAATCTTCTTAAAAAAATTACAAAATGAGAAATGCTAGGTAGATACAGAACCAAACAAGCCAGCACCCTCTACAGAGAGCTATACTAATGTTGCATGTAAGGCTGTAAAATTTGACTAGTATGATGTAAAACAGATGGATATACACAAAAAACAACTTACACTTTGTAAGGGTATACAGTTGCAGTCAAATGTTTAGACTTTGGGGAATTTTATTTTGTATTTGTAAAAGACAATTATGCCTCTTTAGCAAAAATGATTGCACAAGAAATGCAAAAACTTAGTACATTCGCTTGCAACCTGTGACGCTTAGTCACCTCTCACGGACAAGCCATGAGATGGGATAGTCAAGGTGTCCCCAAGGTCAGAAGCCAGGAAGATACATCAAATACAGAAGGAATACATAAAGGCGTAGCCAGGTATCATTCCAACGTCAGATTATCAGGAGATAGCGAATCAGAGCAGAAGAGGTTAAAAAGATGGATGGTCAGAACGAGGTCCAAGGTCAGGCAATGAAAGATCTACAAACAGAACACAAGGCACAGAGAGAACATACCACACAATAACTGAATGTATATCTAGCAGAGGTATGGGAGAAATAGGCCAGTTAAGTTGCCTGACAATCACCTGGGACAATGTACACCTGGAGACAGCCAGCGCCTCCTAGTCTCAGGTTGGACGTCCCAGCTGTCAATCAACACACTGACAGCTCTGCACGCCCCTGTACCAGACTGGAAGACTAAGGTGTCAATCAAAGTACTGATAGCTTCAACACCCCTTTAATGCAGTAACAGCATTCCAGACACAGTGATGGGTGGAACACAGAGCCTGACACTGATTTCAGATTTTTTTTTCTGTAAAAATGATTGTGTTGTCTTGCTTTTGCTAAGCTGAAATTCTGACGTTCTCTAATTATCCTAAAATCACCCTAAAATGGCTTCTGCATTCTCTTATAAGTCTTTTATACAGGCTGTGATAGACTTTTCTGATTGCCTTTGCCATACCATGCAATGTAATAGTTACAAAGCATTAAGGGGAAGCTTGCACAGTTAGTTTATACCAGCCTTCTGAGATTGATGCAATCCTCTGTAATGTGTAAAATGGTGGACATTTTTTGGCAATTCGAACAAATTGAAATGTGTTTGAATTTCATGAAATTAGGCTTGAATTTAATTTGAACCAAAGCAATTTGATTATCTGTGCTCATCAGGAATTAGCAATTTTAAGTGAATAGTTCACACTACACAAAAGTGTATAGGTGCTGACTGCCTACCTATACTAATTTCCTGCAGTTTTACAGAAAAGCAAGCATCTAAGTGACAACAGAGAAATTACTAGATATTTTTGCTTCTAGATTCTAGTAATATCTTATTTCAAGTCTTACTCTTTCTCAAAGCCAACAGATTTTTTCTGCTTTTTCCTCATACGATAAATGTGTCCATGTCTATCACTAATTAGACAAATAGAATAGCTCCCTCTAATAATAACTGAATTTGACTGGTTTTCAAATATTATTATTATACATAACATGTCATCCGTTGACAATTATGTTAGCAGCTATGAGAAGAAGTGACCAAAATGTAGGTAAATAATTGCTGGCCAGTACATAAAATGCCCACGTAACAGGGTCCTGCTAACAAAGCTACTACTTTACTTCATGAATAAAAGACTATTCAGCAAAGTTTTCCACAACATGTAGAGGAAATGAGCAGGCTGAAAGATGAGCCTGCAGTCTAGCGCTTGGCACATTCACCATACTTATTTCTGCTGGACATAGTGAGACTCGGAATTCTCAGAGAAGCTATTAATTCTTTTAAAAACATTCTATTATACAGCATGCTGGTTTTAAACAAAGAAATTCAAATAAATGCTGAATATAACTAGCGGCCATCACAATAGTTACAACATTTGTTGAAGTTTTGTCCTGTTCTTCTGTGAACCAGATTACAACATATTTAGTCAGTTTTGGTAATAGTAAATAGAAGAATAACTCACTGGAAAAGGTAATCCAGCTAGGATGGTGGACTGTCAGGATGTAGCAGGTAAGAAGTGCTCTGACACTTATATACTCAAGTGATGGCTAAATGGCAAGGAGGAGATGTGAGGTGGAGCCAAACATGAAGAACGGAGGGGGTTGTGTCAGAGTCAACAAGGCTCGAAAATATCTCGGCTCAGTTATGTAGGAATTGCATCGTAAACTGTGCAAAAATGTCACACTAAACTGATAAACAAATATCAATGTATGTGTTAAAATTGAATCTTTTTTTCATAAACAAACTTGGAAAACTGTGGTGAAATGAAGCCACTTGTCTACAAAGTTAATAAAGTACCTATAATTTAATCAATACGAATATTAACGAGTTCAAGACCTGACCAGTTATCCTTGTTTCCAACCAGACACATTATGGTCTTTTCATACATGTAGTTTTAACTAGAGTTGAGCGAAACGGGTCGAAAAAATTCAAAAGTCGCCGACTTTCGCCAAAGTCGGGTTTCATAAAACAAAACCCAACCTTAGCGTGAGGTCGGCCACGAGGTCGGCGACCATCGCGCCAAAGTTGCGTTTCAAAAGATGCTTTTGCGCCCTTTTTCAGCCAATCAGGAAGAACGGACACTGTGGGCAACGTGATGACATAGGCAGCGGTTACCATCATGTTTGTGAAGGGCATGCAAGTCATTGGCTTGCTTTGTGTGGCGTCACAGGGGGTATAAAAGGGCGTGCACGCCGACCGCCATGTTACTTATCCTGATCTCAGAATAGGGAGAGCTGCTGCTGCTGCTGATTCTGTAGGGAGAGCGTTAGGCAGGGAAGAAGATACCAAAAACTACTTCTGCTGCTAGCGATTTTGCCTGTACAACACACCAGTTACTGTGCAGTGCAAGGGGAGGCTATATTTTGGTGCATCAGCTCTGTTGGTTATTAGGCTGCCTTTTAAGGCTCCCTGAGAGCTGCATTGCTGTTTTCACATTGCTGAGCAAACTGCTTTTTTCAAAGCAATCCAAATTGTATTGTTTTGTCCTGGTGAGTTACTGAGCGTTCATTTTTTCACACACAGTACAGCGGTGTACGCTCCTCACACAGTACCGTGTACCGGCTGTTATCACGGCCAAATTGAAGCTGTGTGTGACTCTGTAAGGAAAAGCTGAGGAGTTTGTCCGTTCTTACAGACCTACACTCTAGGGACATTCCAATTCTGCCCAATTCTATATACACCTTGTAGTTAGTCATACACTAGGCAATTTCTGCCTGTCACATTGCGGTGTCCTGCGGTGTCCTGGGCCAGAGACAAGAGTTCAGCGGCCAAATTGAAGCTATCTGTGTGTGACTCTGTAAGAAAAAGCCGAGGACTTTGTCCCTTCTTACAGAACTACACTCTAGGGAGATTCCAATTCTGCCCAATTATATATACACCTTGTAGTTAGTCATACACTAGGCAATTTCTGCCTGTCACATTGCGGTGTAATCTGTCCTGTGCCTGAGATAATAGTTCAGCATCCTCCAATCTACAGTGAGATTCAAATTATCACCAATACTATATACAGCTTCTGCCTTCTCATACACCAGCCAATTTCTGCCTGTCACATTGCGGTGTAATCTCTACTGGGCCTGAGACAATAGTTCAGCATCCTCCAATCTACAGTGAGATTCAAATTCTCACCAATACTATATACAGCTTCTGCCTTCTCATACACCAGCCAATTTCTGCCTGTCACATTGCGGTGTAATTGGGTCGCCCTCCCAGGGCTGTGGGGTATTCGGTACCGGGCCGGTGTCAGGGGGATGTGTCACAGCAGCGATGACCCGGTCCATGGCCCTGGGCGCCCAAGTAATGGGGAGATGTAGTTATTGGTAGAATAGTTTGTGACGCCACCCGTGGTGTTTGGCAAATGTGGTGTTAGGCCAACGCTGCATACAGATCCGCTGGGACTGATGGTATGTGCAGCTTAGATGGTAAAGCTCCCCACAGGTGGAGCTGTAGTCCCAGGGCAGTGTAGATGTAGCTGGCATGGGAATGTAGCAGTGCCGAAAGTGTAGGGAACAGACAAGACACAGCGGTTGTAGTTTCTGTACCTTTACTGAGTATATGCAGTCCAGGGTCCTGATTACACATGCTATTGGAGCAGGTTAGCCTGGAAGCAGATCAGGATTCTCTCTCAGCAGAAGGGCTGTGTAGTCTCCTTCCTAGCGCTTGTAGTGTGAAGCACTCCAGTACTTAGTTACTCTGAAATGCCTCTCTTCAGATGTTCCTAGAACTATACTTGTATGACAGACAGCTGTAGCCTCTCTCGGGGACTCCTCTCCTGAGTCCTGGCTCTCTATCCAATTGCTGTTGTGCCCGAAAGTCTTTGCTGGGAGCAGGGCATTTACATCCTCCTACTCTTGTATCTGTGGCAGGACCATTAGTATCCGTACCACCGTGGAGACCAGGCTCCAATCTTTGCACTCTAGCGGTGAGGGAGCTCTCCTCCCAGAGCTCAACCTCCACCCCGCTCCACACGTCTGCACACGTGGACCTCCTCACACAATCTGACTACTCCTTCCTCCTGACCCTCAGAGAGCACTCTGCTCCTCAATCCTGGTTCAGAGCTCCCCCTGCTGGCCCGGAGTGGAACTGTGTTTCATGCATTAGGTTAACTGCTTCCAAGCCTGGCATTACTGTTGTGAGTTCATTCTCTGGTTCACCAGTTGTGAGTTCCCCTTCTGGACTCCCTCTGGTGGTGACGGGAGGTGGTGCGGCTGGTTTGATCGGTGGAGATCTGCCACCTGAGAATGAGGATGACGATTGGATCTCAGGATTCTCAGATTGGATTTAAGACAGCCGACACCCTATTCAGTTGCTGGTGATTCCTTCTGGCTTGTCAGCTCTTGGTTTTCAGCTCTGTTCCAGTCATCTAAAGCTAACTTTTTCTGCTAATGTTCACACTTGATTTTGTTTGTCTATTCAGTTTTTTGTGTGGTCTGCCAGCCCCGGCTGGGGGCTGAGCTGAATTTCCACTCTTATTTATCAGTATTTTGCCAATTGGCTTTTTGTCCCTTACTAGTTCGGTCTCTTTTTGCTCTGTCTCAAAATATTTCAGAGTGCTGATATAGTGGGAGAAGTCTAGTGACTTCAGGGTTAATTTTGCTATCAGAAGTGTTGGACATTATTTTTGTAGGGTTTTTTGCAGGTTGCAGACAGTGTCTTCCCTTTCCTTTCCTGTCTGGTTAGTTTGGGCCCCATCATTTGCTCAACCTATTTTCCTGCCTGTGTTTGTGCCTTCATCTTTTTTCACCGTCAATACATGTGTGGGGGCTATCTATTCCTTTGGGGTCTGCTCTGGGGCAGTTAGTTTTTCCTTTTCTTGCTTTAGGCTTATGTAGTCCTCCGGCCACGACGAGGCGTCTAGGTTCATCGTAAGCACGCTCCACGGCTACTGCTAGTTGTGTGGTAAGATCAGAGATCAGGGATCTGTAATCTACATAGTTACCAACTACTCTGGTTTTCTGTGGCTTAACTTGCTTTGCTTTTTTCTCCTCGGTGACCCATTCATAACAGAATCACCAGCCGTACTGCAGATTCTAGGGTACTCAAAAGTAGGAAAGAATTGTAAAAAAGAGAAAGAAAAAAAAAGTGTCAGAATTTTTTTTTTTTTTATATGTATATTTTTTCCTCTTTTTCTCTGGGGCCGTAGGAGGATTTATTTTTTTTTTAATGGAGATTAAGCAATTGTCTGATCGTGTGGAGCAGCTCACTGCTGATGTGTGGGGAATTTACGCCTATCTCGCTCATTCACATGCTGCTGAACCAAGGATCCCTACTCCTGATGTGTTTTTTGGGGATCGGTCTAAATTTTTGAATTTTAAGAATAATTGTAACTTATTTCTTGCCTTGAAGCCTAATTCATCGGGGAGCTCTGCGCAGCAGGTTAAAATTATCATCTCTTTGCTGCGCGGCGATCCCCAGGATGGGGCGTTTTCTTTGACACCTGAAGATCCTATTCTGACTAATGTGGATGCATTTTTTCAAGCCTTGGGGTTGTTGTATGATGAACCTAATGCTGTTGATCAAGCTGAGAAAGCCCTATTGGCATTGAACCAGGGTCAGGATTCTGCAGAGTTAGGCCTCTTTCACACTTCAGTTTTTTGCCATCAGTCAAAATCCGCCAAAATTTGAAAATGGCGGATCCGCAAAAAATGTGTAAAAACGGATGCAAGCTGATGGAACGGATCCGTTTTTTTAAGGATCCGCTATACAGATTTTAGTACGGATCCTCAACAAAACGGATCCGTTCCATCAGCTTGCATCCGTTGGATCCGTTTTCTTGCGGATCCGTTTTTCCACTCCTCCAAAATGGGATGCTCCCAAATATGATTTGCTCTTGGAAAATGCTCTTAAATGTGATTGGATACTGGAAACTAGGGAGAAATATATCTAGGGTGTTGTGATACAATTTCTTTGAAAGGTTTTAGAGCTAGTGGCAGTGATGGAAGGAGTTAGTGCGAGTCTGGAAGGAGCTATTGCGAGTATTGACAGCTTCTGTGTGGAATTGGATCTTCACTTGAATCGGTTGGCAATTATTGCTCTCCAGAGGGAGAAAAGAAGATTGCGAATCCTGCGTATGAGGAGATGGCGCCAGTGGATTCATCCCATTAATGCGCAGAGGTTCACCCGTGGCGTTTTTTCCACATTGTACCTGGAATTGAGGGATAATCCGGACAAGTTCTTCAACTACGTGCGCATGAGGCTGGAATTCTTTGAGATATTGGTGGATCGTGTTGGAGAACAAATCCGGAGAAGGGACACACAAATGCGGTTTTCAATATCAGATTCTGCAGGCTTTTATTGTTATGTTATGGCTTGTAGTTTGTATTAATTTTACTTTTTTTCCATTTTTTTAACAGATTCCTGGCAACTGGAGAATCCTTCACCTCCCTCCATTTCCAGTTCCGGATTGGGATTTCAACTATTGCTGGAATTGTACAACAGACTTGCCGGGCATTGTGGGATTCTCTACAGGAGGAATACATCCCAGAGCCAACACAGGAGAGGTGGCTGGAGATTGCTGACAAGTTTCAAGAAATCTGCCAGTTTCCAAACTGCATCGGTGCAGTGGATGGCAAGCATATCAGGATTGTGAAAACTATGGGATCTGGTTCACAGTTTTACAACTATAAGAAATACTTTTCTATTGTGCTTATGGCCATTTCGGATGCAAACTGCAAATTCATTGCCGTGGACATCGGTGCATACTGTCGTTCTAATGACTCTCAGGTATTCAAGATTTCCACCATGGGCCGTCGCTTGTATGGAGACAATTTTGACTTCCCACCTCCAAGACCACTCCCTGGAACAACAGGCCCACCAAGGCCTTTTGTGTGCGTTGGCGACGATGCTTTTCAGCTTTCTAAACACCTACTCAAACCATATGGTAGTCGTGGATTAACACACCGGAAAAGAATCTATAACTATCGGTTAACCAGAGCGCACAGAGTGGTGGAGTGCGCGTTTGGAATTTTAACTGCCAAATGGAGAGTCCTGTTAACGGCCATGAAAATGAAAACAGAGACTGTGGATGAGGTGGTGAAGGCCTATGTAATCCTGCACAATTTTGTCCTTTCAAAGGAACCAGTTTCCATCAATGAAAATCTGTCTGAAACCACCTTGTGGGATTATGAGCAGCAAACTTTTCGGAGTACTGGCTCAGTGGCAAGAATGAGGGACACCTTTGCAGACTATTTTGTGACACCAGAGGGACAAGTGGACTGGCAAGATGACATGATATAATTTTCTATACCAATTGTGAGTAACTTTTTTTTTTTTTTTTTTAACTGAAATTTTACCAAGTGTTTGGTTTTCCCAAGCATTGTTACCATGTGATTTGGTTAACCAATTTTTTTTTTTTTAAGTTTTACACTTTGCAGTGTTACCAATTGTTGGGTACCAAGCATAAAGTTTTACCAAGTGTTGTTTTGCACTTACAAATGTTACCAAGTGTTGGGTACCAAGCGTAAAATGTGACACTTTGAAATTTTACCAAGTGTTGTGTACCAAGCGTTTCACACTTTGAAATGTTCACATGTGTTGTGCATCAAATGTTGTGCTACCAAGTGTTTTTTTGTACCTTGTACACCACCGGTGTACTGTGAAATATTGTTGTGTGTTGTGTTTACCTTTTACACCACTGCTGTAATTTGAATATTTCCTAAGAAAGAAGCAAAAAAGAAACAACACAATAAAGTTTTTTGAAAAAAAAAACAGTTTATTTCTGAATTTGTAATAACTGTATATTTTTTTTGGTATCTTAAACCTTTTTTGTAAGTTTTTTTTTTTTTGGTATATATTACCTTTTTTGTAACTTTTTTTTGGGTATATATTACTTTTTGTAACTTTTTTTTGGTATATATTACCTTTTTTGTAACTTTTTTTTTTTTTGGTATGTTTTTTGGATAAGAAAACATTAGAGTGTGATAATGTTGGGTGGAGATAGTATTGGAGGGGTTAACAGGGTTGACCACATCGAGGGGGGGGTAGAGGACTGGGGAGGGAGTTGTGAGGACCAGAAGTGGAAGGGGGGTTTAACACATGTGTTTGGGACGGGAGTGGATGGACAGACGAGGTTTGTGGGTACATTGAAGGTGTATGTGGGGGTGGGTATGGTGAGGGCATTGGGGTATAATGCAATGGGGAAGGAAGGTACTGGGAAGAATGGAATGGGGAACTAGAGAAAGGAGAGGGAGTGGTAGGAGGAGGGACGGCTGTATGATGGGTGGTGGTGGAAGGATGGACGGGGGAAGGATGGACAGGGGGAGGATGAGATGCTTCAGCAAGCACTTCCACTAGAGCATTCTGACAGGCTTGCATCACACGCATCTGCTGGTGAGTACTTAAACCTTCCATTTGCCGGACAGCAGATTGAAAAAAGGTATGTCTCGGTGTCTGGTTTGATTCTAAATTCATCTGTTCCATGTATCTTCTGAGTACCATGATACTTTGATTGATCATGGTCAACCCAGAAGATAACCGTTCTCTATAAGTGTGGAAACCGTGCTGACAGATGAGTTTAGACTCAAACAGTCAGACAAGGTCATCCTTTCCTGACTCCTCAGACGCTGCCGGCCAGAACCAAAAGTTGGTCGAGATGTTGCGGCAGTGTCTGAGGGGTGGGGAACAGGGAACAAGTCGTCACCAGCAGCTTCATGTGATGAAGTCTGCCCTGCTGCTCCAGTGCTGGTGGAGGGGATAGAGGGATGAGACAAGAGGGTAGGTAGAGAGGGGTCGGATACCTCGATGTGGTCACCGGGGTCGGTCTCACTAGGGATCACTCCAGAGGGACGCAACTCTGATGCAGACTCCCGAGTGCTGCAGATGGTGCTAAAAAAAGGAGAAAAAATGTATATTAAAAATATTGATATTTAATTTAAGTCTGCTGAAAAAAAATTTGGTTAAACATTTCTACTACAGAAATGGTTTGGGTAATATTTACCTTCTGCACACCATTGTTGATCGCAGGATCGCCAGGGCTTTGTAGTTTTTGTACTGGGGTCCCCGGCGTCCTCCCAATCCACTCGGGGTCTGTATCTCTTTTTTGTAGTCCCTCTTGAAGCGATCCCGGAGCGACCGCCACCGTGTGATAACCCTGTCACCTGTGAAGCAAAAAAAAAGGGGTTTAGTATTCGACACTTCACATGCTGGAATATAAGTTACTGAAGTTGTAATACTTACGCACAAAATCCCTGGCCCTCGCATTGAGTTCCTCCCAGTTCTCAATAACTGAAGAACAGACCTCATCCCAGAGCCGTCGGGTGGTTGGTTGGTCGGCGTGTAGACGGTTTGCCATGTTCCACAGCGGCTCCCGGTTTTCCACCTCACGGATGAGTTCGTCAGTATCAATCATGATACCCTCCTCCATATATCTCCGTGAGCACGCTGTGAAACCTGTGAAGATAAAAAACAAAACAAAAAAAACAAAAAAATTACATTCTATTTAAACACATGATGTTCATTTAAACAATTATCCAAATAGGGTTACTTACCTTTTGCCGACCAACAGATGTATCACCTTGACGACCCTGGGATGTCCTGGGAGTCACTCTAGTGCGGGCACCGGATTCTGAAGACTGTGGTAAACAAAAAAAAAAAATTTGTTTGGATGGATGCGTAGTTATTGTGTGTGCACTGTGATGAATGTTTGTGTTGGGTGTAGCATTATGTATCTGTGTATGTGCTAAACTTACACTGCGCACCCCCTCCTTGCATCTCTCCACCCTGCACGTCTCCTCCTGGAAGCTCCTCTGAATCATCTTCCTGTTAAAACATAATACATGGATAGTGTTTTTAACCAAAAAAAAAAAAAATATATTTTAAATAAAAAAAAAAAAATTTTTTTACCTCAGCTCGCTGATGATGTGAGGGGGAGCTTTCAGGAGAAGACATTATGGTTTGGGGCAGCTGCGTTGGCAGCTGCGGTGCTTCCTGAAGTGATCTGCAAGTATAAAGACACTTGTTAAGCTACTATACAAAGGATAATAATAAGCTTTCAGGCCTTTATATTTACAGGGAAAATAAAGGTTGGCTGGCCGTCTCTGCTGCGGCCTGTCCGACCGTCTCCGCTGCGGCCTGGCCGACCGTCTCCGCTGCGGCCTGGCTGGTGGTGCTTGCTGAAGTGATCTGCAAGTATAAAGACAATTGTTAAGCTACTATACAAAGGATCATAATAAGCTTTCAGGCCTTTATACTTACAGGGAAACAAATCGTTGCCTGTACTCTGCCGCGGCCTGGGTGTTCATCTCTGCTGCAGCCTGACCGGTCATCTCTGCTGCACTCTCGCCGGTCGTCTCTGCTGCGCTCTCTTTCACCATCCCTTCTGTGGTCTGGCTGGCCGTGTCTGCTGCTTTTTTGGTGGCGCTTCATTATTAAGTGATCTGCAAGTATTAAGAAAATGATATGAAAGTTTTTTTAAAAAAATATTCAGTATTTTAAGTGTTTGCATGTCTACATTTCCTTATCTCTCACCGACTGTAACCACAGTGATTGAAGGTGTGTAATATTTTGTGTAAACCCACTTTTTTTTTGCATGTGAATTCCCTGAAAAAGTGTAACCAAGTGTAACCAGTGATTGAAGGTGTGTAATTGCTGTGTATACCAGTGTTTGCATTCCCTCAAACTCTCACCGAGAGTGTAACCAGTGATTGAAGGTGTCACCAAGTGTAACCAGTGATTGAAGGTGTGTAATTGCTGTGTATACCAGTGTTTGCATTCCCTCAAACTCTCACCGAGAGTGTAACCAGTGATTGAAGGTGTTTAATTTCTGTGTATACCCACACTGTGTTTGCATGTTTTTGAATTCCCTGAAAAACTCAGCTGTGTATACCCAGATTATTTTCATGTTGCAATCTCTCACTTTTAACCACACTTGTATAACAAAAATTTAATGTACCTTTATGGTAACTTAATTTTACCTTTTTTTTTTTTTAAATGATACAAAGGAGATTTTTTCAAAACAGTTTATTATTTTTTTTTTTTATTATTATTTTTTCCAACAAATAGGAGCTACTCTGCTCTTTATTTTAAATACCACAATAAATGAAAAATAAAAAAACACCAATTTACAACAGATACATTAATAACACCACAATTGCAAATCTGAAAATAAAATCCAATAAACAAACAAAAGAAAAAAAATTAAATTATTTAAAAAAACCCACACAAACATGCATAACACATAGCCAGGCCACACACACACACAGTCTTGCAGGTGGAAGATTTGCAGCTGAGTTTGATAGTCAGGCTGGTGTTTGATGTCTGGTTCGGTGTCTTCAGTGTGGCTGTTGCCAGATGTCTGGGCCCAATTACACCACATACAATACCAGTTAGGTCGGTTTCACATTTGCACTTTATAGCGCAGCGATGACCTGTACACGGCCGCCGCTAATCACCGCCCCATCCGGTCATCACCGCCTACTAGCGCACATGGACGCTTGGGATCTGCGCACCCTATGTTTAGTATGGGGTGCGCAGATGGTGCGCTGGCAGGATTTTACTGTGTGCTGCGCACTTTTGAAGGTGTGCCATGCGCGACAAAATGCAACATGCTGCATTTGGCGCACAAGGGCACACCTTCAAAAGTGCGCAGCACACTGTAAAATCCTGCCAGCGCACCATCTGCGCACCCCATACTAAACATAGGGTGCGCAGATCCCAAGCGTCCATGTGCGCTAGTAGGCGGCGATGACCGAATGGGACGGGGATTAACGGCGGCCGTGTGCGGGTTATCGCTGCGCTATAAAGTGCAAATATGAAACCGGCCTTACACCACACAATCCTAGCAAGAAATACAATATTACAGTTGTATGAAAATAAAATGCAGTACACATGCAACAGAAAAAAAAAAGATGGAAAAATAAAAATAAAAAATGCATTACACACACACAGGCCATACATACACACACACACACACACACACACACACACACACGCACACGCACGCTCCAGGGGTCTTGCAGGTGGTAGACTTGCAGCTGGGAAGGCAGGTTTTATAGCTCTAGTTCAATCTTCTATCAGGCTGCAGTCAGATATCTTGCTTGGTGTCTTCAGTGTTGCTGGTGCCGGATTGTCTGGGCCCAATTACACCACATACCCATACACCACTCAATCACAGCATAAAAAATACAATATAATTACAGTTGTATGAAAATAAAATGCAGTACACATGCAACAGAAAAAAAAAAAGATGGAAAAAAAAAAACAGACATGCAACACTCGCAGACCACACACTAGCAGGCCATACACACACACACAGAAATGTCATAAATAGGTATACTCACACTTGTAGGTGAGCTGGTACTGGCAGGCTTGGTGGGTGTCCTCTGGCAGAGGCTTGGTGGGTGTCCTCTGGCAGAGGCTTGGTGGGTGTCCTCTGGCAGAGGCTTGGTGGGTGTCCTCTGGCAGGCTTGCTGGCTGACTGCTACTGCATGTCTGGGCCCAATTAGCCCACCTTATATAGTTTTGGGACTGTCTGGAAAAGTATCTTTTTTCTGGGCATGCCCAGTGCGATTTTGCAGATCCTGCCGGCGGATTCCGCAAAATCGCGGATCCCGGCGGATCCGCCGCCCATAGGCGGCCATTCTACCGCATGGCGGATGACGACGGATCCGCCGTCATCCGCCATTTTGACGGCGAAAAAAAATGTTACAAGCTCCGTCCCCCTCAGACAGAATCCGCAAAGAATTTTGCGGATCCGCCGAATATCGGACGCAACGGAAGACCATCCATCAAAATCCGCCACTAATGTATCCCAATGGGGAAAATGGCGGATCCGCAACAAGAAAAAGCGGATCCGCCATTTTCAAATTTTGGCGGATTTTGACTGATGGCAAAAAACTGAAGTGTGAAAGAGGCCTTATACTGTCAAAAATTCTGAAAGTGGGCGGTCCTTACTACCTGGAATGATGGTGCCTTGGCAGCTCTCTTTCGGAAGCGTTTGTCAGAAACCGTAAAAGATACTATGGTGGGATTTCCTGTTCCCTCTGTTCTTGATGATTCTATGTCATTTGCCATTCAAATTGATCGGCGTTTACGTGAACGCAAAACTACACGAGAGGAGTTGCCACCTTGTGGACAAATCTCTGAACCTATGCAATGTGATAGAGTTTTGTCTAGGGCGCAACGTCAGGAGTTTAGAAGGCGTAATAAGCTGTGTTTTTTTTTTGTGGAGACAATTCTCATATTATTTCTGTCTGCCCAAAATGAGAGAAACGCTTTGCACACACATTTGCTGTGGGCAGTATACAACCTAAGTTTCTTTTGGCAATTACTCTGATCTGCTCCTCATCCACATTTTCCACGAAGGCTTTTCTGGATTCAGGAGCAGCGTTGAATCTGATGGATTTGGACTTTGCTAAACGTTGTGGTTTTTCCATGACGCCTCTGCGGACGCCTATTCCTTTGAGGGGTATTGATGCTACTCCTTTTGCGAAGAATAAACCTCAGTTTTGGACCCAGGTGACGATGCGGGTTGCCCCAGACCACCAAGAAAATTGTAAATTTTTGGTGGTGCATAATTTGCATGATACTATTGTTCTGGGTTTTCCTGGGTTGCAAACTCATAATCCAGTTTTGGATTGGAACTCTGGGTCTGTGGTGAGTTGGGGTTGTCAGTGTGTTCTTAGGGACGCTCCTGTTTTCTCCACCTCTCCTCAGTCTCATGATATTCTTGATTATCTAGCCGATTTTTCTGATGTATTTAGTGAGAGCAAGTCTGCGTCTTTGCCTCCTCATAGGAGTTATGACTGTGCAATTGAGTTGATGCCTGGGTGTACATTTCCCAAGGGTCGGCTTTTCAACTTATCAGTACCCGAACATGATGCTATGCGATCCTATATTAAGGAGTCATTGGAGAAGGGTCATATTAGACCATCCTCGTCACCTTTAGGTGCTGGGGTTTTTTTTGTGGCCAAGAAAGATGGTTCATTAAGACCATGTATTGATTATCGTTCCCTTAACAAGATGACGGTTAAATATCAGTACCCGTTACCTCTGATGTCTGATTTATTCTCCAGAGTTAAGAGTGCCTGCTGGTTTACTAAGCTTGACCTCAGGGGGTGTATAATCTTATTCGCATCCAGCACGGGGATGAATGGAAGACGGCGTTTAATACACCGGAGGGACATTTTGAGTACCTGGTGATGCCTTTTGGGCTCACTAATGCCCCTTCTGTCTTCGAGTCCTTTATGAATTATATTTTCCATGACATTGTGGATAAGTTTTTGATCATCTATCTGGATGATATTTTGATTTTTTCTAGTGATTGG
The DNA here is from genome assembly GCF_039654945.1 of Dendrobates tinctorius. Taxonomy (NCBI): domain Eukaryota; kingdom Metazoa; phylum Chordata; class Amphibia; order Anura; family Dendrobatidae; genus Dendrobates; species Dendrobates tinctorius. The sequence goes on along the minus strand of NW_027361701.1, from coordinate 7,040,631 downwards.
GATTCTCATGTGGAACATGTCCGGACTGTGTTCCGGATTTTGAGGGAGAATTCCCTGTTTGTTAAGGGATCGAAATGCCTCTTTGGTGTACAGAGGATTTCATTTTTGGGATTTATCTTATCTCCATCGACTATTGAAATGGACCCGGCCAAGGTACAGGCCATTTATGATTGGGTTCAGCCTACTTCTTTGAAGGCCCTCCAGAAGTTTTTGGGTTTTGCTAATTTCTATCGTAAATTTATAGGTAATTTTTCTGGTATTGTCAAACCACTGACTGATCTGACCAAGAAGGGCACTGATGTGCTGAATTGGTCTCGTGAGGCTCTCTCAGCATTTCAGGAGCTTAAGCAGAGATTTACTTCAGCTCCAGTTTTAAGGCAACCTGATGTCTCACTTCCATTTCAAGTGGAGGTAGATGCTTCTGAGATTGGTGCAGGAGCTGTTTTGTCCCAAAAAGACCCTGTGACTTCTAAGATGAATCCCTGTGCCTTCTTTTCTCGAAAGTTCTCCCCATCTGAACGCAATAATGACGTGGGGAATCAGGAATTAGCCATGAAGTGGGCATTTGAAGAGTGGAGACATTGGTTGGAGGGAGCTAGACATCAAGTTGTGGTCCTCACCAAACACAAGAATTTGTTTTATCTCAAATCGGCCAAACGCTTGAATCCTAGACAGGCTAGATGGGCCTTGTTTTTCACGCGTTTTAATTTTGTGGTCTCTTTTCTTCCGGGCACTAAGAATGTTAAGGCAGACGCCCTTTCTAGGAGTTTCTTTGCCGATTCTCTTAGTGTGACCGAGCCTACTACCATCCTAAGTGAGGGGGTAGTTCTTTCTGCCATTTCACCCAATTTGAGACGCGCCCTGGAGGGATTTCAGGAGGATAAACCTGAGCGTTGCCCTATGGGAAAATTGTATGTTCCTGACCAGTGGAGAAAGAGAGTGATGTCTGTAACAACCCTGCTGGCATCACTGCATGGCCTCCCATCCCCCAACTTACTTTCTGCTTCAAGCCATGCTGTGAATTCTGTCTGTTGCCAGCCCTGAGCTCCATGTGCTATGCCTCTTGTTTTCCTGCTTGCTCTCCATGTTTCCTGACTGTGTATAGGGGGCGGCGCCTTAACTCTCTGATTCTTATGCAGTCAGGGTGCACCTGGCTAATGGGTCCCTGACCAATTACCTAGAGCCCTGGACTATTTAACCCTCACACATCCACTGAAACATGTCCTGTGCAATGTCTAAACTCAGTTAGCTCCTTGCTGCTGAGCTAACCAGGCCCTGTCCTATGTCTTGCCTTCTCTGAAGGCTCTTACTGCGTATTCCTGTGTCTTGGTACCTTGCCTAGCATTTCTCTGTCCGCCTGCCAGGAGGCAGAATATCCTGGCCCTTGAGTCTTGTTCCCAGTGCCTTGTCTGTTCTCTGTCCGCCTGCCAGGAGGCAGAATATCCTGGTCCTTGTGTCTTTGTCCCTGTGTCTCTGTCTGAACTCAGTCTTACCTCTGTCAGTCTCCTTGTCCGTGGCTTCCATCCCTGCTGTGTCTTTCCTTGTGTCCTCTCTGTCTGTGCATCTGCACCCTCGCAGCTCTGCCTGTTCGGCTCCTTAGCCGCTCTGCCTGTTCGGCTCCTTAGCCGCTCTGCCTGTTCGGCTCCCTAGCTGCTCTGCCTGTTCGGCTCCCTAGCCGCTCTGCCTGTTTGGCTCCCTAGCCGCTCTGCCTGCACGGCTCCCTAACAGCTCTGCCTGCACGGCTCCCTAGCTCCTCTGTCTGCACGGCTCCCTAGCCGCTCTGCCTGCACGGCTCCCTAGCCGCTCTGCCTGCACGGCTCCCTAGCCGCTCTGCCTGCACGGCTCCCTAGCCGCTCTGTCTGCACGGCTCCCTAGCCGCTCTGTCTGCACGGCTCCCTAGCCGCTCTGTCTGCACGGCTCCCTAGCCGCTCTGTCTGCACGGCTCCCTAGCCGCTCTGCCTGCACGGCTCCCTAGTTGCTCTGCCTGCACGGCTCCCTAGCCGCTCTGCCTGCCCGGCTCCCTAGCAGCGCTGCCTGCCCGGCTCCCTTGCAGTCCAGCCTACTCCGCACCTCCTGTGTGAACAGGTCCAAACCTGTTCCTTCATATTCTACTCCTTCCTGCCTATATCCATACCTGCACCTCCTGTGTGAACAGGTCCAAACCTGTTCCTTCATATTCTACTCCTTCCTGCCTATATCCATACCTGTACCTCCTGTGTGTACAGGTCCAAACCTGCCCCTCATATTCCACTCCTGCTTGCCCAGTGTCTCCAAGCCGTGCCCGCTTGCCCAGTGTCTCCAAGCCGTGTCCAGTGTCTCCAAGCCGTGCCCGCTTGCCCAGTCTCTCCAAGCTGTGCCCGCTTGCCCAGTGTCTCCAAGCCGTGTCCAGTGTCTCCAAGCCATGCCTGCTTGCCCAGTGTCTCCAAGCCGTGCCCACTTGCCCAGTGTCTCCAAGCCGTGCTCGCTTGCCCTGTGTCTTCAAGCCGTGCCCGCTTGCCCAGTGTCTCCAAGCCACGCCTGCTTGCCCAGTGTCTCAGCCGTGCCTGTCGTGTCTACCTGTCTATAGCACCTGTCCAAGTGACTTGTCCCCGAGTGGGATCAACAGCCACAGCCAGACACCACCCTGGAGTGGCACCTGACAGCTGCCGCACAAGCCTGACCTCATCATCAGAGGCTCCAGTGAAGACCGAGGTAGCTGTCGTAGTCACGCCCCTTCCAGGGTAGTCTGGTTTGTGGCACAGTGGGGCCACAAACCCCTGGCTCGCGCCATTCAGCCAAGGCGCGAGCGTGACAATGTCTGAAATTCATTGCTCCGCATTGGCTGGTCATCCAGGTATTTTTGGTACCAGAGATTTGGTGAGTCATTCCTTTTGGTGGCCTGCCTTATCTCGTGACGTCAGGAATTTGGTACAGTCCTGTGGGACTTGTTCTCGATCTAAACACTGTTCTCATTCTAGTGGGTTGCTGATGCCCTTGCCGGTGCCCAAGAGGCCATGGACCCATATCTCAATGGATTTTATTTCTGATCTTCCTGTCTCTCAGAGAATGACTGTTATCTGAGTGATTTGTGATAGATTTTCGAAGATTGTCCATCTTGAACCACTCCCAAAGTTGCCATCTTCCGCTGAGTTTGTGCCCTTGCTTTTACAACAGGTGGTTCGGTTACATGGGATTCCTGAGAACATTGTGTCCGACAGAGGAGTCCAGTTTGTTTCCAGATTCAGGAAAGCCTTTTGTTCCAATCTAGGAATTCGGTTATCCTTCTCCTCCGCGTTTCATCCCCAGACCAATGGACAGACTGAGAGAACAAACCAGACCTTGGATTCTTATTTGAGATGTTTTATATCTGCTGATCAGTATGATTGGGTCTCATTTTTGCCCTTGGCCGAATTCGCACTGAACAATAGAGCTAGTTCTGCCAATTTGATGTCACCCTTTTTCTGTAATTTTGGGTTTCATCCTCGATTCTCTTCAGGGCAAGTGGAATCTTTGTCCTGCTCAGGTGTGGACACTGTGGTTAAGAGAATGCAGAAGATATGGGACCAAGTGGTGGATAAGTTGTCACTCTCTCAGGAAAAGGCCCAGCGATTTTCCAACCGGCATAGGACCATTGGTCCCCGGTTTAAAGTGGGTGATAGGGTTTGGTTGTCGTCTAAGAATATTCCTATGAAGGTTGCATCTCCTAAATTTAAGCCAAGATTTATTGGTCCTTATAAGATTTTGGAAATTCTTAATCCTGTTTCGTTTCGATTGGCTCTTCCAGTTACGTTCAAGATCCATAACCTATTTCACAAATCTCTGTTGAAGAGATTTGTTGAGCCAGTGGTTCCTATGGCAGCACCTCCTGACCCTGTGTTGGTCGAAGGCAATGTGGAATATGAGGTAGAGAAAATATTGGATTCTCGTTTGGTTAGACGGAGACTCCAGTATTTGGTCAAATGGAAGGGTTATGGTCAGGAGGATAATTCTTGGGTCTCTGCCTCCGATATTCATGCCAATAGATTGGTTCGTGCTTTTCACCGGGCCCATCCTGATCGACCTGGTGGCGTGGATGAGGGTTTGGTGACCCCTCCTCAAGGGGGGGTACTGTTGTGAGTTCATTCTCTGGTTCACCAGTTGTGAGTGACCCTTCTGGACTCCCTCTGGTGGTGATGGGAGGTGGTGCGGCTGGTTAGATCGGTGGATATCTGCCACCTGAGAATGAGGATGACGATTGGATCTCAGGATTCTCAGATTGGATTTAAGACAGCCGATGTCCTATTCAGTTGCTGGTGATTCCTTCTGGCTTGTCAGCTCTTGGTTTTCAGCTCTGTTGCAGTCATCTAAAGCTAACTTTTTCTGCTAATGTTCACACTTGATTTTGTTTGTCTATTCAGTTTTTTGTGTGGTCTGCCAGCCCCGGCTGGGGGCTGAGCTGAATTTCCACTCTATTTATCAGTATTTTGCCAATTGGCTTTTTGTCCCTTACTAGTTCGGTCTCTTTTTGCTCTGTCTCAGAATATTTCAGAGTGCTGATATAGTGGGAGAAGTCTAGTGACTTCAGGGTAAATTTTGATATCAGAAGTGTTGTACATTATATTTGTAGGGTTTTTTGTAGGTTGCAGACAGTGTCTTCCCTTTCCTTTCCTGTCTGGTTAGTTTGGGCCCCATCATTTGCTCAGCCTATTTTCCTGCCTGTGTTTGTGCCTTCATCTTTTTTCACCGTCAATACATGTGTGGGGGCTATCTATTCCTTTGGGGTCTGCTCTGGGGCAGATAGTTTTTCCTTTTCTTGCTTTAGGCTTATGTAGTCCTCCGGCTGTGACGAGGCGTTTAGGTTCATCGAAAGGCATGCTCCACGGCTACTGCTAGTTGTGTGGTAAGATCAGGGATCTGCAATCTGCATAGTTACCAACCACTCTGGTTTTCTGTGGCTTAGCTTGTTTTGCTTTTTTCTCCTCGGTGACCCATTCATAACACATTACCCTCCCCTGGAGGAAGGCAAAGCCAGTGTGGCGACCATACCCCTGGGGGCGCCTCATTCCCCCCTAGTGCAAGTCAGCACTCCTGGGCTGAACAAAAACATGAAAAACAACATGTAAACATTAACAGTAATAGTTGTACAAGATTTAAAAATTAAAAATGTACAAAAACCAAGTGCTCAAAAATACAAGTCCAACATCCAACATCAATGTCCATGGTCCATTTCTGGCAAATGGTGAACTATTTATAAATAAAGTTTTTGACCACACACAAGTCCTGTGGTTCAGTGTCCATAAAACAAACCAAACATAACTCTTACAGGTCACCTGTAGGTACAAAACTTAGAAAACAGTTACATATTTACATTCAATTTCAGTATTCACATTTTACTTTATATGCGGAACCTAACTGGTAGTACACACTGTGTGGTACGAGTGGATCTGCGTAACACTGGTGTTGTAGTGGTCCCTACCAACCGTCTGGTGTTAATTACCGGTGTAGTGTGTAATGTTCTAGTTCTACGTAGCACAGGGACACTAACTGGTCTGTGAACTCTTGGACTCACCACGGGCATGACAGGTTCACCAGGTCACGACAGGTTCACTGGCAGGGCGAGGGTTCTGTCAGTCTCTGTTGCCTGATTTTCTCAATCTTCAGGGTTTTCTTGAGTGCTATCCTCCTGTGCTTCTACTTGGGGAAATAACAACACCGGCACCACGATTGCATCATTAACTCTAGTCCAATTCACAGGGAACTCTCCCAGCACTGTACTGACTGTCTTTTCTTCCTTTGCAGGTGGGATGTTATCTGATTCTCCCGCTTTCTCTTTCAACTGATCGGGGCATAGCTTCAAATGATCTCTGGATACCGCTGCTGAAGTCTCTCCTCCATCTTTGCTAACAAGGCATACTTTGGTATTATCGAAGTTGGAGGGCAGAATGGTGTAAGGTTCCTCTTCCCATTGATCATCCAGCTTATGCAGTCTTCTTTTGCTCTTGAGAACTTGTTCTCCTGGTGAAAAAGGAACAGCATGTGCATTTTGGTTATAAAGTCTCTCCTGCTTCTGCCTTGCCTGAGCCAGACTCTTCTCCACACACTGCTGTACCCTTCTGTACTGCTGCTGCCTCTCCTTGTCCCAGTCAGCATCTGGTGACGTTACTTCAGGCGTCAGGACCCCTGTGAAGGGTTAAAACTAAAATCAAAGCTGAAGTTTCTTTTTATCCATTCTCTGAAGGTTTCGTTTCTTCATTTTTGTTGCTGCAAGATAAATTTTTGTAATTGGCATGGGCTGTCATGAAACCAGACTGTTCTCATCAGGTGCAAAGACAAAGGGCTCGGGGGGTGTATTGCTCTGAATATGCCATTATACTACTTTCTACACTATTTAGGTACGGACATACAGTGGGGCAAAAAAGTATTTAGTCAGTCAGCAATAGTGCAAGTTCCACCACTTAAAAAGATGAGAGGCGTCTGTAATTTACATCATAGGTAGACCTCAACTATGGGAGACAAACTGAGAAAAAAAAATCCACAAAATCACATTGTCTGTTTTTTTTTCATTTTATTTGCATATTATGGTGGAAAATAAGTATTTGGTCAGAAACAAACAATCAAGATTTCTGGCTTTCACAGACCTGTAACTTCTTCTTTAAGAGTCTCCTCTTTCCTCCACTCATTACCTGTAGTAATGGCACCTGTTTAAACTTGTTATCAGTATAAAAAGACACCTGTGCACACCCTCAAACAGTCTGACTCCAAACTCCACTATGGTGAAGACCAAAGAGCTGTCAAAGGACACCAGAAACAAAATTGTAGCCCTGCACCAGGCTGGGAAGACTGAATCTGCAATAGCCAACCAGCTTGGAGTGAAGAAATCAACTGTGGGAGCAATAATTAGAAAATGGAAGACATACAAGACCACTGATAATCTCCCTCGATCTGGTGCTCCACGCAAAATCCCACCCCGTGGGGTCAGAATGATCACAAGAACGGTGAGCAAAAATCCCAGAACCACGCGGGGGGACCTAGTGAATGAACTGCAGAGAGCTGGGATGTAACAAGGCCTACCATAAGTAACACACTACGCCACCATGGACTCAGATCCTGCAGTGCCAGACATGTCCCACTGCTTAAGCCTGTACATGTCCGGGCCCGTCTGAAGTTTGCTAGAGAGCATTTGGATGATCCAGAGGAGTTTTGGGAGAATGTCCTATGGTCTGATGAAACCAAACTGGAACTGTTTGGTAGAAACACAACTTGTCGTGTTTGGAGGAAAAAGAATACTGAGTTGCATCCATCAAACACCATACCTACTGTAAAGCATGGTGGTGGAAACATCATGCTTTGGGGCTGTTTCTCTGCAAAGGGGCCAGGATGACTGATCTGGGTACATGAAAGAATGAATGGGGCCATGTATCGTGAGATTTTGAGTGCAAACCTCCTTCCATCAGCAAGGGCATTGAAGATGAAACGTGGCTGGGTCTTTCAACATGACAATGATCCAAAGCACACCGCCAGGGCAACGAAGGAGTGGCTTCGTAAGAAGCATTTCAAGGTCCTGGAGTGGCCTAGCAAGTCTCCAGATCTCAACCCTATAGAAAACCTTTGGAGGGAGTTGAAAGTCCATGTTGCCAAGCGAAAAGCCAAAAACATCACTGCTCTAGAGGAGATCTGCATGGAGGAATGGGCCAACATACCAACAACAGTGTGTGGCAACCTTGTGAAGACTTACAGAAAACGTTTGACCTCTGTCATTGCCAACAAAGGATATATCACAAAGTATTGAGATGAAATTTTGTTTCTGACCAAATACTTATTTTCCACCATAATATGCAAATAAAATGAAAAAAAAACAGACAATGTGATTTTGTGGATTTTTTTTCTTAGTTTGTCTCCCATAGTTGAGGTCTACCTATGATGTAAATTACAGACACCTCTCATCTTTTTAAGTGGTGGAACTTGCACTATTGCTGACTGACTAAATACTTTTTTGCCCCACTGTATATGCAGTTCCGGTTTTCTTGCAATATTATTGGCTTACAAAGTGAAACATTACCATGATGTTATTGGTAGTTGAGAACCTTGAATAATTAAGCAAAATATTATAAATGAAGTGACTAAAATAAAGGGGCTTAGTGATCTGCCTTGATCCTCCTGTACAGAAACCCCAGTGTCCGTGTGGTCATTTGAGTTGCTAGCAACACTGTGGAATAATTTGGAAATCACTGGATCAACCATGAAGGGTTAATTTAGCCCTCCCAAAATAGCTACCTTGACAGTGGTGCCCAGCGTGGGGCCCCCGAACAGGGACGCCTCACAAAGGAACCTCGGAGCGGACACGGGTGCTGGAAAATTAGAACTGATCATCCCCCACAACAACCACGGTAAGTTGGCAGTTATACTGTTCAGACTGACCGTTGGTGTGGTTTTCCTGTGCTTGTTGCTACAAAGAGGATCTGAGGTTTGTCCCCTGGTGGGGTGATTCATGGGTGGAATCATATAGAAGTGTAGTCCCTTTGGGGGCCCAGTGCTCGAACCGTACCTCAAAAGGGACGGACACCCCGGATTAACAAGTGATTGTGACTCTCTTTATAGTCAAAATATCCTGAAATCCTGATCATTGTTAGTAATCAGGTGTGGTGAGTGATCGAAGACTGGGTAGGATACGTAACTCAGGTATATATAGATAGATATATATAACCAGAGGTGTCCGGAGGGATAGTCTGAGACGCCCTCCTCCTTTCACTGAGTACCGCGAATTTTGGGCAATCACAGAGGGGGATTATTGACCCTGTGGAACAGACTGATATGGCCGCTCCAAATCTGTGCACAATTTAAGTCAGGGAATTTAGCTCTAAAGGAGAGAATTATGTTTCTGTGGAAGAAAAAGAATAGTTTGGAATTGTGTGAAGGATCAGATATTGTTAGTCTTATTATTCAAAGACGAGGAAAGAAATCTGTCAGGAATGCAGGAAAAATATTTTCGATTCTGGGATTTCCTAAGGGCGGGAAGTGCAGCCTATGCTATGGGATGAAGGAGTTAAAAAGAATAAAGGAAGGTTGACGGATGATGGATTACTTGAAGGCGCTGAGGAATTCCGTGGCTTGGCACATGAATTGTATAATGAAATGAAGGTTATGTGGACATTGAACAGCAAATGAATTCTGATTGTTTCTGTTACTGCTATGTTTAAGAAGGAAAATTGTCTATTATTATGGCAAAGACGGGATGTATTGTGGTTCAAGAAAGTGACTGTGGTGTGAGAAAGTGATTGTCTCATTAATCTCAGTTCCTTCTTTAATCAATGTGTCAGGCAGACGAATAGTTAAAACCAGGGGAAGAGTCTTGAGGAGATCATTTGCATATTCCCAGTGCCTTCTGGGATAAGTGAAGAGTCTCCGCGAGCTCAACGATCACTGGGTTTTGGCGGTTGCAGCTGAAAAGAGGAAATCGGAAAAACCGTGCGCCTCTCGGCGTGCGAAATTTGGCTCATCTTTCATCGTTGTTAAGAAATCTCAAGATGGAAGAGGCCAGGAGCCATTTGGTGAGCTGCATTTCTTGCTACATGTTCACAGATTTACCAGTGGAAAAGCCAAACTTCACATGCCACAAATGCAAGCTTGTGTCCCTGTTGGAGGAAAAGTTGCAAAATCTCGAAGAGAGGTTAGCTACGTTGAAGATCATTAAGGAAGGTGAAGAGTTCTTGGACAGAGCAGAATTATCTCTTCATGTTACAGAAAGAGAAGAAATTCGAAGTACACCTGAAGAAACAGAGGAATGGAGACATGTGACCCAGAGAAGCAGGAGGATCAGGAGGCAGTCAGCACCCATACTGCTCAGAAACCAGTACCAGGCTCTCACGCAGGAAAACGATGAAGAAATACATCAGGATAAGACTTTGCCAACAAACAGCAACCTTGTACGCCTTCAGAGTCCTCCTGGATGGAGAAAGAAAAATGTTGTGAAGAAGAAACGGAGAGTGGTGGTCATGGGGGATTCCCTGCTGAGAGGAACAGAGGCCGCTATCTGCAGACCGGATATAACTACAAGAGAAATGTGCTGTCTTCCAGGTGCAAAAATTAAAGATGTGTCTGACAGGATATCAGGACTCTTCAGACCTACAGATGACTACCCATTCCTGCTACTACATGTGGGGACAAATGACACCGCAAGAAACGACCTGGAAATCATCTGCAGAGACTTTGAAGACTTAGGCAAGAAAGTGAAAGAACTGGGAGCGCAGGTGGTCTTCTCTTCCATCCTCCCAGTGGATGGCCATGGAACAAGGAGGTGGAATAAGATTCTGCAGGTGAACAACTGGCTACGTCGATGGTGCCGTCAGCAAGGATTTGGATTTCTGGATCACGGAGTGAACTACTTATACGATGGACTACTTGCTAGAGATGGGGTGCACCTTACGAAGACTGGAAAGCATGTATTTGGAAGTCGCCTTGCTACACTTGTAAGGAGAGCTTTAAACTAGAACAACATGGGAAGGGAAGCAAAAGACCAGAAAAAGCCATACACCTGACAAATGCTATTGAGAACTCTGCTATTAGAAGTGGAAAGGAAGAACAAAGACGAAAGAATCTAATTAATAAAAATATTGGAGAAAGAGAAACCAATCACAAACTAAAATGTTTCTATACTAATGCACAAAGCATGGGCAACAAACAAGGAGAATTGGAACTACTAACACAGGAACAGAAATATGATGTAATTGGAATCACTGAAACTTGGTGGGACAATACACATGATTGGAATACAAGACTAGAAGGATACAACTTATTTGCAAGAAACAGACTTGATAAACGAGGAGGGGGTGTCGCATTGTATGTTCGAAATGCGTATATCTGCACAGAGATTGAAGCTTCAGAGACTGGGAGTTCTGTGGAAACTGTTTGGGTAAGAATACAAGGACAGAACAATGGAAAGGACACCATTGTAGGCATTTACTACAGGCCGCCTGTGCAAGCCGAATATATAGATGAACTCTTTATGCATCAGATGGCCAAGTTCTCCAAAAAATATGACATAGTTGTCATGGGAGATTTCAACTATCCAGACATTTGTTGGGAATCTCTCTCAGGCAAAACTAACAGGTCAAGGAAATTCTTATCCTCTCTTGCTGACAACTTTATCTTCCAAAAGGTAAGGGAGAAAACAAGGGGAACTGCTACCTTGGATCTAATCCTTATAAACAGGGAGGAAATGGTTGAGGAGGTAAAAGTGGCTGGGACCCTAGGAGGTAGCGACCATGCTATTTTAGAATTTTGGATTACTAGAGGTGGAAGACCTGTGAAGACTCAGACGTCAAGGTTAGATTTCAGAAAGGCAGATTTTAAGGGATTCAGAAAGAGAATTGGAGGGATCCAATGGCTGGATATCCTTAAAGACAAAAATGTCCAGGAAGGATGGGAAATCTTGAAAAATGAAATTCTCAAAGCACAGTTGTTAACAATTCCGAAAAGAGGGAAGAATAGGAAGCATTTAAGGAAACCAGGATGGATGAACACAGAACTTAAGCACATGCTAAAAAGGAAGAAAAAAATGTTTATAAAATGGAAAGAGGGAGGCATATCTAAAGAAGAATATAATGCAGTCTGCAGAACCTGCAGGGCACAAATCAGATTAGCTAAAGCTGAAAATGAACTGAGGCTTGCAAGAGATGTCAAAAGCAATAATAAAGGATTTTGGGGATATGTCAAAAGTAAAAGAAAAGTCAAAGATGCTATAGGATTTTTACAGGATGAAAATGATGAAATGGTAAGACAGGATGTTGAGAAGGCTGAACTTTTAAATTCCTATTTTGCATCTGTTTTCTCTCAGAAAGGAAATGCAACATCAACTGTTATTCACTGTCCTATTAAGGGAATAGAAGAATCCAGGATATCTATAAACAGAAAGATAGTGAGGAAACACTTAGCTAACCTAAATGAATTCAAGTCTCCAGGTCCAGATGAATTACACCCCAGAGTACTGAAGGAGATAGCAGAAGAAATTTTTGAACCCCTCTCCATAATCTTTGAAAATTCTTGGAGAACAGGAGAAGTGCCAGAAGACTGGAGAAGAGCAAATGTTGTTCCTATCTTCAAAAAGGGGAAGAAGGTGGACCCAGGCAACTATAGGCCGGTGAGTCTGACTTCTATACCAGGAAAGATCTTTGAACAAATTATTAAACAACATGTATGTCAATACCTGGATAAGAATGAAGTGATTAAACAGAGTCAGCATGGGTTTCTAACTAATAAGTCATGTCAGACTAACTTAATTTCCTTCTATGACGGTATCACTGATTGGGTGGATCAAGGAAATGCTGTAGATATAGTATATCTTGACTTCAGCAAAGCATTTGACAAAGTCTCTCATACAATCCTTATTGAAAAAATGACTAAGTATGGAATGGACAAGGCAACTGTTAGGTGGATTCATAACTGGCTTAGTGATCGGACCCAAAGAGTGGTCGTAAATGGCTGTACATCCAGTTGGAAGAATGTCTCAAGTGGGGTACCACAGGGCTCTGTCCTGGGCCCTGTATTGTTCAACATCTTTATCAACGATTTAGATGAAGGAATTGAGGGTAAACTGATTAAATTTGCTGATGACACAAAGCTAGGAGGGATAGCTAATACTAGAGAAGAGAGAGAGAGGATTCAAAAAGATTTAAATAAACTGGAGAAGTGGGCAGCAACTAACAGAATGGTTTTTAACAGGGAGAAATGCAAAGTACTACATCTGGGCAATAAAAATGAAAAAAGCATATATAGAATGGGAGGAATAGGGCTAAGTGACAGCACATGTGAAAAAGACTTGGGTATACTAATAGATCACAGACTGAATATGAGTCAACAGTGTGATGCAGCAGCAAAAAAGGCAAATGCAATTCTAGGATGTATTAACAGAAGCATACAGTCTAGATCACGTGAAGTCATTATTTCCCTCTACTCCTCTTTGGTCAGACCTCATCTGGAATATTGTGTCCAGTTTTGGGCACCACATTTTAAAAAAGACATCAACAAACTGGAGCAAGTTCAGAAAAGAGCGACCAGAATGGTGACCGGTCTGCAAACCCTGTCTTATGAGGAAAGGTTGCAGGATTTGGGAATGTTTAGTTTGCAAAAGAGAAGACTGAGAGGAGACTTAATAGCTGTCTACAAATATCTAAAGGGCTGTCACATTGTAGAAGGATCAACTTTATTCTCATTTGCACAAGGAAAGACTAGAAGCAATGGGATGAAACTGAATGGGAAGAGACACAGATTAGATATTAGAAAAAACTTTTTGACAGTTAGAGTGATCAATGAGTGGAACAGGCTGCCACGAGAAGTGGTGAGTTCTCCTTCAATGGAAGTCTTCAAACAGAGGCTGGACAGACATCTGACTGGGATGATTTAGCGAATCCTGCTTTGAGCAGGGGGTTGGACCAGATGGCCCAGGAGGTCCCTTCCAACTCTACGATTCTATGATTCTATGATTCTATGATTCTATGATGATTTGAAAGAAGAGGTCTCCCTTTTAGATGACAATTGTACAAGGAGACCGAGAGTCGCAGCCCCCACCTCTGCTGACGGCACCTATTATCATCCGCCGCTAGCCTCAGTCCCTGCTATGTCTAATATTGCTAGTGGTTATGAGTATAATCCCTTCACCCCATCACAAATAGACACTCTTTGCAATCAATTACCCAATCCAGAGACTTCCCCCATGGCTTTCTACAGGCAAATGGCAGCAAATCGAGAGATTTATTCCACTCCCCAAAGAGATCTATTACACATACTTCGAGTGAAAGTTGGGGAGGGGTATTTTCCAATTATTGAGGGTGGCATAATATATAATATGAATCTGGACGGGGAAACCTATGAGAGTGGTGCTGATTTCTGCAATGCTTTGAAGGTTTGGGCACAAGATAAATTAGCGGACCAAGCTATCTCTCTCACAGATATCACACAGGCCAAAGGGGAGACTGCCGAGAAGTTCTATGGGCGTCTTATGGTAGTATTTAGAGATCTGGGATTCTCACTGTATAATGAAGCCCATACACATCTTTTTGTGGCAGCTTTGATGTCCGGCCTCAGACCCGAATTGCAAGAGGCAAAATGTCAGTTAGACTTGACGTTGAGAATTCCACTCCGGACAATGCATTGAAAGTAATAAAATGTTTTCAGAAGAATTTAACCTGTTCTGTAGCGGCAGGGAAAAAGAAAAATAAGCCAGCAGCTGCAGCTGTAACAGCTCCAGTACCTCCAATAACAGCAGCCCCCACCATTTTGCCCAGCACGGCTGCGAGTACACAGCTGGTTCCTTATCACTGGAGAACACAGCAAACTCTGCCCCCCCTCAGACTTCAGTTACTGGGAACCCTGCTCCTCAGCCCCTCCCTGCTAATTCCAAGATGATGGTCAGATGGTTCTTATGTTATTTAATCCCTATGTAGATGAATACAGTGAGGAAATCTGTATTTTGCATGCCTTTTCCACAGTTATGCCACAAGGGGCCCAAAACAGTCCCAACCAGTTTGCAAAAAAATATGAGCAGGTGTCTTTTACCATTGTTGCCACTGTTACCCTCCTTAAGTATCTGGCAGCACTGAACTGTCGGGCTTCAGCCTCGGGACTTCAGTTCTGCCTTGGTCAAGTGATATTCTTGGGTCACTGTCTCCTTCAGGGAGCCAGACACCTCACAGAAGAAAGAAAAATAGCTGTCAGCTACCTTCCTTTCCCAAAAGATGAAACTGAACTCCAGCGTTTTCCTATGCACCTATTTTTGTCAGTGGATACCGGATGCATCCCGCATAATGCAACCCCTTTACAATGCCTTGAAAGACGTATAATGAATTACAAGGAAAGATGGCAGTGGTGAGGATTACCTCCAATATGATTGTTCCCAACTTCTGATAGAAGAAACTGACAGTGCTGTTCAATATGTTATTCAGCTTAGTAAAAATCTTACTAACACCCATGTTCTAGTTTTCTTTTCTTTTCCAGATTCAGCAGAAACAGACACCTGTTATAACCTGAATCCTGGTGATTTGGTAGTCGTGAAGAGGCATGTCAGGAAGCACGAACTAGAACCCTTGTATGACGGTCCCTATCAAGCTCTCCTCATCACCCCTATATCAGTGAAACTAGAAGGAAGACTGACTTGGATTCACGCATCGCACTGCAAGCTGGTTAAACAAGCCAATAGCAAATAAAGGGGACATAATGTTTTGGTTTTTTGCATTTTCCATATTATTATTGGTAGAAGTTAAAGTTAAAGTTAGAAGATATTCAAAGACTCAGAGATCAATACGATAAAGACAATGATCGTAATAAGGACAGTTGGTGGTCAGACACTTTCTCCTTTCTCAATCCAGCCAATTGATTTAAGGGAATTGGGGGCTGGATAGCTGGGATCTTACAAAGCTTGTTGCACATTGCTGCATGTATCCTTGTTGTATATGTGATACTAAAACTTGTTCTTTGGTGTATTTCTGTATGTATTAGGAAATTCTGCACTAAGCCATCTAATGATGATACCAAAGGTGTCGATGCCCCTGCTCTTCTCTGCACCGATCTCAAAAGGCTACTTGATGAAGATGTTGAAGCCAAGCGCATGCCTACCTACAAAAGATCCCCACCACCATCATCAAAAATTGTTATTCGTGAATTGCAGTATACAGGGGGGAAGGGTGCGCCGCAACAGCCATGACTGGTAACACGGCATCAGTCATGTGAAGACCAGTACCCCTCAAGCTGTTAGCGTGGGATAGTACCTCTGATGCTGCATATGTGTTAACAAAATTTATCTAGGGGGGAATGTGAAGGGTTAAAACTAAAATCAAAGCTGAAGTTTCGTTTTATCCATTCTCTGAAGGTTTCGTTTCTTCATTTTTGTTGCTGTAAGATACATTTTTGTAATTGGCATGGGCTGTCATAAAGCCAAACTGTTCTCATCAGGTGCAAAGATAAGGGGCTCGGGGGGTGTATTGCTCTGAATATGCCATTATACTATTTTCTACGCTATTTAGGTACGGACATATATGCAGTTCCGGTTTTCTTGCAATATTATTGGCTTACAAAGTGAAGCATTACCATGATGTTATAGGTAGTTGAGAACCTTGCATAATTAAGCAAAATATTATAAAAGAAGTGACTAAAATAAAGGGGCTTAGTGATCTGCCTTGATCCTCCTGTACAGAGACCCCAGTCTCCGTGTGGTCATTTGAGTTGCTAGCAACATTGTGGAATAATTTGGAAATCACTGGATCAACTGTGAAGGGTTAATTTAGCCCTCCCAAAATAGCTACCTTGACACTCCCATGTCCAAGTAAATAGGCAGCTTACCAGACCTTGCTCTCATCAGGTACTCTGGAGTACAGTTGTTAGAGTTCACTGGGATATGGTTGTAGAGATCTACCAGATCGGGTAACTTTTCTGGCCACAGATTTCTCTCCTCCAAGGGCAATGTCTTCAGTAAATCAATCACTACCTGGTTCATCTTCTCGCACATGCCGTTGGTCTGTGGGTGATAAGGTGTTGTCCGGATCTTCTTACACCCATATAAGTTGCAAAATTCATGGAACACTTCTGCCTCGAAAGCTGGACCTTGATCTGTCAGCACCCTCTCAGGATAACCATGTGGTCTGCAGAAGTGCTGCTGGAATGCTCTGGCTGCGGTCCTGGCCATTAGATCTTTGACAGGCACAACCACCAGGAATCTTGAATAGTGGTCCACTATGGTAAGGGCATAGAGGTAGCCTGACCGTCTTGGAACCAACTTCACATGGTCCAGGGCTACCAACTCCAGTGGCTGTTTGGTGATGATTGGCTGTAGGGGAGCTCTCTGGCTGTCTCGATCCTATCTGTGTAGGTTACATTGTCCACACTCCCAGCACCACCTCTCAATGGCTTTTCTCATGCCAGTCCAGTAGAACCTCTCTCTTAGCAAGGTTTCTAACTTCTTCCACCCGAAGTGTGCAGCTCCATTGTGGTATGCTTCCAGGACCATTGATGCATCTCTCTTCGGGACCACCACCTGCCAGACCAGTTCATGTGTGCGGGCATTGATACTCCTCTGACACAGCTTCCCCTCAGATATGAACAGCCGACCTTTCTCTTTCCACAACTGCTGGGTTTCTTCAGGAGCATTCGAATCTGGGCGTGATTCAGCTTGTAGCAGTAGCTCTTTCACCAGGTGGACTGCAGGGTCATTATCTTGCGCTTCTGCCCAGTCATGATGGGGCAATGGGTTCAGAGTGACTTCCTTCAAGCCAGAACGCTTGTTTCTCACTCCCTGAGCACGTTGGGCCGCAAGTGGCCAGTGAAAGCGAGGCAACTCTATCTCTTCGAGAGCCTCAGGGTCTTCTCCTGCATCTGGCAGATTAGGCATTCTGGACAGCGCATCATCATTGGCATTCTTGTGCCCTGCCCAGTACTTGATGGTAAAATCATAATTGGATAACCGAGCCATCCATCACTGCTCCAGTGCTCCTAGCTTGGCAGTGTCCAAGTGGGTCAACGGATTGTTGTCCGTAAAGATTGTAAATTTGGCTGAAGCTAGGTAATGCTTGAACCTTTCAGTGACAGCCCAGACTATGGCAAGGAACTCCAGCTTGAAAGAACTGTAATTATCAGGGTTCCTCTCAGTGGGATGCAGCTTCCTGCTGGCGTAGGAGATCACTCTCTCTTTTCCATTCTGTACTTGCAACAGTACTGCTCCTAATCCCACGTTGCAGGCATCTGTGTACAGCAAAAAGGGTCTGTCATAATCTGGGTAGGCCAGAACTTCATCACCTGTGAGAGCCATCTTCAATCTGGTGAAAGACCTCTCCAACTCTTCAGTCCATTCAAATGTGGAATTCTTCTGCTTGCCTTTCTTGGACTGCCCCACCAGAAGGTTTGGCATCGGGGAGGCTATTTCAGTAAAGCCTTTGATGAATCTCCGGTAATAACCTACCAGTCCCAGGAATTGGCGTACTTCATGGAGGTTGTTGGGCTTCGTCCAGTCCCGGATGACTGTGACCTTGTCAGGATCTGGTGACACACCTTCTGCACTGACCACGTGACCGAGGTAATGTACCTTAGGCTTCAGGAGATGGCATTTTGAAAGCTTCACTTTCAGGCCAAAATTGGACAAAGCTTCAAACACTTCAGCCAGGTGTTGCAGATGCTCTTCATAGGTTTTGGAGAAAACGATGACATCATCCAGGTACAACAGGACTGTTTCAAAGTTCATGTGTCCCAGGCAGCACTCCATCAGCCGTTGAAACGTCCCTGGAGCAGTGCAGAGTCCAAATGGCATATAATTGAACTCACAGAGACCCATTGGAGTGGTAAATGCGGTTTTCTCCTTGTCTGCCTCTGCCACGGGAACCTGCCAATACCCACTGGTGAGATCCAAGGTGGAAAAGTAGTTAGCAGTTTTAAGTGCAGCTAATGACTCTTCAATTCTAGGTAATGGGTAGGCATCTTTATGTGTGATACTGTTAATTTTCCTGTAATCAACACACATTCTCATAGTACCATCCTTTTTCTTTACAAACACTATTGGGGCTGCCCATGGGCTACAACTGTCCCTAATGACCCCAGCTTCCTTCATCTCTTTCAACATACTCTTAGCACACTGATACTGTGTTGGGGGTATAGGTCTGTACCTCTCCTTTATGGGTGGATGGTCTCCAGTGGGGATATGATGTTGCACCCCTTTTGCCTGCCCAAAATCTAGTGGGTGTTTGCTGAATACCCGCTCATACTCTTGCGTCACTCTATAAACCCCATTTCTCTGGTATGAAGGTGTAGAGTCAGTTCCCACCTGCAGTTGCTGGCACCACTCTTCTAGCTGCTTCACAGGGCCATTGTCCTCCACCGGATCGGATGAGACCAAAGGCTCTGCTGCCTGCAATGAGTTGTTATTAACAGTGAGCAGCTTAGCAACTGTGGCGTACCGAGGTATTGTGGCTTCCTCCTCCCCACAATTCAAAAGGCGTACAGGTACTCTCCCCTTTCGTACATCAACCACCCCTCTGGCTGTCAGGACAGTGGGCCTGCTATCTGAATATACTGGCTCTACCAATGCCTGGTAATCCTGCCCTCTGAGACCTATAGCTGCCCGACACCATATCAACATTTCACTCCTGGGGGGTATTACAATGGGGAAGGCATCACTCACTCTGACGCTGCCAATCACTCCGCCAGAGAGTTATACCTGTTGCCTTTGCATCAGGGCTCGGATCTCCTTCTGCAGGACTCTTTGTTCACCGGAACCAGCAGTCTTAGCCACCTGTTGCAACAAGACAATAACCTCGGACAGACAGTTTTCAATTACATTTGTACCAAGAGTCATCATGGGATTACATTCACGTCGATCAATATCAACAATTATCAGTCCTTGTGATTTTAGCTCTACCCGCCCCACTTTAACAGTAATTTCCTTGCATCCAATCTGTGGCAAGGTATGACCATTACTATCAACTACTGTTAGTTCATCAGTTGGGACACGGGTGAGTTCAGAATCAGCCCAGTACCTCTTGTACCAAATGTACGGCATAGTGGTCACCTGGGAGCCAGTGTCCAGCAAAGCGTTCATGGGGATGCCGTCAATCACCACAGGGAGGACCGGTCTCCCTCCCACATACTTGGCTCTCCAGTTCCTTGGGCCTGGTGATCCTACTCCTGGGGATTGGCCCTCTGCCCCCAGGGGTTGCTCGTTTAAAGGACAGTACCTTGCAAGATGACCTGCCTTGTAGCAGCAGCGACAGATGGGACGTCCGTCCTGGTCGTAGCGATCGTTGCTCCTTCCTCGAAGTGGCGGAGCTCTCCTCCTCCGGAGCCACGGGACATCCTCTGGACTGGAAGCGAGCTGGATCTTTTCCTTGGAGGACACCTGAAGGGACTGCATGGTTTTGGTGAGTGCAGCCATTCCTTTGGTCATCTCCTTGACTTGAAGACGCAGCTCCTCTGTAGGGTCTTTATCCAGGGTCTGTGCATCAGCCTCCACAGGAATGGAAGGAAAGGATGTAGCTTCCTAATGGTAAGTGATCGCTGGGCGCCTCAGAGGCGCTGGACTGCTGTCAGTTGGTTCCTGCAGTACCCGGATAGCCATGTCCTTAAACTCAGCAAAGTTCAAATCAGGGTTTTGCAGGGTAATGATGCGTAACTGTCCTCTCTAGGTGCTGGACAGGAGTCCTTTGATGAACTGCTCCTTCAACAATTTGTCTTCTTCTTTGACACTGTCAGAGTCAACTTGCTTAACTGCTCGCAGCACCTCCTGCAGGTTGAGAGCATAGTCCCTGATACTGTCCTGCGCCCTCTGTTTACAGGCAAAGAACCGCATCTTGATTTCAGCTGCAGTGCGAGTGTCAAAAGTGCTTCTCAGCTTGGCCTGGATCTTTGCAACAGTGTCCTTATCAGCGTCCTGCCAGGCTTTCACTTTTCTCAGGACTGCACCCGTTAGCTGTCCAATCAGAATATTCACTTTCTGGTCTTCAGACAGAGGGTAAACTTTAAACAAGCTGCAGTGCACAGTCCTTCTTTAAATTCACTCAGGGTATGTGACTCACCCGAGTACTGTGGTAGCCAAGCTGCTCCCGGTATGTAGGGCATGGACAGCGGCATTATGGGGACCGGTGCGGCAGGCGCTCCTCCTCCTGGCGGTGCTGCAGGGTTGGCGGCGGCGGCCGCCGCTGCATTGCCACTCGGATCGGGCATTCCCCTTCCCCCCTAGTTAACGTTAGCTAGGGCCCGGGGGTTGCGTGAGCTCTCCGGCGGCCGCTTCACAGGCCCGACACTCCAGACAGTAGGCCTCAGTTCCTCCCCCTCTTGCGCGCTGTCCTCTCTTCCCACGCGGCACTTCTCTTCTTCGTGCTCTGCGGCAGGCTCCGCCCACGAAGGCCGCCCCTCTTTCTTCGCGCGTGCCAAGCAGCGCGGCAATGGCGGTTTCAAGGTGCCAAATTCACACAGTTCACAATCACAGTCTATGGCACACAGGACCCGGGGATACCGGGCTCCGTAATCCTGTTCGTGACGCCAAAATTGGGTCGCCCTCCCAGTGCTGTGGGGTATTCGGTACTGGGCCGGTGTCAGGGGGATGTGTCACAGCAGCGATGACCCGGTCCGTGGCCCTGGGCGCCCAAGTAATGGGGAGATGTAGTTATTGGTAGAATAGTTCGTGACGCCACCCATGGTGTTTGGCAAATGTGGTGTTAGGCCAACGCTGCATACAGATCCGCTGGGACTGATGGTATGTGCAGCTTAGATGGTAAAGCTCCCCACAGGTGGAGCTGTAGTCCCAGGGCAGTGTAGATGTAGCTGGCACGGGAATGTAGCAGTGCCGAAAGCGTAGGGAACAGACAAAACACAGCAGTTGTAGTTTCTGTACCTTTACTGATTATGTGCAGTCCAGGGTCCTGATTACAGAGGGTATTGGAGCAGGTTAGCCTGGAAGCAGATCAGGATTCTCTCTCAGCAGATGGGCTGTGCAGTCTCCATCCTAGCGCTTGTAGTGTGAAGCACTCCAGTACTTAGTTACTCTGAAATGCCTCTCTTCAGATGTTCCTAGAACTATACTTGTATGACAGACAGCTGTAGCCTCTCTCGGGGACTCCTCTCCTGAGTCCTGGCTCTCTATCCAATTGCTGTTGTGTCCCAAGTCTTTGCTGGGAGCAGGGCATTTACAGCCTCCTACTCCTCTGGTATTTGTGGCAGGACCGTTAGTATCCGTACCACCGTGGAGCCCAGGCTCCAATCTTTGCACTTTAGCGGTGAGGGAGCTCTCCTCCCGGAGCTCAACCTCCATCCCGCTCCACACATCTGCACACGTGGACCTCCTCACACAATCTGACTACTCCTTCCTCCTGACCCTCAGAGAGCACTCTGCTCCTCCATCCTGGTTCAGAGCTCCCCCTGCTGGCCTGGAGTGGAACTGTGTTGCATGCATTAGGTTAACTGCTGGAGAGACCCATCACTGCTTCCAAGCCTGGCATTACCCTCCCCTGGAGGAAGGCAAAGCCAGTGTGGCGACCATGCCCCTGAGGCTCAGTCACCACAGAGGTACTGTACCTTTTCCTAAGGTGTAGTGCCCCACCAACTAGGTAAGTTGGGAACTCCTTTCCACACTCCAACACCTGCATCCCACACACAGGATAGTTCAGTAGGTCCACATAGCAGCTTCAGGCTGGGGGTAGCAGAGCACCCTTCGTGGAACCCTGCTTCGTAACACGAGATGTGCTAGGAGGTGGGTGGAGTTAGTATAAAAGAGGGGGAAAGTTTAGAATTACAGGTCAGTCTGACGGGAGGTCAGGTGAGAAGAGTTCAGTTCTGAAGTTAGTTTTGAGTTCAGTTTGAGTTTAGTTTAGAAAGAGTGCTGCAGCTTCCTCAGTGATCTGAGCCAGCTGGCACGGGAGAGAGAAGACGTAGACCTGCCACCTAAGCTTCCATAAGAGAGAGAAGGAACAGCGTGGAACGAAGGAGTAGGAGAACAGAGAGGAGTTGTGGGTTGGTAGAGGAACCCTGCCTATAGGTTCTCAGCGTAAGGCCGGGGCCAGGTCCCCGAGGTTGTATGGACACTTATGGTTCTGCAGCAGACACCGGTGGAGTAGTTGGCTGTAAATGCACTACTCCCATCCAAGACTTGGGACAAAACAGCAAACGATTAGAGAGCCTGGACTCTGAGAGGAGTCCCCGATAGAGGCTACAGCTGTCTGTCATACAAGTAGAGTTCTTAGGAACATCTGACAGGAGGAACTTCAGAGTAACCACGGTACTGGAGCTCTTCACACTAAAGGCACAATAGAGGAGTCGTTCAAGAAAGGCACATGTTGGCGGAGTGTTGGAGAGGAGAACCCTGACTTGCCCGGGAGGTTGATTGAGTCTCTACCCCGGAGGACACGGCACAGAGGCAGGCACCAGTGGGTACCACGAACTGTGAGTAAAGCTTTGAAACTGCAAGTCCTGGTGTCCTACATTCATTCGCCGCTAACACCTTCAGCACCGCTACATCTGGGTACCAGCATCTATACCATTCTGTGCCTCTCCTCATCCATTGCACCCACACTGCCATGGGAGTACAGCTCCACCTGTGGGGAGCTACACCATCTTTGCTGCACCACACCATCAGTCCCAGTGGATCTGCATGCAGCGTTGGCCCAACATCTTATTTGCCAAACACCACTGGTGGCGTCACGAACTATCCATATAAAATATACTATTAACATCACCGCCATTGATATTGGGCGCCCAGGGCCACGGACCGAGTCACTGCTGCTGTGACACATCCCCCTGACACCGACCCGGTACCGGGTACCCCGCTGCCCTGGGTGTGAGGGCGACTCATAATCTCTACTGGGCCTGAGACAATAGTTCAGCATCCTCCAGTCTACAGTGAGATTCAAATTCTCACCAATACTATATACAGCTTCTGCCTTCTCATACACCAGCCAAATTCTGCCTGTCACATTGCGATGTAATCTCTACTGGGCCTGAGACAATAGTTCAGCGTCCCCCAATCTACAGTGAGATTCAAATTCTCACCAATACTATATACAGCTTCTGCCTTCTCATACACCAGCCAATTTTTGCCTGTCACATTGCGGTGTAATCTCTACTGGGCTTGAGACAATAGTTCAGCTTTCTCCAATCTACAGTGAGCTTCCAATTCTCACCAATACTATATACAGCTTCTTCTTTCTCATACACCAGCCAAATTCTGCCTGTCACATTGCGATGTAATCTCTACTGGGCCTGAGACAATAGTTCAGCGTCCCCCAATCTACAGTGAGATTCAAATTCTCACCAAAACTATATACAGCTTCTGCCTTCTCATACACCAGCCAATTTCTGCCTGTCACATTGTGGTGTAATCTCTACTGGGCCTGAGACAATAGTTCAGCATCCTCTAATCTACAGTGAGATTCAAATTCTCACCAATACTATATACAGCTTCTGCCTTCTCATACACCAGCCAATTTCTGCCTGTCACATTGTGGTGTAATCTCTACTGGGCCTGAGACAATAGTTCAGCGTCCTCCAATCTACAGTGAGATTCAAATTCTCACCAATACTATATACAGCTTCTGCCTTCTCATACACCAGCCAATTTCTGCCTGTCACATTGCGGTGTAATCTCTACTGGGCCTGAGACAATAGTTCAGCGTCCTCCATTCTACAGTGAGATTCAAATTCTCACCAATACTATATACTGCTTCTGCCTTCTCATACACCAGCCAATTTCTGCCTGTCACATTGCGGTGTAATCTCTACTGGGCCTGAGACAATGGTTCATCATCCTCCAATCTACAGTGAGATTCAAATTCTCACTAATACTATATACAGCTTCTGCCTTCTCATACACCAGCCAATTTCTGCCTGTCACATTGCAGTGTAATCTCTACTGGGCCTGAGACAATAGTTCAGCATCCTCCAATCTACAGTGAGATTCAAATTCTCACCAATATTATATGCAGCTTCTGCCTTCTCATACACCAGCCAATTTCTGCCTGTCACATTGCGGTGTAATCTCTACTGGGCCTGAGACAATAGTTCAGAATCCTCCAATCTAGAGTGAGATTCAAATTCTCACCAATACTATATACAGCTTCAGCCTTCTCATACACCAGCCAATTTCTGCCTGTCACATTGGCGTGTAATCTCTACTGGGCCTGAGACAATGGTTCATCATCCTCCAATCTACAGTGAGATTCAAATTCTCACCAATACTATATACAGCTTCTGCCTTCTCATACACCAGCCAATTTCTGCCTGTCACATTGCGGTGTAATCTCTACTGGGCCTGAGACAATGGTTCATCATCCTCCAATCTACAGTGAGATTCAAATACTCACCAATATTATATGCAGCTTCTGCCTTCTCATACACCAGCCAATTTCTGCCTGTCACATTGCGGTGTAATCTCTACTGGGCCTGAGACAATGGTTCATCATCCTCCAATCTACAGTGAGATTCAAATTCTCACTAATACTATATACAGCTTCTGCCTTCTCATACACCAGCCAATTTCTGCCTGTCACATTGCGGTGTAATCTCTACTGGACCTGAGACAATAGTTCAGCGTCCTCCAATCTACAGTGAGATTCAAATTCTCACCAATACTATGTGGGGAGGAGGACCCCCATATAGTGATTGGGCCGGAACCAAGGGGCTTTGGGAGAGACTCCTTGGTAAAGGACGGCTACAGGTCATCTGGGGAACTGCGTCATCACCACGCGCCACCTTCATCGCTTTCTTCAGGGCTTGTTGCGCCCCAACGGCATCACTTTCTCCAGGGCCTGTTGCGCCCCAATGACATCGCTTTCTTCAGGGCCTGTTGCGCCCCAAGGGCATCGCTTTCTTCAGGGCCTGTTGTGCCCCACCGGCATCGCTTCCTTCAGGTCCTGTTGCTCCCCACCGGTATCGCTTCCTTCAGGGCCTGTTGCGCCCCAACAGCATCGCTTTCGTCAGGGCCTGTTGCGCCCCAACGGCATTGCTTTCGTCAGGGCCTGTTGGGCCCCACCGGCATCGCTTTCTTCAGGGCCTGTTGGGCCCCACCGTCATTGCTTTCTTCAGGGCCTGTTGTGCCCCACCGGCATCGCTTTCTTCAGGGCCTGTTGTGCCCCACCGGCATCGCTTCCTTCAGGGCCTGTTGCTCCCCACTGGTATCACTTCCTTCAGGGCCTGTTGCGCCCCAACAGCATCGCTTTCTTCAGGGCCTGTTGCGCCCCAACGGCATTGCTTTCTTCAGGGCCTGTTGCGCCCCAACGGCATCGCTTTCTTCAGGGCCTGTTGTGCCCCACCGTCATTGCTTTCTTCAGGGCCTGTTGCACCCCACCGTCATCACTTTCTTCAGGGCCTGTTGAGCCCCATTCCTACCCGGGGTAGCGAGACTTCAGGACAGTCGAATCAGCAACCTCTACGCGGCCACGCTCACGAATCCAGCAGTCCCTGGGTGGCTAAGTGACGTTATAATTTGGTTAAGATTGTTGAGTCCCTGCGTGGACTGTTTGTTTTTGTTCTTAATTTTATGTTTGTTCAGCCAAGCCCAGCGGCTAAAGTTAGATAAAAGTTATTTTGCAAACCATCATTCGTCTAATGTCTCGTCACTGCATCCTGCGAACCTGCTCAACCCTACACTTGGCGTAGTCAGCAGGATGCAGTCTCCGAGCGTGGACGGTGGTGGCCCAGGTCAGGGGGAAGTTGTAAACTTCGTAGATAATGAAGACCCCCGTACTAGCATTTCATTGGGGGCCATGCTGAACAACCTGCCTAGATTCTCCGGCTCCAATACTATGCTGTGGAGCTGGACAGAGAGAATGCGGGGGCTCTTTCGGATGCACCCAATGACCCCTGACCTGGAAGCTGAAGTGGCACTCATGGCTCTAGACGGGGAGGTGCGGAGGTCAGTGATGTTGAAACCTCCGGGGAACCGCAACACTTTTGAAAAGGTGTTGCAGATAGTGGAACAGACCCACGGGGATCAAACTAATGTGGGAGAGTTAAGGACCCGTCTGTTTAGTTGGATGCAGGCAGAGGGGGAGACGATTACTCAGTATATGAATGTACTCCAAGAATTGCATACGGCTATTGAAAGAAAAGACGGGGTAGGGGTAGGACCTGTTGACATTACCCTACGTGACCTACTGGTGACTGGACTGTGAGATTCACTGATACAGCAGGCATTACGGGAACAGATCAGAATGAATCCCCAAATAGACTTTTCAGAAGTGGGAAGTCAGGCACGGGTACGGAAGCAAGAGCAGGGGATGGCGGTCCCCGTGGGGAAGGTCCGAGGTGTGGAGGCCTCCTCGAACACATTTGAGGAACCTCAGTGGGTGGAGGAGATGAAGCGAGAATTGAAAAATATTAAAAGCGAGTTGGGTGAAGTAAAGAGAAGAACCGAACCGGAGACTGGACGACCTAGTGTTAATCCCGGTCCCTGGAGGTCACGCTCTCCGTGGGGTGGTCAGTTTATACCGGCCCGGTGTTATGAGTGTGGAGAACCAGGCCACTTCGCCCGAGAGTGTCCGCGGCGTGGGAGATACCCACCCCAGCAGCCCTTAAACTAAAGGGCTCCGGGCTGGGGGGATGCCGCTCGGAGCCGAAAACCACAACTAGGGGTGGTGGAAGTCCCGAAGATTTGGTAGCAAAGTGTCCGGTAGTTTGGGCAGAAGTAGAGCGCCGGGCCGTCCGGTGTCTGGTGGACATGGGGTCCCGGTTGCCGGGGTAGTGTGGGTGCAGGTGACGTTGTGCGGTAAACCCCTTGGCCACAGAGGGGTGGTGCTGACTCAAGGAGAAGCTGATCGACGACACCCCGCCACCCTAGGCAAGAATATTTTAAAAGAGTTTGGTAACCTGTTGCTTAATGATCCCACACAAAGGACACTGAAGCAGTGGGGTTCTCGCACAGCTCAGGGACAGGTATTCCAGCAGCTGGTGCGAGGTGCGCGGGTGCATCGGGACTGCCAGGAGGGTGAGGCTCTGGGCAAGGTCATCGCGTCAGCGGCACCCCTGCTTGTGCTGCCTCCTGGACAGACAGTGGTGACCCTGCCAATTCGGGCCCCGATACCTTTGGAGGGCGTGGAGGTACAGCTGGAGCCGTGTCACTCAGAGCACTTACCTCCTGGCATACTGGTGGCCCGTTCCCTTGCTACGGTGCAAAAAGGAACCGTCCTGGTACGCTGCATTAACCTTGAAGACCGAGATACCATTCTGAAAGCACAGACTGTACTGGCTAAACTAGTAAAGCCTTTAGAAGAAGTGCTGCCCGCTCCTGCGGTTCAATTACAAGTACACCCCGAGGATCCTTGGGAGGTAACAATATGAACCCTACAGGCCCACGAAGTCTCGACACAAGAGAAGGGCCGAAATATCTTGGCGCAGATGCGGGCCGAGCTTTCTGGACTAACTGCAGCACAACTTTCACAAGTAAAAGCATTGCTGGGACAGTACCATGAAGTATTTGCTAGCCATGAGGACGACTTTGGGTGTACCACCGCCATCACTCATGAGATCCCCACAGCAGGAGCGGCCACTATCCAAGAACGATATCGACAGATTCCGCCACAACTCTATCAAGAGGTGAAAACTTTGCTGGCTCAAATGCTGCAAAAAGGGGTGATACGGGAAAGTCAAAGCCCCTGGGCGGCCCCCATCGTGTTGGTCCGGAAGAAAGATGGTACACTACGATTCTGTGTGGATTATCGTAAACTGAATGCTTGCACTATTAAAGACTCATACCCACTGCCCCGCATAGAAGAATCTCTGTCTGCATTGGGCAAGGCAACATATTTTTCGACCCTGCACTTGGCCAGTGGGTACTGGCAGGTGCCCATGTCAGAAGAGGACAGAGCTAAGACGGCATTCATAATGCCCATGGGACTGTTTGAGTTTAATCGGATGCCATTCGGGCTGGCCAACGCCCCCGGGACCTTTCAGCGATTGATGGAGCGATGTCTAGGGGATCTTAATTTTGAGGCCACGTTGATCCACCTGGACGACATCATTGTCTATGCCGCCTCCTTCGAGGACCACCTGAAGCGGTTGGGACAGGTACTCAGCCGGCTGCAAAAGTACGGGTTGAAGATGAAGCCTCAGAAATGCCACCTATTTCGCTCTCAGATTGAGTATCTGGGTCATGTCGTTTCGGCAGAGGGTGTGAGGCCATCCCAGGAGAAGATTGCTGCTATCCAGGAATGGCCTACCCCCGAGACGGTGAAAGACATGCAGGCTTTTCTGGGGTTAGCTGGATATTACCGTCGTTTCGTAAAGAATTTTGCATGTTGAGCTCGAGCCCTTCATGACCTGCTGAAGGGGGTTCCCGCTGGAGCCAATGGGCGAAAAATCCTGTGGCAACACCCTCAGGAAGAGGCCTTCCGAGATCTCAAGGCTGCACTCTCGGATGCCCCAGTGTTGGCTTATGCGGATTTCTCTCAGCCGTTCATCCTGCACACTGACGGGAGTCTTCACGGGCTGTGGGCTGTGTTGTCACAGGTTCAGGATGGCCGGGAGAGGGTGATCGAATATGGGAGCCATTCACTCCATGACTCTGAGCGTAACCCTGACAATTACAGCTCTTTTAAGCTCGAGCTCCTCGCAGTGGTGTGGGCTATCACAGAGAGATTTGCAGAGTACCTAGCGGGCTCCGAGGTGGTAGTGCGAACTGACAACAACCCACTGGCTCATTTGGAAAATGCCAAGTTGGGGGCTTTGGAGCAGCGATGGGTGGGCCGAATGGCGAAGTACAATTACAAGATTATTTACAAAAGAGGGGCCGAGAATGTTCATGCAGATGCTCTCTCTCCAGGATTTGACATACAACTCCTGGACAGAATCGAGACGAAGAATTAGAAGGAGAGGAAATACCGTTCGCTCTTACCGCTGCCGTGCTCACTAATGTTGATGCAAAAGTATCTTCCCCAGAGGCCCACGGGGGCATCCTGGAACAATCTCAGGATGAGTGGATGCAACAGCAACAAGAAGATGAAGAAGTTGGATTTCTCCGGACATGGGTCGCCGCTGGTCAATTACCCACTGATACTCAATGACAAACTTTGACCCAAGGCCTGTCGCTAATGCTGCGACAATGGGAGAGACTGATTATCCGAAAGGGACTACTGTACCGTAAAATCACTTCGCAAACAACCTCAACGACTGTTTGGCAGGTGGTTACGCCCGGAGCGCAACTACACGAACTGGCTCGAGAGGCTCATGAAAAAGGGGCCCACTTTGGAGTCAAAAAGACTTTGCAATGGTTACAACAGAAAGTTTATCACCCACGCTTGTCGGCTGTTCTGGACAAAGTTTGCCGTACCTGCCGCTTATGTGAATTGGCCAAACCGCCTGCTCAGAGGGCCGCAACACAGACGATTGTGACTTCAGCACCCCTTGAGCTCCTGACTGTGGATTACCTGAACATTGGTCCCACATTCCAGGGATACGAACACTGCCTCGTCATGGTGGATCATTTCACCACGTTCGCTGTGGTCACCCCTACTCGAGACCAGACCGCGGAGTCGGCTGCCTCCGCAATTTGCAGAAACTTTATACAAGTGTACGGCTGTCCTCAACGTATACATTCCGACCAGGGAGCATGTTTTTTGGGGAAAGTTATGGAGGAACTACATCATCTTTATGGGATTGCCAAATCCCGGACCACACCATATCACCCGCAAGCGAATGGGGCTTGTGAGCGATTTAATCAGACATTGATTCAAATGCTACGCACTCTGGAGAGTGACAAGAAAACTCGTTGGCCTGAATATGTTTCTGAATTAGTATGGGTTAATAATCGGGTACATCGAGTGACGGGCTATACTCCTTATTTCTTGCTGTTTGGGAGAGAGGGTAAAGGGATCACGGAGGTAGAGTTGGACCCTGAAGAGCCTCGGCCCTGGACCGGAGTGTCGTCTTGTGTCCGAAATCATCGCCACAGGCTGCAAACTCTTCACTGAATCGTACATACCAAACTTCAAAACTGGGAACACCCAGGGAAGAATACAACCTCCCCTCCCCATCTCCAAAGCGGGGATCGTGTGCTTGTACTAGATCAACGCCCCCAGAATAAACTGGAGTCACGTTGGGAAGAGAGTCCTTATCGGGTACTACGCCTTATCCATCCAGAAGGACCTGTGTAAGAAATACAGCCCGAGCAGGATGAAACACTGCCCACGTGCATTGTGCATCGTAATATGTTACGCCCGTGTATTTCCACTGACCAAAAACAACTGGAACCCGTCCCCTTGACATCCGAACCGGAGTCCATATGCTAGGACTCGGACGACGAGGATTTCCCTCCAGTCTCCAAGGGCCCTCCACCCAATAATGAGCCAGTTGACACAATTAACCCACTTGCACCATGCAGCCCACCGACGTCCACCACCCCAGAAGATTCCACCCCAGTCGAACTTAGACGCTCCGAGCGGTCAACAGCCGGCAAACCCCCCGATCGGTATGAACAAGATCAGTTCGTATGGCAACGAATATTGACACCTTTATAGGCCAATCTCAATAGACTAACTCCCTCGCCGGAGGACTGGCGAGCTTACAGGGTGGAGGAATGTGGGGAGGAGGACCCCCTTATAGTGATTGGGCCAGAATCAAGGGGACCGCCATCAGGGTTATTGAAGGAATCACATCAGGAGGATTACAAAGGGAGACATGCGACTGAAGTTGTCAGGGCAACAGGGGGCGGGACTAGGGTAAAAGGAGCAGGGGACGCGCTGCAGTGGCAGTTGGGAGGGAGAGTGAGTGAAGTCAGGACGCAGGGTGACTTGCAGGAGCACTGAGAGGAGCCTGTGAGGAGAAAGCTGCTGATTTACCGACAAGAGACGTGAGAGACTGTTCCGAGAGACTGCTCCCCGCCCCCGTTCTGAGAGAATCATCCCTGCTGCCCCCCGCCTTGGTGAGAGAGGAACTTTACCTCAGGTTGTGGCCGTGACTACCCACAACCAGGCCACAGAGGCCTGGGCACTTCCCCCAGCCTTCCCCCATCACGCCGACCCGGCCGTCACCGGCCTGAAGATACGCCACCTCGTCACAGGCAAGATAAAAGGCCCGCTACCCCGGCTTTGGGAGAGACTCCTTGATAAAGGACGGCTACAGGTCATCTGGGAAACTGAGTCATCACCGCGCGCCACCTTCATCGCTTTCTTCAGGGCATTTTGCGCCCCAACAGCATCGCTTTCTCCACGGCCTGTTGCGCCCCAACGGCATCGCTTCCTTCAGGGCCTGTTGCGCCCCACCGGCATCGCTTCCTTCAGGGCCTGTTGCGCCCCAACGGCATCGCTTTCTTCAGGGCCTGTTGCGCCCCAACGGCATCGCTTTCTTCAGGGCCTGCTGTGCCCCACCGTCATCGCTTTCTTCAGGGCCTGTTGAGCCCCATTCCTACCCGGGGTAGCGAGACTTCAGGACAGCCGAATCAGCAACCTCTACGCGGCCACGCTCACGAAACCAGCAGTCCCTGGAAGACTAAGTGGCGTTATAATTTGGTTAAGATTGTTGAGTCCCTGCGTGGACTGTTTGTTTTTGTTCTTAATTTTATGTTTGTTCAGCCAAGCCCAGCGGCTAAAGTTAGATAAAAGTTATTTCGCAAACCATCATTCGTCTAGTGTCTCGTCACTGCATCCTGCGAACCTGCTCAACCCTACAACTATATGCAGCTTCTGCCTTCTCATACACCAGCCAATTGCTGCCTGTCACATTGCGGTGTAATCTCTACTGGGCCTGAGACAATAGTTCAGCATCCTCCAATCTACAGTGAGATTCAAATTCTCACCAATACTATATACAGCTTCTGTCTTCTCATACACCAGCCAATTTCTGCCTGTCACATTGCGGTGTAATCTCTACTGGGCCTGAGACAATAGTTCAGCATCCTCCAATCTACAGTGAGATTCAAATTCTCACCAATACTATATACAGCTTCTGCCTTCTCATACACCAGCCAATTTCTGCCTGTCACATTGCGGTGTAATCTCTACTGGGCCTGAGACAATAGTTCAGTGTCCTCCAATCTACAGTGAGATTCAAATTCTCACCAATACTATATGCAGCTTCTGCCTTCTCATACACCAGCCAATTTCTGCCTGTCACATTGCGGTGTAATCTCTACTGGGCCTGAGAAAATAGTTCAGCTTCCTCCAATCTACAGTGAGATTCAAATTCTCACCAATACTATATACAGCTTCTGCCTTCTCATACACCAGCCAATTTCTGCCTATCATATTGCGGTGTAATCTCTACTCTGCCTGAGACAATAGTTCAGCATCCTCCAATCTACAGTGAGATTCAAATTCTCACCAATACTATATACAGCTTCTGCCTTCTCATACACCCGCCAATTTCTGCCTGTCACATTGCGGTATAATCTCTACTGGGCCTGAGACAATAGTTCAGCATCCTCCAATCTACAGTGAGATTCAAATTCTCACCAATACTATATACAGCTTCTGCCTTCTCATACACCAGCCAATTTCTGCCTGTCACATTGCGGTATAATCTCTACTGGGCTTGAGACAATAGTTCAGCATCCTCCAATCTACAGTGAGATTCAAATTCTCACCAATACAATATACAGCTTCTGCCTTCTCCTACAGCAGCCAATTTCTGCCTGTCACATTGCGGTGTAATCTCTACTGGGCCTGAGACAATAGTTCAGTATCCTCCAATCTACAGTGAGATTCAAATTCTCACCAATACTATATACAGCTTCTGCCTTCTCATACACCAGCCAATTTCTGCCTATCACATTGCGGTGTAATCTCTACTGGGCCTGAGACAATAGTTCAGCATCCTCCAATCTACAGTGAGATTCAAATTCTCACCAATACTATATACAGCTTCTGCCTTCTCATACACCCGCCAATTTCTGCCTGTCACATTGCGGTGTAATCTCTACTGGGCCTGAGACAATAGTTCAGCGTCCTCCAATCTACAGAGAGATTCAAATTCTCACCAATACTATATACAGCTTCTGCCTTCTCATACACCCGCCAATTTCTGCCTGTCACATTGCGGTGTAATCTCTACTGGGCCTGAGACAATAGTTCGGCATCCTCCAATCTACAGTGAGATTCAAATTCTCACCAATACTATATACAGCTTCTGCCTTCTCATATACCAGCCAATTTCTGTCTGTCACTGTTACGTCCGTTTGCAAGTCTGGGCTGCAGAAAGACAGCGCCCCGAGTAGCACCGACACCCTTTACCCCTATACAGGGATCTGGATTTACTGCAGAGCCCAGGAAGCGCTGTCTGAACAGGAGCAGAGTGCCAGAGCAGAACGGTCGCAATAGAAAAGCTGTGAGGGAGCCAAAAATGAAGTCGGAAACCAGGCGAGCAGTGGAGGTACAGAAACAGCAGGCAGAGGCAGAGTCGAGAGTCCAGGCAGAGGTCACAAACTGGGAGAGTAGCGGAGGTACAAAATCGTCATTCAGTAAAGGGGGGTCAGGAATCCAGGCCAAGGTCAGCGTCAGTAATCTGGAGAAATGCAAGGTATAAAAACGGCAGGCAATAGAGTAGTCAGAAATTCAGGCTGGGGTCAGAGTTAATGATAGGCAATCACAAAGTAACACGTAGGGGAACCAAGAATATATCCGGCGGCTTGCAAGACAAGTCCCAAAGTATTTGAGGGATCAGGTCATCCCTCACAGGCTCCCAGACTGCTGATGTCATCAGAACCGCCCCCAGGACCTGACCCGATGATGATGCACAAACCCCTTCATGACAGACAGCGGAGCGGAGTCTGCGTCCACTAGACGCCTGCGCAGGAACCCTTGCACTATTGCTGCCATCCCTCGGGCGCGAACCACGGCGCCTCCCGATGGCCGAGGCGGGAACAGCAGGCCCTGAGCTCGACGGCGCCTCCTGGTGGTCGAGGCCCGGACCGCAGCCCCCGAGCCCACGGGCAGCGTGACCGTCCATCGCCTCCTCGTGGCTGAGGGCGGAACAGCAGGCCCCGAGTCTTATGGCGATGTGACAGTACCCCCTTCTCCAAGAGGGGCCTCCGGACCCTCAAAACCCGGTTTATCAGGATGAAGGAGATGAAATTTCCTAATTAATGCCTTGGCATGGACGTTCCTCACAGGAACCCAGGATCTCTCGTCCGGGCCATAGCCCCTCCAGTGTACCAGATACTGTAATGAGCCCCTCAGAAGGTGGGAGTCAAGGATACCCTGGACTTCATACTCCAAGGTACCCCCGACCGAAACAGGAGGAGGAGGGGACTGGACAGGGTGAACTGGTGAGCGATACAGTTTGAGAAGGGATTTGTGGAACACGTTAGGTAATTTAAATGACTGCGGAAGTTTCAAACGGAAGGCTACCGGGTTAACCACTTCTATAATTTCGTATGGGCCGATAAATCTGGGACCCAGTTTGGCAGATGGTACTTTAAGTTTGATGTTTTTAGTAGAAGCCAAACCTTGTCCCCAACCCCCAAGTGTGGCCCCTTGGATCGTCGTTTGTTTGCAGCTGAAGCCTGTCTAACCTGAGCCCCTTTCAAATTCGCATTTACTTCAGACCATATTGTTTTCAAGCGATGTATGTTTTTCTCCACCCCAGGGAGCTCAGACATCCTAGCCGAGAATGACCCAAAGCGTGGATGCAATCCAAGGTTACAAAAAAAAAGGGGTAGTTTTAATGGAGTCCTGGTAGCGATTATTTAAGGCAAACTCAGCCAATGGCAGATGTTCCACCCAATCGGACTGGTGTCCTGACACGTAACAACGGAGGTATTGCTCCAGAGCTTGATTAGTATGTTCGGTTTGCCCATTGTTTTCGGGGTGGTAGGCCGAGGAGAAGGATAACTCAACACCGATGCGTTTACAGAACGCCCTCCAGAATTTCGAGATGAACTGGGTACCTCTGTCAGACACAATATTTGACGGAACACCATGAAGACGTATAATGTGCACAAGGAACAATTTGCTCAAGGTTTCGGAGTTAGGTAACCCAGACAGGGGAATAAAATGGCACTGTTTGCTGAACCTGTCTACCACCACCCAGATACATGTTTTCCCATCTGAGGGCGGCAGGTCTGTAATGAAGTCCATGGAGATGTGGGTCCATAGACTCTCAGGGGTGGGCAAGGACTGAAGCCAGCCAGCAGGGCGATTATGGGGGGTTTGGCGCGGGCACAGACTTCACATGCTGAAACATAGTTCTTACAGTCCTTGACCACCAAAAGTTCCTAGTTACCAACCTGGTGGTATTATTGAGTCCAGGATGGCCTGCCAGAACAGAGTCATGTGACTCCTTAAGAACTTGAAGGCGAAAGGTATTCGGAACGAACAATTTTTTGGGGGGTGTAGTGTCCGGAGCTCGTTCTGGAGACCTACGGATCTCCTCCAGAAGGTCTAAGGAAACTCCCGACACGACGATCCCATTGGCTAATATCGGAATGGGTTCACAGTCTTCGGTTTGTGTGGGGCAAAAGCTGCGAGAGAGGGCATCGGCCCTCACATTTTTTGTACCAGGGCGAAAGGTGATTAAAAAAATCAAACCTTGAAAAGAACAAGGTCCACCTGGAATTCTGTCTTTTAGCTGACTCCAGGTAGGTCAGGTTTTTGTGGTCAGTAATGACGGTGACCTTGTGTTTGGCGCCTTCGAGAAAGTGACGCCATTCCTCGAAGGCCCATTTTATTGCTAGTAATTCCCGATTACCAATATCATAGTTCTTCTCTGTGGCAGAGAACTTTCAGGAAAAAAAAGCACATGGGCGCAGCTGAGTGAGGGCTGCAGTGCCTTACGATAGCACTGCTCCCACTCCGACTTCGGAGGCATCCACCTCCACAATAAATGGGCGGTCTAAGTCAGGTTGTACTAAAACTGGGTTGGCCACAAAGCACTCCTTTAACGTAGAAAATGCTTGAATTGCCTCAGGATTCCAATTGGTCACGTCCGCCCCTTTCCGGGTTAGATCCGTGAGTGGCTTGGCAATCTCTGAGAAACCCCTGATAAACTTACGGCAGTGCTTTCAGCGATTTGGGTTGCACCCAAGCCTTAATAGGTTGGATCTTGGCAGGATCCATGTGGAACCCTCTGCCTGAGACCATGTACCTCAAAAATTGCACCTCCTCAGCAAAAAAGACACATTTCTCCAATTTAGCAAACAAGGAGTTCTCTCGCAGTCTCTGCAGTACCGAACGGATGTGTTGAGCATGTGTCACAGGGTCGGTAGAGTAAATTAAAATGTCATCCAAGTACACAACGACATACACACCACAGATGTCCCTGAAAATATCGTTGACAAAGTGCTGAAACACTGCAGGAGCATTACTGAGTCCGAACGGCATTACCAGGTACTCAAAGTGACCATGAGGTGTATTAAACGCTGTCTTCCACTCATCTCCGTCTCTTATGCGGATTAGATTGTATGCCCCCCGGAGGTCAAGTTTAGTAAACCAACGGGCTCCCATTAGCTGATTAAAAAGATCAGGGATGAGTGGAAGCGGGTACTGGTTCTTTATAGTGATTGCGTTTAATTCTCGGTAGTCAATGCAGGGTCTGAGACCACCATCTTTCTTCTCTACAAAGAAGAACCCAGCTCCAACTGGTGAAATAGATGGTCTAATGAACCCCTTTTTTAAGCTATCCGCTATGTTCTCATTCATGGCCTGACGCTCTGGACCAGAGAGATTAAATATTCTCCCTTTTGGAAGATGGGCATCTGGAATTAGGTCTATAGGACAATCATACTCTCTGTGGGGTGGTAGTTTCTCAGATTCTATAACGGAAAAGACATCTCCATAATCCCTGAGAGCAAACTGTATGAAGGGGTTTTTTTTTTAGCTTGGCTTGATTTACTGCTACGGATATGCAATTATCCTGGCATTGCGAACTCCAGCGCACCACATCACCCAGGTGCCAGTCAATGACAGGGTTGTGTTGACGTAGCCACGGCATCCCCAAAATGACTGCAGAAGATAGATTGTCCAACACAAAAAAGGAAATAAGCTCAGTATGTAGTGCTACTACTGACATAGCAATCTTAGCAGTAACAAATTTAACCCCCTCCTGAATAATGGACGTGCAGTTAATAGCCGTGGTTTTAATTGGAATGTTAAGTTTCAGTAGTGGGACACCAAGTTTTTTAGCAGCAAAAGAGTCCATAAAATTCCCTTCAGACCCGCTATCGACATAGGCTTTTAAACACAGAGAATCCTGACCAAAATACAAAGAAATAGGTAGTAAAACTTTGGCCGCATCAGCGGGCGGTACCTGAGCCTCTGCGCAACCATAGCCAGGGCTGCTCAGAGGCTGATGTTCCCGGGGTACGGATCTCTGACGTTCAGCTTTGTCCCTGGAGTCTCCTAACTGCAGCATGCTCGAGCAGGAAGGTGAGACTGATCCTTCAGACTGTATACTGGGGCTTGGTAACAGGTGTTTTAGGCCAACAATCAGCTCAGGCAAGAGAGGAAAGAAAAAAAAATTCAGAGAAACTGTCTTTATATATGTGTGATATATACATATATATATACATATATATATATATATATATATATACACACACAAGAGACAGTTTTATTTTTTGGGCCGGATATAATGTTACGTCCGTCTGCAAGTCTGGGCTGCAGAAAGACAGCAACCCGAGTAGCACCGACACCCTTTACCCCTATACAGGGATCTGGATTTACTGCAGAGCCCAGCAAGCGCTGTCTGAACAGGAGCAGAGTGCCAGAGCAGAACGGTCGCAATAGAAAAGCAGTGAGGGAGCCAAAAATGAAGTCAGAAACCAGGCGCGCAGTGGAGGTACAGAAACGGCAGGCAGAGGCAGAGTCGAGAGTCCAGGCAGAGGTCACAAACCGGGAGAGTAGCGGAGGTACAAAATCGTCAGGCAGTAGAGGGGGGTCAGGAATCCAGGCCAAGGTCAGCGTCAGTAATCGGGAGAAATGCAAGGTACAAAAACGGCAGGCAATAGAGTAGTCAGAAATTCAGGCTAGGGTCAAAGTTAACGATAGGCAATCATAAAGTAACACGTAGGGGAACCAAGAATATATCCGGTGGCTTGCAAGACCAGTCCCAAAGTATTTGAGGGATCAGGTCATCCCTCACAGGCTCCCAGACTGCTGATGTCATCAGAACCGCCCCCAGGACCAGACCCGATGATGATGCACACACCCCTTCATGACAGACAGCGGAGCGGAGTCTGCGTCCACTAGACGCCTGCGCAGGAACCCTTTCACTGTTGCTGCCATCCCTCGGGCGCGAACCACGGCGCCTCCCGATGGCCGAGGCGGGAACAGCAGGCCCTGAGCTCGACAGCGATGTGTCAATCCGGCGCCTCCTGGTGGTCGAGACCCGGACCGCAGCCCCCGAGCCCACAGGCAGCGTGACCGTCCGTCGCCTCCTCGTGGCTGAGGGCGGAACAGCAGGCCCCAAGTCTGATGGCAATGTGACAGTCACATTGCGGTGTAATCTCTACTGGGCCCGAGACAATAGTTCAGCATCCTCCAATCTACAGTGAGATTCAAATTCTCACCAATACTATATACAGCTTCTGCCTTCTCATACACCAGCCAATTTCTGCCTGTCACATTGCGTTGTAATCTCTACTGGGCCTGAGACAATAGTCCAGCATCCTCCAATCTATAGTGAGATTCAAATTCACACCAATACTATAT
Source organism: Dendrobates tinctorius (assembly GCF_039654945.1). Classification (NCBI taxonomy): domain Eukaryota; kingdom Metazoa; phylum Chordata; class Amphibia; order Anura; family Dendrobatidae; genus Dendrobates; species Dendrobates tinctorius. The sequence goes on along the minus strand of NW_027361701.1, from coordinate 7,001,581 downwards.
ACAGCTTCTGCCTTCTCTTACAACAGCCAATTTCTGCCTCTCACATTGCGGTGTAATCTCTACTGGGCCTTAGACAATAGTTCAGTATCCTCCAATCTACAGTGAGATTCAAATTCTCACCAATACTATATACAGCTTCTGCCTTCTCATACACCAGCCAATTTCTACCTGTCACATTGGCGTGTAATCTCTACTGAGCCTGAGACAATGGTTCATAATCCTCCAATCTACAGTGAGATTCAAATTCTCACCAATACTATATACAGCTTCTGCCTTCTCATACACCAGCCAATTTCTGCCTGTCACATTGCGGTGTAATCTCTACTGGGCCTGAGACAATAGTTCAGCATCCTCAAATCTACAGTGAGATTCAAATTCTCACCAATACTATATACAGTTTCTGCCTTCTCATACTCCAGCCAATTTCTGCCTGTCACATTGCGGTGTAATCTCTACTGGGCCTGAGACAATAGTTCGGCATCCTCCAATCTACAGTGAGATTCAAATTCTCACCAATACTATATACAGCTTCTGCCTTCTCATACACCAGCCAATTTCTGCCTGTCACATTGCAGTGTAATCTCTACTGGGCCTGAGACAATAGTTCAGCATCCTCCAATCTACAGTGAGATTCAAATTCTCACCAATACTATATACAGCTTCTGCCTTCTCATACACCAGCCAATTTCTGCCTGTCACATTGCGTTGTAATCTCTACTGGTCCTGAGACAATAGTCCAGCATCCTCCAATCTACAGTGAGATTCAAATTCACACCAATACTATATACAGCTTCTGCCTTCTCATACACCAGCCAATTTCTGCCTGTCACATTGCGGTGTAATCTCTACTGGGCCTGAGACAATAGTTCAGCATCCTCCATTCTACAGTGAGATTCAAATTCTCACCAATACTACAGTTGTGGCCAAAAGTATTGACACCCCTCCAATTTTGTCAGATAATACTCAGTTTCTTCCTGAAAATGATTGCAAATACAAATTCTTTGGTATTATTATCTTCATTTAATTTGTCTTAAATGAAAAAACACAAAAATAATTTTCCTAAAGCCAAATTGGATATAAATCCACACCAAACATAAAAAAGAGGGTGGACAAAAGTATTGGCACTGTTCGAAAAATCATGTGATGCTTCTCTAATTTGTGTAATTAACAGCACCTGTAACTTACCTGTGGCACCTGACAGGTGTTGGCAACAACTAAATCACACTTGCAGCCAGTTGACATGGATTAAAGTTGACTCAACCTCTGTCCTGTGTCCTTGTGTGTACCACATTGAGCATGGAGAAAAGAAAGAAGACCAAAGAACTGTCTGAGGACTTGAGAAACCAAATTATGAGGAAGCATGAGCAATCTCAAGGCTACAAGTCCATCTCCAAAGACCTGAATGTTACTGTGTCTACCGTGTGCAGTGTCATCAAGAAGTTTAAAGCCCATGGCACTGTGGCTAACCTCCCTAGATGTGGATGGAAAAGAAAAATTGACAAGAGATTTCAATGCAAGATTGTGCGGATGTTGGATAAAGAACCTCGACTAACATCCAAACAAGTTCAAGCTGCCCTGCAGTCCGAGGGTACAACAGTGTCAACCCGTACTATCTGTCGGCGTCTGAATGAGAAGGGACTGTATGGTAGGAGACCCAGGAAGACCCCACTTCTTACCCCGAGACATAAAAAAGCCAGGCTGGAGTTTGCCAAAACTTACCTGAAAAAGCCTAAAACATTTTGGAAGAATGTTCTCTGGTCGGATGAGACAAAAGTAGAGCTTTTTGGGCAAAGGCATCAACATAGAGTTTACAGGAGAAAAAAAGAGGCATTCAAAGAAAAAAACACGGTCCCTACAGTCAAACATGGAGGAGGTTACCTGATGTTTTGGGGTTGCTTTGCTGCATCTGGCACTGGACTGCTTGACCATGTGCATGGCATTATGAAGTCTGAAGACTACCAACAAATTTTGCAGCATAATGTAGGGCCCAGTGTGAGAAACCTGGGTTTCCCTTAGAGGTCATGGGACTTCCAGCAGGACAATGACCCAAAACACACTTCAAAAAGCACTAGAAAATGGTTTGAGAGAAAGCACTGGAGACTTCTAAGGTGGCCAGCAATGAGTCCAGACCTGAATCCTATAGAACACCTGTGGAGAGATCTAAAAGTGGCAGTTTGGAGAAGGCACCCTTCTAATATCAGGGACCTGGAGCAGTTTGCCAAAGAAGAATGGTCTAAAATTCCAGCAGAGCATTGTAAGAAACTCATTGATGGTTACCGGAAGCCGTTGGTCGCTGTTATTTTGGCTAAAGGTTGTGCAACCAAGTATTAGGCTGAGGGTGCCAATACTTTTGTCTGGCCCATTTTGGAGTTTTGTCTGAAATGATCAATGTTTTGCTTTTTGCTTCATTCTCTTTTGTGTTTTTTCATTTAAGACAAATTAAATGAAGAAAATAATACCAAAGAATTTGCAATCATTTTCAGGAAGAAACTGAGTATTATCTGACAAAATAGCAGGGGTGTCAATACTTTTGGCCACAACTGTATATACAGCTTCTGCGTTCTCATACACCAGCCAATTTCTGCCTGTCACTTTGCGGTGTAATCTCTACTGGGCCTGAGACAATAGTTCAGCATCCTCCAATCTACAGTGAGATTCAAATTCTCACCAATACTATATACAGCTTCTGCCTTCTCATACACCAGCCAATTTCTACCTGTCACATTGCGGTGTAATCTCTACTGGGCCTGAGACAATAGTTCAGCATCCTCCAATCTACAGTGAGATTCAAATTCTCACCAATACTATATACATCTTCTGCCTTCTCATACACCAGCCAATTTCTGCCTGTCACATTGCGGTGTAATCTCTACTGGGCCTGAGACAATAGTTCAGCATCCTCCAATCTACAGTGAGATTCAAATTCTCACCAATACTATATACAGCTTCTGCCTTCTCATACACCAACCAATTTCTGACTGTCACATTGTGGTGTAATCTCTACTGGGCCTGAGACAATAGTTCAGCATCCTCCAATCTACAGTGAGATTCAAATTCTCACCAATACTATATACAGCTTCTGTCTTCTCATACACCAGCCAATTTCTGCCTGTCACATTGCGGTGTAATCTCTACTGGGCCTGAGACAATAGTTCAGCGTCCTCCAATCTACAGCGAGATTCAAATGCTCACCAATACTCTATAGACCCTTTACCTTATTTTACAGTACCATATAGCTGTTGTTATTTTGGGTGCCTTTTTTAAAAAAATGAAGAAGTATGGTGGAAGAGGCCGTGGAAGTGGGCAGGGGTTGCCAGCTGTTCCTGATGGTGGTGTTGGTGGTGGTGCTTCTGCTGGTTGTGGCAAAAGCACAATAGCACCTAAGGCAGGAGGTGGTGAGCCGGCGTCATTGTCTGGCTCCACAAGGCCTTGTAGGCTCCCTTTTCTGGGAGTAGGTAAACCGCTTTTAAAGCCCGAGCTTCAGGAACAAGTTTTGCTTCCATTGCTGACACAGCCTCCAGCTCTATCGCCTCCTCTTCTGAAGTTTCAAAAAATAAAAGCACTGTGACGTCAGTGGAGGCTCCTGGTCAGGAACAACACCTTTCCTTGTGTCCTTCACCCCTACCAAAAGTGAAGGATGCGGCAGGCCACACTGCAGATTACTCCATGGAGCTCTTTTCTCATACCATGCCGGGGTTATCAAGTCAAATCGTGAATTTCCCAGTCCAAGATGAATCTGACATGGGGTGCACTGATGCACAGCCACTGCTAGATTTATCTGCTGGTACATTCACTTAGAGCATTACATTGTCCTCGCAGTGTACTGAGCCAGAATCTGACCCTGATGAAGCTCAGGTGCCCCTTCCCGCATACTATACCACCATACACGGTGACACAGAGGAAGGTGCACATGACATTGAAGAGGAGGTGATGGATGACCCAGTTGTTGACCCAGATTGGCATCCATTGGGGGAAGAGGATGCCGCTGGCAATAGCTCAGAAGAGGAGGAGGAGCATACGCAGCAGGCATCGACATCGCAACAGCTGTTATCTGGCAGGCCCGGAGCAGTCCAAAACGGGTTACATAAACCAAAAGAGTTGCAGGACAGCTTGGCCAGACAGTCAAAATAGCACAGCGTGCAAGGCCTCAAAATGTCTTCCATAGTAGGAAGAGTGCAGTGTGGCACTTTTTGAACAAAATCCTAATGATCAGGCAAAGGTTATCTGTAAGAAGTGCGCAGAGACCTTTAGCCGAGGGAAAAATCTGAGAAATTTGAATACCAGTTGCATGCTTAGACATTTAACCACCATGCACTTGCAAGCGTGGACAGACTACCAAACCTCACGCACCACATGTGCAACTGCTCCCAAAGAAGGTAGTCAACAACGCTGCATTGTTTCCCCCACTGTAAGCCCACCGGTTAGCACACAACCAGCAGCAAATGTTGAGGTGTCGTCGCAAGGCCAAAGCAGTCAGGGAATCACAATGTTATATCAATGAAAGACTGAATCTAGGCCATCAGAAAGAACACCAACTCCATCACCATCATCAACTCTCTCTCAGTCCGCCATGTCCACCGCTAGTTCCACCATATGCAGCTCTTAAGTCCAGCTCACCTTACCAGAGACTATGAGTAGGACAAGAAAGTACTCATCCTCTCATCCGTGTACACTGGGTTTGAATGCCCACATTGCCAAACTAATCTCGTTAGAGATGATGCCCTACCGGTTGGTTGAAAGTGCAGCTTTCCGCGAACTCATGGCCTACGCAGTACCACGCTATGACCTACCCAGTCGCCACTTCTTTTCTCGCAAAGTCATCCCAGCCCTCCACCTTCATGTGAAAGATCAAGCAATCAGTGAGTGGAAAGGTGCACCTCACAACTGATGCATGGTCCAGTAGGCATGGCCAGAGCCGTTACGTGTCCATCACTGCGCACTGGGTTAATGTGGTGGATGCAGGGTCCGCAGGGGACAGCGGTGGTGGGACAGTGCTGCCTAGCCCACGGTATAGGAAACAGTTGGCTGTAGGCGTTCGACCCTCCTCCTCCTCCTCCAGAAGCGAAAGCTCGTCCACAGAGCGCAGTCGGACGAGCACTCCATCCGCAGCTGCCAGTGTTGCACACGAGGTGTCCCCCTATCGATCAGCTACTGGAAAGAGTCAGCAGACTGTGTTGCAGATGATGTGATTGGGTGACAGACACACCGCCGAGGTACTGGCCGACTACTTTCAGTGACAAACTGAGTCATGGCTGGGCAGTCTACATCTTGAGGCAGGCAAGGTAGTTAGTGATAATGACCGGAAATTTGTGGCAGCCATAGCCCTTTCAAAACTCAGACACATACCTTGCTTGGCTCACACCTTGAACCTGGTGGTGCAGTGCTTCCTCAATAATTATCCAGAGTTAACAGGCCTGCTTCTTAAGGTTCGAAGACTGTGCTCGCACATCCGCCGGTCGCCGATACACTCAAGTCGTATGCGGAAGCTGCAGCGATTACTCCACCTTCTCAAGCACCGCCAAATTATCGATGTTGCAACAAGGTGGAACTCCACCCTGCACATGGTTGAGCGGCTGTGCGAACAGAGGCAGGCCATAATGCATTTGTGGGATCATACAAGGGCAGGCACTTTGAGGGCAGACATGGAGTTGACAGGTGTGCAGTGGTCGAAGCTGAAAGACCTCTGTAAAGTCCTTCAGTGTTTTGAGGAATGCACACGGCTGGTAAGCGCAGACAATGTCATCATAAGCATGAGCATTCCACTTATGCGTCTGCTCTTGCAAATGTTGACGCACATTAAGGAGCAGGCGTCTGCAGCTGAGGAGGAAGAGGAGGAGGGAAGCCTTGATGACAGTCAGCCATTGTCTGGTCAAGGAAGTCTCGTGGACGAGGTGGAGGAAGAAGAGGAGGAGGAGGTTGATGATGGGGATGATTATTTAGGGGAGGAGTATGCTTCTCGTGGGGCTAGAGAAAATGTTTTCATGGCAAGATCTGGTACAAGGTTTGTGCGTGACTGGAGGGATGTGGATTTGCCAGAAAGTGCTCCTCCACCCAGCACTCGCAGTGCATCATTGACACCGGGAACATTGGCCCACATGTCAGATTATGCCTTGCAGATCCTAAAAAGGGACCCCCGCATTGCCAAAATGATGAACGATGATGACTACTGGTTGGCTAGCATCCTGGATCCACGCTATAAAGGCAAATTCCAAAACATAATGCCACAGGAGAACCTTGACCTAATATTGGCTAACAAACAAGCAACTCTGGTAAACCGGTTGGTTGAGGCATTCCCAGCACACAGCAGCGGTGGTGGTTCTCACACAAGCCGTAGGGGCCGGGGACAGCTTGGAAGAGGTGTTCGCGGTGCACACAGCAGAAGTGGCGTTGGAGACAGGGATTTCATGACCAAGTTGTGGACTGATTTTTCAAGTCCCCCTCACACGACTGGTAATATTGCAGCGATTGAAAGTGACAGGAGACAGCAGTTGTCAACTATGGTTACAAACTACTTCTCGTCCCATATCGATGTTCTCCCTCACAGGTCATTCCCATTTGACTATTGGGCCGCTAAACTGGACACTTGGCCAGAATTGGCACAATATGCCTTACAGGAGCTCGCTTGCCCAGCTGCAAGTGTGCTATCGGAAAGAGACTTTAGTGCAGCTGGATCAATTCCTGACAAAAAAAAGGACCCATCTGTCGACCGAAAATGTGGATGATCTAACCTTCATTAAAATGAACCATGCATGGGTTTCCAAGGATTTTGTCCCACCTTACCCTGATGACACATAGGTTGCCAGAAAAATGGCTTGCTTTTGTCCTCCTCTTCCTCGGACTTGACCAATTTCGCCTTTAGCAGCAGCTGAATGTCATCAACATATGCCATTTTGTAAACCTCCCTAACTGGGCTGCCTCCCCCCCATGGCCGGGGTCACCACCTAGCGCACGCAACCGTGCGAGTGCCGTTGCCCTGGAAAGGTGGGTAGGCTGACTCTTGGGCGCGGGCACTGGCACAGGGTCCCTCATAGTGCAATCAAGTGTCTCTGACGGTGGGGGTGCACTGTACTATGAGAGGCCCAGTGCCAGTACAGATGCCCATGAGTGTGCCCCCCTTGCTTGGGCAGAGCCACAGCATTTGCAATGTTTACCTCTCCCTGCTCCTCCGCTGTGTAGTCTGGGCTGTCAAATCCTTCACTGGGACTGCCACTACAAATTTGTTAAACTGATAAATCATGGTTAAGACGTAGCTATTAGAGTTGAGCGACTTTTGGTTTTTTAGGGTCGCGTTTCGTTTCGTGAAACCCGACTTTTCCAAAAGTCGGGTCGAGCAAGATCGTCCGATTATATGGAAAAGTCGGGGTCGTCCCAAAACACGAAACCCAATGTAAGTCAATGGGGAATAAAAGTCGGCAGTGAGAGGAGGACAGGAAACACACCTACAGTGCCCATTTGAATGCCAAAAGCATCAATTCTTCTTACTTAAGCTTGTCAACCTTAATTAACTTCATAATACAAGTTACGCACTGAAAAATGGGGGTTATTTGGCTAAAGTTGTGGGGGGGGGAGGGCTGGCTGCAGGTTTTCATGTGCCCTGGGCGAAAGAGCGCCCCTTTAACACATACCACAACTCATCATGCTCCGATACGGCAGAGAAATAGCGGTATAGTACAATGAAAAATACTTCACTTTTTACATCTCATGACGAGGCCCATCTATTTCTCCATACAGAATCATTGGTCCCATATAATGTTTGAAACAGTATATGATGAGCTCCACATAATGCTACAGTATATGTTGGTCCCCATGGATGAAGCTCCACTGTCTTATGGGCCCAAATAATGCTCCAAACATAATGGGCCCCATTTCTAATGCTCTAGTGTATAATGGGCCCTGTAAATGCTGCTCCAGTGTCTGATGTCCACCTTTGGAATGTTCCAGTGTATGGTGGGCCCCATCTATCATTCTCCAGAGTATAGTGCTCCCCAAAATTGCTGTCCCAACATTGAAAACAATCAAATAAGTCTCCTCGCTAGGGAATCCCTGTACTTGTCTGGACAGGTGCTGTAGCTTGCTTAACAGCTCGCCAGCCGTTCTCACGCCCAGTATGGATTACACGTGATTGCACAAAGGTGAGAAAGGGTACCGTATCCCCAGATAACATGTATGGATAGCGTACACATTCAAAATATATGTCTCAGGAGGCAGACTCAGACGGTGTTAGGCCCAGTATGGATTGCACGTGATTGCACAAAGGTTAGAAAGGGTACCGTATCCCCGGATAACATGTATGGATAGCGTACACATTCAAAATATATGTCTATACAGCATGAGGCAGGCTCAGACGGTGTTAGGCCCAGTATGGATTGCACGTGATTGCACAAAGGTTAGAAAGGGTACCGTATCCCTGGATAACATGTATGGATAGCGTACACATTCAAAATATATGTCTCAGGAGGCAGGCTCAGACGGTGTTAGGCCCAGTATGGATTGCACGTGATTGCACAAAGGTTAGAAAGGGTACCGTATCCCCGGATAACATGTATGGATAGCGTACACATTCAAAATATATGTCAATACAGCATGAGGCAGGCTCAGACGGTGTTAGGCCCAGTATGGATTGCACGTGATTGCACAAAGGTTAGAAAGGGTACCGTATCCCTGGATAACATGTATGGATAGCGTACATATTCAAAATATATGTCTCAGGAGGCAGGCTCAGACGGTGTTAGGCCCAGTATGGATTGCACGTGATTGCACAAAGGTTAGAAAGGGTACCATATCCCCAGATAACATGTATGGATAGCGTACACATTCAAAATATATGTCTCAGGAGGCAGGCTCAGACGGTGTCAGGCACAGTATGGATTTGACGGCACAGATTACACAGCGGAGGAGCAGGGAGATGTAAAGATTGCAAATGCTGGGGCCCTGCCCAAGCAAGGGGCGCCCACTCGTGGGCGTCGGTACTGGCACTGGGCCCCTCATAGTACAGCGGTGTGTCTGACGGCGGGTGTGCACCACCACCGTCAGAGACACTTGATTGCACTATGAGGGACCCTGTGCCAGTGCCCGCGCCCAAGAGTCGGCCTACCCACCTGTCCAGGGCAACGACACTCGCACGGTGTCGTGCGGTAGGTGGTGACCCCGGCCATGGGGGGGGAGGCAGCACAGTTAGGGAGTTTTAGAAAGTGGCATATGTTGATGTTGGACATTCAGCTGATGCAAAAGGCGAAATAGGTGAAGTACCAGGAAGAGGTGGACCAAAGCAAGCCATTTTTCTGTCACCCTATGTGTCATCAGGGGAAGGTGGGACAAAATCCTTGGAAACCCATGCGTGGTTCATTTTAATGAAGGTTAGATCATCCACATTTTGGGTTGACAGACGGGTCCTTTTTTCTGTCAGGATTGATCCAGCTGCACTGAAGACTCTTTCCGATAGCACACTTGCAGCTGGGCAAGCGAGCTCCTGTAAGGCATATTGGGCCAATTCAGGCCAGGTGTCCAGTTTAGTGGCCCAATAGTCAAAGGGGAATGACCTGTGTGGGAGAACATCGATATGGGAGGAAAAGTAGTTTGTTACCATAGTTGACAACTGCTGTCTCCTGTCACTTTCCATCGATGCAGTATTACCAGTTGTGTGAGCGGTATTTGAAAAATCAGTCCACAACATTGTCATGAAACCCCTGTCTCCAACGCCACTTCTGCTGTGTGCACCACGAACACCTCTGCCAAGCTGCCCCCGGCCCGTACGGCTCGTGTGAGAACCATCACCGCTGCTGTGTGCTGGGAATGCCTCAAGCAACCGATTTACCAGAGTTGCTTGTTTATTAGCCAATATTAGGTCAAGGTTCTCCTGTGGCATGATGTTTTGTAATTTGCCTTTATAGCGTGGATCCAGGATGCTGGCCAACCAGTAGTCGTCATCGTTCATCATTTTGGCAATGCGGGGGTCCCTTTTTAGGATCCGCAAGGCATAATCTGACATGTGGGCCAATGTTCCCGGTGTCAATGATGCACTGCGAGTGCTGGGTGGAGGAGCACTTTCTGGCAAATCCACATCCCTCCAGTCACGCACAAACCCTGTACCAGACCTTGCCACGCCAACATTTTCACTTGCCCCACGAGATGCATCCTCCTCCCCTAAGTAATCATCCCCATCATCCTCCTCCTCCTCCTCTTCTTCCTCCACCTCGTCCAGGAGAGGTCCCTGAGCAGACAATGGCTGAATGTCATCAAGGATTCCCTCCTCTTCTTCCTCCTCATCAACATTGGCTGCAGACGCCTGCTCCTTAAGGTGCGTCAAAGTTTGCATGAGCAGACGCATAAGTGGGATGCTCATGCTTAGGATGGCGTCGTCTGCGCTTACCAGCCGTGTGCATTCCTCAAAACACTGAAGGTCTTTACAAAGGTCTTTCAGCTTCGACCACTGCACACCTGTCAACTCCATGTCTGCTCTCAAAGTGCCTGGCCGTGTATCCTCCCACAAATGCATTATGGCCTGCCTCTGCTCGCACAGCCGCTCCACCATGTGCAGGGTGGAGTTCCACCTTGTTGCAATGTCGATAATGAGGCGGTGGTTGGGAAGGTGGAGCAATCGCTGCAGCTTCTGCATACGAACGGAGTGTACAGGCGACCGGCGGATGTGCGCGCACAGTCTTCGCACCTTCTGGAGCAGGGCTGTTAACTCCGGATAATTTTTGAGGAAGCACTGCACCACCAGGTTCAAGGTGTGAGCCAAGCAAGGTATGTGGCTGAGTTTTGAAAGGGCTATGGCTGCCACAAAATTACGGCCGTTATCACTAACTACCTTGCCTGCCTCAATATGTACACTGCCCAGCCATGACTCAGTTTGTCGCTTCAAGTACTCGGCCAGCACCTCGGCGGTGTGTCTGTCGCCCAAACACATCATCTGCAACACAGCCTGCTGACGCTTTCCACTAGCTGCTCGATAGGGGGACACCTCGTGTGCAACAGTGGCAGCTGCAGATGGAGTGCTCGTACAACTGCCCTCTGTGGACGAGCTTTCGCTTCTGGAGGAGGAGGAGGAGGGTCGAACGCCTACAGCCAACTGTTTCCTATACCGTGGGCTAGGCAGCACTGTCCCACCACCGCTGTCCCCTGTGGACCCTGCATCCACCACATTAACCCAGTGCGCAGAGATGGACACGTAACGGCCCTGGCCATGCCGACTGGACCATGCATCAGTTGTGAGGTGCACCTTTCCGCTCACTGACTGCTTGAGTGCATGGACAATGCGGTCTTTCACATGATGGTGGAGGGCTGGGATGGCTTTGCGAGAGAAGAAGTGGCGACTGGGTAGGTCATAGCGTGGTACTGCATAGGCCATGAGTTCGCAGAAAGCTGTGCTTTCCACCAACCGAAAGGGCATCATCTCAAACGAGATTAGTTTGGCAATGTGGGCGTTCAAACCCAGTGTACGCGGATGAGAGACTGAGTACTTTCTTGACCTACTCATAGTGTCTGGGAGGGTGAGCTGGACTTGAGAGCTGCATATGGTGGAAGTAGCGGTGGACAGGGCGGACTGAGAGAGGGTTGATGATGGTGATGGAGTTGGTGTTCTTTCTGATGGCCTAGAATCAGTCTTTCGTTGATATAACAGTGGGATTCCCTGACTGCTGTGGTCTTGCAACGACACCTCAACATTTGCTGCTGTGCTAACCGGTGGGCTTACAGTGGGGGAAACAATGTAGCGTTGCTGACTACCTTCGTTGTGATCAGTTGCACATGTGGCACTTGAGGTTTGGTGTTGTGTCCACGCTTGCAAGTGCATGCTGGTTAAATGTCTAAGCATGCAACTGGTATTCAAATTTTTCAGATTTTTCCCTCGGCTAAAGGTCTTTGCGCACTTCTTACAGATAACCTTGGCCTGATCATGAGGATTTTGTTCAAAAAAGTGCCACACTGCACTCTTCCTACTTTGGCAGACATTTTGCGGCCTAGCACGCTGTGATCTTTTGACCCTCTGGACAAGCTGTCCAGCAACTCTTTTGATGTTTGGAACCTGTCTTTGGAGTGCTCCGGGCCTGCCAGATAACAGCTGTTGCGATGTCGATGTCTGCTGTGGATGCTCCTCATCTGAGCTATTGGAAGCAGCACCCTCTTCCCCCAATGGATGCCAATCTGGGTCTACAACTGGGTCATCCATCACCTCCTCTTCTATGTCATGTGCACCTTCCTCTGTGTCACCGTGTATGGTGGTATAGTGTGCGGGAAGGGGCACCTGAGTCTCATCAGGGTCAGAATCTGGCTCTGTACACTGCGAGGACAATGTAGTGCTCTGAGTGAATGTACCAGCAGAATCATCCATCAGCGGCTGTGCATCAGTGCACTCCATGTCAGATTCATCTTGGCCTGGGTAATTCACCATTTCACATGATAATCCAGGCATGGTATGTGAAAACAGCTCCATGGAGTAATCAGTAGTATGGCCTGCGTCATCCTTCAATCTTGGTTGGGGTGAAGGACACAAGGAAAGGTGTGGTTCATGAACATGAGCCTCCAATGACGACTCAGTGCTTTTACTTTTTACAACTGAAGAAGAGGAGGCGATAGAGCTGGAGGCTGAGTCAGCAATGTAAGACAAAACTTTTTCCTGATGCTCTGGCTTTAAAAGCGGTTTGCCAACTCCTAGAAAACTAAGCGTTCGAGGCCTTATGTAGCCAGACGATGACGCAGGCTCAACACCTCCTGCATTCGGTCCTATTTTGCTCTTGCCACTACCATCAGATCCACCACCAACACCATCATTATCAGCTGCCAACCCCCGCCCAATTCCACGGCCTCTTCCACCAGCCTTCCTCATTTTTGGTAGAAATGTAGACAAAATCCAACAAACTATATAGTATGTAAAACAAGGTACAAGGTGTCTATAGGACAGGGGAGATTTTGAATTTCTGCACACACTTTTGGACACTGGACACGTTTGGATTGTGTGAGGCCCACTGATATCTGAGCGCTATGTGACAGGCTTGATTGCACAGCTGTGACCTAAGTGACTAGAGGATAAGTGAGATTTTGAATTTCTGCACACACTTTTGGACACTGGACACTTTTGGATTGTGTGAGGCCCACTGATATCTGAGCGCTATGTGACAGGCTTGATGGCACAGCTGTGACCTAAGTGACTAGAGGATACGTGAGATTTTGAATTTCTGCACACACTTTTGGACACTGGACACTTTTGGATTGTGTGAGGCCCACTGATATCTGAGCGCTATGTGACAGGCTTGATGGCACAGCTGTGACCTAAGTGACTAGAGGATAAGTGAGATTTTGAATTTCTGCACACACTTTTGGACACTGGACACTTTTGGATTGTGTGAGGCCCACTGATATCTGAGCGCTATGTGACAGGCTTGATGGCACAGCTGTGACCTAAGTGACTAGAGGATAAGTGAGATTTTGAATTTCTGCACACACTTGTGGACAGTGGACACTTTCGGATTGTGTGAGGCCCACTGATATCTGAGCGCTATGTGACAGGCTCGATGGCACAGCTGTGACAAAAGTGACTAGAGGATAAGGGAGATTTTGAATTTCTGCACACACTTGTGGACAGTGGACACTTTTGGATTGTGTGAGGCCCACTGATATCTGAGCGCTATGTGACAGGCTCGATGGCACAGCTGTGACAAAAGTGACTAGAGGATAAGGGAGATTTTGAATTTCTGCACACACTTGTGGACAGTGGACACTTTTGGATTGTGTGAGGCCCACTGATATCTGAGCGCTATGTGACAGGCTCGATGGCACAGCTGTGACAAAAGTGACTAGAGGATAAGTGAGATTTTGAATCTCTGCTCACACTTTTGGACACTGGACACTTTTGGATTGTGTGAGGCCCACTGATATCTGAGCGCTCTGTGACAGGCTTGATGGCACAGCTGTGACCTAAGTGACTAGAGGATAAGTGAGATTTTGAATCTCTGCACACACTTTTGGACACTGGACACTTTTGGATTGTGTGAGGCCCACTGATATCTGAGCGCTATGTGACAGGCTTTATGGCACAGCTGTGACCTAAGTGACTAGAGGATAAGTGAGATTTTGAATTTCTGCACACACTTTTGGACACTGGACACTTTTGGATTGTGTGAGGCCCACTGATATCTGAGCGCTATGTGACAGGCTTGATGGCACAGCTGTGACCTAAGTGACTAGAGGATAAGTGAGATTTTGAATCTCTGCACACACTTTTGGACACTGGACACTTTTGGATTGTGTGAGGCCCACTGATATCTGAGCGCTATGTGACAGGCTTGATGGCACAGCTGTGACCTAAGTGACTAGAGGATAAGTGAGATTTTGAATTTCTGCACACACTTTTGGACACTGGACACTTTTGGATTGTGTGAGGCCCACTAATATCTGAGCGCTATGTGACAGGCTTGATGGCACAGCCGTGACCTAAGTGACTAGAGGATAAGTGAGATTTTGAATTTCTGCACACACTTTTGGACACTGGACACTTTTGGATTGTGTGAGGCCCACTGATATCTGAGCGCTATGTGACAGGCTTGATGGCACAGCTGTGACCTAAGTGACTAGAGGATAAGTGAGATTTTGAATTTCTGCACACACTTGTGGACAGTGGACACTTTTGGATTGTGTGAGGCCCACTGATATCTGAGCGCTATGTGACAGGCTTGATGGCACAGCTGTGACCTAAGTGACTAGAGGATAAGTGAGATTTTGAATCTCTGCACACACTTTTGGACACTGGACACTTTTGGATTGTGTGAGGCCCACTGATATCTGAGCGCTATGTGACAGGCTCGATGGCACAGCTGTGACAAAAGTGACTAGAGGATAAGGGAGATTTTGAATTTCTGCACACACTTGTGGACAGTGGACACTTTTGGATTGTGTGAGGCCCACTGATATCTGAGCGCTATGTGACAGGCTCGATGGCACAGCTGTGACAAAAGTGACTAGAGGATAAGGGAGATTTTGAATTTCTGCACACACTTGTGGACAGTGGACACTTTTGGATTGTGTGAGGCCCACTGATATCTGAGCGCTATGTGAAAGGCTCGATGGCACAGCTGTGACAAAAGTGACTAGAGGATAAGGGAGATTTTGAATTTCTGCACACACTTGTGGACAGTGGACACTTTTGGATTGTGTGAGGCCCACTGATATCTGTGCGCTATGTGACAGGCTCGATGGCTCAGCTGTGACAAAAGTGACTAGAGGATAAGGGAGATTGGATTGCTTTGAAAAAAGCAGTTTGCGGAGCAGTGGGTAAACAGCAATGCCAGCCTGTCAGGAAGCCTTAAAAGGCATCCCAACAACCAACACCACTGATACACCACTATATAGCCCCCCCTTGCACTGCACACACAGTGACTGGTGTGTTGTGCAGGCCAAATTGCTAGCAGCAGAAGCAGTTTTTTTTTCTTCTCAGCAGGACAAAAAAAAAAATTGGGATTGCTTTTAAAAAAGCAGTTTGCGGAGCAGTGGGTAAACAGCAATGCCAGCCTGTCAGGAAGCCTTAAAAGGCAGCCCAACAACCAACACCACTGATACACCACTATATAGCCTCCCCTTGCACTGCACACACAGTGACTGGTGTGTTGTGCAGGCCAAATCGCTAGCAGCAGAAGCAGTTTTTTTGTCTTCTTCCCTGCCTAACGCTCTCCCTACAGAATCAGCAGCAACCTCTCCCTATACTAAGATCGGCAGAAGTAAGATGGCGGTCGGCGTGCACGCCCTTTTATACCCCCTGTGACGCCCACCAAAGCAAGCCAATCACTTGCATGCCCTTCTGAAAGATGGTGGTGACCCGTGCCTATGTCATCACGTTGCCCACAGTGCCCGTGGATCCTGATTGCCTGAAAAAGAGCGCAAAACAAACTTTTGAAACGCGACTTTGGCGCGTAAGTCGCCGACCTCGTGGCCGACCTCATCCTAGGGTCGGGTTTCGTTTCATGAAACCCGACTTTGCCAAAAGTCGGCGACTTTTGAATTTTTTCGACCCGTTTCGCTCAACTCTAGTAGCTATGCCTTGTCCCGCTGGCCGGGCTCTAGCTTCAGATGATCAATGGCTTCCATTTCTTATGGACATCGACTCACAGTGACATGCAGTGGTGGTTTATCATCAGCTTTCACAGTTTTCCTACTCACAGACGTGTGACATTCCGGCGCACATTTTTAAATGTGCCCTCTCACGCCAATCCCATAGCATCGCCTACGGCCTGTGACTTCTGTCTTTTGGACTCCAAAGTTACGTGACAGATCATGATAGGCAGTGAGCACCATGTTTACATCTCTCCCTGTGATAAAAATTTGATGGAGATGAGTAACGCTGATGGGATCAACGGTACTGCGATACAGCAACACTTTCTTCACAAAGAAATGTTTTCGCTGTCTCCACACACAAATTAATTGAGGGTCAGCATCGCCTCTGAGAATTGTGACGGAAGTTTTTCCCGTGATTCTTAATTCCTAGATTTCTGCAATCACTAGACTTTATGTCAGTAATTGTATGCATCTCATTTCCTATTGCGGAGAGGCTGGACTGTCTTACTGAGACAGAAATATATATGAATATTTAAAAATACCACCAATAGTGTATACTGGTGTACGCGTCAAATACATTTCCTTTTTTCTACTTTTTAGATTGTTGTCTAATCCATACTGAGAACATGGAGATTTTAAATGTTTAAACTATGCTATATATACCTGCTATCCTGTGATAATGTACCCTTTCTCAACTTTGTACTATCTGGTAAAATCCATACTGGGCCTGAGACAGTCTGAGCCTGCCTCCTGATCTATAGACATAGGTTTTTAATGTGTAAACTATGCTATACATACCTGTAATCCGGTGATACGTTACCCTTTCTCACCTTTGTCCAATCACGTCTAATCCATACTGGGCCTGAGACCGTTTGAGCCTGCCTCCTGATCTATAGACATAGGTTTTTAATGTGTAAACTATGCTATACATTCCTGTAATCCAGTGATACGTTTCCCTTTCTCACCTTTGTCCAATCACGTCTAATCCATACTGGGCCTGAGACCGTCTGAGCCTGCCTCCTGATCTATAGACAGGTTTTTAATGTTTAAACTATGCTATATATACCTGCTATCCAGTGATAATGTACCCTTTCTCAACTTTGTACAATCTGGTCAAATCCATACTGGGCCTGAGACTGTCTGAGCCTGCCTCCTGATCTATAGACATAGATTTTTAATGTGTAAACTATGCTATACATACCTGTAATCCAGTGATACGTTTCCCTTTCTCACCTTTGTCCAATCACGTCTAATCCATACTGGGCCTGAGACCATCTGAGCCTGCCTCCTGAGCTATAGACATAGGTTTTTAATGTTTAAACTATGCTATATATACCTGCTATCCAGTGATAATGTACCCTTTCTCAACTTTGTACAATCTGGTCAAATCCATACTGGGCCTGAGACCATCTGAGCCTGCCTCCTGATCTATAGACATAGGTTTTTAATGTGTAAACTACAGTATGCTATACATACCTGTAATCCGGTGATACGTTACCCTTTCTCACCTTTGTCCAATCACGACTAATCCATACTGGGCCTGAGACCGTCTGAGCCTGCCTCCTGATCTATAGACATAGGTTTTTAATGTTTAAACGATGCTATATATACACCTGCTATCCAGTGATAATGTACCCTTTCTCAACTTTGTACTATCTGGTCTAATCCATACTGGGCCTGAGACCGTCTGAGCCTGCCTCCTGATCTATAGACATAGGTTTTTAATGTGTAAACTATGCTATACATACTTGTAATCTGGTGATACGTTACCCTTTATCAACTTTCTACAATATTGTCGAATCCATACTGGGCCTGAGAACGGCTGCCGAGCTGTTAAGCAAGCTACAGCACCTGTGGTTTGGACACGTAATTTTTTCATTTTTTCAGGAATGCCGGTTAGGCCTAATTCCATAATTGCGGTTGACCTGCACTTACTGGGAAATCATCGTTTGCGGGGAATAATTGGAATCCCAGATCCCCATCACTAACGATGTTCAGCGGGTTATCAGCACCTGTAAGCGATAAAAGCTGGTCCTTTCAGTGTAGCGCGCATTCAGCCCCGGACATGTAAGGGCATGATAGACCTGTTATTGCTCGATCTCACGTGCCAGAGCCTCGCGTATCCCTCTAGTAAGCTTGACGCGTACCGCGGGGGCATGCCGGAGTCTCGGCCGTTAACGGAATAAAGCTGAGAAATCGCTAGCACAACTACAAACGGACATACCACACCACACACAGAATCGACAAAGCTTGCAATCCGTCCATCTTTTCTGTAGCGTGTATGGTTGTGGTTTCCCAGGTGGAATCCAATTAAGCTACAGGCGCCACTCCTGGTGGTGCCTTTTTGGACATTCCTTTAAGGTTCAGCTTTGCAATCATACAGCCCCCGGAAACCAAACACTTTGCCTTCATGGACGCTGTTTGGAGGCTCGTGGGAATAACGCTGCCCCATCGGCAGTTGGCATAATTTCTTGGTGGGAAATCCGACGGTATATGATCGTGTTCGATTTCAGAATTTTTTTTTTTTTTGGTTTGTATTTTACATTTTTATTTCAGCCTTTCTGGACTTCATAAGGGCATGACAAGCCTATATCTGTGTCTCCTCCACCTCCTCCTTTTACTCCTCCACCTCTTTTCTAAATGTAGTTGCCCTTTTCCATATGTTATTTTTGTCTTCTGAGCATTTTGTCTGCTTTGGGACACCTTTAAAGGTGTTTTGTAATTGTTTTTTATGTGTTTGTATGTGTTTGTGTTTGACTGCCATTGTTTTCAATGGGGTTCGATGGCGTTCTTCAAGCGTTCGATGAACATTCGGCGAACTTGCCTCCTGTGCGACGAACCAAAACACTAGCGGGGTGGCTCAACACTACTCCTGATATATAGACGTACATTGTTAATGTTTAAACTATGCTATATATACCTGGTATCTGGTGATACTGTACCCTTTCTGCCAGGAAGTTCTCCTCCAATCAACACTCTAAGGCCTCTTTCACACATCAGTTTTTTGCCTTCAGGCGCGATCCGGCTTTTTTTGGAAAAAACGGATCTGGCAAAATGCAATGCCGGATCCGGTTTTTCCCCATTGACTTGCATTATCGCCGGATCGTGCCGGATGGCATTGCGTTTCATCCGTTTTTTGCCGGATCCGGCAACTTGTCTCATTCCGGCGTCTTGAAAAAACGTCTACTGTAACGTTTTTTGTCTCCGGCGAAAAAGCCGGAAGCACCGGATCCGGCGCTTCCAGCTTTTTGCTACAATGAAAGTCTACGGGCGCCGGAATGCGCCGGATCCAGAAAAAGACGGATCCAGCCACCGGATCCGGTTTTTTTAAGTCTGCGCATGCTCAGATCCAATTGGCCAGCCTCCAGGAACAGAGACGGATCCAGCAAAAAAACGGATCCGTTTCTACAGTTCTCCAAAATTTATGCCGGATCCGTTTTTTCTAAAAAAAGCCGGATCATGCCTGACGGCAAAAAACTGATGTGTGAAAGTAGCCTAAGTGTATCATTGACACCTGTAACATTGTCCCACATGTGTGATTATTTCTTGCGGATCTTCTTGTTATATTGTGGTGTGATCCATCCTGAGAGTGAGTGTCTATGGGTTACTCCTGCAATTTAGATGTACATTTAAAAATTACTCCAACACTGTATACAGCTCTACGCTTGTGATACATTAACCATTTACTGCTTGTTATATTCTGGTCTAATCCAAACTGACCAAGTGAGAGTTATTTTCTGACTGTGGAAATAAATACTGAGATTGACAACAATGACACCTACACTGTGTACAGCAGTACTCTTGAGATCCATTACCATTTATTGGCTTTTTAGATTGTGTTGTTATCCAATACTGAGCCTGAGAGTGTCTGTGTGTGCCTCCTCAAATATCTACGGAGATTTAGAATGTTTAAACTATACTATATATACCGGCTATCTGATGATACTGTACACTTTGTCTAATTTTTATATTCTTGTCTAATCCATACTGAGCCTGTGAGCGTCTCTGTGTGACTGATGAAACATATAGGGAGATTGACAATTATCCTTTGACTGAATAGAGCTGTAAGCTACTGATACAGTGCCATATATCTGATGTTATTTTGGGTCTATTTTCTGCAAAATTTTGAAGTTTGGTGTAAGAGGCCGCGGACGTGGGCATGGGGGGGCCAGCTGGTGCTGATGGTGGTGGTGCATCTGCTGGTAGTGGCAAAAGCACAATAGCAGCTAAGGCAGGAGGTGTTGAGCCTGCGTCATGGTCTGGCTCCGGAACGCCTGGAAGGCTACCTTTTCTGGGAGTAGGTTAACTGCTTTTAAAGCCGGATCATGAGGAACTGGTTTTGGCTTAAATTGCCGAAACAGACTCCAGCAAATATGCCCTCCTCTTCTGAAGTTTCAAAAAATGCAAGCACTGAGTTGTCAAGTACTGGCTCCTAGTCAGGAAGAACCCCTTTCCTTGTGTCCTTCACCCCCACCAAAAGTGAATGATGCAGCAGGCCACACTTCACATTAGTCCATGTAGCTCTTTCTATCATACCATGCCTGGGTTATCAAGTCAAATCATGAATTCCCAAGTCCAAGATGAATCTGACATGGAGTGTGGGTGGCCAGCCAGGGCAGTGGGGTTAATCGGTACCGGGCCGGTGTCTCACAGGGATGTGTCCCGGTGGTGGAGACCTATTCCGTGGCCCTGGGCGTCCATGCAAAGGGGTGAATTACGTTTATAGGTGAATGATACGTGATGCCACCAGTGGTTTCTGATTAGATTGACCAGCGCTGCAGTGTCGCTTCTCTGGGACAGATGTTGTGGTGCAGCTAAGATGTAGAAGCCCTGCCCAGGTAGGGCCATAGTCACAGGGCAGATGAAAGAGTTGGTAGATGGTGTGCAGTGCAGGATGTAGCAGAGCCGTGCGCCAGGTGCAGGAGAAAGATGACAGACACAATCGTGCAGTTCCTTTACCTGTACTTGGTAAGTGCCATCCAGGTCCCAGAGTACAGATGGAGAAGGAGTTGGTCAGCCTGGAAGCCAATTTGGAATTCTCTCTCTGCAGATAGGTAGTGTGGCCTCCGTTCTAGCGCTTCTCTGAGGTACTCGCAGTGCTGAGTTCAATGAAGTTCCCCCTGTTGACTCTCTTTTGGAACTTTATTGTATGGCAGGCAGCCATAGCTTTTTCCTTCTGGCTCCCACACGTCGATGCTGGGGCCTCCGAGCCTTAGTTGAGTACAGAGCATTTACAGCTGCTACTTCCTCCGGTTTCTGCTGCAGGAACGTCAGTGTCCCTACAAACTCGGAGACGGGAATCCGGACCATGTGCTCCAGCTAGGAGTGAGCCTTAGCTCTGCTCATCCTCCAGCTCCCCTTCTCACGTCCACACACTTCCCCTTCCCTGCACAGAGTGCCCTAACTTACCTCCTCCCGACCACAGAGAGCAGCTCCTCAGCAGTCAGGTTCAGAGGTCTCCCTGCTGGCGTGGAGTGGGAAATGTGTTGTGTGTTGGTTGAACTGCTAGAGACATCCTTCGTTGCTCCCAAGCATGACATCACACTCCCTAGGAGGAAGGTAATGCCATCTGACACACCGCCGTACTATGAGGGGCCCTGTGCCAGTGCCGTCGCCAACGAGTGGGCCCCCCCTGCTTGCTCCAGATCACAGCACTTGCAAAGTTGAAATACTTACCTCTCCCTGCTCCACTGCCATGACGTCTTCCGCGTGTCCTGACAGTGATATTCTGATCAGAGAGTGCAATGACATCACGTTTTTACGCCCTCTGCCTAAACAGCCAAGTGCAGTGAGATGGAAGATGGGGACGACGAGGATTCCAGACTAGTACAGCAATTCCCTAGCGAGGAGACTTATTTAATTGTTTTCAAAATTTGGGACAGCAATTTTTGGGGAGCATTATACTCTGGAGAATGATATATGGGGCCCACCATACACTGGAGCATTCCAAAGACGCCTGATGAAGAGACCTGAGTAGTCTCGAAAGCTTGCAATGTGTTACCATCTTTTCAGTTAGCCATTAAAAGGTATCAACTACTGAGGACTCTCAATCCTGAATATTTTGCCCATTATATACAGTATGGAGCATTATTTGGGCCCATAAGACAGTGGAGCTTCTTCCATGGGGACCAACATATACTGTAGCATTATGTGGAGCTCATCGTATACTGTTTCAAACATTATATGGGACCAATGATTCTGTATGGAGAAATATATGGGCCTCATTACTCTTCATAGTGCACTATGCGGTGCCCATAATACTGTATGGAGTTATATACTGTCCATTTTTGGAGCTATTGGAGAATTTAAAATGGATATCAGTCATGAGATGTAAAAAGTGAAGTATTTTTCACTATAATATACCGCTATTTCTCTGCCGTATCGGTGCATCATGAGTTGTGGTATGTGTTAAAGGGGCGCTCTTTGAATCATAGAATCGTCGAGTTGGAAGGGACCTCCTGGGCCATCTGGTCCAACCCCCTGCTCAAAGCAGGATTCGCTAAATCATCCCAGTCAGATGTCTGTCCAGCCTCTGTTTGAAGACTTCCATTGAAGGAGAACTCACCACTTCTCGTGGCAGCCTGTTCCACTCATTGATCACTCTAACTGTCAAAAAGTTTTTTCTAATATCTAATCTGTGTCTCTTCCCATTCAGTTTCATCCCATTGCTTCTAGTCTTTCCTTGTGCAAATGAGAATAAAGTTGATCCTTCTACAATGTGACAGCCCTTTAGATATTTGTAGACAGCTATTAAGTCTCCTCTCAGTCTTCTCTTTTGCAAACTAAACATTCCCAAATCCTGCAACCTTTCCTCATAAGACAGGGTTTGCAGACCGGTCACCATTCTGGTCGCTCTTTTCTGAACTTGCTCCAGTTTGTTGATGTCTTTTTTAAAATGTGGTGCCCAAAACTGGACACAATATTCCAGATGAGGTCTGACCAAAGAGGAGTAGAGGGAAATAATGACTTCACGTGATCTAGACTGTATGCTTCTGTTAATACATCCTAGAATTGCATTTGCCTTTTTTGCTGCTGCATCACACTGTTGACTCATATTCAGTCTGTGATCTATTAGTATACCCAAGTCTTTTTCACATGTGCTGTCACTTAGCCCTATTCCTCCCATTCTATATATGCTTTTTTCATTTTTATTGCCCAGATGTAGTACTTTGCATTTCTCCCTGTTAAAAACCATTCTGTTAGTTGCTGCCCACTTCTCCAGTTTATTTAAATCTTTTTGAATCCTCTCTCTCTCTTCTCTAGTATTAGCTATCCCTCCTAGCTTTGTGTCATCAGCAAATTTAATCAGTTTACCCTCAATTCCTTCATCTAAATCGTTGATAAAGATGTTGAACAATACAGGGCCCAGGACAGAGCCCTGTGGTACCCCACTTGAGACATTCTTCCAACTGGATGTGCAGCCATTTACGACCACTCTTTGGGTCCGATCACTAAGCCAGTTATGAATCCACCTAACAGTTGCCTTGTCCATTCCATACTTAGTCATTTTATCAATAAGGATTGTATGAGAGACTTTGTCAAATGCTTTGCTGAAGTCAAGATATACTATATCTACAGCATTTCCTTGATCCACCCAATCAGTGATACCGTCATAGAAGGAAATTAAGTTAGTCTGACATGACTTATTAGTTAGAAACCCATGCTGACTCTGTTTAATCACTTCATTCTTATCCAGGTATTGACATACATGTTGTTTAATAATTTGTTCAAAGATCTTTCCTGGTATAGAAGTCAGACTCACCGGCCTATAGTTGCCTGGGTCCACCTTCTTCCCCTTTTTGAAGATAGGAACAACATTTGCTCTTCTCCAGTCTTCTGGCACTTCTCCTGTTCTCCAAGAATTTTCAAAGATTATGGAGAGGGGTTCAAAAATTTCTTCTGCTATCTCCTTCAGTACTCTGGGGTGTAATTCATCTGGACCTGGAGATTTGAATTCATTTAGGTTAGCTAAGTGTTTCCTCACTATCTTTCTGTTTATAGATATCCTGGATTCTTCTATTCCCTTAATAGGACAGTGAATAACAGTTGATGTTGCATTTCCTTTCTGAGAGAAAACAGATGCAAAATAGGAATTTAAAAGTTCAGCCTTCTCAACATCCTGTCTTACCATTT
Organism: Dendrobates tinctorius; assembly: GCF_039654945.1. Lineage (NCBI taxonomy): Eukaryota > Metazoa > Chordata > Amphibia > Anura > Dendrobatidae > Dendrobates > Dendrobates tinctorius. The sequence goes on along the minus strand of NW_027361701.1, from coordinate 6,977,404 downwards.
CATCATTTTCATCCTGTAAAAATCCTATAGCATCTTTGACTTTTCTTTTACTTTTGACATATCCCCAAAATCCTTTATTATTGCTTTTGACATCTCTTGCAAGCCTCAGTTCATTTTCAGCTTTAGCTAATCTGATTTGTGCCCTGCAGGTTCTGCAGACAGCATTATATTCTTCTTTAGATATGCCTCCCTCTTTCCATTTTATAAACATTTTTTTCTTCCTTTTTAGCATGTGCTTAAGTTCTGTGTTCATCCATCCTGGTTTCCTTAAATGCTTCCTATTCTTCCCTCTTTTCGGAATTTTTAACAACTGTGCTTTGAGAATTTCATTTTTCAAGATTTCCCATCCTTCCTGGACATTTTTGTCTTTAAGGATATCCAGCCATTGGATCCCTCCAATTCTCTTTCTGAATCCCTTAAAATCTGCCTTTCTGAAATCTAACCTTGACGTCTGAGTCTTCACAGGTCTTCCACCTCTAGTAATCCAAAATTCTAAAATAGCATGGTCGCTACCTCCTAGGGTCCCAGCCACTTTTACCTCCTCAACCATTTCCTCCCTGTTTATAAGGATTAGATCCAAGGTAGCAGTTCCCCTTGTTTTCTCCCTTACCTTTTGGAAGATAAAGTTGTCAGCAAGAGAGGATAAGAATTTCCTTGACCTGTTAGTTTTGCCTGAGAGAGATTCCCAACAAATGTCTGGATAGTTGAAATCTCCCATGACAACTATGTCATATTTTTTGGAGAACTTGGCCATCTGATGCATAAAGAGTTCATCTATATCTTCGGCTTGCACAGGCGGCCTGTAGTAAATGCCTACAATGGTGTCCTTTCCATTGTTCTGTCCTTGTATTCTTACCCAAACAGTTTCCACAGAACTCCCAGTCTCTGAAGCTTCAATCTCTGTGCAGATATACGCGTTTCGAACATACAATGCGACACCCCCTCCTCGTTTATCAAGTCTGTTTCTTGCAAATAAGTTGTATCCTTCTAGTCTTGTATTCCAATCATGTGTATTGTCCCACCAAGTTTCAGTGATTCCAATTACATCATATTTCTGTTCCTGTGTTAGTAGTTCCAATTCTCCTTGTTTGTTGCCCATGCTTTGTGCATTAGTATAGAAACATTTTAGTTTGTGATTGGTTTCTCTTTCTCCAATATTTTTATTAATTAGATTCTTTCGTCTTTGTTCTTCCTTTCCACTTCTAATAGCAGAGTTCTCAATAGCATTTGTCAGGTGTATGGCTTTTTCTGGTCTTTTGCTTCCCTTCCCATGTTGTTCTAGTTTAAAGCTCTCCTTACAAGTGTAGCAAGGCGACTTCCAAATACATGCTTTCCAGTCTTCGTAAGGTGCACCCCATCTCTAGCAAGTAGTCCATCGTATAAGTAGTTCACTCCGTGATCCAGAAATCCAAATCGTTGCTGACGGCACCATCGACGTAGCCAGTTGTTCACCTGCAGAATCTTATTCCACCTCCTTGTTCCATGGCCATCCACTGGGAGGATGGAAGAGAAGACCACCTGCGTTCCCAGTTCTTTCACTTTCTTGCCTAAGTCTTCAAAGTCTCTGCAGATGATTTCCAGGTCGTTTCTTGCGGTGTCATTTGTCCCCACATGTAGTAGCAGGAATGGGTAGTCATCTGTAGGTCTGAAGAGTCCTGATATCCTGTCAGACACATCTTTAATTTTTGCACCTGGAAGACAGCACATTTCTCTTGTAGTTATATCCGGTCTGCAGATAGTGGCCTCTGTTCCTCTCAGCAGGGAATCCCCCATGACCACCACTCTCCGTTTCTTCTTCACAACATTTTTCTTTCTCCATCCAGGAGGACTCTGAGGGCGTACAAGGTTGCTGTTTGTTGGCAAAGTCTTATCCTGATGTATTTCTTCATCGTTTTCCTGCGTGAGAGCCTGGTACTGGTTTCTGAGCAGTATGGGTGCTGACTGCCTCCTGATCCTCCTGCTTCTCTGGGTCACATGTCTCCATTCCTCTGTTTCTTCAGGTGCACTTCGAATTTCTTCTCTTTCTGTAACATGAAGAGATAATTCTGCTCTGTCCAAGAACTCTTCACCTTCCTTAATGATCTTCAACGTAGCTAACCTCTCTTCGAGATTTTGCAACTTTTCCTCCAACAGGGACACAAGCTTGCATTTGTGGCATGTGAAGTTTGGATTTTCCACTGGTAAATCTGTGAACATGTAGCAAGAAATGCAGCTCACCAAATGGCTCCTGGCCTCTTCCATCTTGAGATTTCTTAAAAACGATGAAAGATGAGCCAAATTTCGCGCGCCGATCGGCGCGCGGTTTTTCCGATTTCCTCTTTTCAGCTGCAACCGCCAAAACCCAGTGATCGTTGAGCTCGCGGAGACTCTTCACTTATCCCAGAAGGCACTGGGCATATGCAAATGATCTCCTCAAGACTCTTCCCTTGGTTTTCCGATTTCCTCTTTTCAGCTGCAACCGCCAAAACCCAGTGATCGTTGAGCTCGCGGAGACTCTTCACTTATCCCAGAAGGCACTGGGCATATGCAAATGATCTCCTCAAGACTCTTCCCCTGGTTTTCCGATTTCCTCTTTTCAGATGCAACCGCCAAAACCCAGTGATCGTTGAGCTCGCGGAGACTCTTCACTTATCCCAGAAGGCACTGGGCATATGCAAATGATCTCCTCAAGACTCTTCCCCTGGTTTTCCGATTTCCTCTTTTCAGCTGCAACCGCCAAAACCCAGTGATCGTTGAGCTCGCGGAGACTCTTCACTTATCCCAGAAGGCACTGGGCATATGCAAATGATCTCCTCAAGACTCTTCCCCTGGTTTTCCGATTTCCTCTTTTCAGCTGCAACCGCCAAAACCCAGTGATCGTTGAGCTCGCGGAGACTCTTCACTTATCCCAGAAGGCACTGGGCATATGCAAATGATCTCCTCAAGACTCTTCCCCTGGTTTTCCGATTTCCTCTTTTCAGCTGCAACCGCCAAAACCCAGTGATCGTTGAGCTCGCGGAGACTCTTCACTTATCCCAGAAGGCACTGGGCATATGCAAATGATCTCCTCAAGACTCTTCCCCTGGTTTTCCGATTTCCTCTTTTCAGCTGCAACCGCCAAAACCCAGTGATCGTTGAGCTCGCGGAGACTCTTCACTTATCCCAGAAGGCACTGGGAATATGCAAATGATCTCCTCAAGACTCTTCCCCTGACCCAGGGCACATGAAAACCTGGAGCCAGCCCTACCCCCCCCCCACAACTTTAGCCAAATAACCCCCAGTTTTCAGTGCGTAACTATTATTATGAAGGAAATTAAGGTTGACAAGCTTCAGTAATAAAAATTGATGTTTTTGCCATTCAAATGGGCACTGTAGGTGTGTTTAATGTCCTCCACTCCCTGCCAACTTTGCTTCCCCATTGACTTGCATTGGGTTTCGTGTTTCAGTCGGCCTTAGACTTTTCACGATAATCGGCCGATTTCGTTCGACCCGACTTTTGAGAAAGTTGGGTTTCATGAAACCCGACTCGACCCGAAAAAAGGCAAAGTCACTCATCTCTACTGAGGATATGTTCCAGGGACTGGTTAGTGCGCTCCGTCTGACCATTGCTCTCAGGATGGTATGAGAGAGGGGGGTGGAGGAATCCAAAAAGGCAACCAAAGGGCATGGTGAAAAAATATATTTTATTTAGTGGAAATGCAAGAAAACAAATGACTAAAAAACAAATGACTAAAAAACATGTAAGTACTAGTTAATCATTGATAACACATGATTAGGACCCTGGGCACCATGTTGCCAGTAATATACCAATGTTGTCATACAAGACATAAAACCGTTATTTCCTCAGGATAAACATAGCAAAAATAAGCAAAATCTCCTGTGGGCATATAATGCTTGTAAATGCTTACAAACTTGTACCTAGTTAGGGGCAAAAGTTATATGTAAAGAAGCGCCATCACATTAGTATTGTTACCTGAGAGCAGCCAGTGCAGGCAAAACGAGGGTCCCCGGGCCCACCCCGACGCGTGTTTCGGACACACCTTCTTCAGGGGGCTTCTTGGGGTCCATGCGAAAACCCTCACAGGACACAATTAATCCCAAAAAAGACAATTCTTGAATAAAAAACACACATTTCTCCAATTTGGCATACAGATGATTTTCCCTTAGTTTTTGGGAGAACGGTTTGTACATGATTCAGATGAGATTGACTGTCGGGAGAGTATATCAGAATATCGTCTAAGTAAATGACAACAAAACGACCAATGAGATCCGAGAATACCACGTTGATGAAATTCTGAAATATGGCTGGGGCATTGGTAAGACCAAACGGCATGACTAAATTTTCCAACAGTCCCTTGGTCGTGAGGAACGCGGTTTTCCATTCATCCCCCTCCCGGACCCTTATCAAATTATATGCCCCCCGAAGATCCAGTTTGGAGAACCATTTTGCCCCTGAAAGTTGGTTACACAAATCGGGAATCAACGGAAGGGGGTATGTATTTCGTACAGTAATCTTGTTGAGCTCACGAAAATCGAGGCAGGGACATAAACCGCCATCTTTTTTCTTTACAAAAAAAACCCTGCCACCACAGGTGAGACTGAGGGACGTATGTGTCCTTTGCGAAGACTCTCAGCAATGCAATCTTTCATGGCCAAGCACTCAGGGCCAGACAAATTAAACAAACAGGCTTTAGGCAATTTAGCCCCCGGGACTAACTCGATAGCGCAGTCAAAGGGTTACGCTATGTAGCGGCAACGTCTCGGCCTCGCTTTCAGAGAAGACATCTTCGAATTCTTTCAGGTACTCCGGAATACCTTCCAGCTCGACAGATGACACAGATACAGATTTAACAGGTTCAACCAATAGTGCAGACTTATCGCATAACATCGAATCATTAAACCCCCACTGAACAATCTCCCCCGTTTTCCAGTTAATGACTGGGTTATGGCGTTGTAACCAGGGCATGCCCACTACCAATCCTGCAGGTAGATTGTCCAGAACCAAACAACTTAAGTTTTCCACATGGGTAGTGCCCACTTTGAGCGAAAACAAGTCAGACATAAAGAGAATTCCCTGTTTAGTGAGGGGGGAGGAGTCAATGGCCACCACTTTGATCGGAACCTTAAGTCTAACTGTCCCTATCTTACAGCGTGTGACCAATTGGGAGTCAATAAGATTGATGGATGATCCGCAGTCCACAAAAGCTGTAGAGGGAAAAAACAACCGTCCACTAACAGTTCCACATGAAGCAACACCTTAGAAAACGAGGAAAAGGGTACCTGAGGGTCTGAGTAGTCTCCCCGCTGACTACCCAGACCTAGTCGTTTCCCGTCGACCGGGTTGAGGATGGACAATCAGGACACTCCCTTTTCCAATGTCCCTTTTTACCACAGTAGAAGCATAACTGCTTTTCTCTCCGGTGTTGTCTCTCCTTTTCCTTCAGGGAGAGAGCCCCTACGTCCATGGGCACAGAAACAGTCTCTTTTCCACTAGTGAACAATGGAGTCTCCGCCTGCATCACCCCCCTGGCCTGCAGCCTGTGGTCCATCCGGACGGCCTGGGTCATGGCGTCCTCGAGTGAGTTAGGTGGGGGATATAATGCCAAGGCATCCTGTAACCGCTCGGACAAGCCTCTGCGAAAGAGTCCTCGAAGTGCGGCATCTTCCCAAGAGACCTCTGCGGCCCAGCGGCGGAATTCTGTACAAAACCACTCAGCCGAGTGTTTCCCCTGACAGACACTCATCACCATGTCCTCTGCCAATCGCACTCGGTCTGGTTCATCATCTATATGCCCGAGGGCCTCAAAAAACGCATTCACGGACAGTCTCTCAGGGGCAGTGGGAGGAAGGGAGAAAGCCCAAGCTTGTGGGGACCCTCTTAATAAAGACATAATGACCCCTACCTTCTGACTTTCGTCCCCAGAGGAACGTGGCCTCAAACTAAAGAAGAGTTTGCAACCCTTCATGAAGACCCTGAACTCCTTTTTGTTCCCAGAAAAGAAATCAGGCAGTTTAACAGGTGGTTCTGGGGACACCAAAACAACATCACTCACCCCAGCCCTCAGAGACCCAGCAGCTAAAGCCCTTCGCACTGTCTCAGAAACCTGCTGCTGAGAACGAGCAACAGCTTGCTGCTCCAGAGATAAACCCTGAAACATCTGACTAAGATTTTTCATTTATTCAGCCAGAGATTGTATGGGATCCATATTTCTCAGCAGAGAAAAAAAAAACCCAAAAAACTTAACAGTCAGTTATAATGTCATGGTCCTGTTAAGGTCGGCGTGCAGCCACCACTGAGCAAGAACTCACCCACACTGCAGAGGGGCCCGGGGTCAGACACGGCCAGATAGTTCAAGCAAACAGGACCTGGAGAAGCTAAAGTCAGTGAGCAGTGAAGGACCTACGGTCATGTGACCACAAGGGGGCGGGGCTAAGCATCCTGGTGTCAGAGATAGGCAGAACACTAATACAGGAATTCTCAAAGTCAATCAATCAATCAATCAAATTTATTATCGCCAAGTACATATTACATATATACAAGGAATTCTTTGTGGCAAAGAGGCAACATAATATATAACAACAGATACAACAAGTAACATCTAACAAGACAGATACAGTATATAGTCTACACATGACGATTTAATTGTTGAACAGAGAGTGGATAGAAGCTGTTCATATGGCGGTTGGTGCTGCATTTGGGGACTCTGAAGCGACGTCCTGAAGGGAGTAGTTGGAATGAGGAGTGTCCCAGGTGAGAGGGATCGGATGAAATTTTCAATGCGTGGGATCGAATACTCTTATCATAAAGATCCTGGATTTTAGGCAGGGGGGAACCTATAATTCTCTCTGCTGTTCTGAAAGTCCTTTGTAAGCGGAGTTTGTCATGCGCAGTGGCTCCCCCATACCAGACTATCAGAGAGGAACAAATCACAGATCTGATGACAGCATTAAAGAATAAGATCAGCAGATTCTTAGACAAACCATATCTTTTCAGCTGACGCAGGAAGAACATCCTCTGTTGTGCTTTTCTAATAACAGCATCCACGTTTTTCCCCCATTTAAGATCATGAGAGATGATAACACCAAGGAATTTGGTCTCTGTGACCCTAAGAACCACTTTGTCATGAATGTAGATTGGAAGTATCTCATGTTGATCTTTCCTAAAATCCACAACCATCTCAGCAGTTTTTTAGTGTTGAGTACAAGATTATTGGCTTTACACCAGTCACATATTCTTTTCACCTCACTCCGATACAAGTGTCACGCGGGGCTTAGTTCAACTAAGGCTGAAATACCCGGGGCCCCTGTGATGTCCCTTTAACTAGGGGAAACCCTGTCTGACCCTCAACCAAGGGTTTTTGCTGATGGTGCAAATGCCTGAGCCTCCAACCTTTCCTTATCTCCTGCTCAGCCCTGCACTTAACCCTCCACCCTCCACCCAGTGAGGAGACACACCACCAAAGCCCCCACACAAATTATGACAGACAGGGAGAACTTAAACTGCACTGCGCCGCACACACACAGGAATATACAGTAATGTGAACAGGGCACAACTAAACACAAATATGGGAAGGAGAAAGGATAACAACGGATCAAACGCCACCAGATACGAATCTCTCTCTCTTCAACACCTCCACTCCAGACTGGAACCACTTGGTATGAAACACAAGCTATAATCGGCGACGCCCATAGGCCAGCATGACTATTTAAAGACCGTGGGCGTGACTAACCATCCAACCTGGTCTCCAGCAAGATTAACCCCCGAGAGCCTGAAGATCAAGCCGGCGCCACTGAGGCTATAGTGGATGGAGGTGGAACTACCTCTGCCTGCCGGACGCTGTGGTGTGAACAGCGTCCGACATGACATTACCCCGTCTTCTACGAGGGACCCCCGGACCCTCAAGACTCATAGGACCCGGCTTGTCCTGATGAAGATGGTGAAAGGAACTGACCAGCCGATTCGCATGTATGTCTGAGGCTGGAACCCAAGACCTCGCCTCCGGACCATACCCCCGCCAGTGCACCAAATACTGAAGAGTACGGCGTACTACTCGAGAGTCCACTACCTTGGCGACCTCAAACTCTAAATCGCCATCCACCATGACTGGAGGTGGCATCGGCGTCGTGTCCACCAAGCCTACCACCTTTTTCAATAAAGCCCTGTGAAACACGTTGTGTATCTTGTACACCGCAGGAAGTTCCAACCGATAAGCCACTGGGTTAATGATGGCAGAAATCCTAAAAGGCCCAATAAACCTTGGACACAGTTTTAAAGATGGAATTTTGAGTTTTATTTTCTTCGTAGCTAACCACACCCATTCACCCACACACAGGTCCGGACCTGGCACGCGTCTACTGTCAGTCACCCGTTTGTACCTAGCACTCATGCTCAACAAACGCTGTTTCACCCTCCTGCAGACCGATGACAATTGGGCTCCTAGCTGATCCTCCTCCGGGACACCCCCCGAGTCACCCTGACGTAAGGTACAAAACTGAGGATGTTGACCGTACACACAAAAGAATGGAGACTCTCCCGATGACTCTTGGCGGTGATTATTTAACGCGAATTCGGCCAGAGGAAGGAAAGTAGACCACTCCTCCTGGTTGTCGGACACAAAGCATCGTAAATACTGTTCTAGATTTTGGTTCATGCGCTCAGTTTGTCCATTAGACTGTGGATGAAACGCCGATGAATGTGACAACTTGATCCCCAAACGTGAGCAAAACGCTTTCCAAAACCTCGCCACAAATTGCGTACCCCTATCAGATACTATGTCTGATGGAACTCCGTGGAGTCTGACCACCTCCTTCACAAATACCTGAGCCAACGTCTTTGCATTGGGCAATGAAGACAACGCCACAAAATGCGCCATCTTTGAAAAACGGTCAACCACCACCAGGATGACCGTGTTCCCCGCCGAGGCTGGCAAGTCAGTGATGAAATCCATGGAGATTTCTGTCCATGGCCTATTGGGTACCCCCAGAGGCTGTAGCGTGCCAGCAGGATGGGTTCGGGGTGACTTAGCCCTAGCGCACGTGATGCAAGCTGCCACGTATGAGACCACGTCCTGCCAGATTTTGGGCCACCAGAAACGACGCGATACCAGCTCTAAGGTGCCCTTCACCCCTGGATGACCAGCCAGTACCGAGTCGTGGTGTTCCTTCAACACCTTAATCCGAAGATGCAGGGGTACAAATGATTTGTTGGCGGGAAGTCCTGGCAGTACCTCCTCTTGGGCCTCAGCAATCTCCGCCTCTACCTCCGTCGTGAGAGCCGAGACCACTACCCCTTCCTGGAGGATGGGTACCGGCTCTTCCCGAGGTTCTCCCCCCGGACAACACCTAGACAAAGCATCCGCCTTGGTGTTTTTAGCCTCGGGACGGTAAGTCACAAGAAAATTGAAACGAGTAAAAAACAATGCCCAGCGGGCCTGCCTAGGAGACAGACGCTTGGCCGACTCCAGATAGAGCAGGTTTTTATGGTCGGTGATGACTGTGACCTGGTGAGCCGCTCCCTCCAAGAAGTGTCGCCATTCCTCAAAAGCCAATTTGATGGCCAACAACTCCCTGTTGCCGATATCATAATTCCGTTCGGCCGGCGACAGCTTCTTGGAGAAGTAGGCGCATGGATGCATCTCGCTCAAGGACAAGCCTTGAGACAGTACTGCCCCACTCCCACCTCCGATGCATCAACCTCCACCACAAAAGGTTTAGACACGTCTGGTTGCACCAGAATGGGGGCTGAAGCAAAACTATTCTTCAGACGCTTAAATGCACGTATAGCCACCTCAGGCCAGCTCGCCAGATCGGCACCATTTTTTGTCATGTCCGTGAGCGGTTTGGCGATAGTCGAAAAGTGTTTTATAAATTTCCTATAATAATTCGCAAACCCAAGGAACCGCTGGAGTGCTTTCAGACTCTCCGGCCTCTCCCATTGCAGCACCGCTTGCACCTTAGCGGTGTCCATTTTAAACCTGGCTGCGGACACAATATATCCCAAAAAGGGCAACTCCTGGACAAAAAATAAACATTTTTCCAGCTTAGCATAGAACTGGTTCTCCCAGAGCAACTGTAACACCTGCCTGACATGCTCCAAATGAGTGTCCCGATCGCTAGAATAAATGAGGATATCATCCAGGTATACAATCACAAATCTCCCCAGGACATGAGCAAATACATCATTAATAAAATGTTGGAAAACGGCAGGCGCGGTGGTCAACCCAAACGGCATAACCAGACTCTCAAAATGACCCTCAGGAGTGTTAAACGCCGTCTTCCACTCATCCCCCTGACGGACCCTTATGAGGTTATACGCCCCCCTGAGGTCCAGCTTGGAAAACCATTTCGCCCCTGCTACCTGGTTGAACAAATCCGGGATCAACAGCATTGGGTAGGGATCACGGATTGTAATCTGGTTTAACTCTCGGAAATCCAGACACGGGCGTAACCCCCCATCTTTCTTCTTAATGAAGAAAAACCCCGCGGCTACAGGCAAGGACGAAGGCCGGATGTGTCCTTTGCTCAGACTCTCCGCGATGTAGTCTTTCAGAGCTTGTCTCTCAGGACCAGAAATATTAAACATCCTGGCCTTAGGTAATTTGGCCCCGGGTTTTAACCTAATCACACAATCATAGGCTCTAGGTGGAGGCAGTTCTGAGCAACCCTTCTTAGAGAAAACATCCGCGAAATCCTGCGAAGCCTTCGGCAGGCTGGGCGTCACGGCGGACACACATGTGGCCAAGCAATTGTCTTGGCAGAAACCACTCCATTGTACTATGTCCTGAGTTTTCCAATCAATTACCGGGTTGTGCCTGGACAACCATGGAAAACCCAGGACCATTTGTGCTGGGAGATTACGGAGGACCCTACATGTAACCGACTCAGAATGTAAGACCCCAATGTGGAGTTTCACCTCTGCCACAAACTCGGTAATCTCCCCTTGAGGGAGGGGAACAGCATTAATGGTAACCACCTGTATGGGGTGAGGCAGTCTTTCGATCTTAAACCCGGCGGTGTGTGCAAACTCCTCATCTATGAGATTGGTGGCGGAACCGCTATCCACAAACACTGATATTGGTAGCTCTCTGCCCGCGATAATAACCTTGGCAGGGACCATACATTGAGATACCATCATGGAGGATATGCATACGCTCAGTTGGGTCTCCTCCATACCCTCTGAGCTTAACAGTTTTCCGCCGGTGTGACCCTCTTAGGTAGTACCGGGCAAACGTTAACATAATGACCTCTTTTACCACAGTAGAAACATGCTCCGGGCTTCCGGAATCCCGGAGCGCAACGCTTAACCTGTGCCACGCCAGCAATCTGCATAGGTTCAGGGGACTCATCTACTTCAACCACACTTGCACCTCTGCTTTCCCCCAGAGGTAGCGTCTCCTGTGCCCCCTGACGAAAACGGCGATCAATACGTATCACCAAACTCATGGCAGACTCCAACGATGCCGGAGTCTCATACATCAGGAGGGTTTGTTTAACCTTCCATGATACCCCATGAATAAACTGGCTCCGCAGTGCTGGGTCATTCCACTGTGTGTCTACGGCCCAACGGCGAAATTCCGAACAATAGTCCTCTGCCAAGCGCTCCCCCTGGCGGAGGGCGCGGATTTTAGATTCCGCTAGAGCCAGTCGGTCAGGATCATCGTAAATGAGCCCGAGGGCAGAATAAACATTATCGACAGAATGAAATGTAGCAGAGTCAGCTGGTAAGGAAAATGCCCATGCTTGGGGGTCACCACTCAGTAATGACAACACCAGCCCTACCCGCTGGGCCTCATTACCTGAGGAGATAGGGCGCATGCGGAAGTATAACTTGCAGGCCTCCCGAAATACGACAAATTTGCTGCGATCCCCTGAAAATCGTTCTGGCAGCGGAAACTTCGGCTCTGCACCGATACCTGCAGATGCCGTTTGCACCTTCGCTACTACCAGGCCCTGCTGCTGAACTGCCCCTTTCACCTCGGAGACCTGTAAGGACAGCGCCGCCAACTGGCGGGTTATGGAATCTAATGGATCCATGGACTCCTGAAAAATGTGGGCCGATTATAATGTCACGCGGGGCTTAGTTCAACTAAGGCTGAAATACCCGGGGCCCCTGTGATGTCCCTTTAACTAGGGGAAACCCTGTCTGACCCTCAACCCAGGGTTTTTGCTGATGGTGCAAATGCCTGAGCCTCCAACCTTTCCTTATCTCCTGCTCAGCCCTGCACTTAACCCTCCACCCTCCACCCAGTGAGGAGACACACCACCAAAGCCCCCACACAAATTATGACAGACAGGGAGAACTTAAACTGCACTGCGCCGCACACACACAGGAATATACAGTAATGTGAACAGGGCACAACTAAACACAAATATGGGAAGGAGAAAGGATAACAACGGATCATACGCCACCAGATACGAATCTCTCTCTCTTCAACACCTCCACTCCAGACCGGAACCACTTGGTATGAAACACAAGCTATAATCGGCGACGCCCATAGGCCAGCATGACTATTTAAAGACCGTGGGCGTGACTAACCATCCAACCTGGTCTCCAGCAAGATTAGCCCCCGAGAGCCTGAAGATCAAGCCGGCACCACTGAGGCTATAGTGGATGGAGGTGGAACTACCTCTGCCTGCCGGACGCTGTGGTGTGAACAGCGTCCGACATGACAACAAGTCTTCAGCATTTCCCCTGATGAGACCAATCAGTGTCATATCATCGGCAAATTTCAAGATTTTTACTGAGTCTGCTGAAGAGATGCAATCATTCGTATAGAGAGAAAACAGTAATGGGGACAAAACACACCCCTGAGGTGCCCCGATGTTTGTGACCAAGGTGTCCGAAGTGAATGGTCCAACTTTTACACTCTGTATCCTGGCTGTCAGGAAGTTATAAATCCACAAGCATAAGTTGAGAGGGACTCCAAGAGCTACCATTTTCTTATGAAGTAAATTTGGATCAATGGTATTGAACGCTGAGCTAAAGTCCATGAAAAGAATCCGGACATATGAGTGCAGTTCATCTGTATGATCCAAAATGTACTTCAGTGCCAGATTGACAGTGTCATTTGCCGAACGATTCTCCTTATAGGCAAACTGAAGCGGGTCCCATAGCTTCTGCGTGAATTTTATCAGGTGGGACATCATAATTCTTCATAAAGTCAGACAAACCGGGTCATACACAGAGATAACAGTAAAGTACCAGGGATGAGACAGAACGGAGAGTCGGGGCCAAGCAGAGATCAAAACCAAACAGACATAGAAGGTACCAAGCAGAATCCAACAAGCAGTATCCAGAGAACAGACCGAGTCATACACAGAGTATAAGATAAATAAGAACACAGCACAAACACACTCAGGGGTCACCACACTATGCCAAGGGCAAAAGTATAACTGACGGGAGTGGGAGCGTCCTGAGGCTATAAGAAGCTTTCCCAGAACCAGGGAGCGGCCACAATCATAAGCCCCTGGTGTGCAGGTAAACCTGCACTGGGATCACAACCTTTAACCCCAGAAATGCCAGTCAACAGCACTGGTTCCAGACATTAACCCCACGTGTGCGAGTCAAACCCGCACTGAGATCATGACATGGAGTACTGGCAGTGTTAACGGCTGGAGTGGTGTCCTCAGAAGAATTCCAACAAATCACGGTCCAGCTTCTGGCAACAACGGGCTGTTACCGATTTTGCCTGCTGAGCCCCTAGTCCATAAATCTGTGCAGCTGAAGTGGGGAGCGCTGCAGGAGTCTCTGTCTCACACTTGTGCTGCTGTCTATCAGCAATGGGGAACGCTCCTCAGGGTCCTGCCACTGGCACCCGCTCCTCCACGCGAGCACTGCACTCTGCTTGGCCGGACGCACTCACTGGAGTGTTTGCCTAAGTTCTGCCTGGGCAAGTCTCTGCACTACCTCTGTTGTTGCAGAGCGTGCCGCACACCTCTCTCAGCTCTCACCTCTGGCGGGAAACTCAGAACTCTTTCCCGTGCTTAATGCTCACTGCCCGGCTTAGCCATGCCTCCTTTCATGGGACCTGTCAGGTTCCCAATTCTTTCTCCTCGGCAACACAGGATGCAGCCTTGACAGTTCCGGACTCGGCATGACACAGGTACCCGTGTAGGAAGAAGGGCCCCCGCCGAGTGTCTGGGCCGGAACCAAGGGGACCGTCATCTAGGTTCCTAGGGGGTCTGTTTCCGGGGAGCAGAGTTAGGGGATGGACCGCTGAGACTGACAGGATGGTTGGGGAGGAGCCTATATAAAAGGAGCGGAGGACGCCAGTCAGAGTGAGTCAGCAGAACGGGAGAGAAGGAGCAGGAGACCATGGGAGGGAGGATCGATAAACACGTTCCTCTAGTTTCGTCATTTATGTGATCACATGCCCTTGTGGGCTGGTGTATGTGGTTGAAACTACTATGGAAATTTGAGCGCGGATTAGTAAACATAAAAGTACCATTAGAACTAAACTTGTGGAGTTACCAATACCGAAGCATTTTTCTGAATGTAGACATTCTGTCAATCAGTTGAGGTTCAGGGTGATTGATGGGGTCTCTATGTTGAGACGGGGTGGGGATAGGATTAAATTGTTGAAAAGAAAGGAATTCCACTTTGGATACGTTACAGCCGAAAAGCCTGAACCTTGAATATAATCTACAGATTTGTATTAAATAATCCATCTAGTCTTGACGGCATCTTCTTTCGTTTTTTATCTCTTGCATATATATTTTGTAATTTTAATTTTATTTTGGTTTTTTTTTTAGGATTCGTTGTCTGGAGTGATCAGAGGACATGGGGACTGAATAGTCCTGAAGTTTTTGTATACTTCATTATATATTATCTACTGTTTTGTATTCATTGATCCCCATGCCTTCTTGTCTATCCATGCTTTACAAAGATTTTTGGTATTTGAATAAAATTTTCCATAATCTGGTTAGAATTTTCCAAATTGGGGCTATTTAATGCTATATACTGTTTGACTGTGGGAATGGGATATATTGCTATGTGATTATATGTTGCCGTGGAGATGGCTTCTGTTTATTCCCACACATGAGTCTCTGACATATATACTGTGATCTTGCTCTGGGAGTGTTTTGCGGTGACTGCTTCCTGGCTGATGTGTGTTCTATGAGACCCTGATCATTTGACCTTTTTGGAGCTACTGCACATGTGCACTGGCCACAAAGTGGGGACTTATCACGGGACTTTGTCCTATGATGTTACTTCCCCTGGGAGTATGTACTGACTTTGAAAAGTCATTGGGGAAGAGTGATTTGGGTGCGCTAGATAGCGCTTCCTGGCCAGCTAAGTCTGTGTGAGTAATCTTGATAGGCTGCTGGTTTTGGCGCCTGTTTTTAATATTCATCTATAGTTTACCTAGTCTGCATTATCTCATTTTTTGTATCAACACAGGAGATTGGTTAAAGGGTCACTATGGCGACTGTGATGCGCATACGTGATTGGTGGCTTTACATGTGGGTTGTGGTATACTACCGTTTACACAAACAGGTTTTTATTATATTTGTATTATTTTTTTGTGATGTCTTGTTTTGATATATGATGTTCCTGTATTTGATATTTTGAACAATATTTATATGCATATCATTGTATCATTGTTTTCTTGTATGTATTATCAATGGGCGGTTCCTTACTATCGATTGGATGTTCTTCTCTATATAAGGCTCCATATATGCTGTGTGCTATACTTGAAAAAGACCAATTGTGGTCGAAACGTTGTATGTCTTTTTAATGGCAGAATAAACTTTTGTACCTTTTTTCACCTGGATTGGATGCTGCTCCTCTATGTTATTTCTCTGGCTGTTATGAATGGGTCACCGAGGAGGATGGCAGGAACAGGCTAAGCCACCAGAAAATGAGAGGTTGGTAACTAAGTGGATTGCAGACCCCTGATCCTATTCACAAAACCAGAAGTAGCCGTAGAGCGTACCTACGATGCCCTAGACGCCTCGGCACAGCCGGAGAGCTAACTAAGCCTAAAGCAAGACAGGTGAAATCTAAACTGCCCCAGAGCAGACCCCAAAAGGAATAGATAGCCCCCAAACATGTATTGTCAGCGAGACAAGATCAAACACAAACGCAGGCAGAAAAATAGACTGAGCAAATGATGGGGCCCAAACTGACTAGATAAGACAGGAAAGGAAAGACACTGTCTGCAGTCACGCAAAAACCCTGAAAAATCCAACACATCTGATGTACAAAAAAACACTGAAGTCACACGACTTCGCCCCACTATATCAGCACTCTGGTATGAACTAGAAGCAAAGCAAAAGAGACCAATATAACAGGGGACTGAAGAAACTGACACAGGCTGTAACATATGGAGCGGTGGTCCAGCACAGCCCACAGAGGAGTAAGCTGAACCCACACAACAAGCAGAGAGAGACAAAAACAGATCAGATGCAAAGGATTATCAAACGAGCACTTAGCTGAACAATGCAGGATCAGGGCAGGAGACATAAGACCTCAGAATGCACAGGAAGGCAATCATCAGCAGGGATTGAAGGAAGTCTGCAGACTTAAATACTCCAATTAGTAACCCCAGACCTCCAATCGTCATCATCATCATCATCAGGTGGCAGATCTCTGTTAATCTGGCCAGCTCCACTACCTCCAGTAGCCACCGGAGGGAGCAGGGGGAGCTTCAGCTCCGAAGTCGGAGCCAGGGAATTCACAACAGATGGCGTCAAGCCGACTGACAGAAGACCGCCGCTTCACTCTAGCTTGCGGCCGTTGCCGCCTCACTCCAGCTCGTGGCTGCGGCTTGCCTGCAGCCACCCGCGGCCATTGCCGCCTCACTCCAGCCCGCAGCTGCTGCCGCTCCACTCCCGACCGCGGCTGCAGCTTGTCCATTGACGCCCACAGCCGCCACCGCCTCGCTCCAGTCCATGGCAAGGGCCGAACCGTCGCCCGCCGCGGGTTCCCTAGTGTAGCCACTGGCTGCGCCGGTGGCCTACCAACCGCCACTCAACACCGCCGCTGCCCGCCCCTGTTCGGGGGCTATGGCCTCGACTCTCCCACTCCCGGGCGGTATCCCGCTTCTTCTGCTGGGGGACACTCCGCCAAAGAACTCTTCTAGTGCCTGTTGTGCCCCTGCTTCACCTGGGCGTCGGAACGCCCGAAGACTACGCCAGATCCTCAGCAGCTAGGCCCAGTGGCTGCGACGTCAAAACACCATCGTCCAGGATGCCGAGGGACGTCAAGACAGATAAGAGACACAACATAACTAAGTCAGTGATAAGCGGTCATAGAGGAGTGCTTAGGAAGCAACCCAGGGGCAGACAAAAATGTCAGGTCTCCACCGCAGCTCCAGCCGAAAACCTCCAATGGAGGATGGGAGCAATGAGAAAATGGAAACGGTCTTAGGAACACAGGAAAGAGACTCAGACAAGAGATGGGGTTAAACCACAACGCGTTTCGACGGAGGATCCGTCTTCATCAGGTGGAAGTAACTTCCACCTGATGAAGACGGATCCTCCGTCGAAAAGCGTTGTGGTTTAACCCCATCCTTGTCTGAGTCTCTTTCCTGCGCTCCTAAAACCATTTCCATTTTCTCACAACATAACTAAGGACCCGTAGTCGGCCATACTGCAGCCCTACAGTGACCGGCCTTTGCCGGAGTAGTTGTGTTCTCATAACCAGTGTTTGCGTGTATTGGGTCCCTGCGAGGACAATTTCTGTTATTTTGTTTGGTTGCTTAGGATAGCCCTACCGGCATCAATCTATAAAAGTTACTACCTAAAGTTCAATCCGTCTCACGTCTTGTCACTGCATCCCGCGTATCTGCCATGACCACACCGCAGCCCCGTCTTATACTCCCGCCCTCCTTTAACTTGCCATTCCACCGGCGAGAGTTCCTTCATCAGACATTCACACTCTTCTATTTTTTGAATAATTCGTTGCCAAATAAACCAGTCTTTTTCAAAACGAGTGGGAGGTATTCCAGCTGTGTCCGCTCCGTACGGCATAGTTCAGGTTGAGTGGTAGAAGACGGGAGCATATATTGATCCGATGAATCGTCCATCACTGGGGTTTGAGGCCTACGCACTTCCCTGGGACTGGCAGGCAGTGGACTATCCAAGTCTGAGAATGAGGATGTCTCTTCCTCATCACAGAAGAGAACCATTGGGGTGAGCGTTTCGGTGGTGTCTGGCACTCTCTCTCCTTCTTCAGGACCCTGTGCAAGCAAGGACGCAATATGCTACGGTGGACTATTCGGGTAAGGTGCTCCTTCTTCCTGTTCGGGTTGAACTTCATACACTTACCCATCGGACCCAACTCGGCATTCCACCCGATACAGGGTTTTTCCCATCGATGCTCCAACTTGCCCCAGGGCCACTTGTCTTGGACCAACTCTCAATCTCCGGCCTTGAGAGCTGTCCCTCGAATAGGTGTCGTTTCATGGTGTTGAAGTTCCTGAAACTTAGTCTGCACCAACCTGTGAAGAGTCTGCAGTCGATATTCTCGTACACAGGAAGACGCGTCTGTCCGTGGGTAGTCTTCTTCCGGATCCAACTCCAGCTCTGTAATTTCCCGTCTCTTTCTCCTGAACAGCAGGGTAGACGGAGTGTATCCTGTTGTACTGTGCACTTGGTTGTTGTATACCCAGACCGATTCAACCACGTACTCAGGCCACCGTATTTATCTTCCTCCAATATTCATAGCATCTGAATTAGCATCCGATTGAAGTGTTCACAGGCTCCATTCCCCTGAGGATGATAGTGCGTCATACTTGACTTCTCAATCTGGTACAGATGATTTAACTCCTCCATCACTCGACCTTGGAAACAAGCGCCTTGGTCAGAATGAATCCTCTTCAGGGAGCCATACACCCAGATGAAGCCTCAGCAGATAGCCTGAGCAGCTGACTCAGCAGTTTGAGTCACCACTAGAATTGAGCGAAACGTGTCGAAAAAATTCAAAAGTCGCCGACTTTTGGCAAAGTCGGGTTTCATGAAACGAAACCCGACCCTAGGATGAGGTCGGCCACGAGGTCGGCGACTTACGCGCCAAAGTCGCGTTTCAAAAGTTTGTTTTGCGCTCTTTTTCAGCCAATCAGGATCCACGGACACTGTGGGCAACGTGATGACATAGGCACGGGTCACCACCATCTTTCAGAAGGGCATGCAAGTGATTGGCTTGCTTTGGGGGGCGTCACAGGGGGTATAAAAGGGCATGCACGCCGACCGCCATGTTACTCATGCTGATCTCAGAATAGGGAGAGCTGCTGCTGCTGATTTTGTAGGGAGAGCGTTAGGCAGGGAAGAAGACACCAAAAACTGCTTCTGCTGCTAGCGATTTTGCCTGTACAACACACCAGTCACTGTGCAGTGCAAGGGGAGGCTATATAGTGGTGTATCAGTGGTGTTGGTTGTTGGGCTGCCTTCTAAGGCTTCCTGACATTCCTGCATTGCTGTTTACCCACTGCTCCGCAAACTGCTTTTTTAAAAGCAATCCCAATTTTTTTTTCTGTCCTGCTGAGAAGAAGAAAAAAAAACTGCTTCTGCTGCTAGCGATTTTGCCTGTACAACACACCAGTCACTGTGCAGTGCAAGGGGAGGCTATATAGTGGTGTATCAGTGGTGTTGGTTGTTGGGCTGCCTTCTAAGGCTTCCTGACATTCCTGCATTGCTGTTTACCCACTGCTCCGCAAACTGCTTTTTTAAAAGCAATCCCAATTTTTTTTTTTGTCCTGCTGAGAAGAAGAAAAAAAAACTGCTTCTGCTGCTAGCGATTTTGCCTGTACAACACACCAGTCACTGTGCAGTGCAAGGGGAGGCTATATAGTGGTGTATCAGTGGTGTTGGTTGTTGGGCTGCCTTCTAAGGCTTCCTGACATTCCTGCATTGCTGTTTACCCACTGCTCCGCAAACTGCTTTTTTAAAAGCAATCACAATTTTTTTTTTGTCCTGCTGAGAAGAAAAAAAAACTGCTTCTGCTGCTAGCGATTTTGCCTGTACAACACACCAGTCACTGTGCAGTGCAAGGGGAGGCTATATAGTGGTGTATCAGTGGTGTTGGTTGTTGGGCTGCCTTCTAAGGCTTCCTGACATTCCTGCATTGCTGTTTACCCACTGCTCCGCAAACTGCTTTTTTAAAAGCAATCACAATTTTTTTTTTTTTGTCCTGCTGAGGTACTGAGCGTGCATTTTTTCACACCATACAGCGGTGTACGCTCCTCACACAGTACCGTGTAACGGCTGTTATCACAGCCACAGTGAAGCTATCAGTGAGTCACTCTGTGAGAATAAGTCGAGGACATGTTCCGTTCTTACAGACCTGCACTCTAGGGAGATTCCAATTCTGCCCAATTCTACATACACCTTGTAGTTTGTGATACACTAGCCAATTTCTGCCTGTGACATAGCGCTCAGATACTCAGTGGGCCTCACACAATCCATAAGTGTCCAGTGTCCACAAGTGTGTGCAGAAATTAAAAATCTCCCTTATCCTCTAGTCACTTTGGTCACAGCTCTGCCATCGAGCCTGTGACAGAGCGCTCAGATACTCAGTGGGCCTCACACAATCCATAAGTGTCCAGTGTCCACAAGTGTGTGCAGAAATTCAAAATCTCCCTTTTCCTCTAGTCACTTTGGTCACAGCTCTGCCATCGAGCCTGTGACAGAGCGCTCAGATACTCAGTGGGCCTCACACAATCCATAAGTGTCCAGTGTCCACAAGTGTGTGCAGAAATTCAAAATCTCCCTTATCCTCTAGTCACTTTGGTCACAGCTCTGCCATTGAGCCTGTGACAGAGCGCTCAGATACTCAGTGGGCCTCACACAATCCATAAGTGTCCAGTGTCCACAAGTGTGTGCAGAAATTCAAAATCTCCCTTATCCTCTAGTCACTTTGGTCACAGCTCTGCCATCGAGCCTGTGACAGAGCGCTCAGATACTCAGTGGGCCTCACACAATCCATAAGTGTCCAGTGTCCACAAGTGTCTGCAGAAATTCAAAATCTCCCTTATCCTCTAGTCACTTTGGTCACAGCTCTGCCATCGAGCCTGTGACAGAGCGCTCAGATACTCAGTGGGCCTCACACAATCCATAAGTGTCCAGTGTCCACAAGTGTGTGCAGAAATTCAAAATCTCCCTTATCCTCTAGTCACTTTGGTCACAGCTCTGCCATCGAGCCTGTGACAGAGCGCTCAGATACTCAGTGGGCCTCACACAATCCATAAGTGTCCAGTGTTCCCAAGTGTGTGCAGAAATTCAAAATCTCCCTTATCCTCTAGTCACTTTGGTCACAGCTCTGCCATCGAGCCTGTGACAGAGCGCTCAGATACTCAGTGGGCCTCACACAATCCATAAGTGTCCAGTGTCCACAAGTGTCTGCAGAAATTCAAATTCTCCCTTATCCTCTAGTCACTTTGGTCACAGCTCTGCCATCGAGCCTGTGACAGAGCGCTCAGATACTCAGTGGGCCTCACACAATCCATAAGTGTCCAGTGTCCACAAGTGTGTGCAGAAATTCAAAATCTCCCTTATCCTCTAGTCACTTTGGTCACAGCTCTGCCATCGAGCCTGTGACAGAGCGCTCAGATACTCAGTGGGCCTCACACAATCCATAAGTGTCCAGTGTCCACAAGTGTGTGCAGAGATTCAAAATCTCCCTTATCCTCTAGTCACTTTGGTCACAGCTCTGCCATCGAGCCTGTGACAGAGCGCTCAGATACTCAGTGGGCCTCACACAATCCATAAGTGTCCAGTGTCCACAAGTGTCTGCAGAAATTCAAAATCTCCCTTATCCTCTAGTCACTTTGGTCACAGCTCTGCCATCGAGCCTGTGACAGAGTGCTCAGATACTCAGTGTGCCTCACACAATCCATAAGTGTCCAGTGTCCACAAGTGTGTGCAGAAATTCAAAATCTCCCTTATCCTCTAGTCACTTTGGTCACAGCTCTGTCATCGAGCCTGTGACAGAGCGCTCAGATACTCAGTGGGCCTCACACAATCCATAAGTGTCCAGTGTCCACAAGTGTGTGCAGAAATTCAAAATTTCCCTTATCCTCTAGTCACTTTGGTCACAGCTCTGCCATCGAGCCTGTGACAGAGCGCTCAGATACTCAGTGGGCCTCACACAATCCATAAGTGTCCAGTGTCCACAAGTGTCTGCAGAAATTCAAAATCTCCCTTATCCTCTAGTCACTTTGGTCACAGCTCTGCCATCGAGCCTGTGACAGAGTGCTCAGATACTCAGTGGGCCTCACACAATCCATAAGTGTCCAGTGTCCACAAGTGTCTGCAGAAATTCAAAATCTCCCTTATCCTCTAGTAACTTTGGTCACAGCTCTGCCATCGAGCCTGTGACAGAGCGCTCAGATACTCAGTGGGCCTCACACAATCCATAAGTGTCCAGTGTCCACAAGTGTCTGCAGAAATTCAAAATCTCCCTTATCCTCAAGTCACTTTGGTCACAGCTCTGCCATCGAGCCTGTGACAGAGCGCTCAGATACTCAGTGGGCCTCACACAATCCAAAAGTGTCCAGTGTCCAAAAGTGTCTGCAGAAATTCAAAATCTCCCCTGTCCTATAGACACCTTGTACCTTGTTTTACATTACTATATAGTTTGTTGGATTTTGTCTACATTTCTACCAAAAATGAGGAAGGCTGGTGGAAGAGGCCGTGGAATTGGGCGGGGGTTGGCAGCTGGTAATGATGGTGTTGGTGGTGGATCTGATGGTAGTGGCAAGAGCAAAATAGGACCGAATGCAGGAGGTGTTGAGCCTGCTTCATCGTCTGGCTACATAAGGCCTCGAACGCTTAGTTTTCTAGGAGTTGGCAAACCGCTTTTAAAGCCAGAGCATCAGGAAAAAGTTTTGTCTTACATTGCTGACTCAGCCTCCAGCTCTATCGCCTCCTCTTCTTCAGTTGTAAAAAGTAAAAGCACTGAGTCGTCATTGAAGGCTCATGTTCATGAACCACACCTTTCCTTGTGTCCTTCACCCCAACCAAGATTGAAGGATGACGCAGGCCATACTACTGATTACTCCAGGAAGCTGTTTTCACATACCATGCCTGGATTATCAAGTGAAATGGTGAATTACCCAGGCCAAGATGAATCTGACATGGAGTGCACTGATGCACAGCCGCTGATGGATGATTCTGCTGGTACATTCACTCAGAGCACTACATTGTCCTCGCAGTGTACAGAGCCAGATTCTGACCCTGATGAGACTCAGGTGCCCCTTCCCGCACAATATACCACCATACACGGTGACACAGAGGAAGGTGCACATGACATAGAAGAGGAGGTGATGGATGACCCAGTTGTTGACCCAGATTGGCATCCATTGGGGGAAGAGGGTGCTGCTTCCAATAGCTCAGATGAGGAGCATCCACAGCAGACATCGACATCGCAACAGCTGTTATCTGGCAGGCCCGGAGCACTCCAAAGACAGGTTCCAAACATCAAAAGAGTTGCTGGACAGCTTGTCCAGAGGGTCAAAAGATCACAGAGTGCTAGGCCGCAAAATGTCTGCCAAAGTAGGAAGAGTGCAGTGTGGCACTTTTTTGAACAAAATCCTCATGATCAGGCCAAGGTTATCTGTAAGAAGTGCGCCAGGCACCTTTAGCCGAGGGAAAAATCTGAAAAATTTGAATACCAGTTGCATGCTTAGACATTTAACCAGCATGCACTTGCAAGCGTGGACACAACACCAAACCTCAAGTGCCACATGTGCAACTGATCACAACGAAGGTAGTCAGCAACGCTACATTGTTTCCCCCACTGTAAGCCCACCGGTTAGCACAGCAGCAAATGTTGAGGTGTCGTTGCAATGCCACAGCAGTCAGGGAATCCCACTGTTATATCAATGAAAGACTGATTCTAGGCCATCAGAAAGAACAACAACTCCATCACCATCATCAACCCTCTCTCAGTCCGCCCTGTCCACCGCTACTTCCACCATATGCAGCTCTCAAGTCCAGCTCACCCTCCCAGACACTATGAGTAGGTCAAGAAAGTACTCAGTCTCTCATCCGCGTACACTGGGTTTGAACGCCCACATTGCCAAACTAATCTCGTTTGAGATGATGCCCTTTCGGTTGGTGGAAAGCACAGCTTTCCGCGAACTCATGGCCTATGCAGTGCCACGCTATGACCTACCCAGTCGCCACTTCTTCTCTCGCAAAGCCATCCCAGCCCTCCACCATCATGTGAAAGACCGCATTGTCCATGCACTCAAGCAGTCAGTGAGCGGAAAGGTGCACCTCACAACTGATGCATTGTCCAGTCGGCATGGCCATGGCCGTTACGTGTCCATCACTGCGCACTGGGTTAATGTGGTGGATGCAGGGTCCACAGGGGACAGCGGTGGTGGGACAGTGCTGCCTAGCCCACGGTATAGGAAACAGTTGGCTGTAGGCGTTCCACCCTCCTCCTCCTCCTCCTCCAGAAGCGAAAGCTCGTCCACAGAGCGCAGTTGTACGAGCACTCCATCTGCAGCTGCCACTGTTGCACATGATGTGTCCCCATATCGAGCAGCTAGTGGAAAGCGTCAGCAGGCTGTGTTGCAGATGATGTGTTTGGGCAACAGACACACCGCCGAGGTACTGGCCGAGTACTTGAAGCGACAAACTGAGTCATGGCTGGGCAGTGTACATCTTGAGGCAGGCAAGGTAGTTAGTGATAACGGCCGTAATTTTGTGGCAGCCATAGCCCTTTCAAAACTCAGCCACATACCTTGCTTGGCTCACACCTTGAACCTGGTGGTGCAGTGCTTCCTCAAAAATTATCCAGAGTTAACAGCCCTGCTCCAGAAGGTGCGAAGACTGTGCGCGCACATCCGCCGGTCGCCTGTACACTCCGTTCGTATGCAGAAGCTGCAGCGATTGCTCCACCTTCCCAACCACTGCCTCATTATCGACATTGCAACAAGGTGGAACTCCACCCTGCACATGGTGGAGCGGCTGTGCGAGCAGAGGCAGGCCATAATGCATTTGTGGGAGGATACACGGCCAGGCACTTTGAGAGCAGACATGGAGTTGACAGGTGTGCAGTGGTCGAAGCTGAAAGACCTCTGTAAAGTCCTTCAGTGTTTTGAGGAATGCACACGGCTGGTAAGCGCAGACAATGCCATCCTAAGCATGAGCATCCCACTTATGAGTCTGCTCATGCAAACTTTGACGCACCTTAAGGAGCAGGCGTCTGCAGCCAATGTTGATGAGGAGGAAGAGGAGGGAATCCTTGATGACATTCAGACATTGTCTGCTCAGGGACCTCTCCTGGACGAGGTGGAGGAAGAAGAGTCTTCAAACAGAGGCTGGACAGACATCTGACTGGGATGATTTAGCGAATCCTGCTTTGAGCAGGGGGTTGGACCAGATGGCCCAGGAGGTCCCTTCCAACTCTACGATTCTATGATTCCTTCTATGATTCCTTCTAAGAGGAGGAGGAGGATGATGATGATGGGGATGATTACTTAGGGGAGGAGGATGCATCTCGTGGGGCAAGTGAAAATGTTGGCGTGGCAAGGTCTGGTACAGGGTTTGTGCGTGACTGGAGGGATGTGGATTTGCCAGAAAGTGCTCCTCCAACCAGCACTCGCAGTGCATCATTGACACCGGGAACATTGGCCCACATGTCAGATTATGCCTTGCGGATCCTAAAAAGGGACCCCCGCATTGCCAAAATGATGAACGATGACGACTACTGGTTGGCCAGCATCCTGGATCCACGCTATAAAGGCAAATTACAAAACATCATGCCACAGGAGAACCTTGACCTAATATTGGCTAATAAACAAGCAACTCTGGTAAATCGGTTGCTTGAGGCATTCCCAGCACACAGCAGCGGTGATGGTTCTCACACGAGCCGTACGGGCCGGGGGCAGCTTGGCAGAGGTGTTCGTGGTGCACACAGCAGAAGTGGCGTTGGAGACAGGGGTTTCATGACAATGTTGTGGACTGATTTTTCAAATACCGCTCACACAACTGGTAATACTGCATCGATGGAAAGTGACAGGAGACAGCAGTTGTCAACTATGGTTACAAACTACTTTTCCTCCCATATCGATGTTCTCCCACACATGTCATTCCCCTTTGACTAATGGGCCGCTAAACTGGACACCTGGCCTGAATTGGCCCAATATGCCTTACAGGAGCTCGCTTGCCCAGCTGCAAGTGTGCTATCGGAAAGAGTCTTCAGTGCAGCTGGATCAATCCTGACAGAAAAAAGGACCCATCTGTCAACCCAAAATGTGGATGATCTAACCTTCATTAAAATGAACCATGCATGGGTTTCCAAGGATTTTGTCCCACCTTCCCCTGATGACACATAGGGTGACAGAAAAATGGCTTGCTTTGGTCCACCTCTTCCTGGGACTTCACCTATTTCGCCTTTTGCATCAGCTGAATGTCCAACATCAACATATGCCACTTTCTAAAACTCCCTAACTGTGCTGCCTCCCCCCATGGCCGGGGTCACCACCTAGCGCACGACACCGTGCGAGTGCCGTTGCCCTGGACAGGTGGGTAGGCCGACTCTTGGGCGCGGGCACTGGCACAGGGTCCCTCATAGTGCAATCAAGTGTCTCTGACGGTGGTGGTGCACACCCGCGGTCAGACACACCGCTGTACTATGAGGGGCCCAGTGCCAGTACTGACGCCCACGAGTGGGCCCCCCTTGCTTCGGCAGGGCCCCAGCATTTGCAATCTTTACCTCTCCCTGCTCCTCCGCTGTGTAATCTGGGTCGTCAAATCCATACTGTGCCTGACACCGTCTGAGCCTGCCTCCTGATGTATAGACATATATTTTGAATGTGTACGCTATCCATACATGTTATCCGGGGATACGGTACCCTTTCTAACCTTTGTGCAATCACGTGCAATCCATACTGGGCCTAACACCGTCTGAGCCTGCCTCCTGATGTATAGACATATATTTTGAATGTGTACGCTATCCATACATGTTATCTGGGGATACGGTACCCTTTCTAACCTTTGTGCAATCACGTGCAATCCATACTGGGCCTAACACCGTCTGAGCCTGCCTCCTGATGTATAGACATATATTTTGAATGTGTACGCTATCCATACATGTTATCCGGGGATACGGTACCCTTTCTAACCTTTGTGCAATCACGTGCAATCCATACTGGGCCTAACACCGTCTGAGCCTGCCTCCTGATGTATAGACATATATTTTGAATGTGTACGCTATCCATACATGTTATCTGGGGATACGGTACCCTTTCTAACCTTTGTGCAATCACGTGCAATCCATACTGGGCCTAACACCGTCTGAGCCTGCCTCCTGATGTATAGACATATATTTTGAATGTGTACGCTATCCATACATGTTATCCGGGGATACGGTACCCTTTCTAACCTTTGTGCAATCACGTGCAACCCATACTGGGCCTAACATCGTCTGAGCCTGCCTCCTGATGTATAGACATATATTTTGAATGTGTACGCTATCCATACATGTTATCTGGGGATACGGTACCCTTTCTAACCTTTGTGCAATCACGTGCAATCCATACTGGGCCTAACACCGTCTGAGCCTGCCTCCTGATGTATAGACATATATTTTGAATGTGTACGCTATCCATACATGTTATCCGGGGATACGGTACCCTTTCTAACCTTTGTGCAATCACGTGCAATCCATACTGGGCCTAACACCGTCTGAGCCTGCCTCCTGATGTATAGACATATATTTTGAATGTGTACGCTATCCATACATGTTATCTGGGGATACGGTACCCTTTCTAACCTTTGTGCAATCACGTGCAATCCATACTGGGCCTAACACCGTCTGAGCCTGCCTCCTGATGTATAGACATATATTTTGAATGTGTACGCTATCCTTACATGTTATCCGGGGATACGGTACCCTTTCTAACCTTTGTGCAATCACGTGCAACCCATACTGGGCCTAACACCGTCTGAGCCTGCCTCCTGATGTATAGACATATATTTTGAATGTGTACGCTATCCATACATGTTATCTGGGGATACGGTACCCTTTCTAACCTTTGTGCAATCACGTGCAATCCATACTGGGCCTAACACCGTCTGAGCCTGCCTCCTGATGTATAGACATATATTTTGAATGTGTACGCTATCCATACATGTTATCCGGGGATACGGTACCCTTTCTAACCTTTGTGCAATCACGTGCAATCCATACTGGGCCTAACACCGTCTGAGCCTGCCTCCTGATGTATAGACATATATTTTGAATGTGTACACTATCCATACATGTTATCTGGGGATACGGTACCCTTTCTAACCTTTGTGCAATCACGTGCAATCCATACTGGGCCTAACACCGTCTGAGCCTGCCTCCTGATGTATAGACATATATTTTGAATGTGTACGCTATCCATACATGTTATCCGGGGATACGGTACCCTTTCTAACCTTTGTGCAATCACGTGCAATCCATACTGGGCCTAACACCGTCTGAGCCTGCCTCCTGATGTATAGACATATATTTTGAATGTGTACGCTATCCATACATGTTATCCGAGGATACGGTACCCTTTCTAACCTTTGTGCAATCACGTGCAATCCATACTGGGCCTAACACCGTCTGAGCCTGCCTCCTGATGTATAGACATATATTTTGAATGTGTACGCTATCCATACATGTTATCTGGGGATACGGTACCCTTTCTAACCTTTGTGCAATCACGTGCAATCCATACTGGGCCTAACACCGTCTGAGCCTGCCTCCTGATGTATAGACATATATTTTGAATGTGTACGCTATCCATACATGTTATCTGGGGATACGGTACCCTTTCTCACCTTTGTGCAATCACGTGTAATCCATACTGGGTGTGAGAACGGCTGGCGAGCTGTTAAGCAAGCTACAGCACCTGTGGTTTGCACACGTAAGTTTTTCATTTTTTCAGGAATGACGGTTAGGCCTAATTCCGGAACTGCGGTTGACCTGCACTTACTGGGAAATCATCGTTCGCGGGTAATAATTGTAATCACAGATCCCCATCACTAACGTTGTTCAGCGGGATATCTGCACCTGTAAGCAACAAACGCTGGCCTTTTCAGAGTAGCGCACATGCAGCCACGGACATGTAAGGGCATGACACACCAGTTATTGGCCAATCTCATGTGCCAGAGCCTCACGTGTCCCTCTAGTAAGCCGGACTCGGACCGCAGGGCATGACGGAGTCTCGTTCGTTAACGGAATTAAGCTTGCAATGTGTGCATCTGTTCTGTAGCTGGCATGGTTGAGGTTGCCCGTGTTGAGTCAAATTACGCAGTAGGCTCCACTCCTGGTGGTGCCCTTCTGGACATTCCTTTAAGGTTCAGCTTTGCAACCATACTGCCCACGTAAAACAAACACTTAGCCTTCATGAACGCTGTTTGGAGGGTCATGACTCGTGGGAATAACGCCGCCCAGTCAGTTAACCTGCTAGAGAGATCCTTCGTTGCTCCCAAGCATGACATCACACTCCCTAGGAGGAAGGTAATGCCACTGTGGCGACCGTACTCCTGGGGGCGACACAAGTGCACTGATGCCCAGCCACTGCTCGATGAATCTGCTGGTACATTGACCCAGACCACTACATTCCCCTCGCACGCTACCCGGCCTGAATCTGACCCTGATGAAACTCAGGTTACCCTTCCCATATTCAGTTCCATCTTACACGGTGACAAAGAGGAAGCTGCAGATGAAAGTGCCAACGAGTGGGCCCCCCCTGCTTGCTCAGGATCACAGCACTTGCAAGGTTGAAATACTGTGCAGTGAGATGGAAGATGGGGACGACGAGGAGTCCAGACTAGTACAGGGATTCTCTAGCGAGGAGACTTATTTGATTGTTTTCAATGTTGGGACAGCAATTTTTGGGGAGCACTATACTCTGGAGAATGATAGATGGGGCCCACCATACACTGGAACATTCCAAAGGTGGACATCAGACACTGGAGCAGCATTTACAGGGCCCATTATACACTAGAGCATTAGAAATGGGGCCCATTATGTTTGGAGCATTATTTGGGCCCATAACACAGTGGAGCTTCATCCATGGGGACCAACATATACTGTAGCATTATGTGGAGCTCATCATATACTGTTTCAAACATTATATGGGACCAATGATTCTGTATGGAGAAATAGATGGGCCTCGTCATGAGATGTAAAAAGTGAAGTATTTTTCATTGTACTATACCGCTATTTCTCTGCCGTATCGGAGCATGATGAGTTGTGGTATGTGTTAAAGGGGCGCTCTTTCGCCCAGGGCACATGAAAACCTGGAGCCAGCCCTCCCCCCCACAACTTTAGCCAAATAACCCCCATTTTTCAGTGCGTAACTTGTATTATGAAGTTAATTAAGGTTGACAAGCTTAAGTAAGAAGAATTGATGCTTTTGGCATTCAAATGGGCACTGTAGGTGTGTTTCCTGTCCTCCTCTCACTGCCGACTTTTATTCCCCATTGACTTACATTGGGTTTCGTGTTTCGGGACGACCCCGACTTTTCCCTATAATCGGACGATCTTGCTCGACCCGACTTTTGGAAAAGTCGGGTTTCACGAAACGAAACTCGACCCTAAAAAACCAAAAGTCGCTCAACTCTAGTCACCACAGCAAACTTGGTAAAGTGGTCAGTCATCACCAGACAATGTTCATACCCAAGATGAGCTGGGCCCACGGTTAAGTAATCGATCATCAATAACTCTAAGGGCACAGAAGTCACAATGGTCTGCATCGGGGTTCTCTTATCTGGAGGTTTGGCAAGTTCACAGCTCTGACATTGTTGCCAGGCCTCCTCTACTGCAGTCTTCAATCAGTGGTGATATACCAGCTTCTCCAATCACTGGAACGTCTTCTCCAGACCAAAGTGAGCCCCTCACTCATGGACCTCCATAGCCACTAAACGGATCAACTTCTCTGGGAGCACCACTTGCCAGGTGACCCCCACTCCCACACCAACTGCACCTTTCTATACAGCAAGCCATCCTTCAACTGGTGTCTCTCCCACTGCCTTAGAATCTGCTTATGGGTCGCCCTCCCAGGGCTGTGGGGTACTCGGTACCGGGCTGGTATCAGCGGGATGTGTCACATCAGCTGTGACCCAGTCCGTGGCCCTGGGCACCCAAGTAAAAGGGAGAATTTGCAATGGTGGAAATGTAGTTAATTGAATGAATAGTTCGTGACGCCACCTGTGGTGTTCGGCCAGGGAGGTGTTAAACCGACGCTGCATGCAGATCCGCTGGGACTGATGGTATGGTGCAGCAAAGATGTAAAAGCTCCCCACAGGTGAAGCTGTAGTCCCAGGGCAGTGTAGAGGTGGTTGGCACGGGGATGTAGCCATGCCGGAAGGGTAGGAAGCAGACAAAGACACAGCGGGGTGCAGTTTCTGTACCTTTACTTGATAAATGCAGTCCAGGGTCCTGATTACAGATGGTACCGGAGCAGGCCAGCCTGGAAGCAACTCAGGGATTCTCTCTCAACAGATGGGCTGTGCAGTCTCCTTCCTAGCGCTTATTTGCGGGATCTCCAGTACCGAGTTACACTGAAGTTCCTCCTGACAGATGTTCCCAAGAACTCTACTTGTACGGTAGACAGCTGTAGCCTGTTTTGGGGACTCCTTTCTCCTAAGTCCCGGCTCACTATCAATGTTGCTGTTGTGCCCTCAAGTCTTAGATGGGAGTAGTGCATTTCCAGCCTCCTACTCCTCTGGTGTCTGCTGTAGGACCATTAGCATCCATACAACCGTGGAGACCAGGCTCCAGTTCATGTGCTCTCACTGGAGATGAGCCTTTCCTCTCTGCTCGATCTCCGCGCTTCTTCCTCACGTCTGCACACTTCACCCTCCGCAGACTAACTCCTCACCACTCCTTACTTCTGGCCCTCAGAGAGCACTCCTCCCCTTAATTCCGGTTCAGAGCTCCCCCTGCTGGTCCGGAGTGGAACTGTTTTGCATGCTTAAGTTAACTGCGAGAGAGAAACTTTATTGCTCCCAAGCTTGACATTACCCTCCCTGGAGGAAGGCAAGGCCACTGTGGTGGCCATACTCATGGGGGCGCCACATTCCCCCCTAGTGCAAGTCAGCACTCCTGGGCTGAACAAAACATGAAAACATATAAACAGTTAAACAAGGTAACAACAATAATTGTACAAGATTTGAAAAAGGAAACATTTACAAAGACCAAGAGCTCCAAAACTAGTCCTATGATAAGTTCATGCATCAATATCCATGGTCCATTCCTGGGCAAATGGTGAACTATTTACAAGGAAAGTTTTTGACCACACACAGTCCTGTGTGGTTCAGTGTCCATGAAAACAAGGTAAAAACTGGAAAATTCCAAGGAGACTCTTACAGATTACCTGTAGGCACAAAACTTGAAAAAGTTACATATGTAAATACAACTTCAACAGTTACATTTACTTATCTATATACGATATCTGATGGGCGGTATACCTTGTGTAATGCAGGTAGACCTGTGTAACACTGGTGCTGTTATGGACTGGACTGTTTGTCTGGTTCTAACTACTGGTGTTGTGTGTGAACTGGGTAGCATTCGTCTACTAGATCTTAGAGTCACTGTGGGCATGTCAGATTCACTACTGGCAGGGCGAGGGTTCTCTGGCTCCACTGCTGGTGTAGCATCTGCTGCCTGATTTTCCTGATCTTCAGGATTCTCTTGAGTCACGTCTTCCTGTGCTACCAATTGGGGAAATGTCAACACTGGCACCACTATAGCTTCATTTACTTTAGTCCAATTTGCAGGGAATTCTCCAAGTATTGTGCTGACCTTCTCTTCTTCTATGGGTTGGATGTTATCTTGTTCATCCATTCTTTCTCTTAGCAGATCAGGGCATAACTTCAGATGATCTCTGGATATTGCTGCTGAAGTTTCTCCTCCATCTTTGCTAATAAGACACACCTTGGTGTTGTCAAAGTTTGAGGGCAGAACAGTGTAAGGTTCAGCTTCCCATTGGTCATCCAATTTATGTAATCTTCTTTTCCTTTTTAAGACTTGTTCTCCTGGTGACAAAGGAACGGCAGGCGCATTTTGATTGTAAAGCTTCTCCTGCTTTTGTCTTGTCTTGAACTCTTCTGTACTGTTGTTGTCTTTCTGTATCCCAGTCAGCATCTGGTGACATCACTTCAGGTGTCAGGACTCCCATGTCCAGATCAATAGGCAGCTTACCAGGTCTTGCTCTCATTAGGTAGGCTGGGGTACAGTTGGTGGAATTCACCGGAATATGGTTGTAGAGGTCTACCAGATCTGGCAACTTTTCTGGCCACAGATTTCTCTCCTCCAAAGGCAATGTCTTCAGTAGGTCAATCACTACCTGGTTCATCTTCTCACACATGCCATTGGTCTGTGGATGGTAGGTTGTTGTCCTGATCTTCTTGCAACCATACAAATTACAGAATTCCTGCAATACTTCTGCTTCAAAAGCTGGACCTTGATCTGTAAGCACTCTTTCGGGGTAACCATGTGGTCTGCAAAAGTGCTGTTGGAATGCTCTGGCTGCTGTCCTGGCTGTTTGATCTGTGACAGGCACAACTACCAGGAATCTTGAGTAGTGATCCATGATGGTAAGAGCATATATGTAGCCTGAACGGCTTAGAACCAGCTTCACATGGTCCAGGGCGACCAACTCAAGTGGCTGTTTGGTGATTATTGACTGTAGAGGAGCTCTCTGGCTGTTTCGATCATTTCTGCGCAGGTTACATTGTTCACACTCCCGGCACCACTTTTCAATAGCTTTCCTCATACCAGCCCAGTAGAATCTCTCCCGGAGCAATGCTTCCAACTTCTTCCATCCGAAGTGTCCAGCTCCATTGTGGTATGCTTCCAAGACCATTGATGGCTCTCTCTTTGGGACTATCACCTGCCAGACCAACTCATGAGTGCGGGCATTGATACTCCTCCGACACAATTTTCCTTCATAGATGAACAGCCGGCCTCTTTCCTTCCACAACTGCTGGGTTTCTTCAGGAGCATCCGACTCTGGGCGTGAGTCAGCTTGTGACAGTAGCTCCTTCACCAGGCGGACTGCAGGGTCACTATCTTGCATTTCTGCCCAGTCATGATGGGGCAATGGATTCAGTGTGACCACCTTCAAGCCAGACCGTCTGTTTCTCACTCCTTGAGCACATTGGGCTGCAATTAGCTGGTGGAAGGGAGGTAACTATTTCTTCAAGAGCCTCAGGGTCTTCTCCTGCATCTGGCAGATTAGGCATTCTGGACAGTGCATCAGCATTGGCATTTTTGTGCCCTGCTCGGTACTTGATGGTAAATTCATAGGTAGACAGCCGAGCCATCCACTGCTGCTCCAGTGCACCTAGTTTTGCAGTTTCCAAGTGAGTCAACGGGTTGTTGTCCGTGAAGATCGTAAACTTGGCTGAAGCTAGGTAATGCTTGAATCTTTCAGTGACAGCCCAGACTATGGCAAGGACCTCCAGCTTGAAAGAACTGTAGTTGTCAGGGTTCCTTTCAGTGGGATGCAGCTTCCTGCTGGCGTAGGAGATCACTCTTTCTTTGCCATTCTGTACCTGCCAACAGTACTGCTCCAAGTCCCACGTTGCTGGCATCAGTGTACAACACAAAGGGTTTGACATAATCTGGGTAGGCCAGAACTTCATCACCTGTGAGAGCCATTTTCAGTCGAGTGAAGGACCTCTCCAACTCCTCAGTCCATTCAAAGGTGGAATTTTTCTGTTTGGTCTTCTTGGACTGCCCCACCAGAAGATTTTGCATAGGGGTGGCTATTTCAGTAAAGCCTTTGATGAATCTTCAGTAGTAGCCTACCAGTCCAAGGAATTGGCGTACCTCATGGAGGTTGCTGGGCTTTGGCCAGACCTGGATGACTGTGACCTTGTCAGGATCTGGTGCCACACCTTCTGCACTCACCACATGACTGAGGTACTGTACCTTGGGCTTCAGGAGGTGGCATTTGGAAGGCTTCACCTTCAGGCCAAAGTTGGACAAGGCTTCAAACACCTCAGCCAGGTGCTCCAGATGGTCCTCATACGTCTTGGAGAAAACAATGTCATCATCAAGGCACAACAGGACGGTCTCAAAGTTCATGTGTCCCAGGCAGCACTCCATCAGCCGTTGAAATGTTCCTGGAGCGGTGCAGGGCCCAAATGGCATATAGTTGAACTCACAGAGACCCATTGGAGTGGTAAATGCTGTTTTCACCTTGTCTGCCTCTGCCACGGGAACCTGCCAATACCCACTAGTGAGATCCAAGGTGGAAAAGTAGTTAGCAGTCTTAAGTGCAGCTAATGATTCTTCAATTCTAGGTAATGGGTAGGCATCTTTATGTGTAATGCTGTTAATTTTCCTGTAATCAACACACATTCTCATGGTACCATCCTTTTTCTTTACAAAAACAATGGGAGCTGCCCATGGACTACAACTGTCTCTGATAACCCCAGTTTCCTTCATCTCTCTCAACATACCTTTAGCACATTGGTATTGTGTTGGGGGTATAGGCCGGTACCTTTCTTTAATGGGTGGATGATCTCCAGTGGGGATATGGTGTTGAACCCCTTTTGCTTGCCCAAAATCTAGTGGGTGTTTGCTGAATACCCGCTCAAACTCCTGGGTCACTCTGTAAACCCCATTTTTCTGGTATGAAGGTGTAGAGTCAGTCCCCACCTGCCGTTGCTGGCACCACTCTTCCAGCTGCTTCACAGAGCCGCCGTTGTCCTCCACCTGATCGGATGAGACCAAGGGCTCTGCTGCTTGCAATGAGTTGTTGCTAACAGTGAGCAGCTTAGCAACTGTGGCGTACCGAGGTAGTGTGGCCTCCTCCCCACAATTCAAGAGGCGTACAGGTGCTCTCCCTCTATGTACATCAACCACCCCTCTTGTTGTCAGGACAGTGGGCCTGCTATCAGAGTATACTGGCTCTACCAATGCCTGGTAATCTTTCCCTCTGAGACCTATGGCTGCCCGACACCAAATCAACATTTCACATCTGGGGGATATTGCAATGGGGAAAGCATCACTCACTCTGACACTGACAATTTCTCCGCCAGAGAGTTCTACCTGTTGTCTTTGCATCAGGGCTCTGATCTCTTTCTGCAGGACTCGTTGTTCACTTGAACCAGCAGTCTCAGCCACCTGTTGCAACAAGACAATAACCTCGGAAAGACAGTTTTCAATTACATTTGTACCAAGAGTCATCATTGGATTACATTCACGTCGATCAATATCCATAACTATCAGACCTTGAGTTTTTAATTCTACTCTACCCACTTTAACAGTAATTTCTTTACATCCTACTTGGGGTAAAGGCTAGCCATTACTGGCAACTACTATCAGTTCATCAGTTGGGCCATGGGTGAGTTCAGAGTTAGCTCAATACCTCTCGTAAAGAATGTATGGCATGGTGGTCACCTGGGAGCCAGTGTCCAGCAGAGCGTTCATGGGGATGCCATCAATCACCACTGGAAGGATTGGTCTCCCTCCAACATACTTAGCTCTCCAGTTCTTTGGGCCTGGGGATCCTATTCCTGGTGGTTGGCCCTCTGCCCCAGGGGTTGCTCGTTTAAATGACAGTACCTGGCGATGTGGCCTGTCCTGCGGCAGTTACGACAGATGGGACGTCCGTCCTGGTCATAGCGATCGTTGGTTCTCCCTCGGAGTGGCGGAATCCTCTTCTTCCGGAGCCATGGGACATCCTCTTGACTGGAGGCAAGCTGGATCTTCTCCTTGGAGGACACTTGCAGGGACTGCACAGTTTTGGTGAGTGCAGCCATTCCTTTGGTCAACTCCTGGACCTGAAGATGCAGCTCTTCGGTTGGATCTTTATCCAGAGTCTGTGCATCAGCCTCCACAGGGATGGAAGGGAAAGATGTTTTTTCCTGATGGTAGGTGATCACTGGGCGCCTAGGGGGCGCTGGACGGTTGTCAGTTGGCTCCTGCAGTACCCGAATAGCCCTGTCCTTGAAATCAGCAAAGTTCAGATCAGGGTTTTGCAGGGTGATGATGCGTAACTGTCCTCTGTGGGTACTGGATAGGAGTCCTTCAATGAACTGCTCCTTTAACAGTTTATCTTCCTCCTTCACACTGTCAGGATCAACTTGCTTAACTGCTCGCAGCGCCTCCTGCAGGTTAAGAGGATAGTCCCTTATACTGTCCTGCGCCTTCTGTTTACATCCAAAGAACCTCATCTTGATTTCAGCTGCAGTGCGGGTGTCAAAGGTGCTTCTCAGCTAGGTCAGGATCTTTTTAACAGTCTCTTTATCAGTGTCCTGCCAGGCTTTCACCTCCCTGTGCTGCACCCGTTAGCTGTCCAATAAGGATGTGCACTTTCTGGTTTTCAGACTGGGGGTATACTTCAAACAAACTGCACAGTCTCTCTTTAAATTCACTCAGGCTATGTGACTCACCCGAGTACTGCGGTAGCCATGCTGCTCCCGGAAGGTAGGGCATAGACAGCGACATTATGGGGACCGCTGCGGTGGGTGCTACTCCTTGCGGCGCTGAGGGATTAGCGGCGGCGTCCTCCGCTGCATTGCTGCATCGCGCAGACATTCTCTTCCCCCCTAGTTAACGTTAGCCAGGGTCGGGGGTTGTGTGAGCTTGCCGGCGGCCGCTTCGCAGGCCCGATGCTCCGGGCTGTAGGCCTCAGCTCCTCCCACCTGTTGCACGCTTTTCCTCTTCCCGTGCTGGACTTCACTTTACTTCGCACTCTCTGAGGGGCTCCGCCCACGAATGCCCGCCTCTTTGGTTTCCCACGCGCGCCAAGCAGCGCGGCAATGGTGGCAATGGCGCCAACACAGTCTTTTACACAAACACAGTCTAAGGCACACAGGACCTGGGGATACCAGGCTCCATAATCCTGTTCGTGACGCCAAGTTTGGGTCGCCCTTCCAGGGCTGTGGGGTACTCGGTACCGGGCCGGTATCAGCGGGATGTGTTACAGCAGCGGTGACCCAGTCCGTGGCCCTGGGCGCCCAAGTAAAAGGGAGAATTTGCAATGGTGGAAATGTAGTTAATTGAATGAATAGTTTGTGACGCCACCTGTGGTGTTCGGCCAGGGAGGTGTTAAGCCGACGCTGCATGTAGATCCGCTAGGACTGATGGTATGGTGCAGCAAAGATGTAAAAGCTCCCCACAGGTGAAGCTGTAGTCCCAGGGCAGTGTAGAGGTTGTTGGCATGGGGATGTAGCCATGCCAGAAGGTTAGGAAGCAGACAAAGACACAGCGGGTGCAGATTCTGTACCTTTACTTGATAAATGCAGTCCAGGGTCCTGATTACAGATGGTACCGGAGCAGGCCAGCCTGGAAGCAACTCAGGGGTTCTCTCTCAACAGATGGGCTGTGCAGTCTCCTTCCTGGTGCTTATTTGAGGGATCTCCAGTACCGAGTTACACTGAAGTTCCTCCTGACAGATGTTCCCAAGAACTCTACTTGTATGGCAGACAGCTGTAGCCTGCTTCGGGGACTCCTTTCTCCTTAGTCCTGGCTCACTATCAATGTTGCTGTTGTGCCCTCAAGTCTTAGATGGGAGTAGTGCATTTTCAGCTTCCTACTCCTCTGGTGTCTGCTGTAGGACCATTAGCATCCATACAACCGTGGAGACCAGGCTCCAGTTCATGCGCTCTCACTGGAGATGAGCCTTTCCTCTCTGCTCGATCTCTGCGCTTCTTCCTCACGTCTGCACACTTCACCCTCTGCAGACTAACTCCTCACCACTCCTTCCTTCTGGCCCTCAGAGAGCACTCCTCCCCTTAATTCCGGTTCAGAGCTCCCCCTGCTGGCCCGGAGTGGAACTGTGTTGCATGCATAGGTTAACTGCGAGAGAGACCCTTTATTGCTCCCAAGCCTGGCATTACCCTCCCTGGAGGAAGGCAAGGCCACTGTGGCGGCCATACTCCTGGGGGCGCCACACTTAGCTCCCGGGGACAGAGCGTCTCTTTCCCTCCAGCTGGGAAATCGCTTCAGAGCCACTCACTGTCTCAACTGGGCAAGTTCCTTACTTTCTTGCTGGAGATGCACCCAGTCATCCCAAGGTCATCCCAGCACCTTTTCTCCAGACCTCTCCCCGATCTGTCCCTGCATCGCCACCAATGACCTAGCGAGGTCCCGAAACCCAGGAATCTCTTTTGCCTCTAACTCACCATCTCAGTCGTGTCCAGGCTGCTCATGGATCACTCCCAACGGAGCATGAGCATGCGTGTTCTCGGCTCCGGCCTGATATGCGATCTTGTA
The DNA here is from genome assembly GCF_039654945.1 of Dendrobates tinctorius. Classification (NCBI taxonomy): domain Eukaryota; kingdom Metazoa; phylum Chordata; class Amphibia; order Anura; family Dendrobatidae; genus Dendrobates; species Dendrobates tinctorius. Next base: position 6,938,256 of record NW_027361701.1, on the reverse strand, counting down.
CCAATACTTCGCCATGCAGGCCACTAATTGCTGTTTCGAGGCCCCCAATTTTGCATTTTCCAGGTGGGCTAGAGGATTATCATCGGTGCGTACCAAAACTTCGGACCCCGATAAATATTCAGTGAACTTTTCGGTCATTGCCCACACTAACTCCAGCATTTCCAGCTTAAAGGAGATGTAATTGTTTGGGTTCCATTCTGAGTCGTGGAGAGACCAGCTCGCATAGGCAATCACTTGTTCCTTCCCTTTCTGGATTTGCGATAGCACGGCCCCCAGGCCATGTAGACTTCCATTGGTGTGAAGAATGTTCGCATAGGTGAGTATTGGGGCCTCGGTCAAGGCTATCTTCAAGGCTTGGAAAGCTTCATCCTGGCTACCTCCCCATTGGATAGTCCGATTCATTGAACCCGACAGCACTCTCTTTAGTAGTTCCAACAGTGGATTAGCGATGCAGGTTAAATTCTTCACGAACCTTCGGTAGTACCCAGTAAGCCCCAGAAAGGCCCTAATGTCTTTCACTGTCTTCGGGGTGGGCCAGTCCTGTAAGTGCAGATCTCACTCAGATACGATGTGCCCCAGGTACTCAATTTGTTTACAGAAAAGGTGACTTTTTGTTGGGCTTCACTTTCGGGCCATGCTTCTGTAGTCGACTCAATACTTTCTCCAGCCGTCGGAGGTGCTCTTCAAAGGTGGCTGCATAGACAATGATATTGTCCAGGTAGATAAGTGTTGCTTCGAAGTTCACATCCCCCAAGCATCTTTACATCAGTCACTGAAATGTCCCAGGGGCGTTAGTCAGGCTGAAGGGCATCCAATTAAGTTAAAAAATCCCATGGGCAGTATGAATGCTGTCTTCGGCTGATCGTGTTCAGCCACGAGTACATGCCAGTATCCGCTGGCCAGATCCAGGGAAGAGAAAAACATTGCCTTTCCCAAGGCAGATAACGACTCCTCGATTCGGGGTAATGGGTAGGAGTCCCGCACCGTACAGGCATTCAGTCGTCAGTAATTGACACAAAAGTGAAGGGTTCCATATTTTTCTCCGGACAAAAATAATGGGAGCCGCCCATGGGCTCTGACTCTCCCGTATGACTCCACTCTGCAGCATGTGAGCCAGCATCTCCTTTACCTATTTGTACATCTGAGGTGGTATCTGCCGATATCTCTCCTGTATTGGGGCAGCACTTCCTGTAGGGATTTCATGGGCTATAGCCGTGGTGCACCCAAAGTTATCTTCATGATGATTGAAGACATAGAATCATAGAATGGTAGAGTTGGAAGGGACCTCCAGGGTCTTCTGGTCCACCTCCCTGCTCAAAGCAGGACTCACTAAATCATCCCAGACAGATGTCTGTCCAACCTCTGTTTGAAGCCTTCCATGGAAGAAGAACTCACCACCTCTCGTGGCAGCCTGTTCCACTCATTGATCAACCTAACTGTCAAAAAGTTTTTTCTAATATCTAATCTGTGCCTCCTCCCATTCAGTTTCATCCCATTGCTTCTAGTCTTTCCTTGTGCAAATGAGAATAAAGATGATCCTTCTACAATGTAACAGCCCTTGTGATATTTGTAGACAGCTATTAAGTCTCCCCTCAGTCTTCTTTTGTGCCAGCTAAACATTCCCAAATCCTGTAACCATTCCTCATAAGACACGCTTTGCAGACCGGTCATCATTCTGGTCGCTCTTCTCTGAACTTGCTCCAGTTTGTTGATGTCTTTTTTAACATGTGGTGCCCAAAACTGGACAGTTTCCCAGATGAGGCCTGACCATAGAGGAGTAGAGGGGGATAATGACTTCATGTAATCTAGACTGTATGCTTCTGTTAATACATCAAAGAATTGCATTTGCCTTTTTTGCTGCTGCATCACACTGTTGACTTTGCTGCTGAATCACACTGTTCAGTTTATGATCTATTAGTATACCCAAGTCATTTCACATGTCCTGTTGCTTAGCCCTATTCCTCCCATCCTGTATATCCTTTTTTCATTTTTATTGCCCAGATGTCGTACTTTGCATTTTCCCGGTTAAAAACCATTCTGTTAGTTGCTGCCCACTGCTTCAGTTTATTTATATCTTTTTGAATCCTCTCTCTCTCTTCTCTAGTATTAGCTATCCCTCCTAGCTTTGTGTCGTCAGGAAAGTTAATCAGTGCACCCTCAATTCCTTCATCTAAACTATTGATAAAGATGTTGAACAATACAAGGCCAAGGACAGAACCCTGTGGTACCCCACTTGAGACATTCTTCCAACTGGATGTGCAGCCATTTACGGCCATTTTATGGGTCCAATCACTAAGCCAGTTATGAATCCACCTAACAGTTGCCTTGTCCATTCCATACTTAGTCATTTTTTCAATAAGGTTGGTGTGAGATACTTTGTCAATGCTTTGCTGAAGTCAAGATATACTATATCTACAGCATTTCCCTGATCCACCCCGTCAGTGATTATGTCATAGAAAGAAATTAAGTTAATCTGACATTACTTATTAGTTACAAACCCATGCTGACTCTGTTTAATCACTTCATTCTTATCCAGATACATACATACATGTTGTTTAATAGTTTGTTCAAAGATCTTTCCTGGTATAGAAGTCAGACTCACCAGCCTATAGTTCCCTTGGTCCACCTTCTTCCCCCTTTGTAAAGATAGGAACAACATTTGCTCTTCTTCAGTCTTCTGGGACTTCTACTGTTCTCCAAGAATTTTCAAAGATTATGGAAAGTGGTTCAAAAATTTTATCTGCTATCTCCTGAGGTGTAATTCATCTGGACCTGGAGACTTGAATTAATTAATGTTAGCTAAGTGTTTCCTCACTATCCTTTTGATTATAGATATCCTGGATTCTTCTATACCTTTAATAGGACAGTGAAGATCAATTAATGTTACATTTCTTTTCTGAGAAAAAACAGGTGCAAAATAGAAATTTAAAAGTTCAGCTTTCTCAACATTATTTCTTATAATTTCATCATTTTCATTCTGTAAAAATCCTATGGCATCTATGACTTTTCTTTTACTTTTGACATATCCCCCAAATCCTTTTTTATTGCTTTTGATGTCTCATGCAAGCCGTACTTCTTTCTCAGCCTTAGTAATCTGATTCATGCCCTGCAGGTTTTGCAGACAGGATTATATTCTTCTTAAGATATGCCTCCCTCTTTCCTTTTGATAAACATTGCTTTCTTCTTTTTTAGCACGTGCTTAAATTCTGTGTTCATCCATCCTGGTTTTCTTAATTGCTTCGTATTCTTCCCTCATTTTGGAATTAACGATTGTGATTTGAGAATCTCATTTTTCAAGATTTCCCATCCTTCCTGGACATTTTTGTCCTTAAAGGGAATCTGTCACCAATTTTTTTTCGACTATCAGCTGTTGGCTGATTGGCCATCAGGGGCTTATCTGCAGCGTTCTCTAATGCTGTAGATAAGCCCCCGATGCAACCTGAAAGAGAAGAAAAACAAGTTATATTATACTCACCCAGGGGCATTCCGAGTCCTGTATTGGTCCGATGGGTGTCGTGGTCCTGTCCGGAGCCTTCCATCTTCTAACGATGACGTCCTCTTCTTTGCTTCCCGTCGCGGCTCCTGCGCAGGTGCACTGCTCTGCCCTGTTAAGCAAAGTCCTGCAGTACGCAGGCGCCGGATCTCTCTGACCTTTCCCAGTGCCTGCACACTGCAGTACACTCCTCTGCCCTCAACAGGGCAGAGCAGTGTTCCTGCGCAGGAGCCGTGATGGGAAGCAAAGTAGAGGACATCATCGTTAGAAGATGGGAGGCGCCGGACTGGACTGCGACACCCATCGGACCAAAACCGGACCTGGACCACCCCTGGGTGAGTATAATATAACTCATTTTTCTTCTCTTTCAGGTTACATCGGGGGCTTATCTACAGCATTACAGAATACTGTAGATAATCCCCTGATGGCGGTGCCGGCAGCTGATAGTCGAAAAAATAGGTAACAGATTCCCTTTAAGGATATCCAGCCATTGGATCCCTCCGATTCTCATTCTGAGGCCCTAAGAATCTGCTTTTCTGAAATCTAACCTTGAAGTCTGAGTCTTCACAGGTCTTCCTCCTCTATTTATCCAAAATTCTAAAATAGCATGGTCACTACCTCCTAGGGTCCCAGCCACTCTTATCTCCTCAACCATTTGGATTGGAGAAGCAGGAAGCTCATCTGCATATTTCCGGTGCATTCTGGGAAGAGAAGAGTCGCCTTAAGCTGATCGATCACTGGGACTTGCCGGGTCTCGCTGTTTGAGGACATCGCAAAACCAGTGATTGGAGAAGCAGAAAGCTCATCTGCATATTTCTGGTGCATTCTGGGAAGAGGAGAAGAGTCGCCTTAAGCTGATCGATCGCTGGGACTTGCCGGGTCTCGCTGTTTGAGGACATCACAAAACCAGTGATTGGAGAAGCAGGAAGCTCATCTGCATATTTCCGGTGCATTCTGGGAAGAGGAGAAGAGTTGCCTTAAGCTGATCGATTGCTGGGACTTGCCGGGTCTCGCTGTTTGAGGACATCGCAAAACCAGGGATTGGAGAAGCAGGACGTCATCTGCATATTTTGTCGCGAGTTTCCACCCATCATAGCCTGCATCAGTAATATGGAAGAGAAGAAAATCCACATGGTCACCTGCAACACATGCTACATGTTTATGTATCTTCCGGCCCAAAAACTCAACTTTACCTGTCAGAAGTGCAAACTTGTTGCCCTCTTAGATCAAAAGGTGCAGGGACTGGAAGAAAGAATAGCAACATTGAAGGTAATTAAAGAACATGAGGACTTCTTGGATGAAGCAGAAGCAACAATTCAGGATTTGGAAAGTGAGAAAAGCTTCAGAGCACATACAGAGGCTGAAAAGTGGAGCCATGTGACGAAAAGAAGCAAACGGATCAAGTGGTCATCACCACCCACACAGCTTAGCAACCAATATGAAGCCCTCATGCTGGAGAACCAAAATGGCACAGCTCAGGATGATACCGTATCTACAAGAGAAGACACACTATCAGCAAAAGTTACTCTGTCAACAAAAGCGAAAACAAATGACACTCAAAAACACTCACGAGCAACAAGCAGTGCGTCTGGAAAGAAAAGAAGAGTGGTAGTTGTGGGCGACTCACTATAAGAGGCACGGAGGCAACTATCTGCAGGCCGGACATAACCGCACGAGAAGTATGCTGCCTTCCAGGAGCAAAAATCAAGGATGTGGCCAACAGGATACCAACTATCCTTAAATCCAAGGATGACTACCCTTTCCTACTGATACTTGTAGGCACAAACGACACGGCAAGAAATGACCTACCAACTATCTGCTTAGACTTTGAAATTCTGGGGAAAAAAATAAAGGAACGGAATGTACAGGTTGTTTTCTCATCAATCCTCCCAGTCGATGGCCATGGCATCAGAAGCTGGAATAGGATACTAGAGGTGAACAACTGGCTACGGCGGTGGTGCAGGCAGCAAGGATTTGGATTCTTGGACCATGGCGTGAATTACCTCTACGATGGACTTCTCGCAAGAGATGGGATACACCTCACAAAACCTGGGAAACAGAAGAAAAGGGGGAGACAGGGCGCTTCCAATGCGCAGGTCTGTATGGAAAGTAGATGAGTGCACAGCAAGTGTTAGGCTCACCTGATAGGGTTGTGAGAGTCACAACACCTATAATCGCATAAAACAGCTGCAGCAGTCTGCACGAGGTCCAAGGACTTGGTACAAAGAGAAGGCTGGTAGTGCAATAAGAGACTGCGCTGCTGTGGTAGAATTCAAGATATCTTTATTGCCAACGTGTTTCCTGAGCCAGTCCCAGCTCACTTCATCAGGGCATGTTACAGAAGATCATTGCAGGGGTATATATACATTACATTTTTTTTTTTTTTTTTTTTTAATGTATATATACCCCTGCAATGATCTTCTGCAACATGCCCTGATGAAGTGAGCTGGGACTGGCTCAGGAAACGCGTTAGCAATAAAGATATCTTGAATTCTACCACAGCAGCGCAGTCTCTTATTGCACTACCAGCCTTCTCTTAAAACCTGGGAAACACACATTCGCCAGAAGACTTGCCACACTGATCAGGAGGGCTTTAAACTAGAAGAAGAGGGGATGGGAGGAAAAACAGCAGACAAGAACATGCAGCAGAAGGACAAACTAATCAAGGATACTAGATGTGGTAAAGAGGACCCAAGACAGGGTACTCAGAAGGAAGCAAAGAAAAATGAAGCAAAACTTCTTTCCTGCATGCTGACCAACACAAGAAGCCTGACCTTGATTGAAGATCTGGAGTTGGTAATGTATGAGGAAAAATACGACATAGTAGGAATAACTGAGACATGGTTAGACGACAGCTATGACTGGGCGGCTAACTTGCAAGGATATGATTTGTTTAGGAGGGATCGTAAAAAAAGGAAAGGGGTTGGAGTCTGTCTATATATAAAGTCCACTTTAAAGCCCACACTAAGAGAAGATATGCAAGAGGCAAATGAAGAGGTGGAGTCTCTATGGGTGGAGATACAAGGAAAGAAAAGTAATAAAATCCTCATAGGGGTTTGTTATAAGCCACCAAATATAACAGAAACCACTGAAAATGTATTATTGAAACAAATAGACAAAGCAGCAAATCACAATGAGGTGATTATTATGGGGGACTTCAACTACCCCGACAGACTGGGAAACTGAAACCTGCGTATCTCAGAAAGGAAACCAATTTCTGTCAGTGACCAAGGATAATTATCTGTCACAACTTGTGCAGGGCCCAACTAGAGGGACAGCCTTTCTGGACTTAATTTTAAGCAACAGGCCAGATAGAATAACAGAAGTACGAGTCGATGGGCACCTAGGGAACAGTGACCACAATATACAGTCATATGTAAAAGTTTGGGCACCCCTATTAATGTTAACCTTTTTTCTTTATAACAATTTTGGTTTTTGCAACAGCTATTTTAGTTTCATATATCTAATAACTGATGGACTCAGTTATATTTCTTGATTCAAATGAGGTTTATTGTACTAACAGAAAATGGGCAAGCTGCATTTTAATAAAATTTGACCGGTGCAAAAGTATGGGCACCTCAACATAAAAGTGACATTAATATTTCGTAGATCCTCCTTTTGCAAAAATAACAGCCTCTAGTTGCTTCCTGTAGCTATTAATGAGTTCCTGGATCCTGGATGAAGGTATTTGTGAGCATTCCTGTTTACAAAACAATTCCAGACCATCAAACTTAACTAAGTTTGATGGTCGCCGAGCATGCACAGCCCACTTCAAATCATCCCACAGATGTTCAATGATATTCAGGTCTGGGGACTGGGATGGCCATTCCAGAACATTGTAATTGTTCCTCTGCATGAATGCCTGAGTAGATTTGGAGCGGTGTTTTGGATCATTGTCTTGCTGAATTATCCATCCCCTGCGTAACTTCAACTTCGTCACTGATTCTTGCACATTATTGTCAAGAATCTGCTGATACTGAGTTGAATCCATGCGACCCTCAACTTTAACAAGATTCCCGGTGCCGGCATTGGCCACACAGCCCCAAAGCATGATGGAACCTCCACCAAATTTTACTGTGGATAGCAAGTGTTTTTCTTAGAATGCTGTGCTTTTTAGCCTCCATGCATAACACCTTTTTGTATGACCAAACAACTCAATCTTTGTTTCATCAGTCCACAGGACCTTCTTCCAAAATGTAACTGGCTTGTCCAAATGTGCTTTTGCATACTTCAGGCGACTCTGTTTGTGGTGTGCTTGCAGAAACGGCTTCTTTGGCATCACTCTCCCATACAGCTTCTCCTTGTGCAAAGTGCGCTGTATTGTTGACCGATGCACAGTAACACCATCTGCAGCAAGATGATGCTGCAGGTCTTTGGAGGTGGTCTGTGGATTGTCCTTGACTGTTCTCACCATTCTTCTCTGTATTTCTGATATTTTTCTTGACCTGCCACTTTTGGGCTTAACAAGAACTGTACCTGTGTTCTTACATTTCCTTACTATGTTCCTCACAGTGGAAACTGACAGGTTAAATCTCTGAGACAACTTTTTGTATCCTTCCCCTGAAAAGCTATGTTGAATAATCTTTGTTTTCAGATCACTTGAGAGTTGTTTTGAGGAGCCCATGATGCCACTCTTCATAGGAGAATCAAATAGGAGAACTACTTGCAAGTAGCCACCTTAAATACCTTTTCTCATGATTTGATACACCTGACTATGAAATTCAAAGCTCAATGAGGTTACAAAACCAATTTAGTGCTTCAGGAAGTCAGTAAAAAGTAGTTAGGAGTGTTCAAATCAAGAAAATGATAAGGGTGCCCATACTTTTGCACCGGTCAAATTTTGTTTAAATGCAGATTGCACATTTTCTGTTAGTACAATAAACCTCATTTGAATCCAGAAATATAACTGAGTCCATCAGTTATTAGATATGTGAAACTGAAATAGCTGTTGCAAAAACCAAAATTGTTATAAAGAAAAAAGGTTAACATTAATAGGGGTGCCCAAACTTTTACATATGACTGTAATACAATTCCACTGGTCCTTCAGTAAGGTGCCCTGGATGGGGGTTACGAAAACGCTGAATTTCAGGAAAGCAAAGTTTGATCAGCTTAGAGAGGACCTTCGTTGAATTGATTGGGACAATGTCCTCAAAAATAGGAGCACAGAATATAAATGGGAAATATTTAAATCAGTTTTACACACCCACTGCGAGCTAGCCATACCGTACAGAAATAAAAGGCCTAGGAACAGGAGAACACCAATGTGGCTAAATAAGGATGTAAAAAGGGCAATAAATAACAAGAACAAGGCATTTAGGAAGCTAAAACAAGAAGGCAATGAAGAAGCCCTCTCCATAATCTTTGAAAATTCTTGGAGAACAGGAGAAGTGCCAGAAGACTGGAGAAGAGCAAATGTTGTTCCTATCTTCAAAAAGGGGAAGAAGGTGGACCCAGGCAACTATAGGCCGGTGAGTCTGACTTCTATACCAGGAAAGATCTTTGAACAAATTATTAAACAACATGTATGTCAATACCTGGATAAGAATGAAGTGATTAAACAGAGTCAGCATGGGTTTCTAACTAATAAGTCATGTCAGACTAACTTAATTTCCTTCTATGACGGTATCACTGATTGGGTGGATCAAGGAAATGCTGTAGATATAGTATATCTTGACTTCAGCAAAGCATTTGACAAAGTCTCTCATACAATCCTTATTGAAAAAATGACTAAGTATGGAATGGACAAGGCAACTGTTAGGTGGATTCATAACTGGCTTAGTGATCGGACCCAAAGAGTGGTAGTAAATGGCTGCACATCCAGTTGGAAGAATGTCTCAAGTGGGGTACCACAGGGCTCTGTCCTGGGCCCTGTATTGTTCAACATCTTTATCAACGATTTAGATGAAGGAATTGAGGGTAAACTGATTAAATTTGCTGATGACACAAAGCTAGGAGGGATAGCTAATACTAGAGAAGAGAGAGAGAGGATTCAAAAAGATTTAAATAAACTGGAGAAGTGGGCAGCAACTAACAGAATGGTTTTTAACAGGGAGAAATGCAAAGTACTACATCTGGGCAATAAAAATGAAAAAAGCATATATAGAATGGGAGGAATAGGGCTAAGTGACAGCACATGTGAAAAAGACTTGGGTATACTAATAGATCACAGACTGAATATGAGTCAACAGTGTGATGCAGCAGCAAAAAAGGCAAATGCAATTCTAGGATGTATTAACAGAAGCATACAGTCTAGATCACGTGAAGTCATTATTTCCCTCTACTCCTCTTTGGTCAGACCTCATCTGGAATATTGTGTCCAGTTTTGGGCACCACATTTTAAAAAAGACATCAACAAACTGGAGCAAGTTCAGAAAAGAGCGACCAGAATGGTGACCGGTCTGCAAACCCTGTCTTATGAGGAAAGGTTGCAGGATTTGGGAATGTTTAGTTTGCAAAAGAGAAGACTGAGAGGAGACTTAATAGCTGTCTACAAATATCTAAAGGGCTGTCACATAGTAGAAGGATCAACTTTATTCTCATTTGCACAAGGAAAGACTAGAAGCAATGGGATGAAACTGAATGGGAAGAGACACAGATTAGATATTAGAAAAAACTTTTTGACAGTTAGAGTGATCAATGAGTGGAACAGGCTGCCACGAGAAGTGGTGAGTTCTCCTTCAATGGAAGTCTTCAAACAGAGGCTGGACAGACATCTGACTGGGATGATTTAGCGAATCCTGCTTTGAGCAGGGGGTTGGACCAGATGGCCCAGGAGGTCCCTTCCAACTCTACGATTCTATGATTCTATGATTCTATGATTCTAAGCATTAAAAAGTTATAGAGAAAAAAATAAAATGTGTAAAAAACAAATACATTTAGCAAAAGTGGAAACTGAGAGACTCATTGCTAAAGAAAGTAAAACAAACCCCAAACTATTCTTTAATTATATAAACAGTAAAAAGATTAAAATTGATGGTGTCGGCCCTTTAAAGAACAATGAGAGTGAAATCAAAGAGAGCGATGTAGGAAAAGCAAATGTTTTAAATACTTTTTTCTCAACAGTGCTCACACAGGAAAAGGATTTGCCAGGGGAAATGCAGAGTGATAATGTAAACTCCCCATTAAGTATTACCTGCCTAACCCAGGAAGAAGTGCAGAACCGCCTTAGGCTGGTTTCACATTTGTGTTAAAACAACGCTGCGCCCTGCGTCGTTAAGCCCCGCCCTGAGCCGGCTCCCTGCCCGCCCCATCCGGGATCACCGCCTACTTTCGCATTTGCACGCATGCGATCGGCGCACCCTATCTTTAGCATAGGGTGCGCAGATCATGCGCTGCCAGTGTGAAAGTAGCGTGCTGCAACATGCTGCATTTCGGCGCACACGGCGCACCGTCAAAAGTGCGCAGCACGCTACTTTCACACTGGCAGCGCATGATCTGCGCAACCTATGCTAAAGATAGGGTGCGCCGATCGCATGCGTGGAAATGCGAAAGTAGGCGGTGATCCCGGATGGGGCGGGCAGGGAGCCGGCTCAGGGCGGGGCTTAACGACGCAGGGCGCAGCGTTGTTTTAACGCAAATGTGAAACCAGCCTTAGTAAGATTAAAATTGACAAATCACCAGGCCCTGATGGCATTCACCCTCGGGTATTAAGGGAGTTAAGTAATGTGATAGACAGGCCTCTATTCCTTATATTTAAAGACTCTATAGAAACAGGGTCTGTTCCTTTTGATTGGCGGCAAGCAAATGTGGTACCAATATTCAAAAAGGGGTGTAAAAGGGAACCTGGAAACTATAGGCCGGTAAGCTTAACATCTGTTGTGGGTAAAATTTTTTAAGGGTTTCTAAGGGATACTATTATGGAATATTTCAATGTTAATAAATGTTTAACTCCATATCAACATTGATTTATGAAGGATCGCTCCTGTCAAACTAACCTGATCAGCTTCTATGAGGATGTAAGCTCTCAAATGGACCAAGGAGAATCATTGGATGTCATTTATCTCGACTTCTCTAAAGCATTTGACACTGTTCCACATAAAAGATTGGTAAGTAAAATGAGAAAGCTTGGGCTAGGGGAAAATGTGTGTAGATGGGTAGGGGTAGGTAGCTGGCTTAGTGATATAAAACAAAGAGTGGTTATTAATGGTGCATACTCAGATTGGGCCAGGGTTGCTAGTGGGGTACCAAAGGGTTCTGTATTGGGCCACCTATTATTTAATATATTTATTAATGATCTAGTGGATGGCTTATACAGTAAAATATCAGTATTTGCACATGATTCAAAACTATGTAAGGTAGTTAACACAAAGGAGGACAGTTTGCAACTACAGACAGATTTGAGTAAATTGGAGAATTGGGCTGAAAAATGGCAAATGAGGTTTAACACAGATAAGTGTAAGGTTATGCACATGGGAAGGAGAAACAGATGCTATAATTACTTACTAAACGGGAAACTGCTGGGGAAATCAGACATGGAAAAAAACTTAGGCATCTTAGTCAATAAGAAGCTAAATTGGAGTGCCCAGTGTCAGGCAGCAGCCACCAAAGCAAATAGGGTCATGGGATGCATTAGAAGAGGTCTGGGGACACGAGATGAAAACATAATTCTCCCTCTGTACAAATCACTCGTCAGACCATACTTGGAGTATTGTGTGCAATTTTGGACGCCACTGCTCAAGAAAGACATTACTGAACTTGAAAGGGTTCAAAGGCGGGCTACTAAAATGATAAATGGAGTTGGTTCACTACAATACCCATTTACTCTAGAAAAGAGAAGACTTAGGGGAGACTTAATATATATGTACAAGTATATCAGAGGGCAATACAGAGATCTCTCCAATGAACTGTTTGTACGAAGGACTGTGACAAGAACAAGGGGGCATTCTCTTTGTTTGGAGGAAAGACAATTTCTGCACCAGCATAGAAGAGGGTTCTTCACGGTATGAGCAGTGAGGCTCTGGAATTCTCTTCCTGAGGAAGTGGTGATGGCCAACTCACCGAATGAATTTAAGAAAGGAATGGATGCTTTTCTTGTGAGTAACAGTATAGAGGTTACGAATAACAGAATATTATAGGTAGATGATTGACTCAGCTTAGGGGAAGGAATTTTTTTCCCTATAGAGAAAATTGGCTTCCACTCTGTGGGTTTTTTGCCTTCCCCAGGATCAACAATGCAGAACAGCTGCACTAAAAATAGGCTGAACTAGATGGACATAAGGTCTTACTTCAGCCTTCAAAACTATGTTACTATGTATTTCCTCCCTTTTTATAAGGATTAGATTCAAGGTAGCAGTGTGGCGCCCCTGAGGCTCAGTCGCCACAGAGGTACTGCACCTTCTCCTAAGGTGTAGTGCCCCACCACCTAGGTAAGTTGGGAACTCCTTTCCGCACTCCAACACCTGCCCCCACACACAGGATAGTTCAGCAATGGACCAGATTGCGGCTCCATGCTTAGAAGGTAGCAGAGCAACTTTCGTGGGTCCTTGCTTCGTAACACGAGATGTGCTGGGAGGTGGGTGGAGTTAGGTATAAAAGAGTGGGAAGGTTTAGAATTGGAGTGCAGTTGAGTTCAGTTCAGTCTGGAGTTCAGTCTGAGATCAGGCTGACAGGAGGTCAGCCTGAGGGGAGCTCAAGGTGGAGGAAGACAGTCACTCAGGCGAGGCTGAGGACTGGTCTTAGTGGAATGAGCTCCCTAGGAAAGGAACAGAAGGAGAGAGACGTAGAACTGCAACCTAAGCTTCCATAAGAGAGAGAAGGAACAGCGCGGAACGAAGGAGTAGGAGAACAGAGAGGAGTTGTGGGTTGGAAGAGGAACTCTGCCTATAGATTCTCAGCGCAAGGCCGGGGCCCGGTCCCCGAGGTTGTATGGACACTTATGGTTCTGCAGCAGACACTGGTGGAATAGTTGGCTGTAAATGCACTACTCCCATCCAAGACTTGGGACACAACAGCAACACGGATAGAGAGCCGGGATCCAGGAGGTCCCTGATAGGGCTACAGCTGTCTGTCATACAAGTAGAGTTGTTAGGAACATCTGACAGGAGGAACTTCAGAGTACCACGGTACTGGAGCTCTTCACACTAAAGGCGCAATAGAGGAGTCGTTCAGGAAAGGTACATGTTGGTGGAGTGTTGGAGAGGAGAAGCCTAACTTGCCCGGGAGGTTGAGTCCTGCCCCGGAGGACACGGCATGGAAGCGGGCACCAGTGGTTACCAAGAACTGTGAGTAAAGCGTTGAAACTGCAAGCCCTGGTGTCCTACATTCCTTCTTGCGTCTGCCAGCACTGCTACATCCCCTGCGCCGGACACTACACCATCAAAGTTTCCCTACATCTACACTGCCCTGGAACAACAGCCCTGCCTGTGGAGGGTTATACCTCCATTGCTGCATGCCACCATCTGTCCCAGAGGATCTGTCTGCAGCGTCGGCTTATCATCTCCCTTGCCGAACACCACAGGTGGTGTCACGAACTATTCAATTCCATTAACCACACACCACCATTGATATTGGGTGCTCAGGACCATGGACCGGGTGTCACGTCCTCCACCAGTACTTACCTGCGCGACCCTGGCGCACCTCCTGGCATGCACCCGCTCCACGGCGTGCCCCCACTCCTGACATCCGGCCTCAGCGACGTCGGTCCCGTGCTCCTGTGCCCGACGCTCTGGCTAGTTCCTGTGATGTGGTAGCTCCGCCCCCAACATGGCGGCGCCCATCGGCTATTTCTTCCCGGCGTCTCCCCAGGTAAGACGCCTGTGTATCTTTGTGGTGTCGCTGTCCGTATAGTCAGCATTCACTACACTCCCAGGCCTCTGTCCCTTTCTTGTCGACCCTGCTTGTGCTTTCTGTGTTGACTGTTGTGCGCAGCTCCTCGCCATCTCTTGTTCCTGCCTCGCCTCTGGCTCCTTCCCTTCTGTCTCTGGTGTCCTACTGTGTACCGGCTGTCTATTGTTCTCCTAGTCCGTTGCTATTCCTTGTCCTAATCTCTATTGTTACCTCTCTCTCTTACAGTCCCCTGCTTCCTCCAGTCCTGAGTGCTCTACGTCCGTGTCCCTCTGCAGCTCCGTGTTCGCGGTCACCCCGCCCAGCCGCTTCTCTGATTCTCCACCGTAGTCTCCCTGGTGCTCACCCAGTCGCCCCTTTGGCTCTGGCTGTCACGGTTCCATCCCTTGTGGGCCTGCCCCTAACACTCCCTGTATAGGGGGTGGCTCCACCTGGTCAGCTCGCCCGCAGGGGCTCTGTAGCCATGACCCAGAGGGTCCACTCTGGGTTGCTGTAACACTTTCTGCCATCCTAGCACAATCTGTAACAGATACACAGGCCATAGACCCTGCTGGAGTCACGGCTACTCAGTAGGAGTTAATTTTCTTACGAGAGAATCAAACGCGTATAATGTCCTTCATGAAATCTACGGACACGCGCCTCTCCGCCCTTCAAACCTCTGATCCTGGTAATGCGGCTCAGCTGGCCGGCTTACAGCAAGAGCTAGCGCAGCAGTGTGACGCTCAGACTCATTCTCAGCTACATGGCCTCGGTTGATGGTCGCTTGCTCTCGCTCCAGGTGTGAAGGGTTAATACTAAAATCAGAGCTGAAGTTTCATTTTATCCATTCTCTGAAGGTTTCGTTTCTTCATTTTTGTTGCTGTAAGATAAATTTTTATAATTGGCATGGGCTGTCATGAAACCAGACTGTTTTCATCAGGTGCAAAGATAAGGGAGGCGGCGGGAGTGTAAAACTCTGAAGAATATGCCATTATACTACTTTCTATTTGGATACGGAAATATATGTAGTTTCCGGTTTTCTTGCAATATTATTTGCTTACAAAGTGAAATTATGGTATTGGTACTTGAGAACCTTGCATAATTAAGCAAAAGATTATAAAAGATGTGACTAAAATAAAGGGGCTTAGTGATCTGCCTCGATCCTCCCGTACAGAGACCCCAGTCTCCGTGTGGTCATTTGAGTTGCTAGCAACACTGTGGAATAATTTGGAAACCACTGGATCAACTGTGAAGGGTTAATTTAGCCCTCCCTAAATAGCTACCTCGACAATGGTTCCCAACGTGGGGCCCCCGAACAGGGACGCCTCTGCCCCCGGAGGACAACAAGACAAAGGACCCTCGGAGCGGACACAGGTGCTGGAAAATTGGGACTGATCACCCCCCATGGCAACCACGGTAAGTTGGCAGTTATACTGTTCAGACTGACCGTTGGTGTGGTTTTCCTGTGCTTCTTGCTGCAAAGAGGATCTGAGGTTTGTCCCCTGGTGGGGTGATTCATGGGTGGAATCATATAGAAGTGTAGTCCCAGTGCTCGAACCGTACCTCATAAGGGACGAACACCCCGGATTGACCAGTGATTGTGACTCTCTTTATAGTCAAAATATCCTGAAATCCTGAATTCACTATTAGAGTCAGGCGTGGTGAAGTGATCGAAGACTGGGTAGGATACGTAACTCAGGTATATATAGATAGATATATATAACCAGAGGTGTCCGGAGGGATAGTCTGAGACGCCCTCCTCCTTTCACTGAGTACCGCGAATTTTGGGCAATCCCAGAGGGGGATTATTGACCCAGTGGAACAGAGACTGAAATGGCCGCCAGATCTGTGCACAATTTGTCAGGATATTTAGCTCTAAAGGAGAGAATTATGTTTCTGTGGAAGAAAAAGAAAAGTTTGGAATTGTGTGAAGGATCAGATACTGTCTTATGATTCAAAGACGAGGAAAGAAATTTGTCAGGAATGCAGGAAAAATATTTTCGATTTTGGGATTTCCTAAGGGCGGGAGGTTGCAGCCTATGCTATGGGATGAAAGAGTTAAAAAAAAAATAAAGGGAGATTGACTGATGATGGATTACTTAAAGGCACTGAGGAATTCCGTGGCTTGGCACATGAATTGCATAATGAAGGTTATGTGGAAGTTGAACAGCAAGTGAATTCTGATTGTTTTATTGCTATGTGGAAAAAGGAAAATTGTCTAACACTGTGAAAAAGACTGAAAGTGTTGTGGTACAGGAAAGAATTGAGAATGTGATTGATTAAAGAAGGAACTGAGATTAATGAGACAATGTGTCAGGCAGACAGATGGTTAAGAATGATTTGAAACAAGAAGTTTCCCTGCTAGATGATAAGGTCCCTCCCCAGGAAATCAAGCCTCTCCTCCCGACTGTAAGCTCTGTGCCCCTTAACCCTAAGGCACCGATGTATCCTGGACTACCGAAACTCAGTATGCCCCCACCCTATGATCCTGCCGGGTGGATCTGTGCTGTATGTAGAGTTACTAATCCTCAGTGGAGAGAGGTCTGTTATAATTGTGGCACAAGGAGACCGAGAGTCGCAGCCCCCACCTTTGCTGACGGCATCTATTATCATCCGCAGCCAGCCTCAATCCCTGTTCACCCGATCCAGAGGAAAAAAAAAAAAAGTTTTCAGAAGACTTTAACCTGCTCTGTTCAGGAGAGAGAGAGAGAAAAAAAAAAAAAAAAAAAAAAAAAAAAGGAGCAATCAGCAACCTCTAGCCCCCAACGCAGCTGCGAGCACACAGTGTGCCCTTCAGCCCACACAGCAAACTCTCGCCCCCCCCTCAGACTTCAGCTAGTGGGAACCCAGCTCCTCAGCCCCTGCCTGCTAATTCTCGCTACTGCTCAGTTTGTGATCTCTCCCACATGTCCTGTAAATTTACTAGGGGCAGATTTATTATCACAGTTCCGCTCCAGAATATAATTCCAAGATGATGGTCAGATGGTTCTTACGTTACATAACACCTATGCAGATGAAGACAGTGAGGAAATCTGTATTTTGCATGCCCTTCCTATGGTTATGGTGGCCCTGATAGGCTCAGATCCACCCCCAATATTGCTTGAGGATCAATGACTCACCCCATACCTCTCAGAGATACTATCTAAACTCTGTTCAAAAGGGCCAAATGATATCGGGAAAATGCCTGTAGAACCAATAAAAGTGTTTCTCAAACCTGGTGCCTAATTCACATACTCTTTTGTCCCAAATACCCCAGGATGCTGCTTGGTTTACAGTTATTGATCTTACCAATGCCTTCTTTAGCATTCCGTTACACCCAGACTGCCAGTTTCTATTTGCATTCACTTATCAGGAACTACAGTTAACATGGACAGTTATGCCACAAGGGGCCCAAAACAGTCCCAACCAGTTTGCAAAAAAAAAAAAAAAGGAGCAGGTGTCTTTTGCCATATCTGCCATTGTTAGCCTCCTTAAGTAACTGGCAGCACTGAACTGTCGGGTATCGGCCTCGGGACTTCAGTTCTGCCTTGGTCAAGTGATATTCTTGGGTCACTGTCTCCTTCAGGGTGTCAGACACTTCGCAGAAGAAAGAAAAATAGCTGTCAGCTCCCTTCCTTTCCCAAAAGATGAAGCTGAACTCCAGCGTTTTCTTGGACTATGCACTTATTTTTGTCAGTGAATACCGGATGCATCCCACATAATGCAGCCCCTTTACAATGCCTTGAAAGATGGTGTAATGAACTATAAGGAAAGATGGCAGTGATGAGGATTACCTCCAACATGATTGTTCCCAACTTCTGACTGAAAAAACAGCTACTCCACCAAATGTCAGTGAGAATCCATTCCCAAATCCTGATCTGGTGTTATACATGGATGGTTCAAGATATGCTGACGAGTTTGGTAGATTCCACACGGGATATGCTGTTACCACAGAGGACACTGTAGTGCATGCAGCTGCGCTCCCGCCCTCACAGTCAGCACAAGAAGCAGAACTCCAGGCTCTGTCTACTGCATGTATTTTGGCCAAGAACAGACGAGCTAATATATACACGGACTCACGGTATGCATTTGATATTGCTCACGATTTTGGGGCTCCATGGGCCAATCGAGGGTTTATCACTACTGCCGGAACGCCAGTGAAAAATGCTGAAACTGTTAAAACCCTCATGGACTCGATCAAATTACCTACTCAGGTGGCTATTAGCAAAGTTAAGGCGCACGGTCCTAGGACCAGTCCACAGACTGTTGGCAACACATTTGCGCATATGCAAGCAAAAGACGCCGCTCTCTTACCCGTTGAACCAACTATACCAACTATGGTGACCACACGCTCTCAGCGTAAACAGTTACAAGAAGCATTGACCCTACAAGAACCTGATGATCTACAACAGACTGAAGTTTTCTGTCGAACCCTGCGAGACCGCTTAATGACAATGCAGAGAATGTCTCCAAAGGAAGAGGTGAAGCAATGGAAGACTGATGGGGCACGTATGGATAATGGTCTCTGGAAAAAGGACCAACTTGTGTATCTCCCTAAGCGGATGTACCTTGCTATTGCCACATGGGCACATGGAACTTCACACATAGGAAAGAATCAGGCCCTCGCACTGGTGCAAAAATTCTACTGGGCCTCGGTTCTTCAGTTGGCCGGAAGCATTCCCTGTTACCAACATGACTGCAAAGACTACAGCGAAGAAACTGGTGATGAAAGTTATATGCAGACATGGGGTTCCAGAAGCTGTTGAAAGTGATCAAGGCCTGGCCTTTTCTTCTCATGTGTACCATGAAGTTCTGACAATGCTTGGATCCACGGTAGCACTCCATACTCCGTACCACCCACAATCCAGTGGGGAAGTTGAGAGGCTGAAAGGCACACTGAAGGGACAATTGAGGCAGCAGACTACGGCTCCATGGCCAGAGCTCCTACCCATTGTACTCTACCACATTCGTACTACCCCCATTGCAAAATATGGCCTGTCCCCATATGAGATATTGTTTGGTGCTAGGCCCCAGTTGCAAATTTCCAGCCTCAGCAGTTATCAGAAGAAACTGACCGTGCTGTTCAATGTGTTATTCAGCTTAGTAAAAATCTTGCTAACACCTATGTTCTAGTTTCCTTTTCTTTTCCAGATTCAGCAGAAACCGACACATGTCATAACCTGAAGCCTGGTGATTTGGTAGTTGTGAAGAGGCATGTCAGGAAGCATGGACTAGAACCCTTGTATGACGGTCCCTATCAAGTCCTCCTCATCACCCAACAAGCCAATAGCAAATGAAGGGGCATAATGTTTTGGTTTTTCGCATTTTCCATATTAGTAATGGTAGAAGTTAAAGTTAAAGTTAGAAGATATTCAAAGACTCAAAGATGAATACAATAAAGACAATGATCGTACTAAGGATAGTTGGTGGTCAGACACCTTCTCCTTTCTCAATCCAGCCAATTGATTTAAGGGAATTGGGGGCTGGATAGCTGGGATCTTACAAAGCTTGTTACACATTGCTGCCTGTATCTTTGTTGTATATGTGATACTAAAAC
The DNA here is from genome assembly GCF_039654945.1 of Dendrobates tinctorius. NCBI lineage: Eukaryota > Metazoa > Chordata > Amphibia > Anura > Dendrobatidae > Dendrobates > Dendrobates tinctorius. The sequence goes on along the minus strand of NW_027361701.1, from coordinate 6,918,466 downwards.
TTGTTCTTTGGTGTATTTCTGTATGTATTAGGAAATTCTACACTAAGCCAGCAAATGATGATACCAAAGGTGTCGTTGCCCCTGCTCTTCTCTGCACCGATCTCAAAAGGCTACTTGATGAAGATGTTGAAGCCAAGCACATGGCTACCTACAAAAGATCTCCACCACCGTCATCAAAAATTGTTATTCGTGAATTGCAGTACACAGGGGGACGGGTGCTCCGCGACAGCCATGACTGATAACACGGCATCAGTCATGTGAAGACCAGTACCCCTCAAGCTGTTAGCTTGGGATAGCACCTCTGATGCTGCATATGTGTTGAAAAATTTATCTAGGGGGGAATGTGAAGGGTTAATACTAAAATCAGAGCTGAAGTTTCGTTTTATCCATTCTCTGAAGGTTTCGTTTCTTCATTTTTGTTGCTGTAAGATAAATTTTTATAATTGGCATGGGCTGTCATGAAACCAGACTGTTTTCATCAGGTGCAAAGATAAGGGAGGCGGCGGGAGTGTAAAGCTCTGAAGAATATGCCATTATACTACTTTCTATTTGGATACGGACATATATGTAGTTTCCGGTTTTCTTGCAATATTATTGGCTTACAAAGTGAAATGATGGTATTGGTACTTGAGAACCTTGCATAATTAAGGAAAAGATTATAAAAGATGTGACTAAAATAAAGGGGCTTAGTGATCTGCCTCGATCCTCCCGTACAGAGACCCCAGTCTCCGTGTGGTCATTTGAGTTGCTAGCAACACTGTGGAATAATTTGGAAATCACTGGATCAACCGTGAAGGGTTAATTTAGCCCTCCCTAAATAGCTACCTCGACACAGGCAGCCGCTGCTGCTTCTTCCCCAGTCGCTGCTCCCCACCCTCAACCACGGTTGGCCAAACCACCCCCCTATAACGGTGACGCAAAATTATGCCGAGGTTTCCTGAATCAATGTCGCCTCCATTTCGAATTATTGCCGCAGCAATATCCCACAGACCGGTCCCAAGTAGCCTTCATAATCTCCCATCTTGAGGGGGACGCCTTGGCATGGGTGAACCCTCTCTGGGAGCGTGATGATCCCCTGGTTGCCCACTTAACAGATTTTTTGGATACTTTTCGTCGAGTATTCGATGAGCCTCGCCGCCTCGCCTCCACTACGGAGGCTCTGTTTAGTCTTAGCCAAGGTTCTCTAACTGTGGGCCAATATGCCATTCAATTTCGGACCCTGGCGTCCGATTTGGGTTGGAACAATGAGGCTGGTGGAGGCCTTTTGGCGGGGTCTTTCGGGTCGTATAAAGGACGAGCTGGCGGGTCGTGACACTCCTACTGCCCTTGAGGATTTAATTTCTCTAGCCACTCGAATCGATCTTCGGTTCCAGGAACGGGCTCGTGAGAGAAGACTTGTGCGCCCGACGCTATCCACTCGCAGACCACCTAGTCCTTGTTCCAGGGCTCTTCCTTCCACGTTTGTGCCCGAGCCGATGCAAGTGGATCGCCTAAAGCTCTCCGAAGAGCGCCGCAAGGAGAGAAGCTCCCACGGTCTATGTTTTTATTGCGGCAGTGGTTCCCATTTGCTCCGAACCTGTCCGGAACGTCCGGAAAACTTCTCCGCCTAGGTCAGGTAAGAGAGGCCTCCCTAGGTGTGCATGATTCCTCTCAACCCCTTTCTCTGTCTGTCCTCTTACATGTAGGTGACAAGCGGGTTTCTTTAGCAGCCTACGTGGATTCGGGTGCCGCTGGGAATTTTATTAGGCTCGATGTAGTCTCCAAATTTTGTGTCCCAGTTAAGACCCTTGAGAGCCCACGGGTTCTTGCTTCTGTAGATGGCAACCCTTTGCAAGAGACTGTTAAGCTAGTTACGCATGAGATCGAGCTCCAAATTGGAGCCCTGCACAAGGAGAGAATTACATTTTATGTTTTAGCCGGTATCTCTCATCCTGTTCTCCTTGGTCTTCCCTGGTTGCGACTTCATGAGCCTACTTTGGATTGACGTAACGGCAATGTTCTGCGCTGGGGGGAGTCCTGTCAGTCTCAGTGTCTGCGGCCGATGCATCCCATAGGTGTCCCCCATCCTCTCCCTGATCCCTCCGGATTACCACCTGCATATAGTGCTTACTCGGATGTCTTCGACAAGAGGGAGGCTGAGGTTCTTCCACCACACCGACCTTATGACTGCCCTATCGAGCTCATTCCTGGTACCACTCCTCCCCGTGGGAGAATCTACCCTCTCTCTTTAGCTGAGACGCAGGCCATGTCTGAGTACATTCAAGAGAATTTAGCCAGAGGTTTTATTCTGAAATCGTCCTCACCTGCGGGAGCAGGCTTCTTTTTTGTGAAGACGAAGGACAGGTCTCTTCGTCCGTGTATTGATTATTGGGGCCTCAACTGCATCACGGTGAAGAACAAGTACCCGCTTCCCCTAATCCCAGAACTCTTTGAACGCTTGAGAGGAGCACGAATCTTCACCAAGCTAGATCTGCGAGGAGCCTACAACCTTGTTCGCATACGGTCCGGGGATGAATGGAAAACCGCGTTCAACACACGGGACAGTCATTACAAGTATTTAGTCATGCCATTCGGACTCTGCAACGCTTCTGCAGTATTCCAAGAACTCGTCAATGACATCTTTCGTGATCTCCTCTATGTCTGTGTTGTGGTCTATTTAGACAACATCTTGATCTTCTCCTCCGACTTGTCTACTCACCGCCGAGACGTCCGTCAAGTTCTCCACCGTCTCAGGGAGAATCACCTATTTGCCAAATTGGAGAAATGCCTCTTTGAGCAAGCTTCACTACCGTTCCTTGGTTACATCGTTTCAAGTTCCGGCTTGGAGATGGATCCTGAAAAGGTCTCTGCCATTCTCAAGTGGCCGCGTCCCCAAGGTGTGAAAGCAATTCAGCGTTTTTTGGGTTTCGCCAATTATTACAGGCAATTTATTCCTCATTTTTCTTCCTTGACAAAGCCTATCTCAGCTCTCGTTCGCAAAGGAGCCAACCCCAACACGTGGCCTTCTGACGCTGAGGCTGCTTTTGAGGTTTTAAAGCAAGAGTTTGCCAAGTCCCCTGTGCTCCACCGTCCAGATGCCAATAGGCTGTTCCTCCTGGAGGTTGATGCATCGTCCGTGGGAGCTGCAGCTGTCCTTCCGCAAAAGACCTCCTCTGGTCGCGTGGCTACCTGTGGATTCTTCTCTAAAGCCTTTACCGCTCCAGAACGAAACTACTCCATCGTAGACAGAGAATTACTGGCCATTAAACTTGCCCTTGAAGAGTAGCACCATCTTCTTGAGGGAGCCGTTCACCCGCTCATCATATTCTCGGATCATAAGAATTTGGCCTATGTTCAGTCCGCCCAAAGACTCAACCCACGTCAAGCCAGATGGTCTTTGTTTTTTGGGCGCTTTGATTTTGAACTCCATTTTAGGCCAGGGAACAAGAACGTCAAGGCGGACGCCCTATCTCGTTCATTTTCGCCTGTGAACAATGAGGATGGTCCTACGCATATCATCAATCCGGCGAAAATCCTTACCGTGGCTCCGCTCAGCGTGCTTTCACCACCACCCGGTAAAACCTTTGTTCAAAGTGGGGACAGGCCAAAGGGCTTACGTTGGGGGCACTCGTCTAAATTTTCTGGACATGCTGGAGTTAAGAAGACTCTCTCTCTCGTCTCACGCCACTATTGGTGGACATCGCTTCGTCAAGACGTCTTGGACTTCATCGCTTCTTGCCTTCGTGTGCCAGGAACAAGGTTCCTCGACACCGCCCTCCTGGGCTCCTGCATCCGTTACCCATACCTACGACTCCATGGACACACATTGCAATGGACTTTGTCACCGATCTACCGCCGTCCTCGGGATGTACGGTTATCTTGGTGGTCGTCGATCGGTTTTCCAAGATGGCTCACTTTGTCCCATTGGCCAGTCTGCCTTCTGCCCCCGAGTTGGCGAAGATTTTCTTGCTCCATGTTTTCCGACTCCATGGCTTTCCTCAGCATATCGTCTCAGACAGAGGAGTCCAGTTTACCTCCCGATCTTGGCGAGCTCTCTGCGGACTGATGAAGATAACTCTGGATTTCTCTTCAGCCTATCATCCCCAGTCTAACGGGCAGATGGAATGAGTCAATCAAATTCTAACTTCCTACCTCCAACATTTTTCCAATGCTCACCAGGATGATTGGGTTTCTCTCCTCCCGTGGGCTGAATTCGCGTACAATAATCATTCCAGTGAAGCTTCTTCCAAGTCTCCCTTTTTTGTGGTTTTCGGACAACATCCTGGGATTCCCTTTCCCGTTTCACTCACCTCGGGTGTACCGGCGGCGGACTCCTTGTCTGTAGATTTCTCCCAGATTTGGAGAGACACCAGGGAAGCCCTAGAGAGAGCCAGTCACAAAATGAAGTGTTATGCGGATAAAAAAACGTTTAGACGCTCCTTAAAGACAAAAATGTCCAGGAAGGATGGGAAATCTTGAAAAATGAAATTCTCAAAGCACAGTTGTTAATAGGACTTTTCAGGCGCGCCAGGCGTAAGATGGTGTCTCTGTCCTTGCAGTTGAGCAGGCGTGCCAGGAAAGGTCGAGGTAGGGCCCCCGGAGGCAGGGGTCTGGTAGGGACCCTGTGAGCTCTTTCAACGGCGAATAATGGGGAGAATTCGTCCCCTAAGGAGGTCTTAAGCCAATCCTCTAGAAACTGCTCAGGATGCTGACCCTCCGAGCGCTCAGGCAGCCCAACAATACGTATATTATTCCTGCGCATTCTGTTTTCTAAATCGTCCGTCTTTTGCTTCCAGGCATTCATGGAGCCCGCCACCTTCGTTAATTTAGCCTCCATAGGTGTAATGGTATCTTCCACCCTGGACACCCTCGTTTCCACCTCCGTAATGCGTCCCTTCATGGCCTGCATATCCTGACGGAGTCTCCCCACCTCCGTATAAACATCCTCAATTTTCTCTGTCAGGGATGTCCTGGTCAATGAGATAGCCTGCATCAACTGCGCAGACGCTTGTTTAAGGGTCAATTCTTCCTGATCCGTCTCCTCCTCTCCCCCAGAAGGGCGATTTTTGCGCTGAACTTGAGAGGATGTGCTCCCACTGTGCCACGCACTTTCAGCGAGGTCAGGTCTAGCGAACTCCTTTAATTTCTCTGCTGCTCCCGGCCCCTTAAGTCGGCTCATGATTGTCTGCAGTGCGGCTGATAAAACAAATTAAGGTGTGCAATCCAGGTATTGCCCACTACAGATGGGTATCACAGCGGGCTGGTAACAGTTAATTGTGAATCAAGCTACAGAGGGACGTTTGAGGGATTACCAGGGCAGCAGCTAGGTACAGTCCAGATGATCTTTATGGCCCGGGGAGGGAGGGGGTCCCACAGAGGCAGCTGCAGTGGGGGAAGGTGCACAAAGCCTCCCTTAATAATGGCGCCAGCCGGCAGTGAGTGGATGGGCAGAGAGGGATACCGCGCAGGGGCCCGTTTCCCAGGGCACTCACTTCACGCTCCCCCGGATTGTCAGTCAAATCTCCTCTCTCCCCGGCGGCGGTGCAGCAGTGGGAAGCCGACGCTGCAGCTCTCAGCAGTTGAGCTGCGCGCCCAAGATGGCCGCCGCCTCGTGGGAGAACCAGCCACCCGCTCCTATCTCCTCCATCGCCCGCTCTCAGGATCCGTCTCCCGACCTGCCACAAAGCGCCCAAGGGGTCCCAGCGTCCGAGAGAGGTCCAGCCAGCAGCAGGTGAGCCGCCAGAGAAAGGTCCAGGGATCAGGATATGGCAGAATTATGCAGAGCTCTCCTCACCAGCGTCCTCTCCCTCTCACGGCATATCCACGCCCCCACTGGTGGAGTAGTTGGCTGTAAATGCACTACTCCCATCCAAGATGTGACGTTTTTGGTAAGAGCTACGTCGGAGAGTGGACCCTCTGGATCGCGGATCCGGAGCCCCTGGGCTGAGCACACCAGGTGAAGACTGACCCCTATACAGGGATCGTTTGGGGCAGGACCACAGGGGACGGAAGCGTGACAGCCGGAACCAAGAGGGACGGCTCCACAGACAAATAAGGACTAGGGAGGAGGTTGGCTTAGATACGGCCCGGGATTGACAGACAGAGGAATGTGACACAGGGCAAGGCAGTGAGACAGAGCGTGGACAAGAGGAACTACAGCGGCATGTAACATAGGGCACGGCAGGGAGACAGAGCATGGACAGGTGGAACTACAGAGGCATGAAACACAGGGCACGGCAGGGAGACAGAGCATGGACAAGAGGAACTACAGAGGCATGTAACACAGGGCACGGCAGGGAGACAGAGCATGGACAAGAGGAACTACAGAGGCATGTAACACAGGGCACGGCAGGGAGACAGAGCATGGACAAGAGGAACTACAGAGGACTGTAGCGGCCAGAGGGTGCAGGAGACTACACGATCATCAGGCATCCTCCTCACAGCGAGGACGCCTGAAGTATCCTAGCATCCTCCCGCTAGTATCCTAGCGGGAGTGCGTCCCCCTGTCCTGCCCCTCAGCGCCGCCCACCGCTGGAGGGAGAGAGCGGGAGGGGGCACGCGCGCGACAGAGAGCGGGTACCAGGAGCTGCAGTGAGGAGGAACGCAGGACGAGCGCGCGCCTGGACGGGGGCGCGTAGGTAAGGAGACGCTGCGGCGTGCGCTGCTGCTGGAGGGACATCGGCGGGCATAGCCGTCGAGCCTAACTTGCCCGGGAGGTTGATTGAGTCTCTGCCCCGGAGGACACGGCATGGAAGCGGGCACCAGTGGTTACCAAGAACTGTGAGCAAAGCATTGAAACTGCAAGCCCTGGTGTCCTCCATTCCTTCTTGCGTCCGCCAGCACTGCTACATCACCTGCGCCGGTCACTACACTATCAAAGTGTCCCTACATCTACACTGCCCTGGGACAACAGCCCTGCCTGTGGAGGGCTATACCACCATTGCTGCATCCCACTATCTGTCCCAGAGGATCTGTCTGCAGTGTCGGCTTAACATCTCCCTCGCCGAACACCACAGGTGGCGTCACAAACTATTCAATTCCATTAACCACACACCACTATTGATATTGGGTGCCCAGGGCCACAGACCGGGTCACAGCTGCCGTAATACTTTCCCCCCCTGACACCGACCCGGTACCGAGTACCCCACAGCCCTGGGACGGAGGGCGACCCAGCAGATCTCCTTGTTTTCTCCCCTCCCTTTTGGAAGATAAAGTTGTCAGCAAGAGAGGATAAGAATTTGCTTGACCTGTTAGTTTTGCCTGAGAGAGATTCCCAACAAATGTCAGGATAGCTGAAATCTCCCATGACCACTATGTCATATTTTTTGAAGAACTTGGCCATTTGATGCATAATAGTTCATCCATATCTTCAGCTTGCACAGGCTGCCTGTAGTAAATGCCTACAATGTTGTTCTTTCCGTTGTTCTCTCCTTGTATTCTTATTCAAACAGTTTCCACAGAACTCCCAGTCTTTGAAGCTTCAATCTCTGTGCAGATATACGTGTTTCTAACATACAATGCAACACCTCCTCCTTGTTTATCAAGTCTGTTTCTTGCAAATAAGTTGTATCCTTCTATTCTTGCATTCCAATCATGTGTATCGCCCCATCAAGTTTCAGTGTGATTCCAATGAAATCATACTTCTTCTCCGATGTTGGTAATTCCAGTTCTCCTTGTTTTTTGCCCATGCTTTGTGCATTTGTATAGAAGCATTTTAGTTTGTGATTGTTTTTTTTCCTCCAATATTTTTATTATTTAGATTCTTTTGTCTTTGTTCTTCCTTTCCACTTCTAATAGAAGAGTTCTCAATAGTATTTGTCAGGTGTATGACTTTTTCTGGCCTTTTGCTTCCCTTTCCACATTGTTCTAGTTTAAAGCTCTCCTGATGAGTGTAGCAAGGCGACTTCCAAATGCATGTTTTCCAGTCTTCGTAAAGTGCACTCCATCTCTAGCAAGCTGTCCATCGTATAGGTAATTCTCTCCGTGATCCAGAAATCCAAATCCTTGCTGACAGCACATTCGACATAGCCAGTTGTTCACCTGCAGAATATTATTCTACCTCCTTGTTCCATGGCCATCCACTGGGAGGATGGAAGAGATGACCACCTGCGCTCCCAGTTCTTTCACTTTCTTACCTAAGTTTTCAAAGTCACTGCAGATGATTTCCAGGTCATTTCTCGCGGTGTCATTTGTCCCCACATGCAGTAGCAGGAATGGGTGGTCGTCTGTAGGTCTGAAGAGTCCTGATATCCTGTCAGACACATCTTTAATTTTCACACCAGGAAGACAGCACATTTCTCTTGAGGTTATATCCGGTCTGCAGAGAGAGGCCTCTGTTCCTTTCAACACGGAATTCTCCATGATCACAACTCACTGTTTCTTCTTCACAATATTTTTCTTTCTCCATCCAAGAGGACTCTGAGGGCAAGACCTCCTGGTAGTGATCCAGTGCAGCTTCCACCTGTTGCAACTATTGCGGGGAGAGTCCTGTCAGTTCGGCCCACATCTGTTTGAGAATTCAACGGCCCTCCTTCAGGCCTCCAGGCAGATGTTCCCATGTCATCGTGACAGCTAGGGTCCAGGGGTTCCCTTGCATGGCTGCCAATTATACGGCCTCCAATTGTATCAGCTCTTCCAGCATTCCCAGCACCTGAGCCACTTCACTTTTATATGGGAGGGTGAGATCTTCTTCCCCCAATTGATGCACCGCACTATCACCTTACCATCATGGACTGTGGCTAATGTCCGAGGGACGAGGAGCCCCGAAGGTATCTAATCTATTACGGTTGGCTCAATCTGAACTTCCACCCCTTCAAGAGGTGTACAAGCCCATATAGACAATGTGAGCACGGTCTGACCAGGCAGTAGAATGAGTTTAGCTGCTGCAGGGACTATCAACTTTCCTAGAACGTTCCCTTAGCTTGATGTTTTCTGGGCCTGGGTAATCCATATCAACTTTTAAAACACCTTCCTCTGGAGGGTGCGTGGGCTCCATCAGTGCAGAAAAGCATCTTGTGGCTCGCTGATCAAGAGGGTTCTGAGTTCCTTCATCACGTTCTTCCGCAGAATGATTGCAGAACCATTGTCAGTGTCTCCGGCAACTAAGGCTACTTTCACACTTCAGGTTTTCGGCATCAGGCGCGATCCGGCGTCATGCCGGAACGCCGGATCCGGCAAATGTTTAGTAAAACCGGATGTGACGGATCCAGTTTTCTGCCGGATCCGTCTTTTTCTTGACAGACAAAACCGGATCCGTCTCATCCGGTCCATCCGTTTTTCTATCCGTTTTTCGACGGATTACGCCGGATCCGGTTTTTAAAATTGACCCTTGTGGCCTTCCGAACGGGATTGGCTACTGGAAAACTATATATAGCATGTTCCTACAGCCCTTCTTTGACAGGTTGTAGAGGAGAAAGTGCAGGTTGGAGAGAAGAGCAAGTTACTGGCGAAGATGGATGTTGTCATTGGAAATATTTTGAAGAATTTGGCGGATTTTATAGCGGAGGCGAATCGTTTGAGGGTGATTGTTCTGGAGAAGGAGAGAGCGAGACAGCAGCGCATCAGGCATCGTAGACGACGTTTGTGGATCCACCCCATCACAGCCAAGAGAATGACGCGTGGGGTCTATTCTACACTCTGCATGGACCTTCGACGAAACCCGGATACATTTTTTGGATATGTTAGGATGAAAATGGAGAATTTTGATTACTTGGTGGAGCGCATTGCACACCTCATAAGAAAAGCGGACACCTATTGCCGCTTCTCTGTTTCACCCACAGAGCATCTGATGGTGACTTTAAGGTAAGCCACATTTATTGGATGTGATCGCATCAGAGCACACTTTCACTGCAATCTTGTTGGTGGTAGTTTGTATCTCCAAGTGTTATAGCTCAGTTTTGGTATGTAATGCTGTGATTTAAAACTAATTTATTGTTTTTTAATTCCCCACAGATTTCTTGCAACTGGAGAATCCCTTTCATCACTGCATTTCCAGTACAGACTCGGGATTTCCACCATATCTGGAATAGTGAAGTACACATGCCGTGCACTGTGGGACTCCTTAGCTGAAGAGTTTTTACCAGAGCCCACAACAGAGAGGTGGATTGAAATTGCTGACAAGTTTCAACAGATATGTCAGTTTCCCAACTGCTTGGGCGCTGTGGACGGGAAACATATCCGCATTGTAAAGCCAGCTGGATCGGGATCGGAATATTTCAATTACAAGAAATATTTTTCAATTGTCCTCATGGCCATCGCTGACGCGGAATACAAATTTATTGCGGTTGATATTGGGGCCTATGGCCGCTCCAATGACTCTCAAGTTTTCAAACTGTCTGCCATGGGGCGTAAACTGTATGGAAACACCTTCCAGTTCCCACCACCTAGACCGCTGCCGCAAACATCTGGTCCACCTATGCCATTTGTCTGTGTAGGGGATGAAGCCTTCCAGCTGTCAGAACACCTTTTGAAACCGTACTCTAGCAGAGGATTGACAAGACCAAAACGCATTTTTAATTACCGCCTCACAAGAGCAAGAAGAATGGTTGAATGTACCTTTGGTATTCTGACAGCCAAATGGCGGGTCCTATTGACTGCGATCAACCTCAAGACAGAAACTGTGGACGAGGTGATCAAAGCGTGCGTGGTACTCCACAATTTTGTTATCTGCAAGGAACCCATTTCCATTGAGGACACCTCTGAAGAAACCACCTTGCAAGATTACCATGACATTACCACTAGAAGTTCTGTGACGGTTTCAGTAATGAGGGACAATTTTGCACTATACTTTATGTCACCTCAAGGCAGAGTACACTGGCAGGATGACAGAGTGTGAAAGATTTGTGCCCAACCAAACTTGTGTACCTTCTGTACCAACAGTATATACCTTTGCCAACCAAAGTTGGCTATCTTGTCATGGTCTCTATTTTTAGCTTTAGGCCACAGGTGTGTACCTGGTTGTGTTTTATGCAAAGTATTTCACCTTTTAACAAAAGTTGTGTACATTGTTATGAAATCACCAACAATAAACACAACTTTTTAGGTGAAATACTTTGCTTCAAACACAACCAGGAACACAACTGTGGCAAAAAGCTAAAATTTACCCACAGTTATATACCTAGTTTTGAATACCATTTCACCTTTTAAATACCCTGTATTTAACCTTTTTCGCCGCAGAAAGAAATGACAGACAACCAGTGTAAAATAATTTAACTTTTATTGAAAAATGTTTTTTTTAGTAAACTTTTTTAAAATTTTAATAAACTTGTTTAATAAAGCTTTGAAACCATAAAACTGGTCATTTTTATTTAAATACACACATTATAAATCTGTGTAGTGTGTGGTGGAAATACTGCTGTAGGGGCTGCGGGACACTTCGACACTGGGAGTGTGGAGAGAGGACTGGGATCGTGGTGGGGAAGGAACAGTTAGAGGTGAAGGTGTGGAAAAAACTACAGAATGGGTGGACATGTGGGAAGCAGAAGAGGTGGTGGGTGGTGGAGTGGAGGGTTGGGCAGGGACTGTAGGAGCAGATGATGTTGATGGCAAGTTGTATGGGGAAGGAGTTTGGTACGGGGCAGGTTGCTGGAAGTGGGGAGATGTCTGGTACGGGGCAGGTTGCTGGAAGTGGGGAGATGTCTGGTACAGGGCAGGTTGCTGGAAGTGGGGAGATGTCTGGTACTGGGGAGGTTGCTGGTACTGGGGAGTTTGCAGGTACTGGGGAGGTTGCTGGTACTGGGGAGGCTGCTGGTACTGGGGAGGTTGCTGGTACTGGGGAGGTTGCTGGTACTGGGGAGGTTGCTGGTACTGGGGAGGTTGCTGGTACTGGGGAGGTTGCTGGTACTGGGGAGGTTGCTGGTGCTGGGGAGGTTGCTGGTGCTGGGGAGGTGGATGGTGCTGGGGAGGTGGATGGTATGTAATAGGAGGGGGAGGATGGAAAGTGGCTGGAGGGGGTGTAGATGTAATAGGAGGGGGAGGATGGAAAGTGGCTGGAGGGGGTGTAGATGTTGTAGGAGGGGGAGGATGGAAAGTGGCTGGAGGGGGTGCAGGTGGAGGAACTACTGTGGTGGGAGGAGGAGGTTGGGAGGTAACTTGCTGGAGAGCAGCGTGGCATGAATGCATTACATGCATCTGCTGGGCAGGAGAGAGCGTTTCCATGCGCTCCACAACAGACCTGAAAAAGGTGTGGTTTGGCGAAGATCTTGCTTCTGAATGCATGGTTTGCAGAAGTGTCTTCACCTCCAGAATGCTGGAGTTGATCTGCTGATAGCCTGCGGAGATTTGCTCTGACAAGACTTTTAGACAGTTCTGGAAAGATGCATTCAGATGCAAGAACTCTGGCACATAAGTCTTTTCCTGACCCCTCTGCCGCTGCCGCCCAGTACCCGCAGGTGTACTAGAGGTGGCAGGGGCAGAAGGGTGGGGTAAAGGGAAAGCGATCTCCTCACCAGCAGCTTCATGTAATGTAGGCGGCCACGATGCTCCTGTGCTGGTGGATGGGACAGATGGGTCGAATGTGTGGGAAGGCTGGGAAGGTGCAGATGTACCGGGGCGGTCGAAGTGTCCCTCGGTGCCGGTCTCCTCAGGGATCGCCTCAGAAGGGTCCAATCGTGCAGGCTCCCGAGTGCTGCTCACCGTGCTGTGGAATAAAGAGAAAAAAAAACAATTAAAATAGTGACATGGTATGGCCCTGGCTGAAAAAAAAAAGTTACATCTAAACATTTTTTTGTCACATGTGGTGTGTAATATTTACCTTCTGGTGAGCATTGTCTCCCGGAGGAACAACAGGGCTCGTGCGTACTTGTACTTGCTCCTGCGTCCTCCAGATCCACTCGGGGCCCGCATCTCTTTATTGAACTCCTTCTTGAAACGATCCCTCACAGACCGCCACCGCTTCACAATTCTCTCCCCTGAAACGAGAAAGGACAAAGTGGTTAGTATACAACATCAGTGTTTCCCAAACTCCAGTCCTCATGGTCCCCAGGGGTCATGTTTTCAGGATTTCCAAAGTAAATAGAAATACTGAACACATGATCCGTGGGGACCACGAGGACTGGAGTTCGGGAAACACTGGTTTAAATCAAGCAACCGGTACTGTATATACTTACGCTCTTTAATCTGGGCCCGAGCTTCGAGGTCCTCCCAGCGGTCCACAAGGAGCGAACAGATTTCCTCCCAGAGTCGTCGGGTAACGATCAGGTCAGCGTGGCATCAGTCAGCCATATTCCAGAGCGGCTCCCTTTCTCTGACGAGATCGATGAGGCGGTCCACATCAATCCCTCCATCCTCACCGTCAGAGTCGGGAGCACGCTGTGAAGGCTGTTAAAGAAAAAGACAAAAATAACATAATTAGCCTCCACAAAAGAAATGAAATAAAAAGTGCAAAAAAAAAAAGCAAAAATATTTATACTTACACGCTGGTGACCGCCGCGTTGCTGTCGCCGACGACCCTGGGAGGCACTGCGAGGACCTATTGGCCGAGCACCAGATTGGGAAGACTAGAGAAGAAAACAAAAAATGTTATGTCTTTGGATGTAGGCATTTGTTTGCTGTGTGTGGTCTGCAGAACATTGTTTTCTATGTGTTGTGTGTAGTGTGATGTTGTGTTTCTGCGTTTGATGCAAAAAACTTACCAATTGTGAGCCCACTCCAAGTGTCTGTCCACCCCTTCCTTCTTCTTCTGGGAGCTCCTCTTCATCTTGTGATTCCTGTTTTGAAATAAAAGGCAATGAATACACATATATTACAGAGATGATGGATTTTGGAAATAAAAACTTACCGTCAAACGCTAACGATGCGAGGGAGGGCTCCCTGAAGATGTGCTGTCTTCCTCATGGCCAGACTCCATGGCTGTGGGTGGTGTTTCTGCTGCTGCCATTGCTGCTGCCATTGCTGCTGCATCTATTGGGCGGCTGTTGAATAAAGAGAAACAAAGGGCCAATGAATATCTTGATATTCCATAGCCCTAGTTTGGAGGAATGGGGGATTTGATAATTACCGTCTCTCATCTGCTGCTGTTCTCCCCTCCCGCTGTTCAGCATGCTGCTCCATTTGGGGTGGTGCTGATGGTGCTGCTGCTGCAGATGTCTGCTGCCTTCTCCTGCTCCTGGTTCTTGGCTTGGGTGGCATGTTGGGTGTGGCTGAGGGTCCCATTGTCTTGCTTTTATATATGTCCTGTGGGCAGAGCTACTGAGCATGCTCAGACCAAAGAAACCGGATCCGGCTGTCGCCGGATCCGGCGCATTGCGGCGCTCATAGGCTTTCATTGTATGAAAAAGCCAGACACGCCGGATCCGGCGTGTCCGCCTTTTTCGACGGATACAAAAACGTTACAGTCAACGTTTTTTCCAGACGCCGGATCGCGTCACATTGCCGGATCCGGCGAAAATCGGATGAAACGCATGGCCATCCGGCTCGATCCGGCTCTAATGCAAGTCAATGGGGGGGAAACCGGATCCGGTATTGCATTTCGACGGATCCGGTTTTAGTCAAAAGCGCCGGATCGCGCCTGAAGCAGAAAACCTGATGTGTGAAAGAGGCCACACGATTCCTTTCCGGCCCACATCTTTGCCACACACCGTAATATGCATCCAGACCACCCCTGCGACCGGGATGGGCAACTGATTGGCTGCTGTCAGCTTGATGATAAACTTACCTGGAGCAGCCAGTGCCAGGTAGCAGCTGCCAAGGCAAACAGAATCATGGGATGCATTAAAAAAGGTCTGGATACACATGATGAGAGCATTAACTGCCTCTGTACAAATCCCTTGTTAGACCGCACATGGAGTACTGTGTAGAGTTCTGGGCACCGGTGCTCAGTAAGGATATAATGGAACTAGAGCGAGTACAAAAGAGGACAACAAAATTAATAAAGGGGATGGGGGAACTTCAATACCCAGAGAGATTAGCAAAATTAGCATTATTTAGTCTAGAAAAAAGACGACTGATGGGCGACCAAATAACCATGTATGAGTATATAAGGGGACAATACAAATATCTCTCCGAGGATCTGCTTATACCAAGGAAGGTGACGGTCACAAGGGGGCATTCTCTGTGTCTGGTGGAGAGAAGGTTTTTCCACCAACATAGAAGAGTGTTCTTTACTGTTAGGGCAGTGAGAATCTGGAATTCCTTGCCTGAGGAGGTGGTGATGGCGAACTCAGTCTAGAGGCCTGGATGTCTTCCTGGAGTGTAACAATATTGTATCTTACAGTTATTAGGTTCTTTAGCAGGACATAGATGTGAGGATTTATCCTGACGGAATATAGGCTGAACCAGCGTCGGACTGGAGCACCTTGGGCCCACCAGAGAATATCATTCTTGTGGCCCACTATGTAGCTACATAGAAATAAATACAAGGCCACCAACTGTGAGATATAACACGCTAATATCAGGGTATAACATAAGGTAGTACAGGTCTTAGGCTGGAGTCACACACAACGAATAAAAAAATCGGTCCCATTTTAACGGTCCGAAATCGCACAAAAGTATCTTAACCAGTGATCCGTTTTTGATGCGATTTTTCTTCATTGATGCGATTTTAATCGCATGTAAGGATCCGTTTGACATCCGTCTGGCGAGATTTTCTCGTAGGATAGCTAAATGGACATATAATGGAGCCCAATGACAGGTTTCCCCACACAAAGAATGAATAGATCTAGACACATTAAATATATATATATATATGTATATATATATATATATATATATATATTTTTTATACATGTCATAGAGACACATTTATATATATATATTTCTAATTCATACAGTTCTTCATTGCAGAATAGCGGCTGAAACATTTGCCGGCTTTTGTATAAGCATTCTCCTGCCCGACATGAAATGACACATGGTTTACATATAGTTAGCCATTTCATTTCATGTTTTTTTTATGTCTATCACTATTAATTATATGAGGGTTTGTGGGTAAAATTTTGGAGTTGTTGGGGTTCATTTAAGGGGTTAATTTGTTGTATTAAATTGCGGGGACTCCCTGCAGCCTCAGTGACGTCAGCGGGATTGTCTCGGTCCGAGGATCGGATCCGATAAAAAAATCACATGATGTGAGCTTCCCCATAGAATAACATTGGGACGAATGCAATGCGATTTTTTTATCGCATTGCATTCGTCAGATTTAATCGCTAGTGTGACCCCGGCCTTAACGATATAGTAGGGGTTGGCGCCCACATTTTGGTTCAAACTCAATGATAAATGTTCCCTGGTGTTTATTAACCACTAGGCCAATGTGTTATAGCACCAGTGTAGTGGAGGGGATTTTATGACATCTCATCTCATCTATACGTTGAGAAAATCCACGGTGGGAATTGACCGATGCAGTTTTAAAGGGGATCTGTCACCTTATTTTAGCCCTATCAGCTGCCGGCACCGCCATCAGGGGCTTATCTACAGCATTTTGTAATGCTGTAGATAAGCCCCTGATGTAACATGAAAGATAAGAAAAAAGAGTCAGGTTATACTCACCCCGGCGTTCGGTCAGGTCCAGCGCCTCCCATCTTCATGCGATCATGTCCTCCTCCTTGCTTCTCCCTTGGCTCTCGTGCAGGTGTACTTTATCTGCCCTGTTGAAGGCAGAGCAGAGTACTGCGGTGCGCAGGCGCCGGATCACTCTGACCTTTCCCGGCGCCTGCACGCTGCAGTACTTTACTCTGCCCTCAACAGGGCAGATATAGTATACCTGCGCAGGAGCCGAGGGAGAAGCAAGAATTAGGACTTCATCGTAAGATGTGAGGTGCCAGACCGCGACACCCACCGCACCCGCCCCTCGGTGAGTATAATCTAACGTGTTTTTCTTATCTTTCAGGTTACACCGGGGGCTTATCTGCAGCATTACAGAGTACATTACAGAATGCTGTAGATAAGCCCCTGATGGCGGTGGCCGCAGCTTACAGTGCTAAAATGGGGTGACAGATTCCCTTTAACAAATTCACCACCAATTTTATCCTTTGCAATACAAAGAATCAGGTCAGTGGTAAAGGTGCGGAATTACATAGTAGTAAATGCAGCAATACCTGCTCAATGTCTGTGTGGATGTTTTTGCTGTTAATTTGCTGTTTGATTTCTGCAGCAAATACATTATGTGAATGCCCCCTCTTCTAGTGGTGGGGGGTCCTAAATCACTTAGGAGTGGTGGAGGGGGAGGTGGCGCAGTCAGGGTGATAACGGGGGAGAGGGGCTCAATCAGGGTGATACAGGGGGAGGTGGCGCAGTCAGGGTGATACAGGGGGAGGTGGCACAGTCAGGGTGACACAGAGGGAGGTGGCACAGTCAGAGTGATAAAGAGGGAGAGGGGCTCAATCAGGGTGATACAGGGGGAGGTGGCGCAGTCAGGGTGATACAGGGGGAGGTGGCGCAGTCAGGGATCAACAAGGGGATGTCAGGAAGTCAGGGTGATACAGAGGGAGGTGGCGCAGTCAGGGTGATAAGGGGGAGAGGGGCTCAATCAGGGTGATACAGGGGGAGATGGTGCAGTCAGGGTGATACAGAGAGAGGTGGTGCAGTCAGGGTGATACAGAGGGAGGTGGTGCAGTCAGGGTGATAAAGGGGGAGAGGGGCTCAATCAGGGTGATACAGGGGAGGTAGCGCAGTCAGGGTACTGGGGGAGGTGGCGCAGTCAGGGTGATACAGGGGGAGGTGGCGCAGTCAGGGTGCTGGGGGAGGTGGCGCAGTCAGGGTGATACAGGGGAGGTGGCGCAGTCAGGGTGATACAGGGGGAGATGGCGTAGTCAGGGTGATACAGGGGGAAGTGGCGCAGTTAGGGTGATACAGGGGGAAGTGGCGCAGTCAGGGTGATACAGGGGGAGATGGCGTAGTCAGGGTGATACAGGGGGAAGTGGCGCAGTTAGAGTGATACAGGGGCAGGTGGCGCAGTCATGGTGATACAGGGGGAGGTGTCGCAGTCAGGGTGATACAGAAGGAGGTGGCACAGTCAGGGTGATACAGAGGAAGGTGGCGCAGTCAGGGTGATACAGAGGGAGGTGGTGCAGTCAGGGTGATACAGAGAGAGGTGGTGCAGTCAGGGTGATACAGAGGGAGGTGGTGCAGTCAGGGTGATAAAGGGGAGAGGGGCTCAATCAGGGTGATAAAGGGGGAGAGGGGCTCAATCAGGGTGATACAGGGGAGGTGGCGCAGTCAGGGTGATACAGGGGGAGGTGGCGCAGTCAGGGTGCTGGGGGAGGTGGCGCAGTCAGGGTGCTGGGGGAGGTGGCGCAGTCAGGGTGCTGGGGGAGGTGGCGCAGTCAGGGTGCTGGGGGAGGTGGCACAGTCAGGGTGCTGGGGGAGGTGGCGCAGTCAGGGTGATACAGGGGAGGTGGCGCAGTCAGGGTGATACAGGGGAGGTGGCGTAGTCAGGGTGATACAGGGGGAGATGGCGTAGTCAGGGTGATACAGGGGGAGATGGCATAGTCAGGGTGATACAGGGGGAGATGGCATAGTCAGGGTGATACAGGGGGAAGTGGCGCAGTTAGGGTGATACAGGGGCAGGTGGCGCAGTCATGGTGATACAGGGGGAGGTGGCGCAGTCAGGGTGATAAAGAAGGAGGTGGCGCAGTCAGGGTGATACAGAGGAAGGTGGCGCAGTCAGGGTGATACAGAGGGATGTGGCGCACTCAGGGTGATACAGAGGGAGGTGGCGCACTCAGGGTGATACAGAGGGAGGTGGCGCACTCAGGGTGATACAGAGGGAGGTGGCGCACTCAGGGTGATACAGAGGGAGGTGGCGCACTCAGGGTGATACAGCGGCGAGGGGCTGCAGTCAGGGGTGATTCCGGGGCGAGGGGGCGCAGTCAGGGGTGATTCCAGGGTGAGGGTACAGTCAGGGTGATTCTGGGGAGAGGGGGTGCAGTCAGGGGTGATTCCGGGGGAGGGGGTACAGTCAGGGTGATTCAGGGGCGAGGGGGTGCAGTCAGGGGTGATTCCGGGGTGAGGGGGTGCAGTCAGGGGAGATTCCGGGGCGAGGGGGTGCAGTCAGGGGAGATTCCGGGGCGAGGGGGTGCAGTCAGGGGTGATATAGAGTGAGGGGTGCAGTCAGTCAGGAGTGAAAGGAAAGATGAGGTAATGGGGCCTTGATTTATCCCTAAGTAACTTAGCCCCTCCCCCTCTCTCCCGCCAGACTAAAGGCCCCCCATTTACACTTACTTTTAGGCTGGCAGGGGGCCCTCCTTCAACCATTGCAACTGTAGTAGTGAGTCCTCTATGTCCCTCTGCTGCTTACACTGTGGGGGAGGGGCGTTATAGATGATAGCAGCTCATTACCTGAGCTGTGCTGTACAGCTGGGGAGAAGAGGACACAAATTTAAGCTAACACTGATTAGCTGTGCTGCAGCCAATCAATGTTAGCCTTGCCAAGAGCTGCTCCACTCTCTCTGCTTGCTCATCGCAGGGAAGAGCAGTAACACAAAAAGTTATCAGGACACAAGAGCGCTTACTAATTACAAATAGTGTTCCCCAGTCTGCAGCAGCCGAACATGTGACGCCCGCCCGCATTGCTCTCTGAGCAGCTCTGAGCAGTGACCACGGAGCTGGTAGTACTGGTGGTGACGTCACGCTGGGAGGAGTCCTGCTCTGGGCTCCTCCCACAGAGCAGTGAATATTAATTTTTCTTTAGTAGAGGGACCGCAGAAGGCGGCTTCTGCTTCCTGGCACCCCCTGCTGCTCCGCTGGCACTAGGGGGCCCCCATAGCAGCTGCCCACTGGCTGGGGGCCCCTGGAGCAGTGGGGGCCCTAGACAACTGCTGGCCAGTACTCCAACAGCTGTCTATGCTTGGGCCCACTGGAGAATCCTCTGGTTCTCCGCTGGGCCCGTCCGACCCTGGGCTGAACTGAATGGACAAATGTCTTTTTTTTGCCTTGCTAACTACGTTACTATGTTACTATTATCTACATACAGTATATCTCATGTTCATTCCCCACCTATCAAGCTCAGGGAATATAACTAGTGATGAGCGAGTATACGCGTTGCTCGGGTTTTCCCGAGCATGCTCGAGTGTCCTCCGAGTGTTTTGGCGTGCTCGGAGATTAAGTTTGTGTCGATGCAGCTGCATGATTTGCGACTGCTGGACAGCCTGAATACATGTGAAGAATACCTGTTTGTTAGGGAATTCCCACATGTATTCAGCCTGTCTGGCAGCCGCAAATCATGCAGCTGCGTGTCGACAAAAACTAAATCTCAGAGCATGCCAAAATACTCGGCGGACATCCGAGCATGCGCGGGAAAACCCGAGCAACGAGTATACTTGCTCATCACTAAATATAACATACACCTGTTTATATGGGATATGTGTTCATTCCTCTATTATTTGCATATATTTCATGTTGATTTCCCACCTATCAAACACAGGGAATATAATATACACCTGTTCATATGGGATATCTGATCATTCTCCTATTATCTACATATTTTTCATGTTCATTCCTCACCTATAAAGCTCAGGGAATATAATATACACCTGTTTATATGGGATATGTGTTCATTCCCCTATTATCTACATATATTTCATGTTAATTCCCCACCTATCAAACACAGGGAATGTAATATACATCTGTTTATATGGCATATCTGTTCATTCCCCTATTATCTACATATATTTTATGTTCATTCCCCACTAAGCATCTGGAATATAATTTACACCTGTTTATATGAGATATGTGTTCATTCCTCTAAAAATCTACATATATTTCATGCTCGTTCGCCACCTATCAAGCTCAGAGAATATAATATACACCTATTTATATGGGATATGTGTTCATTCCTCTATTATCTACATATATTTCATGTTCATTCCCCACCTATAAAGCTCAGGGAATATAACATACAGGGTGGGCCATTTATATGGATACACCAGGGTGGGCTATGTATATGGATACACCTAAATGATAAATGAAATGTGAATGGTTGGTGATATCAACTGGCACATTAGTTTATGGGAGGGGTCCTTTTTGAAGTCGGCCATTTTGGATCCAACTTTATAAATGGCCCACCCAGGTGTATCCATATAAATGGCCCACCCTGTACACCTGTATAAATGGCATATCTGATCATTCCCCTATTATCTACATATATTTCATGTTCATTTACCACCTATCAAACACAGGGAATATAATATACACCTGTTTATATGGGCAGGGCCGGTTTTAGACAACGTGGGGCCCTAGGCAAAAGTTTAAAGTGGGCCCCCAAATGCTAACATTGTAAAATCATACATTTAGGTTACATTACATGAACAGTTGGCAGAGGGGCCTGGAGCCAATGCTGGCACTGTGGCCCCCATATTCAGGGGCCTTATATCGGCCGATGGGTCTGCCACTATTAGCATTACACAGGAGCATTGCTAGGGTCAG
Organism: Dendrobates tinctorius; assembly: GCF_039654945.1. Lineage (NCBI taxonomy): Eukaryota > Metazoa > Chordata > Amphibia > Anura > Dendrobatidae > Dendrobates > Dendrobates tinctorius. The sequence goes on along the minus strand of NW_027361701.1, from coordinate 6,897,136 downwards.
AAAAGATTGGGGGGGCCCAAGCCCCAAGGGCAAAGAGTTGACCCCAACCCCCTCTTAATTTTTTTTAACACTGCAGATAACACAGCAGGGCTCCCAACCGTCCTGGATCCAGCGGGACAGTCACGATTTTGACACTCCCACCTGCGGGATTGTAGTTTTCCCACACTGCAAATCAGCCGCCACGCCCACCTGTCATTTCAGAAGGGACTGTGTACCAATGGCCATACAATTCCCTCTATGCACAGTACACTCCAGAACAGAAGCCCTCCCCAGCTCATGTGACCAGTCACATGACTGTGACCTCATCCTGTGTAACACCAGAGATAGCAGTGATAACTCTCTGAGAACAGATAATATAGTAGATGTCACCTGTAGTCCTATGTAACACCACAGATAGTCTTACTCTGAAACGCTATGGCTATGTTCACATGCATTTTTTTCAGTAGCCAAAACCTGTTCTATCGGCAGTAAAAATGTTGCATTCAAAACACATGTTTTTCAGCTTGTTTTCTGGTGTTCTTTACACTTTTTTCAGCTTTTTTTAAAGTGAGGATGTTTGCTTTGTCTACAGTATGTTTAAGGCCACGTTCACACGTTGAGTATTCGGTCAGTATTTCACATCAGTATGTGCAAGTCAAAACCAGGAGGGTGAGAAATCCAGAAGTGGTGCCGTGTTTCTACTATACTTTTCCTCTGATTGTTCCACTGCTGTTTCTGCGTCACAAATACTGATGTGAAATACTGACCAAATACTGAACGTGTGAAAGAGACTTAATAGTTTAATTCACCAAAGCCACTTAAAAAATTGCAGCAAAAAATGGCGTTGCAATATCTGCAGCTTTCTTTTTTATATTCTTTCATTGCTTTCTATGGGTGAAAACACACTGAAAGAAGTGACACGCTGCAGATTTAAAAAGTGCTACAGTTCTGAAATTCAGTCAGAAAAAAACAAGCGCATGCAGGAGATTTCGGAAATCTCATATTTTGCTGGCGCTTTAAAAAGCAGAATTTTTGCAGCTTTTTCTTCTGCAAATAAGAAGTTTACAGCATTTTACAGCACAAGCAAAGACTGAGATTTTCAGAGATCTCCTCACACCCTTTTATTTTCTCCTGGCTGAATTTCACAACTGCAGCATTTTTTAAATTTGCAGCTTCTTTCAGCAATTTTTTTCACCCATAGAAAGCAATGAAAAGGTTTTAAAAAAGCTGCAAATGTCGCAACGTTGTTTTTTGCTGTGTTTTTGGTGAATAAAACAAACTTTATTAAACATGTACTGTAGACAAAATGAATTCTATACATGAAAAAACAGCAAAATCTCTAAGGGTCTGTGTCCACAATCAGTAAACTCTGGATGCTGCATACATCCACAGCATCCAACTCGCAGCGGCCAGATGTTGCAGCATAGTGGATGGGATGAACACATGTGGAATCACCTGCGCAAGATGGCAGCACTTTAGACAGAGCACATGTCCACTGTGTCCAAAGTGCTGCCATTTCTGGATCGTCTGCACATACCCTAAAAATGGGCGTTTTGAAAGTAGTGTTTTTACTGCCAAGAGAGCAGGCTTTGGCAGCAAAAAAAAATGCACCAAAAACGCTGATTCAAATGCACACCTGTACTACTGTATATATATGTATGGTTTACCCTTATTATTTCACATGGGAATTCATTTATTTCTATGTCATAAATCTCCTGATTCAGCAGACAATATCCCTGTCTTGTGTCATGCAGGCAATAGTGACTGGAGGTCCCCCTGTCACATTACAAGCAGTGATTAGTGACTGTAGTCAGAGCTGAAGCTGATCGCTGCTGTATGTGGCTGTGAATCTTGATCCTACAGTAATCAGCACAGAGCTCAGGACCACAGTGAGTAAATGACTGTACTCTGAACTGTTATTGCTGCTCTTTCCAGGTTCTGCGGCTTTACTTAGGCATATCCATTCTCAGGACAGTGCTAGGAGCAGCCATGATCAGGACTCAGGAGGAGACATACAGAGCTTTAGGCATCTTCCTGGCTGTCACTGTGCTGTAATCGGCCCCTCCCCCTCACTCACCTTTTAACCTGACTGCAGGGAGAAAGAGACAGGGGGGCTCATGGGGCTTTGCTAGAGACACTCCAAGACTTCAGAGCAATGCACAGCATTATTCACTGCAGTACACCCTCTGGGCACTTGATAAATGAGCGGCAGATGCAGGGGGCCCCCTTTTGTAGGTGGGGGCCCCAGGCATCTGCCTGGTCTGCCTGTCCCAAACACTGGCCTTGTATATGAGATATGTGTTCATTCCTCTATTATATACATATATTTCATGCTCATTCCCCACCTTATAAAGCTCAGGAAATATAATATACACATGTGTATTACTGATAAGTGCTCATTCCCCTATTATCTACATAAATATTTCATGTACATTCCCCACCTATAAAGCTCAGGGAATATAATATACACCTGTTTATATGGGATATGTGTTCATTCCCTATTATCTACATATATTTCATGTTCATTCCCCACCTATAAAGCTCAGGGAATATAATATACACCTGTTTATATGGGATATGCGTTCATTCCTCTATTATCTACATATATTTCATGTTCATTCCCCACCTATAAAGCTCAGGGAATATAATATACAGCTGTTTATGTGGGATATGTGTGATTATTATGTGTGATGACACACATCTCTATTATCTTCATACAGGTAACCAGCTTTTCCAATCTCTGCTCTGAATCCACTCCTGTGTCTCCATTCAATGTCAGCAAGCAGTTAATCCTGAATGCTATCTATGTGTTTTCAACTCTGCAAGCTTATATCTGGTATATAGTTTTTTTCAACTTACTCTGCTTGTCCCCTTATGTTGTGAGGTCAAGAAACTTTTCAAAGTGCTTTATGATCCATGTAGTGCTGGACATGTGTTTATTTGACCACAACATTTTATTGGGTCCTGGTGTCTCAATTTAGTGTGATTGATTAACGAGCAGAGAGAGCCACAAAAAAACAAACAAACAAAAAAAAACTTAGCCTTAACCTCCTATATATTCAGACCTAGCTAGGGGGAGCATTTATGCAGGGGTGGCATTTATGCACATGTAATCGAAGTACATGTATCAAAGTACTTCTGGCAGTTATAACATGGCAGTTAGACAGGGCAGGAGACAGGTAAGACATTTATATACATCTACTCCCTGTACATTTGGAGTACAACAAATACAGTGGGGCAAAAAAGTATTTAGTCAGTCAGCAATAGTGCAAGTTCCACCACTTAAAAAGATGAGAGGCGTCTGTAATTTACATCATAGGTAGACCTCAACTATGGGAGACAAACTGAGAAAAAAAAATCCAGAAAATCACATTGTCTGGTTTTTTTTTCATTTTATTTGCATATTATGGTGGAAAATAAGTATTTGGTCAGAAACAAAATTTCATCTCAATACTTTGTGATATATCCTTTGTTGGCAATGACAGAGGTCAAACGTTTTCTGTAAGTCTTCACAAGGTTGCCACACACTGTTGTTGGTATGTTGGCCCATTCCTCCATGCAGATCTCCTCTAGAGCAGTGATGTTTTTGGCTTTTCGCTTGGCAACACGGACTTTCAACTCCCTCCAAAGGTTTTCTATAGGGTTGAGATCTGGAGACTGGCTAGGCCACTCCAGGACCTTGAAATGCTTCTTACGAAGCCACTCCTTCGTTGCCCTGGCGGTGTGCTTTGGATCATTGTCATGTTGAAAGACCCAGCCACGTTTCATATTCAATGCCCTTGCTGATGGAAGGAGGTTTGCACTCAAAATCTCACGATACATGGCCCCATTCATTCTTTCATGCACCCGGATCAGTCATCCTGGCCCCTTTGCAGAGAAACAGCCCCAAAGCATGATGTTTCCACCACCATGCTTTACAGTAGGTATGGTGTTTGATGGATGCAACTCAGTATTCTTTTTCCTCCAAACACGACAAGTTGTGTTTCTACCAAACAGTTCCAGTTTGGTTTCATCAGACCATAGGACATTCTCCCAAAACTCCTCTGGATCATGCAAATGCTCTCTAGCAAACTTCAGACGGGCCCGGACATGTACAGGCTTAAGCAGTGGGACACGTCTGGCACTGCAGGATCTGAGTCCATGGTGGCGTAGTGTGTTACTTATGGTAGGCCTTGTTACATTGGTCCCAGCTCTCTGCAGTTCATTCACTAGGTCCCCCCGCGTGGTTCTGGGATTTTTGCTCACCGTTCTTGTGATCATTCTGACCCCACGGGGTGGGATTTTGCGTGGAGCACCAGATCGAGGGAGATTATCAGTGGTCTTGTATGTCTTCCATTTTCTAATTATTGCTCCCACAGTTGATTTCTTCACTCCAAGCTGGTTGGCTATTGCAGATTCAGTCTTCCCAGCCTGGTGCAGGGCTACAATTTTGTTTCTGGTGTCCTTTGACAGCTCTTTGGTCTTCACCATAGTGGAGTTTGGAGTCAGACTGTTTGAGGGTGTGCACAGGTGTCTTTTTATACTGATAACAAGTTTAAACAGGTGCCATTACTACAGGTAATGAGTGGAGGAAAGAGGAGACTCTTAAAGAAGAAGTTACAGGTCTGTGAGAGCCAGAAATCTTGATTGCTTGTTTCTGACCAAATACTTATTTTCCACCATAATATGCAAATAAAATGAAAAAAAACAGACAATGTGATTTTCTGGATTTTTTTTTCTCAGTTTGTCTCCCATAGTTGAGGTCTACCTATGATGTAAATTACAGACGCCTCTCATCTTTTTAAGTGGTGGAACTTGCACTATTGCTGACTGACTAAATACTTTTTTGCCCCACTGTATATACCATATGCATTTGTGTAATTTTTATCCTGGCCGCTCCATTCACACACATCCACCGCCCTGGCTTTAACTCTCCACACTCTATCCATATTGGCCCCTCGCTTCTTTCCTCTCCTATGTATAGCACTCATGCTCTTTTCACATTGTTAAATTGCACAGATCCAGCCAGTCCCACCATTCAACACCAGAGACGCTCTCACAAATCACTTAACCATCTGCTCACTCTTTCTATCCTCCTTCTCCTAGTTGCAGGAGACATTGCTCCCAACCCTGGTCCCCCATGTTATAGAAAGTCAAACCCCCCCACTGCTACACTCAGAAACCCCTCTAATCTTATTAATATTCCCTGCATGCCATCTGTCTCTCTTAATTGTGCACTTTGGAATTCTCGCTCAGTGTGTAACAAACTCTCCTTCATTCATGACTTCTTCCTTTCTAATTCTCTTAACCTCCTGGCTCTTACTGAAACCTGGATCCAGCAGTCAGATACTACCGCTACTGCTGCTCTTTCATACGGGGGGCTACACTTCTCTCATACCCCAAGATCAGACAATAGAGCTGGTGGAGGCGTTGGTCTGCTCCTATCACCAAAATGTACCTTTCAGGTTATCCCTCAAGTACCCTCACTTGTCTTCCCTTCTTTTGAGGTCCATGCCGTCAGACTCTACACCCCCTTCTCCATGCGAGTGGCGGTGGTGTATCGTCCTCCCGGCCCCTCCCATCAGTTCCTGGATCATTTTGCCACTTGGCTTCCACATTTTCTCTCCTGTGACATCCCTACCCTCATCATGGGAGATTTCAACATCCCCATTGCTCTTCCCCTCTCCCCATCTGCTACTCACCTTTTATCTCTAACCTCCTCATTTGGCCTTTCGCAGCTTACTAATTCTCCAACGCATGAAGACGGAAACTCCCTCGACTTGGTCTTCTCTCGGCTTTGTGCAGTGGATGATTTTGCAAACTCCCCTCTCCCGCTCTCTGACCACAATCTTCTTTCATTCTCTATCAAGAACTGCCAGGCTGCTCAGGTCACCCCCACTGTCCAGACTTATAGAAACATACAGGCCATTAACACCCAGAAACTTCTGAAGAATTTGCAGTCTTCATTGGCCCCTATCTCCTCCCTCTCATGTCCTGATTCTGCATTGAAGCATTACAATGAAACACTTCAAAGTGCCCTGGATGAATTTGCTCCCCCTATAAATAGAACACCACAACGCAGACGGCGACAACCCTGGCACATGGTGCAAACACGTTTCCTGCAGCGGTGCTCCAGGTGCGCCGAACGTCTGTGGAGAAAATCCAATCTACACGAAGATTTCATCCATTTTAAGTTTATGCTTAGAACATACAACACTGCCCTTCACCTCTCCAAACAAAGCTATTTCAACACCCTCATCATCTCACTGTCCAATAACCCGAAACGTCTCTTTGACACTTTTCATTCTCTACTCAATCCAAGAGTACAGGCCCCAACCACGGAGCTCCGAGCTGACGATCTGGCCAATTACTTCAAAGAAAAAATTGACCAGATCCGACAGGAAATTATCTCCCAATCACCTCATACCATGCACTGTCCTCCCTCCCCCACTGCATCTAACTCACTCTCTGATTTTGAACCAGTCACAGAAGAAGAAGTAAGCAGGCTCCTTGCATCTTCTCGCCCAACTACTTGCACCAGTGACCCATTTCCGTCACATCTCCTCCAGTCCCTTTCCCCTGCTGTCACCCCTCACCTAACTAAAATATTTAACCTCTCTCTCTCTTCTGGTATTTTTCCCTCCTCATTTAAGCATGCCATCATACATCCACTACTTAAAAAACCATCCCTCGACCAAAACTGTACCGCTAACTATAGACCGGTCTCTAATCTTCCCTTCATCTCTAAACTCCTGGAACGCCTGGTCCACTCCCGTCTTATCTGCTATCTCTCAGAAAACTCTGTTCTCGACCCTCTCCAATCCGGTTTCCGCTCTTTACACTCCACTGAAACTGCCCTCACTAAAGTCTCTAATGATCTGCTAACAGCTAAATCAAATGGTCATTACTCCATGCTAATTCTCTTGGATCTCTCTGCAGCATTCGACACTGTGGATCATCAGCTCCTCCTCACTATGCTCCGTTCCATTGGCCTCAAGGACACCGTTCTCTCCTGGTTCTCCTCCTATCTCTCCGACCGCTCCTTTACTGTTTCTTTTGCCGGTTCCTCCTCCTCTCACCTTCCCCTTACTGTTGGGGTTCCTCAAGGATCGGTTCTAGGTCCCCTCCTCTTCTCCTTGTACACTGCCCCTATTGGTCAAACAATCAGTAGATTTGGTTTCCAGTACCATCTCTATGCTGATGACACCCAATTATACGCTTCTTCTCCTGACATCACGCCAGCCTTTCTAGAAAACACTGGCGATTGTCTAAACGCTGTGTCTAATATCATGTCCTCACTATATCTGAAACTGAACCTGTCAAAGACTGAACTCCTTGTGTTTCCTCCCGCTACTAATGTACCTACACCCGACATTGCCATTTCCGTGTGTGGTTCCACTATTACTCCCCAGCAACATGCCCGCTGTCTTGGGGTCATACTTGATTCTGAGCTTTCCTTTGCCCCCCACATTCGATCACTGGCTCGCTCTTGTCATCTGCACCTCAAAAACATTTCTAGAATTCGACCTTTTCTTACTTTTGACTCTGCAAAAACTCTTACTGTTTCTCTTATTCATTCTCGTCTCGACTATTGTAACTCTCTTCTAATCGGTCTCCCTCTTACCAAACTCTCCCCTCTCCAATCTGTCTTGAATGCTGCAGCCAGGATCATATTCCTCACCAATCGTTACACCGATGCCTCTACCTTGTGCCAGTCATTACACTGGCTACCCATCCACTCCAGAATTCAGTATAAACTTATTACCCTCACCCACAAAGCCCTCCATGGCTCAGCACCACCCTACATCTCCTCCCTTGTTTCAGTATACCACCCTACCCGCGCCCTCCGTTCTGCTGATGACCTGAGGTTAGTATCCTCAATAGTCAGAACCTCCCACTCCCGTCTCCAAGACTTTACACGTGCCGCGCCAATTCTTTGGAATGCACTTCCCAGGTCAATACGATTAGTCCCCAGTCCCCACAATTTTAAGCGTGTCCTGAAAACGCATTTATTCAGACTGGCCTATCGCCTCAACACATTAACCTAACCTATCCCTGTGTGGCAGAGCCAAAAGTTTTACCATAACCAGGTTCCCAGCATCATGTTCCCACATGCATTATGCATCCATTAGCCCTCTGTGTCTGTACTGTTACACACTTAAGATTATGGCTGGTCCATACAATCAGGGCAACTGTTACCACCCACCTTTTGTGTCTACCTCTTTCCTCATAGACTGTAAGCTTGCGAGCAGGGCCCTCACTCCTCTTGGTATTTGTTATAATCTACTGTATGTGATTATTGTTATGCTGTAATGTCTATTGTCTGTACAAATCCCCTCTGAAATGTAAAGTGCTGCGGAATATGTCGGCGCTATAAAAATAAAATGTATTATTATTATTATTATATTATTCCTCTATTATCTACATATATTTCATGTTCATTTCCCACCTAAAAAGCTCAGGGAATGTAATATACACCTGTTTATATGGGATATGCGTTCATTCCTCTATTATCTACATATATTACATGTTCATTCCCCACCTATAAAGCTCAGGGAATATAATATACACCTGTTTATATGGGATATGTGTCCATTCCCTATTATCTACATATATTTCATGTTCATTCCCCACCTATAAAGCTCAGGGAATATAATATACAGCTGTTTATATGGGATCTGTGTTCATTTCCTAATTGTCTAAGTATAACTCATGCTCATTCCATATCCAAGATAAATCTATATTACCTCTCCATATTTTTGGACCTATAAGTTATTATGTTCATTCTTTTTATATATTCCTTTTCTTCATTCTTTTTAGTAGGTCCCCTATTCTACAGCTATAGATAAAGGGCAAGTTACACACAAAATCCTGCTGAGCTCATGACCAGAGTGACACTATTAGGCTGGAGTCACACTGGCGAGGAATACGGGAGAGTGAGAGACGCTAAAAGCACGCATTAGACACGGACAAATGATTCTCTATGGGGTCACTCGCACCAGGCGTATATTTCTCCTCCGTATCCTACGCTCCGTGCCACTCGCAGCATGCTGCGATTGTCAGCGTACTACGCCTGTAGTACGCCAATGCAAGTCTATGGGTGCGCAAAAAATACGCATTACACACGGAACGCACGTTTGACCTGCGAGCAATACGCAGGTCTTTTGGCTGGTGAACAGGAAATGGGCCAATCCATCATCAGGAAGCGTAGACATGCAAATGAGCTCAAAAAGCGCTCCAGACATCCAGGAAGTCAGCCTCCACGGAGTACAGCAGCAGCATGGCGTCCACATATATTAATGTAGAGATGCTCATTGTGCTGGTGCAGGAGCGTCCAGAAATATGGCACCCACGCGACGCAAACTATGCGAACCGCACAAGAAAGGAGGCGTCATGGAGGCGCATCTGTCGCCAGATGTACCATGACTTTGGTGACAGACCACGTGATGAGCAGCATAAAATTCGTAAGTGCAACCATAAAAATATAATTAACGTTAGCGCGCGCTATAAAATGAATCTACAATCAGCACCCCCCCCTTCCTGTGCATGTACTTTTATTAGCCTCATGAGGCCGTTACATTAGGATGTGACACGTGGCTTCACACAGCCATAATTAGGGGTTAGGCCACAAGCTCCTCATCCTCCTAGCCACTAAAATTAGTTTCAGGGGAGCTAATGAGACCCTGGGTATCGGCCCAATTACATATGCCACCATGGGTAGAACGCACACCCCATAAGGCCCCATGCCTAGACTACTGTTTGAAAATGTGACCTCTCAAATATGTGATTTTGACAATCTTTCCTGTCACATTGCAGTGGAAGATGTGATGAAACGGTGGAGAAGCATCCGGGACCAGTACCGCCGGGAACGCCAGCAGCGGTCCAGGAGTGGGGATGCTGGCCATGTAAAGCGCAAATATATCTACTATGACCGGCTGAACTTCCTCGCCCCAATTCTGGCTCTGAGACCGTAAGTACATACCTCACACCACATGACACAAAAACATTACACAAATACTTTACAGGGACAAAAATATTGATGTATTTTTGCCTCTGTTCTATTTCATAACAGAACTCAATCCAACCTTACGGATCGAGGAACGGCCTCAGAGGCAGAGCCCATTATAGATCCTGTAGGGGATGAGGTGGCTGGCCCATCTTCTCCCCCTACAAGAAGGATGGCTGAAGAGGAGGCATCACCAGAACACACAATGGCTGCCCTACACAACACACCACCAGGACAGTCTGCAGCTGCAACCTCACCCATCCTGGAAGAGCTGGGCAACTTGAGCAGCAGCCCAACTGCCCAGATCAGGCCCTCCCCACAGGCTGCTCTAGCATCACGGCGAATAAGAAGAAGGCGCCAGGTCACCATTCAAGAGAGCAGGACCAATGTGGACACTGGGGTGCTGAATTACTTGTCCAGAGTCACTACAGATGATGGTGAGGAGGCCTATGCACGTAGCCTCACCCTTTATCTCCGTGCCCTTACCCATGAGGTCAGGCTCCGTATTAGGGGATGTATTCAGATCCTGCTTGATGCAAGCACCCCCCAATACCCCATATGAGGTGTTTGAATTTCTGGAGAGGTGGCAGCTCTCACCAAGAAATTTAATGCGCATGAGACCATCCACACAGATGTTTGCTCAAGCAGGGTCTGAACAGCCCCTAATACGTGGGCCAACACCTCAAGCCCTTCCTCCCCCTACCCATCTTTCTATTCCGCAGCCCCAAATGTCTTCCTCAAGCCAGCCCCACCAATATGGCCACTTGTACCCACCCAGTGTTGGAGGCTGGTCCCAACCTGGTTGGGGACGATCTGGCTATCTTGGTGGGTATGAGCCACAGGCCTACCATAGCCAACAAGAAGCCCCTCACCATCATCATTACTCTGGCCAGTATCACCAACAGGCCCAGGAGGCTGGACAACAACAGCATCATGGGCAACAGTATGGCCCCACACAGGGCGATGTTGCCCACAATGTCCAGCAGCACCCACAGGCTGTTCCTCCCCGTTCCCCTTCCCCTACATATGAGGATTTATGAATCAAAAATTTGGAGATGTCCAGTTACATGTAACTGGTGCTTCTAATCTAGACAAAAAAACAGGTGTTCTCCTTCACCAACATTTAGAACATAATTTAACACTCACATTTTTAAACAATGTTTTCCAAACATATGAAACAATCCATCATGACAGGCAACGCTACCTCACGCCTTTCACACAGATATTACATGTGTGTATAAAAGAGAATATTTAAATGCGCTATACTGTTACATGAAAGGATGAAAATACACTAATCACTTGCTAATGCATAGGAAAGGCGTGCTTGCCTTTAGTTAAGTAGTCAACTTTGTTATTAGCAATCTCTAGTAAACCAATTTGAGGCGACCAGCATTCACAATATCACGCTCTCTCTATGTCTTAACAAGTGAGTTTTGTATTTTCATCCTTTCCAGTAAAGCATGCTTAAATATTGTCTGTTCTACAGACAGGTAATATCTGTGTGAAAGATGTGAGGTAGCCTTGCCTGTCATGGTGGAATCATTCTATGATTGGAAAACATTATGAGGAAATGTGAGTGTTATCTTATTGACTTTATTTAGGTGATGGAGCTCACCCTTTGTTGCCTAATCAAGGTTAATGTAGGCATGCAGCAATGTTGTTATTGCATAATGTTTGTTGCAGTTTTTTTCTGTAATGTTAATGTTACACCAAGTTAAAGAAGGCACAAAGGGTCATTTTGGCCATTGCCAAATTTGTGTTATGGCAAAATTATGTTTGCCTTTAAGCAAAACAAAAAAAAAAAAGGCAAAACTAAAAATTTGTCTACTCTAGTTAACGTCTCTGTGTGATTTTTCACTATCCCTCACAACATACTAACAGACACCAACCAATGCAAAGAAACACTCATAGAATCATAAAAAGGCTTGAGTAATATATATTTAGACACACTTTAAAAAAAACAAATTATAACATAGACACAGCATTCTCTTGCCAAGAAGTTGCCCCCTCAGGTGAGATAAAGTAATTCGTGAATATATCACGCACTTTGAGGCCAGAGAGCGGTCTACGTTGAGGGATGATAGGTGGTCTCACCCTGCGCACATTGCCCGGCCTACGCACAACACCATCAGAGGAGGAACAATCATGTATCCTGGTGAAGTTATGCAGAACAACACAGGCTTTGACAACTTCATTCACATTTTGCTCACTCAACTGAATGGCAGACTGGAGTACCCGCCATTTGGCACAAAGAATCCCAAAGGAACACTCCACCAGTCGCCTAGCACGTGATAGGCGCAAGTTAAAAATTCTGCGCCTGTGGTCAAGGTTGCGCCGGGGATATGGCCTCATGACATTACGTGATAACTGAAAGGCCTCATCTGCCACAAGGACATAAGGGACTGATTGTTCGGGGGAGCCTGGTAGCTGGTGTGGTGGTGGTAGATCCAACTGGTTGGTGCGTAGCCGCCGACCCATTATGGAAGTATTGAAGACTCTAGAGTCTCCCATCCTTCCATAGGCCCCAATGTCAACAATTATAAACTTGTATTGAGGGTCTACCAGAGCCAACAATACAACAGAAAAGTATTGCTTATAATTGAAGAATTGGGAGCCTGAGTTCGGCGGCTTATGCACACTGATATGTTTGCCATCCAGGGCCCCAATACAATTTGGAAACTGGCAGTCCTCCTCAAAGTCCCTTGAAATCCTTAACCAGTCTTCCATCCTGAGCTCGGGTAGGACCACCTGATGGAGTCTTGTCCAGATTTCTGCACATGTAGACCTCACTATGCCTGAAATGGTTGACTTTCCAATGAGAAACTCATGGTGGAGGGCGGCATAAGACAGGCCAGGGGACAGGAAGCTGTAGAACAACAGAAATAGTACAGGTTAGAATGGCTAAAGTAAAAAAAAATCAGTTACATGCCGACCAAACTTGGTAGGAAATGAGAGAGAACAACACACACATATTTGGTGGCACAATGACTAAGTGATATGCAGTACATATTAGATGTAACATTCTGCTGTGTCAGGTGAAACATATTTTGAGTAAGATGAGGGTATTAAACTTTGTCCAAGAAGGCCAAAAAACATAAATTAACACACACATTATGAACAAAGAGAATGTGGTTGTGTAGTACATACCATATTGTGAGTAGAAGTCGCTCCTCTGCAGATATGGCTTTGCGCATCCTAGTGTCCTGAAAGGTGATCCCAGGGCGCACTGTCTCCAAGAGGCGATCAAATGTGGAAATGCTCATTCGACAGTACTGGTAAAATTTCTCTGGATGCTCCCGCAGAGACGAATAGAGGCGGTGAAAATGACCTCTTGTGAGTCGTTGCCTCAAAAGTGGATGTACCCACATGCGTCTCCTCCTCCGCGGATCCACTATCACAGGATATGGTTGGCCAAAGCGCCGTGACAAAAGCCAGGTAAAGAGAACCTGCTCGGTTGTATTGAATGTCAGACCCTCTGCCATGCTGCACAAAGAACACCAACACACCTCGTGAAAGCAAGGTGACAAATGTACAGAATGTAGGCAGCCACCTGTTTCTGAGTGTCTAAATAGGGTGCAGGCTAATGATTTAAATTAAATGCAAAAACCTCAGTGACATTATCACTATGTCAGAAATAGGGTTTAGGGCTATAAGTAGCCACCCTAGTCAGGAAAACACCTGAAACACCCACTCCAATAGATATACATGCAAAGAGAAAATATGAGTAACTAGGTGAATATAATGAAAATACGTTTTTATTAGTTAACATATGTATCACTTAGTACAAAGATACAGAGAATAAAATGACACCACAGGATAGAAAAACAGAATAACCCGGGAAAAACACCCAGCCACAAGATATCAAGTAAAGCAGCAGTATATATAGAGTATAGCCACATCTATGTGAATAACCAGTATCTGCTAGTTCCCCATCTCCCCATTGGGAGATCACTGTGCCACATTATAGATCCATTATGATCACCTAGTGTGCATAAATAAGTTTCACGTGGCCAGTTTGAAGAGATATCTTACCAGATATACGTGGAGGCTGAGTAGACCCAGGACCAGGTGGGGAAAACGCCCGATGCGCGTTTCGCGTGACTGCAAGCACGCTTTCTCAAGGGAAGTATACCGGGAAGTGCGCACAGGGCCTTCTTAATCCCATGTGACTGGACACATGGTTCCCAATCGGCCAATCAGAGCGGTTTGGCACGGCGCATGCGCACTGTCCACCCGAAGGGCCAGACAATGCAGGAGAAAGCGTCATACGTTGCTCCGGGCAGCAGGGGAGGAGAAGTCCCCGGAAGCCCGGAGGAAGGCAAAAGACACTCCTCCGCATGTTGGCCACAAACAGGGACAGTAGGCATGCGCACAACCACTGACACCAATGATTAAAAATATACATCATGTAATACACAGGGCATTGGGCACAGATCAAAAAATGGACAGAGATATATAGTCACATAAAAAGGCAACTGCAGATAAAGGCTACTAAGAGATTCAAAATATGACATCATAATACATATTACTCTCTTCAAATTACAGCGTCCCAGAGTCGTCCATAGACACCAATGTCAAGAGTTGATGAACATCCAATGTAGATATTGAAATTAGGGCCAGTGGAACCACCAAATATAATTGCAACAAATAGATCCAGTTGATGAATGAAGAAGAGGTCCCGCATAAACTAAGAGAGGAAATAAGTGAAACGTATATCAAAGAAACACATACACAATAACATATAAAAAATAAAACACACCCCACAACCTGGGATGTGGGGAAACAGTTGGGAAAAAGGGGCATAAAATAAATAAATAAAAGGACCAAAAAAGGCCCAATATATACATTCCATATTCAGGATACCCTACAGGAAAGAGGCAAACGACAATGATTCATTAAGCCCTTTGGGGGCCATTGTATCAAGTGTGATAATCCATTTGGTCTCAATTTGGGCCAACCTACGTTTATAGTTCCCCCCCCTTAACCCTAAATGTACTTGATCAATCCCTCTAATTTTGAGGGAAGTTGATTCGCCATTATGGTATTGTCGAAAATGACGAGGCAGGGTTTTAAGGAGGGACATATCGGTCACTGTCTTGGATGCACAAATGTCCCGCACATGTTCACGCACCCTCATCCTAAGCTCCCTTGATGTAAGTCCAATATAAATTTTTGGACAGTCACATGTAGCGTAATAAATCACGTTCATACTGCCACAAGATATTCGATGGCGTATATTAAACTGTCTCCTTCCGTCTGAGGTATTGAAGGTGGTGCAGCGCAGCACATTTGTGCATGCAAGACAGTGACCGCAAGGTATAGAGCCAGGTATAGGGCCCCTAGAGCCAAATGGATTGACCTGTACAGGTCGGTAGTGACTCTGCACAAGGAGGTCCTTAAGATTTTTAGATCTTCTCGGAGTCATTGAAGGATATGATTTAGATAAGAGGGCCTCTTTTTTACTTTTAAAGACAAATTTTTTCTACAGAAGCGCTGCACAGCCATGGGCGCGGCCAGTGCGCCTGCGTATGCTAATCTCTTCCTCGGTTCGTGGGAGAGATTGATTTTTGGCGATGCAGGCGTACAGGCCGCCTCCCATGTGCTGTGTTGGCACAGATATATAGATGATATTTTCTTTTTGTGGGACGGATCGGTGCAACAGCTCGGGGAGTTTATGAGGATGCTGAACCATAATGAATTTAATATTCATTTGACTTATTCTTATGATGCTACTAAAATCAGTTTTCTGGATATTACCATGAGTGTTGATCACTCTGGTTATATTCAGACGGATGTTTATCGCAAACCGACATCCGTTAATTCTTTGGTTCATGCGTCCTCTGCCCACAACCCTTCCACCATAGGGGCTGTCCCGGTCGGACAGTTCCTACGGGCGAGGCGGATCTGCTCTTCGGATACCAAATTTGAGATCCAATCGGCTGATTTGAAGGAGCGATTTCTGAACCGTGGATACTCAAATAGAAGTATCAAAAAAGTTATTTAAGAGCAAGGGCAACACCACGCGGCAGTCTTTTGGAATCCTCGAAGAGGCCCTCTTATCTAAACAAGGAGGAACCTATTAGATTTATATCTACTTTTAACCATCAATGGGAGGATATGAGACAGATCCTCATGAAACACTGGTCTGTTTTGGGCACCGAACCCTCCCTGGGAGCTGCTTTGGGATCATATCCTTCAATGACTCCGAGAAGATCTAAAAATCTTAAGGACCTCCTTGTGCAGAGTCACTACCGACCTGTACAGGTCAATCCATTTGGCTCTAGGGGCCCTATACCTGGCTCTATACCTTGTGGTCACTGTCTTGCATGCACAAATGTGCTGCGCAGCACCACCTTCAATACCTCAGACGGAAGGAGACAGTTTAATATACGCCATCGAATATCTTGTGGCAGTATGAACGTGATTTATTACGCTACATGTGACTGTCCAAAAATTTATATTGGACTTACATCAAGGGAGCTTAGGATGAGGGTGCGTGAACATGTGCGGGACATTTGTGCATCCAAGACAGTGACCGATATGTCCCTCCTTAAAACCCTGCCTCGTCATTTTCGACAATACCATAATGGCGAATCAACTTCCCTCAAAATTAGAGGGATTGATCAAGTACATTTAGGGTTAAGGGGGGGGAACTATAAACGTAGGTTGGCCCAAATTGAGACCAAATGGATTATCACACTTGATACAATGGCCCCCAAAGGGCTTAATGAATCATTGTCGTTTGCCTCTTTCCTGTAGGGTATCCTGAATATGGAATGTATATATTGGGCCTTTTTTGGTCCTTTTATTTATTTATTTTATGCCCCTTTTTCCCAACTGTTTCCCCACATCCCAGGTTGTGGGGTGTGTTTTATTTTTTATATGTTATTGTGTATGTGTTTCTTTGATATACGTTTCACTTATTTCCTCTCTTAGTTTATGCGGGACCTCTTCTTCATTCATCAACTGGATCTATTTGTTGCAATTATATTTGGCGGTTCCACTGGCCCTAATTTCAATATCTACATTGGATGTTCATCAACTCTTGACATTGGTGTCTATGGACGACTCTGGGACGCTGTAATTTGAAGAGAGTAATATGTATTATGATGTCATATTTTGAATCTCTTAGTAGCCTTTATCTGCAGTTGCCTTTTTATGTGACTATATATCTCTGTCCATTTTTTGATCTGTGCCCAATGCCCTGTGTATTACATGATGTATATTTTTAATCATTGGTGTCAGTGGTTGTGCGCATGCCCACTGTCCCTGTTTGTGGCCGACATGCGGAGGAGTGTCTTTTGCCTTCCTCCGGGCTTCCGGGGACTTCTCCTCCCCTGCTGCCCGGAGCAACGTATGACGCTTTCTCCTGCATTGTCTGGCCCTTCGGGTGGACAGTGCGCATGCGCCGTGCCAAACCGCTCTGATTGGCCGATTGGGAACCATGTGACCAGTCACATGGGATTAAGAAGGCCCTGTGCGCACTTCCCGGTATACTTCCCTTGAGAAAGCGTGCTTGCAGTCACGCGAAACGCGCGTCGGGTGTTTTTCCCACCTGGTCCTGGGTCTACTCAGCCTCCACGTATATCTGGTAAGATATCTCTTCAAACTGGCCACGTGAAACTTATTTATGCACACTAGGTGATCATAATGGATCTATAATGTGGCACAGTGATCTCCCAAAGGGGAGATGGGGAACTAGCAGATACTGGTTATTCACATAGATGTGGCTATACTCTATATATACTGCTGCATTACTTGATATCTTGTGGCTGGGTGTTTTTCCCGGGTTATTCTGTTTTTCTATCCTGTGGTGTCATTTTATTCTCTGTATCTTTGTACTAAGTGATACATATGTTAACTAATAAAAACGTATTTTCATTATATTCACCTAGTTAGGCTGGTTTCACATTAGCGCTTTTTAAGCGCATGCACGGCCGGGGTAGCTCCGCCCCCGAGCCGGCTCTCTGCCCGGCGTGCCCGCCCCTTGCTTGTAGCGCCGCCTCCTTGCGCACAGCGGCGCCTGCGATCGGCGCACCCTATCTTTAGCATAGGGTGCGCCGATCGTGCGCAGGCCGTGCGCTAGTTGCGCTTTGACCTGCGCTGCGCACTTTTGACGGTGCGCCGTGCGCGCCAAAATCCGAAAAGTTTGATTTTGGCGCGCACGGCGCACCGTCAAAAGTGCGCAGCGCAGGTCAAAGCGCAACTAGCGCACGGCCTGCGCACGATCGGCGCACCCTATGCTAAAGATAGGGTGCGCCGATCGCAGGCGCCGCTGTGCGCTAGGAGGCGGCGCTACAAGCAAGGGGCGGGCACGCCGGGCAGAGAGCCGGCTCGGGGGCGGAGCTACCCCCGGCCGTGCGTGCGCTTAAAAAGCGCTAATGTGAAACCAGCCTTACTCATATTTTCTCTTTGCATGTATAATGATTTAAATTGTTTGCAGGCCTCAAAACCGTTAAATGTCCATTTTGCAAGGCTGCAAGAAAATCTCGCCATACGGATTGCATACGGATTACATACGGATACACACATGCGCAAAATACGCGACCTCACCTTGCTTATGGATGACCTACGGACCACTATTTAGTGGTCATTGATCCGTATTACGCATGTAAAATACGGAGCGTATTTTGCACAGGTTAGTGTGACTCCAGCCTTAGGCAATGCCCAGCCTCTATCTCCTCCCAATGACACACAGGAAGACAAACACTGCTTTCTCCACTTCCCTATCAACTCCACATTCCGTAGGAAGGGAGATAGAACACAGTAGCAACCTCTCAGGGTACTAAAGGTACTGTCACACTTAGCGATGTACCAGCGATCCCGACCAGCGATATGACGCGTTCAGGATCGCTGGTACATCGCTAAGTAGTCGCTAGTGAGCTGCCACACAGGCAGATCTCACTAGCGACATCGCTGGGGACGGGGATCGCTACTTACCTGTCACACCAGGCGATCCTGCGTCCTCCCGCCCGGCTCCACGCGTCGCTCGTCTTCACAGCAGGAAGCGCCGCAGGAAGCTGACGACGAGAAACAGTCCAGGACGTTCTCGCGCGATCAGCGATAATCAGCGGGGGAGCCGGTCGTAGGTAAGTATCAGACACAGAGATATCGCTAGCAATATCGCTATAACATCACTAGTTATAGCGATATTGCTAGCGATATCTCTTAGTGTGACATGCCCTTAATAGTATTACAGGAGGGCCACCCACTGGGGGGAGATAAGCAATTGTCAGTCACAAGCCAGATCTGCACCCAACTAGTCAGCAATGTTTGGTATGATACGGAACTCACTTTTTGGAGGCGTAGAAGTGAATGATGGGACACTGATCCAAAAACAAGATAAGGTAAGAAACCGCATGAAATACATTGGAAGATCTTTAGGCTAAGTGCACACGTAGCAGAAAATTTCTGCTCAAAAACCTGACTCCCTTCCCAGAAACCGCGCCTTTTTTGTCTTCGCGTTTGCCTCGCGTTTTCATCGGTTTTTGCAAGGTTTAGATGCGTTTTTTTCCGGCGCGTTTTCAAAACGCATTTAACTAGCCAGAAATGCGGAAAAATCCGCAAAATTAATGAGCATGCTGCGTTTTTTAACGTGATGCGTTTTTTTCATGGTAAAAACCGCATCAATATGCACAAAAAGTGCAAAATGCATAGAAATTAATGGGAAGCTTATTTTTAGCGGTTTTATAGCGGTTTTATAGGCAAAACTGCTAAAAATACCGCTAAAAAAACGCTGTGTGTGAACACAGCCTTACTATTAGGCCGGGGTCACACGACCGGAGTTTTCAGCTGCATGTCTTTCTATGCAACTGAATACTCCAGTCCGAACCGATGCGAGAGACTGGAGCTGCACTCACAAGTGTGACCCCGGCCTTGCTTTGTCTATTTGTAGGCTTTTATGTAGGTTTAAGGCTATTTACCATGCCATACATGCCATAGCGATTGCTGAATGAGTGTGAATTTGTGTACATTGATGCTAAGGGGCTCGTGCAAATGACTTTATGTTCCGTATGAATGCGATCCAGCAAAACATCAGATCGCACTCGGACCAATGTTCTATGGGTCTGTGCACATGTCTGATTTTTTCCTCGGTCTGAGGCCGGTTTCACACGTCAGTGTCTCTGGTACGTGTGGTGACAGTTTTCTCACATACCGGAGACACTGACACAGGTAGACACATTCAAATGAATGGGTCTATGTACATGTCAGTGTGTTTTCACGGACCGTGTGTCTGTGTGCAAAATACGCTGACATGTCCGTTTTTGAGCAACAGCATGGATCATACAAGTCAATGGGTCCGTGTAAACACGTACCGCACAAGGATGGCGTCCGTGTGCCATCCATGTGCGTTTAAATGTCATAGGGTTAACATTGAAACAAATTGTGTCAAGACATGGACAGCATATGGACAGCACACGGATCACACACGGATAGTACACACAAACACACGGATAGCACACGGATGCCACACGAATGTGACAAATTGACACAGATACATGGACATGGATATCTCCGGTACCGTTTTTTCCAGGACTGGAAATATCAGGTCATGTGAAACTGGCCTCTCTCTTTCTGAGAAAAAGTCTTGGCATGCTTAATTTGCATACATAAATCGGTTTGCAGTCGGCCATGCAAGTCAATGAATCCTTGGAAAAAATTGGGCTGCACTTGGATGACATCTGAATGTGGTCCCATTTCCATTAACTGATAGAATGGAGAAAATGTAGAATCTCTTTTTTTTACATTTTCTCATCCAAAAAATTGGATCACACTAGGATCACACTCCAATCATAGTCTGATCAGAATATGATTAGCATAATTGGATCGATTTCTTCAGATGAGAGAAAATGTCTTTTGACCCTAGCCTAAAGAGCAATAATTAAACTTCACTTCTAAACTGAGTTCTAGCTTAGGACTGCTACATACTTAGGCTATGTGCACACATTGCAGATTCTGCTGCGGATCCACAGCGTTTCTGGCCCTACGGGTCCGCAGCAGTTTCTGCAACGTTGTACAGTACCATTGTTTGAAATGGTAAAATCAAAAACGCTGTGCACATGCTGTGGATGTTTCCGTGCGGATTTGCTGCGGGTTACAATCCGCAGCATATCAATTCTTTGTGCGGAATCCGCTGCGGTTTCACACCTTCACGATTGTGAGGTGTGAAACCGCAGGGCTAAACCGCAGGCTAATCTGCAGGTAAGCCGCAGGACTTTTGACCTGCGGATTTTCCCAAATCCGCGGGGACAAATCTGCAGCTCCTAAAACTACGTCTGCACATAGCCTTAATGTCCAGCCCCCACTGCATCACTGGCTCATCTGGATAATGCCACATGTGGTTGACTTTTCTAAAAGATGAATGTTTAATAAAAATTGCTTCTTTTGCAAACTGTTTTTTTTATATTTGTATCTAAAGTCTTGTGAAACTGTCTTTTAGTGTGAATAGAAGTTGTTCAACCCATTATAGTCCTGGCTATTTTTAATTATTTTGTTTTCTTTTTCTTCCTTTCCTAAGAGCCAAACCTTTGATATTTTCTATGGACATAGCCTTGTATTTTGCAGGCAGAGGTGTATTTTTTTAACCTGTTCACACCTGAGCCCGGTTTCACCTTCCTGACCAGGCCAAATTTTACAATTCTGACAGGTGTCCATTTATGTTTTTATAACTCTGGAGCGCTTCAATGGATCCCACTGATTCTGCGATTGTTTTCTCGTGACATATTGTACTTCATGTTAGTGATAACATTTGTTCGATATGACTTGCATTTATTTGTGAAATTATCAGATATTTGGCAAAAAATTTGAAAATTTTGCAATTATAAAACTTTTAATTTTTATGCCCTTAAAGGGAATCTGTCACCTCTTTTTTGGCATATCATGTAAAAATATCATTCAATTTAATGTCAGCTCTGCATTCTACAAGTACTTTTTATACCCCTTGACTCTCCACCAATGATACATAAATACCGTTTTTATTCCTCCTGCGGTGTATGTGAATATGTTCAGTCCGGTCCGATGGGCGGGACTTAGGCTGTGTTCACACACAGCGTTTTTTTTTCGCATTTTTCCCGTGGATTTACCAAAAAATCTGGTCAAAAAACGCTTAAAAGAAGCTTCCCATTCATTGTAATGCATTTTGCACTTTTTGTGCATATTGGTGCGTTTTTTTACGCGAAAAAAACATTTTGCGGTAAAAAATGCAGCATGCTCATTAATTTTGCAGAAAATTCTGCATTTCTAGCTATTTTCTATGTGTCTGGGGACGCGCGGAAAAAATTGCGGCAAAAACGTGCAAAAATCGCTGCAAAAACACACAGAAAAAACGTGCATTTTCTGGGAAGGACTCCGGTTTTTATGCAGAAATTTTCTGCATATGTGTGCACATAGCCTCTTTGTCCATTTCTCCCCCCTCCTGGCTTGCTCTACGCATTTCTTTTGGGTAATTCCTGCTGTCGCGTAGAGTTACCGTGCATGGGCACTCAAATGGTCCCTTGCGCGTGCGTAGTATGCTTTGTCCAACTGTGGGCAAAGCAGAAATACAATATTGCACATGCGCCGGCATACGCGATTGCATTCTATGGCCCGGAAGTATACTTGTATACTTCCGGGCCATAGGGCCTTAGGAAGCCATGGCGTATGCCGGGGCATGCGCAATACTGTTTTTCAGCTTTGCCCACAGCGCACGTGCGAGGGATCATTTGAATGTGCATGCGCAGTAACTGTGCAGTATCTATGATATTCACAGAAACAAATACGTACAGCAAGACGTGGAGGGGGGTGGAGATGGACAATAAGCCCCACCCATCAGACCGGACAGAGCATATTTACATACACTGCAGGAGGAATAAAAATGGTATTTATGTATCATTGGTGGGGAGTCAAGGGGTATAAAAAGTACTTGTATAATGCAGAGCTGACACTAAATTGAATATTTTACATGATTTGCCAAAAAAGTGGTGACAGATTCCATGTAAACCAGAGAGTTACCGTATTTTTCAGATTATAAAACGTACTTTTTTCCCCCAAACTTTGGGGGGAAAATGGGGTTGTGTCTTATAATGCGTATATACTTTACTGGTACCATTGCTGCAGGCCGCAGGCTGGGATGAGAGGATGTCTGGTGGTGCTGCAGATGCCCAGAGGTTCTACAGGAGTGTTCGGCGCTGCAGGGGTGTTGGGCCGTGCTGCTGCGGTGTCTCTGGGGCTGCCGGGGCTCTGTTGATATTTTGTGAAAGGCCAGAGCAGTTCCATGGTTTCCTGTGCGGTGGACTCCGGGAAAATGGCCGCCGGGGGTGGCGCATGCACAAATGGAGATCTCAATACCAGGATCTTGGGAAATGAGATCTCAGCACTGAAATCTCATCTCTCGAGATCTTGGTGTCGAGATCTCCAATCGGCGCATGTGTATTGCCAAGTTTTTAACACTAAGGTTCGGATACGGCTTTAAAGAAGGCTACTACTTGCGATATAACACAATTTTATTTCAAAGTACAAAATTAAAGGAATTGTATGATTGGATAGTATGATTGCGTACGCTTTTTGTATATTTTAAGATACAAAGGTTAAATACAGATAAAGATTGAATACATATAATGATTAAGTATATATAAAGATGAACTATATACAGTATACTCACATCATCAATCACCAAGAGGCTTTTAAGCATCATCCATCTGGAATATCAGAGAAGCAACACCAAGACAGAGACCCCTGGACGATTCACAACACTGCATGGGCGTCCCCAATTGTGCAGGTATCAACACTGTACAATTGTACAGGTATCCGAGTTGTGCTTCTGTCTTAGTCATGTTTCTCTGGCCTTATATGCTAAATTACACTTATGTGTAATTTGCTTCACCCAACCCTTCCAGTGGCAAGCCTTCAAGGTCGGTTGAAACAGACAACATGGCATCATCAGACAATGGGTCGTAAACCCTTACAATATAAAAGCCACATGGCTTTAGATAAAACCACCACAGACAGAGGTTAAATAAACCTTAATGTTTTACAATGACAAACATAGAAACTTAGAACTATTTGTGAAACAACCATTCTCAAGATTGTGTCACTTGGGAGCATTGTCTGTCACATCAGAAATGCAGCTACCTAATGGTCTGATAAACCCACCACAGACAGAGATTACGTCATTGTCTCGGTCTGTAACTGACCAGAAATGCAGCTCTGTTATGGTCTGAATGCATTTTGTATATTTCAATATATGGACTCAAAATAGCCATTTTTATATTCGCACTAGAGCATGCGAAGCCCACAACGGCCATTTTACCAGAGTCCACCGCATAAGAAACCATGGAACTGCCGTGGCTCTGGCCTTTCACAAAATGTTGGCGGAGACACCGCAGCAGCACTGCCCAACACCCCCGCAGAACCAAATACCCCCGTAGCACCCGCAGAAACAATGTAAACACCCAAAGCAGCACCAAGCAGCACCGCCGGACACCCTCGTAGCACCACCGGTCACTCACCAGAAACACCCGCAGCACCAGGCAGCAGCACCAGACACCTGCAGTAGCACTGGATACTGCAGCGGCGCCTCGCTCATCAGAACACCCCTTCATCCCAACCTGCGGCCTGCAGCATCACCCAAATCCTGCCTCCTCCAGCAGCGGTCCTGGGACCCCGCTTCACCACAGCCATGACCCCCCGGTAAGCAATCAGATGCATGAATTCTAAGAAGCACCACCATTTAATTAAAAAAAGAAAAAATTCCTGTTCTAGGGTGCGTCTTATAATCCGACAAATACGGTATGTCATACAAAATAGTTATTAAATAACATGTCCACATGTCTACTTTACATCAGCACAATTTTTAAAACATAATTTTTTTGTTAGAAAGTTAGAAGAGTTGAAAGCTGACCAGCAATTTCTCATTTTTCCAACAAAATTTACAAAACAATTTTTTTAGGGACCACATCACATTTGAAGTGACTTTGAGGGGCGTATATGACAGAAAATACCCAAAAGTGACACCATTCTAAAAACTGCACCTCTCAAGGTGTTCAAAAACACAACCAAGAAGTTTATTAACCCTTCAGGGGTGTTACAAGAATTAATGGAATGTGGAAAGAAAAAATGAATATTTATGGTAACTTTTACTTTAGACCCCTATTTTTTTAATTTTTGCAAGTATAACAGGAAAACAATCACCCAAAAATGTGTTCTACAATTTCTCCTGAGTACGCCAATATCCCATATATGGTGGAAAACTACTATTTTGGCGAACAACCGGGCTTGGAAGGGAAGGAGCATCATTTGATTTTTTGAATGCAAAATTGGATGGAATAATTAGCGGATGCCATGTCGCGTTTAGAGAGCCCATGATGTGCCTGTCATGAGTGTGTCATGTCATCCTGGGAGTTCTGGAGTTAGGCGATCTTTATGTACTGTGAATAGAATCATAGAATCGTAGAGTTGGAAGGGACCTCCTGGGCCATCTGGTCCAACCCCCTGCTCAAAAGCAGGATTCACTAAATCATCCCAGACAGATGTCTGTCCAGCCTCTGTTTGAAGACTTCTATTGAAGGAGAACTCACCACCTCTCGTGGCAGCCTGTTCCAATCATTGATCACAGATTTCTTTTTAGGCTACGTGCACACGATGCATTTTTTATACATTTTGCGCTGTGTTTTTTTACGCGTGGAAATGTTCCATAAATGCAATGGAATACTAAAGCAAAGTAATACAATGACAATCCCGAAGTGTTGTGCACATGATCCATAAATTTCCGTCCGTATTTGCAGCGTTTTATTTTCTGCAGCGTGTCAATTCTTTGGGTATGTGCACATAGTGCGGATTTTCTCTCGGATTTTTCCGCACAAAAAACGCAGCTCTTGGCAGAAAACGCAGGTGCGTTTTTTATGCGTTTTTGCCGCAGATTTTCTGCAATTTTTCAGTGCGGTTTTGTCTGAGGATTTGTATGCTTCTTTGTAAGCTAAATAAAGATATGTTATTTAACAAAAAAAAAGATTTGTGATGTAATTTCTGTCCAACCTCCTTTTACATTTGTCCAACCCCCAATACATTACACAGACAGACAGACTGACAGACAGATAGATAATAGATAGATAGATATGGGATAGATAAATAGATAGATTTGGGATAGATAGATAGATAGATAGATATGGGATAGATATATCTATCTATAGATATATCCATAGATATTTCCATAGATATATCCATAAATATTTCCATATATATATCTATAGATATTTCCATAGATATTTCCATAGATATATCCATAGATATATCCATAAATATTTCCATATATATATATCTATAGATATTTCCATAGATATTTCCATAGATATTTCTATAGATATATCTATAGATATTTCAATAGATATTTAGATAGATACTATTCCATAGTAACTCTCGACTCTGCCCTGTCCTTCAAACCGCATGTCCAATCTCTTGCCACCTCCTGTCGCCACCAACTCAAAAATATTTCCAGAATCCGTCCGTTCCTCAGTCCTCATTCTGCTAAAACTCTTGTACATGCCCTCATCATCTCCCGCCATGACTACTGCAACACTCTCCTCTGTGGCCTCCCTGCTAACTCTCTTGCACCACTCCAGTCTGTCCTCAATTCTGCTGCCCGACAAATCCACCTCTCTCCTCGCTACTCCCCTGTCTCTCCCCTCTGCAAATCACTCCATTGGCTCCCAATTCCCCAAAGAATCCAGGTCAAACTACTAACACTGACCTTCAAACCCATCCACAATCCACAACCTTTCCCCTCCCTATAACTCTGAACTAACCTCCCAATATCTTCCCTCACGTACTCTTCGATCCTCCCAAGACCTCCTACTCTCCTCCACACTTATTCGTTCCTCACACAACCGCCTCCAAGGTTTCTCACGAATATCCCCTATCCTCTGGAATGCCATGCCTCAACACGTCCGATTATCCACCACCTTCGGATCCTTCAAATGGAACCTGAAAACCCATCTTTTCAGGAAAACCTACAGCCTGCAATGACCATTCTGCCGCCTCACCACCGCCTGAGCTGCCGCCTCATCACCACCAGAGCTGTTGCACCCCCGACCTTCTGTCTCTTCCCCACTATCCCGTAGAATGTAAATCCGCAAGGATAGGGTCCTCTCCCCTCTGTTCCAGTCCGTCATTATAAATTTGTTGTGGAAATTTGTTTACTGTTAACGATATCTATAACTTTGTATGTAACCCCCTTCTCATGTACAGCACCATGGAATTAATGGCGCTATATAAATAATAATAATAATAATAATATTTCCATAGATATATTTAAAGATATATCTATAGATATTTCTATAGATATATCTATAGATTTTCCATAGATATATGTATAGATATTTCTATAGATATATTCATAGATATTTCCTTAGATATATAAGGATATATCTAGATATATCTACAATATATATATATATATATATACACAATAGATACAATATATATATACAATATATATACAATAGATATTTCCATAGATACAAAATACACTCACTGGCCACTTTATTAGGTACACCATGCTAGTAACGGGTTGGACCCCCTTTTGCCTTCAGAACTGCCTCAATTCTTCGTGGCAGAGATTCAACAAGGTGCTGGAAGCATTCCTCAGAGATTTTGGACCATATTGACATGATGGCATCACACAGTTGGCGCAGATTTGTCGGCTGCACATCCCTGATGCGAATCTCCCGTTCCACCACATCCCAAAGATGCTCTATTGGATTGAGATCTGGTGACTGAGGAGGCCATTTGAGTACAGTGAACTCATTGTCATGTTCAAGAAACCAATCTGAGATGATTCGAGCTTTATGACATGGCGCATTATCCTGCTGAAAGTAGCCATCAGATGTTGGGTACATTGTGGTCATAAAGGGATGGACATGGTCAGCAACAATACTCAGGTAGGCTGTGGCGTTGCAACGATGCTCAATTGGTACCAAGGGGCCCAAAGAGTGCCAAGAAAAAATTCCCCACACCATGACACCACCACCACCAGCCTGAACCGTTGATACAAGGCAGGATGGATCCATGCTTTCATGTTGTTTACGCCAAATTCTGACCCTACCATCCGAATGTCGCAGCAGAAATCGAGACTCATCAGACCAGGCAAAGTTTTTCCAATCTTCTACTGTCCAATTTCGATGAGCTTGCGCAAATTGTAGCCTCAGTTTCCTGTTCTTAGCTGAGAGGAGTGGTACCCAGTGTGGTCTTCTGCTGCTGTAGCCCATCTGCCTCAAAGTTCGACGCACTGTGCGTTCAGAGATGCTCTTCTGCCTACCTTGGTTGTAACGGGTGGCAATTTGAGTCACTGTTGCCTTTCTATCAGCTCGAACCAGTCTGCCCATTCTCCTCTGACCTCTGGCATCAACAAGGCATTTCCGGCCACAGAACTGCCGCTCACTGGATTTTTTTTCTTTTTCGGACCATTCTCTGTAAACCCTAGAGATGGTTGTGCGTGAAAATCCCAGTAGATCAGCAGTTTCTGAAATACTCAGACCAGCCCCTCTGGCACCAACAATCATGCCACGTTCAAAGGCACTCAAATCACCTTTCTTCCCCATACTGATGCTCGGTTTGAACTGCAGGAGATTGTCTTGACCATGTCTACATGCCTAAATGCACTGAGTTGCCGCCATGTGATTGGCTGATTAGAAATTAAGTCTTAACACACAGTTGGACAGGTGTACCTAATAAAGTGGCCAGTGAGTGTATATATACAATATATATATACAATAGATATTTCCATAGATATATCTATTGTCATGATCCCAGTGCAAGTTTTGACCTGCACGTGAGGGGTTAATGTCTTGAGCCCAGTGCAGGCTTTGACCTGCACGCCTGGGGTTAATTATTGTGGCCTCTCTTTGGTTCGAGGAGAACTTCTTATAGCCCTGAGAAGCTCCAGTCCCCATCAGTTATACTTTTGCCATTGGCCGAGTGTGGTGACCCCTGTGTGCCTGTGCCTTTTGCCTGCCTTCAAGCTTGCTTCTATGGTTCTGACCCGGTTCTGTCCCCCTGCTGTGAGTTTGCCTGTTGATTCTGTACTGTATATCTGTTTCTCTGGTTTCTGACTTCTTGGCTACGTCCTGACTATCCGTTTTGTCTAATTCTTTGGTACTGTCGTGCTATCTCGTGCTTTGACCCCGGCCTGCTCTGTTTATGTCTGTCTATGCCCCTTGGTAACTTTGTCCCGTAGATACCCTTCTAGGAGTTTTCACACCCCCAGCAGTCACGTGCTTCAGGTCCTGTTGGTCTAGCATGTATCGTCACTGCTGCTGCCACACTCCACAGGTATCTTAGAGCACAGTTTCTCTTACTCAGGACACACGCACTGGCTCAGTGAGCAAGTGCAGTGTGGTGTTCCTGACATTATAAATGACAGTGAGCTTTTTTTTTTTTTCTTCTTCTCAGCTTCTGCAGCATGGACTCAATACATGCCTTATCTGAGCAGGTGAAATGCTTGACTCAGTCACTGCAGAAGCTGTTAGGAACACCGCACTGCAAAAATTGTGCTTCAGGTGGAACTGGAACTTGGTGATGGTCCTGTTCAGACTACCGCCTTTGTTGACTGTGGCTCTGCTGTTAACCTGATTGATGCCCAGATTACTCTTAATAAGATAGGGACAGTTAGGCTTCAGGATCCTGTTAAACTTTTGGCAATTGACTCATCCCCTCTTACCCAAGACAATATCTGTTTCAGGTCTGAACTTTTTTCTCTTAAAGTGGGTCCCACTCATGTGGAAAAATTAACTTGTCTTGTGTTAGATAACTTGCTTGCAGGACTGATACTGGGGATGCCTTGGCTTCAATGCCATAATCCTACCATTAATTTGGTAACAGGGGAGATCACTCAATGGGGATGCAAAGATAAATGTTGTAACCTGGGACCTCTTGTTAACTCTGTTAAATCTGTATCTGTGTCGTCTGGAAGGTATTCCGGAGTACCTGAAGGATTTCGAAGATGTATTTTCTGAAAGCGAGGCTAAGGCGCTGCCCCACATAGACCCTATGATTATGACATTGATTTAGTACCTGGAGCCAAGTTACCTAAGGCTCGGTTGTTCAATTTGTCCGGGCCTGAGGGCCAAGCCATGAAGGAGTACATAGCTGAGAGTCTCCGCAAAGGACATATCAGGCTTTCTGTGTCACCCGTGGCAGCAGGATTCTTCTTTGTGAAGAAGAAAGATGGTGGTTTGCGGCCGTGCCTCGACTTTTGGGAACTTAACAAGACAAAGGTTAGGAATACTTACCTGCTTCCCCTCATCCCAGACTTATGTAACCAGTTATCTGGGGCCCAATGGTTCTCCAAATTAGATCTCCGGGGCCTACAACCTGATAAGGGTTCGGGAAGGGGACGAGTGGAAAACGGCATTCTTCACATCAGAGGGACTCTTTGAAAACCTGGTTATGCCGTTTGGGTTAACTAATGCCCCAGCTATTTTCCAGAACTTTATCAATGTTGTGTTTTCTGACCTGATAGGCTGTTTTGTTGTCATTTATTTGGATGACATTTTGGTGTATTCCCCAGACAGTCAGTCTCACTTGCAACATCTACAGACAGTTCTCCAGAGACTCAGGGAGAACCACTTGTTTGCTAAATTGGAGAAATGTTGATTTTTCGTACAGGAACTGTCTTTTTTGGGGCTGATTGCGTCTTGTGAGGGGTTTCATATGGATCCTAAGAAGGTGCTGGGGATCGCAGACTGGGTTAAGCCTCGTGATCTCAAGAGGCTACAGCGCTTCTTGGGATTTGCGAACTATTACCGGAGATTCATTAAAGGTTTCTCACAAGTGGCTAAACCTCTCACGGATCTAACCCATAAGGGGACTGATGTAAAAAATTGGTTGGAACTCGCTAAGGAGGCCTTCTCAGCTCTTAAGAAATGTTTTATGTCCGCCCCGGTGTTGGTTCAGCCCGACCCGTCCAAACCATTTATTGTGGAGGTGGATGCTTCTGAAGTGGGGGTGGGGGCAGTGTTGTCCCAGGGTCCGGCTTCCAGGTGGACCCGTAGAAGCGAGTAATCGCGAAACGGCCATTATCCGGCACCTCCCTCCCCTAGCATTCCTCTAACGTCCTGCATGTCCACATATCTATTGATGGAATTCATGTGAAATAAAGACGCACAGTTTTTCAGCTATATCGGTGAGTGCTGCATATTTCTCCTTTTTTCGCTTCACATTGAAATATTCATGTTTTTTCATGCAAGCACCTCCGTTTTTTGACTGAAATATATACCGCAATACTTCAGATAAATAGCTCCGTCTGTTAATGTGGCGATTTGTGTGCCCTAGTATGCCGTTCATCTGTTTGCTCTTCGCTTGGAATATCCATAGATATATCCATATCCATGTTTATTAATATGTTTCATTTAAAAAATGTAAAAAAAAAATATGGCATGGACTCCCGCGCAATTTTCTGCACCAGAGGGGGAAAGCCGATGGCCGGGGGCCAATATTTGTAGCTTGGGAAGGGGGGTAATACCCATGGCCCCTTCCCAGGCTATGAATATCAGCCCACAGCTGTCTGCATAGCCTTTACTGGCTATTAAAATAAGGGGACCACCCAAAAAAGTGACGTGGGGTCCCCCTATATTTTATAGCCAGAAAGGCTATGCAAACAGCTGTGGGCTGATCTTCATAGCCTAGGAAGGCCCCCCTGGCTACAAATACCAGCCCGCAGCTGCCCCAGAAATGGCGCATCTATAAGATGTGCCAATTCTGTCACTTAGCCCCTCTCTTCCCACTCCCGTGTAGCGTTGGAATATGGGGTAATAAGGGGTTAATGTCACCTTGCTATTGTAAGGTGACATTAAGCCCGGTTAATAATGGAGAGGAAACAATATGACACCTATCCATTATTAATCTTTTGAAAGGGTTAAAACAAACCCCACACACATAAGAAAAAAGTATTTTAATTAAATATAACACGACACAGTTTTCACATTTTTATTGCTCGCCCAGATCCAAACCACGCCCCCGATCTCTTAGAATAAAAAGTAAAAAATAAACCAACCGTATACTCCCTGTCCGACGCAGTCCAATTAATAACAAGGGTCCCACGATGATCTCCCCTATATAACAGTGACAGCAGGTGATGTCACTGTTGTATAGGGCCTCCCAGTGATGAACTGACATGAGATAATCCTCCTGCAGTGCATCATTGAAGAGGTCAAGTGAGTTCATTCTCTCACTTTACGGCAATGCTGTGTGGGAATTTTCTCACCCAGCATTGCCGGTGAGAGAATGAACTGAAGTGATCTCTCTCCCGCCAGCGGCGGAGGGATACACCGCAGAGGGTTACCTCCACCTGTCATTTCACCTGATGTCACTGTTCTATAGGGGAAATCGACTTGGGACCCTCGTTATTAATTGGACTACGGCGGAAAGGTAAGTATAGGTTGTGCCTGCATGCACACACACACACACACACACACACACACACTAACGCAGGCTCCCCCCCACACACAGCCGATGACCCTCACACAGGCCTGGCAGACCCCCCCCCCGCACAGCCGATGACCCCTGCACAGGCCTGCAAACCTCCCTACACATACACATAGGCCCATACATGCACACAGTCACCGCCCACACAGTCACTGCCCACACACCATACACGCACACAGTCACCGCCCACACTCTGCCCACACTCTTCCCCCCTCCCAATCTGCAGCATTTCATCTGCAGCAACACTGCACATCTTTTTTAGACCTGCGGTTTTGCTGCGGATCAATGCAAGTCAATGGGTGCAAAAACGCTGCAGATCCGCCCAAAGAATTGACATGCTGCAGAAATTAACCTGCAGCGTTTACGCGTGGATTTTTCCGCAGCATGTGCACAGCGGTTTTTAATTTCCATAGCCTAACATTGTACTGTACATGACTTGTGGATCTGCAGCGGATCTGCAGAGGCAAATCCGCACTGTGTTGCACATACCCTTTTTGTGTTTCTGCAGCGTTTTTGACTCATTGACTTCAACTGAGTCAGTCAAATCTGCAGCAAAACTGCAGGTGTAAAAAGGTTTGAATCTTTGCTGCTTATTTGCTGCAGATTTGCTGCCAAAAATGCTGCAGAATTGTCAAAGGAAATTACAGAAGAAAGAAAAGTGTGCGAACGAAAAATGTGGGCGGAGAACATGTGTGGGTGGAGAACATGTGTGAGCGGAAAATATGTGTGTCTTTGTGTCTATCTGCATCTGTCTGTGTTTGTCTGCATCTGTCTGCGTCTGTCTGCATCTGTCTGCGGGTGTCTGTGCGTGTGTACCCATGCGGCGAACAGCCCATAGTGATTGTACTTAGGCATTGTCTCATGGGACTACTACTCCCATCTGGCTATGTCTGCTGTCACATATAACAGACAGCATGAGCCGATGATGGGAGAAGTCTTGTCATCCGGTGCCTTTGTTCAATTGTAGTTGTAAAATAAATCAAGACATTTACATAACTAAATATAAATTCAGATACAAAGTACATACTCACCGAACACCTAATCCCCGACGCCCGTGTCTCCTGCAAGCTATCAAAAATAATAAACCAACATATACTCCCTGTCCGCCGTAGTCCATTTAATACTGCATGGCGATCTGACGTGTAGAACAGTTACATTTGGTGATACATTGAAAGGAGGTAATCGCTCCTGCAGTGTATCACTGCCCTGCCGTGAGAGTTCACCGGTGTTCATCAGCTGGTCAGGTCCTTTTCTCACGCAGCAGTGCCGTAAGTGAGAGCACTGGAGCTGATGAGCTCCAGTGAACTCTCATGGCAGTGCACTGATACACTGCAGGAGCGATTACCTCCTGTCAGTGTTTTGCCAGAGGCCGGGTAGAGCGGTCACATCTCCCTATGTGACTGTTCTACACGTGAGATTGCCATGGGACACTCGGTATTAAATGGACTACATCGGACAGGATAGTATTATATGTTGGTTTATTATTTTATTTTTGTTGCATGAGACATGGGTGTCAGGGATTAGGCATTCAGTAAGTATGGTAAATTAAGATTCAATAAAGAAGTCTGTTTGATTATTTAAAATAAAGGACTTTATTCTGGCTGTGTCTTTATTTACCATGTAACTATAGGATTAGTAATGGATAGGTGTCTCATAGACGCCTCTCCATTACTAACCTTTGGGCTTGATGTCACCTGACAATACAAAGGTGACATCAACCCCACAAATATGAACCCCACTTGCCACCGCTGCAGGACAAGTGGGAAGAGCGAGGCTAAGTGCCAGAATTGATGCATCTATAAGATGCACCATATCTGAGATGGCTGAGAGCTGATGTTTTTAGCCTGGGGGGTGCCACTATTAATATCAGCCCGCAGCTGTCTGCCTAGCCTTTACTGGTTCGAGTTTATACGGGGACCCCATGTCAATTTTATTCTGTGTGCTGATATTAACCCCTTTACTCCCAAGGGTGGTTTGCATGTTAATGCCCGGGCCAATTTTTACAATTCTGACCACTATCCCTTTATGAGGTAATAACTCCGGAACGCTTCCATGGATCCCGGTGATTCTGACAATGTTTTCTTGTGACCTATTGTACTTCATGTTAGTGGTAAAATTTCATTCATACAACTTGCGTTTATTTGTGAAAAAAACAGAAATTTGGTGAAAATATTGAAAATTTTGCAATTTTCCAACTTTGAATTTTATGCCCTTAAATCACAGAGATGTGGCACACAAAAAACTTAATAAGTAACATTTCCCACATGTTTACTTTACCTCAGCACAATTTTGGAACCAAAATTTTTTTTGTTAGGAAGTTATAAGGGTTAAAAGTTGACCAGCGATTTCTCATTTTTACAACTCTATTTTATTTTTAGGGACCACATCACATTTGAAGTCACTTTGAGGGGTCTATATGGTAGAAAATTCCCAAAAGTGACACCATTCTGAAAACTGCACCCCTCAAGGTGCTCAAAACCACATTCAAGAAGTTTATTAGCCCTTCAGATGCTTCACAGGAGTTTTTTGAATGTTTCAAAAAAAATGAACATTTAACTTTTTTTCACAAAAAAAATTAGTTCAGGTCCAATTTTTTTTATTTTACCAAGGGTAACAGGAGATATTGGACTGTAAAAGTTATTGTGCAATTTGTCCTGAGTACGCTGATACCTGATATGTGGGGGTGGACCACTGTTACGGCGCATGGCAGAGCTCGGAAGGGAAGGAGCGCCGTTTGACTTTTTCAACGCAAAATTGGCTGGAATTGAGATCGGGTGCCATGTCACGTTTGGAGAGCCCCCAGTGGAAACTCCCTACAAGTGACCGCATTTTGGAAACTAGACCCCCCAAGGAGCTTATCTAGATGTGTGGTGAGAATTTTGCACTACCAAGGGCTTCACAGAAGTTTATAACGTACATCCGTACAAATAAAAAATCATATTTTTTCCACAAAAATGATCTTTTGACCCACAATTTTTATTTTCCCAAGGGAAACAGGACACCAAAACTTATTGTGCATTTTGTCCTGAGTACGCTGATACCCCATATGTGCAGCTAAACCACTATTTGGTTCCATGGCAGAGCTCGGAAGGGAAGCAGCACCATTTGACTTTTTGGCTGGAGTTGAGATCAGACGCCATGTTGCGTTTGGAGAGCCCCTGATGTGCCCAGATAGTGGAATTCCCCCAATTCTAACTCCAACCCTTACCCCAACACACTCCTAACCCTAATCTCAGCCCTAGACCTAACCCTTACCCTAGCCCAACTCTAGCCCTAACCCGAACCCTAAGCCTAATGGGAAAATGGAAATAAATACTTTTTTTAATTTTATTATTTTTCCCTAGCTAAGGGGGTGGTAAGGGGGGTTTGATTTACTTTTTATGGCGGGTTTTTATGTTTGGCAGCTGTCATACGCTAAAAGACGCTTTTTATTGTAAAAATAGTTTTTGCATCACCACATTTTGAGAGCTATAATTTTCCGCATTTTGACCCACAGAGTCATGTGAAGTCTTATTTTTTGTGGGACGAGTTGACGTTTTTATTGGTACCATTTTCGGGCATGTGACATTTTTTATCGCTTTTTATTCCGATTTTTGGACGCAGAATGAACAAAAAACAGCATTTCATGAATTTCTTTTGTGGGGGGGCGTTTACACCATTCCGTGTGTGGTAAAATTGATAAAGCGGTTTTATTCTTTGGGTCAGTACGATTACAGCGATACCTCATTTATGTCTTTTTTTATGTTTTGGTGCTTTTATACAGTAAAAACAATTTTATATAAAAAATAATAATTTTTGCATCGCTTTATTCTGCGGGCTATAACTTTTTTATTTTTTCTCTGATTATGCTGTGTGGTGGCTCGTTTTTTGCGGGACAAGATGACGTTTTCAGCGGTACCATGGTTATTTATATACATTATATACTTTTTGATCACGCGTTATTGCACATTTTGTTCAGTGGTATGATGATAAAGCATTGTTTTTTGTTTTGTTTTTTTTTAAAGGGTTCACTAAAGGGGTTAACTAGTGGGACAGTTTTATAGGGCAGGTCGTTACGGACGCGGCGATACTAAATATGTGCACTTTTATTGTTTTTTTATTTAGAAAAAAAAGAATTTATTAGGGAATATATATATTTTTTTTTTTATTTTGAGATTTTTTAAAATTATTTTTGCAAATTTTTTTTTTTTACTTTATTATATTGACCCAGGGCGGGACATCACTGTCTTGTGTCAGATCGCTGATCTGACACTTAGAACAGCGCTGTGTCAGATCAGCGATCTGACAGGCGCTGCTGCAGGCTTCCTCATGCCTGCTTTCAGCAGGCAGTGAGGAAATCGCCTCCCTGCAGGACCCAAAAGGCCCCCGCGGCCATATTGGATCCGGGGGCCTGCAGGGAGGAGGACTCTCGGAGCGACGCAGCACATTGTGTCGCTCCGGGGGTCACAGGGAAGCACGGAGGGAGCCCCCTCTCTGCGGATTTCTCTCCTATGCCCCTGGTACACTGCGATCATGTTTGATCACAGTGTGCCAGGGGTTAATGTGCCGGGGGAGGTCCGTGACCGCCCCTGACACATAGTGCCAGGTGTCAGCTGTGATAATCAGCTGACGTCCGGCCGCGATTAGCGGCTCTCCCCCCGTGAGCGCTGCTGATCGCGTGTGAAGTAATATTCCATCCTTGGAACTTAGGTCCCAGGTCACAAGGACGGAATATTGCTTCCAATGTAGGAAAGGGGTTAATAGCCTGGGAACCTTTATAGCTATTGGCTCCTTCCCAGAATATTAACATCAGCCCTCAGCCGTCGGCTTTCCCTTTACTGGTTATGAAAATTATGTGGGAGCCCACGCAATTTTTGAAACTTTTTTTGAAAAATAAACAGATTGCGTTTCACGCAGATTTCTGACAGTTGCTATTTTGTTACAGCATATGTAGGTTAATTATGTTAATGCTCCTACATAGGCTGGTGAGTGTGTGTGTGTCTTTATTTTACTCTTTATGTACTGTTTTATTAATGAGGGTATCTGGCTGACACCTGTTCATTACTAAACCTCGGGCTTGGTAATATATATATATATATATATATATATATATATACAGTGGGGCAAAAAAGTATTTAGTCAGTCAGCAATAGTGCAAGTTCCACCACTTAAAAAGATGAGAGGCGTCTGTAATTTACATCATAGGTAGACCTCAACTATGGGAGACAAACTGAGAAAAAAAAATCCAGAAAATCACATTGTCTGTTTTTTTTTCATTTTATTTGCATATTATGGTGGAAAATAAGTATTTGGTCAGAAACAAGCAATCAAGATTTCTGGCTCTCACAGACCTGTAACTTCTTCTTTAAGAGTCTCCTCTTTCCTCCACTCATTACCTGTAGTAATGGCACCTGTTTAAACTTGTTATCAGTATAAAAAGACACCTGTGCACACCCTCAAACAGTCTGACTCCAAACTCCACTATGGTGAAGACCAAAGAGCTGTCAAAGGACACCAGAAACAAAATTGTAGCCCTGCACCAGGCTGGGAAGACTGAATCTGCAATAGCCAACCAGCTTGGAGTGAAGAAATCAACTGTGGGAGCAATAATTAGAAAATGGAAGACATACAAGACCACTGATAATCTCCCTCGATCTGGTGCTCCACGCAAAATCCCACCCCGTGGGGTCAGAATGATCACAAGAACGGTGAGCAAAAATCCCAGAACCACGCGGGGGGACCTAGTGAATGAACTGCAGAGAGCTGGGACCAATGTAACAAGGCCTACCATAAGTAACACACTACGCCACCATGGACTCAGATCCTGCAGTGCCAGACGTGTCCCACTGCTTAAGCCTGTACATGTCCGGTCCCGTCTGAAGTTTGCTAGAGAGCATTTGGATGATCCAGAGGAGTTTTGGGAGAATGTCCTATGGTCTGATGAAACCAAACTGGAACTGTTTGGTAGAAACACAACTTGTCGTGTTTGGAGGAAAAAGAATACTGAGTTGCATCCATCAAACACCATACCTACTGTAAAGCATGGTGGTGGAAACATCATGCTTTGGGGCTGTTTCTCTGCAAAGGGGCCAGGACGACTGATCCGGGTACATGAAAGAATGAATGGGGCCATGTATCGTGAGATTTTGAGTGCAAACCTCCTTCCATCAGCAAGGGCATTGAAGATGAAACGTGGCTGGGTCTTTCAACATGACAATGATCCAAAGCACACCGCCAGGGCAACGAAGGAGTGGCTTCGTAAGAAGCATTTCAAGGTCCTGGAGTGGCCTAGCCAGTCTCCAGATCTCAACCCTATAGAAAACCTTTGGAGGGAGTTGAAAGTCCGTGTTGCCAAGTGAAAAGCCAAAAACATCACTGCTATAGAGGAGATCTGCATGGAGGAATGGGCCAACATACCAACAACAGTGTGTGGCAACCTTGTGAAGACTTACAGAAAACGTTTGACCTCTGTCATTGCCAACAATGGATATATCACAAAGTATTGAGATGAAATTTTGTTTCTGACCAAATACTTATTTTCCACCATAATATGCAAATAAAATGAAAAAAAAACAGACAATGTGATTTTCTGGATTTTTTTTTCTCAGTTTGTCTCCCATAGTTGAGGTCTACCTATCATGTAAATTACAGACGCCTCTCATCTTTTTAAGTGGTGGAACTTGCACTATTGCTGACTGACTAAATACTTTTTTGCCCCACTGTATATATATATAATGTATATATTTTGTGTGTGTAAACATTATAAATTTGAACATGGTATGTAATGATATTATGGTCTTCAATGGAGAATGAGAAAGAAGAGGTTGAACAAGGAAATCATATTTTTTTTAATAATATGTCTTTATTTATCTTAAAACAACGCATGAAAAACCTGACAAAAATGCATAAAAAAGTGTAGATTTTCCACTGCGTTTTTCTGCCAAGAGTTGCAGAAACTTTGCAGAAATTTCTGCAAGCAAATACGCAATGTGCGTATTGTGTGTTTTGTTCCTCATATTAAATGTACTTCGTTTTCTTTGGTGCTGAAGAGGTTAACAATGCTTTGTATGCTGGTTAGAGACTTGCAGCTCCATCTCTCAGCTGCTCCTGTCCTGCTCGTTTTCTCTCTCTATAAAACCTGGCCTCCCTGCCTATGAAAGGTTTGCTTCCTGGCTTGCTAGACTTGATGTGCTGAAGTTGGAGTTCTTAGTTGCCGCTGGAGATTGTTGTCTGCTGTTTTTGGGTGTATGCTTTCTCAATTATCCTATTCCCATTTGGTTTGTACTTCCCTATCCTTCCCTTGATTCCTCTACCCTTGGTGAGTGTTTTTGTATGTAAGTTGCTTTTTCTTGTGCCTGTTTGTATTATGTGTATTTACACTAACATATCTGCCCCAGGGCATATACAGAAGCATAGTAAGGTTGGCGACTCTGGCTTTTCTACCTTTTCAGAGTACCCTTGGGACAGGGATAGCTAGGGTCCCAATTACAGGGACGGTTTGAGGCCCCCTTTCCTTACTGAAGACCCTCACAGTGTGACATTGCCTAACCAGTGGTAACCCCCATAAGTGACACAACTTTGGAAACTAGACCCCCCTCAGTGAACTTATCCAGATGTGTGGTGAGCACCTTGAACCTCCAGCTGCTTCATAGAAGTCTAATAACGTTGAACAGTAAAAATAGAAAAAAATCACTTTTACCCCACAAATGTGTTTTTAACCCCAAATTTTGAATTTTCACAAGGATAAAAGGGGAAAATGAACCTCAAAATATCTGGTGCAATTTCCTCTGCGTAAACAGATACTCCTTATGTGAGGCGAAACTGCTGTTTGTGCACACAGCAGGGCTCAGAAAAGATGCAGTGACGTTTTGGAATGCAGATTTTGATGGAAAGTTCAGCGGGTGTCATGTCGCGTTTGGAGAGCCCCTGATATGCTTAAATAGTGGAAACCCCCAACAAGTAACCCCATTTTGGAAACTAGACCCCTCATGAAATTTATCTGGATGTTTGGTGAGCACTTCGGACCCCCAGGTGCTTCACGGAAGTTTATAAGATTGAGCCATGTAAATAAAAAAACATTTTTTCTCCACAAAAAATGTACTTTTAGCCCTAAATTTCTTATATAAACAAGGTTAAAACAAGGGAAAATAGACCCCAAAATTTGTGCAATTTCTCCTGAGTACACCAATAACCCTTATGTGGTCGAAAACTACTTTTGAAGCACAATGCAAACCTCAGAAAGGAAGAAGTGCCATATTGGAGTTCAGATTTGCTGGACTGGTTTGAGAGTGCCATGTCACATTGGGTGAGACCCTGAAGTGCCGGGAGAGACCCTGAAGTGCCAGAAGAGCAGAACCCCCCATAAGAGACTCAGTTTTACAAACTACACCTCTCAATGAATTAATCTACTGGTGCAGTTGTCATATTAACACCACAGGTGTGTCACAGACACGTGGTGTGAAGAAAAAAATAATTACATTTTGTTTTAGCCCCAGAATTTACCTTTTCAATGGGAAAATGGGCAAAACTAGCACCAGAATTTGTCCCACAATTTCTGCTGAATGTGGAAATAACTCATATTTGGCTGTACAGTACTGCTTAGCCACACGCCAAGACTTGGGAAGGACAGAGTGTTACTTATCTCCTGGAGTGCAGATTTTGCTAGAATAGTTTGCAGACTCCATATACAAAGCCCCTAAGTTCTAGAAGAGCAGTATCCCCCTCCAGTGACCCAATTTTGGAAATGATACCCTTTTGGGAATTTATCTACAGGTGTAGACTATTTTGACCCCATGGATGTTTTCCAAAACAAGCAGCAGTGCATATTGCTGATTGAAAATTGCAAACTGTGCTTATAGTGCCCAGTGTGCTTTAGTCCCGAGCTCATGTTTTTGGAGACACGCACCTGGAAAGTAGGAGGGCTTTCATCGCTACTGAAATGCTAAACATGCGGAAACTAAATTTGGTTTAGTCACAGTGGGGCTCAGAGGGGAGGGGGTCATTTGGATTTGGGAGCACAGAATTTGCTGAATTTCTTTTGGGAGGTGAGGAGCTATAACGCTTTTCCAGAGCCTTTGTACTACCAGTAACATGGAAGACCCCTATATTTTTGTTAACAGATGATGGACCTGAGTGGGGACTTGATTTTTTTGTGGTTTGAGTTGAAGCTTTTGTTGGGAAAATTTTACATAACATTTGGGATCATATTTATCTGGTGCGCTATGCTGTGCGCTTACATTGGGGTTTACATCTAAATCTGAGTGACGTGATTCCGATGGAAATCCCCCGAGTCATCAATTCACTCTGTCTGGCCTCTGTTCAGTGGTATACTTCTTTTCAGAGGTACACAAAATTATGGAGGACCGCGCTTTTATGCACGCCTAAAAAGTCGGACACTGCCAGATCGCAAGTGGTCAGACGATGATAAACAATGCCTCCATCTGCCTCATTATAGGGAATCTTCCGCCGGGGTTCCGTCTGAATCACATATTTCAGAGATTAATATGGAATCTCTGGTGTAAACGCTCATGGTAGTGCGCAGAATAAATGTGTGCCGAGCCTTCCTTCAATCTTTGGGAGGAAAAATGAACAAATCAACAGCAGATGAAGAATTGGCTTTATTCATTTTTTAAGCCATTCTTCAGCAGTATAATTG
Source organism: Dendrobates tinctorius (assembly GCF_039654945.1). Lineage (NCBI taxonomy): Eukaryota > Metazoa > Chordata > Amphibia > Anura > Dendrobatidae > Dendrobates > Dendrobates tinctorius. Next base: position 6,855,083 of record NW_027361701.1, on the reverse strand, counting down.
GTTAGACAACTTTATTCTTCAGGTCGGTGTGATTAAAGCGATACCAGATTTATGTAATCTTTTTATGTTTGGCTGCTGTTACACACTAAATAACGCTTTTTATTGAAAAAGCATTGCCATATTTGATGTTTTTTATTTGTACCATTTTTGGGCACCTGACTTTTTTTTATCACTTTCTATTTTGATTTTTTAATGCAGAATGAAAAAAAAAACAGCAACTCAGGAATTGTTTTTTTATGCCATTCTGCGTGTGGTAAAATTGATAAGGCAGCTTTATTCTTCGGGTCAGTACGATTACAGCTATACATTTATCTTTTTTTATATGTTTTGGCGCTTTTAAACATAAAAACTATTTTATAGAAAAAAGAATCATTTTTGTATCACTCTATTCTGAGAGCTATAAGGGTATATTCCCATGTTCAAAATTTGCTGTGGTTTTGACGCTGCATAGTGGATGGGATTTCTAGAAATCCCATGTCCACTGTGTATCTGTGTACCTGCAGATCACCTACGGAGACTGACATGTCACGTGTCTTTCAGATCCATAGTATGTCAGTTTCTCTTGCGGGTACACATGCGTTTTTTCCCATAGATTTGCATTAATGAAATAAATCTGCATGTGTAAAAACCGTAAATGAGTGTCCCCTAATTTACATGCATAATAGGTGCGGAAATGGTTTGGACAATTTCGATCATCAAAATCACAGCAGATCCTCACCATAGCAATGTACCCTGTACAATTTTTATTTACATTTGTCTATTTATTGGCATTTTACTCCACTTTTTGTTCAGCAGTATGATCATGAGCATTGTTTATTGTTTCGATTTTTATTTATTTTTATCACTGTTCACTGAAGTGGTTAACTAGTGGTACAGTTTTATAGGCCAGGTCGTTCCAAATTGATACCAAATATGTGTACTTTTTCATTTTTTTCTTTTTTTTACATAAATGTATTTATTGGATTAATTTTTTTTTGTTTTTTATTTTGTGATTTTTTAAAAAAAACTTTACTGTAAACTTTTTCACATTGTCCCAGGATGGGACATCAACTTTACACTCACAGATCGCTGCCATCTTTGCTCCCACAGAGCATTATATATACAGCATATGTTGTGAAGAGGTTATTGCCACCATTTCATTTACCATATAATGTAATGAAGAAAAGAAGCAATTCTTTAGTCCATTGGGAAAAAAGTACAGCAATTTTTTCAATAGTTTTTAAGTTTTGGTATTCTATTTTATGTATTTATTTATTTTACTTGTTAACTCCTTGGCTCTCCATTATGTACTATTATGTCATGGAGTGTGTCAGAGTCACTCTTCACAGTGCAAATGCCACCTATGGTATATACCTGGCATCTGCCTCTAACAGCAGTGATGAGCCTGCCAACTGATCACTGCTGTTAATTTCATTAAATGCTGTTGTCAATCACTGACAGCAGCATTTAAGAGATGCGATATGTCATGGATGTTATTTTAGGTGCATTCCTGCATACGGCTTATGGCTGGACGTCATAGAAGACTGATTTTCACTATATACAGCAATTCTATAGTATTGCTGTATATAGTGCAAGAGATCAAATGGTTGCATGCACAAGTCCACTAAGGTGACTAACAAATAAGATTTAAAAAAAAAATAAGAAATAAAAATAAAAATGGGAATCACCACTGTGATGACACAGAATATTATCTTAATTAACCAGACCTCTATTTTCAGCAAGCCAGGAGGAATAGACCGTTTTTTATATGTTGACTTTTGAATTTATGTGTTTCTTTCTGGTTGGTCAAGAAAACACAAACTCTTGTTCGCTAAAGCCTGTAACATTGATTGTAAATTGACAATTTGTTGTAACATATTGTGCTGTTATCCTTGTTGACTAAAGATGCAGGATAATCGTTTGCTCATATGTTGATTACAAATTGTCCAAGCCAGCCAGTTTGTTGACTTGCAAACATTGAAGGATAAACTATAAATAATTAAACAATGTGAGTTGATCTCCTCACCATTCTTCCCTTTTACCTCTGGATACTGGCTTGAAAGACAGTTGTTAACTATAAAAAGAGGAGCTGCGCCTCTGACATATATATATATACTGTATATGTCTGTCAGAAGCTGTAATAGCCTGTAGACCTGTGTGTCTGCAATAAATATTCTTTATTGTTACACTGTTTTGTCTCTATATACAGTATAGTGCAAGTTACAGATGAAGTTAAGGCAGTGATCTCCAACCTTTCTGACCTTGGGAGCCACATTCAGCTTAGAGAGAGGGTCACGAGCCACATTCAGCACTGAGATAGGGTCGCGAGTCACATCCAGCTGCCACCCCCCTCAAAGTAGTGTTAATTAAAACCCCCATTACACCATTACAGGTATAATGATAACCAAAGCTTTTCCGCAGAAATCACTCCAAAGAAGTACACTGAGATCCAGGGTTTGTTCCCACAATACCCCATTCAGTATTTTCCCATCAAGAGCTCCCAACACACTGTCGCATCCAGCTTCAAGAACCTTCTCTAAAAGGTAGTATCATCCTCCAGCGTACCATACCTAAATCATCTCTAAATCGCAAGACAGTATATGTGCATCCAGATCTGCTCTTCTGTGCGGGGCTACTCACAAAAGTCACCATTTTGAAATGTTCTCTTCATACCTGTTTGCTAGACCTGGAGCTAATGCACCAAGATGGCAAACAGTCGGGAGCCACAATTACTGGGACCGCAAGCCACATGTGGCTCCTGAGCTACAGGTTGGGGACCCCTGCATTAAGGCATCACTAAGTTGTATATTAATTGTTACTAGTCTGAGCTGAAAATAATTAATATACAGACCCCAATAGAGGTGTAGGAGTTCCTCCTTTAACAATAATATTTTAGAGTCAAATTTACAGCCCTATTTCACTTACAGACTACAGAAAGTATGCTTTCCAGATCTCATTAGTGAAAGGCTGGGGCCAAACTAGCATATGTTCTGTCATGTGAGAGAATTGGGCCAAATATGCTAATGACTCTTGGCTGAAACTCAGAGTTTGCTTCGAGTGTCAACTTACTATGACCCGATTATCTCGCATGAGAGAATGGCAGCACATGTGCGGAGAAAATCTTCTCCATATTCTCCATTATCTCTGCCCACGGATGTCGGACTGCACTTGGATGATATCTGAGTGCATTCTGATCATGATCCGATCATCAAATGCACCCACAACATGCTGTAATTGTTTTCTCATGTCATGTCTGCACTGCCCCATAGAATAACAATGGGCCGAGTGCTATCCGGTAAAACATCACATAGCATTCGGCTTTGTTATACGCTCGTGTGAGCGAACCCAAAGAGCCAGTCTTCTATACTGAATTACAAAAGTTTGTTTTATTATCTTAACTTACAAAATGTCTCTGAACATATGTCTCTGAACTAATCTCTCGATACCTTCCCTCACGTAATCTCCGGTCCTCCCAAGACCTCCACTTTCCTCCACACTTATTCGCTCCTCAACAATCGCCTCTAAGACTTTTCCTGAATAGCCCCTATCCTCTGGAATTCTTTGCCCCAACATGTCCAACTATCAACCACATTTGGATCCTTCAGACGGAACCTGAAAACCCACCTCTTCAAGAAAGCCTACAGCCTGCAATGACCCCGCTACCTCCTCACCACTACCGGAGATATCACCTCAACCAACACCGGAACTGCTGCAACCCACCAACCTACTGCCTCCTTCCCCACCATCCTGTAGCATGTAAGCCCAAAAGGGCAGGGTCCTCTCCCTCTGTATTGTAGGAGGAGGGGTCCCCACTATGTGTCCGGGCCGGAACCAAGGGGACTGTCACCAAGGTTCCTAGAGGGACTGTTTCCGGGGGACAGAATTAGAGGATGGACCACAGAGGGTTCCAGAACAGTTGGGGGTGGAGTGACTATAAAAAAGGGGGAGGAAGCCCTGAGATGTGAGACACCAGAGCAGGAGAAGAGTCAGGAAGCTAGAAGGTGCCAGAGAGCCAGAGCAAGAAGGAGATCACAGCAACGAGAGAGACTGAAGGGAAGCTCACCACCGACAGAAGGGGATGACACTGAGTTGCCCAGCAGAAGGACACTGACCGCCCGGCCGCACTCCCAGCATCCGCGGCCGCTACCGCCTGTCTCCAGCCCGCGGCTGCGGCCTGTCCGCTGCCACCCATGGCCACCGCTCCTCTCCAGCCTGCACTCACGGCCTGTCCTCTACCGCCCCCGGCTACCAATGACCCCCGACTTAGAAGCTGAGGTGGCCCTTATGGCCTTCGATGGGGAGGCCCGGGATTCCGTGATGTTGAGACCCCCAGGACAGCGTAACACCTTTGTTAGGGTCCTACAGATATTGGAGGAGACCCATGGGGATCCGACGAATGTGGGGGAACTGAGAACCCGGTTGTTCAGTTGGATGCAGGGGGAGTGAGAGACAGTCACCCAGTACATGAACTGTTATGAATGAGTCACCGTAGGAGGCAAAAACAGAAATGCTAGCTAAGTCCAGAAAACCAGAGAAGTTGGCAGCTATCGGATTGCAGACCCCTGAACCTATCAACAACAACTAGCAGTAGCCGTGGGGGGTTCCTACGATGCCTTAGACCCCTCGATCACAGCCGGAGAACTGCCTAGCCTAAAGACAGAAAGGGAAATCTAAACTGCCCCAGAGCAGACCCCAAAGCAATAGGCAGCCCCCAACATATAATGACGGTGAAGCAAGAAGAAAAAACACTAACACAGATAGAAAGATAGACTGAGCAAATGATGGGGCCCAAGCTAACTAGATAGGACAGGATAGGAAAGCTGCTGTCTGCAATCCGCGAAAAACCCTATAAAAATAAGAGCCAACAGACTGACAGGGAAAAAGGCCCTGAATACGCTAGGCTTCAAAAAGACTATGTCAGTACTCAGGTATTTTCTGAAGACAGAGCAAACAGACAAAAAAGGAATTCAGCTCACCCAGCAGGGAATGGCATAATCCAGAAAAGCAAGGCAAACTAAAACCAAAACACAAATGCAAAAAGGCAAAGCAGAAAACTTAGCTTTTGAGGAGCAGGAATCAGACTGGTCTCCTAGAATCCCACAGAGAAATCACCAGCGAGTCAGAAGGGCGTCGGCTGCCTTATATCCAGTCAGAGATCCCCGTCGCCCAGTCATCCTCTCCCAGCTCAGGTGCTTGGTAATCAGCCTCACTACCTTCCTTCACCAGAAGAGGGAGTTCATCAGACCTCAATGGTGAAGGGGAAAATGAACTCATAACAGTACCTCCCCCTTGAGGAGGGGTCACCGAACCCTCATCCACGCCACCAGGGCGATCAGGGTGAGCCCGATGAAAGGCACGTACCAATCTTTTGGCATGAATATCAGAGGCAGAGACCCAGGAATTATCCTCCTGACCATAACCCTTCCACTTAACCAAATACTGGAGTCTCCGTCTAGCCAGACGGGAATACAGTATCTTCTCTACCTCATATTCCATGTTACCTTCAACCAATAAGGGGGTCCGGAGGTGCCACCCCAGGAACTACTGGTTCAACAAACCTCTTCAACAAGGACTTATGAAACACATTATGGATTTTAAATGTGACAGGAAGAGCCAACCGAAAAGAGACCGGATTAATGATCTCCAAAATCTTGTAAGGCCCAATAAATCTAGGCTTAAACTTAGGAGAAGATACCTAAATAGCGATATTTTTTGATGATAACCAAACCATATCACCCACCTTAAACTGGGGACCAACGGTCCTATGTCGGTTGGAAAACCGCTGGGCCTTTTCCTGGGAGAGAGACAACCTATCCACCACTTGGTCCCAGATCTGGTGCATTCTCTCCACCACAGTGTCAACACCTGGGCAGGCAGAAGGCTCCACCTGCCCTGAAGAAAATCGAGGATGAAACCCAAAGTTACAAAAAAAAGGTGACATTAAAGTGGCAGAACTAGCTCTATTATTTAAAGCAAATTCGGCCAAGGGCAAAAATGAAACCCAATCATCCTGATCAGCGGAAATAAAACATCTCAAATACGACTCCAAGGTCTGGTTTGTTCTCTCCGTCTGCCCATTGGTCTGAGGGTGAAACGCAGAGGAGAAGGACAACTGAATTCCCAGCTTGGAACAGAACGTCCTCCAAAATCTAGACACAAACTGAACTCCTCTGTCAGATACAATGTTCTCAGGAATCCCGTGCAAGCGAACCACCTGTTGCAAAAACAGGGGCACCAACTCAGAAGAAGATGGCAACTTAGGGAGTGGTACAAGATGAACCATCTTAGAGAACCTATCACAAATCACCCAAATAACAGTCATTCTTTGAGAGACAGGCATATCAGAGATAAAATCCATTGAAATATGGGTCCATGGCCTCCTGGGGACCGGCAAAGGCATCAACAACCCACTAGAGCGAGAACAAGGTTTAGACCGGGAGCAAGTCCCACAGGAATGCACAAAATTCCTGACATCACGAGACAAGGCGGGCCACCAAAAAGACAGACTCACCAGATCTCTAGTACCAAAAATACCTGGATGACCAGCCAATGCAGAGCAATGAACTTCAGACATCACTCGCTTCTTCCACTGGTCAGGAACATACAACTTTCCACTGGGACAACGCTCAGGTTTGTCCTCCTGGAACTCTTCCAGAGCACGTCTCAAATTGGGCGAGATGGCAGAAAGAACTACCCTTAGAACTGCCTAAGATGGTAGCAGGCTTGGTCACCACAGGAGAATCAGCAAAGAAGCTCCTAGAAAGAGCGTCAGCCTTGACATTCTTAGTGCCAGGAAAAAAAGAGACCACAAAATCAAAACGTGTAAAAAACAAGGCCCATCTAGCCTCTCTAGGGTTCAAGCGTTTGGCCGACTCCAGGTAAATCAAATTCTTGTGGTCAGTGAGGACCACGACTTGATGTTTAGCTCCCTCCAATCAATGTCTCCACTCCTCAAATGCCCATTTCATGGCCAACAATTCCCGATTTCCCACATCATAGTTACGTTCAGATGGGGAGAACTTTCGGGAAAAGAAAGCACAGGGATTCATTTTAGATGCTACAGGATCCTTTTGGGACAAAACAGCTCCTGCACCAATCTCAGAAGCGTCCACCTCTACCTGGAACGGGAGTGAGACATCAGGTTGCCGCAAAACCGGGGCAGAAGTGAATCTTCGCTTCAGCTCCTGAAAGGAAGAAACAGCCTCTGGAGACCAATTCAACACATCAGCACCCTTCTTAGTCAGATCAGTCAATGGCTTGGCAATACTAGAAAATTTTGCTATAAATCTCCGATAAAAATTAGCAAAACCCAAAAACTTCTGAAGGGCCTTCAAAGAAGTGGGCTGAACCCAATCATAAATGGCCTGTACCTTGGCCGGATCCATTTCAATAGTTGACGGAGACAAAATAAATCCCAAAAATGAAATCCTCTGTACCCCAAAAAGGCATTTCGATCCTTTGACATACAGGGAATTCTCCCTCAAGATCCGGAACACCATCCAAACATGTTCCACATGAGAATCCCAATCCTTGGAGAAGTTCAAAATATCATCCAGATAGATAATCAAAAATTTATCCACAAAGTCTCGGAAAATGTCATTCATGAAGCACTGGAAGACAGAAGGGGCATTAGTGAGCCCAAAAGGCATCACCAGGTACTCAAAATGTCCCTCTGGAGTATTAAATGCCGTCTTCCATTCATCCCCATGCTTAATGCAGATAAGATTATACGCCCCCCAGAGGTCAAGCTTGGTAAGCCAGCAAGCACCTTTAACTCTGGAGAATAGATCCGAAATCAGGGGTAATGGATACTGATATTTAATAGTAATTTTGTTGAGGGCACGATAATCAATACAAGGCCTTAATGAACCATCCTTTTTGGCCACGAAAAAAACCCAGCACCTAATGGTGAAGAGGATGGTCTAATATGACCCTTCTCCAACGCCTCCTTAATATAGGATTGCATAGCCTCGTGCTCGGGTACAGATAAATTGAAGAGCCGACCCTTGGGAAATTTACACCCCGGGCTCAGTTCAATTGCACAGTCATAACTCCTATGAGGAGGCAAAGACGCAGACTCATTCTCACTAAATACATCATAAAAGTCCGCAAATAGTCAGGAACATCATGCGACTGAGGAGAGGTGGAAAAAACCGGAGCCTCACTAAGGGCACACCGACAACCCCAACTCACCACAGACACAGATTTCCAGTCCAAAACTGGATTATGAATTTGCAACCAGGGAAACCCCAGAGCAATGGTATCATGCAGATTATGCAACACCAAAAATCTGCAATTTTCTTGATGGTTTGGGGCAACCCGCATTACCACCTGGGTCCAAAACTGAGGTTTATTTTTTGCCAAAGGAGTAGCATCAATCCCCCTCAAAGGGATAGGCGTCCGCAGAGGTGTCATAGGAAATCCACAACGTTTAGCAAAATTCAAGTCCATTAGGTTCAGGGCTGCTCCCGAATCCACAAAAGCCTTGGTGGAAAATGTGGAGAGGGAGCAGATCAGAGTAATTGCCAGAAGAAACTTAGGTTGAACACCACCCACAGAAAACGTGTGTGCAAAACGTTTCTCTTGTTTAGGACAGACAGATATAATATGCGAGGCATCTCCACAAAAAAACACAGGTTATTACGCTTTCTGAACTCCTGACGTTGCTCCCTGGACAAAACTATCACATTGCATAGGTTCAGACACTTGTTCAACAGGTGGCAACACCTCTCGTGCAGTCCTGCGTTCACGTAAACGCCGATCAACCTGAATGGCTAATGACATAGAATCGTCCAGACCAGAGGGAACAGGAAATCCCACCATAGTATCTTTTACGGCTTCTGACAAACCCTTCCGAAAGAGAGCTACCAAGGCATTATCATTCCAGGCAGTAAGGACCGCCCACTTTCGGAATTTTTGACAGTACAATTCTGCAGAATCTCGACCCTGGCTCAATGCCAACAGGGTCTTTTCAGCCTGATCAATAGCATTAGGTTCGTCATACAACAACCCCAAGGCTTGAAAAAATGCGTTCACATTAGTCAGACTAGGATCATCAGGTTTCAAAGAAAACGCCCAATCCTGGGGATCGCCACGCAGCAAAGAGATGACAATTTTAACCTGCTGCACGGAGCTCCCTGATGAGTTAGGCTTCAAGGCAAAAAATAATTTACAATTATTTTTGAAATTCAAAAATTTAGACCATCCCCAAAAAACACTACTCAGTACTCAGTACTCAGGTATTTTCTGAAGACAGAGCAAACAGACCAAAAAGGAATTCAGATCACCCATCAGGGAATGGCAGAATGCATAAAAGCAAGGCAAACTAAAACCAAAACACAAATGCAAAAAGGCAAAGCAGAAAACTTAGCTTTTGAGGAGCAGGAATCAGACTGGTCTCCTAGAATCCCACAGAGAAATCACCAGCGAGTCAGAAGGGCGTCGGCTGCCTTATATCCAGTCAGAGATCCCCGTCGCCCAGTCATCCTCTTCCAGCTCAGGTGCTTGGTAATCAGCCTCACTACCTTCCTTCACCAGAAGAGGGAGTTCATCAGACCTCAATGGTGAAGGGGAAAATGAACTCATAACAATGAACGCCCTTCAGGAATTATACACGGCCATCGAGCGCAAGGACGGAGTAGGCGTAGTACCCATAGATATCACCCTACGCGACCTTTTAGTGACCAGACTCCGTGACCCTCTGATTAAGCAAGCATTACGAGAACAGGTCCGGGTCAACCCGCATATGGCTTTCTCTGAGGTGGGAAGTCAGGTGCATGCGTGGGAACAGTAACGAGCTGACAGTCCCCGTGGGGAAGGTCCGGAGCACGGAGGCCTCTGCGAATGCTATTGGGGAGCCCCAGTGGGTAGAAGAAATGAAGCAAGAGTCGAAGAACTTCGGCGAACTGGCCAAAGTAAAGAAAAGGGCCGAAGCTACCAGCGAATGGCCTGGTGCAGGTCCAGGGAGGAGTCAGGAGTCTGTCTCCAGCTCGCGGCTGCGGCCTGTGGGCTGCCGCCCACGGCCGCTGCTGCTCCTCTCCAGCCTGCAGTCGCGGCCTGTCCGCTACCGCCCCCAGCCACCGCAGCTCGCCTCTGGCCCATGGCTGTAGACAGTACACTGCCTCCTGCGGCCTTTGCTGCCTGCCCGCTGCTGGTGGCAGCGGCCGGCATGTCCTGGTCCCCTGGCCGCGCCGACCCGCCTCCATCAGGAGGTGCAACGCAGAGGGAGTCTTCAGGGGCCTGCTGTGCCCCCTCTTCGCCGGGGCGTAGGAATGCCCGAAGTCTTCGCCATATCCTCACCAGCTGGGCCCATCGACTGAAACGCCGAATCCACCATCACTCCGCTGGACGTCAGAGAGGATGTGTCAAGTTGTAGTTAATACTTAGCACCCGTAGTCGGCCATACCACGGCCCTATAGTAACCGGTTATCGCCGGGTTAGTCATGTTTGTGTTGCCATTGTATTTTTGTGTTTGATCCCTGTGTGGATAACCATTGTTATTTTGCTGGTTGCTCAAGCTAGCCGAAGGCAAACATATATAAAAGTTACATATTATGTTCATCCCGTTTCTCATCTCATCACTGCATCCTGTGTACCTCCTATGACTACAGTATCAGTCTGTGATTGTAAGTTTGTTTACTGTAAGTGATATCTGTAATTTGTGTGTATCAGGATCCTGTCAGCGCCGGCGGACTGCCGCGGCTGAGCAGGGTCACTCACCCAGACTACGGGAGGGCCTGGGGTCCGAAACTGCAGGGAAAGTTCTGAGAACAGGACCTGCGACACTAAAGGTAGTAAAGAGTACAAGGACCTACGATCATGTGACCACAGGGGGCGTGGCTTAGCATCCTGCTGCAGTAGATAACTGTAGGATTCTATTACAGGAATCCTGAAGTAAAGATTAGGGGAACTCAGGTCAGCCAAGCGGGGGGGTCATACACAGAGAGGGCAGCGTGGTACCAGAGGAGCAAGCAGAGAATAGTCAGAACGTAAGCAATGAGTCATACACAGAGATAGCAACGCAGAACAAAAGGAACAGGCAGAACGCGTAACAGGGACAGAACCGGGTCAAAACCAAACAAGCATAAAGTATCACAGTCACAAAGCACACCAGGGTCACAAACACTCGGCCAAGGATCTGAGTATAAGTGACGAGGGATGAGTCCACAATGAGGCTATAAAAAGCCTCACAGAATCTCAGAGTGAGGCCATCCACATTAACCTCTGAACTACCTAATCCCAAGAACTAAGCAGATCATAACAGTATGTAACACTTTCTCATGTACAGCACCATGGAATCAATGGTGCTATATAAATAATAATAATAATAATAATAATAATATTAATAATAATAAGAAAAGTGTTAGGGACTCATCGTCAATACACATTACCACCACTTCTGTAAACTTCATCAAAGTTGCTCTCCAAATTTCATAGAGATCCAGCATAGTTACGCCTGGAGGTTGGGCTTGTTATCAGGAGTTGACTGGCAAGCTGTGGCTTGCAGATATTTTTTTTTCCAGAGTTTGCCTTTAACTATTTAAGGAACAAAGCTATTTTGACCTTAGTGACCAAACTTTTTTTTTCACATTCACAATACAGGAACCATCATTTTTTTACACCTTTAAACAATTGTATGAGGGCTTGTTTTTTGCAATATGATTTGTATTTATCAGTGGTACCATTTGTGAGTTCATATAACTTAAGTAAATTTTATAAACTCTTCATGGGAACTTATAGAAAAGTAGCAATTATCCACTTTTTTTTTACATTTTATGGCATTCATTTTGCTGGAAAAATAAATCATTTAAACGAACTAGTCACCTCACAAAATGCAAATTACTTGCAGATATAGGATTAATAACATTACAGTGCTGCCCAAGCCGCCTTACTGAAAGTGCAGCTGTAGGGTCACGGGCCAAGCTGGGGGGTGGTCCCTCATCATACCGCGCAGAGATGAACAGAGACAAATAGAGGCCATTTTCGGGTACAACAGGTCCAAGTTTAATTGTTCTCTCGCCGTCCGACTGATGGCCCTCACATCACAACACAGTACCTCAATCATGGCCCTCCGTGTCCAAGGCCGCTTCACACACCGTGTTTTTAGCCGATGATATGACACTGATTGGTCTCATCAGGGGAAATGCTGAAGACTTGTTGTCATGTCCGACGCTGTTCACACCACAGCGTCCGGCAGGCAGAGGTAGTTCCACCTCCATCCACTATAGCCTCAGTGGTGCCGGCTTGATCTTCAGGCTCTCGGGGGCTAATCTTGCTGGAGACCAGGTTGGATGGTTAGTCACGCCCACGGTCTTTAAATAGTCATGCTGGTCTATGGGCGTCGCCGATTATAGCTTGTGTTTCATACCAAGTGGTTCCGGTCTGGAGTGGAGGTGTTGAAGAGAGAGAGATTCGTATCTGGTGGCGTATGATCCGTTGTTATCCTTTCTCCTTCCCATATTTGTGTTTAGTTGTGCCCTGTTCACATTACTGTATATTCCTGTGTGTGTGCGGCGCAGTGCAGTTTAAGTTCTCCCTGTCTGTCATAATTTGTGTGGGGGCTTTGGTGGTGTGTCTCCTCACTGGGTGGAGGGTTAAGTGCAGGGCTGAGCAGGAGATAAGGAAAGGTTGGAGGCTCAGGCATTTGCACCATCAGCAAAAACCCTGGGTTGAGGGTCAGACAGGGTTTCCCCTAGTTAAAGGGACATCACAGGGGCCCCGGGTATTTCAGCCTTAGTTGAACTAAGCCCCGCGTGACATTATAATCGGCCCACATTTTTCAGGAGTCCATGGATCCATTCGATTCCATAACCCGCCAGTTGGCGGCGCTGTCCTTACAGGTCTCCGAGGTGAAAGGGGCAGTTCAGCAGCAGGGCCTGGTAGTAGCGAAGGTGCAAACGGCATCTGCAGGTATCGGTGCAGAGCCGAAGTTTCCGCTGCCAGAACGATTTTCAGGGGATCGCAGCAAATTTGTCGTATTTCGGGAGGCCTGCAAGTTATACTTCCGCATGCGCCCTATCTCCTCAGGTAATGAGGCCCAGCGGGTAGGGCTGGTGTTGTCATTACTGAGTGGTGACCCCCAAGCATGGGCATTTTCCTTACCAGCTGACTCTGCTACATTTCATTCTGTCGATAATGTTTATTCTGCCCTCGGGCTCATTTACGATGATCCTGACCGACTGGCTCTAGCGGAATCTAAAATCCGCGCCCTCCACCAGGGGGAGCGCTTGGCAGAGGACTATTGTTCGGAATTTCGCCGTTGGGCCGTAGACACACAGTGGAATGACCCAGCACTGCGGAGCCAGTTTATTCATGGGGTATCAGGGAAGGTTAAACAAACCCTCCTGATGTATGAGACTCCGGCATCGTTGGAGTCTGCCATGAGTTTGGTGATGCGTATTGATCGCCGTTTTTGTCAGGGGGCACAGGAGACGCTACCTCTGGGGGAAAGCAGAGGTGCAAGTGTGGTTGAAGTAGATGAGTCCCCTGAACCTATGCAGATTGCTGGCGTGGCACAGGTTAAGCGTTGCGCTCCGGGATTCCGGAAGCCCGGAGCATGTTTCTACTGTGGTAAAAGAGGTCATTATGTTAACGTTTGCCCGGTACTACCTAAGAGGGTCACACCGGCGGAAAACTGTTAAGCTCAGAGGGTATGGAGGAGACCCAACTGAGCGTATGCATATCCTCCATGATGGTATCTCAATGTATGGTCCCTGCCAAGGTTATTATCGCGGGCAGAGAGCTACCAATATCAGTGTTTGTGGATAGCGGTTCCGCCACCAATCTCATAGATGAGGAGTTTGCACACACCGCCGGGTTTAAGATCGAAAGACTGCCTCACCCCATACAGGTGGTTACCATTAATGCTGTTCCCCTCCCTCAAGGGGAGATTACGGAGTTTGTGGCAGAGGTGAAACTCCACATTGGGGTCTTACATTCTGAGTCGGTTACATGTAGGGTCCTCCGTAATCTCCCAGCACAAATGGTCCTGGGTTTTCCATGGTTGTCCAGGCACAACCCGGTAATTGATTGGAAAACTCAGGACATAGTACAATGGAGTGGTTTCTGCCAAGACAATTGCTTGGCCACATGTGTGTCCGCCGTGACGCCCAGCCTGCCTGAGGCTTCGCAGGATTTCGCGGATGTTTTCTCTAAGAAGGGTTGCTCAGAACTGCCTCCACATAGAGCCTATGATTGTGCGATTAGGTTAAAACCCGGGGCCAAATTACCTAAGGCCAGGATGTTTAATATTTCTGGTCCTGAGAGACAAGCTCTGAAAGACTACATCGCGGAGAGTCTGAGCAAAGGACACATCCGGCCTTCGTCCTCGCCTGTAGCCGCGGGGTTTTTCTTCATTAAGAAGAAAGATGGGGGGTTACGCCCGTGTCTGGATTTCCGAGAGTTAAACCAGATTACAATCCGTGATCCCTACCCAATGCTGTTGATCCCGGATTTGTTCAACCAGGTAGCAGGGGCGAAATGGTTTTCCAAGCTGGACCTCAGGGGGGCGTATAACCTCATAAGGGTCCATCAGGGGGATGAGTGGAAGACGGCGTTTAACACTCCTGAGGGTCATTTTGAGAGTCTGGTTATGCCGTTTGGGTTGACCACCGCGCCTGCCGTTTTCCAACATTTTATTAATGATGTATTTGCTCATGTCCTGGGGAGATTTGTGATTGTATACCTGGATGATATCCTCATTTATTCTAGCGATCGGGACACTCATTTGGAGCATGTCAGGCAGGTGTTACAGTTGCTCCGGGAGAACCAGCTCTATGCTAAGCTGCAAAAATGTTTATTTTTTGTCCAGGAGTTGCCCTTTTTGGGATATATTGTGTCCGCAGCCAGGTTTAAAATGGACACCGCTAAGGTGCAAGCGGTGCTGCAATGGGAGAGGCCGGAGAGTCTGAAAGCACTCCAGCGGTTCCTTGGGTTTGCGAATTATTATAGGAAATTTATAAAACACTTTTCGACTATCGCCAAACCGTTCACGGACATGACAAAAAATGGTGCCGATCTGGCGAGCTGGCCTGAGGTGGGTATACGTGCATTTAAGCGTCTGAAGAATAGTTTTGCTTCAGCCCCCATTCTGGTGCAACCAGACGTGTCTAAACCTTTTGTGGTGGAGGTTGATGCATCGAAGGTGGGAGTGGGGGCAGTACTGTCTCAAGGCTTGTCCTTGAGCGAGATGCATCCATGCGCCTACTTCTCCAAGAAGCTGTCGCCGGCCGAACGGAATTATGATATCGGCAACAGGGAGTTGTTGGCCATCAAATTGGCTTTTGAGGAATGGCAACACTTCTTGGAGGGAGTGGCTCACCAGGTCACAGTCATCACCGACCATAAAAACCTGCTCTATCTGGAGTCGGCCAAGCGTCTGTCTCCTAGGCAGGCCCGCTGGGCATTGTTTTTTACTCGTTTCAATTTTCTTGTGACTTACCGTCCCGAGGCTAAAAACACCAAGGCGGATGCTTTGTCTAGGTGTTTTCCGGGAGGAGAACCTCGGGAAGAGCCGGTACCCATCCTCCAGGAAGGGGTAGTGGTCTCGGCTCTCACGACGGAGGTAGAGGCGGAGATTGCCGAGGCCCAAGAGGAGGTACTGCCAGGACTTCCCGCCAACAAATCATTTGTACCCCTGCATCTTCGGATTAAGGTGTTGAAGGAACACCACGACTCGGTACTGGCTGGTCATCCAGGGGTGAAGGGCACCTTAGAGCTGGTATCGCGTCGTTTCTGGTGGCCCAAAATCTGGCAGGACGTGGTCTCATACGTGGCAGCTTGCATCACATGCGCTAGGGCTAAGTCACCCCGAACCCGTCCTGCTGGCACGCTACAGCCTCTGGGGGTACCCAATAGGCCGTGGACAGAAATCTCCATGGATTTCATCACTGACTTGCCAGCCTCGGCGGGGAACACGGTCATCCTGGTGGTGGTTGACCGTTTTTCAAAGATGGCGCATTTTGTGGCGTTGTCTTCATTGCCCAATGCAAAGACATTGGCTCAGGTATTTGTGAAGGAGATGGTCAGACTCCACGGAGTTCCGTCAGACATAGTATCTGATAGGGGTATGCAATTTGTGGCGAGGTTTTGGAAAGCGTTTTGCTCACGTTTGGGGATCAAGTTGTCACATTCATCGGCGTTTCATCCACAGTCTAATGGAAAAACTGAGCGCATGAACCAAAATCTAGAACAGTATTTACGATGCTTTGTGTCCGACAACCAGGAGGAGTGGTCTACTTTCCTTCCTCTGGCCGAATTCGCGTTAAATAATCACCGCCAAGAGTCATCGGGAGAGTCTCCATTCTTTTGTGTGTACGGTCAACATCCTCAGTTTTGTACCTTACATCAGGGTGACTCGGGGGGTGTCCCGGAGGAGGATCAGCTAGGAGCCCAATTGTCATCGGTCTGCAGGAGGGTGAAACAGCGTTTGTTGAGCATGAGTGCTAGGTACAAACGGGTGACTGACAGTAGACGCGTGCCAGGTCCGGACCTGTGTGTGGGTGAATGGGTGTGGTTAGCTACGAAGAAAATAAAACTCAAAATTCCATCTTTAAAACTGTGTCCAAGGTTTATTGGGCCTTTTAGGATTTCTGCCATCATTAACCCAGTGGCTTATCGGTTGGAACTTCCTGCGGTGTACAAGATACACAACGTGTTTCACAGGGCTTTATTGAAAAAGGTGGTAGGCTTGGTGGACACGACGCCGATGCCACCTCCAGTCATGGTGGATGGCGATTTAGAGTTTGAGGTCGCCAAGGTAGTGGACTCTCGAGTAGTACGCCGTACTCTTCAGTATTTGGTGCACTGGCGGGGGTATGGTCCGGAGGCGAGGTCTTGGGTTCCAGCCTCAGACATACATGCGAATCGGCTGGTCAGTTCCTTTCACCATCTTCATCAGGACAAGCCGGGTCCTATGAGTCTTGAGGGTCCGGGGGTCCCTCGTAGAAGACGGGGTAATGTCATGTCGGACGCTGTTCACACCACAGCGTCTGGCAGGCAGAGGTAGTTCCACCTCCATCCACTATAGCCTCAGTGGCGCCGGCTTGATCTTCAGGCTCTCGGGGGTTAATCTTGCTGGAGACCAGGTTGGATGGTTAGTCACGCCCACGGTCTTTAAATAGTCATGCTGGCCTATGGACGTCGCCGATTATAGCTTGTGTTTCATACCAAGTGGTTCCAGTCTGGAGTGGAGGTGTTGAAGAGAGAGAGATTCGTATCTGGTGGCGTTTGATTCGTTGTTATCCTTTCTCCTTCCCATATTTGTGTTTAGTTGTGCCCTGTTCACATTACTGTATATTCCTGTGTGTGTGCGGCGCAGTGCAGTTTAAGTTCTCCCTGTCTGTCATAATTTGTGTGGGGGCTTTGGTGGTGTGTCTCCTCACTGGGTGGAGGGTGGAGGGTTAAGTGCAGGGCTGAGCAGGAGATAAGGAAAGGTTGGAGGCTCAGGCATTTGCACCATCAGCAAAAACCCTTGGTTGAGGGTCAGACAGGGTTTCCCCTAGTTAAAGGGACATCACAGGGGCCCCGGGTATTTCAGCCTTAGTTGAACTAAGCCCCGCGTGACACTTGTATCGGAGTGAGGTGAAAAGAATATGTGACTGGTGTAAAGCCAATAATCTTGTACTCAACACTAAAAAACTGCTGAGATGGTTGTGGATTTTAGGAAAGATCAACATGAGATACTTCCAATCTACATTCATGACGAAGTGGTTCTTAGGGTCACAGAGACCAAATTCCTTGGTGTTATCATCTCTCATGATCTTAAATGGGGGAAAAACGTGGATGCTGTTATAAGAAAAGCACAACAGAGGATGTTCTTCCTGCGTCAGCTGAAAAGATATGGTTTGTCTAAGAATCTGCTGATCTTATTCTTTAATGCTGTCATCAGATCTGTGATTTGTTCCTCTCTGATAGTCTGGTATGGGGGAGCCACTGCGCATGACAAACTCCGCTTACAAAGGACTTTCAGAACAGCAGAGAGAATTATAGGTTCCCCCCTGCCTAAAATCCAGGATCTTTATGATAAGAGTATTCGATCCCACGCATTGAAAATTTCATCCGATCCCTCTCACCCGGGACACTCCTCATTCCAACTACTCCCTTCAGGACGTCGCTTCAGAGTCCCCAAATGCAGCACCAACCACCATATGAACAGCTTCTATCCACTCTCTGTTCAACAATTAAATCGTCATGTGTAGACTATATACTGTATCTGTCTTGTTAGATGTTACTTGTTGTATCTGTTGTTATATATTATGTTGCCTCTTTGCCACAAAGAATTCCTTGTATATATGTAATATGTACTTGGCGATAATAAATTTGATTGATTGATTGATTGACTTTGAGAATTCCTGTATTAGTGTTCTGCCTATCTCTGACACCAGGATGCTTAGCCCCGCCCCCTTGTGGTCACATGACCGTAGGTCCTTCACTGCTCACTGACTTTAGCTTCTCCAGGTCCTGTTTGCTTGAACTATCTGGCCGTGTCTGACCCCGGGCCCCTCTGCAGTGTGGGTGAGTTCTTGCTCAGCGGTGGCTGCACGCCGATCTTAACAGGACCATGACATTATAACTGACTGTTAAGTTTTTTGGGTTTTTTTTTTCTCTGCTGAGAAATATGGATCCCATACAATCTCTGGCTGAATAAATGAAAAATCTTAGTCAGATGTTTCAGGGTTTATCTCTGGAGCAGCAAGCTGTTGCTCGTTCTCAGCAGCAGGTTTCTGAGACAGTGCGAAGGGCTTTAGCTGCTGGGTCTCTGAGGGCTGGGGCGAGTGATGTTGTTTTGGTGTCCCCAGAACCACCTGTTAAACTGCCTGATTTCTTTTCTGGGAACAAAAAGGAGTTCAGGGTCTTCATGAAGGGTTGCAAACTCTTCTTTAGTTTGAGGCCACGTTCCTCTGGGGACGAAAGTCAGAAGGTAGGGGTCATTATGTCTTTATTAAGAGGGTCCCCACAAGCTTGGGCTTTCTCCCTTCCTCCCACTGCCCCTGAGAGACTGTCCGTGAATGCGTTTTTTGAGGCCCTCGGGCATATATATGATGAGCCGGACTGAGTGCGATTGGCAGAGGACATGGTGATGAGTGTCTGTCAGGGGAAACACTCGGCTGAGTGGTTTTGTACAGAATTCCGCCGCTGGGCCGCAGAGGTCTCTTGGGAAGATGCCGCACTTCGAGGACTCTTTTGCAGAGGCTTGTCTGAGCGGTTACAGGATGCCTTGGCATTATATCCCCCACCTAACTCACTCGAGGACGCTATGACCCAGGCCGTCCGGATGGACCACAGGCTGCAGGCCAGGGGGGTGATGCAGGCGGAGACTCCATTGTTCACTAGTGGAAAAGAGACTGTTTCTGTGCCCATGGACGTAGGGGCTCTCTCCCTGAAGGAAAAGGAGAGACAACACCGGAGAGAAAAGCAGTTATGCTTCTACTGTGGTAAAAAGGGACATTGGAAAAGGGAGTGTCCTGATTGTCCATCCTCAACCCGGTCGACGGGAAATGACTAGGTCTGGGTAGTCAGCGGGGAGACTACTCAGACCCTCAGGTACCCTTTTCCTCGTTTTCTAAGGTGTTGCTTCATGTGGAACTGTTAGTGGACGGTTGTTTTTTTCCCTCTACAGCTTTTGTGGACTGCGGATCATCCATCAATCTTATTGACTCCCAATTGGTCACACGCTGTAAGATAGGGACAGTTAGACTTAAGGTTCCGATCAAAGTGGTGGCCATTGACTCCTCCCCCTCACTAAACAGGGAATTCTCTTTATGTCTGACTTGTTTTCGCTCAAAGTGGGCACTACCCATGTGGAAAACTTAAGTTGTTTGGTTCTGGACAATCTACCTGCAGGATTCGTAGTGGGCATGCCCTGGTTACAACGCCATAACCCAGTCATTAACTGGAAAACGGGGGAGATTGTTCAGTGGAGGTTTAATGATTCGATGTTATGCGATAAGTCTGCACTATTGGTTGAACCTGTTAAATCTGTATCTGTGTCATCTGTCGAGCTGGAAGATATTCCGGAGTACCTGAAAGAATTCGAAGATGTCTTCTCTGAAAGCGAGGCCGAGACGTTGCCGCTACATAGCGTAACCCTTTGACTGCGCTATCGAGTTAGTCCCGGGGGCTAAATTGCCTAAAGCCTGTTTGTTTAATTTGTCTGGCCCTGAGTGCTTGGCCATGAAAGATTGCATTGCTGAGAGTCTTCGCAAAGGACACATACGTCCCTCAGTCTCACCTGTGGCGGCAGGGTTTTTTTTGTAAAGAAAAAAGATGGCGGTTTATGTCCCTGCCTCGATTTTCGTGAGCTCAACAAGATTACTGTACGAAATACATACCCCCTTCCGTTGATTCCCGATTTGTGTAACCAACTTTCAGGGGCAAAATGGTTCTCCAAACTGGATCTTCGGGGGGCATATAATTTGATAAGGGTCCGGGAGGGGGATGAATGGAAAACCGCGTTCCTCACGACCAAGGGACTGTTGGAAAATTTAGTCATGCCGTTTGGTCTTACCAATGCCCCAGCCATATTTCAGAATTTCATCAACGTGGTATTCTCGGATCTCATTGGTCGTTTTGTTGTCATTTACTTAGACGATATTCTGATATACTCTCCCGACAGTCAATCTCATCTGAATCATGTACAAACCGTTCTCCAAAAACTAAGGGAAAATCATCTGTATGCCAAATTGGAGAAATGTGTGTTTTTTATTCAAGAATTGTCTTTTTTGGGATTAATTGTGTCCTGTGAGGGTTTTCGCATGGACCCCAAGAAGCCCCCTGAAGAAGGTGTGTCCGAAACGCGCATCGGGGTGGGCCCGGGGACCCTCGTTTTGCCTGCACTGGCTGCTCTCAGGTAACATTACTAATGTGATGGCGCTTCTTTACATATAACTTTTGCCCCTAACTAGGTACAAGTTTGTAAGCATTTACAAGCATTATATGCCCACAGGAGATTTTGCTTATTTTTGCTATGTTTATCCTGAGGAAATAACGGTTTTATGTCTTGTATGACAACATTGGTATATTACTGGCAACATGGTGCCCAGGGTCCTAATCATGTGTTATCAATGATTAACTAGTACTTACATGTTTTTTAGTCATTTGTTTTTTAGTCATTTGTTTTCTTGCATTTCCACTAAATAAAATATATTTTTTCACCATGCCCTTTGGTTGCCTTTTTGGATTCCTCCACCCCCCTCTCTCATACCATCCTGAGAGCAATGGTCAGACGGAGCGCACTAACCAGTCCCTGGAACATATCCTCAGTAGAGATGAGCGACTTTGCCTTTTTTTGGGTCGAGTCGGGTTTCATGAAACCCGACTTTCTCAAAAGTCGGGTCGAACGATATCGGCCGATTATCGTGAAAAGTCCAAGGCCGACTGAAACACGAAACCCAATGCAAGTCAATGGGGAAGCAAAGTTGGCAGGGAGTGGAGTACATTAAACACACCTACAGTGCCCATTTGAATGGCAAAAACATCAATTTTTATTACTGAAGCTTGTCAACCTTAATTTCCTTCATAATAATAGTTACGCACTGAAAACTGGGTGTTATTTGGCTAAAGTTGTGGGGGGGGTAGGGCTGGCTCCAGGTTTTCATGTGCCCTGGGTCAAAGAGCGCCCCTTTAACACATACCACAACTCATGATGCTCCGATACGGCAGAGAAATAGCGGTATATTATAGTGAAAAATACTTCACTTTTTACATCTCATGACTGATATCCATTTTAAATTCTCCAATAGCTCCAAAAATGGACAGTATATAACTCCATACAGTATTATGGGCACCGCATAGTGCACTATAAAGAGTAATGAGGCCCATATATTTCTCCATACAGAATCATTGGTCCCATATAATGTTTGAAACAGTGTACGATGAGCTCCACATAATGCTACAGTATATGTTGGTCCCCATGGAAGAAGCTCCACTGTCTTATGGGCCCAAATAATGCTCCATACTGTATATAATGGGCAAAATATTCAGGATTGAGAGTCCTCAGTAGTTGATACCTTTTAATGGCTAACTGAAAAGATGGTAACACATTGCAAGCTTTCGAGACTACTCAGGTCTCTTCATCAGGCGTCTTTGGAATGCTCCAGTGTATGGTGGGCCCCATATATCATTCTCCAGAGTATAGTGCTCCCCAAAAATTGCTGTCCCAAATTTTGAAAACAATTAAATAAGTCTCCTCGCTAGGGAATTGCTGTACTAGTCTGGAATCCTCGTCGTCCCCATCTTCCATCTCACTGCACTTGGCTGTTTAGGCAGAGGGCGTACAAACGTGATGTCATTGCGCTCTCTGATCAGAATATAACCAGGAGGTTACCGTGCACTCAAGTCCAATAGCGAGGTGCAGGTGTAACAGACCTGTAGGTCCTATTACCAATGATAATATAATTCACCGCACACTCAGAGGGGTTTTTTTATGCAAATAAGTGCTTATTTTTATTATATACAAAACATGTGGGAGCCAAACAAGTATATATAGCACGAAGTAGAAGCGATATAATTTAGTACGACGTTTCGGCTCAATCCGAGCCTTTATCACTTTTATCGCTGTAAATAAAGAGAGATACATCAGAAAATGAGAAAATAAACACAAGAGAATTACAACACCATACAGAAAAGCAAAAATAATCCCAATAAACAACAATAGTAAAACAATATATACAGAGCATATACAAATATACAATATGATACATGTAGAACATTCAAGCAAAGAAGGTTCAGTGAACCAACTCCATCTTAGGTACAATAGGAGAAAAGGTGATTACCTGAATTGAAATTCGGATCTTTGAATAAGGAAGAACAGAACTCCCAAGAGAATAGCCCAAGAAAGATGGCTGAAAGGAATTGTCAAAATCGTAGTTAGTAGATTCATATGTGTAGACACCATGATGTCTCTATAAGGTCATAAAGCAGGCCATCTACACAAGGGGAATATAATGTTTTGCTGTTATATAAAGGTGGATGTGTTCCTTATGACAGATAATATATTGTTCAGGATGTCCGTAAAACCGCAATATACTGTGCAGGGAGCAGGCATAGTTGTATGTAGTTTTTAAATGGTATATATATGCTATACGATATGACTGTTGGTTACATAGGCGTCCCTAGATAGTGCCATATATCGCAGTATACTTTGCATGAAAGGGTTGCTGTATCTAAATAGTATATATGTGCTGGTGTGCACACTCTCAGATGATAGTCAGTTAAAAAAGCGTCCCTGAATAGTGCCACTTAAAGATGGCCATGTGTACAGTACCTGGTGCAGTGGTGCTAGATAGCGGCGCTCCCACGCCTAGCTGCAGTGGCGTCATGCTAATACAATCAGGGTGAAGTGGTATTTAAATAGGGACCGGGTGGTAGCGTCAGACCGGAAGTGAACCTCTGAACCGGAAGTGACGTTGCGCTGTCCCAATAGGAGCACTGCGCATGTCTAAGGACTATACTATTAAGCTGTACACATACAGCGGTTGCCCTGGTGATAGGGAAAATAGCGATTTTTTCATCCTATCAGAAGGAAAGCGGTATAATGTTGTCATTATGTATGGATTACACAGGATACAGACTAGGTAAATGTACTATTGATCAAGAACAGATAATTAGTAAAAATTGCATAATTATGGTTAGGACATCTAGACAAATAGTGAATCCTAAAAAAGGAAACCGTAGAAAAATAAGTAAAAAGAGGGAAGAAAATAAAAATAGTAAAAAATAAATAAAAAATAAAAAGTAAAAATAAAATAAAAAGAGGTAGATGGAAAATAATGAAAAATCAGCAAAACATTGTTAACTCATGTAAAGTACCTTATGTATGGACATGTAGACATAAGTGTATCAATATATATATATATACAAAAAAATATATATATATACATATATACACACACACACACGGGGCAAATATCTTAATCTAAGACAGTGTCCAGTGGGCGGAGCAAACTCACCTAGGGTTAAAGTGTACTAACGAGTCTGCAAAAATAACAGAAAAAGGTTGTTAGTCATTATATAAGCCAGTCTATTTCTCTATTCAGCCCTCTAGGGGTCAGAGTGTCAAGCTTATGTATCCAGTATGTTTCCCTCTCTCTTAATAATTTGATATGGTCACCACCCCTCCTCGGACGGGGTACATGCTCAATTACCTGGTATTTCAACTGTGCAACTGAGTGTCGGTATTTAGTAAAGTGCTCAGGCAGAGGTAACCAGTTTTTTTGACATCTAATCGTTGACTTATGGCTGGCAATACGGTCTTTGACGTGTTGGGTTGTTTCCCCTACATAGAGGAGGCCACATGGACATTTCACCAAATAAACCACGAAGTTTGAATCGCACGTATAATAGCCACGTATCGGAAAAGACTTGCCTGTCCTAGGGTGAGTGATATTGTCTGACCTGATCACATTCGAACAGGCACCTCTAGTCAAACAGACAAGGTCTTTCCTCTTGGACACAGGGCATTTCTTGGAAGTCATTCAAAAATTGGGTAATGTACCACCAGGCAGTATCCTTACCACCCTAGATGTCAATAGCCTATACACATCGATCACCCACGATAAAGGAATAGAAGCCGCAAGATTCTTACTTAATTCTTCAGACCTATCCACAGACTCCATGGAATTCTGTATAGACCTACTTAAACTAGTATTGCATGAAAACTACTTTCTATATGAGGACACCTACTATGTACAGAGGTGCGGGACTGCAATGGGCGCGAACATAGCGCTGGCTTACGCTAATGCCTACATGAACCTGTTCGAGATTAATCATGTTTTCTGCAATAATCTTTTTTCACAATATGCTATAGAATATCATCGCTATATCGATGATATCTTCTTTGTCTGGACAGGTACGACATCATCCTTACAGGATTTCCATCTGTATCTCAACTCCATTTATCCAGAACTACAATTCACGCTACATTCCAGTATGGAATCAGTTCCTTTTTTGGACACGAGAGTTTTACAGGATAGTGAGGGTACTCTCTCAACGGACCTTTATTGTAAACCTACCGATAGTAACAGTCTTTTACATTACTCGAGTTGTCACCCAAGAGCCACTAAGAACAGTCTACCACGTTCACAGTTCAACAGGGTAGCACGTATTGTATCGGATCAGGACGTCCGCAATAAGAGACTCGACACAATGGCTAGGAAATTTAGGGACAGACGGTATCCATCCAAACTGCTGGAGATCGAAAAACAATGGGTACTAACACCCCCTTCCCCTCCACCTACAAGATATCCTAGAGAAAGGATCCCTTTTGTTCACACTTTTCATCCGCTGATGCCTAAAGTATACTCTATTATTAAGAAACACTGGCCTCTCCTTTATAAAGCTTACCCGGACATCGGTTCTTTTGAGGCCCCTGTATTGATCTGTACTAAACGTCCCACCAATGTCCGTGACAAGGTGGTAAGGGCTGACATAGGCAGTAAAGTTTCTACTACTACCCAGAGGCTACTTGCCCCTCGCCGTTGTGGCACATTTCCCTGCCTCAACTGTGCAGCCTGTTCGAATGTGATCAGGTCAGACAATATCACTCACCCTAGGACAGGCAAGTCTTTTCCGATACGTGGCTATTATACGTGCGATTCAAACTTCGTGGTTTATTTGGTGAAATGCCCATGTGGCCTCCTCTATGTAGGGGAAACAACCCAACACGTCAAAGACCGTATTGCCAGCCATAAGTCAACGATTAGATGTCAAAAAAACTGGTTACCTCTGCCTGAGCACTTTACTAAATACCGACACTCAGTTGCACAGTTGAAATACCAGGTAATTGAGCATGTACCCCGTCCGAGGAGGGGTGGTGACCATATCAAATTATTAAGAGAGAGGGAAACATACTGGATACATAAGCTTGACACTCTGACCCCTAGAGGGCTGAATAGAGAAATAGACTGGCTTATATAATGACTAACAACCTTTTTCTGTTATTTTTGCAGACTCGTTAGTACACTTTAACCCTAGGTGAGTTTGCTCCGCCCACTGGACTCTGTCTTAGATTGAGATATTTGCCCCGTGTGTGTGTGTGTATATATGTATATATATATATTTTTTTGTATATATATATATATATATATTGATACACTTATGTCTACATGTCCATACATAAGGTACTTTACATGAGTTAACAATGTTTTGCTGATTTTTCATTATTTTCCATCTACCTCTTTTTATTTTATTTTTACTTTTTATTTTTTATTTATTTTTTACTATTTTTATTTTCTTCCCTCTTTTTACTTATTTTTCTACGGTTTCCTTTTTTAGGATTCACTATTTGTCTAGATGTCCTAACCATAATTATGCAATTTTTACTAATTATCTGTTCTTGATCAATAGTACATTTACCTAGTCTGTATCCTGTGTAATCCATACATAATGACAACATTATACCGCTTTCCTTCTGATAGGATGAAAAAAATCGCTATCTTCCCTATCACCAGGGCAACCGCTGTATGTGTACAGCTTAATAGTATAGTCCTTAGACATGCGCAGTGCTCCTATTGGGACAGCGCGACGTCACTTCCGGTTCAGAGGTTCTCTTCCGGTCTGACGCTACCACCCGGTCCCTATTTAAATACCACTTCACCCTGATTGTATTAGCATGACGCCACTGCAGCTAGGCGTGGGAGCGCCGCTATCTAGCACCACTGCACCAGGTACTGTACACATGGCCATCTTTAAGTGGCACTATTCAGGGACGCTTTTTTAACTGACTATCATCTGAGAGTGTGCACACCAGCACATATACTGTATACTATTTAGATACAGCAACCCTTTCATGCAAAGTATACTGCGATATATGGCACTATCTAGGGACGCCTATGTAACCAACAGTCATATCGTATAGCATATATATACCATTTAAAAACTACATACAACTATGCCTGCTCCCTGCACAGTATATTGCGGTTTTACGGACATCCTGAACAATATATTATCTGTCATAAGGAACACATCCACCTTTATATAACAGCAAAACATTATATTCCCCTTGTGTAGATGGCCTGCTTTATGACCTTATAGAGACATCATGGTGTCTACACATATGAATCTACTAACTACGATTTTGACAATTCCTTTCAGCCATCTTTCTTGGGCTATTCTCTTGGGAGTTCTGTTCTTCCTTATTCAAAGATCCGAATTTCAATTCAGGTAATCACCTTTTCTCCTATTGTACCTAAGATGGAGTTGGTTCACTGAACCTTCTTTGCTTGAATGTTCTACATGTATCATATTGTATATTTGTATATGCTCTGTATATATTGTTTTACTATTGTTGTTTATTGGGATTATTTTTGTTTTTCTGTATGGTGTTGTAATTCTCTTGTGTTTATTTTCTCATTTTCTGATGTATCTCTCTTTATTTACAGCGATAAAAGTGATAAAGGCTCGGATTGAGCCGAAACGTCGTACTAAATTATATCGCTTCTACTTCGTGCTATATATACTTGTTTGGCTCCCACATGTTTTGTATATAATAAAAATAAGCACTTATTTGCATAAAAAAACCCCTCTGAGTGTGCGGTGAATTATATTATCATTGGTAATAGGACCTACAGGTCTGTTACACCTGCACCTCGCTATTGGACTTGAGTGCACGGTAACCTCCTGGTTATATTCTGATCAGAGAGCGCAATGACATCACGTTTGTACGCCCTCTGCCTAAACAGCCAAGTGCAGTGAGATGGAAGATGGGGACGACGAGGATTCCAGACTAGTACAGCAATTCCCTAGCGAGGAGACTTATTTAATTGTTTTCAAAATTTGGGACAGCAATTTTTGGGGAGCACTATACTCTGGAGAATGATATATGGGGCCCACCATACACTGGAGCATTCCAAAGACGCCTGATGAAGAGACCTGAGTAGTCTCGAAAGCTTGCAATGTGTTACCATCTTTTCAGTTAGCCATTAAAAGGTATCAACTACTGAGGACTCTCAATCCTGAATATTTTGCCCATTATATACAGTATGGAGCATTATTTGGGCCCATAAGACAGTGGAGCTTCTTCCATGGGGACCAACATATACTGTAGCATTATGTGGAGCTCATCGTATACTGTTTCAAACATTATATGGGACCAATGATTCTGTATGGAGAAATATATGGGCCTCATTACTCTTTATAGTGCACTATGCGGTGCCCATAATACTGTATGGAGTTATATACTGTCCATTTTTGGAGCTATTGGAGAATTTAAAATGGATATCAGTCATGAGATGTAAAAAGTGAAGTATTTTTCACTATAATATACCGCTATTTCTCTGCCGTATCGGAGCATCATGAGTTGTGGTATGTGTTAAAGGGGCGCTCTTTGACCCAGGGCACATGAAAACCTGGAGCCAGCCCTACCCCCCCACAACTTTAGCCAAATAACACCCAGTTTTCAGTGCGTAACTATTATTATGAAGGAAATTAAGGTTGACAAGCTTCAGTAATAAAAATTGATGTTTTTGCCTTTCAAATGGGCACTGTATGTGTGTTTAATGTACTCCACTCCCTGCCAACTTTGCTTCCCCATTGACTTGCATTGGGTTTCGTGTTTCAGTCGGCCTTGGACTTTTCACGATAATCGGCCGATTTCGTTCGACCCGACTTTTGAGAAAGTCGGGTTTCATGAAACCCGACTCGACCCGAAAAAAGGCAAAGTCGCTCATCTCTACTGAGGATATGTTCCAGGGACTGGTTAGTGCGCTCCGTCTGACCATTGCTCTCAGGATGGTATGAGAGAGGGGGGTGGAGGAATCCAAAAAGGCAACCAAAGGGCATGGTGAAAAAATATATTTTATTTAGTGGAAATGCAAGAAAACAAATGACTAAAAAACAAATGACTAAAAAACATGTAAGTACTAGTTAATCATTGATAACACATGATTAGGACCCTGGGCACCATGTTGCCAGTAATATACCAATGTTGTCATACAAGACATAAAACCGTTATTTCCTCAGGATAAACATAGCAAAAATAAGCAAAATCTCCTGTGGGCATATAATGCTTGTAAATGCTTACAAACTTGTACCTAGTTAGGGGCAAAAGTTATATGTAAAGAAGCGCCATCACATTAGTAATGTTACCTGAGAGCAGCCAGTGCAGGCAAAACGAGGGTCCCCGGGCCCACCCCGATGCGCGTTTCGGACACACCTTCTTCAGGGGGCTTCTTGGGGTCCATGCGAAAACCCTCACAGGACACAATTAATCCCAAAAAAGACAATTCTTGAATAAAAAACACACATTTCTCCAATTTGGCATACAGATGATTTTCCCTTAGTTTTTGGAGAACGGTTTGTACATGATTCAGATGAGATTGACTGTCGGGAGAGTATATCAGAATATCGTCTAAGTAAATGACAACAAAACGACCAATGAGATCCGAGAATACCACGTTGATGAAATTTTGAAATATGGCTGGGGCATTGGTAAGACCAAACGGCATGACTAAATTTTCCAACAGTCCCTTGGTCGTGAGGAACGCGGTTTTCCATTCATCCCCCTCCCGGACCCTTATCAAATTATATGCCCCCCGAAGATCCAGTTTGGAGAACCATTTTGCCCCTGAAAGTTGGTTACACAAATCGGGAATCAACGGAAGGGGGTATGTATTTCGTACAGTAATCTTGTTGAGCTCACGAAAATCGAGGCAGGGACATAAACCGCCATCTTTTTTCTTTACAAAAAAAACCCTGCCGCCACAGGTGAGACTGAGGGACGTATGTGTCCTTTGCGAAGACTCTCAGCAATGCAATCTTTCATGGCCAAGCACTCAGGGCCAGACAAATTAAACAAACAGGCTTTAGGCAATTTAGCCCCCGGGACTAACTCGATAGCGCAGTCAAAGGGTTACGCTATGTAGCGGCAACGTCTCGGCCTCGCTTTCAGAGAAGACATCTTCGAATTCTTTCAGGTACTCCGGAATATCTTCCAGCTCGACAGATGACACAGATACAGATTTAACAGGTTCAACCAATAGTGCAGACTTATCGCATAACATCGAATCATTAAACCTCCACTGAACAATCTCCCCCGTTTTCCAGTTAATGACTGGGTTATGGCGTTGTAACCAGGGCATGCCCACTACGAATCCTGCAGGTAGATTGTCCAGAACCAAACAACTTAAGTTTTCCACATGGGTAGTGCCCACTTTGAGCGAAAACAAGTCAGACATAAAGAGAATTCCCTGTTTAGTGAGGGGGAGGAGTCAATGGCCACCACTTTGATCGGAACCTTAAGTCTAACTGTCCCTATCTTACAGCGTGTGACCAATTGGGAGTCAATAAGATTGATGGATGATCCGCAGTCCACAAAAGCTGTAGAGGGAAAAAAACAACCGTCCACTAACAGTTCCACATGAAGCAACACCTTAGAAAACGAGGAAAAGGGTACCTGAGGGTCTGAGTAGTCTCCCCGCTGACTACCCAGACCTAGTCATTTCCCGTCGACCGGGTTGAGGATGGACAATCAGGACACTCCCTTTTCCAATGTCCCTTTTTACCACAACCAACACACAACACATTTCCCACTCCACGCCAGCAGGGAGACCTCTGAACCTGACTGCTGAGGAGCTGCTCTCTGTGGTCGGGAGGAGGTAAGTTAGGGCACTCTGTGCAGGGAAGGGGAAGTGTGTGGACGTGAGAAGGGGAGCTGGAGGATGAGCAGAGCTAAGGCTCACTCCTAGCTGGAGCACATGGTCCGGATTCCCGTCTCCGAGTTTGTAGGGACACTGACGTTCCTGCAGCAGAAACCGGAGGAAGTAGCAGCTGTAAATGCTCTGTACTCAACTAAGGCTTGGAGGCCCCAGCATCGACGTGTGGGAGCCAGAAGGAAAAGGCTATGGCTGCCTGCCATACAATAAAGTTCCAAAAGAGAGTCAACAGGGGGAACTTCATTGAACTCAGCACTGCGAGTACCTCAGAGAAGCGCTAGAACGGAGGCCACACTACCTATCTGCAGAGAGAGAATTCCAAATTGGCTTCCAGGCTGACCAACTCCTTCTCCATCTGTACTCTGGGACCTGGATGGCACTTACCAAGTACAGGTAAAGGAACTGCACGATTGTGTCTGTCATCTTTCTCCTGCACCTGGCGCACGGCTCTGCTACATCCTACACTGCACACCATCTACCAACTCTTTCATCTGCCCTCTGACTATGGCCCTACCTGGGCAGGGCTTCTACATCTTAGCTGCACCACAACATCTGTCCCAGAGAAGCGAAACTGCAGCGCTGGTCAATCTAATCAGAAACCACTGGTGGCATCACGTATCATTCACCTATAAACGTAATTCACCCCTTTGCATGGACGCCCAGGGCCACGGAATAGGTCTCCACCACTGGGACACATCCCTGTGAGACACCGGCCCGGTACCGATTAACCCCACTGCCCTGGCTGGCCACCCACACTCCATGTCAGATTCATCTTGGACTTGGGAATTCATGATTTGACTTGATAACCCAGGCATGGTATGATAGAAAGAGCTACATGGACTAATGTGAAGTGTGGCCTGCTGCATCATTCACTTTTGGTGGGGGTGAAGGACACAAGGAAAGGGGTTCTTCCTGACTAGGAGCCAGTACTTGACAACTCAGTGCTTGCATTTTTTGAAACTTCAGAAGAGGAGGGCATATTTGCTGGAGTCTGTTTCGGCAATGTAAGCCAAAACCAGTTCCTCATGATCCGGCTTTAAAAGCAGTTAACCTACTCCGAGAAAAGGTAGCCTTCCAGGCGTTCTGGAGCCAGACCATGACGCAGGCTCAACACCTCCTGCCTTAGCTGCTATTGTGCTTTTGCCACTACCAGCAGATGCACCACCACCATCAGCACCAGCTGGCCCCCCCATGCCCACGTCCGCGGCCTCTTACACCAAACTTCAAAATTTTGCAGAAAATAGACCCAAAATAACATCAGATATATGGCACTGTATCAGTAGCTTACAGCTCTATTCAGTCAAAGGATAATTGTCAATCTCCCTATATGTTTCATCAGTCACACAGAGACGCTCACAGGCTCAGTATGGATTAGACAAGAATATAAAAATTAGACAAAGTGTACAGTATCATCAGATAGCCGGTATATATAGTATAGTTTAAACATTCTAAATCTCCGTAGATATTTGAGGAGGCACACACAGACACTCTCAGTAATGATAGGCAATCACAAAGTAACACGTAGGGGAACCAAGAATATATCTGGCGGCTTGCAAGACCAGTCCCAAAGTATTTGAGGGATCAGGTCATCCCTCACAGGCTCCCAGACTGCTGATGTCATCAGAACCGCCCCCAGGACCTGACCCGATGATGATGCACAAACCCCTTCATGACAGACAGCGGAGCGGAGTCTGCCTCCACTAGACGCCTGCGCAGGAACCCTTTCACTATTGCTGCCATCCCTCGGGCGCGAACCACGGCGCCTCCCGATGGCCAAGGCGGGAACAGCAGGCCCTGAGCTCGACGGCGATGTGTCAGTCCAGCGCCTCCTGTTGGTCGAGGCCCGGACCGCAGCCCCCGAGCCCACGGGCAGCGTGACCGTCCATCGCCTCCTCGTGGCTGAGGGCGGAACAGCAGGCCCCGAGTCTTATGGCGATGTGACAGTACCCCCTTCTCCAAGAGGGGCCTCCGGACCCTCAAAACCCGGTTTATCAGGATGAAGGAGATGAAATTTCCTAATTAATGCCTTGGCATGGACGTTCCTCACAGGAACCCAGGATCTCTCCTCCGGGCCATAGCCCCTCCAGTGTACCAGATACTGTAATGAGCCCCTCAGAAGGTGGGAGTCAAGGATACCCTGGACTTCATACTCCAAGGTACCCCCGACCGAAACAGGAGGAGGAGGGGACTGGACAGGGTGAACTGGTGAGCGATACAGTTTGAGAAGGGATTTGTCGAACACGTTAGGTAATTTAAATGACTGCGGAAGTTTCAAACGGAAGGCTACCGGGTTAACCACTTCTATAATTTCGTATGGGCCGATAAATCTGGGACCCAGTTTGGCAGATGGTACTTTAAGTTTGATGTTTTTAGTAGAAGCCAAACCTTGTCCCCAACCCCCAAGTGTGGCCCCTTGGATCGTCGTTTGTTTGCAGCTGAAGCCTGTCTAACCTGAGCCCCTTTCAAATTCGCATTTACTTCAGACCATATTGTTTTCAAGCGATGTATGTTTTTCTCCACCCCAGGGAGCTCAGACATCCTAGCCGAGAATGACCCAAAGCGTGGATGCAATCCAAGGTTACAAAAAAAAGGGGTAGTTTTAATGGAGTCCTGGTAGCGATTATTTAAGGCAAACTCAGCCAATGGCAGATGTTCCACCCAATCGGACTGGTGTCCTGACACGTAACAATTGAGGTATTGCTCCAGAGCTTGATTAGTATGTTCGGTTTGCCCATTGTTTTCGGGGTGGTAGGCCGAGGAGAAGGATAACTCAACACCGATGCGTTTACAGAACGCCCTCCAGAATTTCGAGATGAACTGGGTACCTCTGTCAGACACAATATTTGACGGAACACCATGAAGACGTATAATGTGCACAAGGAACAATTTGCTCAAGGTTTCGGAGTTAGGTAACCCAGACAGGGGAATAAAATGGCACTGTTTGCTGAACCTGTCTACCACCACCCAGATACATGTTTTCCCATCTGAGGGCGGCAGGTCTGTAATGAAGTCCATGGAGATGTGGGTCCATAGACTCTCAGGGGTGGGCAAGGACTGAAGCCAGCCAGCAGGGCGATTATGGGGGGTTTGGCGCGGGCACAGACTTCACATGCTGAAACATAGTTCTTACAGTCCTTGACCACCGTCGGCCACCAAAAGTTCCTAGTTACCAACCTGGTGGTATTATTGAGTCCAGGATGGCCTGCCAGAACAGAGTCATGTGACTCCTTAAGAACTTGAAGGCGAAAGGTATTCGGAACGAACAATTTTTTGGGGGGTGTAGTGTCCGGAGCTCATTCTGGAGACCTACGGATCTCCTCCAGAAGGTCTAAGGAAACTCCCGACACGACGATCCCATTGGCTAATATCGGAATGGGTTCACAGTCTTCGGTTTGTGTGGGGCAAAAGCTGCGAGAGAGGGCATCGGCCCTCACATTTTTTGTACCAGGGCGAAAGGTGATTAAAAAAATCAAACCTTGAAAAGAACAAGGTCCACCTGGAATTCAGTCTTTTAGCTGACTCCAGGTAGGTCAGGTTTTTGTGGTCAGTAATGACGGTGACCTTGTGTTTGGCGCCTTCGAGAAAGTGACGCCATTCCTCGAAGGCCCATTTTATTGCTAGTAATTCCCGATTACCAATATCATAGTTCTTCTCTGTGGCAGAGAACTTTCAGGAAAAAAAAGCACATGGGCGCTGCTGAGTGAGGGCTGCAGTGCCTTGCGATAGCACTGCTCCCACTCCGACTTCGGAGGCATTCACCTCCACAATAAATGGGCGGTCTAAGTCAGGTTGTACTAAAACTGGGTTGGCCACAAAGCACTCCTTTAACGTAGAAAATGCTTGAATTGCCTCAGGATTCCAATTGGTCACGTCCGCCCCTTTCCGGGTTAGATCCGTGAGTGGCTTGGCAATCTCTGAGAAACCCCTGATAAACTTACGGCAGTGCTTTCAGCGATTTGGGTTGCACCCAAGCCTTAATAGGTTGGATCTTGGCAGGATCCATGTGGAACCCTCTGCCTGAGACCATGTACCCCAAAAATTGCACCTCCTCAGCAAAAAAGACACATTTCTCCAATTTAGCAAACAAGGAGTTCTCTCGCAGTCTCTGCAGTACCGAACGGATGTGTTGAGCATGTGTCACAGGGTCGGTAGAGTAAATTAAAATGTCATCCAAGTACACAACGACATACACACCACAGATGTCCCTGAAAATATCGTTGACAAAGTGCTGAAACACTGCAGGAGCATTACTGAGTCCGAACGGCATTACCAGGTACTCAAAGTGACCATGAGGTGTATTAAACGCTGTCTTCCACTCATCGCCGTCTCTTATGCGGATTAGATTGTATGCCCCCCGGAGGTCAAGTTTAGTAAACCAACGGGCTCCCATTAGCTGATTAAAAAGATCAGGGATGAGTGGAAGCGGGTACTGGTTCTTTATAGTGATTGCGTTTAATTCTCGGTAGTCAATGCAGGGTCTGAGACCACCATCTTTCTTCTCTACAAAGAAGAACCCAGCTCCAACTGGTGAAATAGATGGTCTAATGAACCCCTTTTTTAAGCTATCCGCTATGTTCTCATTCATGGCCTGACGCTCTGGACCAGAGAGATTAAATATTCTCCCTTTTGGAAGATGGGCATCTGGAATTAGGTCTATAGGACAATCATACTCTCTGTGGGGTGGTAGTTTCTCAGATTCTATAACGGAAAAGACATCTCCATAATCCCTGAGAGCAAACTGTATGAAGGGGTTTTTTTTTTAGCTTGGCTTGATTTACTGCTACGGATATGCAATTATCCTGGCATTGCGAACTCCAGCGCACCACATCACCCAGGTGCCAGTCAATGACAGGGTTGTGTTGACGTAGCCACGGCATCCCCAAAATGACTGCAGAAGATAGATTGTCCAACACAAAAAAGGAAATAAGCTCAGTATGTAGTGCTACTACTGACATAGCAATCTTAGCAGTAACAAATTTAACCCCCTCCTGAATAATGGACGTGCCGTTAATAGCCGTGGTTTTAATTGGAATGTTAAGTTTCAGTAGTGGGACACCAAGTTTTTTAGCAGCAAAAGAGTCCATAAAATTCCCTTCAGACCCGCTATCGACATAGGCTTTTAAACACAGAGAATCCTGACCAAAATACAAAGAAATAGGTAGTAAAACTTTGGCCGCATCAGCGGGCGGTACCTGAGCCTCTGCGCAACCATAGCCAGGGCTGCTCAGAGGCTGATGTTCCCGGGGTACGGATCTCTGACGTTCAGCTTTGTCCCTGGAGTCTCCTAACTGCAGCATGCTCGAGCAGGAAGGTGAGACTGATCCTCCAGGCTGTATACTGGGGCTTGGTAACAGGTGTTTTAGGCCAACAATCAGCTCAGGCAAGAGAGGAAAGAAAAAAAAATTCAGAGAAACTGTCTTTATATATGTGTGATATATACATACACATATATATATATATATATATATATATATATATATACACACACACACAAGAGACAGTTTTATTTTTTGGGCCGGATATAATGTTACGTCCGTCTGCAAGTCTGGGCTGCAGAAAGACAGCGCCCCGAGTAGCACCGACACCCTTTACCCCTATACAGGGATCTGGATTTACTGCAGAGCCCAGGAAGCGCTGTCTGAACAGGAGCAGAGTGCCAGAGCAGAACGGTCGCAATAGAAAAGCAGTGAGGGAGCCAAAAATGAAATCGGAAACCAGGCGAGCAGTGGAGGTACAGAAACGGCAGGCAGAGGCAGAGTCGAGAGTCCAGGCAGAGGTCACAAACCGGGAGAGTAGCGGAGGTACAAAATCGTCAGGCAGTAGAGGGGGGTCAGGAATCCAGGCCAAGGTCAGCGTCAGTAATCGGGAGAAATGCAAGGTACAAAAACGGCAGGCAATAAAGTAGTCAGAAATTCAAGCTAGGGTCAAAGTTAACGATAGGCAATCATAAAGTAACACGTAGGGGAACCAAGAATATATCCGGCGGCTTGCAAGACCAGTCCCAAAGTATTTGAGGGATCAGGTCATCCCTCACAGGCTCCCAGACTGCTGATGTCATCAGAACCGCCCCCAGGACCAGACCCGATGATGATGCACACACCCCTTCATGACAGACAGCGGAGCGGAGTCTGCGTCCACTAGACGCCTGCGCAGGAACCCTTTCACTGTTGCTGCCATCCCTCGGGCGCGAACCACGGCGCCTCCCGATGGCCGAGGCGGGAACAGCAGGCCCTGAGCTCGACGGCGATGTGTCAGTCCGGCGCCTCCTGGTGGTCGAGACCCGGACCGCAGCCCCCGAGCCCACAGGCAGCGTGACGGTCCGTCGCCTCCTCGTGGCTGAGGGCGGAACAGCAGGCCCCAAGTCTGATGGCAATGTGACAGTCACATTGCGGTGTAATCTCTACTGGGCCCGAGACAATAGTTCAGCATTCTCCAATCTACAGTGAGATTCAAATTCTCACCAATACTATATACAGCTTCTGCCTTCTCATACACCAGCCAATTTCTGCCTGTCACATTGCGATGTAATCTCTACTGGGCCTGAGACAATAGTTCAGCATCCTCCAATCTACAGTGAGATTCAAATTCTCACCAATACTATATACAGCTTCTGCCTTCTCATACACCAGCCAATTTCTGCCTGTCACATTGCGTTGTAATCTCTACTGGGCCTGAGACAATAGTCCAGCATCCTCCAATCTACAGTGAGATTCAAATTCACACCAATACTATATACAGCTTCTGCCTTCTCATACACCAGCCAATTTCTGCCTGTCACATTGCGGTGTAATCTCTACTGGGCCTTAGACAATAGTTCAATATCCTCCAATCTACAGTGAGATTCAAATTCTCACCAATACTATATACAGCTTCTGCCTTCTCATACACCAGCCAATTTCTACCTGTCACATTGGCGTGTAATCTCTACTGAGCCTGAGACAATGGTTCATAATCCTCCAATCTACAGTGAGATTCAAATTCTCACCAATACTATATACAGCTTCTGCCTTCTCATACACCAGCCAATTTCTGCCTGTCACATTGCGGTGTAATCTCTACTGGGCCTGAGACAATAGTTCAGCATCCTCCAATCTACAGTGAGATTCAAATTCTCACCAATACTATATACAGTTTCTGCCTTCTCATACTCCAGCCAATTTCTGCCTGTCACATTGCGGTGTAATCTCTACTGGGCCTGAGACAATAGTTCGGCATCCTCCAATCTACAGTGAGATTCAAATTCACACCAATACTATATACAGCTTCTGCCTTCTCATACTCCAGCCAATTTCTGCCTGTCACATTGCGGTGTAATCTCTACTGGGCCTTAGACAATAGTTCAATATCCTCCAATCTACAGTGAGATTCAAATTCTCACCAATACTATATACAGCTTCTGCCTTCTCATACACCAGCCAATTTCTACCTGTCACATTGGCGTGTAATCTCTACTGAGCCTGAGACAATGGTTCATAATCCTCCAATCTACAGTGAGATTCAAATTCTCACCAATACTATATACAGCTTCTGCCTTCTCATACACCAGCCAATTTCTGCCTGTCACATTGCGGTGTAATCTCTACTGGGCCTGAGACAATAGTTCAGCATCCTCCAATCTACAGTGAGATTCAAATTCTCACCAATACTATATACAGTTTCTGCCTTCTCATACTCCAGCCAATTTCTGCCTGTCACATTGCGGTGTAATCTCTACTGGGCCTGAGACAATAGTTCGGCATCCTCCAATCTACAGTGAGATTCAAATTCTCACCAATACTATATACAGCTTCTGCCTTCTCATACACCAGACAATTTCTGCCTGTCACATTGCAGTGTAATCTCTACTGGGCCTGAGACAATAGTTCAGCATCCTCCAATCTACAGTGAGATTCAAATTCTCACCAATACTATATACAGCTTCTGCCTTCTCATACACCAGCCAATTTCTGCCTGTCACATTGCGTTGTAATCTCTACTGGTCCTGAGACAATAGTCCAGCATCCTCCAATCTACAGTGAGATTCAAATTCACACCAATACTATATACAGCTTCTGCCTTCTCATACACCAGCCAATTTCTGCCTGTCACATTGCGGTGTAATCTCTACTGGGCCTGAGACAATAGTTCAGCATCTTCCATTCTACAGTGAGATTCAAATTCTCACCAATACTACAGTTGTGGCCAAAAGTATTGACACCCCTCCAATTTTGTCAGATAATACTCAGTTTCTTCCTGAAAATGATTGCAAATACAAATTCTTTGGTATTATTATCTTCATTTAATTTGTCTTAAATGAAAAAACACAAAAAGAATTTTCCTAAAGCCAAATTGGATATAATTCCACACCAAACATAAAAAAGAAGGTGGACAAAAGTATTGGCACTGTTCGAAAAATCATGTGATGCTTCTCTAATTTGTGTAATTAACAGCACCTGTAACTTACCTGTGGCACCTAACAGGTGTTGGCAACAACTAAATCACACTTGCAGCCAGTTGACATGGATTAAAGTTGACTCAACCTCTGTCCTGTGTCCTTGTGTGTACCACATTGAGCATGGAAAAAAGAAAGAAGACCAAAGAACTGTCTGAGGACTTGAGAAACCAAATTATGAGGAAGCATGAGCAATCTCAAGGCTACAAGTCCATCTCCAAAGACCTGAATGTTCCTGTGTCTACCGTGTGCAGTGTCATCAAGAAGTTTAAAGCCCATGGCACTGTGGCTAACCTCCCTAGATGTGGATGGAAAAGAAAAATTGACAAGAGATTTCAATGCAAGATTGTGCGGATGTTGGATAAAGAACCTCGACTAACATCCAAACAAGTTCAAGCTGCCCTGCAGTCCGAGGGTACAACAGAGTCAACCCGTACTATCTGTCGGCGTCTGAATGAGAAGGGACTGTATGGTAGGAGACCCAGGAAGACCCCACTTCTTACCCCGAGACATAAAAAAGCCAGGCTGGAGTTTGCCAAAACTTACCTGAAAAAGCCTAAAACATTTTGGAAGAATGTTCTCTGGTCGGATGAGACAAAAGTAGAGCTTTTTGGGCAAAGGCATCAACATAGAGTTTACAAGAGAAAAAAAGAGGCATTCAAAGAAAAAAACACGGTCCCTACAGTCAAACATGGAGGAGGTTACCTGATGTTTTGGGGTTGCTTTGCTGCCTCTGGCACTGGACTGCTTGACCATGTGCATGGCATTATGAAGTCTGAAGACTACCAACAAATTTTGCAGCATAATGTAGGTCCCAGTGTGAGAAACCTGGGTCTCCCTTAGAGGTCATGGGACTTCCAGCAGGACAATGACCCAAAACACACTTCAAAAAGCACTAGAAAATGGTTTGAGAGAAAGCACTGGAGACTTCTAAGGTGGCCAGCAATGAGTCCAGACCTGAATCCTATAGAACACCTGTGGAGAGATCTAAAAGTGGCAGTTTGGAGAAGGCACCCTTCTAATATCAGGGACCTGGAGCAGTTTGCCAAAGAAGAATGGTCTAAAATTCCAGCAGAGCATTGTAAGAAACTCATTGATGGTTACCGGAAGCCGTTGGTCGCTGTTATTTTGGCTAAAGGTTGTGCAACCAAGTATTAGGCTGAGGGTGCCAATACTTTTGTCTGGCCCATTTTGGAGTTTTGTCTGAAATGATCAATGTTTTGCTTTTTGCTTCATTCTCTTTTGTGTTTTTTCATTTAAGACAAATTAAATGAAGATAATAATACCAAAGAATTTGCAATCATTTTCAGGAAGAAACTGAGTATTATCTGACAAAATTGCAGGGGTGTCAATACTTTTGGCCACAACTGTATATACAGCTTCTGCGTTCTCATACACCAGCCAATTTCTGCCTGTCACTTTGCGGTGTAATCTCTACTGGGCCTGAGACAATAGTTCAGCATCCTCCAATCTACAGTGAGATTCAAATTCTCACCAATACTATATACAGCTTCTGCCTTCTCATACACCAGCCAATTTCTACCTGTCACATTGCGGTGTAATCTCTACTGGGCCTGAGACCATAGTTCAGCATCCTCCAATCTACAGTGAGATTCAAATTCTCACCAATACTATATACATCTTCTGCCTTCTCATACACCAGCCAATTTCTGCCTGTCACATTGCGGTGTAATCTCTACTGGGCCTGAGACAATAGTTCAGCATCCTCCAATCTACAGTGAGATTCAAATTCTCACCAAGACTATATACAGCTTCTGCCTTCTCATACAGCAGCCAATTTCTGCCTGTCACATTGCGGTGTAATCTCTACTGGGTCTGAGACAATAGTTCAGCATTCTCCCATTTACAGTGAGATTCAAATTCTCACCATTACTATATACAGCTTCTGCCTTCTCCTACACCAGCCAATTTCTGCCTGTCACATTGCGTTGTAATCTCTACTGGGCCTGAGACAATAGTTCAGCATCCTCCAATCTACAGTGAGATTCAAATTCTCACCAATACTATATACAGCTTCTGACTTCTCATACACCAGCTAATTTCTGCCTGTCACACTGCAGTGTAATCTCTACTGGGCCTGAGACAATAGTTCAGCATCCTACAATCTACAGTGAGATTCAAATTCTCACCAATACTATATACAGCTTCTGCCTTCTCATACACCAGCCAATTTCTGCCTGTCACATTGCGGGGAAATCTCTCCTGGGCCTGAGGCAATAGTTCAGCATCCTCCAATCTACAGTGAGATTCAAATTCTCACCAATACTATATACAGTTTCTGCCTTCTCATACACCAACCAATTTCTGACTGTCACATTGCGGTGTAATCTCTACTGGGCCTGAGACAATA
This sequence comes from Dendrobates tinctorius, assembly GCF_039654945.1. Classification (NCBI taxonomy): domain Eukaryota; kingdom Metazoa; phylum Chordata; class Amphibia; order Anura; family Dendrobatidae; genus Dendrobates; species Dendrobates tinctorius. The sequence continues at coordinate 6,813,655 of NW_027361701.1, read as the reverse complement.
GTTCAGCGTCCTCCAATCTACAGCGAGATTCAAATGCTCACCAATACTCTATAGACCCTTTACCTTATTTTACAGTACCATATAGCTGTTGTTATTTTGGGTGCCTTTTTTAAAAAAATGAAGAAGTATGGTGGAAGAGGCCGTGGAAGTGGGCAGGGGTTGCCAGCTGTTCCTGATGGTGGTGTTGGTGGTGGTGCTTCTGCTGGTTGTGGCAAAAGCACAATAGCACCTAAGGCAGGAGGTGGTGAGCCGGCGGTATTGTCTGGCTCCACAAGGCCTCGTAGGCTCCCTTTTCTGGGAGTAGGTAAACCGCTTTTAAAGCCTGAGCTTCAGGAACAAGTTTTGCTTCCATTGCTGACACAGCCTCCAGCTCTATCGCCTCCTCTTCTGAAGTTTCAAAAAATAAAAGCACTGTGACGTCAGTGGAGGCTCCTTGTCAGGAACAACACCTTTCCTTGTGTCCTTCACCCCTACCAAAAGTGAAGGATGCGGCAGGCCACACTGCAGATTACTCCATGGAGCTCTTTTCTCATACCATGCCGGGGTTATCAAGTCAAATCGTGAATTTCCCAGTCCAAGATGAATCTGACATGGGGTGCACTGATGCACAGCCACTGCTAGATTTATCTGCTGGTACATTCACTTAGAGCATTACATTGTCCTCGCAGTGTACTGAGCCAGAATCTGACCCTGATGAAGCTCAGGTGCCCCTTCCCGCATACTATACCACCATACATGGTGACACAGAGGAAGGTGCACATAGTAACATAGTAACATAGTAACATAGTAATTAAGGTTGAAGGGAGACTTTAAGTCCATCTAGTTCAACCCATATCCTATCCTAACTTGCCCTAACATGTTGATCCAGAGGAAGGCAAAAAAACCCCATGTGGCAACAGTAAGCTTCACATTGGGGAAAAAAATTCCTTCCCGACTCCACATACGGCAATCAGACTAGCTCCCTGGTTCAACGCAATATTAAGGAGACTAGTGTATATACCCTGTAATATTATACTTTTCAAGAAAGGCATCCAGTCCCTTCTTAAATTTTAGTAGTGAATCACTCATTACAACATCACATGGCAGAGAGTTCCATAGTCTCACTGCTCTTACAGTAAAGAATCCGCGTCTGTGAGTATGCTTAAACCTTCTTTCCTCCAGACGTAGAGGATGCCCCCTTGTCCCCGTCACAGGTCTAAGAGTAAAAAGATCATTAGAAAGGTCTTTGTATTGTCCCCACATATATTTATACATTGTAATAAGATCACCCCTAAGCCTTCGATTCTCCAAACTAAATAACCCCAAGTGTAATAACCTGTCTTGGTATTGCAGACCCCCTAGTTCCCTAATAACCTTGGTCGCTCTTCTCTGCACCCGCTCCAGTTCAGCTATGTCTTTCTTACACACCGGAGACCAGAACTGTACACAGTATTCTAAGTGTGGTCGCACTAGTGACTTATATAGAGGTAAAATTATGTTCTCCTCATGAGCATCTATGCCTCTTTTAATGCATCCCATTATTTTATTTGCCTTTGCAGCAGCTGCTTGACTCTGGCCACTAAATGTGAGTTTGTCGTCCACCCATACACCCAGGTCTTTTTCAGTGACTGTTTTGCCCAGTGTTTTACAATTAAGCACATAATTATACAACTTGTTCGTTCTACCCAAGTGCATGACCTTACATTTATCCCCATTAAAGCTCATTTGCCATTTATCAGCCCAAGCTTCTAGTTTACATAAATCCTCCTGTAATATAAAATTGTCCTCCTCTGTATTAATTACCCTGCAGAGTTTAGTGTCATCTGCAAATATTGAAATTCTACTCTCTATGCCCCCTACAAGGTCATTAATAAATATGTTAAAAAGAAGCGGGCCCAAAACTGACCCCTGTGGTACCCCACTGCTAACCGTGACCCAGTCCGAGTGTGCTCCATTAATAACCACCCTTTGTTTCCTATCCCTGAGCCAGCTCTTAACCCACCTACACATATTTTCCCCTATCCCCATTGTTCTCATTTTATGTATCAACCTTTTGTGTGGCACCGTATCAAAAGCTTTTGAAAAGTCCATGTACACCACGTCCACTGCATTCCCTTCGTCCAGTCCGGAACTTACCTCTTCATAAAAGCTTATCAGATTAGTCTGACAGGAACGGTCTCTTGTAAACCCATGTTGATATTGGGTCATAAGGTTATTCTTCTCCAGATACTCCAGTATAGTATCTCTTAGAAAACCCTCCAGGATTTTACCCACAGTTGAGGTTAAACTTACAGGCCTATAATTTCCAAGTTCAGTTTTTGTCCCCTTTTTGAATATTGGCACCACATTTGCTATACGCCAGTCCTGTGGCACAGACCCTGTTATTATGGAATCTTTAAAGATTAAAAATAGTGGTCTATCAATGACTGTGCTTAATTCCTGCAGTACTCGGGGGTGTATCCCATCCGGGCCCGGGGATTTGTCAATTTTAGTGATTTGTAGACGCCGCCGTACTTCCTGCTGGGTTAAGCAGGTGACATTTAATGGAGAATTTTTATCCCTGATCATGTTATCCATCATGGGATTTTCTTGTGTAAATACTGTTGAAAAAAAGTCATTTAGCATATTGGCTTTTTCCTCATCCTCATCCACCATTTCACCCAGACTATTTTTAAGGGGACCAACACTATCATTTTTTAGCTTCTTACTATTTATGTAGTTAAAGAATATTTTGGGATTATTTTTACTTTCTCTGGCAATGAGTCTCTCTGTCTCAATCTTTGCTGTCTTGATTTGCTTTTTACAGAATTTATTTAATCTTCTGTATTTATTTAATGCCTCATCACTACCTACTTGCTTTAATTCTCTAAATGCTTTATTTTTATCTCTTATTGCGCCCCTTACACCTCTATTTAGCCATAGTGGTTTCCTCCTATTTCTCGCATGTTTATTCCCATACGGTATATATTGTGCACAGATCCTATTCAGGATGCTAATAAACGTCTCCCATTTTCTTTGTGTATTTTTATGTCTCAGGATATCGTCCCAGTTAATTGCACCAAGATCATCTCTCATCCGTTGGAAATTTGCCTTCCTGAAGTTTAGTGTCCTTGTAACCCCTCTACTACACATCTTATTAAAGGATACATGAAAACTTATTAATTTGTGATCACTATTACCCAAGTGACCCCCAACCCTTACATTTGATATGCGGTCTGGCCTGTTGGATAATATTAGGTCTAGCAGTGCCCCCCCTCTTGTTGGGTCCTGAACCAGTTGTGAAAGGTAATTGTCTCTCATAGTAGTCAAAAACCTATTACCTTTGCTGGAACTGCAGGTTTCGGTTCCCCAATGTATTTCAGGGTAGTTGAAGTCCCCCATAATAATGACTTCTCCTTGAGTCGCTGCTTCATCTATTTGCTTTATGAGGATATTCTCTGTAGCTTCCATTATTTTTGGAGACTTATAACAAACCCCTATCAGTAATTTATTATTTTTCCCCCCTCCCCTTATCTCTACCCACAGGGACTCTACATTTTCATTAGATTCATATATATTATCACGAAGGATGGGTTTTAAGGATGATTTTACATATAAACATACGCCTCCCCCTCGCTTATTTGTACGGTCATTTCTGAACAGACTATAGCCCTGTAAATTAACTGCCCAGTCATGGCTCTCATCCAGCCATGTCTCAGATATCCCCACCATGTCATAATTATGTTCCAACAACATTAACTCCAATTCCTCCATTTTGTTGGCGAGACTTCTGGCATTAGTATACATGCACTTTATGTATCTCTCTGTACCTCTATTCTTTCTTAAATTATTAACTGTTCTAACCCCACCCCCCATGCCACCCCCACCCCCAATGTCATTATTTGTGCCCAGGTCTCTATCTGCACTGTCTTCCCCTCCTATAAAAGGAATACCCTCCCCCCCGTCCCTAGTTTAAACACTCCTCCAACCTTCTAGCCATTTTCTCCCCCAGCACAGCTGCACCCTCCCCATTGAGGTGCAGCCCGTCCCTAGCGTAGAACCTGTAGCCAACTGAGAAGTCGGCCCAGTTCTGCAGGAACCCAAACCCCTCCTTCCTACACCAATTCCTGAGCCACTTATTAACCTCCCTAATCTCCCGTTGCCTCTCTGGCGTGGCACGTGGTACAGGAAGTATTTCCGAAAATACCACCTTGGAGGTCCTTGCTTTAAGCTTACAGCCTAATTCCCTGAAATCATCTTTAAGGACCTTCCACCTACCTCTAACTTTGTCATTTGTGCCAATGTGCACCATGACCGCTGGATCCTCACCAGCCCCTCCCAGTAATCTGTCAACCCGATCAGCGATGTGTCGGACTCGAGCGCCAGGTAGGCAGCACACCGTTCGACGATCCCTGTCTTTGTGACAGATTGCCCTATCTGTTCCCCTAATAATTGAGTCTCCCACTACCAGAACCTGTCTGGCCTGCCCTGCTCTCCTATTTCCCCCCTTACTGGAGAAGACACTCCTCCGGCTTTCAGAGGACATGCCTTGCTGCAGCGGTGCTACTCCTGCACTAACACTCCCCTCATCTGCCAACTTAGCAAACTTAACATGACATTGAAGAGGAGGTGATGGATGACCCAGTTGTTGACCCAGATTGGCATCCATTGGGGGAAGAGGATGCCGCTGGCAATAGCTCAGAAGAGGAGGAGGAGCATACGCAGCAGGCATCGACATCGCAACAGCTGTTATCTGGCAGGCCCGGAGCAGTCCAAAACGGGTTACATAAACCAAAAGAGTTGCAGGACAGCTTGGCCAGACAGTCAAAATAGCACAGCGTGCAAGGCCTCAAAATGTCTTCCATAGTAGGAAGAGTGCAGTGTGGCACTTTTTGAACAAAATCCTAATGATCAGGCAAAGGTTATCTGTAAGAAGTGCGCAGAGACCTTTAGCCGAGGGAAAAATCTGAGAAATTTGAATACCAGTTGCATGCTTAGACATTTAACCACCATGCACTTGCAAGCGTGGACAGACTACCAAACCTCACGCACCACATGTGCAACTGCTCCCAAAGAAGGTAGTCAGCAACGCTGCATTGTTTCCCCCACTGTAAGCCCACCGGTTAGCACACAACCAGCAGCAAATGTTGAGGTGTCGTCGCAAGGCCAAAGCAGTCAGGGAATCACAATGTTATATCAATGAAAGACTGAATCTAGGCCATCAGAAAGAACACCAACTCCATCACCATCATCAACTCTTTCTCAGTCCGCCATGTCCACCGCTAGTTCCACCATATGCAGCTCTCAAGTCCAGCTCACCTTACCAGAGACTATGAGTAGGACAAGAAAGTACTCATCCTCTCATCCGTGTACACTGGGTTTGAATGCCCACATTGCCAAACTAATCTCGTTAGAGATGATGCCCTACCGGTTGGTTGAAAGTGCAGCTTTCCGCGAACTCATGGCCTACGCAGTACCACGCTATGACCTACCCAGTCGCCACTTCTTTTCTCGCAAAGTCATCCCAGCCCTCCACCTTCATGTGAAAGATCAAGCAATCAGTGAGTGGAAAGGTGCACCTCACAACTGATGCATGGTCCATTAGGCATGGCCAGAGCCGTTACGTGTCCATCACTGCGCACTGGGTTAATGTGGTGGATGCAGGGTCCGCAGGGGACAGCGGTGGTGGGACAGTGCTGCCTAGCCCACGGTATAGGAAACAGTTGGCTGTAGGCGTTCGACCCTCCTCCTCCTCCTCCAGAAGCGAAAGCTCATCCACAGAGCGCAGTCGGATGAGCACTCCATCCGCAGCTGCCAGTGTTGCACACGAGGTGTCCCCCTATCGGTCAGCTACTGGAAAGAGTCAGCAGACTGTGTTGCAGATGATGTGATTGGGTGACAGACACACCGCGGAGGTACTGGCCGACTACTTTCAGTGACAAACTGAGTCATGGCTGGGCAGTCTACATCTTGAGGCAGGCAAGGTAGTTAGTGATAATGACCGGAAATTTGTGGCAGCCATAGCCCTTTCAAAACTCAGACACATACCTTGCTTGGCTCACACCTTGAACCTGGTGGTGCAGTGCTTCCTCAATAATTATCCAGAGTTAACAGGCCTGCTTCTTAAGGTTCGAAGACTGTGCTCGCACATCCGCCGGTCGCCGATACACTCAAGTCGTATGCGGAAGCTGCAGCGATTACTCCACCTTCTCAAGCACCGCCAAATTATCGACGTTGCAACAAGGTGGAACTCCACCCTGCACATGGTTGAGCGGCTGTGCGAACAGAGGCAGGCCATAATGCATTTGTGGGATCATACAAGGGCAGGCACTTTGAGGGCAGACATGGAGTTGACAGGTGTGCAGTGGTCGAAGCTGAAAGACCTCTGTAAAGTCCTTCAGTGTTTTGAGGAATGCACACGGCTGGTAAGCGCAGACAATGCCATCATAAGCATGAGCATTCCACTTATGCGTCTGCTCTTGCAAACGTTGACGCACATTAAGGAGCAGGTGTCTGCAGCTGAGGAGGAAGAGGAGGAGGGAAGCCTTGATGACAGTCAGCCATTGTCTGGTCAAGGAAGTCTCGTGGACGAGGTGGAGGAAGAAGAGGAGGAGGAGGATGATGATGGGGATGATTATTTAGGGGAGGAGTATGCTTCTCGTGGGGCTAGAGAAAATGTTTTCATGGCAAGATCTGGTACAAGGTTTGTGCGTGACTGGAGGGATGTGGATTTGCCAGAAAGTGCTCCTCCACCCAGCACTCGCAGTGCATCATTGACACCGGGAACATTGGCCCACATGTCAGATTATGCCTTGCAGATCCTAAAAAGGGACCCCCGCATTGCCAAAATGATGAACGATGATGACTACTGGTTGGCTAGCATCCTGGATCCACGCTATAAAGGCAAATTCCAAAACATAATGCCACAGGAGAACCTTGACCTAATATTGGCTAACAAACAAGCAACTCTGGTAAACCGGTTGGTTGAGGCATTCCCAGCACACAGCAGCGGTGGTGGTTCTCACACAAGCCGTAGGGGCCGGGGACAGCTTGGAAGAGGTGTTCGCGGTGCACACAGCAGAAGTGGCGTTGGAGACAGGGATTTCATGACCAAGTTGTGGACTGATTTTTCAAGTCCCCCTCACACGACTGGTAATATTGCAGCGATTGAAAGTGACAGGAGACAGCAGTTGTCAACTATGGTTACAAACTACTTCTCGTCCCATATCGATGTTCTCCCTCACAGGTCATTCCCATTTGACTATTGGGCCGCTAAACTGGACACTTGGCCAGAATTGGCACAATATGCCTTACAGGAGCTCGCTTGCCCAGCTGCAAGTGTGCTATCGGAAAGAGACTTTAGTGCAGCTGGATCAATTCCTGACAAAAAAAAGGACCCGTCTGTCGACCGAAAATGTGGATGATCTAACCTTCATTAAAATGAACCATGCATGGGTTTCCAAGGATTTTGTCCCACCTTACCCTGATGACACATAGGTTGCCAGAAAAATGGCTTGCTTTTGTCCTCCTCTTCCTCGGACTTGACCAATTTCGCCTTTAGCAGCAGCTGAATGTCATCAACATATGCCATTTTGTAAACCTCCCTAACTGGGCTGCCTCCCCCCCATGGCCGGGGTCACCACCTAGCGCACGCAACCGTGCGAGTGCCGTTGCCCTGGAAAGGTGGGTAGGCTGACTCTTGGGCGCGGGCACTGGCACAGGGTCCCTCATAGTGCAATCAAGTGTCTCTGACGGTGGGGGTGCACACCCGCCGTCAGACACACTGCTGTACTATGAGAGGCCCAGTGCCAGTACAGACGCCCATAGAATCATAGAATCATAGAATCGTAGAGTTGGAAGGGACCTCCTGGGCCATCTGGTCCAACCCCCTGCTCAAAGCAGGATTCGCTAAATCATCCCAGTTAGATGTCTGTCCAGCCTCTGTTTGAAGACTTCCATTGAAGGAGAACTCACCACTTCTCGTGGCAGCCTGTTCCACTCATTGATCACTCTAACTGTCAAAAAGTTTTTTCTAATATCTAATCTGTGTCTCCTCCCATTCAGCTTCATCCCATTGCTTCTAGTCTTTCCTTGTGCAAATGAGAATAAAGTTGATCCTTCTACAATGTGACAGCCCTTTAGATATTTGTAGACAGCTATTAAGTCTCCTCTCAGTCTTCTCTTTTGCAAACTAAACATTCCCAAATCCTGCAACCTTTCCTCATAAGACAGGGTTTGCAGACCGGTCACCATTCTGGTCGCTCTTTTCTGAACTTGCTCCAGTTTGTTGATGTCTTTTTTAAAATGTGGTGCCCAAAATTGGACACAATATTCCAGATGAGGTCTGACCAAAGAGGAGTAGAGGGAAATAATTACTTCACGTGATCTAGACTGTATGCTTCTGTTAATACATCCTAGAATTGCATTTGCCTTTTTTGCTGCTGCATCACACTGTTGACTCATATTCAGTCTGCGATCTATTAGTATACCCAAGTCTTTTTCACATGTGCTGTCACTTAGCCCTATTCCTCCCATTCTATATATGCTTTTTTCATTTTTATTGCCCAGATGTAGTACTTTGCATTTCTCCCTGTTCAAAACCATTCTGTTAGTTGCTGCCCACTTCTCCAGTTTATTTAAATCTTTTTGAGTCCTCTCTCTCTCTTCTCTAGTATTAGCTATCCCTCCTAGCTTTGTGTCATCAGCAAATTTAATCAGTTTACCCTCAATTCCTTCATCTAAATCGTTGATAAAGATGTTGAACAATACAGGGCCCAGGACAGAGCCCTGTGGTACCCCACTTGAGACATTCTTCCAACTGGATGTGCAGCCATTTACGACCACTCTTTGGGTCCGATCACTAAGCCAGTTATGAATCCACCTAACAGTTGCCTTGTCCATTCCATACTTAGTCATTTTTTCAATAAGGATTGTATGAGAGACTTTGTCAAATGCTTTGCTGAAGTCAAGATATACTATATCTACAGCATTTCCTTGATCCACCCAATCAGTAATACCATCATAGAAGGAAATTAAATTAGTCTGACATGACTTATTAGTTACAAACCCATGCTGACTTTGTTTAATCACTTCATTCTTATCCAGGTATTGACATACATGTTGTTTAATAATTTGTTCAAAGATCTTTCCTGGTATAGAAGTCAGACTCACCGGCCTATAGTTGCCTGGGTCCACCTTCTTCTCCTTTTTGAAGATAGGAACAACATTTGCTCTTCTCCAGTCTTCTGGCACTTCTCCTGTTCTCCAAGAATTTTCAAAGATTATGGAGAGGGGTTCAAAAATTTCTTCTGCTATCTCCTTCAGTACTCTGGGGTGTAATTCATCTGGACCTGGAGACTTGAATACATTTAGGTTAGCTAAGTGTTTCCTCACTATCTTTCTGTTTATAGATATCCTGGATTCTTCTATTCCCTTAATAGGACAGTGAATAACAGTTGATGTTACATTTCCTTTCTGAGAGAAAACAGATGCAAAATAGGAATTTAAAAGTTCAGCCTTCTCAACATCCTGTCTTACCATTTCATCATTTTCATCCTGTAAAAATCCTATAGCATCTTTGACTTTTCTTTTACTTTTGACATATCCCCAAAATCCTTTATTATTGCTTTTGACATCTCTTGCAAGCCTCAATTCATTTTCAGCTTTAGATAATCTGATTTGTGCCTTGCAGGTTCTGCAGACAGCATTATATTCTTCTTTAGATATGCCTCCTTCTTTCCATTTTATAAACATTTTTTGCTTCCTTTTTAGCATGTGCTTAAGTTCTGTGTTCATCCATCCTGGTTTCCTTAAATGCTTCCTATTCTTCCCTCTTTTCGGAATTGTTAACAACTGTGCTTTGAGAATTTCATTTTTCAAGATTTCCCATCCTTCCTGGACAATTTTGTCTTTAAGGATATCCAGCCATTGGATCCCTCCAATTCTCTTTCTGAATCCCTTAAAATCTGCCTTTCTGAAATCTAACCTTGACGTCTGAGTCTTCACAGGTCTTCCGCCTCTAGTTATCCAAAATTCTAAAATAGCATGGTCGCTACCTCCTAGGGTCCCAGCCACTTTTACCTCCTCAACCATTTCCTCCCTGTTTATAAGGATTAGATCCAAGGTAGCAGTTCCCCTTGTTTTCTCCTTTACCTTTTGGAAGATAAAGTTGTCAGCAAGAGAGGATAAGAATTTCCTTGACCTGTTAGTTTTGCCTGAGAGAGATTCCCAACAAATGTCTGGATAGTTGAAATCTCCCATGACAACTATGTCATATTTTTTGGAGAACTTGGCCATTTGATGCATAAAGAGTTCATCCATATCTTCAGCTTGCACAGGCGGCCTGTAGTAAATGCCTACAATGGTGTCCTTTCCATTGTTCTGTCCTTGTATTCTTACCCAAACAGTTTCCACAGAACTCCCAGTCTCTGAAGCTTCAATCTCTGTGCAGATATACGCATTTCTAACATACAATGCGACACCCCCTCCTCGTTTATCAAGTCTGTTTCTTGCAAATAAGTTGTATCCTTCTAGTCTTGTATTCCAATCATGTGTATTGTCCCACCAAGTTTCAGTGATTCCAATGACATCATATTTCTTTTCCTGTGTTAGTAGTTCCAATTCTCCTTGTTTGTTGCCCATGCTTTGTGCATTAGTATAGAAACATTTTAGTTTGTGATTGGTTTCTCTTTCTCCAATATTTTTTTTAATTAGATTCTTTCGTCTTTGTTCTTCCTTTCCACTTCTAATAGCAGAGTTCTCAGTAGCATTTGTCAGGTGTATGGCTTTTTCTGGTCTTTTGCTTCCCTTCCCATGTTGTTCTAGTTTAAAGCTCTCCTTACAAGTGTAGCAAGGCGACTTCCAAATACCTGCTTTCCAGTCTTCGTAAGGTGCACCCCATCTCTAGCAAGTAGTCCATCGTATAAGTAGTTCACTCCGTGATCCAGAAATCCAAATCGTTGCTGACGGCACCATGAGTGTGCCCCCCTTGCTTGGGCAGGGCCACAGCATTTGCAATGTTTACCTCTCCCTGCTCCTCCGCTGTGTAGTCTGGGCTGTCAAATCCTTCACTGGGACTGCCACTACAAATTTGTTAAACTGATAAATCATGGTTAAGACGTAGCTATTAGAGTTGAGCGACTTTTGTTTTTTTAGGGTCGCGTTTCGTTTCGTGAAACCCGACTTTTCCAAAAGTCGGGTCGAGCAAGATCGTCCGATTATATGGAAAAGTCGGGGTCGTCCCGAAACACGAAGCCCAATGTAAGTCAATGGGGAATAAAAGTCGGCAGTGAGAGGAGGACAGGAAACACACCTACAGTGCCCATTTGAATGCCAAAAGCATCAATTCTTCTTACTTAAGCTTGTCAACCTTAATTAACTTCATAATACAAGTTACACACTGAAAAATGGGGGTTATTTGACTAAAGTTGTGGGGGGGGAGGGCTGGCTGCAGGTTTTCATGTGCCCTGGGCGAAAGAGCGCCCCTTTAACACATACCACAACTCATCATGCTCCAATACGGCAGAGAAATAGTGGTATAGTACAATGAAAAATACCTCACTTTTTACATCTCATGACGAGGCCCATCTATTTCTCCATACAGAATCATTGGTCCCATATAATGTTTGAAACAGTATATGATGAGCTCCACATAATGCTACAGTATATGTTGGTCCCCATGGATGAAGCTCCACTGTGTTATGGGCCCAAATAATGCTCCAAACATAATGGGCCCCATTTCTAATGCTCTAGTGTATAATGGGCCCTGTAAATGCTGCTCCAGTGTCTGATGTCCACCTTTGGAATGTTCCAGTGTATGGTGGGCCCCACCTATCATTCTCCAGAGTATAGTGCTCCCCAAAATTGCTGTCCCAACATTGAAAACAATCAAATAAGTCTCCTCGCTAGGGAATCCCTGTACTTGTCTGGACAGGTGCTGTAGCTTGCTTAACAGCTCGCCAGCCGTTTTCACGCCCAGTATGGATTACACGTGATTGCACAAAGGTGAGAAAGGGTACCGTATCCCCAGATAACATGCATGGATAGCGTACACATTCAAAATATATGTCTCAGGAGGCAGGCTCAGACGGTGTTAGGCCCAGTATGGATTGCACGTGATTGCACAAAGGTTAGAAAGGGTACCGTATCCCCGGATAACATGTATGGATAGCGTACACATTCAAAATATATGTCTATACAGCATGAGGCAGGCTCAGACGGTGTTAGGCCCAGTATGGATTGCACGTGATTGCACAAAGGTTAGAAAGGGTACCGTATCCCTGGATAACATGTATGGATAGCGTACACATTCAAAATATATGTCTCAGGAGGCAGGCTCAGACGGTGTTAGGCCCAGTATGGATTGCACGTGATTGCACAAAGGTTAGAAAGGGTACCGTATCCCCGGATAACATGTATGGATAGCGTACACATTCAAAATATATGTCTATACAGCATGAGGCAGGCTCAGACGGTGTTAGGCCCAGTATGGATTGCACGTGATTGCACAAAGGTTAGAAAGGGTACCGTATCCCTGGATAACATGTATGGATAGCGTACACATTCAAAATATATGTCTCAGGAGGCAGGCTCAGACGGTGTTAGGCCCAGTATGGATTGCACGTGATTGCACAAAGGTTAGAAAGGGTACCGTATCCCCAGATAACATGTATGGATAGCGTACACATTCAAAATATATGTCTCAGGAGGCAGGCTCAGACGGTGTCAGGCACAGTATGGATTTGACGGCCCAGATTACACAGCGGAGGAGCAGGGAGAGGTAAAGATTGCAAATGCTGGGGCCCTGCCCAAGCAAGGGGGGCCCACTCGTGGGCGTCGGTACTGGCACTGGGCCCCTCATAGTACAGCGGTGTGTCTGACGGCGGGTGTGCACCACCACCGTCAGAGACACTTGATTGCACTATGAGGGACCCTGTGCCAGTGCCCGCGCCCAAGAGTCGGCCTACCCACCTGTTCAGGGCAACGACACTCGCACGGTGTCGTGCGGTAGGTGGTGACCCCGGCCATGGGGGGGGAGGCAGCACAGTTAGGGAGTTTTAGAAAGTGGCATATGTTGATGTTGGACATTCAGCTGATGCAAAAGGCGAAATAGGTGAAGTACCAGGAAGAGGTGGACCAAAGCAAGCCATTTTTCTGTCACCCTATGTGTCATCAGGGGAAGGTGGGACAAAATCCTTGGAAACCCATGCGTGGTTCATTTTAATGAAGGTTAGATCATCCACATTTTGGGTTGACAGACGGGTCCTTTTTTCTGTCAGGATTGATCCAGCTGCACTGAAGACTCTTTCCGATAGCACACTTGCAGCTGGGCAAGCGAGATCCTGTAAGGCATATTGGGCCAATTCAGGCCAGGTGTCCAGTTTAGTGGCCCAATAGTCAAAGGGGAATGACCTGTGTGGGAGAACATCGATATGGGAGGAAAAGTAGTTTGTTACCATAGTTGACAACTGCTGTCTCCTGTCACTTTCCATCGATGCAGTATTACCAGTTGTGTGAGCGGTATTTGAAAAATCAGTCCACAACATTGTCATGAAACCCCTGTCTCCAACGCCACTTCTGCTGTGTGCACCACGAACACCTCTGCCAAGCTGCCCCTGGCCCGTACGGCTCGTGTGAGAACCATCACCGCTGCTGTGTGCTGGGAATGCCTCAAGCAACCGATTTACCAGAGTTGCTTGTTTATTAGCCAATATTAGGTCAAGGTTCTCCTGTGGCATGATGTTTTGTAATTTGCCTTTATAGCGTGGATCCAGGATGCTGGCCAACCAGTAGTCGTCATCGTTCATCATTTTGGCAATGCGGGGGTCCCTTTTTAGGATCCGCAAGGCATAATCTGACATGTGGGCCAATGTTCCCGATGTCAATGATGCACTGCGAGTGCTGGGTGGAGGAGCACTTTCTGGCAAATCCACATCCCTCCAGTCACGCACAAACCCTGTACCAGACCTTGCCACGCCAACATTTTCACTTGCCCCACGAGATGCATCCTCCTCCCCTAAGTAATCATCCCCATCATCCTCCTCCTCCTCCTCTTCTTCCTCCACCTCGTCCAGGAGAGGTCCCTGAGCAGACAATGGCTGAATGTCATCAAGGATTCCCTCCTCCTCTTCCTCCTCATCAACATTGGCTGCAGACGCCTGCTCCTTAAGGTGCGTCAAAGTTTGCATGAGCAGACGCATAAGTGGGATGCTCATGCTTAGGATGGCGTCGTCTGCGCTTACCAGCCGTTTGCATTCCTCAAAACACTGAAGGACTTTACAAAGGTCTTTCAGCTTCGACCACTGCACGCCTGTCAACTCCATGTCTGCTCTCAAAGTGCCTGGCCGTGTATCCTCCCACAAATGCATTATGGCCTGCCTCTGCTCGCACAGCCGCTCCACCATGTGCAGGGTGGAGTTCCACCTTGTTGCAATGTCGATAATGAGGCGGTGGTTGGGAAGGTGGAGCAATCGCTGCAGCTTCTGCATACGAACGGAGTGTACAGGCGACCGGCGGATGTGCGCGCACAGTCTTCGCACCTTCTGGAGCAGGGCTGTTAACTCCGGATAATTTTTGAGGAAGCACTGCACCACCAGGTTCAAGGTGTGAGCCAAGCAAGGTATGTGGCTGAGTTTTGAAAGGGCTATGGCTGCCACAAAATTACGGCCGTTATCACTAACTACCTTGCCTGCCTCAAGATGTACACTGCCCAGCCATGACTCAGTTTGTCGCTTCAAGTACTCGGCCAGCACCTCGGCGGTGTGTCTGTCGCCCAAACACATCATCTGCAACGCAGCCTGCTGACGCTTTCCACTAGCTGCTCGATAGGGGGACACATCGTGTGCAACAGTGGCAGCTGCAGATGGAGTGCTCGTACGACTGCGCTCTGTGGACGAGCTTTCGCTTCTGGAGGAGGAGGAGGAGGAGGGTCGAACGCCTACAGCCAACTGTTTCCTATACCATGGGCTAGGCAGCACTGTCCCACCACCGCTGTCCCCTGTGGACCCTGCATCCACCACATTAACCCAGTGTGCAGTGATGGACACGTAACGGCCCTGGCCATGCCGACTGGACCATGCATCAGTTGTGAGGTGCACCTTTCCGCTCACTGACTGCTTGAGTGCATGGACAATGCGGTCTTTCACATGATGGTGGAGGGCTGGGATGGCTTTGCGAGAGAAGAAGTGGCGACTGGGTAGGTCATAGCGTGGTACTGCATAGGCCATGAGTTCGCGGAAAGCTGTGCTTTCCACCAACCGAAAGGGCATCATCTCAAACGAGATTAGTTTGGCAATGTGGGCGTTCAAACCCAGTGTACGCGGATGAGAGACTGAGTACTTTCTTGACCTACTCATAGTGTCTGGGAGGGTGAGCTGGACTTGAGAGCTGCATATGGTGGAAGTAGCTGTGGACAGGGCGGACTGAGAGAGGGTTGATGATGGTGATGGAGTTGGTGTTCTTTCTGATGGCCTAGAATCAGTCTTTCGTTGATATAACAGTGGGATTCCCTGACTGCTGTGGTCTTGCAACGACACCTCAACATTTGCTGCTGTGCTAACCGGTGGGCTTACAGTGGGGGAAACAATGTAGCGTTGCTGACTACCTTTGTTGTGATCAGTTGCACATGTGGCACTTGAGGTTTGGTGTTGTGTCCACGCTTGCAAGTGCATGCTGGTTAAATGTCTAAGCATGCAACTGGTATTCAAATTTTTCAGATTTTTCCCTCGGCTAAAGGTCTTTGCGCACTTCTTACAGATAACCTTGGCCTGATCATGAGGATTTTGTTCAAAAAAGTGCCACACTGCACTCTTCCTACTTTGGCAGACATTTTGCGGCCTAGCACGCTGTGATCTTTTGACCCTCTGGACAAGCTGTCCAGCAACTCTTTTGATGTTTGGAACCTGTCTTTGGAGTGCTCCGGGCCTGCCAGATAACAGCTGTTGCGATGTCGATGTCTGCTGTGGATGCTCCTCATCTGAGCTATTGGAAGCAGCACCCTCTTCCCCCAATGGATGCCAATCTGGGTCAACAACTGGGTCATCCATCACCTCCTCTTCTATGTCATGTGCACCATCCTCTGTGTCACCGTGTATGGTGGTATAGTGTGCGGGAAGGGGCACCTGAGTCTCATCAGGGTCAGAATCTGGCTCTGTACACTGCGAGGACAATGTAGTACTCTGAGTGAATGTACCAGCAGAATCATCCATCAGCGGCTGTGCATCAGTGCTCTCCATGTCAGATTCATCTTGGCCTGGGTAATTCACCATTTCACTTGATAATCCAGGCATGGTATGTGAAAACAGCTCCATAGAGTAATCAGTAGTATGGCCTGCGTCATCCTTCAATCTTGGTTGGGGTGAAGGACACAAGGAAAGGTGTGGTTCATGAACATGAGCCTCCAATGACGACTCAGTGCTTTTACTTTTTACAACTGAAGAAGAGGAGGCGATAGAGCTGGAGGCTGAGTCAGCAATGTAAGACAAAACTTTTTCCTGATGCTCTGGCTTTAAAAGCGGTTTGCCAACTCCTAGAAAACTAAGCGTTCAAGGCCTTATGTAGCCAGACGATGACGCAGGCTCAACACCTCCTGCATTCGGTCCTATTTTGCTCTTGCCACTACCATCAGATCCACCACCAACACCATCATTATCAGCTGCCAACCCCCGCCCAATTCCACGGCCTCTTCCACCAGCCTTCCTCATTTTTGGTAGAAATGTAGACAAAATCCAACAAACTATATAGTATGTAAAACAAGGTACAAGGTGTCTATAGGACAGGGGAGATTTTGAATTTCTGCACACACTTTTGGACACTGGACACTTTTGGATTGTGTGAGGCCCACTGATATCTGAGCGCTATGTGACAGGCTTGATGGCACAGCTGTGACCTAAGTGACTAGAGGATAAGTGAGATTTTGAATTTCTGCACACACTTTTGGACAATGGACACTTTTGGATTGTGTGAGGCCCACTGATATCTGAGCGCTATGTGACAGGCTTGATGGCACAGCTGTGACCTAAGTGACTAGAGGATAAGTGAGATTTTGAATTTCTGCACACACTTTTGGACACTGGACACTTTTGGATTGTGTGAGGCCCACTGATATCTGAGCGCTATGTGACAGGCTTGATGGCACAGCTGTGACCTAAGTGACTAGAGGATAAGTGAGATTTTGAATCTCTGCACACACTTTTGGACACTGGACACTTTTGGATTGTGTGAGGCCCACTGATATCTGAGCGCTATGTGACAGGCTTGATGGCACAGCTGTGACCTAAGTGACTAGAGGATAAGTGAGATTTTGAATCTCTGCACACACTTTTGGACACTGGACACTTTTGGATTGTGTGAGGCCCACTGATATCTGAGCGCTATGTGACAGGCTTGATGGCACAGCTGTGACCTAAGTGACTAGAGGATAAGTGAGATTTTGAATTTCTGCACACACTTTTGGACACTGGACACTTTTGGATTGTGTGAGGCCCACTGATATCTGAGCGCTATGTGACAGGCTTGATGGCACAGCTGTGACCTAAGTGACTAGAGGATAAGTGAGATTTTGAATCTCTGCACACACTTTTGGACACTGGACACTTTTGGATTGTGTGAGGCCCACTGATATCTGAGCGCTATGTGACAGGCTTGATGGCACAGCTGTGACCTAAGTGACTAGAGGATAAGTGAGATTTTGAATTTCTGTACACACTTGTGGACACTGGACACTTTTGGATTGTGTGAGGCCCACTGATATCTGAGCGCTTTGTGACAGGCTTGATGGCACAGCTGTGACCTAAGTGACTAGAGGATAAGTGAGATTTTGAATCTCTGCACACACTTTTGGACACTGGACACTTTTGGATTGTGTGAGGCCCACTGATATCTGAGCGCTATGTGACAGGCTTGATGGCACAGCTGTGACCTAAGTGACTAGAGGATAAGTGAGATTTTGAATCTCTGCACACACTTTTGGACACTGGACACTTTTGGATTGTGTGAGGCCCACTGATATCTGAGCGCTATGTGACAGGCTTGATGGCACAGCTGTGACCTAAGTGACTAGAGGATAAGTGAGATTTTGAATCTCTGCACACACTTTTGGACACTGGACACTTTTGGATTGTGTGAGGCCCACTGATATCTGAGCGCTATGTGACAGGCTTGATGGCACAGCTGTGACCTAAGTGACTAGAGGATAAGTGAGATTTTGAATCTCTGCACACACTTTTGGACACTGGACACTTTTGGATTGTGTGAGGCCCACTGATATCTGAGCGCTATGTGACAGGCTTGATGGCACAGCTGTGACCTAAGTGACTAGAGGATAAGTGAGATTTTGAATTTCTGCACACACTTTTGGACACTGGACACTTTTGGATTGTGTGAGGCCCACTGATATCTGAGCGCTATGTGACAGGCTTGATGGCACAGCTGTGACCTAAGTGACTAGAGGATAAGTGAGATTTTGAATTTCTGCACACACTTTTGGACACTGGACACTTTTGGATTGTGTGAGGCCCACTGATATCTGAGCGCTATGTGACAGGCTTGATGGCACAGCTGTGACCTAAGTGACTAGAGGATAAGTGAGATTTTGAATTTCTGCACACACTTTTGGACACTGGACACTTTTGGATTGTGTGAGGCCCACTGATATCTGAGCGCTATGTGACAGGCTTGATGGCACAGCTGTGACCTAAGTGACTAGAGGATAAGTGAGATTTTGAATTTCTGCACACACTTGTGGACAGTGGACACTTTTGGATTGTGTGAGGCCCACTGATATCTGAGCGCTATGTGACAGGCTCGATGGCACAGCTGTGACAAAAGTGACTAGAGGATAAGGGAGATTTTGAATTTCTGCACACACTTGTGGACAGTGGACACTTTTGGATTGTGTGAGGCCCACTGATATCTGAGCGCTATGTGACAGGCTCGATGGCACAGCTGTGACAAAAATGACTAGAGGATAAGGGAGATTTTGAATTTCTGCACACACTTGTGGACAGTGGACACTTTTGGATTGTGTGAGGCCCACTGATATCTGAGCGCTATGTGACAGGCTCGATGGCACAGCTGTGACAAAAGTGACTAGAGGATAAGGGAGATTTTGAATTTCTGCACACACTTGTGGACAGTGGACACTTTTGGATTGTGTGAGGCCCACTGATATCTGTGCGCTATGTGACAGGCTCGATGGCACAGCTGTGACAAAAGTGACTAGAGGATAAGGGAGATTGGATTGCTTTTAAAAAAGCAGTTTGCGGAGCAGTGGGTAAACAGCAATGCCAGCCTGTCAGGAAGCCTTAAAAGGCAGCCCAACAACCAACACCACTGATACACCACTATATAGCCTCCCCTTGCACTGCACACACAGTGACTGGTGTGTTGTGCAGGCCAAATTGCTAGCAGCAGAAGCAGTTTTTTTTTCTTCTCAGCAGGACAAAAAAAAAAAATTGGGATTGCTTTTAAAAAAGCAGTTTGCGGAGCAGTGGGTAAACAGCAATGCCAGCCTGTCAGGAAGCATTAAAAGGCAGCCCAACAACCAACACCACTGATACACCACTATATAGCCTCCCCTTGCACTGCACACACAGTGACTGGTGTGTTGTGCAGGCCAAATCGCTAGCAGCAGAAGCAGTTTTTTTGTCTTCTTCCCTGCCTAACGCTCTCCCTACAGAATCAGCAGCAACCTCTCCCTATACTAAGATCGGCAGAAGTAAGATGGCGGTCGGCGTGCACGCCCTTTTATACCCCCCTGTGACGCCCACCAAAGCAAGCCAATCACTTGCATGCCCTTCTGAAAGATGGTGGTGACCCGTGCCTATGTCATCACGTTGCCCACAGTGTCCGTGGATCCTGATTGGCTGAAAAAGAGCGCAAAACAAACTTTTGAAACGCGACTTTGGCGCGTAAGTCGCCGACCTCGTGGCCGACCCCATCCTAGGGTCGGGTTTCGTTTCATGAAACCCGACTTTGCCAAAAGTCGGCGACTTTTGAATTTTTTCGACCCGTTTCGTTCAACTCTAGTAGCTATGCCTTGTCCCGCTGGCCGGGCTCTAGCTTCAGATGATCAATGGCTTCCATTTCTTATGGACATCGACTCACAGTGACATGCAGTGGTGGTTTATCATCAGTTTTCACAGTTTTCCTACTCACAGACGTGTGACATTCCGGCGCACATTTTTAAATGTGCCCTCTCACGCCAATCCCATAGCATCGCCTACGGCCTGTGGCTTCTGTCTTTTGCACTCCAAAGTTACGTGACAGATCATGATAGGCAGTGAGCACCATGTTTACATCTCTCCCTGTGATAAAAATTTGATGGAGATGAGTAACGCTGATGGGATCAACGGTACTGCGATACAGCAACACTTTCTTCACAAAGAAATGTTTTCGCTGTCTCCACACACAAATTAATTGAGGGTCAGCATCGCCTCTGAGAATTGTGATGGAAGTTTTTCCCGTGATTCTTAATTCCTAGATTTCTGCAATCACTAGACTTTATGTCAGTAATTGTATGCATCTCATTTCCTATTGCGGAGAGGCTGGACTGTCTTACTGAGACAGAAATATATATGAATATTTAAAAATACCACCAATAGTGTATACTGGTGTACGCGTCAAATACATTTCCTTTTTTCTACTTTTTAGATTGTTGTCTAATCCATACTGAGAACATGGAGATTTTAAATGTTTAAACTATGCTATATATACCTGCTATCCTGTGATAATGTACCCTTTCTCAACTTTGTACTATCTGGTAAAATCCATACTGGGCCTGAGACAGTCTGAGCCTGCCTCCTGATCTATAGACATAGGTTTTTAATGTGTAAACTATGCTATACATACCTGTAATCCGGTGATACGTTACCCTTTCTCACCTTTGTCCAATCACGTCTAATCCATACTGGGCCTGAGACCGTTTGAGCCTGCCTCCTGATCTATAGACATAGGTTTTTAATGTGTAAACTATGCTATACATACCTGTAATCCAGTGATACGTTTACCTTTCTCACCTTTGTCCAATCACGTCTAATCCATACTGGGCCTGAGACCGTCTGAGCCTGCCTCCTGATCTATAGACAGGTTTTTAATGTTTAAACTATGCTATATATGCGTGCTATCCAGTGATAATGTACCCTTTCTCAACTTTGTACAATCTGGTCAAATCCATACTGGGCCTGAGACTGTCTGAGCCTGCCTCCTGATCTATAGACATAGATTTTTAATGTGTAAACTATGCTATACATACCTGTAATCCAGTGATACGTTTCCCTTTCTCACCTTTGTCCAATCACGTCTAATCCATACTGGGCCTGAGACCATCTGAGCCTGCCTCCTGAGCTATAGACATAGGTTTTTAATGTGTAAACTATGCTATACATACCTGTAATCCAGTGATACGTTTCCCTTTCTCACCTTTGTCCAATCACGTCTAATCCATACTGGGCCTGAGACCGTCTGAGCCTGCCTCCTGATCTATAGACAGGTTTTTAATGTTTAAACTATGCTATATATGCGTGCTATCCAGTGATAATGTACCCTTTCTCAACTTTGTACAATCTGGTCAAATCCATACTGGGCCTGAGACTGTCTGAGCCTGCCTCCTGATCTATAGACATAGATTTTTAATGCGTAAACTATGCTATATATACCTGCTATCCAGTGATAATGTACCCTTTCTCAACTTTGTACAATCTGGTCAAATCCATACTGGGCCTGAGACCATCTGAGCCTGCCTCCTGATCTATAGACATAGGTTTTTAATGTGTAAACTACAGTATGCTATACATACCTGTAATCCGGTGATACGTTACCCTTTCTCACCTTTGTCCAATCACGACTAATCCATACTGGGCCTGAGACCGTCTGAGCCTGCCTCCTGATCTATAGACATAGGTTTTTAATGTTTAAACTATGCTATATATACACCTGCTATCCAGTGATAATGTACCCTTTCTCAACTTTGTACTATCTGGTCTAATCCATACTGGGCCTGAGACCGTCTGAGCCTGCCTCCTGATCTATAGACATAGGTTTTTAATGTGTAAACTATGCTATACATACTTGTAATCTGGTGATACGTTACCCTTTATCAACTTTCTACAATATTGTCGAATCCATACTGGGCCTGAGAACGGCTGCCGAGCTGTTAAGCAAGCTACAGCACCTGTGGTTTGGACACGTAATTTTTTCATTTTTTCAGGAATGCCGGTTAGGCCTAATTCCATAATTGCGGTTGACCTGCACTTACTGGGAAATCATCGTTTGCGGGGAATAATTGGAATCCCAGATCCCCATCACTAACGATGTTCAGCGGGTTATCAGCACCTGTAAGCGACAAAAGCTGGTCCTTTCAGTGTAGCGCGCATTCAGCCCCAGACATGTAAGGGCATGATAGACCTGTTATTGCTCGATCTCACGTGCCAGAGCCTCGCGTATCCCTCTAGTAAGCTTGACGCGTACCGCGGGGGCATGCCGGAGTCTCGGCCGTTAACGGAATAAAGCTGAGAAATCACTAGCACAACTACAAACGGACATACCACACCACACACAGAATCGACAAAGCTTGCAATCCGTCCATCTTTTCTGTAGCGTGTATGGTTGTGGTTTCCCAGGTGGAATCCAATTAAGCTACAGGCGCCACTCCTGGTGGTGCCTTTTTGGACATTCCTTTAAGGTTCAGCTTTGCAATCATACAGCCCCCAGAAACCAAACACTTTGCCTTCATGGACGCTGTTTGGAGGCTCGTGGGAATAACGCTGCCCCATCGGCAGTTGGCATAATTTCTTGGTGGGAAATCCGACGGTATATGATCGTGTTCGATTTCAGAATTTTTTTTTTTTTTGGTTTGTATTTTACATTTTTATTTCAGCCTTTCTGGACTTCATAAGGGCATGACAAGCCTATATCTGTGTCTCCTCCACCTCCTCCTTTTACTCCTCCACCTCTTTTCTAAATGTAGTTGCCCTTTTCCATATGTTATTTTTGTCTTCTGAGCATTTTGTCTGCTTTGGGACACCTTTAAAGGTGTTTTGTAATTGTTTTTTATGTGTTTGTATGTGTTTGTGTTTGACTGCCATTGTTTTCAATGGGGTTCGATGGCGTTCTTCAAGCGTTCGATGAACATTCGGCGAACTTGCCTCCTGTGCGACGAACCAAAACACTAGCGGGGTGGCTCAACACTACTCCTGATATATAGACGTACATTGTTAATGTTTAAACTATGCTATATATACCTGGTATCTGGTGATACTGTACCCTTTCTGCCAGGAAGTTCTCCTCCAATCAACACTCTAAGTGTATCATTGACACCTGTAACATTGTCCCACATGTGTGATTATTTCTTGCGGATCTTCTTGTTATATTGTGGCGTGATCCATCCTGAGAGTGAGTGTCTATGGGTTACTCCTGCAATTTAGATGTACATTTAAAAATTACTCCAACACTGTATACAGCTCTACGCTTGTGATACATTAACCATTTACTGCTTGTTATATTCTGGTCTAATCCAAACTGACCAAGTGAGAGTTATTTTCTGACTGTGGAAATAAATACTGAGATTGACAACAATGACACCTACACTGTGTACAGCTGTACTCTTGAGATCCATTACCATTTATTGGCTTTTTAGATTGTGTTGTAATCCAATAGCCGATTTTGTGGCCGGGGCCCCTCAGGGTCCGATTTTGTGGTTGGGGTCCCTCAGGGTTTGATTTTGTGGCCGGGTCTTCTCAGGGTCCGATTTTGAGGGCGGGGCCCCCCAGGGTCCGATTTTGTGGGCGGGGCCCCTCATGGTCCCATTTGGTGGGCAGGGCCCCCAGGGTCCAATTTTGTGGGTGGGGCCCCTCTGGGTTCGATTTTGTGGCCGGGGTCTCTCAGGGTCCGATTTTGTGGCCGAGGCCCCTCAGGGTCCGATTTTGTGGTTGAGGCCCTACAGGGTCCGATTTTGTGGTTGGGGCCCCTCAGGGTCCGATTTTGTGGTTGGGGCCCCTCAGGGTCCGGTTTTGTGGTTGGGGCCCCTCAGGATCCGATTTTGTGGCCGGGGCCCCTCAGGGTCTGATTTCGTGGTTGGGGCCCCTCAGGGTCCGATTTTGTGGCCAGCGCCCCTCAGTGTACGATTTCGTGGCCGGGGCCCCTCAGGGTCCGATTTCGTGGCCGGGGCCCCTCAGGGTCCGATTTTGTGGCTGGGGCCCCTCATGGTCCGATTTTGTGGTTGGGGCCCCTCAGGGTCTGAT
Organism: Dendrobates tinctorius; assembly: GCF_039654945.1. Classification (NCBI taxonomy): domain Eukaryota; kingdom Metazoa; phylum Chordata; class Amphibia; order Anura; family Dendrobatidae; genus Dendrobates; species Dendrobates tinctorius. The sequence goes on along the minus strand of NW_027361701.1, from coordinate 6,789,461 downwards.
TTTGTGGCCGGGTCTACACAGGGTCCGATTTTGTGGGTGGGGCCCTTTAGGGTCTGATTTTGTGGGTGGAGCCCCCTGGGTCCATTTTGGTGGGCGTGGCCACTCTGGGTCTGATTTGGTGGGTGGGGCCCCTCGGGGTCTGATTTGGTGGGCGGGGCCCCTCAGGGTCTGATTTTGTGGTTGAGGCCCCTCAGGGTCTGATTTTGTGGCCGGGTCTACTCAGGGTCTGATTTTGAGGGCGGGGCCCCTCAGGGTCTGATTTTGTGGGCGGGGCCCACAGGGTCCAATTTTGTGGGTGGGGCCCCTCAAGGTATGATTTTGTGGCCGGGTCTACACAGGGTCCGATTTTGTGGCTGGGGCCCCTCAGGGTCCGATTTTGTGGTTGGGGCCCCTCAGGGTCTGATTTTGTGGCCGGGTCTACACAGGGTCCGATTTTGTGGGTGGGGCCCTTTAGGGTCTGATTTTGTGTGTGGAGCCCCCTGGGTCCGATTTTGTGGTTGGGGCCCCTCAGGGTCTGATTTTGTGGCCGGGTCCACTCAGGGTCCGATTTTGAGGGCGGGGCCCCTCAGGGTCCGATTTTGTGGGTGGGGCCCCTCAAGGTCCAATTTGGTGGGCGGGGCCCACAGGGTTCAATTTTGTGGGTGGGGCCCCTCTGGGTTCGATTTTGTGGCCGGGGTCTCTCAGGGTCCGATTTTGTGGCAGGGGCCCCTCAGGGTCCGACTTTGTGGTTGGGGCCCCTCAGGGTCCGATCTTGTGATTGGGGGCCCTCAGGGTCCGATTTTGTGGGTGGGGCCCCTCAGAGTCCGATTTGGTTGGCGGGGCCCCTAAGGGTCCGATTTGGTGGGCGGGGCCTCTCCTGGTCCGATTTTGAGAGCGGGGCCCCTCAGGGTCCAATTTTGTGGGCGGGGCCTCTGAGGGTTTGATTTGGTGGGTGGGGCCCCTCTGGGTTCGATTTTGTGGCCGGGGTCTCTCAGTGTCCGATTTTGTGGCCGGGGACCCTTAGGGTCCGATTTTGTGGTTGGAGGCCCTCAGTGTCCGATTTTGTGGGTGGGGCCCCTCAGAGTCCGATTTGGGTGGCGGGGCCCCTCAGGGTCTGATTTTAAGGGCGGGGCCCCTCAGGGTCCGATTTTAAGGGCGGGGCCCCTCAGGGTCCGATTTTGTGGTTGAGGCCCCTCAGGGTCCGATTTTGTGGCCGGGTCTACTCAGGGTCCGATTTTGAGGGCGGGGCCCCTCAGGGTCTGTTTTTGTGGGTGGGGCCCACAGGGTCCAATTTTGTGGGTGGGGCCCCTCAAGGTATGATTTTGTGGCCGGGTCTACACAGGGTCCGATTTTGTGGGTGGGGCCCCCTAGGGTCTGATTTTGTGTGTGGAGCCCCCTGGGTCCGATTTTGTGGTTGGGGCCCCTCAGGGTCTGATTTTGTGGCCGGGTCCACTCAGGGTCCGATTTTGTGGGCGGGGCCCCTCAAGGTCCAATTTGGTGGGCGGGGCCCACAGGGTCCAATTTTGTGGGTGGGGCCCCTCTGGGTTCGATTTTGTGGCCGGGGTCTCTCAGGGTCCGATTTTGTGGCAGGGGCCCCTCAGGGTCCGACTTTGTGGTTGGGGCCCCTCAGGGTCCGATTTTGTGATTGGGGGCCCTCAGGGTCCGATTTTGTGGGTGGGGCCCCTCAGAGTCCGATTTGGTTGGCGGGGCCCCTAAGGGTCCGATTTGGTGGGCGGGGCCTCTCCTGGTCCGATTTTGAGAGCGGGGCCCCTCAGGGTCCAATTTTGTGGGCGGGGCCCCTGAGGGTTCGATTTGGTGGGTAGGGCCCCTCTGGGTTCGATTTTGTGGCCAGGGTCTCTCAGGGTCCGATTTTGTGGCCGGGGCCCCTCAGGGTCTGATTTTGTGGTTGGGGCCCCTCAGGGTCTGATTTTGTGGCCGGGTCTACTCAGGGTCCGATTTTGTGATTGGGGGACCTCAGGGTCCGATTTTGTGGGTGTGGCACCTCAGAGTCCGATTTGGTTGGCGGGGCCCCTCAGGGTCTGATTTGGTGGGCGGGGCCTCTCAGGGTCCGATTTTGAGGGCGGGGCCCCTCAGGGTCCAATTTTGTGGGTGGGGCCCCTCTGGGTTTGATTTTGTGGCCAGGGTCTCTCAGGGTCCGATTTTGTGGCCGGGGCCCCTCAGGGTCCGATTTTGTGGTTGGGGCCCCTCAGGGTCCGATTTTGTGGTTGGGGCCCCTCAGGGTCCGGTTTTGTGGTTGGGGCCCCTCAGGGTCCGGTTTTGTGGTTGGGGCCCCTCAGGATCCGATTTTGTGCCGGGGCCCCTCAGGGTCTGATTTCGTGGTTGGGGCCCCTCAGGGTCCGATTTTGTGGCCAGTGCCCCTCAGTGTACGATTTTGTGGCCGGGGCCCCTCAGGGTCTGATTTCGTGGCCGGGGCCCCTCAGGGTCCGATTTTGTGGCTGGGCCCCTCAGGGTCCGATTTTGTGGCCGGGTCTACACAGGGTCCGATTTTGTGGGTGGGGCCCCTTAGGGTCTGATTTTGTGGGTGGAGCCCCCTGGGTCCATTTTGGTGGGCGTGGCCACTCTGGGTCTGATTTGGTGGGCGGGGCCCCTCGGGGTCTGATTTGGTGGGCGGGGCCCCTCAGGGTCCGATTTGGTGGTTGGGGCCCCTCAGGGTCCGATTTTATGGCCGGGTCGACTCAGGGTCCGATTTTGAGGGCGGGGCCCACAGAGTCCGATTTTGTGGGTGGGGCCCCTCAGGGTCTGATTTTGTGGCCGGGTCTACACAGGGTCCGATTTTGTGGGTGGGGCCCCTTAGGGTCTGATTTTGTGGGTGGAGCCCCCTGGGTCCGATTTTGTGGTTGGGGCCCCTCAGGGTCTAATTTTGTGGCCGGGTCTACTCAGGGTCCGATTTTGAGGGCGGGGCCCCTCAGGGTCCGATTTTGTGGGCGGGGCCCCTCAGGGTCCAATTTGGTGGGCGGGGCCCACAGGGTCCGATTTTGTGGGCGGGGACCCTCAGGGTCCGATTTGGTGGGCGGGGCCCCCAGGGTCCAATTTTATGGGTGGGGCCCCTCTGGGTTCGATTTTGTGGCCGAAGTCCCTCAGGGTCCGATTTTGTGGCAGGGGCCCCTCAGGGACCGATTTTGTGGTTGGGGCCCCTCAGGGACCGATTTTGTGGTTGGGGCCCCTCAGGGTCCGATTTTGTGGGTGGGGCCCCTCAGATTCCGATTTGGTTTGCGGGGCCCCTCAGGGTATGATTTGGTGGGCGGGACCTCTCAGGTTTCTATTTTGAAAGCGGGGCCCCTCAGGGTCCGATTTTGTGGGCGGGGCCCCTGAGGGTCCGATTTGGTGGGCAGGGCCCCTCAGGGTCCAATTTTGTGGGTGGGGCCCCTCTGGGTTCGATTTTGTGGCCGGCGTCTCTCAGGGTCCGATTTTGTGGCCGGGGCCCCTCAGGGTCCGATTTTGTAGTTGGGCCGCTTAGGGTCCAATTTTGTGGCCGGGGCCCCTCAGGGTCCGATTTTGTGATTGGGGCCCCTCAGGGTCCAATTTTGTTGTTGGGGCCCCTCAGGATCCGGTTTTGTGGCTGGGACCCCTCAGGATCAGATTTTGTGGCCAGCGCCCCTCAGTTTCCGATTTTGTGGCCGGGTCCCCTCAGGGTCCGATTTCGTGGCCGGGGCACCTGAGGGTCCGATTTTATGGATGGGGCCCCTCAGGGTCCGATTTCGTGGCCGGGGACCCTGAGGGTCCGATTTGGTGGGCGGGGCCCCTCAGGGTCCAATTTTGTGGGTGGGGCCCTCTGGGTTCGATTTTGTGGCCGGCGTCTCTCAGGGTCCGATTTTGTGGCCGGGGCCCCTCAGGGTCCGATTTTGTAGTTGGGCCGCTCAGGGTCCAATTTTGTGGCCGGGGCCCCTCAGGGTCCGATTTTGTGATTGGGGCCCCTCAGGGTCCAATTTTGTGGTTGGGGCCCCTCAGGATCCGGTTTTGTGGCTGGGACCCCTCAGGATCCGATTTTGTGGCCAGCGCCCCTCAGTGTCCGATTTCGTGGCCGGGGCCCCTCAGGGTCCGATTTCGTGGCCGGGGCACCTGAGGGTCCGATTTTGTGGCTGGGGCCCCTCAGGGTCCGATTTCGTGGCCGGGGACCCTGAGGGTCCGATTTGGTGGGCGGGGCCCCTCAGGGTCCAATTTTGTGGGTGGGGCCCCTCAGAGTCCGATTTGGGTGGCGGGGCCCCTCAGGGTCCAATTTTGTGTGTGGGGCCCCTCCGAGTCCGATTTGGGTGGCGGGGCCCCTCAGGGTCTGATTTTAAGGGCGGGGCCCCTCAGGGTCCGATTTTAAGGGCGGGGCCCCTCAGGGTCCGATTTTGTGGTTGAGGCCCCTCAGGGTTCGATTTTGTGGTTGGGGCCCCTCAGGGTCCGATTTTGTGGTTGGGGCCCCTCAGGGTCCGGTTTTGTGGTTGGGGCCCCTCAGGGTCCGGTTTTGTGGTTGGGGCCCCGCAGGGTCCGGTTTTGTGGTTGGGGCCCCTCAGGATCCGATTTTGTGGCCGGGGCCCCTCAGGGTCTGATTTCGTGGTTGGGGCCCATCAGGGTCCGATTTTTGTGGCCAGCGCCCCTCAGTGTACGATTTCGTGGCCGGGGCCCCTCAGCGTCCGATTTCGTGGCCGGGGCCCCTCAGGGTCCGATTTTGTGGCTGGGGCCCCTCAGGGTCCGATTTTGTGGTTGGGGCCCCTCAGGGTCTGATTTTGTGGCCGGGTCTACACAGGGTCCAATTTTGTGGGTGGGGCCCTTTAGGGTCTGATTTTGTGGGTGGAGCCCCTGGGTCCATTTTAGTGGGCGTGGCCACTCTGGGTCTGATTTGGTGGGCGGGGCCCCTCGTGGTCTGATTTGGTGGGCGGGGTCCCTCAGGGTCCGATTTTGTGGTTGAGGCCCCTCAGGGTCCGATTTTGTGGCCGGGTCTACTCAGGGTGCGATTTTGAGGGCGGGGCCCCTCAGGGTCTGTTTTTGTGGTTGGGGCCCACAGGGTCCAATTTTGTGGGTGGGGCCCCTCAAGGTATGATTTTGTGGCCGGGTCTACACAGGGTCTGATTTTATGGGTGGGGCCCCCTAGGGTCTGATTTTGTGTGTGGAGCCCCCTGGGTCCGATTTTGTGGTTGGGGCCCCTCAGGGTCTGATTTTGTGGCTGGGTCCACTCAGGGTCCGATTTTGAGGGCGGGGCCCCTCAGGGTCCGATTTTGTGGGCGGGGCCCCTCAAGGTCCAATTTGGTGGGCGGGGCCCACAGGGTCCAATTTTGTGGGTGGGACCCCTCTGGGTTCGATTTTGTGGCCGGGGTCTCTCAGGGTCCGATTTTGTGGCAGGGGCCCCTCAGGGTCCGACTTTGTGGTTGGGGCCCCTCAAGGTCCGATTTTGTGATTGGGGGCCCTCAGGGTCCGATTTTGTGGGTGGGGCCCCTCAGAGTCCGATTTGGTTGGCGGGGCCCCTAAGGGTCCGATTTGGTGGGCGGGGCCTCTCCTGGTCCGACTTTGAGAGCGGGGCCCCTCAGGGTCCAATTTTGTGGGCGGGGCCCCTGAGGGTTCGATTTGGTGGGTAGGGCCCCTCTGGGTTCGATTTTGTGGCCGGGGTCTCTCAGGGTCCGATTTTGTGGCCGGGGCCCCTCAGGGTCTGATTTTGTGGTTGGGGCCCCTCAGGGTCTGATTTTGTGGCCGGGTCTACTCAGGGTCCGATTTTGTGATTGGGGGACCTCAGGGTCCGATTTTGTGGGTGTGGCACCTCAGAGTCCGATTTGGTTGGCGGGGCCCCTCAGGGTCTGATTTGGTGGGCGGGGCCTCTCAGGGTCCGATTTTGAGGGCGGGGCCCCTCAGGGTCCAATTTTGTGGGTGGGGCCCCTCTGGGTTTGATTTTGTGGCCAGGGTCTCTCAGGGTCCGATTTTGTGGCCGGGGCCCCTCAGGGTCCGATTTTGTAGTTGGGCCGCTCAGGGTCCAATTTTGTGGCCGGGGCCCCTCAGGGTCCGATTTTGTGGCTGGGGCCCCTCAGGGTCCGATTTTGTGGTTGGGGCCCCTCAGGGTCTGATTTTGTGGCCGGGTCTACACAGGGTCCAATTTTGTGGGTGGGGCCCTTTAGGGTCTGATTTTGTGGGTGGAGCCCCTGGGTCCATTTTAGTGGACGTGGCCACTCTGGGTCTGATTTGGTGGGCGGGGCCCCTCGTGGTCTGATTTGGTGGGCGGGGTCCCTCAGGGTCTGATTTTGTGGTTGAGGCCCCTCAGGGTCCGATTTTGTGGCCGGGTCTACTCAGGGTGCGATTTTGAGGGCGGGGCCCCTCAGGGTCTGTTTTTGTGGTTGGGGCCCACAGGGTCCAATTTTGTGGGTGGGGCCCCTCAAGGTATGATTTTGTGGCCGGGTCTACACAGGGTCCGATTTTATGGGTGGGGCCCCCTAGGGTCTGATTTTGTGTGTGGAGCCCCCTGGGTCCGATTTTGTGGTTGGGGCCCCTCAGGGTCTGATTTTGTGGCCGGGTCCACTCAGGGTCCGATTTTGAGGGCGGGGCCCCTCAGGGTCCGATTTTGTGGGCGGGGCCCCTCAAGGTCCAATTTGGTAGGCGGGGCCCACAGGGTCCAATTTTGTGGGTGGGGCCCCTCTGGGTTCGATTTTGTGGCCGGGGTCTCTCAGGGTCCGATTTTGTGGCAGGGGCCCCTCAGGGTCCGACTTTGTGGTTGGGGCCCCTCAAGGTCCGATTTTGTGATTGGGGGCCCTCAGGGTCCGATTTTGTGGGTGGGGCCCCTCAGAGTCCGATTTGGTTGGCGGGGCCCCTAAGGGTTCGATTTGGTGGGCGGGGCCAATCCTGGTCCGATTTTGAGAGCGGGGCCCCTCAGGGTCCAATTTTGTGGGCGGGGCCCCTGAGGGTTCGATTTGGTGGGTAGGGCCCCTCTGGGTTCGATTTTGTGGCCGGGGTCTCTCAGGGTCCGATTTTATGGCCGGGGCCCCTCAGGGTCTGATTTTGTGGTTGGGGCCCCTCAGGGTCTGATTTTGTGGCCGGGTCTACTCAGGGTCCGATTTTGTGATTGGGGGACCTCAGGGTCCGATTTTGTGGGTGTGGCACCTCAGAGTCCGATTTGGTTGGCGGGGCCCCTCAGGGTCTGATTTGGTGGGCGGGGCCTCTCAGGGACCGATTTTGAGGGCGGGGCCCCTCAGGGTCCAATTTTGTGGGTGGGGCCCCTCTGGGTTTGATTTTGTGGCCAGGGTCTCTCAGGGTCCGATTTTGTGGCCGGGGCCCCTCAGGGTCCAATTTTGTGGGTGGGGCCCCTCTTTGTTCGATTTTGTGGCCGGGGTCTCTCAGGGTCTGATTTTGTGGCCGGGGCCCCTCAGGGTCTGATTTTGTGGTTGGGGCCCCTCAGGGTCTGATTTTGTGGCCGGGTCTACTCAGGGTCCGATTTTGAGGGCGGGGCACCTTAGGGTCCTATTTTGTGGTTGGGGGCCCTCAGGGTCCGATTTTGGGGGCGGGGCCTCTCAGGGTCCGATTTTGAGGGCGGGGCCCCTCAGGGTCCGATTTTGTGGTTGGGGCCCCTCAGGGTCTGATTTTGTGGCCGGGTCTACTCAGGGTCCGATTTTGAGAGCAGGGCACATTAGGGTCCTATTTTGTGGTTGGGGGCCCTCAGGGTCCGATTTTGTGGGTGGGGCCCCTCAGAGTCCGATTTGGTTGGCGGGGCCCCTCAGGGTCCGATTTGGTGGGCGGGGCCTCTCAGGGTCCAATTTTGAGAGCGGGGCCCCTCAGGGTCTAACTTTGTGGGTGGGGCCCCTGAGGGTCTGATTTGGTGGGTAGGGCCCCTCTGGGTTCGATTTTGTGGCCGAGGTCTCTCAGGGTCCGATTTTGTGGCCGGGGCCCCTCAGGGTCAGATTTTGTGGTTGGGGCCCCTCAGGGTCTGATTTTGTGGCCGGGTCTACTCAGGGTCCGATTTTGAGGGCGGGGTCCCTCAGGGTCCGATTTGGTGGGCGGGGCCCCCAGGGTCCAATTTTGTGGGTGGGGCCCCTCAGGGACCGATTTTGTGGGAGGGGCCCCTCAGGGTCCGATTTGGTGGGCGGGGCCTCTCAGGGTCCGATTTTGAGGGCGGGGCCCCTCAGGGTCCAATTTTGTGGGCGGGGCCCCTCTGGGTTCGACTTTGTGGCCGGGGTCTCTCAGGGTCCGATTTTGTGGCCGAGGCCCCTCAGGGAACGATTTTGTGGTTGGGGCCCCTCAGGGTCCGATTTTGTGGTTGGGGCCCCTCAGGGTTCGGTTTTGTGGTTGGGGCCCCTCAGGATCCGATTTTGTGGCCGGGTCCCCTCAGGGTCTGATTTTGTGGCCGGGTCTACACAGGGTCCGATTTTGTGGGTGGGGCCCTTTAGGGTCTGATTTTGTGGGTGGAGCCCCCTGGGTCCATTTTGGTGGGCGGGGCCACTCTGGGTCTAATTTGGTGGGTGAGGCCCCTCGGGGTCTGATTTGGTGGGCGGGGACCCTCAGGGTCCGATTTTGTGGTTGGGGCCCCTCAGGGTTTGATTGTGTGGCCGGGTCTACTCAGGGTCCGATTTTGAGGGCGGGGTCCCTCAGGGTCCGATTTGGTGGGCGGGGCCCCCAGGGTCCGATTTGGTGGGCGGGGCCCCTCAGGGTCCGGTTTTGTGGTTGGCGCCCCTCAGGATCCGATTTTGTGACCGGGTCCCCTCAGGGTCTGATTTCGTGGTTGGGGCCCCTCAGGGTCTGATTTTGTGGCCGGGTCTACACAGGGTCCGATTTTGTGGGTGGGGCCCCTTAGGGTCTGATTTTGTGGGTGGAGCCCCCTGGGTCCATTTTGGTGGGCGGGGCCACTCTGGGTCTAATTTGGTGGGCGAGGCCCCTCGGGGTCTGATTTGGTGGGCGGGGACCCTCAGGGTCCGATTTTGTGGTTGGGGCCCCTCAGGGTTTGATTGTGTGGCCGGGTCTACTCAGGGTCCGATTTTGAGGGCGGGGTCCCTCAGGGTCCGATTTGGTGGGCAGGGCCCCCAGGGTCCAATTTTGTGGGTGGGGCCCCACAGGGACCGATTTTTTGGGTGGGGCCCCTCAGGGTCCGATTTGGTGGGCGGGGCCTCTCAGTGTCCGATTTTGAGGGCGGGGACCCTGAGGGTCCGATTTGGTGGGCGGGGCCCCTCAGGGTCCAATTTTGTGGGCGGGGCCCCTCTGGGTTCGATTTTGTGGCCGGGGTCTCTCGGGGTCCGATTTTGTGGCCGAGGCCCCTCAGGGTCCGATTTTGTGGCCGGGTCCCCTCAGGGTCTGATTTCGGGGTTGGGGCCCCTCAGGGTCTGATTTTGTGGCCGAGTCTACACAGGGTCCGATTTTGTGGGTGGGGCCCCTTAGGGTCTGATTTTGTGGGTGGAGCCCCCTGGGTCCATTTTGGTGGGCAGGGCCACTCTGGGTCTGATTTGGTGGGCGAGGCCCCTCGTGGTCTGATTTGGTGGGCGGGGCCCCTCAGGGTCCGATTTTGTGGTTGGGGCCCTTCAGGGTTTGATTGTGTGGCCGGGTCTACTCAGGGTCCGATTTTGAGGGCGGGGCCCCTCAGGGTCCGATTTTGTGGGCTGGGCCCCTCAGGGTCCGATTTGGTGGGCGGGGCGCACAGGGTCCAATTTTGTGGGTGGGGCCCCTCTTTGTTCAATTTTGTGGCCGGGGTCTCTCAGGGTCCGATTTTGTGGCCGGGGCCCCTCAGGGTCTGATTTTGTGGTTGGGACCCTCAGGGTCTGATTTTGTGGCCGGGTCTACTCAGGGTCCGATTTTGAGGGCGGGGCACCTTAGGGTCCTATTTTGTGGTTGGGGGTCCTCTGGGTCCGATTTTGTGGGTGGGGCCCCTCAGAGTCCGATTTGGTTGGCGGGGCCCCTCAGGGTCCGATTTGGTGGGCGGGGCCTCTCAGGGTCCGATTTTGAGAGCGGGGCCCCTCAGGGTCCAATTTTGTGGGCGGGGCCCCTGAGGGTCCGATTTGGTGGGTGGGGCCCCTCTGAGTTCGATTTTGTGGAGGAGGTCTCTCAGGGTCCGATTTTGTGGCCGGGGCCCCTTAGGGTCCGATTTTGTGGTTGGAGGCCCTCAGGGTCCGATTTTGTGGGCGGGGCCTCTCAGGGTCCGATTTTGAGGGCGGGGCCCCTCAGGGTCTGATTTTGTGGGCGGGGCCCCTCAGGGTCCAATTTTGTGGGCGGGACCCCTCAGGGTCCAATTTTGTGGCCGGGGTCTCTCAGGGTCCGATTTTGTGGCCGGGGACCCTCAGGGTCCGATTTTGTGGTTGGGGCCCCTCTGGGTCCGATTTTGTGGTTGGGGCCCCTCAGGGTCCGATTTTGTGGATGTGGCCCCTCAGGGTCCAATTTTGTGGTTAGGGCCCCTCAGGGTCCGATTTTGTGGTTGGGGCCCCTCAGGGTCCGGGTTTTGTGGTTGGGGCCCTTCAGGGTCCGATTTTGTGGTTGGGGCCCCTCAGGGTCCGATTTTGTGGTTGGGGCCCCTCAGGGTCCAATTTTGTGGTTGGGGCCCCTCAGGGTCCGATTTTGTGGTTGGGGCCCCTCAGGGTCCGGGTTTTGTGGTTGGGGCCCCTCAGGGTCCGATTTTGTGGCCGGCGCCCCTCAGGGTCCGATTTCGTGGCCGGGGCCTCTCAGGGTCCGATGTTGTGGCCGGGGCCCCTCAGGGTCTGATTTTGTGGCCGGATCCCCTCAGGGTCCGATTTTGTGGGTGGGGCCCCTCAGGGTCTGATATTGTGGCCGGGGTCCCTCAGGGTCCGATTTTGTGGCCGGGGCCCATCAGGGTCCAATTTTGTGGGTGGGGTTCCTCAGGGTCCAATTTTTTGGCCGGTGCCCCTCAGGGTCCAATTTTGTGGGTGGGGCCCCTCAGGGTCCAATTTTGTCGGTGGGGCCCCTCAGGGTACGATTTTGTGGTTGGGGCCCCTCAGGGATCGATTTTGTGGTTGGGGCCCCTCAGGATCCAATTTTGTGACCGGGGTCCTCAGGGTCTGATTTTGTGGGTGGGGCCCCTCAGGGTCCGATATTGTGAGTGGGGCCCCTCAGGATCCGATTTTGTGAATGGGGCCCCTCAGGATCCGATTTTGTGGTTGGGGCCCCTCAGGGTTCAATTTTGTAGGCGGGGCCCCTCAGGGTCTGATTTTGTGGCCGGGGCCCCTCAGGGTCTGATTTTGTGGCCGGGGCCCGTGAGGGTCCGATTTTGTGGCCGGGGCCCCTCAGGGTCCGATTTTGTGGCTGGGGCCCCTCAGGGTCCGATTTTGTGGTTGGGGCCCCTCAGGGTTCGATTTTGTGAGTGGGGCCCATCAGGATCCGATGTTGTGGCCGGGGCCCCTCAGGGTCTGATTTTGTGGCCGGATCCCCTCAGGGTCCGATTTTGTGGGAGGGACCCCTCAGGGTCCGATTTTGTGGCCGGGGTCCCTCAGGGTCCGATTTTGTGGCCGGGGCCCCTCAGGGTCCAATTTTGTGGGTGGGGCCCCTCAGGGTCCAGTTTTGTGGGTGGGGCCCCTCAGGGTCCGATTTTGTGTTGGGGCCCCTCAGGGATCGATTTTGTGGTTGGGGCCCCTCAGGATCCAATTTTGTGACCGGGGTCCTCAGGGTCTGATTTTGTGGGTGGGGCCCCTCAGGGTCCGATATTGTGGGTGGGGCCCCTCAGGATCCGATTTTGTGGTTGGGGCCCCTCAGGGTCCAATTTTGTGGGTGGGGCCCCTCAGGGTCCAGTTTTGTGGGTGGGGCCCCTCAGGGTCCGATTTTGTGGTTGGGGCCCCTCAGGGATCGATTTTGTGGTAGGGGCCCCTCAGGATCCAATTTTGTGACCGGGGCCCTCAGGGTCTGATTTTGTGGGTGGGGCCCCTCAGGGTCCGATATTGTGGGTGGGGCCCCTCAGGATCCGATTTTGTGGGTGTGGCCCCTCAGGATCTGATTTTGTGGTTGGGGCCCCTCAGGGTTCAATTTTGTAGGCGGGGCCCCTCAGGGTCCGATTTTGTGGCCGGGGCCCCTCAGGGTCTGATTTTGTGGTTGGGGCCCCTCAGGGTCCGATTTTGTGGTTGGGGCCCCTCAGGGTCCGATTTTGTGGTTGGGGCCCCTCAGGGTCCGATGTTGTGGCCAGGGCCCCTCAGGGTCTGATTTTGTGGCCGGATCCCCTCAGGGTCCGATTTTGTGGGTGGGGCCCCTCAGGGTCCGATTTTGTGGCCGGGGTCCCTCAGGGTCTGATTTTGTGGCCGGGGCCCCTCAGGGTCCAATTTTGTGGGTGGGGCCCCTCAGGGTCCAATTTTTTGGCCGGGGCCCCTCAGGGTCCAATTTTGTGGGTGGGGCCCCTCAGGGTCCAATTTTGTCGGTGGGGCCCCTCAGGGTACGATTTTGTGGTTGGGGCCCCTCAGGGATCGATTTTGTGGTTGGGGCCCCTCAGGATCCAATTTTGTGACCGGGGCCCTCAGGGTCTGATTTTGTGGGTGGGGCCCCTCAGGGTCCGATATTGTGAGTGGGGCCCCTCAGGATCCGATTTTGTGAATGGGGCCCCTCAGGATCCGATTTTGTGGTTGGGGCCCCTCAGGGTTCAATTTTGTAGGCGGGGCCCCTCAGGGTCTGATTTTGTGGCCGGGGCCCGTGAGGGTCCAATTTTGTGGCCGGGGCCCCTCAGGGTCCGATTTTGTGGCTGGGGCCCCTCAGGGTCCGATTTTGTGGTTGGGGCCCCTCAGGGTTCGATTTTGTGAGTGGGGCCCATCAGGGTCCGATGTTGTGGCCGGGGCCCCTCAGGGTCTGATTTTGTGGCCGGATCCCCTCAGGGTCCAATTTTGTGGGAGGGGCCCCTCAGGGTCCGATTTTGTGGATGTGGCCCCTCAGGGTCCAATTTTGTGATTGGGGCCCCTCAGGGTCCGATTTTGTGGTTGGGGCACCTCAGGGTCCGGGTTTTGTGGTTGGGGCCCCTCAGGGTCCGATTTTGTGGCCGGCGCCCCTCAGGGTCCGATTTCGTGGCCGGGGCCTCTCAGGGTCCGATGTTGTGGCCGGGGCCCCTCAGGGTCTGATTTTGTGGCCGGATCCCCTCAGGGTCCGATTTTGTGGCCGGGGCCCATCAGGGTCCAATTTTGTGGGTGGGGCCCCTCAGGGTCCAATTTTTTGGCCGGTGCCCCTCAGGGTCCAATTTTGTGGGTGGGGCCCCTCAGGGTCCAATTTTGTCGGTGGGGCCTCTCAGGGTACGATTTTGTGGTTGGGGCCCCTCAGGGATCGATTTTGTGGTTGGGGCCCCTCAGGATCCAATTTTGTAACCGGGGTCCTCAGGGTCTGATTTTGTGGGTGGGGCCCCTCAGGGTCCGATATTGTGAGTGGGGCCCCTCAGGATCCGATTTTGTGAATGGGGCCCCTCAGGATCCGATTTTGTGGTTGGGGCCCCTCAGGGTTCAATTTTGTAGGCGGGGCCCCTCAGGGTCTGATTTTGTGGCCGGGGCCCGTGATGGTCCGATTTTGTGGCCGGGGCCCCTCAGGGTCCGATTTTGTGGCCGGGGCCCCTCAGGGTCCGATTTTGTGGTTGGGGCCCCTCAGGGTTCGATTTTGTGAGTGGGGCCCATCAGGGTCCGATTTTGTGGCCGGGCCCCTCAGGGTCCAATTTTGTGGGTGGGGCCCCTCAGGGTCCAGTTTTGTGGGTGGGGCCCCTCAGGGTCCGATTTTGTGGTTGGGGCCCCTCAGGGATCGATTTTGTGGTTGGGGCCCCTCAGGATCCAATTTTGTGACCGGGGTCCTCAGGGTCTGATTTTGTGTGAGTGGGGCCCCTCAGGGTCCGATATTGTGGGTGGGGCCCCTCAGGATCCGATTTTGTGGTTGGGGCCCCTCAGGGTCCAGTTTTGTGGGTGGGGCCCCTCAGGGTCCGATTTTGTGGTTGGGGCCCCTCAGGGATCGATTTTGTGGTAGGGGCCCCTCAGGGATCGATTTTGTGGTAGGGGCCCCTCAGGATCCAATTTTGTGACCGGGGCCCTCAGGGTCTGATTTTGTGGGTGGGGCCCCTCAGGGTCCGATATTGTGGGTGGGGCCCCTCAGGATCCGATTTTGTGGGTGTGGCCCCTCAGGATCTGATTTTGTGGTTGGGGCCCCTCAGGGTTCAATTTTGTAGGCGGGGCCCCTCAGGGTCCGATTTTGTGGCCGGGGCCCCTCAGGGTCCGATTTTGTGGTTGGGGCCCCTCAGGGTCCGATTTTGTGGTTGGGGCCCCTCAGGGTCCGATTTTGTGGTTGGGGCCTCTCAGGGTCCGATGTTGTGGCCAGGGCCCCTCAGGGTCTGATTTTGTGGCCGGATCCCCTCAGGGTCCGATTTTGTGGGTGGGGCCCCTCAGGGTCCGATTTTGTGGCCGGGGTCCCTCAGGGTCTGATTTTGTGGCCGGGGCCCCTCAGGGTCCAATTTTGTGGGTGGGGCCCCTCAGGGTCCAATTTTTTGGCCGGGGCCCCTCAGGGTCCAATTTTGTGGGTGGGGCCCCTCAGGAACCAATTTTGTCGGTGGGGCCCCTCAGGGTACGATTTTGTGGTTGGGGCCCCTCAGGGATCGGTTTTGTGGTTGGGGCCCCTCAGGATCCAATTTTGTGACCGGGGCCCTCAGGGTCTGATTTTGTGGGTGGGGCCCCTCAGGGTCCGATATTGTGAGTGGGGCCCCTCAGGATCCGATTTTGTGAATGGGGCCCCTCAGGATCCGATTTTGTGGTTGGGGCCCCTCAGAGTTCAATTTTGTAGGCGGGGCCCCTCAGGGTCTGATTTTGTGGCCGGGGCCCCTCAGGGTCTGATTTTGTGGCCGGGGCCCGTGAGGGTCCGATTTTGTGGCCGGGGCCCCTCAGGGTCCGATTTTGTGGCTGGGGCCCCTCAGGGTCCGATTTTGTGGTTGGGGCCCCTCAGGGTTCGATTTTGTGAGTGGGGCCCATCAGGGTCCGATGTTGTGGCCGGGGCCCCTCAGGGTCTGATTTTGTGGCCGGATCCCCTCAGGGTCCAATTTTGTGGGAGGGGCCCCTCAGGGTCCGATTTTGTGGCCGGGGTCCCACAGGGTCCGATTTTGTGGCCGGGGCCCCTCAGGGTCCAATTTTGTGGGTGGGGCCCCTCAGGGTCCAGTTTTGTGGGTGGGGCCCCTCAGGGTCCGATTTTGTGGTTGGGGCCCCTCAGGGATCGATTTTGTGGTTGGGGCCCCTCAGGATCCAATTTTGTGACCGGGGTCCTCAGGGTCTGATTTTGTGGGTGGGGCCCCTCAGGATCCGATTTTGTGGTTGGGGCCCCTCAGGGTTCAATTTTGTGGGTGGGGCCCCTCAGGGTCCAGTTTTGTGGGTGGGGCCCCTCAGGGTCCGATTTTGTGGTTGGGGCCCCTCAGGGATCGATTTTGTGGTAGGGGCCCCTCAGGATCCAATTTTGTGACCGGGGCCCTCAGGGTCTGATTTTGTGGGTGGGGCCCCTCAGGGTCCGATATTGTGGGTGGGGACCCTCAGGATCCGATTTTGTGGGTGGGGCCCCTCAGGATCCGATTTTGTGGTTGGGGCCCCTCAGGGTTCAATTTTGTAGGTGGGGCCCCTCAGGGTCCGATTTTGTGGCCGGGACCCCTCAGGGTCCGATTTTGTGGTTGGGGCCCCTCAGGGTCCGATTTTGTGGTTGGGGCCCCTCAGGGTCCGATTTTGTGGTTGGGGCCCCTCAGGGTCCGATGTTGTGGCCGGGGCCCCTCAGGGTCTGATTTTGTGGCCGGATCCCCTCAGGGTCCGATTTTGTGGGTGGGGCCCCTCAGGGTCCGATTTTGTGGCCGGGGTCCCTCAGGGTCTGATTTTGTGGCCGGGGCCCCTCAGGGTCCAATTTTGTGGGTGGGGCCCCTCAGGGTCCAATTTTTTGGCCGGGGCCCCTCAGGGTCCAATTTTGTGGGTGGGGCCCCTCAGGGTCCAATTTTGTGGGTGGGGCCCCTCAGTGTCCGATTTTGTGGTTGGGGCCCCTCAGGGATGGATTTTGTGGTTGGGGCCCCTCAGGGTCCGATATTGTGGGTGGGGACCCTCAGGATCCGATTTTGTGGGTGGGGCCCCTCAGGATCCGATTTTGTGGTTGGGGCCCCTCAGGGTTCAATTTTGTAGGTGGGGCCCCTCAGGGTCCGATTTTGTGGCCGGGACCCCTCAGGGTCCGATTTTGTGGTTGGGGCCCCTCAGGGTCCGATTTTGTGGTTGGGGCCCCTCAGGGTCCGATTTTGTGGTTGGGGCCCCTCAGGGTCCGATGTTGTGGCCGGGGCCCCTCAGGGTCTGATTTTGTGGCCGGATCCCCTCAGGGTCCGATTTTGTGGGTGGGGCCCCTCAGGGTCCGATTTTGTGGCCGGGGTCCCTCAGGGTCTGATTTTGTGGCCGGGGCCCCTCAGGGTCCAATTTTGTGGGTGGGGCCCCTCAGGGTCCAATTTTTTGGCCGGGGCCCCTCAGGGTCCAATTTTGTGGGTGGGGCCCCTCAGGGTCCAATTTTGTGGGTGGGGCCCCTCAGTGTCCGATTTTGTGGTTGGGGCCCCTCAGGGATGGATTTTGTGGTTGGGGCCCCTCAGGATCCAATTTTGTGACCGGGGCCCTCAGGGTCTGATTTTGTGGGTGGGGCACCTCAGGGTCCGATATTGTTGGTGGGGCCCCTCAGGATCCGATTTTGTAGGTGGGGCCCCTCAGGATCTGATTTTGTGGGTGGGGCCCCTCAGGGTTCAATTTTGTAGGCGGGGCCCCTCAGGGTCCGATTTTGTGGCTGGGGCCCCTCAGGGTCCGATTTTGTGGGTGGGGCCCCTCAGGGTCCGATTTGGTGGGCTGGGCCACTCTGGGTCCAATTTGGATGCCAGGGTGGCTCAGCCTCCTTTTTGTAGGCCAGGGTCTATCAGCCTCCGATTTGGAGCCTTGGGTCACTCAGCTCTCATTTTGGTGCGCCGGCTCTTTAAGAATCACTTTGGCGCGTCGGCCCTTTAAGAGCCAGGGTGGCTCACTGGGCTTCTAAATCCACTTTGGCGCACATTCTCAAGTGTCATGTGATGAAGCTAGATTTGCATTTGTGGTGTGGGTTTTGCTTTAAGAGCTGGTATTATGTGGCAGAAGCTCTGTCTTGGAGAGGTCATGTGACGTTCGTAGGCGTTGGCATAGTAACTGGGTCTGCCTGCGCATATCAATGAGCTCAACTGCCATTTCAATCGCCTCAGGGCATGTTTTGCCATTTCCCATTCAAATGCATTGAGACAGTGCATTCCAATGACGGGAAAAAAAAATTTCAAACGCAAATTGCGTAAAAACTACAAATCCGATCGACACGAAAAATACGAAGCACACCTCTCGTGGACGCTGGCTTCGAAACAACACCTCAACGGAGTCTGTGCGTGTAGCGGTTCGGGCCGCATTAATTGCGGAAATCAACTTAATAATAATAATAATAAGAAGAAGAAGAAGAAGAAGAATAAGTTAGCAGCGTTCGGATTACAATATAGTGGTTTTTTCAAACCACTATAACTAGATGTGTATTTCCTGAAGGAAGTACAGATAGTGGTTTGAAATGGTACCCGGCTGCCCCTTTAAGAGAGACTTGCCTGCTGTCCCTGCAAGACTTTCAACTCAGGATCCGTTTTAACTGTGAGTGCCCCTCAGGGGACACTTTGGCCTCAGGGTCTGATTTGGTGGGTGGGGCTCCTCAGGATCTGATTCCTTCGCCTGGGCTCCTCAGGGCTTGAATTGTTGGCTGAGATCCCTCAGGCTCCTATTTTGTGGGTGTGGCCCCTCAGGGTCCGATTTTGTGGGTGTGGCCCCTCAGGGTCCGATTTTGTGGGTGGGGCCCCTCAGGGTCCGATTTTGTGAGTGGGGCCCCTCAGGGTCCGATATTGTGAGTGGGGACCCTCAGGGTCCAATATTGTGAGTGGGGCCCCTCAGGGTCCGATTTTGTGGGTGGGGCCCCTCAGGGTCAGATTTTCTGGCCGGGGCCTCTCAGGGTCCGATTTGGTGGGCGGCGCCACTCTGGGTACAATTTTGTGGGCGGGGCCCCTCAGGGTTCGATTTGGTGGGCAGGGCCCCTCAGGGTCTGATTTGGTGAACGGGGCCCCTCAGGGTCCAATTTTGTGGGAGGGGCCCCTCAGGGTCCAATTTTTTGGCCGGGGCCCCTCAGGGTCCAATTTTGTGGGTGGGGCCCCTCAGGGTCCAATTTTGTCGGTGGGGCCCCTCAGGGTACGATTTTGTGGTTGGGGCCCCTCAGGGATCGATTTTGTGGTTGGGGCCCCTGAGGATCCAATTTTGTGACCGGGGCCCTCAGGGTCTGATTTTGTGGGTGGGGCCCCTCAGGGTCCGATATTGTGAGTGGGGCCCCTCAGGATCCGATTTTGTGAATGGGGCCCCTCAGGATCCGATTTTGTGGTTGGGGCCCCTCAGGGTTCAATTTTGTAGGCGGGGCCCCTCAGGGTCTGATTTTGTGGCCGGGGCCCCTCAGGGTCTGATTTTGTGGCCGGGGCCCGTGAGGGTCCGATTTTGTGGCCGGGGCCCCTCAGGGTCCGATTTTGTGGCTGGGGCCCCTCAGGGTCCGATTTTGTGGTTGGGGCCCCTCAGGGTTCGATTTTGTGAGTGGGGCCCATCAGGGTCCGATGTTGTGGCCGGGGCCCCTCAGGGTCTGATTTTGTGGCCGGATCCCCTCAGGGTCCAATTTTGTGGGAGGGGCCCCTCAGGGTCCGATTTTGTGGCCGGGGTCCCTCAGGGTCCGATTTTGTGGCCGGGGCCCCTCAGGGTCCAATTTTGTGGGTGGGGCCCCTCAGGGTCCAATTTTGTGGGTTGGGGCCCCTCAGGGTCCAGTTTTGTGGGTGGGGCCCCTCAGGGTCCGATTTTGTGGTTGGGGCCCCTCAGGGATCGATTTTGTGGTAGGGGCCCCTCAGGATCCAATTTTGTGACCGGGGCCCTCAGGGTCTGATTTTGTGGGTGGGGCCCCTCAGGGTCCGATATTGTGGGTGGGGCCCCTCAGGATCCGATTTTGTGTGTGGGGCCCCTCAGGATCCGATTTTGTGGTTGGGGCCCCTCAGGGTCCGATGTTGTGGCCAGGGCCCCTCAGGGTCTGATTTTGTGGCCGGATCCCCTCAGGGTCCGATTTTGTGGGTGGGGCCCCTCAGGGTCCGATTTTGTGGCCGGGGTCCCTCAGGGTCTGATTTTGTGGCCGGGGCCCCTCAGGGTCCAATTTTGTGGGTGGGGCCCCTCAGGGTCCAATTTTTTGGCCGGGGCCCCTCAGGGTCCAATTTTGTTGGTGGGGCCCCTCAGGGTCCAATTTTGTGGGTGGGGCCCCTCAGTGTCCGATTTTGTGGTTGGGGCCCCTCAGGGATGGATTTTGTGGTTGGGGCCCCTCAGGATCCAATTTTGTGACCGGGGCCCTCAGGGTCTGATTTTGTGGGTGGGGCACCTCAGGGTCCGATATTGTGGGTGGGGCCCCTCAGGATCCGATTTTGTAGGTGGGGCCCCTCAGGATCTGATTTTGTGGGTGGGGCCCCTCAGGGTTCAATTTTGTAGGCCGGGCCCCTCAGGGTCCGATTTTGTGGCTGGGGCCCCTCAGGGTCCGATTTTGTGGGTGGGGCCCCTCAGGGTCCGATTTGGTGGGCTGGGCCACTCTGGGTCCAATTTGGATGCCAGGGTGGCTCAGCCTCCTTTTTGTAGGCCAGGGTCTATCAGCCTCCGATTTGGAGCCTTGGGTCACTCAGCTCTCATTTTGGTGCGCCGGCTCTTTAAGAATCACTTTGGCGCGTCGGCCCTTTAAGAGCCAGGGTGGCTCACTGGGCTTCTAAATCCACTTTGGCGCACATTCTCAAGTGTCATGTGATGAAGCTAGATTTGCATTTGTGGTGTGGGTTTTGCTTTAAGAGCTGGTATTATGTGGCAGAAGCTCTGTCTTGGAGAGGTCATGTGACGTTCGTAGGCGTTGGCATAGTAACTGGGTCTGCCTGCGCATATCAATGAGCTCAACTGCCATTTCAATCGCCTCAGGGCATGTTTTGCCATTTCCCATTCAAATGCATTGAGACAGTGCATTCCAATGACGGGAAAAAAAATTTCAAACGCAAATTGCGTAAAAACTACAAATCCGATCGACACGAAAAATACGAAGCACACCTCTCGTGGACGCTGGCTTCGAAACAACACCTCAACGGAGTCTGTGCGTGTAGCGGTTCGGGCCGCATTAATTGCGGAAATCAACTTAATAATAATAATAATAATAATAATAATAAGAAGAAGAAGAATAAGTTAGCAGCGTTCGGATTACAATATAGTGGTTTTTTCAAACCACTATAACTAGATGTGTATTTCCTGAAGGAAGTACAGATAGTGGTTTGAAATGGTACCCGGCTGCCCCTTTAAGAGAGACTTGCCTGCTGTCCCTGCAAGACTTTCAACTCAGGATCCGTTTTAACTGTGAGTGCCCCTCAGGGGGACACTTTGGCCTCAGGGTCTGATTTGGTGGGTGGGGCTCCTCAGGATCTGATTCCTTCGCCTGGGCTCCTCAGGGCTTGAATTGTTGGCTGAGATCCCTCAGGCTCCTATTTTGTGGGTGTGGCCCCTCAGGGTCCGATTTTGTGGGTGTGGCCCCTCAGGGTCCGATTTTGTGGGTGGGGCCCCTCAGGGTCCGATTTTGTGAGTGGGGCCCCTCAGGGTCCGATATTGTGAGTGGGGACCCTCAGGGTCCAATATTGTGAGTGGGGCCCCTCAGGGTCCGATTTTGTGGGTGGGGCCCCTCAGGGTCAGATTTTCTGGCCGGGGCCTCTCAGGGTCCGATTTGGTGGGCGGCGCCACTCTGGGTACAATTTTGTGGGCGGGGCCCCTCAGGGTTCGATTTGGTGGGCGGGGCCCCTCAGGGTCTGATTTGGTGAACGGGGCCCCTCAGGGTCCGATTTGGTGGGTGAGGCCACTCTGGGTCCGATTTGGTGGGCGGGGCCCCTCAGGGTCTGATTTGGTGAGCGGGGCCCCTCAGGGTCCGATTTGGTGGGTGGGACCCCTCAGGGTCCGATTTGGTGGTTGGGGCCTCTCAGGGTCCGATTTGGTGAGTGGGGCCCCAAAGGGTCTGATTTGGTGAACGGGGCCCCTCAGGGTCTGATTTTGTGGCCGGATCCCCTCAGGGTCCAATTTTGTGGGAGGGGCCCCTCAGGGTCCGATTTTGTGGCCGGGGTCCCTCAGGGTCCGATTTTGTGGCCGGGGCCCCTCAGGGTCCAATTTTGTGGGTGGGGCCCCTCAGGGTCCGATTTTGTGGTTGGGGCCCCTCAGGGATCGATTTTGTGGTTGGGGCCCCTCAGGATCCAATTTTGTGACCGGGGTCCTCAGGGTCTGATTTTGTGGGTGGGGCCCCTCAGGGTCCGATATTGTGGGTGGGGCCCCTCAGGATCCGATTTTGTGGTTGGGGCCCCTCAGGGTCCAATTTTGTGGGTGGGGCCCCTCAGGGTCCAGTTTTGTGGGTGGGGCCCCTCAGGGTCCGATTTTGTGGTTGGGGCCCCTCAGGGATCGATTTTGTGGTAGGTGCCCCTCAGGATCCAATTTTGTGACCGGGGCCCTCAGGGTCTGATTTTGTGGGTGGGGCCCATCAGGGTCCGATATTGTGGGTGGGGCCCCTCAGGATCCGATTTTGTGGGTGGGGCCCCTCAGGATCTGATTTTGTGGTTGGGGCCCCTCAGGGTTCAATTTTGTAGGCGGGGCCCCTCAGGGTCCGATGTTGTGGCCAGGGCCCCTCAGGGTCTGATTTTGTGGCCGGATCCCCTCAGGGTCCGATTTTGTGGGTGGGGCCCCTCAGGGTCCGATTTTGTGGCCGGGGTCCCTCAGGGTCTGATTTTGTGGCCGGGGCCCCTCAGGGTCCAATTTTGTGGGTGGGGCCCCTCAGGGTCCAATTTTTTGGCCGGGGCCCCTCAGGGTCCAATTTTGTGGGTGGGGCCCCTCAGGGTCCAATTTTGTGGGTGGGGCCCCTCAGTGTCCGATTTTGTGGTTGGGGCCCCTCAGGGATGGATTTCATGGTTGGGGCCCCTCAGGGTCCGATTTTGTGGTTGGGGCCCCTCAGGGATCGATTTTGTGGTAGGGGCCCCTCAGGATCCAATTTTGTGACCGGGGCCCTCAGGGTCTGATTTTGTGGGTGGGGCCCCTCAGGGTCCGATATTGTGGGTGGGGCCCCTCAGGATCCGATTTTGTGGGTGGGGCCCCTCAGGATCTGATTTTGTGGTTGGGGCCCCTCAGGGTTCAATTTTGTAGTCGGGGCCCCTCAGGGTCCGATTTTGTGGCCAGGGCCCCTCAGGGTCCGATTTTGTGGTTGGGGTCCCTCAGGGTCCGATTTTGTGGCCGGGGCCCCTCAGGGTCCAATTTTGTGGGTGGGGCCCCTCAGGGTCCGATTTTGTGGTTGGGGCCCCTCAGGGATCGATTTTGTGGTTGGGGCCCCTCAGGATCCAATTTTGTGACCGGGGTCCTCAGGGTCTGATTTTGTGGGTGGGGCCCCTCAGGATCCGATTTTGTGGTTGGGGCCCCTCAGGGTCCAATTTTGTGGGTGGGGCCCCTCAGGGTCCAGTTTTGTGGGTGGGGCCCCTCAGGGTCCGATTTTGTGGTTGGGGCCCCTCAGGGATCGATTTTGTGGTAGGGGCCCCTCAGGATCCAATTTTGTGACCGGGGCCCTCAGGGTCTGATTTTGTGGGTGGGGCCCCTCAGGGTCCGATATTGTGGGTGGGGCCCCTCAGGATCCGATTTTGTGGGTGGGGCCCCTCAGGATCTGATTTTGTGGTTGGGGCCCCTCAGGGTTCAATTTTGTAGGCTGGGCCCCTCAGGGTCCGATTTTGTGGCCGGGGCCCCTCACTATCCGATTTTGTGGTTGGGGCCCCTCAGGGTCCGATTTTGTGGTTGGGGCCCCTCAGGGTCCGATTTTGTGGTTGGGGCCCCTCAGGGTCCAATGTTGTGGCCAGGGCCCCTCAGGGTCTGATTTTGTGGCCGGATCCCCTCAGGGTCCGATTTTGTGGGTGGGGCCCCTTAGGGTCCGATTTTGTGGCCTGGGTCCCTCAGGGTCTGATTTTGTGGCCGGGGCCCCTCAGGGTTCAATTTTGTGGGTGGGGCCCCTCAGGGTCCAATTTTTTGGCCGGGGCCCCTCAGGGTCCAATTTTGTGGGTGGGGCCCCTCAGGGTCCAATTTTGTGGGTGGGGCCCCTCAGTGTCCGATTTTGTGGTTGGGGCCCCTCAGGGATGGATTTTGTGGTTGGGGCCCCTCAGGATCCAATTTTGTGACCGGGGCCCTCAGGGTCTGATTTTGTGGGTGGGGCCCCTCAGGGTCCGATATTGTGGGTGGGGCCCCTCAGGATCCGATTTTGTAGGTGGGGCCCCTCAGGATCTGATTTTGTGGGTGGGGCCCCTCAGGATTCAATTTTGTAGGCGGGGCCCCTCAGGGTCCGATTTTGTGGCCGGGGCCCCTCAGGGTCCGATTTTGTGGGTGGGGCCCCTCAGGGTCCGATTTGGTGGGCTGGGCCACTCTGGGTCCAATTTGGATGCCAGGGTGGCTCAGCCTCCTTTTTGTAGGCCAGGGTCTATCAGCCTCCGATTTGGAGCCTTGGGTCACTCAGCTCTCGATTTGGCGCGCCGGCCCTTTAAGACTCATTTTGGTGCGCCGGCTCTTTAAGAATCACTTTGGCGCGTCGGCCCTTTAAGAGCCAGGGTGGCTCACTGGGCTTCTAAATCCACTTTGGCGCACATTCTCAAGTGTCATGTGATGAAGCTAGATTTGCATTTGTGGTGTGGGTTTTGCTTTAAGAGCTGGTATTATGTGGCAGAAGCTCTGTCTTGGAGAGGTCATGTGACGTTCGTAGGCGTTGGCATAGTAACTGGGTCTGCCTGCGCATATCAATGAGCTCAACTGCCATTTCAATCGCCTCAGGGCATGTTTTGCCATTTCCCATTCAAATGCATTGAGACAGTGCATTCCAATGACGGGAAAAAAAAATTTCAAACGCAAATTGCGTAAAAACTACAAATCCGATCGACACGAAAAATACTTAGCACACCTCTCGTGGACGCTGGCTTCGAAACGACACCTCAACGGAGTCTGTGCGTGTAGCGGTTCGGGCCGCATTAATTGCGGAAATCAACTTAATAATAATAATAATAATAACTAGATGTGTATTTCCTGAAGGAAGTACAGATAGTGGTTTGAAATGGTGCCCGGGCTGCCCCTTTAAGAGAGACTTGCCTGCTGCCCCTGCAAGACTTTCAACTCAGGATACGATTTAACTGTGGGTGCCTCTCAGGGGCCACTTTGGCCTCATGGTCTGATTTTGTGGGTGGGGCCCCTCAGGGCCTGATTTTGTGGGTGGTGCCCCTCAGGGTCTGATTTTTTTGGGTGGGGCCTCTCAGGGTCCGATTTTGTGGCCGGGGCCACTCAGGGTCCGATTTGGTGGCCGGGGCCCCTCAGGGTCCTATTTGGTGGCCGGGGCCCCTCAGGGTCCGATTTGGTGGGTGGGGCCCCTCAAGGTCCGATTTTGTGGCTGGGGCCCCTCAGGGTCCGATTTTGTGGCCGGGGCCAATCAGGATCCGATTTTTGTGGCCGGAACCCCTCAGGGTCCAATTTTGCAGGTGGGGCCCCTCAGGATCCGATTTTGTGGCCGGGGCCCGTCAGGGTCCGATTTTGTGGGTGGGACCTCTCAGGGTCCGATTTGGTGGGCGGGGCCCCTCAGAGTCCAATTTGGTGGGCAGGTCCCCTCATGGTCCGATTTTGTGGCCGGGGCCCCTCAGGGTCCGATTTTGTGGTTGGGTCCCTTCAGGGTCTGATTTTGTGGTTGGGGCCCCTGAGGGTCCGATTTTGTGGCCGCGGCCCCTCAGGGTCTGATTTTGTGGCCGCGGCCCCTCAGGGTCCGATTTTGTGGCAGGGGCCCCTCAGGGTCCGATTTTGTGGGTGGGGCCCCTCTGGGTCCAATTTGGTGGGCGGGACCACTCTGGGTCCAATTTGGTGGGCGGGGCCTCTCAGGGTCCGATTTTGTGGTTGGGTCCCCTCAGGGTCCGATTTTGTGGTTGGGGCCCCTCAGGGTCCGATTTTGTGGCCGGGGCCTATCAGGGTCCAATTTTGTGACTGGGGCCCATCAGGGTCCGATTTTGTGGCCGCGGCCCCTCAGGGTTTGATTTTGTGGCAGGGGCCCCTCTGGGTCTGATTTTGTGGGCGGAGCCTTTCTGGGTCCAATTTGGTGGGCGGGACCACTCTGGGTCCGATTTGGTGGGCGGGGCCTCTCAGGGTCCGATTTGGTGGGCGGGGCCCCTCAGGGTCCGATTTGGTGGGCGGGGCCACTCTGGGTAAGATTTGGAGGCTGGGGTCGCTCAGCCTCCAATTTGGAGGCCGGGGTCGTTGAGCTTCCGATTTGGAGGCCGAGGTCAAAAAGCCTCTGATTTGGAGGCCGGGGTCGATGAGACTCCGATTTGGAGGCCGGGGTGGCTCAGCCTCCGATTTGGAGGCCGGGGTGGCTCAGCCTCCGATTTGGAGGCCGGGGTGGCTCAGCCTCCGATTTGGAGGCCGGGGTGGATCAGCCTCCCATTTGGAGGCCGGGGTGGCTCATTGTCCGATTTGGAGGCCGGGGTGGCTCAGCCTCCTATTTGGAGGCCGGGGTGGCTCAGCCTCCTATTTGGAGGCCGGGGTGGCTCAGCCTCCTATTTGGAGGCTGGGGTGGCTCAGCCTCCTATTTGGAGGCCGGGGTGGCTCAGCCTCCGATTTGAAGGCCTGGGTCGATCAGCCTCCGATTTGGAGGCCGGGGTGGATCAGCCTCCGATTTGGAGGCCGGGGTGGATCAGCCTCCGATTTGGAGGCCGGGGTGGATCAGCCTCCGATTTGGAGGCCGGGGTGGATCAGCCTCCGATTTGGAGGCCGGGGTCGATCAGCCTCCGATTTGGAGGCCGGGGTGGATCAGCCTCCGATTTGGAGGCCGGGGTGGATCAGCCTCCGATTTGGAGGCCGGGGTGGATCAGCCTCCGATTTGGAGGCCGGGGTGGATCAGCCTCCGATTTGGAGGCCGGGGTCGATCAGCCTCCGATTTGGAGGCCGGGGTGGCTCAGCCTCCGATTTGGAGGCTGGGGTGGCTCAGCCTCTGATTTGGAGGCCTGGGTCGATCAGCCTCCGATTTGGAGGCCGGGGTGGATCAGGCTCCGATTTGGAGGCCGGGGTGGATCAGGCTCCGATTTGGAGGCCGGGGTGGATCAGCCTTCCATTTGGAGGCCGGGGTGGCTCATTGTCCGATTTGGAGGCCGGGGTGGCTCATCCTCCGATTTGGAGGCCGGGGTGGCTCAGTCTCCGATTTGGTGTGTCGGCCCTTTAAGACTCATTTGGGTGCGCTGGCCCTTTAACAATCACTTTGGCGCGTTGGCCCTTTAAGAGCTAGTTTGGCTGACTGGGATTCTTTTAAATCCACTTTGGTGCTCACATTCTCTCTCAGGGGCATTTGTCATGTGATGAAGCTAGATTTGCATTTGTGCTGTGGGTTTCGCTTTAAGAGCTGATATTATGTGGCAGAGGCTCTGTGCTGGGTTTCAAGTGAAGTTCGTAGGCGTTGGCATAGTAACTGGGTCTGCCTGCGCATATCAATGAGCTCAACTGTCATTTCAATCGCCTCAGGGCACGTTTTGCCATTTCCTATTGAAAAGCATTGGAGACAGTGCATTCCAATGACGGGGAAAAAAATTTTCAAACGCAAATTGCGCAAAAACTACAAATCTGATCGACACGAAAAATACTTAGCACACCTCTCATGGACGCTGGCTTCGAAACGACACCTCAACGGAGTCTGTGCGTGTAGCGGTTCGGGCCGCATTAATTGCGGAAATCAACTTAATAATAATAATAATAAGAAGAAGAATAAGTTAGCAGCGTTCGGATTACAATATAGTGTTTTTTTCAAACCACTATAACTAGATGTGTGTTTCCTGAAGGAAGTACAGATAGTGGTTTGAAATGCTGCCCAGGCTGCCCCTTTTAAGAGAGACTTGCCTGCTGCACCTGCAAGACTTTCAACTCAGGATCCGTTTTAACTGTGGGTGCCTCTCAGGGGCCACTTTGGCCTCAGGGTCCGATTTTGTGGGTGGGGCCCCTCAGGGTCGGATTTTGTGAGTGGGGCCACTCAGGGTCCGATGTTGTGGCCGGATCCCCTCAGGGTCTGATTTTGTGGGTGGGGCCCCTCAGGGTCCAATTTTGTGGCTGGGGCCCCTCAGGGTCCAATTTTGTGGGTGGGGCCCCTTAGGGTCCGATTTTGTGGGTGGGGCCCCTCAGGGTACAATTTGGTGGGCGGGGCCACTCTGGGTCTGATTTGGTGGGCGGGGCCAATCTGGGTCCGATTTGGTGGGCGGGGTCACTCTGGGTCCGATTTGGTGAGCTGGGCCCCTCAGGGTCTGATTTGGTGGGCGGGATCTATCAGAGTCCGATTTGGTGGGCGGGGCCCCTCAGGGTCCAATTTGGTTGGCGGGGACCCTCGGGGTCCGATTTGGTGGGTGGGATCCCTCGGGGTCCGATTTGGTGGGCGGGGCCCCTCGGGGTCCGATTTGGTGAGCGGGGCCACTCTAGGTCTGATTTGGTGGGCGGGCCACTCTGGGTCCGATTTGGTGGGCGGGGCCCCTCAGAGTTCAATTTGGTCAGCGGGGACCCTCAGGGTCCGATTTTGTGGGTGGGGCCCCTCAGGGTCCGATTTTGTGGTTGGGGCCTTTCAGAATCTGATTTAGTGGGCGGGGCCCCTCAGGGTCCGATTTGGTGGACGGAGCCCCTCAGGGTCCGATTTGGTGGGCGGGGCCCCTCAGGGTTCAATTTTGTAGGTGGGGTCCCTCAGGGTCCGATTTTGTGGCCGGGGCCCCTCAGGGTCCGATTTTGTGGCCGGGGCCCGTCAGGATCCGATTTTGTGGCCGGGGCCCGTCAGGGTCCGATTTTGTGGTTGGGGCCCCTCAGGGTCGGATTTTGTGAGTGGGGCCACTCAGGGTCCGATGTTGTGGCCGGATCCCCTCAGGGTCTGATTTTGTGGGTGGGGCCCCTCAGGGTCCAATTTTGTGGCCGGGGCCCCTTAGGGTCCGATTTTGTGACTGAGGCCCCTCTCTGTTCGATTTTGTGGGTGTGACCCCTCAGGGTCCGATTTTGTGGGTGGGCCCCTCAGGGTCTGATTTTGTGGCCGGGGCCTCTCAGGGTCTGATTTTGTGGTTGGGGCCCCTCAGGGTCCGATTTGGTGGGCGGGGCCCCTCAGGGTCCGATTTTGTGGTTGGGGCCCCTCAGGGTCCGATTTTGTGACCGGGGCCCCTTAGGGTCCAATTTTGTGACTGAGGCCCCTCTGTGTTCGATTTTGTTGGTGTGACCCCTCAGGGTCCGATTTTGTGTTTGGGCCCCTCAGGGCCTGATTTTGTGGCCGGGGCCTCTCAGGGTCTGATTTTGTGGCCAGATCCCCTCAGGGTCTGATTTTGTGGGTGGGCCCCTCAGGGTCCGATTTTGTGGTTGGGGCCCTTCAGAATCCGATTTGGTCAGTGGGGCCCTTCAGGGTCCGATTTTGTCAGTGGGGCCCCTCATGGTCCGATTTGGTCAGCGGGGCCCCTCAGGGTCTGATTTGGTGGGCGGGGCCCCTCAGGGTCCGATTTTGTGGTTGGGGCCCCTCAGGGTCCGATTTTGTGTCCGGGGACCCTTAGGGTCCGATTTTGTGATTGGGGCCTTTCAGAATCCGATTTGGTGGGCGGGGCCCCTCAGGGTACAATTTTGTGTCCGGGGCCCCTCAGGGTCCGATTTTGTGTCTGAGGCCCCTCAGGGTCCGATTTTGTGTCCGGGGCCCCTTAGGGTCCGATTTTGTGGTTGGGGCCTTTCAGAATCCGATTTGGTGGGCGGGGCCCCTCGGGGTCCGATTCGGTGAGCGGGGTCCTCAGGGTCCGATTTGGTGGGCGAGACCCCTCAGGGTCCGATTTGGTGGGCGGGGCCCCTCAGGGTCCGATTTTGTGGTTGGGGCCCCTCAGGGTCCGATTTGCTGGGCGGGGCCCCTCAGGGTCCGATTTGCTGGGCGGGGACCCTCAGGGTCCGATTTGGTGGGCGGGGCCCGTCAGGGTCAGATTTGGTGGGCGGGGCCCCTCAGGGTCAGATTTGGTGGGTGGGGCCCATCAGGGTCCGATTTGGTGGGCGGGGCCCCTCAGGGTCTGATTTGGTGGGCGGGGCCCCTCAGGGTCTGATTTGCTGGGTGGGGCCCCTCAGGGTCCTATTTGGTGGGCGGGGCCCCTCAGGGTCGGATTTGGTGGGTGGGGCCCCTCAGGGTCCGATTTGGTGGTTGGGCCCTTTCAGAATCCGATTTGGTGGTTGGGCCCTTTCAGAATCCAATTTGACGGGCGGGGCCCCTCAGTGTCCGATTTGGTGATCGGGTCCCCTCAAAGTTCAATTTGGTGAGCAGGACCCCTCAGGGTCCGATTTGGTGGGCGGGATCTCTCAGAGTCCGATTTGGTGGGCGGGGCCCGTCAGGGTCCGATTTGGTGGGCGGGGCCCCTCATGGTCCAATTTGGTGGGCGGGGGCTCACTTTGGCGCACATTCTCTATCAGGGGCATGCGTCATGTGATGAAGCTAGATTTGCATTTGTGCTGTGGGTTTCGCTTTAATAACTGATATTATGTGGCAGAAGCTCTGTCCTGGGGGCGTCATGTGACGTTCGTAGGCGTTGGCATAGTAACTGGGTGTGCCTGCACATATCAATGAGCTTTAATGCCATTTCAATCGCCTCAGGGCACGTTTTAAGTTTCCCATTCAAATGCATTGAGACAGTGCATTCCAATGACGGGAAAAAAAATTTTCAAACGCAAATTGCGCAAAAACTACAAATCCGATCGACACAAAAAATACTTAGCACACCTCTCGTGGACGCTGGCTTCAAAACGACCCCTCAACGGAGTCTGTGCGTGTAGCGGTTCGGGCTGCATTAATTGCGGAAATCAACTGAATAACTTGTGATTGGCGCATTATAATTGTAATACTAGATGTGTATTTCCTGATGGAAGTACAGATAGTGGTTTGAAATGGTGCCCAGGCTGCCCCTTTAAGAGAGACTTGCCTGATGCCCCTGCAAGACTTTCAACTCAGGATCCGTTTTAACTGTGGGTGCCTCTCAGGGGCCACTTTGGCCCCAGGGTCCGATTTTGTTGGTGGGGCCCCTCAAGGCCCGATTTTGTGGGTGGGGCCCCACAGGGTCCGATTTTGTGGCCGGGGCCCCTCAGGGTCCGATTTGGTGGCTGGGGCCCCTCAGGGTCCGATTTGGTGGGTGGGGCCCCTCAGGGTCCGATTTTGTGGCCGGGGCCTCTCAGGGTCCGATTTGGTGGGTGGGGCCCCTCAGGGTCTTATTTTGCGGCTGGGGCCCCTCAGGGTCTGGTTTTGTGGGTGGGGCCCCTCAGGGTCTGGTTTTGTGGGTGGGGCCCCTCAGGGTCCGATTTTTGACCGGGGCACCTCAGGGTCTGATTTTGTGGTTGGGGCCCCTGAGGGTCCTATTTTGTGACTGGGGCCCCTCTAGGTTCGATTTTGTGGCCGGGGTCTCTCAGGGTCCGATTTTGTGGTTGGGGCCCCTCAGGGTCTGATTTTGTGGCCTGGCCCACTCAGGGTCCGATTTTGTGGGTGGGGCCCCTTAGGGTCTGATTTTGTGGGTGAAGCCCCTGGGACCATTTTGGTGGGCGGGGCAACTCTGGGTTCGATTTAGTGGGCGGTGCCCCTGATGGTCCGATTTGGTGGGCGGGGCCCCTCATGGTCCGATTTGGTGGGCAGGGCCCCTTGGTCCGATTTGGTGGGCGGGGCCCCTCTGGGTCCGATTTGGTGGGCG
This sequence comes from Dendrobates tinctorius, assembly GCF_039654945.1. Lineage (NCBI taxonomy): Eukaryota > Metazoa > Chordata > Amphibia > Anura > Dendrobatidae > Dendrobates > Dendrobates tinctorius. The sequence continues at coordinate 6,758,752 of NW_027361701.1, read as the reverse complement.
GTGCCCTTCAGAGTCCGATTTGGTGGGCGGGGCCCCTCTGGGTCCGATTTGGTGGGCGGGGCCCTTCAGGGTCCGATTTGGTGGGCGGGGTCAATCTGGGTCCGATTTGGTGGGCAGGGCTTCTCAGGGTCCGATTTGGTGGGCGGGGCCCCTCAGGGTCCGATTTGATGGGTGGGGCCCCTCTGGGTCCGATTTGGTGGGCGGGCCACTCTGGGTCTGATTTGGTGGGCGGGGCTCCTCAGGGTCCGATTTTGTGGTTGGGGCCCCTCAGGGTCCGATTTTGTGACCGGGGCCCCTTAGGGTCCGATTTTGTGACTGAGGCCCCTCTGTGTTCGATTTTGTGGCCGGGGTCTCTCAGGGTCCAATTTTGAGGGTGTGGCCCCTCAGGGTCCGATTTTGTGGGTGTGACCCCTCAGGGTCCGATTTTGTGGGTGGGCCCCTCAGGGTCTGATTTTGTGGCCGGGGCCTCTCAGGGTCTGATTTTGTGGCCAGATCCCCTCAGGGTCCGATTTTGTGGGTGGGCCCCTCAGGGTCCGATTTTGTGGTTGGGGCCCTTCAGAATCCGATTTGGTCAGTGGGGCCCTTCAGGGTCCGATTTTGTCAGTGGGGCCCCTCAGGGTCCGATTTGGTAAGCGGGGCCCCTCAGGGTCCGATTTGGTGGGCGGGGCCCCTCAGGGTCCGATTTTGTGGTTGGGGCCCCTCAGGGTCCGATTTTGTGTCCGGGGACCCTTAGGGTCCGATTTTGTGATTGGGGCCTTTCAGAATCCGATTTGGTGGGCGGGGCCCCTCAGGGTACGATTTTGTGTCCGGGGCCCCTCAGGGTCCGGTTTTGTGTCCGAGGCCCCTCAGGGTCCGATTTTGTGTCCGGGGCCCCTTAGGGTCCGATTTTGTGGTTGGGGCCTTTCAGAATCCGATTTGGTGGGCGGGGCCCCTCGGGGTCCGATTCGGTGAGCGGGGTCCTCAGGGTCCGATTTGGTGGGCGGGACCCCTCAGGGTCCGATTTGGTGGGCGGGGCCCCTAAGGGTCCGATTTTGTGGGCGGGGCCCCTCAGGGTCCGATTTGCTGGGCGGGGCCCCTCAGGGTCCGATTTGCTGGGCGGGGCCCCTCAGGGTCTGATTTGGTGGGCGGGGCCCGTCAGGGTCAGATTTGGTGGGCGGGGCCCCTCAGGGTCAGATTTGGTGGGCGGGGCCCATCAGGGTCCGATTTGGTGGGCGGGGCCCCTCAGGGTCTGATTTGGTGGGCGGGGCCCCTCAGGGTCTGATTTGCTGGGTGGGGCCCCTCAGGGTCCTATTTGGTGGGCGGGGCCCCTCAGGGTCGGATTTGGTGGGTGGGGCCCCTCAGGGTCCGATTTGGTGGTTGGGCCCTTTCAGAATCCGATTTGGTGGTTGGGCCCTTTCAGAATCCGATTTGATGGGCGGGGCCCCTCAGTGTCCAATTTGGTGATCGGGTCCCCTCAAAGTTCAATTTGGTGAGCAGGACCCCTCAGGGTCCGATTTGGTGGGCAGGATCTCTCAGAGTCCGATTTGGTGGGCGGGGCCCGTCAGGGTCCGATTTGGTGGGCGGGGCCCCTCAGGGTCCAATTTGGTGGGCGGGGCCCCTCAGGGTCCAATTTGGTGGGCGGGGGCGCACTTTGGCGCACATTCTCTATCAGGGGCATGCGTCATGTGATGAAGCTAGATTTGCATTTGTGCTGTGGGTTTCGCTTTAATAGCTGATATTATGTGGCAGAAGCTCTGTCCTGGGGGCGTCATGTGACGTTCGTAGGCGTTGGCATAGTAACTGGGTGTGCCTGCACATATCAATGAGCTTTACTGCCATTTCAATCGCCTCAGGGCACGTTTTAAGTTTCCCATTCAAATGCATTGAGACAGTGCATTCCAATGATGGGAAAAAAAAATTTCAAACGCAAATTGCGCAAAAACTCCAAATCCGATTGACACAAAAAATACTTAGCACACCTCTCGTGGACGCTGGCTTCAAAACGACACCTCAACGGAGTCTGTGCGTGTAGCGGTTCGGGCTGCATTAATTGCGGAAATCAACTGAATAACTTGTGATTGGCGCATTATAATTGTAATACTAGATGTGTATTTCCTGAAGGAAGTACAGATAGTGGTTTGAAATGGTGCCCGGGCTGCCCCTTTAAGAGAGACTTGCCTGCTGCCCCTGCAAGACTTTCAAGTCAGGATACGATTTAACTGTGGGTGCCTCTCAGGGGCCGCTTTGGCCTCAGGGTCTGATTTTGTGGGTGGGGCCCCTCAGGGTCCGATTTTGTGGGTGGGGCCCCTCAGGGTCCGATTTTGTGGGTGGGGCCACTCAGGGTCCGATTTTGTGGACGGGGCCACTCAGGGTCCGATTTGGTGGCCGGGGCCCCTCAGGGTCCGATTTGGTGGGTGGGGCCCCTCAGGGTCCTATTTGGTGGGCGGGGCCTCTCAGGGTCCGATTTGGTGGGCGGTGCCCCACAGGGTCCGATTTGGTGGGTGGAGCCCCTCAGGGTCCTATTTGGTGGGCAGGGCCTCTCTGGGTCTGATTTGGTGGGTGGGGCCACTCTGGGTAAGATTTGGAGGCTGGGGTCGCTCAGCCTCCAATTTGGAGGCCGGGGTCGTTGAGCTTCCGATTTGGAGGCCGAGGTCAAAGAGCCTCAGATTTGGAGGCAGGGGTCGATGAGCTTCTGATTTGGAGGCCGGGGTCGCTCAGCCTCCGATTTGGAGGCCGGGGTGGCTCAGCCTCCGATTTGGAGGCTGGGGTGGCTCAGCCTCCGATTTGGAGGCCGGGGTCGATCAGCCTCCGATATGGATGCCGGGGTCGATCAGCCTCCGATTTGGAGGCCGGGGTGGCTCAGCCTCCGATTTGGAGGCCGGGGTCGATCAGCCTCCGATTTGGAGGCCGGGGTCGATCAGCCTCCGATATGGAGGCCGGGGTCGATCAGCCTCCGATTTGGAGGCCGGGGTGGCTCAGCCTCCGATTTGGAGGCCGGGGTGGCTCAGCCTCCGATTTGGAGGCCGGGGTGGCTCAGCCTCCGATTTGGAGGCCGGGGTGGCTCAGACTCCGATTTGGAGGCCGGTGTGGCTCAGCCTCCGATTTGGAGGCCGGGGTCGATCAGCCTCCGATTTGGAGGCCGGGGTGGATCAGCCTCCGATTTGGAGGCCGGGGTCGATCAGCCTCCGATTTGGAGGCTGGGGTCGATCAGCCTCCGATTTGGAGGCCGGGGTGGCTCAGCCTCCGATTTGGAGGCCGGGGTGGCTCAGCCTCCGATTTGGAGGCCGGGTTGGCTCAGCCTCCGATTTGGAGGCCGGGGTGGCTCAGCCTCCGATTTGGAGGCCGGGGTGGCTCAGTCTCCGATTTGGTGTGTCGGCCCTTTAAGACTCATTTGGGTGCGCTGGCCCTTTAACAATCACTTTGGCGCGTTGGCCCTTTAAGAGCTAGTTTGGCTCACTGGGCTTCTTCTAAATCAAATTTGGCGGACATTCTCTCTCAGGGGCATGTGTCATGTGATGAAGCTAGATTTGCATTTGTGCTGTGAGTTTCGCTTTAAGAGCTGATATTATGTGGCAGAGGCTCTGTGCTGGGGTTCAAGTGAAGTTCGTAGGCGTTGGCATAGTAACTGGGTCTGCCTGCGCATATCAATGAGCTCAACTGTCATTTCAATCGCCTCAGGGCACGTTTTGCCATTTCCTATTGAAAAGCATTGGAGACAGTGCATTCCAATGACGGGAAAAAAAATTTTCAAACGCAAATTGCGCAAAAACTACAAATCCGATCGACACAAAAAATACTTAGCACACCTCTCATGGACGCTGGCTTCGAAACGACACCTCAACGGAGTCTGTGCGTGTAGCGGTTCGGGCCGCATTAATTGTGGAAATCAACTTAATAATAATAATAAGAAGAAGAAGAATAAGTTAGCAGCGTTCAGATTACAATATAGTGGTTTTTTCAAACCACTATAACTAGATGTGTATTTCCTGAAGGAAGTACAGATAGTGGTTTGAAATGCTGCCCGGGCTGCCCCTTTTAGAGAGACTTGCCTGCTGCACCTGCAAGACTTTCAACTCAGGATCCGTTTTAACTGTGTGTGCCTCTCAGGGGCCACTTTGGCCTCAGGGTCCGATTTTGTGGGTGGGGCCCCTCAGGGTCCGATTTTGTGGCCGGGGCACCTCAGGGTCCAATTTGGTGGGTGGGGCCCCTCAGGGTCCGATTTGGTGGCCGGGTCCCCTCAGGGGCTGATTTGGTGGGTGGGGCCCCTCAGGGTATGATTTTGTGGCCGGGGCCCCTCAGGGTCTGATTTGGTGGTTGGGGCCCCTCAGGGTCCAATCTTGTGGCCGGGGCGCCTCAGGGTCCGATTTTGTGGCCGGGGCCCCTCAGGGTCCGATTTTGTGGCCGGGGCCCCTCAGGGTCCAATTTGGTGGGTGGGGCCCCTCAGGGTCCGATTTTGTGGCCGGGGCCCCTCAGGGTCCGATTTGGTGGGTGGGGCCCTTCACGGTCCGATTTGGTGAGCGGGGCCCCTCAGGGTCCGATTTGGTGAGCGGAGCCCCTCAGGGTCCGATTTGGTGGGCGGGGCCCCTCAGGGTCCAATTTGGTTGGCGGGGACCCTCGGGTCCGATTTGGTGGGCGGGATCCCTCGGGGTCCGATTTGGTGGGTGGGGCCCCTCGGGGTCCGATTTGGTGGGTGGGGCCCCTCGGGGTCCGATTTGGTGAGCGGGGCCACTCTAGGTCTGATTTGGCGGGTGGGGCCACTCTGGGTCCGATTTGGTGGGCGGGGCCCCTCAGAGTTCAATTTGGTCAGCGGGGCCCCTCAGGGTCCGATTTTGTGGGTGGGGCCCCTCAGGGTCCGATTTTGTGGTTGGGGCCTTTCAGAATCCGATTTAGTGGACGGGGCCCCTCAGGGTCCGATTTGGTGGCCGGGGCACCTCAGGGTCCGATTTGGTGGGTGGGGCCCCTCAGGGTCCGATTTGGCGGCCGGGTCCCCTCAGGGGCTGATTTGGTGGGTGGGGCCCCTCAGGGTCCGATTTTGTGGCCGGGGCCCCTCAGGGTCCGATTTGGTGGGTGGGGCCCTTCACGGTCCGATTTGGTGAGCGGGGCCCCTCAGGGTCCGATTTGGTGAGCGGAGCCCCTCAGGGTCCGATTTGGTGGGCGGGGCCCCTCAGGGTCCAATTTGGTTGGCGGGGACCCTCGGGTCCGATTTGGTGGGCGGGATCCCTCGGGGTCCGATTTGGTGGGCGGGGCCCCTCGGGGTCCGATTTGGTGGGTGGGGCCCCTCGGGGTCCGATTTGGTGAGCGGGGCCACTCTAGGTCTGATTTGGCGGGTGGGGCCACTCTGGGTCCGATTTGGTGGGCGGGGCCCCTCAGAGTTCAATTTGGTCAGCGGGGCCCCTCAGGGTCCGATTTTGTGGGTGGGGCCCCTCAGGGTCCGATTTTGTGGTTGGGGCCTTTCAGAATCCGATTTAGTGGACGGGGCCCCTCAGGGTCCGATTTGGTGGCCGGGGCACCTCAGGGTCCGATTTGGTGGGTGGGGCCCCTCAGTGTCCGATTTGGCGGCCGGGTCCCCTCAGGGGCTGATTTGGTGGGTGGGGCCCCTCAGGGTCTGATTTTGTGGCCGGGGTCCCCTCAGGGTCTGATTTGGTGGTTGGGGCCCCTCAGGGTCCAATCTTGTGGACGGGGCCCCTCAGGGTCCGATTTTGTGGGTGGGGCCCCTCAGGGTCCGATTTTGTGGCCGGGGCCCCTCAGGGTCCGATTTGGTGGGTGGGGCCCCTCAGGGTCCGATTTTGTGGCCGGGGCCCCTCAGGGTCCGATTTGGTGGGTGGGGCCCCTCAGGGTCCGATTTGGTGAGCGGGGCCCCTCAGGGTCTGATTTGGTGGGCGGGATCTATCAGAGTCCGATTTGGTGGGCGGGGCCCCTCAGGGTCCAATTTGGTTGGCGGGGACCATCGGGGTCCGATTTGGTGGGCGGGATCCCTCGGGGTCCGATTTGGTGGGCGGGGCCCCTCGGGTCCGATTTGGCGGGCGGGGCAACTCTGGGTCCGATTTGGTGGGCGGGGCCCCTCAGAGTTCAATTTGGTCAGCGGGGCCCCTTAGGGTCCGATTTTGTGGGTGGTGCCCCTCATGGTCCGATTTTGTGGTTGGGGCCTTTCAGAATCCGATTTAGTGGGCGGGGCCCCTCAGGGTCCAATTTGGTGGGCGGGGCCCCTCATGGTCCAATTTGGTGGGCGGGGCCCCTCAGGGTCCGATTTGGTGGGCGGGGCCCCTCAGGGTCCGATTTTGTGACCGGTGCCTCTCATGATCCGATTTTGTGGCCGGAGCCTCTCAGGGTCCGATTTTGTGGTTGGGGCCCCTCAGGATCTGATTTTGTGGCCGGGGTCCCTCAGGGTCCGATTTTGTGACCGGGGCCCCTCAGGGTCCAATTTTGTGGGTGGGGCCCCTCAGGGTCCGATTTTGTGGTTGGGGCCCCTCAGGATCCGATTTTGTGGATGGGGCACCTCAGGATCCGATTTTGTGTTTGGGGCCCCTCAGGGTCCGATTTTGTGAGTGGGGCCCCTCAGGGTAAGATGTTGTGGCCGGGGCCCCTCAGGGTCTGATTTGGTGGGCGGGGCTCCTCAGGGTCCGATTTGGTGGGCGTGGCCTCTCTCGGTCCGATTTAGTGAGCGGGGCCCTTCATGGTCCGATTTGGTGGGCGGGGTTACTCTGGGTCCGATTTGGTGGACGGAGCTCCTCAGGGTCCGATTTGGTGGGCAGGGCCCCTCTGGGTCCGATTTGGTGGGCGGGGCCCTTCAGGGTCCGATTTGGTGGGTGGGGCCCCTCAGGGTCCGATTTGGTGGCTGGGGCACCTCAGGGTCCGATTTGGTGGGTGGGGCCCCTCAGGGTCCGATTTGGCGGCCGGGTCCCCTCAGGGGCTGATTTGGTGGGTGGGGCCCCTCAGGGTCCGATTTTGTGACCGGGGCCCCTGAGGGTCTGATTTGGTGGTTGGGGCCCCTCAGGGTCCAATCTTGTGGCCAGAGCCCCTCAGGGTCCGATTTTGTGGCCGGGGCCCCTCAGGGTCCGATTTTGTGGCCGGGGCCCCTCAGGGTCCGATTTGGTGGGTGGGGCCCTTCACAGTCCGATTTGGTGAGCGGGGACCCTCAGGGTCCGATTTGGTGAGCGGAGCCCCTCAGGGTCTGATTTGGTGGGTGGGATCTATCAGAGTCCGATTTTGTGGGCGGGGCCCCTCAGGGTCCAATTTGGTGGGCGGGGACCCTTGGGGTCCGATTTGGTGGGCGGGATCCCTCGGGGTCCGATTTGGTGGGTGGGGCCCCTCGGGGTCCGATTTGGTGGGTGGAGCCCCTCGGGGTCCGATTTGGTGAGCGGGGCCACTCTAGGTCTAATTTGGCGGGCGGGGCCACTCTGGGTCTGATTTGGTGGGCAGGGCCCCTCAGAGTTCAATTTGGTCAGCGGGCCCCTCAGGGTCCGATTTTGTGGGTGGGGCCCCTCAGGGTCCGATTTTGTGGTTGGGGCCTTTCAGAATGCGATTTAGTGGACGGGGCCCCTCAGGGTCCGATTTGGTGGCCGGGGCACCTCAGGGTCCGATTTGGTGGGTGGGGCCCCTCAGGGTCCGATTTGGCGGCCGGGTCCCCTCAGGGGCTGATTTGGTGGGTGGGGCCCCTCAGGGTCCGATTTTGTGGCCGGGGCCCCTCAGGGTCCGATTTGGTGAGTGGGGCCCCTCAGGGTCCGATTTTGTGGCCGGGGCCCCTCAGGGTCCGATTTGGTGGGTGGGGCCCCTCAGGGTCCGATTTGGTGAGCGGGGCCCCTCAGGGTCCGATTTGGTGAGCGGGGCCCCTCAGGGTCTGATTTGGTGGGCGGGATCTATCAGAGTCCGATTTGGTGGGCGGGGCCCCTCAGGGTCCAATTTGGTTGGCGGGGACCCTCGGGGTCCAATTTGGTGGGCGGGATCCCTCGGGGTCCGATTTGGTGGGCGGGGCCCCTCGGGGTCCGATTTGGTGGGTGGGGCCCCTCGGGGTCCGATTTGGCGGGCAGGGCCACTCTGGGTCCGATTTGGTGGGCGGGGCCCCTCAGAGTTCAATTTGGTCAGCGGGGCCCCTCAGGGTCCGATTTTGTGGGTGGGGCCCCTCAGGGTCCGATTTTGTGGTTGGGGCCTTTCAGAATCCGATTTAGTGGGCGGGGCCCCTCAGGGTCCGATTTGGTGGGCATGGCCCCTCAGGGTCCAATTTGGTGGGCGGGGCCCCTCAGGGTCCGATTTGGTGGGCGGGGCCCCTCAGGGATTCTATTTGGTGGACGGGGCCCCTCAAGGTCCGATTTGGTGGGCGGGGCCACTCTGGGTCTGATTTGCTAGGTGGGGCCACTCTGGGTCCGATTTGGTGGACGGGGCCCTTCAGGATCCAATTTGGTGGGCGGGGACACTGAGTCTGATTTTGTGGGTTGGGCCACTCAGGGTCCGATTTTGTGGCCGGGGCCCCTCAGGGTCCGATTTTGTGGCCGGGGCCCCTCAGGGTCCGATTTTGTGGCCGGTACCTCTCAGGGTCCGATTTTGTGGCCGGAGCCTCTCAGGGTCCGATTTTGTGGTTGGGGCCCCTCAGGATCTGATTTTGTAGCCGGGGTCCCTCAGGGTCCGATTTTGTGGGTGGGGCCCCTCAGTGTCCGATTTTGTGGTTGGGGCCCCTCAGGATCCGATTTTGTGGGTGGGGCCCCTCAGGATCCGATTTTGTGTTTGGCGCCCCTCAGGGTCCGATTTTGTGGGTGGGGCCCCTCAGGGTCCGATTTTGTGGTTGGGGCCTTTCAGAATCCGATTTAGTGGACGGGGCCCCTCAGGGTCCGATTTGGTGGCCGGGGCACCTCAGGGTCCGATTTGGTGGGTGGGGCCCCTCAGGGTCCGATTTGGCGGCCGGGTCCCCTCAGGGGCTGATTTGGTGGGTGGGGCCCCTCAGGGTCTGATTTTGTGGCCGGGGTCCCCTCAGGGTCTGATTTGGTGGTTGGGGCCCCTCAGGGTCCAATCTTGTGGACGGGGCCCCTCAGGGTCCGATTTTGTGGGTGGGGCCCCTCAGGGTCCGATTTTGTGGCCGGGGCCCCTCAGGGTCCGATTTGGTGGGTGGGGCCCCTCAGGGTCCGATTTTGTGGCCGGGGCCCCTCAGGGTCCGATTTGGTGGGTGGGGCCCCTCAGGGTCCGATTTGGTGAGCGGGGCCCCTCAGGGTCCGATTTGGTGAGCGGGGCCCCTCAGGGTCTGATTTGGTGGGCGGGATCTATCAGAGTCCGATTTGGTGGGCGGGGCCCCTCAGGGTCCGATTTGGTGGGCGGGGTCACTCTGGGTCCGATTTGGTGGACGGAGCTCCTCAGGGTCCGATTTGGTGGGCAGGGCCCCTCTGGGTCCGATTTGGTGGGCAGGGCCCTTCAGGGTCCGATTTGGTGGGTGGGGCCACTCTGAGTCTGATTTGGTGGGCGGGGGCCCTCAGTGTCCGATTTGATGGGCTGTGCCACTCTGGGTCCGTTTTTGGTGGGCGGGGCCACTCTGGGTCCGATTTGGAGGCCAGGGTGGCTCAGCCTCCGATTTTAAGGCCGGGGTGGCTCAGCCTCCGATTTGGAGCCTGGGGTCACTCAGCTTTCGATTTGGCGCGTCGGCCCTTTAAGACTCACTTCGGTGCGGCGGCCCTTTAAGAATCACTTTGGCGCTTCGGCCCTTTAAGAGCCAGTTTGGCTCACTGGGCTTCTAAATACACTTTGGCGGACATTCTCTCTCAGGGGCATGTGTCATGTGATGAAGCTAGATTTGCATTTGTGCTGTTTCGCTTTAAGAGCTGATATTATGTGGCAGAGGCTCTGTTCTGGAGATGTCATGTGAAGTTCGTAGGCGTTGGCATAGTAACGGGTTCTGCCTGTGCATATCAATGAGCTTAACTGCCATTTCAATCGCCTCAGGGCACGTTTTGCCATTTCCCCATTCAAATGCATTGGAGACAGTGCATTCCAATGACGGGAAAAAAAAATTTCTAACGCAAATTGCGCAAAAACTACAAATCCGATCGACACGAAAAATACTTAGCACACCTCTCATAGACGCTGGCTTCGAAACGACACCTCAACGGAGTCTGTGCGTGTAGCGGTTTGGGCCGCATTAATTGCGGAAATCAACTGGAAAATAATAAGAAGAAGAACTAGATGTGTATTTCCTGAAGGAAGTACAGATAGTGGTTTGAAATGGTGCCCGGGCTGCCCCTTTAAGAGAGACTTGCCTGCTGCCCCTGCAAGACTTTCAACTCAGGATACGATTTAACTGTGGGTGCCTCTCAGGGGCCACTTTGGCCTCATGGTCTGATTTTGTGGGTGGGGCCCCTCAGGGCCTGATTTTGTGGGTGGGGCCCCTCAGGGTCCGATTTTGTGGTTGGGTTCCCTCAGGGTCCGATTTTGTGGTTGGGTCCCCTCAGGGTCCGATTTTGTGGCCGCGGCCCCTCAGGGTCCGATTTTGTGGCCGGGGCCCCTCTGGGTCCGATTTTGTGGCAGGGGCCCCTCTGGGTCCGATTTTGTGGGTGGGGCCCCTCTGGGTCCAATTTGGTGGGCGGGACCACTCTGGGTCCAATTTGGTGGGCGGGGCCTCTCAGGGTCCGATTTTGTGGTTGGGTCCCCTCAGGGTCCGATTTTGTGGTTGGGGCCCCTCAGGGTCCGATTTTGTGGCCGGGGCCTATCAGGGTCCAATTTTGTGACTGGGGTCCATCAGGGTCCGATTTTGTGGCCGCGGCCCCTCAGGGTCTGATTTTGTGGCAGGGGCCCCTCTGGATCTGATTTTGTGGGCGGAGCCCCTCTGGGTCCAATTTGGTGGGCGGGGCCCACAGGGTCCAATTTTGTGGGTGGGGCCCCTCTTTGTTCGATTTTGTGGCCGGGGTCTCTCAGGGTCCGATTTTGTGGCCGGGGCCCCTCAGGGTCCGATTTGGTGGGTGGGGCCCCTCAGGGTCCGATTTGGCGGCCGGGTCCCCTCAGGGGCTGATTTGGTGGATGGGGCCCCTCAGGGTCCAATTTTGTGGTTGGGGCCCCTCAGGGTCCGATTTTGTGGTTAGGGCCCCTCAGGGTCCGATTTTGTGGTTGGGGCCCCTCAAGGTCCGATTTTGTGGCCGGCGCCCCTCAGGGTCCGATTTCGTGGCCGGGGCCTCTCAGGGTCCGATTTTGTGGCTGGGGCCCCTCAGGGTCCGATTTTGTGGCCGGGGCCCCTCAGGGTCCAATTTTGTGGGTGGGGCCCCTCAGGGTCCGGTTTTGTGGTTGGGGCCCCTCAGGATCCGATTTTGTGGCCGGGTCCCCTCAGGGTCTGATTTCGTGGTTGGGGCCCCTCAGGGTCTGATTTTGTGGCCGGGTCTACACAGGGTCCGATTTTGTGGGTGGGGCCCCTTAGGGTCTGATTTTGTGGGTGGAGCCCCCTGGGTCCATTTTGGTGGGCGGGGCCACTCTGGGTCTGATTTGGTGAGCGAGGCCCCTCAGGGTCTGATTTGGTGGGCGGGGCCCCTCAGGGTCCGATTTTGTGTTTGGGGCCCCTTAGGGTTTGATTTTGTGGCCGGGTCTACTCAGGGTCCGATTTTGAGGGCGGGGCCCCTCAGGGTCCGATTTTGTGGGCTGGGCCCCTCAGGGTCCGATTTGGTGGGTGGGGCCCACAGGGTCCAATTTTGTGGGGGGGCCCCTCTGGGTTCGATTTTGTGGCCGGGGTCTCTCAGGTTCCGATTTTGTGGCCGGGGCCCCTCAGGGTCTGATTTTGTGGTTGGGGCCCCTCAGGGTCTGATTTTGTGGCCGGGTCTACTCAGGGTCTGATTTTGAGGGCGGGGCACATTAGGGTCCTATTTTGTGGTTGGGGGCCCTCAGGGTCCGATTTTGTGGGTGGGGCCCCTCATAGTCCGATTTGGTTGGCAGAGCCCCTCAGGGTCCGATTTTGAGAGCGGGGCCCCTCAGGGTCCAATTTTGTGGGCGGGGCCCCTGAGGGTTCGATTTGGTGGGTAGGGCCACTCTGGGTTCGATTTTGTGGCCGAGGTCTCTCAGGGTCCGATTTTGTGGCCGGGGCCCCTTAGGGTCCGATTTTGTGGTTGGAGGCCCTCAGGGTCCGATTTTGTGGGCGGGGCCTCTCTAGGTCCGATTTTGAGGGTGGGGCCCCTCAGGGTCTGATTTTGTGGCCGGGGCCCCTCAGGATCAGATTTTGTGGTTGGGGCCCCTCAGGGTCTGATTTTGTGGCCGGGTCTACTCAGGGTCTGATTTTGAGGGTGGGGTCCCTCAGGGTCCGATTTGATGGGCGGGGCCCCCAGGGTCCAATTTTGTGGGTGGGGCCCCTCAGGGACCGATTTTGTGGGTGGGGCCCCTCAGGGTCCGATTTGGTGGGCGGGGCCTCTCAGGGTCTGATTTTGAGGGCGGGGCCCCTCAGGTTCCGATTTTGTGGGCGGGGCCCCTGAGGGTCCGATTTGGTGGGCGGGGCCCCTCAGGGTCCAATTTTGTGGGCGGGGCCCCTCTGGGTTCGATTTTGTGGCCGGGGTCTCTCAGGGTCCGATTTTGTGGCCGAGGCCCCTCAGGGTCCGATTTTGTGGTTGGGGCCCCTCAGGGTCCGATTTTGTGGTTGGGTCCCCTCAGGATCCGATTTTGTGGCCGGGTCCCCTCAGAGTCTGATTTCGTGGCCGGGTCTACACAGGGTCTGATTTTGTGGGTGGGGCCCCTTAGGGTCTGATTTTGTGGGTGGAGCCCCCTGGGTCCATTTTGGTGGGTGGGGCCACTCTGGGTCTGATTTTGTGGTTGGGGCCCCTCAGGGTTTGATTGTGTGGCCGGGTCTACTCAGGGTCCGATTTTGAGGGCGGGGCCCACAGGGTCCAATTTTGTGGGTGGGGCCCCTCTTTGTTCGATTTTGTGGCCGGGGTCTCTCAGGGTCCGATTTTGTGGCCGGGGCCCCTCAGGGTTTGATTTTGTGGTTGGGGCCCCTCAGGGTCCGATTTTGTGGTTGGGGCCCCTCAGGGTCCGATTTTGTGGTTGGGTTCCCTCAGGGTCCGATTTTGTGGTTGGGTCCCCTCAGGGTCCGATTTTGTGGCCGCGGCCCCTCAGGGTCCGATTTTGTGGCCGGGGCCCCTCTGGGTCCGATTTTGTGGCAGGGGCCCCTCTGGGTCCGATTTTGTGGGTGGGGCCCCTCTGGGTCCAATTTGGTGGGCGGGACCACTCTGGGTCCAATTTAGTGGGCGGGGCCTCTCAGGGTCCGATTTTGTGGTTGGGTCCCCTCAGGGTCCGATTTTGTGGTTGGGGCCCCTCAGGGTCCGATTTTGTGGCCGGGGCCTATCAGGGTCCAATTTTGTGACTGGGGTCCATCAGGGTCCGATTTTGTGGCCGCGGCCCCTCAGGGTCTGATTTTGTGGCAGGGGCCCCTCTGGGTCTGATTTTGTGGGCGGAGCCCCTCTGGGTCCAATTTGGTGGGCGGGGCCCACAGGGTTCAATTTTGTGGGTGGGGACCCTCTTTGTTCGATTTTGTGGCCGGGGTCTCTCAGGGTCCGATTTTGTGGCCGGGGCCCCTCAGGGTCCGATTTGGTGGGTGGGGCCCCTCAGGGTCCGATTTGGCGGCCGGGTCCCCTCAGGGGCTGATTTGGTGGATGGGGCCCCTCAGGGTCCAATTTTGTGGTTGTGGCCCCTCAGGGTCCGATTTTGTGGTTGGGGCCCCTCAAGGTCCGATTTTGTGGCCGGTGCCCCTCAGGGTCCGATTTCGTGGCCGGGGCCTCTCAGGGTCCGATTTTGTGGCTGGGTCCCCTCAGGGTCCGATTTTGTGGCCGGGGCACCTCAAGGTCCGATTTTGTGGTTGGGCCGCTCAGGGTCCGATTTTGTGGCCGGGGCCCCTCAGGGTCCGATTTTGTGGTTGGGCCGCTCAGGTTCCGATTTTGTGGCCGGGGCCCCTCAGGGTCTGATTTTGTGGTTGGGGCCGCTCAGGGTCTGATTTTGTGGCCGGGTCTACTCAGGGTCTGATTTTGAGGGCGGGGCACATTAGGGTCCTATTTTGTGGTTGGGGCCCCTCAGGGTCCGATTTTGTGGGTGGGGCCCCTCATTGTCCGATTTGGTTGGCGGAGCCCCTCAGGGTCCGATTTTGTGGGTGGGGCCCCTCATAGTCCGATTTGGTTGGCGGAGCCCCTCAGGGTCCGATTTGGTGGGCGGGGCCTCTCAGGGTCCGATTTTGAGAGCGGGGCCCCTCAGGGTCCAATTTTGTGGGCGGGGCCCCTGAGGGTTCGATTTGGTGGGTAGGGCCACTCTGGGTTCGATTTTGTGGCCGAGGTCTCTCAGGGTCCGATTTTGTGGCCGGGGCCCCTTAGGGTCCGATTTTGTGGTTGGAGGCCCTCAGGGTCCGATTTTGTGGGCGGTGCCTCTCTAGGTCCGATTTTGAGGGTGGGGCCCCTCAGGGTCCGATTTTGTGGCCGGGGCCCCTCAGGATCAGATTTTGTGGTTGGGGCCCCTCAGGGTCTGATTTTGTGGCCGGGTCTACTCAGGGTCTGATTTTGAGGGTGGGGTCCCTCAGGGTCCGATTTGATGCGCGGGGCCCCCAGGGTCCAATTTTGTGGGTGGGGCCCCTCAGGGACCGATTTTGTGGGTGGGGCCCCTCAAGGTCCGATTTGGTGGGCGGGGCCTCTCAGGGTCTAATTTTGAGGGCGGGGCCCCTCAGGTTCCGATTTTGTGGGCGGGGCCCCTGAGGGTCCGATTTGGTGGGCGGGGCCCCTCAGGGTCCAATTTTGTGGGCGGGGCCCCTCTGGGTTCGATTTTGTGGCCGGGGTCTCTCAGGGTCCGATTTTGTGGCCGAGGCCCCTCAGGGTCCGATTTTGTGGTTGGGGCCCCTCACGGTCCGATTTTGTGGTTGGGTCCCCTCAGGATCCGATTTTGTGGCCGGGTCCCCTCAGGGTCTGATTTCGTGGTTGGGGCCCCTCAGGGTCTGATTTTGTGGCCGGGTCTACACAGGGTCCGATTTTGTGGGTGGGGCCCCTTAGGGTCTGATTTTGTGGGTGGAGCCCCCTGGGTCCATTTTGGTGGGTGGGGCCACTCTGGGTCTGATTTGGTGGGCGAGGCCCCTCGGGGTCTGATTTTGTGGTTGGGGCCCCTCAGGGTTTGATTGTGTGGCCGGGTCTACTCAGGGTCCGATTTTGAGGGCGGGGCCCACAGGGTCCAATTTTGTGGGTGGGGCCCCTCTTTGTTCGATTTTGTGGCCGGGGTCTCTCAGGGTCCGATTTTGTGGCCGGGGCCCCTCAGGGTTTGATTTTGTGGTTGGGGCCCCTCAGGGTCCGATTTTGTGGTTGGGGCCCCTCAGGGTGCGATTTTGTGGTTGGGTTCCCTCAGGGTCCGATTTTGTGGTTGGGTCCCCTCAGGGTCCGATTTTGTGGCCGCGGCCCCTCAGGGTCCGATTTTGTGGCCGGGGCCCCTCTGGGTCCGATTTTGTGGCAGGGGCCCCTCTGGGTCCGATTTTGTGGGTGGGGCCCCTCTGGGTCCAATTTGGTGGGCGGGACCACTCTGGGTCCAATTTGGTGGGCGGGGCCTCTCAGGGTCCGATTTTGTGGTTGGGTCCCCTCAGGGTCCGATTTTGTGGTTGGGGCCCCTCAGGGTCCGATTTTGTGGCCGGGGCCTATCAGGGTCCAATTTTGTGACTGGGGTCCATCAGGGTCCGATTTTGTGGCCGCGGCCCCTCAGGGTCTGATTTTGTGGCAGGGGCCCCTCTGGGTCTGATTTTGTGGGCGGAGCCCCTCTGGGTCCAATTTGGTGGGCGGGGCCCACAGGGTCCAATTTTGTGGGTGGGGCCCCTCTTTGTTCGATTTTGTGGCCGGGGTCTCTCAGGGTCCGATTTTGTGGCCGGGGCCCCTCAGGGTCCGATTTGGTGGGTGGGGCCCCTCAGGGTCCGATTTGGCGGCTGGGTCCCCTCAGGGGCTGATTTGGTGGATGGGGCCCCTCAGGGTCCAATTTTGTGGTTGGGGCCCCTCAGGGTCCGATTTTGTGGTTGGGGCCCCTCAGGGTCCGATTTTGTGGTTGGGGCCCCTCAAGGTCCGATTTTGTGGCCGGCGCCCCTCAGGGTCCGATTTCGTGGCCGGGGCCTCTCAGGGTCCGATTTTGTGGCTGGGGCCCCTCAGGGTCCGATTTTGTGGCCGGGGGACCTCAAGGTCCGATTTTGTGGTTGGGCCGCTCAGGGTCCGATTTTGTGGCCGGGGCCCCTCAGGGTCCGATTTTGTGGTTGGGCCGCTCAGGGTCCGATTTTGTGGCCGGGGCCCCTCAGGGTCCAATTTTGTGGGTGGGGCCCCTCAGGGTCCGATTTTGTGGCTGGGGCCCCTCAGGGTCAGATTTTGTGGCTGGGGCCCCTCAGAGTCCGATTTGGTTGGTGGGGCCCCTCAGGGTCCGATTTGGTGGGCGGGGCCTCTCAGGGTCCGATTTTGAGAGCGGGGCCCCTCAGGGTCCAATTTTGTGGGCGGGGCCCCTGAGGGTCCGATTTGGTGGTTGGAGGCCTTCAGGGTCCGATTTTGTGGTTGGGGCCCCTCAGGGTCCGATTTTGTGGTTGGGGCCCCTCAGGGTCCGGTTTTGTGGTTGTGGCCCCTCAGGATCCGATTTTGTGGCCGGGTCCCCTCAGGGTCTGATTTCAAGGTTGGGGCCCCTTAGGGTCCGATTTTGTGGTTGGAGGCCCTCAGGGTCCGATTTTGTGGTTGTGGCCCCTCAGGGTCCGATTTTGTGGTTGGGGCCCCTCAGGGTCCGGTTTTGTGGTTGGGGCCCCTCAGGATCCGATTTTGTGGCCGGGTCCCCTCAGGGTCTGATTTCGTGGTTGGGGCCCCTCAGGGTCTGATTTTGTGGCCGGGTCTACACAGGGTCCGATTTTGTGGGTGGGGCCCCTTAGGGTCTGATTTTGTGGGTGGAGCCCCCTGGGTCCATTTTGGTGGGCGGGGCCACTCTGGGTCCGATTTTGTGGGTGGGGCCCCACAGGGTCCGATTTTGTGGCCGGGGCCCCTCAGGGTCCGATTTGGTGGCTGGGGCCCCTCAGGGTCCGATTTGGTGGGTGGGGCCCCTCAGGGTCCGATTTTGTGGCCGGGGCCTCTCAGGGTCCGATTTGGTGGGTGGGGCCCCTCAGGGTCTTATTTTGCGGCTGGGGCCCCTCAGGGTCTGGTTTTGTGGGTGGGGCCCCTCAGGGTCTGGTTTTGTGGGTGGGGCCCCTCAGGGTCCGATTTTTGACCGGGGCACCTCAGGGTCTGATTTTGTGGTTGGGGCCCCTGAGGGTCCTATTTTGTGACTGGGGCCCCTCTAGGTTCGATTTTGTGGCCGGGGTCTCTCAGGGTCCGATTTTGTGGTTGGGGCCCCTCAGGGTCTGATTTTGTGGCCTGGCCCACTCAGGGTCCGATTTTGTGGGTGGGGCCCCTTAGGGTCTGATTTTGTGGGTGAAGCCCCTGGGACCATTTTGGTGGGCGGGGCAACTCTGGGTTCGATTTAGTGGGCGGTGCCCCTGATGGTCCGATTTGGTGGGCGGGGCCCCTCATGGTCCGATTTGGTGGGCAGGGCCCCTTGGTCCGATTTGGTGGGCGGGGCCCCTCTGGGTCCGATTTGGTGGGCGGTGCCCTTCAGAGTCCGATTTGGTGGGCGGGGCCCCTCTGGGTCCGATTTGGTGGGCGGGGCCCTTCAGGGTCCGATTTGGTGGGCGGGGTCAATCTGGGTCCGATTTGGTGGGCAGGGCTTCTCAGGGTCCGATTTGGTGGGCGGGGCCCCTCAGGGTCCGATTTGATGGGTGGGGCCCCTCTGGGTCCGATTTGGTGGGCGGGCCACTCTGGGTCTGATTTGGTGGGCGGGGCTCCTCAGGGTCCGATTTTGTGGTTGGGGCCCCTCAGGGTCCGATTTTGTGACCGGGGCCCCTTAGGGTCCGATTTTGTGACTGAGGCCCCTCTGTGTTCGATTTTGTGGCCGGGGTCTCTCAGGGTCCAATTTTGAGGGTGTGGCCCCTCAGGGTCCGATTTTGTGGGTGTGACCCCTCAGGGTCCGATTTTGTGGGTGGGCCCCTCAGGGTCTGATTTTGTGGCCGGGGCCTCTCAGGGTCTGATTTTGTGGCCAGATCCCCTCAGGGTCCGATTTTGTGGGTGGGCCCCTCAGGGTCCGATTTTGTGGTTGGGGCCCTTCAGAATCCGATTTGGTCAGTGGGGCCCTTCAGGGTCCGATTTTGTCAGTGGGGCCCCTCAGGGTCCGATTTGGTAAGCGGGGCCCCTCAGGGTCCGATTTGGTGGGCGGGGCCCCTCAGGGTCCGATTTTGTGGTTGGGGCCCCTCAGGGTCCGATTTTGTGTCCGGGGACCCTTAGGGTCCGATTTTGTGATTGGGGCCTTTCAGAATCCGATTTGGTGGGCGGGGCCCCTCAGGGTACGATTTTGTGTCCGGGGTCCCTCAGGGTCCGGTTTTGTGTCCGAGGCCCCTCAGGGTCCGATTTTGTGTCCGGGGCCCCTTAGGGTCCGATTTTGTGGTTGGGGCCTTTCAGAATCCGATTTGGTGGGCGGGGCCCCTCGGGGTCCGATTCGGTGAGCGGGGTCCTCAGGGTCCGATTTGGTGGGCGGGACCCCTCAGGGTCCGATTTGGTGGGCGGGGCCCCTAAGGGTCCGATTTTGTGGGCGGGGCCCCTCAGGGTCCGATTTGCTGGGCGGGGCCCCTCAGGGTCCGATTTGCTGGGCGGGGCCCCTCAGGGTCTGATTTGGTGGGCGGGGCCCGTCAGGGTCAGATTTGGTGGGCGGGGCCCCTCAGGGTCAGATTTGGTGGGCGGGGCCCATCAGGGTCCGATTTGGTGGGCGGGGCCCCTCAGGGTCTGATTTGGTGGGCGGGGCCCCTCAGGGTCTGATTTGCTGGGTGGGGCCCCTCAGGGTCCTATTTGGTGGGCGGGGCCCCTCAGGGTCGGATTTGGTGGGTGGGGCCCCTCAGGGTCCGATTTGGTGGTTGGGCCCTTTCAGAATCCGATTTGGTGGTTGGGCCCTTTCAGAATCCGATTTGATGGGCGGGGCCCCTCAGTGTCCAATTTGGTGATCGGGTCCCCTCAAAGTTCAATTTGGTGAGCAGGACCCCTCAGGGTCCGATTTGGTGGGCAGGATCTCTCAGAGTCCGATTTGGTGGGCGGGGCCCGTCAGGGTCCGATTTGGTGGGCGGGGCCCCTCAGGGTCCAATTTGGTGGGCGGGGCCCCTCAGGGTCCAATTTGGTGGGCGGGGGCGCACTTTGGCGCACATTCTCTATCAGGGGCATGCGTCATGTGATGAAGCTAGATTTGCATTTGTGCTGTGGGTTTCGCTTTAATAGCTGATATTATGTGGCAGAAGCTCTGTCCTGGGGGCGTCATGTGACGTTCGTAGGCGTTGGCATAGTAACTGGGTGTGCCTGCACATATCAATGAGCTTTACTGCCATTTCAATCGCCTCAGGGCACGTTTTAAGTTTCCCATTCAAATGCATTGAGACAGTGCATTCCAATGACGGGAAAAAAAAATTTCAAACGCAAATTGCGCAAAAACTCCAAATCCGATTGACACAAAAAATACTTAGCACACCTCTCGTGGACGCTGGCTTCAAAACGACACCTCAACGGAGTCTGTGCGTGTAGCGGTTCGGGCTGCATTAATTGCGGAAATCAACTGAATAAATTGTGATTGGCGCATTATAATTGTAATACTAGATGTGTATTTCCTGAAGGAAGTACAGATAGTGGTTTGAAATGGTGCCCGGGCTGCCCCTTTAAGAGAGACTTGCCTGCTGCCCCTGCAAGACTTTCAAGTCAGGATACGATTTAACTGTGGGTGCCTCTCAGGGGCCGCTTTGGCCTCAGGGTCTGATTTTGTGGGTGGGGCCCCTCAGGGTCCGATTTTGTGGGTGGGGCCCCTCAGGGTCCGATTTTGTGGGTGGGGCCACTCAGGGTCCGATTTTGTGGACGGGGCCACTCAGGGTCCGATTTGGTGGCCGGGGCCCCTCAGGGTCCGATTTGGTGGGTGGGGCCCCTCAGGGTCCTATTTGGTGGGCGGGGCCTCTCAGGGTCCGATTTGGTGGGCGGTGCCCCACAGGGTCCGATTTGGTGGGCGGAGCCCCTCAGGGTCCTATTTGGTGGGCAGGGCCTCTCTGGGTCTGATTTGGTGGGTGGGGCCACTCTGGGTAAGATTTGGAGGCTGGGGTCGCTCAGCCTCCAATTTGGAGGCCGGGGTCGTTGAGCTTCCGATTTGGAGGCCGAGGTCAAAGAGCCTCAGATTTGGAGGCAGGGGTCGATGAGCTTCTGATTTGGAGGCCGGGGTCGCTCAGCCTCCGATTTGGAGGCCGGGGTGGCTCAGCCTCCGATTTGGAGGCTGGGGTGGCTCAGCCTCCGATTTGGAGGCCGGGGTCGATCAGCCTCCGATATGGATGCCGGGGTCGATCAGCCTCCGATTTGGAGGCCGGGGTGGCTCAGCCTCCGATTTGGAGGCCGGGGTCGATCAGCCTCCGATTTGGAGGCCGGGGTCGATCAGCCTCCGATATGGAGGCCGGGGTCGATCAGCCTCCGATTTGGAGGCCGGGGTGGCTCAGCCTCCGATTTGGAGGCCGGGGTGGCTCAGCCTCCGATTTGGAGGCCGGGGTGGCTCAGCCTCCGATTTGGAGGCCGGGGTGGCTCAGACTCCGATTTGGAGGCCGGTGTGGCTCAGCCTCCGATTTGGAGGCCGGGGTGGCTCAGCCTCCGATTTGGAGGCCGGGGTGGATCAGCCTCCGATTTGGAGGCCGGGGTGGCTCAGCCTCCGATTTGGAGGCCGGGGTGGCTCAGACTCCGATTTGGAGGCCGGTGTGGCTCAGCCTCCGATTTGGAGGCCGGGGTCGATCAGCCTCCGATTTGGAGGCCGGGGTGGATCAGCCTCCGATTTGGAGGCCGGGGTCGATCAGCCTCCGATTTGGAGGCTGGGGTCGATCAGCCTCCGATTTGGAGGCCGGGGTGGCTCAGCCTCCGATTTGGAGGCCGGGGTGGCTCAGCCTCCGATTTGGAGGCCGGGTTGGCTCAGCCTCCGATTTGGAGGCCGGGGTGGCTCAGCCTCCGATTTGGAGGCCGGGGTGGCTCAGTCTCCGATTTGGTGTGTCGGCCCTTTAAGACTCATTTGGGTGCGCTGGCCCTTTAACAATCACTTTGGCGCGTTGGCCCTTTAAGAGCTAGTTTGGCTCACTGGGCTTCTTCTAAATCAAATTTGGCGGACATTCTCTCTCAGGGGCATGTGTCATGTGATGAAGCTAGATTTGCATTTGTGCTGTGAGTTTCGCTTTAAGAGCTGATATTATGTGGCAGAGGCTCTGTGCTGGGGTTCAAGTGAAGTTCGTAGGCGTTGGCATAGTAACTGGGTCTGCCTGCGCATATCAATGAGCTCAACTGTCATTTCAATCGCCTCAGGGCACGTTTTGCCATTTCCTATTGAAAAGCATTGGAGACAGTGCATTCCAATGACGGGAAAAAAAATTTTCAAACGCAAATTGCGCAAAAACTACAAATCCGATCGACACAAAAAATACTTAGCACACCTCTCATGGACGCTGGCTTCGAAACGACACCTCAACGGAGTCTGTGCGTGTAGCGGTTCGGGCCGCATTAATTGTGGAAATCAACTTAATAATAATAATAATAAGAAGAAGAATAAGTTAGCAGCGTTCAGATTACAATATAGTGGTTTTTTCAAACCACTATAACTAGATGTGTATTTCCTGAAGGAAGTACAGATAGTGGTTTGAAATGCTGCCCGGGCTGCCCCTTTTAGAGAGACTTGCCTGCTGCACCTGCAAGACTTTCAACTCAGGATCCGTTTTAACTGTGGGTGCCTCTCAGGGGCCACTTTGGCCTCAGGGTCCGATTTTGTGGGTGGGGCCCCTCAGGGTCCGATTTTGTGGCCGGGGCACCTCAGGGTCCAATTTGGTGGGTGGGGCCCCTCAGGGTCCGATTTGGTGGCCGGGTCCCCTCAGGGGCTGATTTGGTGGGTGGGGCCCCTCAGGGTATGATTTTGTGGCCGGGGCCCCTCAGGGTCTGATTTGGTGGTTGGGGCCCCTCAGGGTCCAATCTTGTGGCCGGGGCGCCTCAGGGTCCGATTTTGTGGCCGGGGCCCCTCAGGGTCCGATTTTGTGGCCGGGGCCCCTCAGGGTCCAATTTGGTGGGTGGGGCCCCTCAGGGTCCGATTTTGTGGCCGGGGCCCCTCAGGGTCCGATTTGGTGGGTGGGGCCCTTCACGGTCCGATTTGGTGAGCGGGGCCCCTCAGGGTCCGATTTGGTGAGCGGAGCCCCTCAGGGTCCGATTTGGTGGGCGGGGCCCCTCAGGGTCCAATTTGGTTGGCGGGGACCCTCGGGTCCGATTTGGTGGGCGGGATCCCTCGGGGTCCGATTTGGTGGGTGGGGCCCCTCGGGGTCCGATTTGGTGGGTGGGGCCCCTCGGGGTCCGATTTGGTGAGCGGGGCCACTCTAGGTCTGATTTGGCGGGTGGGGCCACTCTGGGTCCGATTTGGTGGGCGGGGCCCCTCAGAGTTCAATTTGGTCAGCGGGGCCCCTCAGGGTCCGATTTTGTGGGTGGGGCCCCTCAGGGTCCGATTTTGTGGTTGGGGCCTTTCAGAATCCGATTTAGTGGACGGGGCCCCTCAGGGTCCGATTTGGTGGCCGGGGCACCTCAGGGTCCGATTTGGTGGGTGGGGCCCCTCAGGGTCCGATTTGGCGGCCGGGTCCCCTCAGGGGCTGATTTGGTGGGTGGGGCCCCTCAGGGTCCGATTTTGTGGCCGGGGCCCCTCAGGGTCCGATTTGGTGGGTGGGGCCCTTCACGGTCCGATTTGGTGAGCGGGGCCCCTCAGGGTCCGATTTGGTGAGCGGAGCCCCTCAGGGTCCGATTTGGTGGGCGGGGCCCCTCAGGGTCCAATTTGGTTGGCGGGGACCCTCGGGTCCGATTTGGTGGGCGGGATCCCTCGGGGTCCGATTTGGTGGGCGGGGCCCCTCGGGGTCCGATTTGGTGGGTGGGGCCCCTCGTGGTCCGATTTGGTGAGCGGGGCCACTCTAGGTCTGATTTGGCGGGTGGGGCCACTCTGGGTCCGATTTGATGGGCGGGGCCCCTCAGAGTTCAATTTGGTCAGCGGGGCCCCTCAGGGTCCGATTTTGTGGGTGGGGCCCCTCAGGGTCCGATTTTGTGGTTGGGGCCTTTCAGAATCCGATTTAGTGGACAGGGCCCCTCAGGGTCCGATTTGGTGGCCGGGGCACCTCAGGGTCCGATTTGGTGGGTGGGGCCCCTCAGGGTCCGATTTGGCGGCCGGGTCCCCTCAGGGGCTGATTTGGTGGGTGGGGCCCCTCAGGGTCTGATTTTGTGGCCGGGGTCCCCTCAGGGTCTGATTTGGTGGTTGGGGCCCCTCAGGGTCCAATCTTGTGGACGGGGCCCCTCAGGGTCCGATTTTGTGGGTGGGGCCCCTCAGGGTCCGATTTTGTGGCCGGGGCCCCTCAGGGTCCGATTTGGTGGGTGGGGCCCCTCAGGGTCCGATTTTGTGGCCGGGGCCCCTCAGGGTCCGATTTGGTGGGTGGGGCCCCTCAGGGTCCGATTTGGTGAGCGGGGCCCCTCAGGGTCTGATTTGGTGGGCGGGATCTATCAGAGTCCGATTTGGTGGGCGGGGCCCCTCAGGGTCCAATTTGGTTGGCGGGGACCATCGGGGTCCGATTTGGTGGGCGGGATCCCTCGGGGTCCGATTTGGTGGGCGGGGCCCCTCGGGTCCGATTTGGCGGGCGGGGCAACTCTGGGTCCGATTTGGTGGGCGGGGCCCCTCAGAGTTCAATTTGGTCAGCGGGGCCCCTTAGGGTCCGATTTTGTGGGTGGTGCCCCTCATGGTCCGATTTTGTGGTTGGGGCCTTTCAGAATCCGATTTAGTGGGCGGGGCCCCTCAGGGTCCAATTTGGTGGGCGGGGCCCCTCATGGTCCAATTTGGTGGGCGGGGCCCCTCAGGGTCCGATTTGGTGGGCGGGGCCCCTCAGGGTCCGATTTTGTGACCGGTGCCTCTCATGATCCGATTTTGTGGCCGGAGCCTCTCAGGGTCCGATTTTGTGGTTGGGGCCCCTCAGGATCTGATTTTGTGGCCGGGGTCCCTCAGGGTCCGATTTTGTGACCGGGGCCCCTCAGGGTCCAATTTTGTGGGTGGGGCCCCTCAGGGTCCGATTTTGTGGTTGGGGCCCCTCAGGATCCGATTTTGTGGATGGGGCACCTCAGGATCCGATTTTGTGTTTGGGGCCCCTCAGGGTCCGATTTTGTGAGTGGGGCCCCTCAGGGTAAGATGTTGTGGCCGGGGCCCCTCAGGGTCTGATTTGGTGGGCGGGGCTCCTCAGGGTCCGATTTGGTGGGCGTGGCCTCTCTCGGTCCGATTTAGTGAGCGGGGTCCTTCATGGTCCGATTTGGTGGGCGGGGTTACTCTGGGTCCGATTTGGTGGACGGAGCTCCTCAGGGTCCGATTTGGTGGGCAGGGCCCCTCTGGGTCCGATTTGGTGGGCGGGGCCCTTCAGGGTCCGATTTGGTGGGTGGGGCCCCTCAGGGTCCGATTTGGTGGCTGGGGCACCTCAGGGTCCGATTTGGTGGGTGGGGCCCCTCAGGGTCCGATTTGGCGGCCGGGTCCCCTCAGGGGCTGATTTGGTGGGTGGGGCCCCTCAGGGTCCGATTTTGTGACCGGGGCCCCTGAGGGTCTGATTTGGTGGTTGGGGCCCCTCAGGGTCCAATCTTGTGGCCAGAGCCCCTCAGGGTCCGATTTTGTGGCCGGGGCCCCTCAGGGTCCGATTTTGTGGCCGGGGCCCCTCAGGGTCCGATTTGGTGGGTGGGGCCCTTCACAGTCCGATTTGGTGAGCGGGGACCCTCAGGGTCCGATTTGGTGAGCGGAGCCCCTCAGGGTCTGATTTGGTGGGTGGGATCTATCAGAGTCCGATTTTGTGGGCGGGGCCCCTCAGGGTCCAATTTGGTGGGCGGGGACCCTTGGGGTCCGATTTGGTGGGCGGGATCCCTCGGGGTCCGATTTGGTGGGTGGGGCCCCTCGGGGTCCGATTTGGTGGGTGGAGCCCCTCGGGGTCCGATTTGGTGAGCGGGGCCACTCTAGGTCTAATTTGGCGGGCGGGGCCACTCTGGGTCTGATTTGGTGGGCAGGGCCCCTCAGAGTTCAATTTGGTCAGCGGGCCCCTCAGGGTCCGATTTTGTGGGTGGGGCCCCTCAGGGTCCGATTTTGTGGTTGGGGCCTTTCAGAATGCGATTTAGTGGACGGGGCCCCTCAGGGTCCGATTTGGTGGCCGGGGCACCTCAGGGTCCGATTTGGTGGGTGGGGCCCCTCAGGGTCCGATTTGGCGGCCGGGTCCCCTCAGGGTCCGATTTGGTGAGTGGGGCCCCTCAGGGTCCGATTTTGTGGCCGGGGCCCCTCAGGGTCCGATTTGGTGGGTGGGGCCCCTCAGGGTCCGATTTGGTGAGCGGGGCCCCTCAGGGTCCGATTTGGTGAGCGGGGCCCCTCAGGGTCTGATTTGGTGGGCGGGATCTATCAGAGTCCGATTTGGTGGGCGGGGCCCCTCAGGGTCCAATTTGGTTGGCGGGGACCTCGGGGTCCAATTTGGTGGGCGGGATCCCTCGGGGTCCGATTTGGTGGGCGGGGCCCCTCGGGGTCCGATTTGGTGGGTGGGGCCCCTCGGGGTCCGATTTGGCGGGCAGGGCCACTCTGGGTCCGATTTGGTGGGCGGGGCCCCTCAGAGTTCAATTTGGTCAGCGGGGCCCCTCAGGGTCCGATTTTGTGGGTGGGGCCCCTCAGGGTCCGATTTTGTGGTTGGGGCCTTTCAGAATCCGATTTAGTGGGCGGGGCCCCTCAGGGTCCGATTTGGTGGGCATGGCCCCTCAGGGTCCAATTTGGTGGGCGGGGCCCCTCAGGGTCCGATTTGGTGGGCGGGGCCCCTCAGGGATTCTATTTGGTGGACGGGGCCCCTCAAGGTCCGATTTGGTGGGCGGGGCCACTCTGGGTCTGATTTGCTAGGCGGGGCCACTCTGGGTCCGATTTGGTGGACGGGGCCCTTCAGGATCCAATTTGGTGGGCGGGGACACTGAGTCTGATTTTGTGGGTTGGGCCACTCAGGGTCCGATTTTGTGGCCGGGGCCCCTCAGGGTCCGATTTTGTGGCCGGGGCCCCTCAGGGTCCGATTTTGTGGCCGGTACCTCTCAGGGTCCGATTTTGTGGCCGGAGCCTCTCAGGGTCCGATTTTGTGGTTGGGGCCCCTCAGGATCTGATTTTGTAGCCGGGGTCCCTCAGGGTCCGATTTTGTGGGTGGGGCCCCTCAGTGTCCGATTTTGTGGTTGGGGCCCCTCAGGATCCGATTTTGTGGGTGGGGCCCCTCAGGATCCGATTTTGTGTTTGGCGCCCCTCAGGGTCCGATTTTGTGGGTGGGGCCCCTCAGGGTCC
This sequence comes from Dendrobates tinctorius, assembly GCF_039654945.1. Taxonomy (NCBI): domain Eukaryota; kingdom Metazoa; phylum Chordata; class Amphibia; order Anura; family Dendrobatidae; genus Dendrobates; species Dendrobates tinctorius. The sequence goes on along the minus strand of NW_027361701.1, from coordinate 6,732,385 downwards.
GATTTTGTGGTTGGGGCCTTTCAGAATCCGATTTAGTGGACGGGGCCCCTCAGGGTCCGATTTGGTGGCCGGGGCACCTCAGGGTCCGATTTGGTGGGTGGGGCCCCTCAGGGTCCGATTTGGCGGCCGGGTCCCCTCAGGGGCTGATTTGGTGGGTGGGGCCCCTCAGGGTCTGATTTTGTGGCCGGGGTCCCCTCAGGGTCTGATTTGGTGGTTGGGGCCCCTCAGGGTCCAATCTTGTGGACGGGGCCCCTCAGGGTCCGATTTTGTGGGTGGGGCCCCTCAGGGTCCGATTTTGTGGCCGGGGCCCCTCAGGGTCCGATTTGGTGGGTGGGGCCCCTCAGGGTCCGATTTTGTGGCCGGGGCCCCTCAGGGTCCGATTTGGTGGGTGGGGCCCCTCAGGGTCCGATTTGGTGAGCGGGGCCCCTCAGGGTCCGATTTGGTGAGCGGGGCCCCTCAGGGTCTGATTTGGTGGGCGGGATCTATCAGAGTCCGATTTGGTGGGCGGGGCCCCTCAGGGTCCGATTTGGTGGGCGGGGTCACTCTGGGTCCGATTTGGTGGACGGAGCTCCTCAGGGTCCGATTTGGTGGGCAGGGCCCCTCTGGGTCCGATTTGGTGGGCAGGGCCCTTCAGGGTCCGATTTGGTGGGTGGGGCCACTCTGAGTCTGATTTGGTGGGCGGGGGCCCTCAGTGTCCGATTTGATGGGCTGTGCCACTCTGGGTCCGTTTTTGGTGGGCGGGGCCACTCTGGGTCCGATTTGGAGGCCAGGGTGGCTCAGCCTCCGATTTTAAGGCCGGGGTGGCTCAGCCTCCGATTTGGAGCCTGGGGTCACTCAGCTTTCGATTTGGCGCGTCGGCCCTTTAAGACTCACTTCGGTGCGGCGGCCCTTTAAGAATCACTTTGGCGCTTCGGCCCTTTAAGAGCCAGTTTGGCTCACTGGGCTTCTAAATACACTTTGGCGGACATTCTCTCTCAGGGGCATGTGTCATGTGATGAAGCTAGATTTGCATTTGTGCTGTTTCGCTTTAAGAGCTGATATTATGTGGCAGAGGCTCTGTTCTGGAGATGTCATGTGAAGTTCGTAGGCGTTGGCATAGTAACGGGTTCTGCCTGTGCATATCAATGAGCTTAACTGCCATTTCAATCGCCTCAGGGCACGTTTTGCCATTTCCCCATTCAAATGCATTGGAGACAGTGCATTCCAATGACGGGAAAAAAAAATTTCTAACGCAAATTGCGCAAAAACTACAAATCCGATCGACACGAAAAATACTTAGCACACCTCTCATAGACGCTGGCTTCGAAACGACACCTCAACGGAGTCTGTGCGTGTAGCGGTTTGGGCCGCATTAATTGCGGAAATCAACTGGAAAATAATAATAAGAAGAACTAGATGTGTATTTCCTGAAGGAAGTACAGATAGTGGTTTGAAATGGTGCCCGGGCTGCCCCTTTAAGAGAGACTTGCCTGCTGCCCCTGCAAGACTTTCAACTCAGGATACGATTTAACTGTGGGTGCCTCTCAGGGGCCACTTTGGCCTCATGGTCTGATTTTGTGGGTGGGGCCCCTCAGGGCCTGATTTTGTGGGTGGGGCCCCTCAGGGTCCGATTTTGTGGTTGGGTTCCCTCAGGGTCCGATTTTGTGGTTGGGTCCCCTCAGGGTCCGATTTTGTGGCCGCGGCCCCTCAGGGTCCGATTTTGTGGCCGGGGCCCCTCTGGGTCCGATTTTGTGGCAGGGGCCCCTCTGGGTCCGATTTTGTGGGTGGGGCCCCTCTGGGTCCAATTTGGTGGGCGGGACCACTCTGGGTCCAATTTGGTGGGCGGGGCCTCTCAGGGTCCGATTTTGTGGTTGGGTCCCCTCAGGGTCCGATTTTGTGGTTGGGGCCCCTCAGGGTCCGATTTTGTGGCCGGGGCCTATCAGGGTCCAATTTTGTGACTGGGGTCCATCAGGGTCCGATTTTGTGGCCGCGGCCCCTCAGGGTCTGATTTTGTGGCAGGGGCCCCTCTGGATCTGATTTTGTGGGCGGAGCCCCTCTGGGTCCAATTTGGTGGGCGGGGCCCACAGGGTCCAATTTTGTGGGTGGGGCCCCTCTTTGTTCGATTTTGTGGCCGGGGTCTCTCAGGGTCCGATTTTGTGGCCGGGGCCCCTCAGGGTCCGATTTGGTGGGTGGGGCCCCTCAGGGTCCGATTTGGCGGCCGGGTCCCCTCAGGGGCTGATTTGGTGGATGGGGCCCCTCAGGGTCCAATTTTGTGGTTGGGGCCCCTCAGGGTCCGATTTTGTGGTTAGGGCCCCTCAGGGTCCGATTTTGTGGTTGGGGCCCCTCAAGGTCCGATTTTGTGGCCGGCGCCCCTCAGGGTCCGATTTCGTGGCCGGGGCCTCTCAGGGTCCGATTTTGTGGCTGGGGCCCCTCAGGGTCCGATTTTGTGGCCGGGGCCCCTCAGGGTCCAATTTTGTGGGTGGGGCCCCTCAGGGTCCGGTTTTGTGGTTGGGGCCCCTCAGGATCCGATTTTGTGGCCGGGTCCCCTCAGGGTCTGATTTCGTGGTTGGGGCCCCTCAGGGTCTGATTTTGTGGCCGGGTCTACACAGGGTCCGATTTTGTGGGTGGGGCCCCTTAGGGTCTGATTTTGTGGGTGGAGCCCCCTGGGTCCATTTTGGTGGGCGGGGCCACTCTGGGTCTGATTTGGTGAGCGAGGCCCCTCAGGGTCTGATTTGGTGGGCGGGGCCCCTCAGGGTCCGATTTTGTGTTTGGGGCCCCTTAGGGTTTGATTTTGTGGCCGGGTCTACTCAGGGTCCGATTTTGAGGGCGGGGCCCCTCAGGGTCCGATTTTGTGGGCTGGGCCCCTCAGGGTCCGATTTGGTGGGTGGGGCCCACAGGGTCCAATTTTGTGGGGGGGCCCCTCTGGGTTCGATTTTGTGGCCGGGGTCTCTCAGGTTCCGATTTTGTGGCCGGGGCCCCTCAGGGTCTGATTTTGTGGTTGGGGCCCCTCAGGGTCTGATTTTGTGGCCGGGTCTACTCAGGGTCTGATTTTGAGGGCGGGGCACATTAGGGTCCTATTTTGTGGTTGGGGGCCCTCAGGGTCCGATTTTGTGGGTGGGGCCCCTCATAGTCCGATTTGGTTGGCAGAGCCCCTCAGGGTCCGATTTTGAGAGCGGGGCCCCTCAGGGTCCAATTTTGTGGGCGGGGCCCCTGAGGGTTCGATTTGGTGGGTAGGGCCACTCTGGGTTCGATTTTGTGGCCGAGGTCTCTCAGGGTCCGATTTTGTGGCCGGGGCCCCTTAGGGTCCGATTTTGTGGTTGGAGGCCCTCAGGGTCCGATTTTGTGGGCGGGGCCTCTCTAGGTCCGATTTTGAGGGTGGGGCCCCTCAGGGTCTGATTTTGTGGCCGGGGCCCCTCAGGATCAGATTTTGTGGTTGGGGCCCCTCAGGGTCTGATTTTGTGGCCGGGTCTACTCAGGGTCTGATTTTGAGGGTGGGGTCCCTCAGGGTCCGATTTGATGGGCGGGGCCCCCAGGGTCCAATTTTGTGGGTGGGGCCCCTCAGGGACCGATTTTGTGGGTGGGGCCCCTCAGGGTCCGATTTGGTGGGCGGGGCCTCTCAGGGTCTGATTTTGAGGGCGGGGCCCCTCAGGTTCCGATTTTGTGGGCGGGGCCCCTGAGGGTCCGATTTGGTGGGCGGGGCCCCTCAGGGTCCAATTTTGTGGGCGGGGCCCCTCTGGGTTCGATTTTGTGGCCGGGGTCTCTCAGGGTCCGATTTTGTGGCCGAGGCCCCTCAGGGTCCGATTTTGTGGTTGGGGCCCCTCAGGGTCCGATTTTGTGGTTGGGTCCCCTCAGGATCCGAGTTTGTGGCCGGGTCCCCTCAGAGTCTGATTTCGTGGCCGGGTCTACACAGGGTCTGATTTTGTGGGTGGGGCCCCTTAGGGTCTGATTTTGTGGGTGGAGCCCCCTGGGTCCATTTTGGTGGGTGGGGCCACTCTGGGTCTGATTTTGTGGTTGGGGCCCCTCAGGGTTTGATTGTGTGGCCGGGTCTACTCAGGGTCCGATTTTGAGGGCGGGGCCCACAGGGTCCAATTTTGTGGGTGGGGCCCCTCTTTGTTCGATTTTGTGGCCGGGGTCTCTCAGGGTCCGATTTTGTGGCCGGGGCCCCTCAGGGTTTGATTTTGTGGTTGGGGCCCCTCAGGGTCCGATTTTGTGGTTGGGGCCCCTCAGGGTCCGATTTTGTGGTTGGGTTCCCTCAGGGTCCGATTTTGTGGTTGGGTCCCCTCAGGGTCCGATTTTGTGGCCGCGGCCCCTCAGGGTCCGATTTTGTGGCCGGGGCCCCTCTGGGTCCGATTTTGTGGCAGGGGCCCCTCTGGGTCCGATTTTGTGGGTGGGGCCCCTCTGGGTCCAATTTGGTGGGCGGGACCACTCTGGGTCCAATTTAGTGGGCGGGGCCTCTCAGGGTCCGATTTTGTGGTTGGGTCCCCTCAGGGTCCGATTTTGTGGTTGGGGCCCCTCAGGGTCCGATTTTGTGGCCGGGGCCTATCAGGGTCCAATTTTGTGACTGGGGTCCATCAGGGTCCGATTTTGTGGCCGCGGCCCCTCAGGGTCTGATTTTGTGGCAGGGGCCCCTCTGGGTCTGATTTTGTGGGCGGAGCCCCTCTGGGTCCAATTTGGTGGGCGGGGCCCACAGGGTTCAATTTTGTGGGTGGGGACCCTCTTTGTTCGATTTTGTGGCCGGGGTCTCTCAGGGTCCGATTTTGTGGCCGGGGCCCCTCAGGGTCCGATTTGGTGGGTGGGGCCCCTCAGGGTCCGATTTGGCGGCCGGGTCCCCTCAGGGGCTGATTTGGTGGATGGGGCCCCTCAGGGTCCAATTTTGTGGTTGTGGCCCCTCAGGGTCCGATTTTGTGGTTGGGGCCCCTCAAGGTCCGATTTTGTGGCCGGCGCCCCTCAGGGTCCGATTTCGTGGCCGGGGCCTCTCAGGGTCCGATTTTGTGGCTGGGTCCCCTCAGGGTCCGATTTTGTGGCCGGGGCACCTCAAGGTCCGATTTTGTGGTTGGGCCGCTCAGGGTCCGATTTTGTGGCCGGGGCCCCTCAGGGTCCGATTTTGTGGTTGGGCCGCTCAGGTTCCGATTTTGTGGCCGGGGCCCCTCAGGGTCTGATTTTGTGGTTGGGGCCGCTCAGGGTCTGATTTTGTGGCCGGGTCTACTCAGGGTCTGATTTTGAGGGCGGGGCACATTAGGGTCCTATTTTGTGGTTGGGGCCCCTCAGGGTCCGATTTTGTGGGTGGGGCCCCTCATTGTCCGATTTGGTTGGCGGAGCCCCTCAGGGTCCGATTTTGTGGGTGGGGCCCCTCATAGTCCGATTTGGTTGGCGGAGCCCCTCAGGGTCCGATTTGGTGGGCGGGGCCTCTCAGGGTCCGATTTTGAGAGCGGGGCCCCTCAGGGTCCAATTTTGTGGGCGGGGCCCCTGAGGGTTCGATTTGGTGGGTAGGGCCACTCTGGGTTCGATTTTGTGGCCGAGGTCTCTCAGGGTCCGATTTTGTGGCCGGGGCCCCTTAGGGTCCGATTTTGTGGTTGGAGGCCCTCAGGGTCCGATTTTGTGGACGGTGCCTCTCTAGGTCCGATTTTGAGGGTGGGGCCCCTCAGGGTCCGATTTTGTGGCCGGGGCCCCTCAGGATCAGATTTTGTGGTTGGGGCCCCTCAGGGTCTGATTTTGTGGCCGGGTCTACTCAGGGTCTGATTTTGAGGGTGGGGTCCCTCAGGGTCCGATTTGATGCGCGGGGCCCCCAGGGTCCAATTTTGTGGGTGGGGCCCCTCAGGGACCGATTTTGTGGGTGGGGCCCCTCAAGGTCCGATTTGGTGGGCGGGGCCTCTCAGGGTCTAATTTTGAGGGCGGGGCCCCTCAGGTTCCGATTTTGTGGGCGGGGCCCCTGAGGGTCCGATTTGGTGGGCGGGGCCCCTCAGGGTCCAATTTTGTGGGCGGGGCCCCTCTGGGTTCGATTTTGTGGCCGGGGTCTCTCAGGGTCCGATTTTGTGGCCGAGGCCCCTCAGGGTCCGATTTTGTGGTTGGGGCCCCTCAGGGTCCGATTTTGTGGTTGGGTCCCCTCAGGATCCGATTTTGTGGCCGGGTCCCCTCAGGGTCTGATTTCGTGGTTGGGGCCCCTCAGGGTCTGATTTTGTGGCCGGGTCTACACAGGGTCCGATTTTGTGGGTGGGGCCCCTTAGGGTCTGATTTTGTGGGTGGAGCCCCCTGGGTCCATTTTGGTGGGTGGGGCCACTCTGGGTCTGATTTGGTGGGCGAGGCCCCTCGGGGTCTGATTTTGTGGTTGGGGCCCCTCAGGGTTTGATTGTGTGGCCGGGTCTACTCAGGGTCCGATTTTGAGGGCGGGGCCCACAGGGTCCAATTTTGTGGGTGGGGCCCCTCTTTGTTCGATTTTGTGGCCGGGGTCTCTCAGGGTCCGATTTTGTGGCCGGGGCCCCTCAGGGTTTGATTTTGTGGTTGGGGCCCCTCAGGGTCCGATTTTGTGGTTGGGGCCCCTCAGGGTGCGATTTTGTGGTTGGGTTCCCTCAGGGTCCGATTTTGTGGTTGGGTCCCCTCAGGGTCCGATTTTGTGGCCGCGGCCCCTCAGGGTCCGATTTTGTGGCCGGGGCCCCTCTGGGTCCGATTTTGTGGCAGGGGCCCCTCTGGGTCCGATTTTGTGGGTGGGGCCCCTCTGGGTCCAATTTGGTGGGCGGGACCACTCTGGGTCCAATTTGGTGGGCGGGGCCTCTCAGGGTCCGATTTTGTGGTTGGGTCCCCTCAGGGTCCGATTTTGTGGTTGGGGCCCCTCAGGGTCCGATTTTGTGGCCGGGGCCTATCAGGGTCCAATTTTGTGACTGGGGTCCATCAGGGTCCGATTTTGTGGCCGCGGCCCCTCAGGGTCTGATTTTGTGGCAGGGGCCCCTCTGGGTCTGATTTTGTGGGCGGAGCCCCTCTGGGTCCAATTTGGTGGGCGGGGCCCACAGGGTCCAATTTTGTGGGTGGGGCCCCTCTTTGTTCGATTTTGTGGCCGGGGTCTCTCAGGGTCCGATTTTGTGGCCGGGGCCCCTCAGGGTCCGATTTGGTGGGTGGGGCCCCTCAGGGTCCGATTTGGCGGCTGGGTCCCCTCAGGGGCTGATTTGGTGGATGGGGCCCCTCAGGGTCCAATTTTGTGGTTGGGGCCCCTCAGGGTCCGATTTTGTGGTTGGGGCCCCTCAGGGTCCGATTTTGTGGTTGGGGCCCCTCAAGGTCCGATTTTGTGGCCGGCGCCCCTCAGGGTCCGATTTCGTGGCCGGGGCCTCTCAGGGTCCGATTTTGTGGCTGGGGCCCCTCAGGGTCCGATTTTGTGGCCGGGGGACCTCAAGGTCCGATTTTGTGGTTGGGCCGCTCAGGGTCCGATTTTGTGGCCGGGGCCCCTCAGGGTCCGATTTTGTGGTTGGGCCGCTCAGGGTCCGATTTTGTGGCCGGGGCCCCTCAGGGTCCAATTTTGTGGGTGGGGCCCCTCAGGGTCCGATTTTGTGGCTGGGGCCCCTCAGGGTCAGATTTTGTGGCTGGGGCCCCTCAGAGTCCGATTTGGTTGGTGGGGCCCCTCAGGGTCCGATTTGGTGGGCGGGGCCTCTCAGGGTCCGATTTTGAGAGCGGGGCCCCTCAGGGTCCAATTTTGTGGGCGGGGCCCCTGAGGGTCCGATTTGGTGGTTGGAGGCCTTCAGGGTCCGATTTTGTGGTTGGGGCCCCTCAGGGTCCGATTTTGTGGTTGGGGCCCCTCAGGGTCCGGTTTTGTGGTTGTGGCCCCTCAGGATCCGATTTTGTGGCCGGGTCCCCTCAGGGTCTGATTTCAAGGTTGGGGCCCCTTAGGGTCCGATTTTGTGGTTGGAGGCCCTCAGGGTCCGATTTTGTGGTTGTGGCCCCTCAGGGTCCGATTTTGTGGTTGGGGCCCCTCAGGGTCCGGTTTTGTGGTTGGGGCCCCTCAGGATCCGATTTTGTGGCCGGGTCCCCTCAGGGTCTGATTTCGTGGTTGGGGCCCCTCAGGGTCTGATTTTGTGGCCGGGTCTACACAGGGTCCGATTTTGTGGGTGGGGCCCCTTAGGGTCTGATTTTGTGGGTGGAGCCCCCTGGGTCCATTTTGGTGGGCGGGGCCACTCTGGGTCTGATTTGGTGAGTGAGGCCCCTCAGGGTCCGATTTTGTGGTTGGGGCCCCTCAGGGTCCGATTTTGAGGTTGGGGCCCCTCAGGGTTTGATTGTGTGGCCGGGTCTACTCAGGGTCCGATTTTGAGGGCGGGGCCCCTCAGGGTCCGATTTTGTGGGCTGGGCCCCTCAGGGTCCGATTTGGTGGGCGGGGCCCACAGGGTCCAATTTTGTGGGTGGGGCCCCTCTTTGTTCGATTTTGTGGCCGGGGCCCCTCAGGGTCTGATTTTGTGGTTGGGACCCCTCAGGGTCTGATTTTGTGGCCGGGTCTACTCAGGGTCCGATTTTGAGGGCGGGGCACCTTAGGGTCCTATTTTGTGGTTGGGGGCCCTCTGGGTCCGATTTTGTGGGTGGGGCCCCTCAGGGTCCGATTTTGTGGGCGGGGCCTCTCAGGGTCCGATTTTGAGAGCGGGGCCCCTCAGGGTCCAATTTTGTGGGCGGGGCCCCTGAGGGTCCGATTTGGTGGGTGGGGCCCCTCTGGGTTTGATTTTGTGGCGGAGGTCTCTCAGGGTCCGATTTTGTGGCCGGGGCCCCTTAGGGTCCGATTTTGTGGTTGGAGGCCCTCAGGGTCTGATTTTGTGGGCGGGGCCTCTCAGGGTCCGATTTTGAGGGCGGGGCCCCTCAGGGTCCAAATTTGTGGGCGGGGCCCCTAAGGGTCCAAATTTGTGGGCGGGGCCCCTCAGGGTCCAATTTTGTGGGCGGGGCCCCTCAGGGTCCAATTTTGTGGCCGGGTCTCTCAGGGTCCGATTTTGTGGCCGGGGACCCTCAGGGTCCGATTTTGTGGTTGGGGCCCCTCAGGGTCCGATTTTGTGGTTGGGGCCCCTCAGGGTCCGATTTTGTGGATGGGGCCCCTCAGGCTAGTTTCACACTTGCTTTTTTTTGCAGCGCGTTTTTCCCGCAAAAAAACGCATTGAAAAAACGCATACATAAGCATACAACTGCTGCGTTTTTTTCAAGCATTTTTATGAACATGCATGAAAAAACGCAGCGTTTTTATGCGTTTGTATGCGTTTTTAGCGCGTTTTTACCGCGTTTGCGTTTTTTTCCAAGATTTTTAGGTGGCCCCTCACACTACCCAAACCATGACTTTACTAACCCTAACCCTGACCCTAACCCTAACCCTAACCCTGACCCTAACCCTTAACCAAATCATACTTAACCCTAACCCAAACCCTAAACCCTAACTAACCCTAACCCTAACCCTGACCCTAACCCTAACCCTAACCCTAACCCTGACCCTAACCCTAACCCTAACCCTGACCCTAACCCTTAACAAAACCATACTTAACCCTAACCCTGACCCTAACCCTAACCCTAACCCTGACCCTAACCCTAACCCTAACCCTGACCCTAACCCTTAACAAAACCATACTTAACCCTAATCCTGACCCTAACCCTGACCCTAATCCTTAACAAAACCATACTTAACCCTAATCCTGACCCTAACCCTGACCCTAACCCTAACCCTAACCCTGACCCTAACCCTAACCCTAACCCTGACCCTAACCCTTAACAAAACCATACTTAACCCTAATCCTGACCCTAACCCTGACCCTAACCCTAACCCTAACCCTAACCCTGACCCTAACCCTAACCCTAACCCTAACCCTGACCCTAACCCTTAACAAAACCATACTTAACCCTAATCCTGACCCTAACCATGACCCTAATCCTTAACAAAACCATAATTAACCCTAACCCTGACCCTAACCCTAACCCTAACCCTGACCCTGACCATAACCCTAACCCTAAACCCCCTTAACTAACCCTAACTCTAACCCAAACCCCTAAATTCCATGGTTTAAAAAAAAAAACGCATATGCAAAAAAACGCATACATGAGCATGCCAGTGCGCACATATGCGCATCCATAGGCTATAATGGCCATTTTTAGCGCAAAACGTGCGCATATGTGCGCATGCGCTTTTTTGCAGGGCCAAAAAATGCAACATGCTGCATCTGGAAAATCCAATCGCACACCCCAAAAAAACGCAGCGCATGAAAATCGCATACATGCGCTGACCAGTGCGCAGGTATGCGCACCCATGTTAAATATAGGGGAAAAACGCATGCGCAGGTGTGCGTTTTTTTCCAGCGCTAAAAAACGCAAATGTGAAACCAGCCTCAGGGTCCAATTTTGTGGTTGGGGCCCCTCAGGGTCCGATTTTGTGGTTGGGGCCCCTGAGGGTCCGGTTTTGTGGTTGGGGACCCTCAAGGTCCGATTTTGTGGCCGGCGCCCCTCAGGGTCCGATTTCGTGACCGGGGCCTCTCAGGGTCCGATTTTGTGGCTGGGGCCCCTCAGGGTCCGATTTTGTGGCCGGGGCACCTCAAGGTCCGATTTTGTGGTTGGGCCGCTCAGGGTCCGATTTTGTGGCCGGGGCCCCTCAGGGTCCGATTTTGTGGTTGGGCCGCTCAGGGTCCGATTTTGTGGCCGGGGCCCCTCAGGGTCCAATTTTGTGGGTGGGGCCCCTCAGGGTCCGATTTTGTGGCTGGGGCCCCTCAGAGTCCGATTTGGTTAGCGGGGCCCCTCAGGGTCCGATTTGGTGGGCGGGGCCTCTCAGGGTCCGTTTTGAGAGTGGGGCCCCTCAGGGTCCAATTTTGTGGGCGGGGCCCCTGAGGGTCCGATTTGGTGGTTGGAGGCACTCAGGGTCCGATTTTGTGGTTGGGGCCCCTCAGGGTCCGATTTTGTGGTTGGGGCCCCTCAGGGTCCGGTTTTGTGGTTGGGGCCCCTCAGGATCTGATTTTGTGGCCGGGTCTACACAGGGTCCGATTTTGTGGGTGGGGCCCCTTAGGGTCTGATTTTGTGGGTGGAGCCCCCTGGGTCCATTTTGGTGGGCGGGGCCACTCTGGGTCTGATTTGGTGAGCGAGGCCCCTCAGGGTCCGATTTTGTGGTTGGGGCCCCTTAGGGTTTGATTTTGTGGCCGGGTCTACTCAGGGTCCGATTTTGAGGGCGGGGCCCCTCAGGGTCCGATTTTGTGGGCTGGGCCCCTCAGGGTCCGATTTGGTGGGCGGGGCCCACAGGGTCCAATTTTGTGGGGGGCCACTCTGGGTTCGATTTTGTGGCCGGGGTCTCTCAGGTTCCGATTTTGTGGCCGAGGCCCCTCAGGGTCTGATTTTATGGTTGGGGCCCCTCAGGGTCTGATTTTGTGGCCGGGTCTACTCAGGGTCTGATTTTGAGGGCGGGGCACATTAGGGTCCTATTTTGTGGTTGGGGGCCCTCAGGGTCCGATTTTGTGGGTGGGGCACCTCATAGTCCGATTTGGTTGGCGGAGCCCCTCAGGGTCCGATTTGGTGGGCGGGGCCTCTCAGGGTCCGATTTTGAGAGCGGGGCCCCTCAGGGTCCAATTTTGTGGGCGGGGCCCCTGAGGGTTCGATTTGGTGGGTAGGGCCGCTCTGGGTTCGATTTTGTGGCCGAGGTCTCTCAGGGTCCGATTTTGTGGCCGGGGCCCCTTAGGGTCCGATTTTGTGGTTGGAGGCCCTCAGGGTCCGATTTTGTGGGCGGGGCCTCTCTAGGTCCGATTTTGAGGGTGGGGCCCCTCAGGGTCCGATTTTGTGGCCGGGGCCCCTCAGGATCAGATTTTGTGGTTGGGGCCCCTCAGGGTCTGATTTTGTGGCCGGGTCTACTCAGGGTCCGATTTTGAGGGCGGGGTCCCTCAGTGTCCGATTTGGTGGGCTGGGCCCCCAGGGTCCAATTTTGTGGGTGGGGCCCCTCAGGGACCGATTTTGTGGGTGGGGCCCCTCAGGGTCCGATTTGGTGGGCGGGGCCTCTCAGGGTCCGATTTTTAGGGCGGGGCCCCTCAGGGTCCGATTTTGTGGGCGGGGCCCCTGAGGGTCCGATTTGGTGGGTGGGGCCCCTCAGGGTCCAATTTTGTGGGCGGGGCCCCTCTGGGTTCGATTTTGTGGCCGGGGTCTCTCAGGGTCCGATTTTGTGGCCGAGGCCCCTCAGGGTCCGATTTTGTGGTTGGGGCCCCTCAGGGTCCGATTTTGTGGTTGGGGCCCCTCAGGATCCGATTTTGTGGCCGGGTCCCCTCAGGGTCCGATTTCGTGGTTGGGGCCCCTCAGGGTCTGATTTTGTGGCCGGGTCTACACAGGGTCCGATTTTGTGGGTGGGGCCCCTTAGGGTCTGATTTTGTGGGTGGAGCCCCCTGGGTCCATTTTGGTGGGTGGGGCCACTCTGGGTCTGATTTGGTGGGCGAGGCCCCTCGGGGTCTGATTTTGTGGTTGGGGCCCCTCAGGGTTTGATTGTGTGGCCGGGTCTACTCAGGGTCCGATTTTGAGGGCGGGGCCCACAGGGTCCAATTTTGTGGGTGGGGCCCCTCTTTGTTCGATTTTGTGGCCGGGGTCTCTCAGGGTCCGATTTTGTGGCCGGGGCCCCTCAGGGTTTGATTTTGTGGTTGGAGCCCCTCAGGGTCTGATTTTGTGGCCGGGTCTACTCAGGGTCCGATTTTGAGGGTGGGGCACCTTAGGGTCCTATTTTGTGGTTCGGGGCCCTCAGGGTAAGATTTTGTGGGCGGGGCCTCTCAGGGTCCGATTTTGAGGGCGGGGACCCTCAGGGTCCGATTTTGTGGTTGGGGCCCCTCAGGGTCTGATTTTGTGGCCGGGTCTACTCAGGGTCCGATTTTGAGAGCAGGGCACATTAGGGTCCTATTTTGTGGTTGGGGGCCCTCAGGGTCCGATTTTGTGGGTGGGGCCCCTCAGAGTCCGATTTGGTTGGCGGGGCCCCTCAGGGTCCGATTTGGTGGGCGGGGCCTCTCAGGGTCCAATTTTGAGAGCGGGGCCCCTCAGGGTCCAATTTTGTGGGTGGGGCCCCTGAGGGTCTGATTTGGTGGTTAGGGCCCCTCTGGGTTCGATTTTGTGGCCGAGGTCTCTCAGGGTCCGATTTTGTGGCCGGGGCCCCTTAGGGTCCGATTTTGTGGTTGGAGGCCCTCAGGGTCAGATTTTGTGGGCGGTGCCTCTCTAGGTCCGATTTTGAGGGTGGGGCCCCTCAGGGTCCGATTTTGTGGCCGGGGACCCTCAGGGTCAGATTTTGTGGTTGGGGCCCCTCAGGGTCTGATTTTGTGGCCGGGTCTACTCAGGGTCCGATTTTGAGGGCGGGGTCCCTCAGGGTCCGATTTGGTGGGCGGGGCCCCCAGGGTCCAATTTTGTGGGTGGGGCCCCTCAGGGACCGATTTTGTGGGTGGGGCCCCTCAGGGTCCGATTTGGTGGGCGGGGCCTCTCAGGGTCCGATTTTGATGGCGGGGCACCTCAGGGTCCAATTTTGTGGGCGGGGCCCCTCTGGGTTCGACTTTGTGGTTGGGGCCCCTCAGGATCCGATTTTGTGGCCGGGTCTACTCAGGGTCCGATTTTGAGGGCGGGGTCCCTCAGGGTCCGATTTGGTGGGCGGGGCCCCCAGGGTCTGATTTTGTGGGCGGGGCCCCTCAGGGTCCGGTTTTGTGGTTGGGGCCCCTCAGGATCCGATTTTGTGGCCGGGTCCCCTCAGGGTCTGATTTCGTGGTTGGGGCCCCTCAGGGTCTGATTTTGTGGCCGGGACTACACAGGGTCTGATTTTGTGGGTGGGGCCCCTTAGGGTCTGATTTTGTGGGTGGAGCCCCCTGGGTCCATTTTGGTGGGCGGGGCCACTCTGGGTCTAATTTGGTGGGCGAGGCCCCTCGGGGTCTGATTTGGTGGGCGGGGACTCTCAGGGTCCGATTTTGTGGTTGGGGCCCCTCAGGGTTTGATTGTGTGGCCGGGTCTACTCAGGGTCCGATTTTGAGGGCGGGGTCCCTCAGGGTCCGATTTGGTGGGCGGGGCCCCCAGGGTCCAATTTTGTGGGTGGGGCCCCTCAGGGACCGATTTTTTTGGGTGGGGCCCCTCAGGGTCCGATTTGGTGGGCGGGGCCTCTCAGGGTCCGATTTTGAGGGCGGGTCCCCTCAGGGTCCGATTTTGTGGGCGGGGCCCCTGAGGGTCCGATTTGGTGGGCGGGGCCCCTCAGGGTCCAATTTTGTGGGCGGGGCCCCTCTGGGTTCGATTTTGTGGCCGGGGTCTCTCGGGTTCCGATTTTGTGGCCGAGGCCCCTCAGGGTCCGATTTTGTGGCCGGGTCCCCTCAGGGTCTGATTTCGTGGTTGGGGCCCCTCAGGGTCTGATTTTGTGGCTGAGTCTACACAGGGTCCGATTTTGTGGGTGGGGCCCCTTAGGGTCTGATTTTGTGGGTGGAGCCCCCTGGGTCCATTTTGGTGGGCAGGGCCACTCTGGGTCTGATTTGGTGGGCGAGGCCCCTCGTGGTCTGATTTGGTGGGCGGGGCCCCTCAGGGTCCGATTTTGTGGTTGGGGCCCCTCAGGGTTTGATTGTGTGGCCGGGTCTACTCAGGGTCCGATTTTGAGGGCGGGGCCCCTCAGGGTTCGATTTTGTGGGCTGGGCCCCTCAGGGTCCGATTTGGTGGGCGGAGCCCACAGGGTCCAATTTTGTGGGTGGGGCCCCTCTTTGTTCAATTTTGTGGCCGGGGTCTCTCAGGGTCCGATTTTGTGGCCGGGGCCCCTCAGGGTCTGATTTTGTGGTCGGGACCCCTCAGGGTCTGATTTTGTGGCCGGGTCTACTCAGGGTCCGATTTTGAGGGCGGGGCACCTTAGGGTCCGATTTGGTGGGCGGGGCCTCTCAGGGTCCGATTTTGAGAGCGGGGCCCCTCAGGGTCCAATTTTGTGGGCGGGGCCCCTGAGTGTCCGATTTGGTGGGCGGGGCCTCTCAGGGTCCGATTTTGAGAGCGGGGCCCCTCAGGGTCCGATTTTGTGGTTGGGGCCCCTCAGGGTCCGATTTTGTGGTTGGGGACCCTCAGGGTCCGATTTTGTGGATGGGGCCCCTCAGGGTCCAATTTTGTGGTTGGGGCCCCTCAGGGTCCGATTTTGTGGTTGGGGACCCTCAAGGTCCGATTTGTGGCCGGCGCCCCTCAGGGTCCGATTTCGTGGCCGGGGCCTCTCAGGGTCCGATTTTGTGGCTGTGGCCCCTCAGGGTCCGATTTTGTGGCCGGGGCACCTCAAGGTCCGATTTTGTGGTTGGGCCGCTCAGGGTCCGATTTTGTGGCCGGGGCCCCTCAGGGTCCGATTTTGTGGTTGGGCCGCTCAGGGTCCGATTTTGTGGCCGGGGCCCCTCAGGGTCCAATTTTGTGGGTGGGGCCCCTCAGGGTCCGATTTTGTGGCTGGGGCCCCTCAGAGTCCGATTTGGTTAGCGGGGCCCCTCAGGGTCCGATTTGGTGGGTGGGGCCTCTCAGGGTCCGATTTTGAGAGCGGGGCCCCTCAGGGTCCAATTTTGTGGGCGGGGCCCCTGAGGGTCCGATTTGGTGGTTGGAGGCCCTCAGGGTCCGATTTTGTGGTTGGGGCCCCTCAGGGTCCGACTTTGTGGTTGGGGCCCCTCAGGGTCCGGGTTTTGTGGTTGGGGCCCTTCAGGGTCCGATTTTGTGGCCGGCGCCCCTCAGGGTCCGATTTCGTGGCCGGGGCCCCTCAGGGTCCGATTTTGTGGGCGGGGCCCCTGAGGGTCCGATTTGGTGGGCGGGGCCCCTCAGGGTCCAATTTTGTGGGCGGGGCCCCTCTGGGTTCGATTTTGTGGCCGGGGTCTCTCAGGGTCCGCTTTTGTGGCCGAGGCCCCTCAGGGTCCGATTTTGTGGTTGGGGCCCCTCAGGGTCCGATTTTGTGGTTGGGGCCCCTCAGGATCCGATTTTGTGGCCGGGTCCCCTCAGGGTCCGATTTCGTGGTTGGGGCCCCTCAGGGTCTGATTTTGTGGCCGGGTCTACACAGGGTCCGATTTTGTGGGTGGGGCCCCTTAGGGTCTGATTTTGTGGGTGGAGCCCCCTGGATCCATTTTGGTGGGTGGGGCCACTCTGGGTCTGATTTGGTGGGCGAGGCCCCTCGGGGTCTGATTTTGTGGTTGGGGCCCCTCAGGGTTTGATTGTGTGGCCGGGTCTACTCAGGGTCCGATTTTGAGGGCGGGGCCCACAGGGTCCAATTTTGTGGGTGGGGCCCCTCTTTGTTCGATTTTGTGGCCGGGGTCTCTCAGGGTCCGATTTTGTGGCCGGGGCCCCTCAGGGTTTGATTTTGTGGTTGGAGCCCCTCAGGGTCTGATTTTGTGGCCGGGTCTACTCAGGGTCCGATTTTGAGGGCGGGGCACCTTAGGGTCCTATTTTGTGGTTCGGGGCCCTCAGGGTCCGATTTTGTGGGCGGGGCCTCTCAGGGTCCGATTTTGAGGGCCGGGACCCTAAGGGTCCGATTTTGTGGTTGGGGCCCCGAACCACAAAATCAGACCCTAAGGGGCCCCACCCACAAAATCGGACCCTGTGTAGACCCGGCCACAAAATCAGACCCTGAGGGGCCCCAACCACGAAATCGGACCCTGAGGGGACCCGGCCACAAAATCGGATCCTGAGGGGCCCCAACCACAAAATCGGACCCTGAGGGGCCCCAACCACAAAATCGGACCCTGAGGGGCCTCGGCCACAAAAGCGGACCCTGAGAGACCCCGGCCACAAAATCGAACCCAGAGGGGCCCCGCCCACAAAATTGGACCCTGAGGGGCCCCGCCCACCAAATCGGACCCTCAGGGGCCCCGCCCACAAAATCGGACCCTGAGGGGCCCCGGCCACGAAATCGGACCCTGAGGGGCGCCGGCCACAAAATCGGACCCTGAAGGGCCCCAACCACAAAACCCGGACCCTGAGGGGCCCCAACCACAAAGTCGGACCCTGAGGGGCCCCAACCACAAAATCGGACCCTGAGGGCCTCCAACCACCAAATCGGACCCTCAGGGGCCCCGCCCACAAAATTGGACCCTGAGGGGCCCCGCTCTCAAAATCGGACCCTGAGAGGCCCCGCCCACCAAATCGGACCCTGAGGGGCCCCGCTAACCAAATCGGACTCTGAGGGGCCCCAGCCACAAAATCGGACCCTGAGGGGCCCCACCCACAAAATTGGACCCTGAGGGGCCCCGGCCACAAAATCGGACCCTGAGCGGCCCAACCACAAAATCGGACCCTGAGGGGCCCCGGCCACAAAATCGGACCCTGAGCGGCCCAACCACAAAATCGGACCTTGAGGTGCCCCGGCCACAAAATCGGACCCTGAGGGGCCACAGCCACAAAATCGGACCCTGAGAGGCCCCGGCCACGAAATCGGACCCTGAGGGGCGCCGGCCACAAATCGGACCTTGAGGGTCCCCAACCACAAAATCGGACCCTGAGGGGCCCCAACCACAAAATTGGACCCTGAGGGGCCCCATCCACAAAATCGGACCCTGAGGGTCCCCAACCACAAAATCGGACCCTGAGGGGCCCCAACCACAAAATCGGACCCTGAGGGGCCCCGCTCTCAAAATCGGACCCTGAGAGGCCCCGCCCACCAAATCGGACACTCAGGGGCCCCGCCCACAAAATTGGACCCTGAGGGGCCCCGCTCTCAAAATCGGACCCTGAGAGGCCCCGCCCACCAAATCGGACCCTAAGGTGCCCCGCCCTCAAAATCGGACCCTGAGTAGACCCGGCCACAAAATCAGACCCTGAGGGGTCCCGACCACAAAATCAGACCCTGAGGGGCCCCGGCCACAAAATCGGACCCTGAGAGACCCCGGCCACAAAATTGAACAAAGAGGGGCCCCACCCACAAAATTGGACCCTGTGGGCTCCGCCCACCAAATCGGACCCTGAGGGGCCCAGCCCACAAAATCGAACCCTGAGGGGCCCCGCCCTCAAAATCGGACCCTGAGTAGACCCGGCCACACAATCAAACCCTGAGGGGCCCCAACCACAAAATTGGACCCTGAGGGGCCCCGCCCACCAAATCAGACCACGAGGGGCCTCGCCCACCAAATCAGACCCAGAGTGGCCCTGCCCACCAAAATGGACCCAGGGGGCTCCACCCACAAAATCAGACCCTAAGGGGCCCCACCCACAAAATCGGACCCTGTGTAGACTCAGCCACAAAATCAGACCCTGAGGGGCCCCAACCACGAAATCAGACCCTGAGGGGACCCGGCCACAAAATCGGACCCTGAGGGGCCTCGGCCACAAAATCGGAACCCGAGAGACCCCGGCCACAAAATCGAACCCAGAGGGGCCCCGCCCACAAAATTGGACCCTGAGGGGCCCCGCCCACCAAATCGGACCCTCAGGGGCCCCGCCCACAAAATCGGACCCTGAGGGGACCCGCCCTCAAAATCGGACCCTGAGAGGCCCCGCCCACCAAATCGGACCCTGAGGGGCCCCACCCAAAAAAATCGGTCCCTGAGGGGCCCCACCCACAAAATTGGACCCTGGGGGCCCCGCCCACCAAATCGGACCCTGAGGGACCCCGCCCTCAAAATCGGACCCTGAGTAGACCCGGCCACACAATCAAACCCTGAGGGGCCCCAACCACAAAATCGGACCCTGAGAGTCCCCGCCCACCAAATCAGACCCCGAGGGGCCTCGCCCACCAAATTAGACCCAGAGTGGCCCCGCCCACCAAAATGGACCCAGGGGGCTCCACCCACAAAATCAGACCCTAAGGGGCCCCACCCACAAAATCGGACCCTGTGTAGTCCCGGCCACAAAATCAGACCCTGAGGGGCCCCAACCACGAAATCAGACCCTGAGGGGACCCGGCCACAAAATCGGATCCTGAGGGGCCCCAACCACAAAACCGGACCCTGAGGGGCCCCGCCCACAAAATCAGACCCTGGGGGCCCCGCCCACCAAATCGGACCCTGAGGGACCCCGCCCTCAAAATCGGACCCTGAGTAGACCCGGCCACAAAATCGGATCCTGAGGGGCCCCAACCACAAAGTCGAACCCAGAGGGGCCCCGCCCACAAAATTGGACCCTGAGGTGCCCCGCCCTCAAAATCGGACCCTGAGAGGCCCCGCCCACCAAATCGGACCCTGAGGGGCCCCACCCACAAAATCGGTCCCTGAGGGGCCCCACCCACAAAATTGGACCCTGGGGGCCCCGCCCACCAAATCGGACCCTGAGGGACCCCGCCCTCAAAATCGGACCCTGAGTAGACCCGGCCACAAAATCAGACCCTGAGGGGCCCCAACCACAAAATCTGACCCTGAGGGTCCCCGGCCACAAAATCGGACCCTGAGGGGCCCCACCCTCAAAATCGGACCTAGAGAGGCACCGCCCACAAAATCTGACCCTGAGGGCCTCCAACCACAAAATCGGACCCTAAGGGGCCCCGGCCACAAAATCGGACCCTGAGAGACCTCGGCCACAAAATCGAACCCAGAGGGGCCCTAACCACCAAATCAGACCCTCAGGGGCCCCACCCACAAAATTGGACCCTGAGGGGCCCCGCTCTCAAAATTGGACCCTGAGAGGCCCCGCCCACCAAATCGGACCCTGAGGGGCCCCGCCAACCAAATCGGACTCTGAGGGGCCCCACCCACAAAATCGGACCCTGAGGGCCCCCAACCACAAAATAGGACCCTAATGTGCCCTGCTCTCAAAATCGGACCCTGAGTAGACCCGGCCACAAAATCAGACCCTGAGGGGCCCCAACCACAAAATCGGACCCTGAGGGTCCCCGCCCTCAAAATCGGACCCTGAGAGGCCCCGCCCACAAAATCTTACCCTGAGGGCCCCGAACCACAAAATAGGACCCTAAGGTGCCCCACCCTCAAAATCGGACCCTGAGTAGACCCGGCCACAAAATCAGACCCTGAGGGGCTCCAACCACAAAATCAAACCCTGAGGGGCCCCGGCCACAAAATCGGACCCTGAGAGACCCCGGCCACAAAATCGAACAAAGAGGGGCCCCACCCACAAAATTGGACCCTGTGGGCCCCGCCCTCAAAATCGGACCCTGAGTAGACCCGGCCACACAATCAAACCCTGAGGGGCCCCAACCACAAAATCAGACCCCGAGGGGCCTCGCCCACCAAATCAGACCCAGAGTGGCCCCACCCACCAAAATGGACCCAGGGGGCTCCACCCACAAAATCAGACCCTAAGGGGCCCCACCCACAAAATCGGACCCTGTGTAGACCCGGCCACAAAATCAGACCCTGAGGGGCCCCAACCACGAAATCGGACCCTGAGGGGACCCGGCCACAAAATCGGATCCTGAGGGGCCCCAACCACAAAATCGGACCCTGAGGGGCCCCAACCACAAAATCGGACCCTGAGGGGCCTCGGCCACAAAATCGGACCCTGAGAGACCCCGGCCACAAAATCGAACCCAGAGGGGCCCCGCCCACAAAATTGGACCCTGAGGGGCCCCACCCACCAAATCGGACCCTCAGGGGCCCCGCCCACAAAATCGGACCCTGAGGGGCCCCGCCCTAAAAATCGGACCCTGAGAGGCCCCGCCCACCAAATCGGACCCTGAGGGGCCCCACCCACAAAATCGGTCCCTGAGGGGCCCCACCCACAAAATTGGACCCTGGGGGCCCAGCCCACCAAATCGGACACTGAGGGACCCCGCCCTCAAAATCGGACCCTGAGTAGACCCGGCCACAAAATCAGACCCTGAGGGGCCCCAACCACAAAATCTGATCCTGAGGGGCCCCGGCCACAAAATCGGACCCTGAGGGGCCCCACCCTCAAAATCGGACCTAGAGAGGCCCCGCCCACAAAATCGGACCCTGAGGGCCTCCAACCACAAAATCGGACCCTAAGGGGCCCCGGCCACAAAATCGGACCCTGAGAGACCTCGGCCACAAAATCGAACCCAGAGCGGCCCTACCCACCAAATCGAACCCTCAGGGGCCCCGCCCACAAAATTGGACCCTGAGGGGCCCCGCTCTCAAAATCGGACCCTGAGAGGCCCCGCCCACCAAATCGGACCCTGAGGGGCTCCGCCAACCAAATCGGACTATGAGGTGCCCCACCCACAAAATCGGACCCTGAGGGCCCCCAACCACAAAATAGGACCCTAATGTGCCCCGCCCTCAAAATCAGACCCTGAGTAGACCCGGCCACAAAATCAGACCCTGAGGGGCCCCAACCATAAAATCAGACCCTGAGGGGCCTCGGCCACAAAATCGGAACCTGAGAGACCCCGGCCACAAAATCGAACCCAGAGTGGCCCCCCACAAAATTGGACCCTGTGGGCCCCGCCCACCAAATCGGACCCTGAGGGGCCCAGCCCACAAAATCGGACCCTGAGGGGCCCCGCCCTCAAAATCGGACCCTGAGTAGACCCGGCCACAAAATCAAACCCTAAGGGGCCCCAACCACAAAATCGGACCCTGAGGGGCCTCGCTCACCAAATCAGACCCAGAGTGGCCCCGCCCACCAAAATGGACCCAGGGGGCTCCACCCACAAAATCAGACCCTAAGGGGCCCCACCCACAAAATCGGACCCTGTGTAGACCCGGCCACAAAATCAGATCCTGAGGGGCCCCAACCACAAAACCGGACCCTGAGGGGCCCCAACCACAAAATCGGACCCTGAGGGGCCCCAACCACAAAATCGGACCCTGAGTGCCTCCAACCACCAAATCGGACCCTCAGGGGCCCCGCCCACAAAATTGGACCCTGAGGGGCCCCACTCTCAAAACGGACCCTGAGAGGCCCCGCCCACCAAATCGGACCCTGAGGGGCCCCGCTAACCAAATCGGACTCTGAGGGGCCCCAGCCACAAAATCGGACCCTGAGGGGCCCCACCCACAAAATTGGACCCTGAGGGGCCCCGGCCACAAAATCGGACCCTGAGCGGCCCAACCACAAAATCGGACCCTGAGGGGCCCCGGCCACAAAATCGGACCCTGAGCGGCCCAACCACAAAATCGGACCTTGAGGTGCCCCGGCCACAAAATCGGACCCTGAGGGGCCCCAGCCACAAAATCGGACCCTGAGAGGCCCCGGTCACGAAATCGGACCCTGAGGGGCGCCGGCCACAAAATCGGACCTTGAGGGTCCCCAACCACAAAACCGGACCCTCAGGGGCCCCAACCACAAAATCGGACCCTGAGGGGCCCCAACCACAAAATTGGACCCTGAGGCTGGTTTCACATTTGCGTTTTTTAGCGCTGGAAAAAAACGCACACCTGCGCATGCGTTTTTCCCCTATATTTAACATGGGTGCGCATACCTGCGCACTGGTCAGCGCATGTATGCGATTTTCATGCGCTGCGTTTTTTTGGGGTGTGCGATTGGATTTTCCAGACGCAGCATGTTGCATTTTTTGGCCCTGCAAAAAAGCACATGCGCACATATGCGCACGTTTTGCGCTAAAAATGGCCATTATAGCCTATGGATGCGCATATGTGCGCACTGGCATGCTCATGTATGCGTTTTTTTGCATATGCGTTTTTTTTTTTAAACCATGGAATTTAGGGGTTTGGGTTAGAGTTAGGGTTAGTTAAGGGGGTTTAGGGTTAGGGTTATGGTCAGGGTCAGGGTTAGGGTTAGGGTTAGGGTCAGGGTTAGGGTTAATTATGGTTTTGTTAAGGATTAGGGTCATGGTTAGGGTCAGGATTAGGGTTAAGTATGGTTTTGTTAAGGGTTAGGGTCAGGGTTAGGGTTAGGGTTAGGGTTAGGGTCAGGGTTAGGGTTAGGGTTAGGGTTAGGGTCAGGGTTAGGGTCAGGATTAGGGTTAAGTATGGTTTTGTTAAGGGTTAGGGTCAGGGTTAGGGTTAGGGTTAGGGTCAGGGTTAGGGTTAGGGTTAGGGTCAGGGTTAGGGTCAGGATTAGGGTTAAGTATGGTTTTGTTAAGGATTAGGGTCAGGGTTAGGGTCAGGATTAGGGTTAAGTATGGTTTTGTTAAGGGTTAGGGTCAGGGTTAGGGTTAGGGTTAGGGTCAGGGTTAGGGTCAGGATTAGGGTTAGGGTTAGGGTTAGGGTCAGGGTTAGGGTTAAGTATGGTTTTGTTAAGGGTTAGGGTCAGGGTTAGGGTTAGGGTTAGGGTCAGGGTTAGGGTTAGGGTTAGGGTTAGGGTTAGGGTCAGGGTTAGGGTTAGGGTTAGTTAGGGTTTAGGGTTTGGGTTAGGGTTAAGTATGATTTGGTTAAGGGTTAGGGTCAGGGTTAGGGTTAGGGTTAGGGTCAGGGTTAGGGTTAGTAAAGTCATGGTTTGGGTAGTGTGAGGGGCCACCTAAAAATCTTGGAAAAAAACGCAAACGCGGTAAAAACGCGCTAAAAACGCATACAAACGCATAAAAACGCTGCGTTTTTTCATGCATGTTCATAAAAATGCTTGAAAAAAACGCAGCAGTTGTATGCTTATGTATGCGTTTTTTCAATGCGTTTTTTTGCGGGAAAAACGCGCTGCAAAAAAAAGCAAGTGTGAAACTAGCCTGAGGGGCCCCATCCACAAAATCGGACCCTGAGGGGCCCCAACCACAAAATCGGACCCTGAGGGGCCCCAACCACAAAATCGGACCCTGAGGGTCCCCGGCCACAAAATCGGACCCTGAGAGACCCGGCCACAAAATTGGACCCTGAGGGGCCCCGCCCACAAAATTGGACCCTGAGGGGCCCCGCCCACAAATTTGGACCCTTAGGGGCCCCGCCCACAAATTTGGACCCTGAGGGGCCCCGCCCTCAAAATCGGACCCTGAGAGGCCCCGCCCACAAAATCAGACCCTGAGGGCCTCCAACCACAAAATCGGACCCTAAGGGGCCCCGGCCACAAAATCGGACCCTGAGAGACCTCCGCCACAAAATCAAACCCAGAGGGGCCCCACCCACCAAATCGGACCCTCAGGGGCCCCGCCCACAAAATTGGACCCTGAGGGGCCCCGCTCTCAAAATCGGACCCTGAGAGGCCCCGCCCACCAAATCGGACCCTGAGGGGCCCCACCCACAAAATCGGACCCAGAGGGCCCCCAACCACAAAATAGGACCCTAAGGTGCCCCGCCCTCAAAATCGGACCCTGAGTAGACCCGGCCACAAAATCAGACCCTGAGGGGTCCCAACCACAAAATCAGACCCTGAGGGGCCCCGGCCACAAAATCGAACAAAGAGGGGCCCCACCCACAAAATTGGACCCTGTGGGCCCCGCCCACCAAATCGGACCCTGAGGGGCCCAGCCCACAAAATCGGACCCTGAGGGGCCCCGCCCTCAAAATCGGACCCTGAGTAGACCCGGCCACACAATCAAACCCTGAGGGGCCCCAACCTCAAAATCGGACCCTGAGGGGCCCCAACCACAAAATCGGACCCTGAGGGGCCTCACTCACCAAATCAGACCCAGAGTGGCCCCGCCCACCAAAATGGACCCAGGGGGCTCCACCCACAAAATCAGACCCTAAGGGGCCCCACCCACAAAATCGGACCCTGTGTAGACCCGGCCACAAAATCAGACCCTGAGGGGCCCCAACCACGAAATCAGACCCTGAGGGGACCCGGCCACAAAATCGGATCCTGAGGGGCCCCAACCACAAAACCGGACCCTGAGGGGCCCCAACCACAAAATCGGACCCTGAGGGGCCACAACCACAAAATCGGACCCTGAGGGCCTCCAACCACAAAATCGGACCCTAAGGGGCCCCAACCTTGAAATCAGACCCTGAGGGGACCCGGCCACAAAATCGGATCCTGAGGGGCCACAACCACAAAACCGGACCCTGAGGGGCCCCAACCACAAAATCGGACCCTGAGGGGCCCCAACCACAAAATCGGACCCTGAAGGCCTCCAACCACCAAATCGGACCCTCAGGGGCCCCGCCCACAAAATTGGACCCTGAGGGGCCCCGCTCTCAAAATCGGACCCTGAGAGGCCCCGCCCACCAAATCGGACCCTGAGGGGCCCCACCAACCAAATCGGACTCTGAGGGGCCCCAGCCACAAAATCTGACCCTGAGGGGCCCCAGCCACAAAATCGGACCCTGAGGGGCCCCACCCACAAAATTGGACCCTGAGGGGCCCCGGCCACAAAATCGGACCCTGAGCGGCCCAACCACAAAATCGGACCCTGAGGGGCCCCGGCCACAAAATCGGACCCTGAGCGGCCCAACCACAAAATCGGACCTTGAGGTGCCCCGGCCACAAAATCGGACCCTGAGGGGCCCCAGCCACAAAATCGGACCCTGAGAGGCCCCGGCCACGAAATCGGACCCTGAGGGGCGCCGGCCACAAAATCGGACCCTGAGGGGCCCCACCCACAAAATCGGACCCTGAGGCCAAAGTGGCCCCTGAGAGGCACCCACAGTTAAAACGGATCCTGAGTTGAAAGTCTTGCAGGTGCAGCAGGCAAGTCTCTCTAAAAGGGGCAGCCCGGGCAGCATTTCAAACCACTATCTGTACTTCCTTCAGGAAATACACATCTAGTTATAGTGGTTTGAAAAAACCACTATATTGTAATCTGAACGCTGCTAACTTATTCTTCTTCTTATTATTATTATTATTAAGTTGATTTCCACAATTAATGCGGCCCGAACCGCTACACGCACAGACTCCGTTGAGGTGTCGTTTCGAAGCCAGCGTCCATGAGAGGTGTGCTAAGTATTTTTTGTGTCGATCGGATTTGTAGTTTTTGCGCAATTTGCGTTTGAAAATTTTTTTTCCCGTCATTGGAATGCACTGTCTCCAATGCTTTTCAATAGGAAATGGCAAAACGTGCCCTGAGGCGATTGAAATGACAGTTGAGCTCATTGATATGCGCAGGCAGACCCAGTTACTATGCCAACGCCTACGAACTTCACTTGAACCCCAGCACAGAGCCTCTGCCACATAATATCAGCTCTTAAAGCGAAACTCACAGCACAAATGCAAATCTAGCTTCATCACATGACACATGCCCCTGAGAGAGAATGTCCGCCAAATTTGATTTAGAAGAAGCCCAGTGAGCCAAACTAGCTCTTAAAGGGCCAACGCGCCAAAGTGATTGTTAAAGGGCCAGCGCACCCAAATGAGTCTTAAAGGGCCGACACACCAAATCGGAGACTGAGCCACCCCGGCCTCCAAATCGGAGGCTGAGCCACCCCGGCCTCCAAATCGGAGGCTGAGCCAACCCGGCCTCCAAATCGGAGGCTGAGCCACCCCGGCCTCCAAATCGGAGGCTGAGCCACCCCGGCCTCCAAATCGGAGGCTGATCGACCCCAGCCTCCAAATCGGAGGCTGATCGACCCCGGCCTCCAAATCGGAGGCTGATCCACCCCGGCCTCCAAATCGGAGGCTGATCGACCCCGGCCTCCAAATCGGAGGCTGAGCCACACCGGCCTCCAAATCGGAGTCTGAGCCACCCCGGCCTCCAAATCGGAGGCTGAGCCACCCCGGCCTCCAAATCGGAGGCTGAGCCACCCCGGCCTCCAAATCGGAGGCTGAGCCACCCCGGCCTCCAAATCGGAGGCTGATCGACCCCGGCCTCCATATCGGAGGCTGATCGACCCCGGCCTCCAAATCGGAGGCTGATCGACCCCGGCCTCCAAATCGGAGGCTGAGCCACCCCGGCCTCCAAATCGGAGGCTGATCGACCCCGGCATCCATATCGGAGGCTGATCGACCCCGGCCTCCAAATCGGAGGCTGAGCCACCCCAGCCTCCAAATCGGAGGCTGAGCCACCCCGGCCTCCAAATCGGAGGCTGAGCGACCCCGGCCTCCAAATCAGAAGCTCATCGACCCCTGCCTCCAAATCTGAGGCTCTTTGACCTCGGCCTCCAAATCGGAAGCTCAACGACCCCGGCCTCCAAATTGGAGGCTGAGCGACCCCAGCCTCCAAATCTTACCCAGAGTGGCCCCACCCACCAAATCAGACCCAGAGAGGCCCTGCCCACCAAATAGGACCCTGAGGGGCTCCGCCCACCAAATCGGACCCTGTGGGGCACCGCCCACCAAATCGGACCCTGAGAGGCCCCGCCCACCAAATAGGACCCTGAGGGGCCCCACCCACCAAATCGGACCCTGAGGGGCCCCGGCCACCAAATCGGACCCTGAGTGGCCCCGTCCACAAAATCGGACCCTGAGTGGCCCCACCCACAAAATCGGACCCTGAGGGGCCCCACCCACAAAATCGGACCCTGAGGGGCCCCACCCACAAAATCAGACCCTGAGGCCAAAGCGGCCCCTGAGAGGCACCCACAGTTAAATCGTATCCTGACTTGAAAGTCTTGCAGGGGCAGCAGGCAAGTCTCTCTTAAAGGGGCAGCCCGGGCACCATTTCAAACCACTATCTGTACTTCCTTCAGGAAATACACATCTAGTATTACAATTATAATGCGCCAATCACAAGTTATTCAGTTGATTTCCGCAATTAATGCAGCCCGAACCGCTACACGCACAGACTCCGTTGAGGTGTCGTTTTGAAGCCAGCGTCCACGAGAGGTGTGCTAAGTATTTTTTGTGTCAATCGGATTTGGAGTTTTTGCGCAATTTGCGTTTGAAATTTTTTTTTCCCGTCATTGGAATGCACTGTCTCAATGCATTTGAATGGGAAACTTAAAACGTGCCCTGAGGCGATTGAAATGGCAGTAAAGCTCATTGATATGTGCAGGCACACCCAGTTACTATGCCAACGCCTACGAACGTCACATGACGCCCCCAGGACAGAGCTTCTGCCACATAATATCAGCTATTAAAGCGAAACCCACAGCACAAATGCAAATCTAGCTTCATCACATGACGCATGCCCCTGATAGAGAATGTGCGCCAAAGTGCGCCCCCGCCCACCAAATTGGACCCTGAGGGGCCCCGCCCACCAAATTGGACCCTGAGGGGCCCCGCCCACCAAATCGGACCCTGACGGGCCCCGCCCACCAAATCGGACTCTGAGAGATCCTGCCCACCAAATCGGACCCTGAGGGGTCCTGCTCACCAAATTGAACTTTGAGGGGACCCGATCACCAAATTGGACACTGAGGGGCCCCGCCCATCAAATCGGATTCTGAAAGGGCCCAACCACCAAATCGGATTCTGAAAGGGCCCAACCACCAAATCGGACCCTGAGGGGCCCCACCCACCAAATCCGACCCTGAGGGGCCCCGCCCACCAAATAGGACCCTGAGGGGCCCCACCCAGCAAATCAGACCCTGAGGGGCCCCGCCCACCAAATCAGACCCTGAGGGGCCCCGCCCACCAAATCGGACCCTGATGGGCCCCGCCCACCAAATCTGACCCTGAGGGGCCCCGCCCACCAAATCTGACCCTGACGGGCCCCGCCCACCAAATCAGACCCTGAGGGGCCCCGCCCAGCAAATCGGACCCTGAGGGGCCCCGCCCAGCAAATCGGACCCTGAGGGGCCCCGCCCACAAAATCGGACCCTTAGGGGCCCCGCCCACCAAATCGGACCCTGAGGGGTCCCGCCCACCAAATCGGACCCTGAGGACCCCGCTCACCGAATCGGACCCCGAGGGGCCCCGCCCACCAAATCGGATTCTGAAAGGCCCCAACCACAAAATCGGACCCTAAGGGGCCCCGGACACAAAATCGGACCCTGAGGGGCCTCGGACACAAAACCGGACCCTGAGGGGCCCCGGACACAAAATCGTACCCTGAGGGGCCCCGCCCACCAAATCGGATTCTGAAAGGCCCCAATCACAAAATCGGACCCTAAGGGTCCCCGGACACAAAATCGGACCCTGAGGGGCCCCAACCACAAAATCGGACCCTGAGGGGCCCCGCCCACCAAATCGGACCCTGAGGGGCCCCGCTTACCAAATCGGACCCTGAGGGGCCCCACTGACAAAATCGGACCCTGAAGGGCCCCACTGACCAAATCGGATTCTGAAGGGCCCCAACCACAAAATCGGACCCTGAGGGGCCCACCCACAAAATCGGACCCTGAGGGGATCTGGCCACAAAATCAGACCCTGAGAGGCCCCGGCCACAAAATCAGACCCTGAGGGGCCCACCCACAAAATCGGACCCTGAGGGGTCACACCCACAAAATCGGACCCTGAGGGGCCACACCCTCAAAATTGGACCCTGAGAGACCCCGGCCACAAAATCGAACACAGAGGGGCCTCAGTCACAAAATCGGACCCTAAGGGGCCCCGGTCACAAAATCGGACCCTGAGGGGCCCCAACCACAAAATCGGACCCTGAGGAGCCCCGCCCACCAAATCAGACCCAGAGTGGCCCGCCCACCAAATCGGACCCAGAGGGGCCCCACCCATCAAATCGGACCCTGAGGGGCCCCGCCCACCAAATCGGACCCTGAGAAGCCCTGCCCACCAAATCGGACCCAGATTGACCCCGCCCACCAAATCGGACCCTGAAGGGCCCCGCCCACCAAATCGGACCCAGAGGGGCCCCGCCCACCAAATCGGACTCTGAAGGGCACCGCCCACCAAATCGGACCCAGAGGGGCCCCGCCCACCAAATCGGACCAAGGGGCCCTGCCCACCAAATCGGACCATGAGGGGCCCCGCCCACCAAATCGGACCATCAGGGGCACCGCCCACTAAATCGAACCCAGAGTTGCCCCGCCCACCAAAATGGTCCCAGGGGCTTCACCCACAAAATCAGACCCTAAGGGGCCCCACCCACAAAATCGGACCCTGAGTGGGCCAGGCCACAAAATCAGACCCTGAGGGGCCCCAACCACAAAATCGGACCCTGAGAGACCCCGGCCACAAAATCGAACCTAGAGGGGCCCCAGTCACAAAATAGGACCCTCAGGGGCCCCAACCACAAAATCAGACCCTGAGGTGCCCCGGTCAAAAATCGGACCCTGAGGGGCCCCACCCACAAAACCAGACCCTGAGGGGCCCCACCCACAAAACCAGACCCTGAGGGGCCCCAGCCGCAAAATAAGACCCTGAGGGGCCCCACCCACCAAATCGGACCCTGAGAGGCCCCGGCCACAAAATCGGACCCTGAGGGGCCCCACCCACCAAATCGGACCCTGAGGGGCCCCAGCCACCAAATCGGACCCTGAGGGGCCCCGGCCACAAAATCGGACCCTGTGGGGCCCCACCCACAAAATCGGGCCTTGAGGGGCCCCACCAACAAAATCGGACCCTGGGGCCAAAGTGGCCCCTGAGAGGCACCCACAGTTAAAACGGATCCTGAGTTGAAAGTCTTGCAGGGGCATCAGGCAAGTCTCTCTTAAAGGGGCAGCCTGGGCACCATTTCAAACCACTATCTGTACTTCCATCAGGAAATACACATCTAGTATTACAATTATAATGCGCCAATCACAAGTTATTCAGTTGATTTCCGCAATTAATGCAGCCCGAACCGCTACACGCACAGACTCCGTTGAGGGGTCGTTTTGAAGCCAGCGTCCACGAGAGGTGTGCTAAGTATTTTTTGTGTCGATCGGATTTGTAGTTTTTGCGCAATTTGCGTTTGAAAATTTTTTTTCCCGTCATTGGAATGCACTGTCTCAATGCATTTGAATGGGAAACTTAAAACGTGCCCTGAGGCGATTGAAATGGCATTAAAGCTCATTGATATGTGCAGGCACACCCAGTTACTATGCCAACGCCTACGAACGTCACATGACGCCCCCAGGACAGAGCTTCTGCCACATAATATCAGTTATTAAAGCGAAACCCACAGCACAAATGCAAATCTAGCTTCATCACATGACGCATGCCCCTGATAGAGAATGTGCGCCAAAGTGCGCCCCCGCCCACCAAATTGGACCATGAGGGGCCCCGCCCACCAAATCGGACCCTGACGGGCCCCGCCCACCAAATCGGACTCTGAGAGATCCCGCCCACCAAATCGGACCCTGAGGGGTCCTGCTCACCAAATTGAACTTTGAGGGGACCCGATCACCAAATCGGACACTGAGGGGCCCCGCCCGTCAAATTGGATTCTGAAAGGGCCCAACCACCAAATCGGATTCTGAAAGGGCCCAACCACCAAATCGGACCCTGAGGGGCCCCACCCACCAAATCCGACCCTGAGGGGCCCCGCCCACCAAATAGGACCCTGAGGGGCCCCACCCAGCAAATCAGACCCTGAGGGGCCCCGCCCACCAAATCAGACCCTGAGGGGCCCCGCCCACCAAATCGGACCCTGATGGGCCCCACCCACCAAATCTGACCCTGACGGGCCCCGCCCACCAAATCGGACCCTGAGGGTCCCCGCCCAGCAAATCGGACCCTGAGGGGCCCCGCCCAGCAAATCGGACCCTGAGGGGCCCCAACCACAAAATCGGACCCTGAGGGGCCCCGCCCACCAAATCGGACCCTGAGGGGTCTCGCCCACCAAATCGGACCCTGAGGACCCCGCTCACCGAATCGGACCCCGAGGGGCCCCGCCCACCAAATCGGATTCTGAAAGGCCCCAACCACAAAATCGGACCCTAAGGGGCCCCGGACACAAAATCGGACCCTGAGGGGCCTCAGACACAAAATCGGACCCTGAGGGGCCCCGGACACAAAATTGTACCCTGAGGGGCCCCGCCCACCAAATCAGATTCTGAAAGGCCCCAATCACAAAATCGGACCCTAAGGGTCCCCGGACACAAAATCGGACCCTGAGGGGCCCCAACCACAAAATCGGACCCTGAGGGGCCCCGCCCACCAAATCAGACCCTGAGGGGCCCCGCTGACCAAATCGGACCATGAGGGGCCCCACTGACAAAATCGGACCCTGAAGGGCTCCACTGACCAAATCGGATTCTGAAGGGCCCCAACCACAAAATCGGACCCTGAGGGGCCCACCCACAAAATCGGACCCTGAGGGGATCTGGCCACAAAATCAGACCCTGAGAGGCCCCGGCCACAAAATCAGGCCCTGAGGGGCCCAAACACAAAATCGGACCCTGAGGGGTCACACCAACAAAATCGAACACAGAGGGGCCTCAGTCACAAAATTGGACCCTAAGGGGCCCCGGTCACAAAATCGGACCCTGAGGGGCCCCAACCACAAAATCGGACCCTGAGGGGCCCCGCCCACCAAATCGGACCCTGAGGGGCCCCAACCACAAAATCAGACCCTGAGAGGCCCCGGCCACAAAATCAGACCCTGAGGGGCCCACCCACAAAATCGGATCCTGAGGGGTCACACCCACAAAATCGAACACAGAGGGGCCTCAGTCACAAAATCGGACCCTAAGGGGCCCCGGCCACAAAATTGGACCCTGAGGGGCCCCACCCACAAAATCAGACCCTGAGGGGATCCGGCCACAACATCGGACCCTGAGTGGCCCCACTCACAAAATCCGACCCTGAGGGGCCCCAACCACAAAATCGGACCCTGACGGGCCCCGGCCACAAAATCGGATCCTGACGGGCCCCGGCCACAAAATCGGACCCTGAGGGGCCCCGGCCACAAAATCGGACCCTGAGGGACCCCACCTACAAAATTGAACCCTGAGGGGCCCCGCCCACCAAATCGGACCCTGAGGGGCTCCGTCCACCAAATCGGACCCTGAGGGGCCCCGCCCACTAAATCAGATTCTGAAAGGCCCCAACCACAAAATCGGACCCTGAGGGGCCCCACCCACAAAATCGGACCCTGAGGGTCCCCGCTGACCAAATTGAACTCTGAGGGGCCCCGCCCACCAAATCGGACCCAGAGTGGCCCGCCCACCAAATCAGACCTAGAGTGGCCCCGCTCACCAAATCGGACCCCGAGGGGCCCCGCCCACCAAATCGGACCCCGAGGGATCCCACCCACCAAATCGGACCCCGAGGGTCCCCGCCAACCAAATTGGACCCTGAGGGGCCCCGCCCACCAAATCGGACTCTGATAGATCCCGCCCACCAAATCAGACCCTGAGGGGCCCAGCTCACCAAATCGGACCCAGAGTGACCCCGCCCACCAAATCGGACCCAGATTGGCCCTGCCCACCAAATCAGACCCAGAGTGGCCCCGCCCACCAAATTGTACCCTGAGGGGCCCCACCCACAAAATCGGACCCTAAGGGGCCCCACCCACAAAATTGGACCCTGAGGGGCCCCAGCCACAAAATTGGACCCTGAGGGGCCCCACCCACAAAATCAGACCCTGAGGGGATCCGGCCACAACATCGGACCCTGAGTGGCCCCACTCACAAAATCCGACCCTGAGGGGCCCCACCCACAAAATCGGACCCTGAGGCCAAAGTGGCCCCTGAGAGGCACCCACAGTTAAAACGGATCCTGAGTTGAAAGTCTTGCAGGTGCAGCAGGCAAGTCTCTCTTAAAAGGGGCAGCCTGGGCAGCATTTCAAACCACTATCTGTACTTCCTTCAGGAAACACACATCTAGTTATAGTGGTTTGAAAAAAACACTATATTGTAATCCGAACGCTGCTAACTTATTCTTCTTATTATTATTATTATTATTAAGTTGATTTCCGCAATTAATGCGGCCCGAACCGCTACACGCACAGACTCCGTTGAGGTGTCGTTTCGAAGCCAGCGTCCATGAGAGGTGTGCTAAGTATTTTTCGTGTCGATCAGATTTGTAGTTTTTGCGCAATTTGCGTTTGAAAATTTTTTTCCCCGTCATTGGAATGCACTGTCTCCAATGCTTTTCAATAGGAAATGGCAAAACGTGCCCTGAGGCGATTGAAATGACAGTTGAGCTCATTGATATGCGCAGGCAGACCCAGTTACTATGCCAACGCCTACGAACTTCACTTGAAACCCAGCACAGAGCCTCTGCCACATAATATCAGCTCTTAAAGCGAAACCCACAGCACAAATGCAAATCTAGCTTCATCACATGACAAATGCCCCTGAGAGAGAATGTGAGCACCAAAGTGGATTTAAAAGAATCCCAGTCAGCCAAACTAGCTCTTAAAGGGCCAACGCGCCAAAGTGATTGTTAAAGGGCCAGCGCACCCAAATGAGTCTTAAAGGGCCGACACACCAAATCGGAGACTGAGCCACCCCGGCCTCCAAATCGGAGGATGAGCCACCCCGGCCTCCAAATCGGACAATGAGCCACCCCGGCCTCCAAATGGGAGGCTGATCCACCCCGGCCTCCAAATCGGAGCCTGATCCACCCCGGCCTCCAAATCGGAGCCTGATCCACCCCGGCCTCCAAATCGGAGGCTGATCGACCCAGGCCTCCAAATCAGAGGCTGAGCCACCCCAGCCTCCAAATCGGAGGCTGAGCCACCCCGGCCTCCAAATCGGAGGCTGATCGACCCCGGCCTCCAAATCGGAGGCTGATCCACCCCGGCCTCCAAATCGGAGGCTGATCCACCCCGGCCTCCAAATCGGAGGCTGATCCACCCCGGCCTCCAAATCGGAGGCTGATCGACCCCGGCCTCCAAATCGGAGGCTGATCGACCCCGGCCTCCAAATCGGAGGCTGATCCACCCCGGCCTCCAAATCGGAGGCTGAGCCACCCCGGCCTCCAAATCGGAGGCTGATCCACCCCGGCCTCCAAATCGGAGGCTGATCCACCCCGGCCTCCAAATCGGAGGCTGATCCACCCCGGCCTCCAAATCGGAGGCTGATCGACCCAGGCCTTCAAATCGGAGGCTGAGCCACCCCGGCCTCCAAATCGGAGGCTGATCGACCCCGGCCTCCAAATCGGAGGCTGATCGACCCCGGCCTCCAAATCGGAGGCTGATCGACCCCGGCCTCCAAATCAGAGGCTGATCCACCCCGGCCTCCAAATCGGAGGCTGATCCACCCCGGCCTCCAAATCGGAGGCTGAGCCACCCCGGCCTCCAAATCGGAGGCTGATCCACCCCGGCCTCCAAATCGGAGGCTGATCCACCCCGGCCTCCAAATCGGAGGCTGATCGACCCAGGCCTTCAAATCGGAGGCTGAGCCACCCCGGCCTCCAAATAGGAGGCTGAGCCACCCCAGCCTCCAAATAGGAGGCTGAGCCACCCCGGCCTCCAAATAGGAGGCTGAGCCACCCCGGCCTCCAAATAGGAGGCTGAGCCACCCCGGCCTCCAAATAGGAGGCTGAGCCACCCCGGCCTCCAAATCGGACAATGAGCCACCCCGGCCTCCAAATGGGAGGCTGATCCACCCCGGCCTCCAAATCGGAGGCTGAGCCACCCCGGCCTCCAAATCGGAGGCTGAGCCACCCCGGCCTCCAAATCGGAGGCTGAGCCACCCCGGCCTCCAAATCGGAGTCTCATCGACCCCGGCCTCCAAATCAGAGGCTTTTTGACCTCGGCCTCCAAATCGGAAGCTCAACGACCCCGGCCTCCAAATTGGAGGCTGAGCGACCCCAGCCTCCAAATCTTACCCAGAGTGGCCCCGCCCACCAAATCGGACCCTGAGGGGCCCCGCCCACCAAATCGGACCCTGAGAGGCCCCGCCCACCAAATCGGACCCAGAGTGGTCCCGCCCACCAAATTGGACCCAGAAAGGCTCCGCCCACAAAATCAGACCCAGAGGGGCCCCTGCCACAAAATCAAACCCTGAGGGGCCGCGGCCACAAAATCGGACCCTGATGGGCCCCAGTCACAAAATTGGACCCTGATAGGCCCCGGCCACAAAATCGGACCCTGAGGGGCCCCAACCACAAAATCGGACCCTGAGGGGACCCAACCACAAAATCGGACCCTGAGAGGCCCCGCCCACCAAATTGGACCCAGAGTGGTCCCGCCCACCAAATTGGACCCAGAGGGGCCCCACCCACAAAATCGGACCCTGAGGGGCCCCTGCCACAAAATCGGACCCTGAGGGGCCGCGGCCACAAAATCAGACCCTGAGGGGCCGCGGCCACAAAATCGGACCCTCAGGGGCCCCAACCACAAAATCAGACCCTGAAGGGACCCAACCACAAAATCGGACCCTGAGGGGCCCCGGCCACAAAATCGGACCATGAGGGGACCTGCCCACCAAATTGGACTCTGAGGGGCCCCGCCCACCAAATCGGACCCTGAGAGGTCCCACCCACAAAATCGGACCCTGACGGGCCCCGGCCACAAAATCGGATCCTGAGGGGCCCCACCTGCAAAATTGGACCCTGAGGGGTTCCGGCCACAAAAATCGGATCCTGATTGGCCCCGGCCACAAAATCGGACCCTGAGGGGCCCCAGCCACAAAATCGGACCTTGAGGGGCCCCACCCACCAAATCGGACCCTGAGGGGCCCCGGCCACCAAATAGGACCCTGAGGGGCCCCGGCCACCAAATCGGACCCTGAGTGGCCCCGGCCACAAAATCGGACCCTGAGAGGCCCCACCCAAAAAAATCAGACCCTGAGGGGCACCACCCACAAAATCAGGCCCTGAGGGGCCCCACCCACAAAATCAGACCATGAGGCCAAAGTGGCCCCTGAGAGGCACCCACAGTTAAATCGTATCCTGAGTTGAAAGTCTTGCAGGGGCAGCAGGCAAGTCTCTCTTAAAGGGGCAGCCCGGGCACCATTTCAAACCACTATCTGTACTTCCTTCAGGAAATACACATCTAGTTATTATTATTATTATTATTAAGTTGATTTCCGCAATTAATGCGGCCCGAACCGCTACACGCACAGACTCCGTTGAGGTGTCGTTTCGAAGCCAGCGTCCACGAGAGGTGTGCTAAGTATTTTTCGTGTCGATCGGATTTGTAGTTTTTACACAATTTGCGTTTGAAATTTTTTTTTCCCGTCATTGGAATGCACTGTCTCAATGCATTTGAATGGGAAATGGCAAAACATGCCCTGAGGCGATTGAAATGGCAGTTGAGCTCATTGATATGCGCAGGCAGACCCAGTTACTATGCCAACGCCTACGAACGTCACATGACCTCTCCAAGACAGAGCTTCTGCCACATAATACCAGCTCTTAAAGCAAAACCCACACCACAAATGCAAATCTAGCTTCATCACATGACACTTGAGAATGTGCGCCAAAGTGGATTTAGAAGCCCAGTGAGCCACCCTGGCTCTTAAAGGGCCGACGCGCCAAAGTGATTCTTAAAGAGCCGGCGCACCAAAATGAGTCTTAAAGGGCCGGCGCGCCAAATCGAGAGCTGAGTGACCCAAGGCTCCAAATCGGAGGCTGATAGACCCTGGCCTACAAAAAGGAGGCTGAGCCACCCTGGCATCCAAATTGGACCCAGAGTGGCCCAGCCCACCAAATCGGACCCTGAGGGGCCCCACCCACAAAATCGGACCCTGAGGGGCCCCGGCCACAAAATCAGACCCTGAGGGGCCCCGCCTACAAAATTGAATCCTGAGGGGCCCCACCCACAAAATCAGATCCTGAGGGGCCCCACCTACAAAATCGGATCCTGAGGGGCCCCACCCACAATATCGGACCCTGAGGGGCCCCACCCACAAAATCAGACCCTGAGGGCCCCGGTCACAAAATTGGATCCTGAGGGGCCCCAACCACAAAATCCATCCCTGAGGGGCCCCAACCACAAAATCGGACACTGAGGGGCCCCACCCACAAAATTGGACCCTGAGGGGCCCCACCCACAAAATTGGACCCTGAGGGGCCCCGGCCAAAAAATTGGACCCTGAGGGGCCCCACCCACAAAATTGAACCCTGAGGGGCCCCGGCCACAAAATCAGACCCTGAGGGACCCAGGCCACAAAATCGGACCCTAAGGGGCCCCACCCATAAAATCGGACCCTGAGGGGATCCGGCCACAAAATCAGACCCTGAGGGGCCCTGGCCACAACATTGGACCCTGAGGGGCCCCAACCACAAAATCGGACCCTGAGGGGCCCCAACCACAAAATCGGACCCTGAGGGGCCCCAACCACAAAATCGGATAGTGAGGGGCCCCGGCCACAAAATCGGACCCTGAGGGGCCCAGCCTACAAAATTGAACCCTGAGGGGCCCCAACCACAAAATCAGATCCTGAGGGGCCCCACCCACAAAATCGGATCCTGAGGGGCCCCACCCACAATATCGGACCCTGAGGGGCCCCACCCACAAAATCAGACCCTGAGGGCCCCGGTCACAAAATTGGATCCTGAGGGGCCCCTACCACAAAATCGATCCCTGAGGGGCCCCAACCACAAAATCGGACCCTGAGGGGCCCCACCCACAAAACTGGACCCTGAGGGGCCCCACCCACAAAATTGGACCCTGAGGGGCCCCAACCACAAAATCGGATCCTGAGGGGCCCCACCCACAAAATCAGACCCTGAGGACCCCGGTCACAAAATTGGATCCTGAGGGGCCCCAACCACAAAATCGATCCCTGAGGGGCCCCAACCACAAAATCGGACCCTGAGGGGCCCCACCCACAAAATTGGACCCTGAGGGGCCCCGGCCACAAAATCGGACCCTGAGGGACCCCAACCACAAAATCGGACCCTGAGGGGCCCTGGCCACAAAATCGGACCCTGAGGGGCCCCGACTACAAAATTGAACCCTGAGGGGCCCCAACCACAAAATCAGATCCTGAGGGGCCCCACCCACAAAATCGGATCCTGAGGGGCCCCACCCACAATATCGGACCCTGAGGGGCCCCACCCACAAAATCAGACCCTGAGGGCCCCGGTCACAAAATTGGATCCTGAGGGGCCCCTACCACAAAATCGATCCCTGAGGGGCCCCAACCACAAAATCGGACCCTGAGGGGCCCCACCCACAAAACTGGACCCTGAGGGGCCCCACCCACAAAATTGGACCCTGAGGGGCCCCAACCACAAAATCGGATCCTGAGGGGCCCCACCCACAATATCGGACCCTGAGGGGCCCCACCCACAAAATCAGACCCTGAGGACCCCGGTCACAAAATTGGATCCTGAGGGGCCCCAACCACAAAATCGATCCCTGAGGGGCCCCAACCACAAAATTGAACCCTGAGGGGCCCCACCCACAAAATTGGACCCTGAGGGGCCCCGGCCACAAAATCGGACCCTGAGGGACCCCGGCCACAAAATCGGACCCTGAGGGGCCCCTCCCACAAAATTGGACCCTGAGGGGATCCGGCCACAAAATCAGACCCTGAGGGGCCCCGTTCACCAAATCAGACCCTTTGGGGCCCCACTCACCAAATCGGACCCTGAGAGGCCCCAACCACCAAATCGGACCCTGAGGGGTCCCACCCACCAAATCGGACCCTGAGGGGCCCCGCTCACCAAATCGGACCCTGAGGGGCCCCGCCCACCAAATCGGACCCAGAGTGGCCTCACCCACCAAATCGGACCCTGAGGGGCCCCGTTCACCAAATCAGACCCTGAGGGGCCCTGCCCACCAAATCGAACCCTGAGGGGCCCCGCCCACAAAATTGTACCCAGAGTGGCGCCGCCCACCAAATCGGACCCTGAGAGGCCCCGGCCAGAAAATCTGACCCTGAGGGGCCCCACCCACAAAATCGGACCCTGAGGGGCCCCACT
The DNA here is from genome assembly GCF_039654945.1 of Dendrobates tinctorius. Taxonomy (NCBI): domain Eukaryota; kingdom Metazoa; phylum Chordata; class Amphibia; order Anura; family Dendrobatidae; genus Dendrobates; species Dendrobates tinctorius. Next base: position 6,693,181 of record NW_027361701.1, on the reverse strand, counting down.
CACAATATTGGACCCTGAGGGTCCCCACTCACAATATCGGACCCTGAGGGGCCCCACTCACAAAATCGGACCCTGAGGGGCCCCACCCACAAAATCGGACCCTGAGGGGCCACACCCACAAAATCGGACCCTGAGGGGCCACACCCACAAAATAGGAGCCTGAGGGATCTCAGCCAACAATTCAAGCCCTGAGGAGCCCAGGCGAAGGAATCAGATCCTGAGGAGCCCCACCCACCAAATCAGACCCTGAGGCCAAAGTGTCCCCTGAGGGGCACTCACAGTTAAAACGGATCCTGAGTTGAAAGTCTTGCAGGGACAGCAGGCAAGTCTCTCTTAAAGGGGCAGCCGGGTACCATTTCAAACCACTATCTGTACTTCCTTCAGGAAATACACATCTAGTTATAGTGGTTTGAAAAAACCACTATATTGTAATCCGAACGCTGCTAACTTATTCTTCTTATTATTATTATTATTATTATTATTATTATTAAGTTGATTTCCGCAATTAATGCGGCCCGAACCGCTACACGCACAGACTCTGTTGAGGTGTTGTTTCGAAGCCAGCGTCCACGAGAGGTGTGCTTCATATTTTTCGTGTCGATCGGATTTGTAGTTTTTACGCAATTTGCGTTTGAAATTTTTTTTTCCTGTCATTGGAATGCACTGTCTCAATGCATTTGAATGGGAAATGGCAAAACATGCCCTGAGGCGATTGAAATGGCAGTTGAGCTCATTGATATGCGCAGGCAGACCCAGTTACTATGCCAACGCCTACGAACGTCACATGACCTCTCCAAGACAGAGCTTCTGCCACATAATACCAGCTCTTAAAGCAAAACCCACACCACAAATGCAAATCTAGCTTCATCACATGACACTTGAGAATGTGCGCCAAAGTGGATTTAGAAGCCCAGTGAGCCACCCTGGCTCTTAAAGGGCCGACGCGCCAAAGTGATTCTTAAAGAGCCGGCGCACCAAAATGAGAGCTGAGTGACCCAAGGCTCCAAATCGGAGGCTGATAGACCCTGGCCTACAAAAAGGAGGCTGAGCCACCCTGGCATCCAAATTGGACCCAGAGTGGCCCAGCCCACCAAATCGGACCCTGAGGGGCCCCACCCACAAAATCGGACCCTGAGGGGCCCCAGCCACAAAATCGGACCCTGAGGGGCCCCGCCTACAAAATTGAACCCTGAGGGGCCCCACCCACAAAATCAGATCCTGAGGGGCCCCACTTACAAAATCGGATCCTGAGGGGCCCCACCCACAATATCGGACCCTGAGGTGCCCCACCCACAAAATCAGACCCTGAGGGCCCCGGTCACAAAATTGGATCCTGAGGGGCCCCAACCACAAAATCCATCCCTGAGGGGCCCCAACCACAAAATCGGACACTGAGGGGCCCCACCCACAAAATTGGACCCTGAGGGGCCCCGCCTACAAAATTGAACCCTGAGGGGCCCCACCCACAAAATCAGATCCTGAGGGGCCCCACCTACAAAATCGGATCCTGAGGGGCCCCACCCACAATATCGGAACCTGAGGTGCCCCACCCACAAAATCAGACCCTGAGGGCCCCGGTCACAAAATTGGATCCTGAGGGGCCCCAACCATGAAATCCATCCCTGAGGGGCCCCAACCACAAAATCGGACACTGAGGGGCCCCACCCACAAAATTGGACCCTGAGGGGCCCCACCCACAAAATTGGACCCTGAGGGGCCCCGGCCAAAAAATTGGACCCTGAGGGGCCCCACCCACAAAATTGGACCCTGAGGGGCCCCGGCCACAAAATCAGACCCTGAGGGACCCCGGCCACAAAATCGTACCCTGAGGGGCCCCACCCACAAAATCGGACCCTGAGGGGATCCGGCCACAAAATCAGACCCTGAGGGGCCCTGGCCACAACATCGGACCCTGAGGGGCCCCGCCTACAAAATTGAACCCTGAGGGGCCCCAACCACAAAATCAGATCCTGAGGGGCCCCACCCACAAAATCGGATCCTGAGGGGCCCCACCCACAATATCGGACCCTGATGGGCCCCACCCACAAAATCAGACCCTGAGGGCCCCGGTCACAAAATTGGATCCTGAGGGGCCCCTACCACAAAATCGATCCCTGAGGGGCCCCAACCACAAAATCGGACCCTGAGGGGCCCCACCCACAAAACTGGACCCTGAGGGGCCCCACCCACAAAATTGGACCCTGAGGGGCCCCAACCACAAAATCGGATCCTGAGGGGCCCCACCCACAATATCGGACCCTGAGGGGCCCCACCCACAAAATCAGACCCTGAGGACCCCGGTCACAAAATTGGATCCTGAGGGGCCCCAACCACAAAATCGATCCCTGAGGGGCCCCAACCACAAAATCGGACCCTGAGGGGCCCCACCCACAAAATTGGACCCTGAGGGGCCCCGGCCACAAAATCGGACCCTGAGGGACCCCGGCCACAAAATCGGACCCTGAGGGGCCCCTCCCACAAAATTGGACCCTGAGGGGATCCGGCCACAAAATCAGACCCTGAGGGGCCCCGTTCACCAAATCAGACCCTTTGGGGCCCCACTCACCAAATCGGACCCTGAGAGGCCCCAACCACCAAATCGGACCCTGAGGGGTCCCACCCACCAAATCGGACCCTGAGGGGCCCCGCTCACCAAATCAGACCCTGAGGGGCCCCGCCCACCAAATCGGACCCAGAGTGGCCTCACCCACCAAATCGGACCCTGAGGGGCCCCGTTCACCAAATCAGACCCTGAGGGGCCCCGCCCACCAAATCGAACCCTGAGGGGCCCCGCCCACAAAATTGTACCCAGAGTGGCGCCGCCCACCAAATCGGACCCTGAGAGGCCCCGGCCAGAAAATCTGACCCTGAGGGGCCCCACCCACAAAATCGGACCCTGAGGGGCCCCACTCACAATATTGGACCCTGAGGGTCCCCACTCACAATATCGGACCCTGAGGGGCCCCACTCACAAAATCGGACCCTGAGGGGCCCCACCCACAAAATCGGACCCTGAGGGGCCACACCCACAAAATCGGACCCTGAGGGGCCACACCCACAAAATAGGAGCCTGAGGGATCTCAGCCAACAATTCAAGCCCTGAGGAGCCCAGGCGAAGGAATCAGATCCTGAGGAGCCCCACCCACCAAATCAGACCCTGAGGCCAAAGTGTCCCCTGAGGGGCACTCACAGTTAAAACGGATCCTGAGTTGAAAGTCTTGCAGGGACAGCAGGCAAGTCTCTCTTAAAGGGGCAGCCGGGTACCATTTCAAACCACTATCTGTACTTCCTTCAGGAAATACACATCTAGTTATAGTGGTTTGAAAAAACCACTATATTGTAATCCGAACGCTGCTAACTTATTCTTCTTCTTCTTCTTCTTCTTATTATTATTATTATTATTAAGTTGATTTCCGCAATTAATGCGGCCCGAACCGCTACACGCACAGACTCCGTTGAGGTGTTGTTTCGAAGCCAGCGTCCACGAGAGGTGTGCTTCGTATTTTTCGTGTCGATCGGATTTGTAGTTTTTACGCAATTTGCGTTTGAAATTTTTTTTCCCGTCATTGGAATGCACTGTCTCAATGCATTTGAATGGGAAATGGCAAAACATGCCCTGAGGCGATTGAAATGGCAGTTGAGCTCATTGATATGCGCAGGCAGACCCAGTTACTATGCCAACGCCTACGAACGTCACATGACCTCTCCAAGACAGAGCTTCTGCCACATAATACCAGCTCTTAAAGCAAAACCCACACCACAAATGCAAATCTAGCTTCATCACATGACACTTGAGAATGTGCGCCAAAGTGGATTTAGAAGCCCAGTGAGCCACCCTGGCTCTTAAAGGGCCGACGCGCCAAAGTGATTCTTAAAGAGCCGGCGCACCAAAATGAGAGCTGAGTGACCCAAGGCTCCAAATCGGAGGCTGATAGACCCTGGCCTACAAAAAGGAGGCTGAGCCACCCTGGCATCCAAATTGGACCCAGAGTGGCCCAGCCCACCAAATCGGACCCTGAGGGGCCCCACCCACAAAATCGGACCCTGAGGGGCCCCAGCCACAAAATCGGACCCTGAGGGGCCCCGCCTACAAAATTGAACCCTGAGGGGCCCCACCCACAAAATCAGATCCTGAGGGGCCCCACCTACAAAATCGGATCCTGAGGGGCCCCACCCACAATATCGGACCCTGAGGTGCCCCACCCACAAAATCAGACCCTGAGGGCCCCGGTCACAAAATTGGATCCTGAGGGGCCCCAACCACAAAATCCATCCCTGAGGGGCCCCAACCACAAAATCGGACACTGAGGGGCCCCACCCACAAAATTGGACCCTGAGGGGCCCCACCAACAAAATTGGACCCTGAGGGGCCCCGGCCAAAAAATTGGACCCTGAGGGGCCCCACCCACAAAATTGGACCCTGAGGGGCCCCGGCCACAAAATCAGACCCTGAGGGACCCCGGCCACAAAATCGGACCCTGAGGGGCCCCACCCACAAAATCGGACCCTGAGGGGATCCGGCCACAAAATCAGACCCTGAGGGGCCCTGGCCACAACATCGGACCCTGAGGGGCCCCAACCACAAAATCGGATCCTGAGGGGCCCCACACACAAAATCGGATCCTGAGGGGCCCCACCCACAATATCGGACCCTGAGGGGCCCCACCCACAAAATCAGACCCTGAGGGCCCCGGTCACAAAATTGGATCCTGAGGGGCCCCTACCACAAAATCGATCCCTGAGGGGCCCCAACCACAAAATCGGACCCTGAGGGGCCCCACCCACAAAACTGGACCCTGAGGGGCCCCAACCCACAAAATTGGACCCTGAGGGGCCCCACCCACAAAATTGGACCCTGAGGGGCCCCGGCCACAAAATCGGACCCTGAGGGACCCCGGCCACAAAATCGGACCCTGAGGGGCCCCTCCCACAAAATTGGACCCTGAGGGGATCCGGCCACAAAATCAGACCCTGAGGGGCCCCGGCCACAACATCGGACCCTGATGGGCCCCACTCACAAAATCGAACCCTGAGGGGCCCCAACCACAAAATCGGACCCTGAGGGGCCCCAGCCACAAAATCGGACCCTGAGGGGCCCCGGCCACAAAATCGGACCCTCACGGGCCCCGGCCACAAAATCAGACCCTGAGGGGCCCCGGCCACAAAATCAGACCCTGAGGGGCCCCGCCTACAAAATTGAACCCTGAGGGGCCCCAACCACAAAATCGGATCCTGAGGGGCCCCATTCACAAAATCGGATCCTGAGGGGCCCCACTCACAATATCGGACCCTGAGGGGCCCCACCCACAAAATCAGACCCTGAGGGCCCCGGTCACAAAATTGGATCCTCAGGGGCCCCAACCACAAAATCGATCCCTGAGGGGCCCCAACCACAAAATCGTACCCTGAGGGGCCCCACCGACAAAATTGGACCCTGAGGGGCCCCACCCACAAAATTGGACCCTGAGGGGCCCCGGCCAAAAAATTGGACCCTGAGGGGCCCCTCCCACAAAATTGGACCCTGAGGGGCCCCGTTCACCAAATCAGACCCTGAGGGGCCCTGCCCACCAAATCGAACCCTGAGGGGCCCCGCCCACAAAATTGTACCCAGAGTGGCGCCGCCCACCAAATCGGACCCTGAGAGGCCCCGGCCAGAAAATCTGACCCTGAGGGGCCCCACCCACAAAATCGGACCCTGAGGGGCCCCACTCACAATATTGGACCCTGAGGGTCCCCACTCACAATATCGGACCCTGAGGGGCCCCACTCACAAAATCGGACCCTGAGGGGCCCCACCCACAAAATCGGACCCTGAGGGGCCACACCCACAAAATCGGACCCTGAGGGGCCACACCCACAAAATAGGAGCCTGAGGGATCTCAGCCAACAATTCAAGCCCTGAGGAGCCCAGGCGAAGGAATCAGATCCTGAGGAGCCCCACCCACCAAATCAGACCCTGAGGCCAAAGTGTCCCCTGAGGGGCACTCACAGTTAAAACGGATCCTGAGTTGAAAGTCTTGCAGGGACAGCAGGCAAGTCTCTCTTAAAGGGGCAGCCGGGTACCATTTCAAACCACTATCTGTACTTCCTTCAGGAAATACACATCTAGTTATAGTGGTTTGAAAAAACCACTATATTGTAATCCGAACGCTGCTAACTTATTCTTCTTCTTCTTATTATTATTATTATTATTATTATTAAGTTGATTTCCGCAATTAATGCGGCCCGAACCGCTACACGCACAGACTCCGTTGAGGTGTTGTTTCGAAGCCAGCGTCCACGAGAGGTGTGCTTCGTATTTTTCGTGTCGATCGGATTTGTAGTTTTTACGCAATTTGCGTTTGAAATTTTTTTTTCCCGTCATTGGAATGCACTGTCTCAATGCATTTGAATGGGAAATGGCAAAACATGCCCTGAGGCGATTGAAATGGCAGTTGAGCTCATTGATATGCGCAGGCAGACCCAGTTACTATGCCAACGCCTACGAACGTCACATGACCTCTCCAAGACAGAGCTTCTGCCACATAATACCAGCTCTTAAAGCAAAACCCACACCACAAATGCAAATCTAGCTTCATCACATGACACTTGAGAATGTGCGCCAAAGTGGATTTAGAAGCCCAGTGAGCCACCCTGGCTCTTAAAGGGCCGACGCGCCAAAGTGATTCTTAAAGAGCCGGCGCACCAAAATGAGAGCTGAGTGACCCAAGGCTCCAAATCGGAGGCTGATAGACCCTGGCCTACAAAAAGGAGGCTGAGCCACCCTGGCATCCAAATTGGACCCAGAGTGGCCCAGCCCACCAAATCGGACCCTGAGGGGCCCCACCCACAAAATCGGACCCTGAGGGGCCCCAGCCACAAAATCGGACCCTGAGGGGCCCCGCCTACAAAATTGAACCCTGAGGGGCCCCACCCACAAAATCAGATCCTGAGGGGCCCCACCTACAAAATCGGATCCTGAGGGGCCCCACCCACAATATCGGACCCTGAGGTGCCCCACCCACAAAATCAGACCCTGAGGGCCCCGGTCACAAAATTGGATCCTGAGGGGCCCCAACCACAAAATCCATCCCTGAGGGGCCCCAACCACAAAATCGGACACTGAGGGGCCCCACCCACAAAATTGGACCCTGAGGGGCCCCACCCACAAAATTGGACCCTGAGGGGCCCCGGCCAAAAAATTGGACCCTGAGGGGCCCCACCCACAAAATTGGACCCTGAGGGGCCCCGGCCACAAAATCAGACCCTGAGGGACCCCGGCCACAAAATCGGACCCTGAGGGGCCCCACCCACAAAATCGGACCCTGAGGGGATCCGGCCACAAAATCAGACCCTGAGGGGCCCCGGCCACAACATCGGACCCTGAGGGGCCCCAACCACAAAATCAGACCCTGAGGGGCCCCAACCACAAAATCGGACCCTGAGGGGCCCCAACCACAAAATCGGACCCTGAGGGGTCCCGGCCACAAAATCGGACCCTGAGGGGCCCCACCTACAAAATTGAACCCTGAGGGGCCCCAACCACAAAATCGGATCCTGAGGGGCCCCACCCACAAAATCGGATCCTGAGGGTCCCCACCCACAATATCGGACCCTGAGGGGCCCCACCCACAAAATCAGACCCTGAGGGCCCCGGTCACAAAATTGGATCCTGAGGGGCCCCTACCACAAAATCGATCCCTGAGGGGCCCCAACCACAAAATCGGACCCTGAGGGGCCCCACCCACAAAACTGGACCCTGAGGGGCCCCACCCACAAAATTGGACCCTGAGGGGCCCCAACCACAAAATCGGATCCTGAGGGGCCCCACCCACAATATTGGACCCTGAGGGGCCCCACCCACAAAATCAGACCCTGAGGACCCCGGTCACAAAATTGGATCCTGAGGGGCCCCAACCACAAAATCGATCCCTGAGGGGCCCCAACCACAAAATCGGACCCTGAGGGGCCCCACCCACAAAACTGGACCCTGAGGGGCCCCACCCACAAAATTGGACCCTGAGGGGCCCCGGCCACAAAATCGGACCCTGTGGGACCCCGGCCACAAAATCGGACCCTGAGGGGCCCCTCCCACAAAATTGGACCCTGAGGGGATCCGGCCACAAAATCAGACCCTGAGGGGCCCCGGCCACAACATCGGACCCTGATGGGCCCCACTCACAAAATCGAACCCTGAGGGGCCCCAACCACAAAATCGGACCCTGAGGGGCCCCAGCCACAAAATCGGACCCTGAGGGGCCCCGGCCACAAAATCGGACCCTCACGGGCCCCGGCCACAAAATCAGACCCTGAGGGGCCCCGGCCACAAAATCAGACCCTGAGGGGCCCCGCCTACAAAATTGAACTCTGAGGGGCCCCAACCACAAAATCGGATCCTGAGGGGCCCCATTCACAAAATCGGATCCTGAGGGGCCCCACTCACAATATCGGACCCTGAGGGGCCCCACCCACAAAATCAGACCCTGAGGGCCCCGGTCACAAAATTGGATCCTGAGGGGCCCCAACCACAAAACCGATCCCTGAGGGGCCCCAACCACAAAATCGTACCCTGAGGGGCCCCACCGACAAAATTGGTTCCTGAGGGGCCCCACCCACAAAATTGGACCCTGAGGGGCCCCGGCCAAAAAATTGGACCCTGAGGGGCCCCACCCACAAAATTGGACCCTGAGGGGCCCCGGCCACAAAATCAGACCCTGAGGGACCCCGGCCACAAAATCGGACCCTGAGGGGCCCCACCCACAAAATCGGACCCTGAGGGGATCCGGCCACAAAATCAGACCCTGAGGGGCCCTGGCCACAACATCGGACCCTGAGAGGCCCCAACCACAAAATCGGACCCTGAGGGGCCCCAACCACAAAATCGGACCCTGAGGGGCCCCAACCACAAAATCGGACCCTGAGGGGCCCCGGCCACAAAATCGGACCCTGAGGGGCCCCGCCTACAAAATTGAACCCTGAGGGGCCCCAACCACAAAATCAGATCCTGAGGGGCCACACCCACAAAATCGGATCCTGAGGGGCCCCACCCACAATATCGGACCCTGAGGGGCCCCACCCACAAAATCAGACCCTGAGGGCCCCGGTCACAAAATTGGATCCTGAGGGGCCCCTACCACAAAATCGATCCCTGAGGGGCCCCTACCACAAAATCGATCCCTGAGGGGCCCCAACCACAAAATCGGACCCTGAGGGGCCCCACCCACAAAACTGGACCCTGAGGGGCCCCAACCACAAAATCGGATCCTGAGGGGCCCCACCCACAATATCGGACCCTGAGGGGCCCCACTCACACAAAATCAGACCCTGAGGACCCCGGTCACAAAATTGGATCCTGAGGGGCCCCAACCACAAAATCGATCCCTGAGGGGCCCCAACCACAAAATCGGACCCTGAGGGGCCCCACCCACAAAACTGGACCCTGAGGGGCCCCACCCACAAAATTGGACCCTGAGGGGCCCGGCCACAAAATCGGACCCTGATGGGCCCCACTCACAAAATCGAACCCTGAGGGGCCCCAACCACAAAATCGGACCCTGAGGGGCCCCGGCCACAAAATCGGACCCTGAGGGGCCCCGGCCACAAAATCGGACCATCACGGGCCCCGGCCACAAAATCAGACCCTGAGGGGCCCCGCCTACAAAATTGAACCCTGAGGGGCCCCAACCACAAAATCGGATCCTGAGGGGCCCCATTCACAAAATCGGATCCTGAGGGGCCCCACTCACAATATCGGACCCTGAGGGGCCCCACCCACAAAATCAGACCCTGAGGACCCCGGTTACAAAATTGGATCCTGAGGGGCCCCAACCACAAAATCGATCCCTGAGGGGCCCCAACCACAAAATCGTACCCTGAGAGGCCCCACCGACAAAATTGGACCCTGAGGGGCCCCACCCACAAAATTGGACCCTGAGGGGCACCGGCCAAAAAATTGGACCCTGAGGGGCCCCACCCACAAAATTGGACCCTGATGGGCCCCGGCCACAAAATCGGACCCTGAGGGGATCCGGCCACAAAATCAGACCCTGAGGGGCCCCGGCCACAACATCGGACCCTGAGAGGCCCCGGCCACGAAATCGGACCCTGAGGGGCGCCGGCCACAAAATCGGACCCTGAGGGGCCCCAACCACAAAACCCGGACCCTGAGGTGCCCCAACCACAAAATCGGACCCTGAGGGGCCCCAATCACAAAATTGGACCCTGAGGGGCCACATCCACAAAATCGGACCCTGAGGGGCCCCTCCCACAAAATTGGACCCTGAGGGGATCCGGCCACAAAATCAGACCCTGAGGGGCCCCGGCCACAACATCGGACCCTGATGGGCCCCACTCACAAAATCGAACCCTGAGGGGCCCCAACCACAAAATCGGACCCTGAGGGGCCCCAGCCACAAAATCGGACCCTGAGGGGCCCCGGCCACAAAATCGGACCCTCACGGGCCCCGGCCACAAAATCAGACCCTGAGGGGCCCCGCCTACAAAATTGAACCCTGAGGGGCCCCAACCACAAAATCGGATCCTGAGGGGCCCCATTCACAAAATCGGATCCTGAGGGGCCCCACTCACAATATCGGACCCTGAGGGGCCCCACCCACAAAATCAGACCCTGAGGGCCCCGGTCACAAAATTGGATCCTGAGGGGCCCCAACCACAAAATCGATCCCTGAGGGGCCCCAACCACAAAATCGTACCCTGAGGGGCCCCACCGACAAAATTGGACCCTGAGGGGCCCCACCCACAAAATTGGACCCTGAGGGGCCCCGGCCAAAAAATTGGACCCTGAGGGGCCCCACCCACAAAATTGGACCCTGAGGGGCCCCGGCCACAAAATCAGACCCTGAGGGACCCCGGCCACAAAATCGGACCCTGAGGGGCCCCACCCACAAAATCGGACCCTGAGGGGATCCGGCCACAAAATCAGACCCTGAGGGGCCCTGGCCACAACATCGGACCCTGAGGGGCCCCAACCACAAAATCGGACCCTGAGGGGCCCCAACCACAAAATCGGACCCTGAGGGGCCCCAACCACAAAATCAGACCCTGAGGGGCCCCGGCCACAAAATCGGACCCTGAGGGGCCCCGCCTACAAAATTGAACCCTGAGGGGCCCCAACCACAAAATCAGATCCTGAGGGGCCACACCCACAAAATCGGATCCTGAGGGGCCCCACCCACAATATCGGACCCTGAGGGGCCCCACCCACAAAATCAGACCCTGAGGGCCCCGGTCACAAAATTGGATCCTGAGGGGCCCCTACCACAAAATCGATCCCTGAGGGGCCCCAACCACAAAATCGGACCCTGAGGGGCCCCACCCACAAAACTGGACCCTGAGGGGCCCCACCCACAAAATTGGACCCTGAGGGGCCCCAACCACAAAATCGGATCCTGAGGGGCCCCACCCACAATATCGGACCCTGAGGGGCCCCACCCACAAAATCAGACCCTGAGGACCCCGGTCACAAAATTGGATCCTGAGGGGCCCCAACCACAAAATCGATCCCTGAGGGGCCCCAACACAAAATCGGACCCTGAGGGGCCCCACCCACAAAACTGGACCCTGAGGGGCCCCACCCACAAAATTGGACCCTGAGGGGCCCCGGCCACAAAATCGGACCCTGAGGGACCCCGGCCACAAAATCGGACCCTGAGGGGTCCCTCCCACAAAATCGGACCCTGAGGGGATCCGGCCACAAAATCAGACTCTGAGGGGCCCCGGCCACAACATCGGATCCTGATGGGCCCCACTCACAAAATCGAACCCTGAGGGGCCCCAACCACAAAATCGGACCCTGAGGGGCCCCAGCCACAAAATCGGACCCTGAGGGGCCCCGGCCACAAAATCGGACCCTCACGGGCCCCGGCCACAAAATCAGACCCTGAGGGGCCCCGGCCACAAAATCAGACCCTGAGGGGCCCCGCCTACAAAATTGAACCCTGAGGGGCCCCAACCACAAAATCGGATCCTGAGGGGCCCCATTCACAAAATCGGATCCTGAGGGGCCCCACTCACAATATCGGACCCTGAGGGGCCCCACCCACAAAATCAGACCCTGAGGACCCCGGTCACAAAATTGGATCCTGAGGGGCCCCAACCACAAAATCGATCCCTGAGGGGCCCCAACCACAAAATCGTACCCTGAGGGGCCCCACCGACAAAATTGGACCCTGAGGGGCCCCACCCACAAAATTGGACCCTGAGGGGCACCGGCCAAAAAATTGGACCCTGAGGAACCCCACCCACAAAATTGGACCCTGATGGGCCCCGGCCACAAAATCGGACCCTGAGGGACCCCGGCCACAATATCAGACCCTGAGGGGCCCCACCCACAAAATCGGACCCTGAGGGGATCCGGCCACAAAATCAGACCCTGAGGGGCCCCGGCCACAACATCGGACCCTGAGAGGCCCCGGCCACGAAATCGGACCCTGAGGGGCGCCGGCCACAAAATCGGACCCTGAGGGGCCCCAACCACAAAACCCGGACCCTGAGGGGCCCCAACCACAAAATCGGACCCTGAGGGGCCCCAACCACAAAATTGGACCCTGAGGGGCCACATCCACAAAATCGGACCCTGAGGGGCCCCAACCACAAAATCGGACCCTGAAGGGCCCCAACCACAAAACCCGGACCCTGAGGGGCCCCAACCACAAAATCGGACCCTGAGGGGCCCTAACCACAAAATTGGACCCTGAGGGGCCACATCCACAAAATCGGACCCTGAGGGGCCCCAACCACAAAATCGGACCCAGAGGGGCCCCAACCACAAAATCGGACCCTGAGGGTCCCCGGCCACAAAATCGGACCCTGAGAGACCCCGGCCACAAAATTGGACCCTGAGGGGTCCCGCCCACAAAATTGGACCCTGAGGGGCCCCGCCCACAAAATCAGACCCTGAGGGGCCCCGCCCTCAAAATCGGACCCTGAGAGGCCCCGCCCACAAAATCGGACCCTGAGGGCCTCCAACCACAAAATCGGACCCTAAGGGGCCCCGGCCACAAAATCGGACCCTGAGAGACCTCCTCCACAAAATCGAACTCAGAGGGGCCCCACCCACCAAATCGGACCCTCAGGGGCCCCGCCCACAAAATTGGACCCTGAGGGGCCCCGCTCTCAAAATCGGACCCTGAGAGGCCCCGCCCACCAAATCGGACCCTGAGGGGCCCCGCCAACCAAATCGGACTCTGAGGGGCCCCACCCACAAAATCGGACCCAGAGGACCCCCAACCACAAAATAGGACCCTAAGGTGCCCCGCCCTCAAAATCGGACCCTGAGTAGACCCGGCCACAAAATCAGACCCTGAGGGGTCCCAACCACAAAATCAGACCCTGAGGGGCCCCGGCCACAAAATCGGACCCTGAGAGACCCCGGCCACAAAATTGAACAAAGAGGGGCCCCACCCACAAAATTGGACCCTGTGCGCCCCGCCCACCAAATCGGACCCTGAGGGGCCCAGCCCACAAAATCGGACCCTGAGGGGCCCCGCCCTCAAAATCGGACCCTGAGTAGACCCGGCCACACAATCAAACCCTGAAGGGCCCCAACCACAAAATCGGACCCTGAGGGGCCCCGCCCACCAAATCAGACCACGAAGGGCCTCGCCCACCAAATCAGACCCAGAGTGGCCCTGCCCACCAAAATGGACCCAGGGGGCTCCACCCACAAAATCAGACCCTAAGGGGCCCCACCCACAAAATCGGACCCTGTGTAGACTCGGCCACAAAATCAGACCCTGAGGGGCCCCAACCCCGAAATCAGACCCTGAGGGGACCCGGCCACAAAATCGGACCCTGAGGGGCCTCGGCCACAAAATCGGACCCCGAGAGACCCCGGCCACAAAATCGAACCCAGAGGGGCCCCGCCCACAAAATTGGACCCTGAGGGGCCCCGCCCACCAAATCGGACCCTCAGGGTCCCCGCCCTCAAAATCGGACACTGAGAGGCCCCGCCCACCAAATCGGACCCTGAGGGGCCCCACCCAAAAAATCGGTCCCTGTGGGGCCCCACCCACAAAATTGGACCCTGGGGGCCCTGCCCACCAAATCGGACCCTGAGGGACCCCGCCCTCAAAATCGGACCCTGAGTAGACCCGGCCACACAATCAAACCCTGAGGGGCCCCAACCACAAAATCGGACCCTGAGGGTCCCCGCCCACCAAATCAGACCCCGAGGGGCCTCGCCCACCAAATTAGACCCAGAGTGGCCCCGCCCACCAAAATGGACCCAGGGGGCTCCACCCACAAAATCAGACCCTAAGGGGCCCCACCCACAAAATCGGACCCTGTGTAGACCCGGCCACAAAATCAGACCCTGAGGGGCCCCAACCACGAAATCAGACCCTGAGGGGACCCGGTCACAAAATCGGATCCTGAGGGGCGCCAACCACAAAACCGGACCCTGAGGGGCCCCGCCCACCAAATCGGACCCTGGGGGCCCCGCCCACCAAATCGGACCCTGAGGGACCCCGCCCTCAAAATCGGACCCTGAGTAGACCCGGCCACACAATCAAACCCTGAGGGGCCCCAACCACAAAATCGGACCCTGAGGGTCCCCGCCCACCAAATCAGACCCCGAGGGGCCTCACCCACCAAATTAGACCCAGAGTGGCCCCGCCCACCAAAATGGACCCAGGGGGCTCCACCCACAAAATCAGACCCTAAAGGGCCCCACCCACAAAATCGGACCCTGTGTAGACCCGGCCACAAAATCAGACCCTGAGGGGACCCGGCCACAAAATCGGATCCTGAGGGGCCCCAACCACAAAACCGAACCCTGAGGGGCCCCAACCACAAAATCGGACCCTGAGGGGCCCCAACCACAAAATCGTTCCCTGAGGGGCCTCGGCCACAAAATCGGACCCTGAGAGACCCCGGCCACAAAGTCGAACCCAGAGGGGCCCCGCCCACAAAATTGGACCCTGAGGGGCCCCGCCCTCAAAATCGGACCCTGAGAGGCCCCGCCCACCAAATCGGACCCTGAGGGGCCCCTCCCACAAAATCGGTCCCTGAGGGGCCCCACCCACAAAATTGGACCCTGGGGGCCCCGCCCACCAAATCGGACCCTGAGGGACCCCGCCCTCAAAATCGGACCCTGAGTAGACCCGGCCACAAAATCAGACCCTGAGGGGCCCCAACCACAAAATCTGACCCTGAGGGGCCCCGGCCACAAAATCGGACCCTGAGAGACCTCGGCCACAAAATCGAACCCAGAGGGGCCCTACCCACCAAATCAGACCCTCAGGGGCCCCACCCTCAAAGTTAGACCCTGAGGGGCCCCGCTCTCAAAATTGGACCCTGAGAGGCCCCGCCCACCAAATCGGACCCTGAGGGGCCCCGCCAACCAAATCGGACTCTGAGGGGCCCCACCCACAAAATCGGACCCTGAGGGCCCCCAACCACAAAATAGGACCCTAATGTGCCCTGCTCTCAAAATCGGACCCTGAGTAGACCCGGCCACAAAATCAGACCCTGAGGGGCCCCAACCACAAAATCGGACCCTGAGGGGCCCCGCCCTCAAAATCGGACCCTGAGAGGCCCCGCCCACAAAATCGGACCCTGAGGGCCCCCAACCACAAAATAGGACCCTAAGGTGCCCCGCCCTCAAAATCGGACCCTGAGTAGACCCGGCCACAAAATCAGACCCTGAGGGGCCCCAACCACAAAATCAGACCCTGAGGGGCCCCGGCCACAAAATCGGACCCTGAGAGACCCCGGCCACAAAATCGAACAAAGAGGGGCCCCACCCACAAAATTGGACCCTGAGGGGCCCCGGCCACAAAATCGGACCCTGAGAGACCCTGGCCACAAAATCAAACCCAGAGGGGCCCCACCCACAAAATTGGACCCTGAGGGGCCCCGCCCTCAAAATCGGTCCCTGAGAGGCCCCGCCCACCAAATCAGACCCTGAGGGGCCCCGCCAACCAAATCGGACTCTGAGGTGCCACACCCACAAAATCGGACCCTGAGGTCCCCCAATCACAAAATCGGACCCTGAGTAGACCCGGCCACAAAATCAGACCCTGAGGGGCCCCAACCACAAAATCAGACCCTGAGGGGCCCCGGCCATAAAATCGGACCCTGAGAGACCCCGGCCACAAAATCGAACCCAGAGGGGCCCTACCCACCAAATCGAACCCTCAGGGGCCCCGCCCACAAAATTGGACCCTGAGGGGCCCCGCTCTCAAAATCGGACCAGGAGAGGCCCCGCCCACCAAATCGGACCCTTAGGGGCCCCGCCAACCAAATCGGACTCTGAGGGGCCCCACCCACAAAATCGGACCCTGAGGGCCCCCAATCACAAAATCGGACCTTGAGGGGCCCCAACCACAAAGTCGGACCCTGAGGGGCCCCTGCCACAAAATCGGACCCTGAGAGACCCCGGCCACAAAATCGAACCCAGAGGGGCCCCACCCACAAAATTGGACCCTGTGGGCCCCGCCTACCAAATTGGACCTTGAGGGGCCCCGCCCACAAAATCGGACCCTGAGGGGCCTCGCCCTCAAAATCGGACCCTGAGTGGACCCGGCCACAAAATCAGACCCTGAGGGGCCCCAACCACAAAATCGGACCCAGGGGGCTCCACACACAAAATCAGACCCTAGGGGGCCCCACCCATAAAATCGGACCCTGTGTAGACCCGGCCACAAAATCATACCTTGAGGGGCCCCACCCACAAAATTGGACCCTGTGGGCCCCAACCACAAAAACAGACCCTGAGGGGCCCCGCCCTCAAAATCGCACCCTGAGTAGACCCGGCCACAAAATCGGACCCTGAGGGGCCTCAACCACAAAATCGGACCCTGAGGGACCCCGCCCACCAAATCAGACCACGAGGGGCCCCGCCCACCAAATCAGACCCAGAGTGGCCACGTCCACTAAAATGGACCCAGGGGCTCCACCCACAAAATCAGACCCTAAAGGGCCCCACCCACAAAATTGGACCCTGTGTAGACCCGGCCACAAAATCAGACCCTGAGGGGCCCCAACCACAAAATCGGACCCTGAGGGGCCCCAGCCACAAAATCGGACCCTGAGGGGCCCCGGCCACAAAATTGGACCCTGAGCGGCCCAACTACAAAATCGGACCCTGAGGGGCCCCGGCCACAAAATCGGACCCTGAGAGACCCTGGCCACAAAATCAAACCCAGAGGGGCCCCACCCACAAAATTGGACCCTGAGGGGCCCCGCCCTCAAAATCGGACCCTGAGAGGCCCCGCCCACCAAATCAGACCCTGAGGGGCCCCGCCAACCAAATCGGACTCTGAGGTGCCACACCCACAAAATCGGACCCTGAGGTCCCCCAATCACAAAATCGGACCCTGAGTAGACCCGGCCACAAAATCAGACCCTGAGGGGCCCCAACCACAAAATCAGACCCTGAGGGGCCCCGGCCACAAAATCGGACCCTGAGAGACCCCGGCCACAAAATCGAACCCAGAGGGGCCCTACCCACCAAATCGAACCCTCAGGGGCCCCGCCCACAAAATTGGACCCTGAGGGGCCCCGCTCTCAAAGTCGGACCAGGAGAGGCCCCGCCCACCAAATCGGACCCTTAGGGGCCCCGCCAACCAAATCGGACTCTGAGGGGCCCCACCCACAAAATCGGACCCTGAGGGCCCCCAATCACAAAATCGGACCTTGAGGGGCCCCAACCACAAAGTCGGACCCTGAGGGGCCCCTGCCACAAAATCGGACCCTGAGAGACCCCGGCCACAAAATCGAACCCAGAGGGGCCCCACCCACAAAATTGGACCCTGTGGGCCCCGCCCACCAAATTGGACCTTGAGGGGCCCCGCCCACAAAATCGGACCCTGAGGGGCCCCGCCCTCAAAATCGGACCCTGAGTGGACCCAGCCACAAAATCAGACCCTGAGGGGCCCCAACCACAAAATCGGACCCAGGGGGCTCCACACACAAAATCAGACCCTAGGGGGCCCCACCCATAAAATCAGACCCTGTGTAGACCCGGCCACAAAATCATACCTTGAGGGGCCCCACCCACAAAATTGGACCCTGTGGGCCCCAACCACAAAAACAGACCCTGAGGGGCCCCGCCCTCAAAATCGCACCCTGAGTAGACCCGGCCACAAAATCGGACCCTGAGGGGCCTCAACCACAAAATCGGACCCTGAGGGACCCCGCCCACCAAATCAGACCACGAGGGGCCCCGCCCACCAAATCAGACCCAGAGTGGCCACGCCCACTAAAATGGACCCAGGGGCTCCACCCACAAAATCAGACCCTAAAGGGCCCCACCCACAAAATTGGACCCTGTGTAGACCCGGCCACAAAATCAGACCCTGAGGGGCCCCAAACACAAAATCGGACCCTGAGGGGCCCCAGCCACAAAATCAGACCCTGAGGGGCCCCGGCCACGAAATCGGACGCTGAGGGGCCCCGGCCACGAAATCGTACACTGAGGGGCGCTGGCCACAAAAATCGGACCCTGATGGGCCCCAACCACGAAATCAGACCCTGAGGGGCCCCGGCCACAAAATCGGATCCTGAGGGGCCCCAACCACAAAACCGGACCCTGTGGGGCCCCAACCACAAAACCGGACCCTGAGGGGCCCCAACCACAAAACCGGACCCTGAGGGGCCCCAACCACAAAATCGGACCCTGAGGGGCCCCAACCACAAAATCGAACCCTGAGGGGCCTCAACCACAAAATCGGACCCTGAGGGGCCCCGCCCTTAAAATCGGACCCTGAGGGGCCCCGCCCTTAAAATCAGACCCTGAGGGGCCCCGCCACCCAAATCGGACTCTGAGGGGCCCCACCCACAAAATTGGACCCTGAGGGGCCCCGCCACCCAAATCGGACTCTGAGGGGCCCCACCCACAAAATTGGACCCTGAGGGGCCCCGCCCACCAAATCGGACCCTCAGGGTCCCCGGCCACGAAATCGGACCCTGAGGGGCCCCAGCCACAAAATCGGACCCTCAGGTGCCCCGGCCACGAAATCGGACCCTGAGGGGCCCCGACCACGAAATCGGACACTGAGGGGCGCTGGCCACAAAATCGGATCCTGAGGGGTCCCAGCCACAAAACCGGATCCTGAGGGGCCCCAACCACAAAATTGGACCCTGAGGGGCCCCAATCACAAAATCGGACCCTGAGGGGCCCCGGCCACAAAATTGGACCCTGAGCGGCCCAACTACAAAATCGGACCCTGAGGGGCCCCGGCCACAAAATCGGACCCTGAGAGACGCCGGCCACAAAATCGAACCCAGAGGGCCCCACCCACAAAATTGGACCCTGAGGGGCCCCGCCCACCAAATCGGACCCTCAGGGTCCCCGGCCACGAAATCGGACCCTGAGGGGCCCCATCCATAAAATCGGACCCTCAGGTGCCCCGGCCACGAAATCGGACCCTGAGGGGACCCGGCCACAAAATCGGAAACTGAGGGGCGCTGGCCACAAAATCTGATCCTGAGGGGTCCCAGCCACAAAACCGGATCCTGAGGGGCCCCAACAACAAAATTGGACCCTGAGGGGCCCCAATCACAAAATCGGACCCTGAGGGGCCCCGGCCACAAAATTGGACCCTAAGCGGCCCAACTACAAAATCGGACCCTGAGGGGCCCCGGCCACAAAATCGGACCCTGAGAGACGCCGGCCACAAAATCGAACCCAGAGGGGCCCCACCCACAAAATTGGACCCTGAGGGGCCCTGCCCACCAAATCGGACCCTCAGGGGCCCCGCCCACAAAATCGGACCCTGAGGGGCCCCGCTTTCAAAATAGAAACCTGAGAGGTCCCGCCCACCAAATCATACCCTGAGGGGCCCCGCAAACCAAATCGGAATCTGAGGGGCCCCACCCACAAAATCGGACCATGAGGGGCCCCAACCACAAAATCGGTCCCTGAGGGGCCCCAACCACAAAATCGGTCCCTGAGGGGCCCCTGCCACAAAATCGGACCCTGAGGGACTTCGGCCACAAAATCAGACCCTGAGGGGCCCCACCCATAAAATTGGACCCTGGGGGCCCCGCCCACCAAATCGGACCCTGAGGGTCCCCGCCCACAAAATCGGACCCTGTGGGCCCCGCCCACCAAATTGGACCCTGAGGGGCCCCGCCCACAAAATCGGACCCTGAGGGGCCCCGCCCTCAAAATCGGACCCTGAGTAGACCCGGCCACAAAATTAGACCCTGAGGGGCCCCAACCACAAAATCGGACCCAGGGGGCTCCACCCACAAAATCAGACCCTAAGGGGCCCCACCCACAAAATCGGACCCTGTGTAGACCCGGCCACAAAATCAGACCCTGAGGGGCCCCACCCACAAAATCGGACTCTGTGGGCCCCGCCCTCAAAATCGGACCCTGAGTCGACCCGGCCATAAAATCGGACCCTGAGGGGCCCCAACCACCAAATCGGACCCTGAGGGGCCCCGCCCACCAAATCAGACCCCGAGGGGCCCCGCCCACCAAATCAGACCCAGAGTGGCCACGCCCACCAAAATGGACCCAGGGGGCTCCACCCACAAAATCAGACCCTAAGGGGCCCCACCCACAAAATCGGACCCTGTGTAGACCCGGCCACAAAATCGGACCCTGAGGGGCCCAGCCACAAAATCGGACCCTGAGGGGCCCCGGCCACGAAATCAGACCCTGAGGGGCCCCGGCCACAAAATCGTACACTGAGGGGCACTGGCCACAAAATCGGACACTGAGGGGCCCCAACCACGAAATCAGACCCTGAGGGGCCCCGGCACAAAATCGGATCCTGAGGGGCCCCAACCACAAAACCGGACCCTGAGGGGCCCCAACCACAAAACCGGACCCTGAGGGGCCCCAACCACAAAATCGGACCCTGAGGGGCCCCAACCACAAAATCGGACCCTGAGGGGCCCCGGCCACAAAATCGGACCCTGAGAGACCCTGGCCACAAAATCAAACCCAGAGGGGCCCCACCCACAAAATTGGACCCTGAGGGGCCCCGCCCTCAAAATCGGACCCTGAGAGGCCTCGCCCACCAAATCAGACCCTGAGGGGCCCCGCCAACCAAATCGGACTCTGAGGTGCCACACCCACAAAATCGGACCCTGAGGTCCCCCAATCACAAAATCGGACCCTGAGTAGACCCGGCCACAAAATCAGACCCTGAGGGGCCCCAACCACAAAATCAGACCCTGAGGGGCCCCGGCCACAAAATCGGACCCTGAGAGACCCCGGCCACAAAATCGAACCCAGAGGGGCCCTACCCACCAAATCGAACCCTCAGGGGCCCCGCCCACAAAATTGGACCCTGAGGGGCCCCGCTCTCAAAATCGGACCAGGAGAGGCCCCGCCCACCAAATCGGACCCTTAGGGGCCCCGCCAACCAAATCGGACTCTGAGGGGCCCCACCCACAAAATCGGACCCTGAGGGCCCCCAATCACAAAATCGGACCCTGAGGGGCCCCAACCACAAAGTCGGACCCTGAGGGGCCCCTGCCACAAAATCGGACCCTGAGAGACCCCGGCCACAAAATCGAACCCAGAGGGGCCCCACCCACAAAATTGGACCCTGTGGGCCCCGCCCACCAAATTGGACCTTGAGGGGCCCCGCCCACAAAATCGGACCCTGAGTGGACCCGGCCACAAAATCAGACCCTGAGGGGCCCCAACCACAAAATCGGACCCAGGGGGCTCCACACACAAAATCAGACCCTAGGGGGCCCCACCCACAAAATCGGACCCTGTGTAGACCCGGCCACAAAATCATACCTTGAGGGGCCCCACCCACAAAATTGGACCCTGTGGGCCCCACCCACAAAAACAGACCCTGAGGGGCCCCGCCCTCAAAATCGGACCCTGAGTAGACCCGGCCACAAAATCGGACCCTGAGGGGCCTCAACCACAAAATCGGACCCTGAGGTGCCCCGCCCTTAAAATCGGACCCTGAGGGGCCCCGCCCTTAAAATCAGACCCTGAGGGGCCCCGCCACCCAAATCGGACTCTGAGGGGCCCCACCCACAAAATCGGACACTGAGGGCCTCCAACCACAAAATCGGACCCTAAGGGTCCCCGGCCACAAAATCGGACACTGAGAGACCCCGGCCACAAAATCGAACCCAGAGGGGCCCCACCCACCAAATCAAACCCTCAGAGGCCCCGCCCACAAAATTGGACCCTGAGGGGCCCCGCTCTCAAAATCGGACCAGGAGAGGCCCCGCCCACCAAATCGGACCCTTAGGGGCCCCGCCAACCAAATCGGACTCTGAGGGGCCCCACCCACAAAATCGGACCCTGAGGGCCCCCAATCACAAGATCGGACCCTGAGGGGCCCCAACCACAAAGTCGGACCCTGAGGGGCCCCTGCCACAAAATCGGACCCTGAGAGACCCCGGCCACAAAATCGAACCCAGAGGGGCCCCACCCACAAAATTGAACCCTGTGGGCCCCGCCCACCAAATTGGACCTTGAGGGGCCCCACCCACAAAATCGGACCCTGAGGGGCCCCGCCCTCAAAATCGGACCCTGAGTGGACCCGGCCACAAAATCAGACCCTGAGGGGCCCCAACCACAAAATCGGACCCAGGGGGCTCCACACACAAAATCAGACCCTAAAGGGCCCCACCCACAAAATCGGACCCTGTGTAGACCCGGCCACAAAATCAGACCCTGAGGGGCCCCAACCACAAAATCGGACCCTGAGGGGCCCCAGCCACAAAATCGGACCCTGTGTAGACCCGGCCACAAAATCATACCTTGAGGGGCCCCACCCACAAAATTGGACCCTGTGGGCCCCGCCCACAAAATCAGACCCTGAGGGGCCCCGCCCTCAAAATCGGACCCTGAGTAGACCCGGCCACAAAATCAGACCCTGAGGGGCCTCAACCACAAAATCAGACCCTGAGGGGCCCCGCCCACCAAATCAGACCCCGAGGGGCCCCACCCACCAAATCAGACCCAGAGTGGCCACGCCCACCAAAATGGACCCAGGGGGCTCCACCCACAAAATCAGACCCTAAAGGGCCCCACCCACAAAATCGGACCCTGTGTAGACCCGGCCACAAAATCAGACCCTGAGGGGCCCCAACCACAAAATCGGACCATGAGGGGCCCCAGCCACAAAATCGGACCCTGAGGGGCCCCGGCCACGAAATCGGACCCTGAGGGGCCCCGGCCACGAAATCGTACACTGAGGGGCGCTGGCCACAAAATCGGACCCTGAGGGGCCCCAACCACGAAATCAGACCCTGAGGGGCCCCGGCCACAAAATCGGATCCTGAGGGGCCCCAACCACAAAACCGGACCCTGAGGGGCCCCAACCACAAAATCGGACCCTGAGGGGCCCCAACCACAAAATCGGACCCTGTAGGGCCTCAACCACAAAATCGGACCCTGAGGGGCCTCGGCCACAAAATCGGACCCTGAGAGACCCCGGCCACAAAATCGAACCCAGAGGGGCCCCACCCACAAAATTGGACCCTGGGGGCCCTGCCCACCAAATGGGACCATGAGGGGCCCCGCCCACAAAATCGGACCCTGGGGGGCCCCGCCCTCAAAATCGGACCCTGAGAAGACCCGGCCACAAAATCAAACCCTGAGGGACCCCAACCACAAAATCGGACCCTGAGGGGCCCCGGCCACAAAATCGGCTATTGGATTACAACACAATCTAAAAAGCCAATAAATGGTAATGGATCTCAAGAGTACAGCTGTACACAGTGTAGGTGTCATTGTTGTCAATCTCAGTATTTATTTCCACAGTCAGAAAATAACTCTCACTTGGTCAGTTTGGATTAGACCAGAATATAACAAGCAGTAAATGGTTAATGTATCACAAGCGTAGAGCTGTATACAGTGTTGGAGTAATTTTTAAATGTACATCTAAATTGCAGGAGTAACCCATAGACACTCACTCTCAGGATGGATCACGCCACAATATAACAAGAAGATCCGCAAGAAATAATCACACATGTGGGACAATGTTACAGGTGTCAATGATACACTTAGAGTGTTGATTGGAGGAGAACTTCCTGGCAGAAAGGGTACAGTATCACCAGATACCAGGTATATATAGCATAGTTTAAACATTAACAATGTACGTCTATATATCAGGAGTAGTGTTGAGCCACCCCGCTAGTGTTTTGGTTCGTCGCACAGGAGGCAAGTTCGCCGAATGTTCATCGAACGCTTGAAGAACGCCATCGAACCCCATTGAAAACAATGGCAGTCAAACACAAACACATACAAACACATAAAAAACAATTACAAAACACCTTTAAAGGTGTCCCAAAGCAGACAAAATGCTCAGAAGACAAAAATAACATATGGAAAAGGGCAACTACATTTAGAAAAGAGGTGGAGGAGTAAAAGGAGGAGGTGGAGGAGACACAGATATAGGCTTGTCATGCCCTTATGAAGTCCAGAAAGGCTGAAATAAAAATGTAAAATACAAACCAAAAAAAAAAAAAATTCTGAAATCGAACACGATCATATACCGTCGGATTTCCCACCAAGAAATTATGCCAACTGCCGATGGGGCAGCGTTATTCCCACGAGCCTCCAAACAGCGTCCATGAAGGCAAAGTGTTTGGTTTCTGGGGGCTGTATGATTGCAAAGCTGAACCTTAAAGGAATGTCCAAAAAGGCACCACCAGGAGTGGCGCCTGTAGCTTAATTGGATTCCACCTGGGAAACCACAACCATACACGCTACAGAAAAGATGGACGGATTGCAAGCTTTGTCGATTCTGTGTGTGGTGTGGTATGTCCGTTTGTAGTTGTGCTAGTGATTTCTCAGCTTTATTCCGTTAACGGCCGAGACTCCGGCATGCCCCCGCGGTACGCGTCAAGCTTACTAGAGGGATACGCGAGGCTCTGGCACGTGAGATCGAGCAATAACAGGTCTATCATGCCCTTACATGTCTGGGGCTGAATGCGCGCTACACTGAAAGGACCAGCTTTTGTCGCTTACAGGTGCTGATAACCCGCTGAACATCGTTAGTGATGGGGATCTGGGATTCCAATTATTCCCCGCAAACGATGATTTCCCAGTAAGTGCAGGTCAACCGCAATTATGGAATTAGGCCTAACCGGCATTCCTGAAAAAATGAAAAAATTACGTGTCCAAACCACAGGTGCTGTAGCTTGCTTAACAGCTCGGCAGCCGTTCTCAGGCCCAGTATGGATTCGACAATATTGTAGAAAGTTGATAAAGGGTAACGTATCACCAGATTACAAGTATGTATAGCATAGTTTACACATTAAAAACCTATGTCTATAGATCAGGAGGCAGGCTCAGACGGTCTCAGGCCCAGTATGGATTAGACCAGATAGTACAAAGTTGAGAAAGGGTACATTATCACTGGATAGCAGGTGTATATATAGCATAGTTTAAACATTAAAAACCTATGTCTATAGATCAGGAGGCAGGCTCAGACGGTCTCAGGCCCAGTATGGATTAGTCGTGATTGGACAAAGGTGAGAAAGGGTAACGTATCACCGGATTACAGGTATGTATAGCATACTGTAGTTTACACATTAAAAACCTATGTCTATAGATCAGGAGGCAGGCTCAGATGGTCTCAGGCCCAGTATGGATTTGACCAGATTGTACAAAGTTGAGAAAGGGTACATTATCACTGGATAGCAGGTATATATAGCATAGTTTACGCATTAAAAATCTATGTCTATAGATCAGGAGGCAGGCTCAGACAGTCTCAGGCCCAGTATGGATTTGACCAGATTGTACAAAGTTGAGAAAGGGTACATTATCACTGGATAGCACGCATATATAGCATAGTTTAAACATTAAAAACCTGTCTATAGATCAGGAGGCAGGCTCAGACGGTCTCAGGCCCAGTATGGATTAGACGTGATTGGACAAAGGTGAGAAAGGGAAACGTATCACTGGATTACAGGTATGTATAGCATAGTTTACACATTAAAAACCTATGTCTATAGCTCAGGAGGCAGGCTCAGATGGTCTCAGGCCCAGTATGGATTAGACGTGATTGGACAAAGGTGAGAAAGGGAAACGTATCACTGGATTACAGGTATGTATAGCATAGTTTACACATTAAAAATCTATGTCTATAGATCAGGAGGCAGGCTCAGACAGTCTCAGGCCCAGTATGGATTTGACCAGATTGTACAAAGTTGAGAAAGGGTACATTATCACTGGATAGCACGCATATATAGCATAGTTTAAACATTAAAAACCTGTCTATAGATCAGGAGGCAGGCTCAGACGGTCTCAGGCCCAGTATGGATTAGACGTGATTGGACAAAGGTGAGAAAGGTAAACGTATCACTGGATTACAGGTATGTATAGCATAGTTTACACATTAAAAACCTATGTCTATAGATCAGGAGGCAGGCTCAAACGGTCTCAGGCCCAGTATGGATTAGACGTGATTGGACAAAGGTGAGAAAGGGTAACGTATCACCGGATTACAGGTATGTATAGCATAGTTTACACATTAAAAACCTATGTCTATAGATCAGGAGGCAGGCTCAGACTGTCTCAGGCCCAGTATGGATTTTACCAGATAGTACAAAGTTGAGAAAGGGTACATTATCACAGGATAGCAGGTATATATAGCATAGTTTAAACATTTAAAATCTCCATGTTCTCAGTATGGATTAGACAACAATCTAAAAAGTAGAAAAAAGGAAATGTATTTGACGCGTACACCAGTATACACTATTGGTGGTATTTTTAAATATTCATATATATTTCTGTCTCAGTAAGACAGTCCAGCCTCTCCGCAATAGGAAATGAGATGCATACAATTACTGACATAAAGTCTAGTGATTGCAGAAATCTAGGAATTAAGAATCACGGGAAAAACTTCCATCACAATTCTCAGAGGCGATGCTGACCCTCAATTAATTTGTGTGTGGAGACAGCGAAAACATTTCTTTGTGAAGAAAGTGTTGCTGTATCGCAGTACCGTTGATCCCATCAGCGTTACTCATCTCCATCAAATTTTTATCACAGGGAGAGATGTAAACATGGTGCTCACTGCCTATCATGATCTGTCACGTAACTTTGGAGTGCAAAAGACAGAAGCCACAGGCCGTAGGCGATGCTATGGGATTGGCGTGAGAGGGCACATTTAAAAATGTGCGCCGGAATGTCACACGTCTGTGAGTAGGAAAACTGTGAAAGCTGATGATAAACCACCACTGCATGTCACTGTGAGTCGATGTCCATAAGAAATGGAAGCCATTGATCATCTGAAGCTAGAGCCCGGCCAGCGGAACAAGGCATAGCTACTAGAGTTGAACGAAACGGGTCGAAAAAATTCAAAAGTCGCCGACTTTTGGCAAAGTCGGGTTTCATGAAACGAAACCCGACCCTAGGATGGGGTCGGCCACGAGGTCGGCGACTTACGCGCCAAAGTCGCGTTTCAAAAGTTTGTTTTGCGCTCTTTTTCAGCCAATCAGGATCCACGGACACTGTGGGCAACGTGATGACATAGGCACGGGTCACCACCATCTTTCAGAAGGGCATGCAAGTGATTGGCTTGCTTTGGTGGGCGTCACAGGGGGGTATAAAAGGGCGTGCACGCCGACCGCCATCTTACTTCTGCCGATCTTAGTATAGGGAGAGGTTGCTGCTGATTCTGTAGGGAGAGCGTTAGGCAGGGAAGAAGACAAAAAAACTGCTTCTGCTGCTAGCGATTTGGCCTGCACAACACACCAGTCACTGTGTGTGCAGTGCAAGGGGAGGCTATATAGTGGTGTATCAGTGGTGTTGGTTGTTGGGCTGCCTTTTAATGCTTCCTGACAGGCTGGCATTGCTGTTTACCCACTGCTCCGCAAACTGCTTTTTTAAAAGCAATCCCAATTTTTTTTTTTTGTCCTGCTGAGAAGAAAAAAAAACTGCTTCTGCTGCTAGCAATTTGGCCTGCACAACACACCAGTCACTGTGTGTGCAGTGCAAGGGGAGGCTATATAGTGGTGTATCAGTGGTGTTGGTTGTTGGGCTGCCTTTTAAGGCTTCCTGACAGGCTGGCATTGCTGTTTACCCACTGCTCCGCAAACTGCTTTTTTAAAAGCAATCCAATCTCCCTTATCCTCTAGTCACTTTTGTCACAGCTGTGCCATCGAGCCTGTCACATAGCGCACAGATATCAGTGGGCCTCACACAATCCAAAAGTGTCCACTGTCCACAAGTGTGTGCAGAAATTCAAAATCTCCCTTATCCTCTAGTCACTTTTGTCACAGCTGTGCCATCGAGCCTGTCACATAGCGCTCAGATATCAGTGGGCCTCACACAATCCAAAAGTGTCCACTGTCCACAAGTGTGTGCAGAAATTCAAAATCTCCCTTATCCTCTAGTCATTTTTGTCACAGCTGTGCCATCGAGCCTGTCACATAGCGCTCAGATATCAGTGGGCCTCACACAATCCAAAAGTGTCCACTGTCCACAAGTGTGTGCAGAAATTCAAAATCTCCCTTATCCTCTAGTCACTTTTGTCACAGCTGTGCCATCGAGCCTGTCACATAGCGCTCAGATATCAGTGGGCCTCACACAATCCAAAAGTGTCCACTGTCCACAAGTGTGTGCAGAAATTCAAAATCTCACTTATCCTCTAGTCACTTAGGTCACAGCTGTGCCATCAAGCCTGTCACATAGCGCTCAGATATCAGTGGGCCTCACACAATCCAAAAGTGTCCAGTGTCCAAAAGTGTGTGCAGAAATTCAAAATCTCACTTATCCTCTAGTCACTTAGGTCACAGCTGTGCCATCAAGCCTGTCACATAGCGCTCAGATATCAGTGGGCCTCACACAATCCAAAAGTGTCCAGTGTCCAAAAGTGTGTGCAGAAATTCAAAATCTCACTTATCCTCTAGTCACTTAGGTCACAGCTGTGCCATCAAGCCTGTCACATAGCGCTCAGATATCAGTGGGCCTCACACAATCCAAAAGTGTCCAGTGTCCAAAAGTGTGTGCAGAAATTCAAAATCTCACTTATCCTCTAGTCACTTAGGTCACAGCTGTGCCATCAAGCCTGTCACATAGCGCTCAGATATCAGTGGGCCTCACACAATCCAAAAGTGTCCAGTGTCCAAAAGTGTGTGCAGAGATTCAAAATCTCACTTATCCTCTAGTCACTTAGGTCACAGCTGTGCCATCAAGCCTGTCACATAGCGCTCAGATATCAGTGGGCCTCACACAATCCAAAAGTGTCCAGTGTCCAAAAGTGTGTGCAGAGATTCAAAATCTCACTTATCCTCTAGTCACTTAGGTCACAGCTGTGCCATCAAGCCTGTCACATAGCGCTCAGATATCAGTGGGCCTCACACAATCCAAAAGTGTCCAGTGTCCAAAAGTGTGTGCAGAGATTCAAAATCTCACTTATCCTCTAGTCACTTAGGTCACAGCTGTGCCATCAAGCCTGTCACATAGCGCTCAGATATCAGTGGGCCTCACACAATCCAAAAGTGTCCAGTGTCCAAAAGTGTGTGCAGAGATTCAAAATCTCACTTATCCTCTAGTCACTTAGGTCACAGCTGTGCCATCAAGCCTGTCACAAAGCGCTCAGATATCAGTGGGCCTCACACAATCCAAAAGTGTCCAGTGTCCACAAGTGTGTACAGAAATTCAAAATCTCACTTATCCTCTAGTCACTTAGGTCACAGCTGTGCCATCAAGCCTGTCACATAGCGCTCAGATATCAGTGGGCCTCACACAATCCAAAAGTGTCCAGTGTCCAAAAGTGTGTGCAGAGATTCAAAATCTCACTTATCCTCTAGTCACTTAGGTCACAGCTGTGCCATCAAGCCTGTCACATAGCGCTCAGATATCAGTGGGCCTCACACAATCCAAAAGTGTCCAGTGTCCAAAAGTGTGTGCAGAAATTCAAAATCTCACTTATCCTCTAGTCACTTAGGTCACAGCTGTGCCATCAAGCCTGTCACATAGCGCTCAGATATCAGTGGGCCTCACACAATCCAAAAGTGTCCAGTGTCCAAAAGTGTGTGCAGAGATTCAAAATCTCACTTATCCTCTAGTCACTTAGGTCACAGCTGTGCCATCAAGCCTGTCACATAGCGCTCAGATATCAGTGGGCCTCACACAATCCAAAAGTGTCCAGTGTCCAAAAGTGTGTGCAGAGATTCAAAATCTCACTTATCCTCTAGTCACTTAGGTCACAGCTGTGCCATCAAGCCTGTCACATAGCGCTCAGATATCAGTGGGCCTCACACAATCCAAAAGTGTCCAGTGTCCAAAAGTGTGTGCAGAAATTCAAAATCTCACTTATCCTCTAGTCACTTAGGTCACAGCTGTGCCATCAAGCCTGTCACATAGCGCTCAGATATCAGTGGGCCTCACACAATCCAAAAGTGTCCATTGTCCAAAAGTGTGTGCAGAAATTCAAAATCTCACTTATCCTCTAGTCACTTAGGTCACAGCTGTGCCATCAAGCCTGTCACATAGCGCTCAGATATCAGTGGGCCTCACACAATCCAAAAGTGTCCAGTGTCCAAAAGTGTGTGCAGAAATTCAAAATCTCCCCTGTCCTATAGACACCTTGTACCTTGTTTTACATACTATATAGTTTGTTGGATTTTGTCT
This sequence comes from Dendrobates tinctorius, assembly GCF_039654945.1. Taxonomy (NCBI): domain Eukaryota; kingdom Metazoa; phylum Chordata; class Amphibia; order Anura; family Dendrobatidae; genus Dendrobates; species Dendrobates tinctorius. Next base: position 6,662,658 of record NW_027361701.1, on the reverse strand, counting down.
ACATTTCTACCAAAAATGAGGAAGGCTGGTGGAAGAGGCCGTGGAATTGGGCGGGGGTTGGCAGCTGATAATGATGGTGTTGGTGGTGGATCTGATGGTAGTGGCAAGAGCAAAATAGGACCGAATGCAGGAGGTGTTGAGCCTGCGTCATCGTCTGGCTACATAAGGCCTTGAACGCTTAGTTTTCTAGGAGTTGGCAAACCGCTTTTAAAGCCAGAGCATCAGGAAAAAGTTTTGTCTTACATTGCTGACTCAGCCTCCAGCTCTATCGCCTCCTCTTCTTCAGTTGTAAAAAGTAAAAGCACTGAGTCGTCATTGGAGGCTCATGTTCATGAACCACACCTTTCCTTGTGTCCTTCACCCCAACCAAGATTGAAGGATGACGCAGGCCATACTACTGATTACTCCATGGAGCTGTTTTCACATACCATGCCTGGATTATCAAGTGAAATGGTGAATTACCCAGGCCAAGATGAATCTGACATGGAGAGCACTGATGCACAGCCGCTGATGGATGATTCTGCTGGTACATTCACTCAGAGTACTACATTGTCCTCGCAGTGTACAGAGCCAGATTCTGACCCTGATGAGACTCAGGTGCCCCTTCCCGCACACTATACCACCATACACGGTGACACAGAGGATGGTGCACATGACATAGAAGAGGAGGTGATGGATGACCCAGTTGTTGACCCAGATTGGCATCCATTGGGGGAAGAGGGTGCTGCTTCCAATAGCTCAGATGAGGAGCATCCACAGCAGACATCGACATCGCAACAGCTGTTATCTGGCAGGCCCGGAGCACTCCAAAGACAGGTTCCAAACATCAAAAGAGTTGCTGGACAGCTTGTCCAGAGGGTCAAAAGATCACAGCGTGCTAGGCCGCAAAATGTCTGCCAAAGTAGGAAGAGTGCAGTGTGGCACTTTTTTGAACAAAATCCTCATGATCAGGCCAAGGTTATCTGTAAGAAGTGCGCAAAGACCTTTAGCCGAGGGAAAAATCTGAAAAATTTGAATACCAGTTGCATGCTTAGACATTTAACCAGCATGCACTTGCAAGCGTGGACACAACACCAAACCTCAAGTGCCACATGTGCAACTGATCACAACAAAGGTAGTCAGCAACGCTACATTGTTTCCCCCACTGTAAGCCCACCGGTTAGCACAGCAGCAAATGTTGAGGTGTCGTTGCAAGACCACAGCAGTCAGGGAATCCCACTGTTATATCAACGAAAGACTGATTCTAGGCCATCAGAAAGAACACCAACTCCATCACCATCATCAACCCTCTCTCAGTCCGCCCTGTCCACAGCTACTTCCACCATATGCAGCTCTCAAGTCCAGCTCACCCTCCCAGACACTATGAGTAGGTCAAGAAAGTACTCAGTCTCTCATCCGCGTACACTGGGTTTGAACGCCCACATTGCCAAACTAATCTCGTTTGAGATGATGCCCTTTCGGTTGGTGGAAAGCACAGCTTTCCGCGAACTCATGGCCTATGCAGTGCCACGCTATGACCTACCCAGTCGCCACTTCTTCTCTCGCAAAGCCATCCCAGCCCTCCACCATCATGTGAAAGACCGCATTGTCCATGCACTCAAGCAGTCAGTGAGCGGAAAGGTGCACCTCACAACTGATGCATGGTCCAGTCGGCATGGCCAGGGCCGTTACGTGTCCATCACTGCGCACTGGGTTAATGTGGTGGATGCAGGGTCCACAGGGGACAGCGGTGGTGGGACAGTGCTGCCTAGCCCATGGTATAGGAAACAGTTGGCTGTAGGCGTTCGACCCTCCTCCTCCTCCTCCTCCAGAAGCGAAAGCTCGTCCACAGAGCGCAGTCGTACGAGCACTCCATCTGCAGCTGCCACTGTTGCACACGATGTGTCCCCCTATCGAGCAGCTAGTGGAAAGCGTCAGCAGGCTGCGTTGCAGATGATGTGTTTGGGCGACAGACACACCGCCGAGGTGCTGGCCGAGTACTTGAAGCGACAAACTGAGTCATGGCTGGGCAGTGTACATCTTGAGGCAGGCAAGGTAGTTAGTGATAACGGCCGTAATTTTGTGGCAGCCATAGCCCTTTCAAAACTCAGCCACATACCTTGCTTGGCTCACACCTTGAACCTGGTGGTGCAGTGCTTCCTCAAAAATTATCCGGAGTTAACAGCCCTGCTCCAGAAGGTGCGAAGACTGTGCGCGCACATCCGCCGGTCGCCTGTACACTCCGTTCATATGCAGAAGCTGCAGCGATTGCTCCACCTTCCCAACCACCGCCTCATTATCGACATTGCAACAAGGTGGAACTCCACCCTGCACATGGTGGAGCGGCTGTGCGAGCAGAGGCAGGCCATAATGCATTTGTGGGAGGATACACGGCCAGGCACTTTGAGAGCAGACATGGAGTTGACAGGCGTGCAGTGGTCGAAGCTGAAAGACCTTTGTAAAGTCCTTCAGTGTTTTGAGGAATGCAAACGGCTGGTAAGCGCAGACGACGCCATCCTAAGCATGAGCATCCCACTTATGCGTCTGCTCATGCAAACTTTGACGCACCTTAAGGAGCAGGCGTCTGCAGCCAATGTTGATGAGGAGGAAGAGGAGGAGGGAATCCTTGATGACATTCAGCCATTGTCTGCTCAGGGACCTCTCCTGGACGAGGTGGAGGAAGAAGAGGAGGAGGAGGAGGATGATGGGGATGATTACTTAGGGGAGGAGGATGCATCTCGTGGGGCAAGTGAAAATGTTGGCGTGGCAAGGTCTGGTACAGGGTTTGTGCGTGACTGGAGGGATGTGGATTTGCCAGAAAGTGCTCCTCCACCCAGCACTCGCAGTGCATCATTGACATCGGGAACATTGGCCCACATGTCAGATTATGCCTTGCGGATCCTAAAAAGGGACCCCCGCATTGCCAAAATGATGAACGATGACGACTACTGGTTGGCCAGCATCCTGGATCCACGCTATAAAGGCAAATTACAAAACATCATGCCACAGGAGAACCTTGACCTAATATTGGCTAATAAACAAGCAACTCTGGTAAATCGGTTGCTTGAGGCATTCCCAGCACACAGCAGCGGTGATGGTTCTCACACGAGCCGTACGGGCCAGGGGCAGCTTGGCAGAGGTGTTCGTGGTGCACACAGCAGAAGTGGCGTTGGAGACAGGGGTTTCATGACAATGTTGTGGACTGATTTTTCAAATACCGCTCACACAACTGGTAATACTGCATCGATGGAAAGTGACAGGAGACAGCAGTTGTCAACTATGGTAACAAACTACTTTTCCTCCCATATCGATGTTCTCCCACACAGGTCATTCCCCTTTGACTATTGGGCCACTAAACTGGACACCTGGCCTGAATTGGCCCAATATGCCTTACAGGATCTCGCTTGCCCAGCTGCAAGTGTGCTATCGGAAAGAGTCTTCAGTGCAGCTGGATCAATCCTGACAGAAAAAAGGACCCGTCTGTCAACCCAAAATGTGGATGATCTAACCTTCATTAAAATGAACCACGCATGGGTTTCCAAGGATTTTGTCCCACCTTCCCCTGATGACACATAGGGTGACAGAAAAATGGCTTGCTTTGGTCCACCTCTTCCTGGTACTTCACCTATTTCGCCTTTTGCATCAGCTGAATGTCCAACATCAACATATGCCACTTTCTAAAACTCCCTAACTGTGCTGCCTCCCCCCCCATGGCCGGGGTCACCACCTACCGCACGACACCGTGCGAGTGTCGTTGCCCTGAACAGGTGGGTAGGCCGACTCTTGGGCGCGGGCACTGGCACAGGGTCCCTCATAGTGCAATCAAGTGTCTCTGACGGTGGTGGTGCACACCCGCCGTCAGACACACCGCTGTACTATGAGGGGCCCAGTGCCAGTACCGACGCCCACGAGTGGGCCCCCCTTGCTTGGGCAGGGCCCCAGCATTTGCAATCTTTACCTCTCCCTGCTCCTCCGCTGTGTAATCTGGGCCGTCAAATCCATACTGTGCCTGACACCGTCTGAGCCTGCCTCCTGAGACATATATTTTGAATGTGTACGCTATCCATACATGTTATCTGGGGATACGGTACCCTTTCTAACCTTTGTGCAATCACGTGCAATCCATACTGGGCCTAACACCGTCTGAGCCTGCCTCCTGAGACATATATTTTGAATGTGTACGCTATCCATACATGTTATCCAGGGATACGGTACCCTTTCTAACCTTTGTGCAATCACGTGCAATCCATACTGGGCCTAACACCGTCTGAGCCTGCCTCATGCTGTATAGACATATATTTTGAATGTGTACGCTATCCATACATGTTATCCGGGGATACGGTACCCTTTCTAACCTTTGTGCAATCACGTGCAATCCATACTGGGCCTAACACCGTCTGAGCCTGCCTCCTGAGACATATATTTTGAATGTGTACGCTATCCATACATGTTATCCAGGGATACGGTACCCTTTCTAACCTTTGTGCAATCACGTGCAATCCATACTGGGCCTAACACCGTCTGAGCCTGCCTCATGCTGTATAGACATATATTTTGAATGTGTACGCTATCCATACATGTTATCCGGGGATACGGTACCCTTTCTAACCTTTGTGCAATCACGTGCAATCCATACTGGGCCTAACACCGTCTGAGCCTGCCTCCTGAGACATATATTTTGAATGTGTACGCTATCCATGCATGTTATCTGGGGATACGGTACCCTTTCTCACCTTTGTGCAATCACGTGTAATCCATACTGGGCGTGAAAACGGCTGGCGAGCTGTTAAGCAAGCTACAGCACCTGTCCAGACAAGTACAGGGATTCCCTAGCGAGGAGACTTATTTGATTGTTTTCAATGTTGGGACAGCAATTTTGGGGAGCACTATACTCTGGAGAATGATAGGTGGGGCCCACCATACACTGGAACATTCCAAAGGTGGACATCAGACACTGGAGCAGCATTTACAGGGCCCATTATACACTAGAGCATTAGAAATGGGGCCCATTATGTTTGGAGCATTATTTGGGCCCATAACACAGTGGAGCTTCATCCATGGGGACCAACATATACTGTAGCATTATGTGGAGCTCATCATATACTGTTTCAAACATTATATGGGACCAATGATTCTGTATGGAGAAATAGATGGGCCTCGTCATGAGATGTAAAAAGTGAGGTATTTTTCATTGTACTATACCACTATTTCTCTGCCGTATTGGAGCATGATGAGTTGTGGTATGTGTTAAAGGGGCGCTCTTTCGCCCAGGGCACATGAAAACCTGCAGCCAGCCCTCCCCCCCCCACAACTTTAGTCAAATAACCCCCATTTTTCAGTGTGTAACTTGTATTATGAAGTTAATTAAGGTTGACAAGCTTAAGTAAGAAGAATTGATGCTTTTGGCATTCAAATGGGCACTGTAGGTGTGTTTCCTGTCCTCCTCTCACTGCCGACTTTTATTCCCCATTGACTTACATTGGGCTTCGTGTTTCGGGACGACCCCGACTTTTCCATATAATCGGACGATCTTGCTCGACCCGACTTTTGGAAAAGTCGGGTTTCACGAAACGAAACGCGACCCTAAAAAAACAAAAGTCGCTCAACTCTAATAGCTACGTCTTAACCATGATTTATCAGTTTAACAAATTTGTAGTGGCAGTCCCAGTGAAGGATTTGACAGCCCAGACTACACAGCGGAGGAGCAGGGAGAGGTAAACATTGCAAATGCTGTGGCCCTGCCCAAGCAAGGGGGGCACACTCATGGTGCCGTCAGCAACGATTTGGATTTCTGGATCACGGAGTGAACTACTTATACGATGGACTACTTGCTAGAGATGGGGTGCACCTTACGAAGACTGGAAAGCAGGTATTTGGAAGTCGCCTTGCTACACTTGTAAGGAGAGCTTTAAACTAGAACAACATGGGAAGGGAAGCAAAAGACCAGAAAAAGCCATACACCTGACAAATGCTACTGAGAACTCTGCTATTAGAAGTGGAAAGGAAGAACAAAGACGAAAGAATCTAATTAAAAAAAATATTGGAGAAAGAGAAACCAATCACAAACTAAAATGTTTCTATACTAATGCACAAAGCATGGGCAACAAACAAGGAGAATTGGAACTACTAACACAGGAAAAGAAATATGATGTCATTGGAATCACTGAAACTTGGTGGGACAATACACATGATTGGAATACAAGACTAGAAGGATACAACTTATTTGCAAGAAACAGACTTGATAAACGAGGAGGGGGTGTCGCATTGTATGTTAGAAATGCGTATATCTGCACAGAGATTGAAGCTTCAGAGACTGGGAGTTCTGTGGAAACTGTTTGGGTAAGAATACAAGGACAGAACAATGGAAAGGACACCATTGTAGGCATTTACTACAGGCCGCCTGTGCAAGCTGAAGATATGGATGAACTCTTTATGCATCAAATGGCCAAGTTCTCCAAAAAATATGACATAGTTGTCATGGGAGATTTCAACTATCCAGACATTTGTTGGGAATCTCTCTCAGGCAAAACTAACAGGTCAAGGAAATTCTTATCCTCTCTTGCTGACAACTTTATCTTCCAAAAGGTAAAGGAGAAAACAAGGGGAACTGCTACCTTGGATCTAATCCTTATAAACAGGGAGGAAATGGTTGAGGAGGTAAAAGTGGCTGGGACCCTAGGAGGTAGCGACCATGCTATTTTAGAATTTTGGATAACTAGAGGCGGAAGACCTGTGAAGACTCAGACGTCAAGGTTAGATTTCAGAAAGGCAGATTTTAAGGGATTCAGAAAGAGAATTGGAGGGATCCAATGGCTGGATATCCTTAAAGACAAAATTGTCCAGGAAGGATGGGAAATCTTGAAAAATGAAATTCTCAAAGCACAGTTGTTAACAATTCCGAAAAGAGGGAAGAATAGGAAGCATTTAAGGAAACCAGGATGGATGAACACAGAACTTAAGCACATGCTAAAAAGGAAGCAAAAAATGTTTATAAAATGGAAAGAAGGAGGCATATCTAAAGAAGAATATAATGCTGTCTGCAGAACCTGCAAGGCACAAATCAGATTATCTAAAGCTGAAAATGAATTGAGGCTTGCAAGAGATGTCAAAAGCAATAATAAAGGATTTTGGGGATATGTCAAAAGTAAAAGAAAAGTCAAAGATGCTATAGGATTTTTACAGGATGAAAATGATGAAATGGTAAGACAGGATGTTGAGAAGGCTGAACTTTTAAATTCCTATTTTGCATCTGTTTTCTCTCATAAAGGAAATGTAACATCAACTGTTATTCACTGTCCTATTAAGGGAATAGAAGAATCCAGGATATCTATAAACAGAAAGATAGTGAGGAAACACTTAGCTAACCTAAATGTATTCAAGTCTCCAGGTCCAGATGAATTACACCCCAGAGTACTGAAGGAGATAGCAGAAGAAATTTTTGAACCCCTCTCCATAATCTTTGAAAATTCTTGGAGAACAGGAGAAGTGCCAGAAGACTGGAGAAGAGCAAATGTTGTTCCTATCTTCAAAAAGGAGAAGAAGGTGGACCCAGGCAACTATAGGCCGGTGAGTCTGACTTCTATACCAGGAAAGATCTTTGAACAAATTATTAAACAACATGTATGTCAATACCTGGATAAGAATGAAGTGATTAAACAAAGTCAGCATGGGTTTGTAACTAATAAGTCATGTCAGACTAATTTAATTTCCTTCTATGATGGTATTACTGATTGGGTGGATCAAGGAAATGCTGTAGATATAGTATATCTTGACTTCAGCAAAGCATTTGACAAAGTCTCTCATACAATCCTTATTGAAAAAATGACTAAGTATGGAATGGACAAGGCAACTGTTAGGTGGATTCATAACTGGCTTAGTGATTGGACCCAAAGAGTGGTCGTAAATGGCTGCACATCCAGTTGGAAGAATGTCTCAAGTGGGGTACCACAGGGCTCTGTCCTGGGCCCTGTATTGTTCAACATCTTTATCAACGATTTAGATGAAGGAATTGAGGGTAAACTGATTAAATTTGCTGATGACACAAAGCTAGGAGGGATAGCTAATACTAGAGAAGAGAGAGAGAGGACTCAAAAAGATTTAAATAAACTGGAGAAGTGGGCAGCAACTAACAGAATGGTTTTGAACAGGGAGAAATGCAAAGTACTACATCTGGGCAATAAAAATGAAAAAAGCATATATAGAATGGGAGGAATAGGGCTAAGTGACAGCACATGTGAAAAAGACTTGGGTATACTAATAGATCGCAGACTGAATATGAGTCAACAGTGTGATGCAGCAGCAAAAAAGGCAAATGCAATTCTAGGATGTATTAACAGAAGCATACAGTCTAGATCACGTGAAGTAATTATTTCCCTCTACTCCTCTTTGGTCAGACCTCATCTGGAATATTGTGTCCAATTTTGGGCACCACATTTTAAAAAAGACATCAACAAACTGGAGCAAGTTCAGAAAAGAGCGACCAGAATGGTGACCGGTCTGCAAACCCTGTCTTATGAGGAAAGGTTGCAGGATTTGGGAATGTTTAGTTTGCAAAAGAGAAGACTGAGAGGAGACTTAATAGCTGTCTACAAATATCTAAAGGGCTGTCACATTGTAGAAGGATCAACTTTATTCTCATTTGCACAAGGAAAGACTAGAAGCAATGGGATGAAGCTGAATGGGAGGAGACACAGATTAGATATTAGAAAAAACTTTTTGACAGTTAGAGTGATCAATGAGTGGAACAGGCTGCCACGAGAAGTGGTGAGTTCTCCTTCAATGGAAGTCTTCAAACAGAGGCTGGACAGACATCTAACTGGGATGATTTAGCGAATCCTGCTTTGAGCAGGGGGTTGGACCAGATGGCCCAGGAGGTCCCTTCCAACTCTACGATTCTATGATTCTATGATTCTATGGGCGTCTGTACTGGCACTGGGCCTCTCATAGTACAGCAGTGTGTCTGACGGCGGGTGTGCACCCCCACCGTCAGAGACACTTGATTGCACTATGAGGGACCCTGTGCCAGTGCCCGCGCCCAAGAGTCAGCCTACCCACCTTTCCAGGGCAACGGCACTCGCACGGTTGCGTGCGCTAGGTGGTGACCCCGGCCATGGGGGGGAGGCAGCCCAGTTAGGGAGGTTTACAAAATGGCATATGTTGATGACATTCAGCTGCTGCTAAAGGCGAAATTGGTCAAGTCCGAGGAAGAGGAGGACAAAAGCAAGCCATTTTTCTGGCAACCTATGTGTCATCAGGGTAAGGTGGGACAAAATCCTTGGAAACCCATGCATGGTTCATTTTAATGAAGGTTAGATCATCCACATTTTCGGTCGACAGACGGGTCCTTTTTTTTGTCAGGAATTGATCCAGCTGCACTAAAGTCTCTTTCCGATAGCACACTTGCAGCTGGGCAAGCGAGCTCCTGTAAGGCATATTGTGCCAATTCTGGCCAAGTGTCCAGTTTAGCGGCCCAATAGTCAAATGGGAATGACCTGTGAGGGAGAACATCGATATGGGACGAGAAGTAGTTTGTAACCATAGTTGACAACTGCTGTCTCCTGTCACTTTCAATCGCTGCAATATTACCAGTCGTGTGAGGGGGACTTGAAAAATCAGTCCACAACTTGGTCATGAAATCCCTGTCTCCAACGCCACTTCTGCTGTGTGCACCGCGAACACCTCTTCCAAGCTGTCCCCGGCCCCTACGGCTTGTGTGAGAACCACCACCGCTGCTGTGTGCTGGGAATGCCTCAACCAACCGGTTTACCAGAGTTGCTTGTTTGTTAGCCAATATTAGGTCAAGGTTCTCCTGTGGCATTATGTTTTGGAATTTGCCTTTATAGCGTGGATCCAGGATGCTAGCCAACCAGTAGTCATCATCGTTCATCATTTTGGCAATGCGGGGGTCCCTTTTTAGGATCTGCAAGGCATAATCTGACATGTGGGCCAATGTTCCCGGTGTCAATGATGCACTGCGAGTGCTGGGTGGAGGAGCACTTTCTGGCAAATCCACATCCCTCCAGTCACGCACAAACCTTGTACCAGATCTTGCCATGAAAACATTTTCTCTAGCCCCACGAGAAGCATACTCCTCCCCTAAATAATCATCCCCATCATCATCCTCCTCCTCCTCTTCTTCCTCCACCTCGTCCACGAGACTTCCTTGACCAGACAATGGCTGACTGTCATCAAGGCTTCCCTCCTCCTCTTCCTCCTCAGCTGCAGACACCTGCTCCTTAATGTGCGTCAACGTTTGCAAGAGCAGACGCATAAGTGGAATGCTCATGCTTATGATGGCATTGTCTGCGCTTACCAGCCGTGTGCATTCCTCAAAACACTGAAGGACTTTACAGAGGTCTTTCAGCTTCGACCACTGCACACCTGTCAACTCCATGTCTGCCCTCAAAGTGCCTGCCCTTGTATGATCCCACAAATGCATTATGGCCTGCCTCTGTTCGCACAGCCGCTCAACCATGTGCAGGGTGGAGTTCCACCTTGTTGCAACGTCGATAATTTGGCGGTGCTTGAGAAGGTGGAGTAATCGCTGCAGCTTCCGCATACGACTTGAGTGTATCGGCGACCGGCGGATGTGCGAGCACAGTCTTCGAACCTTAAGAAGCAGGCCTGTTAACTCTGGATAATTATTGAGGAAGCACTGCACCACCAGGTTCAAGGTGTGAGCCAAGCAAGGTATGTGTCTGAGTTTTGAAAGGGCTATGGCTGCCACAAATTTCCGGTCATTATCACTAACTACCTTGCCTGCCTCAAGATGTAGACTGCCCAGCCATGACTCAGTTTGTCACTGAAAGTAGTCGGCCAGTACCTCCGCGGTGTGTCTGTCACCCAATCACATCATCTGCAACACAGTCTGCTGACTCTTTCCAGTAGCTGACCGATAGGGGGACACCTCGTGTGCAACACTGGCAGCTGCGGATGGAGTGCTCATCCGACTGCGCTCTGTGGATGAGCTTTCGCTTCTGGAGGAGGAGGAGGAGGGTCGAACGCCTACAGCCAACTGTTTCCTATACCGTGGGCTAGGCAGCACTGTCCCACCACCGCTGTCCCCTGCGGACCCTGCATCCACCACATTAACCCAGTGCGCAGTGATGGACACGTAACGGCTCTGGCCATGCCTAATGGACCATGCATCAGTTGTGAGGTGCACCTTTCCACTCACTGATTGCTTGATCTTTCACATGAAGGTGGAGGGCTGGGATGACTTTGCGAGAAAAGAAGTGGCGACTGGGTAGGTCATAGCGTGGTACTGCGTAGGCCATGAGTTCGCGGAAAGCTGCACTTTCAACCAACCGGTAGGGCATCATCTCTAACGAGATTAGTTTGGCAATGTGGGCATTCAAACCCAGTGTACACGGATGAGAGGATGAGTACTTTCTTGTCCTACTCATAGTCTCTGGTAAGGTGAGCTGGACTTGAGAGCTGCATATGGTGGAACTAGCGGTGGACATGGCGGACTGAGAAAGAGTTGATGATGGTGATGGAGTTGGTGTTCTTTCTGATGGCCTAGATTCAGTCTTTCATTGATATAACATTGTGATTCCCTGACTGCTTTGGCCTTGCGACGACACCTCAACATTTGCTGCTGGTTGTGTGCTAACCGGTGGGCTTACAGTGGGGGAAACAATGCAGCGTTGCTGACTACCTTCTTTGGGAGCAGTTGCACATGTGGTGCGTGAGGTTTGGTAGTCTGTCCACGCTTGCAAGTGCATGGTGGTTAAATGTCTAAGCATGCAACTGGTATTCAAATTTCTCAGATTTTTCCCTCGGCTAAAGGTCTCTGCGCACTTCTTACAGATAACCTTTGCCTGATCATTAGGATTTTGTTCAAAAAGTGCCACACTGCACTCTTCCTACTATGGAAGACATTTTGAGGCCTTGCACGCTGTGCTATTTTGACTGTCTGGCCAAGCTGTCCTGCAACTCTTTTGGTTTATGTAACCCGTTTTGGACTGCTCCGGGCCTGCCAGATAACAGCTGTTGCGATGTCGATGCCTGCTGCGTATGCTCCTCCTCCTCTTCTGAGCTATTGCCAGCGGCATCCTCTTCCCCCAATGGATGCCAATCTGGGTCAACAACTGGGTCATCCATCACCTCCTCTTCAATGTCATGTTAAGTTTGCTAAGTTGGCAGATGAGGGGAGTGTTAGTGCAGGAGTAGCACCGCTGCAGCAAGGCATGTCCTCTGAAAGCCGGAGGAGTGTCTTCTCCAGTAAGGGGGGAAATAGGAGAGCAGGGCAGGCCAGACAGGTTCTGGTAGTGGGAGACTCAATTATTAGGGGAACAGATAGGGCAATCTGTCACAAAGACAGGGATCGTCGAACGGTGTGCTGCCTACCTGGCGCTCGAGTCCGACACATCGCTGATCGGGTTGACAGATTACTGGGAGGGGCTGGTGAGGATCCAGCGGTCATGGTGCACATTGGCACAAATGACAAAGTTAGAGGTAGGTGGAAGGTCCTTAAAGATGATTTCAGGGAATTAGGCTGTAAGCTTAAAGCAAGGACCTCCAAGGTGGTATTTTCGGAAATACTTCCTGTACCACGTGCCACGCCAGAGAGGCAACGGGAGATTAGGGAGGTTAATAAGTGGCTCAGGAATTGGTGTAGGAAGGAGGGGTTTGGGTTCCTGCAGAACTGGGCCGACTTCTCAGTTGGCTACAGGTTCTACGCTAGGGACGGGCTGCACCTCAATGGGGAGGGTGCAGCTGTGCTGGGGGAGAAAATGGCTAGAAGGTTGGAGGAGTGTTTAAACTAGGGACGGGGGGGAGGGTATTCCTTTTATAGGAGGGGAAGACAGTGCAGATAGAGACCTGGGCACAAATAATGACATTGGGGGTGGGGGTGGCATGGGGGGTGGGGTTAGAACAGTTAATAATTTAAGAAAGAATAGAGGTACAGAGAGATACATAAAGTGCATGTATACTAATGCCAGAAGTCTCGCCAACAAAATGGAGGAATTGGAGTTAATGTTGTTGGAACATAATTATGACATGGTGGGGATATCTGAGACATGGCTGGATGAGAGCCATGACTGGGCAGTTAATTTACAGGGCTATAGTCTGTTCAGAAATGACCGTACAAATAAGCGAGGGGGAGGCGTATGTTTATATGTAAAATCATCCTTAAAACCCATCCTTCGTGATAATATATATGAATCTAATGAAAATGTAGAGTCCCTGTGGGTAGAGATAAGGGGAGGGGGGAAAAATAATAAATTACTGATAGGGGTTTGTTATAAGTCTCCAAAAATAATGGAAGCTACAGAGAATATCCTCATAAAGCAAATAGATGAAGCAGCGACTCAAGGAGAAGTCATTATTATGGGGGACTTCAACTACCCTGAAATACATTGGGGAACCGAAACCTGCAGTTCCAGCAAAGGTAATAGGTTTTTGACTACTATGAGAGACAATTACCTTTCACAACTGGTTCAGGACCCAACAAGAGGGGGGGCACTGCTAGACCTAATATTATCCAACAGGCCAGACCGCATATCAAATGTAAGGGTTGGGGGTCACTTGGGTAATAGTGATCACAAATTAATAAGTTTTCATGTATCCTTTAATAAGATGTGTAGTAGAGGGGTTACAAGGACACTAAACTTCAGGAAGGCAAATTTCCAACGGATGAGAGATGATCTTGGTGCAATTAACTGGGACGATATCCTGAGACATAAAAATACACAAAGAAAATGGGAGACGTTTATTAGCATCCTGAATAGGATCTGTGCACAATATATACCGTATGGGAATAAACATGCGAGAAATAGGAGGAAACCACTATGGCTAAATAGAGGTGTAAGGGGCGCAATAAGAGATAAAAATAAAGCATTTAGAGAATTAAAGCAAGTAGGTAGTGATGAGGCATTAAATAAATACAGAAGATTAAATAAATTCTGTAAAAAGCAAATCAAGACAGCAAAGATTGAGACAGAGAGACTCATTGCCAGAGAAAGTAAAAATAATCCCAAAATATTCTTTAACTACATAAATAGTAAGAAGCTAAAAAATGATAGTGTTGGTCCCCTTAAAAATAGTCTGGGTGAAATGGTGGATGAGGATGAGGAAAAAGCCAATATGCTAAATGACTTTTTTTCAACAGTATTTACACAAGAAAATCCCATGATGGATAACATGATCAGGGATAAAAATTCTCCATTAAATGTCACCTGCTTAACCCAGCAGGAAGTACGGCGGCGTCTACAAATCACTAAAATTGACAAATCCCCGGGCCCGGATGGGATACACCCCCGAGTACTGCAGGAATTAAGCACAGTCATTGATAGACCACTATTTTTAATCTTTAAAGATTCCATAATAACAGGGTCTGTGCCACAGGACTGGCGTATAGCAAATGTGGTGCCAATATTCAAAAAGGGGACAAAAACTGAACTTGGAAATTATAGGCCTGTAAGTTTAACCTCAACTGTGGGTAAAATCCTGGAGGGTTTTCTAAGAGATACTATACTGGAGTATCTGGAGAAGAATAACCTTATGACCCAATATCAACATGGGTTTACAAGAGACCGTTCCTGTCAGACTAATCTGATAAGCTTTTATGAAGAGGTAAGTTCCGGACTGGACGAAGGGAATGCAGTGGACGTGGTGTACATGGACTTTTCAAAAGCTTTTGATACGGTGCCACACAAAAGGTTGATACATAAAATGAGAACAATGGGGATAGGGGAAAATATGTGTAGGTGGGTTAAGAGCTGGCTCAGGGATAGGAAACAAAGGGTGGTTATTAATGGAGCACACTCGGACTGGGTCACGGTTAGCAGTGGGGTACCACAGGGGTCAGTTTTGGGCCCGCTTCTTTTTAACATATTTATTAATGACCTTGTAGGGGGCATAGAGAGTAGAATTTCAATATTTGCAGATGACACTAAACTCTGCAGGGTAATTAATACAGAGGAGGACAATTTTATATTACAGGAGGATTTATGTAAACTAGAAGCTTGGGCTGATAAATGGCAAATGAGCTTTAATGGGGATAAATGTAAGGTCATGCACTTGGGTAGAACGAACAAGTTGTATAATTATGTGCTTAATTGTAAAACACTGGGCAAAACAGTCACTGAAAAAGACCTGGGTGTATGGGTGGACGACAAACTCACATTTAGTGGCCAGAGTCAAGCAGCTGCTGCAAAGGCAAATAAAATAATGGGATGCATTAAAAGAGGCATAGATGCTCATGAGGAGAACATAATTTTACCTCTATATAAGTCACTAGTGCGACCACACTTAGAATACTGTGTACAGTTCTGGTCTCCGGTGTGTAAGAAAGACATAGCTGAACTGGAGCGGGTGCAGAGAAGAGCGACCAAGGTTATTAGGGAACTAGGGGGTCTGCAATACCAAGACAGGTTATTACACTTGGGGTTATTTAGTTTGGAGAATCGAAGGCTTAGGGGTGATCTTATTACAATGTATAAATATATGTGGGGACAATACAAAGACCTTTCTAATGATCTTTTTACTCTTAGACCTGTGACGGGGACAAGGGGGCATCCTCTACGTCTGGAGGAAAGAAGGTTTAAGCATACTCACAGACGCGGATTCTTTACTGTAAGAGCAGTGAGACTATGGAACTCTCTGCCATGTGATGTTGTAATGAGTGATTCACTACTAAAATTTAAGAAGGGACTGGATGCCTTTCTTGAAAAGTATAATATTACAGGGTATATACACTAGTCTCCTTAATATTGCGTTGAACCAGGGAGCTAGTCTGATTGCCGTATGTGGAGTCGGGAAGGAATTTTTTTCCCCAATGTGAAGCTTACTGTTGCCACATGGGGTTTTTTTGCCTTCCTCTGGATCAACATGTTAGGGCAAGTTAGGATAGGATATGGGTTGAACTAGATGGACTTAAAGTCTCCCTTCAACCTTAATTACTATGTTACTATGTTACTATGTTACTATGTGCACCTTCCTCTGTGTCACCATGTATGGTGGTATAGTATGCGGGAAGGGGCACCTGAGCTTCATCAGGGTCAGATTCTGGCTCAGTACACTGCGAGGACAATGTAATGCTCTAAGTGAATGTACCAGCAGATAAATCTAGCAGTGGCTGTGCATCAGTGCACCCCATGTCAGATTCATCTTGGACTGGGAAATTCACGATTTGACTTGATAACCCCGGCATGGTATGAGAAAAGAGCTCCATGGAGTAATCTGCAGTGTGGCCTGCCGCATCCTTCACTTTTGGTAGGGGTGAAGGACACAAGGAAAGGTGTTGTTCCTGACAAGGAGCCTCCACTGACGTCACAGTGCTTTTATTTTTTGAAACTTCAGAAGAGGAGGCGATAGAGCTGGAGGCTGTGTCAGCAATGGAAGCAAAACTTGTTCCTGAAGCTCAGGCTTTAAAAGCGGTTTACCTACTCCCAGAAAAGGGAGCCTACGAGGCCTTGTGGAGCCAGACAATACCGCCGGCTCACCACCTCCTGCCTTAGGTGCTATTGTGCTTTTGCCACAACCAGCAGAAGCACCACCACCAACACCACCATCAGGAACAGCTGGCAACCCCTGCCCACTTCCACGGCCTCTTCCACCATACTTCTTCATTTTTTTAAAAAAGGCACCCAAAATAACAACAGCTATATGGTACTGTAAAATAAGGTAAAGGGTCTATAGAGTATTGGTGAGCATTTGAATCTCGCTGTAGATTGGAGGACGCTGAACTATTGTCTCAGGCCCAGTAGAGATTACACCGCAATGTGACAGTCAGAAATTGGTTGGTGTATGAGAAGGCAGAAACTGTATATAGTATTGGTGAGAATTTGAATCTCACTGTAGATTGGAGGATGCTGAACTATTGCCTCAGGCCCAGGAGAGATTTCCCCGCAATGTGACAGGCAGAAATTGGCTGGTGTATGAGAAGGCAGAAGCTGTATATAGTATTGGTGAGAATTTGAATCTCACTGTAGATTGTAGGATGCTGAACTATTGTCTCAGGCCCAGTAGAGATTACACTGCAGTGTGACAGGCAGAAATTAGCTGGTGTATGAGAAGTCAGAAGCTGTATATAGTATTGGTGAGAATTTGAATCTCACTGTAGATTGGAGGATGCTGAACTATTGTCTCAGGCCCAGTAGAGATTACAACGCAATGTGACAGGCAGAAATTGGCTGGTGTAGGAGAAGGCAGAAGCTGTATATAGTAATGGTGAGAATTTGAATCTCACTGTAAATGGGAGAATGCTGAACTATTGTCTCAGACCCAGTAGAGATTACACCGCAATGTGACAGGCAGAAATTGGCTGCTGTATGAGAAGGCAGAAGCTGTATATAGTCTTGGTGAGAATTTGAATCTCACTGTAGATTGGAGGATGCTGAACTATTGTCTCAGGCCCAGTAGAGATTACACCGCAATGTGACAGGCAGAAATTGGCTGGTGTATGAGAAGGCAGAAGATGTATATAGTATTGGTGAGAATTTGAATCTCACTGTAGATTGGAGGATGCTGAACTATGGTCTCAGGCCCAGTAGAGATTACACCGCAATGTGACAGGTAGAAATTGGCTGGTGTATGAGAAGGCAGAAGCTGTATATAGTATTGGTGAGAATTTGAATCTCACTGTAGATTGGAGGATGCTGAACTATTGTCTCAGGCCCAGTAGAGATTACACCGCAAAGTGACAGGCAGAAATTGGCTGGTGTATGAGAACGCAGAAGCTGTATATACAGTTGTGGCCAAAAGTATTGACACCCCTGCAATTTTGTCAGATAATACTCAGTTTCTTCCTGAAAATGATTGCAAATTCTTTGGTATTATTATCTTCATTTAATTTGTCTTAAATGAAAAAACACAAAAGAGAATGAAGCAAAAAGCAAAACATTGATCATTTCAGACAAAACTCCAAAATGGGCCAGACAAAAGTATTGGCACCCTCAGCCTAATACTTGGTTGCACAACCTTTAGCCAAAATAACAGCGACCAACGGCTTCCGGTAACCATCAATGAGTTTCTTACAATGCTCTGCTGGAATTTTAGACCATTCTTCTTTGGCAAACTGCTCCAGGTCCCTGATATTAGAAGGGTGCCTTCTCCAAACTGCCACTTTTAGATCTCTCCACAGGTGTTCTATAGGATTCAGGTCTGGACTCATTGCTGGCCACCTTAGAAGTCTCCAGTGCTTTCTCTCAAACCATTTTCTAGTGCTTTTTGAAGTGTGTTTTGGGTCATTGTCCTGCTGGAAGTCCCATGACCTCTAAGGGAGACCCAGGTTTCTCACACTGGGACCTACATTATGCTGCAAAATTTGTTGGTAGTCTTCAGACTTCATAATGCCATGCACATGGTCAAGCAGTCCAGTGCCAGAGGCAGCAAAGCAACCCCAAAACATCAGGTAACCTCCTCCATGTTTGACTGTAGGGACCGTGTTTTTTTCTTTGAATGCCTCTTTTTTTCTCTTGTAAACTCTATGTTGATGCCTTTGCCCAAAAAGCTCTACTTTTGTCTCATCCGACCAGAGAACATTCTTCCAAAATGTTTTAGGCTTTTTCAGGTAAGTTTTGGCAAACTCCAGCCTGGCTTTTTTATGTCTCGGGGTAAGAAGTGGGGTCTTCCTGGGTCTCCTACCATACAGTCCCTTCTCATTCAGACGCCGACAGATAGTACGGGTTGACTCTGTTGTACCCTCGGACTGCAGGGCAGCTTGAACTTGTTTGGATGTTAGTCGAGGTTCTTTATCCAACATCCGCACAATCTTGCATTGAAATCTCTTGTCAATTTTTCTTTTCCATCCACATCTAGGGAGGTTAGCCACAGTGCCATGGGCTTTAAACTTCTTGATGACACTGCACACGGTAGACACAGGAACATTCAGGTCTTTGGAGATGGACTTGTAGCCTTGAGATTGCTCATGCTTCCTCATAATTTGGTTTCTCAAGTCCTCAGACAGTTCTTTGGTCTTCTTTCTTTTTTCCATGCTCAATGTGGTACACACAAGGACACAGGACAGAGGTTGAGTCAACTTTAATCCATGTCAACTGGCTGCAAGTGTGATTTAGTTGTTGCCAACACCTGTTAGGTGCCACAGGTAAGTTACAGGTGCTGTTAATTACACAAATTAGAGAAGCATCACATGATTTTTCGAACAGTGCCAATACTTTTGTCCACCTTCTTTTTTATGTTTGGTGTGGAATTATATCCAATTTGGCTTTAGGAAAATTCTTTTTGTGTTTTTTCATTTAAGACAAATTAAATGAAGATAATAATACCAAAGAATTTGTATTTGCAATCATTTTCAGGAAGAAACTGAGTATTATCTGACAAAATTGGAGGGGTGTCAATACTTTTGGCCACAACTGTAGTATTGGTGAGAATTTGAATCTCACTGTAGAATGGAAGATGCTGAACTATTGTCTCAGGCCCAGTAGAGATTACACCGCAATGTGACAGGCAGAAATTGGCTGGTGTATGAGAAGGCAGAAGCTGTATATAGTATTGGTGTGAATTTGAATCTCACTGTAGATTGGAGGATGCTGGACTATTGTCTCAGGACCAGTAGAGATTACAACGCAATGTGACAGGCAGAAATTGGCTGGTGTATGAGAAGGCAGAAGCTGTATATAGTATTGGTGAGAATTTGAATCTCACTGTAGATTGGAGGATGCTGAACTATTGTCTCAGGCCCAGTAGAGATTACACTGCAATGTGACAGGCAGAAATTGTCTGGTGTATGAGAAGGCAGAAGCTGTATATAGTATTGGTGAGAATTTGAATCTCACTGTAGATTGGAGGATGCCGAACTATTGTCTCAGGCCCAGTAGAGATTACACCGCAATGTGACAGGCAGAAATTGGCTGGAGTATGAGAAGGCAGAAACTGTATATAGTATTGGTGAGAATTTGAATCTCACTGTAGATTGGAGGATGCTGAACTATTGTCTCAGGCCCAGTAGAGATTACACCGCAATGTGACAGGCAGAAATTGGCTGGTGTATGAGAAGGCAGAAGCTGTATATAGTATTGGTGAGAATTTGAATCTCACTGTAGATTGGAGGATTATGAACCATTGTCTCAGGCTCAGTAGAGATTACACGCCAATGTGACAGGTAGAAATTGGCTGGTGTATGAGAAGGCAGAAGCTGTATATAGTATTGGTGAGAATTTGAATCTCACTGTAGATTGGAGGATATTGAACTATTGTCTAAGGCCCAGTAGAGATTACACCGCAATGTGACAGGCAGAAATTGGCTGGAGTATGAGAAGGCAGAAGCTGTATATAGTATTGGTGTGAATTTGAATCTCACTGTAGATTGGAGGATGCCGAACTATTGTCTCAGGCCCAGTAGAGATTACACCGCAATGTGACAGGCAGAAATTGGCTGGAGTATGAGAAGGCAGAAACTGTATATAGTATTGGTGAGAATTTGAATCTCACTGTAGATTGGAGGATGCTGAACTATTGTCTCAGGCCCAGTAGAGATTACACCGCAATGTGACAGGCAGAAATTGGCTGGTGTATGAGAAGGCAGAAGCTGTATATAGTATTGGTGAGAATTTGAATCTCACTGTAGATTGGAGGATTATGAACCATTGTCTCAGGCTCAGTAGAGATTACACGCCAATGTGACAGGTAGAAATTGGCTGGTGTATGAGAAGGCAGAAGCTGTATATAGTATTGGTGAGAATTTGAATCTCACTGTAGATTGGAGGATATTGAACTATTGTCTAAGGCCCAGTAGAGATTACACCGCAATGTGACAGGCAGAAATTGGCTGGTGTATGAGAAGGCAGAAGCTGTATATAGTATTGGTGTGAATTTGAATCTCACTGTAGATTGGAGGATGCTGGACTATTGTCTCAGGCCCAGTAGAGATTACAACGCAATGTGACAGGCAGAAATTGGCTGGTGTATGAGAAGGCAGAAGCTGTATATAGTATTGGTGAGAATTTGAATCTCACTGTAGATTGGAGGATGCTGAACTATTGTCTCAGGCCCAGTAGAGATTACATCGCAATGTGACAGGCAGAAATTGGCTGGTGTATGAGAAGGCAGAAGCTGTATATAGTATTGGTGAGAATTTGAATCTCACTGTAGATTGGAGAATGCTGAACTATTGTCTCGGGCCCAGTAGAGATTACACCGCAATGTGACTGTCACATTGCCATCAGACTTGGGGCCTGCTGTTCCGCCCTCAGCCACGAGGAGGCGACGGACCGTCACGCTGCCTGTGGGCTCGGGGGCTGCGGTCCGGGTCTCGACCACCAGGAGGCGCCGGACTGACACATCGCCGTCGAGCTCAGGGCCTGCTGTTCCCGCCTCGGCCATCGGGAGGCGCCGTGGTTCGCGCCCGAGGGATGGCAGCAACAGTGAAAGGGTTCCTGCGCAGGCGTCTAGTGGACGCAGACTCCGCTCCGCTGTCTGTCATGAAGGGGTGTGTGCATCATCATCGGGTCTGGTCCTGGGGGCGGTTCTGATGACATCAGCAGTCTGGGAGCCTGTGAGGGATGACCTGATCCCTCAAATACTTTGGGACTGGTCTTGCAAGCCGCCGGATATATTCTTGGTTCCCCTACGTGTTACTTTATGATTGCCTATCGTTAACTTTGACCCTAGCTTGAATTTCTGACTACTTTATTGCCTGCCGTTTTTGTACCTTGCATTTCTCCCGATTACTGACGCTGACCTTGGCCTGGATTCCTGACCCCCCTCTACTGCCTGACGATTTTGTACCTCCGCTACTCTCCCGGTTTGTGACCTCTGCCTGGACTCTCGACTCTGCCTCTGCCTGCCGTTTCTGTACCTCCACTGCTCGCCTGGTTTCCGATTTCATTTTTGGCTCCCTCACTGCTTTTCTATTGCGACCGTTCTGCTCTGGCACTCTGCTCCTGTTCAGACAGCGCTTCCTGGGCTCTGCAGTAAATCCAGATCCCTGTATAGGGGTAAAGGGTGTCGGTGCTACTCGGGGCGCTGTCTTTCTGCAGCCCAGACTTGCAGACGGACGTAACATTATATCCGGCCCAAAAAATAAAACTGTCTCTTGTGTGTGTGTGTATATATATATATATATATATATATATATATATGTGTATGTATATATCACACATATATAAAGACAGTTTCTCTGAATTTTTTTTTCTTTCCTCTCTTGCCTGAGCTGATTGTTGGCCTAAAACACCTGTTACCAAGCCCCAGTATACAGCCTGGAGGATCAGTCTCACCTTCCTGCTCGAGCATGCTGCAGTTAGGAGACTCCAGGGACAAAGCTGAACGTCAGAGATCCGTACCCCGGGAACATCAGCCTCTGAGCAGCCCTGGCTATGGTTGCGCAGAGGCTCAGGTACCGCCCGCTGATGCGGCCAAAGTTTTACTACCTATTTCTTTGTATTTTGGTCAGGATTCTCTGTGTTTAAAAGCCTATGTCGATAGCGGGTCTGAAGGGAATTTTATGGACTCTTTTGCTGCTAAAAAACTTGGTGTCCCACTACTGAAACTTAACATTCCAATTAAAACCACGGCTATTAACGGCACGTCCATTATTCAGGAGGGGGTTAAATTTGTTACTGCTAAGATTGCTATGTCAGTAGTAGCACTACATACTGAGCTTATTTCCTTTTTTGTGTTGGACAATCTATCTTCTGCAGTCATTTTGGGGATGCCGTGGCTACGTCAACACAACCCTGTCATTGACTGGCACCTGGGTGATGTGGTGCGCTGGAGTTCGCAATGCCAGGATAATTGCATATCCGTAGCAGTAAATCAAGCCAAGCTAAAAAAAAAACCCCTTCATACAGTTTGCTCTCAGGGATTATGGAGATGTCTTTTCCGTTATAGAATCTGAGAAACTACCACCCCACAGAGAGTATGATTGTCCTATAGACCTAATTCCAGATGCCCATCTTCCAAAAGGGAGAATATTTAATCTCTCTGGTCCAGAGCGTCAGGCCATGAATGAGAACATAGCGGATAGCTTAAAAAAGGGGTTCATTAGACCATCTATTTCACCAGTTGGAGCTGGGTTCTTCTTTGTAGAGAAGAAAGATGGTGGTCTCAGACCCTGCATTGACTACCGAGAATTAAACGCAATCACTATAAAGAACCAGTACCCGCTTCCACTCATCCCTGATCTTTTTAATCAGCTAATGGGAGCCCGTTGGTTTACTAAACTTGACCTCCGGGGGGCATACAATCTAATCCGCATAAGAGACGGCGATGAGTGGAAGACAGCGTTTAATACACCTCATGGTCACTTTGAGTACCTGGTAATGCCGTTCGGACTCAGTAATGCTCCTGCAGTGTTTCAGCACTTTGTCAACGATATTTTCAGGGACATCTGTGGTGTGTATGTCGTTGTGTACTTGGATGACATTTTAATTTACTCTACCGACCCTGTGACACATGCTCAACACATCCGTTCGGTACTGCAGAGACTGCGAGAGAACTCCTTGTTTGCTAAATTGGAGAAATGTGTCTTTTTTGCTGAGGAGGTGCAATTTTTGGGGTACATGGTCTCAGGCAGAGGGTTCCACATGGATCCTGCCAAGATCCAACCTATTAAGGCTTGGGTGCAACCCAAATCGCTGAAAGCACTGCCGTAAGTTTATCAGGGGTTTCTCAGAGATTGCCAAGCCACTCACGGATCTAACCCGGAAAGGGGCGGACGTGACCAATTGGAATCCTGAGGCAATTCAAGCATTTTCTACGTTAAAGGAGTGCTTTGTGGCCAACCCAGTTTTAGTACAACCTGACTTAGACCGCCCATTTATTGTGGAGGTGAATGCCTCCGAAGTCGGAGTGGGAGCAGTGCTATCGCAAGGCACTGCAGCCCTCACTCAGCAGCGCCCATGTGCTTTTTTTTCCTGAAAGTTCTCTGCCACAGAGAAGAACTATGATATTGGTAATCGGGAATTACTAGCAATAAAATGGGCCTTCGAGGAATGGCGTCACTTTCTCGAAGGCGCCAAACACAAGGTCACCGTCATTACTGACCACAAAAACCTGACCTACCTGGAGTCAGCTAAAAGACTGAATTCCAGGTGGACCTTGTTCTTTTCAAGGTTTGATTTTTTTAATCACCTTTCGCCCTGGTACAAAAAATGTGAGGGCCGATGCCCTCTCTCGCAGCTTTTGCCCCACACAAACCGAAGACTGTGAACCCATTCCGATATTAGCCAATGGGATCGTCGTGTCGGGAGTTTCCTTAGACCTTCTGGAGGAGATCCGTAGGTCTCCAGAATGAGCTCCGGACACTACACCCCCCAAAAAATTGTTCGTTCCGAATACCTTTCGCCTTCAAGTTCTTAAGGAGTCACATGACTCTGTTCTGGCAGGCCATCCTGGACTCAATAATACCACCAGGTTGGTAACTAGGAACTTTTGGTGGCCGACGGTGGTCAAGGACTGTAAGAACTATGTTTCAGCATGTGAAGTCTGTGCCCGCGCCAAACCCCCCATAATCGCCCTGCTGGCTGGCTTCAGTCCTTGCCCACCCCTGAGAGTCTATGGACCCACATCTCCATGGACTTCATTACAGACCTGCCGCCCTCAGATGGGAAAACATGTATCTGGGTGGTGGTAGACAGGTTCAGCAAACAGTGCCATTTTATTCCCCTGTCTGGGTTACCTAACTCCGAAACCTTGAGCAAATTGTTCCTTGTGCACATTATACGTCTTCATGGTGTTCCGTCAAATATTGTGTCTGACAGAGGTACCCAGTTCATCTCGAAATTCTGGAGGGCGTTCTGTAAACGCATCGGTGTTGAGTTATCCTTCTCCTCGGCCTACCACCCCGAAAACAATGGGCAAACCGAACATACTAATCAAGCTCTGGAGCAATACCTCAATTGTTACGTGTCAGGACACCAGTCCGATTGGGTGGAACATCTGCCATTGGCTGAGTTTGCCTTAAATAATCGCTACCAGGACTCCATTAAAACTACCCCTTTTTTTGTAACCTTGGATTGCATCCACGCTTTGGGTCATTCTCGGCTAGGATGTCTGAGCTCCCTGGGGTGGAGAAAAACATACATCGCTTGAAAACAATATGGTCTGAAGTAAATGCGAATTTGAAAGGGGCTCAGGTTAGACAGGCTTCAGCTGCAAACAAACGACGATCCAAGGGGCCACACTTGGGGGTTGGGGACAAGGTTTGGCTTCTACTAAAAACATCAAACTTAAAGTACCATCTGCCAAACTGGGTCCCAGATTTATCGGCCCATACGAAATTATAGAAGTGGTTAACCCGGTAGCCTTCCGTTTGAAACTTCCGCAGTCATTTAAATTACCTAACGTGTTCGACAAATCCCTTCTCAAACTGTATCGCTCACCAGTTCACCCTGTCCAGTCCCCTCCTCCTCCTGTTTCGGTCGGGGGTACCTTGGAGTATGAAGTCCAGGGTATCCTTGACTCCCACCTTCTGAGGGGCTCATTACAGTATCTGGTACACTGGAGGGGCTATGGCCCGGAGGAGAGATCCTGGGTTCCTGTGAGGAACGTCCATGCCAAGGCATTAATTAGGAAATTTCATCTCCTTCATCCTGATAAACCGGGTTTTGAGGGTCCGGAGGCCCCTCTTGGAGAAGGGGGTACTGTCACATCGCCATAAGACTCGGGGCCTGCTGTTCCGCCCTCAGCCACGAGGAGGCGATGGACGGTCACGCTGCCCGTGGGCTCGGGGGCTGCGGTCCGGGCCTCGACCAACAGGAGGCGCTGGACTGACACATCGCCGTCGAGCTCAGGGCCTGCTGTTCCCGCCTTGGCCATCGGGAGGCGCCGTGGTTCGCGCCCGAGGGATGGCAGCAATAGTGAAAGGGTTCCTGCGCAGGCGTCTAGTGGAGGCAGACTCCGCTCCGCTGTCTGTCATGAAGGGGTTTGTGCATCATCATCGGGTCAGGTCCTGGGGGCGGTTCTGATGACATCAGCAGTCTGGGAGCCTGTGAGGGATGACCTGATCCCTCAAATACTTTGGGACTGGTCTTGCAAGCCGCCAGATATATTCTTGGTTCCCCTACGTGTTACTTTGTGATTGCCTATCATTACTGAGAGTGTCTGTGTGTGCCTCCTCAAATATCTACGGAGATTTAGAATGTTTAAACTATACTATATATACCGGCTATCTGATGATACTGTACACTTTGTCTAATTTTTATATTCTTGTCTAATCCATACTGAGCCTGTGAGCGTCTCTGTGTGACTGATGAAACATATAGGGAGATTGACAATTATCCTTTGACTGAATAGAGCTGTAAGCTACTGATACAGTGCCATATATCTGATGTTATTTTGGGTCTATTTTCTGCAAAATTTTGAAGTTTGGTGTAAGAGGCCGCGGACGTGGGCATGGGGGGGCCAGCTGGTGCTGATGGTGGTGGTGCATCTGCTGGTAGTGGCAAAAGCACAATAGCAGCTAAGGCAGGAGGTGTTGAGCCTGCGTCATGGTCTGGCTCCAGAACGCCTGGAAGGCTACCTTTTCTCGGAGTAGGTTAACTGCTTTTAAAGCCGGATCATGAGGAACTGGTTTTGGCTTACATTGCCGAAACAGACTCCAGCAAATATGCCCTCCTCTTCTGAAGTTTCAAAAAATGCAAGCACTGAGTTGTCAAGTACTGGCTCCTAGTCAGGAAGAACCCCTTTCCTTGTGTCCTTCACCCCCACCAAAAGTGAATGATGCAGCAGGCCACACTTCACATTAGTCCATGTAGCTCTTTCTATCATACCATGCCTGGGTTATCAAGTCAAATCATGAATTCCCAAGTCCAAGATGAATCTGACATGGAGTGTGGGTGGCCAGCCAGGGCAGTGGGGTTAATCGGTACCGGGCCGGTGTCTCACAGGGATGTGTCCCAGTGGTGGAGACCTATTCCGTGGCCCTGGGCGTCCATGCAAAGGGGTGAATTACGTTTATAGGTGAATGATACGTGATGCCACCAGTGGTTTCTGATTAGATTGACCAGCGCTGCAGTTTCGCTTCTCTGGGACAGATGTTGTGGTGCAGCTAAGATGTAGAAGCCCTGCCCAGGTAGGGCCATAGTCAGAGGGCAGATGAAAGAGTTGGTAGATGGTGTGCAGTGTAGGATGTAGCAGAGCCGTGCGCCAGGTGCAGGAGAAAGATGACAGACACAATCGTGCAGTTCCTTTACCTGTACTTGGTAAGTGCCATCCAGGTCCCAGAGTACAGATGGAGAAGGAGTTGGTCAGCCTGGAAGCCAATTTGGAATTCTCTCTCTGCAGATAGGTAGTGTGGCCTCCGTTCTAGCGCTTCTCTGAGGTACTCGCAGTGCTGAGTTCAATGAAGTTCCCCCTGTTGACTCTCTTTTGGAACTTTATTGTATGGCAGGCAGCCATAGCCTTTTCCTTCTGGCTCCCACACGTCGATGCTGGGGCCTCCAAGCCTTAGTTGAGTACAGAGCATTTACAGCTGCTACTTCCTCCGGTTTCTGCTGCAGGAACGTCAGTGTCCCTACAAACTCGGAGACGGGAATCCGGACCATGTGCTCCAGCTAGGAGTGAGCCTTAGCTCTGCTCATCCTCCAGCTCCCCTTCTCACGTCCACACACTTCCCCTTCCCTGCACAGAGTGCCCTAACTTACCTCCTCCCGACCACAGAGAGCAGCTCCTCAGCAGTCAGGTTCAGAGGTCTCCCTGCTGGCGTGGAGTGGGAAATGTGTTGTGTGTTGGTTGTGGTAAAAAGGGACATTGGAAAAGGGAGTGTCCTGATTGTCCATCCTCAACCCGGTCGACGGGAAATGACTAGGTCTGGGTAGTCAGCGGGGAGACTACTCAGACCCTCAGGTACCCTTTTCCTCGTTTTCTAAGGTGTTGCTTCATGTGGAACTGTTAGTGGACGGTTGTTTTTTTCCCTCTACAGCTTTTGTGGACTGCGGATCATCCATCAATCTTATTGACTCCCAATTGGTCACACGCTGTAAGATAGGGACAGTTAGACTTAAGGTTCCGATCAAAGTGGTGGCCATTGACTCCTCCCCCTCACTAAACAGGGAATTCTCTTTATGTCTGACTTGTTTTCGCTCAAAGTGGGCACTACCCATGTGGAAAACTTAAGTTGTTTGGTTCTGGACAATCTACCTGCAGGATTCGTAGTGGGCATGCCCTGGTTACAACGCCATAACCCAGTCATTAACTGGAAAACGGGGGAGATTGTTCAGTGGAGGTTTAATGATTCGATGTTATGCGATAAGTCTGCACTATTGGTTGAACCTGTTAAATCTGTATCTGTGTCATCTGTCGAGCTGGAAGATATTCCGGAGTACCTGAAAGAATTCGAAGATGTCTTCTCTGAAAGCGAGGCCGAGACGTTGCCGCTACATAGCGTAACCCTTTGACTGCGCTATCGAGTTAGTCCCGGGGGCTAAATTGCCTAAAGCCTGTTTGTTTAATTTGTCTGGCCCTGAGTGCTTGGCCATGAAAGATTGCATTGCTGAGAGTCTTCGCAAAGGACACATACGTCCCTCAGTCTCACCTGTGGCGGCAGGGTTTTTTTTGTAAAGAAAAAAGATGGCGGTTTATGTCCCTGCCTCGATTTTCGTGAGCTCAACAAGATTACTGTACGAAATACATACCCCCTTCCGTTGATTCCCGATTTGTGTAACCAACTTTCAGGGGCAAAATGGTTCTCCAAACTGGATCTTCGGGGGGCATATAATTTGATAAGGGTCCGGGAGGGGGATGAATGGAAAACCGCGTTCCTCACGACCAAGGGACTGTTGGAAAATTTAGTCATGCCGTTTGGTCTTACCAATGCCCCAGCCATATTTCAAAATTTCATCAACGTGGTATTCTCGGATCTCATTGGTCGTTTTGTTGTCATTTACTTAGACGATATTCTGATATACTCTCCCGACAGTCAATCTCATCTGAATCATGTACAAACCGTTCTCCAAAAACTAAGGGAAAATCATCTGTATGCCAAATTGGAGAAATGTGTGTTTTTTATTCAAGAATTGTCTTTTTTGGGATTAATTGTGTCCTGTGAGGGTTTTCGCATGGACCCCAAGAAGCCCCCTGAAGAAGGTGTGTCCGAAACGCGCATCGGGGTGGGCCCGGGGACCCTCGTTTTGCCTGCACTGGCTGCTCTCAGGTAACATTACTAATGTGATGGCGCTTCTTTACATATAACTTTTGCCCCTAACTAGGTACAAGTTTGTAAGCATTTACAAGCATTATATGCCCACAGGAGATTTTGCTTATTTTTGCTATGTTTATCCTGAGGAAATAACGGTTTTATGTCTTGTATGACAACATTGGTATATTACTGGCAACATGGTGCCCAGGGTCCTAATCATGTGTTATCAATGATTAACTAGTACTTACATGTTTTTTAGTCATTTGTTTTTTAGTCATTTGTTTTCTTGCATTTCCACTAAATAAAATATATTTTTTCACCATGCCCTTTGGTTGCCTTTTTGGATTCCTCCACCCCCCTCTCTCATACCATCCTGAGAGCAATGGTCAGACGGAGCGCACTAACCAGTCCCTGGAACATATCCTCAGTAGAGATGAGCGACTTTGCCTTTTTTCGGGTCGAGTCGGGTTTCATGAAACCCGACTTTCTCAAAAGTCGGGTCGAACGAAATCGGCCGATTATCGTGAAAAGTCCAAGGCCGACTGAAACACGAAACCCAATGCAAGTCAATGGGGAAGCAAAGTTGGCAGGGAGTGGAGTACATTAAACACACATACAGTGCCCATTTGAAAGGCAAAAACATCAATTTTTATTACTGAAGCTTGTCAACCTTAATTTCCTTCATAATAATAGTTACGCACTGAAAACTGGGTGTTATTTGGCTAAAGTTGTGGGGGGGTAGGGCTGGCTCCAGGTTTTCATGTGCCCTGGGTCAAAGAGCGCCCCTTTAACACATACCACAACTCATGATGCTCCGATACGGCAGAGAAATAGCGGTATATTATAGTGAAAAATACTTCACTTTTTACATCTCATGACTGATATCCATTTTAAATTCTCCAATAGCTCCAAAAATGGACAGTATATAACTCCATACAGTATTATGGGCACCGCATAGTGCACTATAAAGAGTAATGAGGCCCATATATTTCTCCATACAGAATCATTGGTCCCATATAATGTTTGAAACAGTATACGATGAGCTCCACATAATGCTACAGTATATGTTGGTCCCCATGGAAGAAGCTCCACTGTCTTATGGGCCCAAATAATGCTCCATACTGT
Organism: Dendrobates tinctorius; assembly: GCF_039654945.1. Lineage (NCBI taxonomy): Eukaryota > Metazoa > Chordata > Amphibia > Anura > Dendrobatidae > Dendrobates > Dendrobates tinctorius. Next base: position 6,632,510 of record NW_027361701.1, on the reverse strand, counting down.
ATATAATGGGCAAAATATTCAGGATTGAGAGTCCTCAGTAGTTGATACCTTTTAATGGCTAACTGAAAAGATGGTAACACATTGCAAGCTTTCGAGACTACTCAGGTCTCTTCATCAGGCGTCTTTGGAATGCTCCAGTGTATGGTGGGCCCCATATATCATTCTCCAGAGTATAGTGCTCCCCAAAAATTGCTGTCCCAAATTTTGAAAACAATTAAATAAGTCTCCTCGCTAGGGAATTGCTGTACTAGTCTGGAATCCTCGTCGTCCCCATCTTCCATCTCACTGCACTTGGCTGTTTAGGCAGAGGGCGTACAAACGTGATGTCATTGCGCTCTCTGATCAGAATATAACCAGGAGGTTACCGTGCACTCAAGTCCAATAGCGAGGTGCAGGTGTAACAGACCTGTAGGTCCTATTACCAATGATAATATAATTCACCGCACACTCAGAGGGGTTTTTTTATGCAAATAAGTGCTTATTTTTATTATATACAAAACATGTGGGAGCCAAACAAGTATATATAGCACGAAGTAGAAGCGATATAATTTAGTACGACGTTTCGGCTCAATCCGAGCCTTTATCACTTTTATCGCTGTAAATAAAGAGAGATACATCAGAAAATGAGAAAATAAACACAAGAGAATTACAACACCATACAGAAAAACAAAAATAATCCCAATAAACAACAATAGTAAAACAATATATACAGAGCATATACAAATATACAATATGATACATGTAGAACATTCAAGCAAAGAAGGTTCAGTGAACCAACTCCATCTTAGGTACAATAGGAGAAAAGGTGATTACCTGAATTGAAATTCGGATCTTTGAATAAGGAAGAACAGAACTCCCAAGAGAATAGCCCAAGAAAGATGGCTGAAAGGAATTGTCAAAATCGTAGTTAGTAGATTCATATGTGTAGACACCATGATGTCTCTATAAGGTCATAAAGCAGGCCATCTACACAAGGGGAATATAATGTTTTGCTGTTATATAAAGGTGGATGTGTTCCTTATGACAGATAATATATTGTTCAGGATGTCCGTAAAACCGCAATATACTGTGCAGGGAGCAGGCATAGTTGTATGTAGTTTTTAAATGGTATATATATGCTATACGATATGACTGTTGGTTACATAGGCGTCCCTAGATAGTGCCATATATCGCAGTATACTTTGCATGAAAGGGTTGCTGTATCTAAATAGTATACAGTATATGTGCTGGTGTGCACACTCTCAGATGATAGTCAGTTAAAAAAGCGTCCCTGAATAGTGCCACTTAAAGATGGCCATGTGTACAGTACCTGGTGCAGTGGTGCTAGATAGCGGCGCTCCCACGCCTAGCTGCAGTGGCGTCATGCTAATACAATCAGGGTGAAGTGGTATTTAAATAGGGACCGGGTGGTAGCGTCAGACCGGAAGAGAACCTCTGAACCGGAAGTGACGTCGCGCTGTCCCAATAGGAGCACTGCGCATGTCTAAGGACTATACTATTAAGCTGTACACATACAGCGGTTGCCCTGGTGATAGGGAAGATAGCGATTTTTTTCATCCTATCAGAAGGAAAGCGGTATAATGTTGTCATTATGTATGGATTACACAGGATACAGACTAGGTAAATGTACTATTGATCAAGAACAGATAATTAGTAAAAATTGCATAATTATGGTTAGGACATCTAGACAAATAGTGAATCCTAAAAAAGGAAACCGTAGAAAAATAAGTAAAAAGAGGGAAGAAAATAAAAATAGTAAAAAATAAATAAAAAATAAAAAGTAAAAATAAAATAAAAAGAGGTAGATGGAAAATAATGAAAAATCAGCAAAACATTGTTAACTCATGTAAAGTACCTTATGTATGGACATGTAGACATAAGTGTATCAATATATATATATATATATATACAAAAAAATATATATATATACATATATACACACACACACACGGGGCAAATATCTCAATCTAAGACAGAGTCCAGTGGGCGGAGCAAACTCACCTAGGGTTAAAGTGTACTAACGAGTCTGCAAAAATAACAGAAAAAGGTTGTTAGTCATTATATAAGCCAGTCTATTTCTCTATTCAGCCCTCTAGGGGTCAGAGTGTCAAGCTTATGTATCCAGTATGTTTCCCTCTCTCTTAATAATTTGATATGGTCACCACCCCTCCTCGGACGGGGTACATGCTCAATTACCTGGTATTTCAACTGTGCAACTGAGTGTCGGTATTTAGTAAAGTGCTCAGGCAGAGGTAACCAGTTTTTTTGACATCTAATCGTTGACTTATGGCTGGCAATACGGTCTTTGACGTGTTGGGTTGTTTCCCCTACATAGAGGAGGCCACATGGGCATTTCACCAAATAAACCACGAAGTTTGAATCGCACGTATAATAGCCACGTATCGGAAAAGACTTGCCTGTCCTAGGGTGAGTGATATTGTCTGACCTGATCACATTCGAACAGGCTGCACAGTTGAGGCAGGGAAATGTGCCACAACGGCGAGGGGCAAGTAGCCTCTGGGTAGTAGTAGAAACTTTACTGCCTATGTCAGCCCTTACCACCTTGTCACGGACATTGGTGGGACGTTTAGTACAGATCAATACAGGGGCCTCAAAAGAACCGATGTCCGGGTAAGCTTTATAAAGGAGAGGCCAGTGTTTCTTAATAATAGAGTATACTTTAGGCATCAGCGGATGAAAAGTGTGAACAAAAGGGATCCTTTCTCTAGGATATCTTGTAGGTGGAGGGGAAGGGGGTGTTAGTACCCATTGTTTTTCGATCTCCAGCAGTTTGGATGGATACCGTCTGTCCCTAAATTTCCTAGCCATTGTGTCGAGTCTCTTATTGCGGACGTCCTGATCCGATACAATACGTGCTACCCTGTTGAACTGTGAACGTGGTAGACTGTTCTTAGTGGCTCTTGGGTGACAACTCGAGTAATGTAAAAGACTGTTACTATCGGTAGGTTTACAATAAAGGTCCGTTGAGAGAGTACCCTCACTATCCTGTAAAACTCTCGTGTCCAAAAAAGGAACTGATTCCATACTGGAATGTAGCGTGAATTGTAGTTCTGGATAAATGGAGTTGAGATACAGATGGAAATCCTGTAAGGATGATGTCGTACCTGTCCAGACAAAGAAGATATCATCGATATAGCGATGATATTCTATAGCATATTGTGAAAAAAGATTATTGCAGAAAACATGATTAATCTCGAACAGGTTCATGTAGGCATTAGCGTAAGCCAGCGCTATGTTCGCGCCCATTGCAGTCCCGCACCTCTGTACATAGTAGGTGTCCTCATATAGAAAGTAGTTTTCATGCAATACTAGTTTAAGTAGGTCTATACAGAATTCCATGGAGTCTGTGGATAGGTCTGAAGAATTAAGTAAGAATCTTGCGGCTTCTATTCCTTTATCGTGGGTGATCGATGTGTATAGGCTATTGACATCTAGGGTGGTAAGGATACTGCCTGGTGGTACATTACCCAATTTTTGAATGACTTCCAAGAAATGCCCTGTGTCCAAGAGGAAAGACCTTGTCTGTTTGACTAGAGGTGCCTGTTCGAATGTGATCAGGTCAGACAATATCACTCACCCTAGGACAGGCAAGTCTTTTCCGATACGTGGCTATTATACGTGCGATTCAAACTTCGTGGTTTATTTGGTGAAATGTCCATGTGGCCTCCTCTATGTAGGGGAAACAACCCAACACGTCAAAGACCGTATTGCCAGCCATAAGTCAACGATTAGATGTCAAAAAAACTGGTTACCTCTGCCTGAGCACTTTACTAAATACCGACACTCAGTTGCACAGTTGAAATACCAGGTAATTGAGCATGTACCCCGTCCGAGGAGGGGTGGTGACCATATCAAATTATTAAGAGAGAGGGAAACATACTGGATACATAAGCTTGACACTCTGACCCCTAGAGGGCTGAATAGAGAAATAGACTGGCTTATATAATGACTAACAACCTTTTTCTGTTATTTTTGCAGACTCGTTAGTACACTTTAACCCTAGGTGAGTTTGCTCCGCCCACTGGACACTGTCTTAGATTAAGATATTTGCCCCGTGTGTGTGTGTGTATATATGTATATATATATATTTTTTTGTATATATATATATATTGATACACTTATGTCTACATGTCCATACATAAGGTACTTTACATGAGTTAACAATGTTTTGCTGATTTTTCATTATTTTCCATCTACCTCTTTTTATTTTATTTTTACTTTTTATTTTTTATTTATTTTTTACTATTTTTATTTTCTTCCCTCTTTTTACTTATTTTTCTACGGTTTCCTTTTTTAGGATTCACTATTTGTCTAGATGTCCTAACCATAATTATGCAATTTTTACTAATTATCTGTTCTTGATCAATAGTACATTTACCTAGTCTGTATCCTGTGTAATCCATACATAATGACAACATTATACCGCTTTCCTTCTGATAGGATGAAAAAATCGCTATTTTCCCTATCACCAGGGCAACCGCTGTATGTGTACAGCTTAATAGTATAGTCCTTAGACATGCGCAGTGCTCCTATTGGGACAGCGCAACGTCACTTCCGGTTCAGAGGTTCACTTCCGGTCTGACGCTACCACCCGGTCCCTATTTAAATACCACTTCACCCTGATTGTATTAGCATGACGCCACTGCAGCTAGGCGTGGGAGCGCCGCTATCTAGCACCACTGCACCAGGTACTGTACACATGGCCATCTTTAAGTGGCACTATTCAGGGACGCTTTTTTAACTGACTATCATCTGAGAGTGTGCACACCAGCACATATATACTATTTAGATACAGCAACCCTTTCATGCAAAGTATACTGCGATATATGGCACTATCTAGGGACGCCTATGTAACCAACAGTCATATCGTATAGCATATATATACCATTTAAAAACTACATACAACTATGCCTGCTCCCTGCACAGTATATTGCGGTTTTACGGACATCCTGAACAATATATTATCTGTCATAAGGAACACATCCACCTTTATATAACAGCAAAACATTATATTCCCCTTGTGTAGATGGCCTGCTTTATGACCTTATAGAGACATCATGGTGTCTACACATATGAATCTACTAACTACGATTTTGACAATTCCTTTCAGCCATCTTTCTTGGGCTATTCTCTTGGGAGTTCTGTTCTTCCTTATTCAAAGATCCGAATTTCAATTCAGGTAATCACCTTTTCTCCTATTGTACCTAAGATGGAGTTGGTTCACTGAACCTTCTTTGCTTGAATGTTCTACATGTATCATATTGTATATTTGTATATGCTCTGTATATATTGTTTTACTATTGTTGTTTATTGGGATTATTTTTGCTTTTCTGTATGGTGTTGTAATTCTCTTGTGTTTATTTTCTCATTTTCTGATGTATCTCTCTTTATTTACAGCGATAAAAGTGATAAAGGCTCGGATTGAGCCGAAACGTCGTACTAAATTATATCGCTTCTACTTCGTGCTATATATACTTGTTTGGCTCCCACATGTTTTGTATATAATAAAAATAAGCACTTATTTGCATAAAAAAACCCCTCTGAGTGTGCGGTGAATTATATTATCATTGGTAATAGGACCTACAGGTCTGTTACACCTGCACCTCGCTATTGGACTTGAGTGCACGGTAACCTCCTGGTTATATTCTGATCAGAGAGCGCAATGACATCACGTTTGTACGCCCTCTGCCTAAACAGCCAAGTGCAGTGAGATGGAAGATGGGGACGACGAGGATTCCAGACTAGTACAGCAATTCCCTAGCGAGGAGACTTATTTAATTGTTTTCAAAATTTGGGACAGCAATTTTTGGGGAGCACTATACTCTGGAGAATGATATATGGGGCCCACCATACACTGGAGCATTCCAAAGACGCCTGATGAAGAGACCTGAGTAGTCTCGAAAGCTTGCAATGTGTTACCATCTTTTCAGTTAGCCATTAAAAGGTATCAACTACTGAGGACTCTCAATCCTGAATATTTTGCCCATTATATACAGTATGGAGCATTATTTGGGCCCATAAGACAGTGGAGCTTCTTCCATGGGGACCAACATATACTGTAGCATTATGTGGAGCTCATCGTACACTGTTTCAAACATTATATGGGACCAATGATTCTGTATGGAGAAATATATGGGCCTCATTACTCTTTATAGTGCACTATGCGGTGCCCATAATACTGTATGGAGTTATATACTGTCCATTTTTGGAGCTATTGGAGAATTTAAAATGGATATCAGTCATGAGATGTAAAAAGTGAAGTATTTTTCACTATAATATACCGCTATTTCTCTGCCGTATCGGAGCATCATGAGTTGTGGTATGTGTTAAAGGGGCGCTCTTTGACCCAGGGCACATGAAAACCTGGAGCCAGCCCTACCCCCCCCACAACTTTAGCCAAATAACACCCAGTTTTCAGTGCGTAACTATTATTATGAAGGAAATTAAGGTTGACAAGCTTCAGTAATAAAAATTGATGTTTTTGCCATTCAAATGGGCACTGTAGGTGTGTTTAATGTACTCCACTCCCTGCCAACTTTGCTTCCCCATTGACTTGCATTGGGTTTCGTGTTTCAGTCGGCCTTGGACTTTTCACGATAATCGGCCGATATCGTTCGACCCGACTTTTGAGAAAGTCGGGTTTCATGAAACCCGACTCGACCCAAAAAAAGGCAAAGTCGCTCATCTCTACTGAGGATATGTTCCAGGGACTGGTTAGTGCGCTCCGTCTGACCATTGCTCTCAGGATGGTATGAGAGAGGGGGGTGGAGGAATCCAAAAAGGCAACCAAAGGGCATGGTGAAAAAATATATTTTATTTAGTGGAAATGCAAGAAAACAAATGACTAAAAAACAAATGACTAAAAAACATGTAAGTACTAGTTAATCATTGATAACACATGATTAGGACCCTGGGCACCATGTTGCCAGTAATATACCAATGTTGTCATACAAGACATAAAACCGTTATTTCCTCAGGATAAACATAGCAAAAATAAGCAAAATCTCCTGTGGGCATATAATGCTTGTAAATGCTTACAAACTTGTACCTAGTTAGGGGCAAAAGTTATATGTAAAGAAGCGCCATCACATTAGTAATGTTACCTGAGAGCAGCCAGTGCAGGCAAAACGAGGGTCCCCGGGCCCACCCCGATGCGCGTTTCGGACACACCTTCTTCAGGGGGCTTCTTGGGGTCCATGCGAAAACCCTCACAGGACACAATTAATCCCAAAAAAGACAATTCTTGAATAAAAAACACACATTTCTCCAATTTGGCATACAGATGATTTTCCCTTAGTTTTTGGAGAACGGTTTGTACATGATTCAGATGAGATTGACTGTCGGGAGAGTATATCAGAATATCGTCTAAGTAAATGACAACAAAACGACCAATGAGATCCGAGAATACCACGTTGATGAAATTCTGAAATATGGCTGGGGCATTGGTAAGACCAAACGGCATGACTAAATTTTCCAACAGTCCCTTGGTCGTGAGGAACGCGGTTTTCCATTCATCCCCCTCCCGGACCCTTATCAAATTATATGCCCCCCGAAGATCCAGTTTGGAGAACCATTTTGCCCCTGAAAGTTGGTTACACAAATCGGGAATCAACGGAAGGGGGTATGTATTTCGTACAGTAATCTTGTTGAGCTCACGAAAATCGAGGCAGGGACATAAACCGCCATCTTTTTTCTTTACAAAAAAAACCCTGCCGCCACAGGTGAGACTGAGGGACGTATGTGTCCTTTGCGAAGACTCTCAGCAATGCAATCTTTCATGGCCAAGCACTCAGGGCCAGACAAATTAAACAAACAGGCTTTAGGCAATTTAGCCCCCGGGACTAACTCGATAGCGCAGTCAAAGGGTTACGCTATGTAGCGGCAACGTCTCGGCCTCGCTTTCAGAGAAGACATCTTCGAATTCTTTCAGGTACTCCGGAATATCTTCCAGCTCGACAGATGACACAGATACAGATTTAACAGGTTCAACCAATAGTGCAGACTTATCGCATAACATCGAATCATTAAACCTCCACTGAACAATCTCCCCCGTTTTCCAGTTAATGACTGGGTTATGGCGTTGTAACCAGGGCATGCCCACTACGAATCCTGCAGGTAGATTGTCCAGAACCAAACAACTTAAGTTTTCCACATGGGTAGTGCCCACTTTGAGCGAAAACAAGTCAGACATAAAGAGAATTCCCTGTTTAGTGAGGGGGAGGAGTCAATGGCCACCACTTTGATCGGAACCTTAAGTCTAACTGTCCCTATCTTACAGCGTGTGACCAATTGGGAGTCAATAAGATTGATGGATGATCCGCAGTCCACAAAAGCTGTAGAGGGAAAAAAACAACCGTCCACTAACAGTTCCACATGAAGCAACACCTTAGAAAACGAGGAAAAGGGTACCTGAGGGTCTGAGTAGTCTCCCCGCTGACTACCCAGACCTAGTCATTTCCCGTCGACCGGGTTGAGGATGGACAATCAGGACACTCCCTTTTCCAATGTCCCTTTTTACCACAGTAGAAGCATAACTGCTTTTCTCTCCGGTGTTGTCTCTCCTTTTCCTTCAGGGAGAGAGCCCCTACGTCCATGGGCACAGAAACAGTCTCTTTTCCACTAGTGAACAATGGAGTCTCCGCCTGCATCACCCCCCTGGCCTGCAGCCTGTGGTCCATCCGGACGGCCTGGGTCATAGCGTCCTCGAGTGAGTTAGGTGGGGGATATAATGCCAAGGCATCCTGTAACCGCTCAGACAAGCCTCTGCAAAAGAGTCCTCGAAGTGCGGCATCTTCCCAAGAGACCTCTGCGGCCCAGCGGCGGAATTCTGTACAAAACCACTCAGCCGAGTGTTTCCCCTGACAGACACTCATCACCATGTCCTCTGCCAATCGCACTCAGTCCGGCTCATCATATATATGCCCGAGGGCCTCAAAAAACGCATTCACGGACAGTCTCTCAGGGGCAGTGGGAGGAAGGGAGAAAGCCCAAGCTTGTGGGGACCCTCTTAATAAAGACATAATGACCCCTACCTTCTGACTTTCGTCCCCAGAGGAACGTGGCCTCAAACTAAAGAAGAGTTTGCAACCCTTCATGAAGACCCTGAACTCCTTTTTGTTCCCAGAAAAGAAATCAGGCAGTTTAACAGGTGGTTCTGGGGACACCAAAACAACATCACTCGCCCCAGCCCTCAGAGACCCAGCAGCTAAAGCCCTTCGCACTGTCTCAGAAACCTGCTGCTGAGAACGAGCAACAGCTTGCTGCTCCAGAGATAAACCCTGAAACATCTGACTAAGATTTTTCATTTATTCAGCCAGAGATTGTATGGGATCCATATTTCTCAGCAGAGAAAAAAAAAACCCAAAAAACTTAACAGTCAGTTATAATGTCATGGTCCTGTTAAGATCGGCGTGCAGCCACCGCTGAGCAAGAACTCACCCACACTGCAGAGGGGCCCGGGGTCAGACACGGCCAGATAGTTCAAGCAAACAGGACCTGGAGAAGCTAAAGTCAGTGAGCAGTGAAGGACCTACGGTCATGTGACCACAAGGGGGCGGGGCTAAGCATCCTGGTGTCAGAGATAGGCAGAACACTAATACAGGAATTCTCAAAGTCAATCAATCAATCAATCAAATTTATTATCGCCAAGTACATATTACATATATACAAGGAATTCTTTGTGGCAAAGAGGCAACATAATATATAACAACAGATACAACAAGTAACATCTAACAAGACAGATACAGTATATAGTCTACACATGACGATTTAATTGTTGAACAGAGAGTGGATAGAAGCTGTTCATATGGTGGTTGGTGCTGCATTTGGGGACTCTGAAGCGACGTCCTGAAGGGAGTAGTTGGAATGAGGAGTGTCCCGGGTGAGAGGGATCGGATGAAATTTTCAATGCGTGGGATCGAATACTCTTATCATAAAGATCCTGGATTTTAGGCAGGGGGGAACCTATAATTCTCTCTGCTGTTCTGAAAGTCCTTTGTAAGCGGAGTTTGTCATGCGCAGTGGCTCCCCCATACCAGACTATCAGAGAGGAACAAATCACAGATCTGATGACAGCATTAAAGAATAAGATCAGCAGATTCTTAGACAAACCATATCTTTTCAGCTGACGCAGGAAGAACATCCTCTGTTGTGCTTTTCTTATAACAGCATCCACGTTTTTCCCCCATTTAAGATCATGAGAGATGATAACACCAAGGAATTTGGTCTCTGTGACCCTAAGAACCACTTCGTCATGAATGTAGATTGGAAGTATCTCATGTTGATCTTTCCTAAAATCCACAACCATCTCAGCAGTTTTTTAGTGTTGAGTACAAGATTATTGGCTTTACACCAGTCACATATTCTTTTCACCTCACTCCGATACAAGTGTCACGCGGGGCTTAGTTCAACTAAGGCTGAAATACCCGGGGCCCCTGTGATGTCCCTTTAACTAGGGGAAACCCTGTCTGACCCTCAACCAAGGGTTTTTGCTGATGGTGCAAATGCCTGAGCCTCCAACCTTTCCTTATCTCCTGCTCAGCCCTGCACTTAACCCTCCACCCTCCACCCAGTGAGGAGACACACCACCAAAGCCCCCACACAAATTATGACAGACAGGGAGAACTTAAACTGCACTGCGCCGCACACACACAGGAATATACAGTAATGTGAACAGGGCACAACTAAACACAAATATGGGAAGGAGAAAGGATAACAACGAATCAAACGCCACCAGATACGAATCTCTCTCTCTTCAACACCTCCACTCCAGACTGGAACCACTTGGTATGAAACACAAGCTATAATCGGCGACGTCCATAGGCCAGCATGACTATTTAAAGACCGTGGGCGTGACTAACCATCCAACCTGGTCTCCAGCAAGATTAACCCCCGAGAGCCTGAAGATCAAGCCGGCGCCACTGAGGCTATAGTGGATGGAGGTGGAACTACCTCTGCCTGCCAGACGCTGTGGTGTGAACAGCGTCCGACATGACATTACCCCGTCTTCTACGAGGGACCCCCGGACCCTCAAGACTCATAGGACCCGGCTTGTCCTGATGAAGATGGTGAAAGGAACTGACCAGCCGATTCGCATGTATGTCTGAGGCTGGAACCCAAGACCTCGCCTCCGGACCATACCCCCGCCAGTGCACCAAATACTGAAGAGTACGGCGTACTACTCGAGAGTCCACTACCTTGGCGACCTCAAACTCTAAATCGCCATCCACCATGACTGGAGGTGGCATCGGCGTCGTGTCCACCAAGCCTACCACCTTTTTCAATAAAGCCCTGTGAAACACGTTGTGTATCTTGTACACCGCAGGAAGTTCCAACCGATAAGCCACTGGGTTAATGATGGCAGAAATCCTAAAAGGCCCAATAAACCTTGGACACAGTTTTAAAGATGGAATTTTGAGTTTTATTTTCTTCGTAGCTAACCACACCCATTCACCCACACACAGGTCCGGACCTGGCACGCGTCTACTGTCAGTCACCCGTTTGTACCTAGCACTCATGCTCAACAAACGCTGTTTCACCCTCCTGCAGACCGATGACAATTGGGCTCCTAGCTGATCCTCCTCCGGGACACCCCCCGAGTCACCCTGATGTAAGGTACAAAACTGAGGATGTTGACCGTACACACAAAAGAATGGAGACTCTCCCGATGACTCTTGGCGGTGATTATTTAACGCGAATTCGGCCAGAGGAAGGAAAGTAGACCACTCCTCCTGGTTGTCGGACACAAAGCATCGTAAATACTGTTCTAGATTTTGGTTCATGCGCTCAGTTTTTCCATTAGACTGTGGATGAAACGCCGATGAATGTGACAACTTGATCCCCAAACGTGAGCAAAACGCTTTCCAAAACCTCGCCACAAATTGCATACCCCTATCAGATACTATGTCTGACGGAACTCCGTGGAGTCTGACCATCTCCTTCACAAATACCTGAGCCAATGTCTTTGCATTGGGCAATGAAGACAACGCCACAAAATGCGCCATCTTTGAAAAACGGTCAACCACCACCAGGATGACCGTGTTCCCCGCCGAGGCTGGCAAGTCAGTGATGAAATCCATGGAGATTTCTGTCCACGGCCTATTGGGTACCCCCAGAGGCTGTAGCGTGCCAGCAGGACGGGTTCGGGGTGACTTAGCCCTAGCGCATGTGATGCAAGCTGCCACGTATGAGACCACGTCCTGCCAGATTTTGGGCCACCAGAAACGACGCGATACCAGCTCTAAGGTGCCCTTCACCCCTGGATGACCAGCCAGTACCGAGTCGTGGTGTTCCTTCAACACCTTAATCCGAAGATGCAGGGGTACAAATGATTTGTTGGCGGGAAGTCCTGGCAGTACCTCCTCTTGGGCCTCGGCAATCTCCGCCTCTACCTCCGTCGTGAGAGCCGAGACCACTACCCCTTCCTGGAGGATGGGTACCGGCTCTTCCCGAGGTTCTCCTCCCGGAAAACACCTAGACAAAGCATCCGCCTTGGTGTTTTTAGCCTCGGGACGGTAAGTCACAAGAAAATTGAAACGAGTAAAAAACAATGCCCAGCGGGCCTGCCTAGGAGACAGACGCTTGGCCGACTCCAGATAGAGCAGGTTTTTATGGTCGGTGATGACTGTGACCTGGTGAGCCACTCCCTCCAAGAAGTGTTGCCATTCCTCAAAAGCCAATTTGATGGCCAACAACTCCCTGTTGCCGATATCATAATTCCGTTCGGCCGGCGACAGCTTCTTGGAGAAGTAGGCGCATGGATGCATCTCGCTCAAGGACAAGCCTTGAGACAGTACTGCCCCCACTCCCACCTTCGATGCATCAACCTCCACCACAAAAGGTTTAGACACGTCTGGTTGCACCAGAATGGGGGCTGAAGCAAAACTATTCTTCAGACGCTTAAATGCACGTATACCCACCTCAGGCCAGCTCGCCAGATCGGCACCATTTTTTGTCATGTCCGTGAACGGTTTGGCGATAGTCGAAAAGTGTTTTATAAATTTCCTATAATAATTCGCAAACCCAAGGAACCGCTGGAGTGCTTTCAGACTCTCCGGCCTCTCCCATTGCAGCACCGCTTGCACCTTAGCGGTGTCCATTTTAAACCTGGCTGCGGACACAATATATCCCAAAAAGGGCAACTCCTGGACAAAAAATAAACATTTTTGCAGCTTAGCATAGAGCTGGTTCTCCCGGAGCAACTGTAACACCTGCCTGACATGCTCCAAATGAGTGTCCCGATCGCTAGAATAAATGAGGATATCATCCAGGTATACAATCACAAATCTCCCCAGGACATGAGCAAATACATCATTAATAAAATGTTGGAAAACGGCAGGCGCGGTGGTCAACCCAAACGGCATAACCAGACTCTCAAAATGACCCTCAGGAGTGTTAAACGCCGTCTTCCACTCATCCCCCTGATGGACCCTTATGAGGTTATACGCCCCCCTGAGGTCCAGCTTGGAAAACCATTTCGCCCCTGCTACCTGGTTGAACAAATCCGGGATCAACAGCATTGGGTAGGGATCACGGATTGTAATCTGGTTTAACTCTCGGAAATCCAGACACGGGCGTAACCCCCCATCTTTCTTCTTAATGAAGAAAAACCCCGCGGCTACAGGCGAGGACGAAGGCCGGATGTGTCCTTTGCTCAGACTCTCCGCGATGTAGTCTTTCAGAGCTTGTCTCTCAGGACCAGAAATATTAAACATCCTGGCCTTAGGTAATTTGGCCCCGGGTTTTAACCTAATCGCACAATCATAGGCTCTATGTGGAGGCAGTTCTGAGCAACCCTTCTTAGAGAAAACATCCGCGAAATCCTGCGAAGCCTCAGGCAGGCTGGGCGTCACGGCGGACACACATGTGGCCAAGCAATTGTCTTGGCAGAAACCACTCCATTGTACTATGTCCTGAGTTTTCCAATCAATTACCGGGTTGTGCCTGGACAACCATGGAAAACCCAGGACCATTTGTGCTGGGAGATTACGGAGGACCCTACATGTAACCGACTCAGAATGTAAGACCCCAATGTGGAGTTTCACCTCTGCCACAAACTCCGTAATCTCCCCTTGAGGGAGGGGAACAGCATTAATGGTAACCACCTGTATGGGGTGAGGCAGTCTTTCGATCTTAAACCCGGCGGTGTGTGCAAACTCCTCATCTATGAGATTGGTGGCGGAACCGCTATCCACAAACACTGATATTGGTAGCTCTCTGCCCGCGATAATAACCTTGGCAGGGACCATACATTGAGATACCATCATGGAGGATATGCATACGCTCAGTTGGGTCTCCTCCATACCCTCTGAGCTTAACAGTTTTCCGCCGGTGTGACCCTCTTAGGTAGTACCGGGCAAACGTTAACATAATGACCTCTTTTACCACAGTAGAAACATGCTCCGGGCTTCCGGAATCCCGGAGCGCAACGCTTAACCTGTGCCACGCCAGCAATCTGCATAGGTTCAGGGGACTCATCTACTTCAACCACACTTGCACCTCTGCTTTCCCCCAGAGGTAGCGTCTCCTGTGCCCCCTGACAAAAACGGCGATCAATACGCATCACCAAACTCATGGCAGACTCCAACGATGCCGGAGTCTCATACATCAGGAGGGTTTGTTTAACCTTCCCTGATACCCCATGAATAAACTGGCTCCGCAGTGCTGGGTCATTCCACTGTGTGTCTACGGCCCAACGGCGAAATTCCGAACAATAGTCCTCTGCCAAGCGCTCCCCCTGGTGGAGGGCGCGGATTTTAGATTCCGCTAGAGCCAGTCGGTCAGGATCATCGTAAATGAGCCCGAGGGCAGAATAAACATTATCGACAGAATGAAATGTAGCAGAGTCAGCTGGTAAGGAAAATGCCCATGCTTGGGGGTCACCACTCAGTAATGACAACACCAGCCCTACCCGCTGGGCCTCATTACCTGAGGAGATAGGGCGCATGCGGAAGTATAACTTGCAGGCCTCCCGAAATACGACAAATTTGCTGCGATCCCCTGAAAATCGTTCTGGCAGCGGAAACTTCGGCTCTGCACCGATACCTGCAGATGCCGTTTGCACCTTCGCTACTACCAGGCCCTGCTGCTGAACTGCCCCTTTCACCTCGGAGACCTGTAAGGACAGCGCCGCCAACTGGCGGGTTATGGAATCGAATGGATCCATGGACTCCTGAAAAATGTGGGCCGATTATAATGTCACGCGGGGCTTAGTTCAACTAAGGCTGAAATACCCGGGGCCCCTGTGATGTCCCTTTAACTAGGGGAAACCCTGTCTGACCCTCAACCCAGGGTTTTTGCTGATGGTGCAAATGCCTGAGCCTCCAACCTTTCCTTATCTCCTGCTCAGCCCTGCACTTAACCCTCCACCCAGTGAGGAGACACACCACCAAAGCCCCCACACAAATTATGACAGACAGGGAGAACTTAAACTGCACTGCGCCGCACACACACAGGAATATACAGTAATGTGAACAGGGCACAACTAAACACAAATATGGGAAGGAGAAAGGATAACAACGGATCATACGCCACCAGATACGAATCTCTCTCTCTTCAACACCTCCACTCCAGACCGGAACCACTTGGTATGAAACACAAGCTATAATCGGCGACGCCCATAGACCAGCATGACTATTTAAAGACCGTGGGCGTGACTAACCATCCAACCTGGTCTCCAGCAAGATTAGCCCCCGAGAGCCTGAAGATCAAGCCGGCACCACTGAGGCTATAGTGGATGGAGGTGGAACTACCTCTGCCTGCCGGACGCTGTGGTGTGAACAGCGTCGGACATGACAACAAGTCTTCAGCATTTCCCCTGATGAGACCAATCAGTGTCATATCATCGGCTAAAAACACGGTGTGTGAAGCGGCCTTGGACACGGAGGGCCATGATTGAGGTACTGTGTTGTGATGTGAGGGCCATCAGTCGGACGGCGAGAGAACAATTAAACTTGGACCTGTTGTACCCGAAAATGGCCTCTATTTGTCTCTGTTCATCTCTGCGCGGTATGATGAGGGACCACCCCCCAGCTTGGCCCGTGACCCTACAGCTGCACTTTCAGTAAGGCGGCTTGGGCAGCACTGTAATGTTATTAATCCTATATCTGCAAGTAATTTGCATTTTGTGAGGTGACTAGTTCGTTTAAATGATTTATTTTTCCAGCAAAATGAATGCCATAAAATGTAAAAAAAAAGTGGATAATTGCTACTTTTCTATAAGTTCCCATGAAGAGTTTATAAAATTTACTTAAGTTATATGAACTCACAAATGGTACCACTGATAAATACAAATCATATTGCAAAAAACAAGCCCTCATACAATTGTTTAAAGGTGTAAAAAAATGATGGTTCCTGTATTGTGAATGTGAAAAAAAAAGTTTGGTCACTAAGGTCAAAATAGCTTTGTTCCTTAAATAGTTAAAGGCAAACTCTGGAAAAAAAAATATCTGCAAGCCACAGCTTGCCAGTCAACTCCTGATAACAAGCCCAACCTCCAGGCGTAACTATGCTGGATCTCTATGAAATTTGGAGAGCAACTTTGATGAAGTTTACAGAAGTGGTGGTAATGTGTATTGACGATGAGTCCCTAACACTTTTCTTATTATTATTAATATTATTATTATTATTATTATTATTTATATAGCACCATTGATTCCATGGTGCTGTACATGAGAAAGTGTTACATACTGTTATGATCTGCTTAGTTCTTGGGATTAGGTAGTTCAGAGGTTAATGTGGATGGCCTCACTCTGAGATTCTGTGAGGCTTTTTATAGCCTCATTGTGGACTCATCCCTCGTCACTTATACTCAGATCCTTGGCCGAGTGTTTGTGACCCTGGTGTGCTTTGTGACTGTGATACTTTATGCTTGTTTGGTTTTGACCCGGTTCTGTCCCTGTTACGCGTTCTGCCTGTTCCTTTTGTTCTGCGTTGCTATCTCTGTGTATGACTCATTGCTTACGTTCTGACTATTCTCTGCTTGCTCCTCTGGTACCACGCTGCCCTCTCTGTGTATGACCCCCCCGCTTGGCTGACCTGAGTTCCCCTAATCTTTACTTCAGGATTCCTGTAATAGAATCCTACAGTTATCTACTGCAGCAGGATGCTAAGCCACGCCCCCTGTGGTCACATGATCGTAGGTCCTTGTACTCTTTACTACCTTTAGTGTCGCAGGTCCTGTTCTCAGAACTTTCCCTGCAGTTTCGGACCCCAGGCCCTCCCGTAGTCTGGGTGAGTGACCCTGCTCAGCCGCGGCAGTCCGCCGGCGCTGACAGGATCCTGATACACACAAATTACAGATATCACTTACAGTAAACAAACTTACAATCACAGACTGATACTGTAGTCATAGGAGGTACACAGGATGCAGTGATGAGATGAGAAACGGGATGAACATAATATGTAACTTTTATATATGTTTGCCTTCGGCTAGCTTGAGCAACCAGCAAAATAACAATGGTTATCCACACAGGGATCAAACACAAAAATACAATGGCAACACAAACATGACTAACCCGGCGATAACCGGTTACTATAGGGCCGTGGTATGGCCGACTACGGGTGCTAAGTATTAACTACAACTTGACACATCCTCTCTGACGTCCAGCGGAGTGATGGTGGATTCGGCGTTTCAGTCGATGGGCCCAGCTGGTGAGGATATGGCGAAGACTTCGGGCATTCCTACGCCCCGGCGAAGAGGGGGCACAGCAGGCCCCTGAAGACTCCCTCTGCGTTGCACCTCCTGATGGAGGCGGGTCGGCGCGGCCAGGGGACCAGGACATGCCGGCCGCTGCCACCAGCAGCGGGCAGGCAGCAAAGGCCGCAGGAGGCAGTGTACTGTCTACAGCCATGGGCCAGAGGCGAGCTGCGGTGGCTGGGGGCGGTAGCGGACAGGCCGCGACTGCAGGCTGGAGAGGAGCAGCAGCGGCCGTGGGCGGCAGCCCACAGGCCGCAGCCGCGAGCTGGAGACAGACTCCTGACTCCTCCCTGGACCTGCACCAGGCCATTCGCTGGTAGCTTCGGCCCTTTTCTTTACTTTGGCCAGTTCGCCGAAGTTCTTCGACTCTTGCTTCATTTCTTCTACCCACTGGGGCTCCCCAATAGCATTCGCAGAGGCCTCCGTGCTCCGGACCTTCCCCACGGGGACTGTCAGCTCGTTACTGTTCCCACGCATGCACCTGACTTCCCACCTCAGAGAAAGCCATATGCGGGTTGACCCGGACCTGTTCTCGTAATGCTTGCTTAATCAGAGGGTCACGGAGTCTGGTCACTAAAAGGTCGCGTAGGGTGATATCTATGGGTACTACGCCTACTCCGTCCTTGCGCTCGATGGCCGTGTATAATTCCTGAAGGGCGTTCATTGTTATGAGTTCATTTTCCCCTTCACCATTGAGGTCTGATGAACTCCCTCTTCTGGTGAAGGAAGGTAGTGAGGCTGATTACCAAGCACCTGAGCTGGAAGAGGATGACTGGGCGACGGGGATCTCTGACTGGATATAAGGCAGCCGACGCCCTTCTGACTCGCTGGTGATTTCTCTGTGGGATTCTAGGAGACCAGTCTGATTCCTGCTCCTCAAAAGCTAAGTTTTCTGCTTTGCCTTTTTGCATTTGTGTTTTGGTTTTAGTTTGCCTTGCTTTTATGCATTCTGCCATTCCCTGATGGGTGATCTGAATTCCTTTTTGGTCTGTTTGCTCTGTCTTCAGAAAATACCTGAGTACTGAGTACTGAGTAGTGTTTTTTGGGGATGGTCTAAATTTTTGAATTTCAAAAATAATTGTAAATTATTTTTTGCCTTGAAGCCTAACTCATCAGGGAGCTCCGTGCAGCAGGTTAAAATTGTCATCTCTTTGCTGCGTGGCGATCCCCAGGATTGGGCGTTTTCTTTGAAACCTGATGATCCTAGTCTGACTAATGTGAACGCATTTTTTCAAGCCTTGGGGTTGTTGTATGACGAACCTAATGCTATTGATCAGGCTGAAAAGACCCTGTTGGCATTGAGCCAGGGTCGAGATTCTGCAGAATTGTACTGTCAAAAATTCCGAAAGTGGGCGGTCCTTACTGCCTGGAATGATAATGCCTTGGTAGCTCTCTTTCGGAAGGGTTTGTCAGAAGCCGTAAAAGATACTATGGTGGGATTTCCTGTTCCCTCTGGTCTGGACGATTCTATGTCATTAGCCATTCAGGTTGATCGGCGTTTACGTGAACGCAGGACTGCACGAGAGGTGTTGCCACCTGTTGAACAAGTGTCTGAACCTATGCAATGTGATAGTTTTGTCCAGGGAGCAACGTCAGGAGTTCAGAAAGCGTAATAACCTGTGTTTTTTTGTGGAGATGCCTCGCATATTATATCTGTCTGTCCTAAACAAGAGAAACGTTTTGCACACACGTTTTCTGTGGGTGGTGTTCAACCTAAGTTTCTTCTGGCAATTACTCTGATCTGCTCCCTCTCCACATTTTCCACCAAGGCTTTTGTGGATTCGGGAGCAGCCCTGAACCTAATGGACTTGAATTTTGCTAAACGTTGTGGATTTCCTATGACACCTCTGCGGACGCCTATCCCTTTGAGGGGGATTGATGCTACTCCTTTGGCAAAAAATAAACCTCAGTTTTGGACCCAGGTGGTAATGCGGGTTGCCCCAAACCATCAAGAAAATTGCAGATTTTTGGTGTTGCATAATCTGCATGATACCATTGCTCTGGGGTTTCCCTGGTTGCAAATTCATAATCCAGTTTTGGACTGGAAATCTGTGTCTGTGGTGAGTTGGGGTTGTCGGTGTGCCCTTAGTGAGGCTCCGGTTTTTTCCACCTCTCCTCAGTCGCATGATGTTCCTGACTATTTGCGGACTTTTATGATGTATTTAGTGAGAATGAGTCTGCGTCTTTGCCTCCTCATAGGAGTTATGACTGTGCAATTGAACTGAGCCCGGGGTGTAAATTTCCCAAGGGTCGGCTCTTCAATTTATCTGTACCCGAGCACGAGGCTATGCAATCCTATATTAAGGAGGCGTTGGAGAAGGGTCATATTAGACCATCCTCTTCACCATTAGGTGCTGGGTTTTTTTCGTGGCCAAAAAGGATGGTTCATTAAGGCCTTGTATTGATTATCGTGCCCTCAACAAAATTACTATTAAATATCAGTATCCATTACCCCTGATTTCGGATCTATTCTCCAGAGTTAAAGGTGCTTGCTGGCTTACCAAGCTTGACCTCTGGGGGGCGTATAATCTTATCTGCATTAAGCATGGGGATGAATGGAAGACGGCATTTAATACTCCAGAGGGACATTTTGAGTACCTGGTGATGCCTTTTGGGCTCACTAATGCCCCTTCTGTCTTCCAGTGCTTCATGAATGACATTTTCCGAGACTTTGTGGATAAATTTTTGATTATCTATCTGGATGATATTTTGAACTTCTCCAAGGATTGGGATTCTCATGTGGAACATGTTTGGATGGTGTTCCGGATCTTGAGGGAGAATTCCCTGTATGTCAAAGGATCGAAATGCCTTTTTGGGGTACAGAGGATTTCATTTTTGGGATTTATTTTGTCTCCGTCAACTATTGAAATGGATCCGGCCAAGGTACAGGCCATTTATGATTGGGTTCAGCCCACTTCTTTGAAGGCCCTTCAGAAGTTTTTGGGTTTTGCTAATTTTTATCGGAGATTTATAGCAAAATTTTCTAGTATTGCCAAGCCATTGACTGATCTGACTAAGAAGGGTGCTGATGTGTTGAATTGGTCTCCAGAGGCTGTTTCTTCCTTTCAGGAGCTGAAGCGAAGATTCACTTCTGCCCCGGTTTTGCGGCAACCTGATGTCTCACTCCCGTTCCAGGTAGAGGTGGACGCTTCTGAGATTGGTGCAGGAGCTGTTTTGTCCCAAAAGGATCCTGTAGCATCTAAAATGAATCCCTGTGCTTTCTTTTCCCGAAAGTTCTCCCCATCTGAACGTAACTATGATGTGGGAAATCGGGAATTGTTGGCCATGAAATGGGCATTTGAGGAGTGGAGACATTGATTGGAGGGAGCTAAACATCAAGTCGTGGTCCTCACTGACCACAAGAATTTGATTTACCTGGAGTCGGCCAAACGCTTGAACCCTAGAGAGGCTAGATGGGCCTTGTTTTTTACACGTTTTGATTTTGTGGTCTCTTTTTTTCCTGGCACTAAGAATGTCAAGGCTGACGCTCTTTCTAGGAGCTTCTTTGCTGATTCTCCTGTGGTGACCAAGCCTGCTACCATCTTAGGCAGTTCTAAGGGTAGTTCTTTCTGCCATCTCGCCCAATTTGAGACGTGCTCTGGAAGAGTTCCAGGAGGACAAACCTGAGCGTTGTCCCAGTGGAAAGTTGTATGTTCCTGACCAGTGGAAGAAGCGAGTGATGTCTGAAGTTCATTGCTCTGCATTGGCTGGTCATCCAGGTATTTTTGGTACTAGAGATCTGGTGAGTCTGTCTTTTTGGTGGCCCGCCTTGTCTCGTGATGTCAGGAATTTTGTGCATTCCTGTGGGACTTGCTCCCGGTCTAAACCTTGTTCTCGCTCTAGTGGGTTGTTGATGCCTTTGCCGGTCCCCAGGAGGCCATGGACCCATATTTCAATGGATTTTATCTCTGATATGCCTGTCTCTCAAAGAATGACTGTTATTTGGGTGATTTGTGATAGGTTCTCTAAGATGGTTCATCTTGTACCACTCCCTAAGTTGCCATCTTCTTCTGAGTTGGTGCCCCTGTTTTTGCAACAGGTGGTTCGCTTGCACGGGATTCCTGAGAACATTGTATCTGACAGAGGAGTTCAGTTTGTGTCTAGATTTTGGAGGACGTTCTGTTCCAAGCTGGGAATTCAGTTGTCCTTCTCCTCTGCGTTTCACCCTCAGACCAATGGGCAGACGGAGAGAACAAACCAGACCTTGGAGTCGTATTTGAGATGTTTTATTTCCGCTGATCAGGATGATTGGGTTTCATTTTTGCCCTTGGCCGAATTTGCTTTAAATAATAGAGCTAGTTCTGCCACTTTAATGTCACCTTTTTTTTGTAACTTTGGGTTTCATCCTCGATTTTCTTCAGGGCAGGTGGAGCCTTCTGCCTGCCCAGGTGTTGACACTGTGGTGGAGAGAATGCACCAGATCTGGGACCAAGTGGTGGATAGGTTGTCTCTCTCCCAGGAAAAGGCCCAGCGGTTTTCCAACCGACATAGGACCGTTGGTCCCCAGTTTAAGGTGGGTGATATGGTTTGGTTATCATCAAAAAATATCGCTATTTAGGTATCTTCTCCTAAGTTTAAGCCTAGATTTATTGGGCCTTACAAGATTTTGGAGATCATTAATCCGGTCTCTTTTCGGTTGGCTCTTCCTGTCACATTTAAAATCCATAATGTGTTTCATAAGTCCTTGTTGAAGAGGTTTGTTGAACCAGTAGTTCCTGGGGTGGCACCTCTGGACCCCCTTATTGGTTGAAGGTAACATGGAATATGAGGTAGAGAAGATACTGTATTCCCGTCTGGCTAGACGGAGACTCCAGTATTTGGTTAAGTGGAAGGGTTATGGTCAGGAGGATAATTCCTGGGTCTCTGCCTCTGATATTCATGCCAAAAGATTGGTACGTGCCTTTCATCGGGCTCACCCTGATCGCCCTGGTGGCGTGGATGAGGGTTCGGTGACCCCTCCTCAAGGGGGAGGTACTGTTATGAGTTCATTTTCCCCTTCACCATTGAGGTCTGATGAACTCCCTCTTCTGGTGAAGGAAGGTAGTGAGGCTGATTACCAAGCACCTGAGCTGGGAGAGGATGACTGGGCGACGGGGATCTCTGACTGGATATAAGGCAGCCGACGCCCTTCTGACTCGCTGGTGATTTCTCTGTGGGATTCTAGGAGACCAGTCTGATTCCTGCTCCTCAAAAGCTAAGTTTTCTGCTTTGCCTTTTTGCATTTGTGTTTTGGTTTTAGTTTGCCTTGCTTTTCTGGATTATGCCATTCCCTGCTGGGTGAGCTGAATTCCTTTTTTGTCTGTTTGCTCTGTCTTCAGAAAATACCTGAGTACTGACATAGTCTTTTTGAAGCCTAGCGTATTCAGGGCCTTTTTCCCTGTCAGTCTGTTGGCTCTTATTTTTATAGGGTTTTTCGCGGATTGCAGACAGCAGCTTTCCTATCCTGTCCTATCTAGTTAGCTTGGGCCCCATCATTTGCTCAGTCTATCTTTCTATCTGTGTTAGTGTTTTTTCTTCTTGCTTCACCGTCATTATATGTTGGGGGCTGCCTATTGCTTTGGGGTCTGCTCTGGGGCAGTTTAGATTTCCCTTTCTGTCTTTAGGCTAGGCAGTTCTCCGGCTGTGATCGAGGGGTCTAAGGCATCGTAGGAACCCCCCACGGCTACTGCTAGTTGTTGTTGATAGGTTCAGGGGTCTGCAATCCGATAGCTGCCAACTTCTCTGGTTTTCTGGACTTAGCTAGCATTTCTGTTTTTGCCTCCTACGGTGACTCATTCATAACAGTTCATGTACTGGGTGACTGTCTCTCACTCCCCCTGCATCCAACTGAACAACCGGGTTCTCAGTTCCCCCACATTCGTCGGATCCCCATGGGTCTCCTCCAATATCTGTAGGACCCTAACAAAGGTGTTACGCTGTCCTGGGGGTCTCAACATCACGGAATCCCGGGCCTCCCCATCGAAGGCCATAAGGGCCACCTCAGCTTCTAAGTCGGGGGTCATTGGTAGCCGGGGGCGGTAGAGGACAGGCCGTGAGTGCAGGCTGGAGAGGAGCGGTGGCCATGGGTGGCAGCGGACAGGCCGCAGCCGCGGGCTGGAGACAGGCGGTAGCGGCCGCGGATGCTGGGAGTGCGGCCGGGCGGTCAGTGTCCTTCTGCTGGGCAACTCAGTGTCATCCCCTTCTGTCGGTGGTGAGCTTCCCTTCAGTCTCTCTCGTTGCTGTGATCTCCTTCTTGCTCTGGCTCTCTGGCACCTTCTAGCTTCCTGACTCTTCTCCTGCTCTGGTGTCTCACATCTCAGGGCTTCCTCCCCCTTTTTTATAGTCACTCCACCCCCAACTGTTCTGGAACCCTCTGTGGTCCATCCTCTAATTCTGTCCCCCGGAAACAGTCCCTCTAGGAACCTTGGTGACAGTCCCCTTGGTTCCGGCCCGGACACATAGTGGGGACCCCTCCTCCTACAATACAGAGGGAGAGGACCCTGCCCTTTTGGGCTTACATGCTACAGGATGGTGGGGAAGGAGGCAGTAGGTTGGTGGGTTGCAGCAGTTCCGGTGTTGGTTGAGGTGATATCTCCGGTAGTGGTGAGGAGGTAGCGGGGTCATTGCAGGCTGTAGGCTTTCTTGAAGAGGTGGGTTTTCAGGTTCCGTCTGAAGGATCCAAATGTGGTTGATAGTTGGACATGTTGGGGCAAAGAATTCCAGAGGATAGGGGCTATTCAGGAAAAGTCTTAGAGGCGATTGTTGAGGAGCGAATAAGTGTGGAGGAAAGTGGAGGTCTTGGGAGGACCGGAGATTACGTGAGGGAAGGTATCGAGAGATTAGTTCAGAGACATATGTTCAGAGACATTTTGTAAGTTAAGATAATAAAACAAACTTTTGTAATTCAGTATAGAAGACTGGCTCTTTGGGTTCGCTCACACGAGCGTATAACAAAGCCGAATGCTATGTGATGTTTTACCGGATAGCACTCGGCCCATTGTTATTCTATGGGGCAGTGCAGACATGACATGAGAAAACAATTACAGCATGTTGTGGGTGCATTTGATGATCGGATCATGATCAGAATGCACTCAGATATCATCCAAGTGCAGTCCGACATCCGTGGGCAGAGATAATGGAGAATATGGAGAAGATTTTCTCCGCACATGTGCTGCCATTCTCTCATGCGAGATAATCGGGTCATAGTAAGTTGACACTCGAAGCAAACTCTGAGTTTCAGCCAAGAGTCATTAGCATATTTGGCCCAATTCTCTCACATGACAGAACATATGCTAGTTTGGCCCCAGCCTTTCACTAATGAGATCTGGAAAGCATACTTTCTGTAGTCTGTAAGTGAAATAGGGCTGTAAATTTGACTCTAAAATATTATTGTTAAAGGAGGAACTCCTACACCTCTATTGGGGTCTGTATATTAATTATTTTCAGCTCAGACTAGTAACAATTAATATACAACTTAGTGATGCCTTAATGCAGGGGTCCCCAACCTGTAGCTCAGGAGCCACATGTGGCTTGCGGTCCCAGTAATTGTGGCTCCCGACTGTTTGCCATCTTGGTGCATTAGCTCCAGGTCTAGCAAACAGGTATGAAGAGAACATTTCAAAATGGTGACTTTTGTGAGTAGCCCCGCACAGAAGAGCAGATCTGGATGCACATATACTGTCTTGCGATTTAGAGATGATTTAGGTATGGTACGCTGGAGGATGATACTACCTTTTAGAGAAGGTTCTTGAAGCTGGATGCGACAGTGTGTTGGGAGCTCTTGATGGGAAAATACTGAATGGGGTATTGTGGGAACAAACCCTGGATCTCAGTGTACTTCTTTGGAGTGATTTCTGCGGAAAAGCTTTGGTTATCATTATACCTGTAATGGTGTAATGGGGGTTTTAATTAACACTACTTTGAGGGGGGTGGCAGCTGGATGTGACTCGCGACCCTATCTCAGTGCTGAATGTGGCTCGTGACCCTCTCTCTAAGCTGAATGTGGCTCCCAAGGTCAGAAAGGTTGGAGATCACTGCCTTAACTTCATCTGTAACTTGCACTATACTGTATATAGAGACAAAACAGTGTAACAATAAAGAATATTTATTGCAGACACACAGGTCTACAGGCTATTACAGCTTCTGACAGACATATACAGTATATATATATATGTCAGAGGCGCAGCTCCTCTTTTTATAGTTAACAACTGTCTTTCAAGCCAGTATCCAGAGGTAAAAGGGAAGAATGGTGAGGAGATCAACTCACATTGTTTAATTATTTATAGTTTATCCTTCAATGTTTGCAAGTCAACAAACTGGCTGGCTTGGACAATTTGTAATCAACATATGAGCAAACGATTATCCTGCATCTTTAGTCAACAAGGATAACAGCACAATATGTTACAACAAATTGTCAATTTACAATCAATGTTACAGGCTTTAGCGAACAAGAGTTTGTGTTTTCTTGACCAACCAGAAAGAAACACATAAATTCAAAAGTCAACATATAAAAAACGGTCTATTCCTCCTGGCTTGCTGAAAATAGAGGTCTGGTTAATTAAGATAATATTCTGTGTCATCACAGTGGTGATTCCCATTTTTATTTTTATTTCTTATTTTTTTTTTAAATCTTATTTGTTAGTCACCTTAGTGGACTTGTGCATGCAACCATTTGATCTCTTGCACTATATACAGCAATACTATAGAATTGCTGTATATAGTGAAAATCAGTCTTCTATGACGTCCAGCCATAAGCCGTATGCAGGAATGCACCTAAAATAACATCCATGACATATCGCATCTCTTAAATGCTGCTGTCAGTGATTGACAACAGCATTTAATGAAATTAACAGCAGTGATCAGTTGGCAGGCTCATCACTGCTGTTAGAGGCAGATGCCAGGTATATACCATAGGTGGCATTTGCACTGTGAAGAGTGACTCTGACACACTCCATGACATAATAGTACATAATGGAGAGCCAAGGAGTTAACAAGTAAAATAAATAAATACATAAAATAGAATACCAAAACTTAAAAACTATTGAAAAAATTGCTGTACTTTTTTCCCAATGGACTAAAGAATTGCTTCTTTTCTTCATTACATTATATGGTAAATGAAATGGTGGCAATAACCTCTTCACAACATATGCTGTATATATAATGCTCTGTGGGAGCAAAGATGGCAGCGATCTGTGAGTGTAAAGTTGATGTCCCATCCTGGGACAATGTGAAAAAGTTTACAGTAAAGTTTTTTTAAAAAAATCACAAAATAAAAAACAAAAAAAAATTAATCCAATAAATACATTTATGTAAAAAAAAGAAAAAAATGAAAAAGTACACATATTTGGTATCAATTTGGAACGACCTGGCCTATAAAACTGTACCACTAGTTAACCACTTCAGTGAACAGTGATAAAAATAAATAAAAATCGAAACAATAAACAATGCTCATGATCATACTGCTGAACAAAAAGTGGAGTAAAATGCCAATAAATAGACAAATGTAAATAAAAATTGTACAGGGTACATTGCTATGGTGAGGATCTGCTGTGATTTTGATGATCGAAATTGTCCAAACCATTTCCGCACCTATTATGCATGTAAATTAGGGGACACTCATTTACGGTTTTTACACATGCAGATTTATTTCATTAATGCAAATCTATGGGAAAAAACGCATGTGTACCCGCAAGAGAAACTGACATACTATGGATCTGAAAGACACGTGACATGTCAGTCTCCGTAGGTGATCTGCAGGTACACAGATACACAGTGGACATGGGATTTCTAGAAATCCCATCCACTATGCAGCGTCAAAACCACAGCAAATTTTGAACATGGGAATATACCCTTATAGCTCTCAGAATAGAGTGATACAAAAATGATTCTTTTTTCTATAAAATAGTTTTTATGTTTAAAAGCGCCAAAACATATAAAAAAAGATAAATGTATAGCTGTAATCGTACTGACCCGAAGAATAAAGCTGCCTTATCAATTTTACCACACGCAGAATGGCATAAAAAAACAATTCCTGAGTTGCTGTTTTTTTTTTCATTCTGCATTAAAAAATCAAAATAGAAAGTGATAAAAAAAAGTCAGGTGCCCAAAAATGGTACAAATAAAAAACATCAAATATGGCAATGCTTTTTCAATAAAAAGCGTTATTTAGTGTGTAACAGCAGCCAAACATAAAAAGATTACATAAATCTGGTATCGCTTTAATCACACCGACCTGAAGAATAAAGTTGTCTAACCAATTATACTGCTGAAGAATGGCTTAAAAAATGAATAAAGCCAATTCTTCATCTGCTGTTGATTTGTTCATTTTTCCTCCCAAAGATTGAAGGAAGGCTCGGCACACATTTATTCTGCGCACTACCATGAGCGTTTACACCAGAGATTCCATATTAATCTCTGAAATATGTGATTCAGACGGAACCCCGGCGGAAGATTCCCTATAATGAGGCAGATGGAGGCATTGTTTATCATCGTCTGACCACTTGCGATCTGGCAGTGTCCGACTTTTTAGGCGTGCATAAAAGCGCGGTCCTCCATAATTTTGTGTACCTCTGAAAAGAAGTATACCACTGAACAGAGGCCAGACAGAGTGAATTGATGACTCGGGGGATTTCCATCGGAATCACGTCACTCAGATTTAGATGTAAACCCCAATGTAAGCGCACAGCATAGCGCACCAGATAAATATGATCCCAAATGTTATGTAAAATTTTCCCAACAAAAGCTTCAACTCAAACCACAAAAAAATCAAGTCCCCACTCAGGTCCATCATCTGTTAACAAAAATATAGGGGTCTTCCATGTTACTGGTAGTACAAAGGCTCTGGAAAAGCGTTATAGCTCCTCACCTCCCAAAAGAAATTCAGCAAATTCTGTGCTCCCAAATCCAAATGACCCCCTCCCCTCTGAGCCCCACTGTGACTAAACCAAATTTAGTTTCCGCATGTTTAGCATTTCAGTAGCGATGAAAGCCCTCCTACTTTCCAGGTGCGTGTCTCCAAAAACATGAGCTCGGGACTAAAGCACACTGGGCACTATAAGCACAGTTTGCAATTTTCAATCAGCAATATGCACTGCTGCTTGTTTTGGAAAACATCCATGGGGTCAAAATAGTCTACACCTGTAGATAAATTCCCAAAAGGGTATCATTTCCAAAATTGGGTCACTGGAGGGGGATACTGCTCTTCTAGAACTTAGGGGCTTTGTATATGGAGTCTGCAAACTATTCTAGCAAAATCTGCACTCCAGGAGATAAGTAACACTCTGTCCTTCCCAAGTCTTGGCGTGTGGCTAAGCAGTACTGTACAGCCAAATATGAGTTATTTCCACATTCAGCAGAAATTGTGGGACAAATTCTGGTGCTAGTTTTGCCCATTTTCCCATTGAAAAGGTAAATTCTGGGGCTAAAACAAAATGTAATTATTTTTTTCTTCACACCACGTGTCTGTGACACACCTGTGGTGTTAATATGACAACTGCACCAGTAGATTAATTCATTGAGAGGTGTAGTTTGTAAAACTGAGTCTCTTATGGGGGGTTCTGCTCTTCTGGCACTTCAGGGTCTCTCCCGGCACTTCAGGGTCTCACCCAATGTGACATGGCACTCTCAAACCAGTCCAGCAAATCTGAACTCCAATATGGCACTTCTTCCTTTCTGAGGTTTGCATTGTGCTTCAAAAGTAGTTTTCGACCACATAAGGGTTATTGGTGTACTCAGGAGAAATTGCACAAATTTTGGGGTCTATTTTCCCTTGTTTTAACCTTGTTTATATAAGAAATTTAGGGCTAAAAGTACATTTTTTGTGGAGAAAAAATGTTTTTTTATTTACATGGCTCAATCTTATAAACTTCCGTGAAGCACCTGGGGGTCCGAAGTGCTCACCAAACATCCAGATAAATTTCATGAGGGGTCTAGTTTCCAAAATGGGGTTACTTGTTGGGGGTTTCCACTATTTAAGCATATCAGGGGCTCTCCAAACGCGACATGACACCCGCTGAACTTTCCATCAAAATCTGCATTCCAAAACGTCACTGCATCTTTTCTGAGCCCTGCTGTGTGCACAAACAGCAGTTTCGCCTCACATAAGGAGTATCTGTTTACGCAGAGGAAATTGCACCAGATATTTTGAGGTTCATTTTCCCCTTTTATCCTTGTGAAAATTCAAAATTTGGGGTTAAAAACACATTTGTGGGGTAAAAGTGATTTTTTTCTATTTTTACTGTTCAACGTTATTAGACTTCTATGAAGCAGCTGGAGGTTCAAGGTGCTCACCACACATCTGGATAAGTTCACTGAGGGGGGTCTAGTTTCCAAAGTTGTGTCACTTATGGGGGTTACCACTGGTTAGGCAATGTCACACTGTGAGGGTCTTCAGTAAGGAAAGGGGGCCTCAAACCGTCCCTGTAATTGGGACCCTAGCTATCCCTGTCCCAAGGGTACTCTGAAAAGGTAGAAAAGCCAGAGTCGCCAACCTTACTATGCTTCTGTATATGCCCTGGGGCAGATATGTTAGTGTAAATACACATAATACAAACAGGCACAAGAAAAAGCAACTTACATACAAAAACACTCACCAAGGGTAGAGGAATCAAGGGAAGGATAGGGAAGTACAAACCAAATGGGAATAGGATAATTGAGAAAGCATACACCCAAAAACAGCAGACAACAATCTCCAGCGGCAACTAAGAACTCCAACTTCAGCACATCAAGTCTAGCAAGCCAGGAAGCAAACCTTTCATAGGCAGGGAGGCCAGGTTTTATAGAGAGAGAAAACGAGCAGGACAGGAGCAGCTGAGAGATGGAGCTGCAAGTCTCTAACCAGCATACAAAGCATTGTTAACCTCTTCAGCACCAAAGAAAACGAAGTACATTTAATATGAGGAACAAAACACACAATACGCACATTGCGTATTTGCTTGCAGAAATTTCTGCAAAGTTTCTGCAACTCTTGGCAGAAAAACGCAGTGGAAAATCTACACTTTTTTATGCATTTTTGTCAGGTTTTTCATGCGTTGTTTTAAGATAAATAAAGACATATTATTAAAAAAAATATGATTTCCTTGTTCAACCTCTTCTTTCTCATTCTCCATTGAAGACCATAATATCATTACATACCATGTTCAAATTTATAATGTTTACACACACAAAATATATACATTATATATATATACAGTGGGGCAAAAAAGTATTTAGTCAGTCAGCAATAGTGCAAGTTCCACCACTTAAAAAGATGAGAGGCGTCTGTAATTTACATGATAGGTAGACCTCAACTATGGGAGACAAACTGAGAAAAAAAAATCCAGAAAATCACATTGTCTGTTTTTTTTTCATTTTATTTGCATATTATGGTGGAAAATAAGTATTTGGTCAGAAACAAAATTTCATCTCAATACTTTGTGATATATCCATTGTTGGCAATGACAGAGGTCAAACGTTTTCTGTAAGTCTTCACAAGGTTGCCACACACTGTTGTTGGTATGTTGGCCCATTCCTCCATGCAGATCTCCTCTATAGCAGTGATGTTTTTGGCTTTTCACTTGGCAACACGGACTTTCAACTCCCTCCAAAGGTTTTCTATAGGGTTGAGATCTGGAGACTGGCTAGGCCACTCCAGGACCTTGAAATGCTTCTTACGAAGCCACTCCTTCATTGCCCTGGCGGTGTGCTTTGGATCATTGTCATGTTGAAAGACCCAGCCACGTTTCATCTTCAATGCCCTTGCTGATGGAAGGAGGTTTGCACTCAAAATCTCACGATACATGGCCCCATTCATTCTTTCATGTACCCGGATCAGTCGTCCTGGCCCCTTTGCAGAGAAACAGCCCCAAAGCATGATGTTTCCACCACCATGCTTTACAGTAGGTATGGTGTTTGATGGATGCAACTCAGTATTCTTTTTCCTCCAAACACGACAAGTTGTGTTTCTACCAAACAGTTCCAGTTTGGTTTCATCAGACCATAGGACATTCTCCCAAAACTCCTCTGGATCATCCAAATGCTCTCTAGCAAACTTCAGACGGGACCGGACATGTACAGGCTTAAGCAGTGGGACACGTCTGGCACTGCAGGATCTGAGTCCATGGTGGCGTAGTGTGTTACTTATGGTAGGCCTTGTTACATTGGTCCCAGCTCTCTGCAGTTCATTCACTAGGTCCCCCCGCGTGGTTCTGGGATTTTTGCTCACCGTTCTTGTGATCATTCTGACCCCACGGGGTGGGATTTTGCGTGGAGCACCAGATCGAGGGAGATTATCAGTGGTCTTGTATGTCTTCCATTTTCTAATTATTGCTCCCACAGTTGATTTCTTCACTCCAAGCTGGTTGGCTATTGCAGATTCAGTCTTCCCAGCCTGGTGCAGGGCTACAATTTTGTTTCTGGTGTCCTTTGACAGCTCTTTGGTCTTCACCATAGTGGAGTTTGGAGTCAGACTGTTTGAGGGTGTGCACAGGTGTCTTTTTATACTGATAACAAGTTTAAACAGGTGCCATTACTACAGGTAATGAGTGGAGGAAAGAGGAGACTCTTAAAGAAGAAGTTACAGGTCTGTGAGAGCCAGAAATCTTGATTGCTTGTTTCTGACCAAATACTTATTTTCCACCATAATATGCAAATAAAATGAAAAAAAAACAGACAATGTGATTTTCTGGATTTTTTTTTCTCAGTTTGTCTCCCATAGTTGAGGTCTACCTATGATGTAAATTACAGACGCCTCTCATCTTTTTAAGTGGTGGAACTTGCACTATTGCTGACTGACTAAATACTTTTTTGCCCCACTGTATGTATATATATATATATATATATATATATATTACCAAGCCCGAGGTTTAGTAATGAACAGGTGTCAGCCAGATACCCTCATTAATAAAACAGTACATAAAGAGTAAAATAAAGACACACACACACTCACCAGCCTATGTAGGAGCATTAACATAATTAACCTACATATGCTGTAACAAAATAGCAACTGTCAGAAATCTGCGTGAAACGCAATCTGTTTATTTTTCAAAAAAAGTTTCAAAAATTGCGTGGGCTCCCACATAATTTTCATAACCAGTAAAGGGAAAGCCGACGGCTGAGGGCTGATGTTAATATTCTGGGAAGGAGCCAATAGCTATAAAGGTTCCCAGGCTATTAACCCCTTTCCTACATTGGAAGCAATATTCCGTCCTTGTGACCTGGGACCTAAGTTCCAAGGATGGAATATTACTTCACACGCGATCAGCAGCGCTCACGGGGGGAGAGCCGCTAATCGCGGCCGGACGTCAGCTGATTATCACAGCTGACACCTGGCACTATGTGTCAGGGGCGGTCACGGACCTCCCCCGGCACATTAACCCCTGGCACACTGTGATCAAACATGATCGCAGTGTACCAGGGGCATAGGAGAGAAATCCGCAGAGAGGGGGCTCCCTCCGTGCTTCCCTGTGACCCCCGGAGCGACACAATGTGCTGCGTCGCTCCGAGAGTCCTCCTCCCTGCAGGCCCCCGGATCCAATATGGCCGCGGGGGCCTTTTGGGTCCTGCAGGGAGGCGATTTCCTCACTGCCTGCTGAAAGCAGGCATGAGGAAGCCTGCAGCAGCGCCTGTCAGATCGCTGATCTGACACAGCGCTGTTCTAAGTGTCAGATCAGCGATCTGACACAAGACAGTGATGTCCCGCCCTGGGTCAATATAATAAAGTAAAAAAAAAAAATTTGCAAAAATAATTTTAAAAAATCTCAAAATAAAAAAAAAAATATATATATTCCCTAATAAATTCTTTTTTTTCTAAATAAAAAAACAATAAAAGTGCACATATTTAGTATCGCCGCGTCCGTAACGACCTGCCCTATAAAACTGTCCCACTAGTTAACCCCTTTAGTGAACCCTTTAAAAAAAAACAAAACAAAAAACAATGCTTTATCATCATACCACTGAACAAAATGTGCAATAACGCGTGATCAAAAAGTATATAATGTATATAAATAACCATGGTACCGCTGAAAACGTCATCTTGTCCCGCAAAAAACGAGCCACCACACAGCATAATCAGAGAAAAAATAAAAAAGTTATAGCCCGCAGAATAAAGCGATGCAAAAATTATTATTTTTTATATAAAATTGTTTTTACTGTATAAAAGCACCAAAACATAAAAAAAGACATAAATGAGGTATCGCTGTAATCGTACTGACCCAAAGAATAAAACCGCTTTATCAATTTTACCACACACGGAATGGTGTAAACGCCCCCCCACAAAAGAAATTCATGAAATGCTGTTTTTTGTTCATTCTGCGTCCAAAAATCGGAATAAAAAGCGATAAAAAATGTCACATGCCCGAAAATGGTACCAATAAAAACGTCAACTCGTCCCACAAAAAATAAGACTTCACATGACTCTGTGGGTCAAAATGCGGAAAATTATAGCTCTCAAAATGTGGTGATGCAAAAACTATTTTTACAATAAAAAGCGTCTTTTAGCGTATGACAGCTGCCAAACATAAAAACTCGCCATAAAAAGTAAATCAAACCCCCCTTACCACCCCCTTAGCTAGGGAAAAATAATAAAATTAAAAAAAGTATTTATTTCCATTTTCCCATTAGGCTTAGGGTTCGGGTTAGGGCTAGAGTTGGGCTAGGGTAAGGGTTAGGTCTAGGGCTGAGATTAGGGTTAGGAGTGTGTTGGGGTAAGGGTTGGAGTTAGAATTGGGGGAATTCCACTATCTGGGCACATCAGGGGCTCTCCAAACGCAACATGGCGTCTGATCTCAACTCCAGCCAAAAAGTCAAATGGTGCTGCTTCCCTTCCGAGCTCTGCCATGGAACCAAATAGTGGTTTAGCTGCACATATGGGGTATCAGCGTACTCAGGACAAAATGCACAATAAGTTTTGGTGTCCTGTTTCCCTTGGGAAAATAAAAATTGTGGGTCAAAAGATCATTTTTGTGGAAAAAATATGATTTTTTATTTGTACGGATGTACGTTATAAACTTCTGTGAAGCCCTTGGTAGTGCAAAATTCTCACCACACATCTAGATAAGCTCCTTGGGGGGTCTAGTTTCCAAAATGCGGTCACTTGTAGGGAGTTTCCACTGGGGGCTCTCCAAACGTGACATGGCACCCGATCTCAATTCCAGCCAATTTTGCGTTGAAAAAGTCAAACGGCACTCCTTCCCTTCCGAGCTCTGCCATGCGCCGTAACAGTGGTCCACCCCCACATATCAGGTATCAGCGTACTCAGGACAAATTGCACAATAACTTTTACAGTCCAATATCTCCTGTTACCCTTGGTAAAATAAAAAAAATTGGACCTGAACTAATTTTTTTTGTGAAAAAAAGTTAAATGTTCATTTTTTTTGAAACATTCAAAAAACTCCTGTGAAGCATCTGAAGGGCTAATAAACTTCTTGAATGTGGTTTTGAGCACCTTGAGGGGTGCAGTTTTCAGAATGGTGTCACTTTTGGGAATTTTCTACCATATAGACCCCTCAAAGTGACTTCAAATGTGATGTGGTCCCTAAAAATAAAATAGAGTTGTAAAAATGAGAAATCGCTGGTCAACTTTTAACCCTTATAACTTCCTAACAAAAAAAATTTTGGTTCCAAAATTGTGCTGAGGTAAAGTAAACATGTGGGAAATGTTACTTATTAAGTTTTTTGTGTGCCACATCTCTGTGATTTAAGGGCATAAAATTCAAAGTTGGAAAATTGCAAAATTTTCAATATTTTCACCAAATTTCTGTTTTTTTCACAAATAAACGCAAGTTGTATGAATGAAATTTTACCACTAACATGAAGTACAATAGGTCACAAGAAAACATTGTCAGAATCACCGGGATCCATGGAAGCGTTCCGGAGTTATTACCTCATAAAGGGATAGTGGTCAGAATTGTAAAAATTGGCCCGGGCATTAACATGCAAACCACCCTTGGGAGTAAAGGGGTTAATATCAGCACACAGAATAAAATTGACATGGGGTCCCCGTATAAACTCGAACCAGTAAAGGCTAGGCAGACAGCTGCGGGCTGATATTAATAGTGGCACCCCCCAGGCTAAAAACATCAGCTCTCAGCCATCTCAGATATGGTGCATCTTATAGATGCATCAATTCTGGCACTTAGCCTCGCTCTTCCCACTTGTCCTGCAGCGGTGGCAAGTGGGGTTCATATTTGTGGGGTTGATGTCACCTTTGTATTGTCAGGTGACATCAAGCCCAAAGGTTAGTAATGGAGAGGCGTCTATGAGACACCTATCCATTACTAATCCTATAGTTACATGGTAAATAAAGACACAGCCAGAATAAAGTCCTTTATTTTAAATAATCAAACAGACTTCTTTATTGAATCTTAATTTACCATACTTACTGAATGCCTAATCCCTGACACCCATGTCTCATGCAACAAAAATAAAATAATAAACCAACATATAATACTATCCTGTCCGATGTAGTCCATTTAATACCGAGTGTCCCATGGCAATCTCACGTGTAGAACAGTCACATAGGGAGATGTGACCGCTCTACCCGGCCTCTGGCAAAACACTGACAGGAGGTAATCGCTCCTGCAGTGTATCAGTGCACTGCCATGAGAGTTCACTGGAGCTCATCAGCTCCAGTGCTCTCACTTACGGCACTGCTGCGTGAGAAAAGGACCTGACCAGCTGATGAACACCGGTGAACTCTCACGGCAGGGCAGTGATACACTGCAGGAGCGATTACCTCCTTTCAATGTATCACCAAATGTAACTGTTCTACACGTCAGATCGCCATGCAGTATTAAATGGACTACGGCGGACAGGGAGTATATGTTGGTTTATTATTTTTGATAGCTTGCAGGAGACACGGGCGTCGGGGATTAGGTGTTCGGTGAGTATGTACTTTGTATCTGAATTTATATTTAGTTATGTAAATGTCTTGATTTATTTTACAACTACAATTGAACAAAGGCACGGGATGACAAGACTTCTCCCATCATCGGCTCATGCTGTCTGTTATATGTGACAGCAGACATAGCCAGATGGGAGTAGTAGTCCCATGAGACAATGCCTAAGTACAATCACTATGGGCTGTTCGCCGCATGGGTACACACGCACAGACACCCGCAGACAGATGCAGACAGACGCAGACAGATGCAGACAAACACAGACAGACGCAGATAGACACAAAGACACACATATTTTCCGCTCACACATGTTCTCCACCCACACATGTTCTCCGCCCACATTTTTCGTTCGCACACTTTTCTTTCTTCTGTAATTTCCTTTGACAATTCTGCAGCATTTTTGGCAGCAAATCTGCAGCAAATAAGCAGCAAAGATTCAAACCTTTTTACACCTGCAGTTTTGCTGCAGATTTGACTGACTCAGTTGAAGTCAATGAGTCAAAAACGCTGCAGAAACACAAAAAGGGTATGTGCAACACAGTGCGGATTTGCCTCTGCAGATCCGCTGCAGATCCACAAGTCATGTACAGTACAATGTTAGGCTATGGAAATTAAAAACCGCTGTGCACATGCTGCGGAAAAATCCACGCGTAAACGCTGCAGGTTAATTTCTGCAGCATGTCAATTCTTTGGGCGGATCTGCAGCGTTTTTGCACCCATTGACTTGCATTGATCCGCAGCAAAACCGCAGGTCTAAAAAAGATGTGCAGTGTTGCTGCAGATGAAATGCTGCAGATTGGGAGGGGGGAAGAGTGTGGGCAGAGTGTGGGCGGTGACTGTGTGCGTGTATGGTGTGTGGGCAGTGACTGTGTGGGCGGTGACTGTGTGCATGTATGGGCCTATGTGTATGTGTAGGGAGGTTTGCAGGCCTGTGCAGGGGTCATCGGCTGTGCGGGGGGGGGGTCTGCCAGGCCTGTGTGAGGGTCATCGGCTGTGTGTGGGGGGGAGCCTGCGTTAGTGTGTGTGTGTGTGTGTGTGTGTGTGTGCATGCAGGCACAACCTATACTTACCTTTCCGCCGTAGTCCAATTAATAACGAGGGTCCCAAGTCGATTTCCCCTATAGAACAGTGACATCAGGTGAAATGACAGGTGGAGGTAACCCTCTGCGGTGTATCCCTCCGCCGCTGGCGGGAGAGAGATCACTTCAGTTCATTCTCTCACCGGCAATGCTGGGTGAGAAAATTCCCACACAGCATTGCCGTAAAGTGAGAGAATGAACTCACTTGACCTCTTCAATGATGCACTGCAGGAGGATTATCTCATGTCAGTTCATCACTGGGAGGCCCTATACAACAGTGACATCACCTGCTGTCACTGTTATATAGGGGAGATCATCGTGGGACCCTTGTTATTAATTGGACTGCGTCGGACAGGGAGTATACGGTTGGTTTATTTTTTACTTTTTATTCTAAGAGATCGGGGGCGTGGTTTGGATCTGGGCGAGCAATAAAAATGTGAAAACTGTGTCGTGTTATATTTAATTAAAATACTTTTTTC
The DNA here is from genome assembly GCF_039654945.1 of Dendrobates tinctorius. NCBI lineage: Eukaryota > Metazoa > Chordata > Amphibia > Anura > Dendrobatidae > Dendrobates > Dendrobates tinctorius. The sequence goes on along the minus strand of NW_027361701.1, from coordinate 6,594,385 downwards.
TTATGTGTGTGGGGTTTGTTTTAACCCTTTCAAAAGATTAATAATGGATAGGTGTCATATTGTTTCCTCTCCATTATTAACCGGGCTTAATGTCACCTTACAATAGCAAGGTGACATTAACCCCTTATTACCCCATATTCCAACGCTACACGGGAGTGGGAAGAGAGGGGCTAAGTGACAGAATTGGCACATCTTATAGATGCGCCATTTCTGGGGCAGCTGCGGGCTGGTATTTGTAGCCAGGGGGGCCTTCCTAGGCTATGAAGATCAGCCCACAGCTGTTTGCATAGCCTTTCTGGCTATAAAATATAGGGGGACCCCACGTCACTTTTTTGGGTGGTCCCCTTATTTTAATAGCCAGTAAAGGCTATGCAGACAGCTGTGGGCTGATATTCATAGCCTGGGAAGGGGCCATGGGTATTACCCCCCTTCCCAAGCTACAAATATTGGCCCCCGGCCATCGGCTTTCCCCCTCTGGTGCAGAAAATTGCGCGGGAGTCCATGCCATATTTTTTTTTTACATTTTTTAAATGAAACATATTAATAAACATGGATATGGATATATCTATGGATATTCCAAGCGAAGAGCAAACAGATGAACGGCATACTAGGGCACACAAATCGCCACATTAACAGACGGAGCTATTTATCTGAAGTATTGCGGTATATATTTCAGTCAAAAAACGGAGGTGCTTGCATGAAAAAACATGAATATTTCAATGTGAAGCGAAAAAAGGAGAAATATGCAGCACTCACCGATATAGCTGAAAAACTGTGCGTCTTTATTTCACATGAATTCCATCAATAGATATGTGGACATGCAGGACGTTAGAGGAATGCTAGGGGAGGGAGGTGCCGGATAATGGCCGTTTCGCGATTACTCGCTTCTACGGGTCCACCTGGAAGCCGGACCCTGGGACAACACTGCCCCCACCCCCACTTCAGAAGCATCCACCTCCACAATAAATGGTTTGGACGGGTCGGGCTGAACCAACACCGGGGCGGACATAAAACATTTCTTAAGAGCTGAGAAGGCCTCCTTAGCGAGTTCCAACCAATTTTTTACATCAGTCCCCTTATGGGTTAGATCCGTGAGAGGTTTAGCCACTTGTGAGAAACCTTTAATGAATCTCCGGTAATAGTTCGCAAATCCCAAGAAGCGCTGTAGCCTCTTGAGATCACGAGGCTTAACCCAGTCTGCGATCCCCAGCACCTTCTTAGGATCCATATGAAACCCCTCACAAGACGCAATCAGCCCCAAAAAAGACAGTTCCTGTACGAAAAATCAACATTTCTCCAATTTAGCAAACAAGTGGTTCTCCCTGAGTCTCTGGAGAACTGTCTGTAGATGTTGCAAGTGAGACTGACTGTCTGGGGAATACACCAAAATGTCATCCAAATAAATGACAACAAAACAGCCTATCAGGTCAGAAAACACAACATTGATAAAGTTCTGGAAAATAGCTGGGGCATTAGTTAACCCAAACGGCATAACCAGGTTTTCAAAGAGTCCCTCTGATGTGAAGAATGCCGTTTTCCACTCGTCCCCTTCCCGAACCCTTATCAGGTTGTAGGCCCCGGAGATCTAATTTGGAGAACCATTGGGCCCCAGATAACTGGTTACATAAGTCTGGGATGAGGGGAAGCAGGTAAGTATTCCTAACCTTTGTCTTGTTAAGTTCCCAAAAGTCGAGGCACGGCCGCAAACCACCATCTTTCTTCTTCACAAAGAAGAATCCTGCTGCCACGGGTGACACAGAAAGCCTGATATGTCCTTTGCGGAGACTCTCAGCTATGTACTCCTTCATGGCTTGGCCCTCAGGCCCGGACAAATTGAACAACCGAGCCTTAGGTAACTTGGCTCCAGGTACTAAATCAATGTCATAATCATAGGGTCTATGTGGGGCAGCGCCTTAGCCTCGCTTTCAGAAAATACATCTTCGAAATCCTTCAGGTACTCCGGAATACCTTCCAGACGACACAGATACAGATTTAACAGAGTTAACAAGAGGTCCCAGGTTACAACATTTATCTTTGCATCCCCATTGAGTGATCTCCCCTGTTACCAAATTAATGGTAGGATTATGGCATTGAAGCCAAGGCATCCCCAGTATCAGTCCTGCAAGCAAGTTATCTAACACAAGACAAGTTAATTTTTCCACATGAGTGGGACCCACTTTAAGAGAAAAAAGTTCAGACCTGAAACAGATATTGTCTTGGGTAAGAGGGGATGAGTCAATTGCCAAAAGTTTAACAGGATCCTGAAGCCTAACTGTCCCTATCTTATTAAGAGTAATCTGGGCATCAATCAGGTTAACAGCAGAGCCACAGTCAACAAAGGCGGTAGTCTGAACAGGACCATCACCAAGTTCCAGTTCCACCTGAAGCACAATTTTTGCAGTGCGGTGTTCCTAACAGCTTCTGCAGTGACTGAGTCAAGCATTTCACCTGCTCAGATAAGGCATGTATTGAGTCCATGCTGCAGAAGCTGAGAAGAAGAAAAAAAAAAAAAGCTCACTGTCATTTATAATGTCAGGAACACCACACTGCACTTGCTCACTGAGCCAGTGCGTGTGTCCTGAGTAAGAGAAACTGTGCTCTAAGATACCTGTGGAGTGTGGCAGCAGCAGTGACGATACATGCTAGACCAACAGGACCTGAAGCACGTGACTGCTGGGGGTGTGAAAACTCCTAGAAGGGTATCTACGGGACAAAGTTACCAAGGGGCATAGACAGACATAAACAGAGCAGGCCGGGGTCAAAGCACGAGATAGCACGACAGTACCAAAGAATTAGACAAAACGGATAGTCAGGACGTAGCCAAGAAGTCAGAAACCAGAGAAACAGATATACAGTACAGAATCAACAGGCAAACTCACAGCAGGGGGACAGAACCGGGTCAGAACCATAGAAGCAAGCTTGAAGGCAGGCAAAAGGCACAGGCACACAGGGGTCACCACACTCGGCCAATGGCAAAAGTATAACTGATGGGGACTGGAGCTTCTCAGGGCTATAAGAAGTTCTCCTCGAACCAAAGAGAGGCCACAATAATTAACCCCAGGCGTGCAGGTCAAAGCCTGCACTGGGCTCAAGACATTAACCCCTCACGTGCAGGTCAAAACTTGCACTGGGATCATGACAATAGATATATCTATGGAAATATCTATTGTATATATATATTGTATATATACACTCACTGGCCACTTTATTAGGTACACCTGTCCAACTGTGTGTTAAGACTTAATTTCTAATCAGCCAATCACATGGCGGCAACTCAGTGCATTTAGGCATGTAGACATGGTCAAGACAATCTCCTGCAGTTCAAACCGAGCATCAGTATGGGGAAGAAAGGTGATTTGAGTGCCTTTGAACGTGGCATGATTGTTGGTGCCAGAGGGGCTGGTCTGAGTATTTCAGAAACTGCTGATCTACTGGGATTTTCACGCACAACCATCTCTAGGGTTTACAGAGAATGGTCCGAAAAAGAAAAAAAATCCAGTGAGCGGCAGTTCTGTGGCCGGAAATGCCTTGTTGATGCCAGAGGTCAGAGGAGAATGGGCAGACTGGTTCGAGCTGATAGAAAGGCAACAGTGACTCAAATTGCCACCCGTTACAACCAAGGTAGGCAGAAGAGCATCTCTGAACGCACAGTGCGTCGAACTTTGAGGCAGATGGGCTACAGCAGCAGAAGACCACACTGGGTACCACTCCTCTCAGCTAAGAACAGGAAACTGAGGCTACAATTTGCGCAAGCTCATCGAAATTGGACAGTAGAAGATTGGAAAAACTTTGCCTGGTCTGATGAGTCTCGATTTCTGCTGCGACATTCGGATGGTAGGGTCAGAATTTGGCGTAAACAACATGAAAGCATGGATCCATCCTGCCTTGTATCAACGGTTCAGGCTGGTGGTGGTGGTGTCATGGTGTGGGGAATTTTTTCTTGGCACTCTTTGGGCCCCTTGGTACCAATTGAGCATCGTTGCAACGCCACAGCCTACCTGAGTATTGTTGCTGACCATGTCCATCCCTTTATGACCACAATGTACCCAACATCTGATGGCTACTTTCAGCAGGATAATGCGCCATGTCATAAAGCTCGAATCATCTCAGATTGGTTTCTTGAACATGACAATGAGTTCACTGTACTCAAATGGCCTCCTCAGTCACCAGATCTCAATCCAATAGAGCATCTTTGGGATGTGGTGGAACGGGAGATTCGCATCAGGGATGTGCAGCCGACAAATCTGCGCCAACTGTGTGATGCCATCATGTCAATATGGTCCAAAATCTCTGAGGAATGCTTCCAGCACCTTGTTGAATCTCTGCCACGAAGAATTGAGGCAGTTCTGAAGGCAAAAGGGGGTCCAACCCGTTACTAGCATGGTGTACCTAATAAAGTGGCCAGTGAGTGTATATTGTATCTATGGAAATATCTATTGTATATATATTGTATATATATATTGTATCTATTGTGTATATATATATATATATATATATATATTGTAGATATATCTAGATATATCCTTATATATCTAAGGAAATATCTATGAATATATCTATAGAAATATCTATACATATATCTATGGAAAATCTATAGATATATCTATAGAAATATCTATAGATATATCTTTAAATATATCTATGGAAATATTATTATTATTATTATTATTTATATAGCGCCATTAATTCCATGGTGCTGTACATGAGAAGGGGGTTACATACAAAGTTATAGATATCGTTAACAGTAAACAAATTTCCACAACAAATTTATAATGACGGACTGGAACAGAGGGGAGAGGACCCTATCCTTGCGGATTTACATTCTACGGGATAGTGGGGAAGAGACAGAAGGTCGGGGGTGCAACAGCTCTGGTGGTGATGAGGCGGCAGCTCAGGCGGTGGTGAGGCGGCAGAATGGTCATTGCAGGCTGTAGGTTTTCCTGAAAAGATGGGTTTTCAGGTTCCATTTGAAGGATCCGAAGGTGGTGGATAATCGGACGTGTTGAGGCATGGCATTCCAGAGGATAGGGGATATTCGTGAGAAACCTTGGAGGCGGTTGTGTGAGGAACGAATAAGTGTGGAGGAGAGTAGGAGGTCTTGGGAGGATCGAAGAGTACGTGAGGGAAGATATTGGGAGGTTAGTTCAGAGTTATAGGGAGGGGAAAGGTTGTGGATTGTGGATGGGTTTGAAGGTCAGTGTTAGTAGTTTGACCTGGATTCTTTGGGGAATTGGGAGCCAATGGAGTGATTTGCAGAGGGGAGAGACAGGGGAGTAGCGAGGAGAGAGGTGGATTTGTCGGGCAGCAGAATTGAGGACAGACTGGAGTGGTGCAAGAGAGTTAGCAGGGAGGCCACAGAGGAGAGTGTTGCAGTAGTCATGGCGGGAGATGATGAGGGCATGTACAAGAGTTTTAGCAGAATGAGGACTGAGGAACGGACGGATTCTGGAAATATTTTTGAGTTGGTGGCGACAGGAGGTGGCAAGAGATTGGACATGCGGTTTGAAGGACAGGGCAGAGTCGAGAGTTACTATGGAATAGTATCTATCTAAATATCTATTGAAATATCTATAGATATATCTATAGAAATATCTATGGAAATATCTATGGAAATATCTATAGATATATATATATGGAAATATTTATGGATATATCTATGGATATATCTATGGAAATATCTATGGAAATATCTATAGATATATATATGGAAATATTTATGGATATATCTATGGAAATATCTATGGATATATCTATAGATAGATATATCTATCCCATATCTATCTATCTATCTATCTATCCCAAATCTATCTATTTATCTATCCCATATCTATCTATCTATTATCTATCTGTCTGTCAGTCTGTCTGTCTGTGTAATGTATTGGGGGTTGGACAAATGTAAAAGGAGGTTGGACAGAAATTACATCACAAATCTTTTTTTTTGTTAAATAACATATCTTTATTTAGCTTACAAAGAAGCATACAAATCCTCAGACAAAACCGCACTGAAAAATTGCAGAAAATCTGCGGCAAAAACGCATAAAAAACGCACCTGCGTTTTCTGCCAAGAGCTGCGTTTTTTGTGCGGAAAAATCCGAGAGAAAATCCGCACTATGTGCACATACCCAAAGAATTGACACGCTGCAGAAAATAAAACGCTGCAAATACGGACGGAAATTTATGGATCATGTGCACAACACTTCGGGATTGTCATTGTATTACTTTGCTTTAGTATTCCATTGCATTTATGGAACATTTCCACGCGTAAAAAAACACAGCGCAAAATGTATAAAAAATGCATCGTGTGCACGTAGCCTAAAAAGAAATCTGTGATCAATGATTGGAACAGGCTGCCACGAGAGGTGGTGAGTTCTCCTTCAATAGAAGTCTTCAAACAGAGGCTGGACAGACATCTGTCTGGGATGATTTAGTGAATCCTGCTTTTGAGCAGGGGGTTGGACCAGATGGCCCAGGAGGTCCCTTCCAACTCTACGATTCTATGATTCTATTCACAGTACATAAAGATCGCCTAACTCCAGAACTCCCAGGATGACATGACACACTCATGACAGGCACATCATGGGCTCTCTAAACGCGACATGGCATCCGCTAATTATTCCATCCAATTTTGCATTCAAAAAATCAAATGATGCTCCTTCCCTTCCAAGCCCGGTTGTTCGCCAAAATAGTAGTTTTCCACCATATATGGGATATTGGCGTACTCAGGAGAAATTGTAGAACACATTTTTGGGTGATTGTTTTCCTGTTATACTTGCAAAAATTAAAAAAATAGGGGTCTAAAGTAAAAGTTACCATAAATATTCATTTTTTCTTTCCACATTCCATTAATTCTTGTAACACCCCTGAAGGGTTAATAAACTTCTTGGTTGTGTTTTTGAACACCTTGAGAGGTGCAGTTTTTAGAATGGTGTCACTTTTGGGTATTTTCTGTCATATACGCCCCTCAAAGTCACTTCAAATGTGATGTGGTCCCTAAAAAAATTGTTTTGTAAATTTTGTTGGAAAAATGAGAAATTGCTGGTCAGCTTTCAACTCTTCTAACTTTCTAACAAAAAAATTATGTTTTAAAAATTGTGCTGATGTAAAGTAGACATGTGGACATGTTATTTAATAACTATTTTGTATGACATACCGTATTTGTCGGATTATAAGACGCACCCTAGAACAGGAATTTTTTCTTTTTTTAATTAAATGGTGGTGCTTCTTAGAATTCATGCATCTGATTGCTTACCGGGGGGTCATGGCTGTGGTGAAGCGGGGTCCCAGGACCGCTGCTGGAGGAGGCAGGATTTGGGTGATGCTGCAGGCCGCAGGTTGGGATGAAGGGGTGTTCTGATGAGCGAGGCGCCGCTGCAGTATCCAGTGCTACTGCAGGTGTCTGGTGCTGCTGCCTGGTGCTGCGGGTGTTTCTGGTGAGTGACCGGTGGTGCTACGAGGGTGTCCGGCGGTGCTGCTTGGTGCTGCTTTGGGTGTTTACATTGTTTCTGCGGGTGCTACGGGGGTATTTGGTTCTGCGGGGGTGTTGGGCAGTGCTGCTGCGGTGTCTCCGCCAACATTTTGTGAAAGGCCAGAGCCACGGCAGTTCCATGGTTTCTTATGCGGTGGACTCTGGTAAAATGGCCGTTGTGGGCTTCGCATGCTCTAGTGCGAATATAAAAATGGCTATTTTGAGTCCATATATTGAAATATACAAAATGCATTCAGACCATAACAGAGCTGCATTTCTGGTCAGTTACAGACCGAGACAATGACGTAATCTCTGTCTGTGGTGGGTTTATCAGACCATTAGGTAGCTGCATTTCTGATGTGACAGACAATGCTCCCAAGTGACACAATCTTGAGAATGGTTGTTTCACAAATAGTTCTAAGTTTCTATGTTTGTCATTGTAAAACATTAAGGTTTATTTAACCTCTGTCTGTGGTGGTTTTATCTAAAGCCATGTGGCTTTTATATTGTAAGGGTTTACGACCCATTGTCTGATGATGCCATGTTGTCTGTTTCAACCGACCTTGAAGGCTTGCCACTGGAAGGGTTGGGTGAAGCAAATTACACATAAGTGTAATTTAGCATATAAGGCCAGAGAAACATGACTAAGACAGAAGCACAACTCGGATACCTGTACAATTGTACAGTGTTGATACCTGCACAATTGGGGACGCCCATGCAGTGTTGTGAATCGTCCAGGGGTCTCTGTCTTGGTGTTGCTTCTCTGATATTCCAGATGGATGATGCTTAAAAGCCTCTTGGTGATTGATGATGTGAGTATACTGTATATAGTTCATCTTTATATATACTTAATCATTATATGTATTCAATCTTTATCTGTATTTAACCTTTGTATCTTAAAATATACAAAAAGCGTACGCAATCATACTATCCAATCATACAATTCCTTTAATTTTGTACTTTGAAATAAAATTGTGTTATATCGCAAGTAGTAGCCTTCTTTAAAGCCGTATCCGAACCTTAGTGTTAAAAACTTGGCAATACACATGCGCCGATTGGAGATCTCGACACCAAGATCTCGAGAGATGAGATTTCAGTGCTGAGATCTCATTTCCCAAGATCCTGGTATTGAGATCTCCATTTGTGCATGCGCCACCCCCGGCGGCCATTTTCCCGGAGTCCACCGCACAGGAAACCATGGAACTGCTCTGGCCTTTCACAAAATATCAACAGAGCCCCGGCAGCCCCAGAGACACCGCAGCAGCACGGCCCAACACCCCTGCAGCGCCGAACACTCCTGTAGAACCTCTGGGCATCTGCAGCACCACCAGACATCCTCTCATCCCAGCCTGCGGCCTGCAGCAATGGTACCAGTAAAGTATATACGCATTATAAGACACAACCCCATTTTCCCCCCAAAGTTTGGGGGAAAAAAGTACGTTTTATAATCTGAAAAATACGGTAACTCTCTGGTTTACATGGAATCTGTCACCACTTTTTTGGCAAATCATGTAAAATATTCAATTTAGTGTCAGCTCTGCATTATACAAGTACTTTTTATACCCCTTGACTCCCCACCAATGATACATAAATACCATTTTTATTCCTCCTGCAGTGTATGTAAATATGCTCTGTCCGGTCTGATGGGTGGGGCTTATTGTCCATCTCCACCCCCCTCCACGTCTTGCTGTACGTATTTGTTTCTGTGAATATCATAGATACTGCACAGTTACTGCGCATGCACATTCAAATGATCCCTCGCACGTGCGCTGTGGGCAAAGCTGAAAAACAGTATTGCGCATGCCCCGGCATACGCCATGGCTTCCTAAGGCCCTATGGCCCGGAAGTATACAAGTATACTTCCGGGCCATAGAATGCAATCGCGTATGCCGGCGCATGTGCAATATTGTATTTCTGCTTTGCCCACAGTTGGACAAAGCATACTACGCACGCGCAAGGGACCATTTGAGTGCCCATGCACGGTAACTCTACGCGACAGCAGGAATTACCCAAAAGAAATGCGTAGAGCAAGCCAGGAGGGGGGAGAAATGGACAAAGAGGCTATGTGCACACATATGCAGAAAATTTCTGCATAAAAACCGGAGTCCTTCCCAGAAAATGCACGTTTTTTCTGTGTGTTTTTGCAGCGATTTTTGCACGTTTTTGCCGCAATTTTTTCCGCGCGTCCCCAGACACATAGAAAATAGCTAGAAATGCAGAATTTTCTGCAAAATTAATGAGCATGCTGCATTTTTTACCGCAAAATGTTTTTTTCGCGTAAAAAAACGCACCAATATGCACAAAAAGTGCAAAATGCATTACAATGAATGGGAAGCTTCTTTTAAGCGTTTTTTGACCAGATTTTTTGGTAAATCCACGGGAAAAATGCGAAAAAAAAACGCTGTGTGTGAACACAGCCTAAGTCCCGCCCATCGGACCGGACTGAACATATTCACATACACCGCAGGAGGAATAAAAACGGTATTTATGTATCATTGGTGGAGAGTCAAGGGGTATAAAAAGTACTTGTAGAATGCAGAGCTGACATTAAATTGAATGATATTTTTACATGATATGCCAAAAAAGAGGTGACAGATTCCCTTTAAGGGCATAAAAATTAAAAGTTTTATAATTGCAAAATTTTCAAATTTTTTGCCAAATATCTGATAATTTCACAAATAAATGCAAGTCATATCGAACAAATGTTATCACTAACATGAAGTACAATATGTCACGAGAAAACAATCGCAGAATCAGTGGGATCCATTGAAGCGCTCCAGAGTTATAAAAACATAAATGGACACCTGTCAGAATTGTAAAATTTGGCCTGGTCAGGAAGGTGAAACCGGGCTCAGGTGTGAACAGGTTAAAAAAATACACCTCTGCCTGCAAAATACAAGGCTATGTCCATAGAAAATATCAAAGGTTTGGCTCTTAGGAAAGGAAGAAAAAGAAAACAAAATAATTAAAAATAGCCAGGACTATAATGGGTTGAACAACTTCTATTCACACTAAAAGACAGTTTCACAAGACTTTAGATACAAATATAAAAAAAACAGTTTGCAAAAGAAGCAATTTTTATTAAACATTCATCTTTTAGAAAAGTCAACCACATGTGGCATTATCCAGATGAGCCAGTGATGCAGTGGGGGCTGGACATTAAGGCTATGTGCAGACGTAGTTTTAGGAGCTGCAGATTTGTCCCCGCGGATTTGGGAAAATCCGCAGGTCAAAAGTCCTGCGGCTTACCTGCAGATTAGCCTGCGGTTTAGCCCTGCGGTTTCACACCTCACAATCGTGAAGGTGTGAAACCGCAGCGGATTCCGCACAAAGAATTGATATGCTGCGGATTGTAACCCGCAGCAAATCCGCACGGAAACATCCACAGCATGTGCACAGCGTTTTTGATTTTACCATTTCAAACAATGGTACTGTACAACGTTGCAGAAACTGCTGCGGACCCGTAGGGCCAGAAACGCTGTGGATCCGCAGCAGAATCTGCAACGTGTGCACATAGCCTAAGTATGTAGCAGTCCTAAGCTAGAACTCAGTTTAGAAGTGAAGTTTAATTATTGCTCTTTAGGCTAGGGTCAAAAGACATTTTCTCTCATCTGAAGAAATCGATCCAATTATGCTAATCATATTCTGATCAGACTATGATTGGAGTGTGATCCTAGTGTGATCCAATTTTTTGGATGAGAAAATGTAAAAAAAAGAGATTCTACATTTTCTCCATTCTATCAGTTAATGGAAATGGGACCACATTCAGATGTCATCCAAGTGCAGCCCAATTTTTTCCAAGGATTCATTGACTTGCATGGCCGACTGCAAACCGATTTATGTATGCAAATTAAGCATGCCAAGACTTTTTCTCAGAAAGAGAGAGGCCAGTTTCACATGACCTGATATTTCCAGTCCTGGAAAAAACGGTACCGGAGATATCCATGTCCATGTATCTGTGTCAATTTGTCACATTCGTGTGGCATCCGTGTGTTTGTGTGTACTATCCGTGTGTGATCCGTGTGCTGTCCATATGCTGTCCATGTCTTGACACAATTTGTTTCAATGTTAACCCTATGACATTTAAACGCACATGGATGGCACACGGACGCCATCCTTGTGCGGTACGTGTTTACACGGACCCATTGACTTGTATGATCCATGCTGTTGCTCAAAAACGGACATGTCAGCGTATTTTGCACACAGACACACGGTCCGTGAAAACACACTGACATGTACATAGACCCATTCATTTGAATGTGTCTACCTGTGTCAGTGTCTCCGGTATGTGAGAAAACTGTCACCACACGTACCAGAGACACTGACGTGTGAAACCGGCCTCAGACCGAGGAAAAAATCAGACATGTGCACAGACCCATAGAACATTGGTCCGAGTGCGATCTGATGTTTTGCTGGATCGCATTCATACGGAACATAAAGTCATTTGCACGAGCCCCTTAGCATCAATGTACACAAATTCACACTCATTCAGCAATCGCTATGGCATGTATGGCATGGTAAATAGCCTTAAACCTACATAAAAGCCTACAAATAGACAAAGCAAGGCCGGGGTCACACTTGTGAGTGCAGCTCCAGTCTCTCGCATCGGTTCGGACTGGAGTATTCAGTTGCATAGAAAGACATGCAGCTGAAAACTCCGGTCGTGTGACCCCGGCCTAATAGTAAGGCTGTGTTCACACACAGCGTTTTTTTAGCGGTATTTTTAGCAGTTTTGCCTATAAAACCGCTATAAAACCGCTAAAAATAAGCTTCCCATTAATTTCTATGCATTTTGCACTTTTTGTGCATATTGATGCGGTTTTTACCATGAAAAAAACGCATCACGTTAAAAAACGCAGCATGCTCATTAATTTTGCGGATTTTTCCGCATTTCTGGCTAGTTAAATGCGTTTTGAAAACGCGCCGGAAAAAAACGCATCTAAACCTTGCAAAAACCGATGAAAACGCGAGGCAAACGCGAAGACAAAAAAGGCGCGGTTTCTGGGAAGGGAGTCAGGTTTTTGAGCAGAAATTTTCTGCTACGTGTGCACTTAGCCTAAAGATCTTCCAATGTATTTCATGCGGTTTCTTACCTTATCTTGTTTTTGGATCAGTGTCCCATCATTCACTTCTACGCCTCCAAAAAGTGAGTTCCGTATCATACCAAACATTGCTGACTAGTTGGGTGCAGATCTGGCTTGTGACTGACAATTGCTTATCTCCCCCCAGTGGGTGGCCCTCCTGTAATACTATTAAGGGCATGTCACACTAAGAGATATCGCTAGCAATATCTCTATAACTAGTGATGTTATAGCGATATTGCTAGCGATATCTCTGTGTCTGATACTTACCTACGACCGGCTCCCCCGCTGATTATCGCTGATCGCGCGAGAACGTCCTGGACTGTTTCTCGTCGTCAGCTTCCTGCGGCGCTTCCTGCTGTGAAGACGAGCGACGCGTGGAGCCGGGCGGGAGGACGCAGGATCGCCTGGTGTGACAGGTAAGTAGCGATCCCCGTCCCCAGCGATGTCGCTAGTGAGATCTGCCTGTGTGGCAGCTCACTAGCGACTACTTAGCGATGTACCAGCGATCCTGAACGCGTCATATCGCTGGTCGGGATCGCTGGTACATCGCTAAGTGTGACAGTACCTTTAGTACCCTGAGAGGTTGCTACTGTGTTCTATCTCCCTTCCTACGGAATGTGGAGTTGATAGGGAAGTGGAGAAAGCAGTGTTTGTCTTCCTGTGTGTCATTGGGAGGAGATAGAGGCTGGGCATTGCCTAAGGCTGGAGTCACACTAACCTGTGCAAAATACGCTCCGTATTTTACATGCGTAATACGGATCAATGACCACTAAATAGTGGTCCGTAGGTCATCCATAAGCAAGGTGAGGTCGCGTATTTTGCGCATGTGTGTATCCGTATGTAATCCGTATGCAATCCGTATGGCGAGATTTTCTTGCAGCCTTGCAAAATGGACATTTAACGGTTTTGAGGCCTGCAAACAATTTAAATCATTATACATGCAAAGAGAAAATATGAGTAAGGCTGGTTTCACATTAGCGCTTTTTAAGCGCACGCACGGCCGGGGGTAGCTCCGCCCCCGAGCCGGCTCTCTGCCCGGCGTGCCCGCCCCTTGCTTGTAGCGCCGCCTCCTAGCGCACAGCGGCGCCTGCGATCGGCGCACCCTATCTTTAGCATAGGGTGCGCCGATCGTGCGCAGGCCGTGCGCTAGTTGCGCTTTGACCTGCGCTGCGCACTTTTGACGGTGCGCCGTGCGCGCCAAAATCAAACTTTTCGGATTTTGGCGCGCACGGCGCACCGTCAAAAGTGCGCAGCGCAGGTCAAAGCGCAACTAGCGCACGGCCTGCGCACGATCGGCGCACCCTATGCTAAAGATAGGGTGCGCCGATCGCAGGCGCCGCTGTGCGCAAGGAGGCGGCGCTACAAGCAAGGGGCGGGCACGCCGGGCAGAGAGCCGGCTCGGGGGCGGAGCTACCCCGGCCGTGCATGCGCTTAAAAAGCGCTAATGTGAAACCAGCCTAACTAGGTGAATATAATGAAAATACGTTTTTATTAGTTAACATATGTATCACTTAGTACAAAGATACAGAGAATAAAATGACACCACAGGATAGAAAAACAGAATAACCCGGGAAAAACACCCAGCCACAAGATATCAAGTAATGCAGCAGTATATATAGAGTATAGCCACATCTATGTGAATAACCAGTATCTGCTAGTTCCCCATCTCCCCTTTGGGAGATCACTGTGCCACATTATAGATCCATTATGATCACCTAGTGTGCATAAATAAGTTTCACGTGGCCAGTTTGAAGAGATATCTTACCAGATATACGTGGAGGCTGAGTAGACCCAGGACCAGGTGGGAAAAACACCCGACGCGCGTTTCGCGTGACTGCAAGCACGCTTTCTCAAGGGAAGTATACCGGGAAGTGCGCACAGGGCCTTCTTAATCCCATGTGACTGGTCACATGGTTCCCAATCGGCCAATCAGAGCGGTTTGGCACGGCGCATGCGCACTGTCCACCCGAAGGGCCAGACAATGCAGGAGAAAGCGTCATACGTTGCTCCGGGCAGCAGGGGAGGAGAAGTCCCCGGAAGCCCGGAGGAAGGCAAAAGACACTCCTCCGCATGTCGGCCACAAACAGGGACAGTGGGCATGCGCACAACCACTGACACCAATGATTAAAAATATACATCATGTAATACACAGGGCATTGGGCACAGATCAAAAAATGGACAGAGATATATAGTCACATAAAAAGGCAACTGCAGATAAAGGCTACTAAGAGATTCAAAATATGACATCATAATACATATTACTCTCTTCAAATTACAGCGTCCCAGAGTCGTCCATAGACACCAATGTCAAGAGTTGATGAACATCCAATGTAGATATTGAAATTAGGGCCAGTGGAACCGCCAAATATAATTGCAACAAATAGATCCAGTTGATGAATGAAGAAGAGGTCCCGCATAAACTAAGAGAGGAAATAAGTGAAACGTATATCAAAGAAACACATACACAATAACATATAAAAAATAAAACACACCCCACAACCTGGGATGTGGGGAAACAGTTGGGAAAAAGGGGCATAAAATAAATAAATAAAAGGACCAAAAAAGGCCCAATATATACATTCCATATTCAGGATACCCTACAGGAAAGAGGCAAACGACAATGATTCATTAAGCCCTTTGGGGGCCATTGTATCAAGTGTGATAATCCATTTGGTCTCAATTTGGGCCAACCTACGTTTATAGTTCCCCCCCCTTAACCCTAAATGTACTTGATCAATCCCTCTAATTTTGAGGGAAGTTGATTCGCCATTATGGTATTGTCGAAAATGACGAGGCAGGGTTTTAAGGAGGGACATATCGGTCACTGTCTTGGATGCACAAATGTCCCGCACATGTTCACGCACCCTCATCCTAAGCTCCCTTGATGTAAGTCCAATATAAATTTTTGGACAGTCACATGTAGCGTAATAAATCACGTTCATACTGCCACAAGATATTCGATGGCGTATATTAAACTGTCTCCTTCCGTCTGAGGTATTGAAGGTGGTGCTGCGCAGCACATTTGTGCATGCAAGACAGTGACCACAAGGTATAGAGCCAGGTATAGGGCCCCTAGAGCCAAATGGATTGACCTGTACAGGTCGGTAGTGACTCTGCACAAGGAGGTCCTTAAGATTTTTAGATCTTCTCGGAGTCATTGAAGGATATGATCCCAAAGCAGCTCCCAGGGAGGGTTCGGTGCCCAAAACAGACCAGTGTTTCATGAGGATCTGTCTCATATCCTCCCATTGATGGTTAAAAGTAGATATAAATCTAATAGGTTCCTCCTTGTTTAGATAAGAGGGCCTCTTCGAGGATTCCAAAAGACTGCCGCGTGGTGTTGCCCTTGCTCTTAAATAACTTTTTTGATACTTCTATTTGAGTATCCACGGTTCAGAAATCGCTCCTTCAAATCAGCCGATTGGATCTCAAATTTGGTATCCGAAGAGCAGATCCGCCTCGCCCGTAGGAACTGTCCGACCGGGACAGCCCCTATGGTGGAAGGGTTGTGGGCAGAGGACGCATGAACCAAAGAATTAACGGATGTCGGTTTGCGATAAACATCCGTCTGAATATAACCAGAGTGATCAACACTCATGGTAATATCCAGAAAACTGATTTTAGTAGCATCATAAGAATAAGTCAAATGAATATTAAATTCATTATGGTTCAGCATCCTCATAAACTCCCCGAGCTGTTGCACCGATCCGTCCCACAAAAAGAAAATATCATCTATATATCTGTGCCAACACAGCACATGGGAGGCGGCCTGTACGCCTGCATCGCCAAAAATCAATCTCTCCCACGAACCGAGGAAGAGATTAGCATACGCAGGCGCACTGGCCGCGCCCATGGCTGTGCAGCGCTTCTGTAGAAAAAATTTGTCTTTAAAAGTAAAAAAGAGGCCCTCTTATCTAAATCATATCCTTCAATGACTCCGAGAAGATCTAAAAATCTTAAGGACCTCCTTGTGCAGAGTCACTACCGACCTGTACAGGTCAATCCATTTGGCTCTAGGGGCCCTATACCTGGCTCTATACCTTGCGGTCACTGTCTTGCATGCACAAATGTGCTGCGCTGCACCACCTTCAATACCTCAGACGGAAGGAGACAGTTTAATATACGCCATCGAATATCTTGTGGCAGTATGAACGTGATTTATTACGCTACATGTGACTGTCCAAAAATTTATATTGGACTTACATCAAGGGAGCTTAGGATGAGGGTGCGTGAACATGTGCGGGACATTTGTGCATCCAAGACAGTGACCGATATGTCCCTCCTTAAAACCCTGCCTCGTCATTTTCGACAATACCATAATGGCGAATCAACTTCCCTCAAAATTAGAGGGATTGATCAAGTACATTTAGGGTTAAGGGGGGGGAACTATAAACGTAGGTTGGCCCAAATTGAGACCAAATGGATTATCACACTTGATACAATGGCCCCCAAAGGGCTTAATGAATCATTGTCGTTTGCCTCTTTCCTGTAGGGTATCCTGAATATGGAATGTATATATTGGGCCTTTTTTGGTCCTTTTATTTATTTATTTTATGCCCCTTTTTCCCAACTGTTTCCCCACATCCCAGGTTGTGGGGTGTGTTTTATTTTTTATATGTTATTGTGTATGTGTTTCTTTGATATACGTTTCACTTATTTCCTCTCTTAGTTTATGCGGGACCTCTTCTTCATTCATCAACTGGATCTATTTGTTGCAATTATATTTGGTGGTTCCACTGGCCCTAATTTCAATATCTACATTGGATGTTCATCAACTCTTGACATTGGTGTCTATGGACGACTCTGGGACGCTGTAATTTGAAGAGAGTAATATGTATTATGATGTCATATTTTGAATCTCTTAGTAGCCTTTATCTGCAGTTGCCTTTTTATGTGACTATATATCTCTGTCCATTTTTTGATCTGTGCCCAATGCCCTGTGTATTACATGATGTATATTTTTAATCATTGGTGTCAGTGGTTGTGCGCATGCCTACTGTCCCTGTTTGTGGCCAACATGCGGAGGAGTGTCTTTTGCCTTCCTCCGGGCTTCCGGGGACTTCTCCTCCCCTGCTGCCCGGAGCAACGTATGACGCTTTCTCCTGCATTGTCTGGCCCTTCGGGTGGACAGTGCGCATGCGCCGTGCCAAACCGCTCTGATTGGCCGATTGGGAACCATGTGTCCAGTCACATGGGATTAAGAAGGCCCTGTGCGCACTTCCCGGTATACTTCCCTTGAGAAAGCGTGCTTGCAGTCACGCGAAACGCGCATCGGGCGTTTTCCCCACCTGGTCCTGGGTCTACTCAGCCTCCACGTATATCTGGTAAGATATCTCTTCAAACTGGCCACGTGAAACTTATTTATGCACACTAGGTGATCATAATGGATCTATAATGTGGCACAGTGATCTCCCAATGGGGAGATGGGGAACTAGCAGATACTGGTTATTCACATAGATGTGGCTATACTCTATATATACTGCTGCTTTACTTGATATCTTGTGGCTGGGTGTTTTTCCCGGGTTATTCTGTTTTTCTATCCTGTGGTGTCATTTTATTCTCTGTATCTTTGTACTAAGTGATACATATGTTAACTAATAAAAACGTATTTTCATTATATTCACCTAGTTACTCATATTTTCTCTTTGCATGTATATCTATTGGAGTGGGTGTTTCAGGTGTTTTCCTGACTAGGGTGGCTACTTATAGCCCTAAACCCTATTTCTGACATAGTGATAATGTCACTGAGGTTTTTGCATTTAATTTAAATCATTAGCCTGCACCCTATTTAGACACTCAGAAACAGGTGGCTGCCTACATTCTGTACATTTGTCACCTTGCTTTCACGAGGTGTGTTGGTGTTCTTTGTGCAGCATGGCAGAGGGTCTGACATTCAATACAACCGAGCAGGTTCTCTTTACCTGGCTTTTGTCACGGCGCTTTGGCCAACCATATCCTGTGATAGTGGATCCGCGGAGGAGGAGACGCATGTGGGTACATCCACTTTTGAGGCAACGACTCACAAGAGGTCATTTTCACCGCCTCTATTCGTCTCTGCGGGAGCATCCAGAGAAATTTTACCAGTACTGTCGAATGAGCATTTCCACATTTGATCGCCTCTTGGAGACAGTGCGCCCTGGGATCACCTTTCAGGACACTAGGATGCGCAAAGCCATATCTGCAGAGGAGCGACTTCTACTCACAATATGGTATGTACTACACAACCACATTCTCTTTGTTCATAATGTGTGTGTTAATTTATGTTTTTTGGCCTTCTTGGACAAAGTTTAATACCCTCATCTTACTCAAAATATGTTTCACCTGACACAGCAGAATGTTACATCTAATATGTACTGCATATCACTTAGTCATTGTGCCACCAAATATGTGTGTGTTGTTCTCTCTCATTTCCTACCAAGTTTGGTCGGCATGTAACTGATTTTTTTTTACTTTAGCCATTCTAACCTGTACTATTTCTGTTGTTCTACAGCTTCCTGTCCCCTGGCCTGTCTTATGCCGCCCTCCACCATGAGTTTCTCATTGGAAAGTCAACCATTTCAGGCATAGTGAGGTCTACATGTGCAGAAATCTGGACAAGACTCCATCAGGTGGTCCTACCCGAGCTCAGGATGGAAGACTGGTTAAGGATTTCAAGGGACTTTGAGGAGGACTGCCAGTTTCCAAATTGTATTGGGGCCCTGGATGGCAAACATATCAGTGTGCATAAGCCGCCGAACTCAGGCTCCCAATTCTTCAATTATAAGCAATACTTTTCTGTTGTATTGTTGGCTCTGGTAGACCCTCAATACAAGTTTATAATTGTTGACATTGGGGCCTATGGAAGGATGGGAGACTCTAGAGTCTTCAATACTTCCATAATGGGTCGGCGGCTACGCACCAACCAGTTGGATCTACCGCCACCACACCAGCTACCAGGCTCCCCCGAACAATCAGTCCCTTATGTCCTTGTGGCAGATGAGGCCTTTCAGTTATCACGTAATGTCATGAGGCCATATCCCCGGCGCAACCTTGACCACAGGCGCAGAATTTTTAACTTGCGCCTATCACGTGCTAGGCGACTGGTGGAGTGTTCCTTTGGGATTCTTTGTGCCAAATGGCGGGTACTCCAGTCTGCCATTCAGTTGAGTGAGCAAAATGTGAATGAAGTTGTCAAAGCCTGTGTTGTTCTGCATAACTTCACCAGGATACATGATTGTTCCTCCTCTGATGGTGTTGTGCGTAGGCCGGGCAATGTGCGCAGGGTGAGACCACCTATCATCCCTCAACGTAGACCGCTCTCTGGCCTCAAAGTGCGTGATATATTCACGAATTACTTTATCTCACCTGAGGGGGCAACTTCTTGGCAAGAGAATGCTGTGTCTATGTTATAATTTGTTTTTTTTAAAGTGTGTCTAAATATATATTACTCAAGCCTTTTTATGATTCTATGAGTGTTTCTTTGCATTGGTTGGTGTCTGTTAGTATGTTGTGAGGGATAGTGAAAAATCACACAGAGACGTTAACTAGAGTAGACAAATTTTTAGTTTTGCCTTTTTTTTTTTTGTTTTGCTTAAAGGCAAACATAATTTTGCCATAACACAAATTTGGCAATGGCCAAAATGACCCTTTGTGCCTTCTTTAACTTGGTGTAACATTAACATTACAGAAAAAAACTGCAACAAACATTATGCAATAACAACATTGCTGCATGCCTACATTAACCTTGATTAGGCAACAAAGGGTGAGCTCCATCACCTAAATAAAGTCAATAAGATAACACTCACATTTCCTCATAATGTTTTCCAATCATAGAATGATTCCACCATGACAGGCAAGGCTACCTCACATCTTTCACACAGATATTACCTGTCTGTAGAACAGACAATATTTAAGCATGCTTTACTGGAAAGGATGAAAATACAAAACTCACTTGTTAAGACATAGAGAGAGCGTGATATTGTGAATGCTGGTCGCCTCAAATTGGTTTACTAGAGATTGCTAATAACAAAGTTGACTACTTAACTAAAGGCAAGCACGCCTTTCCTATGCATTAGCAAGTGATTAGTGTATTTTCATCCTTTCATGTAACAGTATAGCGCATTTAAATATTCTCTTTTATACACACATGTAATATCTGTGTGAAAGGCGTGAGGTAGCGTTGCCTGTCATGATGGATTGTTTCATATGTTTGGAAAACATTGTTTAAAAATGTGAGTGTTAAATTATGTTCTAAATGTTGGTGAAGGAGAACACCTGTTTTTTTGTCTAGATTAGAAGCACCAGTTACATGTAACTGGACATCTCCAAATTTTTGATTCATAAATCCTCATATGTAGGGGAAGGGGAACGGGGAGGAACAGCCTGTGGGTGCTGCTGGACATTGTGGGCAACATCGCCCTGTGTGGGGCCATACTGTTGCCCATGATGCTGTTGTTGTCCAGCCTCCTGGGCCTGTTGGTGATACTGGCCAGAGTAATGATGATGGTGAGGGGCTTCTTGTTGGCTATGGTAGGCCTGTGGCTCATACCCACCAAGATAGCCAGATCGTCCCCAACCAGGTTGGGACCAGCCTCCAACACTGGGTGGGTACAAGTGGCCATATTGGTGGGGCTGGCTTGAGGAAGACATTTGGGGCTGCGGAATAGAAAGATGGGTAGGGGGAGGAAGGGCTTGAGGTGTTGGCCCACGTATTAGGGGCTGTTCAGACCCTGCTTGAGCAAGCATCTGTGTGGATGGTCTCATGCGCATTAAATTTCTTGGTGAGAGCTGCCACCTCTCCAGAAATTCAAACACCTCATATGGGGTATTGGGGGGTGCTTGCATCAAGCAGGATCTGAATACATCCCCTAATACGGAGCCTGACCTCATGGGTAAGGGCACGGAGATAAAGGGTGAGGCTACGTGCATAGGCCTCCTCACCATCATCTGTAGTGACTCTGGACAAGTAATTCAGCACCCCAGTGTCCACATTGGTCCTGCTCTCTTGAATGGTGACCTGGCGCCTTCTTCTTATTCGCCGTGATGCTAGAGCAGCCTGTGGGGAGGGCCTGATCTGGGCAGTTGGGCTGCTGCTCAAGTTGCCCAGCTCTTCCAGGATGGGTGAGGTTGCAGCTGCAGACTGTCCTGGTGGTGTGTTGTGTAGGGCAGCCATTGTGTGTTCTGGTGATGCCTCCTCTTCAGCCATCCTTCTTGTAGGGGGAGAAGATGGGCCAGCCACCTCATCCCCTACAGGATCTATAATGGGCTCTGCCTCTGAGGCCGTTCCTCGATCCGTAAGGTTGGATTGAGTTCTGTTATGAAATAGAACAGAGGCAAAAATACATCAATATTTTTGTCCCTGTAAAGTATTTGTGTAATGTTTTTGTGTCATGTGGTGTGAGGTATGTACTTACGGTCTCAGAGCCAGAATTGGGGCGAGGAAGTTCAGCCGGTCATAGTAGATATATTTGCGCTTTACATGGCCAGCATCCCCACTCCTGGACCGCTGCTGGCGTTCCCGGCGGTACTGGTCCCGGATGCTTCTCCACCGTTTCATCACATCTTCCACTGCAATGTGACAGGAAAGATTGTCAAAATCACATATTTGAGAGGTCACATTTTCAAACAGTAGTCTAGGCATGGGGCCTTATGGGGTGTGCGTTCTACCCATGGTGGCATATGTAATTGGGCCGATACCCAGGGTCTCATTAGCTCCCCTGAAACTAATTTTAGTGGCTAGGAGGATGAGGAGCTTGTGGCCTAACCCCTAATTATGGCTGTGTGAAGCCACGTGTCACATCCTAATGTAACGGCCTCATGAGGCTAATAAAAGTACATGCACAGGAAGGGGGGGTGCTGATTGTAGATTCATTTTATAGCGCGCGCTAACGTTAATTATATTTTTATGGTTGCACTTACGAATTTTATGCTGCTCATCACGTGGTCTGTCACCAAAGTCATGGTACATCTGGCGACAGATGCGCCTCCATGACGCCTCCTTTCTTGTGCGGTTCGCATAGTTTGCGTCGCGTGGGTGCCATATTTCTGGACGCTCCTGCACCAGCACAATGAGCATCTCTACATTAATATATGTGGACGCCATGCTGCTGCTGTACTCCGTGGAGGCTGACTTCCTGGATGTCTGGAGCGCTTTTTGAGCTCATTTGCATGTCTACGCTTCCTGATGATGGATTGGCCCATTTCCTGTTCACCAGCCAAAAGACCTGCGTATTGCTCGCAGGTCAAACGTGCGTTCCGTGTGTAATGCGTATTTTTTGCGCACCCATAGACTTGCATTGGCGTACTACAGGCGTAGTACGCTGACAATCGCAGCATGCTGCGAGTGGCACGGAGCGTAGGATACGGAGGAGAAATATACGCCTGGTGCGAGTGACCCCATAGAGAATCATTTGTCCGTGTCTAATGCGTGCTTTTAGCGTCTCTCACTCTCCCGTATTCCTCGCCAGTGTGACTCCAGCCTAATAGTGTCACTCTGGTCATGAGCTCAGCAGGATTTTGTGTGTAACTTGCCCTTTATCTATAGCTGTAGAATAGGGGACCTACTAAAAAGAATGAAGAAAAGGAATATATAAAAAGAATGAACATAATAACTTATAGGTCCAAAAATATGGAGAGGTAATATAGATTTATCTTGGATATGGAATGAGCATGAGTTATACTTAGACAATTAGGAAATGAACACAGATCCCATATAAACAGCTGTATATTATATTCCCTGAGCTTTATAGGTGGGGAATGAACATGAAATATATGTAGATAATAGGGAATGGACACATATCCCATATAAACAGGTGTATATTATATTCCCTGAGCTTTATAGGTGGGGAATGAACATGTAATATATGTAGATAATAGAGGAATGAACGCATATCCCATATAAACAGGTGTATATTACATTCCCTGAGCTTTTTAGGTGGGAAATGAACATGAAATATATGTAGATAATAGAGGAATAATATAATAATAATAATAATACATTTTATTTTTATAGCGCCGACATATTCCGCAGCACTTTACATTTCAGAGGGGATTTGTACAGACAATAGACATTACAGCATAACAATAATCACATACAGTAGATTATAACAAATACCAAGAGGAGTGAGGGCCCTGCTCGCAAGCTTACAGTCTATGAGGAAAGAGGTAGACACAAAAGGTGGGTGGTAACAGTTGCCCTGATTGTATGGACCAGCCATAATCTTAAGTGTGTAACAGTACAGACACAGAGGGCTAATGGATGCATAATGCATGTGGGAACATGATGCTGGGAACCTGGTTATGGTAAAACTTTTGGCTCTGCCACACAGGGATAGGTTAGGTTAATGTGTTGAGGCGATAGGCCAGTCTGAATAAATGCGTTTTCAGGACACGCTTAAAATTGTGGGGACTGGGGACTAATCGTATTGACCTGGGAAGTGCATTCCAAAGAATTGGCGCGGCACGTGTAAAGTCTTGGAGACGGGAGTGGGAGGTTCTGACTATTGAGGATACTAACCTCAGGTCATCAGCAGAACGGAGGGCGCGGGTAGGGTGGTATACTGAAACAAGGGAGGAGATGTAGGGTGGTGCTGAGCCATGGAGGGCTTTGTGGGTGAGGGTAATAAGTTTATACTGAATTCTGGAGTGGATGGGTAGCCAGTGTAATGACTGGCACAAGGTAGAGGCATCGGTGTAACGATTGGTGAGGAATATGATCCTGGCTGCAGCATTCAAGACAGATTGGAGAGGGGAGAGTTTGGTAAGAGGGAGACCGATTAGAAGAGAGTTACAATAGTCGAGACGAGAATGAATAAGAGAAACAGTAAGAGTTTTTGCAGAGTCAAAAGTAAGAAAAGGTCGAATTCTAGAAATGTTTTTGAGGTGCAGATGACAAGAGCGAGCCAGTGATCGAATGTGGGGGGCAAAGGAAAGCTCAGAATCAAGTATGACCCCAAGACAGCGGGCATGTTGCTGGGGAGTAATAGTGGAACCACACACGGAAATGGCAATGTCGGGTGTAGGTACATTAGTAGCGGGAGGAAACACAAGGAGTTCAGTCTTTGACAGGTTCAGTTTCAGATATAGTGAGGACATGATATTAGACACAGCGTTTAGACAATCGCCAGTGTTTTCTAGAAAGGCTGGCGTGATGTCAGGAGAAGAAGCGTATAATTGGGTGTCATCAGCATAGAGATGGTACTGGAAACCAAATCTACTGATTGTTTGACCAATAGGGGCAGTGTACAAGGAGAAGAGGAGGGGACCTAGAACCGATCCTTGAGGAACCCCAACAGTAAGGGGAAGGTGAGAGGAGGAGGAACCGGCAAAAGAAACAGTAAAGGAGCGGTCGGAGAGATAGGAGGAGAACCAGGAGAGAACGGTGTCCTTGAGGCCAATGGAACGGAGCATAGTGAGGAGGAGCTGATGATCCACAGTGTCGAATGCTGCAGAGAGATCCAAGAGAATTAGCATGGAGTAATGACCATTTGATTTAGCTGTTAGCAGATCATTAGAGACTTTAGTGAGGGCAGTTTCAGTGGAGTGTAAAGAGCGGAAACCGGATTGGAGAGGGTCGAGAACAGAGTTTTCTGAGAGATAGCAGATAAGACGGGAGTGGACCAGGCGTTCCAGGAGTTTAGAGATGAAGGGAAGATTAGAGACCGGTCTATAGTTAGCGGTACAGTTTTGGTCGAGGGATGGTTTTTTAAGTAGTGGATGTATGATGGCATGCTTAAATGAGGAGGGAAAAATACCAGAAGAGAGAGAGAGGTTAAATATTTTAGTTAGGTGAGGGGTGACAGCAGGGGAAAGGGACTGGAGGAGATGTGACGGAAATGGGTCACTGGTGCAAGTAGTTGGGCGAGAAGATGCAAGGAGCCTGCTTACTTCTTCTTCTGTGACTGGTTCAAAATCAGAGAGTGAGTTAGATGCAGTGGGGGAGGGAGGACAGTGCATGGTATGAGGTGATTGGGAGATAATTTCCTGTCGGATCTGGTCAATTTTTTCTTTGAAGTAATTGGCCAGATCGTCAGCTCGGAGCTCCGTGGTTGGGGCCTGTACTCTTGGATTGAGTAGAGAATGAAAAGTGTCAAAGAGACGTTTCGGGTTATTGGACAGTGAGATGATGAGGGTGTTGAAATAGCTTTGTTTGGAGAGGTGAAGGGCAGTGTTGTATGTTCTAAGCATAAACTTAAAATGGATGAAATCTTCGTGTAGATTGGATTTTCTCCACAGACGTTCGGCGCACCTGGAGCACCGCTGCAGGAAACGTGTTTGCACCATGTGCCAGGGTTGTCGCCGTCTGCGTTGTGGTGTTCTATTTATAGGGGGAGCAAATTCATCCAGGGCACTTTGAAGTGTTTCATTGTAATGCTTCAATGCAGAATCAGGACATGAGAGGGAGGAGATAGGGGCCAATGAAGACTGCAAATTCTTCAGAAGTTTCTGGGTGTTAATGGCCTGTATGTTTCTATAAGTCTGGACAGTGGGGGTGACCTGAGCAGCCTGGCAGTTCTTGATAGAGAATGAAAGAAGATTGTGGTCAGAGAGCGGGAGAGGGGAGTTTGCAAAATCATCCACTGCACAAAGCCGAGAGAAGACCAAGTCGAGGGAGTTTCCGTCTTCATGCGTTGGAGAATTAGTAAGCTGCGAAAGGCCAAATGAGGAGGTTAGAGATAAAAGGTGAGTAGCAGATGGGGAGAGGGGAAGAGCAATGGGGATGTTGAAATCTCCCATGATGAGGGTAGGGATGTCACAGGAGAGAAAATGTGGAAGCCAAGTGGCAAAATGATCCAGGAACTGATGGGAGGGGCCGGGAGGACGATACACCACCGCCACTCGCATGGAGAAGGGGGTGTAGAGTCTGACGGCATGGACCTCAAAAGAAGGGAAGACAAGTGAGGGTACTTGAGGGATAACCTGAAAGGTACATTTTGGTGATAGGAGCAGACCAACGCCTCCACCAGCTCTATTGTCTGATCTTGGGGTATGAGAGAAGTGTAGCCCCCCGTATGAAAGAGCAGCAGTAGCGGTAGTATCTGACTGCTGGATCCAGGTTTCAGTAAGAGCCAGGAGGTTAAGAGAATTAGAAAGGAAGAAGTCATGAATGAAGGAGAGTTTGTTACACACTGAGCGAGAATTCCAAAGTGCACAATTAAGAGAGACAGATGGCATGCAGGGAATATTAATAAGATTAGAGGGGTTTCTGAGTGTAGCAGTGGGGGGGTTTGACTTTCTATAACATGGGGGACCAGGGTTGGGAGCAATGTCTCCTGCAACTAGGAGAAGGAGGATAGAAAGAGTGAGCAGATGGTTAAGTGATTTGTGAGAGCGTCTCTGGTGTTGAATGGTGGGACTGGCTGGATCTGTGCAATTTAACAATGTGAAAAGAGCATGAGTGCTATACATAGGAGAGGAAAGAAGCGAGGGGCCAATATGGATAGAGTGTGGAGAGTTAAAGCCAGGGCGGTGGATGTGTGTGAATGGAGCGGCCAGGATAAAAATTACACAAATGCATATGGTATATACAGTGGGGCAAAAAAGTATTTAGTCAGTCAGCAATAGTGCAAGTTCCACCACTTAAAAAGATGAGAGGCGTCTGTAATTTACATCATAGGTAGACCTCAACTATGGGAGACAAACTGAGAAAAAAAAATCCAGAAAATCACATTGTCTGTTTTTTTTCATTTTATTTGCATATTATGGTGGAAAATAAGTATTTGGTCAGAAACAAGCAATCAAGATTTCTGGCTCTCACAGACCTGTAACTTCTTCTTTAAGAGTCTCCTCTTTCCTCCACTCATTACCTGTAGTAATGGCACCTGTTTAAACTTGTTATCAGTATAAAAAGACACCTGTGCACACCCTCAAACAGTCTGACTCCAAACTCCACTATGGTGAAGACCAAAGAGCTGTCAAAGGACACCAGAAACAAAATTGTAGCCCTGCACCAGGCTGGGAAGACTGAATCTGCAATAGCCAACCAGCTTGGAGTGAAGAAATCAACTGTGGGAGCAATAATTAGAAAATGGAAGACATACAAGACCACTGATAATCTCCCTCGATCTGGTGCTCCACGCAAAATCCCACCCCGTGGGGTCAGAATGATCACAAGAACGGTGAGCAAAAATCCCAGAACCACGCGGGGGGACCTAGTGAATGAACTGCAGAGAGCTGGGACCAATGTAACAAGGCCTACCATAAGTAACACACTACGCCACCATGGACTCAGATCCTGCAGTGCCAGACGTGTCCCACTGCTTAAGCCTGTACATGTCCGGGCCCGTCTGAAGTTTGCTAGAGAGCATTTGCATGATCCAGAGGAGTTTTGGGAGAATGTCCTATGGTCTGATGAAACCAAACTGGAACTGTTTGGTAGAAACACAACTTGTCGTGTTTGGAGGAAAAAGAATACTGAGTTGCATCCATCAAACACCATACCTACTGTAAAGCATGGTGGTGGAAACATCATGCTTTGGGGCTGTTTCTCTGCAAAGGGGCCAGGATGACTGATCCGGGTGCATGAAAGAATGAATGGGGCCATGTATCGTGAGATTTTGAGTGCAAACCTCCTTCCATCAGCAAGGGCATTGAATATGAAACGTGGCTGGGTCTTTCAACATGACAATGATCCAAAGCACACCGCCAGGGCAACGAAGGAGTGGCTTCGTAAGAAGCATTTCAAGGTCCTGGAGTGGCCTAGCCAGTCTCCAGATCTCAACCCTATAGAAAACCTTTGGAGGGAGTTGAAAGTCCGTGTTGCCAAGCGAAAAGCCAAAAACATCACTGCTCTAGAGGAGATCTGCATGGAGGAATGGGCCAACATACCAACAACAGTGTGTGGCAACCTTGTGAAGACTTACAGAAAACGTTTGACCTCTGTCATTGCCAACAAAGGATATATCACAAAGTATTGAGATGAAATTTTGTTTCTGACCAAATACTTATTTTCCACCATAATATGCAAATAAAATGAAAAAAAAACCAGACAATGTGATTTTCTGGATTTTTTTTTCTCAGTTTGTCTCCCATAGTTGAGGTCTACCTATGATGTAAATTACAGACGCCTCTCATCTTTTTAAGTGGTGGAACTTGCACTATTGCTGACTGACTAAATACTTTTTTGCCCCACTGTATTTGTTGTACTCCAAATGTACAGGGAGTAGATGTATATAAATGTCTTACCTGTCTCCTGCCCTGTCTAACTGCCATGTTATAACTGCCAGAAGTACTTTGATACATGTACTTCGATTACATGTGCATAAATGCCACCCCTGCATAAATGCTCCCCCTAGCTAGGTCTGAATATATAGGAGGTTAAGGCTAAGTTTTTTTTTGTTTGTTTGTTTTTTTGTGGCTCTCTCTGCTCGTTAATCAATCACACTAAATTGAGACACCAGGACCCAATAAAATGTTGTGGTCAAATAAACACATGTCCAGCACTACATGGATCATAAAGCACTTTGAAAAGTTTCTTGACCTCACAACATAAGGGGACAAGCAGAGTAAGTTGAAAAAAACTATATACCAGATATAAGCTTGCAGAGTTGAAAACACATAGATAGCATTCAGGATTAACTGCTTGCTGACATTGAATGGAGACACAGGAGTGGATTCAGAGCAGAGATTGGAAAAGCTGGTTACCTGTATGAAGATAATAGAGATGTGTGTCATCACACATAATAATCACACATATCCCACATAAACAGCTGTATATTATATTCCCTGAGCTTTATAGGTGGGGAATGAACATGAAATATATGTAGATAATAGAGGAATGAACGCATATCCCATATAAACAGGTGTATATTATATTCCCTGAGCTTTATAGGTGGGGAATGAACATGAAATATATGTAGATAATAGGGAATGAACACATATCCCATATAAACAGGTGTATATTATATTCCCTGAGCTTTATAGGTGGGGAATGTACATGAAATATTTATGTAGATAATAGGGGAATGAGCACTTATCAGTAATACACATGTGTATATTATATTTCCTGAGCTTTATAAGGTGGGGAATGAGCATGAAATATATGTATATAATAGAGGAATGAACACATATCTCATATACAAGGCCAGTGTTTGGGACAGGCAGACCAGGCAGATGCCTGGGGCCCCCACCTACAAAAGGGGGCCCCCTGCATCTGCCGCTCATTTATCAAGTGCCCAGAGGGTGTACTGCAGTGAATAATGCTGTGCATTGCTCTGAAGTCTTGGAGTGTCTCTAGCAAAGCCCCATGAGCCCCCCTGTCTCTTTCTCCCTGCAGTCAGGTTAAAAGGTGAGTGAGGGGGAGGGGCCGATTACAGCACAGTGACAGCCAGGAAGATGCCTAAAGCTCTGTATGTCTCCTCCTGAGTCCTGATCATGGCTGCTCCTAGCACTGTCCTGAGAATGGATATGCCTAAGTAAAGCCGCAGAACCTGGAAAGAGCAGCAATAACAGTTCAGAGTACAGTCATTTACTCACTGTGGTCCTGAGCTCTGTGCTGATTACTGTAGGATCAAGATTCACAGCCACATACAGCAGCGATCAGCTTCAGCTCTGACTACAGTCACTAATCACTGCTTGTAATGTGACAGGGGGACCTCCAGTCACTATTGCCTGCATGACACAAGACAGGGATATTGTCTGCTGAATCAGGAGATTTATGACATAGAAATAAATGAATTCCCATGTGAAATAATAAGGGTAAACCATACATATATATACAGTAGTACAGGTGTGCATTTGAATCAGCGTTTTTGGTGCATTTTTTTTTGCTGCCAAAGCCTGCTCTCTTGGCAGTAAAAACACTACTTTCAAAACGCCCATTTTTAGGGTATGTGCAGACGATCCAGAAATGGCAGCACTTTGGACACAGTGGACATGTGCTCTGTCTAAAGTGCTGCCATCTTGCGCAGGTGATTCCACATGTGTTCATCCCATCCACTATGCTGCAACATCTGGCCGCTGCGAGTTGGATGCTGTGGATGTATGCAGCATCCAGAGTTTACTGATTGTGGACACAGACCCTTAGAGATTTTGCTGTTTTTTCATGTATAGAATTCATTTTGTCTACAGTACATGTTTAATAAAGTTTGTTTTATTCACCAAAAACACAGCAAAAAACAACGTTGCGACATTTGCAGCTTTTTTAAAACCTTTTCATTGCTTTCTATGGGTGAAAAAAATTGCTGAAAGAAGCTGCAAATTTAAAAAATGCTGCAGTTGTGAAATTCAGCCAGGAGAAAATAAAAGGGTGTGAGGAGATCTCTGAAAATCTCAGTCTTTGCTTGTGCTGTAAAATGCTGTAAACTTCTTATTTGCAGAAGAAAAAGCTGCAAAAATTCTGCTTTTTAAAGCGCCAGCAAAATATGAGATTTCCGAAATCTCCTGCATGCGCTTGTTTTTTTCTGACTGAATTTCAGAACTGTAGCACTTTTTAAATCTGCAGCGTGTCACTTCTTTCAGTGTGTTTTCACCCATAGAAAGCAATGAAAGAATATAAAAAAGAAAGCTGCAGATATTGCAACGCCATTTTTTGCTGCAATTTTTTAAGTGGCTTTGGTGAATTAAACTATTAAGTCTCTTTCACACGTTCAGTATTTGGTCAGTATTTCACATCAGTATTTGTGACGCAGAAACAGCAGTGGAACAATCAGAGGAAAAGTATAGTAGAAACACGGCACCACTTCTGGATTTCTCACCCTCCTGGTTTTGACTTGCACATACTGATGTGAAATACTGACCGAATACTCAACGTGTGAACGTGGCCTTAAACATACTGTAGACAAAGCAAACATCCTCACTTTAAAAAAAGCTGAAAAAAGTGTAAAGAACACCAGAAAACAAGCTGAAAAACATGTGTTTTGAATGCAACATTTTTACTGCCAATAGAACAGGTTTTGGCTACTGAAAAAAATGCATGTGAACATAGCCATAGCGTTTCAGAGTAAGACTATCTGTGGTGTTACATAGGACTACAGGTGACATCTACTATATTATCTGTTCTCAGAGAGTTATCACTGCTATCTCTGGTGTTACACAGGATGAGGTCACAGTCATGTGACTGGTCACATGAGCTGGGGAGGGCTTCTGTTCTGGAGTGTACTGTGCATAGAGGGAATTGTATGGCCATTGGTACACAGTCCCTTCTGAAATGACAGGTGGGCGTGGCGGCTGATTTGCAGTGTGGGAAAACTACAATCCCGCAGGTGGGAGTGTCAAAATCGTGACTGTCCCGCTGGATCCAGGACGGTTGGGAGCCCTGCTGTGTTATCTGCAGTGTTAAAAAAAATTAAGAGGGGGTTGGGGTCAACTCTTTGCCCTTGGGGCTTGGGCCCCCCCAATCTTTTCTGACCCTAGCAATGCTCCTGTGTAATGCTAATAGTGGCAGACCCATCGGCCGATATAAGGCCCCTGAATATGGGGGCCACAGTGCCAGCATTGGCTCCAGGCCCCTCTGCCAACTGTTCATGTAATGTAACCTAAATGTATGATTTTACAATGTTAGCATTTGGGGGCCCACTTTAAACTTTTGCCTAGGGCCCCACGTTGTCTAAAACCGGCCCTGCCCATATAAACAGGTGTATATTATATTCCCTGTGTTTGATAGGTGGTAAATGAACATGAAATATATGTAGATAATAGGGGAATGATCAGATATGCCATTTATACAGGTGTACAGGGTGGGCCATTTATATGGATACACCTGGGTGGGCCATTTATAAAGTTGGATCCAAAATGGCCGACTTCAAAAAGGACCCCTCCCATAAACTAATGTGCCAGTTGATATCACCAACCATTCACATTTCATTTATCATTTAGGTGTATCCATATACATAGCCCACCCTGGTGTATCCATATAAATGGCCCACCCTGTATGTTATATTCCCTGAGCTTTATAGGTGGGGAATGAACATGAAATATATGTAGATAATAGAGGAATGAACACATATCCCATATAAATAGGTGTATATTATATTCTCTGAGCTTGATAGGTGGCGAACGAGCATGAAATATATGTAGATTTTTAGAGGAATGAACACATATCTCATATAAACAGGTGTAAATTATATTCCAGATGCTTAGTGGGGAATGAACATAAAATATATGTAGATAATAGGGGAATGAACAGATATGCCATATAAACAGATGTATATTACATTCCCTGTGTTTGATAGGTGGGGAATTAACATGAAATATATGTAGATAATAGGGGAATGAACACATATCCCATATAAACAGGTGTATATTATATTCCCTGAGCTTTATAGGTGAGGAATGAACATGAAAAATATGTAGATAATAGGAGAATGATCAGATATCCCATATGAACAGGTGTATATTATATTCCCTGTGTTTGATAGGTGGGAAATCAACATGAAATATATGCAAATAATAGAGGAATGAACACATATCCCATATAAACAGGTGTATGTTATATTTAGTGATGAGCAAGTATACTCGTTGCTCGGGTTTTCCCGCGCATGCTCGGATGTCCGCCGAGTATTTTGGCATGCTCTGAGATTTAGTTTTTGTCGACACGCAGCTGCATGATTTGCGGCTGCCAGACAGGCTGAATACATGTGGGAATTCCCTAACAAACAGGTATTCTTCACATGTATTCAGGCTGTCCAGCAGTCGCAAATCATGCAGCTGCATCGACACAAACTTAATCTCCGAGCACGCCAAAACACTCGGAGGACACTCGAGCATGCTCGGGAAAACCCGAGCAACGCGTATACTCGCTCATCACTAGTTATATTCCCTGAGCTTGATAGGTGGGGAATGAACATGAGATATACTGTATGTAGATAATAGTAACATAGTAACGTAGTTAGCAAGGCAAAAAAAAGACATTTGTCCATTCAGTTCAGCCCAGGGTCGGACGGGCCCAGCGGAGAACCAGAGGATTCTCCAGTGGGCCCAAGCATAGACAGCTGTTGGAGTACTGGCCAGCAGTTGTCTAGGGCCCCCACTGCTCCAGGGGCCCCCAGCCAGTGGGCAGCTGCTATGGGGGCCCCCTAGTGCCAGCGGAGCAGCAGGGGGTGCCAGGAAGCAGAAGCCGCCTTCTGCGGTCCCTCTACTAAAGAAAAATTAATATTCACTGCTCTGTGGGAGGAGCCCAGAGCAGGACTCCTCCCAGCGTGACGTCACCACCAGTACTACCAGCTCCGTGGTCACTGCTCAGAGCTGCTCAGAGAGCAATGCGGGCGGGCGTCACATGTTCGGCTGCTGCAGACTGGGGAACACTATTTGTAATTAGTAAGCGCTCTTGTGTCCTGATAACTTTTTGTGTTACTGCTCTTCCCTGCGATGAGCAAGCAGAGAGAGTGGAGCAGCTCTTGGCAAGGCTAACATTGATTGGCTGCAGCACAGCTAATCAGTGTTAGCTTAAATTTGTGTCCTCTTCTCCCCAGCTGTACAGCACAGCTCAGGTAATGAGCTGCTATCATCTATAACGCCCCTCCCCCACAGTGTAAGCAGCAGAGGGACATAGAGGACTCACTACTACAGTTGCAATGGTTGAAGGAGGGCCCCCTGCCAGCCTAAAAGTAAGTGTAAATGGGGGGCCTTTAGTCTGGCGGGAGAGAGGGGGAGGGGCTAAGTTACTTAGGGATAAATCAAGGCCCCATTACCTCATCTTTCCTTTCACTCCTGACTGACTGCACCCCTCACTCTATATCACCCCTGACTGCACCCCCTCGCCCCGGAATCTCCCCTGACTGCACCCCCTCGCCCCGGAATCTCCCCTGACTGCACCCCCTCGCCCCGGAATCACCCCTGACTGCACCCCCTCGCCCCTGAATCACCCTGACTGTACCCCTCCCCCGGAATCACCCCTGACTGCACCCCCTCTCCCCAGAATCACCCTGACTGTACCCTCACCCTGGAATCACCCCTGACTGCGCCCCCTCGCCCCGGAATCACCCCTGACTGCAGCCCCTCGCCGCTGTATCACCCTGAGTGCGCCACCTCCCTCTGTATCACCCTGAGTGCGCCACCTCCCTCTGTATCACCCTGAGTGCGCCACCTCCCTCTGTATCACCCTGAGTGCGCCACCTCCCTCTGTATCACCCTGAGTGCGCCACATCCCTCTGTATCACCCTGACTGCGCCACCTTCCTCTGTATCACCCTGACTGCGCCACCTCCTTCTTTATCACCCTGACTGCGCCACCTCCCCCTGTATCACCATGACTGCGCCACCTGCCCCTGTATCACCCTAACTGCGCCACTTCCCCCTGTATCACCCTGACTATGCCATCTCCCCCTGTATCACCCTGACTATGCCATCTCCCCCTGTATCACCCTGACTACGCCATCTCCCCCTGTATCACCCTGACTACGCCACCTCCCCTGTATCACCCTGACTGCGCCACCTCCCCTGTATCACCCTGACTGCGCCACCTCCCCCAGCACCCTGACTGTGCCACCTCCCCCAGCACCCTGACTGCGCCACCTCCCCCAGCACCCTGACTGCGCCACCTCCCCCAGCACCCTGACTGCGCCACCTCCCCCAGCACCCTGACTGCGCCACCTCCCCCTGTATCACCCTGACTGCGCCACCTCCCCTGTATCACCCTGATTGAGCCCCTCTCCCCCTTTATCACCCTGATTGAGCCCCTCTCCCCTTTATCACCCTGACTGCACCACCTCCCTCTGTATCACCCTGACTGCACCACCTCTCTCTGTATCACCCTGACTGCACCACCTCCCTCTGTATCACCCTGACTGCGCCACCTTCCTCTGTATCACCCTGACTGTGCCACCTCCTTCTGTATCACCCTGACTGCGACACCTCCCCCTGTATCACCATGACTGCGCCACCTGCCCCTGTATCACTCTAACTGCGCCACTTCCCCCTGTATCACCCTGACTACGCCATCTCCCCCTGTATCACCCTGACTGCGCCACTTCCCCCTGTATCACCCTAACTGCGCCACTTCCCCCTGTATCACCCTGACTACGCCATCTCCCCCTGTATCACCCTGACTGCGCCACCTCCCCTGTATCACCCTGACTGCGCCACCTCCCCCAGCACCCTGACTGCGCCACCTCCCCCTGTATCACCCTGACTGCGCCACCTCCCCCAGTACCCTGACTGCGCTACCTCCCCTGTATCACCCTGATTGAGCCCCTCTCCCCCTTTATCACCCTGACTGCACCACCTCCCTCTGTATCACCCTGACTGCACCACCTCTCTCTGTATCACCCTGACTGCACCATCTCCCCCTGTATCACCCTGATTGAGCCCCTCTCCCCCTTATCACCCTGACTGCGCCACCTCCCTCTGTATCACCCTGACTTCCTGACATCCCCTTGTTGATCCCTGACTGCGCCACCTCCCCCTGTATCACCCTGACTGCGCCACCTCCCCCTGTATCACCCTGATTGAGCCCCTCTCCCTCTTTATCACTCTGACTGTGCCACCTCCCTCTGTGTCACCCTGACTGTGCCACCTCCCCCTGTATCACCCTAACTGCACCACCTCCCTCTGTATCACCCTGACTGCGCCACCTCCCCCTGTATCACCCTGATTGAGCCCCTCTCCCCCGTTATCACCCTGACTGCGCCACCTCCCCCTCCACCACTCCTAAGTGATTTAGGACCCCCCACCACTAGAAGAGGGGGCATTCACATAATGTATTTGCTGCAGAAATCAAACAGCAAATTAACAGCAAAAACATCCACACAGACATTGAGCAGGTATTGCTGCATTTACTACTATGTAATGCCGCACCTTTACCACTGACCTGATTCTTTGTATTGCAAAGGATAAAATTGGTGGTGAATTTGTTAAAGGGAATCTGTCACCCCATTTTAGCACTGTAAGCTGCGGCCACCGCCATCAGGGGCTTATCTACAGCATTCTGTAATGTACTCTGTAATGCTGCAGATAAGCCCCCGGTGTAACCTGAAAGATAAGAAAAACACGTTAGATTATACTCACCGAGGGGCGGGTGCGGTGGGTGTCGCGGTCTGGCACCTCACATCTTACGATGAAGTCCTAATTCTTGCTTCTCCCTCGGCTCCTGCGCAGGTATACTATATCTGCCCTGTTGAGGGCAGAGTAAAGTACTGCAGCGTGCAGGCGCCGGGAAAGGTCAGAGTGATCCGGCGCCTGCGCACCGCAGTACTCTGCTCTGCCTTCAACAGGGCAGATAAAGTACACCTGCACGAGAGCCAAGGGAGAAGCAAGGAGGAGGACATGATCGCATGAAGATGGGAGGCGCTGGACCTGACCGAACGCCGGGGTGAGTATAACCTGACTCTTTTTTCTTATCTTTCATGTTACATCAGGGGCTTATCTACAGCATTACAAAATGCTGTAGATAAGCCCCTGATGGCGGTGCCGGCAGCTGATAGGGCTAAAATAAGGTGACAGATCCCCTTTAAAACTGCATCGGTCAATTCCCACCGTGGATTTTCTCAACGTATAGATGAGATGAGATGTCATAAAATCCCCTCCACTACACTGGTGCTATAACACATTGGCCTAGTGGTTAATAAACACCAGGGAACATTTATCATTGAGTTTGAACCAAAATGTGGGCGCCAACCCCTACTATATCGTTAAGGCCGGGGTCACACTAGCGATTAAATCTGACGAATGCAATGCGATAAAAAAATCGCATTGCATTCGTCCCAATGTTATTCTATGGGGAAGCTCACATCATGTGATTTTTTTATCGGATCCGATCCTCGGACCGAGACAATCCCGCTGACGTCACTGAGGCTGCAGGGAGTCCCCGCAATTTAATACAACAAATTAACCCCTTAAATGAACCCCAACAACTCCAAAATTTTACCCACAAACCCTCATATAATTAATAGTGATAGACATAAAAAAAACATGAAATGAAATGGCTAACTATATGTAAACCATGTGTCATTTCATGTCGGGCAGGAGAATGCTTATACAAAAGCCGGCAAATGTTTCAGCCGCTATTCTGCAATGAAGAACTGTATGAATTAGAAATATATATATATAAATGTGTCTCTATGACATGTATAAAAAATATATATATATATATATATATACATATATATATATATATTTAATGTGTCTAGATCTATTCATTCTTTGTGTGGGGAAACCTGTCATTGGGCTCCATTATATGTCCATTTAGCTATCCTACGAGAAAATCTCGCCAGACGGATGTCAAACGGATCCTTACATGCGATTAAAATCGCATCAATGAAGAAAAATCGCATCAAAAACGGATCACTGGTTAAGATACTTTTGTGCGATTTCGGACCGTTAAAATGGGACCGATTTTTTTATTCGTTGTGTGTGACTCCAGCCTAAGACCTGTACTACCTTATGTTATACCCTGATATTAGCGTGTTATATCTCACAGTTGGTGGCCTTGTATTTATTTCTATGTAGCTACATAGTGGGCCACAAGAATGATATTCTCTGGTGGGCCCAAGGTGCTCCAGTCCGACGCTGGTTCAGCCTATATTCCGTCAGGATAAATCCTCACATCTATGTCCTGCTAAAGAACCTAATAACTGTAAGATACAATATTGTTACACTCCAGGAAGACATCCAGGCCTCTAGACTGAGTTCGCCATCACCACCTCCTCAGGCAAGGAATTCCAGATTCTCACTGCCCTAACAGTAAAGAACACTCTTCTATGTTGGTGGAAAAACCTTCTCTCCACCAGACACAGAGAATGCCCCCTTGTGACCGTCACCTTCCTTGGTATAAGCAGATCCTCGGAGAGATATTTGTATTGTCCCCTTATATACTCATACATGGTTATTTGGTCGCCCATCAGTCGTCTTTTTTCTAGACTAAATAATGCTAATTTTGCTAATCTCTCTGGGTATTGAAGTTCCCCCATCCCCTTTATTAATTTTGTTGTCCTCTTTTGTACTCGCTCTAGTTCCATTATATCCTTACTGAGCACCGGTGCCCAGAACTCTACACAGTACTCCATGTGCGGTCTAACAAGGGATTTGTACAGAGGCAGTTAATGCTCTCATCATGTGTATCCAGACCTTTTTTAATGCATCCCATGATTCTGTTTGCCTTGGCAGCTGCTACCTGGCACTGGCTGCTCCAGGTAAGTTTATCATCAAGCTGACAGCAGCCAATCAGTTGCCCATCCCGGTCGCAGGGGTGGTCTGGATGCATATTACGGTGTGTGGCAAAGATGTGGGCCGGAAAGGAATCGTGTGGCCTCTTTCACACATCAGGTTTTCTGCTTCAGGCGCGATCCGGCGCTTTTGACTAAAACCGGATCCGTCGAAATGCAATACCGGATCCGGTTTCCCCCCCATTGACTTGCATTAGAGCCGGATCGAGCCGGATGGCCATGCGTTTCATCCGATTTTCGCCGGATCCGGCAATGTGACGCGATCCGGCGTCTGGAAAAAACGTTGACTGTAACGTTTTTGTATCCGTCGAAAAAGGCGGACACGCCGGATCCGGCGTGTCTGGCTTTTTCATACAATGAAAGCCTATGAGCGCCGCAATGCGCCGGATCCGGCGACAGCCGGATCCGGTTTCTTTGGTCTGAGCATGCTCAGTAGCTCTGCCCACAGGACATATATAAAAGCAAGACAATGGGACCCTCAGCCACACCCAACATGCCACCCAAGCCAAGAACCAGGAGCAGGAGAAGGCAGCAGACATCTGCAGCAGCAGCACCATCAGCACCACCCCAAATGGAGCAGCATGCTGAACAGCGGGAGGGGAGAACAGCAGCAGATGAGAGACGGTAATTATCAAATCCCCCATTCCTCCAAACTAGGGCTATGGAATATCAAGATATTCATTGGCCCTTTGTTTCTCTTTATTCAACAGCCGCCCAATAGATGCAGCAGCAATGGCAGCAGCAATGGCAGCAGCAGAAACACCACCCACAGCCATGGAGTCTGGCCATGAGGAAGACAGCACATCTTCAGGGAGCCCTCCCTCGCATCGTTAGCGTTTGACGGTAAGTTTTTATTTCCAAAATCCATCATCTCTGTAATATATGTGTATTCATTGCCTTTTATTTCAAAACAGGAATCACAAGATGAAGAGGAGCTCCCAGAAGAAGAAGGAAGGGGTGGACAGACACTTGGAGTGGGCTCACAATTGGTAAGTTTTTTGCATCAAACGCAGAAACACAACATCACACTACACACAACACATAGAAAACAATGTTCTGCAGACCACACACAGCAAACAAATGCCTACATCCAAAGACATAACATTTTTTGTTTTCTTCTCTAGTCTTCCCAATCTGGTGCTCGGCCAATAGGTCCTCGCAGTGCCTCCCAGGGTCGTCGGCGACAGCAACGCGGCGGTCACCAGCGTGTAAGTATAAATATTTTTGCTTTTTTTTTTTGCACTTTTTATTTCATTTCTTTTGTGGAGGCTAATTATGTTATTTTTGTCTTTTTCTTTAACAGCCTTCACAGCGTGCTCCCGACTCTGACGGTGAGGATGGAGGGATTGATGTGGACCGCCTCATCGATCTCGTCAGAGAAAGGGAGCCGCTCTGGAATATGGCTGACTGATGCCACGCTGACCTGATCGTTACCCGACGACTCTGGGAGGAAATCTGTTCGCTCCTTGTGGACCGCTGGGAGGACCTCGAAGCTCGGGCCCAGATTAAAGAGCGTAAGTATATACAGTACCGGTTGCTTGATTTAAACCAGTGTTTCCCGAACTCCAGTCCTCGTGGTCCCCACGGATCATGTGTTCAGTATTTCTATTTACTTTGGAAATCCTGAAAACATGACCCCTGGGGACCATGAGGACTGGAGTTTGGGAAACACTGATGTTGTATACTAACCACTTTGTCCTTTCTCGTTTCAGGGGAGAGAATTGTGAAGCGGTGGCGGTCTGTGAGGGATCATTTCAAGAAGGAGTTCAATAAAGAGATGCGGGCCCCGAGTGGATCTGGAGGACGCAGGAGCAAGTACAAGTACGCACGAGCCCTGTTGTTCCTCCGGGAGACAATGCTCACCAGAAGGTAAATATTACACACCACATGTGACAAAAAAATGTTTAGATGTAACTTTTTTTTTTCAGCCAGGGCCATACCATGTCACTATTTTAATTGTTTTTTTTTCTCTTTATTCCACAGCACGGTGAGCAGCACTCGGGAGCCTGCACGATTGGACCCTTCTGAGGCGATCCCTGAGGAGACCGGCACCGAGGGACACTTCGACCGCCCCGGTACATCTGCACCTTCCCAGCCTTCCCACACATTCGACCCATCTGTCCCATCCACCAGCACAGGAGCATCGTGGCCGCCTACATTACATGAAGCTGCTGGTGAGGAGATCGCTTTCCCTTTACCCCACCCTTCTGCCCCTGCCACCTCTAGTACACCTGCGGGTACTGGGCGGCAGCGGCAGAGGGGTCAGGAAAAGACTTATGTGCCAGAGTTCTTGCATCTGAATGCATCTTTCCAGAACTGTCTAAAAGTCTTGTCAGAGCAAATCTCCGCAGGCTATCAGCAGATCAACTCCAGCATTCTGGAGGTGAAGACACTTCTGCAAACCATGCATTCAGAAGCAAGATCTTCGCCAAACCACACCTTTTTCAGGTCTGTTGTGGAGCGCATGGAAACGCTCTCTCCTGCCCAGCAGATGCATGTAATGCATTCATGCCACGCTGCTCTCCAGCAAGTTACCTCCCAACCTCCTCCTCCCACCACAGTAGTTCCTCCACCTGCACCCCCTCCAGCCACTTTCCATCCTCCCCCTCCTACAACATCTACACCCCCTCCAGCCACTTTCCATCCTCCCCCTCCTATTACATCTACACCCCCTCCAGCCACTTTCCATCCTCCCCCTCCTATTACATACCATCCACCTCCCCAGCACCATCCACCTCCCCAGCACCAGCAACCTCCCCAGCACCAGCAACCTCCCCAGTACCAGCAACCTCCCCAGTACCAGCAACCTCCCCAGTACCAGCAACCTCCCCAGTACCAGCAACCTCCCCAGTACCAGCAACCTCCCCAGTACCAGCAGCCTCCCCAGTACCAGCAACCTCCCCAGTACCTGCAAACTCCCCAGTACCAGCAACCTCCCCAGTACCAGACATCTCCCCACTTCCAGCAACCTGCCCTGTACCAGACATCTCCCCACTTCCAGCAACCTGCCCCGTACCAGACATCTCCCCACTTCCAGCAACCTGCCCCGTACCAAACTCCTTCCCCATACAACTTGCCATCAACATCATCTGCTCCTACAGTCCCTGCCCAACCCTCCACTCCACCACCCACCACCTCTTCTGCTTCCCACATGTCCACCCATTCTGTAGTTTTTTCCACACCTTCACCTCTAACTGTTCCTTCCCCACCACGATCCCAGTCCTCTCTCCACACTCCCAGTGTCGAAGTGTCCCGCAGCCCCTACAGCAGTATTTCCACCACACACTACACAGATTTATAATGTGTGTATTTAAATAAAAATGACCAGTTTTATGGTTTCAAAGCTTTATTAAACAAGTTTATTAAAATTTTAAAAAAGTTTACTAAAAAAAACATTTTTCAATAAAAGTTAAATTATTTTACACTGGTTGTCTGTCATTTCTTTCTGCGGCGAAAAAGGTTAAATACAGGGTATTTAAAAGGTGAAATGGTATTCAAAACTAGGTATATAACTGTGGGTAAATTTTAGCTTTTTGCCACAGTTGTGTTCCTGGTTGTGTTTGAAGCAAAGTATTTCACCTAAAAAGTTGTGTTTATTGTTGGTGATTTCATAACAATGTACACAACTTTTGTTAAAAGGTGAAATACTTTGCATAAAACACAACCAGGTACACACCTGTGGCCTAAAGCTAAAAATAGAGACCATGACAAGATAGCCAACTTTGGTTGGCAAAGGTATATACTGTTGGTACAGAAGGTACACAAGTTTGGTTGGGCACAAATCTTTCACACTCTGTCATCCTGCCAGTGTACTCTGCCTTGAGGTGACATAAAGTATAGTGCAAAATTGTCCCTCATTACTGAAACCGTCACAGAACTTCTAGTGGTAATGTCATGGTAATCTTGCAAGGTGGTTTCTTCAGAGGTGTCCTCAATGGAAATGGGTTCCTTGCAGATAACAAAATTGTGGAGTACCACGCACGCTTTGATCACCTCGTCCACAGTTTCTGTCTTGAGGTTGATCGCAGTCAATAGGACCCGCCATTTGGCTGTCAGAATACCAAAGGTACATTCAACCATTCTTCTTGCTCTTGTGAGGCGGTAATTAAAAATGCGTTTTGGTCTTGTCAATCCTCTGCTAGAGTACGGTTTCAAAAGGTGTTCTGACAGCTGGAAGGCTTCATCCCCTACACAGACAAATGGCATAGGTGGACCAGATGTTTGCGGCAGCGGTCTAGGTGGTGGGAACTGGAAGGTGTTTCCATACAGTTTACGCCCCATGGCAGACAGTTTGAAAACTTGAGAGTCATTGGAGCGGCCATAGGCCCCAATATCAACCGCAATAAATTTGTATTCCGCGTCAGCGATGGCCATGAGGACAATTGAAAAATATTTCTTGTAATTGAAATATTCCGATCCCGATCCAGCTGGCTTTACAATGCGGATATGTTTCCCGTCCACAGCGCCCAAGCAGTTGGGAAACTGACATATCTGTTGAAACTTGTCAGCAATTTCAATCCACCTCTCTGTTGTGGGCTCTGGTAAAAACTCTTCAGCTAAGGAGTCCCACAGTGCACGGCATGTGTACTTCACTATTCCAGATATGGTGGAAATCCCGAGTCTGTACTGGAAATGCAGTGATGAAAGGGATTCTCCAGTTGCAAGAAATCTGTGGGGAATTAAAAAACAATAAATTAGTTTTAAATCACAGCATTACATACCAAAACTGAGCTATAACACTTGGAGATACAAACTACCACCAACAAGATTGCAGTGAAAGTGTGCTCTGATGCGATCACATCCAATAAATGTGGCTTACCTTAAAGTCACCATCAGATGCTCTGTGGGTGAAACAGAGAAGCGGCAATAGGTGTCCGCTTTTCTTATGAGGTGTGCAATGCGCTCCACCAAGTAATCAAAATTCTCCATTTTCATCCTAACATATCCAAAAAATGTATCCGGGTTTCGTCGAAGGTCCATGCAGAGTGTAGAATAGACCCCACGCGTCATTCTCTTGGCTGTGATGGGGTGGATCCACAAACGTCGTCTACGATGCCTGATGCGCTGCTGTCTCGCTCTCTCCTTCTCCAGAACAATCACCCTCAAACGATTCGCCTCCGCTATAAAATCCGCCAAATTCTTCAAAATATTTCCAATGACAACATCCATCTTCGCCAGTAACTTGCTCTTCTCTCCAACCTGCACTTTCTCCTCTACAACCTGTCAAAGAAGGGCTGTAGGAACATGCTATATATAGTTTTCCAGTAGCCAATCCCGTTCGGAAGGCCACAAGGGTCAATTTTAAAAACCGGATCCGGCGTAATCCGTCGAAAAACGGATAGAAAAACGGATGGACCGGATGAGACGGATCCGGTTTTGTCTGTCAAGAAAAAGACGGATCCGGCAGAAAACTGGATCCGTCACATCCGGTTTTACT
Source organism: Dendrobates tinctorius (assembly GCF_039654945.1). NCBI lineage: Eukaryota > Metazoa > Chordata > Amphibia > Anura > Dendrobatidae > Dendrobates > Dendrobates tinctorius. The sequence continues at coordinate 6,550,325 of NW_027361701.1, read as the reverse complement.
AAACATTTGCCGGATCCGGCGTTCCGGCATGACGCCGGATCGCGCCTGATGCCGAAAACCTGAAGTGTGAAAGTAGCCTTAGTTGCCGGAGACACTGACAATGGTTCTGCAATCATTCTGCGGAAGAACGTGATGAAGGAACTCAGAACCCTCTTGATCAGCGAGCCACAAGATGCTTTTCTGCACTGATGGAGCCCACGCACCCTCCAGAGGAAGGTGTTTTAAAAGTTGATATGGATTACCCAGGCCCAGAAAACATCAAGCTAAGGGAACGTTCTAGGAAAGTTGATAGTCCCTGCAGCAGCTAAACTCATTCTACTGCCTGGTCAGACCGTGCTCACATTGTCTATATGGGCTTGTACACCTCTTGAAGGGGTGGAAGTTCAGATTGAGCCAACCGTAATAGATTAGATACCTTCGGGGCTCCTCGTCCCTCGGACATTAGCCACAGTCCATGATGGTAAGGTGATAGTGCGGTGCATCAATTGGGGGAAGAAGATCTCACCCTCCCATATAAAAGTGAAGTGGCTCAGGTGCTGGGAATGCTGGAAGAGCTGATACAATTGGAGGCCGTATAATTGGCAGCCATGCAAGGGAACCCCTGGACCCTAGCTGTCACGATGACATGGGAACATCTGCCTGGAGGCCTGAAGGAGGGCCGTTGAATTCTCAAACAGATGTGGGCCGAACTGACAGGACTCTCCCCGCAATAGTTGCAACAGGTGGAAGCTGCACTGGATCACTACCAGGAGGTCTTGCCCTCAGAGTCCTCTTGGATGGAGAAAGAAAAATATTGTGAAGAAGAAACAGTGAGTTGTGATCATGGAGAATTCCGTGTTGAAAGGAACAGAGGCCTCTCTCTGCAGACCGGATATAACCTCAAGAGAAATGTGCTGTCTTCCTGGTGTGAAAATTAAAGATGTGTCTGACAGGATATCAGGACTCTTCAGACCTACAGACGACCACCCATTCCTGCTACTGCATGTGGGGACAAATGACACCGCGAGAAATGACCTGGAAATCATCTGCAGTGACTTTGAAAACTTAGGTAAGAAAGTGAAAGAACTGGGAGCGCAGGTGGTCATCTCTTCCATCCTCCCAGTGGATGGCCATGGAACAAGGAGGTAGAATAATATTCTGCAGGTGAACAACTGGCTATGTCGAATGTGCTGTCAGCAAGGATTTGGATTTCTGGATCACGGAGAGAATTACCTATACGATGGACAGCTTGCTAGAGATGGAGTGCACTTTACGAAGACTGGAAAACATGCATTTGGAAGTCGCCTTGCTACACTCATCAGGAGAGCTTTAAGCTAGAACAATGTGGAAAGGGAAGCAAAAGGCCAGAAAAAGTCATACACCTGACAAATACTATTGAGAACTCTTCTATTAGAAGTGGAAAGGAAGAACAAAGACAAAAGAATCTAAATAATAAAAATATTGGAGGAAAAAAAACAATCACAAACTAAAATGCTTCTATACAAATGCACAAAGCATGGGCAAAAAACAAGGAGAACTGGAATTACCAACATCGGAGAAGAAGTATGATTTCATTGGAATCACACTGAAACTTGATGGGGCGATACACATGATTGGAATGCAAGAATAGAAGGATACAACTTATTTGCAAGAAACAGACTTGATAAACAAGGAGGAGGTGTTGCATTGTATGTTAGAAACACGTATATCTGCACAGAGATTGAAGCTTCAAAGACTGGGAGTTCTGTGGAAACTGTTTGAATAAGAATACAAGGAGAGAACAACGGAAAGAACAACATTGTAGGCATTTACTACAGGCAGCCTGTGCAAGCTGAAGATATGGATGAACTATTATGCATCAAATGGCCAAGTTCTTCAAAAAATATGACATAGTGGTCATGGGAGATTTCAGCTATCCTGACATTTGTTGGGAATCTCTCTCAGGCAAAACTAACAGGTCAAGCAAATTCTTATCCTCTCTTGCTGACAACTTTATCTTCCAAAAGGGAGGGGAGAAAACAAGGAGATCTGCTGGGTCGCCCTCCGTCCCAGGGCTGTGGGGTACTCGGTACCGGGTCGGTGTCAGGGGGGGAAAGTATTACGGCAGCTGTGACCCGGTCTGTGGCCCTGGGCACCCAATATCAATAGTGGTGTGTGGTTAATGGAATTGAATAGTTTGTGACGCCACCTGTGGTGTTCGGCGAGGGAGATGTTAAGCCGACACTGCAGACAGATCCTCTGGGACAGATAGTGGGATGCAGCAATGGTGGTATAGCCCTCCACAGGCAGGGCTGTTGTCCCAGGGCAGTGTAGATGTAGGGACACTTTGATAGTGTAGTGACCGGCGCAGGTGATGTAGCAGTGCTGGCGGACGCAAGAAGGAATGGAGGACACCAGGGCTTGCAGTTTCAATGCTTTGCTCACAGTTCTTGGTAACCACTGGTGCCCGCTTCCATGCCGTGTCCTCCGGGGCAGAGACTCAATCAACCTCCCGGGCAAGTTAGGCTCTCCTCTCCAACACTCCGCCAACATGTACCTTTCCTGAACGACTCCTCTATTGCACCTTTAGTGTGAAGAGCTCCAGTACCGTGGTACTCTGAAGTTCCTCCTGTCAGATGTTCCTAACAACTCTACTTGTATGACAGACAGCTGTAGCCCAATCAGGGACCTCCTGGATCCCGGCTCTCTATCTGTGTTGCTGTTGTGTCCCAAGTCTTGTGTGACATCGACGGCTATGCCCGCCGATGTCCCTCCAGCAGCAGCGCACGCCGCAGCGTCTCCTTACCTACGCGCCCCCGTCCAGGCGCGCGCTCGTCCTGCGTTCCTCCTCACTGCAGCTCCTGGTACCCGCTCTCTGTCGCGCGCGTGCCCCCTCCCGCTCTCTCCCTCCAGCGGTGGGCGGCGCTGAGGGGCAGGACAGGGGGACGCACTCCCGCTAGGATACTAGCGGGAGGATGCTAGGATACTTCAGGCGTCCTCGCTGTGAGGAGGATGCCTGATGATCGTGTAGTCTCCTGCACCCTCTGGCTGCTACAGTCCTCTGTAGTTCCTCTTGTCCATGCTCTGTCTCCCTGCCGTGCCCTGTGTTACATGCCTCTGTAGTTCCTCTTGTCCATGCTCTGTCTCCCTGCCGTGCCCTGTGTTACATGCCTCTGTAGTTCCTCTTGTCCATGCTCTGTCTCCCTGCCGTGCCCTGTGTTTCATGCCTCTGTAGTTCCACCTGTCCATGCTCTGTCTCCCTGCCGTGCCCTATGTTACATGCCGCTGTAGTTCCTCTTGTCCACGCTCTGTCTCACTGCCTTGCCCTGTGTCACATTCCTCTGTCTGTCAATCCCGGGCCGTATCTAAGCCAACCTCCTCCCTAGTCCTTATTTGTCTGTGGAGCCGTCCCTCTTGGTTCCGGCTGTCACGCTTCCGTCCCCTGTGGTCCTGCCCCAAACGATCCCTGTATAGGGGTCAGTCTTCACCTGGTGTGCTCAGCCCAGGGGCTCCGGATCCGCGATCCAGAGGGTCCACTCTCCGACGTAGCTCTTACCAAAAACGTCACATCTTGGATGGGAGTAGTGCATTTACAGCCAACTACTCCACCAGTGGGGGCGTGGATATGCCGTGAGAGGGAGAGGACGCTGGTGAGGAGAGCTCTGCATAATTCTGCCATATCCTGATCCCTGGACCTTTCTCTGGCGGCTCACCTGCTGCTGGCTGGACCTCTCTCGGACGCTGGGACCCCTTGGGCGCTTTGTGGCAGGTCGGGAGACGGATCCTGAGAGCGGGCGATGGAGGAGATAGGAGCGGGTGGCTGGTTCTCCCACGAGGCGGCGGCCATCTTGGGCGCGCAGCTCAACTGCTGAGAGCTGCAGCGTCGGCTTCCCACTGCTGCACCGCCGCCGGGGAGAGAGGAGATTTGACTGACAATCCGGGGGAGCGTGAAGTGAGTGCCCTGGGAAACGGGCCCCTGCGCGGTATCCCTCTCTGCCCATCCACTCACTGCCGGCTGGCGCCATTATTAAGGGAGGCTTTGTGCACCTTCCCCCACTGCAGCTGCCTCTGTGGGACCCCCTCCCTCCCCGGGCCATAAAGATCATCTGGACTGTACCTAGCTGCTGCCCTGGTAATCCCTCAAACGTCCCTCTGTAGCTTGATTCACAATTAACTGTTACCAGCCCGCTGTGATACCCATCTGTAGTGGGCAATACCTGGATTGCACACCTTAATTTGTTTTATCAGCCGCACTGCAGACAATCATGAGCCGACTTAAGGGGCCGGGAGCAGCAGAGAAATTAAAGGAGTTCGCTAGACCTGACCTCGCTGAAAGTGCGTGGCACAGTGGGAGCACATCCTCTCAAGTTCAGCGCAAAAATCGCCCTTCTGGGGGAGAGGAGGAGACGGATCAGGAAGAATTGACCCTTAAACAAGCGTCTGCGCAGTTGATGCAGGCTATCTCATTGACCAGGACATCCCTGACAGAGAAAATTGAGGATGTTTATACGGAGGTGGGGAGACTCCGTCAGGATATGCAGGCCATGAAGGGACGCATTACGGAGGTGGAAACGAGGGTGTCCAGGGTGGAAGATACCATTACACCTATGGAGGCTAAATTAACGAAGGTGGCGGGCTCCATGAATGCCTGGAAGCAAAAGACGGACGATTTAGAAAACAGAATGCGCAGGAATAATATACGTATTGTTGGGCTGCCTGAGCGCTCGGAGGGTCAGCATCCTGAGCAGTTTCTAGAGGATTGGCTTAAGACCTCCTTAGGGGACGAATTCTCCCCATTATTCGCCGTTGAAAGAGCTCACAGGGTCCCTACCAGACCCCTGCCTCCGGGGGCCCTACCTCGACCTTTCCTGGCACGCCTGCTCAACTGCAAGGACAGAGACACCATCTTACGCCTGGCGCGCCTGAAAAGTCCTATTAACAACTGTGCTTTGAGAATTTCATTTTTCAAGATTTCCCATCCTTCCTGGACATTTTTGTCTTTAAGGAGCGTCTAAACGTTTTTTTATCCGCATAACACTTCATTTTGTGACTGGCTCTCTCTAGGGCTTCCCTGGTGTCTCTCCAAATCTGGGAGAAATCTACAGACAAGGAGTCCGCCGCCGGTACACCCGAGGTGAGGGAAACGGGAAAGGGAATCCCAGGATGTTGTCCGAAAACCACAAAAAAGGGAGACTTGGAAGAAGCTTCACTGGAATGATTATTGTACGCGAATTCAGCCCACGGGAGGAGAGAAACCCAATCATCCTGGTGAGCATTGGAAAAATGTTGGAGGTAGGAAGTTAGAATTTGATTGACTCATTCCATCTGCCCGTTAGACTGGGGATGATAGGCTGAAGAGAAATCCAGAGTTATCTTCATCAGTCCGCAGAGAGCTCGCCAAGATCGGGAGGTAAACTGGACTCCTCTGTCTGAGACGATATGCTGAGGAAAGCCATGGAGTCGGAAAACATGGAGCAAGAAAATCTTCGCCAACTCGGGGGCAGAAGGCAGACTGGCCAATGGGACAAAGTGAGCCATCTTGGAAAACCGATCGACGACCACCAAGATAACCGTACATCCCGAGGACGGCGGTAGATCGGTGACAAAGTCCATTGCAATGTGTGTCCATGGAGTCGTAGGTATGGGTAACGGATGCAGGAGCCCAGGAGGGCGGTGTCGAGGAACCTTGTTCCTGGCACACGAAGGCAAGAAGCGATGAAGTCCAAGACGTCTTGACGAAGCGATGTCCACCAATAGTGGCGTGAGACGAGAGAGAGAGTCTTCTTAACTCCAGCATGTCCAGAAAATTTAGACGAGTGCCCCCAACGTAAGCCCTTTGGCCTGTCCCCACTTTGAACAAAGGTTTTACCGGGTGGTGGTGAAAGCACGCTGAGCGGAGCCACGGTAAGGATTTTCGCCGGATTGATGATATGCGTAGGACCATCCTCATTGTTCACAGGCGAAAATGAACGAGATAGGGCGTCCGCCTTGACGTTCTTGTTCCCTGGCCTAAAATGGAGTTCAAAATCAAAGCGCCCAAAAAACAAAGACCATCTGGCTTGACGTGGGTTGAGTCTTTGGGCGGACTGAACATAGGCCAAATTCTTATGATCCGAGAATATGATGAGCGGGTGAACGGCTCCCTCAAGAAGATGGTGCCACTCTTCAAGGGCAAGTTTAATGGCCAGTAATTCTCTGTCTACGATGGAGTAGTTTCGTTCTGGAGCGGTAAAGGCTTTAGAGAAGAATCCACAGGTAGCCACGCGACCAGAGGAGGTCTTTTGCGGAAGGACAGCTGCAGCTCCCACGGACGATGCATCAACCTCCAGGAGGAACAGCCTATTGGCATCTGGACGGTGGAGCACAGGGGACTTGGCAAACTCTTGCTTTAAAACCTCAAAAGCAGCCTCAGCGTCAGAAGGCCACGTGTTGGGGTTGGCTCCTTTGCGAACGAGAGCTGAGATAGGCTTTGTCAAGGAAGAAAAATGAGGAATAAATTGCCTGTAATAATTGGCGAAACCCAAAAAACGCTGAATTGCTTTCACACCTTGGGGACGCGGCCACTTGAGAATGGCAGAGACCTTTTCAGGATCCATCTCCAAGCCGGAACTTGAAACGATGTAACCAAGGAACGGTAGTGAAGCTTGCTCAAAGAGGCATTTCTCCAATTTGGCAAATAGGTGATTCTCCCTGAGACGGTGGAGAACTTGACGGACGTCTCGGCGGTGAGTAGACAAGTCGGAGGAGAAGATCAAGATGTTGTCTAAATAGACCACAACACAGACATAGAGGAGATCACGAAAGATGTCATTGACGAGTTCTTGGAATACTGCAGAAGCGTTGCAGAGTCCGAATGGCATGACTAAATACTTGTAATGACTGTCCCGTGTGTTGAACGCGGTTTTCCATTCATCCCCGGACCGTATGCGAACAAGGTTGTAGGCTCCTCGCAGATCTAGCTTGGTGAAGATTCGTGCTCCTCTCAAGCGTTCAAAGAGTTCTGGGATTAGGGGAAGCGGGTACTTGTTCTTCACCGTGATGCAGTTGAGGCCCCAATAATCAATACACGGACGAAGAGACCTGTCCTTCGTCTTCACAAAAAAGAAGCCTGCTCCCGCAGGTGAGGACGATTTCAGAATAAAACCTCTGGCTAAATTCTCTTGAATGTACTCAGACATGGCCTGCGTCTCAGCTAAAGAGAGAGGGTAGATTCTCCCACGGGGAGGAGTGGTACCAGGAATGAGCTCGATAGGGCAGTCATAAGGTCGGTGTGGTGGAAGAACCTCAGCCTCCCTCTTGTCGAAGACATCCGAGTAAGCACTATATGCAGGTGGTAATCCGGAGGGATCAGGGAGAGGATGGGGGACACCTATGGGATGCATCGGCCGCAGACACTGAGACTGACAGGACTCCCCCCAGCGCAGAACATTGCCGTTACGTCAATCCAAAGTAGGCTCATGAAGTCGCAACCAGGGAAGACCAAGGAGAACAGGATGAGAGATACCGGCTAAAACATAAAATGTAATTCTCTCCTTGTGCAGGGCTCCAATTTGGAGCTCGATCTCATGCGTAACTAGCTTAACAGTCTCTTGCAAAGGGTTGCCATCTACAGAAGCAAGAACCCGTGGGCTCTCAAGGGTCTTAACTGGGACACAAAATTTGGAGACTACATCGAGCCTAATAAAATTCCCAGCGGCACCCGAATCCACGTAGGCTGCTAAAGAAACCCGCTTGTCACCTACATGTAAGAGGACAGACAGAGAAAGGGGTTGAGAGGAATCATGCACACCTAGGGAGGCCTCTCTTACCTGACCTAGGCGGAGAAGTTTTCCGGACGTTCCGGACAGGTTCGGAGCAAATGGGAACCACTGCCGCAATAAAAACATAGACCGTGGGAGCTTCTCTCCTTGCGGCGCTCTTCGGAGAGCTTTAGGCGATCCACTTGCATCGGCTCGGGCACAAACGTGGAAGGAAGAGCCCTGGAACAAGGACTAGGTGGTCTGCGAGTGGATAGCGTCGGGCGCACAAGTCTTCTCTCACGAGCCCGTTCCTGGAACCGAAGATCGATTCGAGTGGCTAGAGAAATTAAATCCTCAAGGGCAGTAGGAGTGTCACGACCCGCCAGCTCGTCCTTTATACGACCCGAAAGACCCCGCCAAAAGGCCTCCACCAGCCTCATTGTTCCAACCCAAATCGGACGCCAGGGTCCGAAATTGAATGGCATATTGGCCCACAGTTAGAGAACCTTGGCTAAGACTAAACAGAGCCTCCGTAGTGGAGGCGAGGCGGCGAGGCTCATCGAATACTCGACGAAAAGTATCCAAAAAATCTGTTAAGTGGGCAACCAGGGGATCATCACGCTCCCAGAGAGGGTTCACCCATGCCAAGGCGTCCCCCTCAAGATGGGAGATTATGAAGGCTACTTGGGACCGGTCTGTGGGATATTGCTGCGGCAATAATTCGAAATGGAGGCGACATTGATTCAGGAAACCTCGGCATAATTTTGCGTCACCGTTATAGGGGGGTGGTTTGGCCAACCGTGGTTGAGGGTGGGGAGCAGCGACTGGGGAAGAAGCAGCAGCGGCTGCCTGTGTCGAGGTAGCTATTTAGGGAGGGCTAAATTAACCCTTCACGGTTGATCCAGTGATTTCCAAATTATTCCACAGTGTTGCTAGCAACTCAAATGACCACACGGAGACTGGGGTCTCTGTACGGGAGGATCGAGGCAGATCACTAAGCCCCTTTATTTTAGTCACATCTTTTATAATCTTTTCCTTAATTATGCAAGGTTCTCAAGTACCAATACCATCATTTCACTTTGTAAGCCAATAATATTGCAAGAAAACCGGAAACTACATATATGTCCGTATCCAAATAGAAAGTAGTATAATGGCATATTCTTCAGAGCTTTACACTCCCGCCGCCTCCCTTATCTTTGCACCTGATGAAAACAGTCTGGTTTCATGACAGCCCATGCCAATTATAAAAATTTATCTTACAGCAACAAAAATGAAGAAACGAAACCTTCAGAGAATGGATAAAACGAAACTTCAGCTCTGATTTTAGTATTAACCCTTCACATTCCCCCCTAGATAAATTTTTCAACACATATGCAGCATCAGAGGTGCTATCCCAAGCTAACAGCTTGAGGGGTACTGGTCTTCACATGACTGATGCCGTGTTATCAGTCATGGCTGTCGCGGAGCACCCGTCCCCCTGTGTACTGCAATTCACGAATAACAATTTTTGATGACGGTGGTGGAGATCTTTTGTAGGTAGCCATGTGCTTGGCTTCAACATCTTCATCAAGTAGCCTTTTGAGATCGGTGCAGAGAAGAGCAGGGGCAACGACACCTTTGGTATCATCATTTGCTGGCTTAGTGTAGAATTTCCTAATACATACAGAAATACACCAAAGAACAAGTTTTAGTATCACATATACAACAAAGATACAGGCAGCAATGTGTAACAAGCTTTGTAAGATCCCAGCTATCCAGCCCCCAATTCCCTTAAATCAATTGGCTGGATTGAGAAAGGAGAAGGTGTCTGACCACCAACTATCCTTAGTACGATCATTGTCTTTATTGTATTCATCTTTGAGTCTTTGAATATCTTCTAACTTTAACTTTAACTTCTACCATTACTAATATGGAAAATGCGAAAAACCAAAACATTATGCCCCTTCATTTGCTATTGGCTTGTTGGGTGATGAGGAGGACTTGATAGGGACCGTCATACAAGGGTTCTAGTCCATGCTTCCTGACATGCCTCTTCACAACTACCAAATCACCAGGCTTCAGGTTATGACATGTGTCGGTTTCTGCTGAATCTGGAAAAGAAAAGGAAACTAGAACATAGGTGTTAGCAAGATTTTTACTAAGCTGAATAACACATTGAACAGCACGGTCAGTTTCTTCTGATAACTGCTGAGGCTGGAAATTTGCAACTGGGGCCTAGCACCAAACAATATCTCATATGGGGACAGGCCATATTTTGCAATGGGGGTAGTACGAATGTGGTAGAGTACAATGGGTAGGAGCTCTGGCCATGGAGCCGTAGTCTGCTGCCTCAATTGTCCCTTCAGTGTGCCTTTCAGCCTCTCAACTTCCCCACTGGATTGTGGGTGGTACGGAGTATGGAGTGCTACCGTGGATCCAAGCATTGTCAGAACTTCATGGTACACATGAGAAGAAAAGGCCAGGCCTTGATCACTTTCAACAGCTTCTGGAACCCCATGTCTGCATATAACTTTCATCACCAGTTTCTTCGCTGTAGTCTTTGCAGTCATGTTGGTAACAGGGAATGCTTCCGGCCAACTGAAGAACCGAGGCCCAGTAGAATTTTTGCACCAGTGCGAGGGCCTGATTCTTTCCTATGTGTGAAGTTCCATGTGCCCATGTGGCAATAGCAAGGTACATCCGCTTAGGGAGACACACAAGTTGGTCCTTTTTCCAGAGACCATTATCCATACGTGCCCCATCAGTCTTCCATTGCTTCACCTCTTCCTTTGGAGACATTCTCTGCATTGTCATTAAGCGGTCTCGCAGGGTTCGACAGAAAACTTCAGTCTGTTGTAGATCATCAGGTTCTTGTAGGGTCAATGCTTCTTGTAACTGTTTACGCTGAGAGCGTGTGGTCACCATAGTTGGTATAGTTGGTTCAACGGGTAAGAGAGCGGCGTCTTTTGCTTGCATATGCGCAAATGTGTTGCCAACAGTCTGTGGACTGGTCCTAGGACCGTGCGCCTTAACTTTGCTAATAGCCACCTGAGTAGGTAATTTGATCGAGTCCATGAGGGTTTTAACAGTTTCAGCATTTTTCACTGGCGTTCCGGCAGTAGTGATAAACCCTCGATTGGCCCATGGAGCCCCAAAATCGTGAGCAATATCAAATGCATACCGTGAGTCCGTGTATATATTAGCCCGTCTGTTCTTGGCCAAAATACATGCAGTAGACAGAGCCTGGAGTTCTGCTTCTTGTGCTGACTGTGAGGGCGGGAGCGCAGCTGCATGCACTACAGTGTCCTCTGTGGTAACAGCATATCCCGTGTGGAATCTACCAAACTCGTCAGCATATCTTGAACCATCCATGTATAACACCAGATCAGGATTTGGGAATGGATTCTCACTGACATTTGGTGGAGTAGCTGTTTTTTCAGTCAGAAGTTGGGAACAATCATGTTGGAGGTAATCCTCATCACTGCCATCTTTACTTATAGTTCATTACACCATCTTTCAAGGCATTGTAAAGGGGCTGCATTATGTGGGATGCATCCGGTATTCACTGACAAAAATAAGTGCATAGTCCAAGAAAACGCTGGAGTTCAGCTTCATCTTTTGGGAAAGGAAGGGAGCTGACAGCTATTTTTCTTTCTTCTGCGAAGTGTCTGACACCCTGAAGGAGACAGTGACCCAAGAATATCACTTGACCAAGGCAGAACTGAAGTCCCGAGGCCGATACCCGACAGTTCAGTGCTGCCAGTTACTTAAGGAGGCTAACAATGGCAGATATGGCAAAAGACACCTGCACCTTTTTTTTTTTTTTTGCAAACTGGTTGGGACTGTTTTGGGCCCCTTGTGGCATAACTGTCCATGTTAACTGTAGTTCCTGATAAGTGAATGCAAATAGAAACTGGCAGTCTGGGTGTAACGGAATGCTAAAGAAGGCATTGGTAAGATCAATAACTGTAAACCAAGCAGCATCCTACCCAATGCTGTTGATCCCGGATTTGTTCAACCAGGTAGCAGGGGCGAAATGGTTTTCCAAGCTGGACCTCAGGGGGGCGTATAACCTCATAAGGGTCCGTCAGGGGGATGAGTGGAAGACGGCGTTTAACACTCCTGAGGGTCATTTTGAGAGTCTGGTTATGCCGTTTGGGTTGACCACCGCGCCTGCCGTTTTCCAACATTTTATTAATGATGTATTTGCTCATGTCCTGGGGAGATTTGTGATTGTATACCTCAGACACATTGTCTCATTAATCTCAGTTCCTTCTTTAATCAATCACATTCTCAATTCTTTCCTGTACCACAACACTTTCAGTCTTTTTCACAGTGTTAGACAATTTTCCTTTTTCCACATAGCAATAAAACAATCAGAATTCACTTGCTGTTCAACTTCCACATAACCTTCATTATGCAATTCATGTGCCAAGCCACGGAATTCCTCAGTGCCTTTAAGTAATCCATCATCAGTCAATCTCCCTTTATTTTTTTTTTAACTCTTTCATCCCATAGCATAGGCTGCAACCTCCCGCCCTTAGGAAATCCCAAAATCGAAAATATTTTTCCTGCATTCCTGACAAATTTCTTTCCTCGTCTTTGAATCATAAGACAGTATCTGATCCTTCACACAATTCCAAACTTTTCTTTTTCTTCCACAGAAACATAATTCTCTCCTTTAGAGCTAAATATCCTGACAAATTGTGCACAGATCTGGCGGCCATTTCAGTCTCTGTTCCACTGGGTCAATAATCCCCCTCTGGGATTGCCCAAAATTCGCGGTACTCAGTGAAAGGAGGAGGGCGTCTCAGACTATCCCTCCGGACACCTCTGGTTATATATATCTATCTATATATACCTGAGTTACGTATCCTACCCAGTCTTCGATCACTTCACCACGCCTGACTCTAATAGTGAATTCAGGATTTCAGGATATTTTGACTATAAAGAGAGTCACAATCACTGGTCAATCCGGGGTGTTCGTCCCTTATGAGGTACGGTTCGAGCACTGGGACTACACTTCTATATGATTCCACCCATGAATCACCCCACCAGGGGACAAACCTCAGATCCTCTTTGCAGCAAGAAGCACAGGAAAACCACACCAACGGTCAGTCTGAACAGTATAACTGCCAACTTACCGTGGTTGCCATGGGGGGTGATCAGTCCCAATTTTCCAGCACCTGTGTCCGCTCCGAGGGTCCTTTGTCTTGTTGTCCTCCGGGGGCAGAGGCGTCCCTGTTCGGGGGCCCCACGTTGGGAACCATTGTCGAGGTAGCTATTTAGGGAGGGCTAAATTAACCCTTCACAGTTGATCCAGTGGTTTCCAAATTATTCCACAGTGTTGCTAGCAACTCAAATGACCACACGGAGACTGGGGTCTCTGTACGGGAGGATCGAGGCAGATCACTAAGCCCCTTTATTTTAGTCACATCTTTTATAATCTTTTGCTTAATTATGCAAGGTTCTCAAGTACCAATACCATAATTTCACTTTGTAAGCAAATAATATTGCAAGAAAACCGGAAACTACATATATTTCCGTATCCAAATAGAAAGTAGTATAATGGCATATTCTTCAGAGTTTTACACTCCCGCCGCCTCCCTTATCTTTGCACCTGATGAAAACAGTCTGGTTTCATGACAGCCCATGCCAATTATAAAAATTTATCTTACAGCAACAAAAATGAAGAAACGAAACCTTCAGAGAATGGATAAAATGAAACTTCAGCTCTGATTTTAGTATTAACCCTTCACACCTGGAGCGAGAGCAAGCGACCATCAACCGAGGCCATGTAGCTGAGAATGAGTCTGAGCGTCACACTGCTGCGCTAGCTCTTGCTGTAAGCCGGCCAGCTGAGCCGCATTACCAGGATCAGAGGTTTGAAGGGCGGAGAGGCGCGTGTCCGTAGATTTCATGAAGGACATTATACGCGTTTGATTCTCTCGTAAGAAAATTAACTCCTACTGAGTAGCCGTGACTCCAGCAGGGTCTATGGCCTGTGTATCTGTTACAGATTGTGCTAGGATGGCAGAAAGTGTTACAGCAACCCAGAGTGGACCCTCTGGGTCATGGCTACAGAGCCCCTGCGGGCGAGCTGACCAGGTGGAGCCACCCCCTATACAGGGAGTGTTAGGGGCAGGCCCACAAGGGATGGAACCGTGACAGCCAGAGCCAAAGGGGCGACTGGGTGAGCACCAGGGAGACTACGGTGGAGAATCAGAGAAGCGGCTGGGCGGGGTGACCGCGAACACGGAGCTGCAGAGGGACACGGACGTAGAGCACTCAGGACTGGAGGAAGCAGGGGACTGTAAGAGAGAGAGGTAACAATAGAGATTAGGACAAGGAATAGCAACGGACTAGGAGAACAATAGACAGCCGGTACACAGTAGGACACCAGAGACAGAAGGGAAGGAGCCAGAGGCGAGGCAGGAACAAGAGATGGCGAGGAGCTGCGCACAACAGTCAACACAGAAAGCACAAGCAGGGTCGACAAGAAAGGGACAGAGGCCTGGGAGTGTAGTGAATGCTGACTATACGGACAGCGACACCACAAAGATACACAGGCGTCTTACCTGGGGAGACGCCGGGAAGAAATAGCCGATGGGCGCCGCCATGTTGGGGGCGGAGCTACCACATCACAGGAACTAGCCAGAGCGTCGGGCACAGGAGCACGGGACCGACGTCGCTGAGGCCGGATGTCAGGAGCGGGGGCACGCCGTGGAGCGGGTGCATGCCAGGAGGTGCGCCAGGGTCGCGCAGGTAAGTACTGGTGGAGGACGTGACACCCGGTCCATGGTCCTGAGCACCCAATATCAATGGTGGTGTGTGGTTAATGGAATTGAATAGTTCGTGACACCACCTGTGGTGTTCGGCAAGGGAGATGATAAGCCGACGCTGCAGACAGATCCTCTGGGACAGATGGTGGCATGCAGCAATGGAGGTATAACCCTCCACAGGCAGGGCTGTTGTTCCAGGGCAGTGTAGATGTAGGGAAACTTTGATGGTGTAGTGTCCGGCGCAGGGGATGTAGCAGTGCTGGCAGACGCAAGAAGGAATGTAGGACACCAGGGCTTGCAGTTTCAACGCTTTACTCACAGTTCTTGGTAACCACTGGTGCCCGCTTCCATGCCGTGTCCTCCGGGGCAGGACTCAACCTCCCGGGCAAGTTAGGCTTCTCCTCTCCAACACTCCACCAACATGTACCTTTCCTGAACGACTCCTCTATTGCGCCTTTAGTGTGAAGAGCTCCAGTACCGTGGTACTCTGAAGTTCCTCCTGTCAGATGTTCCTAACAACTCTACTTGTATGACAGACAGCTGTAGCCCTATCAGGGACCTCCTGGATCCCGGCTCTCTATCCGTGTTGCTGTTGTGTCCCAAGTCTTGGATGGGAGTAGTGCATTTACAGCCAACTATTCCACCAGTGTCTGCTGCAGAACCATAAGTGTCCATACAACCTCGGGGACCGGGCCCCGGCCTTGCGCTGAGAATCTATAGGCAGAGTTCCTCTTCCAACCCACAACTCCTCTCTGTTCTCCTACTCCTTCGTTCCGCGCTGTTCCTTCTCTCTCTTATGGAAGCTTAGGTTGCAGTTCTACGTCTCTCTCCTTCTGTTCCTTTCCTAGGGAGCTCATTCCACTAAGACCAGTCCTCAGCCTCGCCTGAGTGACTGTCTTCCTCCACCTTGAGCTCCCCTCAGGCTGACCTCCTGTCAGCCTGATCTCAGACTGAACTCCAGACTGAACTGAACTCAACTGCACTCCAATTCTAAACCTTCCCACTCTTTTATACCTAACTCCACCCACCTCCCAGCACATCTCGTGTTACGAAGCAAGGACCCACGAAAGTTGCTCTGCTACCTTCTAAGCATGGAGCCGCAATCTGGTCCATTGCTGAACTATCCTGTGTGTGGGGGCAGGTGTTGGAGTGCGGAAAGGAGTTCCCAACTTACCTAGGTGGTGGGGCACTACACCTTAGGAGAAGGTGCAGTACCTCTGTGGCGACTGAGCCTCAGGGGCGCCACACTGCTACCTTGAATCTAATCCTTATAAAAAGGGAGGAAATACATAGTAACATAGTTTTGAAGGCTGAAGTAAGACCTTATGTCCATCTAGTTCAGCCTATTTTTAGTGCAGCTGTTCTGCATTGTTGATCCTGGGGAAGGCAAAAAACCCACAGAGTGGAAGCCAATTTTCTCTATAGGGAAAAAAATTCCTTCCCCTAAGCTGAGTCAATCATCTACCTATAATATTCTGTTATTCGTAACCTCTATACTGTTACTCACAAGAAAAGCATCCATTCCTTTCTTAAATTCATTCGGTGAGTTGGCCATCACCACTTCCTCAGGAAGAGAATTCCAGAGCCTCACTGCTCATACCGTGAAGAACCCTCTTCTATGCTGGTGCAGAAATTGTCTTTCCTCCAAACAAAGAGAATGCCCCCTTGTTCTTGTCACAGTCCTTCGTACAAACAGTTCATTGGAGAGATCTCTGTATTGCCCTCTGATATACTTGTACATATATATTAAGTCTCCCCTAAGTCTTCTCTTTTCTAGAGTAAATGGGTATTGTAGTGAACCAACTCCATTTATCATTTTAGTAGCCCGCCTTTGAACCCTTTCAAGTTCAGTAATGTCTTTCTTGAGCAGTGGCGTCCAAAATTGCACACAATACTCCAAGTATGGTCTGACGAGTGATTTGTACAGAGGGAGAATTATGTTTTCATCTCGTGTCCCCAGACCTCTTCTAATGCATCCCATGACCCTATTTGCTTTGGTGGCTGCTGCCTGACACTGGGCACTCCAATTTAGCTTCTTATTGACTAAGATGCCTAAGTTTTTTTCCATGTCTGATTTCCCCAGCAGTTTCCCGTTTAGTAAGTAATTATAGCATCTGTTTCTCCTTCCCATGTGCATAACCTTACACTTATCTGTGTTAAACCTCATTTGCCATTTTTCAGCCCAATTCTCCAATTTACTCAAATCTGTCTGTAGTTGCAAACTGTCCTCCTTTGTGTTAACTACCTTACATAGTTTTGAATCATGTGCAAATACTGATATTTTACTGTATAAGCCATCCACTAGATCATTAATAAATATATTAAATAATAGGTGGCCCAATACAGAACCCTTTGGTACCCCACTAGCAACCCTGGCCCAATCTGAGTATGCACCATTAATAACCACTCTTTGTTTTATATCACTAAGCCAGCTACCTACCCCTACCCATCTACACACATTTTCCCCTAGCCCAAGCTTTCTCATTTTACTTACCAATCTTTTATGTGGAACAGTGTCAAATGCTTTAGAGAAGTCGAGATAAATGACATCCAATGATTCTCCTTGGTCCATTTGAGAGCTTACATCCTCATAGAAGCTGATCAGGTTAGTTTGACAGGAGCGATCCTTCATAAATCAATGTTGATATGGAGTTAAACATTTATTAACATTGAAATATTCCATAATAGTATCCCTTAGAAACCCTTAAAAAATTTTACCCACAACAGATGTTAAGCTTACCGGCCTATAGTTTCCAGGTTCCCTTTTACACCCCTTTTTGAATATTGGTACCACATTTGCTTGCCGCCAATCAAAAGGAACAGACCCTGTTTCTATAGAGTCTTTAAATATAAGGAATAGAGGCCTGTCTATCACATTACTTAACTCCCTTAATACCCGAGGGTGAATGCCATCAGGGCCTGGTGATTTGTCAATTTTAATCTTACTAAGGCTGGTTTCACATTTGCGTTAAAACAACGCTGCGCCCTGCGTCGTTAAGCCCCGCCCTGAGCCGGCTCCCTGCCCGCCCCATCCGGGATCACCGCCTACTTTCGCATTTCCACGCATGCGATCGGCGCACCCTATCTTTAGCATAGGTTGCGCAGATCATGCGCTGCCAGTGTGAAAGTAGCGTGCTGCGCACTTTTGACGGTGCGCCGTGTGCGCCGAAATGCAGCATGTTGCAGCACGCTACTTTCACACTGGCAGCGCATGATCTGCGCACCCTATGCTAAAGATAGGGTGCGCCGATCGCATGCGTGCAAATGCGAAAGTAGGCGGTGATCCCGGATGGGGCGGGCAGGGAGCCGGCTCAGGGCGGGGCTTAACGACGCAGGGCGCAGCGTTGTTTTAACACAAATGTGAAACCAGCCTAAGGCGGTTCTGCACTTCTTCCTGGGTTAGGCAGGTAATACTTAATGGGGAGTTTACATTATCACTCTGCATTTCCCCTGGCAAATCCTTTTCCTGTGTGAGCACTGTTGAGAAAAAAGTATTTAAAACATTTGCTTTTCCTACATCGCTCTCTTTGATTTCACTCTCATTGTTCTTTAAAGGGCCGACACCATCAATTTTAATCTTTTTACTGTTTATATAATTAAAGAATAGTTTGGGGTTTGTTTTACTTTCTTTAGCAATGAGTCTCTCAGTTTCCACTTTTGCTAAATGTATTTGTTTTTTACACATTTTATTTTTTTCTCTATAACTTTTTAATGCTTAGAATCATAGAATCATAGAATCATAGAATCGTAGAGTTGGAAGGGACCTCCTGGGCCATCTGGTCCAACCCCCTGCTCAAAGCAGGATTCGCTAAATCATCCCAGTCAGATGTCTGTCCAGCCTCTGTTTGAAGACTTCCATTGAAGGAGAACTCACCACTTCTCGTGGCAGCCTGTTCCACTCATTGATCACTCTAACTGTCAAAAAGTTTTTTCTAATATCTAATCTGTGTCTCTTCCCATTCAGTTTCATCCCATTGCTTCTAGTCTTTCCTTGTGCAAATGAGAATAAAGTTGATCCTTCTACAATGTGACAGCCCTTTAGATATTTGTAGACAGCTATTAAGTCTCCTCTCAGTCTTCTCTTTTGCAAACTAAACATTCCCAAATCCTGCAACCTTTCCTCATAAGACAGGGTTTGCAGACCGGTCACCATTCTGGTCGCTCTTTTCTGAACTTGCTCCAGTTTGTTGATGTCTTTTTTAAAATGTGGTGCCCAAAACTGGACACAATATTCCAGATGAGGTCTGACCAAAGAGGAGTAGAGGGAAATAATGACTTCACGTGATCTAGACTGTATGCTTCTGTTAATACATCCTAGAATTGCATTTGCCTTTTTTGCTGCTGCATCACACTGTTGACTCATATTCAGTCTGTGATCTATTAGTATACCCAAGTCTTTTTCACATGTGCTGTCACTTAGCCCTATTCCTCCCATTCTATATATGCTTTTTTCATTTTTATTGCCCAGATGTAGTACTTTGCATTTCTCCCTGTTAAAAACCATTCTGTTAGTTGCTGCCCACTTCTCCAGTTTATTTAAATCTTTTTGAATCCTCTCTCTCTCTTCTCTAGTATTAGCTATCCCTCCTAGCTTTGTGTCATCAGCAAATTTAATCAGTTTACCCTCAATTCCTTCATCTAAATCGTTGATAAAGATGTTGAACAATACAGGGCCCAGGACAGAGCCCTGTGGTACCCCACTTGAGACATTCTTCCAACTGGATGTGCAGCCATTTACTACCACTCTTTGGGTCCGATCACTAAGCCAGTTATGAATCCACCTAACAGTTGCCTTGTCCATTCCATACTTAGTCATTTTTTCAATAAGGATTGTATGAGAGACTTTGTCAAATGCTTTGCTGAAGTCAAGATATACTATATCTACAGCATTTCCTTGATCCACCCAATCAGTGATACCGTCATAGAAGGAAATTAAGTTAGTCTGACATGACTTATTAGTTAGAAACCCATGCTGACTCTGTTTAATCACTTCATTCTTATCCAGGTATTGACATACATGTTGTTTAATAATTTGTTCAAAGATCTTTCCTGGTATAGAAGTCAGACTCACCGGCCTATAGTTGCCTGGGTCCACCTTCTTCCCCTTTTTGAAGATAGGAACAACATTTGCTCTTCTCCAGTCTTCTGGCACTTCTCCTGTTCTCCAAGAATTTTCAAAGATTATGGAGAGGGCTTCTTCATTGCCTTCTTGTTTTAGCTTCCTAAATGCCTTGTTCTTGTTATTTATTGCCCTTTTTACATCCTTATTTAGCCACATTGGTGTTCTCCTGTTCCTAGGCCTTTTATTTCTGTACGGTATGGCTAGCTCGCAGTGGGTGTGTAAAACTGATTTAAATATTTCCCATTTATATTCTGTGCTCCTATTTTTGAGGACATTGTCCCAATCAATTCAACGAAGGTCCTCTCTAAGCTAATCAAACTTTGCTTTCCTGAAATTCAGCGTTTTCGTAACCCCCATCCAGGGCACCTTACTGAAGGACCAGTGGAATTGTATTACAGTCATATGTAAAAGTTTGGGCACCCCTATTAATGTTAACCTTTTTTCTTTATAACAATTTTGGTTTTTGCAACAGCTATTTCAGTTTCACATATCTAATAACTGATGGACTCAGTTATATTTCTGGATTCAAATGAGGTTTATTGTACTAACAGAAAATGTGCAATCTGCATTTAAACAAAATTTGACCGGTGCAAAAGTATGGGCACCCTTATCATTTTCTTGATTTGAACACTCCTAACTACTTTTTACTGACTTCCTGAAGCACTAAATTGGTTTTGTAACCTCATTGAGCTTTGAATTTCATAGTCAGGTGTATCAAATCATGAGAAAAGGTATTTAAGGTGGCTACTTGCAAGTAGTTCTCCTATTTGATTCTCCTATGAAGAGTGGCATCATGGGCTCCTCAAAACAACTCTCAAGTGATCTGAAAACAAAGATTATTCAACATAGCTTTTCAGGGGAAGGATACAAAAAGTTGTCTCAGAGATTTAACCTGTCAGTTTCCACTGTGAGGAACATAGTAAGGAAATGTAAGAACACAGGTACAGTTCTTGTTAAGCCCAAAAGTGGCAGGTCAAGAAAAATATCAGAAATACAGAGAAGAATGGTGAGAACAGTCAAGGACAATCCACAGACCACCTCCAAAGACCTGCAGCATCATCTTGCTGCAGATGGTGTTACTGTGCATCGGTCAACAATACAGCGCACTTTGCACAAGGAGAAGCTGTATGGGAGAGTGATGCCAAAGAAGCCGTTTCTGCAAGCACACCACAAACAGAGTCGCCTGAAGTATGCAAAAGCACATTTGGACAAGCCAGTTACATTTTGGAAGAAGGTCCTGTGGACTGATGAAACAAAGATTGAGTTGTTTGGTCATACAAAAAGGTGTTATGCATGGAGGCTAAAAAGCACAGCATTCTAAGAAAAACACTTGCTATCCACAGTAAAATTTGGTGGAGGTTCCATCATGCTTTGGGGCTGTGTGGCCAATGCCGGCACCGGGAATCTTGTTAAAGTTGAGGGTCGCATGGATTCAACTCAGTATCAGCAGATTCTTGACAATAATGTGCAAGAATCAGTGACGAAGTTGAAGTTACGCAGGGGATGGATAATTCAGCAAGACAATGATCCAAAACACCGCTCCAAATCTACTCAGGCATTCATGCAGAGGAACAATTACAATGTTCTGGAATGGCCATCCCAGTCCCCAGACCTGAATATCATTGAACATCTGTGGGATGATTTGAAGTGGGCTGTGCATGCTCGGCGACCATCAAACTTAGTTAAGTTTGATGGTCTGGAATTGTTTTGTAAACAGGAATGCTCACAAATACCTTCATCCAGGATCCAGGAACTCATTAATAGCTACAGGAAGCAACTAGAGGCTGTTATTTTTGCAAAAGGAGGATCTACGAAATATTAATGTCACTTTTATGTTGAGGTGCCCATACTTTTGCACCGGTCAAATTTTATTAAAATGCAGCTTGCCCATTTTCTGTTAGTACAATAAACCTCATTTGAATCAAGAAATATAACTGAGTCCATCAGTTATTAGATATATGAAACTAAAATAGCTGTTGCAAAAACCAAAATTGTTATAAAGAAAAAAGGTTAACATTAATAGGGGTGCCCAAACTTTTACATATGACTGTATATTGTGGTCACTGTTCCCTAGGTGCCCATCGACTCGTACTTCTGTTATTCTATCTGGCCTGTTGCTTAAAATTAAGTCCAGAAAGGCTGTCCCTCTAGTTGGGCCCTGCACAAGTTGTGACAGATAATTATCCTTGGTCACTGACAGAAATTGGTTTCCTTTCTGAGATACGCAGGTTTCAGTTTCCCAGTCTGTCGGGGTAGTTGAAGTCCCCCATAATAATCACCTCATTGTGATTTGCTGCTTTGTCTATTTGTTTCAATAATACATTTTCAGTGGTTTCTGTTATATTTGGTGGCTTATAACAAACCCCTATGAGGATTTTATTACTTTTCTTTCCTTGTATCTCCACCCATAGAGACTCCACCTCTTCATTTGCCTCTTGCATATCTTCTCTTAGTGTGGGCTTTAAAGTGGACTTTATATATAGACAGACTCCAACCCCTTTCCTTTTTTTACGATCCCTCCTAAACAAATCATATCCTTGCAAGTTAGCCGCCCAGTCATAGCTGTCGTCTAACCATGTCTCAGTTATTCCTACTATGTCGTATTTTTCCTCATACATTACCAACTCCAGATCTTCAATCAAGGTCAGGCTTCTTGTGTTGGTCAGCATGCAGGAAAGAAGTTTTGCTTCATTTTTCTTTGCTTCCTTCTGAGTACCCTGTCTTGGGTCCTCTTTACCACATCTAGTATCCTTGATTAGTTTGTCCTTCTGCTGCATGTTCTTGTCTGCTGTTTTTCCTCCCATCCCCTCTTCTTCTAGTTTAAAGCCCTCCTGATCAGTGTGGCAAGTCTTCTGGCGAATGTGTGTTTCCCAGGTTTTAAGAGAAGGCTGGTAGTGCAATAAGAGACTGCGCTGCTGTGGTAGAATTCAAGATATCTTTATTGCTAACGCGTTTCCTGAGCCAGTCCCAGCTCACTTCATCAGGGCATGTTGCAGAAGATCATTGCAGGGGTATATATACATTAAAAAAAAAAAAAAAAAAAAATGTAATGTATATATACCCCTGCAATGATCTTCTGTAACATGCCCTGATGAAGTGAGCTGGGACTGGCTCAGGAAACACGTTGGCAATAAAGATATCTTGAATTCTACCACAGCAGCGCAGTCTCTTATTGCACTACCAGCCTTCTCTTTGTACCAAGTCCTTGGACCTCGTGCAGACTGCTGCAGCTGTTTTATGCGATTATAGGTGTTGTGACTCTCACAACCCTATCAGGTGAGCCTAACACTTGCTGTGCACTCATCTACTTTCCATACAGACCTGCGCATTGGAAGCGCCCTGTCTCCCCCTTTTCTTCTGTTTCCCAGGTTTTGTGAGGTGTATCCCATCTCTTGCGAGAAGTCCATCGTAGAGGTAATTCACGCCATGGTCCAAGAATCCAAATCCTTGCTGCCTGCACCACCGCCGTAGCCAGTTGTTCACCTCTAGTATCCTATTCCAGCTTCTGATGCCATGGCCATCGACTGGGAGGATTGATGAGAAAACAACCTGTACATTCCGTTCCTTTATTTTTTTCCCCAGAATTTCAAAGTCTAAGCAGATAGTTGGTAGGTCATTTCTTGCCGTGTCGTTTGTGCCTACAAGTATCAGTAGGAAAGGGTAGTCATCCTTGGATTTAAGGATAGTTGGTATCCTGTTGGCCACATCCTTGATTTTTGCTCCTGGAAGGCAGCATACTTCTCGTGCGGTTATGTCCGGCCTGCAGATAGTTGCCTCCGTGCCTCTTATAGTGAGTCGCCCACAACTACCACTCTTCTTTTCTTTCCAGACGCACTGCTTGTTGCTCGTGAGTGTTTTTGAGTGTCATTTGTTTTCGCTTTTGTTGACAGAGTAACTTTTGCTGATAGTGTGTCTTCTCTTGTAGATACGGTATCATCCTGAGCTGTGCCATTTTGGTTCTCCAGCATGAGGGCTTCATATTGGTTGCTAAGCTGTGTGGGTGGTGATGACCACTTGATCCGTTTGCTTCTTTTCGTCACATGGCTCCACTTTTCAGCCTCTGTATGTGCTCTGAAGCTTTTCTCACTTTCCAAATCCTGAATTGTTGCTTCTGCTTCATCCAAGAAGTCCTCATGTTCTTTAATTACCTTCAATGTTGCTATTCTTTCTTCCAGTCCCTGCACCTTTTGATCTAAGAGGGCAACAAGTTTGCACTTCTGACAGGTAAAGTTGAGTTTTTGGGCCGGAAGATACGTAAACATGTAGCATGTGTTGCAGGTGACCATGTGGATTTTCTTCTCTTCCATATTACTGATGCAGGCTATGATGGGTGGAAACTCGCGACAAAATATGCAGATGACGTCCTGCTTCTCCAATCCCTGGTTTTGCGATGTCCTCAAACAGCGAGACCCGGCAAGTCCCAGCAATCGATCAGCTTAAGGCAACTCTTCTCCTCTTCCCAGAATGCACCGGAAATATGCAGATGAGCTTCCTGCTTCTCCAATCACTGGTTTTGTGATGTCCTCAAACAGCGAGACCCGGCAAGTCCCAGCGATCGATCAGCTTAAGGCGACTCTTCTCCTCTTCCCAGAATGCACCAGAAATATGCAGATGAGCTTTCTGCTTCTCCAATCACTGGTTTTGCGATGTCCTCAAACAGCGAGACCCGGCAAGTCCCAGTGATCGATCAGCTTAAGGCGACTCTTCTCTTCCCAGAATGCACCGGAAATATGCAGATGAGCTTCCTGCTTCTCCAATCCAAATGGTTGAGGAGATAAGAGTGGCTGGGACCCTAGGAGGTAGTGACCATGCTATTTTAGAATTTTGGATAAATAGAGGAGGAAGACCTGTGAAGACTCAGACTTCAAGGTTAGATTTCAGAAAAGCAGATTCTTAGGGCCTCAGAATGAGAATCGGAGGGATCCAATGGCTGGATATCCTTAAAGGGAATCTGTTACCTATTTTTTCGACTATCAGCTGCCGGCACCGCCATCAGGGGATTATCTACAGTATTCTGTAATGCTGTAGATAAGCCCCCGATGTAACCTGAAAGAGAAGAAAAATGAGTTATATTATACTCACCCAGGGGTGGTCCAGGTCCGGTTTTGGTCCGATGGGTGTCGCAGTCCAGTCCGGCGCCTCCCATCTTCTAACGATGATGTCCTCTACTTTGCTTCCCATCACGGCTCCTGCGCAGGAACACTGCTCTGCCCTGTTGAGGGCAGAGGAGTGTACTGCAGTGTGCAGGCACTGGGAAAGGTCAGAGAGATCCGGCGCCTGCGTACTGCAGGACTTTGCTTAACAGGGCAGAGCAGTGCACCTGCGCAGGAGCCGCGACGGGAAGCAAAGAAGAGGACGTCATCGTTAGAAGATGGAAGGCTCCGGACAGGACCACGACACCCATCGGACCAATACAGGACTCGGAATGCCCCTGGGTGAGTATAATATAACTTGTTTTTCTTCTCTTTCAGGTTGCATCGGGGGCTTATCTACAGCATTAGAGAACGCTGCAGATAAGCCCCTGATGGCCAATCAGCCAACAGCTGATAGTCGAAAAAAAATTGGTGACAGATTCCCTTTAAGGACAAAAATGTCCAGGAAGGATGGGAAATCTTGAAAAATGAGATTCTCAAATCACAATCGTTAATTCCAAAATGAGGGAAGAATACGAAGCAATTAAGAAAACCAGGATGGATGAACACAGAATTTAAGCACGTGCTAAAAAAGAAGAAAGCAATGTTTATCAAAAGGAAAGAGGGAGGCATATCTTAAGAAGAATATAATCCTGTCTGCAAAACCTGCAGGGCATGAATCAGATTACTAAGGCTGAGAAAGAAGTACGGCTTGCATGAGACATCAAAAGCAATAAAAAAGGATTTGGGGGATATGTCAAAAGTAAAAGAAAAGTCATAGATGCCATAGGATTTTTACAGAATGAAAATGATGAAATTATAAGAAATAATGTTGAGAAAGCTGAACTTTTAAATTTCTATTTTGCACCTGTTTTTTCTCAGAAAAGAAATGTAACATTAATTGATCTTCACTGTCCTATTAAAGGTATAGAAGAATCCAGGATATCTATAATCAAAAGGATAGTGAGGAAACACTTAGCTAACATTAATTAATTCAAGTCTCCAGGTCCAGATGAATTACACCTCAGGAGATAGCAGATAAAATTTTTGAACCACTTTCCATAATCTTTGAAAATTCTTGGAGAACAGTAGAAGTCCCAGAAGACTGAAGAAGAGCAAATGTTGTTCCTATCTTTACAAAGGGGGAAGAAGGTGGACCAAGGGAACTATAGGCTGGTGAGTCTGACTTCTATACCAGGAAAGATCTTTGAACAAACTATTAAACAACATGTATGTATGTATCTGGATAAGAATGAAGTGATTAAACAGAGTCAGCATGGGTTTGTAACTAATAAGTAATGTCAGATTAACTTAATTTCTTTCTATGACATAATCACTGACGGGGTGGATCAGGGAAATGCTGTAGATATAGTATATCTTGACTTCAGCAAAGCATTGACAAAGTATCTCACACCAACCTTATTGAAAAAATGACTAAGTATGGAATGGACAAGGCAACTGTTAGGTGGATTCATAACTGGCTTAGTGATTGGACCCATAAAATGGCCGTAAATGGCTGCACATCCAGTTGGAAGAATGTCTCAAGTGGGGTACCACAGGGTTCTGTCCTTGGCCTTGTATTGTTCAACATCTTTATCAATAGTTTAGATGAAGGAATTGAGGGTGCACTGATTAACTTTCCTGACGACACAAAGCTAGGAGGGATAGCTAATACTAGAGAAGAGAGAGAGAGGATTCAAAAAGATATAAATAAACTGAAGCAGTGGGCAGCAACTAACAGAATGTTTTTTAACCGGGAAAATGCAAAGTACGACATCTGGGCAATAAAAATGAAAAAAGGATATACAGGATGGGAGGAATAGGGCTAAGCAACAGGACATGTGAAATGACTTGGGTATACTAATAGATCATAAACTGAACAGTGTGATTCAGCAGCAAAGTCAACAGTGTGATGCAGCAGCAAAAAAGGCAAATGCAATTCTTTGATGTATTAACAGAAGCATACAGTCTAGATTACATGAAGTCATTATCCCCCTCTACTCCTCTATGGTCAGGCCTCATCTGGGAAACTGTCCAGTTTTGGGCACCACATGTTAAAAAAGACATCAACAAACTGGAGCAAGTTCAGAGAAGAGCGACCAGAATGATGACCGGTCTGCAAAGCGTGTCTTATGAGGAATGGTTACAGGATTTGGGAATGTTTAGCTGGCACAAAAGAAGACTGAGGGGAGACTTAATAGCTGTCTACAAATATCACAAGGGCTGTTACATTGTAGAAGGATCATCTTTATTCTCATTTGCACAAGGAAAGACTAGAAGCAATGGGATGAAACTGAATGGGAGGAGGCACAGATTAGATATTAGAAAAAACTTTTTGACAGTTAGGTTGATCAATGAGTGGAACAGGCTGCCACGAGAGGTGGTGAGTTCTTCTTCCATGGAAGGCTTCAAACAGAGGTTGGACAGACATCTGTCTGGGATGATTTAGTGAGTCCTGCTTTGAGCAGGGAGGTGGACCAGAAGACCCTGGAGGTCCCTTCCAACTCTACCATTCTATGATTCTATGTCTTCAATCATCATGAAGATAACTTTGGGTGCACCACGGCTATAGCCCATGAAATCCCTACAGGAAGTGCTGCCCCAATACAGGAGAGATATCGGCAGATACCACCTCAGATGTACAAATAGGTAAAGGAGATGCTGGCTCACATGCTGCAGAGTGGAGTCATACGGGAGAGTCAGAGCCCATGGGCGGCTCCCATTATTTTTGTCCGGAGAAAAATATGGAACCCTTCACTTTTGTGTCAATTACTGACGACTGAATGCCTGTACGGTGCGGGACTCCTACCCATTACCCCGAATCGAGGAGTCGTTATCTGCCTTGGGAAAGGCAATGTTTTTCTCTTCCCTGGATCTGGCCAGCGGATACTGGCATGTACTCGTGGCTGAACACGATCAGCCGAAGACAGCATTCATACTGCCCATGGGATTTTTTAACTTAATTGGATGCCCTTCAGCCTGACTAACGCCCCTGGGACATTTCAGTGACTGATGTAAAGATGCTTGGGGGATGTGAACTTCGAAGCAACACTTATCTACCTGGACAATATCATTGTCTATGCAGCCACCTTTGAAGAGCACCTCCGACGGCTGGAGAAAGTATTGAGTCGACTACAGAAGCATGGCCCGAAAGTGAAGCCCAACAAAAAGTCACCTTTTCTGTAAACAAATTGAGTACCTGGGGCACATCGTATCTGAGTGAGATCTGCACTTACAGGACTGGCCCACCCCGAAGACAGTGAAAGACATTAGGGCCTTTCTGGGGCTTACTGGGTACTACCGAAGGTTCGTGAAGAATTTAACCTGCATCGCTAATCCACTGTTGGAACTACTAAAGAGAGTGCTGTCGGGTTCAATGAATCGGACTATCCAATGGGGAGGTAGCCAGGATGAAGCTTTCCAAGCCTTGAAGATAGCCTTGACCGAGGCCCCAATACTCACCTATGCGAACATTCTTCACACCAATGGAAGTCTACATGGCCTGGGGGCCGTGCTATCGCAAATCCAGAAAGGGAAGGAACAAGTGATTGCCTATGCGAGCTGGTCTCTCCACGACTCAGAATGGAACCCAAACAATTACAGCTCCTTTAAGCTGGAAATGCTGGAGTTAGTGTGGGCAATGACCGAAAAGTTCACTGAATATTTATCGGGGTCCGAAGTTTTGGTACGCACCGATGATAATCCTCTAGCCCACCTGGAAAATGCAAAATTGGGGGCCTCGAAACAGCAATTAGTGGCCTGCATGGCGAAGTATTGGTACAAGATCGCATATCAGGCCGGAGCCGAGAACACGCATGCTCATGCTCCGTTGGGAGTGATCCATGAGCAGCCTGGACACGACTGAGATGGTGAGTTAGAGGCAAAAGAGATTCCTGGGTTTCGGGACCTCGCTAGGTCATTGGTGGCGATGCAGGGACAGATCGGGGAGAGGTCTGGAGAAAAGGTGCTGGGATGACCTTGGGATGACTGGGTGCATCTCCAGCAAGAAAGTAAGGAACTTGCCCAGTTGAGACAGTGAGTGGCTCTGAAGCGATTTCCCAGCTGGAGGGAAAGAGACGCTCTGTCCCCGGGAGCTAAGTGTGGCGCCCCCAGGAGTATGGCCGCCACAGTGGCCTTGCCTTCCTCCAGGGAGGGTAATGCCAGGCTTGGGAGCAATAAAGGGTCTCTCTCGCAGTTAACCTATGCATGCAACACAGTTCCACTCCGGGCCAGCAGGGGGAGCTCTGAACCGGAATTAAGGGGAGGAGTGCTCTCTGAGGGCCAGAAGGAAGGAGTGGTGAGGAGTTAGTCTGCAGAGGGTGAAGTGTGCAGACGTGAGGAAGAAGCGCAGAGATCGAGCAGAGAGGAAAGGCTCATCTCCAGTGAGAGCGCATGAACTGGAGCCTGGTCTCCACGGTTGTATGGATGCTAATGGTCCTACAGCAGACACCAGAGGAGTAGGAAGCTGAAAATGCACTACTCCCATCTAAGACTTGAGGGCACAACAGCAACATTGATAGTGAGCCAGGACTAAGGAGAAAGGAGTCCCCGAAGCAGGCTACAGCTGTCTGCCATACAAGTAGAGTTCTTGGGAACATCTGTCAGGAGGAACTTCAGTGTAACTCGGTACTGGAGATCCCTCAAATAAGCACCAGGAAGGAGACTGCACAGCCCATCTGTTGAGAGAGAACCCCTGAGTTGCTTCCAGGCTGGCCTGCTCCGGTACCATCTGTAATCAGGACCCTGGACTGCATTTATCAAGTAAAGGTACAGAATCTGCACCCGCTGTGTCTTTGTCTGCTTCCTAACCTTCTGGCATGGCTACATCCCCATGCCAACAACCTCTACACTGCCCTGGGACTACAGCTTCACCTGTGGGGAGCTTTTACATCTTTGCTGCACCATACCATCAGTCCTAGCGGATCTACATGCAGCGTCGGCTTAACACCTCCCTGGCCGAACACCACAGGTGGCGTCACAAACTATTCATTCAATTAACTACATTTCCACCATTGCAAATTCTCCCTTTTACTTGGGCGCCCAGGGCCACGGACTGGGTCACCGCTGCTGTAACACATCCCGCTGATACCGGCCCGGTACCGAGTACCCCACAGCCCTGGAAGGGCGACCCAAACTTGGCGTCACGAACAGGATTATGGAGCCTGGTATCCCCAGGTCCTGTGTGCCTTAGACTGTGTTTGTGTAAAAGACTGTGTTGGCGCCATTGCCACCATTGCCGCGCTGCTTGGCGCGCGTGGGAAACCAAAGAGGCGGGCATTCGTGGGCGGAGCCCCTCAGAGAGTGCGAAGTAAAGTGAAGTCCAGCACGGGAAGAGGAAAAGCGTGCAACAGGTGGGAGGAGCTGAGGCCTACAGCCTGGAGCATCGGGCCTGCGAAGCGGCCGCCGGCAAGCTCACACAACCCCCGACCCTGGCTAACGTTAACTAGGGGGGGAAGAGAATGTCTGCGCGATGCAGCAATGCAGCGGAGGACGCCGCCGCTAATCCCTCAGCGCCGCAAGGAGTAGCACCCACCGCAGCGGTCCCCATAATGTCGCTGTCTATGCCCTACCTTCCGGGAGCAGCATGGCTACCGCAGTACTCGGGTGAGTCACATAGCCTGAGTGAATTTAAAGAGAGACTGTGCAGTTTGTTTGAAGTATACCCCCAGTCTGAAAACCAGAAAGTGCACATCCTTATTGGACAGCTAACGGGTGCAGCACAGGGAGGTGAAAGCCTGGCAGGACACTGATAAAGAGACTGTTAAAAAGATCCTGACCTAGCTGAGAAGCACCTTTGACACCCGCACTGCAGCTGAAATCAAGATGAGGTTCTTTGGATGTAAACAGAAGGCGCAGGACAGTATAAGGGACTATCCTCTTAACCTGCAGGAGGCGCTGCGAGCAGTTAAGCAAGTTGATCCTGACAGTGTGAAGGAGGAAGATAAACTGTTAAAGGAGCAGTTCATTGAAGGACTCCTATCCAGTACCCACAGAGGACAGTTACGCATCATCACCCTGCAAAACCCTGATCTGAACTTTGCTGATTTCAAGGACAGGGCTATTCGGGTACTGCAGGAGCCAACTGACAACCGTCCAGCGCCCCCTAGGCGCCCAGTGATCACCTACCATCAGGAAAAAACATCTTTCCCTTCCATCCCTGTGGAGGCTGATGCACAGACTCTGGATAAAGATCCAACCGAAGAGCTGCATCTTCAGGTCCAGGAGTTGACCAAAGGAATGGCTGCACTCACCAAAACTGTGCAGTCCCTGCAAGTGTCCTCCAAGGAGAAGATCCAGCTTGCCTCCAGTCAAGAGGATGTCCCATGGCTTCGGAAGAAGAGGATTCCGCCACTCCGAGGGAGAACCAACGATCGCTATGACCAGGACGGACGTCCCATCTGTCGTAACTGCCGCAGGACAGGCCACATCGCCAGGTACTGTCATTTAAACGAGCAACCCCTGGGGCAGAGGGCCAACCACCAGGAATAGGATCCCCAGGCCCAAAGAACTGGAGAGCTAAGTATGTTGGAGGGAGACCAATCCTTCCAGTGGTGATTGATGGCATCCCCATGAACGCTCTGCTGGACACTGGCTCCCAGGTGACCACCATGCCATACATTCTTTACGAGAGGTATTGAGCTAACTCTGAACTCACCCATGGCCCAACTGATGAACTGATAGTAGTTGCCAGTAATGGCTAGCCTTTACCCCAAGTAGGATGTAAAGAAATTACTGTTAAAGTGGGTAGAGTAGAATTAAAAACTCAAGGTCTGATAGTTATGGATATTGATCGACGTGAATGTAATCCAATGATGACTCTTGGTACAAATGTAATTGAAAACTGTCTTTCCGAGGTTATTGTCTTGTTGCAACAGGTGGCTGAGACTGCTGGTTCAAGTGAACAACGAGTCCTGCAGAAAGAGATCAGAGCCCTGATGCAAAGACAACAGGTAGAACTCTCTGGCGGAGAAATTGTCAGTGTCAGAGTGAGTGATGCTTTCCCCATTGCAATATCCCCCAGATGTGAAATGTTGATTTGGTGTCGGGCAGCCATAGGTCTCAGAGGGAAAGATTACCAGGCATTGGTAGAGCCAGTATACTCTGATAGCAGGCCCACTGTCCTGACAACAAGAGGGGTGGTTGATGTACATAGAGGGAGAGCACCTGTACGCCTCTTGAATTGTGGGGAGGAGGCCACACTACCTCGGTACGCCACAGTTGCTAAGCTGCTCACTGTTAGCAACAACTCATTGCAAGCAGCAGAGCCCTTGGTCTCATCCGATCAGGTGGAGGACAACGGCGGCTCTGTGAAGCAGCTGGAAGAGTGGTGCCAGCAACGGCAGGTGGGGACTGACTCTACACCTTCATACCAGAAAAATGGGGTTTACAGAGTGACCCAGGAGTTTGAGCGGGTATTCAGCAAACACCCACTAGATTTTGGGCAAGCAAAAGGGGTTCAACACCATATCCCCACTGGAGATCATCCACCCATTAAAGAAAGGTACCGGCCTATACCCCCAACACAATACCAATGTGCTAAAGGTATGTTGAGAGAGATGAAGGAAACTGGGGTTATCAGAGACAGTTGTAGTCCATGGGCAGCTCCCATTGTTTTTGTAAAGAAAAAGGATGGTACCATGAGAATGTGTGTTGATTACAGGAAAATTAACAGCATTACACATAAAGATGCCTACCCATTACCTAGAATTGAAGAATCATTAGCTGCACTTAAGACTGCTAACTACTTTTCCACCTTGGATCTCACTAGTGGGTATTGGCAGGTTCCCGTGGCAGAGGCAGACAAGGTGAAAACAGCATTTACCACTCCAATGGGTCTCTGTGAGTTCAACTATATGCCATTTGGGCCCTGCACCGCTCCAGGAACATTTCAACGGCTGATGGAGTGCTGCCTGGGACACATGAACTTTGAGACCGTCCTGTTGTGCCTTGATGATGACATTGTTTTCTCCAAGACGTATGAGGACCATCTGGAGCACCTGGCTGAGGTGTTTGAAGCCTTGTCCAACTTTGGCCTGAAGGTGAAGCCTTCCAAATGCCACCTCCTGAAGCCCAAGGTACAGTACCTCAGTCATGTGGTGAGTGCAGAAGGTGTGGCACCAGATCCTGACAAGGTCACAGTCATCCAGGTCTGGCCAAAGCCCAGCAACCTCCATGAGGTACGCCAATTCCTTGGACTGGTAGGCTACTACTGAAGATTCATCAAAGGCTTTACTGAAATAGCCACCCCTATGCAAAATCTTCTGGTGGGGCAGTCCAAGAAGACCAAACAGAAAAATTCCACCTTTGAATGGACTGAGGAGTTGGAGAGGTCCTTCACTCGACTGAAAATGGCTCTCACAGGTGATGAAGTTCTGGCCTACCCAGATTATGTCAAACCCTTTGTGTTGTACACTGATGCCAGCAACGTGGGACTTGGAGCAGTACTGTTGGCAGGTACAGAATGGCAAAGAAAGAGTGATCTCCTACGCCAGCAGGAAGCTGCATCCCACTGAAAGGAACCCTGACAACTACAGTTCTTTCAAGCTGGAGGTCCTTGCCATAGTCTGGGCTGTCACTGAAAGATTCAAGCATTACCTAGCTTCAGCCAAGTTTACG
This sequence comes from Dendrobates tinctorius, assembly GCF_039654945.1. Lineage (NCBI taxonomy): Eukaryota > Metazoa > Chordata > Amphibia > Anura > Dendrobatidae > Dendrobates > Dendrobates tinctorius. The sequence continues at coordinate 6,516,997 of NW_027361701.1, read as the reverse complement.
ATCTTCACGGACAACAACCCGTTGACTCACTTGGAAACTGCAAAACTAGGTGCACTGGAGCAGCAGTGGATGGCTCGGCTGTCTACCTATGAATTTACCATCAAGTACCGAGCAGGGCACAAAAATGCCAATGCTGATGCACTGTCCAGAATGCCTAATCTGCCAGATGCAGGAGAAGACCCTGAGGCTCTTGAAGAAATAGTTACCTCCCTTCCACCAGCTAATTGCAGCCCAATGTGCTCAAGGAGTGAGAAACAGACGGTCTGGCTTGAAGGTGGTCACACTGAATCCATTGCCCCATCATGACTGGGCAGAAATGCAAGATAGTGACCCTGCAGTCCGCCTGGTGAAGGAGCTACTGTCACAAGCTGACTCACGCCCAGAGTCGGATGCTCCTGAAGAAACCCAGCAGTTGTGGAAGGAAAGAGGCCGGCTGTTCATCTATGAAGGAAAATTGTGTCGGAGGAGTATCAATGCCCGCACTCATGAGTTGGTCTGGCAGGTGATAGTCCCAAAGAGAGAGACATCAATGGTCTTGGAAGCATACCACAATGGAGCTGGACACTTCGGATGGAAGAAGTTGGAAGCATTGCTCCGGGAGAGATTCTACTGGGCTGGTATGAGGAAAGCTATTGAAAAGTGGTGCCGGGAGTGTGAACAATGTAACCTGCGCAGAAATGATCGAAACAGCCAGAGAGCTCCTCTACAGTCAATAATCACCAAACAGCCACTTGAGTTGGTCGCCCTGGACCATGTGAAGCTGGTTCTAAGCCGTTCAGGCTACATATATGCTCTTACCATCATGGATCACTACTCAAGATTCCTGGTAGTTGTGCCTGTCACAGATCAAACAGCCAGGACAGCAGCCAGAGCATTCCAACAGCACTTTTGCAGACCACATGGTTACCCCGAAAGAGTGCTTACAGATCAAGGTCCAGCTTTTGAAGCAGAAGTATTGCAGGAATTCTGTAATTTGTATGGTTGCAAGAAGATCAGGACAACAACCTACCATCCACAGACCAATGGCATGTGTGAGAAGATGAACCAGGTAGTGATTGACCTACTGAAGACATTGCCTTTGGAGGAGAGAAATCTGTGGCCAGAAAAGTTGCCAGATCTGGTAGACCTCTACAACCATATTCCGGTGAATTCCACCAACTGTACCCCAGCCTACCTAATGAGAGCAAGACCTGGTAAGCTGCCTATTGATCTGGACATGGGAGTCCTGACACCTGAAGTGATGTCACCAGATGCTGACTGGGATACAGAAAGACAACAACAGTACAGAAGAGTTCAAGACAAGACAAAAGCAGGAGAAGCTTTACAATCAAAATGCGCCTGCCGTTCCTTTGTCACCAGGAGAACAAGTCTTAAAAAGGAAAAGAAGATTACATAAATTGGATGACCAATGGGAAGCTGAACCTTACACTGTTCTGCCCTCAAACTTTGACAACACCAAGGTGTGTCTTATTAGCAAAGATGGAGGAGAAACTTCAGCAGCAATATCCAGAGATCATCTGAAGTTATGCCCTGATCTGCTAAGAGAAAGAATGGATGAACAAGATAACATCCAACCCATAGAAGAAGAGAAGGTCAGCACAATACTTGGAGAATTCCCTGCAAATTGGACTAAAGTAAATGAAGCTATAGTGGTGCCAGTGTTGACATTTCCCCAATTGGTAGCACAGGAAGACGTGACTCAAGAGAATCCTGAAGATCAGGAAAATCAGGCAGCAGATGCTACACCAGCAGTGGAGCCAGAGAACCCTCGCCCTGCCAGTAGTGAATCTGACATGCCCACAGTGACTCTAAGATCTAGTAGACGAATGCTACCCAGTTCACACACAACACCAGTAGTTAGAACCAGACAAACAGTCCAGTCCATAACAGCACCAGTGTTACACAGGTCTACCTGCATTACACAAGGTATACCGCCCATCAGATATCGTATATAGATAAGTAAATGTAACTGTTGAAGTTGTATTTACATATGTAACTTTTTCAAGTTTTGTGCCTACAGGTAATCTGTAAGAGTCTCCTTGGAATTTTCCAGTTTTTACCTTGTTTTCATGGACACTGAACCACACAGGACTGTGTGTGGTCAAAAACTTTCCTTGTAAATAGTTCACCATTTGCCCAGGAATGGACCATGGATATTGATGCATGAACTTATCATAGGACTAGTTTTGGAGCTCTTGGTCTTTGTAAATGTTTCCTTTTTCAAATCTTGTACAATTATTGTTGTTACCTTGTTTAACTGTTTATATGTTTTCATGTTTTGTTCAGCCCAGGAGTGCTGACTTGCACTAGGGGGGAATGTGGCGCCCCCATGAGTATGGCCACCACAGTGGCCTTGCCTTCCTCCAGGGAGGGTAATGTCAAGCTTGGGAGCAATAAAGTTTCTCTCTCGCAGTTAACTTAAGCATGCAAAACAGTTCCACTCCGGACCAGCAGGGGGAGCTCTGAACCGGAATTAAGGGGAGGAGTGCTCTCTGAGGGCCAGAAGTAAGGAGTGGTGAGGAGTTAGTCTGCGGAGGGTGAAGTGTGCAGACGTGAGGAAGAAGCGCGGAGATCGAGCAGAGAGGAAAGGCTCATCTCCAGTGAGAGCGCATGAACTGGAGCCTGGTCTCCACGGTTGTATGGATGCTAATGGTCCTACAGCAGACACCAGAGGAGTAGGAGGCTGGAAATGCACTACTCCCATCTAAGACTTGAGGGCACAACAGCAACATTGATAGTGAGCCGGGACTTAGGAGAAAGGAGTCCCCAAAACAGGCTACAGCTGTCTACCGTACAAGTAGAGTTCTTGGGAACATCTGTCAGGAGGAACTTCAGTGTAACTCGGTACTGGAGATCCCGCAAATAAGCGCTAGGAAGGAGACTGCACAGCCCATCTGTTGAGAGAGAATCCCTGAGTTGCTTCCAGGCTGGCCTGCTCCGGTACCATCTGTAATCAGGACCCTGGACTGCATTTATCAAGTAAAGGTACAGAAACTGCACCCCGCTGTGTCTTTGTCTGCTTCCTACCCTTCCGGCATGGCTACATCCCCGTGCCAACCACCTCTACACTGCCCTGGGACTACAGCTTCACCTGTGGGGAGCTTTTACATCTTTGCTGCACCATACCATCAGTCCCAGCGGATCTGCATGCAGCGTCGGTTTAACACCTCCCTGGCCGAACACCACAGGTGGCGTCACGAACTATTCATTCAATTAACTACATTTCCACCATTGCAAATTCTCCCTTTTACTTGGGTGCCCAGGGCCACGGACTGGGTCACAGCTGATGTGACACATCCCGCTGATACCAGCCCGGTACCGAGTACCCCACAGCCCTGGGAGGGCGACCCATAAGCAGATTCTAAGGCAGTGGGAGAGACACCAGTTGAAGGATGGCTTGCTGTATAGAAAGGTGCAGTTGGTGTGGGAGTGGGGGTCACCTGGCAAGTGGTGCTCCCAGAGAAGTTGATCCGTTTAGTGGCTATGGAGGTCCATGAGTGAGGGGCTCACTTTGGTCTGGAGAAGACGTTCCAGTGATTGGAGAAGCTGGTATATCACCACTGATTGAAGACTGCAGTAGAGGAGGCCTGGCAACAATGTCAGAGCTGTGAACTTGCCAAACCTCCAGATAAGAGAACCCCGATGCAGACCATTGTGACTTCTGTGCCCTTAGAGTTATTGATGATCGATTACTTAACCGTGGGCCCAGCTCATCTTGGGTATGAACATTGTCTGGTGATGACTGACCACTTTACCAAGTTTGCTGTGGTGACTAGAGTTGAGCGACTTTTGGTTTTTTAGGGTCGAGTTTCGTTTCGTGAAACCCGACTTTTCCAAAAGTCGGGTCGAGCAAGATCGTCCGATTATAGGGAAAAGTCGGGGTCGTCCCGAAACACGAAACCCAATGTAAGTCAATGGGGAATAAAAGTCGGCAGTGAGAGGAGGACAGGAAACACACCTACAGTGCCCATTTGAATGCCAAAAGCATCAATTCTTCTTACTTAAGCTTGTCAACCTTAATTAACTTCATAATACAAGTTACGCACTGAAAAATGGGGGTTATTTGGCTAAAGTTGTGGGGGGGAGGGCTGGCTCCAGGTTTTCATGTGCCCTGGGCGAAAGAGCGCCCCTTTAACACATACCACAACTCATCATGCTCCGATACGGCAGAGAAATAGCGGTATAGTACAATGAAAAATACTTCACTTTTTACATCTCATGACGAGGCCCATCTATTTCTCCATACAGAATCATTGGTCCCATATAATGTTTGAAACAGTATATGATGAGCTCCACATAATGCTACAGTATATGTTGGTCCCCATGGATGAAGCTCCACTGTGTTATGGGCCCAAATAATGCTCCAAACATAATGGGCCCCATTTCTAATGCTCTAGTGTATAATGGGCCCTGTAAATGCTGCTCCAGTGTCTGATGTCCACCTTTGGAATGTTCCAGTGTATGGTGGGCCCCATCTATCATTCTCCAGAGTATAGTGCTCCCCAAAAATTGCTGTCCCAACATTGAAAACAATCAAATAAGTCTCCTCGCTAGAGAATCCCTGTACTAGTCTGGACTCCTCGTCGTCCCCATCTTCCATCTCACTGCACAGTATTTCAACCTTGCAAGTGCTGTGATCCTGAGCAAGCAGGGGGGGCCCACTCGTTGGCACTTTCATCTGCAGCTTCCTCTTTGTCACCGTGTAAGATGGAACTGAATATGGGAAGGGTAACCTGAGTTTCATCAGGGTCAGATTCAGGCCGGGTAGCGTGCGAGGGGAATGTAGTGGTCTGGGTCAATGTACCAGCAGATTCATCGAGCAGTGGCTGGGCATCAGTGCACTTGTGTCGCCCCCAGGAGTACGGTCGCCACAGTGGCATTACCTTCCTCCTAGGGAGTGTGATGTCATGCTTGGGAGCAACGAAGGATCTCTCTAGCAGGTTAACTGACTGGGCGGCGTTATTCCCACGAGTCATGACCCTCCAAACAGCGTTCATGAAGGCTAAGAGTTTGTTTTACGTGGGCAGTATGGTTGCAAAGCTGAACCTTAAAGGAATGTCCAGAAGGGCACCACCAGGAGTGGAGCCTACTGCGTAATTTGACTCAACACGGGCAACCTCAACCATGCCAGCTACAGAACAGATGCACACATTGCAAGCTTAATTCCGTTAACGAACGAGACTCCGTCATGCCCTGCGGTCCGAGTCCGGCTTACTAGAGGGACACGTGAGGCTCTGGCACATGAGATTGGCCAATAACTGGTGTGTCATGCCCTTACATGTCCGTGGCTGCATGTGCGCTACTCTGAAAAGGCCAGCGTTTGTTGCTTACAGGTGCAGATATCCCGCTGAACAACGTTAGTGATGGGGATCTGTGATTACAATTATTACCCGCGAACGATGATTTCCCAGTAAGTGCAGGTCAACCGCAGTTCCGGAATTAGGCCTAACCGTCATTCCTGAAAAAATGAAAAACTTACGTGTGCAAACCACAGGTGCTGTAGCTTGCTTAACAGCTCGCCAGCCGTTCTCACACCCAGTATGGATTACACGTGATTGCACAAAGGTGAGAAAGGGTACCGTATCCCCAGATAACATGTATGGATAGCGTACACATTCAAAATATATGTCTATACATCAGGAGGCAGGCTCAGACGGTGTTAGGCCCAGTATGGATTGCACGTGATTGCACAAAGGTTAGAAAGGGTACCGTATCCCCAGATAACATGTATGGATAGCGTACACATTCAAAATATATGTCTATACATCAGGAGGCAGGCTCAGACGGTGTTAGGCCCAGTATGGATTGCACGTGATTGCACAAAGGTTAGAAAGGGTACCGTATCCTCGGATAACATGTATGGATAGCGTACACATTCAAAATATATGTCTATACATCAGGAGGCAGGCTCAGACGGTGTTAGGCCCAGTATGGATTGCACGTGATTGCACAAAGGTTAGAAAGGGTACCGTATCCCCGGATAACATGTATGGATAGCGTACACATTCAAAATATATGTCTATACATCAGGAGGCAGGCTCAGACGGTGTTAGGCCCAGTATGGATTGCACGTGATTGCACAAAGGTTAGAAAGGGTACCGTATCCCCAGATAACATGTATGGATAGTGTACACATTCAAAATATATGTCTATACATCAGGAGGCAGGCTCAGACGGTGTTAGGCCCAGTATGGATTGCACGTGATTGCACAAAGGTTAGAAAGGGTACCGTATCCCCGGATAACATGTATGGATAGCGTACACATTCAAAATATATGTCTATACATCAGGAGGCAGGCTCAGACGGTGTTAGGCCCAGTATGGATTGCACGTGATTGCACAAAGGTTAGAAAGGGTACCGTATCCCCAGATAACATGTATGGATAGCGTACACATTCAAAATATATGTCTATACATCAGGAGGCAGGCTCAGACGGTGTTAGGCCCAGTATGGGTTGCACGTGATTGCACAAAGGTTAGAAAGGGTACCGTATCCCCGGATAACATGTAAGGATAGCGTACACATTCAAAATATATGTCTATACATCAGGAGGCAGGCTCAGACGGTGTTAGGCCCAGTATGGATTGCACGTGATTGCACAAAGGTTAGAAAGGGTACCGTATCCCCAGATAACATGTATGGATAGCGTACACATTCAAAATATATGTCTATACATCAGGAGGCAGGCTCAGACGGTGTTAGGCCCAGTATGGATTGCACGTGATTGCACAAAGGTTAGAAAGGGTACCGTATCCCCGGATAACATGTATGGATAGCGTACACATTCAAAATATATGTCTATACATCAGGAGGCAGGCTCAGACGGTGTTAGGCCCAGTATGGATTGCACGTGATTGCACAAAGGTTAGAAAGGGTACCGTATCCCCAGATAACATGTATGGATAGCGTACACATTCAAAATATATGTCTATACATCAGGAGGCAGGCTCAGACGATGTTAGGCCCAGTATGGGTTGCACGTGATTGCACAAAGGTTAGAAAGGGTACCGTATCCCCGGATAACATGTATGGATAGCGTACACATTCAAAATATATGTCTATACATCAGGAGGCAGGCTCAGACGGTGTTAGGCCCAGTATGGATTGCACGTGATTGCACAAAGGTTAGAAAGGGTACCGTATCCCCAGATAACATGTATGGATAGCGTACACATTCAAAATATATGTCTATACATCAGGAGGCAGGCTCAGACGGTGTTAGGCCCAGTATGGATTGCACGTGATTGCACAAAGGTTAGAAAGGGTACCGTATCCCCGGATAACATGTATGGATAGCGTACACATTCAAAATATATGTCTATACATCAGGAGGCAGGCTCAGACGGTGTCAGGCACAGTATGGATTTGACGACCCAGATTACACAGCGGAGGAGCAGGGAGAGGTAAAGATTGCAAATGCTGGTGCCCTGCCCAAGCAAGGGGGGCCCACTCGTGGGCGTCAGTACTGGCACTGGGCCCCTCATAGTACAGCGGTGTGTCTGACCGCGGGTGTGCACCACCACCGTCAGAGACACTTGATTGCACTATGAGGGACCCTGTGCCAGTGCCCGCGCCCAAGAGTCGGCCTACCCACCTGTCCAGGGCAACGGCACTCGCACGGTGTCGTGCGCTAGGTGGTGACCCCGGCCATGGGGGGAGGCAGCACAGTTAGGGAGTTTTAGAAAGTGGCATATGTTGATGTTGGACATTCAGCTGATGCAAAAGGCGAAATAGGTGAAGTCCCAGGAAGAGGTGGACCAAAGCAAGCCATTTTTCTGTCACCCTATGTGTCATCAGGGGAAGGTGGGACAAAATCCTTGGAAACCCATGCATGGTTCATTTTAATGAAGGTTAGATCATCCACATTTTGGGTTGACAGATGGGTCCTTTTTTCTGTCAGGATTGATCCAGCTGCACTGAAGACTCTTTCCGATAGCACACTTGCAGCTGGGCAAGCGAGCTCCTGTAAGGCATATTGGGCCAATTCAGGCCAGGTGTCCAGTTTAGCGGCCCATTAGTCAAAGGGGAATGACCTGTGTGGGAGAACATCGATATGGGAGGAAAAGTAGTTTGTAACCATAGTTGACAACTGCTGTCTCCTGTCACTTTCCATCGATGCAGTATTACCAGTTGTGTGAGCGGTATTTGAAAAATCAGTCCACAACATTGTCATGAAACCCCTGTCTCCAACGCCACTTCTGCTGTGTGCACCACGAACACCTCTGCCAAGCTGCCCCCGGCCCGTACGGCTCGTGTGAGAACCATCACCGCTGCTGTGTGCTGGGAATGCCTCAAGCAACCGATTTACCAGAGTTGCTTGTTTATTAGCCAATATTAGGTCAAGGTTCTCCTGTGGCATGATGTTTTGTAATTTGCCTTTATAGCGTGGATCCAGGATGCTGGCCAACCAGTAGTCGTCATCGTTCATCATTTTGGCAATGCGGGGGTCCCTTTTTAGGATCCGCAAGGCATAATCTGACATGTGGGCCAATGTTCCCGGTGTCAATGATGCACTGCGAGTGCTGGTTGGAGGAGCACTTTCTGGCAAATCCACATCCCTCCAGTCACGCACAAACCCTGTACCAGACCTTGCCACGCCAACATTTTCACTTGCCCCACGAGATGCATCCTCCTCCCCTAAGTAATCATCCCCATCATCATCATCCTCCTCCTCCTCTTAGAAGGAATCATAGAAGGAATCATAGAATCGTAGAGTTGGAAGGGACCTCCTGGGCCATCTGGTCCAACCCCCTGCTCAAAGCAGGATTCGCTAAATCATCCCAGTCAGATGTCTGTCCAGCCTCTGTTTGAAGACTCTTCTTCCTCCACCTCGTCCAGGAGAGGTCCCTGAGCAGACAATGTCTGAATGTCATCAAGGATTCCCTCCTCTTCCTCCTCATCAACATTGGCTGCAGACGCCTGCTCCTTAAGGTGCGTCAAAGTTTGCATGAGCAGACTCATAAGTGGGATGCTCATGCTTAGGATGGCATTGTCTGCGCTTACCAGCCGTGTGCATTCCTCAAAACACTGAAGGACTTTACAGAGGTCTTTCAGCTTCGACCACTGCACACCTGTCAACTCCATGTCTGCTCTCAAAGTGCCTGGCCGTGTATCCTCCCACAAATGCATTATGGCCTGCCTCTGCTCGCACAGCCGCTCCACCATGTGCAGGGTGGAGTTCCACCTTGTTGCAATGTCGATAATGAGGCAGTGGTTGGGAAGGTGGAGCAATCGCTGCAGCTTCTGCATACGAACGGAGTGTACAGGCGACCGGCGGATGTGCGCGCACAGTCTTCGCACCTTCTGGAGCAGGGCTGTTAACTCTGGATAATTTTTGAGGAAGCACTGCACCACCAGGTTCAAGGTGTGAGCCAAGCAAGGTATGTGGCTGAGTTTTGAAAGGGCTATGGCTGCCACAAAATTACGGCCGTTATCACTAACTACCTTGCCTGCCTCAAGATGTACACTGCCCAGCCATGACTCAGTTTGTCGCTTCAAGTACTCGGCCAGTACCTCGGCGGTGTGTCTGTTGCCCAAACACATCATCTGCAACACAGCCTGCTGACGCTTTCCACTAGCTGCTCGATATGGGGACACATCATGTGCAACAGTGGCAGCTGCAGATGGAGTGCTCGTACAACTGCGCTCTGTGGACGAGCTTTCGCTTCTGGAGGAGGAGGAGGAGGAGGGTGGAACGCCTACAGCCAACTGTTTCCTATACCGTGGGCTAGGCAGCACTGTCCCACCACCGCTGTCCCCTGTGGACCCTGCATCCACCACATTAACCCAGTGCGCAGTGATGGACACGTAACGGCCATGGCCATGCCGACTGGACAATGCATCAGTTGTGAGGTGCACCTTTCCGCTCACTGACTGCTTGAGTGCATGGACAATGCGGTCTTTCACATGATGGTGGAGGGCTGGGATGGCTTTGCGAGAGAAGAAGTGGCGACTGGGTAGGTCATAGCGTGGCACTGCATAGGCCATGAGTTCGCGGAAAGCTGTGCTTTCCACCAACCGAAAGGGCATCATCTCAAACGAGATTAGTTTGGCAATGTGGGCGTTCAAACCCAGTGTACGCGGATGAGAGACTGAGTACTTTCTTGACCTACTCATAGTGTCTGGGAGGGTGAGCTGGACTTGAGAGCTGCATATGGTGGAAGTAGCGGTGGACAGGGCGGACTGAGAGAGGGTTGATGATGGTGATGGAGTTGTTGTTCTTTCTGATGGCCTAGAATCAGTCTTTCATTGATATAACAGTGGGATTCCCTGACTGCTGTGGCATTGCAACGACACCTCAACATTTGCTGCTGTGCTAACCGGTGGGCTTACAGTGGGGGAAACAATGTAGCGTTGCTGACTACCTTCGTTGTGATCAGTTGCACATGTGGCACTTGAGGTTTGGTGTTGTGTCCACGCTTGCAAGTGCATGCTGGTTAAATGTCTAAGCATGCAACTGGTATTCAAATTTTTCAGATTTTTCCCTCGGCTAAAGGTGCCTGGCGCACTTCTTACAGATAACCTTGGCCTGATCATGAGGATTTTGTTCAAAAAAGTGCCACACTGCACTCTTCCTACTTTGGCAGACATTTTGCGGCCTAGCACTCTGTGATCTTTTGACCCTCTGGACAAGCTGTCCAGCAACTCTTTTGATGTTTGGAACCTGTCTTTGGAGTGCTCCGGGCCTGCCAGATAACAGCTGTTGCGATGTCGATGTCTGCTGTGGATGCTCCTCATCTGAGCTATTGGAAGCAGCACCCTCTTCCCCCAATGGATGCCAATCTGGGTCAACAACTGGGTCATCCATCACCTCCTCTTCTATGTCATGTGCACCTTCCTCTGTGTCACCGTGTATGGTGGTATATTGTGCGGGAAGGGGCACCTGAGTCTCATCAGGGTCAGAATCTGGCTCTGTACACTGCGAGGACAATGTAGTGCTCTGAGTGAATGTACCAGCAGAATCATCCATCAGCGGCTGTGCATCAGTGCACTCCATGTCAGATTCATCTTGGCCTGGGTAATTCACCATTTCACTTGATAATCCAGGCATGGTATGTGAAAACAGCTTCCTGGAGTAATCAGTAGTATGGCCTGCGTCATCCTTCAATCTTGGTTGGGGTGAAGGACACAAGGAAAGGTGTGGTTCATGAACATGAGCCTTCAATGACGACTCAGTGCTTTTACTTTTTACAACTGAAGAAGAGGAGGCGATAGAGCTGGAGGCTGAGTCAGCAATGTAAGACAAAACTTTTTCCTGATGCTCTGGCTTTAAAAGCGGTTTGCCAACTCCTAGAAAACTAAGCGTTCGAGGCCTTATGTAGCCAGACGATGAAGCAGGCTCAACACCTCCTGCATTCGGTCCTATTTTGCTCTTGCCACTACCATCAGATCCACCACCAACACCATCATTACCAGCTGCCAACCCCCGCCCAATTCCACGGCCTCTTCCACCAGCCTTCCTCATTTTTGGTAGAAATGTAGACAAAATCCAACAAACTATATAGTAATGTAAAACAAGGTACAAGGTGTCTATAGGACAGGGGAGATTTTGAATTTCTGCAGACACTTTTGGACACTGGACACTTTTGGATTGTGTGAGGCCCACTGAGTATCTGAGCGCTCTGTCACAGGCTCGATGGCAGAGCTGTGACCAAAGTGACTTGAGGATAAGGGAGATTTTGAATTTCTGCAGACACTAGTGGACACTGGACACTTATGGATTGTGTGAGGCCCACTGAGTATCTGAGCGCTCTGTCACAGGCTCGATGGCAGAGCTGTGACCAAAGTTACTAGAGGATAAGGGAGATTTTGAATTTCTGCAGACACTTGTGGACACTGGACACTTATGGATTGTGTGAGGCCCACTGAGTATCTGAGCACTCTGTCACAGGCTCGATGGCAGAGCTGTGACCAAAGTGACTAGAGGATAAGGGAGATTTTGAATTTCTGCAGACACTTGTGGACACTGGACACTTATGGATTGTGTGAGGCCCACTGAGTATCTGAGCGCTCTGTCACAGGCTCGATGGCAGAGCTGTGACCAAAGTGACTAGAGGATAAGGGAAATTTTGAATTTCTGCACACACTTGTGGACACTGGACACTTATGGATTGTGTGAGGCCCACTGAGTATCTGAGCGCTCTGTCACAGGCTCGATGACAGAGCTGTGACCAAAGTGACTAGAGGATAAGGGAGATTTTGAATTTCTGCACACACTTGTGGACACTGGACACTTATGGATTGTGTGAGGCACACTGAGTATCTGAGCACTCTGTCACAGGCTCGATGGCAGAGCTGTGACCAAAGTGACTAGAGGATAAGGGAGATTTTGAATTTCTGCAGACACTTGTGGACACTGGACACTTATGGATTGTGTGAGGCCCACTGAGTATCTGAGCGCTCTGTCACAGGCTCGATGGCAGAGCTGTGACCAAAGTGACTAGAGGATAAGGGAGATTTTGAATCTCTGCACACACTTGTGGACACTGGACACTTATGGATTGTGTGAGGCCCACTGAGTATCTGAGCGCTCTGTCACAGGCTCGATGGCAGAGCTGTGACCAAAGTGACTAGAGGATAAGGGAGATTTTGAATTTCTGCACACACTTGTGGACACTGGACACTTATGGATTGTGTGAGGCCCACTGAGTATCTGAGCGCTCTGTCACAGGCTCGATGGCAGAGCTGTGACCAAAGTGACTAGAGGATAAGGGAGAATTTGAATTTCTGCAGACACTTGTGGACACTGGACACTTATGGATTGTGTGAGGCCCACTGAGTATCTGAGCGCTCTGTCACAGGCTCGATGGCAGAGCTGTGACCAAAGTGACTAGAGGATAAGGGAGATTTTGAATTTCTGCACACACTTGGGAACACTGGACACTTATGGATTGTGTGAGGCCCACTGAGTATCTGAGCGCTCTGTCACAGGCTCGATGGCAGAGCTGTGACCAAAGTGACTAGAGGATAAGGGAGATTTTGAATTTCTGCACACACTTGTGGACACTGGACACTTATGGATTGTGTGAGGCCCACTGAGTATCTGAGCGCTCTGTCACAGGCTCGATGGCAGAGCTGTGACCAAAGTGACTAGAGGATAAGGGAGATTTTGAATTTCTGCAGACACTTGTGGACACTGGACACTTATGGATTGTGTGAGGCCCACTGAGTATCTGAGCGCTCTGTCACAGGCTCGATGGCAGAGCTGTGACCAAAGTGACTAGAGGATAAGGGAGATTTTGAATTTCTGCACACACTTGTGGACACTGGACACTTATGGATTGTGTGAGGCCCACTGAGTATCTGAGCGCTCTGTCACAGGCTCAATGGCAGAGCTGTGACCAAAGTGACTAGAGGATAAGGGAGATTTTGAATTTCTGCACACACTTGTGGACACTGGACACTTATGGATTGTGTGAGGCCCACTGAGTATCTGAGCGCTCTGTCACAGGCTCGATGGCAGAGCTGTGACCAAAGTGACTAGAGGAAAAGGGAGATTTTGAATTTCTGCACACACTTGTGGACACTGGACACTTATGGATTGTGTGAGGCCCACTGAGTATCTGAGCGCTCTGTCACAGGCTCGATGGCAGAGCTGTGACCAAAGTGACTAGAGGATAAGGGAGATTTTTAATTTCTGCACACACTTGTGGACACTGGACACTTATGGATTGTGTGAGGCCCACTGAGTATCTGAGCGCTATGTCACAGGCAGAAATTGGCTAGTGTATCACAAACTACAAGGTGTATGTAGAATTGGGCAGAATTGGAATCTCCCTAGAGTGCAGGTCTGTAAGAACGGAACATGTCCTCGACTTATTCTCACAGAGTGACTCACTGATAGCTTCACTGTGGCTGTGATAACAGCCGTTACACGGTACTGTGTGAGGAGCGTACACCGCTGTATGGTGTGAAAAAATGCACGCTCAGTACCTCAGCAGGACACAAAAAAAAAAATTGTGATTGCTTTTAAAAAAGCAGTTTGCGGAGCAGTGGGTAAACAGCAATGCAGGAATGTCAGGAAGCCTTAGAAGGCAGCCCAACAACCAACACCACTGATACACCACTATATAGCCTCCCCTTGCACTGCACAGTGACTGGTGTGTTGTACAGGCAAAATCGCTAGCAGCAGAAGCAGTTTTTTTTTCTTCTCAGCAGGACAAAAAAAAAATTGTGATTGCTTTTAAAAAAGCAGTTTGCGGAGCAGTGGGTAAACAGCAATGCAGGAATGTCAGGAAGCCTTAGAAGGCAGCCCAACAACCAACACCACTGATACACCACTATATAGCCTCCCCTTGCACTGCACAGTGACTGGTGTGTTGTACAGGCAAAATCGCTAGCAGCAGAAGCAGTTTTTTTTTCTTCTTCTCAGCAGGACAAAAAAAAAAATTGGGATTGCTTTTAAAAAAGCAGTTTGCGGAGCAGTGGGTAAACAGCAATGCAGGAATGTCAGGAAGCCTTAGAAGGCAGCCCAACAACCAACACCACTGATACACCACTATATAGCCTCCCCTTGCACTGCACAGTGACTGGTGTGTTGTACAGGCAAAATCGCTAGCAGCAGAAGCAGTTTTTTTTTCTTCTTCTCAGCAGGACAGAAAAAAAAATTGGGATTGCTTTTAAAAAAGCAGTTTGCGGAGCAGTGGGTAAACAGCAATGCAGGAATGTCAGGAAGCCTTAGAAGGCAGCCCAACAACCAACACCACTGATACACCACTATATAGCCTCCCCTTGCACTGCACAGTGACTGGTGTGTTGTACAGGCAAAATCGCTAGCAGCAGAAGCAGTTTTTGGTGTCTTCTTCCCTGCCTAACGCTCTCCCTACAAAATCAGCAGCAGCAGCTCTCCCTATTCTGAGATCAGCATGAGTAACATGGCGGTCGGCGTGCATGCCCTTTTATACCCCCTGTGACGCCCCCCAAAGCAAGCCAATCACTTGCATGCCCTTCTGAAAGATGGTGGTGACCCGTGCCTATGTCATCACGTTGCCCACAGTGTCCGTGGATCCTGATTGGCTGAAAAAGAGCGCAAAACAAACTTTTGAAACGCGACTTTGGCGCGTAAGTCGCCGACCTCGTGGCCGACCTCATCCTAGGGTCGGGTTTCGTTTCATGAAACCCGACTTTGCCAAAAGTCGGCGACTTTTGAATTTTTTCGACACGTTTCGCTCAATTCTAGTGGTGACTCAAACTGCTGAGTCAGCTGCTCAGGCTATCTGCTGAGGCTTCATCTGGGTGTATGGCTCCCTGAAGAGGATTCATTCTGACCAAGGCGCTTGTTTCCAAGGTCGAGTGATGGAGGAGTTAAATCATCTGTACCAGATTGAGAAGTCAAGTATGACGCACTATCATCCTCAGGGGAATGGAGCCTGTGAACACTTCAATCGGATGCTAATTCAGATGCTATGAATATTGGAGGAAGATAAATACGGTGGCCTGAGTACGTGGTTGAATCGGTCTGGGTATACAACAACCAAGTGCACAGTACAACAGGATACACTCCGTCTACCCTGCTGTTCAGGAGAAAGAGACGGGAAATTACAGAGCTGGAGTTGGATCCGGAAGAAGACTACCCACGGACAGACGCGTCTTCCTGTGTACGAGAATATCGACTGCAGACTCTTCACAGGTTGGTGCAGACTAAGTTTCAGGAACTTCAACACCATGAAACGACACCTATTCGAGGGACAGCTCTCAAGGCCGGAGATTGAGAGTTGGTCCAAGACAAGTGGCCCTGGGGCAAGTTGGAGCATCGATGGGAAAAACCCTGTATCGGGTGGAATGCCGAGTTGGGTCCGATGGGTAAGTGTATGAAGTTCAACCCGAACAGGAAGAAGGAGCACCTTACCCGAATAGTCCACCGTAGCATATTGCGTCCTTGCTTGCACAGGGTCCTGAAGAAGGAGAGAGAGTGCCAGACACCACCGAAACGCTCACCCCAATGGTTCTCTTCTGTGATGAGGAAGAGACATCCTCATTCTCAGACTTGGATAGTCCACTGCCTGCCAGTCCCAGGGAAGTGCGTAGGCCTCAAACCCCAGTGATGGACGATTCATCGGATCAATATATGCTCCCGTCTTCTACCACTCAACCTGAACTATGCCGTACGGAGCGGACACAGCTGGAATACCTCCCACTCGTTTTGAAAAAGACTGGTTTATTTGGCAACGAATTATTCAAAAAATAGAAGAGTGTGAATGTCTGATGAAGGAACTCTCGCCGGTGGAATGGCAAGTTAAAGGAGGGCGGGAGTATAAGACGGGGCTGCGGTGTGGTCATGGCAGATACGCGGGATGCAGTGACAAGACGTGAGACGGATTGAACTTTAGGTAGTAACTTTTATAGATTGATGCCGGTAGGGCTATCCTAAGCAACCAAACAAAATAACAGAAATTGTCCTCGCAGGGACCCAATACACGCAAACACTGGTTATGAGAACACAACTACTCCGGCAAAGGCCGGTCACTGTAGGGCTGCAGTATGGCCGACTACGGGTCCTTAGTTATGTTGTGAGAAAATGGAAATGGTTTTAGGAGCGCAGGAAAGAGACTCAGACAAGGATGGGGTTAAACCACAACGCTTTTCGACGGAGGATCCGTCTTCATCAGGTGGAAGTTACTTCCACCTGATGAAGACGGATCCTCCGTCGAAACGCGTTGTGGTTTAACCCCATCTCTTGTCTGAGTCTCTTTCCTGTGTTCCTAAGACCGTTTCCATTTTCTCATTGCTCCCATCCTCCATTGGAGGTTTTCGGCTGGAGCTGCGGTGGAGACCTGACATTTTTGTCTGCCCCTGGGTTGCTTCCTAAGCACTCCTCTATGACCGCTTATCACTGACTTAGTTATGTTGTGTCTCTTATCTGTCTTGACGTCCCTCGGCATCCTGGACGATGGTGTTTTGACGTCGCAGCCACTGGGCCTAGCTGCTGAGGATCTGGCGTAGTCTTCGGGCGTTCCGACGCCCAGGTGAAGCAGGGGCACAACAGGCACTAGAAGAGTTCTTTGGCGGAGTGTCCCCCAGCAGAAGAAGCGGGATACCGCCCGGGAGTGGGAGAGTCGAGGCCATAGCCCCCGAACAGGGGCGGGCAGCGGCGGTGTTGAGTGGCGGTTGGTAGGCCACCGGCGCAGCCAGTGGCTACACTAGGGAACCCGCGGCGGGCGACGGTTCGGCCCTTGCCATGGACTGGAGCGAGGCGGTGGCGGCTGTGGGCGTCAATGGACAAGCTGCAGCCGCGGTCGGGAGTGGAGCGGCAGCAGCTGCGGGCTGGAGTGAGGCGGCAATGGCCGCGGGTGGCTGCAGGCAAGCCGCAGCCACGAGCTGGAGTGAGGCGGCAACGGCCGCAAGCTAGAGTGAAGCGGCGGTCTTCTGTCAGTCGGCTTGACGCCATCTGTTGTGAATTCCCTGGCTCCGACTTCGGAGCTGAAGCTCCCCCTGCTCCCTCCGGTGGCTACTGGAGGTAGTGGAGCTGGCCAGATTAACAGAGATCTGCCACCTGATGATGATGATGATGACGATTGGAGGTCTGGGGTTACTAATTGGAGTATTTAAGTCTGCAGACTTCCTTCAATCCCTGCTGATGATTGCCTTCCTGTGCATTCTGAGGTCTTATGTCTCCTGCCCTGATCCTGCATTGTTCAGCTAAGTGCTCGTTTGATAATCCTTTGCATCTGATCTGTTTTTGTCTCTCTCTGCTTGTTGTGTGGGTTCAGCTTACTCCTCTGTGGGCTGTGCTGGACCACCGCTCCATATGTTACAGCCTGTGTCAGTTTCTTCAGTCCCCTGTTATATTGGTCTCTTTTGCTTTGCTTCTAGTTCATACCAGAGTGCTGATATAGTGGGGCGAAGTCGTGTGACTTCAGTGTTTTTTTGTACATCAGATGTGTTGGATTTTTCAGGGTTTTTGCGTGACTGCAGACAGTGTCTTTCCTTTCCTGTCTTATCTAGTCAGTTTGGGCCCCATCATTTGCTCAGTCTATTTTTCTGCCTGCGTTTGTGTTTGATCTTGTCTCGCTGACAATACATGTTTGGGGGCTATCTATTCCTTTTGGGGTCTGCTCTGGGGCAGTTTAGATTTCACCTGTCTTGCTTTAGGCTTAGTTAGCTCTCCGGCTGTGCCGAGGCGTCTAGGGCATCGTAGGTACGCTCTACGGCTACTTCTGGTTTTGTGAATAGGATCAGGGGTCTGCAATCCACTTAGTTACCAACCTCTCATTTTCTGGTGGCTTAGCCTGTTCCTGCCATCCTCCTCGGTGACCCATTCATAACAGCCAGAGAAATAACATAGAGGAGCAGCATCCAATCCAGGTGAAAAAAGGTACAAAAGTTTATTCTGCCATTAAAAAGACATACAACGTTTCGACCACAATTGGTCTTTTTCAAGTATAGCACACAGCATATATGGAGCCTTATATAGAGAAGAACATCCAATCGATAGTAAGGAACCGCCCATTGATAATACATACAAGAAAACAATGATACAATGATATGCATATAAATATTGTTCAAAATATCAAATACAGGAACATCATATATCAAAACAAGACATCACAAAAAAATAATACAAATATAATAAAAACCTGTTTGTGTAAACGGTAGTATACCACAACCCACATGTAAAGCCACCAATCACGTATGCGCATCACAGTCGCCATAGTGACCCTTTAACCAATCTCCTGTGTTGATACAAAAAATGAGATAATGCAGACTAGGTAAACTATAGATGAATATTAAAAACAGGCGCCAAAACCAGCAGCCTATCAAGATTACTCACACAGACTTAGCTGGCCAGGAAGCGCTATCTAGCGCACCCAAATCACTCTTCCCCAATGACTTTTCAAAGTCAGTACATACTCCCAGGGGAAGTAACATCATAGGACAAAGTCCCGTGATAAGTCCCCACTTTGTGGCCAGTGCACATGTGCAGTAGCTCCAAAAAGGTCAAATGATCAGGGTCTCATAGAACACACATCAGCCAGGAAGCAGTCACCGCAAAACACTCCCAGAGCAAGATCACAGTATATATGTCAGAGACTCATGTGTGGGAATAAACAGAAGCCATCTCCACGGCAACATATAATCACATAGCAATATATCCCATTCCCACAGTCAAACAGTATATAGCATTAAATAGCCCCAATTTGGAAAATTCTAACCAGATTATGGAAAATTTTATTCAAATACCAAAAATCTTTGTAAAGCATGGATAGACAAGAAGGCATGGGGATCAATGAATACAAAACAGTAGATAATATATAATGAAGTATACAAAAACTTCAGGACTATTCAGTCCCCATGTCCTCTGATCACTCCAGACAACGAATCCTAAAAAAAAAACCAAAATAAAATTAAAATTACAAAATATATATGCAAGAGATAAAAAACGAAAGAAGATGCCGTCAAGACTAGATGGATTATTTAATACAAATCTGTAGATTATATTCAAGGTTCAGGCTTTTCGGCTGTAACGTATCCAAAGTGGAATTCCTTTCTTTTCAACAATTTAATCCTATCCCCACCCCGTCTCAACATAGAGACCCCATCAATCACCCTGAACCTCAACTGATTGACAGAATGTCTACATTCAGAAAAATGCTTCGGTATTGGTAACTCCACAAGTTTAGTTCTAATGGTACTTTTATGTTTACTAATCCGCGCTCAAATTTCCATAGTAGTTTCAACCACATACACCAGCCCACAAGGGCATGTGATCACATAAATGACGAAACTAGAGGAACGTGTTTATCGATCCTCCCTCCCATGGTCTCCTGCTCCTTCTCTCCCGTTCTGCTGACTCACTCTGACTGGCGTCCTCCGCTCCTTTTATATAGGCTCCTCCCCAACCATCCTGTCAGTCTCAGCGGTCCATCCCCTAACTCTGCTCCCCGGAAACAGACCCCCTAGGAACCTAGATGACGGTCCCCTTGGTTCCGGCCCAGACACTCGGCGGGGGCCCTTCTTCCTACACGGGTACCTGTGTCATGCCGAGTCCGGAACTGTCAAGGCTGCATCCTGTGTTGCCGAGGAGAAAGAATTGGGAACCTGACAGGTCCCATGAAAGGAGGCATGGCTAAGCCGGGCAGTGAGCATTAAGCACGGGAAAGAGTTCTGAGTTTCCCGCCAGAGGTGAGAGCTGAGAGAGGTGTGCGGCACGCTCTGCAACAACAGAGGTAGTGCAGAGACTTGCCCAGGCAGAACTTAGGCAAACACTCCAGTGAGTGCGTCCGGCCAAGCAGAGTGCAGTGCTCGCGTGGAGGAGCGGGTGCCAGTGGCAGGACCCTGAGGAGCGTTCCCCATTGCTGATAGACAGCAGCACAAGTGTGAGACAGAGACTCCTGCAGCGCTCCCCACTTCAGCTGCACAGATTTATGGACTAGGGGCTCAGCAGGCAAAATCGGTAACAGCCCGTTGTTGCCAGAAGCTGGACCGTGATTTGTTGGAATTCTTCTGAGGACACCACTCCAGCCGTTAACACTGCCAGTACTCCATGTCATGATCTCAGTGCGGGTTTGACTCGCACACGTGGGGTTAATGTCTGGAACCAGTGCTGTTGACTGGCATTTCTGGGGTTAAAGGCGGCCACAATATTGGACCCTGAGTGGCCCCGCCCACAAAATTGGACCCTGAGGGGCCCCGCCCACAAAATTGGACCCTGAGGGGCCCCGCCCTCAAAATCGGACGCTGAGAGGCCCCGCCCACCAAATCGGACCCTGAGGGGCCCGCCAACCAAATCGGACTCTGAGGGGCCCCACCCACAAAATCGGACCCTGAGGGCCCCCAACCACAAAATAGGACCCTAAGGTGCCCCGCCCTCAAAATCGGACCCTGAGTAGACCCAGTCACAAAATCAGACCCTGAGGGACCCAACCACAAAATCAGACCCTGAGGGGCCCCACCCACAAAATTGGACCCTGTGGGCCCCGCCCACCAAATCGGACCCTGAGGGGCCCTGCCCACAAAATCGGACCCTGAGGGGCCCCGCTCTCAAAATCGGACCCTGAGTAGACCCGGCCACAAAATCAAACCCTGAGGGGCCCCAAACACAAAATCGGTCCCTGAGGGGCCCCAGCCACAAAATCGGACCCTAAGGGGCCCCACCCACAAAATTGGACCATGAGGGGCCCCGGCCACAAAATCGGACCCTGAGCGGCCCAAACACAAAATCGGACCCTGAGGGGACCGGCCACAAAATCGGACCCTGAGGGGCCCCACAAACAAAATCGGACCCTGAGTGGCCCCGGCCACAAAATCGGACCCTGAGCGGCCCAACCACAAAATCGGACCTTGAGGTGCCCCGGCCACAAAATCAGACCCTGAGGGGCCCCGCCCACAAAATCGGACCCTGAGAGGCCCCGCCCACCAAATCGGACCCTGAGGGGCCCCGGCAACCAAATCGGACCCTGAGGGCCTCCAACCACAAAATCGGACCCTAAGGGGGCCCGGCCACAAAATCGGACCCTGAGAGACCCCGGCCACAAAATCGAACCCAGAGGGACGCCACCCACCAAATCGGACCCTCAGGGGCCCCGCCCACAAAATTGGACCCTGTGGGGCCCCGCTCTCAAAATCGGACCCTGAGAGGCCCCGCCCATCAAATCGGACCCTGAGGAGTCCCGCCAACCAAATCGGACTCTGAGGGGCCCCAACCACAAAATAGGACACTAAGGGGCCCCGCCCTCAAAATCGGAATCTGAGTACACCCGGCCACAAAATCAGACCCTGAGGGGCCCCAACCACAAAATCGGACCCTGAGGGGCCCCGGCCACAAAATCGGACACTGAGGGGCCCCACCCACAAAATCGGACACTGAGGGGCCCCGGCCACAAAATCAGACCCTGAGTGGCCCAACCACAAAATCGGACCCTGAGGGGCCCCGGCCAGAAAATCGGACCCTGAGGGTCCCCAGCCACAAAATCGAACCCTGAGGGGCCCCTTCCACGAAATCGGACCCTGAGGGGCGCCGGCCACAAAATCGGACCCTGAGGGGCCCCAACCTCAAAATCAGACCCTGAAGGGCCACGGCCACAAAATCAGACCGAGGGGCCCCGCCCACCAAATCAGACCCAGAATGGCATCCGCCCACCAAATCGAACCCTGAGGGGCCCCACCCACAAAATTGGACCCTGAGGGGCCCTGCCCGCCAAACCAGACCCAGAGTTACCCCCGCCCACCAAATCGGACCCTGAGGGGCCCCGCACACCAAATCAGACCCTGAGGGTCCCCGCCCACCGAATCAAACACTTTGGGGCCCTGCCCAACAAATCGGACCTAGAGTGGCCCCGCCCACCAAATCGGACCCTGAGGGGCCCCGCCCTCAAAATCGGACCCTGAGAGGCCCCGCCCACCAAATCGGACCCTGAGGGGCCCCACCCACAAAATCGGTCCCTGAGGGGCCCCACCCACAAAATTGGACCCTGGGGGCCCCGCCCACCAAATCAGACCCTGAGGGACCCCGCCCTCAAAATCGGACCCTGAGTAGACCCGGCAACAAAATCAGACCCTGAGGGGCCCCAACCACAAAATCTGACTCTGAGGGGCCCCGGCCACAAAATCGGACCCTGAGTGGCCCCACCCTCAAAATTGGACCTAGAGAGGCCCCGCCCACAAAATCGGACCCTGAGGGACTCCAACCACAAAATCGGACCCTAAGGGGCCCCGGCCACAAAATCGGACCCTGAGAGACCTCGGCCACAAAATCGAACCCAGAGGGGCCCTACCCACCAAATCGGACCCTCAGGGGCCCCGCCCACAAAATTGGACCCTGAGGGGCCCCGCTCTCAAAATCATACCCTGAGAGGCACCGCCCACCAAATCGGACCCTGAGGGGCCCCACCAACCAAATCGGACTCTGAGGGGCCCCACCCACAAAATAGCACCCTAATGTGCCCCGCCCTCAAAATCGGACCCCGAGTAGACCCGGCCACAAAATCAGACCCTGAGGGGCCCCAACCACAAAATCAGACCCTGAGGGGCCCCGGCCACAAAATCGGACCCTGAGAGACCCCGGCCACAAAATCGAACCCAGAGGGGCCCCACCCACAAAATTGGACCCTGTGGGCCCCGCCCACCAAATCGGACCCTGAGGGGCCCAGCCCACAAAATCGGACCCTGAGGGGCCCCGCCCTCAAAATCGGACCCTGAGTAGACCCAGCCACAAAATCAAACCCTGAGGGTTCCCAACCACAAAATCGAACCCTGAGGGGCCCCGCCCACCAAATCAGACCCCGAGGGGCCTTGCTCACCAAATCAGACCCAGAGTGGCCCCACCCACCAAAATGGACCCAGGGGGCTCCACCCACAAAATCAGACCCTAAGGGGCCCCACCCACAAAATCGGACCCTGTGTAGACCCGGCCACAAAATCAGACCCTGAGGGGCCCCAACCACGAAATCAGACCCTGAGGGGACCCGGCCACAAAATCGGATCCTGAGGGTCCCCAACCACAAAACCGGACCCTGAGGGGCCCCAACCACAAAATCGGACCCTGAGCGGCCCCAACCACAAAATCGGACCCTGAGGGGCCTCGGCCACAAAATCAGACCCTGAGAGACCCCGTCCACAAAATCGAACCCAGAGGGGCCCCGCCCACCAAATCAGACCCTCAGGGGCCCTGCCCACAAAATCGGACCCTGAGGGGCCCCGCCCTCAAAATCAGACCCTGAGAGGCCCCACCCACCAAATCGGACCCTGAGGGGCCCCGCCAACCAAATCGGACTCTGAGGGGCCCCACCCACAAAATCGGTCCCTGAGGGGCCCCACCCACAAAATTGGACCCTGGGGGCCCCGCTCACCAAATCGGACCCTGAGGGACCCCGCCCTCAAAATCGGACCCTGAGTAGACCCGGCCACAAAATCAGACCCTGAGGGGCCCCAACCACAAAATCGGACCCTGAGGGGCCCCACCCTCAAAATCGGACCATGAGGGGCCCCAGCCACAAAATCGGACCCTGAGGGGCCCCAGCCACAAAATCAGACCCTGAGGGGCCCCACCCACAAAATCAAACCCTGAGGGGCCCCGGCCACAAAATCGGACCCTGAGGGGCCCCAACCTCAAAATCAGACCCTGAAGGGCCACGGCCACAAAATCAGACCGAGGGGCCCCGCCCACCAAATCAGACCCAGAATGGCACCCGCCCACCAAATCGAACCCTGAGGGGCCCCACCCACAAAATTGGACCCTGAGGGGCCCTGCCCGCCAAACCAGACCCAGAGTTACCCCCGCCCACCAAATCGGACCCTGAGGGGCCCCGCACACGAAATCAGACCCTGAGGGTCCCCGCCCACCGAATCAAACACTTTGGGGCCCTGCCCAACAAATCGGACCTAGAGTGGCCCCGCCCACCAAATCGGACCCTGAGGGGCCCCGCCCTCAAAATCGGACCCTGAGAGGCCCCGCCCACCAAATCGGACCCTGAGGGGCCCCACCCACAAAATCGGTCCCTGAGGGGCCCCACCCACAAAATTGGACCCTGGGGGCCCCGCCCACCAAATCAGACCCTGAGGGACCCCGCCCTCAAAATCGGACCCTGAGTAGACCCGGCAACAAAATCAGACCCTGAGGGGCCCCAACCACAAAATCTGACTCTGAGGGGCCCCGGCCACAAAATCGGACCCTGAGTGGCCCCACACTCAAAATCGGACCTAGAGAGGCCCCGCCCACAAAATCGGACCCTGAGGGACTCCAACCACAAAATCGGACCCTAAGGGGCCCCGGCCACAAAATCGGACCCTGAGAGACCTCGGCCACAAAATCGAACCCAGAGGGGCCCTACCCACCAAATCGGACCCTCAGGGGCCCCGCCCACAAAATTGGACCCTGAGGGGCCCCGCTCTCAAAATCGTACCCTGAGAGGCACCGCCCACCAAATCGGACCCTGAGGGGCCCCACCAACCAAATCGGACTCTGAGGGGCCCCACCCACAAAATCGGACCCTGAGGGCCCCCAACCACAAAATAGCACCCTAATGTGCCCCGCCCTCAAAATCGGACCCCGAGTAGACCCGGCCACAAAATCAGACCCTGAGGGGCCCCAACCACAAAATCAGACCCTGAGGGGCCCCGGCCACAAAATCGGACCCTGAGAGACCCCGGCCACAAAATCGAACCCAGAGGGGCCCCACCCACAAAATTGGACCCTGTGGGCCCCGCCCACCAAATCGGACCCTGAGGGGCCCAGCCCACAAAATCGGACCCTGAGGGGCCCCGCCCTCAAAATCGGACCCTGAGTAGACCCAGCCACAAAATCAAACCCTGAGGGTTCCCAACCACAAAATCGAACCCTGAGGGGCCCCGCCCACCAAATCAGACCCCGAGGGGCCTTGCTCACCAAATCAGACCCAGAGTGGCCCCACCCACCAAAATGGACCCAGGGGGCTCCACCCACAAAATCAGACCCTAAGGGGCCCCACCCACAAAATCGGACCCTGTGTAGACCCGGCCACAAAATCAGACCCTGAGGGGCCCCAACCACGAAATCAGACCCTGAGGGGACCCGGCCACAAAATCGGATCCTGAGGGGCCCCAACCACAAAACCGGACCCTGAGGGGCCCCAACCACAAAATCGGACCCTGAGCGGCCCCAACCACAAAATCGGACCCTGAGGGGCCTCGGCCACAAAATCGGACCCTGAGAGACCCCGTCCACAAAATCGAACCCAGAGGGGCCCCGCCCACCAAATCAGACCCTCAGGGGCCCTGCCCACAAAATCGGACCCTGAGGGGCCCCGCCCTCAAAATCAGACCCTGAGAGGCCCCGCCCACCAAATCGGACCCTGAGGGGCCCCGCCAACCAAATCGGACTCTGAGGGGCCCCACCCACAAAATCGGTCCCTGAGGGGCCCCACCCACAAAATTGGACCCTGGGGGCCCCGCTCACCAAATCGGACCCTGAGGGACCCCGCCCTCAAAATCGGACCCTGAGTAGACCCGGCCACAAAATCAGACCCTGAGGGGCCCCAACCACAAAATCGGACCCTGAGGGGCCCCACCCTCAAAATCGGACCATGAGGGGCCCCAGCCACAAAATCAGACCCTGAGGGGCCCCAGCCACAAAATCGGACCCTGAGGGGCCCCACCCACAAAATCAAACCCTGAGGGGCCCCGGCCACAAAATCGGACCCTGAGCGGCCCAACCACAAAATCGGACCCTGATGGGCCCCGGCCACAAAATTGAACCCTGAGGGGCCCCACAAGCAAAATCGGACCCTGAGGGGCCCCGGCCACAAAATCGGATCCTGAGCAGCACAACCACAAAATCGGACCCTGAGGGGCCCGGGCCACAAAATCGGACCCTGAGGGGCCCCAACCATAAAATCGGACCCTGAGGGGCCCCAACCACAAAATCGGACCCTGAGGGGCCCACTCACAAAATTGGACCCTGAGGGGCCCCAACCACAAAACCGGACCCTGAGGGGCCCCAACCACAAAATCGGACCCTGAGGGGCCCCAACCACAAAATCGGACCCTGAGGGGCTCCGGCCACAAAATTGGACCCTGAAAGACCCCGGCCACAAAATCGAACCCAGAGGGGCCCCACCCACAAAATGGGACCCTGAGGGGCCCCACCCACAAAATCGGACCCTGAGGTGCCCCGCCCTCAAAATCGGACCGTAAGAGGCCCCGCCCACCAAATCGGACCCTGAGGGGCCCCGCCAACCAAATCGGACCCTGAGGGCCTCCAACCACAAAATCCGATCCTAAGGGGCCCCGGCCACAAAATCGGACCCTGAGAGACCCCGGCCACAAAATCGAACCCAGAGGGACCCCACCCACCAAATCGGACCCTCAGGGGCCCCGCCCACAAAATTGGACCCTGAGGGGCCCCGCTCTCAAAATCGGACCCTGAGAGGCCCCGCCCATCAAATCGGACCCTGAGGGGTCCCGCCAACCAAATCGGACTCTGAGGTGCCCCAACCACAAAATAGGACCCTAAGGGGTCCCGCCCTCAAAATCTGACTCTGAGTACACCCGGCCACAAAATCAGACCCTGAGGGGCCCGAACCACAAAATCGGACACTGAGGGGCCCCACCCATAAAATCGGACACTGAGGGGCCCCGGCCACAAAATCAGACCCTGAGTGGCCCAACCACAAAATCGGACCCTGAGGGGCCCCGGCCAGAAAATCGGACACTGAGGGGCCCCAGCCACAAAATCGAACCCTGAGGGGCCCCTTCCACGAAATCGGACCCTGAGGGGCGCCGGCCACAAAATCGGACCCTGAGGGGCCCCAACCTCAAAATCAGACCCTGAGGGGCCCCGGCCACAAAATCGGACCCTGAGGGCCCCCAACCACAAAACCGGACCCTGAGGGGCCCCAACCACAAAATCGGACCCTGAGGGGCCCCAACCACAAAATTGAACCCTGAGGGGCCCCAACCACAAAATCGGACCCTGAGGGGCCCCAACCACAAAATCAGTCCCTGAGGGGCCCCGGCCACAAAATCGAACCCAGTGGGGCCCCACCCACAAAATTGGACTCTAAAGTGCCCCACCCACAAAATCGGACCCTGAGGGGCCCACCCTCAAAATCGGACCCTGAGGGGCCCAACCACCAAAATCGGACCCTGAGGGGCCCCAGCCACAAAATCGGGCCCTAAGGGGCCCTGGCCACAAAATTGGACCCTGAGGGGCCTCGGCCACAAAATCGGACCCTGAGGGGCCCCGGCCACAAAATCTGACCCTGAGGGGCCCCACCCACAAAATCAGACCCTGAGAGGCCCCGGCCATAAAATCAGACCCTGAGGGGCCCCGGCCATAAAATCGGACCCTGAGGGGCCCCGGCCACAAAATCGTGCCCTGAGGGGCCCCACCCACAAAATCAGACCATAAGGGTCCCCACCCACAAAATCGGACCCTGAGGGGCCCCACCCAGAAAATCGGACCCTGAGGGGACCCACCCACAAAATCGGACCCTGAGGGGCCACACCCACAAAATCGGACCTGAGGGGCCCCACCCACAAAATTGGACCCTGAGGAATCCCGGCCACTAATTCAAATCCTGAGGAGCCCAGGCCACCTAATCGGATCCTGTGGGGTCCCACCCACCAAATCAGACCCTGAGGCCAAAGTGGCCCCTGAGAGGCACCCACATTTAAAACGGATCCTGAGTTGAAAGTCTTGCAGGGGCAGCAGCCAAGTCTCTCTTAAAGGGGCAGCCAAGGCACCATTTCAAACCACTATCTGTACTTCCTTCAGGAAATACACATCTAGTTATAGTGGTTTGAAAAAACCACTATATTGTAATCCGAACGCTGCTAACTTATTCTTCTTCTTATTATTATTATTATTAAGTTGATTTCCGCAATTAATACAGCCCGAACCGCTACACGCACAGACTCCGTTGAGGTGTCGTTTCGAAGCCAGCGTCCATGAGAGGTGTGCTAAGTATTTTTCGTGTCGATCGGATTTGTAGTTTTTGCGCAATTTGCGTTTGAAATTTTTTTTCCCGTCTCCAATGCTTTTCAATGGGTAATGGCAAAACGTGCCCTGAGGCGATTGAAATGGCAGTTAAGCTCATTGATATGCGCAGGCAGACCCAGTTACTATGCCAACGCCTACGAACGTCACATGACATCCCAAGGACAGAGCTTCTGCCACATAATATCAGCTCTTAAAGTGAAACCCACAGCACAAATGCAAATCTAGCTTCATCACTAGTGTTGAGCATTCCGATACCGCAAGT
Source organism: Dendrobates tinctorius (assembly GCF_039654945.1). Classification (NCBI taxonomy): domain Eukaryota; kingdom Metazoa; phylum Chordata; class Amphibia; order Anura; family Dendrobatidae; genus Dendrobates; species Dendrobates tinctorius. Next base: position 6,488,320 of record NW_027361701.1, on the reverse strand, counting down.
ATCGGGTATCGGCCGATATTAGCGGTATCGGAATTCCGATACTTAATTCCGATACTTTTTTCATATCGGATTCCGGAATCGGAATCGGAATAGGAAGTTCCCATCATGCTATGAGCCTGCTTGCTTTGATTAAGCCAATGGGAATCCTCCGAAGTGTGGGCACATCCTGTTAGGCATGTAGGCATGTTAACTATTGGCATGGCTGTGATTGGCTGCCGAAATGATGTCATGATGCACTATAAAAGCCACCGCAGCCGCCATTTCTGGTCACTCTGCTGTGAATTCAGTTAGGGACAGGCTGCTGTAGAAGACTGTGAGGGACAGTTAGAAATAGCGATTCCACCAAACATCTAGTGCTTTACCCAGGCTACATAAACCACCACTGTAGCCTTCTTTGCCCTAGCAGCAGTGTTCACAGCTGTCTGCAAGGGCTGTGTGAGTGCAGCTCACGCTGTGGAGTGGGTCCTGCAGCCACGTCAGGCTGTAGGCCACCCAGTGTGATCACTGCTGCCTCATACATCTTTTATTTTTTGAGCTGCATTTTTTACATAATTTCAATCTAGTGTGCTTCCATCCGTATCCATATACGTTGGTTGCAAACACTAGTAGTAGACAGCGGAGCCTTTCTGCAGCCTTTCAGTGCTAGTGTCCACTTTGCTGCACTGTTCACGGCTGTCTGAGAGGTCTCTGACTGTGTGTGAGTGCAGCTCACGCTGAGTAGTGTGTCCTGCAGCTACGTCTGGCTGTAGGACGCTCAGCGTGCGTCAGTGCCTCACACATATTTTTATTTGAGTGCAGCTCATTTTTTCTTCTATTAGTGTGCATCCATCCGTCTCCATCTACGGTGGTTGCAAACACTATAAAGGAGTACACAGCGGAGCCTTTCTGCAGCCTGTCAGTGCCAGTGCCCACTTAGCTGCACTGTTGACGGCTGTCTGAGAGGCCTCTGACTGTGTGTGAGTGCAGCTCATGCTGAGTAGAGTGTCCTGCAGCTACGTCTGGTTGTAGGACGCTCAACGTGCGTCACTGCCTCACACATATTTGTCTTTGAGTGCAGCTCATTTTTTCTTCTCCTATTAGTGTGCATCCATCCGTATCCATCAACATTGGTTGGTTGCAAACACTATATAGGAGTAGATAGAGGAGCCTTTTTTTCTGGCTTGTGCCCTGCCGGCGCAGCCAGATTAGTATTACCCAATTTTTTTGGAGCCTCATCTTTTGCATTGTAGGTTACCTGCCTGCATTGTAATAGCTCCAAAAAGTTGGTGATACTATCAGTTTCAATTCTTTGTTCACATACTTTGAGTTTGTTTCCAACAAAGAAACCACAAAAAAAGTTCACCAAACACTACATTTTGAACTTGTGTAGGCCACATCAGCTCCTATTAAAGTCTAGTCCACACACACACACACTTCATAAAATTAGTGTTTCTTGTACCTGTAACCAGCTGTTCAGGAATAAGCACACTAAGGCCCCCCTTTGTACTTTTTTGCCTATCTTAAGCAGTCTTGCAAGATGAAGAAGGCAGGGAGTAAGGCGCGTGGGCGTGGGCGTGGAGTTTCAGCAGGGAGAGGACGTGGGGATTCTGCAGGGAGAGGACGTGGGGATTCTACAGGTAGAGGACGTGGGGATTCTGGGCCTGCTGCGGGCACCAGTGGATCAGCATCCCCCAGTTTTAGCAGGCAACAGTCCTTTATGCGCAGCTTTGTAGGACCTCAACGTACCCCACTGCTGCGGGAGGAACAAATTGAAGCCGTTGTCGGATGGATGGCAGCTAACGCATCGACTTCAATTACTTCCGCATCCTCTCAGGGTCAGAGCACCGAAGAGCAACCATCTGTCTCTTCACCACCTGCCAAAGTGCCCAGGCAGTCAGAGAGACATGGACAGGAGCCATCACAGTCTCTACTTCTGTTCTCGGAATCTGTTGGCTTGGAAAGAGGGGGCCAGCCAAGCAGCATTCCTGAATGTGAAGAAGAGGGAGTATGCAGTGATGCGCAACTTCTTTGTCCCTCTGAATCTGAAGAGGCGAGTGGGCCAGTGCCTATGGTCAGCACACCTCAGTACGCATCAGATGATGACGATACTCAGTTGCCACTTTCTGGTGCGTACGGTGCTGGCGAGACAACCCCGGAGAAGCAGCTGTTTGAAGAGGGGAGGGAAGATGATGAGGTCCTTGACCCATCATGGCGTGAGCAACAGGAAGGTGGTGGGAGCAGCTCGGAGGAAGAGATTCCCCTACCGGCCAAAACCGGAGGGAGAGGGAGGGGGAAGACTTGGTTGCCTGTACCCTCCACTTCGGCACCCGTTAGGAGCATTCCTCCTTCCAAAGGCAAACCGGGCGCTCACAAGAGTTGCAGTGCGTGGTCCTTTTTTGACACAGTTGCAGATGACATTTGCTTTGTCAAATGCAAGCTGTGTCATCAGAGAGTCAAAAGAGGGAGAAATGTCAGCAACCTCAATACCACAAATATGTGGAAACATGTGCGCACCAAGCACGAGTTGGAGTTGCAGAGACACCCTGAAGACGTAGGCCAACGTACAGCACCACCTACCACCTCTTCAGTTCGTGTTGGGCCCTCTTCCTCCAGCTCACACACTGCTGGTTCGGCTTCCTCACAGGATCGCCAAGGAAGAACCTCTGCCACTGTTGTCCGGAGACCCTGTCAGATTCCACCCATAGCAGCACGTTCCCATCCATCACAGCCATCGGTAGCACAGGCATGGGATAAAAGGCGCCCTTACTCGGCAAACCATCCCCGAGCACAGTCTCTGAATGCTGGCATTGCCAAACTTCTGGCAGTTGAAATGCTGTCATTCAGGCTGGTGGACACTGACACCTTCCGGGACTTAATGGCATTGGCAGTCCCCCAATACAACGTGCCCAGCCGCTTTTATTTCAGCAGGCGAGCCGTCCCTGCCCTGCAGAAACATGTTGAGGGCAAAATAAAACATGCGCTACTAAACGCCGTTAGTAGCAAGGTCCACCTGACCACCGATGCGTGGACCAGTAACCATGGACAGGGACGATACCTTTCCCTCACTGCCCACTGGGTCAATGTTGTGGAGCCGGGTACGGATCTGGAGAGTGGAGCTGTACGTGTTCTTCCAACGCCACGGATTGCAGGACTCCAGTCTGTACACATAGACTCCTCCTCCTACTCAAGTTCCTCAGAAACAGCAGAGCAGGAGCCTGTTACGACCGATATGAGCACAGCCGTGGCCAAACGTCAACAGGCTGTACTCAAATTAATTTCTTTGGGGAATCGAAGCCACACAGCGCAGGAGCTCTGGAATGCTATCAAGCTGGAGAGCGATGTGTGGTTTGGGCCAGCGAATCTCCAGCCGGGCTTGGTAGTGTGTGACAATGGCCGAAATCTGGTGGCAGCTCTTGGCCTAGGCAACCTCACACACATCCCATGTCTGGCACATGTTCTTAACTTGGTCGTGCAGAGCTTTCTGAGGGACTATCCGGATCTTGCTGCACTGTTGCACAAGGTCCGCATAGAGTGCGCTCACTTGCGACGTTCCAGCACGGCAAGATCGCGCCTCGCTGCTCTGCAGCGACGATTTGGCCTTCCGGAACATCGCATCATATGTGACCTACCCACCCTTGTGGAATTCAATGTTACATATGTTGGAGCGGTTGTGTGAGCAGCAGGCAGCAGTCATGGAGTACCAGCTGCATCAGGCGCAAACAAGTCGCACTGTGCGCCGTTCACACTTCAGCACCATTGAGTGGGCCTCTATGAAGGACATCTGCCTCGTTTTGCGTGCCTTCGATGAATCCACGCGGATGGCGAGTGCAGATGATGCACTAGTCAGCATGACTGTCCCCCTTATCTGCCTGCTTCAACAAACACTGCAAGCACTAAGGGATGAGGTTTCAGAAGAGGTGGAGGATGAGGAGTCCCAAATGCCATCTGCTTCTGGACAGTCTGCGCTACGTGTTTCCTCACAAAGGCCTATGCAGGGGACACTTTGTGAGGAGGATGAGGAGGAGTCGATGGAGGAGGAAGACATCTCTCCAGAGGAGGGAGGTACACAAACCTCTACTCAGTATGTACAGCGAGGGTGGGGTGATGCAGAGCAGGCCGAGGTCACGCCTCAAACAGGGGACAGCGGTTCTTTGGCAGTTGGGAGTCTGCAGCACATGGTTGATTTCATGCTGCAGTGCCTGAGAAACGACCGCCGCATCGCCCACATTCTCGTCTCGGCTGATTATTGGGTGTACACCCTCCTAGATCCTCGCTACCGGGACAGCGTACAAAGGCTCATACCAACGTTGAACCGGGAGCGTAAAATGCGGGAGTACGAAGAGTCACTGGTGCAGTCCATAATGTTTTCCATTCCACCCGACAGCATTGTTGCTAGTGCTTTACAAAGCAGCTCTGTACGTCGAGGCAGTGGAGGAAACTCTGCACAAAGAGGGAGCAGAGGCAGCGCCGCAGCACAAGGCAAGACCACTATGGCCCAAATGTGGCAAAGTTTTGTGTGTCCACCACAATTGTCTACACCATCAGCGACGCCTCGAGTCAGCAGGAGGCAACGCTTCCGTCAGATGGTGTCAGACTACATGTCTTGCCCTGTCGCTGTACTCCCAGATGGCTCTTCCCCCTTCAAGTTTTGGGTCTCTAAGCTGGATACATGGCCAGAGCTTAGCCAGTATGCATTGGAGGTGCTGGCTTGCCCTGCTGCCAGTGTATTATCGGAACGTGTCTTTAGTGCCGCAGGTGGTGTACTAACAGACCGTCGCACGCGACTATCTTCCGATAATGTTGACCGGCTGACTTTTCTGAAAATGAACAAGGCCTGGATCTCCAAAGACTTTGCCATTCCTCTTACAGACTAAATTAGTGGTTGGCAACTGTATCCAGGTCTGCTGGTGTGTTCATTTTTCTACCACCTGAACTATAATCCCTTTGCTTCAACACAGCCAGTTGTCGCTCAGATGTGTCGTCTGCACAGAGAAACACACTAGCTCCTGTGTTAGTGGGGTTCAGTAATGCCAGCTGATCCCCTGCTGTGTGGACGGCAAAGTCACCAGCTCCATCAACATTCAAACCACTACTGATTTTTAACCGTGCCCAACTTAGGTCTCTGGCTCCACTGTCTCTACTATTTCCCCTGACCTCCAACCCCGCCATCTACATCTCTGAAGTGGCGTCAGCACAATCTACACTTGTTCCTGTGTTCCTGTGGCTCAGTCCCATCAGTTTATCCCCTGATGTGTGTCCTGCAAGGTCTCCTGCTCTGTCCACATTCCCATAACCAGTAGTGGGAATGAGGACAGAGCTGGCGAACTTGCCGGACAAACATCAGGGGATCAACTGACGGGACTGAGCACCAGTAACACAGGAACAAGTGTAGATTGTGCTGACGCCACTTCAGAGATGTAGCTGGCGGGGTTGGAGGCCAGGGTAAATAGTAGAGACAGTGGAGCCAGAGGCCTAAGTGGAGCATGGTTAGGATCAGTAGTAGTCCACAACCTCCTTAAAAACCGCTGCCCATTGGCCTCTGCATGCGGCATGCGTAATCCTGGGCTCCAACAGCTTCAGTTGGTGTTCAGAAGTGTCGTCTCCACAGAGCCAAACACCTTCGTTAGAGTGTTAGTGGGGTTCAGCACTGCCAGCTGTTCCCCTGCTGTGGAGATGGCAAGTCTCCTGCTGCCTTCACCTGCCAAAATCCAGTAGGCCCCAGCCTGCTCCTCGCCTAATCCTGGGCTCCAACAGCGTCAGTTGGTGTTCAGAAGTGTCGTCTCCACAGAGCCAAACACCTTCGTTAGAGTGTTAGTGGGGTTCAGCACTGCCAGCTGTTCCCCTGCTGTGGAGATGGCAAGTCTCCTGCTGCCTTCACCTGCCAAAATCCAGTAGGCCCCAGCCTGCTCCTAGCCTAATCCTGGGCTCCAACAGCGTCAGTTGGTGTTCAGAAGTGTCGTCTCCACAGAGCCAAACACCTTCGTTAGAGTGTTAGTGGGGTTCAGCACTGCCAGCTGTTCCCCTGCTGTGGAGATGGCAAGTCTCCTGCTGCCTTCACCTGCCAAAATCCAGTAGGCCCCAGCCTGCTCCTCGCCTAATCCTGGGCTCCAACAGCGTCAGTTGGTGTTCAGAAGTGTCGTCTCCACAGAGCCAAACACCTTCGTTAGAGTGTTAGTGGGGTTCAGCACTGCCAGCTGTTCCCCTGCTGTGGACATGGCAAGTCTCCTGCTGCCTTCACCTGCCAAAATCCAGTAGGCCACAGCCTGCTCCTCGCCTAATCCTGGGCTCCAACAGCGTCAGTTGGTGTTCAGAAGTGTCGTCTCCACAGAGCCAAACACCTTCGTTAGAGTGTTAGTGGGGTTCAGCACTGCCAGCTGTTCCCCTGCTGTGGAGATGGCAAGTCTCCTGCTGCCTTCACCTGCCAAAATCTAGTAGGCCCCAGCCTGCTCCTCGCCTAATCCTGGGCTCCAACAGCGTCAGTTGGTGTTCAGAAGTGTCGTCTCCACAGAGCCAAACACATTCGTTCAAGTGTTAGTGGGGTTCATCATTGCCAGCTGATCCCCTGCTGTGGAGATGGCAGTCTCTCCTGCTGTCACCTCAATCAAAATACAGTAGGCCTCTGCCTACACCCTCCTATTTCCTGGGCTTCAACACAGCCAGTTGTAGTTCGGAAGTGCCGTCCACACGGAAAGAGATACTTGCTCCCGTGTCTCAGTGGGGTTCAGTAACGTCAGCTGATCCCCTGCTGTGTGGATGGCAGTCTCTCCTGCTGTAAACTCATTCAAAATACAGTAGGCCTCTGCCTACACCCTCCTATTTCCTGGGCTTCAACACAGCCAGTTGTAGTTCGGAAGTGCCGTCCACACGGAAAGAGATACTTGCTCCCGTGTCTCAGTGGGGTTCAGTAACGTCAGCTGATCCCCTGCTGTGTGGATGGCAAAGTCTCCTGCTGCCTACACAGTCGTACCACTACTGATTTTTAACCGTGCTCCAATTAGGCCTGTGGCTCCACTGTCTCTCGTATTTCCCCTGTCCTCCAACCCTGCCAGTTACAGCTCCGAAGTGGCGTCTGCACAATCCACACTTGTTCCTGTGTTACAGGTGTTCAGTCCGGTCAGTTAATCCCCTGATGTGTGTCCGGCAATGTCGCCTGCTCTGTCCACATTCCCATTATGGGAATGTGGACAGAGCAGGCGACATTGCCGGACACACATCAGGGGATTAACTGACCGGACTGAACACCTGTAACACAGGAACAAGTGTGGATTGTGCAGACGCCACTTCGGAGCTGTAACTGGCGGGGTTGGAGGACAGGGGAAATACGAAAATCAGTGAAGCCACAGGCCTAAGTGGAGCTTGGTTCAAATTAGTAGTCTACAACCGATCTTAAAATTTCTTCAATGCAGCCTAAGCCTGCTCCGTGCTTGTCCCTGGGCTTCAACACAGCCAGTTGTTGCTCGGAAGTGCCGTCTTCACAGAGTAAAACACTAGCTCCTGTGTTTGTGGGGTTCAGTAACGTCAGCTGTTCCCCTGCTGTTTTGATGGCAATCTGTCCTGCTGCCTCCCAATTGACAGCACATCAGGCCTCAGCCTGCTAAGTGCTTGTCCTGGGCTCCAACATCGCCAGTTGCTGCTCATAACTGACTTTGGCACGGGTACTCCCTCCTGCCCAGCTTGGTTCCAGCCCTGCCTGCTGTTTCAGGGAAGTGTCAATGTCAGTTTGCCACCCCAAGTTGCCATGTCGTGTTGCGGTTGGGTTAGCCGAGGCTAGGGTGCCAGCAGTTTAGGTGCTTCCTATGTGGACTGTGGGTTCTGGTAAGAAAGGTTTGTTCCATAGTGCCAGTAGGACAAGCACCCCCTGTAGGACTGTGTGATTCGGTAACTGCAGCCAGCTTGCGGCATGCCAACTTTGCTTTTCAGGGGTAACTTCTGATACCCCTCCGGGTTCCAGCACCGTCAGCTGGTTCTCATCAGAGCCTTTGGCCTAGGTGCCTCCATCTCGGTATCCGAGTTCCGGCAACGTCTGCTGGTCCTTGGTAGTGCTTTGTAGCACAGGTACCTCCTGCTTAGTAACCGGGTTCCAGCACCGTCAGCTGGTCCTCGGTTGTGCCATTGGCTCTTATTCCTTCTGCTGCCCCTCCGGGTGCCAGCACTGTCAGCTGGTCCTCGCTATTTCCATTTGCTCTTGCAGCTTATGCTACCCCTCCGGGTTCCAGCACCGTCAGCTGGTTCTCGTCAGAGCCTTCGGCCTAGGTGCCTCCATCTCGGTATCCGAGTTCCGGCAACGTCTGCTGGTCCTTGGTAGTGCTTTGTAGCACAGGTACCTCCTGCTTAGTAACCGGGTTCCAGCACCGTCAGCTGGTCCTCGGTTGTGCCATTGGCTCTTATTCCTTCTGCTGCCCCTCCGGGTGCCAGCACTGTCAGCTGGTCCTCGCTATTTCCATTTGCTCTTGCAGCTTATGCTACCCCTCCGGGTTCCAGCACCGTCAGCTGGTTCTCGTCAGAGCCTTTGGCCTAGGTGCCTCCATCTCGGTATCCGAGTTCCGGCAACGTCTGCTGGTCCTTGGTAGTGCTTTGTAGCACAGGTACCTCCTGCTTAGTAACCGGGTTCCAGCACCGTCAGCTGGTCCTCGGTAGTGCCATTGGCTCTTGTTCCTTCTGCTGCCCCTCCGGGTGCCAGTACCGTCAGCTGGTTCAAGAGGACAAAGAACAGGAAGACAACCACCAAGATGCAGAACAACAAGAGAGAGAAGACAAAGAAGCATAAAAAAAACAAAGCAGAAGAACATTAAGCATAAGACTAATACTCTGAGCAAATGATATTATCTTATTTATAAGCAGAAGAAGACTAAGCAGTGTATGGGGGTGAGTCCGTTCCTCCTCGTGGTGCCCCTGGAAAAGGCCTGCTGCTGCTGGCCAAACTGAACGCGGACAAATCCTGTTGTAAATCTTTTGTGACAGGCAGAACGGAAGGTGTAAACTTCTAACTTTTCTAGATAACAACTACAGGAATGCCTGACACAAACAAGAATATGATGAAGAAGAATAGGAAGAAGATGAATAAGCTGAATATGTAGAATAATAATTGTTGAATAAGAAGAATATGAAGAATGTAAGAAAAGGAAGAAGAAGAAGAAGAAGAAGAAGAAGAAGAAGAAGAAGAAGAAGAAGAATGTAAAAAAAGGAAGTAGAAGAAGAAGAAGAAGAATGTAAAAAAAGGAATAAGAAGAAGAATGTAAAAAAAGGAAGTAGAAGAAGAAGAAGAAGAAGAATGTAAAAAAAGGAAGTAGAAGAAGAAGAAGAAGAAGAAGAAGAATGTAAAAAAAGGAAGTAGAAGAAGAAGAAGAAGAATGTAAAAAAAGGAAGTAGAAGAAGAAGACATACATGTCTGGCAAAATATAAATGAGGCTAACATAGTCAATATCTTTGTAACTCCTAACATCTTTAAAAAAAAAGTTTAATTCCTGCTATTCCATTTGATTGGGCTAAACCTCTATGGCTTTAATGTCTCCTCCACCTCCCACAATACATTCTACATTATTCTTAGTTGTTTTTCTTCATGTAGAATTAACCTACAAGGAAAGAAAGGGTTTTTTTTAATTCCGATATTTTGGCCCCATTGACTTGCATTGGTTCCCGGTATCGGAATCGGCGATACCGATACTTTTTTTTAAGATCGGCCGATCCATTCCGATCCGATATTTTCAAGTATCAGCTGGTATCGCTCAACTCTATTCATCACATAACACATGCCCCTGAGATAGAATGTGTGACAAAGTGGATTTAGAAGCCCAGTGAGCCACCCTGGCTCTTAAAGGGCCGACGTGCCACAGTGATTCTTAAAGGGCCAGCGCACCGAAATGAGTCTTAAAGGGCCGGCACGCCAAATCGAAAGCTGAGTGACCCCGACCTCCAAATCGGAGGCTGAGCCACCCCGGCCTCCAAATCGTAGGCTGAACCACCCCGGCCTCCAAATGGGAGGGTGAGCCACCCTGGCCTCCAAATCGGACCCAGTGTGGCCCCGCTCAAAAAATCAGACCCAGAGTAGCACAGCCCACCAAATCGGATCCTGAGGGGCCCCGCCCACCAAATCGGACCCTGAAGGGCCCCGTCCACCAAATCGGACCCTGAGGAGCCCCGCCCACCAAATCAGACCCTGAGGAGCCCCGCCCACCAAATCAGACCCAGAGTGACCCCGCCCACCAAATCGGACCCTGAAGGGCCCCGCCCATCAAATCGGACCCAAAGTGGCCCACCCACCAAATCGGACCCAGAGGGGCCCCGCATATCAAATCGGACCCTGAAGGGCCCGCCCACCAAATCGGACCCAGAGGTGCCCCGCTCACCAAATCGGCCCTGAAGGGCCCCGCCCACCAAATCGGACCCAGAGGGGCCCCGCCCACCAAATCGGACCCAGGGGCCCCCGCCCACCAAATCAGACCATGACGGGCCCCGCCCACCAAATCGGACCATGAGGGGCACCGCCCACTAAATCGGACCCAGAGTGGCCCTGCCCACCAAAATGGACCCAGGGGGCTCCACCCACAAAATCAGACCCTAAGGGGCCCCACCCACAAAATCGGACCCTGAGTGGGCCCGGCCACAAAATCAGACCCTGAGGGGCCCCAGTCACAAAATAGGACCCTCAGGGGCCCCAACCACAAAATCAGACCCTGAGGTGCCCCGGTCACAAAATCGGACCCTGAGGGGCCCCACCCACAAAACCAGACCCTGAGGGGCCCCAGCCGCAAAATAAGACCCTGAGGGGCCCCACCCACAAAATCGGACCCTGAGAGACCCCGGCCACAAAATCGAACCCAGAGGGGCCCCAGTCACAAAATCAGACCCTAAGGGACCCAGGTCACGAAATCGGACCCTGAGGGGCCCCACCCTCAAAATCAGACCCTGAGGGACCCCAGCCACAAAATCAGACCCTGAGGGGCCCCAGCCACAAAATCAGACCATGAGGGGCCCCAGCCACAAAATCGGACCCTGAGGGGCCCCACCCACAAAATCGGACCCTGATGGGCCCCACCCACAAATCCAGACCCTGAGGGGCCCCAGCCGCAAAATAAGACCCTGAGGGGCCCCACCCACAAAATCGGACCCTGAGAGACCCCGGCCACAAAATCGAACCCAGAGGGGCCCCACCCACAAAATCGGACCCTGATGGGCCCCACCCACAAATCCAGACACTGAGGGGCCCCAGCCACAAAATCGGACACTGAGACCCCGGACACAAAATCAGACCCTGAGGGGCCCCGATCACAAAATCAGACCCTGAGGGGCCCCACCCACAAAATCAGACCCTGAGGGACCCCAGCCACAAAATCAGACCCTGAGGGGCCCCAGCCACAAAATCGGACCTTGAGGGGCCCCACCCACAAAATCGAACCCTGAGGGGCCCCACCCACAAAATCGGACCCTGAAGGGCCCCGCCCACCAAATTAGACCCTGAGGGGCCCCACCCTCAAAATCGGTCCCTGAGGGGCCCCGGCCACAAAATCGGACCCTGAGGGGCCCCGGCCACAAAATCGGACCCTGAGGGGCCCCGGCCACAAAATCGGACCCTAAGGGGCCCCGGCCACAAAATCGGACCCTAAGGGGCCCCGCCCACCAAATCGGACCCAGAGTGGCCCGCCTACCAAATCAGACCTAGAGTGGCCCCGCTCACCAAATCGGAACCCGAGGGGCCAAACCCACCAAATCGGACCCCAAGGGTCCCCGCCCACCAAATCGGACCCCGAGGGGCCCCGCCCACCAAATCGGACCCCGAGGGGCCCCGCCCACCAAATTGGACCCTGAGGGGCCCCACCCACCAAATCAGACTCTGATAGATCCCGCCCACCAAATCAGACCCTGAGGGTCCCCGCTCACCAAATCGGACCCTGAGGGGCCCCACCCACCAAATCAGGCCCTGAGGGGCCCCGGCCACAAAATCGGACCCTGAGGGGCCCCACCCACAAAATTGGACCCTGAGGGGCCCCGGCCACAAGATTGGACCCTGAGGGGCCCCAACCACCAAATCAGACCCTGAGGGGCCCCGGCCACAAAATCGGACCCTTAGGGGCCCCACCCACCAAATCAGCCCCTGAGGGGACCCGGCCACCAAATCAGACCCTGAGGGCCCCCCCCACCAAATCTGACCCTGAGGTGCCCCACCCACAAAATCGGGCCCTGAGGGCTCCACCCACAAAATCGGACCCTGAGGTCAAAGTGGCCCCTGAGAGGCACCCACAGTTAAAACGGATCCTGAGTTGAAAGTCTTGCAGGTGCAGCAGGCAAGTCTCTCTTAAAGGGGCAGCCTGGGCAGCATTTCAAACCACTATCTGTACTTCCTTCAGGAAATACACATCTAGTATTATTATTACTATTCAGTTGATTTCCGCAATTAATGCAGCCCGAACCGCTACACACACAGACTCCGTTGAGGTGTCGTTTTGAAGCCAGCGTCCATGAGTGGTGTGCTAAGTATTTTTCGTGTTGATCGGATTTGTAGTTTTTGCGCAATTTGCACTTGAAAAAACATTTTCCTGTCATTGGAATGCATTGTCTCAATGCATTACAATGGAAAAATGTTGCCATAGGGAAAACATGGGGCAGTCGTGAGGTGGCAGTTAAGCTCATTGATATGCGCAGGCACACCCAGTTACTATGCCAATGCCTATGAACTTTACATGACCCCAGCAGGACACAGTTTCTGCCAGATAATATCAGCTCTTAAAGCGAAACCCAAAGCACAAATGCAAATCTAGCTTCATCACATGATGCATGCCCCTAAAAGATAATGTGCGCCAAAGTGGATTTAGAAGCCCAGTGTGCCAAACTGGCTCTTAAAGGGCCGACGCGCCTAAGTGATTCTTAAAGGTCCGGCGCACCAAAATGAGTCTTAAAGGGCCGGCGCGCCAAATCGAAAGCTGAGTGACCCCAGGTTCCAAATCGGAGGCTGAACCACCCCAGCCTCCAAATCGGAGGCTGATCGACCCTGGCCTACAAATCGGAGGCTGAGCCACCCTGGCTTCCAAATCAGACCCAGAGTGGCCCCGCCCACCAAATCAGACCCAGAGTGGCTCCGCCCGCCAAATCGGATCCTGAGGGGCCCCACCCACCATATCAGACCCTGAGGGGCCCCACAGGCCAAAGTGGCCCCTGAGAGGCACTCACAGTTATAACGGACTCTGAGTTAAAAGTCTTGCAGGGGGAGGAGGCAAGTCTCTCTTAAAGGGGCAGCCCGGGCACAATTTCAAACCACTATCTCTACTTCCTTCAGGAAATACACATCTAGTTATTAAGTTGATTTCCGCAATTAATATAGCCCAAACCGCTACACGCACAGACTCCGTTGAGGTGTCGTTTCGAAGCCAGCGTCCATGAGAGGTGTGCTAAGTATTTTTCGTGTCAATTGGATTTGTAGTTTTTGCGCAATTTGCGTTTGAAAATTTTTTTTCCCGTCATTGGAATGCACTGTCTCCAATGCTTCTCAATGGGAAATGGCAAAACGTGCCCTGAGGCTATTGAAATGGCAGTTAAGCTCATTGATATGCGCAGGCACACCCAGTTACTATGCCAACGCCTACGAACGTCACATGACGCCCCAAGGACAGAGCTTTTGCCACATAATATCAGCTCTTAAAGCGAAACCCACAGCACAAATGCAAATCTAGCTTCATCACATGACACATGCCCCTGAGAGAGAATGTCCGCCACGTTGATTTAGAAAAAGCCCAGTGAGCCAAACTAGCTCTTAAAGGGCCCATGCGCCAAAGTGATTGTTAAAGGGCCGGCGCACCGAAATGAGTCTTAAAGGGCCGACACGCCAAATCGAAAGCTGAGTGACCCCAGGCTCCAAATCGGAGGCTGAGCCACCCCAGGCTCCAAATCAGAGGCTGAGCCACCCCGGCCTCCAAGTCGGACGCTGAGCCACCCCGGCCTCCAAGTCGGAGGCTGAGCCACCCCGGCCTCCAAATCGGAGGCTGAACCACCCCGGCCTCCAAATCGGAGGCTGAGCCACCCCGGCCTCCAAATCGGAGGCTGAGCCACCCCGGCCTCCAAATCGGAGGCTGAGCCACCCCGGCCTCCAAATCGGAGGCTGATGCACCCCGGCCTCCAAATCGGAGGCTGAGCCACCCCGGCCTCCAAATCGGAGGCTGATGGACCCCGGCCTCCAAATCGGAGGCTGAGCCACCCCGGCCTCCAAATCGGAGGCTGAGCCACCCCGGCCTCCAAATCGGACCCAGAGTGGCCCCGCCCACCAAATCGGACCCTGAGGGGCCCTGCCCACCAAATCGACCCTGATGGCCCCACCCGCCAAATCAGACCCAGAGGGGCCCCTCCACATCAAATCAGACCCAGAGTGGCCCCGCCCACCAAATCGGACCCTGAGGGGCCCCGCCCACAAAATCGGACCTTGAGGGGCCCCACCCACAAAATCGGGCCCCGCCCACCAAATTGGACTCTGAGGGGCCCCAACCACAAAATCGGACCCTGAGGTGTTCCAACCACAAAATCGGGCCCTGAGAGGCCCCAGCCGCAAAGTCGGACCGTGAGGGGCCCCGGCCACAAAATCGGACCCTGAGGGACCCCGGTCACAAAATTGGACCTTGAGGGGCCCCGGCCACAAAATCAGACCCTGTGGGGCCCCACCCACAAAATTGGACCCTGAGGGGCCCCACCCACAAAATTGGACCCTGAGGGGCCACACCCACAAAATCGGACCCTGAGTGGCCACACCCACAAAATTGGACCCTGAGGGATCCCGGCCACCAATTCAAGCCCTGAGGAGCCCAGGCTACCTAATTGGATCCTGAGGGGCCCCACCCACCAAATCAGACCCTGAGGCCAAAGTGGTCCCTGAGAGGCACCCACAGTTAAAACGGATCCTGAATTGAAAGTCTTGCAGGGGCAGCAGGCAAGTCTCTCTCAAAGGGGCAGCCCGGGCACCATTTCAAAGCACTATCTGTACTTCCTTCAGGAAATACACATCTAGTTATTAAGTTGATTTCCGCAATTAATACAGCCCGAACCGCTACACGCACAGACTCCGTTGAGGTGTCGTTTCGAAGCCAGCGTCCATGAGAGGTGTGCTAAGTATTTTTCGTGTCTATCGGATTTGTAGTTTTTGCGCAATTTGCGTTTGAAAATTTTTTTTCCCGTCATTGGAATGCACTGTCTCCAATGCTTTTCAATGGGAAATGGCAAAACGTGCCCTGAGGCTATTTAAATGGCAGTTAAGCTCATTGATATGCGCAGGCACACCCAGTTACTATGCCAACGCCTACGAACGTCACATGACGCCCCAAGGACAGAGCTTCTGCCACATAATATCAGCTCTTAAAGCGAAACCCACAGCACAAATGCAAATCTAGCTTCATCACATGACACATGCCCCTGAGAGAGAATGTCCGCCAAAGTTGATTTAGAAAAAGCCCAGTGAGCCAAACTAGCTCTTAAAGGGCCGATGCGCCAAAGTGATTGTTAAAGGGCCGGCGCACCGAAATGAGTCTTAAAGGGCCGACACGCCAAATCGAAAGCTGAGTGACCCCAGGCTCCAAATCGGAGGCTGAGCCACCCCAGGCTCCAAATCGGAGGCTGAGCCACCCCGGCCTCCAAATCGGAGGCTGAGCCACCCCGGCCTCCAAATCGGAGGCTGAGCCACCCCGGCCTCCAAATCGGAGGCTGAGCCACCCCGGCCTCCAAATCGGAGGCTGAGCCACCCCGGCCTCCAAATCGGAGGCTGAGCCACCCCGGCCTCCAAATCGGACCCCTGAGTGGCCCCACCCACCAAATCGGACCCTGAGGGGCCCCACCCACAAAATCAGACCCTGAGGGGCCCCACCCACCAAATCAGACCCTGAGGGGCCCCGCTCACCAAATCGGACCATGAGGGGCCCCGCCCACCAAATCGGATTCTATGGGGCCCCACCCACAAAATCGGACCCTGAGGGGCCCCACCCACAAAATCAAACCCTGAGGGGCCTCGTCCACCAAATCGGACCCTGAGGGTCCCCACTTACAAAGTCAGACCCTGATGGGCCCCAGCCACAAAATCGGACCCCTGAGTGGCCCCACCCACCAAATTGGACCCTGAGTGGCCCCACCCACAAAATCAGACCCTGAGGGGCCCCACCCACCAAATCGGACCCTGAGGGGCCCCGCTCACCAAATTGGACCATGAGGGGCCACGCCCACCAAATCGGATTCTGAGGGGCCCCAACCACAAAATTGGACCCTGAGGGGCCCCATCCACAAAATCGGACCCTGTGGGGCCCCACCCACAAAATCAGACCCTGAAGGGCCACGGCGACAAAATCAGACCCTGAGGGGCCCCGCCCACCAAATCAGACCCAGAATGGCACCCGCCCACCAAATCGAACCCTGAGGGGCCCCACCCACAAAATTGGACCCTGAGGGGCCCTGCCCGCCAAACCAGACCCAGAGTTGCCCCTGCCCACCAAATCGGACCCTGAGGGGCCCCACACACCAAATCAGACTCTGGGGGTCCCCGCCCACCAAATCAAACACTTTGTGGCCCTGCCCAACAAATCGGACCTAGAGTGGCCCCGCCCACCAAATCGGACCCTGAGGGGCCCTGGTTTGGTGGGCAGGCCCCTCAGGGTCTGATTTGGTGGGCAGAGCCCCTCTGGGTTCGGTTTGGTGGGCAGAGCCCCTCAGTCTGATTTGTTGGGTGGGGCCACTATGGGTCTGATTTGGGGGTGGGGCCCCTCAGAGTCTGATTTGGTGGGCAGGGCCACTCTGGGTTCGATTTGGTGGGTGGGGACCCTCAGAGTCTAATTTGGTTGGTGAGGCCCCTAGGGGTTCGGTTTGGTGGGCAGGGCCCCTAAGTCTGATTTGCTGGGCAGGGTCACTCTGGGTCTGATTTGGTGGGTGGGGCCCCTCAGAGTTCGATTTGGTAGGCGGAGCTACTCTGGGTCCGGTTTGATGGGCAGGGCCCCTCAGAGTCTGATTTGGTGCATGGGGCCACTCTGGGTCCGATTTAGTGGGTGGGGCCCTTTTTGGTCCGATTTGGTGGGCGAGGCCCCTCAGAGTCCAATTTGGTGGGTGGGGCCAGTCTGGGTCCGATTTGGTGGGCGGGGCCACTCTAGGTCCGATTTGGTGGGCGGGGCCACTCTGGGTCCCCACAGGGTCCGATTTGGTGGGCTGGGCCGCTCTGGGCATGATTTGGTGGGCAGGGCCCCACAGAGTCCAATTTGGTGGGCGTGGCCACTTTAGTTCAGATTTGTTGGGTAGGATTGTTCTGAGAGGAATTTTTCATTTGGCTATATTCCCATTACTGTTATAGGTTTCCTTTCATAGAAAAAGCTGAGCGGAGGGCATTTTTACCTAAAACTTTGCCACAGCTTGTGTGACAGAACACATCAACATCTATTCAATTAGCATATTTCACTGAACAGGTTAGAAAAAATGATATGTAATTAATATCTTAGTGATTATACATTTACTTATTGGCTCTTGTTGTTGTCTGGTGAATTTTTTTTTTATTTTTTTGGTAACTTATGGTGACCGACCCATTTTGGACTCGCCAGCTGTTTCATGACAGAATTTTTCTATTACTTTGTTATTTGGTAGGATTGTTCTGAGGGGAATTTTTCATTTGGCTATATTCCCATTACTGTTATAGGTTTCCTTTCATAGAAAAAGCTGAGCGGAGGGCATTTTTACCTAAAACTTTGCCACAGCCTGTGTGACAGAACACATCAACATCTATTCAATTAGCATATTTCACTGAACAGGTTAGAAAAAATGATATGTAATTAATATCTTATTGATTATACATTTACTTAATGGCTCTTGTTGTTGTCTGGTGAATTTTTTTCTTATTTTTTTTGGTAACTTATGGTGACCGACCCATTTTGGACTCGCCAGCTGTTTCATGACAGAATTTTTCTATTACTTTGTTATTTGGTAGGATTGTTCTGAGAGGAATTTTTCATTTGGCTATATTCCCATTACTGTTATAGGTTTCCTTTCATAGAAAAAGCTGGGCATTTTTACCTAAAACTTTGCCACAGCTTGTGTGACAGAACACATCAACATCTATTCAATTAGCATATTTCACTGAACAGGTTAGAAAAAATGATATGTAATTAATATCTTAGTGATTATACATTTACTTAATGGCTCTGGTTGTTGTCTGGTGATTTTTTTTTTATTTTTTTGGTAACTTATGGTGACCGACCCATTTTGGACTCGCCAGCTGTTTCATGACAGAATTTTTCTATTACTTTGTTATTTGGTAGGATTGTTCTGAGAGGAATTTTTCATTTGGCTATATTCCCATTACTGTTATAGGATTCCTTTCATAGAAAAAGCTGAGCGGAGGGCATTTTTACCTAAAACTTTGCCACAGTCTGTGTGACAGAACACATCAACATCTATTCAATTAGCATATTTCACTGAACAGGTTATAAAAAATGATATGTAATTATTATCTTAGTGATTATACATTTACTTAATGGCTCTTGTTGTTGTCTGGTGAATTTTTTTTTTTTTTTTTGGTAACTTATGGTGACCGACCCATTTTGGACTCGCCAGCTGTTTCATGACAGAATTTTTCTATTAGTTTGTTATTTGGTAGGATTGTTCTGAGAGGAATTTTTCATTTGGCTATATTCCCATTACTGTTATAGGTTTCCTTTCATAGAAAAAGCTGAGCGGAGGGCATTTTTACCTAAAACTTTGCCACAGCCTGTGTGACAGAACACATCAACATCTATTCAATTAGCATATTACATTGGACAGGTTAGAAAAAATGATATGTAATTAATATATTAGTGATTATATATTTATTGGCTTTTGTTATTGTCTGGTGCATTCCTTTTTTGATTTTTTTCTGGTATCCTATGGTGGCAGACCCATTTTTGACTCACCAGCTGTTTCATGACAGAATTCTTCGATTAGGCCTTATTCACATGGGCAATTATTGCTAGCAAAAATTGCTTTCAACAGAGGTGAATTTTTCTATGGACTCCTATGGCAGAAAAATCACTAGCGATTTAAAATTTAAAAATTTAGGGCAGTTGTTTCCTGCCATAGGACACCATAGTAGTAAATTGCCTCCGTTCAAAGCATTTTTCACTAGAAAAATCGCTAGCTATAATTGACAGTGAAAATTGCCTGTGTGAGTAAGGCGTTAGGCTGCATTTACACAGGCACTTTTGCCAAGTGCCACTGGTAATTATCACCATTGTGATTTTCTCCACCATTATAGGTCACTGACCTATAATCGATAATTACCGCTAGGTGTTTTGCTGGCCCCATTGAAATGAATGGGGCACGGTCCTGCAATGAATTGTCGGCAGTGATAATCGCCACCGGCAAAAGCCCCTGTGTGAATGGGCTCTTAAGGCCCTGTCACACAGTACGAGATTTGTCATTATGAGCCTGCAATCTGTGGTGTTGCAGGCTTGTAACTCTGACCTCATACTGTGTGACATACTGTACAAGTATTAGCTGAAAGCCCCCTGCACTTCCTCATATGAGCTGAAAGAAAGTTCAGCCCTTTCTTTGCTCCTATGAGTCCTGCTGTGATTACGAAATCACCACATGTGACAGCGGGATGCAAAATTGTATACACATGTGGCAGCATCACAATCTGAGAGGTTATCTGCCAGTGTGACAGGGCCCTTAGGCCTCATACTCACTGGCGATTAAATCGGCCGATTGCAATCCGATTTTTAATCGGATTGCAATCTGACCCATGTTAGTCAATGGGTGACATCTCACTTGCAATTTTTTTCTCAGCCAAAATCGGTCTGAGAAAAAAATCGCAGCATGCTGCGATTTGCAGCGATTTTAAACAATAGAAGTCAATGGGTGCGATTAAAAAAAGGACCAAAAAACTGACCATCCGTTTTCCATCCGTTTTTAATTGATCCATCACCATTCTGTGGTATAGAACACTGTAAATGATTCTGTAAATGACTGTAGATAAAGAGTGGCTTGGAAAAAAAAACGGATGGAAAATGGATGGAAAAAAAAAATCGCACAGAAATCGCATGACATTGGCATAACTCTCCACCCTTTTTTCCAGTCCAGAAATCGGACGGTTTTTTTTAATCGCCAGTGGGTATGAGGCCTTACTCTGTTATTTTAGAGGATTTTTCTATTAGGCCGGAGTCACACTGGCGAGGAATACAGGAGAGTGAGAGGCGCTAAAAGCACGCATTAGACACGGACCAATGATTCTCTATGGGGTACCTCGCACCAGCCGTATATTTCTCATCCGTATTCTACGCTCCGTGCCACTCGCAGCATGCTGCGATTGTCAGCGTACTACGGCCGTAGTACGCCAATGCAAGTCTATGGGTGCGCAAAAAATACGGATTACACACGGACCACACATGTGACTTGCGAGAAATACGCACCAGGTGTCTTTAGAAACCCTGTCATAGGGCTCCATTATATGTCCATTTTGCAAGCCTGCGAGAAAATCTCACCATACGGATTGCATACGGATTACATACGGAGACACACATGCGCAAAATACGCGACCTCACCTTGCTTACGGATGACCTACGGACCACTATTTAGTGGTCATTGATCCGTATTACGCATGTAAAATACGGAGCGTATTTTGCGCTGGTTAGTGTGACTCCAGCCTTAATCTACATTCCCAGTTTTGGTCCAGGTTTCTGGTCACCTGCTCCATCACAGGAACAACTGAACGAAAGGCAAGAGGAGAAAAATGTATTCATTTTTGCTCTTTTTGATAGTGGGAATGCAAAGGATTCATTTGGTCTCTGTGGTATGCTTTCCGTTTTTTAAAATGCAAAAGCAAAGGTTGCAACCCTTTTTGTTTCTGTTTAAAATAACTGAAAATAATACAAATGAATATAAAATTAATCATATAATTTCCCATTGGTATCAATGATAACAAAAGCTACTAAATTTTTCTCCATTTTCTTCAATTCATGGATGGAGTGGCTGCACAGAAAGCCAGCCAGAACAGAAGTAGAAGTGAGCATTTACTCTGACAGGATTTTTCAGATAGAATTTGTGTATTAGATTGTGTTCACACATTCATTTTTTTAGTTATGCTGATAAGTTTTTTTTAGTTTGGCCGTACAAAAAAAATCTGCTTCAGATCCATTTTTATTTCAGTTTTTGACTATCACAACAGCACAGGCTGCAGCCTGCAACAGATATTTTTCAGTTTAAAAAGCTAAAACAACATGGATCTAAAGCAAACTGAAGTCATTCCGTTTTTTCAAGCCCCATTGAAATCAATAGGAGAAAAATTGATATGTTAAATGCTAAAACATATGGGTGAGCACAATTATTGCGTGACTATGTAGTGCGGCATCACACAACCCTGCCGCACAAAAATGCTATTGATATGTGCTATTCTGAAACGATTCTTACAGTTGAAAACAAAGGCAAGCCCGGACGCCTGCCCCGAAGGGGCTACAGGGAGGGCGCACATGACTAAGGAGGGATGCTAGGCCTGAGGGTTAGTGAAGGGTAAGGTGTAGTGCTTTTGTGTTTGTGGGGAAGGTGTGGGTTGGAGCTATGGGGCTTATGGTGCAATGTGAGTTGGCAGGGAGTGGTCAGTAGTGCTTTGTGCTTGTGGGGAAGGTGTGGGTTGGAGCTATGGGGCTTATTGTGCAATGTGAGTTGGAGGGAGTGGTCAGTAGTTGGATGGATATATAGGGCAGAACTGTGGGGGGATGGTCATTCCTTACCTTGCAGACATCCGGAATCGTCAGCTCCTCACATCTGGGACTTCAGCTTGAATCTTTGGATCCAGAAGATGGAATACCTCGTGGCACAGATGAAGAGGATGATGGAGCAGCGCAGCCAGCAGTGGATGAAGGAACAGCTGCAGCGATGGTCTGGTGATGGCGACGGCGGAGAAGATGGGACCCCTCTGCCTCCGAAGCGGCAGCGATGATCACGGCCTCCTGAGCACCTCAGCCCGGAGTTAAGTTTGCAGCGGAGGATGAGCCCCATTAGCAGACCTGTTGCAGAAGACATCGCGGGGCCGGAGCCAGAAGTCGAGAAGCAGGCAGCAAGGTAATGGGGCGGTGAGTGACGTGGCCGGCCTCCCCTCCATTTCGGATCGCGTCACACAGTGGTGACGCGCACGTCGTGGCCATGTTACCCGGCGTTGTCACCTGACCCGGCGCGGTCATCGGCATCGGTGGATGGCGTTGACGTGACGCGGCAAGGAGCCCGGTGGCGAGGTGGTGTGTGACTTCACCGGCCTCATTTCCTTTCTCGCGGCGCTGGGGGGAAGCGGGCGGTGGCTCGGTGATGTGGCCACCCTTCAGCTGCCAGGGGCTACAGGTCATGTGGTCCGGCGTCGCGTTCCCCCGGCGTTGGGTGCCAGATTCAGGAGGTGTTGCCTGCGGCTGGAGCGCCAACCTCCCCCCCCCTGTTTGAGGCTCCGAGCCAGTGACTTTTTGCCATGCGTTCCCGGACGGACAGTCGGTCTGGGCGCTGGCGCTGCAGCCCAGGAGGGCTGCAGTCGGCGTAGATCCATGGAGAAGATCGCAGTTGCGGTGCTCGACGCGGAGGACACGTGACGGCTGTTCCTTGGGGTTCCGCGGAGTCAGTCTAGTAAGTAAGGCTCACTTAAACCTTTATTAATGTCTAGATTATATTGGTTGGGAAGGGTGTTGCTACGTATGGTTTCGGGTGTTTGTCTGGGGGTTCGGAAAGATGCGCGGCTGGTCCATGTGGACAGCGTTCGAATCTGTGAGGGAATGGTTGCTTTGTGGTCCAGGAGGCTGTTTTGTGCACTTCATGAGTGTTGGGAGGTATTTTTTAATTTCATGCTAGTTTGCTTTTATGATAGTGGGTATATCTATAGGTGACGACATCATTTTATTTTGGTTAGTATAATTGTGCTTGCATTCTCTGGGTGTTTGTGTATGACTGGTGGTGATTCCATGGCGGTTTGTGAGTAATTCAGGTGGTGATACGGATATTGGCAGAGCGGTGGTGGATAGCCATATCCATGCCAGTTTTATGGTTTATTGTTATAGGCATGGGGTCTTTGGGCTGGAGGATTATCGCCGCGCCAAGTATTTGATAAGGGTTTGATGGTAGTTCACTGATGTGGTGAGCTGTTTTATCGCCGCGCCTAGTATTTGATAAGGGTTGATGTTAGTTCATTGATGTGGTGAGCAGTTTTATCGCCGCGCCTAGTATTTGATAAGGGTTTGATGGTAGTTCACTGATGTGGTGAGCAGTTTTATCGCCGCGCCTAGTATTTGATAAGGGCTTGATGGTAGTTCACTGATGTGGTGAGCAGTTTTATCGCCACGCCTAGTATTTGATAAGGGTTGGATGGCAGTTCACTGACGTGGTGATCTGTTTGGGTAGTGCATCGGGCGGCTTAATCTTTCACGTTACAGTGGGGTGTGTTCTACTGCTGGTCAGAGGTGAGGGGGTAGGTGGTCGAGTTTTTATTAGGGTGTGTTTTATTTATATGCCGGGGTCGGTTCTCTAATAGGGGCTTTGAGTGTACTAAGGGTTTTCATGTTCACTAGGGGCATTTTGGTTTGTTGCGGCAGACGTTCTGGTGAGGTCGAGATGCTTGGGATGGCAGATCTTTCAGGAACCTGCCTTTCTGGCAGCAATGGATGACATTTCCCCCGGGGGGCTTGGAGTTGACCTTTTACCGGATTTGTTTTCCTGGTTAATTTCTGGGGGTACGTAGATATGGCGTGGAGCTGGGGTTATGGTTGGTCAATGTCCGGTTGTTGAGGTCCGTGGTTTGGTTTCTGTGTGGTAGTCGGGGATTATCTGGTATTAGGGATGGTGCAGTGCTTATTTTCTGTTCATGGTCCAACCTGGGACTACTATCTGGTATTAGGGAAGGTGGTGTGCTTATTTCTGTTCATGGTCCAACCCTTGACTACTCTGGGTTTCTTCATGCTCAGGGCGTTGTTGCGGTTATCATGTGTTTGGATAAGTCAAAGTGTTTGATTCACCTGGGGCCCTATGTCTAAGTCAGGTTAGGTTAACGAGTACATCGTGTCAGGTCGGGGGTCGTTATTAGGTTCCCATATATATCGCGCTGCTGTTTTGGGGGGTTGATTTTGGTTATTGAATACGTGGGACTACGATCCACTGGGGGTTTTTGCATGATCTGCAGTCATATGGCGTTCTTACGGTAATTTGCTGGTCGTGGCTGCCCTGGGGCAGTTTTAACAACTTTTGTACGTAAGGACTGGTGGGTTCTCACTGCGGTTCTTTAGGGTTGCCGATTGAGCTTTTGGCAGGCTGTATCGGGTGGTATTTGTTACAGCCGTTGATTGCAGCTACGTAGGAGTTTATTATACAGAGTGGATAGTTTTTCGTTACAATGGGCTAGGAGGTTTATTGTGGGTGCAGCTGGTCCTGCTTTGCCTTCTGGGTATACAGCTCTCCTTAGAGTCTCTTCTTTTTGGGTGCCCCCGGACGGGGGGGCCAGGGTGAAGTGTTGCGCAAGGATGATGCAACATTTGAGTTTGGTAACCCAGCGTGTGCTTTACTGGTCTCGGGGGTCCTGGTTGGTGAACGGTTTGTTTATCCAGCAGGTGTTGTTCCATTTGTCAGGAATTCTGTATAGAGCATGAGGCAGGACATGTTGTTTCGATGGCCGTGTGAATGGTCTCCCGCGTGGGTGTAGCCCGTCCGGCAATACATGGCTATGTCATTTATTCCGTTATGCGCACTTGTCAGGACCGGCTGGTATTATGGGGACACGGTTGTGGTGCAGCGCTGCTGCGGGGGAGGTGTACTTTAGGTAGTGGGTGAGCAGGTTGCAGCTATAACATTACTTTCATTAATGTCGGGCTGGTGGTACACTGTGGCAGGGGAAGCTAGTGCGATGTGCATTGACTTTTAATGATTCTAAGGACCTGGTAATCGTCTGGGGCTGTGCTCCGTTTGGGGGTGCTTTTTGCGGTGCTTTAAGGCTGAGTGGTGGACAAGCATCGGGCACCGGTGAGTGCAATGTTTTGACGGATGGCCCGGGTTTATGGTGTCTGGGGTTTTCGGGAGACGTGATGTGTGTCTGAGTTTTCCTGGACTTCAGGTGGTGTGGAGTCGCTTTTCTTTCTTTTGTGAGTAGTGTCGAATCCGCAGTTCAGCGGGGAATGGGTGCGGAGTACATCTCACTTTTGGTAAGAGGGTGGCAACAATAGTGTTGTGATTCTGGGTTTGAAGTGCACGGGTGATGCACACAATTAATTTGTTCCGGGTCATGGTGATTACGGGGTGGATTGGTTTATGTTTTCTAGTTGGGTGGATATTTTAAGATAGATGCTATCACGCAGGGTTGACGGGACCAACAGCGTTTTGGTACTGCACGTGTGTGGTGGAGACTTGGTCGCTGGGGTGTCAAGGAGTTTGATCTGAGACATCGGGCCTGAATGCTCCTGCCTGGGAGCCATGCTCGTGTTGTTGTTCATGACTATATAGTGGGGCACGTTTTTCAAGAATCTGTCGGAGGTTGGGGAACCAGTGTAGGTTCTGTTGTTACGTCTATAATGGTTGGCTTTGATTATTATCAGGTGGAGTGCAATTTTCTGCCTGGGAGCCATGCTCATGTTGGTGTCCATAGGGGCTCCTGTTTGGAATGACTACATAGTGGGTTTTACTGGGCACATTTTCAAGAATCTATCGGAGGTTTGGGGAACCAATGTAGGTTCTTTTGTTCACAGCAATAATGGTTGGCTTTGATTAATTATTAGGTGAAGTATAATTTTCGGAGGCGCCTGCAATGTTGCGGTCTCAACGAGGCAGAGGCGGCGGCTCAGGTTGGGGACTGGTCGCGCAGGCGGTGCATAGGATTGGACGATGCGGTTGGCTAGTTGCAGGTCTTGGGTGTGGTTGACCTTGTTGTACTGGTATTTTGGTGTAGGTTGGCATTGTGAGGTCTAATGGGGATCAGTTTTGATTGATTGGTCTTGGTACAGAAACATTGGTTACTCGAGCCGCAGAGTCGGGTTGGGTTTTTGGTGGTGGTACTCGCACGTACAAGGTGTCATACGTGCTCGTGGTGGCGGAAAGGAGGGGGGTATTTGAAGTCGGTGGATTGCACAAAGAGGGGGGGTGAACCCAGTGCAGGAGCGGGTTACCCCTGGTGGTGCAATGGTATACTTGGTTAAGGTGGGTCCCAGCTGTGCTGGGTCACAGCGGGACATGTTAACGTGGGACCCTGCTGTGCTCGGTCACAGCGGGGCATGTTAACATGGGTCCCTGCAGGGCTGGGTCCCAGCAGGACATTGGTTGGGCAACACTCGGCTGGGTGTCCTCGAGCCGGTGTGGTGCGGCTGAGGGCACGTGGTGGAGCTGGTGTTGCAATCATGTACAATGGGTTTTGCAACACTCGGCTGGGTGTCCTCGAGCCGGTGTGGTGCGGCTGAGGGCACGTGGTGGAGCTGGTGTTGCAATCATGTACAATGGACTCTTCATTTACCCCCCCTCCTTTTGCTGGTGGTTATGTTTATGGAATATTTCTACGTTTATGGATAAAATGTTATTGCTTGTTTGGTGTTAATAAACGGGGCTGCTGTGGCCTTTTACATCCAATGTCACGCAGTCGTGTCTTATTTAAGTTAAGAAGGGGTAAGTGTGGGTTTTGGGAGGGGTCATTACAGTGAAGCCGTCAGTCAGACTTTCCTAAGTCATGCATTCAGATTTTTGCCATGATTCTCTGGTGCAAGATTTCTGGCAAACGCTTATGTGTTTTAGCCGCTATATATCTGTCTTTTAGATTAGTTGCTCCAAAAACAGATCAGTATGAGAACCCATTTACACTCTTCAATCATTGTTCATTGATTGTTGAGCAGATCTGTGGTTGCAGTGAAATTGTGGACAATCAGTGTCAGGTTTGTGGCCATGTGCAAATGGAATATGTTCCCAATTTAATAGCAACCACTGATCTGATGAACCATCAATAAACAGTCATTGAAGTGTGTAAATGAGTCCTAAGGGTTCGTTCACATCTGCATTTTGACAGATCCACTCTACGCTGCTTTTCAGCAGTAGGATGAATTGGTAAAACACATAGAAACTTTCACTAAAGGGGATTTACATACTGTGATATCACTATGAGCGATTGCTGACAGGCATCGCTCATAGCTATATGCTGGTTTATTGGCCGCTGCGATTAGACACAGCAATACTCACTAGTAATCATGGCAACTAATTAAATAATTAGCTGTGGTTGCAATTCTTCTAAAACAGTGTCAATGTAAATAAATTGCTGTGGTTTTAGCAGTATTGCTAGAAATGCATTTAAATGCAGTGTTTGCCATTCACTAGTAACGGGTGAATGACTTGCCATCTCTCAAGCATAAGTGATTAAGTCGTGATTGATTGCTCAGTACCCAGTTTGTGGCTGCATTCAAAGTTAGGCCTCTTTCACACTTCAGTTTTTTTGCATCAGTTCAAATCCGCCAAAAAGTCAGACAAGCGGATCCGTTCTCAACTGATGTGAACGGATGGCACAGGATCCATTTTCAGACGGATCCTGAAAATGATGAAATTTAAAGGAACCTCTGGCCGGGAAGGAGAGAGAGAGAGAGAGAGAGATATTGCTTGTTAGATCACTGATGCCAGCCAATATCATTACTGATGTCCGTGTGTAAGGGCTAAGACACACTGGCGAAGTGTGTCCCGATTTTCGGTCCGAATTTCGGCGTACTATCAGACCCCATTGAAACCTATGGGTTTCAAGGGGGTTAGGGCTAAAATGAATTCTGTAGACTGCCCTGTGTGTCAGAATTTCGCATCCATTAATTAACTTAATGGATGCAAAACTCTGTGCAGAATAGCTCCCCATTCAAACCCATGTGTTTGAATGGGATTAAACGGAGTTCAAATTGTATTTTAGGTTCGTCCGAAAATCGGGAGCATGTCCAAATTTAATTAATTCATCTGAAAATACATTTTGAACTCTGTTTAACCCCATTCAAACACATGGGTTTGAATGGGGAGCTATTCTGCACAGAATTTTGCATCCATTAAGTCAATTAATGGATGTGAAATTCTCACACACGGCAGTCTACAGAATTCGTTTTAGCCCTAACCCCGTTGAAACCCATAGGTTTCAATGGGGTCCGATAGTACGCCAAAAATCGGGACACACTTCACCAGTGTGTCTTAGCCCTAAACCTTCCCTAACACTGACAAGAGGACATCATGTACTAAAATTGTGTTAATTTGCTATGCTTTTTATAAGTAGAAAGACAACTCATGTATGCAGTACTTTTCTCCCTGTTTATAAAAAGTGCTAGCAGAGTAACATTATTATAGTCTATGGTATCTCTTGTTAGTGTTATGGAGGGTTATACTGTATGCACAGATATCTCTAGCAATATTGTTTGTAAGAGGCTAGCATCAGCCATCTAGCGAACAATATCACTAGGTTAGAAGTGGGCAATCCTGGCACCCAGTTATGAATTAATTGCTGGATGTGTAGCTGATTTTGGTCCTTTCTGACGTCTGCAATCACTAATTCATAGTGCCATCTGAATGCAATTTTAGTAATATCACTAGATTTGAGCAATGTATTTCTATTGCCATGGATGTAGTGGAATCACAAACCACGGCTTCCCTCTCTGATTAGCAGCCTTGACTGCTTGTAGCTGCCAGGGATCATTCACAGTGATATCCTCCTGTGTAATCCTCCTGTGTATCCTCCTCCCTTTTGTGCACGATGTTACAGTGATGTTTCTTTTGCTGCAACGGTGACAAGACAAAAAAGTACTGACATGCTATTCTGCTGTAACTATCGCGGCACAGTAGAACAATGTAATCTAATAGTCAAGTGACAAGGTCATGTGATGTTTGAACAGTGCCGCATGACTATCACACATGCCTATGGGGGTTTGCTCTTAGGGGAGCTTTACATGCTACAATATGTTTGGTAGTGATTGCTAGTAGTGGTCGCTGGTGTTATCACATGACCTGTTTGTTGCATTCAATCTCAACGATGATCACTAGTGTTAAAAAAAATCTTGTCTGGTTGGTCGTTTCAACTGCTGCAATGCAAAATCAATTCCATTACATTCCAATACAATTCGCTCCATTTGAGATAATGACATTTAGGCTGCTTTCACACTACCGCATTTTTTGCGGCCACAAAAAATGCAGAAGGACTGTTCTTCATGGTCTGGAGCCCGCGGATCCCATAGGTTTCTATGGGATCTGCAAAAACTACAGGAGAGCATAAAATGCTCTCAGTAGTTATTGCGTGCCCCGGACCATGAACACTTGACTGCAACAAAAATCGAGCTTGTTCGATCTTTTTTGCAGTCATGGACGGCCAGCAGGATCGCGGCTCCATTCACTGTCAATGGAGCCGCGATTCCTGAGGAGGTCCGCGGGCCGCTGCTTCTGAGTGCTCCGCTGCGGTGACCCGTGGACCTCCGCAAGGATCGCGGCTCCATTGATGCAGCCGCGGTCCAGAAAAGCTCTGTGACCGCATAAAGATCGAGCATGCTTGATCTTTATAGCGGTCAATTTTTTGTAGTCCAGGGGCCGCAAAAACCACTGAGAGCAATTACTGCTTTTCTGTGGTTTTTGCAGATCCCATAGAAACCTATGGGATCCGCAAAAACTACGGCCCCCGGACCGTAAAAAAGTGGTAGTGTGAAAGCAGCCTACTGCGATCTAAAATCTGCTGAGCATCTGTTATCAATTAGTGATGGATTGCTGTGTCAGGTTTGCGGCTGCGTTCAAATGGAACAATACAGGCCATATACAGCTGGCACTAGCGATCACCTGCACGATGATATGAGCAATATATTGTGTAAAGCCCTCCTTTGGGTGTGTTTACACAATGCAATTATTGTATGTCTGGTTGTTGACGGCAGCGAATTTGTGCAGATACAGTATCTTTCCTTTTGCACACAGCCACATACCTGGCACTGAGCAATTAATCGCTCAAAAGTCTTGGTCATTTGCTGTCTGCAGGTATTTTCTAGTCATTGTTTATTTGTTGAAGTGTTTAAATGCTTTTCAGTGATATTTGCACAACTGTTGCAATGACTTTGTAGTGCAGCCAATAAAGCAAACAAATTTTCATTGATGCAAATGTGTTAGTGAATGACTATTAGGCTGTGTGCACATGATGCAGATTTGCAGCGGTTCCGCAGCGGATTTTACTGCGCAGAAACATTGCGTTTCTGCATTGTGATGTACAGTAGCCTTAAAATCAATGTAAAAAAAACGCTGTGCAGATGCTGCGGATTTTTCCGCGGTACAAAATCCGCAGCATGTTACTTCTTTTGTGCGGTTTTCCATCTCCCCTGTCACCAAATCCGCAGTGGGAAAACCGCAATCGAAAACAGCACAAAAACTACATGAAAAATGGAAGAAATCAGCAGGAAAAATGCAGGTCATTTGACCTGCAGATTTCTTCCATTCTGCATGGAAAAATCCACAGGGCCAAAAAGTACGTCTGCACTCAGCCTTAGAGGTAGGACACACTGTCCTATTTGAGATCGGACATCCAACGTCAGATCCTATTGAGCTCTTTGGGTCCATTGCTTACTAAATTCACATCCAATTCGACCATCTGACAGTCTGATTTGATTTTTAAAGATTGGACTTGTCTGACTTTAATGTCAGATCGCAGGTCTGATTAGCTGTGAATCAATGGATCAACATCAAAATCGGATGTGGCACAATTAGATGCAATCAGTAGCATCCGACGTCGGATCTGACTTCGGTTGTTGGATCGCATGTCAGACAGTGTGTCCTAGGTCTTATTTGGCTGCTAGTGATTGTCGCAGCATTAAAACTGAACTATTGGTTGTGTGATCACACCAGCGACTATTGCTAGTGATGGATCCGTCTAATATTGTAGTGTCTAAAACCACCTGTAGGCTGGGTTTACATGCCTAAAATAATGTGCTATCATTATAATGATTAAATAATTATTATTATTTCTGAGCTGTGAGTGCAGTGAAGTCGTGTACATATTGTTCCATTTGTACATGGCCACAAACCTGGTACTGAATAATTTATCACTCAAAATCATGTGTTGTCTTTCAGTCTATGCATGACTAACGACTTTTGAAGCGATAAATTATTCACTGCCAGGTTTGTGGCCATGTACACATGGAACCATATGTTCCCGATCTAATGAACAATGATTGCACAATCATTGAAGAGTGTAAACCCAATGTCTGTTATTTGACAGTATTTTGTTTCTGAAAACACTTTGCTAAGGCATGCATTATCATTGCTACAGAATGCCACGCAAAGGGAAACGATCTGAAGCCCAAAAAAACGCTTGCAAAGAATCAATTTTTCTGCTAGTGAAAAGTCTGGTCAGCTGCCACTTGGTCATAGCATAGGAGAGAAGACGCAGTTAGAAATTGTGTGTGATGCTGCTAAATTACAAAAAGAACAGGACAAAAGCATTACTTCTATACAAGCATCTCATAGGGCGATTACAGGTATGCAGAATTCTCCAGAAACAAACAGTGCACTTGTAATTCCCTAATTTTTCTCATTTTTCTCATTGCCCTTAATGAAAGCTCACAATTATCAAGTAATGATCTTGATTACATCTTGAAAGAGGGTGACTTCATGTATACAAGCACAAAGCAAAAGCTAATTGCTAAGGGCAAGTTTGTGCAAGACTTTTTAGCTCATGATGAGCTTACAGACACTTGTTTACAATATGCATACATACAGTGTTATTAAATTTCCCTCACAGTATGGATATTTAAGGAAGCGGGGACCTGATGGTGCGCCAGACTTTTTGGAACTTTCGGAAAGACTACAGTGTCTGTCTTCAGATATAAAATACGCACTACTGACAATGAGCAGTCTGACTATTGCTGTGTTCTGCAATAGTTCAGGCCGCTTTGGTTTTTTCGATCCTCACTGTAGGTCTCCTGAAGGTTTGTTCTGACACAGGTGTGATGGTGACTTTTGAACATCTGAATGACATGATTGAAAGACTGCTTTTATTTCATGCATCACTACAAACACCTGATGAGTACATTTATGAGTTTATGCCAGTTATGTTTATTTGTACAATGGACAGTCAGCAGGCAAACAGTTCTTCTAATATACAGTCTGCAGTGAGCAAAAATAACGCACCAGTCAACGAATGTGGTACTCCAAATTTAAACGCATTAAGCACGTTAAAGCGTAACAAAAATAGAAGACGCAGAATAGTAATAGCAAATAAAAGAAAATGTACCATAAAGAGGTCATCAAATTGAGAAATCATATTTATTATGAAAAAAATAAGGCCTCTTTCACACATCAGGTTTTCGCCGTCAGGCGCGATCCGGCGCTTTTGACAGAAACCGGATCCGGCGAAATGCAATGCCGGATCCGGTTTCCCCCCCCATTGACTTGCATTTGCGCCGGATCGCGCCGGATGGCTATGCGTTTCATCCGGTTTTCGCCGGATCCGGCAATGTGTCGCGATCCGGCGTCTGGAAAAAACGGCTACTGTAACGTTTTTTGTCTCCGGTGAAAAAGCCGGATCCGGCGCGTCCGGCTTTTTCACATAATGAAAGCCTATGAGCGCCGCAATGCGCCTGATCCGGCGAAAGCCGGATCCGGTGGCCGGATCCGGTTTTTTTGGTCTGAGCATGCTCAGTAGCTCTGCCCACAAGACATATATAAAAGCAAGACAGTGGGACCCACAGCCACACCCAACATGCCACCCAAGAAAGCAACCAAGCACAGCAGGAGAAGGCAGGAGACCACTGCAGCACCACCACCACCCCAAATGGAGCAGCAAATGGAACATGCTGAGGAGGGGAGGCCAGCAGCAGATGAGAGACGGTAATTATCAAATCCCCCATTCCTCCAAACTAGGGCTATTGAATATCAAGATATTCATTGGCCCTTTGTTTCTCTTTATTCAACAGCCGCCCAATAGATGCAGCAGCAGCAATGGCAGCAGCTGGAACACCACCCACAGGCATGGAGTGTGGCCACCAGGAAGACAGCACATCATCTTCTGGGAGCCCTCCCTCGCATCGTCAGCGTTTGACGGTAAGTTTTTATTTCCAAAATCCATCATCTCTGTAATATATGTCTATTCATTGCCTTTTATTTCAAAACAGGATTCACAAGATGAAGAGGAGCTCCCAGAAGAAGGAAGGGGTGGACAGACACTTGGAGTGGGCTCACAATTGGTAAGTTTTTTGCATCAAACGCAGAAACACAACACATAGAAAACAATGTTCTGCAGACCACACACAGCAAACAAATGCCTACATCCAAAGACATAACATTTTTTGTTTTCTTCTCTAGTCTTCCCAATCTGGTGCTCGGCCAAGAGGTCCTCGCAGTGCCTCCCAGGGTCGTCGGCGACAGCAACGCGGCGGTCACCAGCGTGTAAGTATAAATATTTTTGCTTTGTTTTTTTGCACTTTTTATTTCATTTCTTTTGTGGAGGCTAATTATGTTATTTTTGTCTTTTTCTTTAACAGCCTTCACAGCATGCTCCCGACTCTGACGGTGAGGATGGAGGACTCGATGTGGACCACCTCATCGATCTCGTCAGAGAAAGGGAGCCGCTCTGGAATATGGCTGACCGCCGCCACGCTGACCTTATCGTTACCCGACGACTCTGGGAGGAAATCTGTTCGCTCCTTGTGGGCCGCTGGGAGGACCTCGATGTTCGGGCCCAGATTAAAGAGCGTAAGTATATACAGTACCGGTTGCTTGATGTAAACCAGTGTTTCCCGAACTCCAGTCCTCGTGGTCCCCATGGATCATGTGTTCAGGATTTCTATTTACTATGGAAATCCTGAAAACATGACCCCTGGGGACCATGAGGACTGGAGTTTGTGAAACACTGATGTTGTATACTAACCACTCCTTTCTCGTTTCAGGGAACAGAATTGTGAATCGGTGGCGGTCTGTGAGGGATCGTTTCAAGAAGGAGTTCAATAAAGAGATCCCGAGTGGATCTGGAGGACGCAGGAGCAAGCACAAGTACGCACAAGCCCTGTCGTTCCTCCGGGAAACAATGGTCACTAGAAGGTAAATATTACACACCACATGTGAAAAAAAATGTTAGATGTAACTTTTTTTTTTCAGCCAGGGCCATACCATGTCAGTATTTTAATTGCTTTTTTTTCTCTTTATTCCACAGCACGGTGAGCAGCACTCGGGAGCCTGCACGATTGGACCCTTCTGAGGCGATCCCTGAGGAGACCGGCACCGAGGGACACTTCGACCTCCCCGGTACATCTGCACCTTCCCAGCCTTCCCACACATTCGACCCATCTGTCCCATCCACCAGCACAGGAGCATCGTGGCCGCCTACATTACATGAAGCTGCTGGTGAGGAGATCGCTTTCCCTTTACCCCACCCTTCTGCCCCTGCCACCTCTAGTACACCTGCGGGTACTGGGCGGCAGCGGCAGAGGGGTCAGGAAAAGAGTTATGCGCCAGAGTTCTTGCATCTGAATGCATCTTTCCAGAACTGTCTAAAAGTCTTGTCAGAGCAAATCTCCGCAGGCTTTCAGCAGATCAACTCCAGCATTCTGGAGGTGAAGACACTTCTGCAAACCATGCATTCAGAAGCAAGATCTTCGCCAAACCACACCTTTTTCAGGTCTGTTGTGGAGCGCATGGAAACGCTCTCTCCTGCCCAGCAGATGCATGTAATGCATTCGTGCCACGGTGCTCTACAGCAGGTTACCTCCCAACCTCCACCTCCCACCACTGTAGTTCCTCCACCTGCACCCCCTCCAGCCACTTTCCATCCTCCCCCTCCTATTACATCTGCACCCCCACCAGCCACTTTCATCCTCCCCCTCCTATTACATACCAGCAACCTTCCCAGTACCAGCAACCTCCCCAGTACCAGACATCTCCCCACTTCCAGCAACCTGCCCCGTACCAAACTCCTTCCCCGTACCAAACTCCTTCCCCATACAACTTTCCATCAACATCATCTGCTCCTACAGTCCCTGCCCAACCCTCCACTCCACCGCCCACCACCTCTTCTGCCTCCCACATGTCCACCCATTCTGTAGCTTTTTCCACACCATCACCTCTAACTGTTCCTTCCCCATCACGATCCCAGTCCTCTCTCCACACTCCCAGTGTCGAAGTGTCCCGCAGCCCCTCCAGCAGTATTTCCACCCCACACTACACCGAGTTATAATGTTTTTTTTGTAATAAAAATGCCCATTTGGTTGGTTTCAAACCTTTATTAAAAAAGTTTTTTTAACTTTAAAAACAGTTTACACAAAAAAAAATATTTTAAATAAAAGTTAAATTATTGTTTTCACTGGTTGTCTGTCATTTCTTTCTGCGGCGAAATATGTTTAAAAAAAGGTTAAATACAGGGTATTTAAAAGGTAAAAAGGTATTCAAAACCAGGTATATAACTGTGGGTAAATTTTAGCTTTTTGCCACAGTTGTGTTCCTGGTTGTGTTTGAAGCAAAGTATTTCACCTGAAAAGTTGTGTTTATTGTTGGTGATTTCATAACAATGTACACAACTTTTGTTAAAAGGTGAAATACTTTGCATAAAACACAACCAGGTACACACCTGTGGCCTAAAGCTAAAAATAGAGACCATGACAAGATAGCCAACTTTGGTTGGCAAAGGTATATACTGTTGGTCCAGAAGGTACACAAGTTTGGTTAGGGCACAAATCTTTCACACTCTGTCATCCTGCCAGTGTACTCTGCCTTGAGGTGACATAAAGTATAGTGCAAAATTGTCCCTCATTACTGAAACCGTCACAGAACTTCTAGTGGTAATATTTCCAATGACAACATCCATCTTCCCCAGTAACTTGCTCTTCTCTCCAACCTGCACTTTCTCCTCTACAACCTGTCAAAGAAGGGCTGTAGGAACATGCTATATATAGTTTTCCAGTAGCCAATCCCGTTCGGAAGGCCACAAGGGTCAATTTTAAAAACCGGATCCGGCGTAATCCGTCGAAAAACGGATGAACCGGATGAGACGGATCCGGTTTTGTCTGTCAAGAACAAGACGGATCCGGCAGAAAACCGGATCCGGCACATCAGGTTTTACAAAACATTTGCCGGATCCGGCATTCCGGCACGACGCCGGATCGCGCCTGACGCCGAAAACCTGATGTGTGAAAGTAGCCTAAGGCAAACGTGTTAAAGAACCAAAAAGACAAGTATTTAAATTATTCTAATTTTAAAATTAAGCAAAAAGCATTTATTACAGATCGTTATTCCCGTGATGCGCACTACAGGTTGAAGCAACAATTATATGGCAAGTTGCGTTATTCTGGGGATGCAGGGTACAGATTGAGAAAAAAATCATATGTAAACGTACGTTATTCCCATGATCCAGATTACAAATTGAGAAAAAAATCATATGTAAATTTACGCTATGCCTGTGATGGAGACTACAGATTTAAACAGATAGCATACATGAAGAAGCGTTATCTCAATTACACTGAATTTCAAGCAAAACGGAAAAACTACATGCAACGGTATGCATCAGACCTAAAATACAAACACAATAGGAAACAACGTTTTGTAGAAAAATACAAAAATGAAACTTATTTCAGAATGTTTCATAAAATGCGATGTGCTTTCAGGATACAACAAAAATATAACCAGTCTAAACTTCAACTAATTCGACAACAAATCAAAGCAGTTAAATCAAATTGTGATGACAGAGTTAGTGCTATAATGCAACAAGCGATTGAGACCTTTAATATGGAAATACAGATTGGACCAACTCACATCTGCACAAGCTGTCACAGAGCCCTGTTCCCCAAACAGGTGAAAGCGTGCAAACATGAGAATTATAAAAATAACACAGCCATGGTATCACATTGTCTTACAGGGAAATATGTTCATGTTTGTAGTGATGGCTGTCAACATGTAGAACTATGTGCAGTACCTGAAATTATGACAGAGTGGATTTGCCACAGCTGCCACGAAAACCTAATGACAGGAAATGTTCCTCTGATTGCGGTTTTTAATAAGTTAGAACTGGCACCAATTCCAGCTGAACTTACTGACTTAAACATACTCGAAAGACACATAATAGCACTATATATACCGTTTGCAAAAATAATCACTCTTCCTAAAGGACAACAGAGAGCAATCCATGGGTCTGTTGTGTGTGTTCTTTCAGAGGTGGAAACAACAGTCAATGCTTTACCGAGACCTATTAGTCAGTCTCAGCTGTTAAAAGTAGAGCTAAAAAGATGACTTAATTACAAAGGACACTACCAATTCCAAATGTTAAATATGTGCAAAATACTAACAGCACTGTTTAAACTAAAAGAATTACATTCTGAATACAAAAATATATCCATCATTCATGATAGCTCTTACTTTGATCAGCTTTGTCATGACTTAACAAATGAACATGATATGATACAAAACATATCAGAAATTAGCGATGATATTCAACAAGCAATTGATTTAATGGAAACAGACAATTGGGATGACATTACAGTAAATAAAGAAGCAGGACAAACTAACCAACTCCCGGAACCCTCAGAAGAAAACATTGATCAGGAGGACTCACATGGTTCAGAACAACAAACTAATGAACAGAATGGTGCTTGCTACTTTGATAGTTGTTTACAGCCATCAGATATTGCTCAAGAGCTTATAGCATTTGTTGAGGGTATCTTTTGTGTTGCACCATCGGAAGGAAAAAAAACTGAGTTTTTTTAGAGTACCAAAACTAGAGGCTATGGCTTTTCCAGTTCAGTTCCCGACTGGTATTAACACCTTAGATCAAATGAACAGAATTAGGAATTTGACCCCGAGCAGATACTTTAATGCACGTCTCCTTTCTGTCGACAATCGTTTTGCTATCGATTCAAATTATATTTTCTTTGCACAGTTCATCACTGAAATGCATTTAGCAACATCGAGTATGTCCATTCAACTCCGGAAAGGAAAACCTGTGACCAGAGATGGACGTAAAATCACAGTTCAAATGCTGCAAGATAAAAAAGAAGTTGAAAGATTAGTAAGGAATAAAGATGCAACTAGATTTATGCAGCCATTGAGAGGCACTCCAGCTTACTGGGAGAAAACCTTGAGAGATCTTTTTGCTATGCTCCGTCAGTTGGGCACTCCAACTTTCTTCTGTACATTTAGTGCTGCAGAAATGAGATGGCCAGAAGTCATTGAAATAATAAAGGCACAGCAAAATGAGCAAGATAATTTTTCTGAGATGGACTGGGCCTCAAAATGTGAAGTTTTACGTAGTAACCCTGTAACAACTATGCGTATTTTTGAAAAACGAGTAGAAGCACTACTGAGACATCTACTCTTGTCACCAGCACAGCCTATTGGAGAGGTTGTTGACTACTTTTATCGAGTGGAATACCAAGCTAGAGGATCTCCGCATATACATCTTTTGGCTTGGTGTAAAGATGCGCCTGAATTTGAGAAAGATCCCGATAAGAAAGTGTGTGAGTTTGTGGATAGATACATAACATGTCAGCTACCGGATACTAATGCAGACCCAGAACTTTACAAAATTATAACTGAAGTACAAACTCACAGCAAAACACATTCAAAGTCATGTAAGAAAGGGAAAAAACACTGTAGATTTGGATTTCCAAAGCCACCAGTAGAACATACTTATATAACGAGACCTCTTCCAGTACAGACCAGTGAAGAACAAGCAGCTGACTCAGACAGTGATGCATCTGTCATGTCCCTTGAAGAAGCAAAAAGGAGACTTAAACCCCTTTGGGATTTACTGCATAAACCTGAGGCATCATCTGCAAGCATATCCCAGCTACTTGCACAATGCAAATTAAGTCATGAGGAATATAAGCGTTGTATCAGTTTCCTAAACAGTTCTAGTGTGCTAATGATGAAACGACAGCCAAAGGATGCCTGGGTAAATAATTATAACAAGCATTTGTTAAGAGCATGGAATGCAAATATCGACATTCAGTATATATTAAATCCACACTCTTGTATAATGTATATTTTATCGTACATTTCAAAAGGTGAACATGAGATGAGTGATTACCTTAAGAGAATTGTTGCCGACACAAGACAAGCTAACATAGCTGATCGTGATGAAATGAAACAGATTATGCAGGCCTATTCTAAAAATCGAGAGGTCAGTATTCAAGAAGCCATTGCCCGTGTATGCAGTCTGAAACTTAAATCCAGTTCCCGTCTTGTGGTATTCATACCCACTGATGATAATGCCTTAAAAATGAGTTTACCTTTGAGGTCCTTAAATGATAAAAGTCCAGAATCAAAAAATGTCTGGATGTCAGGAATAACAGAAAAATATCAAAACAGGCCAGACACACCAGAGTTTGAAAACATGTGCATGGCAGAATTTGCTTCCACTTATAGAGTAGTCTATGGTAGGCAGAAAAAAAGCAGGAATATCCTGTCCCTTCTAAATGGTATTGGATCCATTCAAAAACGAACACAAGGAAAACCTGCTGTCATTAGATATGCTCAATTTTCACAGAAAAATTCTCCTGAAAAATTCTATGCCACATTACTAAAACTATACCTACCCTACCGCTCACCTACACAGCTCAAACCAAAAGATTTCATATCATATGAATCTTTCTTGGCTTGTGGAACTATACAGCTTCCTGGAAGTAACTGTGCTCAGAGCGTGTTTTCAATTGTCAAAAAAAATAGGGCACCATACGAAAAATACAGTAAAGCAGTTGAAAAGGCCATTGAAGAGCTTGAAAACAATGGACCGATGGAGGATGCATGGGCTACACTTGCTCCAGAGTCTGAACTTAATAGACTGGAGTGTATTTCAGAGCGGGAGGAGATAAACCCAGAGGAACTAAATGAATTAGATGATGTTCCTGAATACAGTAAAAGTCCCAAAAAGAAATGTAGCACAGCAGCAAAATTTGAAGGACCTGTTGCAAACCCTGCTGTGATGAGACAGATGTATCAGAATCTGAATCAAAGTCAGGCATCCATTTTTTATACAATACGTAAGTGGTGCGTAAGACGTGTGTGCGGAGAAAATCCAGAACAGTTTTTTCTATTTGTGACTGGTGGAGCTGGTACTGGCAAATCACACCTCATTAAATGTATCTATTTAGAGGCATCAAAGATACTTCAGAGGCTTCCCAGGATTTCAGAGGAAACTGATATTTCTATGCCTACTGTCCTACTCTCAGCCTTCACTGGCACAGCAGCCTTTAACATTTCAGGCAAAACTTTACACTCCATTTTGAAATTACCGAGAAGTCTTAAACCATCATACCAAGGGCTGGGAAATTGTCTTGATTAACTGAGAGTAGCACTGTCAAATGCTGAAATTATTATTATTGATGAGGTGTCCATGATCTCCAAACCACTGTTTGCTTACATCAATTGGAGGCTACAAGACATTAAAGGTATCAAAAAAACTTTTGGAGGCATGTCTGTTCTAGCAGTGGGAGACTTCTACCAGTTGCCACCTCCAGGTAAAGCTAAACCTCTCTGTGTATTTGAAGACCACATGCTTGATTTCTGGCAGGACCTCTTTCATGTGATTACCCTTACGGAAATAATGCGCCAAAAGGAGGATGTAGCATTTGCTGAACTCTTAAACAGAATTAGATTAAAAGGCAAGGGAGAAGCAATATCTGAAGTAGATAGAGCCTTACTTTCTCAGCAGTTTGTGACTCAAATTGAAGATTGTCCAAAGGATGTCCTTCATGTGTTTGCCAGAAATAAAGATGTAGATGAGCATAACGCAGCCCTCATATCTGCTTTGCATTCTGTAGTGATAAACATTGATGCACATGACTATGAAAAAGATCTTAAAACAGGGTGGATGGAAAAGCATAAAATACCTTTTGCCAGTCAAAAAGGGGATTTGCCAGACAGGCTGCAAGTTGCTGAGGGTGCACGTGTGATGCTCATTAGAAACATAGATGTGGAGGATGGACTAGTAAATGGTTCATTTGGAAAAATTGCTGCCATTGTTCACCAATTAGAGGATGATAAAATAGTTGTAATGAAGCTTGGTGTTGAATTAGATAATCCAAATGCCGGACAGAAGAATCACAACAGGACATGTACACCAACAGGTAACTTGGTTTATATAGAGAGAATAGAAGAGCCCCTGAGCAAAAAAGGAGTTGTTCGTCATCAGTTTCCTATTAAACTTGCTTTTGCCTGCACAGTACATAAGGTGCAAGGCATGACTACAACTTCTGCAGTAGTTTCATTAAAGCATATTTTTGAACCAGGCATGGCATATGTTGCTCTCAGTAGAGCAACTTCCCTTTCTGGACTGCACATTTTGGACTTCAATGAAGATAAAATCTATGTTGATCCACAAATCACAAGATCTTTAGGAAACATGAAAATAGCAGCAGTCAATAATGCTATGCCCTTGCTCAATAGTCTCCCGTGGCCAAATTCTCCTTCTCTAACATTTATTCACCACAACGTAGAAGGACTCTCAGCACACATTGATGATGTGAGGAGTCATCATGAAATGTGTCGTGTAGACATTTTATGTTTCACGGAAACTCATCTTTCATGCCAATTTGTCACTAACGACATACAATTACAAAACTATCAAATGTTTAAACGAAATAGGCAGGTTTCATATTCAACCTATTCTAATCTGTCTAATAAGAATGGCGGTGGAGTAGCCATCTATGTGAAACCTGAAATTCAAGCAAGTCCAATGCAATATATGCACAGTGTGACTGACCTCGAATTCCTAGTTTTGAGAGTTGAGGCACCAATTCAAGCACTAATTTCAGTAATTTACAGGCCTCCAGATTACAGCACTAATCTGTTTTTGCCACAACTTTCTAACTTGTTGAATTCGTTAGAAATTATTGAACATGGTCCACTAAATATTTGTGGTGACTTTAATGAGGATCTATTGTCAGACAGAAAGAAGCCCATCTTTGAAATGCTGCAGTCCAGAGGCTACAAACAGCTAATTACAGCAGCCACTACAGAGAAGAATACACTTCTAGATCATTTGTACATTTCCAGCCAACAGCATTGTGCCAATTCAGGTGTACTCCAGACATATTACAGTTATCATAATCCTATTTATTGTATTTTAAATTAATTTGCAATCCCGTTGTTAATTTATCTACTACAGTACTGCTAGACATATGGTTCTCCTCTCCCTCCTTTTGGTGCTTTATAAGGGATTAATGGTTATTGGCTTAATTTGTGCATAGCAGCAGAGGGTTAAGGCTTTATTCACACTACCATGAATAAAGCCTTCCGTGATCTGGAAGTGGACCTAGAGCTGCAGCACAGCAAGAAAACAAGGACTCCAGTGAAAGTAACCGAGATGGATCCGTGGTTAAACAGGTATCCTAAAAGAAGGGCGGCTGAGCAGTTGAGAAGTGGTTTCAAGTATGGTTTCTTTACACCTTTTTAAGTTTTCAATCGGCTAAGGAGCTTCCTTTAGTTTTGCGTAGTAAAAGTAGTTTCTTTGGGGCGTATGTTAGGCCCTTTTGTTTCTCCCCCGTTTTCAAATCTTAGGGTTTCCCCCCCAGGCATTGTTCCAAAAAAGGAACCGGGGGAGTTCAGGCTTATCCATCATTTATCGTACCCAAAATGGTCGTCTGTTAATGATGGCATCAGCTCGGA
This sequence comes from Dendrobates tinctorius, assembly GCF_039654945.1. Lineage (NCBI taxonomy): Eukaryota > Metazoa > Chordata > Amphibia > Anura > Dendrobatidae > Dendrobates > Dendrobates tinctorius. Next base: position 6,445,807 of record NW_027361701.1, on the reverse strand, counting down.
AGAGTCTTCGGTGGTATATGCGTCCTTTGATCAGGTGGTTTTTCCTGTTTGCCAGGTAGGGCGCGGTTCGCTTTTGGCCAAGTCAGTTATTGCGTCTGCTTTCCGACTTCTTCCAGTACATCCAGATTGTCATAATTTATTGGGATGTTTCATGAATGGTGCATATTATTATGATACGTGCCTTCCTATGGGCTGTTCCATTTCTTGTAAGTACTTTGAGTTATTCAGCAGTTTTTTGGAATGGGTGATAAAATTGGAAACTGGTTCAAAACTGGTTACACATTATTTGGATGATTTTTTGTTTGTAGGTGCAGCAGACACAGACAGCTGTGACATTATCTTGCGTAAGTTTTGGGAACTGATGTCAGTTTTTGGAGTCCCATTGAATGAGGAGAAAACTGTTGGCCCTGTCTTTCTTTTTTGGGCATTGAAATCGATACGGTTGCTATGGTTTTTCGTTTACCGCTAGATAAGATATCTAAGATGTTAGAGTTAATTGACGGTTTTATTTCAGTAAAAAAAGTCACTTTGGTTAAAATGCAATCATTGCTGGGTTTATTGGCCTTTGCATGTCGCGTCATGCCGATGGGCAGAATTTTTTCCAGGTGTCTGGCTATGACTACAAGAGGAGTGAAGCAAGTGCATCACAGGATCCGTTTAGGACTTCCGCTACTGGAGGATTTAAGTGTATGGAGGAGTTTTTTGTGTAAGTATTATAGATTTACCTTTTTTCAGGATTCGGAGAAGTCTTGTCAAGAGTTGTCGCTATTCTCGGATGCATCTAGATCAGTTGGATTCGGGGTGATGTTTTCGTAACCAGTGGTGCGCAGAAAGATGTCCAGCTAAATGGTTGGAATATGGATGGACAAAAAATTTGACTCTTTTGGAGTTGTTTCCATTGGTGGTGGCCGTGGAGTTATGGTGAGAGCAATTGCGGAATTCTTGCATCTGTTTATGGACAGATAATGAAAGCGTGGTTCACGTAGTGAATCATTTCTCTTCATCTTCCAATCCTGTCATAAAGCTGATTCGCTTCCTGGTATTGGAGTGTTTAAAGCAGAATATTTGGTTCCGTGCAAAGCATGTGCCAGGCATAAAAAATAACATAGCTGATTCCTTGTCAAGTTTGATTTTCAGAAATTTCGAGAGCTTGCTCCAGCTGCCAACTTGGAAGGAATGCGATGTCCAGGTTAAATTTGGAGAATCCCGGAAATTCTCTAATGCCGTTGGTTCAGGCGTCGGTAACTCCGGCAACAAGGAATGCATATGGTAAGGCATGGAAGGAATGGTGGGATTTGTGGGAGGATTACCTGTGGATTATTGTAAGTATGCGAGGTTGGAAGTGACTTTTTCTTATGTGCGTTATTTACACTAAAATGGTTTCTCTTTAGCACTGGCTAGGAACAGATTAGCGGGGTTGGCATTTCAATTCAAATTACAGGATTGGGAGGATGTTATGAAACATTTCATTCTTAGGCAAGCGTTAAAGGTTGGGGCAAAGTCAGGGCCATCAAGAATATTCGATGGCCCATCTTTTTTTCACTTCCAGAAAAAATTATAGAAGGTACGAATTCAGTATGCAGCTCAGCTTTTGAGGCAAAATTGTTTTCAGTGGTTTTTAGTATTGCGTTTTTTGGGGCCATGCGCATTAGTGAAATAGTCCAAGCTTCGGCGTGGGGTAGCGGGGGTTTGCAGTATAATGATGTAGTTCCGTGTAAGTGAGGTTTTCGCGTTCGCATTCGGAGGTCAAAAACCGACACTACAGGCAGTGGGTTATGGTTTTCTTTAGTTGCCATACATGGCCCGGTTTGTCCCATTTCGTTGTTAACACAGTATGCTGAGATTAGACCTATTTCCTCTGCGTTTTTTGCGCATGCCGATGGTTCTTTTTTAGCGAGATTTCAGTTCCTTTCTTTGCTGCGCAGAATTATTTTTAATTTGGGTCTCTCTCCTGAGGAATTTGGCACTCATTCATTTAGGATTGGCGCAGCGATGGAGGCAGCTCTGGAGGGTCTTAGCGACAAGGTAATAATGAGGATAGGCAGATAGCATTCTGATTGTTTTTTCCGTTATATCAGGCCGGAGTTATTAACTATATAATTAATACGAGTATTGTTTTTTACTTTCTTTTCTCTTTCAGGTTGTTCAAGACCCAGTGTCTGGATTATAGGCCATTCATATGTTTTTTGGGCCGAGCAGAGGGCTGAGAGGTGCCCTGGTGGGAGGTCATTGGGTCTTTATAATGTAGATGTAAATTGGAGAGGTATTCGTGGTTTGAGGTGGGCACAGGTATTAATTGAAGTGGTACAGATTTCCAGAACAGCTACATCTCCAGTCATACTGGTAGTACATGCCGGGGGGAATGATTTAGGGTCTATTCAACTTTCGGAACTTATCACTTTAATGTGTGCAGATTTGGATACGTTTCCTGGTTTATTTAATCAGTTGATAGTGGTTTGGTCGGAAACAATTCCCAGGTTGGTTTGGCGCAGTGCGCGGGATGGGGCAGCGATAGAAAGGCCACGCAGAGTTATAAATCAACGCATTTCGCGTTTTATACACTTAAGAGGAGGCATTATAGTGAGGAATATAAAACTGGAGATTAGTATTGGGAGGCTTTTGCATCCGGATGGGGTGCATTTGACGGAGTTGGGTTTGGTCATTGCAGGTATCCAGGAGGGTATTGAAGAGGCAATTTTTTCTTTGGGTGGGGGTCCTTGCTCTTAGGGGTCGCTACTCCATGGCAGAAGAAAACAAGGATGGGGAACATGTGCCGGGAGTCCGGTGACATATCCCCTCAAGGTTTTACTGGATGATTAACATGATAAGCTGCAACCATAACCCTCCAAATGTGGGTGTTAAAGAGTTGGTGATTTTAGCCGCTATATATCTGTCTTTTAGATTAGTTGCTCCAAAAACAGATCAGTATGAGAACCCCTTTACACTCTTCAATCATTGTTCATTGATTGTTGAGCAGATCTGTGGTTGCAGTGAAATTGTGGACAATCAGTGTCAGGTTTGTGGCCATGTGCAAATGGAATATGTTCCCAATTTAATAGCAACCACTGATCTGATGAACCATCAATAAACAGTCATTGAAGTGTGTAAATGAGTCCTAAGGGTTCGTTCACATCTGCATTTTGACAGATCCACTCTACGCTGCTTTTCAGCAGTAGGATGAATTGGTAAAACACATAGAAACTTTCACTAAAGGGGATTTACATACTGTGATATCACTATGAGCGATTGCTGACAGGCATCGCTCATAGCTATATGCTGGTATATTGGCCGCTGCGATTAGACACAGCAATACTCACTAGTAATCATGGCAACTAATTAAATAATTAGCTGTGGTTGCAATTCTTCTAAAACAGTGTCAATGTAAATAAATTGCTGTGGTTTTAGCAGTATTGCTAGAAATGCATTTAAATGCAGTGTTTGCCATTCACTAGTAACGGGTGAATGACTTGCCATCTCTCAAGCATAAGTGATTAAGTCGTGATTGATTGCTCAGTACCCAGTTTGTGGCTGCATTCAAAGTTAGGCCTCTTTCACACTTCAGTTTTTTTGCATCAGTTCAAATCCGCCAAAAAGTCAGACAAGCGGATCCGTTCTCAACTGATGTAAACGGATGGCACAGGATCCGTTTTCAGACGGATCCTGAAAATGATGAAATTTAAAGGAACCGCTGGCCGGGAAGGAGAGAGAGAGAGAGAGAGATATTGCTTGCTAGATCACTGATGCCAGCCAATATCATTACTGATGTCCGTGTGTAAGGGCTAAGACACACTGGCGAAGTGTGTCCCGATTTTCGGTCCAAATTTCGGCGTACTATCAGACCCCATTGAAACCTATGGGTTTCAAGGGGGTTAGGGCTAAAACGAATTCTGTAGACTGCCCTGTGTGTGTCAGAATTTCGCATCCATTAATTAACTTAATGGATGCAAAATTCTGTGCAGAATAGCTCCCCATTCAAACCCATGTGTTTGAATGGGATTAAACGGAGTTCAAATTGTATTTTAGGTTCGTCCGAAAATCGGGAGCATGTCCAAATTTAATTAATTCATCTGAAAATACATTTTGAACTCTGTTTAACCCCATTCAAACACATGGGTTTGAATGGGGAGCTAATCTGCACAGAATTTTGCATCCATTAAGTCAATTAATGGATGCAAAATTCTCACACACGGCAGTCTACAGAATTCGTTTTAGCCCTAACCCCCGTTGAAACCCATAGGTTTCAATGGGGTCCGATAGTATGCCAAAAATCGGGACACACTTCACCAGTGTGTCTTAGCCCTAAACCTTCCCTAACACTGACAAGAGGACATCATGTACTAAAATTGTGTTAATTTGCTATGCTTTTTATAAGTAGAAAGACAACTCATGTATGCAGTACTTTTCTCCCTGTTTATAAAAAGTGCTAGCAGAGTAACATTATTATTAGTCTATGGTATCTCTTGTCAGTGTTATGGAGGGTTATACTGTATGCACAGATATCTCTAGCAATATTGTTTGTAAGAGGCTAGCATCAGCCATCTAGCGAACAATATCACTAGGTTAGAAGTGGGCAATCCTGGCACCCAGTTATGAATTAATTGCTGGATGTGTAGTTGATTTTGGTCCTTTCTGACGTCTGCAATCACTAATTCATAGTGCCATCTGAATGCAATTTTAGTAATATCACTAGATTTGAGCAATGTATTTCTATTGCCATGGATGTAGTGGAATCACAAACCACGGCTTCCCTCTCTGATTAGCAGCCTTGACTGCTTGTAGCTGCCAGGGATCATTCACAGTGATATCCTCCTGTGTAAACCTCCCTTTTGTGCACGATGTTACAGTGAGTTTTACTGAACCATGCAATAATGCAGATGTGAATATAGCCATAGGACTAAAACACGCGGGCAAGATTTTTGCATGACTGTTGTGTGATAAAATCTTCCTGGCAGTCGCAGCCCATGGTTTTCAATGTATGTATGTTTCTTTTGCTGCAACGGCGACATGACAAAAAAGTACTGACATGCTATTCTGCTGTGACTATCGCGGCACAGTAGAACAATGTAATCTAATAGTCAAGTGACAAGGTCATGTGATGTTTGAACAGTGCCGCATGACTATCACACATGCCTATGGGGGTTTGCTCTTAGGGGAGCTTTACATGCTATAATATGTTTGGTAGTGATTGCTAATAGTGGTCGCTGGTGTTATCACATGACCCGTTTGTTGCATTCAATCTCAACGATGATCACTAGTGTTAAAAAAAATCTTGTCTGGTTGGTCGTTTCAACTGCTGCAATGCAAAATCAATTCCATTACATTCCAATACAATTCGCTCCATTTGAGATAATGACAGTTAGGCTGCTTTCACACTACTGCATTTTTTGCGGCCACAAAAAATGCGGAAGGACTGTTCTTCATGGTCTGGAGCCCGCGGATCCCATAGGTTTCTATAGGATCTGCAAAAACTACAGGAGAGCATAAAATGCTCTCAGTAGTTATTGCGTGCCCCGGACCATGAACACTTGACTGCAACAAAAATCGAGCTTGTTCGATCTTTTTTGCGGTCATGGACGGCCAGCAGGATCGCGGCTCCATTCACTGTCAATGGAGCCGCGATTCCTGCGGAGGTCCGCGGGCCGCTGCTTCTGAGTGCTCCGCTGCGGTGATCCGTGGACCTCCGCAAGGATCGCGGCTCCATTGATGCAGCCGCGGTCCAGAAAAGCTCTGTGACCGCATAAAGATCGAGCATGCTTGATCTTTATAGCGGTCAATTTTTTGCAGTCCAGGGGCCGCAAAAACCACTGAGAGCAATTACTGCTTTTCTGTGGTTTTTGCAGATCCCATAGAAACCTATGGGATCCGCAAAAACTACGGCCCCCGGACCGCAAAAAAGTGGTAGTGTGAAAGCAGCCTACTGCGATCTAAAATCTGCTGAGCATCTGTTATCAATTAGTGATGGATTGCTGTGTCAGGTTTGCGGCTGCATTCAAATGGAACAATATGGGCCATATACAGCTGGCACTAGCGATCACCTGCACGATGATATGAGCAATATATTGTGTAAAGCCCTCCTTTGGGTGTGTTTACACAATGCAATTATTGTATGTCTGGTTGTTGACGGCAGCGAATTTGTGCAGATACAGTATCTTTCCTTTTGCACACAGCCACATACCTGGCACTGAGCAATTAATCGCTCAAAAGTCGTAGGTCATTTGCTGTCTGCAGGTATTTTCTAGTCATTGTTTATTTGTTGAAGTGTTTAAATGCTTTTCAGTGATATTTGCACAACTGTTGCAATGACTTTGTAGTGCAGCCAATAAAGCAAACAAATTTTCATTGATGCAAATGTGTTAGTGAATGACTATTAGGCCGTGTGCACACGATGCAGATTTGCAGCGGTTCCGCAGCGGATTTTACAGCGCAGAAACGTTGCGTTTCTGCATTGTGATGTACAGTAGCCTTAAAATCAATGTAAAAAAACCGCTGTGCAGATGCTGCGGATTTTTCCGCGGTACAAAATCCGCAGCATGTTACTTCTTTTGTGCGGTTTTCCATCTCCCCTGTCACCAAATCTGCAGGGGGAAAACCGCAATGGAAAACCGCACAAAAACTGCATGAAAAATGGAAGAAATCCACAGGAAAAATGCAGGTCATTTGACCTGCAGATTTCTTCCATTCTGCATGGAAAAATCCACAGGGCCAAAAAGTACGTCTGCACTCAGCTTTAGAGGTAGGACACACTGTCCTATTTGAGATCGGACATCCAACGTCAGATCATATTGAGCTCTTTGGGTCCATTGCTTACTAAATTCACATCCAATTCGACCATCTGACAGTCTGATCTGATTTTTAAAGATTGGATCTGTCTGACTTTAATGTCAGATCGCAGGTCTGATTAGCTGTGAATCCGAATCAATGGATCAACATCAAAATCGGATGTGGCACAATTAGATGCAATCAGTAGCATCCGACGTCGGATCTGACTTCGGTTGTTGGATCGCATGTCAGACAGTGTGTCCTAGGTCTTATTTGGCTGCTAGTGATTGTCGCAGCATTAAAACTGAACAATTGGTTGTGTGATCACACCAGCGACTATTGCTAGTGATGGATCCGTCTAATATTGTAGTGTCTAAAACCACCTGTAGGCTGGGTTTACATGCCTAAAATAATGTGCTATCATTATAATGATTAAATAATTATTATTATTTCTGAGCTGTGAGTGCAGTGAAATCGTGTACATATTGTTCCATTTGTACATGGCCACAAACCTGGTACTGAATAATTTATCACTCAAAATCGTGTGTTGTCTTTCAGTCTATGCATGACTAACGACTTTTGAAGTGATAAATTATTCACTGCCAGGTTTGTGGCCATGTACACATGGAACCATATGTTCCCGATCTAATGAACAATGATTGCACAATCATTGAAGAGTGTAAACCCAATATCTGTTATTTGACAGTATTTTGTTTCTGAAAACACTTTGCTAAGGCATGCATTATCATTGTTACAGAATGCCACGCAAAGGGAAACGATCTGAAGCCCAAAAAAAACGCTTGCAAAGAATCAATTTTTCTGCTAGTGAAAAGTCTGGTCAGCTGCCACTTGGTCATAGCATAGGAGAGAAGACGCAGTTAGAAATTGTGTGTGATGCTGCTAAATTACAAAAAGAACAGGACAAAAGCATTACTTCTATACAAGCATCTCATAGGGCGATTACAGGTATGCAGAATTCTCCAGAAACAAACAGTGCACTTGTAATTCCCTAATTTTTCTCATTTTTCTCATTGCCCTTAATGAAAGCTCACAATTATCAAGTAATGATCTTGATTACATCTTGTAAGAGGGTGACTTCATGTATACAAGCACAAAGCAAAAGCTAATTGCTAAGGGCAAGTTTGTGCAAGACTTTTTAGCTCATGATGAGCTTACAGACACTTGTTTACAATATGCATACATACAGTGTTATTAAATTTCCCTCACAGTATGGATATTTAAGGAAGCGGGGACCTGATGGTGCGCCAGACTTTTTGGAACTTTCAGAAAGACTAAAGTGTCTGTCTTCAGATATAAAATACGCACTACTGACAATGAGCAGTCTGACTATTGCTGTGTTCTGCAATAGTTCAGGCCGCTTTGGTTTTTTCGATCCTCACTATAAGTCTCCTGAAGGTTTGTTCTCTGACACAGGTGTGATGGTGACTTTTGAACATCTGAATGACATGATTGAAAGACTGCTTTTATTTCATGCATCACTACAAACACCTGATGAGTACATTTATGAGTTTATGCCAGTTATGTTTATTTGTACAATGGACAGTCAGCAGGCAAACAGTTCTTCTAATATACAGTCTGCAGTGAGCAAAAATAACGCACCAGTCAACGAATGTGGTACTCCAAATTTAAACGCATTAAGCACGTTAAAGCGTAACAAAAATAGAAGACGCAGAATAGTAATAGCAAATAAAAGAAAATGTACCATAAAGAGGTAATCAAACTGAGAAATCATATTTATTATGAAAAAATAAGGCAAACGTGTTAAAGAACCAAAAAGACAAGTATTTAAATTATTCTAATTTTAAAATTAAGCAAAAAGCATTTATTACAGATCGTTATTCCCGTGATGCGCACTACAGGTTGAAGCAACAATTATATGGCAAGTTGCGTTATTCTGGGGATGCAGGGTACAGATTGAGAAAAAAATCATATGTAAACGTACGTTATTCCCATGATCCAGATTACAAATTGAGAAAAAAATCATATGTAAATTTACGCTATGCCTGTGATGGAGACTACAGATTTAAACAGATAGCATACATGAAGAAGCGTTATCTCAATTACACTGAATTTCAAGCAAAACGGAAAAACTACATGCAACGGTATGCATCAGACCTTCAATACAAACAGAATAGGAAACAACGTTTTGTGGAAAAATACAAAAATGAAACTTATTTCAGAATGTTTCATAAAATGCGATGTGCTTTCAGGATACAACAAAAATATAACCAGTCTAAACTTCAACTAATTCGACAACAAATCAAAGCAGTTAAATCAAATTGTGATGACAGAGTTAGTGCTATAATTAGAGTTGAGCGAAACGGGTCGAAAAAATTCAAAAGTCGCCGACTTTTGGCAAAGTCGGGTTTCATGAAACGAAACCCGACCCTAGGATGAGGTCGGCCACGAGGTCGGCGACTTACGCGCCAAAGTCGCGTTTCAAAAGTTTGTTTTGTGCTCTTTTTCAGCCAATCAGGATCCACGGACACTGTGGGCAACGTGATGACCTAGGCACGGGTCACCACCATCTTTCAGAAGGGCATGCAAGTGATTGGCTTGCTTTGGTGGGCGTCACAGGGGGTATAAAAGGGCGTGCACGCCGACCGCCATCTTACTTCTTCCGATCTTAGTATAGGGAGAGGTTGCTGCTGATTCTGTAGGGAGAGCGTTAGGCAGGGAAGAAGACAAAAAAATTGCTTCTGCTGCTAGCGATTTGGCCTGCACAACACACAAGTCACTGTGTGTGCAGTGCAAGGGGAGGCTATATTGTGGTGTATCAGTGGTGTTGGTTGTTGGGCTGCCTTTTAAGGCTTCCTGACACGCTGGCATTGCTGTTTACCCACTGCTCCGCAAACTGCTTTTTTAAAAGCAATCCAATCTCCCTTATCCTCTAGTCACTTTTGTCACAGCTGTGCCATCGAGCCTGTCACATAGCGCTCAGATATCAGTGGGCCTCACACAATCCACAAGTGTCCAGCGTCCAAAAGTGTGCGCAGAGATTCAAAATCTCCATTATCCTCTCGTCACTTTGGTCACAGCTGTGCCATCGAGCCTGTCACATAGCGCTCAGATATCAGTGGGCCTCACACAATCCACAAGTGTCCAGTGTCCAAAAGTGTGCGCAGAGATTCAAAATCTCCATTATCCTCTCGTCACTTTGGTCACAGGCAGCTGTGCCATCGAGCCTGTCACATAGCGCTCAGATATCAGTGGGCCTCACACAATCCACAAGTGTCCAGTGTCCAAAAGTGTGCGCAGAGATTCAAAATCTCCATTATCCTCTCGTCACTTTGGTCACAGGCAGCTGTGCCATCGAGCCTGTCACACAGCGCTCAGATATCAGTGGGCCTCACACAATCCACAAGTGTCCAGTGTCCAAAAGTGTGCGCAGAGATTCAAAATCTCCATTATCCTCTCGTCACTTTTGTCACAGGCAGCTGTGCCATCGAGCCTGTCACATAGCGCTCAGATATCAGTGGGCCTCACACAATCCACAAGTGTCCAGTGTCCAAAAGTGTGCGCAGAGATTCAAAATCTCCATTATCCTCTCGTCACTTTTGTCACAGGCAGCTGTGCCATCGAGCCTGTCACATAGCGCTCAGATATCAGTGGGCCTCACACAATCCAAAAGTGTCCACTGTCCACAAGTGTGTGCAGAAATTCTAAATCTCCCCTGTCCTATAGACACCTTGTACCTTGTTTTACATTACTATATAGTTTGTTGGATTTTGTCTACTTTTCTACCAAAAATGAGGAAGGCTGGTGGAAGAGGCCGTGGAATTGGGCGGGGGTTGGCAGCTGGTAATGATGGTGTTGGTGGTGGATCTGATGGTAGTGGCAAGAGCAAAATAGGACCGAATGCAGGAGGTGTTGAGCCTGCGTCATCGTCTGGCTACATAAGGCCTCAAACGCTTAGTTTTCTAGGAGTTGGCAAACCACTTTTAAAGCCAGAGCATCAGGAAAAAGTTTTGTCTTACATTGCTGACTCAGCCTCCAGCTCTATCGCCTCCTCTTCTTCAGTTGTAAAAAGTAAAAGCACTGAGTCATCATTGGAGGCTCATGTTCATGAACCACACCTTTCCTTGTGTCCTTCACCCCAACCAAGATTGAAGGATGACGCAGGCCATACTACTGATTACTCCATGGAGCTGTTTTCACATACCATGCCTGGATTATCAAGTGAAATGGTGAATTACCCAGGCCAAGATGAATCTGACATGGAGTGCACTGATGCACAGCCGCTGATGGATGATTCTGCTGGTACATTCACTCAGAGCACTACATTGTCCTCGCAGTGTACAGAGCCAGATTCTGACCCTGATGAGACTCAGGTGCCCCTTCCCGCACACTATACCACCATACACGGTGACACAGAGGAAGGTGCACATGACATAGAAGAGGAGGTGATGGATGACCCAGTTGTTGACCCAGATTGGCATCCATTGGGGGAAGAGGGTGCTGCTTCCAATAGCTCAGATGAGGAGCATCCACAGCAGACATCGACATCGCAACAGCTGTTATCTGGCAGGCCCGGAGCACTCCAAAGACAGGTTCCAAACATCAAAAGAGTTGCTGGACAGCTTGTCCAGAGGGTCAAAAGATCACAGCGTGCTAGGCCGCAAAATGTCTGCCAAAGTAGGAAGAGTGCAGTGTGGCACTTTTTGAACAAAATCCTCATGATCAGGCCAAGGTTATCTGTAAGAAGTGCGCAAAGACCTTTAGCCTAGGGAAAAATCTGAAAAATTTGAATACCAGTTGCATGCTTAGACATTTAACCAGCATGCACTTGCAAGCGTGGACACAACACCAAACCTCAAGTGCCACATGTGCAACTGATCACAACGAAGGTAGTCAGCAACGCTACATTGTTTCCCCCACTGTAAGCCCACCGGTTAGCACAGCAGCAAATGTTGAGGTGTCGTTGCAAGACCACAGCAGTCAGGGAATCCCACTGTTATATCAACGAAAGACTGATTCTAAGCCATCAGAAAGAACACCAACTCCATCACCATCATCAACCCTCTCTCAGTCCGCCCTGTCCACCGCTACTTCCATCATATGCAGCTCTCAAGTCCAGCTCACCCTCCAAGACACTATTAGGTCAAGAAAGTACTCAGTCTCTCATCCGCGTACACTGGGTTTGAATGCCCACATTGCCAAACTAATCTCGTTTGAGATGATGCCCTTTCGGTTGGTGGAAAGCACAGCTTTCCGCAAACTCATGGCCTATGCAGTACCACGCTATGACCTACCCAGTCGCCACTTCTTCTCTCGCAAAGCCATCCCAGCCCTCCACCATCATGTGAAAGACCGCATTGTCCATGCACTCAAGCAGTCGGTGAGCAGAAAGGTGCACCTCACAACTGATGCATGGTCCAGTCGGAATGGCCAGGGCCGTTACGTGTCCATCACTGCGCACTGGGTTAATGTGGTGGATGCAGGGTCCACAGGGGACAGCGGTGGTGGGACAGTGCTGCCTAGCCCACGGTGTAGGAAACAGTTGGCTGTAGGCGTTCGACCCTCCTCCTCCTCCTCCTCCTCCAGAAGCGAAAGCTCGTCCACAGAGCGCAGTCGTACGAGCACTCCATCTGCAGCTGCCACTGTTGCACACGATGTGTCCCCCTATCGAGCAGCTAGTGGAAAGCGTCAGCAGGCTGTGTTGCAGATGATGTGTTTGGGCGACAGACACACCACCGAGGTGCTGGCCGAGTACTTGAAGCGACAAACTGAGTCATGGCTGGGCAGTGTACATCTTGAGGCAGGCAAGGTAGTTAGTGATAACGGCCGTAATTTTGTGGCAGCCATAGCCTTTTCAAAACTCAGCCACATACCTTGCTTGGCTCACACCTTGAACCTGGTGGTGCAGTGCTTCCTCAAAAATTATCCGGAGTTAACAGCCCTGCTCCAGAAGGTGCGAAGACTGTGCGCGCACATTCGCCGGTCGCCTGTACACTCCGTTCGTATGCAGAAGCTGCAGCGATTGCTCCACCTTCCCAACCACCGCCTCATTATCGACATTGCAACAAGGTGGAACTCCACCCTGCACATGGTGGAGCGGCTGTGTGAGCAGAGGCAGGCCATAATGCATTTGTGGGAGGATACACGGCCAGGCACTTTGAGAGCAGACATGGAGTTGACAGGCGTGCAGTGGTCGAAGCTGAAAGACCTTTGTAAAGTCCTTCAGTGTTTTGAGGAATGCACACGGCTGGTAAGCGCAGACGACGCCATCCTAAGCATGAGCATCCCACTTATGCGTCTGCTCATGCAAACTTTGACGCACCTTAAGGAGCAGGCATCTGCAGCCAATGTTGATGAGGAGGAAGAGGAGGAGGGAATCCTTGATGACATTCAGCCATTGTCTGCTCAGGGACCTCTCCTGGACGAGGTGGAGGAAGAAGAGGAGGAGGAGGAGGATGATGGGGATGATTACTTAGGGGAGGAGTATGCATCTCGTGGGGCAAGTGAAAATGTTGGCGTGGCAAGGTCTGGTACAGGGTTTGTGCGTGACTGGAGGGATGTGGATTTGCCAGAAAGTGCTCCTCCACCCAGCACTCGCAGTGCATCATTGACACCGGGAACATTGGCCCACATGTCAGATTATGCCTTGCGGATCCTAAAAAGGGACCCCCGCATTGCCAAAATGATGAACGATGACGACTACTGGTTGGCCAGCATCCTGGATCCACGCTATAAAGGCAAATTACAAAACATCATGCCACAGGAGAACCTTGACCTAATATTGGCTAATAAACAAGCAACTCTGGTAAATCGGTTGCTTGAGGCATTCCCAGCACACAGCAGCGGTGATGGTTCTCACACGAGCCGTACGGGCCGGGGGCAGCTTGGCAGAGGTGTTCGTGGTGCACACAGCAGAAGTGGCGTTGGAGACAGGGGTTTCATGACAATGTTGTGGACTGATTTTTCAAATACCGCTCACACAACTGGTAATACTGCATCGATGGAAAGTGACAGGAGACAGCAGTTGTCAACTATGGTTACAAACTACTTTTCCTCCCATATCGATGTTCTCCCACACAGGTCATTCCCCTTTGACTATTGGGCCGCTAAACTGGACACCTGGCCTGAATTGGCCCAATATGCCTTACAGGAGCTCGCTTGCCCAGCTGCAAGTGTGCTATCGGAAAGAGTCTTCAGTGCAGCTGGATCAATCCTGACAGAAAAAAGGACCCGTCTGTCAACCCAAAATGTGAATGATCTAACCTTCATTAAAATGAACCACGCATGGGTTTCCAAGGATTTTGTCCCACCTTCCCCTGATGACACATAGGGTGACAGAAAAATGGCTTGCTTTGGTCCACCTCTTCCTGGTACTTCACTTATTTCGCCTTTTGCATCAGCTGAATGTCCAACATCAACATATGCCACTTTCTAAAACTCCCTAACTGTGCTGCCTCCCCCCCATGGCCGGGGTCACCACCTAGCGCACGACACCGTGCGAGTGCCGTTGCCCTGGACAGGTGGGTAGGCCGACTCTTGGGCGCGGGCACTGGCACAGGGTCCCTCATAGTGCAATCAAGTGCCTCTGACGGTGGTGGTGCACACCCGCCGTCAGACACACCGCTGTACTATGAGGGGCCCAGTGCCAGTACCGACGCCCACGAGTGGGCCCCCCTTGCTTGGGCAGGGCCCCAGCATTTGCAATCTTTACCTCTCCCTGCTCCTCCGCTGTGTAATCTGGGCCGTCAAATCCATACTGGGCCTAACACCATCTGAGCCTGCCTCCTGAGACATATATTTTGAATGTGTATGCTATCCATACATGTTATCCAGGGATACAGTACCCTTTCTAACCTTTGTGCAATCACGTGCAATCCATACTGGGCCTAACACCGTCTGAGCCTGCCTCATGCTGTATATACATATATTTTGAATGTGTACGCTATCCATACATGTTATCCAGGGATACGGTACACTTTCTAACCTTTGTGCAATCACGTGCAATCCATACTGGGCCTAACACCGTCTGAGCCTGCCTCCTGAGACATATATTTTGAATGTGTACGCTATCCATACATGTTATCCAGGGATACAGTACCCTTTCTAACCTTTGTGCAATCACGTGCAATCTATACTGGGCCTAACACCGTCTGAGCCTGCCTCCTGAGACATATATTTTGAATGTGTACGCTATCCATACATGTTATCCAGGGATACGGTACCCTTTGTAACCTTTGTGCAATCACGTGCAATCCATACTGGGCCTAACACCGTCTGAGCCTGCCTCATGCTGTATAGACATATATTTTGAATGTTTATGCTATCCATACATGTTATCCAGGGATACGGTACCCTTTCTAAGCTTTGTGCAATCACGTGCAATCCATACTGGGCCTAACACCGTCTGAGCCTGCCTCCTGAGACATATATTTTGAATGTGTACGCTATCCATACATGTTATCCAGGGATACGGTACCCTTTCTAACCTTTGTGCAATCACGTGCAATCCATACTGGGCCTAACACCGTCTGAGCCTGCCTCATGCTGTATAGACATATATTTTGAATGTGTACGCTATCCATACATGTTATCCAGGGATACGGTACCCTTTCTAAGCTTTGTGCAATCACGTGCAATCCATACTGGGCCTAACACCGTCTGAGCCTGCCTCCTGAGACATATATTTTGAATGTGTACGCTATCCATACATGTTATCCAGGGATACGGTACCCTTTCTAACCTTTGTGCAATCACGTGCAATCCATACTGGGCCTAACACCGTCTGAGCCTGCCTCCTGAGACATATATTTTGAATGTGTACGCTATCCATACATGTTATCCAGGGATACGGTACCCTTTCTAACCTTTGTGCAATCACGTGCAATCCATACTGGGCCTAACACCGTCTGAGCCTGCCTCCTGAGACATATATTTTGAATGTGTACGCTATCCATACATGTTATCCAGGGATACGGTACCCTTTCTAACCTTTGTGCAATCACGTGCAATCCATACTGGGCGTGAGAACGGCTGGCGAGCTGTTATGCAAGCTACAGCACCTGTCCAGACAAGTACAGGGATTCCCTAGCGAGGAGACTTATTTGATTGTTTTCAATGTTGGGACAGCAATTTTTGGGGAGCACTATACTCTGGAGAATGATAGATGGGGCCCACCATACACTGGAACATTCCAAAGGTGGACATCAGACACTGGAGCAGCATATACAGGGCCCATTATACACTAGAGCATTAGAAATGGGGCCCATTATGTTTGGAGCATTATTTGGGCCCAAAAGACAGTGGAGCTTCATCCATGGGGACCAACATATACTGTAGCATTATGTGGAGCTCATCATATACTGTTTCAAACATTATATGGGACCAATGATTCTGTATGGAGAAATAGATGGGCCTCGTCATGAGATGTAAAAAGTGAGGTATTTTTCATTGTACTATACCGCTATTTATCTGGCATATCGGAGCATGATGAGTTGTGGTATGTGTTAAAGGGGCGCTCTTTCGCCCAGGGCACATGAAAACCTGCAGCCAGCCCTCCCCCCCACAACTTTAGCCAAATAACCCCCATTTTTCAGTGCGTAACTTGTATTATGAAGTTAATTAAGGTTGACAAGCTTAAGTAAGAAGAATTGATGCTTTTGGCATTCAAATGGGCACTGTAGGTGTGTTTCCTGTCCTCCTCTCACTGCCGACTTTTATTCCCCATTGACTTACATTGGGTTTCGTGTTTCGGGACGACCCCGACTTTTCCCTATAATCGGACGATCTTGCTCGACCCGACTTTTGGAAAAGTCGGGTTTCAAGAAACGAAACGCAACCCTAATAAACCAAAAGTCGCTCAACTCTAGCTATAATGCAACAAACGATTGAGACCTTTAATATGGAAATACAGATTGGACCAACTCACATCTGCACAAGCTGTCACAGAGCCCTGTTCCCCAAACAGGTGAAAGCGTGCAAACATGAGAATTATAAAAATAACACAGCCATGGTATCACATTGTCTTACAGGGAAATATGTTCATGTTTGTAGTTATGGCTGTCAACATGTAGAACTATGTGCAGTACCTGAAATTATGACAGAGTGGATTTGCCACAGCTGCCACGAAAACCTAATGACAGGAAATGTTCCTCCGATTGCGGTTTTTAATAAGTTAGAACTGGCACCAATTCCAGCTGAACTTACTGACTTAAACATACTCGAAAGACACATAATAGCACTATATATACCGTTTGCAAAAATAATCACTCTTCCTAAAGGACAACAGAGAGCAATCCATGGGTCTGTTGTGTGTGTTCCTTCAGAGGTGGAAACAACAGTAAATGCTTTACCGAGACCTATTAGTCAGTCTCAGCTGTTAAAAGTAAAGCTAAAAAGATGACTTAATTACAAAGGACACTACCAATTCCAAATGTTAAATATGTGCAAAATACTAACTGCACTGTTTAAACTAAAAGAATTACATTCTGAATACAAAAATATATCTATCATTCATGATAGCTCTTACTTTGATCAGCTTTGTCATGACTTAACAAATGAACATGATATGATACAAAACATATCAGAAATTAGCGATGATATTCAACAAGCAATTGATTTAATGGAAACAGACAATTGGGATGACATTACAGTAAATAAAGAAGCAGGACGAAATAACCAACTCCCGGAACCCTCAGAAGAAAACATTGATCAGGAGGACTCACATGGTTCAGAACAACAAACTAATGAACAGAATGGTGCTTGCTACTTTGATAGTTGTTTACAGCCATCTGATATTGCTCAAGAGCTTATAGCATTTGGTGAGGGTATCTTTTGTGTTGCACCATCAGAAGGAAAAAAAACAGTGAGTTTTTTTAGAGTACCAAAACTAGAGGCTATGGCTTTTCCAGTTCAGTTCCCGACTGGTATTAACACCTTAGATCAAATGAACAGAATTAGGAATTTGACCCCGAGCAGATACTTTAATGCACGTCTCCTTTCTGTCGACAATCGTTTTGCTATCGATTCAAATTATATTTTCTTTGCACAGTTTGTCACTGAAATGCATTTAGCAACATCCAGTATGTCCATTCAACTCCGGAAAGGAAAACCTGTGACCAGAGATGGACGTAAAATCACAGTTCAAATACTGCAAGATAAAAAAGAAGTTGAAAGATTAGTAAGGAATAAAGATGCAACTAGATTTATGCAGCCATTGAGAGGCACTCCAGCTTACTGGGAGAAAACCTTGAGAGATCTTTTTGCTATGCTCCGTCAGTTGGGCACTCCAACTTTCTTCTATACATTTAGTGCTGCAGAAATGAGTTGGCCAGAAGTCATTGAAATAATAAAGGCACAGCAAAATGAGCAAGATAATTTTTCTGAGATGGACTGGGCCTCAAAATGTGAAGTTTTACGTAGTAACCCTGTAACAACTATGCGTATTTTTGAAAAACGAGTAGAAGCACTACTGAGACATCTACTCTTGTCACCAGCACAGCCTATTGGAGAGGTTGTTGACTACTTTTATCGAGTGGAATACCAAGCTAGAGGATCTCCATCTCCGCATATACATCTTTTGGCTTGGTGTAAAGATGCGCCTGAATTTGAGAAAGATCCCGATAAGAAAGTGTGCGAGTTTGTGGATAGATACATAACATGTCAGCTACCGGATACTAATGCAGACCCAGAACTTTACAAAATTATAACTGAAGTACAAACTCACAGCAAAACACATTCAAAGTCATGTAAGAAAGGGAAAAAACACTGTAGATTTGGATTTCCAAAGCCACCAGTAGAACATACTTATATAACGAGACCTCTTCCAGTACAGACCAGTGAAGAACAAGCAGCTGACTCAGACAGTGATGCATCTGTCATGTCCCTTGAAGAAGCAAAAAGGAGACTTAAACCCCTTTGGGATTTACTGCATAAACCTGAGGCATCATCTGCAAGCATATCCCAGCTACTTGCACAATGCAAATTAAGTCATGAGGAATATAAGCATTGTATCTGTTTCCTAAACAGTTCTAGTGTGCTAATGATGAAACGACAGCCAAAGGATGCCTGGGTAAATAATTATAACAAGCATTTGTTAAGAGCATGGAATGCAAATATCGACATTCAGTATATATTAAATCCACACTCTTGTATAATGTATATTTTATCGTACATTTCCAAAGGTGAACATGAGATGAGTGATTACCTTAAGAGAATTGTTGCCAACACAAGACAAGCTAACATAGCTGATCGTGATGAAATGAAACAGATTATGCAGGCCTATTCTAAAAATCGAGAGGTCAGTATTCAAGAAGCCATTGCCCGTGTATGCAGTCTGAAACATAAATCCTGTTCCCGTCTTGTGGTATTCATACCCACTGATGACAATGCCTTAAAAATGAGTTTACCTTTGAGGTCCTTAAATGATAAAAGACCAGAATCAGAAAATGTCTGGATGTCAGGAATAACAGAAAAATATCAAAACAGGCCAGACACACCAGAGTTTGAAAACATGTGCATGGCAGAATTTGCTTCCACTTATAGAGTAGTAGGAAGGCAGAAAAAAAGCAGGAATATCCTGTCCCTTCTAAATGGTATTGGATCCATTCAAAAATGAACACAAGGAAAACCTGCTGTCATTAGATATGCTCGATTTTCACAGAAAAATTCTCCTGAAAAATTCTATGCCACATTACTAAAACTATACCTACCCTACCGCTCAACTACACAGCTCAAACCAAAAGATTTCATATCATATGAATCTTTCTTGGCTTGTGGAACTGTACAGCTTCCAGGAAGTAACTGTGCTCAGAGCGTGTTTTCAATTGTCAAAAAAAATAGGGCACCATACGAAAAATACAGTAAAGCAGTTGAAAAGGCCATTGAAGAGCTTGAAAACAATGGACCGATGGAGGATGCATGGGCTACACTTGCTCCAGAGTCTGAACTTAATAGACTGGAGTGTATTTCAGAGCGGGAGGAGATAAACCCAGAGGAACTAAATGAATTAGATGATGTTCCTGAATACAGTAAAAGTCCCAAAAAGAAATGTAGCACAGCAGCAAAATTTGAAGGACCTGTTGCAAACCCTGCTGTGATGAGACAGATGTATCAGAATCTGAATCAAAGTCAGGCATCCATTTTTTATACAATACGTAAGTGGAGAAAATCCAGAACAGTTTTTTCTATTTGTGACTGGTGGAGCTGGTACTGGCAAATCACACCTCATTAAATGTATCTATTTAGATGCATCAAAGATACTTCAGAGGCTTCCCAGGATTTCAGAGGAAACTGATATTTCTATGCCTACTGTCCTACTCTCAGCCTTCACTGGCACAGCAGCCTTTAACATTTCAGGCAAAACTTTACACTCCATTTTGAAATTACCAAGAAGTCTTAAACCACCATACCAAGGGCTGGGAAATTGTCTTGATGAACTGAGAGTAGCACTGTCAAATGCGGAAATTATTATTATTGATGAGGTGTCCATGGTCTCCAAACCACTGTTTGCTTACATCAATTGGAGGCTACAAGACATTAAAGGTATCAAAAAACCTTTTGGAGGCATGTCTGTTCTAGCAGTAGGAGACTTCTACCAGTTGCCACCTCCAGGTAAAGCTAAACCTCTCTGTGTTTTTGAAAACCACATGCTTGATTTCTGGCAGGACCTCTTTCATGTGGTTACCCTTACGGAAATAATGCGCCAAAAGGAGGATGTAGCATTTGCTGAACTCTTAAACAGAATTAGATTAAAAGGCAAGGGAGAAGCAATATCTGAAGTAGATAGAGCCTTACTTTCTCAGCAGTTTGTGACTCAAATTGAAGATTGTCCAAAGGATGTCCTTCATGTGTTTGCCAGAAATAAAGATGTAGATGAGCATAACGCAGCCCTCATATCTGCTTTGCATTCTGTAGTGATAAACACTGATGCACATGACTATAGAAAAGATCTTAAAACAGGGTGGATGGAAAAGCATAAAATACCTTTTCCAAGTCAAAAAGGTCATTTGCCAGACAGGCTGCAAGTTGCTGAGGGTGCAGGTGTGATGCTCATTAGAAACATAGATGTGGAGGATGGACTAGTAAATGGTTCATTTGGAAAAATTGCTGCCATTGTTTCCCAATTAGAGGATGATAAAATAGTTGTAATGAAGCTTGGTGTTGAATTAGATATAGATAATCCAAATGCCGGACAGAAGAATCACAACAGGACATGTACACCAACAGGTAACTTGGTGTATATAGAGAGAATAGAAGAGCCCCTGAGCAAAAAAGGAGTTGTTCGTCATCAGTTTCCTATTAAACTTGCTTTTGCCTGCACAGTACATAAGGTGCAAGGCATGACTACAACTTCTGCAGTAGTTTCATTAAAGCATATTTTTGAACCAGGCATGGCATATGTTGCTCTCAGTAGAACAACTTCCCTTTCTGGACTACACATTTTGGACTTCAATGAAGATAAAATCTATGTTGATCCACAAATCACAAGATCTTTAGGAAACATGAAAATAGCAGCAGTCAATAATGCTATGCCCTTGCTCAATAGTCTCCCGTGGCCAAATTCAACTTCTCTAACATTTATTCACCACAACGTAGAAGGACTCTCAGCACACATTGATGATGTGAGGAGTCATCATGAAATGTGTCGTGTAGACATTTTATGTTTCACGGAAACTCATCTTTCAGGCCAATTTGTCACTAATGACATACAATTACAAAACTATCAAATGTTTAAACGAAATAGGCAGGTTTCATATTCAACCTATTCTAATCTGTCTAATAAGAATGGCGGTGGAGTAGCCATCTATGTGAAACCTGAAATTCAAGCAAGTCCAATGCAATATATGCACAGCGTGACTGACCTCGAATTCCTAGTTTTGAGAGTTGAGGCACCAATTCAAGCACTAATTTCAGTAATTTACAGGCCTCCAGATTACAGCACTAATCTGTTTTTGCCACAACTTTCTAACTTGTTGAATTCGTTAGAAATTATTGAACATGGTCCACTAATTATTTGTGGTGACTTCAATGAGGATCTATTGTCAGACAGAAAGAAGCCTATCTTTGAAATGCTGCAGTCCAGAGGCTACAAACAGCTAATTACAGCAGCCACTACAGAGAAGAATACACTTCTAGATCATTTGTACATTTCCAGCCAACAGCATTGTGCCAATTCAGGTGTACTCCAGACATATTACAGTTATCATAATCCTATTTATTGTATTTTAAATTAATTTGCAATCCCGTTGTTAATTTATCTACTACAGTACTGCTAGACATGTGGTTCTCCTCTCCCTCCTTTTGGTGCTTTATAAGGGATTAATGGTTATTGGCTTAATTTGTGCAGAGCAGCAGAGGGTTAAGGCTTTATTCACACTACCATGAATAAAGGCTTCCGTGATCTGGAAGTGGACCTAGAGCTGCAGCACAGCAAGAAAACAAGGACTCCAGTGAAAGTAACCGAGATGGATCCGTGGTTAAACAGGTATCCTAAAAGAAGGGCGGCTGAGCAGTTGAGAAGTGGTTTCAAGTATGGTTTCTTTATACCTTTTTAAGTTTTCAATCGGCTAAGGAGCTTCCTTTAGTTTTGCGTTGTAAAAGTAGTTTCTTTGGGGCGTATGTTAGGCCCTTTTGTTTCTCCCCCGTTTTCAAATCTTAGGGTATCCCCCCCAGGCATTGTTCCAAAAAAGGAACCGGGGGAGTTCAGGCTTATCCATCATTTATCGTACCCAAAATGGTCGTCTGTTAATGATGGCATCAGCTCGGAAGAGTCTTCGGTGGTATATGCGTCCTTTGATCAGGTGGTTTTTCCTGTTTGCCAGGTAGGGCGCGGTTCGCTTTTGGCCAAGTCAGATATTGCGTCTGCTTTCCGACTTCTTCCAGTACATCCAGATTGTCATCATTTATTGGGATGTTTCATGGATGGTGCATATTATTATGATACGTGCCTTCCTATGGGCTGTTCCATTTCTTGTAAGTACTTTGAGTTATTCAGCAGTTTTTTGGAATGGGTGATAAAATTGGAAACTGGTTCAAAACTGGTTACACATTATTTGGATGATTTTTTGTTTGTAGGTGCAGCAGACACAGACAGCTGTGGCATTATCTTGCGTAAGTTTTGGGAACTGATGTCAGTTTTTGGAGTCCCGTTGAATGAGGAGAAAACTGTTGGCCCTGTCTTTCTTTTTTGGGCATTGAAATCGATACGGTTGCTATGGTTTTTCGTTTACCACTAGATAAGATATCTAAGATGTTAGGGTTAATTGACGGTTTTATTTCAGTAAAAAAAGTCACTTTGGTTCAAATGCAATCATTGCTGGGTTTATTGGCCTTTGCATGTCGCGTCATGCCGATGGGCAGAATTTTTTCCAGGTGTCTGGCTATGACTACAAGAGGAGTGAAGCAAGTGCATCACAGGATCCGTTTAGGACTTCCTCTACTGGAGGATTTAAGTGTATGGAGGAGTTTTTTGTGTAAGTATTATAGATTTACCTTTTTTCAGGATTCGGAGAAGTCTTGTCAAGAGTTGTCGCTATTCTCGGATGCATCTAGATCAGTTGGATTCGGGGTGATGTTTTCGTAACCAGTGGTGCGCAGAAAGATGTCCAGCTAAATGGTTGGAATATGGATGGACAAAAAATTTGACTCTTTTGGAGTTGTTTCCATTGGTGGTGGCCGTGGAGTTATGGTGAGAGCAATTGCGGAATTCTTGCATCTGTTTATGGACAGATAATGAAAGCGTGGTTCACGTAGTGAATCATTTCTCTTCATCTTCCAATCCTGTCATAAAGCTGATTCGCTTCCTGGTATTGGAGTGTTTAAAGCAGAATATTTGGTTCCGTGCAAAGCATGTGCCAGGCATAAAAAATAACATAGCTGATTCCTTGTCAAGTTTGATTTTCAGAAATTTCGAGAGCTTGCTCCAGCTGCCAACTTGGAAGGAATGCGATGTCCAGGTTAAATTTGGAGAATCCCGGAAATTCTCTAATGCCGTTGGTTCAGGCGTCGGTAACTCCGGCAACAAGGAATGCATATGGTAAGGCATGGAAGGAATGGTGGGATTTGTGGGAGGATTACCTGTGGATTATTGTAAGTATGTGAGGTTGGAAGTGACTTTTTCTTATGTGCGTTATTTACACGAAAATGGTTTCTCTTTAGCACTGGCTAGGAACAGATTAGCGGGGTTGGCATTTCAATTCAAATTACAGGATTGGGAGGATGTTACGAAACATTTCATTCTTAGGCAAGCGTTAAAAGGTTGGGGCAAAAACGGGGCCGTCAAGAATATTCAATGGCCCATCTTTTTTTCACTTCCAGAAAAAATTATAGAAGGTACGAATTCAGTATGCAGCTCAGCTTTTGAGGCAAAATTGTTTTCAGTGGTTTTTAGTATTGCGTTTTTTGGGGCCATGCGCATTAGTGAAATAGTCCAAGCTTCGGCGTGGGGTAGCGGGGGTTTGCAGTATAATGATGTAGTTCCGTGTAAGGGAGGTTTTCGCGTTCGCATTCGGAGGTCAAAAACCGACACTACAGGCAGTGGGTTATGGTTTTCTTTAGTTGCCATACATGGCCCGGTTTGTCCCATTTCGTTGTTAACACAGTATGCTGAGATTAGACCTATTTCCTCTGCGTTTTTTGCGCATGCCGATGGTTCTTTTTTAACGAGATTTCAGTTCCTTTCTTTGCTGCGCAGAATTATTTTTAATTTGGGTCTCTCTCCTGAGGAATTTGGCACTCATTCATGTAGGATTGGCGCAGCGATGGAGGCAGCTCTGGAGGGTCTTAGTGACAAGGTAATAATGAGGATAGGCAGATAGCATTCTGATTGTTTTTTCCGTTATATCAGGCCGGAGTTATTAACTATATAATTAATACGAGTATTGTTTTTTTCTTTCTTTTCTCTTTCAGGTTGTTCAAGACCCAGTGTCTGGCTTATAGGCCATTCATATGTTTTTTGGGCCGAGCAGAGGGCTGAGAGGCGTCCTGGTGGGAGGTCATTGGGTCTTTATAATGTAGATGTTAATTGGAGAGCTATTCGTGGTTTGAGGTGGGCACAGGTATTAATTGAAGTGGTACAGATTTCCAGAACAGCTACATCTCCAGTCATACTGGTAGTACATGCCGGGGGGAATGATTTAGGGTCTATTCAACTTTCGGAACTTATCACTTTAATGTGTACAGATTTGGATAAGTTTCCTGGTTTATTTAATCAGTTGATAGTGGTTTGGTCGGAAACAATTCCCAGGTTGGTTTGGCGCAGTGCGCGGGATGGGGCAGCGATAGAAAGGGCACGCAGAGTTATAAATCAACGCATTTCGCGTTTTATACACTTACGAGGAGGCATTATAGTGAGGAATATAAAACTGGAGATTAGTATTGGGAGGCTTTTGCATCCGGATGGGGTGCATTTGACGGAGTTGGGTTTGGACATTTTCATTGCAGGTATCCAGGAGGGTATTGAAGAGGCAATTTTTTCTTTGGGTGGGGGTCCTTGCTCTTAGGGGTCGCTACTCCATGGCAGAAGAAAACAAGGATGGGGAACATGTGTCGGGAGTCTGGTGACATATCCCCTCAAGGTTTTACTGGATGATTAACATGATAAGCTGCAACCATAACCCTCCAAATGTGGGTGTTAAAGAGTTGGTGATTTGTCATTCATTACCCGATAATAAAGTGGTGT
The DNA here is from genome assembly GCF_039654945.1 of Dendrobates tinctorius. Classification (NCBI taxonomy): domain Eukaryota; kingdom Metazoa; phylum Chordata; class Amphibia; order Anura; family Dendrobatidae; genus Dendrobates; species Dendrobates tinctorius. Next base: position 6,420,393 of record NW_027361701.1, on the reverse strand, counting down.
TTTCTTTTGCAAAATTGGCTTGGTGTTGTTTTCTTTGCGTCGGGGGAAGAGGAGGTAGGAAGGTTACTAATGTATGGACAGTCTGATAGGGCCTGGCTTTATTTGTCGGGTACTCCCGACTGGCCATCAAGTTGTTGTTAGGGTTAATTTTTGTACTACTTCTTTCCTCTTCCCCGGAGGGCGCAAAGGAAAGGGTTAAATTTCAGCTGGAATCCTAACGGTGGTTATGTGCCATTGGAGGAGAGCGGGGTTGCCATGGAGATGGATCCTCCCCTTGAAAGGGGTATTTAATGGTGAGCTCTGTTTGGTCCCGCCCTTTTTGACAAGGTGTCGAGAGCGGCCCACCCTTCCCACCCTTTTTGGTTTATTAATTTCATTATTTTAGTGCAGAAATTGTTGCTTTGAAGAAATAAAAGTCACAGTGTGGCAGAAGAAAACAAGGATGGGTAACATGTGCCGGGAGTCCGGTGACATAACCCCACAAGGATTCACTGGATGATTAACATGATAAGCTGCGACCATAACCCTCCAAATGTGGGTGTTAAAGAGTTGGTGATTTGTTATTTATTACCTGATAATAAAGTGGTGTTTTCTTTTGGAAAATTGGTTTGGTGTTGTTTTCTTTGCGTCGGGGGAAGAGGAGGTGGGAAGGTTACTAATGTATGGACAGCCTACAAATTTTACTTAAATTATTAGCATTTTGAAGAACATTTTGTTTTCCTGCACTAAGCAAAGTCTGCAGAGGCTCATAGGTATCACAGTGACAGATACATCCACAAGTGACCCCATTTTGAAAACTAGACCCTTCAATGCATCCATCTAGGGGTATAATGATAATTTTTACTCTAAAGGTCTTGAACAAATTCATGCAAAGCAGATGGAAAAAATTACGATTGAGGTTTTTTTTTTCAAATGTACCATTATAAAGACAGTTTTGTTTGGACAGTGCACATCAAATAATATCATGCACCCCAAAACTGATAGCCCTGTTTCTCCCGTGTTCAGAAATGTGCCCATTGTGACCCTAATCTTATGTGTAGAGATATAGCTAGGCCTAAAATGAAAGTAATGGGGGTTGCAGAGCGCACGCTTGTCTTGAAAATGCTTTAGGCCCTATGGCACATTTGCAGTGTCTTACAGTGCCAAAACAGTGCCGGACCCACATGATTGACCCCATTTTTAAAACTAGACACTTCAATGCATTCATCTAGGGGTATAATGAAAATTTTCACTGTAAAGGCCGGGTCACACTAACCGACACAAAATATGGTCCGTATTTTACATGCGTAATACGGATGAATGATCCCTAAATAGTGCTCCGTATGTCAGCCGTAAGCAAGGTGTGGTCGCATATTTTGCGCATGTCAGTATCCGTATGTAATCCGAATGGCAAGATTTTCTCGCCGCCTTGCAAAATGGACATATAATGGAGCCCTATGACAGGGTTTATAACAGAAACAAAATAATAGATATAGACAAATAGAATGCATATATATATATATATATATATATATATATAATATATATAAACTGTGTTTCAAATTATTATGTGAAAAGAGTTTAGGAGTGATAAGGTTAGAATTTTTTTGTTTGTCATTTAAACTCATTGATGGTGATGTGTGTCAGGGCTCTTTATATCACTGAAAGCAATTGCAGATACCTGTGCAAATTAGTTTGGCAGGTGTGTCCAAATAAAGGCAAGACAACTTAAGAAGGCTATTCCACATTATTAAGCAGCCTACATTTTTTGCCAAAATGGGAAAGAAAAAGGATGTGTCTGCTGCTGAGAAGCAACAAATTGTGGAGTATTTAGGTCAAGGCATGACTACAATCAACATTGCCAAGACACTTCATCGTGATCATCGCACAATCAAGAAGTATGTAGCTGATTCCCAGCACACACGTGTGCGTGCTGATAAGGAAAAATTGAGGACTCTTTCCAACAGGCAATTGCGTCAGGTTAAAAGAGCAGCTACAAAAATGCCTTGTCATAGCAGCTGACAAGTTTTTGAAGCTGCTGGTGCCTCCAACATCTCCCGAATAACAAGATGTAGGGTCCTTCAGAGGTTTGCAGCTGTGCGTAAGCCATCCTGTCAACCACCTCTATCCACTGCGCACAAGCAGAAATGGCTCCAGTGGGCTAAACAATACATGAAGACTGACTTCCAAACTGTTTTGTTCACCGATGAGTGCCGTGCAACGCTCGATGGTCCAGATGGATGGAGTGGAGGATGGCTGGTTGATGGACACCCCATGAAAACACGGCTAAGGCGCCAACAAGAAGGAGATGGAGTAATGTTTTGGGCTGGAATCATGGGGAGAGAGATTGTCGGCCCCTTTAGGATCCCTGAAGGGGTAAACATGAACTCCATAATCTATGTGGAGTTTCTAAAACAGCACTTCCTGCCATGGTTCAAGAGGAAGAACCGTGCTTTCCACAGCAAGATCATTTTCATGCATGATAATGCACCGTCTCATGCTGCAAATAACACATCTGCATCTCTGGCTGCTATGGGCATAAAAGAGGACAAACTTATGGTGTGGCCACCATCTTCCCCTGACCTCAACCCCATTGAGAACCTCTGGAGCATCATCAAAAGGAGTGTCTATGATGGCGGGAGGCAGTTCACATCTAAGCAACAGCTCTGGGAGGATATTCTGTCCACATGCAAAACAATTGAAGCACAAACCATCCGAAAACTGACAAATTCAATGGACGAGAGAGTTCAGAAGCTTCTTTTGAACAAGGGGTCCTATGTGCAAATGTAACATCACCTAGAATAAAGTTTTGACTTGAAAACTGTTTGATTTCATTTTGTAATAAACTGATAATGCTTATAATTTCACAATTGACCATTTTTTGTTCAAAATAAAAATAAAAAGGTTGAAAACTATGCGGTGCATAATAATTTGGAACATGCATTTTGAGTGTTTCTTATTTTTAAAAATATACTGTTTTCATAGGCAGTTTGTTCAAAAACACTGCAATTATACTAGAATATTAGATGACTGGAAAATAACAATGACTTCAATTCATATAATAATTGAGGTAATTTAGAGAAAATGTGAGGAAATATTTTTTGCATAATAATTTGGAACACAGTGTATATATACACACAAGTCATTGAGATAAACATATATTTATATATTTATATATATATATATATGTTTATTTCACAGAGTTCTTCATAGCAGAATAGCCGCTAATTAAATTGCCGGCTTCTATCAAATCATTCCCAAACCCGACATGAAATGACACATGGTTTACATTCAGTAAAGCATTTAATTTCATGTTTTTTTATATGTCCCTGACTAATAATTAGATGAGGGTTTGTGTGCAAAATTTGGGAGTTGTAGTTGTTATTTTAAGGGGTTAATTCGTTGTTATAAAATGCGTGGGCTTCCTATTGCCCTGTATCGGTGGCGAATGGGTTAATCTAACAAAGGGTTAATGTCCCCTTACAATCAAATGGTGACATTAACCCTTTGTTAGATTAACCCATTCGCCACGCATTTTGTAACAACGAATTAACCCCTTAAAATAACAACTACAACTCCCAAATATATATATATATATGTTTGTCACAATGACATGTATGTGTATATATATATATATATATATGTATTCTATGTGTCTATATCTATTCTTTCGTTTCTTTATTAAACCTGTCAGTGTGAGTTTACTGTATAGCGCACTGAATTGCCGGCGTTTCTAAAAAACACCGGGTGCGTATTTCTCGCAAGTCACACGTGTGGTCCGTGTGTAATGCGTACTTTTTGCGCACCCATAGACTTGCATTGGCGTATTACGGGCGTAGTACGCTGACAATCGCAGCATGCTGCGATTGGCACGGACCGTAGAATACGCCCGAGATATATACGGCTGTTGGGAGCTGCCCCATAGAGAATCATTTGTCCGTGTGTAATGCGTGCTTTTAGCGCCTCTCACTCGTCCGTATTCCTCGCTAGTGTGACCCCGGCCTAAAGGTTTTGAACAAATTAATGCAAAGCAGATGGAAAAATTAGGATTTTGAGGTTTTTCTGCGAATGTACCATTATAAAGACAGGTTTTTTTGGACAGTGGACATATAAATAAAATCATGCACTCCAAAACTGATAGCCATGTTTCTCCAATGTTCAGAAATGTGCCCATTGTGACCCTAATCTTATGTGTAGGGACACAGATAGGCCTAAATGGAAAGGAGTGGGGGGCGTAGAGCGCATGCTTTTCTTGAAAATGTTTTAGGCTCTATGGCACATTTTTAGTGTATTGCAGGGCCAAAACAGTGATGGACCCCCACAAGTGACCCCATTGTGAAAACTAGAACAAAAAACTAATAATAAAATGAACAAAAAATCTAAAAAAAAAAAGTTAAAAAAGCATACAGTAACAAACTAACGGAAACTGACACTAAAAGTAATGGATGCTGACAATAACGGACGCTAACAGACAATAATGGACTCTGACTAATAAATGGACGCTCACAATAATAGACGCTAACTAATAAACGGCGCTGACATAAACGGACGCTGTCACTAAGAGTAACGGACGGTAACTGACAATAAATGGACACAGACAATAACGGACGCTAACTGACACTGACTAAAACTAATGGACACTAGTTAAGGGCACCTTTAGACCTTTCAATAGTTAGGCTACTTTCAGATTTCAGTCTTCTTTATCCGGCAGGATGCAGTGAAATAACCGTACTACCTGATACGGCCGCAAACGCTGACACCGGATCCTTCTTTCTGCCAGATATGTTCCTGGCAGAGAAGGTCTTCCGGGCATGCACAGTGCGAAAAACCGGTCCGGCGTTTGGAAAAAACGCTGCATACAACGTTTTTTCCAGGCAACGGACCGGCAATTCTTGCTGGATCTAGCAAAAGCCGGACGCGCCGCATTGCCATCCTGCGCAATGCGGCGACAATGAAAGTGTACGGGCAAAAAGCCGGATCCGGGCGTAACAGGCGCCGGATCCGACTTTTACATATTTCGCCACATCGCGCTGGATAGCAAAAAACTGAAAGCAGCCTTAGCGTGGGAGAACGCAGACCTGTTGGCACATCACAGTGTAACCCAGAGTAACCCCGCCCACCAAATCAGACCCAGAGTGGCCTCGCCCACCAAATCGGACCCTATGGGGCCCCGCCTACCAAATCGAGCCCAGGGTGGCCACCGCCCACCAAATTAGACTCTGTGGGGCCCCGCCCACCAAATCGTACCCAGAGTGGCCCCGCCCACCAAATCGTACCCAGAGTGGCCCCGCCCACCAAATCAGACCCTATGGAGCCCCACACCAAATCGGACCCAGAGTGGCCCCGTCCACCAATCCGGACACACAGTGGCCCCACCCACCAAATCGGACCCTATGGGGCCCCGTCCACCAATCGGATCGAGAGAGGCCACGCCGGCAAAATCAGACCCAGAGTGTGGCCCCGCCCACGAAATCGGACACTATGAGGCCCTGCCCAACAAATCAGACCTAGAGTGGCCCCACCCACCAAACTGGAATCTGTGGGGCCCCGCCCACCAAACCAGACCCAGAGTGGCCCTGCCTACCAAATTGGACTTTGAAAGGCCCTGCCCACCAAACCATGACCCTGAGGGGCCCCGCCCTCCAAATCGAACCAAGAGGGGCCCCGCCCACCAATCTGGACCCAGAGGGGCTCCGCCCACAAAAACAGGCCCTGAGGGGCCCCACAGGCCAAAGTGGCCCCTGAGAGGCACCCACAGTTAAAACAGATCCTGAGTTGAAAGTCTTGCAGGGACAGCAGGCAAGTGTCTCTTAAAGTGGCAGCCTGAGCACCATTTCAAACCACTATCTGTACTTCCTTCAGGAAATACACATCTAGTGTTAATTTTGTTATCTTTATTCCAGTTGATTTCCGCAATTAATGCGGCCCGAACCGCTACACGTACAGACTCCGTTGAAGCGTTGTTTCGAAGCGAGTGGTGTGCTAAGTATTTTTTGTTTCGATTGGATTTGTAGCTTTTGCGCAATTTGCGTTTGAAAATTTTTTTTCTCGTCATTGGAATGCACTGTCTCAATGCATTTCAATGGGAAAATTTTGCCATAGGAATACATGGGGCAGTCGTGAGGCGATTCAAATTTGAGGACCAGTTGTGGCAGTTAAGCTCATTGATATGCGCAGGCAGACCCAGTTACTATGCCAACGCCTACGAACTTTACATGACCCCACCAGGACACAGTCTGCCGGATAATATCAGCTCTTAAAGCGAAACCCACAGCACAAATACAAATCGAGCTTCATCACATGACGCATGCCCCTGAGAGAGAATGTTCGCCAAAGTGTATTTAGAAGCCCAGTGCGCCAAACTGTCTCTTAAAGGGCTGATGCCCCAAAGTGATTCTTAAAGGCCGGAGCACCAAAATGAGTATTTAAGGGCCGGCACGCCAAATCGAAAGCTGAGTGACCCGAGGCTCCAAAACGGAGGGCTGATTGACCCCGGCCTCCAAATCGGACCATGAGGGGCCCCGCCCACCAAATCAGACACCGAGGGGACCCCGCCCATCAAATTGTACCAAGAGTGGCCACGCCCACCAAATCGGACCCTGGGTGCCCCGCCCACCAAATCAGACCCAGAGGGGCCCCGCCCACCAAATCAGACCCTGAGGGGACCCGCACACCAAATCGGACCCTGAGGGGCCGCGCACACCAAATCGGACCCTGAGGGGCCCCGCACACAATATCGGGCCCTGAGGGGCCCCGGCCACCAAATCGGACCCTGAGGGGCCCCGGCCACAAAATCGGACACTGAGGGGACCCGGCCACAAAATCGGACACTGAGGGGCCCCGCCCACCAAATTGGACCAAGACTGGCCCCGCCCACCAAATCGGACCCAGAGTGTCACCGCCCACCAAATAGGACCCACAGAGACCCTGCCCACCAAATTGGACCCTGAGGGGCCCTGCCCACCAAACCGAACCCTGAGGTGCCCCGTCCACCAAATCGCACCCAGAGGGGCCCCACCCACCAAATTGGACCCATAGGGGCTCCGCCCACAAAATCGGACCCTAAGGGATCCCATCCACCATTTCAAGCCCCGAGTAGCCCACGTCACCGAATCAGATCTTGAGGGGCCCCACCAACCAAATCAGACCCTGAGGGTCCCCACAGGCCAACGTGGCCCCTGAGAGGCACCCAACGGATCCTGAGTTGAAAGTCTTGCAGGGGCATCAGGCAAGTCTCTCTTAAAGGGGCAGCACGGGCACCATTTCAAACCACTATCTGTGCTTCCTTCAGGAAATACACATCTAGTTATAGTGGTTTGAAAAAACCACTATATTGTAATCCGAACGCTGCTAACTTATTCTTCTTATTATTCAGTTGATTTCCGCAATTAATACAGCCCGAACCGCTACAAGCACAGACTCCGTTGAGGTGTCGTTTCGAAGCCAGCGTCCATGAGAGGTGTGCTAAGTATTTTTCGTGTCGATCGGATTTGTAGTTTTTGCGCAATTTGCGTTTGAACATTTTTTTTCCCGTCATTGGAATGCACGGTCTCCAATGCATTTCAATGGGAAATGGCAAAACGTGCCCTGAGGCGATTGAAATAGCAGTTAAGCTCATTGATATGCGCAGGCACACCCAGTTACTATGCCAACGCCTACGAACGTCACATGATGCCCCTGAGGACAGAGCTTCTGCCACATAATATCAGCTCTTAAAGCGAAACCCACAGCACAAATGCAAATCTAGCTTCATCACATGACACATGCCCCTGAGAGAGAATGTCCGCCAAAGTTGATTTAGAAGAATCCCAGTGAGACAAACTATCTCTTAAAGTGCCGTCGCGCCAAAGTGATTGTTAAAGGGCCGGCGCACCGAAATGACTCTTAAAGGGCCGACACGCCAAATCAAAAGCTGAGTGACCCCAGGCTCCAAATCGGAGGCTGAGTCACCCCGGCCTCTAAATCAGAGGCTGATCGACCCCGGCCTTCAAATAGGAGGCTGAGCTACCCCGGCCTGCAAATCGGAGGCTGAGTCACCCGGCCTCCAAATCGGAGGCTGAGCCACCCCGGCCTCCAAATCGGAGGCTGAGCCACCCCAGCCTCCAAATCGGAGGCTGAGTCACCCGGCCTCCAAATCGGAGGCTGAGCCACCCCGGCCTGCAAATCGGAGGCTGAGCCACCAAGGCCTCCAAATCGGAGGCTGATCGACCCCGGCTTCCAAATCGGAGGCTGATCGACCCCGGCCTCCAAATCAGAGGCTCATCGACCCCGGCCTCCAAATCGGAAGCTCATCGACCCCGGCCTCCAAATCAGAGGCTCTTTGACCTCGGCCTCCAAATCGGAAGCTCAACGACCCCGGCCTCCAAATTGGAGGCTGAGCGACCCCAGCCTCCAAATCTTACCCAGAGTGGCCCCGCCCACCAAATCGGACCCTGTGGGGCCCCACCCACCAAATCGGACCCTGAGAGGCCCCGCCCACCAAATCGGACCCAGAGTGGTCCCGCCCACCAAATTGGACCCAGAGTGGTCCCGCCCACCAAATCGGACCCAGAGGGGCTCCGCCCACAAAATCAGACCCAGAGGGGCCCCTGCCACAAAATCAGACCCTGAGGGGCCGCGGCCACAAAATCGGACCCTGATGGGCCCCAGTCACAAAATTGGACCCTGATCGGACCCTGAGGGGCCCCAACCACAAAATCGGACCCTGGGGGGACCCAACCACAAAATCGGACCCTGAGAGGCCCCGCCCACCAAATTGGACCCAGAGTGGTCCCGCCCACCAAATTGGACCCAGAGGGGCTCCGCCCACAAAATCAGACCCAGAGGGGCCCCTGCCACAAAATCAGACCCTGAGGGGCCGCGGCCACAAAATCAGACCCTGAGGGGCCGCGGCCACAAAATCGGACCCTGAGGGGCCCCAACCACAAAATCGGACCCTGAGGGGACCCAACCACAAAATCGGACCCTGAGGGGCCCCTGACACAAAATCGGACCCTGAGGGGCCCCGGCCACAAAATCGGACCCTGAGGGGCCCAACCCACAAAATCGGACCCTGAGGGGCTCTGTCCACCAAATTGGACCATGAGGGGCCCCGCCCACCAAATCGGACCCTGAGAGGCCCCACCCACAAAATCGGACCCTGAGGGGCCCCACCCACAAAATTGGACCCTGTGGGGTTCCGGCCACAAAAATCGGATCCTGATTGGCCCCGGCCACAAAATCGGACCCTGAGGGGCCCCAGCCACAAAATCAGACCTTGAGGGGCCCCACCCACCAAATCAGACCCTGAGGGGCCCCGGCCACCAAATTGGACCCTGAGGGGCCCCGGCCACCAAATCGGACCCTGAGTGGCCCCGGCCACAAAATCGGACCCTGAGGGGCCCCACCCACAAAATCGGACCCTGAGGGGCCCCACCCACAAAATCAGGCCCTGAGGGGTCCCACCCACAAAATCAGACCATGAGGCCAAAGTGGCCCCTGAGAGGCACCCACAGTTAAATCGTATCCTGAGTTGAAAGTCTTGCAGGGGCAGCAGGCAAGTCTATCTTATAGGGGCAGCCCGGGCACCATTTCAAACCACTATCTGTACTTCCTTCAGGAAATACACATCTAGTATTATTATTATTATTCAGTTGATTTCCGCAATTAATGCGGCCCACAACGCTACACGCACAGACTCCGTTGAGGCGTCGTTTCGAAGCCAGCGTCCATGAGAGGTGTGCTAAGTATTTTTCGTGTCGATCAGATTTGTAGTTTTTGCGCAATTTGCATTTGAAAAAACATTTTCCTGTCATTGGAATGCACTGTGTCAATGCATTTCAATGGGACAATTTTGCCATAGGGAAAACATGGGACAGTCGTGAGGTGGCAGTTAAGCTCATTGATATGCACAGGCACACCCAGTTGCTATGCCAATGCCTACGAACTTTGCATGACCCCAGCAGGACAGCGTTTTTGCCAAATAATATCAGCTCTTAAAGGAAAACCCAAGCACAAATGCAAATCTGATCGACCCTGGCCTACAAATCAGAGGCTGAGCCACATAGGCCTCCAAATCGGACCCAGAGTGGCCCCACCCACCAAATGGGACCCTGAGGGGTCCCACCCACCAAATCGGACCCAGAGAGCCCCCGCCCACCAAATCGGATTCTGAGGGGTCCCGCCCACCAAATCCGACTCTGAGGGGCCCCACCCACAAAATCGGACCCTGAGGGGCCCCACCCTCAAAATCGGACCCTGAGGGGCCCACCCATAAAATCGGACCCTGAGGGGTCCCACCCACCAAATCGGACCCAGAGAGCCCCCGCCCACCAAATCGGATTCTGAGGGGTCCTGCCCACCAAATCCGACTCTGAGGGGCCCCACCCACAAAATCGGACCCTGAGGGGCCACACCCTCAAAATCGGACCCTGAGATGCCCACCCATAAAATCGGACCCTGAGGGGACCCACCCACAAAATCGGACCCTGAGGCACCACACCCACAAAATCAGACCCTGAGAGGCCACACCCACAAAATCAGACCCTGAGGGGCCGATTCCGATACCGGAAGTCCCATTCAAGTCTATGGGACTTCCGGTATTGGAATAAGAAAAACCCTATTTTTGCCTTGTACAGCCTCTCTGGGGTCTGTACGGGCCTTTCGGGGGGCTGTGCCGGCCTGCCAGGGGGTCTGTGCAGGCTCCGGTGGTCTGTGCCGGCCTGCCGGGGGGCTCTGACGGCCTGCCGGGGGGGCTGTGCAGGCTTCGGTGGTCTGTGCCGGCCTGCCGGGGGGCTGTGCCGGCCTGCCGGTGGTCTGTGCAGGCTCCGGGGGGCTGTGCCGGCCTGCCGGGGGGCTGTGCCGGCCTGCCGGTGGTCTGTGCAGGCTTCGGGGGTCTGTGCAGGCATCGTCCGATGGGACTACAAGTCCCATCGGGCGATGCCTGCTACCATAACAGTGATTGACACATTAGCCAATGATGGGACAGTAGTAGTCCTATCATCCGGCTAATGTGTTGAATGTAAAAAAAAAAAAATTACATGCTACATACATACAACATGCATACTACATATATACTACATGTAACATACATACTACATATATACTACATGCAACATGCATACTACATGCATGCTACATACATGCTACATACTACATACATGCTACATTCATACTACATATATACTACATGCATGCAACATACATACTACATATATACTACATGCATGCAACATACATACTACATATATACTACATGCATGCAACATGCATACTACATATATACTACATGTAACATACATACTACATATATACTACATGCATACTACATACATGCTACATACTACATGCATGCTACATACTACATGCATGCTACATACATACTACATGCATGCTACATACATACTACATGCATGCTACATACATACTACATGCTACATACATACTACATACATACTACATATATACTACATGCATGCTACATACATACTACATACATACTACATATATACTACATGCATGCTACATACATGCTACATATATACTACATACATACTACATGCATGCTACATACATACTACATGCATGCTACATACATACTACATGCTACATACATACTACATACATACTACATATATACTACATGCATGCTACATACATACTACATGCTACATACATACTACATATATACTACATGCATGCTACATACATACTACATGCTACATACATACTACATATATACTACATGCATGCTACATACATACTACATGCTACATACATACTACATATATACTACATGCATGCTACATACAATACATACATACAATGCATACATAGACATACAGTACATATAACATAGAGTAACATACTTACCAATACTTGTCACATTGTTCCCCGAAGCCATTGTCGTGTACGGAATAAATATTAACATAACAAACCACAAAAATACTCACCCATGATCCGAAGAAGTCCACGAGTGTGTCCCACGACGATCTTGGGTAGAGAACTGCAGCATCAGCTGATGCTGCCGCTCTCTACGGGCTGCAGGAATCCAATGACGGAAGGTAGGTATCCTTCCGCACTGTATTCCTCCGCCACTTAAAAAAAAAGTCCCTAGTCTCACTTTATGCCATTGCTGCGTGGGAAATTCCCACGCAGCAATGGCATAAAGTGAGACTAGAGACTTTTTTTTTTAAGTGGCGGAGGAATACAGTGCGGAAGGATACCTACCTTCCGTCATTGGATTCCTGCAGCCCGTAGAGAACGGCAGCATCAGCTGATGCTGCAGTTCTCTACCCAAGATCGTCGTGGGACACACTCGTGGACTGCTTCGGATCATGGGTGAGTATTTTTGTGGTTTGTTATGTTAATATTTATTCCGTACACGACAATGGCTTCGGGGAACAATGTGACAAGTATTGGTAAGTATGTTACTTTATGTTATATGTACTGTTTGTCTATGTATGTATTGTATGTATGTATTGTATGTAGCATGCATGTAGTATATATGTAGTATGTATGTAGCATGTAGTATGTATGTAGCATGCATGTAGTATATATGTAGTATGTATGTAGCATGTAGTATGTATGTAGCATGCATGTAGTATATATGTAGTATGTATGTAGCATGTAGTATGTATGTAGCATGCATGTAGTATATATGTAGTATGTATGTAGCATGTAGTATGTATGTAGCATGCATGTAGTATATATGTAGTATGTATGTAGTATGTATGTAGCATGTAGTATGTATGTAGCATGCATGTAGTATGTATGTAGCATACATGTAGTATGTATGTAGTATATATGTAGTATGTATGTAGCATGCATGTAGTATATATGTAGTATGTATGTAGTATGTATGTAGCATGCATGTAGTATATATGTAGTATGTATGTAGTATGTATGTAGCATGTAGTATGTATGTAGCATGTAGTATGTATGTAGCATGCATGTAGTATGTATGTAGCATGCATGTAGTATGTATGTAGTATGTATGTAGCATGCATGTAGCATGCATGTAGTATGTATGTAGCATGTAGTATGTATGTAGCATGTAGTATGTATGTAGCATGCATGTAGTATGTATGTAGCATGCATGTAGTATGTATGTAACATGCATGTAGTATGTATGTAGCATGCATGTATGTATGTAGCATGCATGCAGTATGTATGTAGCATGCATGTAGTATGTATGTAGCATGCATGTAGTATGTATGTAGCATGCATGTAGTATGTATGTTACATGTAGTATATATGTAGTATGCATGTTGCATGCATGTAGTATATATGTAGTATGTATGTTGCATGCATGTAGTATATATGTAGTATGAATGTAACATGTATGTAGCATGTAGCATGTATGTAGCATGCATGTAGTATGCATGTTGCATGTAGTATATATGTAGTATGTATGTTACATGTAGTATATATGTAGTATGCATGTTGTATGTATGTAGCATGTATGTAGCATGTAATTTTTTTTTTATTTTTTTTACATTCAACACATTAGCTGGATGATGGGACTACTACTGTCCCATCATTGGCTAATGTGTCAATAACTGTCATGGTAGTAGGCATCGCCCGATGCGACTTGTAGTCCCATCGGACGATGCCTGCACAGACCCCGAAGGCTGCAAAGACCACCGGCAGGCCGGCACAGCCCCCCGGCAGGCCGGCGCAGCCCCCCGGAGCCTGCACAGACCACCGGCAGGCCGGCACAGCCCCCCAGCAGGCCGGCACAGCCCCCCGGAGCCTGCACAGACCACCGGCAGGCCGGCACAGCCCCCCGGAGCCTGCACAGACCACCGGCAGGCCGGCACAGCCCCCTGGCAGGCCGGCACAGACCACCGGAGCCTGCACAGCCCAAAGCAGGCCGGCAGAGACCCCCGGAAGGCCCGAAATGACGGCGCATCATGATGCGCACACACCGCGCATCATGATGACGTCAGGCTGTCAATCAACTTTGAACTTCCGATTCCGATACCGACATCCGATAATGAAAAAATATCGGATGTCGGTATCGGAATTCCGATACAGCAAGTATCTGCCGATACCCGATACTTGCGGTATCGGAATGCTCAACACTAATCCTGAGTTGAAAGTCTTGCAGGGGCAGCAGCCAAGTCTCTCTTAAAGGGGCAGCCCAGGCACCATTTCAAACCACTATCTGTACTTCCTTCAGGAAATACACATCTAGTTCTTATTATTATTAAGTTGATTTCCGCAATTAATGCGGCCCGAACCGCTACATGCACAGACTCCGTTGAGGTGTCATTTCGAAGACAGCGTCCATGAGAGGTGTGCTAAGTATTTTTTGTGTCGATCGGATTTGTAGTTTTTGCGCAATTTGCGTTTGAACATTTTTTTTCCCGTCATTGGAATGCACTGTCTCCAATGCATTTCAATGGGAAATGGCAAAAAGTGCCCTGAGGCGATTGAAATGGCAGTAAAGCTCATTGATATGCGCAGGCACACCCAGTTACTATGCCAATGCCTACGAACGTCACATGACGCCCCGAGGACAGAGCTTCTGCCACATAATATCAGCTCTTAAAGCGAAACCCACAGCACTAATGCAAATCTAGCTTCATCACATGACACATGCCCCTGATAGAGAATGTCTGCCAAAGTGGATTTAGAAGAAGCCCAGTGAGCCAAACTAGCTCTTAAAGGGCCGACGCGCCAAAGTGATTGTTAAAGGGCCGGCGCACCGAAATGAGTCTTAAAGGGCCGACACGCCAAATCGAAAGCTGAGTGACCACAGGCTCCATATGGGAGGCAGATCAACTCCCCGGCCTCCAAATCGGAGGCTGAGCCACCCCGGCCTCCAAATCGGAGGTTGAGCCACCCCGGCCTCCAAATCGGAGGCTGAGCCACCCCGGCCTCCAAATCGGAGGCTGATCGACCCCGGCCTCCAAATCGGAGGCTGAGCCACCCCAGCCTCCAAATCGGAGGCTGATCGACCCCGGCCTCCAAATCGAAGGCTGGTCGACCCTGGCCTCCAAATCTGTGGCTGAGCCACCCCAGCCTCCAAATCGGAGGCTGAGCCACCCCGGCCTCCAAATCGGAAGCTGATCGACCCCGGGGTCCAAATCGGAGGCTCAACGACCCCGGCCTCCAAATCGGAGGCTCAACGACCCCGGCCTCCAAATTGGAGGCTCAACGACCCCGGCCTCCAAATCAGAGGCTCTTTGACCTCGGCCTCCAAATCGGAAGCTCATCGACCCCGGCCTCCAAATCGGAGGCTGAGCGACCCCAGCCTCCAAATCTTACCCAGAGTGGCCCCACCCACCAAATCGGACCCAGAGAGGCCCTGACCACCAAACCGGACCCTGAGGGGCCCCGCCCACCAAATTGGACCAGAGTGGCCACGCCCACCAAATCGGACCCAGAGTGGCCCCACCCACAAAATTGGACCCTGATGGCCCCACCCACAAAATCGGACCCTGAGGGGATCCGGCCACAAAATCAGACCCTGAGGGGCCCCGGCCACAAAATCGGACCCTGAGGGGCCCCACTCACAAAATCGGACCCTGAGGGGCCCCACCCACAAAATCGAACCCTGAGGGGCCACACCCACAAAATCGGACCCTGAGGGGCCACACCCACAAAGTCAGAGCCTAAGGGATCCCCGACAACAATTCAAGCCCTGAGGAGCCCAGGCCAAGGAATCAGATCCTGAAGGGCCCCACCCACCAAATCAGACCCTATGGGCAAAGTGGCCCCTGAGAGGCACTCACAGTTAAAACGGATCCTGAGTTGAAAGTCTTGCAGGGGCAGCAGGCAAGTCTCTCTTAAAGGGGCAGCCCGGGCACCATTTCAAACCACTATCTGTACTTCCTTCAGGAAATACACATCTAGTTATAGTGGTTTGAAAAAACCACTATATTGTAATCCGAACGCTGCTAACTTATTCTTCTTCTTCTTATTATTATTATTAAGTTGATTTCCGCAATTAATACAGCCCGAACCGCTACACGCACAGATGCCGTTGAGGTGTTGTTTCGAAGCCAGCGTCCACGAGAGGTGTGCTAAGTATTTTTCGTGTCGATCGGATTTGTAGTTTTTGCACAATTTGAGTTTGAAATTTTTTTTTCCCGTCATTGGAATGCACTGTCTCCAATGCTTTTCAATGGGTAATGGCAAAACGTGCCCTGAGGCGATTGAAATGGCAGTTGAGCTCATTGATATGCGCAGGCAGACCCAGTTACTATGCCAACGCCTACGAACGTCACATGACATCCCAAGGACAGAGCTTCTGCCACATAATATCAGCTCTTAAAGTGAAACCCACAGCACAAATGCAAATCTAGCTTCATCACATGACACATGCCCCTGAGATAGAATGTGCGACAAAGTGGATTTAGAAGCCCAGTGAGCCACCCTGGCTCTTAAAGGGCCGACGTGCCACAGTGATTCTTAAAGGGCCAGCGCACCGAAATGAGTCTTAAAGGGCCGGCGCGCCAAATCGAAAGCTGAGTGACCCCGGCCTCCAAATCGGAGGCTGAGCCACCCCGGCCTCCAAATCGGAGGCTGAACCACCCCGGCCTCCAAATCGGAGGCTGAGCCACCCTGGCCTCCAAATCGGACCCAGTGTGGCCCCGCTCAAAAAATCAGACCCAGAGTAGCACAGCCCACCAAATCGGATCCTGAGGGGCCCCGCCCACCAAATCAGACTCCGATTGGCCCCGCCCACCAAATCGGACCCTGAAGGGCTCCGCCCACCAAATCGGACCCTGAGGAGCCCCGCCAACCAAATCAGACCCTGAGAAGCCCCGCCCATCAAATCGGACCCTGAGGGGCCCCGCCCACCAAATCGGAACCTGAGGAGCCCCGCCCACCAAATCGGACCCAGATTGACCACGCCCACCAAATCGGACCCCGAGGATCCCCGCCCACCAAATTGGACCCAAATTGACCCCGCCCACCAAATCGGACCCTGAAGGGCCCCGCCCACCAAATCGGACCCAGAGGTGCCCCGTCCACCAAATCGGACCCTGAAGGGCCCCGCCCACCAAATCGGACCCAGAGGGGCCCCGCCCACCAAATCGGACCATGAGGGGCCCCGCCCACGAAATCGGACCATGAGGGGCACCGCCCACTAAATCGGACCCAGAGTGGCCCTGCCCACCAAAATGGACCCAGGGGGCTCCACCCACAAAATCAGACCCTAAGGGGCCCCACCCACAAAATCGGACCCTGAGTGGGCCCGGACACAAAATCAGACCCTGAGGGGCCCCAACCACAAAATCGGACCCTGAGAGACCCCGGCCACAAAATCGAACCTTGAGGGGCCCCAGTCACAAAATAGGACACTCAGGGGCCCCAACCACAAAATCAGACCCTGAGGTGCCCCGGTCACAAAATCGGACCCTGAGGGGCCCCACCCACAAAATCAGACCCTGAGGGGCCCCACCCACAAAACCAGACCCTGAGGGGCCCCAGCCGCAAAATAAGACCCTGAGGGGCCCCACCCACAAAATCGGACCCTGAGAGACCGCGGCCACAAAATCGAACCCAGAGGGGCCCCAGTCACAAAATCAGACCCTAAGGGGCCCATGTCACAAAATCGGACCCTGAGGGGCCCCACCCATAAAATCAGACCCTGAGGGGCCCCGCCCACCAAATTAGACCCTGAAGGGCCCCACCCTCAAAATCAGACCCTGAGGGGCCCCAGCCACAAAATCAGACCCTGAGGGGCTCCAGCCACAAAATCGGACTCTGAGGGGCCCCACCCACAAAATCGGACCCTGAGGGGCCCCACCCACAAATCCAGACCCTGAGGGGACCCGGCCACAAAATCGGACCCTGAGAGACCCCGGCCACAAAATCAGAACCTGAGGGGCCCCAACCACAAAATCAGACCCTGAGGGGCCCCAGTCACAAAATCGGACCCTGAGGGGCCTCACCCACAAAATCAGAGCCTGAGGGACCCCAGCCACAAAATCAGAACCTGAGGGGCCCCAACCACAAAATCAGAACCTGAGGGGCCCCACCCACAAAATCAGACCATGAGGGACCCCACCCACAAAATCGGACCCTGAGGGGCCCCGCCCACCAAATTAGACCCTGAGGGGCCCCACCCTCAAAATCGGTCCTGAGGGGCCCCGGCCACAAAATCGGATCCTGAGGGGCCCCACCCGCAAAATCAGACCCTAATGGGCCCCACCCGCAAAATCGGACCCTGAGAGGCACCGGCTACAAAATCGGACCCTGAGGGGCCCCGGACACAAAATAGGACCCTGAGGGGCCCCGGCCACAAAATCGGACCCTGAGGGGCCCAACACACAAAATCAGACTCAGTGTCCCCGCCCACCAAATTGGACCCTGAAGGGCCCCGTCCACCAAATCGGACCCAAAGTGGCCCCGCCCACCGAATCAGACCCAGAGTGGCCCCGCCCACCAAATGGGACCCTGAGCGGCCCCGCCCACCAAATGGGACCCTGAGGGGCCCCGCCCACCAAATGGGACCCTGAGAGGCCCCGCCCACCAAATGGGACCCTGAGGGGCCCAGCCCACCAAATCGGACCCTGGGGGGCCCCGCCCACCAAATCGGACCCTGAGGGGCCCCGCCCAGTAAATCGGATTCTGAAAGGCCCCAACCACAAAATCGGACCCTGAGGGGCCCCACCCACAAAATCGGACCCTGAGGGTCCCCGCTGACCAAATTGAACTCTGAGGGGCCCCGCCCACCAAATCGGACCCAGAGTGGCCCGCCCACCAAATTAGACCTAGAGTGGCCCCGCTCACCAAATCGGACCCCGAGGGGCCCCACCCACCAAATCAGACCCCCGAGGGTCCCCACGCACCAAATCGGACCCCGAGGGGCCCCGCCCACCAAATCGGACCCCGAGGGATCCCGCCCACCAAATCGGACCCCGAGGGTCCCCGCCAACCAAATTGGACCCTGAGGGGCCCCGCCCACCAAATCGGACTCTGATAGATCCCGCCCACCAAATCAGACCCTGAGGGGCCCAGCTCACCAAATCGGACCCAGAGTGGCCCCGCCCACCAAATCGGACACAGAGTGGCCCCGCCCACCAAATTGTACCCTGAGGGGCCCCACTCACAAAATCGGACCCTAAGGGGCCCCACCCACAAAATTGGACCCTGAGGGGCCCCGGCCACAAAATTGGACCCTGAGGGGCCCCACCCACAAAATCGGACCCTGAGGGGATCCGTCCACAACATCGGACCCTGAGTGGCCCCACTCACAAAATCGGACCCTGAGGGGCCCTATCCACAAAATCGGACCATGAGGGGCCCCGACCACAAAATCGGACCCTGACGGGCCCCGGACACAAAATCGGACCCTGACAGGCCCCGGCCACAAAATCGGACCCTGAGGGGCCCCGGCCACAAAATCGGACCCTGAGGGACCCCACCTACAAAATGGAACCCTGAGGGGCCCCAACCACAAAATCGGATCCTGAGGGGCTCCACCAACAAAATCGGACCCTGAGGGGCACCACCCACAAAATTGGACCCTCAGGGGCACCGGCCACAAAATCAGACCCTGAGGGACCCCGGCCACAAAATCAGATCCTGAGGGGCCCCAACCACAAAATCGGACCCTGAGAGGCTCCGGCCGCAAAATCGGACCCTTAGGGGCCCCAACCACAAAATCGGACCCTGAGAGGCACCGGCCACAAAATCCGACCCTGAGGGTCCCCAGACACAAAATCGAACCCTGAGGGGCCCCGGCCACAAAATCGGACCCTGAGGGGCCCCACCCTCAAAATCGGACCCTGAGGGGCCCCAGCCACAAAATCGGACTCTGAGGGGCCCCACTCACAAAATCGGACCCTAAGGGGCCCCACCCACAAATCCAGACCCTGAGGGGACCCGGCCACAAAATCGGACCCTGAGGGGTCCCGCCCACCAAATCGGACCCTGAGGGGACCCGCCCACTAAATCAGATTCTGAAAGGCCCTAACCACAAAATTGGACCCTGAGGGGCCCCGCTGATCAAATTGAACTCTGAGAGTCCCCACCCACCAAATCGGACCCAGAGTGGCCCGCCTACCAAATCAGAAATAGAGTGGCCCCGCTCACCAAATCGGACCCCGTGGGGCCCCACCCTCCAAATCGGACCCAGAGTGGCCACGCCCACCAAATCTGACACTGAGGTTCCCGCTCCCACCAAATCAGACCCAGAGTGGCCCCACCCACCAAATCAGACCAAGAGTCGCCCCGCCCACCAAATCGGACCCTGAGTTGCCCCACCCACCAAATCGGACTCAGAGCGGCTTCGCCCACCAAATCAGACCCAGAGTGGCCCCACCCACCAATTCAGACCCTGAGGGGCCCCGCCCACCAAATTGGACCCTGAGGGGCCCCACCCACCAAATTGGACCCTGAGGGGACCCGCCCGCCAAATCGGACCCTGAGGGGCCCCGCCCACCAAATCAGACCCTGAGTAGCCCCACCCAACAAAACGGACCCAGAGTGGCCCCACCCACCAAATTGGACCCTGAGGGGCCCCAACCACAAAATAAGACCCTGAGGGGCCCCACCCACAAAATCGGACCCAGAGGGGATCCGGCCACAAAATCGGTCCCTGAAAGGCCCCACCCACAAAATTGGACCCTGAGGGGCCCCGGCCACAAAATCGGACCCTGAGGGGCCCCACCACAAAATCGGACAATGAGGGGATCCGGCCACAAAATCCAGACCCCAAAGGGCCCTGGCCACAAAATCGGACCCTGAGGGGCCTCGGCCACAAAATCGGATCCTGAGGGGCTCCACTCACAAAATCGGACCCTGAGGGGCCCCACCCACAAAATCGGACCCTGAGGGGCCACACCCACAAAATCGGACCCTGAGGGGCCACACCCACAAAATCGGAGCCTGAGGGATCCCTGCCAACAATTCAAGCCCTGAGGAGCCCAGGCCAAGGAATCAGATCCTGAGGGGTCCCACCCTCCAAATCAGACCCTGAGGCCAAAGTGGCACCTGACAGGCAACAACAATTAAAACGGATCCTGAGTTGCAGGGGCAGGGCAGCCCGGGCACCATTTCAAACCACTATCTGTACTTCCTTCAGGAAATACACATCTAGTATTATTATTACTGTTCAGTTGATTTCCGCAATTAATGCGGCCCGAACCGCTACACGCACAGACTCCATTGAGGTGTCGTTTCGAAGCCAGCGTTCACGAGAGGTGTGCTAAGTATTTTTCGTGTCGATCAGATTTATAGTTTTTGTGCAATTTGCGTTTGAAAAAACATTTTCCTGTCATTGGAATGCACTGTCTCAATGCATTTCAAATGGAAAATTTTGCCATAGGGAAAACATGGGGCAGTCGAGAGGCGATTCAAATAGCAGTTAAGCTCATTGATATGCGCAGGCACACCCAGGTACTATGCCAGTGCCTACAAACTTTTCATGACCCCTCCAAGACAGAGTTTCTGGCAGATAATATCAGCTCTTAAAGTGAAACCCAGAGCACAAATGCAAATCTAGCTTCATCACATGACGCATGCCCCTGAGAGAGAATGTGCGCCAAAGTGGATTTAGAAGCCCAGTGCGCCAAACTGGATCTTAAACGGCCGACGCGCCTAAGTGATTCTCAAAGGGCCGGCGCACCAAAATGAGTCTTAAAGGGCCGGCGCGCCAAATCGAAAGCTGAGTGACCCCAGGCTCCAAATCGGAGGCTGATTGACCCTGGCCTACAAATCGGAGGCTGATCGACCCTGGCCTACAAAACGGAGACTGAGCCACCCTGGCCTCCAAATCGGACCCTGAGGTGCCGCGCCCACCAAATCAGACGCAGAGTGGCCCCGCCCACCAAATTGGACCCTGAGGGGCCCTACCCACCAAATCAGACCCAGAGTGGCCCCGCCCACCAAATCGGACCCTGAGGGGCCCTACCCACCAAATCAGACCCAGAGTGGCCCCGCCCACCAAACCAGACCCTGAGGGGCTCCGCCCACAAAATCGGACTCAGAGTGGCCCCGCCCACCAAATCAGACCCAGAGTGGCCCCACCCACCAAATCAGACACAGTGTGGCCCCGCCCTCCAAATCAGACCCAGGGAGGCCTCGCCCACCAATTCAGACCATGATGGGCTCCGTCCACCAAATCGGACCCTGAGGGGCGCCCCGCCCACCAAATCGGACCCTGAGGGGCCCGAACCACAAAATCAGACCCTGAGGGGTCCAGGCCACAAAATCAGACCATGAGGGGCCCCGGTCACAAAATCGGACCTTGAGGGGTTCCGGCCACAAAATCGGACCCTTAGGGGCCCCAACCACAAAATCGGACACTGAGGGGCCCCACCCACAAAATCAGACCCTGAGGGGCCACACCCACAAAATCGGACCCTGAGGGATCCCGGCCACCAATTCAAGCCCTGAGGAGCCCAGGCCACCGAATCAGATCCTGAGGGGCCTCACCCACCAAATCAGACCCTGAGGCCAAAGTGGCCCCTGAGAGGCACCCACAGGTAAAACGGATCCTGACTTGAAAGTCTTGCAGGGGCAGCATACAAGTCTATCTTAAAGGGGCAGCCCAGGCACCATTTCAAACCACTATCTGTACTTCCTTCAGGAAATACACATCTAGTATTATTATTATTATTATTCAGTTGATTTCCGCAAATAATGCGGCCCACACCGCTACACGCACAGACTCCGTTGAGGCGTCGTTTCGAAGCCAGCGTCCATGAGATGTGTGCTAAGTATTTTTCGTGTCGATCAGATTTGTAGTTTTTGTGCAATTTGCATTTGAAAAAACATTTTCCTGTCATTGGAATGCACTGTGTCAATGCATTTCAATGGGACAATTTTGCCATAGGGAAAACATGGGACAGTCGTGAGGTGGCAGTTAAGCTCATTGATATGCACAGGCACACCCAGTTGCTATGCCAATGCCTACGAACTTTGCATGTCCCCAGCAGGACAGCATTTTTGCCAAATAATATCAGCTCTTAAAGGGAAACCCAAGCACAAATGCAAATCTGATCGACCCTGGCCTACAAATCGGAGGCTGAGCCACCTAGGCCTCCAAATCGGACCCAGAGTGGCCCCACCCACCAAATGGGACCCTGAGGGGTCCCACCCACCAAATCGGGCCAAGAGTGCCCCCGCCCACCAAATCGGATTCTGAGGGGTCCCGCCCACCAAATCCGACCCTGAGGGGCCCCGCCCACCAAATCGGACCCAGAGTGGCCCCACCCACCAAATGGGACCCTGAGGGAACCCACACACCAAACCAGACCCTGAGGGGCCCCGCCAACCAAATTGGACCATGAGGTGCCCCGCCCACCAAATCAGACCCAGAGTCGCCCCACCCACCAAATCAGACCCTGAGGGGCTCCGCCCACCAAATCAGACCCAGAGGGGCTCCGCCCACAAAATCAGACCCTAAAGGGCCCCATGCACAAAATCGGACCCTAAGGGGCCCCCGCCACAAAATCGGACCCAGGGGAGCCCCGGCCACAATATCGGACCCTGAGGGATCTCATCCGCCAATTCAGGCCCTGAGGAGCCCAGGCCACCGAATCGGATCCTGAGGGGCCCCCACCCACCAAATCAGACCCTGAGGGGCCCCACAGGCCAAAGTGGCCCTTGAGAGGCACCCACAGTTAAAACAGATCCTGAGTTGAAAGTCTTGCAGGGGCAGCAGGCAAGTCTCTCTTAAAGGGGCAGCCTGGGCACCATTTCAAACCACTATCTGTACTTCCTTCAGGAAATACACATCTAGTTATAGTGGTTTGAAAAAAACACTATATTGTAATCCGAACGCTGCTAACTTATTCTTCTTCTTATTATTATTAAGTTGATTTCCGCAATTAATACGGCCCGAATCGCTACACGCACAGATTCTGTTGAGGTGTCGTTTCGAAGCCAGCGTCCATGAGAGGTGTGCTAGTATTTTTCGTGTCGATCGGATTTGTAGTTTTTGCGCAATTTGCATTTGAAAATTTTTTTTCCCGTCATTGGAATGCACTGTCTCAATGCATTTGAATGGGAAATAGCAAAACATGCCCTGAGGCGATTGAAATGGCAGTTAAGCTCATTGATATGCGCAGGCAGACCCAGTTACTATGCCAACGCCTACGAACGTCACATGACCTCTCCAAGACAGAGCTTCTGCCACATAATATCAGCTCTTAAAGCAAAACCCACAGCACAAATGCAAATCTAGCTTCATCACATGAAGCATGCCCCTGAGAGAGAATGTGCGCCAAAGTGGATTTAGAAGCCCAGTGAGCCACCCTGGCTCTTAAAGGGCCGACGCGCCAAAGTGATTCTTAAAGAGCCGGCGCACCAAAATGAGTCTTAAAGGGCCGGCGCGCCAAATCGAAAGCTGAGTGACACAAGGCTCCAAATCGGAGGCTGATAGACCCTGGCCTACAAAAAGGAGGCTGAGCCACCTTGGCATCCAAATTGGACCCAGAGTGGCCCGGCCCACCAAATCGGACCCAGAGTGGCTCCGCCCACCAAATCAGACCCAGAGTGGCCCCACCCACCAAATTGGACCCTGAGGGGCCCCACCCACAAAATCGGACCCTAAGGGGCCCACCCACAAAATTGGACCCTGAGGGGCCCCGGCCACAAAATCGGACCCTGAGGGGCCCCACTCACAAAATCGGACCCTGAGGGGCCCCAACCACAAAATTGGACCCTGAGGGGCCCCAACCACAAAATCGGACCCTGAGGGGCCCCGGCCACAAAATCGGACCATCACGGGCCCCGGCCACAAAATCGGACCCTGAGGGGCCCCGGCCTCAAAATCGGACCCTGAGGGGCCCCCTCCTACAAAATTGAACCCTGAGGGGCCCCAACCACAAAATCAGATCCTGAGGGGCCCCACCCACAAAATCGGATCCTGAGGGGCCCCACCCACAATATCGGACCCGGAGGGGCCCCGCCCACTAAATCGGATTCTGAAAGGCCCCAACCACAAAATCGGACCCTGAGGGGCCCCACCCACAAAATCGGACCCTGAGGGGCCCCACTCACCAAATCGGACCCTGAGTGGTCCCGCCCACCAAATCAGACCCTGAGTGGCCCCATCCACCAAATCGGACCCTAAGGGGCCCCACCCACAAAATCGGACCCTGAGGTGCCCCGGCCACAAAATCGGGCCCAGAGGGGCCCCACCCACACAATCAGACCCTGAGGGCCCCGGTCACAAAACTGAATCCTGAGGGGCCCCAACCACAAAATCGAACCCTGAGGGGCCCCAACCACAAAATCGGACCCTGAGGGGCCCCACATACAAAATTGGACCCTAAGGGACCCCGGCCACAAAATCGGACCCTGAGGGACCCCGGCCACAAAATCGGATCCTGAGGGGCCCCAACCACAAAATCGGACCCTGAGAGGCCTCGGCCACAAAATCGGACCCTGAGGGGCCCCTGCCACAAAATCGGACCCTGAGGGGCTCCGGCCACAAAATCAGACCCTGAGGGGCCCCACCCACAAAATCAGACCCTGAGGGGCCCCACCCACAAAATCGGACTTTGAGGGGCCCCACCCACAAAATCGGACTTTGAGGGGCCCCACCCACAAATTCGGACCTGAAGGGGCACCGCCCACAAAATCGGACCTGAAGGGGCCCCGCCCACCAAATCAGACTGTGAAGGTCCCCGCCCACCAAATTAGACCCAGAGAGGCCCCAACCACCAAATCGGATCCTGAGGGGCCCCGCCCACCAAATCAGACTCCGAGTGGCCCCGCCCACCAAATCGGACCCTGAAGGGCCCCGCCCACCAAATCAGACCCTGAGAAGCCCCGCCCATCAAATCGGACCATGAGGGGCCCCGCCCACCAAATCGGAACCTGAGGAGCCCCGCCCACCAAATCGGACCCAGATTGACCACGCCCACCAAATCGGACCCCAAGGAGCCCCGCCCACCAAATTGGACCCAAATTGACCCCGCCCACCAAATCGGACCCTGAAGGGCCCCGCCCACCAAATCGGACCCAGAGGTGCCCCGTCCACCAAATCGGACCCTGAAGGGCCCCGCCCACCAAATCGGACCCAGAGGGGCCCCGCCCACCAAAACGGACCCAGTGGGGCCCCGCCTACCAAATCGGACCATGAGGGGCCCCGCCCACCAAATCGGACCATGAGGGGCACCGCCCACTAAATCGGACCCAGAGTGGTCATGCCCACCAAAATGGACCCAGGGGGCTCCACCCACAAAATCAGACCCTAAGGGGCCCCACCCACAAAATCGGACCCTGAGTGGGCCCGGCCACAAAATCAGACCCTGAGGGGCCCCAACCACAAAATCGGACCCTGAGAGACCCCGGCCACAAAATCGAACCTAGAGGGGCCCCAGTCACAAAATAGGACCCTCAGGGGCCCCAACCACAAAATCAGACCCTGAGGTGCCCCGGTCACAAATCGGACCCTGAGGGGCCCCACCCACAAAAAGAGACCCTGAGGGGCCCCACCCACAAAACCAGACCCTGAGGGGCCCCAGCCGCAAAATAAGACCCTGAGGGGCCCCACCCACAAAATCGGACCCTGAGAGACCCCGGCCACAAAATCGAACCCAGAGGGGCCCCAGTCACAAAATCAGACCCTAAGGGTCCCAGGTCACAAAATCGGACCCTGAGGGTCCCCACCCACAAAATCAGACCCTGAGGGGCCCCGCCCACAAAATCAGAACCTGAGGGGCCCCAACCACAAAATCAGACCCTGAGGGACCCCAGTCACAAAATCAGACCCTGAGGGGCCTCACCCACAAAATCAGAGCCTGAGGGACCCCAGCCACAAAATCAGAACCTGAGGGGCCCCAACCACAAAATCAGAACCTGAGGGGCCCCACCCACAAAATCAGACCATGAGGGACCCCACCCACAAAATCGGACCCTGAGGGGCCCCGCCCAATAAATTAGACCCTGAGGGGCCCCACCCTCAAAATCGGTCCCTGAGGGGCCCCGGCCACAAAATCGGACCCTGAGGGGCCCCGGCCAAAAAATCGGACCCTGAGGGGCCCCGGCCACAAAATCGGACCCTGAGGGGCCCCACCCGCAAAATCGGACCCTGAGGGGCCCCAGCCACAAAATCGGACCCTGAGGGGCCCCACCCGCAAAATCAGACCCTAAGGGGCCCCACCCGCAAAATCGGACCCTGAGAGGCATCGGCTACAAAATGGGACCCTGAGGGGCCCCGGACACAAAATCGGACCCTGAGGGGCCCCGGCCACAAAATCGGACCCTGAGGGGCCCAACCGACAAAATCAGACTCAGTGTCCCCGCCCACCAAATTGGACCCTGAAGGGCCCCGTACACCAAATCGGACCCAAAGTGGCCCCGCCC
This sequence comes from Dendrobates tinctorius, assembly GCF_039654945.1. Taxonomy (NCBI): domain Eukaryota; kingdom Metazoa; phylum Chordata; class Amphibia; order Anura; family Dendrobatidae; genus Dendrobates; species Dendrobates tinctorius. The sequence continues at coordinate 6,393,153 of NW_027361701.1, read as the reverse complement.
ACCAAATCAGACCCAGAGTGGCCCCGCCCACCAAATGGGACCCTGAGGGGCCCCGCCCACCAAATGGGACCCTGAGGGGCCCCGCTCACCAAATGGGACCCTGAGGGGCCCCGCCCACCAAATGGGACCCTGAGGGGCCCCGCCCACCAAATCGGACCCTGAGGGGCCCCGCCCACTAAATCGGATTCTTAAAGGCCCCAACCACAAAATCGGACCCTGAGGGGCCCCACCCACAAAATCGGACCCTGAGGGTCCCCGCTGACCAAATTAAACTCTGAGGGGCCCCGCCCACCAAATCGGACCCAGAGTGGCCCGCCCACCAAATCAGACCTAGAGTGGCCCCGCTCACCAAATCGGACCCCGAGGGGCCCCACCCACCAAATAAGACCCCCGAGGGGCCCCGCCCACCAAATCGAACCCCGAGGGGCCCCGCCCACCAAATCGGACCCCGAGGGATCCCGCCCACCAAATCGGACCCCGAGGGTCTCCGCCAACCAAATTGGACCCTGAGGGGCCCCGCCCACCAAATCGGACTCTGATAGATCCCGCCCACCAAATCAGACCCTGAGGGGCCCAGCTCACCAAATCGGACACAGAGTGGCCCCGCCCACCAAATTGTACCCTGAGGGGCCCCACCCACAAAATCGGACCCTAAGGGGCCCCACCCACAAAATTGGACCCTGAGGGGCCCCGGCCACAAAATTGGACCCTGAGGGGCCCCACCCACAAAATCGGACCCTGAGGGGATCCAGCCACAACATCGGACCCTGAGTGGCCCCACTCACAAAATCGGACCCTGAGGGGCCCTACCCACAAAATCGGACCCTGAGGGGCCCCGACCACAAAATCGTACCCTGACGGGCCCCGGCCACAAAATCGGACCCTGACAGGCCCCGGCCACAAAATCGGACCCTGAGGGGCCCGGCCACAAAATCGGACCCTGAGGGACCCCACCTACAAAATTGAACCCTGAGGGGCCCCAACCACAAAATCGGATCCTGAGGGGCTCCACCAACAAAATCGGACCCTGAGGGGCACCACCCACAAAATTGGACCCTCAGGGGCACCGGCCACAAAATCGGACCCTGAGGGACCCCAGCCACAAAATCAGATCCTGAGGGGCCCCAACCACAAAATCGGACCCTGAGAGGCTCCGGCCGCAAAATCGGACCCTGAGGGGCCACAACCACAAAATCGGACCCTGAGAGGCACCGGCCACAAAATCGGACCCTGAGGGTCCCCGGACACAAAATCGAACCCTGAGGGGCCCCGGCCACAAAATCGGACCCTGAGGGGCCCAACCCACAAAATCAGACCCTGAGGGGCCCCGCCCACCAAATTAGACCCTGAGGGGCCCCACCCTCAAAATCGGACCCTGAGGGGCCCCAGCCACAAAATCGGACTCTGAGGGGCCCCACCCACAAAATCGGACCCTGAGGGGCCCCACCCACAAATCCAGACCCTGAGGGGACCCGGCCACAAAATCGGACCCTGAGGGGCCCCGCCCACCAAATCGGACCCTGAGGGGACCCGCCCACTAAATCAGATTCTGAAAGGCCCTAACCACAAAATCGGACCCTGAGGGGCCCCGCTGATCAAATTGAACTCTGAGGGGTCCCACCCACCAAATCGGACCCAGAGTGGCCCGCCTACCAAATCAGAAACAGAGTGGCCCTGCTCACCAAATCGGACCCCGTGGGGCCCCACCCTCCAAATCGGACCCAGAGTGTCCCCGCCCACCAAATCTGACACTGAGGTTTCCGCTCCCACCAAATCAGACCCAGAGTGGCCCCACCCACCAAATCAGACCCAGAGTGGCCCCGCCCACCAAATCGGACCCTGAGGTGCCCCACCCACCAAATCGGGCTCAGAGCGGCTTCGCCCACCAAATCAGACCCAGAGTGGCCCCACCCACCAATTCAGACCCTGAGGGGCCCCGCCCACCAAATTGGACCCTGAGGGGCCCTGCCCACCAAATCGGACCCTGAGGGGCCCCGCCCACCAAATTGGACCCTGAGGGGCCCTGCCCACCAAATCGGACCCTGAGGGGCCCCAACCACAAAATTGGACCCTGAGGGGTCCAGGCCACAAAATCAGACCCTGAGGGGCCCCACCCACAAAATCGGACCCTAAGGGGCCCCGCCCACAAAATCGGACCCAGAGGGGATCCGGCCACAAAATCGATCCCTGAAAGGCCCCACCCACAAAATTGGACCCTGAGGGGCCCCGGCCACAAAATCGGACCCTGAGGGGCCCCACCACAAAATCGGACAATGAGGGGATCCGGCCACAAAATCCAGACCCTGAAGGGCCCTGGCCACAAAATCGGACCCTGAGGGGCCTCGGCCACAAAATCGGATCCTGAGGGGCTCCACTCACAAAATCGGACCCTGAGGGGCCCCACCCACAAAATCGGACCCTGAGGGGCCACACCCACAAAATCGGACCCTGAGGGGCCACACCCACAAAATCGGAGCCTGAGGGATCCCTGCCAACAATTCAAGCCCTGAGGAGCCCAGGCCAAGGAATCAGATCCTGAGGGGTCCCACCCTTCAAATCAGACCCTGAGGCCAAAGTGGCACCTGAGAGGCAACAACAATTAAAACGGATCCTGAGTTGCAGGGGCAGGGCAGCCCGGGCACCATTTCAAACCACTATCTGTACTTCCTTCAGGAAATACACATCTAGTATTATTATTACTGTTCAGTTGATTTCCGCAATTAATGCGGCCCGAACCGCTACACGCACAGACTCCATTGAGGTGTCGTTTCGAAGCCAGCGTTCACGAGAGGTGTGCTAAGTATTTTTCGTGTCGATCAGATTTATAGTTTTTGTGCAATTTGCGTTTGAAAAAACATTTTCCTGTCATTGGAATGCACTGTCTCAATGCATTTCAAATGGAAAATTTTGCCATAGGGAAAACATGGGGCAGTCGAGAGGCGATTCAAATAGCAGTTAAGCTCATTGATATGCGCAGGCACACCCAGGTACTATGCCAGTGCCTACAAACTTTTCATGACCCCTCCAAGACAGAGTTTCTGGCAGATAATATCAGCTCTTAAAGTGAAACCCAGAGCACAAATGCAAATCTAGCTTCATCACATGACGCATGCCCCTGAGAGAGAATGTGCGCCAAAGTGGATTTAGAAGCCCAGTGCGCCAAACTGGATCTTAAACGGCCGACGCGCCTAAGTGATTCTTAAAGGGCCGGCGCACCAAAATGAGTCTTAAAGGGCCGGCGCGCCAAATCGAAAGCTGAGTGACCCCAGGCTCCAAATCGGAGGCTGATTGACCCTGGCCTACAAATCGGAGGCTGATCGACCCTGGCCTACAAAACGGAGACTGAGCCACCCTGGCCTCCAAATCGGACCCTGAGGTGCCCCGCCCACCAAATCGGACCCTGAGGTGCCCCGCCCACCAAATCGGACGCAGAGTGGCCCCGCCCACCAAATTGGACCCTGAGGGGCCCTACCCACCAAATCAGACCCAGAGTGGCCCCGCCCACCAAATCGGACCCTGAGGGGCCCTACCCACCAAATCAGACCCAGAGTGGCCCCGCCCACCAAACCAGACCCTGAGGGGCTCCGCCCACAAAATCGGACTCAGAGTGGCCCCACCCACCAAATCAGACCCAGAGTGGCCCCACCCACCAAATCAGACCCAGTGTGGCCCCGCCCTCCAAATCAGACCCAGGGAGGCCTCGCCCACCAATTCAGACCATGATGGGCTCCGTCCACCAAATCGGACCCTGAGGGGCGCCCCGCCCACCAAATCGGACCCTGAGGGGCCCGAACCACAAAATCAGACCCTGAGGGGTCCAGGCCACAAAATCAGACCATGAGGGGCCCCGGTCACAAAATCGGACCTTGAGGGGTTCCGGCCACAAAATCGGACCCTTAGGGGCCCCAACCACAAAATCGGACACTGAGGGGCCCCACCCACAAAATCAGACCCTGAGGGGCCACACCCACAAAATCGGACCCTGAGGGATCCCGGCCACCAATTCAAGCCCTGAGGAGCCCAGGCCACCGAATCAGATCCTGAGGGGCCTCACCCACCAAATCAGACCCTGAGGCCAAAGTGGCCCCTGAGAGGCACCCACAGGTAAAACGGATCCTGACTTGAAAGTCTTGCAGGGGCAGCATACAAGTCTATCTTAAAGGGGCAGCCCGGGCACCATTTCAAACCACTATCTGTACTTCCTTCAGGAAATACACATCTAGTATTATTGTTATTATTATTCAGTTGATTTCCACAAATAATGCGGCCCGCACCGCTACACGCACAGACTCCGTTGAGGCGTCGTTTCGAAGCCAGCGTCCATGAGATGTGTGCTAAGTATTTTTCGTGTCGATCAGATTTGTAGTTTTTGTGCAATTTGCATTTGAAAAAACATTTTCCTGTCATTGGAATGCACTGTGTCAATGCATTTCAATGGGACAATTTTGCCATAGGGAAAACATGGGACAGTCGTGAGGTGGCAGTTAAGCTCATTGATATGCACAGGCACACCCAGTTGCTATGCCAATGCCTACGAACTTTGCATGTCCCCAGCAGGACAGCATTTTTGCCAAATAATATCAGCTCTTAAAGGGAAACCCAAGCACAAATGCAAATCTGATCGACCCTGGCCTACAAATCGGAGGCTGAGCCACCTAGGCCTCCAAATCGGACCCAGAGTGGCCCCACCCACCAAATGGGACCCTGAGGGGTCCCACCCACCAAATCGGGCCAAGAGTGCCCCCGCCCACCAAATCGGATTCTGAGGGGTCCCGCCCACCAAATCCGACCCTGAGGGGCCCCACCCACCAAATCAGACCCAGAGTGGCCCCACCCACCAAATGGGACCCTGAGGGAACCCACACACCAAACCAGACCCTGAGGGGCCCCGCCAACCAAATTGGACCATGAGGTGCCCCGCCCACCAAATCAGACCCAGAGTCGCCCCACCCACCAAATCAGACCCTGAGGGGCTCCGCCCACCAAATCAGACCCAGAGGGGCTCCGCCCACAAAATCAGACCCTAAAGGGCCCCATGCACAAAATCGGACCCTAAGGGGCCCCCACCACAAAATCGGACCCAGGGGAGCCCCGGCCACAATATCGGACCCTGAGGGATCTCATCCGCCAATTCAGGCCCTGAGGAGCCCAGGCCACCGAATCGGATCCTGAGGGGCCCCCACCCACCAAATCAGACCCTGAGGGGCCCCACAGGCCAAAGTGGCCCCTGAGAGGCACCCACAGTTAAAACAGATCCTGAGTTGAAAGTCTTGCAGGGGCAGCAGGCAAGTCTCTCTTAAAGGGGCAGCCTGGGCACCATTTCAAACCACTATCTGTACTTCCTTCAGGAAATACACATCTAGTTATAGTGGTTTGAAAAAAACACTATATTGTAATCCGAACGCTGCTAACTTATTCTTCTTCTTATTATTATTATTAAGTTGATTTCCGCAATTAATACGGCCCGAACCGCTACACGCACAGACTCTGTTGAGGTGTCGTTTCGAAGCCAGCGTCCATGAGAGGTGTGCTAGTATTTTTCGTGTCGATCGGATTTGTAGTTTTTGCGCAATTTGCATTTGAAAATTTTTTTTCCCGTCATTGGAATGCACTGTCTCAATGCATTTGAATGGGAAATAGCAAAACATGCCCTGAGGCGATTGAAATGGCAGTTAAGCTCATTGATATGCGCAGGCAGACCCAGTTACTATGCCAACGCCTACGAACGTCACATGACCTCTCCAAGACAGAGCTTCTGCCACATAATATCAGCTCTTAAAGCAAAACCCACAGCACAAATGCAAATCTAGCTTCATCACATGAAGCATGCCCCTGAGAGAGAATGTGCGCCAAAGTGGATTTAGAAGCCCAGTGAGCCACCCTGGCTCTTAAAGGGCCGACGCGCCAAAGTGATTCTTAAAGAGCCGGCGCACCAAAATGAGTCTTAAAGGGCCGGCGCGCCAAATCGAAAGCTGAGTGACACAAGGCTCCAAATCGGAGGCTGATGGACCCTGGCCTACAAAAAGGAGGCTGAGCCACCTTGGCATCCAAATTGGACCCAGAGTGGCCCGGCCCACCAAATCGGACCCAGAGTGGCTCCGCCCAACAAATCAGACACAGAGTGGCCCCACCCACCAAATTGGACCCTGAGGGGCCCCACCCACAAAATCGGACCCTAAGGGGCCCACCCACAAAATTGGACCCTGAGGGGCCCCGGCCACAAAATCGGACCCTGAGGGGCCCCACCCACAAAATCGGACCCTGAGGGGATCCGGCCACAAAATCAGACCCTGAGGGGCCCCGGCCACAACATCGGACCCTGAGGGGCCCCACTCACAAAATCGGACCCTGAGGGGCCCCAACCACAAAATTGGACCCTGAGGGGCCCCAACCACAAAATCGGACCCTGAGGGGCCCCGGCCACAAAATCGGACCATCACGGGCCCCGGCCACAAAATCGGACCCTGAGGGGCCCCGGCCTCAAAATCGGACCCTGAGGGGCCCCCTCCTACAAAATTGAACCCTGAGGGGCCCCAACCACAAAATCAGATCCTGAGGGGCCCCACCCACAAAATCGGATCCTGAGGGGCCCCACCCACAATATCGGACCCAGAGGGGCCCCGCCCACTAAATCGGATTCTGAAAGGCCCCAACCACAAAATCGGACCCTGAGGGGCCCCACCCACAAAATCGGACCCTGAGGGGCCCCACTCACCAAATCGGACCATGAGTGGTCCCGCCCACCAAATCAGACCCTGAGTGGCCCCGTCCACCAAATCGGACCCTAAGGGGCCCCACCCACAAAATCGGACCCTGAGGTGCCCCGGCCACAAAATCGGGCCCAGAGGGGCCCCACCCACACAATCAGACCCTGAGGGCCCCGGTCACAAAACTGGATACTGAGGGGCCCCAACCACAAAATCAAACCCTGAGGGGCCCCAACCACAAAATCGGACCCTGAGGGGCCCCACATACAAAATTGGACCCTAAGGGACCCCGGCCACAAAATCGGACCCTGAGGGACCCCGGCCACAAAATCGGATCCTGAGGGGCCCCAACCACAAAATCGGACCCTGAGAGGCCTCGGCCACAAAATCGGACCCTGAGGGGCCCCTGCCACAAAATCGGACCCTGAGGGGCTCTGGCCACAAAATCAGACCCTGAGGGGCCCCACCCACAAAATCAGACCCTGAGGGGCCCGACCCACAAAATCGGACTTTGAGGGGCCCCACCCACAAAATCGGACTTTGAGGGGCCCCACCCACAAAATTGGACATGAAGGGGCCCCGCCCACAAAATCGGACCTGAAGGGGCCCTGCCCACCAAATCAGACTGTGAAGGTCCCCGCCCACCAAATTAGACCCAGAGAGGCCCCAACCACAAAATCGGACCCTGAGAGGCCTCGGCCACAAAATCAGAGGCTGAACCACCCCGGCCTCCAAATCGGAGGCTGAGCCACCCTGACCTCGAAATCGGACCCAGTGTGGCCCCGCTCAAAAAATCAGACCCAGAGTAGCACAGCCCACCAAATCGGATCCTGAGGGGCCCCGCCCACCAAATCAGACTCCGAGTGGCCCCGCCCACCAATTCGGACCCTGAAGGGCCCCGCCCACAAATCGGACCCTGAGGAGCCCCGCCCACCAAATCAGACCCTGAGAAGCCCCGCCCATCAAATCGGACCCTGAGGGGCCCCGCCCACCAAATCGGAACCTGAGGAGCCCCGCCCACCAAATCGGACCCAGATTGACCATGCCCACCAAATCGGACTCCGAGGAGCCCCGCCCACCAAATTGGACCCAAATTGACCCCGCCCACCAAATCGGACCCTGAAGGGCCCCGCCCACCAAATCGGACCCAGAGGTGCCCCGCCCACCAAATCGGACCCTGAAGGGCCCCGCCCACCAAATCGGACCCAGAGGGGCCCCGCCCACCAAAACGGACCCAGTGGGGCCCCGCCTACCAAATCGGACCATGAGGGGCCCCGCCCACCAAATCGGACCATGAGGGGCACCGCCCACTAAATCGGACCCAGAGTGGTCCTGCCCACCAAAATGGACCCAGGTGGCTCCACCCACAAAATCAGACCCTAAGGGGCCCCACCCACAAAATCGGACCCTGAGTGGGCCCGGCCACAAAATCAGACCTAGAGGGGCCCCAGTCACAAAATAGGACCCTCAGGGGCCCCAACCACAAAATCAGACCCTGAGGTGCCCTGGTCACAAATCGGACCCTGAGGGGCCCCACACACAAAATCAGACCCTGAGGGGCCCCACCCACAAAACCAGACCCTGAGGGGCCCCAGCCGCAAAATAAGACCCTGAGGGGCCCCACCCACAAAATCGGACCCTGAGAGACCCCGGCCACAAAATCGAACCCAGAGGGGCCACAGTCACAAAATCAGACCCTAAGGGTCCCAGGTCACAAAATCGGACCCTGAGGGTCCCCACCCACAAAATCAGACCCTGAGGGGCCCCGCCCACAAAATCAGAACCTGAGGGGCCCCAACCACAAAATCAGACACAGAGTGGCCCCGCCCACCAAATCGGACCCAGAGTGGCCCCGCCCACCAAATCGGACCCTGAGGTGCCCCGCCCACCAAATCGGACCCTGAGGGGCCCTACCCACCAAATCAGACCCAGAGTGGCCCTGCCCACCAAATCGGACCCTGAGGGGCCCTACCTACCAAATCAGACCCAGAGTGGCCCCGCCCACCAAACCAGACCCTGAGGGGCTCCGCCCACAAAATCAGACTCAGAGCGGCCCCGCCCACCAAATCAGACCCAGAGTGGCCCCACCCACCAAATCAGGCCCATTGTGGCCCCGCCCACCAAATCGGACCCAGAGAGGCCTCGCCCACCAATTCAGACCCTGATGGGCTCCGTCCACAAAATCGGACCCTGAGGGGCCCCAACCACAAAATCGGACACTGAGGGGCCCCACCCACAAAATCAGACCCTGAGGGGACACACCCACAAAATCGGACCCTGAGGGATCCCGGCCACCAATTCAAGCCCTGAGGAGCCCAGGCCACCGAATCGGATCCTGAGGGGCCCCACCCACCAAATCAGACCCTGAGGCCATAGTGGCCCCTGAGAGGCACCCACAGTTAAAACGGATCCTGACTTGAAAGTCTTGTAGGGGCAGCATACAAGTCTATCTTAAAGGGGCAGCCCGGGCACCATTTCAAACCACTATCTGTACTTCCTTCAGGAAATACACATCTAGTTATAGTGGTTTGAAAAAACCACTATATTGTAATCCGAACGCTGCTAACTTATTCTTCTTCTTCTTATTATTATTATTAAGTTGATTTCCGCAATTAATACAGCCCGAACCGCTACATGCACAGACGCCGTTGAGGTGTTGTTTCGAAGCCAGCGTCCACGAGAGGTGTGCTAAGTATTTTTCGTGTCGATCGGATTTGTAGTTTTTGCTCAATTTGCGTTTGAATTTTTTTTTTCCCGTCATTGGAATGCACTGTCTCCAAAGCTTTTCAATGGGTAATGGCAAAACGTGCCCTGAGGCGATTGAAATGGCAGTTGAGCTCATTGATATGCGCAGGCAGACCCAGTTACTATGCCAACGCCTACGAACGTCACATGACATCCCAAGGACAGAGCTTCTGCCACATAATATCAGCTCTTAAAGTGAAACCCACAGCACAAATGCAAATCTAGCTTCATCACATAACACATGCCCCTGAGATAGAATGTGCGACAAAGTGGATTTAGAAGCCCAGTGAGCCACCCTGGCTCTTAAAGGGCCGACGTGCCACAGTGATTCTTAAAGGGCCAGCGCACCGAAATGAGTCTTAAAGGGCCGGCGCGCCAAATCGAAAGCTGAGTGACCCCGGCCTCCAAATCGGAGGCTGAGCCACCCTGGCCTCCAAATCGGACCCAGTGTGGCCCCGCTCAAAAAATCAGACCCAGAGTAGCACAGCCCACCAAATCGGATCCTGAGGGGCCCCGGCCACAAAATCGGACCCTGAGGTGCCCCGGCCAGAAAATCGGACCCTGAGGGGCCCCGGCCACAAAATCGGACCCTGAGGGGCCCCACCCGCAAAATCGGACCCTAAGGGGCCCCGGCCACAAATTCGGACCCTGAGGGGCCCCACGCGCAAAATCGGACCCTAAGGGGCCCCACCCGCAAAATTGGACCCTGAGGGGCCCCACCCGCAAAATCGGACCCTGAGGGGCCCCGGCCCCAAAAATCGGACCCTGAGGGGCCCCAACCACAAAATCGGACCATGAGAGGCACCGGCTACAAAATCGGACCCTGAGGGGCCCCGGACACAAAATCGGACCCTGAGGGGCCCCGGCCACAAAATCGGACCCTGAGGTGCCCAACCCACAAAATCAGACTCAGTGTCCCCGCCCACCAAATTGGACCCTGAAGGGCCCCGTCCACCAAATTGGACCCAAAGTGGCCCCGCCCACCAAATCAGACCCAGAGTGGCCCCGCCCACCAAATGGGACCCTGAGGGGCCCCGCCCACCAAATTGGACCCTGAAGGGCCCCGCCCACCAAATTGGACCCTGAGGGGCCTCGCCCACCAAATCGGACACAGAGTGGCCCCGCCCACCAAATCAGACCCAGAGTGGCCCCGCCCACCAAATTGTACCCTGAGGGGCCCCACCCACAAAATCGGACCCTAAGGGGCCCCACCCACAAAATTGGACCCTGAGGGGCCCCGGCCACAAAATTGGACCCTGAGGGGCCCCAACCACAAAATCGGACCCTAACGGGCCCCGGCCACAAAATCGGACCCTGAGGGGCCCCGGCCACAAAATCGGACCCTACGGGGCCCCGTCCACAAAATCGGACCCTGAGGGGCCCCAACCACAAAATCAGACCCTGAGGGGCCCCAGTCACAAAATCGGACCCTGAGGGGCCCCACCCACAAAATCAGACCCTGAGGGACCCCAGCCACAAAATCAGAACCTGAGGGGCCCCAACCACAAAATCAGACCCTGAGGGGATCCGGCCACAACATCGGACCCTGAGTGGCCCCACTCACAAAATCGGACCCTGAGGGGCCCTACCCACAAAATCGGATCCTGATGGGCCCCAACCACAAAATCGGACCCTGACGGGCCCCGGCCACAAAATCAGACCCTGAGGGGCCTCGGCCACAAAATCGGACCCTGAGGGACCCCACCTACAAAATTGAACCCTGAGGGGCCCCAACCACAAAATCGGATCCTGAGGGGCCCCACCCACAAAATCGGACCCTGAGGGGCCCCACCCACAAAATTGGACCCTCAGGGACCCCGGCCACAAAATCGGACCCTGAGAGGCACCGGCCACAAAATCGGACCCTGAGGTGCCCCAACCACAAAATCGGACCCTGAGAGGCACCAGCCACAAAATCGGACCCTGAGGGGCCCCGGACACAAAATCGGACCCTGAGGGGCCCCGGCCACAAAATGGGACCCTGAGGGGCCCAACCCACAAAATCAGACTCAGTGTCCCCGCCCACCAAATTGGACCCTGAAGGGCCCCGTCCACCAAATTGGACCCAAAGTGGCCCCGCCCACCAAATCAGACCCCTGAGGGGCCCCGCCCACCAAATGGGACCCTGAGGGGCCCCGCCCACCAAATGGGACCCTGAGGGGCCCCGCCCACCAAATCAGACCCTGAGGGGCCCCGCCCACCAAATCAGACCCAAAGGGGCCCCGCCCACCAAATCAGACCCCTGAAGGGCCCCGCCCACCAAATGGGACCCTGAGGGGCCCCGCCCACCAAATGGGACCCTGAAAGGCCCCAACCACAAAATCGGACCCTGAGGGGCCCCACCCACAAAATCGGACCCTGAGGGTCCCCGCTGACCAAATTGAACTCTGAGGAGCCCCGCCCACCAAATCGGACTCAGAGTGGCCCGCCCACCAAATCAGACCTAGAGTGGCCCGGCTCACCAAATCGGACCCCGAGAGGCCCCACCCACCAAATCGGACCCCGAGGGGCCCCGCCCACCAAATCGGACCCCGAGGGGCCCCACCCACCAAATCAGACCCCGAGGGATCCCGCCCACCAAATCGGACCCCGAGGGTCCCCGCCAACCAAATTGGACCCTGATGGGCCCCGCCCACCAAATCGGACTCTGATAGAATCCCGCCCACCAAATCAGACCCTGAGGGGCCCAGCTCACCAAATCGGACCCATAGTGGCCCCGCCCACCAAATCGGACCCAGAGTGGCCCCGCCCACCAAATCAGACCCAGAGTGGCCCCGCCCACCAAATTGTACCCTGAGGGGCCTCACCCACAAAATCGGACCCTAAGGGGCCCCACCCACAAAATTGGACCCTGAGGGGCCCCGGCCACAAAATTGGACCCTGAGGGGCCCCACCCACAAAATCGGACCCTGAGGGGATCCGGCCACAACATCGGACCCTGAGTGGCCCGCCCACCAAATCAGACCTAGAGTGGCCCGGCTCACCAAATCGGACCCCGAGAGGCCCCACCCACCAAATCGGACCCGAGGGGCCCCGCCCACCAAATCGGACCCCGAGGGGCCCCACCCACCAAATCAGACCCCGAGGGATCCCACCCACAAAATCGGACCCTGAGGGGATCCGGCCACAACATCGAACCCTGAGTGGCCCCACTCACAAAATCGGACCCTGAGGGGCCCTACCCACAAAATCGGACCCTGAGGGGCCCCAACCACAAAATCGGACCCTGACGGGCCCCGGCCACAAAATCGGACCCTGAGGGGCCCCGGCCACAAAATCGGACCCTGCGGGGCCCCGGCCACAAAATCGGGCCCTGAGGGGCCCCAACCACAAAATCAGACCCTGAGGGGCCCCAGTCACAAAATCGGACCCTGAGGGGCCCCACCCACAAAATCAGACCCTGAGGGACCCCAGCCACAAAATCAGAACCTGAGGGGCCCCAACCACAAAATCAGAACCTCAGGGGCCCCACCCACAAAATCAGACCATGAGGGACCCCACCCACAAAATCGGACCCTGAGGGGCCCCAGCCACAAAATCAGACCCTGAGGGGCCCCACCCACAAAATCAGACCCTGAGGGGCCCCACCCACAAAATCGGACCCTGAGAGACACCGGCCACAAAATCGAACCCAGAGGGGCCTCAGTCACAAAATCAGACCCTGAGGGGCCCCACCCACAAAATCAGACCCAGAGGGGCCCCAGCCACAAAATCGGACCCTGAGGGGCCCCACCCACAAAATCGGACCCTGAGGGGCCCCGCCCACCAAATTAGACCCTGAGGGGCCCCACCCTCAAAATCAGACCCTGAGGGGCCACAGCCACAAAATCAGACCATGAGGGGCCCCAGCCACAAAATCGGACCCTGAGGGGCCCCACCCACAAAATCGGACCCTGATGGGCCCCACCCACAAATCCAGACCCTGAGGGGCTGCAGCCACAAAATCGGACCCAGAGAGACCCCGGCCACAAAATCGGACCCTGAGGGGCCCCAACCACAAAATCAAACCCTGAGGGGCACCGATCACAAAATCGGACCCTGAGGGGCCCCTCCCACAAAATCAGACCCTGAGGGACCCCAGCCACAAAATCAGACCCTGAGGGGCCCCAGCCACAAAATCAGACCCTGAGGGGCCCCACCCACAAAATCGGACCCTGAGGGGCCCCGCCCACCAAATTAGACCCTGAGGGGCCCCACCCTCAAAATCGGTTGCTGAGGGGCCCCACCCACAAAATCGGACCCTGAGAGACCCCGGCCACAAAATCGAACCCAGAGGGGCCTCAGTCACAAAATCAGACCCTAAGGGGCCCCGGCCACAAAATCAGACCCTGAGGGGCCCCACCCACAAAATCAGACCCTGAGGGGCCCCAGTCACAAAATCGGACCCTGAGGGGCCCCACCCACAAAATCAGACCCTGAGGGACCCCAGCCACAAAATCAGAACCTGAGGGGCCCCAACCACAAAATCAGAACCTCAGGGGCCCCACCCACAAAATCAGACCATGAGGGACCCCACCCACAAAATCGGACCCTGAGGGGCCCCAGCCACAAAATCAGACCCTGAGGGGCCCCACCCACAAAATCAGACCCTGAGGGGCCCCACCCACAAAATCGGACCCTGAGAGACACCGGCCACAAAATCGAACCCAGAGGGGCCTCAGTCACAAAATCAGACCCTGAGGGGCCCCACCCACAAAATCAGACCCAGAGGGGCCCCAGCCACAAAATCGGACCCTGAGGGGCCCCACCCACAAAATCGGACCCTGAGGGGCCCCGCCCACCAAATTAGACCCTGAGGGGCCCCACCCTCAAAATCAGACCCTGAGGGGCCACAGCCACAAAATCAGACCATGAGGGGCCCCAGCCACAAAATCGGACCCTGAGGGGCCCCACCCACAAAATCGGACCCTGATGGGCCCCACCCACAAATCCAGACCCTGAGGGGCTGCAGCCACAAAATCGGACCCAGAGAGACCCCGGCCACAAAATCGGACCCTGAGGGGCCCCAACCACAAAATCAAACCCTGAGGGGCACCGATCACAAAATCGGACCCTGAGGGGCCCCTCCCACAAAATCAGACCCTGAGGGACCCCAGCCACAAAATCAGACCCTGAGGGGCCCCAGCCACAAAATCAGACCCTGAGGGGCCCCACCCACAAAATCGGACCCTGAGGGGCCCCGCCCACCAAATTAGACCCTGAGGGGCCCCACCCTCAAAATCGGTTGCTGAGGGGCCCCACCCACAAAATCGGACCCTGAGAGACCCCGGCCACAAAATCGAACCCAGAGGGGCCTCAGTCACAAAATCAGACCCTAAGGGGCCCCGGCCACAAAATCAGACCCTGAGGGGCCCCACCCACAAAATCAGACCCTGAGGGTCCCCGGTCACAAAATCGGACCCTGAGCGGCCCCACCAACAGAATCAGACCCTGATGGGCCCCACCCACAAAATCAGACCCTGAAGGGCCCCAGCCACAAAATCGGACCCTGAGGGGCCCCACCCACAAAATCGGACCCTGAGGGGCCCCGCCCACCAAATTAGACCCTGAGGGGCCCCACCCTCTAATCAGACCCTGAGGGGCCACAGCCACAAAATCAGACCATGAGGGGCCCCAGCCACAAAATTGGACCCTGAGGGGCCCCACCCACATAATCAGACCCTGAGGGACCCCAGCCACAAAATCAGACCCTGAGGGGCCCCAGCCACAAAATCGGACCCTGAGGGGCCCCACCCACAAAATCGGACCCTGTGGAACCCCACCCACAAAATCGGGCCCTGAGGGGCCCCGCCCACCAAATTAGACCCTGAGGGGCCCCACCCTCAAAATCAGTCCCTGAGGGGCCCCGGCCACAAAATCGGACCCTGAGGGGCCCCGGCCACAAAATCGGACCCTGAGGGGCCCCGGCCACAAAATCAGACCCTGAGGGGCCCCACCCGCAAAATCGGACCCTAAGGGGCCCCGGCCACAAAATCGGACCCGAGGGGCCCCACCCGCAAAATCGGACCCTAAGGGGCCCCACCCGCAAAATTGGACCCTGAGGGGCCCCTCCCGCAAAATCGGACCCTGAGGGGCCCACCTGCAAAATCGGACCCTGAGGGGCTCCACCCGCAAAATCGGACCCTGAGGGGCCTCGGCCCCAAAAATCGGACCCTGAGGGCCCCAACCACAAAATCGGACCTTGAGAGGCACCGGCTACAAAATCGGACCCTGAGGGGCCCCGGACACAAAATCGGACCCTGAGGGGCCCAACCCACAAAATCAGACTCAGTGTCCCTGCCCACCAAATTGGACCCTGAAGGGCCCCGTCCACTAAATCGGACCCAAAGTGGCCCCACCCACCATATCAGACCCAGAGCGGCCCCGCCCACCAAATCGGACCCTGAGGGGCCCCGCCCACCAAATGGGACCCTGAGGGGCCCCACCCACCAAATGGGACCCTGAGGGGCCCCGCCCACCAAATTGGACCCTGAGGGGCCCCGCCCACCAAATCAGACCCTGAGGGGCCCCCTCCCACCAAATCGGACCCTGAGGGGCCCCGCCCACTAAATCGGATTCTGAAAGGCCCCAACCACAAAATCGGACCCTGAGGGGCCCCACCCACAAAATCGGACCCTGAGGGTCCCCGCTGACCAAATTGAACTCTGAGGGGCCCGCCCACCAAATTTGACCCAGAGTGGCCCACCCACCAAATCAGAGCTAGAGTGGCCCGGCTCACCAAATCGGACCCCGAGGGGCCCCACCCACCAAATCGGACCCCGAGGGGTCCCGCCCACCAAATCGGACCCCGAGGGATCCCGCCCACCAAATCGGACCCCGAGGGTCCCCGCCAACCAAATTGGACCCTGATGGGCCCCGCCCACCAAATCGGACTCTGATAGATCCCGCCCACCAAATCAGACCCAGAGTGGCCCCACCCACCAAATCAGACCCAGAGTGGCCCCACCCACCAAATTGTACCCTGAGGGGCCCCACCCACAAAATCGGACCCTAAGGGGCCCCACCCACAAAATTGGACCCTGAGGGGCCCCGGCCACAAAATTGGACCCTGAGGGGCCCCACCCACAAAATCGGACCCTGAGGGGATCCGGCCACAACATCGGACCCTGAGTGGCCCCACTCACAAAATCGGACCCTTAGTGGCCTTACCCACAAAATCGGACCCTGAGGAGCCCCAACCACAAAATCAGACCCTAACGGGCCCCAGCCACAAAATCGGACCCTGAGGGGCCCCGGCCACAAAATCGGACCCTGAGGGACCCCACCTACAAAATTGAACCCTGAGGGGCCCCAACCACAAAATCGGATCCTAAGGGGCCCCACCCACAAAATCGGACCCTGAGGGGCCCCACCCACAAAATTGGACTCTCAGGGGCCCCGGCCACAAAATCGGTTCCTGAGGGACCCCGGCCACAAAATCAGATCCTGAGGGGCCCCAACCACAAAATCGGACCCTGAGAGGCTCCGGCCGCAAAATCGGACCCTGAGGGGCCCCAACCACAAAATCAGACCCTGAGGGGCCCCACCCACAAAATTGGACTCTCAGGGGCCCCGGCCACAAAATCGGACCCTGAGGGACCCCGGCCACAAAATCAGATCCTGAGGGGCCCCAACCACAAAATCGGACCCTGAGAGGCTCCGGCCGCAAAATCGGACCCTGAGGGGCCCCACCCACCAAATCGGACCCCGAGGGGTCCCGCCCACCAAATCGGACCCCGAGGGATCCCGCCCACCAAATCGGACCCCGAGGGTCCCCGCCAACCAAATTGGACCCTGATGGGCCCCGCCCACCAAATCGGACTCTGATAGATCCCGCCCACCAAATCAGACCCAGAGTGGCCCCGCCCACCAAATCAGACCCAGAGTGGCCCGCCCACCAAATTGTACCCTGAGGGGCCCCACCCACAAAATCGGACCCTAAGGGGCCCCACCCACAAAATTGGACCCTGAGGGGCCCCGGCCACAAAATTGGACCCTGAGGGGCCACACCCACAAAATCGGACCCTGAGGGGATCCGGCCACAACATCGGACCCTGAGTGGCCCCACTCACAAAATCGGACCCTTAGTGGCCCTACCCACAAAATCGGACCCTGAGGAGCCCCAACCACAAAATCAGACCCTGACAGGCCCCAGCCACAAAATCGGACCCTGAGGGGCCCCGGCCACAAAATCGGACCCTGAGGGACCCCACCTACAAAATTGAACCCTGAGGGGCCCCAACCACAAAATCGGATCCTAAGGGGCCCCACCCACAAAATCGGACCCTGAGGTGCCCCACCCACAAAATTGGACTCTCAGGGGCCCCGGCCACAAAATCGGACCCTGAGGGACCCCGGCCACAAAATCAGATCCTGAGGGGCCCCAACCACAAAATCGGACCCTGAGAGGCTCCGGCCGCAAAATCGGACCCTGAGGGGCCCCAGCCACAAAATCGGACCCTGAGAGGCACCGGCCACAAAATCGGACCCTGAGGGGCCCCGGACACAAAATCGGACCCTGTGGGGCCCCGGCCACAAAATCAGACCCTGAGGGGCCCCGCCCACCAAATTAGACCCTGAGGGGCCCCACCCTCAAAATCGGACCCTGAGGGGCCCCAGCCACAAAATCAGACCCTGAGGGGCCCCAGCCACAAAATCGGACTCTGAGGGGCCCCACCCACAAAATCGGACCCTGAGGGGCCCCAACCACAAAATCGGACCCTGAGGGGCCCCGCTGACCAAATTGAACTCTGAGGGGCCCCGCCCACCAAATCAGACCCAGAGTGGCCCGCCTACCAAATCAGACCTAGAGTGGCCCCGCTCACCAAATCGGACCCCGAGGGGCCCCACCCACCAAATTGGACCCCGAGGTTCCTCGCCCACCAAATCGGACCCCGAGGGATCCCTCCCACCAAATCGGACCCCGATGGTCCCCGCCCACCAAATTGGACCCTGAGGGGCCCAGCCCACCAAATCGGACTCTGATAGATCCCGCCCACCAAATCAGACCCTGAGGGGCCCCGCTCACCAAATCGGACCCTGAGGGGCCCCGCTCACCAAATCGGACCCTGAGGGGCCCCGGCCACAAAATCAGACCCTGAGGGGCCCCACCCACAAAATTGGACGCTGAGGGGCCCCGGCCACAAGATTGGACCCTGAGGGGCCCCATCCACCAAATCGGACCCTGAGGGGCCCCGGCCACAAAATCAGACCCTGAGGGGCCCCACCCACAAAATTGGACGCTGAGGGGCCCCGGCCACAAGATTGGACCCTGAGGGGCCCCAACCACCAAATCAGACCCTGAGGGGCCCCGGCCACAAAATCGGACCCTTAGGGGCCCCACCCACCAAATCAGCCCCTGAGGGGACCCGGCCACCAAATCGGACCCTGAGGGGCCCCACCCACCAAATCTGACCCTGAGGTGCCCCACCCACAAAATCGGGCCCTGAGGGCCCCACCCACCAAATCAGACCCTGAGGCCAAAAGTGTCCCCTGAGAGGCACCCACACTTAAAACAAATCCTGAGTTGAAAGTCTTGCAGGGGCAGCAGGCAAGTCTCTCTTAAAGGGGCAGCCCGGGCACCATTTCAAACCACTATCTGTACTTCCTTCAGGAAATACACATCTAGTATTATTATTACTATTCAGTTGATTTCCGCAATTAATGCGGCCAGAACCGCTACACGCACAGACTCCGTTGAGGTGTCATTTCGAAGCCAGCGTTCACGAGAGGTGTGCTAAGTATTTTTCGTGTCGATCAGATTTATAGTTTTTGTGCAATTTGCGTTTGAAAAAACATTTTCCTGTCATTGGAATGCACTGTCTCAATGCATTTCAAATGGAAAATTTTGCCATAGGGAAAACATGGGGCAGTCGTGAGGCGATTCAAATAGCAGTTAAGCTCATTGATATGCGCAGGCAGACCCAGTTATGATGCCAACGCCTACAAACTTTTCATGACTGCTCCAAGACAGAGTTTCTGGCAGATAATATCAGCTCTTAAAGCGAAACCCAGAGCACAAATGCAAATCTAGCTACATCACATGACGCATGCCCCTGAGAGAGAATGTGTGCCAAAGTGGATTTAGAAGCCCAGTGCGCCAAACTGGATCTTAAACGGCCGACGTGCCTAAGTGATTCTTAAAGGGCCGGCACACCAAAATGAGTCTTAAAGGGCCAGCGCACCAAATCGAAAGCTGAGTGACCCCAGGCTCCAAATCGGAGGCTGATTGACCCTGGCCTACAAATCGGAGGCTGATCGACCCTGGCCTACAAAACGGAGACTGAGCCACCCTGGCCTCCAAATCGGACCCTGAGGTGCCCCGACCACCAAATCGGACCCTGAGGTGCCCCGCCCACCAAATCGGACGCAGAGTGGCCCCGCCCACCAAATCAGACCCAGAGTGGCCCCGACCACAAAATCGGACCCAGAGTGGCCCCGCCCACCAAATCGGACCCTGAGGTGCCCCGCCCACCAAATCGGACCCTGAGGGGCCCTACCCACCAAATCAGACCCAGAGTGGCCCCGCCCACCAAATCGGACCGTGAGGGGCCCCGGCCACAAAATCGGACCCTGAGGGGCCCCACCCACAAAATTGGACGCTGAGGGGCCCCGGCCACAAGATTGGACCCTGAGGGGCCCCAACCACCAAATCAGACCCTGAGGGGCCCCGGCCACAAAATCGGACCCTTAGGGGCCCCACCCACCAAATCAGCCCCTGAGGGGACCCGGCCACCAAATCGGACCCTGAGGGGCCCCACCCACCAAATCTGACCCTGAGGTGCCCCGGCCACAAAATCGGACCCTGAGGGGCCCCACCCACAAAATTGGACGCTGAGGGGCCCCGGCCACAAGATTGGACCCTGAGGGGCCCCAACCACCAAATCAGACCCTGAGGGGCACCGGCCACAAAATCGGACCCTTAGGGGCCCCACCCACCAAATCAGCCCCTGAGGGGACCCGGCCACCAAATCGGACCCTGAGGGGCCCCACCCACCAAATCTGACCCTGAGGTGCCCCACCCACAAAATCGGGCCCTGAGGGCCCCACCCACCAAATCAGACCCTGAGGCCAAAAGTGTCCCCTGAGAGGCACCCACACTTAAAACAAATCCTGAGTTGAAAGTCTTGCAGGGGCAGCAGGCAAGTCTCTCTTAAAGGGGCAGCCCGGGCACCATTTCAAACCACTATCTGTACTTCCTTCAGGAAATACACATCTAGTATTATTATTACTATTCAGTTGATTTCCGCAATTAATGCGGCCAGAACCGCTACACGCACAGACTCCGTTGAGGTGTCGTTTCGAAGCCAGCGTTCACGAGAGGTGTGCTAAGTATTTTTCGTGTCGATCAGATTTATAGTTTTTGTGCAATTTGCGTTTGAAAAAACATTTTCCTGTCATTGGAATGCACTGTCTCAATGCATTTCAAATGGAAAATTTTGCCATAGGGAAAACATGGGGCAGTCGTGAGGCGATTCAAATAGCAGTTAAGCTCATTGATATGCGCAGGCACACCCAGTTATGATGCCAACGCCTACAAACTTTTCATGACTGCTCCAAGACAGAGTTTCTGGCCGATAATATCAGCTCTTAAAGCGAAACCCAGAGCACAAATGCAAATCTAGCTACATCACATGACGCATGCCCCTGAGAGAGAATGTGCGCCAAAGTGGATTTAGAAGCCCAGTGCGCCAAACTGGATCTTAAACGGCCGACGTGCCTAAGTGATTCTTAAAGGGCCGGCACACCAAAATGAGTCTTAAAGGGCCAGCGCACCAAATCGAAAGCTGAGTGACCCCAGGCTCCAAATCGGAGGCTGATTGACCCTGGCCTGCAAATCGGAGGCTGATCGACCCTGGCCTACAAAACGGAGACTGAGCCACCCTGGCCTCCAAATCGGACCCTGAGGTGCCCCGACCACCAAATCGGACCCTGAGGTGCCCCGCCCACCAAATCGGACGCAGAGTGGCCCCGCCCACCAAATCAGACCCAGAGTGGCCCCGCCCACCAAATCGGACCCAGAGTGGCCCCGCCCACCAAATTGAACCCTGAGGTGCCCCGCCCACCAAATCGGACCCTGAGGGGCCCTACCCACCAAATCAGACCCAGAGTGGCCCCGCCCACCAAATCGGACCGTGAGGGGCCCTACCTACCAAATCAGACGCAGAGTGGCCCCGCCCACCAAACCAGACCCTGAGGGGCTCCGCCCACAAAATCAGAATCAGAGCGGCCCCGCCCACCAAATCAGACCCAGAGTGGCCCCGCCCACCAAATCGGACCCAGAGTGGCCCCGCCCACCAAATCGGACCCAGAGTGGCCCCGCCCACCAAATCGGACCCTGAGGTGCCCCGCCCACCAAATCGGACCCTGAGGGGCCCTACCCACCAAATCAGACCCAGAGTGGCCCCGCCCACCAAATCGGACCCTGAGGGGCCCTACCTACCAAATCAGACCCAGAGTGGCCCCGCCCACCAAACCAGACCCTGAGGGGCTCCGCCCACAAAATCAGACTCAGAGCGGCCCCGCCCACCAAATCAGACCCAGAGTGGCCCCACCCACCAAATCAGACCCAGTGTGGCCCCGCCCACCAAATCGGACCCAGAGAGGCCTCGCCCACCAATTCAGACCCTGATGGGCTCCGTCCACCAAATTGGACCCTGAGGGACCCCGCCCACCAAATCGGACCCTGAGGGGCCCCAACCACAAAATCGGACCCTGAGGGGTCCAGGCCACAAAATCGGACCCTGAGGGGCCCCGGTCACAAAATCGGACCATGAGGGGCTCCGGCCACCAAATCGGACCCTGAGGGGCCCCAACCACAAAATCGGACACTGAGGGGCCCCACCCACAAAATCAGACCCTGAGGGGCCACACCCACAAAATCGGACCCTGAGGGATCCCGGCCACCAATTCAAGCCCTGAGGAGCCCAGGCCACCGAATCGGATCCTGAGGGGCCCCACCCACCAAATCAGACCCTGAGGCCAAAGTGGCCCCTGAGAGGCACCCACAGTTAAAACGGATCCTGACTTGAAAGTCTTGTAGGGGCAGCATACAAGTCTATCTTAAAGGGGCAGCCCGGGCACCATTTCAAACCACTATCTGTACTTCCTTCAGGAAATACACATCTAGTATTATTATTATTATTCAGCTGTTTTCCGCAATTAATGCGGCCCGCACCGCTACACGCACAGACTCCGTTGAGGCATTGTTTCGAAGCCAGCATCCATGAGATGTGTGCTAAGTATTTTTCGTGTCGATCAGATTTGTAGTTTTTGTGCAATTTGCATTTGAAAAATCATTTTCCTGTCATTGGAATGCACTGTGTCAATGCATTTCAATGGGACAATTTTGCCATAGGGAAAACATGGGACAGTCGTGAGGTGGCAGTTAAGCTCATTGATATGCACAGGCACACCCAGTTGCTATGCCAACGCCTACGAACTTTGCATGTCCCCAGCAGGACAGCGTTTTTGCCAAATAATATCAGCTCTTAAAGGGAAACCCAAGTACAAATGCAAATCTGATCGACCCTGGCCTACAAATCGGAGGCTGAGCCACCTAGGCCTCCAAATCGGACCCAGAGTGGCCCCACCCACCAAATGGGACCCTGAGGGGTCCCACCCACCAAATCGGACCCAGAGTGCCCCCGCCCACCAAATCGGATTCTGAGGGGTCCCGCCCACCAAACCCGACCTTGAGGGGCCTCGCCCACCAAATCAGACTCTGAGGGGCCCTGCCCACCAAACCGGACCCTGAGGGGCCCCGCCCACCAAATCGGACCCAGAGTGGCCACACCCACCAAATGGGACCCTGAGGGGCCCCACACACCAAACCATACCCTGAGGGGCCCCGCCCACCAAATTGGACCATGAGGTGCCCCGCCCACCAAATCAGACCCAGAGTCGCCCCACCCACCAAATCAGACCCTGAGGGGCTCCGCCCACCAAATCAGACCCAGAGGGGCTCCGCCCACAAAATCAGACCCTAAAGGGCCCCATGCACAAAATCGGACCCTAAGGGGCCCCCGCCACAAAATTGGACCCAGAGGAGCCCCGACCACAATATCGGACCCTGAGGGATCTCGTCCGCCAATTCAGGCCCTGAGGAGCCCAGGCCACCGAATCGGATCCTGAGGGGCCCCCACCCACCAAATCAGACCCTGAGGGGCCCCACAGGCCAAAGTGGCCCCTGAGAGGCACCCACAGTTAAAACAGATCCTGAGTTGAAAGTCTTGCAGGGGCAGCAGGCAAGTCTCTCTTAAAGGGGCAGCCCGGGCACCATTTCAAACCACTATCTGTACTTCCTTCAGGAAATACACATCTAGTAATAGTGGTTTGAAAAAAACACTATATTGTAATCCGAACGCTGCTAACTTATTCTTCTTCTTCTTATTATTATTATTAAGTTGATTTCCGCAATTAATGCGGCCCGAACCGCTACACGCACAGACTCCGTTGAGGTGTCGTTTCGAATCCAGCGTCCATGAGAGGTGTGCTAAGTATTTTTCGTGTCGATCGGATTTGTAGTTTTTGCGCAATTTGCGTTTGAAAATTTTTTTCCCCGTCATTGGAATGCACTGTCTCAATACATTTGAATGGGAAAAGGCAAAACATGCCCTGAGGCGATTGAAATGGCAGTTAAGCTCATTGATATGCGCAGGCAGATCCAGTTACTATGCCAACGCCTACGAACGTCACATGACCTCTCCAAGACAGAGCTTCTGCCACATAATATCAGCTCTTAAAGCAAAACCCACAGCACAAATGCAAATCTAGCTTCATCACATGACACATGCCCCTGAGAGAGAATGTGCGCCAAAGTGGATTTAGAAGCCCAGTGAGCCACACTGGCTCTTAAAGGGCCGAAGCGCCAAAGTGATTCTTAAAGAGCCGGCGCACCAAAATGAGTCTTAAAGGGCCGGCGCGCCAAATCGAAAGCTGAGTGACCCAAGGCTCCAAATCGGAGGCTGATAGACCCTGGCCTACAAAAAGGAGGCTGAGCCACCTTGGCATCCAAATTGGACCCAGAGTGGCCCCTCCCACCAAATCGGACCCAGAGTGGCCCCGCCCACCAAATCAGACCCAGAGTGGCCCCACCCACCAAATTGGACCCTGAGGGGCCCCACCCACAAAATCGGACCCTAAGGGGCCCCACCCACAAAGTCGGACCCTAAGGGGCCCCACCCACAAAATTGGACCCTGAGGGGCCCCGGCCACAAAATTGGACCCTGAGGGTCCCCACCCACAAAATCGGACCCTGAGGGGATCCGGCCACAACATCGGACCCTGAGTGGCCCCACTCACAAAATCGGACCCTGGGGGGCCCTACCCACAAAATCGGACCCTGAGGGGCTACAACCACAAAATCGGACCCTGACGGGCCCCGGCCACAAAATCGGACCCTAACGGGCCCCGGCCACAAAATCAGACCCTGAGGGGCCCCGGCCACAAAATCGGACCCTGAGGGACCCCACCTACAAAATTGAACCCTGAGGGGCCCCAACCACAAAATCGGATCCTGAGGGGCCCCACCCACAAAATCGGACCCTGAGGGGCCCCACCCACAAAATTGGAACCTCAGGGGCCCCGGCCACAAAATCGGATACTGAGGGACCCCGGCCACAAAATCAGATCCTGAGGGGCCCCAACCACAAAATCGGACCCTGAGAGGCTCCAGCCGCAAAATCGGACCCTGAGGGGCCCCAACCACAAAATCGGACCCTGAGAGGCACCGGCCACAAAATCGGACCCTGAGGGGCCCCGGACACAAAATCGGACCCTGAGGGGCCCAACCCACAAAATCAGACCCTGAGGGGCCCAGCCCACCAAATTAGACCCTGAGGGGCCCCACCCTCAAAATCGGACCCTGAGGGGCCCCAGCCACAAAATCAGACCCTGAGAGGCCCCAGCCACAAAATCGGACTCTGAGGGGCCCCACCCACAAAATCGGACCCTGAGGGGCCCCACCCACAAATCCAGACCCTGAGGGGACCCGGCCACAAAATCGGACCCTGAGGGGCCCCGCCCACCAAATCGGACCCTGAGGGGCCCCGCCCACTAAATCGGATTCTGAAAGGCCCTAACAACAAAATCGGACCCTGAGGGGCCCCGCTGACCACATTGAACTCTAAGGAGGCCCCGCCCACCAAATCAGACCCAGAGTGGCCCGCCTACCAAATCAGACCTAGAGTGGCCCCGCTCACCAAATTGGACCCCGAGGGGCCCCACCCACCAAATCAGACCCCGAGGGTTCCCGCCCACCAAATAGGACCCCGAGGGGCCCCGCCCACCAAATCGGACCCCGAGAGATCCCGCTCAACAAATCGGACCTCTAGGGTCCCCGCCCACCAAATTGGACCCTGACGGGCCCCGCCCAACAAATCGGACTCTGATAGATCCCGCTCACCAAATCAGACCCTGAGGGGCCCCGCTCACCAAATCGGACCCTGAGGGGCCCTACCCACCAAATCGGACCCTGAGGGGCCCCAGCCACAAAATCGGACCCTGAGGGGCCCCACCCACAAAATCGGACCCTGAGGGGCCCCGGGGACAAGATTGGACCCTGAGGGGCCCCAACCACCAAATCAGACCCTGAGGGGCCCCGGCCACAAAATCGGACCCTTAGCGGCCCCAACCACCAAATCAGCCCCTGAGGGGACCCGGCCACCAAATCAGACCCTGAGGGGCCCCACCCACCAAATCGGACCCTGAGGTGCCCCACCCACAAAATCCGGCCCTGAGGGCCCCACCCACAAAATCGGACCCTGAGGCCAAATTGGCCCATGAGAGGCACCCACAGTTAAAACGGATCCTGAGTTGAAAGTCTTGCAGGTGCAGCAGGCAAGTCTCTCTTAAAGGGGCAGCCTGGGCAGCATTTCAAACCACTATCTGTACTTCCTTCAGGAAATACACATCTAGTATTATTATTATTATTCAGCTGATTTCCGCAATTAATGCGGCCCGCACCGCTACACGCACAGACTCCGTTGAGGCGTTGTTTCGAAGCCAGCATCCATGAGATGTGTGCTAAGTATTTTTCGTGTCGATCAGATTTGTAGTTTTTGTGCAATTTGCATTTGAAAAAACATTTTCCTGTCATTGGAATGCACTGTGTCAATGCATTTCAATGGGACAATTTTGCCATAGGGAAAACATGGGACAGTCGTGAGGTGGCAGTTAAGCTCATTGATATGCACAGGCACACCCAGTTGCTATGCCAACGCCTACGAACTTTGCATGTCCCCAGCAGGACAGCATTTTTGCCAAATAATATCAGCTCTTAAAGGGAAACCCAAGTACAAATGCAAATCTGATCGACCCTGGCCTACAAATCGGAGGCTGAGCCACCTAGGCCTCCAAATCGGACCCAGAGTGGCCCCACCCACCAAATGGGACCCTGAGGGGTCCCACCCACAAAATCGGACCCAGAGTGCCCCCGCCCACCAAATCGGATTCTGAGGGGTCCCGCCCACCAAACCCGACCTTGAGGGGCCTCGCACACCAAATCAGACTCTGAGGGGCCCTGCCCACCAAACCGGACCCTGAGGGGCCCTGCCCACCAAATCGGACCCAGAGTGGCCACACCCACCAAATGGGACCCTGAGGGGCCCCACACACCAAACCAGACCCTGAGGGGCCCCGCCCACCAAATTGGACCATGAGGTGCCCCGCCCACCAAATCAGACCCAGAGTCGCCCCACCCACCAAATCAGACCCTGAGGGGCTCCGCCCACCAAATCAGACCCAGAGGGGCTCCGCCCACAAAATCAGACCCTAAAGGGCCCCATGCACAAAATCGGACCCTAAGGGGCCCCCGCCACAAAATTGGACCCAGAGGAGCCCCGACCACAATATCGGACCCTGAGGGATCTCGTCTGCCAATTCAGGCCCTGAGGAGCCCAGGCCACCGAATCGGATCCTGAGGGGCCCCCACCCACCAAATCAGACCCTGAGGGGCCCCACAGGCCAAAGTGGCCCCTGAGAGGCACCCACAGTTAAAACAGATCCTGAGTTGAAAGTCTTGCAGGGGCAGCAGGCAAGTCTCTCTTAAAGGGGCAGCCCGGGCACCATTTCAAACCACTATCTGTACTTCCTTCAGGAAATACACATCTAGTAATAGTGGTTTGAAAAAAACACTATATTGTAATCCGAACGCTGCTAACTTATTCTTCTTCTTCTTATTATTATTATTAAGTTGATTTCCGCAATTAATGTGGCCCGAACCGCTACACGCACAGACTCCGTTGAGGTGTCGTTTCGAATTCAGCGTCCATGAGAGGTGTGCTAAGTATTTTTCGTGTCGATCGGATTTGTAGTTTTTGCGCAATTTGCGTTTGAAAATTTTTTTTCCCGTCATTGGAATGCACTGTCTCAATGCATTTGAATGGGGAAAGGCAAAACATGCCCTGAGGCGATTGAAATGGCAGTTAAGCTCATTGATATGCGCAGGCAGACCCAGTTACTATGCCAACGCCTACAAACGTCACATGACCTCTCCAAGACAGAGCTTCTGCCACATAATATCAGCTCTTAAAGCAAAACCCACAGCACAAATGCAAATCTAGCTTCATCACATGACACATGCCCCTGAGAGAGAATGTGCGCCAAAGTGGATTTAGAAGCCCAGTGAGCCACCCTGGCTCTTAAAGGGCCGACGCGCCAAAGTGATTCTTAAAGAGCCGGCGCACCAAATTGAGTCTTAAAGGGCCGGCGCGCCAAATCGAAAGCTGAGTGACCCAAGGCTCCAAATCGGAGGCTGATAGACCCTGGCCTACAAAAAGGAGGCTGAGCCACCTTGGCATCCAAATTGGACCCAGAGTGGCCAAAATGGCCCCTGAGAGGCACCCACAGTTAAAACGGATCCTGAGTTGAAAGTCTTGCAGGTGCAGCAGGCAAGTCTCTCTTAAAGGGGCAGCCTGGGCAGCATTTCAAACCACTATCTGTACTTCCTTCAGGAAATACACATCTAGTTATAGTGGTTTGAAAAAACCACTATATTGTAATCCGAACGCTGCTAACTTATTATAGTGGTTTGAAAAAACCACTATATTGTAATCCGAACGCTGCTAACTTATTCTTCTTCTTATTATTATTAAGTAGATTTTCGCAATTAAAGCGGCCCGAACCGCTACACGCACAGACTCCGTTGAGGTGTCGTTTCGAAGCCAGCATCCATGAGAGGTGTGCTAAGTATTTTTCGTGTTGATCGGATTTGTAGTTTTTTGCGCAATTTGCGTTTGAAAATTTTTTTTCCCGTCATTGGAATGCACTGTCTCCAATGCTTTTCAATAGGAAAAGGCAAAACGTGCCCTGAGGCGATTGAAATGACAGTTGAGCTCATTGATATGCGCTGGCAGACCCAGTTACTATGCCAACGCCTACGAACTTCACTTGAACCCCAGCACAGAGCCTCTGCCACATAATATCAGCTCTTAAAGCGAAACTCACAGCACAAATGCAAATCTAGCTTCATCACATGACACATGCCCCTGAGAGAGAATGTGTGCGCCAAAGTGGAATTAAAAGAAGCCCAGTGAGCCAAACTAGCTCTTAAAGGGCCAACGCACCAAAGTGATTGTTAAAGGGCCAGCGCACCAAAATGAGTCTTAAAGGGCCGACACACCACATCGGAGGCTGAGCCACCCCGGCCTCCAAATCGGAGGCTGAGCCACCCCGGCCTCCAAATCAGACGCTGAGCCACCCCGGCCTCCAAATTGGAGGCTGAGCCACCCCGGCCTCCAAATCGGAGGCTGATCGACCCCGGCCTCCAAATCGGAGGCTGAGCCACCCCGGCCTCCAAATCGGAGGCTGAGCCACCCCGACCTCCTAATCGGAGGCTGAGCCACCCCGGCCTCCAAATCGGAGGCTGAGCCACCCCGGCCTCCAAATCGGAGGCTGAGCGACCCCGGCCTCCAAATCGGAGGCTGAGCCACCCCGGCCTCCAAATCGGAGGCTGAGCGACCCCAGCCTCCAAATCGGAGGCTGAGCCATCCCGGCCTCCAAATCGGAGGCTGATCCACCCCGGCCTCCAAATCGGAGGCTGAGCCACCCCGGCCTCCAAATCGGAGGCTGAGCCACCCCGGCCTCCAAATCGGAGGCTGAGCCACCCCGGCCTCCAAATCGGAGGCTGAGCCACCCCGGCCTCCAAATCGGAGGCTCATCAACCCTGGCCTCCAAATCGGAAGCTCATCGACCCCTGCCTCCAAATCGGAGTCTCTTTGACCTCGGCCTCCAAATCGGAAGCTCAACGACCCTGGCCTCCAAATTGGAGGCTGAGCGACCCCAGCCTCCAAATCTTACCCAGAGTGGCCCCACCCACCAAATCAGACCCAGAGAGGCCCTGCCCACCAATTTGGACCCTGAGGGGCCCCGTCCACCAAATCGGACCCTGTGGGGCCCCGTCCACCAAATCGGACCCTGAGAGGCCCCGCCCACCAAATTGGACCCAGAGTGGTCCCGCCCACCAAATTGGACCCAGAGTGGTCCCGCCCACCAAATTGGACCCAGTGGGGCTCCGCCCACAAAATCAGACCCAGAGGGGCCCCTGCCACAAAATCAGACCCTGAGGGGCCGCGGCCACAAAATCGGACCCTAATGGGCCCCAGTCACAAAATTGGACCCTGATAGGCCCCGGCCACAAAATCGGACCCTGAGGGGCCCCAACCACAAAATCGGACCCTAAGGGGACCCAACCACAAAATCGGACCCTGAGAGGCCCCGCCCACCAAATTGGACCCAGAGTGGTCCCGCCCACCAAATTGGACCCAGAGGGGCCCCACCCATAAAATCGGACCCAGAGGGGCCCCTGCCACAAAATCGGACCCAGAGGGGCCGCGGCCACAAAATCAGACCCTGAGGGGCCGCGGCCACAAAATCGGACCCTGAGGGGCCCCTGACACAAAATCGGACCCTGAGGGGCCCGGGCCACAAAATCGGACCCTGAGGGGCCCAACCCACAAAATCGGGCCCTGAGGGGCCCTGCCCACCAAATTGGACCCTGAGGGGCCCCGCCCACCAAATCGGACCCTGAGAGTCCCCACCCACAAAATCGGACCCTGACAGGCCCCAGCCACAAAATCAGACCCTGAGGGGCCCCACCCACAAAATTGGACCCTGAAGGGTTCCGGCCACAAAAATCGGATCCTGAGTGGCCCCGGCCACAAAATCGGACCCTGAGGGGCCCCAGCCACAAAATCGGACCTTGAGGGGCCCCACCCACCAAATCAGACCCTGAGGGGTCCCGGCCACCAAATCGGACCCTGAGGGGCCCCGGCCACCAAATCGGACCCTGAGTGGCCCCGGCCACAAAATCTGACCCTGAGGGGCCCCACCCTCAAAATCAGACCCTGAGGGGCCCCACCCACAAAATCAGGCCCTGAGGGGCCCCACCCACAAAATCAGACCCTGAGGCCAAAGTGGCCCCTCAGAGGCACCCACAGTTAAATCGTATCCTGAGTTGAAAGTCTTGCAGGGGCAGCAGGCAAGTCTCTCTTAAAGGGGCAGCCCGGGCACCATTTCAAACCACTATCTGTACTTCCTTCAGGAAATACACATCTAGATATTAATATTAAGTTGATTTCCGCAATTAATGCGGCCCGAACCGCTACACGCACAGACTCCGTTGAGGTGTCGTTTCGAAGCCAGCGTCCATGAGAGGTGTGCTAAGTATTTTTCATGTCGATCGGATTTGTACTTTTTGCGCAATTTGCGTTTGAAAATTTTTTTCCCCGTCATTGGAATGCACTGTCTCAATGCATTTGAATGGGAAATGGCAAAACATGCCCTGAGGCGATTGAAATGGCAGTTGAGCTCATTGATATGCGCAGGCAGACCCAGTTACTATGCCAACGCCTACGAACGTCACATGACATCCCAAGGACAGAGATTCTGCCACATAATATCAGCTCTTAAAGCAAAACCCACAGCACAAATGCAAATCTAGCTTCATCACATGACGCATGCCCCTGAGAGAGAATGTGCGCCAAAGTGGATTTAGAAGCCCAGTGAGCCACCCTGGCTCTTAAAGGGCCGACGCGCCAAAGTGATTCTTAAAGAGCTGGCGCACCAAAATGAGTCTTAAAGGGCCGGCGCGCCAAATCGAAAGCTGAGTGACCCAAGGCTCCAAATCGGAGGCTGATAGACCCTGGCCTACAAAAAGGAGGCTGAGCCACCCTGGCATCCAAATTGGACCCAGAGTGGCCCCGCCCACCAAATCGGACCCAGAGTGGCCCCGCCCACCAAATCAGACCCAGAGTGGCCCCACCCACCAAACTGGACCCTGAGGGGCCCCACCCACAAAATCGGACCCTGAGGGGCCCCACCCACAAAATCGGACCCTGAGGGGCTACAACCACAAAATCGGACCCTGACGGGCCCCGGACACAAAATCGGACCCTAACGGGCCCCGGCCACAAAATCGGACCCTGAGGGGCCCCGGCCACAAAATCGGACACTGAGGGACCCCACCTACAAAATTGAACCCTGAGGGGCCCCAACCATAAAATCGGATCCTGAGGGGCCCCACCCACAAAATCGGACCCTGAGGGGCCCCACCTACAAAATTGGAACCTCAGGGGCCCCGGCCACAAAATCGGATACTGAGGGACCCCGGCCACAAAATCAGATCCTGAGGGGCCCCAACCACAAAATCGGACCCTGAGAGGCTCCAGCCGCAAAATCGGACCCTGAGGGGCCCCAACCACAAAATCGGACCCTGAGAGGCACCGGCCACAAAATCGGACCCTGAGGGGCCCCGGACACAAAATCGGACCCTGAGGGGCCCAACCCACAAAATCAGACCCTGAGGGGCCCAGCCCACCAAATTAGACCCTGAGGGGCCCCACCCTCAAAATCGGACCCTGAGGGGCCCCAGCCACAAAATCAGACCCTGAGAGGCCCCAGCCACAAAATCGGACTCTGAGGGGCCCCACCCACAAAATCGGACCCTGAGGGGCCCCACCCACAAATCCAGACCCTGAGGGGACCCGGCCACAAAATCGGACCCTGAGGGGCCCCGCCCACCAAATCGGACCCTGAGGGGCCCCGCCCACTAAATCGGATTCTGAAAGGCCCTAACAACAAAATCGGACCCTGAGGGGCCCCGCTGACCACATTGAACTCTGAGGGGCCCCGCCCACCAAATCGGACCCAGAGTGGCCCGCCTACCAAATCAGACCTAGAGTGGCCCCGCTCACCAAATTGGACCCCGAGGGGCCCCACCCACCAAATCAGACCCCGAGGGTCCCCGCCCACCAAATAGGACCCCGAGGGGCCCCGCCCACCAAATCGGACCCCAATGGATCCCGCCCACCAAATCGGACCTCGAGGGTCCCCGTCCACCAAATTGGACCCTGACGGGCCCCGCCCACCAAATCGGACTCTGATAGATCCCGCTCACCAAATCAGACCCTGAGGGGCCCCGCTCACCAAATCAGACCCTGAGGGGCCCTACCCACCAAATCGGACCCTGAGGGGCCCCGGCCACAAAATCGGACCCTGAGGGGCCCCACCCACAAAATCAGACCCTGAGGGGCCCCGGCCACAAGATTGGACCCTGAGGGGCCCCAACCACCAAATCAGACCCTGAGGGTCCCCGGCCACAAAATCGGACCCTTAGCAGCCCCAACCACCAAATCAGCCCCTGAGGGGACCCGGCCACCAAATCGGACCCTGAGGGGCCCCACCCACCAAATCGGACCCTGAGGTGCTCCACACACAAAATCCGGCCCTGAGGGCCCCACCCACAAAATCGGACCCTGAGGCCAAATTGGCCCCTGAGAGGCACCCACAGTTAAAACGGATCCTGAGTTGAAAGTCTTGCAGGTGCAGCAGGCAAGTCTCTCTTAAAGGGGCAGCCTGGGCAGCATTTCAAACCATTATCTGTACTTCCTTCAGGAAATACACATCTAGTTATAGTGGTTTGAAAAAGCCACTATATTGTAATCCGAACGCTGCTAACTTATTATAGTGGTTTGAAAAACCACTATATTGTAATCCGAACGCTGCTAACTTATTCTTCTACTTATTATTATTAAGTAGAATTCCGCAATTAATGCGGCCCGAACCGCTACACGCACAGACTCCGTTGAGGTGTCGTTTCGAAGCCAGCGTCCATGAGAGGTGTGCTAAGTATTTTTCGTGTCGATCGGATTTGTAGTTTTTTGCGCAATTTGCGTTTGAAAATTTTTTTTCCCGTCATTGGAATGCACTGTCTCCAATGCTTTTCAATAGGAAAAGGCAAAACGTGCCCTGAGGCGATTGAAATGACAGTTGAGCTCATTGATATGCGCAGGCAGACCCAGTTACTATGCCAACGCATACGAACTTCACTTGAACCCCAGCACAGAGCCTCTGCCACATAATATCAGCTCTTAAAGCAAAACTCACAGCACAAATGCAAATCTAGCTTCATCACATGACACATGCCCATGAGAGAGAATGTGGGCGCCAAAGTGGATTTAAAAGAAGCCCAGTGAGCCAAACTAGCTCTTAAAGGGCCAACGCGCCAAAGTGATTGTTAAAGGGCCAGCGCACCCAAATGAGTCTTAAAGGGCCAACACACCAAATCGGAGGCTGAGCCACCCCGGCCTCCAAATCGGAGGCTGAGCCACCCCGGCCTCCAAATCGGACGCTGAGCCACCCCGGCCTCCAAATTGGAGGCTGAGCCACCCCGGCCTCCAAATCGGAGGCTGATCGACCCCGGCCTCCAAATCGGAGGCTGAGCCACCCCGGCCTCCAAATCGGAGGCTGAGCCACCCCGGCCTCCAAATCGGAGGCTGAGCGACCCCGGCCTCCAAATCGGAGGCTGAGCCACCCCGGCCTCCAAATCGGAGGCTGATCGACCCCGGCCTCCAAATCGGAGGCTGAGCCACCCCGGCCTCCAAATCGGAGGCTGAGCCACCCCGGCCTCCAAATCGGAGGCTGAGCGACCCCGGCCTCCAAATCGGAGGCTGAGCCACCCCGGCCTCCAAATCGGAGGCTGAGCGACCCCGGCCTCCAAATCGGAGGCTGAGCCATCCCGGCCTCCAAATCGGAGGCTGATCCACCCCGGCCTCCAAATCGGAGGCTGAGCCACCCCGGCCTCCAAATCGGAGGCTGAGCCACCCCGGCCTCCAAATCGGAGGCTGAGCCACCCCGGCCTCCAAATCGGAGGCTCATCGACCCCGGCCTCCAAATCGGAAGCTCATCGACCCCTGCCTCCAAATCGGAGTCTCTTTGACCTCGGCCTCCAAATCGGAAGCTCAACAACCCCGGCCTCCAAATTGGAGGCTGAGCGACCCCAGCCTCCAAATCTTACCCAGAGTGGCCCCACCCACCAAATCAGACCCAGAGAGGCCCTGCCCACCAAATTGGACCCTGAGGGGCCCCGTCCACCAAATCGGACCCTGCGGGGCCCCGCCCACCAAATCGGACCCTGAGAGGCCCCGCCCACCAAATTGGACCCAGAGTGGTCCCGCCCACCAAATTGGACCCAGAGTGGTCCCGCCCACCAAATTGGACCCAGTGGGGCTCCGCCCACAAAATCAGACCCAGAGGGGCCCCTGCCACAAAATCAGACCCTGAGGGGCCGCGGCCACAAAATCGGACCCTGATGGGCCCCAGTCACAAAATTGGACCCTGATAGGCCCCGGCCACAAAATCGGACCCTGAGGGGCCCCAACCACAAAATCGGACCCTGAGGGGACCCAACCACAAAATCGGACCCTGAGAGGCCCCGCCCACCAAATTGGACCCAGAGTGGTCCCGCCAACCAAATTGGACCCAGAGGGGCCCCACCCATAAAATCAGACCCAGAGGGGCCCCTGCCACAAAATCGGACCCAGAGGGGCCGCGGCCACAAAATCAGACCCTGAGGGGCCGCGGCCACAAAATCGGACCCTGAGGGGCCCCAACCACAAAATTGGACCCTGAGGGGCCCCTGACACAAAATCGGACCCTGAATGGCCCGGGCCACAAAATCGGACCCTGAGGGTCCCAACCCATAAAATCGGGCCCTGAGGGGCCCTGCCCACCAAATTGGACCCTGAGGGGCCCCGCCCACCAAATCGGACCCTGAGAGTCCCCACCCACAAAATCGGACCCTGACGGGCCCCAGCCACAAAATCGGACCCTGAGGGGCCCCACCCACAAAATTGGACCCTGAGGGGTTCCGGCCACAAAAATCGGATCCTGAGTGGCCCCGGCCACAAAATCGGACCCTGAGTGGCCCCGGCCACAAAATTGGACCCTGAGGGGCCCCAGCCACAAAATCGGACCTTGAGGGGCCCCACCCACCAAATCAGACCCTGAGGGGTCCCGGCCACCAAATCGGACCCTGAGGGGCCCCGGCCACCAAATCGGACCCTGAGTGGCCCCGGCCACAAAATCGGACCCTGAGGGGCCCCACCCACAAAATCGGACCCTGAGGGGCCCCACCCACAAAATCAAGCCCTGAGGGGCCCCACCCACAAAATCAGACCCTGAGGCCAAAGTGGCCCCTGAGAGGCACCCACAGTTAAATCGTATCCTGAGTTGAAAGTCTTGCAGGGGCAGCAGGCAAGTCTCTCTTAAAGGGGCAGCCCGGGCACCATTTCAAACCACTATCTGTACTTCCTTCAGGAAATACACATCTAGTTATTATTAAGTTGATTTCCGCAATTAATGCGGCCCGAACCGCTACACGCACAGACTCCGTTGACGTGTCGTTTCGAAGCCAGCGTCCATGAGAGGTGTGCTAAGTATTTTTCGTGTCGATCGGATTTGTAGTTTTTGCGCAATTTGCGTTTGAAATTTTTTTTCCCCGTCATTGGAATGCACTGTCTCAATGCATTTGAATGGGAAATGGCAAAACATGCCCTGAGGCGATTGAAATGGCAGTTGAGCTCATTGATATGCGCAGGCAGACCCAGTTACTATGCCAACGCCTACGAACGTCACATGACCTCTCCAAGACAGAGCTTCT
The DNA here is from genome assembly GCF_039654945.1 of Dendrobates tinctorius. Classification (NCBI taxonomy): domain Eukaryota; kingdom Metazoa; phylum Chordata; class Amphibia; order Anura; family Dendrobatidae; genus Dendrobates; species Dendrobates tinctorius. Next base: position 6,356,784 of record NW_027361701.1, on the reverse strand, counting down.
GCCACATAATATCAGCTCTTAAAGCAAAACCCACAGCACAAATGCAAATCTAGCTTCATCACATGACGCATGCCCCTGAGAGAGAATGTGCGCCAAAGTGGATTTAGAAGCCCAGTGAGCCACCCTGGCTCTTAAAGGGCCGACGCGCCAAAGTGATTCTTAAAGAGCTGGCGCACCAAAATGAGTCTTAAAGGGCCGGCGCGCCAAATCGAAAGCTGAGTGACCCAAGGCTCCATATCGGAGGCTGATAGACCCTGGCCTACAAAAAGGAGGCTGAGCCACCCTGGCATCCAAATTGGACCCAGAGTGGCCCCGCCCACCAAATCAGACCCAGAGTGGCCCCGCCCACCAAATCAGACCCAGAGTGGCCCCACCCACCAAACTGGACCCTGAGGGGCCCCACCCACAAAATCGGACCCTGAGGGGCCCCACCCACAAAATCGGACCCTGAGGGGCCCCGGCCACAAAATCAGACCCTGAGGGGCCCCACCCACAAAATCGGACCCTGAGGGGCCCCACCCACATAATCGGACCCTGAGGGGCTCCGGCCACAAAATCGGACCCTGAGGGGCCCCGGCCACAAAATCGGACCCTGAGGGGCCCCGCCTACAAAATTGAACCCTGAGGGGCCCCAACCACAAAATCAGATCCTGAGGGGCCCCACCCACAAAATCGGATCCTGAGGGGCCCCACCCACAATATCGGACCCTGAAATCAGACCCTGAAGGCCCCGGTCACAAAATTGGATCCTGAGGGGCCCCAACCACAAAATCGATCCCTGAGGGGCCCCAACCACAAAATCGGACCCTGAGGGGCCCCACCCACAAAATTGGACCCTGAGGGGCCCCACCCACGAAATTGGACCCTGAGAGGCCCCGGCCACAAAATCGGACCCTGAGGGACCCCGGCCACAAAATCGGACCCTGAGGGGCCCCATCCACAAAATCGGACCCTGAGGGGATCCGGCCACAAAATCAGACCCTGAGGGGCCCCACTCACAAAATTGGACCCTGAGGGGCCCCAACCACAAAATCGGACCCTGAGGGGCCCCGGCCACAAAATCGGACCCTCACGGGCCCCGGCCACAAAATCGGACCCTGAGGGTCCCCGGCCACAAAATCGGACCCTCACGGGCCCCGGCCACAAAATCGGACCCTGAGGGTCCCCGGCCACAAAATCGGACCCTGAGGGGCCCCGCCTACAAAATTGAACCCTGAGGGGCCCCAACCACAAAATCGGATCCTGAGGGGCCCCACCCACAAAATCGGATCCTGAGGAGCCTCACCCACAATATCGTCGGACCATGAGGGGCCCCACCCACAAAATCAGACCCTGAGGGTCCCGGTCACAAAATTGGATCCTGAGGGGCCCCAACCACAAAATCGATCCCTGAGGGGCCCCAACCACAAAATCGGACCCTGAGGGGCCCCACCGACAAAATTGGACCCTGAGGGGCCCCAACCACAAAATTGGACCCTGATGGGCCCCACCCACAAAATTGGACCCTGAGGGGCCCCGGCCAAAAAATTGGACCCTGAGGGGCCCCACCCACAAAATTGGACCCTGAGGGGCCCCAGCCACAAAATCGGACCCTGAGGGACCCCGGCCACAAAATCGGACCCTGAGGGGCCCCACCCACAAAATCGGACCCTGAGGGGATCCGGTCAAAAAATCAGACCCTGAGGTGCCCCGGCCACAACATCGGACTCTGAGGGGCCCCACTCACAAAATCGGACCCTGAGGGGCCCCAACCACAAAATCGGACCCTGAGGGGCCCCAACCACAAAATCGGACCCTGAGGGGCCCCAGGCAAAAAATTGGACCCTGAGGGGCCCCACCCACAAAATTGGACCCTGAGGGGCCCCGGCCACAAAATCGGACCCTGAGGGACCCCGGCCACAAAATCGGATCCTGAGGGGCCCCAACCACAAAATTGGACCCTGAGAGGCTCTAGACACAAAATCGGACCCTGAGGGGCCCCAACCACAAAATCGGACCCTGAGAGGCACCGGCCACAAAATCGGACCCTGAGGGGCCCCGGACACAAAATCGGACCCTGAGGGGCCCAACCCACAAAATCGGACCCTGAGGGGCCCAACCCACAAAATCGGACCCTGAGGGGCCCAACCCACCAAATAGGACCCTGAGGGGCCCCGACCACCAAATCGGACCCTGAGGGGCCCCGCCCACCAATTCAGACCCGGAGGGGCCTCGCCCACTAAATCGGATTCTGAAAGGTCCCAACCACAAAATCAGATCCTGAGGGGCCCCACCCACAAAATCGGACCCTGAGAGGCCCCGCTGACCAAATTGAACTCTGAGGGGCCCCACTCACCAAATCGGACCCTGAGTGGCCCCGTCCACCAAATCGGACCCTGAGTGGCCCCGTCCACCAAATCGGACCCTAAGGGGCCCCACCCACAAAATCGGACCCAGAGGGGCCCCACCCACAAAATCGGGCCCTGAGGGGTCCCACCCACAAAATCGAACCCTGAGGCCAAAGTGGCCCCTGAGAGGCACCCACAGTTAAAACGGATCCTGAGTTGAAAGTCTTGCAGGGGCATCAGGCAAGTCTCTCTTAAAGGGGCAGCCCGGGCACCATTTCAAACCACTATCTGTACTTCCTTCAGGAAATACACATCTAGTTCTTCTTATTATTATAGTGGTTTGAAAAAACCACTATATTGTAATTCGAACGCTGCTAACTTATTCTTCTTCTTCTTATTATTATTATTAAGTTGATTTCCGCAATTAATACAGCCCGAACCGCTACACGCACAGACGCCGCTGAGGTGTTGTTTCGAAGCCAGCGTCCACGAGAGGTGTGCTAAGTATTTTTCGTGTCGATCGGATTTGTAGTTTTTGCGCAATTTGCGTTTGAAATTTTTTTTTCCCGTCATTGGAATGCACGGTCTCCAATGCTTTTCAATGGGTAATGGCAAAACGTGCCCTGAGGCAATTGAAATGGCAGTTGAGCTCATTGATATGCGCAGGCAGACCCAGTTACTATGCCAACGCCTACGAACGTCACATGACATCCCAAGGACCGAGCTTCTGCCACATAATATCAGCTCTTAAAGTGAAACCCACAGCACAAATGCAAATCTAGCTTCATCACATAACACATGCCCCTGAGATAGAATGTGCGACAAAGTGGATTTAGAAGCCCAGTGAGCCACCCTGGCTCTTAAAGGGCCGACGTGCCACAGTGATTCTTAAAGGGCCAGCGCACCGAAATGAGTCTTAAAGGGCCGGCGCGCCAAATCGAAAGCTGAGTAACCCCGGCCTCCAAATCGGAGGCTGAGCCACCCTGGCCTCCAAATCGGACCCAGTGTGGCCCCGCTCAAAAAATCAGACCCAGAGTAGCACAGCCCACCAAATCGGACCCTGAGGGGCCCCGGCCACAAAATCGGACCCTGAGGGGCCCCGGCCACAAAATCGGACCCTGAGGGGCCCCACCCGCAAAATCGGACCCTAAGGGGCCCCACCCGCAAAATCGGACCCTGAGGGGCCCCACCCGCAAAATCGGACCCTGAGGGGCCCCACCCGCAAAATTGGACCCTGAGGGACCCCACCCGCAAAATCAGACCCTGAGGGGCACCGGCTACAAAATCGGACCCTGAGGGGCCCCGGACACAAAATCGGACCCTGAGGGGCCCCAGCCACAAAATCGGACCCTGAGAGGCCCAACCCACAAAATCAGACTCAGTGTCCCCGCCCACCAAATTGGACCCTGAAGGGCCCCGCCCACCAAATCAGACCCAAAGTGGCACCGCCCACCAAATCAGACCCAGAGTGGCCCCGCCCACCAAATAGGACCCTGAGGGGCCCCGCCCACCAAATTTGACCCTGAGGGGCCCCGCCCACCAAATCAGACCCTGAGGGGCCCCGCCCACTAAATCGGATTCTGAAAGGCCCCAACCACAAAATCGGACCCTGAAGGGCCCCACCCACAAAATCGGACCCTGAGGGTCCCCGCTGACCAAATTGAACTGAGGGGCCCCGCCCACCAAATCGGACCCAGAGTGGCCCGCCCACCAAATCAGACCTAGAGTGGCCCGGCTCACCAAATCGGACCCGGAGGGGACCCACCCACCAAATCGGACCCCGAGGGGCCCCGCCCACCAAATCGGACCCCGAGGGGCCCCGCCCACCAAATCGGACCCCGAGGGATCCCGCCCACCAAATCGGACCCCGAGGGTCCTCGCCAACCAAATTGTACCCTGAGGGGCCCCACCCACAAAATCGGACCCTAAGGGGCCCCACCCACAAAATTGGACCCTGAGGGTCCCCGGCCACAAAATTGGACCCTGAGGGGCCCCACCCACAAAATCGGACCCTGAGGGGATCCGGCCACAACATCGGACCCTGAGGGGCCCCAACCACAATATCGGACCCTGAGAGGCTCCGGCCGCATAATCGGACCCTGAGGGGCCCCAACCACAAAATCGGACCCTGAGAGGCACCGGCCACAAAATCGGACCCTGAGGGGCCCCGGACACAAAATCGGACCTTGAGGGGCCCCGGCCACAAAATCAGACCCTGAGGGGCCCCGGCCACAAAATCAGACCCTGAGTGGCCCAACCCACAAAATCAGACCCTGAGGGGCCCCGCCCACCAAATTAGACCCTGAGGGGCCCCACCCTCAAAATCGGACCCTGAAAGGCCCCACCCACCAAATCGGACCCAGAGTGGCCCGCCTACCAAATCAGACCTAGAGTGGCCCTGCTCACCAAATCGGACCCCGAGGGGCCCCACCCACCAAATCGGACCCCGAGGGTCCCCGCCCACCAAATCGGACCCCGAGGGGCCCCGCCCACCAAATCTGACCCGGAGGGATCCCGCCCACCAAATCGGACCCCGAGGGCCCACCAAATTGGACCCTGAGGGGCCCCGCCCACCAAATCAGACTCTGATAGATCCCGCTCACCAAATCGGACCCTGAGGGGCCCCGCCCACCAAATCAGACTCTGATAAATCCCGCTCACCAAATCGGACCCTGAGGGGCCCCACCCACAAAATTGGACCCTGAGGGGCCCCGGCCACAAGATTGGACCCTGAGGGGCCCCAACCACCAAATCAGACCCTGAGGGGCCCCGGCCACAAAATCGGACCCTTAGGGGCCCCACCCACCAAATCAGCCCCTGAGGGGACCCGGCCACCAAATCGGACCCTGAGGGGCCCCACCCACAAAATGAGACCATGAGGCCAAAGTGGCCCCTGAGAGGCACCCACAGTTAAAACGGATCCTGAGTTGAAAGTCTTGCAGGTGCAGCAGGCAAGTCTCTCTTAAAGGGGCAGCCTGGGCAGCATTTCAAACCACTATCTGTACTTCCTTCAGGAAATACACATCTAGTATTAATGTTGTAATCCGAACGCTGCTAACTTATTCTTATTATTCAGTTGAATTCCGCAATTAATGTGGCCCAAACCGCTACATGCACAGACTCCGTTGAGGTGTCGTTTCGAAGCCAACGTCCACGAGTGGTGTGCTAAGTATTTTTCATGTCGATCGCATTTGTAGTTTTTGCGCAATTTGCATTTGAAAATTTTTTTCCACATCATTGGAATGTACTGTCTCAATGCATTTCAATAGGAAAATTTTGCCATAGGAAGACATGGGGCAGCTTCATCACATGAAGATGAGAGAATGTGCGCCAAAGTGGATTTAGAAGCCCAGTGCGCCATACTGGCTCTTAAAGGACCGACACGCCAAAGTGATTCTTAAAGGGCCGGCGCACCAAAACAAGTGTTAAAGGGCCGGCACGCCAAATCGAAAGCTGAGTGACCCCAGGCTCCAAATCGGAGGCTGATTGAACCCGGCATCAAAATCGGAGGCTGAGCCACCCCGGCCTCCAAATCGAAGGCTGAGCCACCCCTGCCTCCAAATCGGAGGCTGAGCCACCCCGGCCTCCAAATCGGAGGCTGATCAACCCCGGCCTCCAAATCAGAGGCTGAGCCACCCCGGCCTCCAAATCGAAGGCTGAGCCACCCCTTCCTCCAAATCGGAGACTGAGCCACCCCGGCCTCCAAATCGGAAGCTGAGCCACCCCGGCCTCCAAATCGGACCCAGCGTGGACCCGCTCAAAAAATTGGACCCAGAGTGGCCCAGTTCACCAAAACGGACCCAGTGGCACAGCCCACCAAATCGGACCCAGAGTGGCCCCGCCCACCAAATCGGACCCTGAGGAGAACCGCTTACCAAATCGGACCCTGAAGGGCCCCGCCCACCAACTCGGACCCAGAGTGGCCCCGCCCACCAAATCAGACCCTGAGGGGCCCCGACCACCAAATCGGACCCTGAGGGGCCCCGCCCACCAAACCGGACCCAGAGGGGCCCTGCCCACCAAATCGGACCCAGAGGGGCCCCGCCCACCAAATCAGACCGAGAGTGGCCCCGCCCACCAAATTGGACCCTGAGGGGCCCCACCCACAAAATAGGACCCTGAGGGGCCCCGGCCACAAAATCGGACCCTGAGGGGCCCCTGCCACAAAATTGGACCCTGAGAGGCCCCGGCCACAAAATCGGACCCTGAGGGGCCCGGCCACAAAATCGAACCCTGAGGGGCCCCACCCACAAAATCACCCACAAAATCGGACTCTGAAGGGCCCCACCCACAAAATCGGACCCTGAGGGACCCCTGCCACAAAAACGGACCCTGAGTGGCCACGCCCACCAAATCGGACCCTGAGGGGACCCGCCCACCAAATTGGACCCAGAGGGGCTCCGCCCACACACCTAAGGGGCCCCGCTCACCAAATCAGACCCAGAGTTGCCCAACCCACCTATTCGAACCTTGAGGGGCCCCGCCCACCAAATCGGACCCTGAGGGGCCCCGCCCACCAAATCGGACCCTGAGGGGCCCCGCCCACAAATTCGGACCCTGAGGGGCCCCGCCCACAAAATCGGACCCTGAGGGGCCCCGCCCACAAAATCGGACCCTGAGGGGCCCCTGCCACAAAATCGGACCCTGAGGGGCCACGCCCACTAATTTGGACCCTGAGGGGACCCGCCCACCAAATCAGACCCTGAGGGGCCCCACCCACAAAATCGGACCCTGAGGGGCCCCGCCCACCAAATCGGACCTAGAGGGGCCCCGCCAAAAAAATCTGTACCAGAGGGGCTTCGCCCACCAAATCGGACCCTGAGGGGCCCTGCTCACCAAATCAGACTCTATGGGGTCCGGCCCACCAAATCGGACCCTAAGGGGTCACGCCCACTAATTTGGACCCTGAGGGGACCCGCCCACCAAATCGGACCCTGAGGGGCCCCACCCACCAAATCGGACCCTGAGGGGCCCCACTCACCAAATCAGACTCTATGGGGTCCGGCCCACCAAATCGGACCCTAAGGGGCCCTGCTCACCAAATCGGAGCCTGAGGGGCCCCGCTCACCAAATCGGGCCCTGAGGGGTCTAGCCTACCAAATCGAACCCTGAGGGGCCTCGCCCACCAAATTGAACCCTTAAGGGCCCCGCCCACCAAATCGGACCCAGAGGGGCCCCACCCACCAAATCAGACTCTGAATGGCCCCGGCCACCAATTCAAGCCCCGAGGAGCCCAGGCCACCGAATTGGATCCTGAGGGGCCCCAAAGGCCAAAGTGGCCCCTGAAGGGCCCCGCTCACCAAATCAGACCCTGAGGGGACTGCTCACCAAATCGGACTCTGAAAGGCCCTGCCAACCAAATCGGACCCTGAGGGTCTCCGCCCACAAAATTGGACCCAGAGTGGCGCCGCCCACCAAATCAGACCCTGAGAGGCCCCACCCACAAAATCGGACCCAGAGGGGTCCCACCCACAAAATCGGACCCTGAGGCCAAAGTGGCCCCTGAGAGGCACCCACAGTTAAAACGGATCCTGAGTTGAAAGTCTTGCAGGGGCATCAGGCAAGTCTCTCTTAAAGGGGCAGCCCGGGCACCATTTCAAACCACTATCTGTACTTCCTTCAGGAAATACACATCTAGTTCTTATTATTATAGTGGTTTGAAAAAACCACTATATTGTATTCCGAACGCTGCTAACTTATTCTTCTTCTTATTATTATTATTATTAAGTTGATTTCCGCAATTAATACAGCCCGAACCGCTACACGCACAGACGCCGCTGAGGTGTTGTTTCGAAGCCAGCGTCCATGAGAGGTGTGCTAAGTATTTTTCGTGTCGATCGGATTTGTAGTTTTTGCGCAATTTGCGTTTGAAATTTTTTTTCCCGTCATTGGAATGCACGGTCTCCAATGCTTTTCAATGGGTAATGGCAAAACGTGCCCTGAGGCAATTGAAATGGCAGTTGAGCTCATTGATATGCGCAGGCAGACCCAGTTACTATGCCAACGCCTACGAACGTCACATGACATCCCAAGGACAGAGCTTCTGCCACATAATATCAGCTCTTAAAGTGAAACCCACAGCACAAATGCAAATCTAGCTTCATCACATAACACATGCCCCTGAGATAGAATGTGCGACAAAGTGGATTTAGAAGCCCAGTGAGCCACCCTGGCTCTTAAAGGGCCGACGTGCCACAGTGATTCTTAAAGGGCCAGCGCACCGAAATGAGTCTTAAAGGGTCCGGCGCGCCAAATCGAAAGCTGAGTAACCCCGGCCTCCAAATCGGAGGCTGAGCCACCCTGGCCTCCAAATCGGACCCAGTGTGGCCCCGCTCAAAAAATCAGACCCAGAGTAGCACAGCCCACCAAATCGGACCCTGAGGGGGCCCGGCCACAAAATCGGACCCTGAGGGGCCCCGGCCACAAAATCGGACCCTGAGGGGCCCCACCCGCAAAATCGGACCCTAAGGGGCCCCGGCCACAAAATCGGACCCTGAGGGGCCCCACCCGCAAAATCGGACCCTGAGGGGCCCCACCCGCAAAATTGGACCCTGAGGGGCCCCACCCGCAAAATCAGACCCTGAGGGGCACCGGCTACAAAATCGGACCCTGAGGGGCCCCGGACACAAAATCGGACCCTGAGGGGCCCCAGCCACAAAATCGGACCCTGAGAGGCCCAACCCACAAAATCAGACTCAGTGTCCCCGCCCACCAAATTGGACCCTGAAGGGCCCTGCCCACCAAATCGGACCCAAAGTGGCCCCGCCCACCAAATCAGACCCAGAGTGGCCCCGCCCACCAAATAGGACCCTGAGGGGCCCCGCCCACCAAATTGGACCCTGAGGGACCTCGCCCACCAAATCAGACCCTGAGGGGCCCCGCCCACTAAATCGGATTCTGAAAGGCCCCAACCACAAAATCAGACCCTGAAGGGCCCCACCCACAAAATCGGACCCTGAGGGTCCCCGCTGACCAAATTGAACTGAGGGGCCCCGCCCACCAAATCGGACCCAGAGTGGCCCGCCCACCAAATCAGACCTAGAGTGGCCCGGCTCACCAAATCGGACCCGGAGGGGACCCACCCACCAAATCGGACCCCGAGGGGCCCCGCCCACCAAATCGGACCCCGAGGGATCCCGCCCACCAAATCGGACCCCGAGGGTCCTCGCCAACCAAATTGTACCCTGAGGGGCCCCACCCACAAAATCGGACCCTAAGGGGCCCCACCCACAAAATTGGACCCTGAGGGGCCCCGGCCACAAAATTGGACCCTGAGGGGCCCCACCCACAAAATCGGACCCTGAGGGGATCCGGCCACAACATCGGACCCTGAGGGGCCCTACCCACAAAATCGGACCCTGAGGGGCGCCAACCACAAAATCGGACCCTAACGGGCCCCGGCCACAAAATCGGACCCTGACGGGCCCCGGCCACAAAATCGGACCCTGAGGGGCCCCGGCCACAAAATCGGACCCTGAGGGACCCCACCTACAAAATTGAACCCTGAGGGGCCCCAACCACAAAATCGGATCCTGAGGGGCCCCACCCACAAAATCGGACCCTGAGGGGCCCCACCCACAAAATTGGACCCTCAGGGGCCCCGGCCACAAAATCGGACCCTGAGGGACCCCGGCCACAAAATCAGATCCTGAGGGGCCCCAACCACAAAATCGGACCCTGAGAGGCTCCGGCCGCATAATCGGACCCTGAGGGGCCCCAACCACAAAATCGGACCCTGAGAGGCACCGGCCACAAAATCGGACCCTGAGGGGCCCCGGACACAAAATCGGACCTTGAGGGGCCCCGGCCACAAAAACAGACCCTGAGGGGCCCCGGCCACAAAATCAGACCCTGAGGGGCCCAACCCACAAAATCAGACCCTGAGGGGCCCCGCCCACCAAATTAGACCCTGAGGGGCCCCACCCTCAAAATCGGACCCTGAGGGTCCCCGCTGACCAAATTGAACTGAGGGGCCCCGCCCACCAAATCGGACCCAGAGTGGCCCGCCCACCAAATCAGACCTAGAGTGGCCCGGCTCACCAAATCGGACCCGGAGGGGACCCACGCACCAAATCGGACCCCGAGGGGCCCCGCCCACCAAATCGGACCCCGAGGGGCCCCGCCCACCAAATCGGACCCCGAGGGATCCCGCCCACCAAATCGGACCCCGAGGGTCCTCGCCAACCAAATTGTACCCTGAGGGGCCCCACCCACAAAATCGGACCCTAAGGGGCCCCACCCACAAAATTGGACCCTGAGGGGCCCCGGCCACAAAATTGGACCCTGAGGGGCCCCACCCACAAAATCGGACCCTGAGGGGATCCGGCCACAACATCGGACCCTGAGGGGCCCTACCCACAAAATCGGACCCTGAGGGGCGCCAACCACAAAATCGGACCCTAACGGGCCCCGGCCACAAAATCGGACCCTGAGGGGCCCCGGCCACAAAATCGGACCCTGAGGGACCCCACCTACAAAATTGAACCCTGAGGGGCCCCAACCACAAAATCGGATCCTGAGGGGCCCCACCCACAAAATCGGACCCTGAGGGGCCCCACCCACAAAATTGGACCCTCAGGGGCCCCGGCCACAAAATCGGACCCTGAGGGACCCCGGCCACAAAATCAGATCCTGAGGGGCCCCAACCACAAAATCGGACCCTGAGAGGCTCCGGCCGCATAATCGGACCCTGAGGGGCCCCAACCACCAAATCGGACCCTGAGGGGCCCCGCCCACAAAATCGGACCCTGAGGGGCCCCGCCCACAAAATCGGACCCTGAGGGGCCCCGCCCACAAAATCGGACCCTGAGGGGCCCCGCCCACAAAATCGGACCCTGAGGGGCCACGCCCACTAATTTGGACCCTGAGGGGACCCGCCCACCAAATCAGACTCTGAGGGGCCCCACCCACCAAATCGGACCCTGAGGGGCCCCGCCCACCAAATCGGACCTAGAGGGGCCCCGCCAAAAAAATCGGTACCAGAGGGGCTTCGCCCACCAAATCGGACCCTGAGGGGCCCCGCTCACCAAATCAGACTCTATGGGGTCCGGCCCATCAAATCGGACCCTAAGGGGCCACGCCCACTAATTTGGACCCTGAGGGGACCCACCCACCAAATCGGACCCTGAGGGGCCCCACCCACCAAATCGGACCCTGAGGGGCCCCACTCACCAAATCAGACTCTATGGGGTCCGGCCCACCAAATCGGACCCTAAGGGGCCCTGCTCACCAAATCGGAGCCTGAGGGGCCCCACCCACAAAATCACCCACAAAATCGGACTCTGAAGGGCCCCACCCACAAAATCGGACCCTGAGGGACCCCTGCCACAAAAACGGACCCTGAGTGGCCACGCCCACCAAATCGGACCCTGAGGGGACCCGCCCACCAAATTGGACCCAGAGGGGCTCCGCCCACGCACCAAATCGGACCCTAAGGGGCCCCGCTCACCAAATCAGACCCAGAGTTGCCCAACCCACCTATTCGAACCTTGAGGGGCCCCGCCCACCAAATCGGACCCTGAGGGGCCCCGCCCACAAAATCGGACCCTGAGGGGCCCCGCCCACAAAATCGGACCCTGAGGGGCCCCGCCCACAAAATCGGACCCTGAGGGGCCACGCCCACTAATTTGGACCCTGAGGGGACCCGCCCACCAAGTCAGACTCTGAGGGGCCCCACCCACAAAATCGGACCCTGAGGGGCCCCGCCCACCAAATCGGACCTAGAGGGGCCCCGCCAAAAAAATCGGTACCAGAGGGGCTTCGCCCACCAAATCGGACCCTGAGGGGCCCCGCTCACCAAATCAGACTCTATGGGGTCCGGCCCACCAAATCGGACCCTAAGGGGCCACGCCCACTAATTTGGACCCTGAGGGGACCCACCCACCAAATCGGACCCTGAGGGGCCCCACCCACCAAATCGGACCCTGAGGGGCCCCACTCACCAAATCGGGCCCTGAGGGGTCTAGCCTACCAAATCGAACCCTGAGGGGCCTCGCCCACCAAATCGAACCCTTAAGGGCCCCGCCCACCAAATCGGACCGAGAGGGGCCCCACCCACCAAATCAGACTCTGAATGGCCCCGGCCACCAATTCAAGCCCCGAGGAGCCCAGGCCACCGAATTGGATCCTGAGGGGCCCCAAAGGCCAAAGTGGCCCCTGAAGGGCCCCGCTCACCAAATCAGACCCTGAGGGGACCGCTCACCAAATCGGACTCTGAAAGGCCCTGCCAACCAAATCGGACCCTGAGGGGCCCCGCCCACGAAATCGGACCATGAGGGGCCCCGCCCACCAAATCGGACCCTGAGGGTCTCCGCCCACAAAATTGGACCCAGAGTGGCGCCGCCCACCAAATCAGACTCTGAGGGGCCCCACTTACCAAATTGGACCCTGAGGGGCCCCGACCACCAAATCGGACCCTGAGGGGCCCCGCCCACCAAACCGGACCCAGAGGGGCCCTGCCCACCAAATCGGACCCAGAGGGGCCCCGCCCACCAAATCAGACCCAGAGTGGCCCCGCCCACCAAATTGGACCCTGAGGGGCCCCACCCACAAAATAGGACCCTGAGGGGCCCCAGCCACAAAATCGGACCCTGAGGGGCCCCTGCCACAAAATTGGACCCTGAGAGGCCCCGGCCGCAAAATCGGACCCTGAGGGGCCCGGCCACAAAATCAGATCCTGAGGGTCCCCACCCACAAAATCACCCACAAAATCGGACTCTGAAGGGCCCCACCCACAAAATCGGACCCTGAGGGACCCCTGCCACAAAAACGGACCCTGAGTGGCCACGCCCACCAAATCGGACCCTGAGGGGACCCGCCCACCAAATTGGACCCAGAGGGGCTCCGCCCACCCACCAAATCGGACCCTGAGGGGCCCCGCTCACCAAATCAGACCCAGAGTTGCCCAACCCACCTATTCGAACCCTGAGGGGCCCCGCTCACCAAATCGGACCCTGAGGGGCCCCGCCCACCAAATCGGACCCTGAGGGGCCCCGCCCACCAAATCGGACCCTGAGGGGCCACGCCCACTAATTTGGACCCTGAGGGGCCACGCCCACCAAATCGGACCCTGAGGGGCCCCACCCACAAAATCGGACCCTGAGGGGCCCCGCCCACCAAATCGGACCTAGAGGGGCCCCGCCAAAAAAATCGGTACCAGAGGGGCTTCGCCCACCAAATCGGACCCTGAGGGGCCCCGCTCACCAAATCAGACTCTATGGGGTCCGGCCCACCAAATCGGACCCTAAGGGGCCCTGCTCACCAAATCGGAGCCTGAGGGGCCCCGCTCACCAAATCGGACCCTGAGGGGTCTAGCCTACCAAATCGAACCCTGAGGGGCCTCGCCCACCAAATCGAACCCTGAAGGGTCCCGCCCACAAAATCGGACCCTGAGGGACCCCGCTCACCAAATCGGACCCTGAGGGGTCCCCGCTCACCAAATCGGACCCTGAGGGGCCCCACCCACCAAATCCGACCCTGAGGGGCCCCGCCCACTATATTGGACCCTGAGGGGCCCTGCCCGCCAAATCGGACCCTGAGGGGCCCCACCCACCAAATCGTACTCAGAGATCCCGCCCACCAAATCAGACCCTGAGGGGCCCCGCTCACCAAATCGGACCCTAAGGGGCCCCGCTCACCAAATCGGACACTGAGGGGCCCTGCCCACCAAATCGGACCCTAAAGGCCCCCGCCTACCAAATCGGACCCAGAATGGCCCCCGCCCACCAAATCGGACCCTGAGGGGCCCCGCCCACCAAATCAGACCCTGATGGGCCCCGCCCACCAAATCAGACCCTGAGGGGCCCCACTGACCAAATCGAACCCAGAGGGCCCAGCTCACCAAATCGGACCCTGAGGGGCCCCGCCCACCATATCAGATTCTGAGTGTCCCCGGACACCAAATCGGACCCTTAGGGGCCCCACCCACCAAATCGGACCCTGAGTGGCCCTGCCCACCAAATCGGATTCTGAATGGCCCCAACTACAAAATCGGACCCAGAGGTGCCCCGGACACAAAATCGAACCCTGAGGGGCCACGCCCACCAAATCGGACCCTGAGGGCCCCCCCACCAAATTGGACTCAGAGTGGCCCCGCCCACCAAATCAGACCCAGGGGGCCCCCACCCACAAAATCGGACCCTGAGGGGCCCCAGCCATCAAATCGGACCCAGAGGGGCCCCAACCACAAAATTGGACCCTGAGGGGCCCCGGCCACAAAATCGGACCCTGAGGGACCCCACACACAAAATCGGACCCTGAGGGGTTCCGGCCACAAAATTGGACCCTAATGGGCCCCGGCCACCAAATCGGACCCTGAGGGGCCACAACCACCAAATCGGACCCTGAGGGGTTCCGGCCCACCAAATCGGACCCTAAGGGGCCCTGCTCACCAAATCGGAGCCTGAGGGGCCCCGCTCACCAAATCGGACCCTGAGGGGTCTAGCCTACCAAATCGAACCCTGAGGGGCCTCGCCCACCAAATCGAACCCTGAAGGGTCCCGCCCACAAAATCGGACCCTGAGGGACCCCGCTCACCAAATCGGACCCTGAGGGGTCCCCGCTCACCAAATCGGACCCTGAGGGGCCCCACCCACCAAATCCGACCCTGAGGGGCCCCGCCCACTATATTGGACCCTGAGGGGCCCTGCCCGCCAAATCGGACCCTGAGGGGCCCCACCCACCAAATCGTACTCAGAGATCCCGCCCACCAAATCAGACCCTGAGGGGCCCCGCTCACCAAATCGGACCCTAAGGGGCCCCGCTCACCAAATCGGACACTGAGGGGCCCTGCCCACCAAATCGGACCCTAAAGGCCCCCGCCTACCAAATCGGACCCAGAATGGCCCCCGCCCACCAAATCGGACCCTGAGGGGCCCCGCCCACCAAATCAGACCCTGATGGGCCCCGCCCACCAAATCAGACCCTGAGGGGCCCCACTGACCAAATCGAACCCAGAGGGCCCAGCTCACCAAATCGGACCCTGAGGGGCCCCGCCCACCATATCAGATTCTGAGTGTCCCCGGACACCAAATCGGACCCTTAGGGGCCCCACCCACCAAATCGGACCCTGAGTGGCCCTGCCCACCAAATCGGATTCTGAATGGCCCCAACTACAAAATCGGACCCAGAGGTGCCCCGGACACAAAATCGAACCCTGAGGGGCCACGCCCACCAAATCGGACCCTGAGGGCCCCCCCACCAAATTGGACTCAGAGTGGCCCCGCCCACCAAATCAGACCCAGGGGGCCCCCACCCACAAAATCGGACCCTGAGGGGCCCCAGCCATCAAATCGGACCCAGAGGGGCCCCAACCACAAAATTGGACCCTGAGGGGCCCCGGCCACAAAATCGGACCCTGAGGGACCCCACACACAAAATCGGACCCTGAGGGGTTCCGGCCACAAAATTGGACCCTAATGGGCCCCGGCCACCAAATCGGACCCTGAGGGGCCACAACCACCAAATCGGACCCTGAGGGGCTCCGGCCACAAAATCGGACCCTGAGGGGCCCCACCCACCAAATCAAACCCTGAGGGGACCCACCAACCAAATCGGACCCTGAGGGGCCCTGGCCACAAAATCGGACCCTGAGAGGCCCCACACACAAAATTGGGCCCTGAAGGGCCCCACCCACAAAATCAGACACTGAGGCCAAAGTGGCCCCTGAGAGGCACCCACAGTTAAAACGGATCCTGATTTGAAAGTCTTGCAGGGGCAGCAGGCAAGTCTCTGTTAAAGGGGCAGCCCGGGCACCATTTCAAACCACTATCTGTACTTCCTTCAGGAAATACACATCTAGTTATAGTGGTTTGAAAAAACCACTATATTGTAATCCGAACACTGCTAACTTATTCTTCTTCTTATTATTATTATTAAGTTGATTTCCGCAATTTTTGAAAGTCTTGCAGGGGCAGCAGGCAAGTCTCTGTTAAAGGGGCAGCCCGGGCACCATTTCAAACCACTATCTGTACTTCCTTCAGGAAATACACATCTAGTTATAGTGGTTTGAAAAAACCACTATATTGTAATCCGAACACTGCTAACTTATTCTTCTTCTTATTATTATTATTAAGTTGATTTCCGCAATTAATGCGGCCCGAACCGCTACACGCACAGACTCCGTTGAGGTGTCGTTTCGAAGCCAGCGTCCATGAGAGGTGTGCTAAGTATTTTTCGTGTCGATCGGATTTGTAGTTTTTGCGCAATTTGCGTTTGAAAATTTTTTTTCCCGTCATTGGAATGCACTGTCTCCAATGCTTTTCAATAGGAAATGGCAAAACGTGCCCTGAGGCAATTGAAATGACAGTTGAGCTCATTGATATGCGCAGGCAGACCCAGTTACTATGCCAATGCCTACGAACTTCACTTGAACCCCAGCACAGAGCCTCTGCCACATAATATCAGCTCTTACAGCGAAACTCACAGCACAAATGCAAATCTAGCTTCATCACATGACACATGCCCCTGAGAGAGAATGTGTGCGCCAAAGTGGATTTAAAAGAAGCCCAGTGAGCCAAACTAGCTCTTAAAGGGCCAACGCGCCAAACTGATTGTTAAAGGGCCTGCGCACCCAAATGAGTCTTAAAGGGCCGACACACCAAATCAGAGACTGAGCCACCCCGGCCTCCAAATCGGAGGCTGAGCCACCCCGGCCTCCAAATCGGACGCTGAGCCACCCCGGCCTCCAAATCGGAGGCTGAGCCACCCCGGCCTCCAAATCGGAGGCTGAGCCACCCCGGCCTCCAAATCGGAGGCTCATCGACCCCGGCCTCCAAATCGGAAGCTCATCGACCCCTGCCTCCAAATCGGAGGCTCTTTGACCTCGGCCTCCAAATCGGAAGCTCAACGACCCCGGCCTCCAAATTGGAGGCTGAGCGACCCCAGTCTCCAAATCTTACCCAGAGTGGCCCCACCCACCAAATCCGACCCTGTGGGGCCCCGCCCACCAAATCGGACCCTGTGGGGCCCCGCCAACCAAATTGGACCCAGAGTGGTTCCGCCCACCAAATTGGACCCAGAGTGGTCCCGCCCACCAAATTGGACCCAGAGTGGTCCCGCCCTCCAAATTGGACCCAGTGGGGCTCCGCCCACAAAACAGTCCCAGAGGGGCCCTTGCCACAAAACCAGACCCTGAGGGGCCGCGGTCACAAAATCGGACCCTGATGGGCCCCGGTCACAAAATTGGACCCTGATAGGCCCAGGCCACAAAATCGGACCCTGAGGGGCCCCACCCACAAAATCCGACCCTGAGGCCAAAGTGGCCCCTGAGAGGCACCCACAGTTAAATCGTATCCTGAGTTGAAAGTCTTGCAGGGGCAGCAGGCAAGTCTCTCTTAATGGGGCAGCCCGGGCACCATTTCAAACCACTATCTGTACTTCCTTCAGGAAATACACATCTAGTATTAATGTTGTAATCCGAACGCTGCTAAGTTATTCTTATTTTTCAGTTGATTTCCGCAGTTAATGTGGCCTGAACCGCTACACGCACAGACTCCGTTGAGATGTTGTTTCAAAGCCAGCGTCCACGAGAGGTGTGCTAAGTATTTTTCGTGTCGATCGGATTTGTAGTTTTTGCGCAATTTGCGTTTGAAATTTTTTTTTCCCGTCATTGGAATGCACTGTCTCAATGCATTTGAATGGGAAACTTAAAACGTGCCCTGAGGCGATTGAAATGGCAGTAAAGCTCATTGATATGCGCAGGCACACCCTGTTACTATGCCAATGCCTACGAACTTCACATGACGCCCCCAGGACAGAGCTTCTGCCACATAATATCAGCTCTTAAAGCGAAACCCACAGCACAAATGCAAATCTAACTTCATCACATGACACATGCTCCTGAGAATGTGCGCCCCCGCCCACCAAATCGGACCCTGAGCGACCCCACTCAACCAATCGGATCCTGAGCGGCCCCGCCCACCAAATCGCATTCTGAAAGGCCCCAACCACAAAATCGGACCCTGAGGGGCCCCACCCACAAAATCGGACCCTGAGGGGCCCCAAACACAAAATCGAACCCAGAGTGGTCCAGCCCACCAAATCGGACCCTGAGGGGCCCACCCACAAAATCGTACCCTGAGGGGCCCCACCCACAAAATCGGACCAAGAGGGGCCCCGGCCACGAAATCGTTCCCTGAGGGGCCCCGGCCACAAAATCAGACCCTGAGGGGCCCCACCCACAAAGTCAGACCCTGAAGGGCCCCACCCACCAAATCAGACCCTGAGGGGCCCCGCCCACCAAATCGGACCCTGAGGGGCACCGCCCACCAAATCGGACCCTGTGGGGCCCCGCTCACCAAATTGTACTCTGAGAGGCCCCGCTCACCAAATCGGACCCTGAGGGGCCCCGCCCACCAAATCAGATTCTGAGTGGCCCCGCCCACCAAATCAGACCCTGAGGGCCCCCGCCCACCAAATCGGACCCTGAGTGGCCCCGCCCACCAAATCGGACCCTGAGGGACCCCACCCACCAAATCGGATTCTGAAGGGCCCCAACCACAAAATCGGACCTTGAGGGGCCCCAACCACAAAATCAGACCCTGAGGGGCCCCAACCACAAATTTGGACCTGAGGAGCCCCACCCACAAAATCGGACCCTAAGGGGCCCCGCCCACCAAATCGGACCCTGAGGGGCCCCGCCCACCAAATCGGACCCTGAGGGGCCCCCCACCTAATTGGACCCAGAGTGGACCCGCCCACCAAATCAGAATCAGGGGGTCCCACCCACAAAATCTGACCCTGAGTGACCCCGGCCACCAAATCGGACCCTGAGGGGCCCCGACCACTAAATTGGACCCTGAGGAGCCCCGACCACAAAATCGGACCCTGAGGGGCCCCACCCACCAAATCGGATCCTGAGGTCCCCCACCCACAAAATCGGACCCTGAGGGGCCTCAACCACCAAATCGGACCCAGATGGACCCCGCCCACCAAATCGGACCCTGAGGGGCCCCGCCCACCAAATCGGACTCTGAAGGGCCCTGCCCACAAAATCAGACCCTGAGGGGCCCCAACCACAAATTCGTACCTTGAGTGGCCCCACCGCCAAATCGGACCCTGAGGGGCCCCGCCCACCAAATCGGACCCTGAGGTGCCCCGCACACCAAATCGGACCCTGAGGGGCCCCACCCACCAAATCAGACCCTGAAGGGCCCCGGCCACCAAATCGGACCCTGAGGGGCCCCACCCACCAAATCGGACCCTGAGGGGCCTCACCCACAAAATCGGACCCTGAGGGGATTCGGCCACAAAATCGGACCCTGAGGGTCCCCGGCCACAGAATCGGACCCTGAGGGGTCCCACCCACCAAATCAGACCCTGAAGGGCCCCGGCCACCAAATCGGACCCTGAGGGGCCCCACCCACCAAATCGGACCCTGAGGGGCCCCGGCCACAAAATCGGACCCTGAGGGGCCCCACCCACATAATCGGACCCTGAGGTCAAAGTGGCCCCTGAGAGGCACCCACAGTTAAAACGGATCCTGAGTTGAAAGTCTTGCAGGGGCAGCAGGCAAGTCTCTCTTAAAGGGGCAGCCCGGCACCTTTTCAAACCACTATCTGTACTTCCTTCAGGAAATACACATTTAGTATTATTATTACTATTCAGTTGATTTCCACAATTAATGCGGCCCGAACCGCTACATGCACAGACTCCGTTGAGGCGTCGTTTCGAAGCCAGCGTCCATGAGTGGTGTGCTAAGTATTTTTCGTATCGATCGGATTTGTAGTTTTTGCGCAATTTGCGTTTGAAAAAGCATTTTCCTGTCATAGGAATGCACTGTCTCCAATGCATTTTAATGGGAAAATGTTGCCATAGGGAAAACATGGGGCAGTCGTGAGGTGGCAGTTATGCTCATTGATATGCGTAGGTGAGATGGGAGGGCCCTCTCACGCTGTCTGGGATACCCACCGACCGCCGCCACGCCCCCCATGTAATGACCCCATCCTGCGCCCTCCGCGAGGGACCCAAGCAGTGACGCAGCCCCTTAGGCTGAGTGCAGACGACTTTAGCCCTGCGGATTTTTCCGCTCAGAATGGAAGAAATCCGAAGGTCAAATGACCTGCATTTTTCCTGCGGATTTCTTCCATCTATCCTGCGGTTTTTGTGCGGTTTTCCATCGCGGTTTTCCTCCTGCGGAATTGGTGACAGGGGAGATGGAAAACCGCACAAAAGAAGTAACATGCTGCGGATTTTGTACCGCAGGAAAACCGTGCGGAAAAATCCGCAGTGTCTGCACAGCGTTTTTTTTCCGTTGATTTTAAGGCTACTGTACATCACAATGCGGATATGCAGCATTTCTGCGCAGTAAAATCCGCTGCGGATCCGCTGGAAATCTGCATCGTGTGCACACAGCCTTAGGGCCAGCAATGATCATCGCTTCCTTCGGCTGTAGTCTTGTGTGCGGCGCCAGCACAGGACCTGTGATGAGGTCACAGGAGGGTGGAGTCAGGGGTCACATGATCAGGGCGGCTGCAGGACTCTGCTGTGCTGGTCGCTTGTCATTATGGTGCTAGTCTGGATGGATGAGGTAACGTTTATGTGTGGGACAGTGGGGTCAGGAGGGGTTTACAAGGTGGATGTAGCAGAGCCGTCTGTGTACTTGTGTGGGGTCAGGGAGGGGTTTACAAGGTGGATGTAGCAGAGCCGTCTGTGTACTTGTGTGGGGTCAGGAGGGGTTTACAAGGTGGATGTAGCAGAGCCGTGCGTGTACTTTGTATGGGGTTAGGAGGGGTATACAAGGTGGATGTAGCAGAGCCGTGCGTATACTTTGTATGGGGTTAGGAGGGGTATACAAGGTGGATGTAGCAGAGCCGTGTGTGTACTTGTGTGGGGTCAGGAGGGGTTTACAAGGTGGATGTAGCAGAGCCGTGTGTGTACTTGTGTGGGGTCAGGAGGGGTTTACAAGGTGGATGTAGCAGTGCCGTGTGTGTACTTGTGTGGGGTCAGGAGGGGTTTACAAGGTGGATGTAGCAGTGCCGTGTGTGTACTTGTGTGGGGTCAGGAGGGGTTTAACAAGGTGTATGTAGCAGAGCCGTGTGTGTACTTGTGTGGGGTCAGGAGGGGTTTACAAGGTGGATGTAGCAGAGTCGTGCGTGTACTTATGTGGGGTCAGGAGGGGTTCACAAGGTGGATGCAGTAGACCCGTGTGTGTACTTGTGTGGGGTCAGGAGGGGTTTACAAGGTGGATGTAGGACAGCTGTGTGTGTACTTGTGTGGGGTCAGGAGGGGTTTTACAAGGTGGATGTAGTAGGGCCGTGTGTGTTCTTGGGTGGGGTCAGGAGGGGTTTACAAGGTGTACGGAGCAGAGCCATGTGTGTACGAGGTGTACGGAGTGAAGCCGTGTGTGTAAGAGATGTAAGGAATGGAGCCCTGTGTGTACGAGCTGTACGGAGCTGAGCCGTGTGTTTATGGAGCGGAGCAGAGCTGAGCCGGGGGTGTACGGAGTGAAGCGCGTGTGTACAAGGTGTACGGAGCGGAGCCGTGTGTGTACGAGTTGTATGGTTGGGAGCATTTATACCTCCCGAGTCCCAACCATCCCGGATCCAGCGAGACAGTCCTGATTTTGAGAGAGAGACTGCCCCAGCCGGGAGCATACTTTCCCCGCGGGACACAGGAGTACACAGCGGAGCCCCAAGGAGCAATTTAAAACTTGCACGTAACGTTCTACCGGAAGTGACGTGCTGGAAGCTGACCAGAAATTAGGTAATTTCAGCAGGAGATTGTGACGGAACCATGGTGGCACTTCAGGGAATGCTTCAGATCCATCACCGTGTCTCCTCTGACAGAGCGGACAGCGGGATCACCTTGGAATCGGGGATGTCGGCCATGTGAGCGGATCATGATATGTCATGCATTGGGAGGCTCAGGTAGGCACTACAATGGGAGCCGGGCTGCTATGGTATCTTTATAGAATTTTTCTTTGTTTCTTTCTCGCTAATCTTTTTTTCTCTCTCTCTGTTCTCTTTCTTTCTTTCGTTCTCTCTCTCTCTCTCTGGCCCCGCCCACCAAATCGGCCCACGAGTGGGCCCCCACAGTTAAAAATGGATCCTGAGTTAAAAGTCTTGCAGGGGCAACAGGCAAGTCTCTCTTAAAGGGGCAGCCCGGGCACCATTTCAAACCACTATCTGTACTTCCTTCAGGAAATACACATCTAGTTATTATTATTATTATTATTATTAAGTTGATTTCCGCAATTAATGCGGCCCGAACCTCTACACGCACAGACTCCGTTGAGGTGTCGTTTCGAAGCCAGCGTCCATGAGAGGTGTGCTAAGTATTTTTCGTGTCGATCGGATTTGTAGTTTTTGCGCAATTTGCGTTTGAAAATTTTTTTTCCCGTCATTGGAATGCACTGTCTCAATGCATTTGAATGGGAAAAGGCAAAACATGCCCTGAGGCGATTGAAATAGCAGTTAAGCTCATTGATATGCGCAGGCAGACCCAGTTACTATGCCAACGCCTACGAACTTCACTTGAACCCCAGCACAGAGCCTCTGCCACATAATATCAGCTCTTAAAGCGAAACCCACAGCACAAATGCAAATCTAGCTAAATCACATGACACATGCCCCTGAGAGAGAATGTGTGCGCCAAAGTGGATTTAAAAGAAGCCCAGTGAGCCAAACAAGCTCTTAAAGGGCCAACGCGCCAAAGTGATTGTTAAAGGGCCAGCACACTCAAATGAGTCTTAAAGGGCCGACACACCAAATCGGAGACTGAGCCACCCCGGCCTCCAAATCGGAGGCTGAGCCATCCCGGCCTCCAAATCGGAGGCTGAGCCACCCCGGCCTCCAAATCGGACGCTGAGCCACCCCGGCCTCCAAATCGGAGGCTGATCCACCCCGCCCTCCAAATCGGAGGCTGATCCACCCCGGCCTCCAAATCGGAGGCTGATCCACCCCGGCCTCCAAATCGGAGGCTGATCCACCCCGGCCTCCAAATCGGAGGCTGATCCACCCCGGCCTCCAAATCGGAGGCTGATCCACCCCGGCCTCCAAATCGGAGGCTGATCGACCCAGGCCTCCAAATCAGAGGCTGAGCCACCCCGGCCTCCAAATAGGACGCTGAGCCACCCTGGCCTCCAAATCGGAGGCTGAGCCACCCCGACCTCCAAATCGGAGGCTGAGCCACCCCGGCCTCCAAATCGGAGGCTGAGCCACCCCGGCCTCCAAATCGGAGGCTGATCCACCCCGGCCTCCAAATCGGAGGCTGATCCACCCTGGCCTCCAAATAGGAGGCTGATCCACCCCGGCCTCCAAATCGGAGGCTGATCCACCACGGCCTCCAAATCGGAGGCTGATCGACCCAGGCCTCCAAATCGGAGGCTGAGCCACCCCGGCCTCCAAATCGGAGGCTGATCGACCCAGGCCTCCAAATCGGAGGCTGAGCCACCCCGGCCTCCAAATCGGAGGCTGAGCCACCCCGGCCTCCAAATAGGAGGCTGAGCCACCCCGGCCTCCAAATAGGAGGCTGAGCCACCCCGGCCTCCAAATAGGAGGCTGAGCCACCCCGGCCTCCAAATAGGAGGCTGAGCCACCCCGGCCTCCAAATAGGAGGCTGAGCCACCCCGGCCTCCAAATCGGAGGCTGATCGACCCCGGCCTCCAAATCGGAGGCTGATCGACCCCGGCCTCCAAATCGGAGGCTGAGCCACCCCGGCCTCCAAATCGGAGGCTGAGCCACCCCGGCCTCCAAATCGGAGGCTGAGCCACCCCGGCCTCCAAATCGGAGGCTGAGCCACCCCAGCCTCCAAATCGGAGGCTGAGCCAACCCGGCCTCCAAATCGGAGGCTGAGCCACCCCGGCCTCCAAATCGGAGGCTGAGCCACCCCGGCCTCCAAATCGGAAGCTCATCGACCCCGGCCTCCAAATCGGAGGCTCTTTGACCTTGGCCTCCAAATCGGAAGCTCAACAACCCTGGCCTCCAAATTGGAGGCTGTGCGACCCCAGCCTCCAAATCTTACCCAGAGTTGCCCCACCCACCAAATCAGACCCAGAGAGGCCACACCCACAAAATAGGAGCCTGAGGGATCCCGGCCAACAATTCAAGCCCTGAGGGGCCCCACCCTCAAAATCGGACCCTGAGGGGCCCAATCAACAAAATCGGACCCTGAGGGGCCCCAGCCACAAAATCGGACCCTGAGGGGCCCCACCCACAAAATCGGACCCTGAGAGGCCCCACCCGCAAAATCAGACCCTGAGGGGCCCCGGCCATAAAATCAGACCCTGAGGGGCCCCGGCCATAAAATCGGACCCTGAGGGGCCCCACCCATAAAATCGGACCCTGAGGGGACCCACCCACAAAATCGGACCCTGAGAGGCCCCACCCGCAAAATCAGACCCTGAGGGGCCCCGGCCATAAAATCAGACCCTGAGGGGCCCCGGCCATAAAATCGGACCCTGAGGGGCCCCACCCATAAAATCGGACCCTGAGGGGACCCACCCACAAAATCGGACCCTGAGAGGCCCCACCCGCAAAATCAGACCCTGAGGGGCCCCCGCCACAAAATCCGACCCTGAGGGGCCACACCCACAAAATTGGACCCTGAGGAATCCCGGCAACTAATTCAAATCCTGAGGAGCCCAGGCCACCGAATCGGATCCTCAGGGGCCCCACCCACCAAATCAGACCCTGAGGCCAAAGTGGCCCCTGAGAGGCACCCACATTTAAAACGGATCCTGAGTTGAAAGTCTTGCAGGGGCAGCAGGCAAGTCTCTCTTAAAGGGGCAGACCGGGCACCATTTCAAACCACTATCTGTACTTCCTTCAGGAAATACACATCTAGTTATAGTGGTTTGAAAAAAACACTATATTGTAATCCGAACGCTGCTAACTTATTCTTCTTCTTAATATTATTATTAAGTTGATTTCCGCAATTAATGCGGCCCGAACCGCTACACGCACAGACTCCGTTGAGGTGTCGTTTCGAAGCCAGCGTCCATGAGAGGTGTGCTAAGTATTTTTCGTGTTGATCGGATTTGTAGTTTTTGCGCAATTTGCATTTGAAAATTTTTTTTCCCCGTCATTGGAATGCACTGTCTCCAATGCTTTTCAATAGGAAATGGCAAAACGTGCCCTGAGGCGATTGAAATGGCAGTTGAGCTCATTGATATGCGCAGGCAGACCCAGTTACTATGCCAACGCCTACGAACTTCACTTGAACCCCAGCACAGAGCCTCTGCCACATAATATCAGCTCTTAAAGCGAAACCCACAGCACAAATGCAAATCTAGCTTCATCACATGACACATGCCCCTGAGAGAGAATGTGTGCGCCAAAGTGGATTTAAAAGAAGCCCAGTGAGCCAAACTAGCTCTTAAAGGGCCAACGCGCCAAAGTGATTGTTAAAGGGCCAGCGCACTCAAATGAGTCTTAAAGGGCCGACACACCAAATCGGACACTGAGCCACCCCGGCCTCCAAATCGGAGGCTGAGCCACCCCGGCCTCCAAATCGGAGGCTGAGCCAACCCGGCCTCCATATCGGAGGCTGAGCCACCCCGGCCTCCATATCGGAGGCTGAGCCACCCCGGCCTCCAAATCGGAGGCTCATCGACCCCGGCCTCCAAATCGGAAGCTCATCGACCCTGGCCTCCAAATCGGAGGCTGATCCACCCCGCCCTCCAAATCGGAGGCTGATCCACCCCGGCCTCCAAATCGGAGGCTGATCCACCACGGCCTCCAAATCGGAGGCTGATCGACCCAGGCCTCCAAATCGGAGGCTGAGCCACCCCGGCCTCCAAATCGGAGGCTGAGCCACCCCGGCCTCCAAATAGGAGGCTGAGCCACCCCGGCCTCCAAATAGGAGGCTGAGCCACCCCGGCCTCCAAATCGGAGGCTGAGCCACCCCGGCCTCCAAATCGGAGGCTGATCGACCCCGGCCTCCAAATCGGAGGCTGATCGACCCCGGCCTCCAAATCGGAGGCTGATCGACCCCGGCCTCCAAATCGGAGGCTGAGCCACCCCGGCCTCCAAATCGGAGGCTGAGCCACCCCGGCCTCCAAATCGGAGGCTGAGCCACCCCGGCCTCCAAATCGGAGGCTGAGCCACCCCGGCCTCCAAATCGGAGGCTGAGCCACCCCGGCCTCCAAATCGGAGGCTGATCCACCCCGGCCTCCAAATCGGAGGCTGATCCACCCCGCCCTCCAAATCGGAGGCTGATCCACCCCGGCCTCCAAATCGGAGGCTGATCCACCACGGCCTCCAAATCGGAGGCTGATCGACCCAGGCCTCCAAATCGGAGGCTGATCGACCCAGGCCTCGAAATCGGAGGCTGAGCCACCCCGGCCTCCAAATCGGAGGCTGAGCCACCCCGGCCTTCATATCGGAGGCTGAGCCACCCCGGCCTCCAAATCGGAGGCTCATCGACCCCGGCCTCCAAATCGGAGGCTGATCCACCCCGCCCTCCAAATCGGAGGCTGATCCACCACGGCCTCCAAATCGGAGGCTGATCGACCCAGGCCTCCAAATCGGAGGCTGAGCCACCCCGGCCTCCAAATCGGAGGCTGAGTCACACCGGCCTCCAAATAGGAGGCTGAGCCACCCCGGCCTCCAAATAGGAGGCTGAGCCACCCCGGCCTCCAAATAGGAGGCTGAGCCACCCCGGCCTCCAAATCGGAGGCTGAGCCACCCCGGCCTCCAAATCGGAGGCTGAGCCACCCCGGCCTCCAAATCGGAGGCTGAGCCACCCCGGCCTCCAAATCGGAGGCTGAGCCAACCCGGCCTCCAAATCGGAGGCTGAACCACCCCGGCCTCCAAATCGGAGGCTGAGCCACCCCGGCCTCCAAATCGGAAGCTCATCGACCCCAGCCTCCAAATCGGAGGCTCTTTGACCTTGGCCTCCAAATCGGAAGCTCAACGACCCCGGCCTCCAAATTGGTGGCTGAGCGACCCCAGCCTCCAAATCTTACCCAGAGTGGCCCCACCCACCAAATCAGACCCAGAGAGGCCACACCCACAAAATAGGAGCCTGAGGGATCCCGGCCAACAATTCAAGCCCTGAGGGGCCCCACCCTCAAAATCGGACCCTGAGGGGCCCAATCAACAAAATCGGACCCTGAGGGGCCCCAGCCACAAAATCGGACCCTGAAGGGCCCCACCCACAAAATCGGACCCTGAGAGGCCCCACCCGCAAAATCAGACCCTGAGGGGCCCCGGCCATAAAATCAGACCCTGAGGGGCCCCGGCCATAAAATCAGACCCTGAGGGGCCCCGGACACAAAATCATACCCTGAGGGGCCCCACCCACAAAATCAGACCATGAGGGGCCCCACCCACAAAATCGGACCCTGAGGGTCCCCACCCATAAAATCGGACCCTGAGGGGACCCACCCACAAAATCGGACCCTGAGGGGCAAACACCCACAAAATCCGACCCTGAGAGGCCACACCCACAAAATTGGACCCTGAGGAATCCCGGCAACTAATTCAAATCCTGAGGAGCCCAGGCCACCGAATCGGATCCTCAGGAGCGCCACCCACCAAATCAGACCCTGAGGCCAAAGTGGCCCCTGAGAGGCACCCACATTTAAAACGGATCCTGAGTTGAAAGTCTTGCAGGGGCAGCAGGCAAGTCTCTCTTAAAGGGGCAGACCGGGCACCATTTCAAACCACTATCTGTACTTCCTTCAGGAAATACACATCTAGTTATAGTGGTTTGAAAAAACCACTATATTGTAATCCGAACGCTGCTAACTTATTCTTCTTATTATTATTATTATTAAGTTGATTTCCGCAATTAATGCGGCCCGAACCGCTACACGCACAGACTCCGTTGACGTGTCGTTTCGAAGCCAGCGTCCATGAGAGGTGTGCTAAGTATTTTTCATGTCGATCGGATTTGTAGTTTTTGCGCAATTTGCGTTTGAAAATTTTTTTTCCCGTCATTGGAATGCACTGTCTCCAATGCTTTTCAATAGGAAATGGCAAAACGTGCCCTGAGGCGATTGAAATGGCAGTTGAGCTCATTGATATGCGCAGGCAGACCCAGTTACTCATCTTTCATCGTTTTTAAGAAATCTCAATATGGAAGAGGCCAGGAGCCATTTGGTGAGCTGCATTTCTTGCTACATGTTCACAGACTTACCAGTGGAAAAGCCAAACTTCACATGCCACAAAGGCAAGCTTGTGTCCCTGTTGGAGGAAAAGTTGCAAAGTCTCGAAGAGAGGTTAGCTACGTTGAAGATCATTAAGGAAGGCGAAGAGTTCTTAGACAGAGCAGAATTATCTCTTCATGTTACAGAAAGAGAAGAAATTCGAAGTGCATCTGAAGAAACAGAGGAATGGAAACATGTAACCCAGAGAAGCAGGAGGATCGGGAGGCAGTCAGCACCCATACTGCTCAGGAACCAGTACTAGGCTCTCACGCAGGAAACCAATGAAGAAATACATCAGGATAAGACTTTGCCCACAAACAGCAACCTTGTACGCCTTCAGAGTCCTCCTGGATGGAGAAAGAAAAATGTTGTGAAGAAGAAACGGAGAGTGGTGGTCATGGGGGATTCCCTGTTGAGAGGAACAGAGGCCGCTATCTGCAGACCGGATATAACTTCAAGAGAAATGTGCTGTCTTCCAGGTGCAAAAATTAAAGATGTGTCTGACAGGATATCAGGACTCTTCAGACCTACAGATGACTACCCATTCCTGCTACTACATGTGGGGACAAATGACACCGCAAGAAACGACCTGGAAACCATCTGCAGAGACTTTGAAGACTTAGGCAAGAAAGTGAAAGAACTGGGAGCGCAGGTGGTCTTCTCTTCCATCCTCCCAGTGGATGGCCATGGAACAAGGAGGTGGAATAAGATTCTGCAAGTGAACAACTGGCTACGTCGATTTGGATTTCTGGATCACGGAGTGAGTTACCTTTACGATGGACTACTTGCTAGAGATGGGGTGCACCTTACGAAGACTGGAAAACAAGTATTTGGAAGTCGTCTTGCTACACTTGTAAGGAGAGCTTTAAACTAGAACAACATGGGAAGGGAAGCAAAAGACCAGAAAAAGCCATACACCTGACAAATGCTATTGAGAACTCTGCTATTAGAAGTGGAAAGGAAGAACAAAGACAAAAGAATCTAATTAATAAAAATATTGGAGAAAGAGAAACCAATCACAAACTAAAATGTTTCTATACTAATGCACAAAGCATGGGCAACAAACAAGGAGAATTGGAACTACTAGCGCAGGAGAAGAAATATGATGTCATTGGAATCACTGAAACTTGGTGGGACAATACACATGATTGGAATACAAGACTAGAAGGATACAACTTATTTTCAAGAAACAGACTTGATAAACGAGGAGGAGGTGTCGCATTGTATGTTAGAAACGCTTATATCTGCACAGAGATTGAAGCTTCAGAGACTGGGAGTTCTGTGGAAACTGTTTGGGTAAGAATACAAGGACAGAACAATGTAAAGGACACCATTGTAGGCATTTACTACAGGCCTCCTGTGCAACCTGAAGATATGGATGAACTCTTTATGCATCAAATGGCCAAGTTCCCCCAAAAATATGACATAGTTGTCATGTGAGATTTCAACTATCCAGACATTTGTTGGGAATCTCTCTCAGGCAAAACTAACAGGTCAAGGAAATTCTTATCCTCTCTGGCTGACAACTTTATCTTCCAAAAGGTAGGGGAGAAAACAAGGGGAACTGCTACCTTGGATCTAATCCTTATAAACAGGGAGGAAATGGTTGAGGAGGTAAAAGTGGCTGGGACCCTAGGAGGTAGCGACCATGCTATTTTAGAATTTTGGATAACTAGAGGCGGAAGACCTGTGAAGACTCAGACGTCAAGGTTAGATTTCAGAAAGGCAGATTTTAAGGGATTCAAAAAGAGAATTGGAGGGATCCAATGGCTGGATATCCTTAAAGACAAAAATGTCCAGGAAGGATGGGAAATCTTGAAAAATGAAATTCTCAAAGCACAATTGTTAACAATTCCGAAAAGAGGGAAGAATAGGAAGCATTTAAGGAAGCCAGGATGGATGAACACAGAACTTAAGCACATGCTAAAAAGGAAGAAAAAAATGTTTATAAAATGGAAAGAGGGAGGCATATCTAAAGAAGAATATAATGCTGTCTGCAGAACCTGCAGGGCACAAATCAGATTAGCTAAAGCTGACAATGAATTGAGGCTTGCAAGAGATGTCAAAAGCAATAATAAAGGATTTTGGGGATATGTCAAAAGTAAAAGAAAAGTCAAAGATGCTATAGGATTTTTACAGGATGAAAATGATGAAATGGTAAGACAGGATGTTGAGAAGGCCGAACTTTTAAATTCCTATTTTGCATCTGTTTTCTCTCAGAAAGGAAATGTGACATCAACTGTTCTTCACTGTCCTATTAAGGGAATAGAAGAATCCAGGATATCTATAAACAGAAAGATAGTGTGGAAACACTTAGCTAACCTAAATGAATTCAAGTCTCCAGGTCCAGATGAATTACACCCCAGAGTACTGAAGGAGATAGCAGAATAAATTTTTGAACCCCTCTCCATAATCTTTGAAAATTCTTGGAAAACAGGAGAAGTCCCAGAAGACTGGAGAAGAGCAAATGTTGTTCCTATCTTCAAAAAGGGGAAGAAGGTGGACCCAGGCAACTATAGGCCGGTGAGTCTGACTTCTATACCAGGAAAGATCTTTGAACAAATTATTAAACAACATGTATGTCAGTACCTGGATAAGAATGAAGTGATTAAACAGAGTCAGCATGGGTTTGTAACTAGTAAGTCATGTCAGACTAACTTAATTTCCTTCTATGACGGAATCACTGATTGGGTGGATCAAGGAAATGCTGTAGATATAGTATATCTTGACTTCAGCAAAGCATTTGACAAAGTATCTCATACAATCCTTATTGAAAAAATGACTAAGTATGGAATGGACAAGGCAACTGTTAGGTGGATTCATAACTGGCTTAGTGATCGGACCCAAAGAGTGGTCGTAAATGGCTGCACATCCAGTTGGAAGAATGTCTCAAGTGGGGTACCACAGGGCTCTGTCCTGGACCCTGTATTGTTCAACATCTTTATCAACGATTTAGATGAAGGAATTGAGGGTAAACTGATTAAATTTGCTGATGACACAAAGCTAGGAGGGATAGCTAATACTAGAGAAGAGAGAGAGAGGATTCAAAAAGATATAAATAAACTGGAGAAGTGGGCAGCAACTAACAGAATGGTTTTTAAAAGGGAGAAATGCAAAGTACTACATCTGGGCAATAAAAATGAAAAAAGCATATACAGAATGGGAGGAATAGGCCTAAGCAACAGCACATGTGAAAAAGACTTGGGTATACTAATAGATCACAGACTGAATATGAGTCAACAGTGTGATGCAGCAGCAAAAAAAGCAAATGCAATTCTAGGATGTATTAACAGAAGCATACAGTCTAGATCACGTGAAGTCATTATTTCCCTCTACTCCTCTTTGGTCAGACCTCATCTGGAATATTGTGTCCAATTTTGGGCACCACATTTTAAAAAAGACATCAACAAACTGGAGCAAGTTCAGAAAAGAGCAACCAGAATGGTGACCGGTCTGCAAACCCTGTCTTATGAGGAAAGGTTGCAGGATTTGGGATTGTTTAGTTTGCAAAAGAGAAGACTGAGAGGAGACTTAATAGCTGTCTACAAATATCTAAAGGGCTGTCACATTGTAGAAGGATCAACTTTATTCTCATTTGCACAAGGAAAGACTAGAAGCAATGGGATGAAACTGAATGGGAGGAGACACAGATTAGATATTAGAAAAAACTTTTTGACAGAGTGATCAATGAGTGGAACAAGCTGCCACAAGAAGTGGTGAGTTCTCCTTCAATGGATGTCTTCAAACAGAGGCTGGACAGACATCTGACTGGGATGATTTAGCGAATCCTGCTTTGAGCAGGGGGTTGGACCAGATGGCCCAGGAGGTCCCTTCCAACTCTACGATTCTATGATTCTATGATTCTATGATTCTATGCCAACGCCTACGAACTTCACTTGAACCCCAGCACAGAGCCTCTGCCACATAATATCAGCTCTTAAAGCGAAACCCACAGCACAAATGCAAATCTAGCTTCATCACATGACACATGCCCCTGAGAGAGAATGTGTGCGCCAAAGTGGATTTAAAAGAAGCCCAGTGAGCCAAACTAGCTCTTAAAGGGCCAACGCGCCAAAGTGATTGTTAAAGGGCCAGCGCACTCAAATGAGTCTTAAAGGGCCGACACACCAAATCGGAGACTGAGCCACCCCGGCCTCCAAATCGGAGGCTGAGCCACCCCGGCCTCCAAATCGGAGGCTGAGCCACCCCGGCCTCCAAATCGGAGGCTGATCCACCCCGGCCTCCAAATCGGAGGCTGATCCACCCCGCCCTCCAAATCGGAGGCTGATCCACCCCGCCCTCCAAATCGGAGGCTGATCCACCCCAGCCTCCAAATCGGAGGCTGATCCACCCCGGCCTCCAAATCGGAGGCTGATCGACCCAGGCCTCCAAATCAGAGGCTGAGCCACCCCGGCCTCCAAATAGGAGGCTGAGCCACCCCGGCCTCCAAATCGGAGGCTGAGCCACCCCGGCCTCCAAATCGGAGGCTGAGCCACCCCGGCCTCCAAATAGGAGGCTGAGCCACCCCGTCCTCCAAATAGGAGGCTGAGCCACCCCGGCCTCCAAATCGGAGGCTGAGCCACCCCGGCCTCCAAATCGGAGGCTGATCGACCCCGGCCTCCAAATCGGAGGCTGAGCCACCCCGGCCTCCAAATCGGAGGCTGAGCCACCCCGGCCTCCAAATCGGAGGCTGAGCGACCCCGGCCTCCAAATCGGAGGCTGAGCGACCCCGGCCTCCAAATCGGAGGCTGAGCGACCCCGGCCTCCAAATCGGAGGCTGAGCCACCCCGGCCTCCAAATCGGAGGCTGAGCCACCCCGGCCTCCAAATTGGAGGCTGAGCCACCCCGGCCTCCAAATCGGAGGCTGCGCCAACCCGGCCTCCAAATCGGAGGCTGAGCCAACCCGGCCTCCAAATCGGAGGCTGAGCCAACCCAGCCTCCAAATCGGAGGCTGAGCCACCCCGGCCTCCAAATCGGAGGCTCATCGACCCCGGCCTCCAAATCGGAAGCTCATCGACCCCGGCCTCCAAATTGGAGGCTCTTTGACCTCGGCCTCCAAATCGGAAGCTCAACGACCCCGGCCTCCAAATTGGAGGCTGAGCGACCCCAGCCTCCAAATCTTACCCAGAGTGGCCCCACCCACCAAATCAGACCCAGAGAGGCCACACCCACAAAATAGGAGCCAGAGGGATCCCGGCCAACAATTCAAGCCCTGAGGGGCCCCACCCTCAAAATCGGACCCTGAGGGGCCCAATCAACAAAATCGGACCCTGAGGGGCCCCAGCCACAAAATCGGACCCTGAGGGGCCCCACCCACAAAATCGGACCCTGAGAGGCCCCACCCGCAAAATCAGACCCTGAGGGGCCCCGGCCATAAAATCAGACCCTGAGGGGCCCCGGACACAAAATCATACCCTGAGGGGCCCCACCCACAAAATCAGACCATGAGGGGCCCCACCCACAAAATCGGACCCTGAGGGTCCCCACCCATGAAATCGGACCCTGAGGGGACCCACCCACAAAATCGGACCCTGAGGGGCAAACACCCACAAAATCCGACCCTGAGGGGCCACACCCACAAAATTGGACCCTGAGGAATCCCGGCAACTAATTCAAATCCTGAGGAGCCCAGGCCACCGAATCGGATCCTGAGGGGCCCCACCCACCAAATGAGACCCTGAGGCCAAAGTGGCCCCTGAGAGGCACCCACATTTAAAACGGATCCTGAGTTGAAAGTCTTGCAGGGGCAGCAGGCAAGTCTCTCTTAAAGGGGCAGACCGGGCACCATTTCAAACCACTATCTGTACTTCCTTCAGGAAATACACATCTAGTATTATTATTACTATTCAGTTGATTTCCGCAATTAATGCGGCCCAAACCGCTGCACACACAGACACCGTTAAGGTGTCGTTTCGAAGCCAGCGTCCACGAGAGGTGTGCTAAGTATTTTTCGTGTCGATCGAATTTGTAGTTTTTGCGCACTTTGCATTTGAAAAACATTTTCCTCAATGCATTTCAATGGGAAAATGTTGCCATAAAGAAAACATGGGACAGTCGTGAGGTGGCAGTTAAGCTCATTGATATGCGCAGGCTCACCCAGTTACTATGCCAATGCCTACGAACATCACATGACCTCTCTAGGACAGAGTACCTGGTAGATAATTTCAGCTCTTAAAGCGAAACCCACAGCATAAGTGCAAATCTAGCTTCATCACATGACGCATGCCCCTGAGAGAGAATGTGCGCCAAAGTGGATTTAGAAGCCCAGTGCGCCAAACTGGCTCTTAAAGGACCGACGTGCCAAAGTGATTCTTAAAGGGACGGCGCACCGAAATGAGTCTTAAAGGGCTGGCGCGCCAAATCGAAAGCTGAGTGACCCCAGGCTCCAAATTGTAGGCTGAGCCACCCTGCTCTCCAAATCGGACCCAGCGTGGACCCGCTCAAAAAAATCAGACCCTGAGTGGCCCTTCCCACCAAAACGGACACAGAGTGGCACAGCCCACCAAATCGGACCCTGAGTGGCCCCGCCCACCTAATCAGACTCAGAGTGTCCCCACCCACCAAATTGGACCCTGAGGAGCACCGCCCACCAAATCAGACCCAGAGTGGCCCCGCCCACCAAATCGGACCCTGAGGAGCACCCCCCAACAAATTGGACCCAGAGGGGCCCCGACCACTAAATCGGACCCTTAGGGGCCCCGCCCACCAAATTGGACCCTGAGGGGCACCGCCCACTAAATCGGACCCTGAGGGGCACCGCCCACTAAATCGGACCTTGAGGGGCCACACCCACAAAATGAGACCCTGAGGGATCCCGGCCAGCAATTCAAGCCCTCAGGAGCCCATGCCACCGAATCGGTTCCTGAGGGTCCCCACCCATCAAATCAGACCCTGAGGCCAAAGTGGCCCCTGAGAGGCACCCACAGTTAAAACGGATCCTGAGTTGAAAGTCTTGCAGGGGAAGCAGGCAAGTCTCTCTTAAAGGGGCAGCCCGGGCACCATTTCAAACCACTATCTGTACTTCCTTCAGGAAATACACATCTAGTGTTAATTTTGTTATCTTTATTCAGTTGATTTCCACAATTAATGCGGCCCGAACCGCTACACACACAGACTCCGTTGAGGCGTCGTTTCGAAGCCAGTGTCCACGAGTGGTGTGCTAAGTATTTTTTGTGTCGATCGGATTTGTAGCTTTTGCGCAATTTGAGTTTGAAAATTTTTTTTCTCATCATTGGAATGCATTGTCTCAATGCATTGCCATAGGAATACATGGGGCAGTCGTGAGGTGATTCAAATTTGAGGACCAGTTGCGGCAGTTAAGCTCATTGATATGCGCAGGCAGACCCAGTTACTATGCCAACACCTACGAACTTTACATGTCCCCACCAGGACACAGTTTCTGCCAGATAATATCAGCTCTTAATGCGAAACCCAAAGCACAAATGCAAATCGAGCTTCATCACATGACGCATACCCCTGAGAGAGAATGTTCGCCAAAGTGGATTTAGAAGCCCAGTGCGCCAAACTGTCTCTTAAAGGGCTAATGCGCCAAAGTGATTCTTAAAGGTCGGTGCACCAAAATGAGTCTTTAAGGGCCGGCACGCCAAATCGAAAGATGGGTGAACCGAGGCTCCAAAACGGAGGCTGATTGACCCCAGCCTCCAAATCGGACCCCGAGGGGCACCGCACACCAAATCGGACCAAGAGTGGCCCCGCCCACCAAAACGGACCCTGAGGGGCCCCGCCCACCAAAACGGACCCTGAGGGGCCCCGCCCACCAAACAGACACTGAGGGGCCGCGCCCACCAAATCAGACCCTGAGGGGCCCCGCCCACCAAATCGGACCCACAGTGGCCCCGCCCACCAAATCGGAACCACAGTGGCCCTGTCCACCAAATCGGACCCTGAGGGGGCCCGTCCACCAAATCAGACCCTGAGGGGCCCCGCCCACCAAATCGAACCCTGAGGGGTCCCACCCACCAAATCGGACCCTGAGGGATCCCGCCCACTGAATCGGACCCTGAGGGGCCCCGCTCACCAAATCGGACCCTGAGGGGCCCCGCTCACCAAATCGGACCCTGAGGGGCCCTGCTCACCAAATTGAACTCTGAGGGACCCTGCTCACCAAATCGGACCCTGAGGGGCCCCACCCACAAAATCGGACCCTGAGGGGCCCCGGACACAAAATCGGACCATGATGGGCCCCGGCCACAAAATCAGACCCTGAGGGGCCCAGCCCACCAAATCGGACCCTGAGGGGCCCCACCCACAAAGTCGGACCCTGAGGGGCCCCGGCCACAAAATCGGACCCTGAGGGGCCCCGCCCACCAAATCAGACTCAGAATGGCCCCCGCCCACCAAAACGGACCCTGAGGGGCCCCGCCCACCAAATCGGACCCTGAGGGGCCCTGCTCACCAAATCGGACCATGAGGGGCCCCGCTAACCAAATTGAACTCTGAGAGGCCTCGCTCACCAAATCGGACCCTGATGGGCCCCGCCCACCAAATCGGATTCTGAAAGGCCCCAACCACAAAATCGGACCTTGAGGGGCCCCAGACACAAAATCGGACCCTGAGGGACTCCACCCAGAAAATCGGACCCTGAGGGGCCCCGCCCACCAAATCGGACCCTGAGGGGCCCCGCCCACCAAATCGGACCCTGAGGGGCCCCGCCCACCAAATCCGACCCGAGGGGCCCCGCCCACCAAATTGGACCCTGAAGGGCCCCGCCCACCAAATTGGACCCTGAGGAGCCCCGGCCACAATATCGGGCCCTGAAGGGCCCCACCCACAAAATTGGACCATGAGGGGCCCCACCCACAAAATCGGACCCTGAGGGGATCCGGCCACAAAATCGGACCCTGAGGGGCCCCGGCCACAAAATCGGACCCTGATGGGGCCCCGGCCACAAAATCGGACCCTGAGGGGCCCCACCCACAAAATCGGACCCTGAGGGGATCCGGCCACAAAATCGGACCCTGAGGGGCCCCGGCCACAAAATCGGACCCTGATGGGGCCCCGCCCACCAAATCGGACCCTGAGTGGCCCCGCCCAGCAAATCGGACCCTGAGGGGCCCCACCCACCAAATCAGACCCTGAGGGGCCCAGCTCACAAATCGGACCCTGAGGGGCCCCACCTACCAAATCAGACCCTGAGGGGCCCCGCCCACCAAATCGGACCCTGAGGGGCCCCGCCCACCAAATCGGACCCTGAGGGGCCGCACCTACAAAATCGGACCCTGAGGGGCCCCTGCCACAAAATCGGACCCTGAGGGGCCACGCCCACTAATTTGGATCCTGAGGTGCCCTGCCCACCAAATCGGACCCTGAGGGGCCCCACCCACAAAATCGGACCCTGAGGGGCCCCACCCACAAAACCGGACCCTGAGGGGCCCCGCCCACCAAATCGGACCCTGAGTGGCCCCGCTCACCAAATCGGAGCCTGAGGGGCCCCGCTCACCAAATCGGACCCTGAGGGGCCGCACCTACAAAATCGGACCCTGAGGGGCCCCTGCCACAAAATCGGACCCTGAGGGGCCACGCCCACTAATTTGGATCCTGAGGTGCCCTGCCCACCAAATCGGACCCTGAGTGGCCCCGCTCACCAAATCGGAGCCTGAGGGGCCCCGCTCACCAAATCAGACCCGTAAGGGCGTCGCCCACCAAATCGGTCCCTGAGGGGTCTAGCCTACCAAATCTGACCCTGAAGGGCCCCGACCACCAAATCGGACCCAGAGGGGACCCACCCACCAAATCGGACCCTGAAGGGCCCCGGCCACCAATTTAAGCCCCGAGGAGACCAGGCCACCAAATTGGATCCTGAGGGGCCCAGAAGGCTAAAGTGGCCCCTGAAGGTTACCGCTCACCAAATCAGACCCTGATGGGCCCCTCACACCAAATTGGACCCTGAGTGGCTCCGCCCACAAAATTGGACCCAGAATGGCGCCGACCACCAAATCAGACCCTGAGAGGTGCCGCTTACCAAAGCGGACTCTGAGGGGCCACAACCACCAAATTGGATCCTGAAGGGCCCAGCTCACCAAATCGGACCCTGAGGGGCCCCACCCACCAAATCGGACCCTGAGGGGCCCCGCCCACCAAATCGGACCCAGAGTGGCCCCGCCCACCAAATCGGACCCTGAGGGACCCGCCCACCAAATCGGACACTGAGGGGCCGCACCCACCAAATCAGACCCTGAGGGGCCCCACCCACCAAATCGGACCCTGAGGGGCCCCGCCCACCAAATCGGACCCTGAGGGGCCCCGCTCACCAAATTAGACCCTGAGGGGCCCCGCCAACCAAATCGGACCCAGAATGGACCCACCCACCAAATCGGACCCCGAGGGGCCCCGTTCACCAAATCAGACCCTGAGGGGCCCCGGCCACAATATCGGACCTTGAGGAGCCCCACTCACAAAAACGGACCCTGAGGGGCCCCACCCACCAAATCGGACCCTGAGGGGCCCCGCTCACCAAATCGGACCCCGAGGGGCCCCGCCCACAAAATTGGACCCAGAGTGGCGCCGCCCACCAAATCGGACCCTGAGAGGCCCCGGCCAGAAAATCGGACCCTGAGGGGCCCCACCCACAAAATCGGACCCTGAGGGGCCCCACTCACAATATTGGACCCTGAGGGGCCCCACTCACAATATCGGACCCTGAGGGGCCCCACTCACAAAATCGGACCCTGAGGGGCCCCACCCACAAAATCGGACCCTGAGGGGCCACACCCACAAAATCGGACCCTGAGGGGCCACACCCACAAAATAGGAGCCTGAGGGATCTCGGCCAACAATTCAAGCCCTGAGGAGCCCAGGCGAAGGAATCAGATCCTGAGGAGCCCCACCCACCAAATCAGACCCTGAGGCCAAAGTGTCCCCTGAGAGGCACTCACAGTTAAAACGGATCCTGAGTTGAAAGTCTTGCAGGGACAGCAGGCAAGTCTCTCTTAAAGGGGCAGACCGGGCACCATTTCAAACCACTATCTGTACTTCCTTCAGGAAATACACATCTAGTATTATTATTACTATTCAGTTGATTTACGCAATTAATGCGGCCAGAACCGCTACACGCACAGACTCCGTTGAGGTGTCGTTTCGAAGCCAGCGTTCACGAGAGGTGTGCTAAGTATTTTTCGTGTCGATCAGATTTATAGTTTTTGTGCAATTTGCGTTTGAAAAAACATTTTCCTGTCATTGGAATGCACTGTCTCAATGCTTTTTAAATGGAAAATTTTGCCATAGGGAAAAAATGGGGCAGTCGTGAGGCGATTCAAATAGCAGTTAAGCTCATTGATATGCGCAGGCACACCCAGTTACTATGCCAACGCCTACAAACTTTTCATGACCCCTCCAAGACAGAGTTTCTGGCAGATAATATCAGCTCTTAAAGCGAAACCCAAAGCACAAATGCAAATCGAGCTTCATCACATGACGCATACCCCTGAGAGAGAATGCTCGCCAATGTGGATTTAGAAGCCCAGTGCGCCAAACTGTCTCTTAAAGGGCTGATGCGCCAAAGTGATTCTTAAAGGTCGGTGCACCAAAATGAGTCTTTAAGGGCCGGCACGCCAAATCGAAAGATGGGTGAACCGAGGCTCCAAAACGGAGGCTGATTGACCCCAGCCTCCAAATCGGACCCCGAGGGGCACCGCACACCAAATCGGACCACGAGTGGCCCCGCCCACCAAAACGGACCCTGAGGGGCCCCGCCCAACAAAACGGACCCTGAGGGGATCCGGCCACAAAATCGGACCCTGAGGGGCCCCGGCCGCAAAATCGGACCCTGAGGGGCCCCAATCACAAAATCAGACACTGAGGGGCCCCACCCACAAAATCGGACCCTGAGTGGCCACACCCACAAAAATCGGACCCTGAGGGGCCCCGCCCAGCAAATCGGACCCTGGGGGGCCCCGCCCACCAAATCGCACCCTGATGGGGCCCTGCCCACCAAATCGGACCCTGAGGGGCCCCGCCCACCAAATCGGACCCTGAGTGGCCCCGCCCAGCAAATCGGACCCTGAGGGGCCCCGCCCTCCAAATCAGACCCTGAGGGGCCCAGCTCACAAATCAGACCCTGAGGGGCCCCACCTACCAAATCGGACCCTGAGGGGCCCCGCCCACCAAATCGGACCCTGAGGGGCCCCGCCCACCAATTCGGACCCTGAGGGGCCGCACCTACAAAATCGGACCCTGAGGGGCCCCTGCCACAAAATCGGACCCTGAGGGGCCACGCCCACTAATTTGGATCCTGAGGTGCCCTGCCCACCAAATCGGACCCTGAGGGGCCCCACTCACAAAATCGGACCCTCAGGGGCCCCACCCACAAAACCGGACCCTGAGGGGCCCCGCCCACCAAATCGGACCCTGAGGGGCCCCACTCAAGAAATCAGACACTGAGG
Organism: Dendrobates tinctorius; assembly: GCF_039654945.1. Taxonomy (NCBI): domain Eukaryota; kingdom Metazoa; phylum Chordata; class Amphibia; order Anura; family Dendrobatidae; genus Dendrobates; species Dendrobates tinctorius. The sequence continues at coordinate 6,315,967 of NW_027361701.1, read as the reverse complement.
GGTCCGGCCCACCAAATCGGACCCTGAGTGGCCCTGCTCACCAAATCGGACCCTGAGGGGCCCCGCTCACCAAATCGGACCCTGAGGGGCCCTGCTCACCAAATTGAACTCTGAGGGACCCTGCTCACCAAATCGGACCCTGAGGGGCCCCACCCACAAAATCGGACCCTGAGGGGCCCCGGACACAAAATCGGACCATGATGGGCCCCGGCCACAAAATCAGACCCTGAGGGGCCCAGCCCACCAAATCGGACCCTGAGGGGCCCCACCCACAAAGTCGGACCCTGAGGGGCCCCGGCCACAAAATCGGACCCTGAGGGGCCCCGCCCACCAAATCAGACTCAGAATGGCCCCCGCCCACCAAAACGGACCCTGAGGGGCCCCGCCCACCAAATCGGACCCTGAGGGGCCCTGCTCACCAAATCGGACCATGAGGGGCCCCGCTAACCAAATTGAACTCTGAGAGGCCTCGCTCACCAAATCGGACCCTGATGGGCCCCGCCCACCAAATCGGATTCTGAAAGGCCCCAACCACAAAATCGGACCTTGAGGGGCCCCAGACACAAAATCGGACCCTGAGGGACTCCACCCAGAAAATCGGACCCTGAGGGGCCCCGCCCACCAAATCGGACCCTGAGGGGCCCCGCCCACCAAATCGGACCCTGAGGGGCCCCGCCCACCAAATCCGACCCGAGGGGCCCCGCCCACCAAATTGGACCCTGAAGGGCCCCGCCCACCAAATTGGACCCTGAGGAGCCCCGGCCACAATATCGGGCCCTGAAGGGCCCCACCCACAAAATTGGACCATGAGGGGCCCCGGGCACAAAATCGGACCCTGAGGGGCCCCACCCACAAAATCGGACCTTGAGGGGATCCGGCCACAAAATCGGACCCTGAGGGGCCCCGGCCACAAAATCGGACCCTGATGGGGCCCCGCCCACCAAATCGGACCCTGAGTGGCCCCGCCCAGCAAATCGGACCCTGAGGGGCCCCGCCCACCAAATCAGACCCTGAGGGGCCCAGCTCACAAATCGGACCCTGAGGGGCCCCACCTACCAAATCAGACCCTGAGGGGCCCCGCCCACCAAATCGGACCCTGAGGGGCCCCGCCCACCAAATCGGACCCTGAGGGGCCGCACCTACAAAATCGGACCCTGAGGGGCCCCTGCCACAAAATCGGACCCTGAGGGGCCACGCCCACTAATTTGGATCCTGAGGTGCCCTGCCCACCAAATCGGACCCTGAGGGGCCCCACCCACAAAATCGGACCCTGAGGGGCCCCACCCACAAAACCGGACCCTGAGGGGCCCCGCCCACCAAATCGGACCCTGAGTGGCCCCGCTCACCAAATCGGAGCCTGAGGGGCCCCGCTCACCAAATCGGACCCTGAGGGGCCGCACCTACAAAATCGGACCCTGAGGGGCCCCTGCCACAAAATCGGACCCTGAGGGGCCACGCCCACTAATTTGGATCCTGAGGTGCCCTGCCCACCAAATCGGACCCTGAGTGGCCCCGCTCACCAAATCGGAGCCTGAGGGGCCCCGCTCACCAAATCAGACCCGTAAGGGCGTCGCCCACCAAATCGGTCCCTGAGGGGTCTAGCCTACCAAATCTGACCCTGAAGGGCCCCGACCACCAAATCGGACCCAGAGGGGACCCACCCACCAAATCGGACCCTGAAGGGCCCCGGCCACCAATTTAAGCCCCGAGGAGACCAGGCCACCAAATTTGATCCTGAGGGGCCCAGAAGGCTAAAGTGGCCCCTGAAGGTTACCGCTCACCAAATCAGACCCTGATGGGCCCCTCACACCAAATTGGACCCTGAGTGGCTCCGCCCACAAAATTGGACCCAGAATGGCGCCGACCACCAAATCAGACCCTGAGAGGTGCCGCTTACCAAAGCGGACTCTGAGGGGCCACAACCACCAAATTGGATCCTGAAGGGCCCAGCTCACCAAATCGGACCCTGAGGGGCCCCACCCACCAAATCGGACCCTGAGGGGCCCCACCCACCAAATCGGACCCAGAGTGGCCCCGCCCACCAAATCGGACCCTGAGGGACCCGCCCACCAAATCGGACACTGAGGGGCCGCACCCACCAAATCAGACCCTGAGGGGCCCCACCCACCAAATCGGACCCTGAGGGGCCCCGCCCACCAAATCAGACCCTGAGGGGCCCCGCTCACCAAATTAGACCCTGAGGGGCCCCGCCAACCAAATCGGACCCAGAATGGACCCACCCACCAAATCGGACCCCGAGGGGCCCCGTTCACCAAATCAGACCCTGAGGGGCCCCGGCCACAATATCGGACCTTGAGGAGCCCCACTCACAAAAACGGACCCTGAGGGGCCCCACCCACCAAATCGGACCCTGAGGGGCCCCGCTCACCAAATCGGACCCCGAGGGGCCCCGCCCACAAAATTGGACCCAGAGTGGCGCCGCCCACCAAATCGGACCCTGAGAGGCCCCGGCCAGAAAATCGGACCCTGAGGGGCCCCACCCACAAAATCGGACCCTGAGGGGCCCCACTCACAATATTGGACCCTGAGGGGCCCCACTCACAATATCGGACCCTGAGGGGCCCCACTCACAAAATCGGACCCTGAGGGGCCCCACCCACAAAATCGGACCCTGAGGGGCCACACCCACAAAATCGGACCCTGAGGGGCCACACCCACAAAATAGGAGCCTGAGGGATCTCGGCCAACAATTCAAGCCCTGAGGAGCCCAGGCGAAGGAATCAGATCCTGAGGAGCCCCACCCACCAAATCAGACCCTGAGGCCAAAGTGTCCCCTGAGAGGCACTCACAGTTAAAACGGATCCTGAGTTGAAAGTCTTGCAGGGACAGCAGGCAAGTCTCTCTTAAAGGGGCAGACCGGGCACCATTTCAAACCACTATCTGTACTTCCTTCAGGAAATACACATCTAGTATTATTATTACTATTCAGTTGATTTCCGCAATTAATGCGGCCAGAACCGCTACACGCACAGACTCCGTTGAGGTGTCGTTTCGAAGCCAGCGTTCACGAGAGGTGTGCTAAGTATTTTTCGTGTCGATCAGATTTATAGTTTTTGTGCAATTTGCGTTTGAAAAAACATTTTCCTGTCATTGGAATGCACTGTCTCAATGCTTTTTAAATGGAAAATTTTGCCATAGGGAAAAAATGGGGCAGTCGTGAGGCGATTCAAATAGCAGTTAAGCTCATTGATATGCGCAGGCACACCCAGTTACTATGCCAACGCCTACAAACTTTTCATGACCCCTCCAAGACAGAGTTTCTGGCAGATAATATCAGCTCTTAAAGCGAAACCCAAAGCACAAATGCAAATCGAGCTTCATCACATGACGCATACCCCTGAGAGAGAATGCTCGCCAATGTGGATTTAGAAGCCCAGTGCGCCAAACTGTCTCTTAAAGGGCTGATGCGCCAAAGTGATTCTTAAAGGTCGGTGCACCAAAATGAGTCTTTAAGGGCCGGCACGCCAAATCGAAAGATGGGTGAACCGAGGCTCCAAAACGGAGGCTGATTGACCCCAGCCTCCAAATCGGACCCCGAGGGGCACCGCACACCAAATCGGACCACGAGTGGCCCCGCCCACCAAAACGGACCCTGAGGGGCCCCGCCCACCAAAACGGACCCTGAGGGGCCCCGCCCACCAAACAGACACTGAAGGGCCCCGCCCACCAAATCGGACCCACAGTGGCCCCGCCCACCAAATCGGAACCACAGTGGCCCCGTCCACCAAATCGGACCCTGAGGGGGCCCGTCCACCAAATCAGACCCTGAGGGGCCCCGCCCACCAAATCGAACCCTGAGGGGTCCCACCCACCAAATTGGACCCTGAGGGATCCCGCCCACTGAATCGGACCCTGAGGGGCCCCGCTCACCAAATCGGACCATGAGGGGCCCCGCTCACCAAATCGGACCCTGAGGGGCCCTGCTCACCAAATTGAACTCTGAGGGACCCTGCTCACCAAATCGGACCCTGAGGGGCCCCACCCACAAAATCGGACCCTGAGGGGCCCCGCCCACCAAATCGGACCCTGAGTGGCCCCGCTCACCAAATCGGAGCCTGAGGGGCCCCGCTCACCAAATCAGACCCGTAAGGGCGTCGCCCACCAAATCGGTCCCTGAGGGGTCTAGCCTACCAAATCTGACCCTGAAGGGCCCCGACCACCAAATCGGACCCAGAGGGGACCCACCCACCAAATCGGACCCTGAAGGGCCCCGGCCACCAATTTAAGCCCCGAGGAGACCAGGCCACCAAATTGGATCCTGAGGGGCCCAGAAGGCTAAAGTGGCCCCTGAAGGTTACCGCTCACCAAATCGGACCCTGAGGGGCCCCACCCACCAAATCGGACCCTGAGGGGCCCCGCCCACCAAATCGGACCCAGAGTGGCCCTGCCCACCAAATCGGACCCTGAGGGACCCGCCCACCAAATCGGACACTGAGGGGCCGCACCCACCAAATCAGACCCTGAGGGGCCCCACCCACCAAATCGGACCCTGAGGGGCCCCGCCCACCAAATCGGACCCTGAGGGGCCCCGCTCACCAAATTAGACCCTGAGGGGCCCCGCCAACCAAATCGGACCCAGAATGGACCCACCCACCAAATCGGACCCCGAGGGGCCCCGTTCACCAAATCAGACCCTGAGGGGCCCCGGCCACAATATCGGACCTTGAGGAGCCCCACTCACAAAAACGGACCCTGAGGGGCCCCACCCACCAAATCGGACCCTGAGGGGCCCCGCTCACCAAATCGGACCCCGAGGGGCCCCGCCCACAAAATTGGACCCAGAGTGGCGCCGCCCACCAAATCGGACCCTGAGAGGCCCCGGCCAGAAAATCGGACCCTGAGGGGCCCCACCCACAAAATCGGACCCTGAGGGGCCCCACTCACAATATCGGACCCTGAGGGGCCCCACTCACAATATCGGACCCTGAGGGGCCCCACTCACAAAATCGGACCCTGAGGGGCCCCACCCACAAAATCGGACCCTGAGGGGCCACACCCACAAAATCGGACCCTGAGGGGCCACACCCACAAAATAGGAGCCTGAGGGATCTCGGCCAACAATTCAAGCCCTGAGGAGCCCAGGCGAAGGAATCAGATCCTGAGGAGCCCCACCCACCAAATCAGACCCTGAGGCCAAAGTGTCCCCTGAGAGGCACTCACAGTTAAAACGGATCCTGAGTTGAAAGTCTTGCAGGGACAGCAGGCAAGTCTCTCTTAAAGGGGCAGACCGGGCACCATTTCAAACCACTATCTGTACTTCCTTCAGGAAATACACATCTAGTATTATTATTACTATTCAGTTGATTTCCGCAATTAATGCGGCCAGAACCGCTACACGCACAGACTCCGTTGAGGTGTCGTTTCGAAGCCAGCGTTCACGAGAGGTGTGCTAAGTATTTTTCGTGTCGATCAGATTTATAGTTTTTGTGCAATTTGCGTTTGAAAAAACATTTTCCTGTCATTGGAATGCACTGTCTCAATGCTTTTTAAATGGAAAATTTTGCCATAGGGAAAAAATGGGGCAGTCGTGAGGCGATTCAAATAGCAGTTAAGCTCATTGATATGCGCAGGCACACCCAGTTACTATGCCAACGCCTACAAACTTTTCATGACCCCTCCAAGACAGAGTTTCTGGCAGATAATATCAGCTCTTAAAGCGAAACCCAAAGCACAAATGCAAATCGAGCTTCATCACATGACGCATACCCCTGAGAGAGAATGCTCGCCAATGTGGATTTAGAAGCCCAGTGCGCCAAACTGTCTCTTAAAGGGCTGATGCGCCAAAGTGATTCTTAAAGGTCGGTGCACCAAAATGAGTCTTTAAGGGCCGGCACGCCAAATCGAAAGATGGGTAAACCGAGGCTCCAAAACGGAGGCTGATTGACCCCAGCCTCCAAATCGGACCCCGAGGGGCACCGCACACCAAATCGGACCACGAGTGGCCCCGCCCACCAAAACGGACCCTGAGGGGCCCCGCCCACCAAAACGGACCCTGAGGGGCCCCGCCCACCAAACAGACACTGAGGGGCCCCGCCCACCAAATCGGACCCACAGTGGCCCCGCCCACCAAATCGGAACCACAGTGGCCCCGTCCACCAAATCGGACCCTGAGGGGGCCCGTCCACCAAATCAGACCCTGAGGGGCCCCGCCCACCAAATCGAACCCTGAGGGGTCCCACCCACCAAATTGGACCCTGAGGGATCCCGCCCACTGAATCGGACCCTGAGGGGCCCCGCTCACCAAATCGGACCATGAGGGGCCCCGCTCACTAAATCGGACCCTGAGGGGCCCTGCTCACCAAATTGAACTCTGAGGGACCCTGCTCACCAAATCGGACCCTGAGGGGCCCCACCCACAAAATCGGACCCTGAGGGGCCCCGGACACAAAATCGGACCATGATGGGCCGCGGCCACAAAATCAGACCCTGAGGGGCCCAGCCCACCAAATCGGACCCTGAGGGGCCCCACCCACAAAGTCGGACCCTGAGGGGCCCCGGCCACAAAATCGGACCCTGAGAGGCCCCGCCCACCAAATCAGACTCAGAATGGCCCCCGCCCACCAAAACGGACCCTGAGGGGCCCCGCCCACCAAATCGGACCCTGAGGGGCCCTGCTCACCAAATCGGACCATGAGGGGCCCCGCTCACCAAATTGAACTCTGAGAGGCCTCGCTCACCAAATCGGACCCTGATGGGCCCCGCCCACCAAATCGGATTCTGAAAGGCCCCAACCACAAAATCGGACCTTGAGGGGCCCCGCCCACCAAATCGGACCCCGAGGGGCCCCGCCCACCAAATTGGACCCTGAAGGGCCCCGCCCACCAAATTGGACCCTGAGGAGCCCCGGCCACAATATCGGGCCCTGAAGGGCCCCACCCACAAAATTGGACCCTGAGGGGCCCCGGGCACAAAATCGGACCCTGAGGGGCCCCACCCACAAAATCGGACCCTGAGGGGATCCGGCCACAAAATCGGACCCTGAGGGGCCCCGGCCGCAAAATCGGACCCTGAGGGGCCCCAATCACAAAATCAGACCCTGAGGGGCCCCACCCACAAAATCGGACCCTGAGTGGCCACACCCACAAAAATCGGACCCTGAGGGGCCCTGCCCACCAAATCGGACCCTGGGGGGCCCCGCCCACCAAATCGCACCCTGATGGGGCCCTGCCCACCAAATCGGACCCTGAGGGGCCCCGCCCACCAAATCGGACCCTGAGTGGCCCCGCCCAGCAAATCGGACCCTGAGGGGCCCCGCCCACCAAATCAGACCCTGAGGGGCCCAGCTCACAAATCAGACCCTGAGGGGCCCCACCTACCAAATCGGACCCTGAGGGGCCCCGCCCACCAAATCGGACCCTGAGGGGCCCCGCCCACCAAATCGGACCCTGAGGGGCTGCACCTACAAAATCGGACCCTGAGGGGCCCCTGCCACAAAATCGGACCCTGAGGGGCCACGCCCACTAATTTGGATCCTGAGGTGCCTGCCCACCAAATCGGACCCTGAGGGGCCCCACTCACAAAATCGGACCCTCAGGGGCCCCACCCACAAAACCGGACCCTGAGGGGCCCCGCCCACCAAATCGGACCCTGAGGGGCCCCACTCAAGAAATCAGACACTGAGGGGTCCGGCCCACCAAATCGGACCCTGAGTGGCCCCGCTCACCAAATCGGACCCTGAGGGGCCCCGCTCACCAAATCGGACCCTGAGGGGCCCTGCTCACCAAATTGAACTCTGAGGGACCCTGCTCACCAAATCGGACCCTGAAGGGCCCCACCCACAAAATTGGACCCTGAGGGGCCCCGGGCACAAAATCGGACCCTGAGGGGCCCCACCCACAAAATCGGACCCTGAGGGGATCCGGCCACAAAATCGGACCCTGAGGGGCCCCGGCCGCAAAATCGGACCCTGAGGGGCCCCAATCACAAAATCAGACCCTGAGGGGCCCCACCCACAAAATCGGACCCTGAGTGGCCACACCCACAAAAATCGGACCCTGAGGGGCCCCGCCCACCAAATCGGACCCTGGGGGGCCCCGCCCACCAAATCGCACCCTGATGGGGCCCTGCCCACCAAATCGGACCCTGAGGGGCCCCGCCCACCAAATCGGACCCTGAGTGGCCCCGCCCAGCAAATCGGACCCTGAGGGGCCCCGCCCACCAAATCAGACCCTGAGGGGCCCAGCTCACAAATCAGACCCTGAGGGGCCCCACCTACCAAATCGGACCCTGAGGGGCCCCGCCCACCAAATCGGACCCTGAGGGGCCCCGCCCACCAAATCGGACCCTGAGGGGCCGCACCTACAAAATCGGACCCTGAGGGGCCCCTGCCACAAAATCGGACCCTGAGGGGCCACGCCCACTAATTTGGATCCTGAGGTGCCCTGCCCACCAAATCGGACCCTGAGGGGCCCCACTCACAAAATCGGACCCTCAGGGGCCCCACCCACAAAACCGGACCCTGAGGGGCCCCGCCCACCAAATCGGACCCTGAGGGGCCCCACTCAAGAAATCAGACACTGAGGGGTCCGGCCCACCAAATCGGACCCTGAGTGGCCCCGCTCACCAAATCGGACCCTGAGGGGCCCCGCTCACCAAATCGGACCCTGAGGGGCCCTGCTCACCAAATTGAACTCTGAGGGACCCTGCTCACCAAATCGGACCCTGAGGGGCCCCACCCACAAAATCGGACCCTGAGGGGCCCCGGACACAAAATCGGACCATGATGGGCCCCGGCCACAAAATCAGACCCTGAGGGGCCCAGCCCACCAAATCGGACCCTGAGGGGCCCCACCCACAAAGTCAGACCCTGAGGGGCCCCGGCCACAAAATCGGACCCTGAGGGTCCCCGCCCACCAAATCAGACTCAGAATGGCCCCCGCCCACCAAAACGGACCCTGAGGGGCCCCGCCCACCAAATCGGACCCTGAGGGGCCCTGCTCACCAAATCGGACCATGAGGGGCCCGCTAACCAAATTGAACACTGAGAGGCCTCGCTCACCAAATCGGACCCTGATGGGCCCCGCCCACCAAATCGGATTCTGAAAGGCCCCAACCACAAAATCGGACCTTGAGGGGCCCCAGACACAAAATCGGACCCTGAGGGACTCCACCCAGAAAATCGGACCCTGAGTGGCCCCGCTCACCAAATCGGACCCTGAGGGGCCCCGCTCACCAAATCGGACCCTGAGGGGCCCTGCTCACCAAATTGAACTCTGAGGGACCCTGCTCACCAAATCGGACCCTGAGGGGCCCCACCCACAAAATCGGACCCTGAGGGGCCCCGGACACAAAATCGGACCATGATGGGCCCCGGCCACAAAATCAGACCCTGAGGGGCCCAGCCCACCAAATCGGACCCTGAGGGGCCCCACCCACAAAGTCGGACCCTGAGGGGCCCCGGACACAAAATCGGACCCTGAGGGTCCCCGCCCACCAAATCAGACTCAGAATGGCCCCCGCCCACCAAAACGGACCCTGAGGGGCCCCGCCCACCAAATCGGACCCTGAGGGGCCCTGCTCACCAAATCGGACCATGAGGGGCCCGCTAACCAAATTGAATACTGAGAGGCCTCGCTCACCAAATCGGACCCTGATGGGCCCCGCCCACCAAATCGGATTCTGAAAGGCCCCAACCACAAAATCGGACCTTGAGGGGCCCCAGACACAAAATCGGACCCTGAGGGACTCCACCCAGAAAATCGGACCCTGAGGGGCCCCGCCCACCAAATCGGACCCTGAGGGGCCCCGCCCACCAAATCGGACCCTGAGGGGCCCCGCCCACCAAATCCGACCCGAGGGGCCCCGCCCACCAAATTGGACCCTGAAGGGCCCCGCCCACCAAATTGGACCCTGAGGAGCCCCGGCCACAATATCGGGCCCTGAAGGGCCCCACCCACAAAATTGGACCATGAGGGGCCCCGGGCACAAAATCGGACCCTGAGGGGCCCCACCCACAAAATCGGACCCTGAGGGGATCCGGCCACAAAATCGGACCCTGAGGGGCCCCGGCCACAAAATCGGACCCTGATGGGGCCCCGCCCACCAAATCGGACCCTGAGTGGCCCCGCCCAGCAAATCGGACCCTGAGGGGCCCCGCCCACCAAATCAGACCCTGAGGGGCCCAGCTCACAAATCGGACCCTGAGGGGCCCCACCTACCAAATCAGACCCTGAGGGGCCCCGCCCACCAAATCGGACCCTGAGGGGCCCCGCCCACCAAATCGGACCCTGAGGGGCCGCACCTACAAAATCGGACCCTGAGGGGCCCCTGCCACAAAATCGGACCCTGAGGGGCCACGCCCACTAATTTGTATCCTGAGGTGCCCTGCCCACCAAATCGGACCCTGAGGGGCCCCACCCACAAAATCGGACCCTGAGGGGCCCCACCCACAAAACCGGACCCTGAGGGGCCCCGCCCACCAAATCGGACCCTGAGTGGCCCCGCTCACCAAATCGGAGCCTGAGGGGCCCCGCTCACCAAATCGGACCCTGAGGGGCCGCACCTACAAAATCGGACCCTGAGGGGCCCCTGCCACAAAATCGGACCCTGAGGGGCCACGCCCACTAATTTGGATCCTGAGGTGCCCTGCCCACCAAATCGGACCCTGAGTGGCCCCGCTCACCAAATCGGAGCCTGAGGGGCCCCGCTCACCAAATCAGACCCGTAAGGGCGTCGCCCACCAAATCGGTCCCTGAGGGGTCTAGCCTACCAAATCTGACCCTGAAGGGCCCCGACCACCAAATCGGACCCAGAGGGGACCCACCCACCAAATCGGACCCTGAAGGGCCCCGGCCACCAATTTAAGCCCCGAGGAGACCAGGCCACCAAATTGGATCCTGAGGGGCCCAGAAGGCTAAAGTGGCCCCTGAAGGTTACCGCTCACCAAATCAGACCCTGATGGGCCCCTCACACCAAATTGGACCCTGAGTGGCTCCGCCCACAAAATTGGACCCAGAATGGCGCCAACCACCAAATCAGACCCTGAGAGGTGCCGCTTACCAAAGCGGACTCTGAGGGGCCACAACCACCAAATTGGATCCTGAAGGGCCCAGCTCACCAAATCGGACCCTGAGGGGCCCCACCCACCAAATCGGACCCTGAGGGGCCCCGCCCACCAAATCGGACCCAGAGTGGCCCCGCCCACCAAATCGGACCCTGAGGGACCCGCCCACCAAATCGGACACTGAGGGGCCGCACCCACCAAATCAGACCCTGAGGGGCCCCACCCACCAAATCGGACCCTGAGGGGCCCCGCCCACCAAATCGGACCCTGAGGGGCCCCGCTCACCAAATTAGACCCTGAGGGGCCCCGCCAACCAAATCGGACCCAGAATGGACCCACCCACCAAATCGGACCCCGAGGGGCCCCGTTCACCAAATCAGACCCTGAGGGGCCCCGGCCACAATATCGGACCTTGAGGAGCCCCACTCACAAAAACGGACCCTGAGGGGCCCCACCCACCAAATCGGACCCTGAGGGGCCCCGCTCACCAAATCGGACCCCGAGGGGCCCCGCCCACAAAATTGGACCCAGAGTGGCGCCGCCCACCAAATCGGACCCTGAGAGGCCCCGGCCAGAAAATCGGACCCTGAGGGGCCCCACCCACAAAATCGGACCCTGAGGGGCCCCACTCACAATATTGGACCCTGAGGGGCCCCACTCACAATATCGGACCCTGAGGGGCCCCACTCACAAAATCGGACCCTGAGGGGCCCCACCCACAAAATCGGACCCTGAGGGGCCACACCCACAAAATCGGACCCTGAGGGGCCACACCCACAAAATAGGAGCCTGAGGGATCTCGGCCAACAATTCAAGCCCTGAGGAGCCCAGGCGAAGGAATCAGATCCTGAGGAGCCCCACCCACCAAATCAGACCCTGAGGCCAAAGTGTCCCCTGAGAGGCACTCACAGTTAAAACGGATCCTGAGTTGAAAGTCTTGCAGGGACAGCAGGCAAGTCTCTCTTAAAGGGGCAGACCGGGCACCATTTCAAACCACTATCTGTACTTCCTTCAGGAAATACACATCTAGTATTATTATTACTATTCAGTTGATTTCCGCAATTAATGCGGCCAGAACCGCTACACGCACAGACTCCGTTGAGGTGTCGTTTCGAAGCCAGCGTTCACGAGAGGTGTGCTAAGTATTTTTCGTGTCGATCAGATTTATAGTTTTTGTGCAATTTGCGTTTGAAAAAACATTTTCCTGTCATTGGAATGCACTGTCTCAATGCTTTTTAAATGGAAAATTTTGCCATAGGGAAAAAATGGGGCAGTCGTGAGGCGATTCAAATAGCAGTTAAGCTCATTGATATGCGCAGGCACACCCAGTTACTATGCCAACGCCTACAAACTTTTCATGACCCCTCCAAGACAGAGTTTCTGGCAGATAATATCAGCTCTTAAAGCGAAACCCAAAGCACAAATGCAAATCGAGCTTCATCACATGACGCATACCCCTGAGAGAGAATGCTCGCCAATGTGGATTTAGAAGCCCAGTGCGCCAAACTGTCTCTTAAAGGGCTGATGCGCCAAAGTGATTCTTAAAGGTCGGTGCACCAAAATGAGTCTTTAAGGGCCGGCACGCCAAATCGAAAGATGGGTGAACCGAGGCTCCAAAACGGAGGCTGATTGACCCCAGCCTCCAAATCGGACCCCGAGGGGCACCGCACACCAAATCGGACCACGAGTGGCCCCGCCCACCAAAACGGACCCTGAGGGGCCCCGCCCACCAAATCGGACCCACAGTGGCCCCGCCCACCAAATCGGAACCACAGTGGCCCCGTCCACCAAATCGGACCCTGAGGGGGCCCGTCCACCAAATCAGACCCTGAGGGGCCCCGCCCACCAAATCGAACCCTGAGGGGTCCCACCCACCAAATTGGACCCTGAGGGATCCCGCCCACTGAATCGGACCCTGAGGGGCCCCGCTCACCAAATCGGACCATGAGGGGCCCCGCTCACCAAATCGGACCCTGAGGGGCCCTGCTCACCAAATTGAACTCTGAGGGACCCTGCTCACCAAATCGGACCCTGAGGGGCCCCACCCACAAAATCGGACCCTGAGGGGCCCCGCCCACCAAATCGGACCCTGAGTGGCCCCGCTCACCAAATCGGAGCCTGAGGGGCCCCGCTCACCAAATCAGACCCGTAAGGGCGTCGCCCACCAAATCGGTCCCTGAGGGGTCTAGCCTACCAAATCTGACCCTGAAGGGCCCCGACCACCAAATCGGACCCAGAGGGGACCCACCCACCAAATCGGACCCTGAAGGGCCCCGGCCACCAATTTAAGCCCCGAGGAGACCAGGCCACCAAATTGGATCCTGAGGGGCCCAGAAGGCTAAAGTGGCCCCTGAAGGTTACCGCTCACCAAATTGGACCCTGAGGGGCCCCACCCACCAAATCGGACCCTGAGGGGCCCCGCCCACCAAATCGGACCCAGAGTGGCCCCGCCCACCAAATCGGACCCTGAGGGACCCGCCCACCAAATCGGACACTGAGGGGCCGCACCCACCAAATCAGACCCTGAGGGGCCCCACCCACCAAATCGGACCCTGAGGGGCCCCGCCCACCAAATCGGACCCTGAGGGGCCCCGCTCACCAAATTAGACCCTGAGGGGCCCCGCCAACCAAATCGGACCCAGAATGGACCCACCCACCAAATCGGACCCCGAGGGGCCCTGTTCACCAAATCAGACCCTGAGGGGCCCCGGCCACAATATCGGACCTTGAGGAGCCCCACTCACAAAAACGGACCCTGAGGGGCCCCACCCACCAAATCGGACCCTGAGGGGCCCCGCTCACCAAATCGGACCCCGAGGGGCCCCGCCCACAAAATTGGACCCAGAGTGGCGCCGCCCACCAAATCGGACCCTGAGAGGCCCCGGCCAGAAAATCGGACCCTGAGGGGCCCCACCCACAAAATCGGACCCTGAGGGGCCCCACTCACAATATTGGACCCTGAGGGGCCCCACTCACAATATCGGACCCTGAGGGGCCCCACTCACAAAATCGGACCCTGAGGGGCCCCACCCACAAAATCGGACCCTGAGGGGCCACACCCACAAAATCGGACCCTGAGGGGCCACACCCACAAAATAGGAGCCTGAGGGATCTCGGCCAACAATTCAAGCCCTGAGGAGCCCAGGCGAAGGAATCAGATCCTGAGGAGCCCCACCCACCAAATCAGACCCTGAGGCCAAAGTGTCCCCTGAGAGGCACTCACAGTTAAAACGGATCCTGAGTTGAAAGTCTTGCAGGGACAGCAGGCAAGTCTCTCTTAAAGGGGCAGACCGGGCACCATTTCAAACCACTATCTGTACTTCCTTCAGGAAATACACATCTAGTATTATTATTACTATTCAGTTGATTTCCGCAATTAATGCGGCCAGAACCGCTACACGCACAGACTCCGTTGAGGTGTCGTTTCGAAGCCAGCGTTCACGAGAGGTGTGCTAAGTATTTTTCGTGTCGATCAGATTTATAGTTTTTGTGCAATTTGCGTTTGAAAAAACATTTTCCTGTCATTGGAATGCACTGTCTCAATGCTTTTTAAATGGAAAATTTTGCCATAGGGAAAAAATGGGGCAGTCGTGAGGCGATTCAAATAGCAGTTAAGCTCATTGATATGCGCAGGCACACCCAGTTACTATGCCAACGCCTACAAACTTTTCATGACCCCTCCAAGACAGAGTTTCTGGCAGATAATATCAGCTCTTAAAGCGAAACCCAAAGCACAAATGCAAATCGAGCTTCATCACATGACGCATACCCCTGAGAGAGAATGCTCGCCAATGTGGATTTAGAAGCCCAGTGCGCCAAACTGTCTCTTAAAGGGCTGATGCGCCAAAGTGATTCTTAAAGGTCGGTGCACCAAAATGAGTCTTTAAGGGCCGGCACGCCAAATCGAAAGATGGGTGAACCGAGGCTCCAAAACGGAGGCTGATTGACCCCAGCCTCCAAATCGGACCCCGAGGGGCACCGCACACCAAATCGGACCACGAGTGGCCCCGCCCACCAAAACGGACCCTGAGGGGCCCCGCCCACCAAAACGGACCCTGAGGGGCCCCGCCCACCAAACAGACACTGAGGGGCCCCGCCCACCAAATCGGACCCACAGTGGCCCCGCCCACCAAATCGGAACCACAGTGGCCCCGTCCACCAAATCGGACCCTGAGGGGGCCCGTCCACCAAATCAGACCCTGAGGGGCCCCGCCCACCAAATCGAACCCTGAGGGGTCCCACCCACCAAATTGGACCCTGAGGGATCCCGCCCACTGAATCGGACCCTGAGGGGCCCCGCTCACCAAATCGGACCATGAGGGGCCCCGCTCACCAAATCGGACCCTGAGGGGCCCTGCTCACCAAATTGAACTCTGAGGGACCCTGCTCACCAAATCGGACCCTGAGGGGCCCCACCCACAAAATCGGACCCTGAGGGGCCCCGGACACAAAATCGGACCATGATGGGCCCCGGCCACAAAATCAGACCCTGAGGGGCCCAGCCCACCAAATCGGACCCTGAGGGGCCCCACCCACACAAAATTGGACCCTGAGAGGCCCCGCCCACCAAATCGGACCCTGAGGGGCCCCGCTCACCAAATTAGACCCTGAGGGGCCCCGCCAACCAAATCGGACCCAGAATGGACCCACCCACCAAATCGGACCCCGAGGGGCCCTGTTCACCAAATCAGACCCTGAGGGGCCCCGGCCACAATATCGGACCTTGAGGAGCCCCACTCACAAAAACGGACCCTGAGGGGCCCCACCCACCAAATCGGACCCTGAGGGGCCCCGCTCACCAAATCGGACCCCGAGGGGCCCCGCCCACAAAATTGGACCCAGAGTGGCGCCGCCCACCAAATCGGACCCTGAGAGGCCCCGGCCAGAAAATCGGACCCTGAGGGGCCCCACCCACAAAATCGGACCCTGAGGGGCCCCACTCACAATATTGGACCCTGAGGGGCCCCACTCACAATATCGGACCCTGAGGGGCCCCACTCACAAAATCGGACCCTGAGGGGCCCCACCCACAAAATCGGACCCTGAGGGGCCACACCCACAAAATCGGACCCTGAGGGGCCACACCCACAAAATAGGAGCCTGAGGGATCTCGGCCAACAATTCAAGCCCTGAGGAGCCCAGGCGAAGGAATCAGATCCTGAGGAGCCCCACCCACCAAATCAGACCCTGAGGCCAAAGTGTCCCCTGAGAGGCACTCACAGTTAAAACGGATCCTGAGTTGAAAGTCTTGCAGGGACAGCAGGCAAGTCTCTCTTAAAGGGGCAGACCGGGCACCATTTCAAACCACTATCTGTACTTCCTTCAGGAAATACACATCTAGTATTATTATTACTATTCAGTTGATTTCCGCAATTAATGCGGCCAGAACCGCTACACGCACAGACTCCGTTGAGGTGTCGTTTCGAAGCCAGCGTTCACGAGAGGTGTGCTAAGTATTTTTCGTGTCGATCAGATTTATAGTTTTTGTGCAATTTGCGTTTGAAAAAACATTTTCCTGTCATTGGAATGCACTGTCTCAATGCTTTTTAAATGGAAAATTTTGCCATAGGGAAAAAATGGGGCAGTCGTGAGGCGATTCAAATAGCAGTTAAGCTCATTGATATGCGCAGGCACACCCAGTTACTATGCCAACGCCTACAAACTTTTCATGACCCCTCCAAGACAGAGTTTCTGGCAGATAATATCAGCTCTTAAAGCGAAACCCAAAGCACAAATGCAAATCGAGCTTCATCACATGACGCATACCCCTGAGAGAGAATGCTCGCCAATGTGGATTTAGAAGCCCAGTGCGCCAAACTGTCTCTTAAAGGGCTGATGCGCCAAAGTGATTCTTAAAGGTCGGTGCACCAAAATGAGTCTTTAAGGGCCGGCACGCCAAATCGAAAGATGGGTGAACCGAGGCTCCAAAACGGAGGCTGATTGACCCCAGCCTCCAAATCGGACCCCGAGGGGCACCGCACACCAAATCGGACCACGAGTGGCCCCGCCCACCAAAACGGACCCTGAGGGGCCCCGCCCACCAAAACGGACCCTGAGGGGCCCCGCCCACCAAACAGACACTGAGGGGCCCCGCCCACCAAATCGGACCCACAGTGGCCCCGCCCACCAAATCGGAACCACAGTGGCCCCGTCCACCAAATCGGACCCTGAGGGGGCCCGTCCACCAAATCAGACCCTGAGGGGCCCCGCCCACCAAATCGAACCCTGAGGGGTCCCACCCACCAAATTGGACCCTGAGGGATCCCGCCCACTGAATCGGACCCTGAGGGGCCCCGCTCACCAAATCGGACCATGAGGGGCCCCGCTCACCAAATCGGACCCTGAGGGGCCCTGCTCACCAAATTGAACTCTGAGGGACCCTGCTCACCAAATCGGACCCTGAGGGGCCCCACCCACAAAATCGGACCCTGAGGGGCCCCGGACACAAAATCGGACCATGATGGGCCCCGGCCACAAAATCAGACCCTGAGGGGCCCAGCCCACCAAATCGGACCCTGAGGGGCCCCACCCACACAAAATTGGACCCTGAGAGGCCCCGCCCACCAAATCAGACTCAGAATGGCCCCCGCCCACCAAAACGGACCCTGAGGGGCCCCGCCCACCAAATCGGACCCTGAGGGGCCCTGCTCACCAAATCGGACCATGAGGGGCCCCGCTCACCAAATTGAACTCTGAGAGGCCTCGCTCACCAAATCGGACCCCGAGGGGCCCCGCCCACCAAATTGGACCCTGAAGGGCCCCGCCCACCAAATTGGACCCTGAGGAGCCCCGGCCACAATATCGGGCCCTGAAGGGCCCCACCCACAAAATTGGACCCTGAGGGGCCCCGGGCACAAAATCGGACCCTGAGGGGCCCCACCCACAAAATCGGACCCTGAGGGGATCCGGCCACAAAATCGGACCCTGAGGGGCCCCGGCCGCAAAATCGGACCCTGAGGGGCCCCAATCACAAAATCAGACCCTGAGGGGCCCCACCCACAAAATCGGACCCTGAGTGGCCACACCCACAAAAATCGGACCCTGAGGGGCCCCGCCCACCAAATCGGACCCTGGGGGGCCCCGCCCACCAAATCGCACCCTGATGGGGCCCTGCCCACCAAATCGGACCCTGAGGGGCCCCGCCCACCAAATCGGACCCTGAGGGGCCCAGCTCACAAATCAGACCCTGAGGGGCCCCACCTACCAAATCGGACCCTGAGGGGCCCCACCCACCAAATCGGACCCTGAGGGGCCCCGCCCACCAAATCGGACCCTGAGGGGCCGCACCTACAAAATCGGACCCTGAGGGGCCCCTGCCACAAAATCGGACCCTGAGGGGCCACGCCCACTAATTTGGATCCTGAGGTGCCCTGCCCACCAAATCGGACCCTGAGGGGCCCCACTCACAAAATCGGACCCTCAGGGGCCCCACCCACAAAACCGGACCCTGAGGGGCCCCGCCCACCAAATCGGACCCTGAGGGCCCCCACTCAAGAAATCAGACACTGAGGGGTCCGGCCCACCAAATCGGACCCTGAGTGGCCCCGCTCACCAAATCGGAGCCTGAGGGGCCCCGCTCACCAAATCAGACTCGGAAAGGCGTCGCCCACCAAATCGGTCCCTGAGGGGTCTAGCCTACCAAATCTGACCCTGAAGGGCCCTGCCCACCAAATCGAACCCTGAAGGGCCCCGACCACCAAATCGGACCCAGAGGGGACCCACCCACCAAATCGGACCCTGAAGGGCCCCGGCCACCAATTTAAGCCCCGAGGAGACCAGGCCACCAAATTGGATCCTGAGGGGCCCAGAAGGCTAAAGTGGCCCCTGAAGGTTACCGCTCACCAAATCAGACCCTGATGGGCCCCTCACACCAAATCGGACCCTGAGTGGATCTGCCCACAAAATTGGACCCAGAGTGGCGCCGCCCACCAAATCAGACCCTGAGAGGTGCCGCTTACCAAAGCGGACTCTGAGGGGCCCCAACCACCAAATTGGATCCTGAAGGGCCCAGCTCACCAAATCGGACCCTGAGGGGCCCCACCCACCAAATCGGACCCTGAGGGGCCCCGCCCACCAAATCGGACCCTGAGGGCCCCGCCCACCAAATCGGACACTGAGGGGCCGCACCCACCAAATCAGACCCTGAGGGGCCCCACCCACCAAATCGGACCCTGAGGGGCCCCGCCCACCAAATCGGACCCTGAGGGGCCCCGCTCACCAAATTAGACCCTGAGGGGCCCCGCCAACCAAATCGGACCCAGAATGGACCCACCCACCAAATCGGACCCCGAGGGGCCCCGTTCACCAAATCAGACCCTGAGGGGCCCCGGCCACAATATCGGACCTTGAGGAGCCCCACTCACAAAAACGGACCCTGAGGGGCCCCACCCACCAAATCGGACCCTGAGGGGCCCCGCTCACCAAATCGGACCCTGAGGGGCCCCGCCCACAAAATTGGACCCAGTGTGGCGCCGCCCACCAAATTGGACCCTGATAGGCCCCGGCCAGAAAATCGGACCCAGAGTGGCGCCGCCCACCAAATCGGACCCTGAGAGGCCCCGGCCAGAAAATCGGACCCTGAGGGGCCACACCCACAAAATCGGACCCTGAGGAGCCCAGGCGAAGGAATCAGATCCTGAGGAGCCCCACCCACCAAATCAGACCCTGAGGCCAAAGTGTCCCCTGAGAGGCACTCACAGTTAAAACGGATCCTGAGTTGAAAGTCTTGCAGGGACAGCAGGCAAGTCTCTCTAAAGGGGGCAGCCGGGTACCATTTCAAACCACTATCTGTACTTCCTTCAGGAAATACACATCTAGTATTATTATTACTATTCAGTTGATTTCCGCAATTAATGCGGCCAGAACCGCTACACGCACAGACTCCGTTGAGGTGTCGTTTCGAAGCCAGCGTTCACGAGAGGTGTGCTAAGTATTTTTCGTGTCGATCAGATTTATAGTTTTTGTGCAATTTGCGTTTGAAAAAACATTTTCCTGTCATTGGAATGCACTGTCTCAATGCTTTTTAAATGGAAAATTTTGCCATAGGGAAAAAATGGGGCAGTCGTGAGGCGATTCAAATAGCAGTTAAGCTCATTGATATGCGCAGGCACACCCAGTTACAATGCCAACGCCTACAAACTTTTCATGACCCCTCCAAGACAGAGTTTCTGGCAGATAATATCAGCTCTTAAAGCGAAACCCAGAGCACAAATGCAAATCTAGCTTCATCACATGACGCATGCCCCTGAGAGAAAATTTGCGCCAAAGTGGATTTAGAAGCCCAGTGCGCCAAACTGGATCTTAAACGGCCGACGCGCCTAAGTGATTCTTAAAGGGCCGGCGCACTAAAATGAGTCTTAAAGGGCCGGCGCGCCAAATCGAAAGCTGAGTGACCCCAGGCTCCAAATCGGAGGCTGATTGACCCCGGCCTACAAATTGGAGGCTGATCGACCCTGGCCTACAAAACGGAGACTGAGCCACCCTGGCCTCCAAATCGGACCCTGAGGTGCCCCGCCCACCATATCGGACCCTGAGGTGCCCCGCCCACCAAATCGGACGCAGAGTGGCCCCGCCCACCAAATCAGACCCAGAGTGGCCCACCCACCAAATCAGACCCAGAGTGGCCCCGCCCACAAAGTCGGACCCAGAGTGGCCCCGCCCACCAAATAGGACCCTGAGGTGCCCCGCTCACCAAATCGGACCCCGAGGGGCCCCACCCACCAAATCAGACCCCGAGGGTCCCCGCCCACCAAATAGGACCCCGAGGGGCCCCGCCCACCAAATCGGACCCCGAGGGATCCTGCCCACCAAATCGGACCTCGAGGGTCCCCGCCCACCAAATTGGACCCTGACGGGCCCCGCCCACCAAATCGGACTCTGATAGATCCCGCCCACCAAATCAGACCCTGAGGGGCCCCGCTCACCAAATCGGACCCTGAGGGACCCTGCTCACCAAATCGGACCCTGAGGGGCCTCACCCACCAAATCGGACCCTGAGGGGCCCCGGCCACAAAATCGGACCCTGAGGGGCCCCGGCCACAAGATTGGACCCTGAGGGGCCCCAACCACCAAATCAGACCCTGTGGGGCCCCTGCCACAAAATCGGACCCTTAGGGGCCCCACCCACCAAATCAGCCCCTGAGGGGACCCGGCCACCAAATCGGACCCTGAGGGGCCCCAACCACCAAATCGGACCCTGAGGTGCCCCACCCACAAAATCGGACCCTGAGACCAAAGTGGCCCCTGAGAGGCTCCCACAGTTAAAACGGATCCTGAGTTGAAAGTCTTGCAGGTGCAGCAGGCAAGTCTCTCTTAAAGGGGCAGCCTGGGCAGCATTTCAAACCACTACCTGTACTTCCTTCAGGAAATACACATCTAGTTATAGTGGTTTGAAAAAACCACTATATTGTAATCCGAACGCTGCTAACTTATTCTTCTTCTTCTTATTATTATTATTAAGTTGATTTCCGCAATTAATACAGCCCGAACGGCTACACGCACAGACTCCGTTGAGGTGTTGTTTCGAAGCCAGCGTCCATGAGAGGTGTGCTAAGTATTTTTCGTGCCGATCGGATTTGTAGTTTTTGCACAATTTGCGTTTGAAATTTTTTTTTCCCGTCATTGGAATGCACTGTCTCCAATGCTTTTCAATGGGTAATGGCAAAACGTGCCCTGAGGCGATTGAAATGGCAGTTGAGCTGATTGATATGGGCAGGCAGACCCAGTTACTATGCCAACGCCTACGAACGTCACATGACATCTCCAGAACAGAGCTTCTGCCACATAATATCAGCTCTTAAAGTAAAACCCACAGCACAAATGCAAATCTAGCTTCATCACATGACACATGCCCCTGAGATAGAATGTGCGACAAAGTGGATTTCGAAGCCCAGTGAGCCACCCTGGCTCTTAAAGGGCCGACGTGCCACAGTGATTCTTAAAGGGCCAGCGCACCGAAATGAGTCTTAAAGGGCCGGCGCGCCAAATCGAAAGCTGAGTGACCCCGTCCTCCAAATCGGAGGCTGAGCCACCCCGGCCTCCAAATCGGAGGCTGAACCACCCCAGCCTCCAAATCGGAGGCTGAGCCACCCTGGCCTCCAAATCGGACCCAGTGTGGCCCCGCTCAAAAAATCAGACCCAGAGTAGCACAGCCCACCAAATCGGATCCTGAGGGGCCCCGCCCACCAAATCAGACTCCGAGTGGACCCGCCCACCAAATCGGACCCTGAAGGGCCCCGTCCACCAAATCGGACCCTGAGGAGCCCCGCCCACCATATCAGACCCTGAGAAGCCCCGCCCACCAAATCGGACCCAGAGTGACCCCGCCCACCAAATCGGACCCTGAAGGGCCCCGCCCATCAAATCGGACCCAGAGTGGCCCCGCCCACCAAATCGGACCCAGATTGACCCCGCCCACCAAATCGGACCAGAGGAGCCCCGCCCACCAAATCGGACCCAGAGGTGCCCCACCCACCAAATCGGACCCTGAAGGGCCCCGCCCACCAAATCGGACCCAGAGGGGCCCCGCCCACCAAATTGGACCCAGGGGGCCCCGCCCACCAAATCGGACCATGAGGGGCCCCGCCCACCAAATCGGACCATGAGGGGCCCCAACCACAAAATCAGACCCTGAGGTGCCCCGGTCACAAAATCGGACCCTGAGGGGCCCCACCCACAAAATCAGACCCTGAGGGGCCCCACCCACAAAACCAGACCCTGAGGGGCCCCAGCCACAAAATAAGACCCTGAGGGGCCCCACCCACAAAATCGGACCCTGAGAGACCCCGGCCACAAAATCGAACCCAGAGGGGCCCCAGTCACAAAATCAGACCCTAAGGGGCCAAGGTCACGAAATCGGACCCTGAGGGGCCCCACCCACAAAATCATACCCTGAGGGGCCCCGCCCGCCAAATTAGACCCTGAGGGGCCCCACCCTCAAAATCAGACCCTGAAGGGCCCCAGCCACAAAATCAGACCCTGAGGGGCCCCAGCCACAAAATCGGACTCTGAGGGGCCCCACCCACAAAATCGGACCCTGAGGGGCCCCACCCACAAATCCAGACCCTGAGGGGACCCGGCCACAAAATCGGACCCTGAGAGACCCCAGCCACAAAATCGGACCCTGAGGGGCCCCAACCACAAAATCAGACCCTGAGGGGCCCCTGTCACAAAATCGGACCCTGAGGGGCCCCGCCCACCAAATTAGACCCTGATGGGCCCCACCCACAAAATCAGACCCTGAGGGGCCCCAGCCACAAAATCGGACCCTGAGGGGCCCCACCCACAAAATCGGACCCTGAGGGGCCCCACCCACAAAATCGGACCCTGAGGGGCCACGCCCACCAAATTAGACCCTGAGGGGCCCCATCCTCAAAATCAGACCCTTAGGGGCTACAGCCACGAAATCAGACCATGAGGGGCACCAGCCACAAAATCGGACCCTGAGGGGCCCCACCCACAAAATCAGACCCTGATGGGCCTCACCCACAAATCCAGACCCTGAGGGGCCCCAGCCACAAAATCGGACCCTGAGAGACCCCAGCCACAAAATCGGACCCTGAGGGGCCCCAACCACAAAATCAGACCCTGAGGGGCCCCGGTCACAAAATCGGACCCTGAGGGGCCCCACCCACAAAATCAGACCCTGAGGGGCCTCGCCCACCAAATCGGACCCAGGGGGCCCCGCCCACCAAATCGGACCATGAGGGGCCCCGCCCACCAAATCGGACCATGAGGGGCACCACTAAATCGGACCCAAAGTGGCCCCGCCCACCAAAATGGACCCAGGGGGCTCCACCCACAAAATCAGACCCTAAGGGGCCCCACCCCCAAAATCAGACCCTAAGAGACCCCGGCCACAAAATCGAACCTAGAGGGGCCCCAGTCACAAAATAGGACCCTCAGAGGCCCCAACCACAAAATCAGACCCTGAGGTGCCCCGGTCACAAAATCGGACCCTGAGGGGCCCCACCCACAAAATCAGACCCTGAGGGGCCCCACCCACAAAACCAGACCCTGAGGGGCCCCAGCCGCAAAATAAGACCCTGAGGGGCCCCACCCACAAAATCGGACCCTGAGAGACCCCGGCCACAAAATCGAACCCAGAGGGGCCCCAGTCACAAAATCAGACCCTGAGGGGCCCCGCCCACCAAATTAGACCCTGAGGGGCCCTACCCTCAAAATCAGACCCTGAGAGGCCCCAGCCACAAAATCAGACCCTGAGTGGCCCCAGCCACAAAATCGGACTCTGAGGGGCCCCACCCACAAAATCGGACCCTGAGGGGCCCCACCCACAAATCCAGACCCTGAGGGGACCCGGCCACAAAATCGGACCCTGAGAGACCCCGGCCACAAAATCGGACCCTGAGGGGCCCCAACCACAAAATCAGACCCTGAGGGGCCCCAGTCACAAAATCGGACCCTGAGGTGCCCCACCCACAAGATCAGACCCTGAGGGACCCCAGCCACAAAATCAGAACCTGAGGGGCCCCAACCACAAAATCAGAACCTGAGGGGCCCCACCCACAAAATCAGACCATGAGGGACCCCACCCACAAAATCGGACCCTGAGGGGCCCCGCCCACCAAATTAGACCCTGAGGGGCCCCACCCTCAAAATCGGTCGCTGAGGGGCCCCACCCACAAAATCGGACCCTGAGGCCAAATTGGCCCCTGAGAGGCACCCACAGTTAAAACGGAACCTGAGTTGAAAGTCTTGCAGGTGCAGCAGGCAAGTCTCTCTTAAAGGGGCAGCCTGGGCAGCATTTCAAACCACTATCTGTACTTCCTTCAGGAAATACACATCTAGTTATAGTGGTTTGAAAAAACCACTATATTGTAATCCGAACGCTGCTAACTTATTATAGTGGTTTGAAAAAACCACTATATTGTAATCCGAACGCTGCTAACTTATTCTTCTTATTATTATTAAGTAGATTTCCGCAATTAATGCGGCCCGAACCGCTACACGCACAGACTCCGTTGAGGTGCCCCACCCACAAGATCAGACCCTGAGGGACCCCAGCCACAAAATCAGAACCTGAGGGGCCCCAACCACAAAATCAGAACCTGAGGGTCCCCACCCACAAAATCAGACCATGAGGGACCCCAGCCACAAAATCGGACCCTGAGGGGCCCCGCCCACCAAATTAGACCCTGAGGGGCCCCACCCTCAAAATCGGTCGCTGAGGGGCCCCACCCACAAAATCGGACCCTGAGAGACCCCGGCCACAAAATCGAACCAGAGGGGCCTCAGTCACAAAATCAGACCCTAAGGGGCCCCGGCCACAAAATCGGACCCTGAGGGGCCCCACCCACAAAATCAGACCCTGAGGGACCCCAGCCACAAAATCGGACCCTGAGGGGCCCCACCCACAAAATCAGACCCTGAGGGACCCCAGCCACAAAATCGGACCCTGAGGGGCCCCACCCTCAAAATCAGACCCTGAGGGGCCCCACCCACAAAATCGGACCCTGAGAGACCCCGGCCACAAAATCGGACCCTAAGGGGCCCCACCCGCAAAATCGGACCCTGAGGGGCCCCACCCGCAAAATCGGACCCTGAGAGGCGCCACCCGCAAAATCGGACCCTGAGGGGCTCCACCTGCAAAATCGGACCCTGAGGGGCCCCGGCCCAAAAAATCGGACCCTGAGGGGCCCCAACCACAAAATCGGACCCTGAGAGGCACCGGCTACAAAATCGGACCTCGAAGGGCCCCGGACACAAAATCGGACTCTGAGGGGCCCCGGCCACAAAATCGGACCCTGAGGGGCCCAACCCACAAAATCAGACTCAGTGTCCCCGCCCACCAAATTGGACCCTGAAGGGCCCCGTCCACCAAATCGGACCCAAAGTGGCCCCGCCCACCAAATCAGACCCAGAGTGGCCACGCCCACCAAATTGGACCCTGAGGGGCCCCGCCCACCAAATTGGACCCTGAGGGGCCCCGCCCACCAAATCGGACCCTGAGGGGCCCTGCCCACCAAATCGGACCCTGAGGGGCCCCGCCCACTAAATCGGATTCTGAAAGGCCCCAACCACAAAATCGGACCCTGAGGGGCCCCACCCACAAAATCGGACTCTGAGGGTCCCCGCTGACCAAATTGAACTCTGAGGGGCCCCGCCCACCAAATCGGACCCAGAGTGGCCCGCCCACCAAATCAGACCTAGAGTGGCCCCGCTCACCAAATCGGACCCCGAGGGGCCCCACCCACCAAATCGGACCCCGAGGGGCCCCGCCCACCAAATCGTACCCCGAGGGGCCCCGCCCACCAAATCGGACCCCGAGGGATCCCGCCCACCAAATCGGACCCCGAGGGTCCCCGCCAACCAAATTGGACCCTGAGGGGCCCTGCCCACCAAATCGGACTCTGTTAGATCCCGCCCACCAAATCAGACCCTGAGGGGCCCAGCTCACCAAATCGGACCCAGAGTGGCCCCGCCCACCAAATCGGACCCAGAGTGACCCCGCCCACAAAATCAGACCCAGAGTGGCCCCGCCCACCAAATTGTACCCTGAGGGGCCCCACCCACAAAATTGGACCCTGAGGGGCCCCGGCCACAAAATTGGACCCTGAGAGGCTCCGGCCGCAAAATCAGACCCTGAGGGGCCCCAACCACAAAATCAGACCCTGAGAGGCACCGGCCACAAAATCGGACCCTGAGGGGCCCCGGACACAAAATCGGACCCTGAAGGGCCCCGGCCACAAAATCGGACCCTGA
This sequence comes from Dendrobates tinctorius, assembly GCF_039654945.1. Classification (NCBI taxonomy): domain Eukaryota; kingdom Metazoa; phylum Chordata; class Amphibia; order Anura; family Dendrobatidae; genus Dendrobates; species Dendrobates tinctorius. The sequence continues at coordinate 6,289,224 of NW_027361701.1, read as the reverse complement.
GGGGCCCAACCCACAAAATCAGACCCTGAGGGGCCCCGCCCACCAAATTAGACCCTGAGGGGCCCCACCCTCAAAATCGGACCCTGAGGGGCCCCAACCACAAAATCAGACCCTGAGGGGCCCCAGCCACAAAATCGGACTCTGAGGGGCCCCACCCACAAAATCAGACCCTGAGGGGCCCCACCCACAAATCCAGACCCTGAGGGGACCCGGCCACAAAATCGGACCCTGAGGGGCCCCGCCCACCAAATCGGACCCTGAGGGGCCCCGCCCACTAAATCGGATTCTGAAAGGCCCCAACCACAAAATCGGACCCTGAGGGGCCCCGCTGACCAACTTGAACTCTGAGGGGCCCCGCCCACCAAATCGTACCCAGATTGGCCCGCCTACCAAATCAGACCTAGAGTGGCCCCGCTCACCAAATCAGACCTAGAGTGGCCCCGCTCACCAAATCGGACCCCGAGGGGCCCCACCCACCAAATCGGACCCCGAGGGTCCCCGCCCACCAAATTGGACCCCGAGGGGCCCCGCCAACCAAATTGGACCCCGAGGGGCCCCGCCCACCAAATCGGACCCCGAGGGATCCCGCCCACCAAATCGGACCCCGAGGGTCCCCGCCCACCAAATTGGACCCTGAGGGGCCCCGCCCACCAAATCGGACTCTGATAGATCCCGCCCACCAAATCAGACCCTGAGGGGCCCCACTCACCAAATCGGACCCTGAGGGGCCCCGCTTACCAAATCGGACCCTGAGGGGCCCCACCCACAAAATCCGACCCTCAGGGGCCCCGGCCACAAGATTGGACCCTGAGGGGCCCCACCCACAAAATCGGACCCTGAGGCCAAAGTGGCCCCTGAGAGGCACCCACAGTTAAAACGGATCCTGAGTTGAAAGTCTTGCAGGTGCAGCAGGCAAGTCTCTCTTAAAGGGGCAGCCTGGGCAGCATTTCAAACCACTATCTGTACTTCCTTCACACGCACAGACTCCGTTGAGGTGTTGTTTCGAAGCCAGCGTCCATGAGAGGTGTGCTAAGTATTTTTCATGTCGATCGGATTTGTAGTTTTTGCGCAATTTGCGTTTGAAAATTTTTTTTCCCGTCACTGGAATGCACTGTCTCAATGCATTTGAATGGGAAACTTAAAACGTGCCCTGAGGCGATTGAAATGGCAGTAAAGCTCATTGACATGGCCAGGCACACCCAGTTAGGCTGTGTGCACATGCTGCGGATTTTGCTGTGGTTCCGCAGCGGTTTTGGCCGCTGCGGACCCGCAGCAGTTTTTGCTGCGGTGTACAGTACCATGATTACCTATGGGAATCAAAAACCACAGTGCAGACGGTGCGGAATTTTCCACGCGGATTATCTGCGGTTTTCAATCCGCAGAAAGAATTGACATGTCAATTCTTTCTGCGGATTCCCCTGCGGTTTGCCATCTCCTCCATTGAGGAGATGAAAAACCGCAGGGCCAAACCGCAGAGCAATCCGCAGGTAAAAGCGCAGGTCTTTTGACCTGCGGTTTCACCTGCGGATTTTACAAAATCCGCGCGGATGAATCTGCACCTAATCCGCAACGTGTGCACACAGCCTTACTTTGCCGAAAACTACGAACGTCACATGACGCCCCCAGGACAGAGCTTCTGCCACATAATATCAGCTCTTAAAGCGAAACCCACAGCACTAATGCAAATCTAGCTTCATCACATGACGCATGCCCCTGAGAGAGAATGGGCGCCAAAGTGCGCCCTCGCCCACCAAATCGGACCCTGAGGGGCCCCACCCACCAAATCGGACTCTGAGGGACCCCGCCCACCAAATCGGACCCTGAGGGGCCCCACCCACCAAATCGGACTCTGAGGGACCCCGCCCACCAAATCGGACCCTGAGGGGCCCCGCCCACCAAATCGGACTCTGAGAGATCCCGCCCACCAAATCGGACCCTGAGGGGCCCCGCCCACCAAATCAGACCCTGAGGGGCCCCGCCCACCAAATCGGACTCTGAGAGATCCCGCCCACCAAATCGGACCCTGAGGGGCCCGCTCACCAAATTGAACTCTAAGGGGCCCCGCTCACCAAATCGGACCCTGAAGGGCCCCACCCACCAAATCAGATCCTGAGGGGCCCCGCCCACCAAATCAGATCCTGAGGGGCCCCGCCCACCAAATCGGACCCTGAGGGGCCCCGCCCACCAAATCAGATCCTGAGGGGCCCCGCCCACCAAATCGGACCCTGAGGGGCCCCGCTCACCAAATCGGACTCTGAGAGATCCCGCCCACCAAATCGGACCCTGAGGGGCCCCGCTCACCAAATCGGACCCTGAGGGGCCCCGCTCACCAAATCGGACCCTGAGGGGCCCCGCCCACCAAATCGGATTCTGAGTGGCCCCACCCTCCAAATCGGACCCTGAGGGGCCCCGCTCACCAAATGGAACTCTGAGGTGCCCCGCTCACCAAATCGGACCCTGAGTGGCCCCGCCCACCAAATCGGACCCTGATGGGGACTCGCCCACCAAATCGGACCCTGAGGGGCCACACCCACCAAATCGGACCCTGAGGGGCCCCACTCACCAAATCGGACCCTGAGGATCCCCGCCCACCAAATCGGACCCTGAGGGGCCCAGCTCTCCAAATCGGACACTGAGGGGCCCGTTCACAAAATCGAACCCTAAGGAGCCCCGTCCACCAAATCAGACCCAGAGGGGCCCCACCCACCAAATTGGACCCTGAAGGGCCCCACCTACCAAATCGAACCCTGAGGGGCCCCGCTCACCAAATGGAACTCTGAGGTGCCCCGCTCACCAAATCGGACCCTGAGTGGCCCGCCCACCAAATCGGACCCTGAGGAGCCCCGCTCACCAAATCGGACCCTGAGGGGCCCAGCTCTCCAAATCGGACCCTGAGGGGGCCCGTTCACAAAATCGAACCCTGAGGGGCCCCGTTCACAAAATCGAACCCTGAGGGGCCCCGTCCACCAAATCAGACCCAGAGGGGCCCACCCACCAAATTGGACCCTGAGTGACCCCGCCCACAAAATCAGACCCTGAGGGGCCCCGGCCTCAAAATTGGACCCTGAGGGATCCCGGCCACCAATTCAAGCCCTGAGGAGCCCAGGCCACCGAATCGGATCCTGAGGGGCCCCACCTACCAAATCAGACCCTGAGGCCAAAAGTGGCCCCTGAGAGGCACCCACAGTTAAAACAGATCCTGACTTCAAAGTCTTGCAGGGGCAACAGGCAAGTCTCTCTTAAAGGGGCAGCCCGGGCACCATTTCAAACCACTATCTGTACTTCCTTCAGGAAATACACATCTAGTATTAATGTTGTAATCCGAACGCTGCTAACTTTTTCTTTTTATTCAGTTGATTTCCGCAATTAATGCAGCCCGAACCGCTACACGCACAGACTCCATTGAGGTGTCATTTCGAAGCCAGCGTCCACAAGAGGTGTGCTAAGAATTTTTCGTGTCGATCGGATTTGTAGTTTTTGCACAATTTGCGTTTGAAATTTTTTTTCCCGTCATTGGAATGCATGTCTCAATGCTTTTCAATGGGCAACTTAAAACGTGCCGTGAGGCAATTCAAATGGCAGTAAAGCTCATTGATATGCGCAGGCACACCCATTTACTATGCCAACGCCTACGAACGTCACATGACGCCCCCAGGACAGAGCTTCTGGCACATAATATCAGCTCTTAAAGCGAAGCCCACAGCACAAATGCAAATCTAGCTTCATCACATGAAGCATGCCCCTGAGAGAGAATGTGCGCCAAAGTGGATTTAGAAGCCCAGTGAGCCACCCTGTCTCTAAAACGGCCGACGCGCAAAAGTGATTCTTAAAGGGCCAGCGCGCCAAATCGAAAACTGAGTGACCCCAGGCTCCAAATCGGAGGCTTAGCCACCCCGGCCTCCAAATTGGAGGCTGATCGACCCGGGCCTCCAAATCGGACCCAGCGTGGCCCCGCTCAAGAAATCGGACCCAGAGGGGCTCCGCTCACCAAAACAGACCCAGAGTGGCCCCGCCCAGAAAATCGGCCCCAGAGTAACCCCGTCCACCAAATCGGCCGCCGAGTGGCCCCGCCCACCAAATCGGCCCCCAAGTGGCCCCGTCCACCAAATCGGCCCCCAAGTGGCCCCGTCCACCAAATCGGGCCCCGAGTGGCCCCGTCCACCAAATCGGGCCCCGAGTGGCCCCACCCACCATATCGGCCCCCGAGTGGCCCCGCCCACCAAAACGACCCCCGAGTGGCCCCGCCCACCAAAACGACCCCCGAGTGGCCCCGCCCACCAAATCGGCCCCCGAGTGGCCCCGCCCACCAAAACGGACCCAGAGTGGTCCCGCCCACCAAATTGGAACCAGAAGGGCTCCGCCCACAAAATTAGACCCTAAGGGGCCCCACCCACAAAATTGGACCCTGAGGGGCCCCGGCCACAAAATCAGACCCTGAGGGGCCCCAACAAGATCAGACTGAGGGGCCCCAACAAAATCAGACCCTGAGGGGCCTTGGCCACAAAATCGGACCCTGAGGGGCCCCGGTCACAAAATCGGACCCTGAGGGGCACCAGCCACAAAATCGGACCCTGAGGGGCCCCAATCACAAAATCGGACCCAGAGGGGTCCCAACCACAAAATCGGACCCTGAGGGGCCCAACCCACAAAATCAGACCCTGAGGGGCCCTGGCCAGAAAATCGGACCCTGAGGGGCCCCACCCACCAAATCAGACCCAGAGTGGCCCCACCCACAAAATCGGAACCTGTGGGGCCCCAACCACAAAATCAGACCCTGAGGAGCCCCGGCCACAAAATCGGGCCCTTAAGGGCCCCACCCACAAAGTTGGACCCTGGGGGGCCCTGGCCACAAAATCAGACCCTAAGGGGCCCCGCCCACCAAATCAGACCTTGAGGGGCCCCCACCAAATTGGACCCAGAGTGGCCCCGCCTGCCAAATCAGACCCAGGGGGCCCCACCCACACAATCAGACCCTGAGGGGCTCTGGCCACAAAATCGGACACTGAGGGGCCCCTCCCACAAAATCGGACCCTGAAGGGTTCCGGCCACAAAATCGGACCCTGAGGGCGGGGCGCCACAAAATCGGACCCTGAGGGGCCCCAACCACCAAATCAGACCCTGAGGGGCCCTGGCCACAAAATCAGACCCTGAGGGGCCCCACCCACCAAATCGGACCCTGAGGTGCCCCGGCCATAAATTCGGACCCTGAGGGGCCCCATCCACAATATCGGGCCCTGAGGGGCCCCGGCCACCAAATCAGACCCTGAGGGGCCCCACCCACCAAATCGGACCCTGAGGTGCCCCGGCCACAAATTCGGACCCTGAGGGGCCCCACCCACAAAATCGGACCCTGAGGCCAAAGTGGCCCCTGAGAGGCACCCACAGTTAAAACGGATCCTGAGTTGAAAGTCTTGCAGGGGCAGCAGGCAAGTCTCTCTTAAAGGGGCAGCCCGGGCACCATTTCAAACCACTATCTGTAATTCCTTCAGGAAATACACATCTAGTTATAGTGGTTTGAAAAAACCACTATATTGTAATCCGAACGCTGCTAACTTATTCTTCTTCTTATTATTATTATTATTATTAAGTTGATTTCCGCAATTAATGCGGCCCGAACCGCTACACGCACAGACTCCGTTGAGGTGTCGTTTCGAAGCCAGCGTCCATGAGAGGTGTGCTAAGTATTTTTCGTGTCGATTGGATTTGTAGTTTTTGCGCAATTTGCGTTTGAAAATTTTTTTTCCCGTCATTGGAATGCACTGTCTCCAATGCTTTTCAATAGGAAATGGCAACACGTGCCCTGAGGCGATTGAAATGACAGTTGAGCTCATTGATATGCGCAGGCAGACCCAGTTACTATGCCAACGCCTACGAACTTCACTTGAACCCCAGCACAGAGCCTCTGCCACATAATATCAGCTCTTAAAGCGAAACCCACAGCACAAATGCAAATCTAGCTTCATCACATGACACATGCCCCTGAGAGAGAATGTGTGTGCCAAAGTGGATTTAAAAGAAGCCCAGTCAGCCAAACTAGCTCTTAAAGGGCCAACGCGCCAAAGTGATTGTTAAAGGGCCAGCTCACCCAAATGAGTCTTAAAGGGCCGACACACCAAATCGGAGACAGAGCCACCCCGGCCTCCAAATCGGAGGCTGAGCCACCCCGGCCTCCAAATCGGACAATGAGCCACCCCGGCCTCCAAATCGGAGCCTGATCCACCCCGGCCTCCAAATCGGAGGCTGAGCCACCCCGGCCTCCAAATCGGAGGCTGAGACACCCCGGCCTCCAAATAGGAGGCTGAGCCACCCTGGCCTCCAAATCGGAGGCTGAGACACCCCGGCCTCCAAATCGGAGGCTGATCCACCCCGGCCTCCAAATCGGAGGCTGAGCCACACCGGCCTCCAAATCGGAGGCTGATCCACCCCGGCCTCCAAATCGGAGGCTGATCCACCCCGGCTTCCAAATCGGAGGCTGATCCACCCCGGCCTCCAAATAGGAGGCTGATCGACCCAGGCCTCCAAATCAGAGGCTGAGCCACCCCGGCCTCCAAATCGGAGGCTGAGCCACCCCAGCCTCCAAATCCGAGGCTGAGCCACCCTGGCCTCCAAATCGGAGGCTGAGCCACCCCGGCCTCCAAATCGGAGGCTGATCGACCCCAGCCTCCAAATCGGAGGCTGAGCCACCCTGGCCTCCAAATCGGAGGCTGAGCCACCCCGGCCTCCAAATCGGAGACTGATCGACCCCGGCCTCCAAATCGGAGGCTGATCGACCCCGGCCTCCAAATAGGAGGCTGATCGACCCCGGCCTCCAAATAGGAGGCTGATCGACCCCGGCCTCCAAATCGGAGGCTGAGCCACCCCGGCCTCCAAATAGGAGGCTGAACCACCCTGGCCGCCAAATCGGAGGCTGATCGACCCCGGCCTCCAAATCGGAGGCTGATCCACCCCGGCCTCCAATTCGGAGGCTGAGCCACCCCGGCCTCCAAATCGGAGGCTGAGCCACCCCGGCCTCCAAATCGGAGGCTGAGCCACCCCGGCCTCCAAATCGGAGGCTGATCGACCCCGGCCTCCAAATCGGAGGCTGATCGACCCCGGCCTCCAAATAGGAGGCTGATCAACCCCGGCCTCCAAATCGGAGACTGAGCCACCCCGGCCTCCAAATAGGAGGCTGAGCCACCCTGGCCTCCAAATCGGAGGTTGATCGACCCCGGCCTCCAAATCGGAGGCAGATCGACCCAGGCCTCCAAATCAGAGGCTGAGCCACCCCGGCCTCCAAATCGGAGGCTGAGCCACCCCGGCCTCCAAATCGGAGGCTGAGCCACCCCGGCCCCTAAATAGGAGGCTGAGCCACCCTGGCCTCCAAATCGGAGGCTGAGCCACCCCGGCCTCCAAATCGGAGGCTGATTGACTCCGGCCTCCAAATCGGAGGCTGATCGACACCGGCCTCCAAATAAGAGGCTGATCGACCCCAGCCTCCAAATCGGAGGCTGAGCCACCCCGGCCTCAAAATAGGAGGCTGAGCCACCCTGGCCTCCAAATCGGAGGCTGATCGACCCCGGCCTCCAAATCGGAGGCTGATCCACCCCGGCCTCCAATTCGGAGGCTGAGCCACCCCAGCCTCCAAATCGGAGGCTGAGCCACCCCGGCCTCCAAATCGGAAGCTCATCGACCCCGGCCTCCAAATCAGAGGCTCTTTGACCTCGGCCTCCAAATCGGAAGCTCAACGACCCCGGCCTCCAAATTGGTGGCTGAGCGACCCCTGCCTCTAAAAGTTACCCAGAGTGGCCCCGCCCACCAAATCAGACCCTGTGGGGCCCCGCCCACCAAATCAGACCCTGAGAGGCCCCGCCCACCAAATTGGACCCAGAGTGGTCCCGCCCACCAAATTGGACCCAGAGTGGTCCCGCCCACCAAATTGGACCCAGAGGGGCTCCGCCCACAAAATCAGACCCAGAGGGGCCCCTGCCACAAAATCAGACCCTGAGGGGCCACGGTCACAAAATCGGACCCTGATGGGCCCCAGTCACAAAATTGGACCCTGATAGGCCCCGGCCACAAAATCGGACCCTGAGGGGCCCCAACCACAAAATCGGACTCTGAGGGGACCCAACCACAAAATCGGACCCTGAGACGCCCCGCCCACCAAATTGGACCCAGAGTGGTCCCGCCCACCAAATTGGACCCTGAGACGCCCCGCCCACCAAATTGGACCCAGAGGGGCTCCGCCCACAAAATCAGACCCAGAGGGGCCCCTGCCACAAAATCAGACCCTGAGGGGCCACGGTCACAAAATCGGACCCTGATGGGCCCCAGTCACAAAATTGGACCCTGATAGGCCCCACCCACAAAATCGGACGCAGAGGGGCCCCTGCCACAAAATCGGACCCTGAGGGGCCGCGGCCACAAAATCAGACCCTGAGGGGCCGCGGCCACAAAATCGGACCCTGAGGCACCCCAACCACAAAATCGGACCCTGAGGGGACCCAACCACAAAATCGGACCCTGAGGGGCCCCTGACACAAAATCGGACCCTGAGGGGCCCAACCCACAAAATCGGACCCTGAGGGGCCCTGCCCACCAAATTGGACCCTGAGGGGCCCCGCCAACCAAATCGGACCCTGAGAGGCCCCACCCACAAAATCGGACCCTGACGGGCCCCGGCCACAAAATCGGACCCTGAGGGGCCCCACCCACAAAATTGGACCCTGAGGGGTTCCGGCCACAAAAATCGGATCCTGATTGGCCCCGGCCACCAAATTGGACCCAGAGGGGCCCCACCCACAAAATCGGACCCAGAGGGGCCCCTGCCACAAAATCGGACCCTGAGGGGCCGCGGCCACAAAATCAGACCCTGAGGGGCCGCGGCCACAAAATCGGACCCTGAGGGGCCCCAACCACAAAATCGGACCCTGAGGGGACCCAACCACAAAATCGGACCCTGAGGGGCCCCTGACACAAAATCGGACCCTGAGGGGCCCAACCCACAAAATCGGACCCTGAGGGGCCCTGCCCACCAAATTGGACCCTGATGGGCCCCGCCAACCAAATCGGACCCTGAGAGGCCCCACCCACAAAATCGGACCCTGACGGGCCCCGGCCACAAAATCGGACCCTAAGGGGCCCCACCCACAAAATTGGAACCTGAGGGGTTCCGGCCACAAAAATCGGATCCTGATTGGCCCCGGCCACAAAATCGGACCCTGAGGGGCCCCAGCCACAAAATCGGACCTTGAGGGGCCCCACCCACCAAATCAGACCCTGAGGGGCCCCGGCCACCAAATCGGACCCTGAGGGGCCCCGGCCACCAAATCGGACCCTGAGTGGCCCCGGCCACAAAATCGGACCCTGAGGGGCCCCACCCACAAAATCGGACCCTGAGGGGCCCCACCCACAAAATCAGACCATGAGGCCAAAGTGGCCCCTGAGAGGCACCCACAGTTAAATCGTATCCTGAGTTGAAAGTCTTGCAGGGGCAGCAGGCAAGTCTCTCTTAAAGGTGCAGCCCGGGCACCATTTCAAACCACTATCTGTACTTCCTTCAGGAAATACACATCTAGTATTATTATTACTATTCAGTTGATTTCCGCAATTAATGCGGCCCGAACCGCTACACGCACACAATCCGTTGAGGTGTTGTTTTGAAACCAGCGTCCACGAGTGGTGTGCTAAGTATTTTTCGTGTCGATCGGATTTGTAGTTTTTGCGCAATTTGCGTTTGAAATTTTTTTTTCCCGTCATTGGAATGCACTGTCTCAATGCATTTGAATGGGAAATGGCAAAACGTGCCCTGAGGCTATTGAAATGGCAGTTAAGCTCATTGATATGCGCAGGAACATCCAGTTACTATGCCAACGCCTACGAACGTCACATGACGCCCCCAGGACGGAGCTTCTGCCACATATCAGCTCTTAAAGCGAAACCCACAGCACAAATGCAAATCTAGCTTCATCACATGACGCATGCCCCTGAGAGAGAATGTGCGCCAAAGTGTGCCCCCGCCCACCAAATCGGACCCTGAGGGGCCCCGCCCACCAAATCGGACTCTGAGGGGCCCCGCCCACCAAATCGGACCCAGAGGGGCCCCGCCCACCAAATCGGACCCAGAGGGGCCCCGCCCACCAAATCGGACCCAGAGGGGCCCCGCCCACCAAATCGGACCCAGAGGGGCCCCGCCCACCAAATCGGACACTGAGGGGCCCCGCCCACCAAATCGGACCCTGAGGGGCCCCGCCCACCAAATCGGACCCTGAGGGTCCCCGCTCACCAAATCGGACCCTAAGGGGCCCCGCTCACCAAATCGGACCCTGAGGGGCCCCAACCACCAAATCGGATTCTGAAAGGCCCCAACCACCAAATCGGACCCTGAGGGGCCCCGCCCACCAAATCGGACCCTGAGGGGCCCCGCCCACCAAATCAGACCCTGAGGGTCCCCGCTCACCAAATCGGACCCTAAGGGGCCCCGCTCACCAAATCGGACCCTGAGGGGCCCCAACCACCAAATCGGATTCTGAAAGGCCCCAACCACCAAATAGGACCCTGAGGGGCCCCACCCACCAAATAGGACCCTGAGGGACCCCGCCCAGCAAATCGGACCCTGAGGGACCCCGCCCACCAAATAGGACCCTGGGTGGCCCCGCCCACCAAATCGGACCCTGAGGGGCCACGCCCAGCAAATCAGACCCTGAGGGTCCCCACAAACCAAATCGGACCCTGAGGGGCCCCGCTCACCAAATTGAACTCTGAGGGGCCCCGCTCACCAAATCGGACCCCGAGCGGCTCCACCCACCAAATCGGATTCTGAAAGGCCCCAACCACAAAATCGGACCCTGAGGTGCCCAGCTCACCAAATCGGACCCTGAGGGGCCCCGCTCACCAAATTGGATTCTGAAAGGCCTCAACCACAAAATCGGACCCTGAGGGCCCCGTACACAAAATCGGACCCTAAGGGGCTCCACCCACAAAATCGGACCCTGGGGGGCCCCGCCCACAAAATCTGATCCTATGGGGCGATGCTGACCAAATCGGACCCCGAGGGGCCCCGCTCACCAAATCGGACCCTGAGGGGCCCAGCCCACCAAATCGGACCGTTAGGGGCCCCTCCCACCAAATCGGACCCTGAGTGTCCCCGCCCACCAAATCGGACCCTGAGGGGCTAAACCCACAAAATCGGACCCTGAGGGGCCCCGGCCACAAAATCGGACCCTGAGGGGCCCCATCCACCAAATCGGACCCTGAGGGGCCCCACCCACCAAATCAGCCCCTGAGGGGCCCCGGCCACCAAATCAGACCCTGAGGGGCCCCACCCACCAAATCGGACCCTGAGGTGCCCCGGCCATAAATTCGGACCCTGAGGGGCCCCACCCACAATATCGGGCCCTGAGGGGCCCCGGCCACCAAATCAGACCCTGAGGGGCCCCACCCACCAAATCGGACCCTGAGGTGCCCCGGCCACAAATTCGGACCCTGAGGGGCCCCACCCACAAAATCGGACCCTGAGGCCAAAGTGGCCCCTGAGAGGCACCCACAGTTAAAACGGATCCTGAGTTGAAAGTCTTGCAGGGGCAGCAGGCAAGTCTCTCTTAAAGGGGCAGCCCGGGCACCATTTCAAACCACTATCTGTAATTCCTTCAGGAAATACACATCTAGTTATAGTGGTTTGAAAAAACCACTATATTGTAATCCGAACGCTGCTAACTTATTCTTCTTCTTATTATTATTATTATTAAGTTGATTTCCGCAATTAATGCGGCCCGAACCGCTACACGCACAGACTCCGTTGAGGTGTCGTTTCGAAGCCAGCGTCCATGAGAGGTGTGCTAAGTATTTTTCGTGTCGATTGGATTTGTAGTTTTTGCGCAATTTGCGTTTGAAAATTTTTTTTCCCGTCATTGGAATGCACTGTCTCCAATGCTTTTCAATAGGAAATGGCAACACGTGCCCTGAGGCGATTGAAATGACAGTTGAGCTCATTGATATGCGCAGGCAGACCCAGTTACTATGCCAACGCCTACGAACTTCACTTGAACCCCAGCACAGAGCCTCTGCCACATAATATCAGCTCTTAAAGCGAAACCCACAGCACAAATGCAAATCTAGCTTCATCACATGACACATGCCCCTGAGAGAGAATGTGTGTGCCAAAGTGGATTTAAAAGAAGCCCAGTCAGCCAAACTAGCTCTTAAAGGGCCAATGCGCCAAAGTGATTGTTAAAGGGCCAGCTCACCCAAATGAGTCTTAAAGGGCCGACACACCAAATCGGAGACAGAGCCACCCCGGCCTCCAAATCGGAGGCTGAGCCACCCCGGCCTCCAAATCGGACAATGAGCCACCCCGGCCTCCAAATCGGAGCCTGATCCACCCCGGCCTCCAAGTCGGAGGCTGAGCCACCCCGGCCTCCAAATCGGAGGCTGAGACACCCCGGCCTCCAAATAGGAGGCTGAGCCACCCTGGCCTCCAAATCGGAGGCTGAGACACCCCGGCCTCCAAATCGGAGGCTGATCCACCCCGGCCTCCAAATCGGAGGCTGAGCCACACCGGCCTCCAAATCGGAGGCTGATCCACCCCGGCCTCCAAATCAGAGGCTGATCCACCCCGGCCTCCAAATCGGAGGCTGATCCACCCCGGCCTCCAAATCGGAGGCTGATCCACCCCGGCCTCCATATCGGAGGCTGATCCACCCCGGCCTCCAAATCGGAGGCTGATCCACCCCGGCCTCCAAATCGGAGGCTGATCGACCCCGGCCTCCAAATCAGAGGCTGAGCCACCCCGGCCTCCAAATCGGAGGCTGAGCCACCCCGGCCTCCAAATCGGAGGCTGAGACACCCCGGCCTCCAAATAGGAGGCTGAGCCACCCTGGCCTCCAAATCAGAGGCTGAGCCACCCCGGCCTCCAAATCGGAGGCTGATACACCCCGGCCTCCAAATCGGAGGCTGAGCCACCCCGGCCTCCAAATCGGAGGCTGATCCACCCCGGCCTCCAAATCGGAGGCTGAGCCACCCCGGCCTCCAAATCGGAGGCTGAGCCACCCCGGCCTCCAAATCGGAGGCTGATCCACCCCGGCCTCCAAATCGGAGGCTGAGCCACCCCGGCCTCCAAATCGGAGGCTGAGCCACCCCGGCCTTCAAATCGGAGGCTGATCCACCCCGGCCTCCAAATCGGAGGCTGATCCACCCCGGCCTCCAAATCGGAGGCTGATCCACCCCGGCCTCCAAATCGGAGGCTGATCCACCCCGGCTTCCAAATCGGAGGCTGATCCACCCCGGCCTCCAAATAGGAGGCTGATCGACCCAGGCCTCCAAATCAGAGGCTGAGCCACCCCGGCCTCCAAATCGGAGGCTGAGCCACCCCAGCCTCCAAATCGGAGGCTGAGCCACCCTGGCCTCCAAATCGGAGGCTGAGCCACCCCGGCCTCCAAATCGGAGGCTGATCGACCCCAGCCTCCAAATCGGAGGCTGAGCCACCCTGGCCTCCAAATCGGAGGCTGAGCCACCCCGGCCTCCAAATCGGAGGCTGATCGACCCCGGCCTCCAAATCGGAGGCTGATCGACCCCGGCCTCCAAATAGGAGGCTGATCGACCCCGGCCTCCAAATAGGAGGCTGATCGACCCCGGCCTCCAAATCGGAGGCTGAGCCACCCCGGCCTCCAAATAGGAGGCTGAGCCACCCTGGCCGCCAAATCGGAGGCTGATCGACCCCGGCCTCCAAATCGGAGGCTGATCCACCCCGGCCTCCAATTCGGAGGCTGAGCCACCCCGGCCTCCAAATCGGAGGCTGAGCCACCCCGGCCTCCAAATCGGAGGCTGAGCCACCCCGGCCTCCAAATCGGAGGCTGATCGACCCCGGCCTCCAAATCGGAGGCTGATCGACCCCGGCCTCCAAATAGGAGGCTGATCAACCCCGGCCTCCAAATCGGAGACTGAGCCACCCCGGCCTCCAAATAGGAGGCTGAGCCACCCTGGCCTCCAAATCGGAGGTTGATCGACCCCGGCCTCCAAATCGGAGGCAGATCGACCCAGGCCTCCAAATCAGAGGCTGAGCCACCCCGGCCTCCAAATCGGAGGCTGAGCCACCCCGGCCTCCAAATCGGAGGCTGAGCCACCCCGGCCCCTAAATAGGAGGCTGAGCCACCCTGGCCTCCAAATCGGAGGCTGAGCCACCCCGGCCTCCAAATCGGAGGCTGATTGACTCCGGCCTCCAAATCGGAGGCTGATCGACACCGGCCTCCAAATAAGAGGCTGATCGACCCCAGCCTCCAAATCGGAGGCTGAGCCACCCCGGCCTCAAAATAGGAGGCTGAGCCACCCTGGCCTCCAAATCGGAGGCTGATCGACCCCGGCCTCCAAATCGGAGGCTGATCCACCCCGGCCTCCAATTCGGAGGCTGAGCCACCCCAGCCTCCAAATCGGAGGCTGAGCCACCCCGGCCTCCAAATCGGAAGCTCATCGACCCCGGCCTCCAAATCAGAGGCTCTTTGACCTCGGCCTCCAAATCGGAAGCTCAACGACCCCGGCCTCTAAAAGTTACCCAGAGTGGCCCCGCCCACCAAATCAGACCCTGTGGGGCCCCGCCCACCAAATCAGACCCTGAGAGGCCCCGCCCACCAAATTGGACCCAGAGTGGTCCCGCCCACCAAATTGGACCCAGAGTGGTCCCGCCCACCAAATTGGACCCAGAGGGGCTCCGCCCACAAAATCAGACCCAGAGGGGCCCCTGCCACAAAATCAGACCCTGAGGGGCCACGGTCACAAAATCGGACCCTGATGGGCCCCAGTCACAAAATTGGACCCTGATAGGCCCCGGCCACAAAATCGGACCCTGAGGGGCCCCAACCACAAAATCGGACTCTGAGGGGACCCAACCACAAAATCGGACCCTGAGACGCCCCGCCCACCAAATTGGACCCAGAGTGGTCCCGCCCACCAAATTGGACCCTGAGACGCCCCGCCCACCAAATTGGACCCAGAGGGGCTCCGCCCACAAAATCAGACCCAGAGGGGCCCCTGCCACAAAATCAGACCCTGAGGGGCCACGGTCACAAAATCGGACCCTGATGGGCCCCAGTCACAAAATTGGACCCTGATAGGCCCCACCCACAAAATCGGACGCAGAGGGGCCCCTGCCACAAAATCGGACCCTGAGGGGCCGCGGCCACAAAATCAGACCCTGAGGGGCCGCGGCCACAAAATCGGACCCTGAGGCACCCCAACCACAAAATCGGACCCTGAGGGGACCCAACCACAAAATCGGACCCTGAGGGGCCCCTGACACAAAATCGGACCCTGAGGGGCCCAACCCACAAAATCGGACCCTGAGGGGCCCTGCCCACCAAATTGGACCCTGAGGGGCCCCAGTCACAAAATTGGACCCTGATAGGCCCCACCCACAAAATCGGACGCAGAGGGGCCCCTGCCACAAAATCGGACCCTGAGGGGCCGCGGCCACAAAATCAGACCCTGAGGGGCCGCGGCCACAAAATCGGACCCTGAGGCACCCCAACCACAAAATCGGACCCTGAGGGGACCCAACCACAAAATCGGACCCTGAGGGGCCCCTGACACAAAATCGGACCCTGAGGGGCCCAACCCACAAAATCGGACCCTGAGGGGCCCTGCCCACCAAATTGGACCCTGAGGGGCCCCGCCAACCAAATCGGACCCTGAGAGGCCCCACCCACAAAATCGGACCCTGACGGGCCCCGGCCACAAAATCGGACCCTGAGGGGCCCCACCCACAAAATTGGACCCTGAGGGGTTCCGGCCACAAAAATCGGATCCTGATTGGCCCCGGCCACCAAATTGGACCCAGAGGGGCCCCACCCACAAAATCGGACCCAGAGGGGCCCCTGCCACAAAATCGGACCCTGAGGGGCCGCGGCCACAAAATCAGACCCTGAGGGGCCGCGGCCACAAAATCGGACCCTGAGGGGCCCCAACCACAAAATCGGACCCTGAGGGGACCCAACCACAAAATCGGACCCTGAGGGGCCCCTGACACAAAATCGGACCCTGAGGGGCCCAACCCACAAAATCGGACCCTGAGGGGCCCTGCCCACCAAATTGGACCCTGATGGGCCCCGCCAACCAAATCGGACCCTGAGAGGCCCCACCCACAAAATCGGACCCTGACGGGCCCCGGCCACAAAATCGGACCCTGAGGGGCCCCACCCACAAAATTGGAACCTGAGGGGTTCCGGCCACAAAAATCGGATCCTGATTGGCCCCGGCCACAAAATCGGACCCTGAGGGGCCCCAGCCACAAAATCGGACCTTGAGGGGCCCCACCCACCAAATCAGACCCTGAGGGGCCCCGGCCACCAAATCGGACCCTGAGGGGCCCCGGCCACCAAATCGGACCCTGAGTGGCCCCGGCCACAAAATCGGACCCTGAGGGGCCCCACCCACAAAATCGGACCCTGAGGGGCCCCACCCACAAAATCAGACCATGAGGCCAAAGTGGCCCCTGAGAGGCACCCACAGTTAAATCGTATCCTGAGTTGAAAGTCTTGCAGGGGCAGCAGGCAAGTCTCTCTTAAAGGTGCAGCCCGGGCACCATTTCAAACCACTATCTGTACTTCCTTCAGGAAATACACATCTAGTATTATTATTACTATTCAGTTGATTTCCGCAATGAATGCGGCCCGAACCGCTACACGCACACAATCCGTTGAGGTGTTGTTTTGAAACCAGCGTCCACGAGTGGTATGCTAAGTATTTTTCGTGTCGATCGGATTTGTAGTTTTTGCGCAATTTGCGTTTGAAATTTTTTTTTCCCGTCATTGGAATGCACTGTCTCAATGCATTTGAATGGGAAATGGCAAAACGTGCCCTGAGGCTATTGAAATGGCAGTTAAGCTCATTGATATGCGCAGGAACATCCAGTTACTATGCCAACGCCTACGAACGTCACATGACGCCCCCAGGACGGAGCTTCTGCCACATATCAGCTCTTAAAGCGAAACCCACAGCACAAATGCAAATCTAGCTTCATCACATGACGCATGCCCCTGAGAGAGAATGTGCGCCAAAGTGTGCCCCCGCCCACCAAATCGGACCCTGAGGGGCCCCGCCCACCAAATCGGACTCTGAGGGGCCCCGCCCACCAAATCGGACCCAGAGGGGCCCCGCCCACCAAATCGGACCCAGAGGGGCCCCGCCCACCAAATCGGACCCAGAGGGGCCCCGCCCACCAAATCGGACCCTGAGGGGCCCCGCCCACCAAATCGGACCCTGAGGGGCCCCGCTCACCAAATCGGACCCTGAGGGGCCCCGCCCACCAAATCGGACCCTGAGGGGCCCCGCCCACCAAATCGGACCCTGAGGGTCCCCGCTCACCAAATCGGACCCTAAGGGGCCCCGCTCACCAAATCGGACCCTGAGGGGCCCCAACCACCAAATCGGATTCTGAAAGGCCCCAACCACCAAATCGGACCCTGAGGGGCCCCGCCCACCAAATCGGACCCTGAGGGGCCCCGCCCACCAAATCAGACCCTGAGGGTCCCCGCTCACCAAATCGGACCCTAAGGGGCCCCGCTCACCAAATCGGACCCTGAGGGGCCCCAACCACCAAATCGGATTCTGAAAGGCCCCAACCACCAAATAGGACCCTGAGGGGCCCCACCCACCAAATAGGACCCTGAGGGACCCCGCCCAGCAAATCGGACCCTGAGGGACCCCGCCCACCAAATAGGACCCTGGGTGGCCCCGCCCACCAAATCGGACCCTGAGGGGCCACGCCCAGCAAATCAGACCCTGAGGGTCCCCACAAACCAAATCGGACCCTGAGGGGCCCCGCTCACCAAATTGAACTCTGAGGGGCCCCGCTCACCAAATCGGACCCCGAGCGGCTCCACCCACCAAATCGGATTCTGAAAGGCCCCAACCACAAAATCGGACCCTGAGGTGCCCAGCTCACCAAATCGGACCCTGAGGGGCCCCGCTCACCAAATTGGATTCTGAAAGGCCTCAACCACAAAATCGGACCCTGAGGGCCCCGTACACAAAATCGGACCCTAAGGGGCTCCACCCACAAAATCGGACCCTGGGGGGCCCCGCCCACAAAATCTGATCCTATGGGGCGATGCTGACCAAATCGGACCCCGAGGGGCCCCGCTCACCAAATCGGACCCTGAGGGGCCCAGCCCACCAAATCGGACCGTTAGGGGCCCCTCCCACCAAATCGGACCCTGAGTGTCCCCGCCCACCAAATCGGACCCTGAGGGGCTAAACCCACAAAATCGGACCCTGAGGGGCCCCGGCCACAAAATCGGACCCTGAGGGGCCCCATCCACCAAATCGGACCCTGAGGGGCCCCACCCACCAAATTGGACCCTGAGGTGCCCCGGCCACAAAATCGGACCATGAGCGTCCCCAATCACAAAATCGGACCCTTAGGGACCCTGGTCACAAAGTCAGACCCTGAGGGGCTCCAACCACCAAATCGGACCCTGAGGGGCCCCGGCAACAAAATCGGACCCTGAGGGTCCCCACCCACCAAATCAGACCCTGAGGGGCCCCGGCCACCAAATCGGACCCTGAGGGGCCCCACCCACCAAATCGGACCCTGAGGGGCCCTGGCCACTAAATCGGACCCTGAGGGGCCCCACCCACACAATCGGACCCTGAGGCCAAAGTGGCGCCTGAGATGCACTCACAGTTAAAACGGATCCTGAGTTGAAAGTCTTGCAGGGGCAGCAGGCAAGTCTCTCTTAAAGGGGCAACCCAGGCACCATTTCAAACCACTATCTGTACTTCCTTCAGGAAATACACATCTAGTATTAATGTTGTAATCTGACCGCTGCTAACTTATTCTTATTATTCAGTTGATTTCCGCAATTAATGCGGCCCGAACCGCTACACGCACAGACTCCGTTGAGGTGTCATTTCGAAGCCAGCGTCCACGAGAGGTGTGCTAAGTAATTTTTGTGTCGATTGGATTTGTAGTTTTTGCGCAATTTGCATTAGAAATTTTTTTTTCCCGTCATTTGAATGTATTGTCTCAATGCTTTTCAATGGGGAAATTTTGCCTTAGAGAAAATATGCCCTGAGGCGATTCAAATGGCAGTTTAGCTCATTGATATGCGCATGCAGACCCAGTTACTATGCCAACGCCAAAGAACTTCACATGACGCCCTCAGGACACAGTTTCTGGCGATAATATCAGCTCTTAAAGCGAAACCCACAGCACAAATGCAAATCTAGCTTCATCACATGACGCACGCCCCTGAGAGAGAATGTACGCCAAAGTGAATTTAGAAGCCCAGTGCGCCAAACTAACTCTTAAACAGCCGACACGCCTAAGTGAATCTTAAAGGGCCGGCGCACCAAATTGAGCCTTAAAGGGCCGGCGTGCCAAATCGAATGCTGAGTGACCCCAGGCTCCAAATCGGAGGCTGATCGACCCTGGCCTACAAATCGGAGGCTGAGCCACCCAGGCCAACAAATCGGCTCCGGAGTGGCCCCGCCCACCAAATTGGACCCTGAGGGGCCCCGCTCACCAAATCAGACCCATAGTGCCCCCCCAACAAATCAGACCCTGCGGGGTCCCACCCACCAAATCTGACCCTAAGGGGTCCCGCCCACCTAATCAGACCCAGAGTGGCCCCGCCCACCAAATCAGGCCATGAGGGGCGCCGCCCACCAAATCAGACCCTCAAGGGCCCCACCTGCCAAATCATACCCTGAAGAGCCCCACCCACCATATCGGATCCTGAGGGGACCCGCCCACCAAATCGGACCCTGAGAGGCCCCGTCTACCAAATCGGAACCAGAGGAGCCCCGCCCACGAAATTGGACCCTGTGGGGCCCCACTCACCAAATCGGACCCTGTGGGGCACGCCCACCAAATTGGACCCAGAGTGGCCCCTCCCACCAAATCAGACCCTGTGGGGCCCCGCCCATCAAGTCGGACCCTGTGGTGCCCCACCCAACAAATCGAACTCTGAGGGGCCCCGCCCACCAAATCGAACCCAGAGGGGTCCCACCCGCCAAATCAGACCCTGAGGGGCCATGCCCACCAAACCGGACCCTGAGGGTCCTCGCCCACCAAATTGACCCACCAATTCAAGCCCTGAGGAGCCCAGTCCACTGAATCGGATCCTGAGGGGCCCCACCCACCAAATCAGACCCTGAGGGGCCCCACAGGCCAAAGTGGCCCCTGAGAGGCACCCACAGGTAAAACGGATACTGAGTTGAAAGTCGTGCAGGGGCAGCAGGCAAGTCTCTCTTTAAGTCGCAGCCCGGGCACCATTTCAAACAACTAACTGTACTTCCTTCAGGAAATACACATCTAGTATTACAATTATAATGCGCCAATCACAAGTTATTCAGTTGATTTCCGCAATTAATGCGGCCCGAACCGCTACATGCACATACTCCGTTGAGGTGTCGTTTCGAAGCCAACGTCCACGAGAGGTGTGCTAAGTATTTTTCGTGTCGATCGGATTTGTAGTTTCTGTGCAATTTCCGTTTGAAAAATTTTGTTCCCGTCATTGGAATGCACTGTCTTAATGCTTTTCATTGGGAAACTTAAAATGTGCCCTGAGGCGATTGAAATGGCAGTAAAGCTCGTCGATATGTGCAGGCACACCCAGTTACTATGCCAACGCCTACGAACGTCACATGACGCCCCCAGGACAGAGCTTCTGCAACATATTTTCAGCTCTTAAAGCGAAACCCACAGCACAAATGCAAATCTAGCTTCATCACATAAAGAGTGCCAATGAGAGAGAATGTGCGCCAAAGTGCGCCCTCCCGCCCACCAAATCGTACCCTGAGGGTCCCCGCTCACCAAATCGGACCCTGAGGGGTCCCCGCTCACCAAATCGGACCCTGAGGGCCCCCCCACCAAATTGGACTCAGAGTGGCCCCGCCCACCAAATCAGACCCAGGGGGCCCCCACCCACAAAATCGGACCCTGAGGGGCCCCAGCCACCAAATCGGACCCAGAGGGGCCCCAACCACAAAATTGGACCCTGAGGGGCCCCGGCCACAAAATCGGACCCTGAGAGACCCCACCCACAAAATCGGACCCTGAGGGGTTCTTGCCACAAAATTGGACCCTAATGGGCCCTGGCCACAAAATCGGACCCTGAGGGGCCCCAACCACCAAATTGGACCCTGAGGGGCCCGGCCACAAAATCGGACCCTAAGGGGCCCCACCCACCAAATCAAACCCTGAGGGGCCCCACCCACCAAATCGGACCCTGAGGGGCCCCGGCCACAAAATCGGACCCTGAAAGGCCCCACCCACAAAATCAGGCACTGAGGGGCCCCACCCACAAAATCGGACACTGAGGCCAAAGTGGCCCCTGAGAGGCACCCACAGTTAAAACGGATCCTGAGTTGAAAGTCTTGCAGGGGCAGCAGGCAAGTCTCTCTTAAAGGGGCAGCCCAGGCACCATTTCAAACCACTATCTGTACTTCCTTTAGGAAATACACATCTAGTATTATTATTACTATTCAGTTGATTTCCGCAATTAATGCGGCCCGAACCGCTACACACACAGACTCCGTTGAGGTGTTGTTTTGAAACCAGCGTCCACGAGTGGTGTGCTAAGTATTTTTCGTGTCGATCGGATTTGTAGTTTTTGCGCAATTTGCGTTTGAAATTTTTTTTCTCCCGTCATTGGAATGCACTGTCTCAATGCATTTAAATGGGAAATGGCAAAACGTGCCCTGAGGCGATTGAAATGGCAGTTAAGCTCATTGATATGCGCAGGAACACCCAGTTACTATGCCAACGCCTACGAACGTCACATGACGCCCCCAGGACAGAGCTTCTGCCACATAATATCAGCTCTTAAAGCGAAACCCACAGCACAAATGCAAATCTAGCTTCATCACATGACGCATGCCCCTGAGAGAGAATGTGTGCCAAAGTGTGCCCCCCCCACCAAATCGGACCCTGAGGGGCCCCGCCCACCAAATCAGACCCTGAGGGGCCCCGCCCTCCAAATCGGACACAGAGGGGCCCCGCTCACCAAATCGGACCATGAGGGGCCCCGCTCACCAAATCGAACTCTGAGGGGCCCCGCTGACCAAATCGGACTCTGAGGGGCCCCGCTGACCAAATCGGACCCTGAGGGGCCCCGCCCACCAAATCAGACCCTGAGGGGCCCCGCCCACCAAATCGGACACAGAGGGGCCCCGCTCACCAAATCGGACCATGAGGGGCCCCGCTCACCAAATCGAACTCTGAGGGGCCCCGCTGACCAAATCGGACCATGAGGGGCCCCGCCCACCAAATCGGACCCTGAGGGGCCCCGCCCACCAAATCGGACTCTGAGAGATCCCGCCCACCAAATCGGACCCTGAGTGGCCCCGCCCACCAAATCGGACTCTGAGGGGCCCCGCTGACCAAATCAGACCCTGAGGGGCCCCGCCCACCAAATCAGACCCTGAGGGGCCCCGCCCACCAACTCGGACACAGAGGGGCCCCGCTCACCAAATCGGACCATGAGGGGCCCCGCTCACCAAATCGAACTCTGAGGGGCCCCGCTGACCAAATCGGACCCTGAGGGGCCCCGCCCACCAAATCGGACCCTGAGGTGCCCCAGCCACCAAATCGGACCCTGAGGGGCTAAACCCACAAAATCGGACCCTGTGGGGCCCCGGCCACAAAATCGGACCCAGAGGGGCCCCATCCACCAAATCGGACCCTGAGGGGCCCCACCCTCAAAATCGAACCCTGAGGGGCCCTACCTACCAAATTTGACCCTGAGAGGCCCCGGCCACAAAATCGGACCATGAGGGTCCCCAATCACAAAATCGGACCCTTAGGGGCCCTGGTCACAAATTCAGACCCTGAGGGGCTCCAACCACCAAATCGGACCCTGAGGGGCCCCGGCAACAAAATCGGACCCTGAGGGTCCCCACCCACCAAATCAGACCCTGAGGGGCCCTGGCCACTAAATCGGACCCTGAGGTGCCCTGGCCACTAAATCGGACCCTGAGGGGCCCCACCCACAAAATCAGACCCTGAGGCCAAAGTGGCGCCTGAGATGCACTCACAGTTAAAACGGATCCTGAGTTGAAAGTCTTGCAGGGGCAGCAGGCACGTCTCTCTTAAAGGGGCAGCCAGGGCACCATTTCAAACCACTATCTGTACTTCCTTCAGGAAATACACATCTAGTTATAGTGGTTTGAAAAAACCACTATATTGTAATCCGAACGCTGCTAACTTATTCTTCTTCTTATTATTATTATTCAGTTGATTTCCGCAATTAATACAGCCCGAACCGCTACACGCACAGACTGCGTTGAGGTGTCATTTCGAAGCCAACGTCAACGAGAGGTGTGCTAAGTATTTTTCGTGTCGATCGGATTTGTAGTTTTTGCGCAATTTGCATTTGAAAATTTTTTTTCCCGTCATTGGAATGCACTGTCTCCAATGCTTTTCAATGGGAAATGGCAAAAGGTGCCCTGAGGCGATTGAAATGGCAGTTGAGCTCATTGATATGCGCAGGCAGAACCAGTTACTATGCCAACGCCTACGAACGTCACATGACGCCCCCAAGACAGAGCTTCTGCCACATAATATCAGCTCTTAAAGCGAAACCCACAGCACAAATGCAAATCTAGCTTCATCACATGACACATGCCCCTGAGAGAGAATGTCTGCCAAAGTGGATTTAGAAGAAGCCCAGTGAGCCAAACTAGCTCTTAAAGGGCTGACGCGCCAAAGTGATTGTTAAATTGCCGGCGCACCGAAATGAGGCTTAAAGGGCCGACACGCCAAATCGAAAGCTGAGTGATCCCAGGCTCCAAATAGGGAGGTGAGCCACCCCGGGCTCCAAATCGGACGATGAGCCACCCCGGGCTCCAAATCGGAGGCTGAGCCACCCCGGGCTCCAAATCGGACGATGAGCCGCCCCGGGCTCCAAATCGGAGGCTGAGCCGCCCCGGCCTCCAAATCGGAGGCTGAGCCGCCCCGGCCTCCAAATCGGAGGCTGAGCCGCCCCGGCCTCCAAATCGGAGGCAGAGCCGCCCCGGCCTCCAAATCGGAGGCTGAGCCGCCCCGGCCTCCAAATCGGACCCAGAGTGGCCCCGACCACAAAATCGGACCCTGAGGGGCCGCACCCACAAAATCGGACCCTGAGGGGCCCCACCCACAAAATCGGACCCTGAGGGGCCCCACAAACCAAATCGGACACTGAGGGGCCCCACCCACAAAATCGGACCCTGAGGGGCCCCAGCCACAAAATCGGACCTTGAGGGGCCCCACCCACCAAATCAGACCCTGAGGGGCCCCGGCCACCAAATCGGACCCTGAGGGGCCCCGGCCACCAAATCGGACCCTGAGTGGCCCCGGCCACAAAATCGGACCCTGAGGGGCCCCACCCACAAAATCGGACCCTGAGGGGCCCCACCCACAAAATCAGACCATGAGGCCAAAGTGGCCCCTGAGAGGCACCCACAGTTAAATCGTATCCTGAGTTGAAAGTCTTGCAGGGGCAGCAGGCAAGTCTCTCTTAAAGGTGCAGCCCGGGCACCATTTCAAACCACTATCTGTACTTCCTTCAGGAAATACACATCTAGTATTATTATTACTATTCAGTTGATTTCCGCAATTAATGCGGCCCGAACCGCTACACGCACACAATCCGTTGAGGTGTTGTTTTGAAACCAGCGTCCACGAGTGGTGTGCTAAGTATTTTTCGTGTCGATCGGATTTGTAGTTTTTGCGCAATTTGCGTTTGAAATTTTTTTTTCCCGTCATTGGAATGCACTGTCTCAATGCATTTGAATGGGAAATGGCAAAACGTGCCCTGAGGCTATTGAAATGGCAGTTAAGCTCATTGATATGCGCAGGAACATCCAGTTACTATGCCAACGCCTACGAACGTCACATGACGCCCCCAGGACGGAGCTTCTGCCACATATCAGCTCTTAAAGCGAAACCCACAGCACAAATGCAAATCTAGCTTCATCACATGACGCATGCCCCTGAGAGAGAATGTGCGCCAAAGTGTGCCCCCGCCCACCAAATCGGACCCTGAGGGGCCCCGCCCACCAAATCGGACTCTGAGGGGCCCCGCCCACCAAATCGGACCCAGAGGGGCCCCGCCCACCAAATCGGACCCAGAGGGGCCCCGCCCACCAAATCGGACCCAGAGGGGCCCCGCCCACCAAATCGGACCCTGAGGGGCCCCGCCCACCAAATCGGACCCTGAGGGGCCCCGCTCACCAAATCGGACCCTGAGGGGCCCCGCCCACCAAATCGGACCCTGAGGGGCCCCGCCCACCAAATCGGACCCTGAGGGTCCCCGCTCACCAAATCGGACCCTAAGGGGCCCCGCTCACCAAATCGGACCCTGAGGGGCCCCAACCACCAAATCGGATTCTGAAAGGCCCCAACCACCAAATCGGACCCTGAGGGGCCCCGCCCACCAAATCGGACCCTGAGGGGCCCCGCCCACCAAATCAGACCCTGAGGGTCCCCGCTCACCAAATCGGACCCTAAGGGGCCCCGCTCACCAAATCGGACCCTGAGGGGCCCCAACCACCAAATCGGATTCTGAAAGGCCCCAACCACCAAATAGGACCCTGAGGGGCCCCACCCACCAAATAGGACCCTGAGGGACCCCGCCCAGCAAATCGGACCCTGAGGGACCCCGCCCACCAAATAGGACCCTGGGTGGCCCCGCCCACCAAATCGGACCCTGAGGGGCCACGCCCAGCAAATCAGACCCTGAGGGTCCCCACAAACCAAATCGGACCCTGAGGGGCCCCGCTCACCAAATTGAACTCTGAGGGGCCCCGCTCACCAAATCGGACCCCGAGCGGCTCCACCCACCAAATCGGATTCTGAAAGGCCCCAACCACAAAATCGGACCCTGAGGTGCCCAGCTCACCAAATCGGACCCTGAGGGGCCCCGCTCACCAAATTGGATTCTGAAAGGCCTCAACCACAAAATCGGACCCTGAGGGCCCCGTACACAAAATCGGACCCTAAGGGGCTCCACCCACAAAATCGGACCCTGGGGGGCCCCGCCCACAAAATCTGATCCTATGGGGCGATGCTGACCAAATCGGACCCCGAGGGGCCCCGCTCACCAAATCGGACCCTGAGGGGCCCAGCCCACCAAATCGGACCGTTAGGGGCCCCTCCCACCAAATCGGACCCTGAGTGTCCCCGCCCACCAAATCGGACCCTGAGGGGCTAAACCCACAAAATCGGACCCTGAGGGGCCCCGGCCACAAAATCGGACCCTGAGGGGCCCCATCCACCAAATCGGACCCTGAGGGGCCCCACCCACCAAATTGGACCCTGAGGTGCCCCGGCCACAAAATCGGACCATGAGCGTCCCCAATCACAAAATCGGACCCTTAGGGACCCTGGTCACAAAGTCAGACCCTGAGGGGCTCCAACCACCAAATCGGACCCTGAGGGGCCCCGGCAACAAAATCGGACCCTGAGGGTCCCCACCCACCAAATCAGACCCTGAGGGGCCCCGGCCACCAAATCGGACCCTGAGGGGCCCCACCCACCAAATCGGACCCTGAGGGGCCCTGGCCACTAAATCGGACCCTGAGGGGCCCCACCCACACAATCGGACCCTGAGGCCAAAGTGGCGCCTGAGATGCACTCACAGTTAAAACGGATCCTGAGTTGAAAGTCTTGCAGGGGCAGCAGGCAAGTCTCTCTTAAAGGGGCAACCCAGGCACCATTTCAAACCACTATCTGTACTTCCTTCAGGAAATACACATCTAGTATTAATGTTGTAATCTGACCGCTGCTAACTTATTCTTATTATTCAGTTGATTTCCGCAATTAATGCGGCCCGAACCGCTACACGCACAGACTCCGTTGAGGTGTCATTTCGAAGCCAGCGTCCACGAGAGGTGTGCTAAGTAATTTTTGTGTCGATTGGATTTGTAGTTTTTGCGCAATTTGCATTAGAAATTTTTTTTTCCCGTCATTTGAATGTATTGTCTCAATGCTTTTCAATGGGGAAATTTTGCCTTAGAGAAAATATGCCCTGAGGCGATTCAAATGGCAGTTTAGCTCATTGATATGCGCATGCAGACCCAGTTACTATGCCAACGCCAAAGAACTTCACATGACGCCCTCAGGACACAGTTTCTGGCGATAATATCAGCTCTTAAAGCGAAACCCACAGCACAAATGCAAATCTAGCTTCATCACATGACGCACGCCCCTGAGAGAGAATGTACGCCAAAGTGAATTTAGAAGCCCAGTGCGCCAAACTAACTCTTAAACAGCCGACACGCCTAAGTGAATCTTAAAGGGCCGGCGCACCAAATTGAGCCTTAAAGGGCCGGCGTGCCAAATCGAATGCTGAGTGACCCCAGGCTCCAAATCGGAGGCTGATCGACCCTGGCCTACAAATCGGAGGCTGAGCCACCCAGGCCAACAAATCGGCTCCGGAGTGGCCCCGCCCACCAAATTGGACCCTGAGGGGCCCCGCTCACCAAATCAGACCCATAGTGCCCCCCCAACAAATCAGACCCTGCGGGGTCCCACCCACCAAATCTGACCCTAAGGGGTCCCGCCCACCTAATCAGACCCAGAGTGGCCCCGCCCACCAAATCAGGCCATGAGGGGCGCCGCCCACCAAATCAGACCCTCAAGGGCCCCACCTGCCAAATCATACCCTGAAGAGCCCCACCCACCATATCGGATCCTGAGGGGACCCGCCCACCAAATCGGACCCTGAGAGGCCCCGTCTACCAAATCGGAACCAGAGGAGCCCCGCCCACGAAATTGGACCCTGTGGGGCCCCACTCACCAAATCGGACCCTGTGGGGCACGCCCACCAAATTGGACCCAGAGTGGCCCCTCCCACCAAATCAGACCCTGTGGGGCCCCGCCCATCAAGTCGGACCCTGTGGTGCCCCACCCAACAAATCGAACTCTGAGGGGCCCCGCCCACCAAATCGAACCCAGAGGGGTCCCACCCGCCAAATCAGACCCTGAGGGGCCATGCCCACCAAACCGGACCCTGAGGGTCCTCGCCCACCAAATTGACCCACCAATTCAAGCCCTGAGGAGCCCAGTCCACTGAATCGGATCCTGAGGGGCCCCACCCACCAAATCAGACCCTGAGGGGCCCCACAGGCCAAAGTGGCCCCTGAGAGGCACCCACAGGTAAAACGGATACTGAGTTGAAAGTCGTGCAGGGGCAGCAGGCAAGTCTCTCTTTAAGTCGCAGCCCGGGCACCATTTCAAACCACTAACTGTACTTCCTTCAGGAAATACACATCTAGTATTACAATTATAATGCGCCAATCACAAGTTATTCAGTTGATTTCCGCAATTAATGCGGCCCGAACCGCTACATGCACATACTCCGTTGAGGTGTCGTTTCGAAGCCAACGTCCACGAGAGGTGTGCTAAGTATTTTTCGTGTCGATCGGATTTGTAGTTTCTGTGCAATTTCCGTTTGAAAAATTTTGTTCCCGTCATTGGAATGCACTGTCTTAATGCTTTTCATTGGGAAACTTAAAATGTGCCCTGAGGCGATTGAAATGGCAGTAAAGCTCGTCGATATGTGCAGGCACACCCAGTTACTATGCCAACGCCTACGAACGTCACATGACGCCCCCAGGACAGAGCTTCTGCAACATATTTTCAGCTCTTAAAGCGAAACCCACAGCACAAATGCAAATCTAGCTTCATCACATAAAGAGTGCCAATGAGAGAGAATGTGCGCCAAAGTGCGCCCTCCCGCCCACCAAATCGTACCCTGAGGGTCCCCGCTCACCAAATCGGACCCTGAGGGGTCCCCGCTCACCAAATCGGACCCTGAGGGCCCCCCCACCAAATTGGACTCAGAGTGGCCCCGCCCACCAAATCAGACCCAGGGGGCCCCCACCCACAAAATCGGACCCTGAGGGGCCCCAGCCACCAAATCGGACCCAGAGGGGCCCCAACCACAAAATTGGACCCTGAGGGGCCCCGGCCACAAAATCGGACCCTGAGAGACCCCACCCACAAAATCGGACCCTGAGGGGTTCTTGCCACAAAATTGGACCCTAATGGGCCCTGGCCACAAAATCGGACCCTGAGGGGCCCCAACCACCAAATTGGACCCTGAGGGGCCCGGCCACAAAATCGGACCCTAAGGGGCCCCACCCACCAAATCAAACCCTGAGGGGCCCCACCCACCAAATCGGACCCTGAGGGGCCCCGGCCACAAAATCGGACCCTGAAAGGCCCCACCCACAAAATCAGGCACTGAGGGGCCCCACCCACAAAATCGGACACTGAGGCCAAAGTGGCCCCTGAGAGGCACCCACAGTTAAAACGGATCCTGAGTTGAAAGTCTTGCAGGGGCAGCAGGCAAGTCTCTCTTAAAGGGGCAGCCCAGGCACCATTTCAAACCACTATCTGTACTTCCTTTAGGAAATACACATCTAGTATTATTATTACTATTCAGTTGATTTCCGCAATTAATGCGGCCCGAACCGCTACACACACAGACTCCGTTGAGGTGTTGTTTTGAAACCAGCGTCCACGAGTGGTGTGCTAAGTATTTTTCGTGTCGATCGGATTTGTAGTTTTTGCGCAATTTGCGTTTGAAATTTTTTTTTCCCGTCATTGGAATGCACTGTCTCAATGCATTTAAATGGGAAATGGCAAAACGTGCCCTGAGGCGATTGAAATGGCAGTTAAGCTCATTGATATGCGCAGGAACACCCAGTTACTATGCCAACGCCTACGAACGTCACATGACGCCCCCAGGACAGAGCTTCTGCCACATAATATCAGCTCTTAAAGCGAAACCCACAGCACAAATGCAAATCTAGCTTCATCACATGACGCATGCCCCTGAGAGAGAATGTGTGCCAAAGTGTGCCCCCCCCACCAAATCGGACCCTGAGGGGCCCCGCCCACCAAATCAGACCCTGAGGGGCCCCGCCCTCCAAATCGGACACAGAGGGGCCCCGCTCACCAAATCGGACCATGAGGGGCCCCGCTCACCAAATCGAACTCTGAGGGGCCCCGCTGACCAAATCGGACTCTGAGGGGCCCCGCTGACCAAATCGGACCCTGAGGGGCCCCGCCCACCAAATCAGACCCTGAGGGGCCCCGCCCACCAAATCGGACACAGAGGGGCCCCGCTCACCAAATCGGACCATGAGGGGCCCCGCTCACCAAATCGAACTCTGAGGGGCCCCGCTGACCAAATCGGACCATGAGGGGCCCCGCCCACCAAATCGGACCCTGAGGGGCCCCGCCCACCAAATCGGACTCTGAGAGATCCCGCCCACCAAATCGGACCCTGAGTGGCCCCGCCCACCAAATCGGACTCTGAGGGGCCCCGCTGACCAAATCAGACCCTGAGGGGCCCCGCCCACCAAATCAGACCCTGAGGGGCCCCGCCCACCAACTCGGACACAGAGGGGCCCCGCTCACCAAATCGGACCATGAGGGGCCCCGCTCACCAAATCGAACTCTGAGGGGCCCCGCTGACCAAATCGGACCCTGAGGGGCCCCGCCCACCAAATCGGACCCTGAGGTGCCCCAGCCACCAAATCGGACCCTGAGGGGCTAAACCCACAAAATCGGACCCTGTGGGGCCCCGGCCACAAAATCGGACCCAGAGGGGCCCCATCCACCAAATCGGACCCTGAGGGGCCCCACCCTCAAAATCGAACCCTGAGGGGCCCTACCTACCAAATTTGACCCTGAGAGGCCCCGGCCACAAAATCGGACCATGAGGGTCCCCAATCACAAAATCGGACCCTTAGGGGCCCTGGTCACAAATTCAGACCCTGAGGGGCTCCAACCACCAAATCGGACCCTGAGGGGCCCCGGCAACAAAATCGGACCCTGAGGGTCCCCACCCACCAAATCAGACCCTGAGGGGCCCTGGCCACTAAATCGGACCCTGAGGTGCCCTGGCCACTAAATCGGACCCTGAGGGGCCCCACCCACAAAATCAGACCCTGAGGCCAAAGTGGCGCCTGAGATGCACTCACAGTTAAAACGGATCCTGAGTTGAAAGTCTTGCAGGGGCAGCAGGCACGTCTCTCTTAAAGGGGCAGCCAGGGCACCATTTCAAACCACTATCTGTACTTCCTTCAGGAAATACACATCTAGTTATAGTGGTTTGAAAAAACCACTATATTGTAATCCGAACGCTGCTAACTTATTCTTCTTCTTATTATTATTATTCAGTTGATTTCCGCAATTAATACAGCCCGAACCGCTACACGCACAGACTGCGTTGAGGTGTCATTTCGAAGCCAACGTCAACGAGAGGTGTGCTAAGTATTTTTCGTGTCGATCGGATTTGTAGTTTTTGCGCAATTTGCATTTGAAAATTTTTTTTCCCGTCATTGGAATGCACTGTCTCCAATGCTTTTCAATGGGAAATGGCAAAAGGTGCCCTGAGGCGATTGAAATGGCAGTTGAGCTCATTGATATGCGCAGGCAGAACCAGTTACTATGCCAACGCCTACGAACGTCACATGACGCCCCCAAGACAGAGCTTCTGCCACATAATATCAGCTCTTAAAGCGAAACCCACAGCACAAATGCAAATCTAGCTTCATCACATGACACATGCCCCTGAGAGAGAATGTCTGCCAAAGTGGATTTAGAAGAAGCCCAGTGAGCCAAACTAGCTCTTAAAGGGCTGACGCGCCAAAGTGATTGTTAAATTGCCGGCGCACCGAAATGAGGCTTAAAGGGCCGACACGCCAAATCGAAAGCTGAGTGATCCCAGGCTCCAAATAGGGAGGTGAGCCACCCCGGGCTCCAAATCGGACGATGAGCCACCCCGGGCTCCAAATCGGAGGCTGAGCCACCCCGGGCTCCAAATCGGACGATGAGCCACCCCGGGCTCCAAATCGGAGGCTGAGCCGCCCCGGCCTCCAAATCGGAGGCTGAGCCGCCCCGGCCTCCAAATCGGAGGCTGAGCCGCCCCGGCCTCCAAATCGGAGGCAGAGCCGCCCCGGCCTCCAAATCGGAGGCTGAGCCGCCCCGGCCTCCAAATCGGACCCAGAGTGGCCCCGACCACAAAATCGGACCCTGAGGGGCCGCACCCACAAAATCGGACCCTGAGGGGCCCCACCCACAAAATCGGACCCTGAGGGGCCCCACAAACCAAATCGGACACTGAGGGGCCCCACCCACAAAATCGGACCCTGAGGGGCCCTAGCCACAAAATCGAACCAAAATCGGACCCTGAGGGGCCCCACCCACAAAATCGGACCCTGAGGGGTTCCGGCTGCAAAATCGGACCCTGAGAGGCCCCAACCACCAAATCGGACCCTGAGGGGCCCCAGCCACCAAATCGGACCCTGAGGGGCCCCAGCCACCAAATCGGACCCTGAGGGGCCCCACCCACCAAATCGGACCCTGAGGGGCCCGGCCACAAAATCGGACCCTGAGGCCAAAGTGGCCCCTGAGAGGCACCCACAGTTAAAACAGATCCTGAGTTGTAAGTCTTGCAGGGGCAGCAGGCAAGTCTCTCTTAAAGGGGCAGCCCGGGCACCATTTCAAACCACTATCTGTAATTCCTTCAGGAAATACACATCTAGTTATAGTGGTTTGAAAAAACCACTATATTGTAATCCGAACGCTGCTAACTTATTCTTCTTCTTATTATTATTATTAAGTTGATTTCCGCAATTAATACAGCCCGAACCGCTACACGCACAGACGCCGTTGAGGAGTCGTTTCGAAGCCAGCGTCCACGAGAGGTGTGCTAAGTATTTTTCGTGTCGATCGGATTTGTAGTTTTTGCGCAATTTGCGTTTGAAATTTTTTTTTCCCGTCATTTGAATGCACTGTCTCCAATGCTTTTCAATGGGTAATGGCTAGAGTTGAGCGATACCAGCCGATACTTGAAAATATCGGATCGGAATGGATCGGCCGATCTTAAAAAAAAGTATCGGTATCGCCGATTCCGATACCGGGAACCAATGCAAGTCAATGGGGCCAAAATATCGGAATTAAAAAAAACCCTTTCTTTCCTTGTAGGTTAATTCTACATGAAGAAAAACAACTAAGAATAATGTAGAATGTATTGTGGGAGGTGGAGGAGACATTAAAGCCATAGAGGTTTAGCCCAATCAAATGGAATAGCAGGAATTAAACTTTTTTTTTTAAAGATGTTAGGAGTTACAAAGATATTGACTATGTTAGCCTCATTTATATTTTGCCAGACATGTATGTCTTCTTCTTCTACTTCCTTTTTTTACATTCTTCTTCTTCTTCTTCTACTTCCTTTTTTTACATTCTTCTTCTTCTTCTTCTACTTCCTTTTTTTACATTCTTCTTCTTATTCCTTTTTTTACATTCTTCTTCTTCTTCTTCTACTTCCTTTTTTTACATTCTTCTTCTTCTTCTTCTTCTTCTTCTTCTTCTTCTTCTTCTTCTTCTTCTTCTTCCTTTTCTTACATTCTTCATATTCTTCTTATTCAACAATTATTATTCTACATATTCAGCTTCTTCATCTTCTTCCTATTCTTCTTCATCATATTCTTGTTTGTGTCAGGCATTCCTGTAGTTGTTATCTAGAAAAGTTAGAAGTTTACACCTTCCGTTCTGCCTGTCACAAAAGATTTACAACAGGATTTGTCCGCGTTCAGTTTGGCCTGCAGAAGCAGGCCTTTTCCAGGGGCACCACGAGGAGGAACGGACTCACCCCCATACACTGCTTAGTCTTCTTCTGCTTATAAATAAGATAATATCATTTGCTCAGAGTATTAGTCTTATGCTTAATGTTCTTCTGCTTTGTTTTTTTATGCTTCTTTGTCTTCTCTCTCTTGTTGTTCTGCATCTTGGTGGTTGTCTTCCTGTTCTTTGTCCTCTTGAACCAGCTGACGGTACTGGCACCCGGAGGGGCAGCAGAAGGAACAAGAGCCAATGGCACTACCGAGGACCAGCTGACGGTGCTGGAACCCGGTTACTAAGCAGGAGGTACCTGTGCTACAAAGCACTACCAAGGACCAGCAGACGTTGCCGGAACTCGGATACCGAGATGGAGGCACCTAGGCCAAAGGCTCTGACGAGAACCAGCTGACGGTGCTGGAACCCAGAGGGGTAGCATAAGCTGCAAGAGCAAATGGAAATAGCGAGGACCAGCTGACAGTGCTGGCACCCGGAGGGGCAGCAGAAGGAATAAGAGCCAATGGCACAACCGAGGACCAGCTGACGGTGCTGGAACCCGGTTACTAAGCAGGAGGTACCTGTGCTACAAAGCACTACCAAGGACCAGCAGACGTTGCCGGAACTCGGATACCGAGATGGAGGCACCTAGGCCAAAGGCTCTGACGAGAACCAGCTGACGGTGCTGGAACCCGGAGGGGTAGCATAAGCTGCAAGAGCAAATGGAAATAGCGAGGACCAGCTGACAGTGCTGGCACCTGGAGGGGCAGCAGAAGGAATAAGAGCCAATGGCACAACCGAGGACCAGCTGACGGTGCTGGAACCCGGTTACTAAGCAGGAGGTACCTGTGCTACAAAGCACTACCAAGGACCAGCAGACGTTGCTGGAACTCGGATACCGAGATGGAGGCACCTAGGCCAAAGGCTCTGATGAGAACCAGCTGACGGTGCTGGAACCCGGAGGGGTATCAGAAGTTACCCCTGAAAAGCAAAGTTGGCATGCCGCAAGCTGGCCGCAGTTACCGAATCACACAGTCCTACAGGGGGTGCTTGTCCTACTGGCACTATGGAACAAACCTTTCTTACCAGAACCCGCAGTCCACATAGGAAGCACCTAAACTGCTGGCACCCTAGCCTCGGCTAACCCAACCGCAACACGACATGGCAACTTGGGGTGGCAAACTGACATTGACACTTCCCGGAAACAGCAGGCAGGGCTGGAACCAAGCTGGGCAGGAGGGAGTACCCGTGCCAAAGTCAGTTATGAGCAGCAACTGGCGATGTTGGAGCCCAGGACAAGCACTTAGCAGGCTGAGGCCTGATGTGCTGTCAATTGGGAGGCAGCAGGACAGATTGCCATCAAAACAGCAGGGGAACAGCTGACGTTACTGAACCCCACAAACACAGGAGCTAGTGTTTTACTCTGTGAAGACGGCACTTCCGAGCAACAACTGGCTGTGTTGAAGCCCAGGGACAAGCACGGAGCAGGCTTAGGCTGCATTGAAGAAATTTTAAGATCGGTTGTAGACTACTAATTTGAACCAAGCTCCACTTAGGCCTGTGGATTCACTGATTTTCGTATTTCCCCTGTCCTCCAACCCCGCCAGTTACAGCTCCGAAGTGGCGTCTGCACAATCCACACTTGTTCCTGTGTTACAGGTGTTCAGTCCGGTCAGTTAATCCCCTGATGTGTGTCCGGCAATGTCGCCTGCTCTGTCCACATTCCGATAATGGGAATGTGGACAGAGCAGGCGACATTGCCGGACACACATCAGGGGATTAACTGATCGGACTGAACACCTGTAACACAGGAACAAGTGTGGATTGTGCAGACGCCACTTCGGAGCTGTAACTGGCAGGGTTGGAGGACAGGGGAAATACGAGAGACAGTGGAGCCACAGGCCTAATTGGAGCACGGTTAAAAATCAGTAGTGGTACGACTGTGTAGGCAGCAGGAGACTTTGCCATCCACACAGCAGGGGATCAGCTGACATTACTGAACCCCACTGAGACACGGGAGCAAGTATCTCTTTCCGTGTGGACGGCACTTCCGAACTACAACTGGCTGTGTTGAAGCCCAGGAAATAGGAGGGTGTAGACAGAGGCCTACTGTATTTTGAATGAGTTTACAGCAGGAGAGACTGCCATCCACACAGCAGGGGATCAGCTGACGTTACTGAACCCCACTGAGACACGGGAGCAAGTATCTCTTTCCGTGTGGACGGCACTTCCGAACTACAACTGGCTGTGTTGAAGCCCAGGAAATAGGAGGGTGTAGGCAGAGGCCTACTGAATTTTGAATGAGGTGACAGCAGGAGAGACTGCCATCCACACAGCAGGGGATCAGCTGACGTTACTGAACCCCACTGAGACACGGGAGCAAGTGTCTCTTTCCGTGTGGACGGCACTTCCGAACTACAACTGGCTGTGTTGAAGCCCAGGAAATAGGAGGGTGTAGGCAGAGGCCTACTGTATTTTGAATGAGTTTACAGCAGGAGAGACTGCCATCCACACAGCAGGGGATCAGCTGACGTTACTGAACCCCACTGAGACACGGGAGCAAGTGTCTCTTTCCGTGTGGACGGCACTTCCGAACTACAACTGGCTGTGTTGAAGCCCAGGAAATAGGAGGGTGTAGGCAGAGGCCTACTGTATTTTGAATGAGTTTACAGCAGGAGAGACTGCCATCCACACAGCAGGGGATCAGCTGACGTTACTGAACCCCACTGAGACACGGGAGCAAGTATCTCTTTCCGTGTGGACGGCACTTCCGAACTACAACTGGCTGTGTTGAAGCCCAGGAAATAGGAGGGTGTAGGCAGAGGCCTACTGAATTTTGAATGAGGTGACAGCAGGAGAGACTGCCATCCACACAGCAGGGGATCAGCTGACGTTACTGAACCCCACTGAGACACGGGAGCAAGTATCTCTTTCCGTGTGGACGGCACTTCCGAACTACAACTGGCTGTGTTGAAGCCCAGGAAATAGGAGGGTGTAGGCAGAGGCCTACTGTATTTTGAATGAGTTTACAGCAGGAGAGACTGCCATCCACACAGCAGGGGATCAGCTGACGTTACTGAACCCCACTGAGACACGGGAGCAAGTATCTCTTTCCGTGTGGACGGCACTTCCGAACTACAACTGGCTGTGTTGAAGCCCAGGAAATAGGAGGGTGTAGGCAGAGGCCTACTGTATTTTGAATGAGTTTACAGCAGGAGAGACTGCCATCCACACAGCAGGGGATCAGCTGACGTTACTGAACCCCACTGAGACACGGGAGCAAGTGTCTCTTTCCGTGTGGACGGCACTTCCGAACTACAACTGGCTGTGTTGAAGCCCAGGAAATAGGAGGGTGTAGGCAGAGGCCTACTGTATTTTGAATGAGTTTACAGCAGGAGAGACTGCCATCCACACAGCAGGGGATCAGCTGACGTTACTGAACCCCACTGAGACACGGGAGCAAGTATCTCTTTCCGTGTGGACGGCACTTCCGAACTACAACTGGCTGTGTTGAAGCCCAGGAAATAGGAGGGTGTAGGCAGAGGCCTACTGAATTTTGAATGAGGTGACAGCAGGAGAGACTGCCATCCACACAGCAGGGGATCAGCTGACGTTACTGAACCCCACTGAGACACGGGAGCAAGTATCTCTTTCCGTGTGGACGGCACTTCCGAACTACAACTGGCTGTGTTGAAGCCCAGGAAATAGGAGGGTGTAGGCAGAGGCCTACTGTATTTTGAATGAGTTTACAGCAGGAGAGACTGCCATCCACACAGCAGGGGATCAGCTGACGTTACTGAACCCCACTGAGACACGGGAGCAAGTATCTCTTTCCGTGTGGACGGCACTTCCGAACTACAACTGGCTGTGTTGAAGCCCAGGAAATAGGAGGGTGTAGGCAGAGGCCTACTGAATTTTGAATGAGGTGACAGCAGGAGAGACTGCCATCCACACAGCAGGGGATCAGCTGACGTTACTGAACCCCACTGAGACACGGGAGCAAGTATCTCTTTCCGTGTGGACGGCACTTCCGAACTACAACTGGCTGTGTTGAAGCCCAGGAAATAGGAGGGTGTAGGCAGAGGCCTACTGTATTTTGAATGAGTTTACAGCAGGAGAGACTGCCATCCACACAGCAGGGGATCAGCTGACGTTACTGAACCCCACTGAGACACGGGAGCAAGTATCTCTTTCCGTGTGGACGGCACTTCCGAACTACAACTGGCTGTGTTGAAGCCCAGGAAATAGGAGGGTGTAGGCAGAGGCCTACTGTCTTTGTAATGCGGAGACAGCAGGAGAGACTGCCATCTCCACAGCAGGGGAACAGCTGGCAGTGCTGAACCCCACTAACACTTGAACGAATGTGTTTGGCTCTGTGGAGACGACACTTCTGAACACCAACTAACGCTGTTGGAGCCCAGGATTAGGCGAGGAGCAGGCTGGGACCTACTGGATTTTGGCAGGTGAATGCAGCAGGAGACTTGCCATCTCCACAGCAGGGGAACAGCTGGCAGTGCTGAACCCCACTAACACTTGAACGAATGTGTTTGGTTCTGTGGAGACGACACTTCTGAACACCAACTGACGCTGTTGGAGCCCAGGATTAGGCGAGGAGCAGGCTGGGGCCTACTGGATTTTGGCAGGTGAATGCAGCAGGAGACTTGCCATCTCCACAGCAGGGGAACAGCTGGCAGTGCTGAACCCCACTAACACTTGAACGAATGTGTTTGGCTCTGTGGAGACGACACTTCTGAACACCAACTGACGCTGTTGGAGCCCAGGATTAGGCGAGGAGCAGGCTGGGACCTACTGGATTTTGGCAGGTGAAGGCAGCAGGAGACTTGCCATCTCCACAGCAGGGGAACAGCTGGCAGTGCTGAACCCCACTAACACTTGAACGAATGTGTTTGGTTCTGTGGAGACGACACTTCTGAACACCAACTGACGCTGTTGGAGCCCAGGATTAGGCGAGGAGCAGGCTGGGGCCTACTGGATTTTGGCAGGTGAAGGCAGCAGGAGACTTGCCATCTCCACAGCAGGGGAACAGCTGGCAGTGCTGAACCCCACTAACACTTGAACGAATGTGTTTGGTTCTGTGGAGACGACACTTCTGAACACCAACTGACGCTGTTGGAGCCCAGGATTAGGCGAGGAGCAGGCTGGGGCCTACTGGATTTTGGCAGGTGAAGGCAGCAGGAGACTTGCCATCTCCACAGCAGGGGAACAGCTGGCAGTGCTGAACCCCACTAACACTTGAACGAATGTGTTTGGCTCTGTGGAGACGACACTTCTGAACACCAACTGACGCTGTTGGAGCCCAGGATTAGGCGAGGAGCAGGCTGGGGCCTACTGGATTTTGGCAGGTGAATGCAGCAGGAGACTTGCCATCTCCACAGCAGGGGAACAGCTGGCAGTGCTGAACCCCACTAACACTTGAACGAATGTGTTTGGTTCTGTGGAGACGACACTTCTGAACACCAACTGACGCTGTTGGAGCCCAGGATTAGGCGAGGAGCAGGCTGGGGCCTACTGGATTTTGGCAGGTGAATGCAGCAGGAGACTTGCCATCTCCACAGCAGGGGAACAGCTGGCAGTGCTGAACCCCACTAACACTTGAACGAATGTGTTTGGCTCTGTGGAGACGACACTTCTGAACACCAACTGACGCTGTTGGAGCCCAGGATTAGGCGAGGAGCAGGCTGGGGCCTACTGGATTTTGGCAGGTGAAGGCAGCAGGAGACTTGCCATCTCCACAGCAGGGGAACAGCTGGCAGTGCTGAACCCCACTAACACTTGAACGAATGTGTTTGGTTCTGTGGAGACGACACTTCTGAACACCAACTGACGCTGTTGGAGCCCAGGATTAGGCGAGGAGCAGGCTGGGGCCTACTGGATTTTGGCAGGTGAAGGCAGCAGGAGACTTGCCATCTCCACAGCAGGGGAACAGCTGGCAGTGCTGAACCCCACTAACACTTGAACGAATGTGTTTGGTTCTGTGGAGACGACACTTCTGAACACCAACTGACGCTGTTGGAGCCCAGGATTAGGCGAGGAGCAGGCTGGGGCCTACTGGATTTTGGCAGGTGAAGGCAGCAGGAGACTTGCCATCTCCACAGCAGGGGAACAGCTGGCAGTGCTGAACCCCACTAACACTTGAACGAATGTGTTTGGCTCTGTGGAGACGACACTTCTGAACACCAACTGACGCTGTTGGTGCCCAGGATTACGCATGCCGCATGCAGAGGCCAATGGGCAGCGGTTTTTATGGAGGTTGTGGACTACTACTGATTCTAACCATGCTCCACTTAGGCCTCTGGCTCCACTGTCTCTACTATTTACCCTGGCCTCCAACCCCGCCAGCTACATCTCTGAAGTGGCGTCAGCACAATCTACACTTGTTCCTGTGTTACTGGTGCTCAGTCCCATCAGTTGATCCCCTGATGTTTGTCCGGCAAGTTCGCCAGCTCTGTCCTCATTCCCACTACTGGTTATGGGAATGTGGACAGAG
The DNA here is from genome assembly GCF_039654945.1 of Dendrobates tinctorius. NCBI lineage: Eukaryota > Metazoa > Chordata > Amphibia > Anura > Dendrobatidae > Dendrobates > Dendrobates tinctorius. The sequence continues at coordinate 6,249,133 of NW_027361701.1, read as the reverse complement.
CAGGAGACCTTGCCGGACACACATCAGGGGATAAACTGATGGGACTGAGCCACAGGAACACAGGAACAAGTGTAGATTGTGCTGACGCCACTTCAGAGATGTAGATGGCGGGGTTGGAGGTCAGGGGAAATAGTAGAGACAGTGGAGCCAGAGACCTAAGTTGGGCACGGTTAAAAATCAGTAGTGGTTTGAATGTTGATGGAGCTGGTGACTCTGCCGTCCACACAGCAGGGGATCAGCTGGCATTACTGAACCCCAGTAACACAGGAGCTAGTGTGTTTCTCTGTGCAGACGACACATCTGAGCGACAACTGGCTGTGTTGAAGCACAGGGATTATAGTTCAGGTGGTAGAAAAATGAACACACCAGCAGACCTGGATACAGTTGCCAACCACTAATTTAGTCTGTAAGAGGAATGGCAAAGTCTTTGGAGATCCAGGCCTTGTTCATTTTCAGAAAAGTCAGCCGGTCAACATTATCGGAAGATAGTCGCGTGCGACGGTCTGTTAGTACACCACCTGCGGCACTAAAGACACGTTCCGATAATACACTGGCAGCAGGGCAAGCCAGCACCTCCAATGCATACTGGCTAAGCTCTGGCCATGTATCCAGCTTAGAGACCCAAAACTTGAAGGGGGAAGAGCCATCTGGGAGTACAGCGACAGGGCAAGACATGTAGTCTGACACCATCTGACGGAAGCGTTGCCTCCTGCTGACTCGAGGCGTCGCTGATGGTGTAGACAATTGTGGTGGACACACAAAACTTTGCCACATTTGGGCCATAGTGGTCTTGCCTTGTGCTGCGGCACTGCCTCTGCTCCCTCTTTGTGCAGAGTTTCCTCCACTGCCTCGACGCACAGAGCTGCTTTGTAAAGCACTTGCAACAATGCTGTCGGGTGGAATGGAAAACATTATGGACTGCACCAGTGACTCTTCGTACTCCCGCATTTTACGCTCCCGGTTCAACGTTGGTATGAGCCTTTGTACGCTGTCCCGGTAGCGAGGATCTAGGAGGGTGTACACCCAATAATCAGCCGAGACGAGAATGTGGGCGATGCGGCGGTCGTTTCTCAGGCACTGCAGCATGAAATCAACCATGTGCTGCAGACTCCCAACTGCCAAAGAACCGCTGTCCCCTGTTTGAGGCGTGACCTCGACCTGCTCTGCATCACCCCACCCTCGCTGTACATACTGAGTAGAGGTTTGTGTACCTCCCTCCTCTGGAGAGATGTCTTCCTCCTCCATCGACTCCTCCTCATCCTCCTCACAAAGTGTCCCCTGCCTAGGCCTTTGTGAGGAAACACGTAGCGCAGACTGTCCAGAAGCAGATGGCATTTGGGACTCCTCATCCTCCACCTCTTCTGAAACCTCATCCCTTAGTGCTTGCAGTGTTTGTTGAAGCAGGCAGATAAGGGGGACAGTCATGCTGACTAGTGCATCATCTGCACTCGCCATCCGCGTGGATTCATCGAAGGCACGCAAAACGAGGCAGATGTCCTTCATAGAGGCCCACTCAATGGTGCTGAAGTGTGAACGGCGCACAGTGCGACTTGTTTGCGCCTGATGCAGCTGGTACTCCATGACTGCTGCCTGCTGCTCACACAACCGCTCCAACATATGTAACGTTGAATTCCACCGGGTGGGTAGGTCACATATGATGCGATGTTCTGGAAGGCCAAATCGTCGCTGCAGAGCAGCGAGGCGCGATCTTGCCGTGCTGGAACGTCGCAAGTGAGCGCACTCTATGCGGACCTTGTGCAACAGTGCATCAAGATCCGGATAGTCCCTCAGAAAGCTCTGCACGACCAAGTTAAGAACATGTGCCAGACATGGGATGTGTGTGAGGTTGCCTAGGCCAAGAGCTGCCACCAGATTTCGGCCATTGTCACACACTACCAAGCCCGGCTGGAGATTCGCTGGCCCAAACCACACATCGCTCTCCAGCTTGATAGCATTCCAGAGCTCCTGCGCTGTGTGGCTTCGATTCCCCAAAGAAATTAATTTGAGTACAGCCTGTTGACGTTTGGCCACGGCTGTGCTCATATCGGTCGTAACAGGCTCCTGCTCTGCTGTTTCTGAGGAACTTGAGTAGGAGGAGGAGTCTATGTGTACAGACTGGAGTCCTGCAATCCGTGGCGTTGGAAGAACACGTACAGCGCCACTCTCCAGATCCGTACCCGGCTCCACAACATTGACCCAGTGGGCAGTGAGGGAAAGGTATCGTCCCTGTCCATGGTTACTGGTCCACGCATCGGTGGTCAGGTGGACCTTGCTACTAACGGCGTTTAGTAGCGCATGTTTTATTTTGCCCTCAACATGTTTCTGCAGGGCAGGGACGGCTCGCCTGCTGAAATAAAAGCGGCTGGGCACGTTGTATTGGGGGACTGCCAATGCCATTAAGTCCCGGAAGGTGTCAGTGTCCACCAGCCTGAATGACAGCATTTCAACTGCCAGAAGTTTGGCAATGCCAGCATTCAGAGACTGTGCTCGGGGATGGTTTGCCGAGTAAGGGCGCCTTTTATCCCATGCCTGTGCTACCGATGGCTGTGATGGATGGGAACGTGCTGTTATGGGTGGAATCTGACAGGGTCTCCGGACAACAGTGGCAGAGGTTCTTCCTTGGCGATCCTGTGAGGAAGCCGAACCAGCAGTGTGTGAGCTGGAGGAAGAGGGCCCAACACGAACTGAAGAGGTGGTAGGTGGTGCTGTACGTTGGCCTACGTCTTGAGGGTGTCTCTGCAACTCCAACTCGTGCTTGGTGCGCACATGTTTCCACATATTTGTGGTATTGAGGTTGCTGACATTTCTCCCTCTTTTGACTCTCTGATGACACAGCTTGCATTTGACAAAGCAAATGTCATCTGCAACTGTGTCAAAAAAGGACCACGCACTGCAACTCTTGTGAGCGCCCGGTTTGCCTTTGGAAGGAGGAATGCTCCTAACGGGTGCCGAAGTGGAGGGTACAGGCAACCAAGTCTTCCCCCTCCCTCTGCCTCCTGTTTTGGCCGGTAGGGGAATCTCTTCCTCCGAGCTGCTCCCACCACCTTCCTGTTGCTCACGCCATGATGGGTCAAGGACCTCATCATCTTCCCTCCCCTCTTCAAACAGCTGCTTCTCCGGGGTTGTCTCGCCAGCACCGTACGCACCAGAAAGTGGCAACTGAGTCTCGTCATCATCTGATGCGTACTGAGGTGTGCTGACCATAGGCACTGGCCCACTCGCCTCTTCAGATTCAGAGGGACAAAGAAGTTGCGCATCACTGCATACTCCCTCTTCTTCACATTCAGGAATGCTGCTTGGCTGGCCCCCTCTTTCCAAGCCAACAGATTCCGAGAACAGAAGTAGAGATTGTGATGGCTCCTGTCCATGTCTCTCTGACTGCCTGGGCACTTTGGCAGGTGGTGAAGAGACAGATGGTTGCTCTTCGGTGCTCTGACCCTGAGAGGATGCGGAAGTAATTGAAGTCGATGCGTTAGCTGCCATCCATCCGACAACGGCTTCAATTTGTTCCTCCCGCAGCAGTGGGGTACGTTGAGGTCCTACAAAGCTGCGCATAAAGGACTGTTGCCTGCTAAAACTGGGGGATGCTGATCCACTGGTGCCCGCAGCAGGCCCAGAATCCCCACGTCCTCTACCTGTAGAATCCCCACGTCCTCTCCCTGCAGAATCCCCACGTCCTCTCCCTGCTGAAACTCCACGCCCACGCCCCCGCGCCTTACTCCCTGCCTTCTTCATCTTGCAAGACTGCTTAAGATAGGCAAAAAAGGACAAAGGGGGGCCTTAGTGTGCTTATTCCTGAACAGCTGGTTACAGGTACAAGAAACACTAATTTTATGAAGTGTGTGTGTGTGGACTAGACTTTAATAGGAGCTGATGTGGCCTACACAAGTTCAAAATGTAGTGTTTGGTGAACTTTTTATGTGGTTTCTTTGTTTGAAACAAACTCAAAGTATGAGAACAAAGAATTGAAACTGATAGTATCACCAACTTTTTGGAGCTATTACAATGCAGGCAGGTAACCTACAATGCAAAAGATGAGGCTCCAAAAAAATTGGGTAATACTAATCTGGCTGCGCCGGCAGGGCACAAGCCAGAAAAAAAGGCTCCTCTATCTACTCCTATATAGTGTTTGCAACCAACCAATGTTGATGGATACGGATGGATGCACACTAATAGGAGAAGAAAAAATGAGCTGCACTCAGAGACAAATATGTGTGAGGCAGTGACGCACGTTGAGCGTCCTACAACCAGACGTAGCTGCAGGACACTCTACTCAGCGTGAGCTGCACTCACACACAGTCAGAGACCTCTCAGACAGCCGTCAACAGTGCAGCTAAGTGGGCACTGGCACTGACAGGCTGCAGAAAGGCTCCGCTGTGTACTCCTATATAGTGTTTGCAACCACCGTAGATGGAGACGGATGGATGCACACTAATAGAAGAAAAAATGAGCTGCACTCAAATAAAAATATGTGTGAGGCAGTGACGCACGCTGAGCGTCCTACAGCCAGACGTAGCTGCAGGACACACTACTCAGCGTGAGCTGCACTCACACACAGTCAGAGACCTCTCAGACAGCCGTGAACAGTGCAGCAAAGTGGACACTAGCACTGAAAGGCTGCAGAAAGGCTCCGCTGTCTACTACTAGTGTTTGCAACCAACGTATATGGATACGGATGGAAGCACACTAGATTGAAATTATTTAAAAAATGCAGCTCAAAAAATAAAAGATGTATGAGGCAGCAGTGATCACACTGGGTGGCCTACAGCCTGACGTGGCTGCAGGACCCACTCCACAGCGTGAGCTGCACTCACACAGCCCTTGCAGACAGCTGTGAAAACAGCGCTGCTAGGGAAAAGCAAGCTACAGTGGTGGTTTATGTAGCCTGGATAAAGCACAATATTGTTTTTAGAATCGCTATTTCTAACTGTCCCTCACAGTCTTCTACAGCAGCCTGTCCCTAACTGAATTCACAGCAGAGTGACCAGAAATGGCGGCTGCGGTGGCTTTTATAGTGCATCATGACATCATTTCGGCAGCCAATCACAGCCATGCCAATAGTTAACATGCCTACATGCCTAACAGGATGTGCCCACACTTCGGAGGATTCCCATTGGCTTAATCAAAGCAAGCAGGCTCATAGCATGATGGGAACTTCCTATTCCGATTCCGATCCCGGAATCCGATATGAAAAAAGTATCGGAATTAAGTATCGGAATTCCGATACCGCTAATATCGGCCGATACCCGATACTTGCGGTATCGGAATGCTCAACACTAGTAATGGCAAAACGTGCCCTGAGGCGATTGAAATGGCAGTTGAGCTCATTGATATGCGCAGGCAGACCCAGTTACTATGCCAACGCCTATGAACGTCACATGACCTCTCCAAGACAGAGCTTCTGCCACATAATATCAGCTCTTAAAGTGAAACCCACAGCACAAATGCAAATCTAGCTTCATCACATGACACATGCCCCTGAGATAGAATGTGCGACAAAGTGGATTTAGAAGCCCAGTGAGCCACCCTGGCTCTTAAAGGGCCGACGTGCCACAGTGATTCTTAAAGGGCCAGCGCACCGAAATGAGTCTTAAAGGGCCGGCGCGCCAAATTGAAAGCTGAGTGACCCCGGCCTCCAAATCGGAGGCTGAGTCACCCCGGCCTCCAAATCGGAGGCTGAACCACCCCGGCCTCCAAATCGGAGGCTGAGCCACCCTGGCCTCCAAATTGGACCCAGTGTGGCCCCACTCAAAAAATCAGACCCAGAGTAGCACAGCCCACCAAATCGGATCCTGAGGGGCCCCGCCCACGAAATCAGACTCAGAGTGGCCCCGCTCACCAAATCGGACCCTGAAGGGCCCCGTCCACCAAATCGGACCCCGAGGAGCCCCGCCCACCAAATCAGACCCTGAGAAGCCCCGCCCACCAAATCGGACCCAGAGTGACCCCGCCCACCAAATCGGACCCTGAAGGGCCCCGCCCATCAAATCGGACCCAGAGTGGCCCCGCCCACGAAATCGGACCCAGAGGGGCCCCGCCCATCAAATCGGACCCTGAGGGGCCCCGCCCACCAAATCGGACCCTGAGGAGCCCCGCCCACCAAATCGGACCCAGAGTGGCCCCACCCACCAAATCGGACCCTGAGGGGCCCCGCCCATCAAATCGGACCCTGAGGGGCCCCGCCCACCAAATCGGACCCTGAGGAGCCCCGCCCACCAAATCGGACCCAGATTGACCCCGCCCACCAAATCGGACCCCCGAGGAGCCCCGCCCACCATAACGGACCCAGAATGACCCCGCCCACCAAATCGGACCCTGAAGGGCCCCGCCCACCAAATCGCACCCAGAGGTGCCCCACCCACCAAGTCGGACCCTGAAGGGCCCCGCCCACCAAATCGGACCCAGGGGGGCCCCGCCCACCAAATCGGACCATGAGGGGCCCCGCCCACCAAATCGGACCATGAGGGGCACCACCCACTAAATCGGACCCAGAGTGGCCCCGCCCACCAAAATGGACCCAGGGGACTCCACCCACAAAATCAGACCCTAAGGGGCCCCACCCACAAAATCGGACCCTGAGTGGGCCCGGCCACAAAATCAGACCCTGAGGGGCCCCAACCACAAAATCGGACCCTAAGAGACCCCGGCCACAAAATCGAACCTAGAGGGGCCCCAGTCACAAAATAGGACCCTCAGGGTCCCCAACCACAAAATCAGACCCTGAGGTGCCCCGGTCACAAAATCGGACCCTGAGGGGCCCCACCCACAAAATCAGACCCTGAGGGGTCCCACCCACAAAACCAGACCCTGAGGGGCCCCAGCTGCAAAATAAGACCCTGAGGGGCCCCACCCACAAAATCGGACCCTGGGAGACCCCGGCCACAAAATCGAACCCAGAGGGGCCCCAGTCACAAAATCAGACCCTAAGGGGCCCAGGTCACGAAATCGGACCATGAGGGGCCCCACCCACAAAATCAGACCCTGAGGGGCCCCGCCCTCAAAATCAGACCCTGAGGGGCCCCACCCTCAAAATCAGACCCTGAGGGGCCCCAGCCCAAAATCAGACCCTGAGGGGCCCCAGCCACAAAATCGGACTCTGAGGGGCCCCACCCACAAAATCGGACCCTGAGGGGCCCCACCCACAAATCCAGACCCTGAGGGGAAACGGCCACAAAATCGGACCCTGAGAGACCAATGCCACAAAATCGGACCCTGAGGGGCCCCAACCACAAAATCAGACCCTGAGGGCCCCGGTCACAAAATCGGACCCTGAGGGGCCCCACCCACAAAATCAGACCCTGAGGGACCCCAGCCAAAAAATCAGAACCTGAGGGGCCCCAACCACAAAATCAGAACCTGAGGGGCCCCACCCACAAAATCAGACCAAGAGGGACCCCACCCACAAAATCGGACCCTAAGGGGCCCCACCCACCAAATTAGACCCTGAGGGGCCCCACCCTCAAAATCGGTCGCTGAGGGGCCCAACCCACAAAATTGAACCCTGAGAGACCCCGGCCACAAAATCAAACCCAGAGGGGCCTCAGTCACAAAATCAGACCCTAAGGGGCCCCGGCCACAGAATCGGACCCTGAGGGGCCCCACCCACAAAATCAGACCCTGAGGGACCCCAGCCACAAAATCGAACCCTGAGGGGCCCCACCCACAAAATCGGACCCTGAGGGGACCCACCCACAAATCCAGACCCTGAGGAGCTCCTGCCACAAAATCGGACCCTGAGAGACCCCGGCCACAAAATCGGACCCTGAAGGGCCCCAACCACAAAATCAGACCCTGAGGGTCCCCGGTCACAAAATCGGACACTGAGGGGCCCCACCCACAGAATCAGACCCTGATGGGCCCCAGCCACAAAATCAGACCCTGAGGAACCCCACCCACAAAATCGGACCCTGAGGGGCCCCACCCACAAAATCGGACCCTGAGGGGCCCCACCCACAAAATCGGACCCTGAGGGGCCCCGCCCACCAAATTAGACCCTGAGGGGCCCCACCCTCAAAATCGGACCCTGAGGGGCCACAGCCACAAAATCAGACCATGAGGGGCCCCAGCCACAAAATCGGACCCTGAGGGGCCCCACCCACAAAAAGGACCCTGATGGGCCCCACCCTCAAATCCAGACCCTGAGGGGCCCCAGCCACAAAATCGGACCCTGAGGGGCCCCGGCCACCAAATTAGACCCTGAGGGGCCCCACCCTCAAAATCGGTCCCTGAGGGGCCCCGGCCACAAAATCGGACCCTGAGGGGACCCGGCCCCAAAAATCGGACCCTGAGGGGCCCCAACCACAAAATCGGACCCTGAGAGGCACCGGCTACAAAATCGGTCCCTGAGGGGCCCCGGACACAAAATCGGACCCTGAGGGGCCCCGGCCACAAAATCGGACCCTGAGGGGCCCCACCCGCAAAATCGGACCCTAAGGGGCCCCACCCGCAAAATCGGACCCTGAGGGGCCCCACCCGCAAAATCGGACCCTGAGGGGCCCCGGCCCCAAAAATCGGACCCTGAGGGGCCCCGGCCCCAAAAATCGGACCCTGAGGGACCCCAACCACAAAATCGGACCCTGAGAGGCACCGGCTACAAAATCGGTCCCTGAGGGGCCCCGGACACAAAATCGGACCCTGAGGGGCCCAACCCACAAAATCGGACCCTGAGGGGCCCAACCCACAAAATCAGACTCAGTGTCCCCGCCCACCAAATTGGACCCTGAAGGGCCCCGTCCACCAAATGGGACCCTGAGGGGACCCGCCCACCAAATGGGACCCTGAGGGGCCCCGCCCACCAAATCGGACCCTGAGGGGCCCCGCCCACTAAATCGGATTCTGAAAGGCCCCAACAACAAAATCGGACCCTGAGGGGCCCCACCCACAAAATCGGACCCTGAGGGTCCCCGCTGACCAAATTGAACTCTGAGGGGCCCCGCCCACCAATTCGGACCCAGAGTGGCCCGCCCACCAAATCGGACCCCGAGGGGCCCCGCCCACCAAATCGGACCCCGAGGGGCCCCGCCCACCAAATCGGACCCCGAGGGTCCCCGGCCACCAAATCGGACCCCGAGGGGCCCTGCCCACCAAATCGGACCCCCGAGGGGCCCCGCCCACTAAATCGGACCCCGAGGGGCCCCGCCCACTAAATCGGACCCCGAGGGATCCCGCCCACCAAATCGGACCCCGAGGGTCCCCGCCAACCAAATTGGACCCTGAGGGGCCCCGCCCACCAAATCGGACTCTGATAGATCCCACCCACCAAATCAGACCCTGAGGGGCCCAGCTCACCAAATCGAACCCAGAGTGGCCCCGCCCACCAAATCGGACCCAGAGTGGCCCTGCTCACCAAATCAGACCCAGAGTGGCCCCGCCCACCAAATTGTACCCTGAGGGGCCCCACCCACAAAATCAGACCCTAAGGGGCCCCACCCACAAAATTGGACCCTGAGGGGCCCTGGCCACAAAATTGGACCCTTAGGGGCCCCACCCACAAAATCGGACCCTGAGGGGATCCTACCACAACATCGGACCCTGAGGGGCCCCAACCACAAAATCGGACCCTGACGGGCCCCGGCCACAAAATCGGACCCTGAGGGGCCCCGGCCACAAAATCGGACCCTGAGGGACCCCACCTACAAAATTGAACCCTGAGGGGCCCCAACCACAAAATCGGATCCTGAGGGGCCCCACCCACAAAATCGGACCCTGAGGGGCCCCACCCACAAAATTGGACCCTCAGGGGCCCCGACCACAAAATCAGATCCAGAGGGGCCCCAACCACAAAATCGGACCCTGAGAGGCTCCGGCCGCAAAATCGGACCCTGAGGGGCCCCAACCACAAAATCGGACCCTGAGAGGCATCGGCCACAAAATCGGACCCTGAGGGGCCCCAGACACAAAATCGGACCCTGAGGGGCCCCGGCCACAAAATCGGACCCTGAGGGGCCCAACCCACAAAATCAGACCCTGAGGGGCCCCGCCCACCAAATTAGACCCTGAGGGGCCCCACCCTCAAAATCGGACCCTGAGGGGCCCCAGCCACAAAATCAGACCCCGAGGGGCCCCAGCCACAAAATCGGACTCTGAGGAGCCCCACCCACAAAATCGGAACCTCAGGGGCCCCACCCACAAATCCAGACCCTGAGGGGACCCGGCCACAAAATCGGACCCTGAGGGGCCCCGCCCACCAAATCGGACCCTGAGGGGCCCCGCCCACTAAATCGGATTCTGAAAGGCCCCAACCACAAAATCGGACCCTGAGGGGCCCCGCTGACCAAATTGAACTCTGAGGGGCCCCGCCCACCAAATCGGACCCAGAGTGGCCCGCCTACCAAATCAGACCTAGAGTGGCCCCGCTCACCAAATCGGACCCCGAGGGGCCCCACCCACCAATCCCCGCCCACCAAATCGGACCCCGAGGGTCCCAGCCCACCAAATCGGACCCCGAGGGTCCCCGCCCACCAAATCGGACCCGGAGGGTCCCCGCCCACCAAATTGGACCCTGAGGGGCCCGGCCCACCAAATCGGACTCTGATAGATCCCGCCCACCAAATCAGACCCTGAGGGGCCCCGCTCACCAAATCAGACCCTGAGGGGCCCCGCTCACTAAATCGGACCCTTAGGGGCCCCACCCACCAAATCGGACCCTTAGGGGCCCCAGCCACAAAATCGGACCCTGAGGGGCCCCACCCACAAAATCGGACCCTGAGGGGCCCCGGCCACAAGATTGGACCCTGAGGGGCCCCAACCACCAAATCAGACCCTGAGGGGCCCCGGCCACAAAATCGGACCCTTAGGGGCCCCACCCACCAAATCAGCCCCTGAGGGGACCCGGCAACCAAATCAGACCCTGAGGTGCCCCACCCACAAAATCGGGCCCTGAGGGCCCCACCCACAAAATCGGACCCTGAGGCCAAAGTGGCCCCTGAGAGGCACCCACAGTTAAAACGGATCCTGAGTTGAAAGTCTTGCAGGTGCAGCAGGCAAGTCTCTCTTAAAGGGGCAGCCTGGGCAGCATTTCAAACCACTATCTGTACTTCCTTCAGGAAATACACATCTAGTATTATTATAGTGGTTTGAAAAAAACCACTATATTGTAATCCGAACGCTGCTAACTTATTCTTCTTCTTATTATTATTATTATTAAGTTGATTTCCGCAATTAATACAGCCCGAACCGCTACACGCACAGACGCCGTTGAGGTGTTGTTTCGAAGCCAGCGTCCACGAGAGGTGTGCTAAGTATTTTTCGTGTCGATCGGATTTGTAGTTTTTGCGCAATTTGCATTTGAAAATTTTTTTTCCCGTCATTGGAATGCACTGGCTCCAATGCTTTTCAATGGGTAATGGCAAAACGTGCCCTGAGGCGATTGAAATGGCAGTTGAGCTCATTGATATGCGCAGGCAGACCCAGTTACTATGCCAACGCCTACGAACGTCACATGACATCCCAAGGACAGAGATTCTGCCACATAATATCAGCTCTTAAAGTGAAACCCACAGCACAAATGCAAATCTAGCTTCATCACATGACACATGCCCCTGAGATAGAATGTGCGACAAAGTGGATTTAGACACCCAGTGAGCCACCCTGGCTCTTAAAGGGCCGACGTGCCACAGTGATTCTTAAAGGGCCAGCTCACCGAAATGAGTCTTAAAGGGCCGGCGCGCCAAATCGAAAGCTGAGTGACCCCGGCCTCCAAATCGGAGGCTGAGCCACCCCGGCCTCCAAATCGGAGGCTGAACCACCCCGGCCTCCAAATCGGAGGTTGAGCCACCCTGGCCTCCAAATCGGACCCAGTGTGGCCCCGCTCAAAAAATCAGACCCAGAGTTGCACAGCCCACCAAATCGGATCCTGAGGGGCCCCGCCCACCAAATCAGACTCCGAGTGGCCCCGCCCACCAAATCGGACCCTGAAGGGCCCCGCCCACAAAATCGGACCCTGAAGGGCCCGGTCCACCAAATCAGACCCTGAGAAGCCCCGCCCACCAAATCGGACCCAGAGTGACCCCGCCCACCAAATCGAACCCTGAAGGGCCCCGCCGATCAAATCGGAACCAGAGTGGCCCCGCCTACCAAATCGGACCCAGAGTGGCCCCGCCCACCAAATCGGAACCTGAGGAGCCCCACCCACCAAATCGGACCCAGATTGACCCCGCCCACCAAATCGGACCCCGAGGAGCCCCGCCCACCAAATCGGACCCAGATTGACCCCGCCACCAAATCAGACCCTGAAGGGCCCCGCCCACCAAATCGGACCCAGAGGTGCCCTGCCCACCAAATCGGACCCTGAAGTGCCCCGCCCACCAAATCGGACCCAGAGGGGCCCCGCCCACCAAATCGGTCCCAGGGGGCCCCACCCACCAAATCGGACCATGAGGGTCCCCGCCCACCAAATCAGACCATGAGGGGCACCGCCCACTAAATCGGACCATGAGGGGCACCGCCCACCAAAATGGACCCAGGGGGCTCAACCCACAAAATCAGACCCTGAGTGGGCCCGGCCACAAAATCAGACCCTGAGGGGCCCCAACCACAAAATCGGACCCTGAGAGACCCCGGCCACAAAATCGAACCTAGAGGGGCCCCAGTCACAAAATCAGACCCTAAGGGGCCCAGGTCACGAAATCGGACCCTGAGGGGCCCCACCCACAAAATCAGACCCTGAGGGGCCCCGCCCACCAAATTAGACCCTGAGGGGCCCCACGCTTAAAATCAGACCCTGAGGGGCCCCAGCCACAAAATCAGACCCTGAGGGGCCCCAGCCACAAAATCGGACTCTGAGGGGCCCCACCCACAAAATCAGACCCTGAGGGGCCCCACCCACAAATCCAGACCCTGAGGGGACCCGGCCACAAAATCGGACTCTGAGAGACCCCGGCCACAAAATCGGACCCTGAGGGACCCCAACCACAAAATCAGACCCTGAGGGGCCCCAGTCACAAAATCGGACCCTGAGGGGCACCACCCACAAAATCAGACCCTGAGGGACCCCAGCCACAAAATCAGAACCTGAGGGGCCCCAACCACAAAATCAGAACCTGAGGGGCCCCACCCACAAAATCAGACCATGAGGGACCCCACCCATAAAATCGGACCCTGAGGGGCCCCGCCCACCAAATTAGACCCTGAGGGGCCCCACCCTCAAAATCGGTCGCTGAGGGGCCCCACCCACAAAATCGGACCCTGAGAGACCCCGGCCACAAAATCGAACCCAGAGGGGCCTCAGTCACAAAATCAGACCCTAAGGGGCCCCGGCCACAAAATTGGACCCTGAGGGGCCTCACCCACAAAATCAGACCCTGAGGGACCCCAGCCACAAAATCAGACCCTGAGGGGCCCCAGCCACAAAATCGGACCCTGAGGGGCCCCAGCCACAAAATCGGACCCTGAGGGGCCCCACCCACAAAATCGGACCCTGAGGGGCCTCGCCCACCAAATTAGACCCTGAGGGGCCCCACCCTCAAAATCGGTCCCTGAGGGGCCCCTGCCAAAAATCGGACCCTAAGGGGCCCCACCCGCAAAATCGGACCCTAAGGGGCCCCGGCCACAAAATCGGACCCTGAGGGGCCCCATCCGCAAAATCGGACCCTGAGGGGCCCCACCCGCAAAATCGGACCCTGAGGGGCCCCACCCGCAAAATCGGACCCTGAGGGGATCCACCCGCAAAATCGGACCCTGAGGGGCCCCGGCCCCAAAAATCGGACCCTGAGGGGCCCCAACCGCAAAATCGGACCCTGAGAGGCACCGGCTACAAAATCGGACCCTGAGGGGCCCCGGACACAAAATCGGACCCTGAGGGGCCCCGGACACAAAATCGGACCCTGAGGGGCCCATCCCACAAAATCAGACTCAGTGTCCCCGCCCACCAAATTGGACCCTGAAGGGCCCCATCCACCAAATCAGACCCAAAGTGGCACCGCCCACCAAATCAGACCCAGAGTGGCCCTGCCCGCCAAATTGGACCCTGAGGGGCCCCGCCCACCAAATTGGACCCTGAGGGGCCCCGCCCACCAAATCGGACCCTGAGGGGCCCCGCCCACTAAATCGGATTCTGAAAGGCCACAACCACAAAATCGGACCCTGAGGGTCCCCGCTGACCAAATTGAACTCTGAGGGGCCCCGCCCACCAAATCGAACCCCGAGGGATCCCGCCCACCAAATCGAACCCCGAGGGATCCCACCCACCAAATCGGACCAAGAGGGTCCCCGCCAACCAAATCGGACCGAGGGGCCCCGCCCACCAAATCGGACTCTGATAGATCCCACCCACCAAATCAGACCCTGAGGGGCCCAGCTCACCAAATCGGACCCTGAGTGGCCCCGCCCACCAAATCAAGCTCTGATAGATCCCGCCCACCAAATCAGACCCAGAGTGGCCCCGCCCACCAAATTGGACCCAGAGTGGCCCAGCCCACCAAATCAGACCCAGAGTGGCCCCGCCCACCAAATTGTACCCTGAGGGGCCCAACCCACAAAATCGGACCCTAAGGGGCCCCACCCACAAAATTGGACCCTGAGGGGCCCCGACCACAAAATTGGACCCTGAGGGGCCCCACCCACAAAATCAGACCCTGAGGGGATCCGGCCACAACATCGGACCCTGAGTGGCCCCACTCACAAAATCGGACTCTGAGGGGCCCTACCCACAAAATCGGACCCTTAGGGGCCCTACCCACAAAATCGGACCCTGAGGGGCCCCAACCACAAAATCGGACCCTGACGGGCCCCGGCCGCAAAATCGGACCATGACGGGCCCCAACCACAAAATCGGTTCCTGAGGGGCCCCACCCACAAAATCGGACCCTGAGGGGCCCCACCCACAAAATTGGACCCTCAGGGGCCCCGGCCACAAAATCGGACCCTGAGGGACCCCGGCCACAAAATCAGATCCTGAGGGGCCCCAACCACCAAATCAGACCCTGAGGGGCCCCGTCCACCAAATCGGACCCTGAGGAGCCCCACCCACCAAATCAGACCCTGAGAAGCCCCGCCCACCAAATCGGACCCAGAGTGACCCCGCCCACCAAATCGAACCCTGAAGGGCCCCGCCCATCAAATCGGACCCAAAGTGGCCCCGCCCATCAAATCGGATCCAGAGGGGCCCCGCCCACCAAATGGAACCTGAGGAGCCCCGCCCACCAAATCGGACCCAGATTGACCCCGCCCACCAAATCGGACCCTGAAGGGCCCCGCCCACCAAATCGGACCCAGAGGGTCCCCGCCCACCAAATCGGACCCTGAAGGGCCCCGCCCACCAAATCGGACCCAGGGGGCCCCGCCCACCAAATCGGACCCAGGGGGGCCCCGCCCACCAAAATGGACCCAGGGGACTCCACTCACAAAATCGGACCATGAGGGGCCCCGCCCACCAAATCGGACCATGAGGGGCACCGCCCACTAAATCGTACCCAGAGTGGCCCCGCCCACCAAAATGGACCCAGGGGGCTCCACTCACAAAATCGGACCCTAAGGGGCCCTACCCACAAAATCGGACCCTGAGGGGCCCCAACCACAAAATCGGACCCTGATGGGCCCCGGCCACAAAATCAGACCCTGAGGGGCCCCGGCCACAAAATCAGACCCTGAGGGACCCCACCTACAAAATTGAACCCTGAGGGGCCCCAACCACAAAATCGGATCCTGAGGGGCCCCAACCACAAAATCGGACCCTGAGGGGCCCCACCCACAAAATTGGACCCTCAGGGCCCCGGCCACAAAATCGGACCCTGAGGGACCCGGCCACAAAATCAGATCCTGAGGGGCCCCACCCACAAAATCGGACTCTGAGGGGCCCCACCCACAAAATCGTACCCTGAGGGACCCCACCCACAAATCCAGTCCCTGAGGGGACCCGGCCACAAAATCGGACCCTGAGGGGCCCCGCCCACCAAATCGGACCCTGAGGGGCCCCACCCTCAAAATCAGACCCTGAGGGGCCCCAGCCCAAAATCAGACCCTGAGGGGCCCCAGCCACAAAATCGGACTCTGAGGGGCCCCACCCACAAAATCGGACCCTGAGGGGCCCCACCCACAAATCCAGACCCTGAGGGGAAACGGCCACAAAATCGGACCCTGAGAGACCAATGCCACAAAATCGGACCCTGAGGGGCCCCAACCACAAAATCAGACCCTGAGGGCCCCGGTCACAAAATCGGACCCTGAGGGGCCCCACCCACAAAATCAGACCCTGAGGGACCCCAGCCAAAAAATCAGAACCTGAGGGGCCCCAACCACAAAATCAGAACCTGAGGGGCCCCACCCACAAAATCAGACCAAGAGGGACCCCACCCACAAAATCGGACCCTAAGGGGCCCCACCCACCAAATTAGACCCTGAGGGGCCCCACCCTTAAAATCGGTCGCTGAGGGGCCCAACCCACAAAATCGGACCCTGAGAGACCCCGGCCACAAAATCAAACCCAGAGGGGCCTCAGTCACAAAATCAGACCCTAAGGGGCCCCGGCCACAGAATCGGACCCTGAGGGGCCCCACCCACAAAATCAGACCCTGAGGGACCCCAGCCACAAAATCGAACCCTGAGGGGCCCCACCCACAAAATCGGACCCTGAGGGGACCCACCCACAAATCCAGACCCTGAGGGGCTCCTGCCACAAAATCGGACCCTGAGAGACCCCGGCCACAAAATCGGACCCTGAAGGGCCCCAACCACAAAATCAGACCCTGAGGGTCCCCGGTCACAAAATCGGACACTGAGGGGCCCCACCCACAGAATCGGACCCTGATGGGCCCCAGCCACAAAATCAGACCCTGAGGAACCCCACCCACAAAATCGGACCCTGAGGGGCCCCACCCACAAAATCGGACTCAGTGTCCCCGCCCACCAAATTGGACCCTGAAGGGACCCATCCACCAAATCAGACCCAAAGTGGCACCGCCCACCAAATCAGACCCAGAGTGGCCCCGCCCGCCAAATTGGACCCTGAGGGGCCCCGCCCACCAAATTGGACCCTGAGGGGCCCCGCCCACCAAATCGGACCCTGAGGGGCCCCGCCCACTAAATCGGATTCTGAAAGGCCACAACCACAAAATCGGACCCTGAGGGTCCCCGCTGACCAAATTGAACTCTGAGGGGCCCCGCCCACCAAATCGAACCCCGAGGGATCCCGCCCACCAAATCGAACCCCGAGGGATCCCGCCCACCAAATCGGACCAAGAGGGTCCCCGCCAACCAAATCGGACCGAGGGGCCCCGCCCACCAAATCGGACTCTGATAGATCCCGCCCACCAAATCAGACCCTGAGGGGCCCAGCTCACCAAATCGAACCCTGAGTGGCCCCGCCCACCAAATCGGACTCTGATAGATCCCGCCCACCAAATCAGACCCAGAGTGGCCCCGCCCACCAAATTGGACCCAGAGTGGCCCAGCCCACCAAATCAGACCCAGAGTGGCCCCGCCCACCAAATTGTACCCTGAGGGGCCCAACCCACAAAATCGGACCCTAAGGGGCCCCACCCACAAAATTGGACCCTGAGGGGCCCCGACCACAAAATTGGACCCTGAGGGGCCCCACCCACAAAATCAGACCCTGAGGGGATCCGGCCACAACATCGGACCCTGAGTGGCCGCACTCACAAAATCGGACTCTGAGGGGCCCTACCCACAAAATCGGACCCTTAGGGGCCCTACCCACAAAATCGGACCCTGAGGGGCCCCAACCACAAAATCGGACCCTGACGGGCCCCGGCCGCAAAATCGGACCATGACGGGCCCCAACCACAAAATCGGTTCCTGAGGGGCCCCACCCACAAAATCGGACCCTGAGGGGCCCCACCCACAAAATTGGACCCTCAGGGGCCCCGGCCACAAAATCGGACCCTGAGGGACCCCGGCCACAAAATCAGATCCTGAGGGGCCCCAACCACCAAATCAGACCCTGAGGGGCCCCGTCCACCAAATCGGACCCTGAGGAGCCCCACCCACCAAATCAGACCCTGAGAAGCCCCGCCCACCAAATCGGACCCAGAGTGACCCCGCCCACCAAATCGAACCCTGAAGGGCCCCGCCCATCAAATCGGACCCAAAGTGGCCCCGCCCATCAAATCGGATCCAGAGGGGCCCCGCCCACCAAATGGAACCTGAGGAGCCCCGCCCACCAAATCGGACCCAGATTGACCCCGCCCACCAAATCGGACCCTGAAGGGCCCCGCCCACCAAATCGGACCCAGAGGGTCCCCGCCCACCAAATCGGACCCTGAAGGGCCCCGCCCACAAAATCGGACCCAGGGGGCCCCGCCCACCAAATCGGACCCAGGGGGGCCCCGCCCACCAAAATGGACCATGAGGGGCACCGCCCACTAAATCGGACCCAGAGTGGCCCCTCCCACCAAAATGGACCCAGGGGGCTCCACTCACAAAATCGGACCCTGAGGGACCCTACCCACAAAATCGGACCCTGAGGGGCCCCAACCACAAAATCGGACCCTGATGGGCCCCGGCCACAAAATCAGACCCTGAGGGGCCCCGGCCACAAAATCAGACCCTGAGGGACCCCACCTACAAAATTGAACCCTGAGGGGCCCCAACCACAAAATCGGATCCTGAGGGGCCCCAACCACAAAATCGGACCCTGAGGGGCCCCACCCACAAAATTGGACCCTCAGGGCCCCGGCCACAAAATCGGACCCTGAGGGACCCGGCCACAAAATCAGATCCTGAGGGGCCCCACCCACAAAATCGGACTCTGAGGGGCCCCACCCACAAAATCGTACCCTGAGGGACCCCACCCACAAATCCAGTCCCTGAGGGGACCCGGCCACAAAATCGGACCCTGAGGGGCCCCGCCCACCAAATCGGACCCTGAGGGGCCCCGCCCACTAAATCGGATTCTGAAATGCCCCAACCACCAAATCGGACCCAGAGTGGCCCGCCTACCAAATCAGACCTAGAGTGGCCCCGCTCACCAAATAGGACCCGGAGGGGCCCCACCTACCAAATCGGACTCTGAGGGGCCCCACCCACCAAATCAGACCCTGAGGGGCCCCGCTCACTAAATCGGACCCTGAGGGGCCCCGCTCACCAAATCGGACCCTGAGGGGCCCCACCCACCAAATCGGACCCTGAGGGGCCCCGGCCACAAAATTGGACCCTGAGGGGCCCCACCCACAAAATTGGCCCCTGAGGTGCCCCGGCCACAAGATTGGACCCTGAGGGGCCCCACCCACCAAATCGGACCCTGATGGGCCCCACCCACAAAATCGGACCCCGAGGGCCCCACCCACAAAATCGGACCCTGAGGCCAAAGTGGCCCCTGAGAGGCACCCACAGTTAAAACGGATCCTGAGTTGAAAGTCTTGCACGTGCAGCAGGCAAGTCTCTCTTAAAGGGGCAGCCTGGGCAGCATTTCAAACCACTATCTGTACTTCCATCAGGAAATACACATCTAGTTATTACTATTCAGTTGATTTCCGCAATTAATGCGGCCCGAACCGCTACACGCACAGACTCCGTTGAGGCGTCATTTCGAAGCCAACGTCCAAGAGTGGTGTGCTAAGTATTTTTCGTGTCGATCGGATTTGTAGTTTTTGCCCAATTTGTGTTTGAAAAAGCATTTTCCTGTCATTGGAATGCATTGTCTCAATGCATTTTAACGGGAAAATGTTGTCATAGGGAAAACATGGGGCAGTCGTGAGATGGCTGTTAAGCTCATTGATATGCGCAGGCTCACCCAGTTACTGTGCCAACGCCTATGAACTTCTCAAGACCCCCAGGACAAAGTTTCTGCCAGATAATTTCTGCTCTTAAAGCGAAACCCACAGCAGAAATGCAAATCTTGCTTCATCACATGACGCATGCCCCTGAGAGAGAATGTGCGCCAAAGTGGATTTAGAAGCCCAGTGAGCCAAACTGGCTCTTAAAGGGCCGACGCGCCAAAGTGATTCTTAAAGGGCCGGCGCACCAAAATGAGTCTTAAAGGGCCGGCGCGCCAGATCGAAAGCTGAGTGACCCCAGGCCACAAATCGGAGGCTGATCGACCATGGCCTACAAATCAGATGCTGAGACACCCTGGCCTCCAAATCGGACCCAGAGTGGCCCCGCCCACCAAATCGGACTCAGAGTGGCCAAATCGGACCCTGAGGGGCCCCGCCCACCAAATCGGACCCTGAGGGGCCACTCCCACCAAATCGAACCCTGAGGGGCCCCGCTCACCAAATCGGACCCTGAGGGGCCCCGACCACCAAATCGGACCCTGAGGGGCCCCGCCCACCAAATTGGACCCTGAGGGGCCCCGCCCACCAAATCGGATCCTGAGAGGCCCCGAGCACAAAGTCAGACCCTGAGGGGCCCCACTCACAATATCGAACCATGAGGGGCCCCGGCCACAAAATCGGACCCTGAGGGGCCACACCAACAAAATCGTACCCTGAGGGGCCCCGGCCACAACATCGGACCCTGAGGGGCCACAGCCACAAAATCGGACCCTGAGGGGACACACCCACAAAATCGGACCCTGAGGGATCCTGGCCAGCAATTCAAGCCCTGAGGAGCCCAGGCCACTGAATCGGATCCTGAGGGGCCCACCCTCCAAATCATGCCCTGAGGCCAAAGTGGCCCCTGAAAGGCACTCACAGTTAAAGCGAATCCTGAGTTGAAAGTCTTGCAGGGGCAGCAGGCAAGTCTCTCTTAAAGGGGCAGCCCGGGTACCTTTTCAAACCACTATCTGTACTTCCTTCAGGAAATACACATCTAGTATTATTATTACTATTCAGTTGATTTCCGCAATTAATGCGACCCGAACCGCTACACGCACAGACTCCTTTGAGGTGTCGTTTCGAAGCCAGCATCCACGAGAGGTGTGCTAAGTATTTTTCGTGTCGATCAGATACCACTATCTGTACTTCCTTCAGGAAATACACATCTAGTATTATTATTACTATTCAGTTGATTTCCGCAATTAATGCGACCCGAACCGCTACACGCACAGACTCCTTTGAGGTGTCGTTTCGAAGCCAGCATCCACGAGAGGTGTGCTAAGTATTTTTCGTGTCGATCAGATTTGTAGTTTTTGCGCAATTTGCGTTTTAAAAAACATTTTCCTGTCATTGGAATGCACTGTCTCAATGCATTTTAATGGGAAAATGTTGCCATAGTGAAAACCCGGTGCAGTCGTGAGGTGGCAGTTATGCTCATTGATATGCGTAGGCCAGGGCCGGCGTCAGCACCTGGGCAAATGCCAGGGCCCTGGCGAAATGAGAGGGCCCTCTCACGCTGTCTGGGATACCCGCTGGCCGCCGCCATGCCCCCATGTACTGACCCCAACCTGCGCCCTCCGCGAGGGACCCACGCAGTGATGCAGCCCCTTAGGCTGAGTGCAGACGACTTTTTGGCCCTGCGGATTTTTCCGCTCAGAATGGAAGAAATCCGCAGGTCAAATGACCTGCATTTTTCCTGCGGATTTCTTCCATTTTTCCTGCGGTTTTATTGCGGTTTTTGTGCGGTTTTCCCCCTGCGGATTTGGAGACAGGGGAGATGGAAAACCGCACAAAATAAGTAACATGCGGATTTTGAACCACAGGAAAACCGCGAGGAAAAATCCGCAGTGTCTGCACAGCATTTTTTTTTTCATTGATTTTAAGGCTACTTATGGCGCTTTATGGCGCAGCGACGGCCTGCGCACGGTCGCCGTTAAGCCTCGCCCCCTGCCGGCTCCCTGCCCTCCCCTTCCGGTCATTGCCGCCTACTAGCGCACATGGACGCTTGCGATCTGCGCACCCTAAATTTAGCATAGGGTGTGCAGATCGTGCGCTGGCCGTGCGCTAGCAGGATTTTGCCGTGCACTGCGCACTTTTGAAGGTGCGCCGTGCGCGCTGAAATGCAACATGCTGCGTTCGGCGCACACGGGCACACCTTCAAAAGTGCGCAGCGCACGGCAAAATCCTGCTAGCGCACGGCCAGCGCACGATCTGCGCACCCTATGCTAAAGATAGGGTGCGCAGATCGCAAGCGTCCATGTGCTCTAGTAGGCGGCGATGACCGGAAGGGGAGGGCAGGGAGCCGGCATGGGGCGGGCTTAGCGGCGGCCGTGCGCAGGCCGTCGCTGCGCCATAAAGCGCAAATGTGAAACCGGCCTGAGTGAGGAGGATTCAGGACAGTCACACAGGACAGGAACCCTACAGGGAGAAGCGTCAGTTTTTGCTGAGGGTAGGGTAAGGGTAAGCAATATAATAAAGTGATTTCAGGCAAGACTGTGCAGAGATCTAGGTCCAGCCCCAATAATTAGGCCATGTGCACACATAATTTTTGGTGCTGCAGATTTGGAAAAATCTGCAGGTAAAAAAGACCTGTGGATTAGCCTGCGGTTTAGCCCTGCGGTTTCACATCTCTACAATGGAGGTTTGAAACCGCAGCGGATTCCGCACAAAGAATTGACATGCTGTGGATTTGAACCCGCAGCAAATCCGCGCGGAAAAATCTGCAGCATGTGCACAGCGTTTTTCAGTTTACCATTGAAAACAATGGTACTGTACAACGCACCTAAATCTGCTGCAGAGCCTGAAATGCTGCGGATCCGCAGCAGAATCCGCACCATGTGCAGATAGCCTTATAGGGTTAAGCTGGTGTCACACTTGCATATTTTGGCTGCACATGGATCCGTTTTCGTCTCCATTGACTTTCAGTGGTGACGGATGGGACTGTGCATCCAGTTGTTACAGTTTTCCCACAGATCCGCATGTCTGCATATTTTATCAGATGCACAAAAACGCAACTTGTTGCAGTTTTGTGTCATCTAAAAAACACGCAGGCGCAGGGAGACGCACGGATTTGTGGCTACACGTCTGGAATTAACATGGAGTTCTATGGAGCACAGATCCAGGAGAACACGGATCCGTGTGCAGGGATCCGTGTTGCGGCACTGATGCTCGGAAGTGAGGGATGTGCTGTATGGGAAAGTGATGAAACTGCATGGGAACAGACTGCAGACATAATAAAAACTATGTGTGCCTGCTGCTCTGTCATACAGTGATCTTTCCCGCCTCACTAGAAGGGCTTGTGCCCTGTGTTACAGTGTGGTAATGATAATAAAATGTATTGGGAGCATGTATATGACATGGGGGCTCCTGGTTAGGGGCTGCACGAATGGGGCTGCGTTCACGCTAGCGTTGTGGTACTGTGCGTTGTGAAGCGTAGCAATCCTGATCCAGATCACATCTCTATTCTTAACATAGGGATGCCCGGAGCTGCGATGCATCAGGATCAGGATGCATCAGGGTTTTCCATGTTCTCCCAAAACGCAGCTTGTTGCGAATTTTGGGTGTTAAAAAAAATCTGCAGCCATCCTGATATGTGTCAGCAAAAACATATGATTGTCAATGTAGACGCAGCTGAATCAGGATGCCTGCGTCCAATCTGCATTTGGATTTCATACTGCGCAGGCGCCGAGCCCCATTTTCTTTCACCAGTCTCTCTCTCCCCCTATCCTCTGCCCCAGAAGTCAGAATTTCAAATTTCCAACCAATTCCTCATTAGGGTGCAGTTCCATGCGTTTGCATCCATTTGCAGAAAAAACACGGATGCGAATAAATCGCGTCCAAGAGGGAATGACTGCAGCAATGAAGGTGCGGACGACTAGTCTGGGGGAATAGACGTCCCGCCGGGCTACTGCTGGTTCATTATCAGATCACCAGGGCCGATATGAACCTATTCTTACTGCACATGACTTTATTACACTGCAGTAATAGGGGAGTCAGGAGGAATGAATCCACGTGGGGACCAGAAAGGATCTTTTCAGTGTAATATGGAAAGAAAACTGGCCCTGGTCCAAATCATTTTGCAGCCTTCAAATAAGTGCATCTGCGAGGTTGCCCATGACTTTAATGCTGGCTGACCTTAGAATGCGTCAGCAATGTCTGATCACTGAGGGTGCGACACCGAGCACCCCGGCCAGGCAGCTGCTCTCAGTGTCTGATTTTACCATTCAGTAGGCTTTGCTGACATATTTTGGAGTGTGTGTTGGCACAGTGCTTCCAACATACCTTTTACGGATTATACTCTTAGGCCGGGGTCACACTAACCTGCGCAAAATACGGTCCGTAGTTTACAGGCGTAATACGGATGAATGACCCCTAAATAGTGCTCCGTATGTCATCTGTAATCAAGGAGTGGTCACGTATTTTGCGCATGTAAGCATCCGTGTGTGATCAGTATGGCAAGATTTTCTCGCAGGCTTGCAAAATGGACATATAATGGAGCCCTATGACAGGGTTTCTAACAGAAGCCAAAGAATAGATATAGACACATAGAATGCATATATATATATATATATATATATATATTTATATATATATGCATTCTATGTGTATATATCTATTCTTTCGTTTCTTTATTAAACCTGTCAGTGTGAGTTTACTGTATAGCGCACTGAATTGCTGGCTTTGCTAAAAGACACCGGGTACGTATTTCTCGCAAGTCACATGTGTGGTCCGTGTGTAATCCGTATTTTTTGCGCACCCATAGACTTGCATTGGGGTACTACGGCCGTAATACGCTGACAATCGCAGCATGCTGCGATTGGCACGGAGCCTAGAATACGGATGAGAAATATACGGCTGGTGCGAGGGACCCCATAGAGAATCATTGGTCCGTGTGTAATGCGTGCTTTTAGCGCCTCTCACTCAGCCATATTCCTCGCCAGTGTGACCCCGGCCTTATAAAGCGCCAACACAGATTGCAGCACTTACTAATCCAGACAGGACATGTACAAAAAACGCCACAGATTAGAAAGGAATACATGGTAAGACTGTCTGCAACCGAGGAGCCGGGGCCTGACCACAAGAGCTGACAATCTGAGGAGACAGCAATGCTGAATAACAGTCTACACTGTGTCACTAGATCCTTCTATAGGTGGAGAATGAGGCCCTCAATTTACAGGCAAAGACCTGGAACGAGGACTGTGGAAAACGGATTAATATTAAAAAAAGAGCCATTAAAAGAGCCAAAAGAGCCGGTTCTTTATGGTGAGCGGAGCCGAATGAGCCGGATCGCCAAAAAGAGCCGAACTTCCCATCACTAGTTGACACAGTACATGTGATGAGGTCACAGGAGGGGAAGAGTCAGGGGTCACATGATCAGGGTGGCTGCAGGACTCTGTTGTGCTGGTCGCTTGTCATTATGGTGCAGGTCTGGATGGATGAGGTAACGTTTATGTGTGGGACAGTGGGCTCAGGGAGGGGTTTAACAAGGTGGATGTAGCAGAGCTGTTTGTGTACTTGTGTGGGGTCAGAAGGGGTTTACAAGGTGATGTAGCAGAGCCATGTGTGTACTTTGTGTGGGGTCAGGAGGTGTTTTACAAGGTGGATCTAGCAGTGCCGTGTGTGTACTTGTGTGGGGTCAGGAGGGGTTTTACATGGTGGATGTAGCAGTGCCGTGTGTGTACTTGTGTGGGGTCAGGAGGGGTTTACAAGGTGGATGTAGCAGAGCCGTGTGTGTACTTGTGTGGGGTCAGAAGGGGTTTACAAGGTGGATGTAGCAGTGCCGTTTGTGTACTTGTGTGGGGTCAGGAGCGGTTTACAAGGTGATGTAGCAGAGCTGTTTGTGTACTTTGTGTGGGGTCAGGAGGTGTTTTACAAGGTGGATGTAGCAGAGCCGTGTGTGTACTTTGTGTGGGGTCAGGAGGTATTTTACAAGGTGGATGTAGCAGAGCTGTGTGTGTACTTGTGTGGGGTCAGGAGGGGTTTTACATGGTGGATGTAGCAGTGCCGTGTGTGTACTTGTGTGGGGTCAGGAGGGGTTTACAAGGTGGATGTAGCAGTGCCGTGTGTTTACTTGTGTGGGGTCAGGAGGGGTTTTACATGGTGGATGTAGCAGTGCCGTGTGTGTACTTGTGTGTGGTCAGGGAGGGGTTTAACAAGGTGGATGTAGCAGAGCCGTGTGTGTACTTGTGTGGGGTCAGGAAGGGTTTTTCAAGGTGGATGTAGCAGAGCCGTGTGTGTACTTGTGTGGGGTCAGGAGGGGTTTTACATGGTGGATGTAGCAGGGCCGTCTGTGTACTTGTGTGGGGTCAGGAGGTGTTTTACAAGATGGATGTAGCAGATCCGTGCGTGTACTTGTGTGGGGTCAGGAGGGGTTTTTAAAGGTGGATGTAGCAGAGCCGTGTGTGTACTTTGTGTGGGGTCAGTAGGGGTTTACAAAGTGAATTTAGCAGAGCCGTGTGTGTACTTGTGTGGAGTCAGGAGGGGTTTTACATGGTGGATGTAGCAGAGCCGTGTGTGTACTTGTGTGGGGTCAGGAGGTGTTTTACAAGGTGGATGTAGCAGAGCCGTGTGTGTACTTGTGTGGGGTCAGGAGGGGTTTTACATGGTGGAGGTAGCAGAGCCGTGTGTGTACTTGTGTGGGGTCAGGAGATGTTTTACAAGGTGGATGAAGCAGAGCCGTGTGTGTACTTGTGTGGGGTCAGGAGGGGTTTTACAAGGTGGATGTAGCAGAGCCGTATGTGTACTTTGTGTGGGGTCAGGAGGGGTTTACAAGGTGAATTTAGCAGAGCCGTGTGTGTACTTGTGTGGGGTCAGGAGGGGTTTACAAGGTGGATGTAGCAGAGCTGTGTGTGAACTTGTGTGGGGTCAGGAGGTGTTTTACAAGGTGGATGTAGCAGATCCGTGCGTGTACTTGTGTGGGGTCAGGAGGGGTTTTTCAAGGTGGATGTAGCAGAGCCGTGTGTGTACTTTGTGTGGGGTCAGTAGGGGTTTACAAGATGAATTTAGCAGAGCCATGTGTGTACTTGTGTGGGGTCAGGAGGGGTTTTACAAGGTGGATGTAGCAGAGGCGTGCGTGTACTTGTGTGGGGTCAGGAGGGGTTTTTCATGGTGGATGTAGCAGAGCCGTGTGTGTACTTGTGTGGGGTCAGGAGATGTTTTACAAGGTGGATGTAGCAGAGCCGTGTGTGTACTTGTGTGGGGTCAGGAGGGGTTTTACAAGGTGGATGTAGCAGAGCCGTATGTATACTTTGTGTGGGGTCAGGAGGGGTTTACAAGGTGAATTTAGCAGAGCCGTGTGTGTACTTGTGTGGGGTCAGGAGGGGGTTTACAAGGTGGATGTAGCAGAGCCGTGTGTGAACTTGTGTGGGGTCAGGAGGGGTTTTACATGGTGGATGTAGCAGAGCCGTGTGTGTACTTGTGTGAGGTCAGGAGGTGTTTTACAAGGTGGATGTAGCAGAGCCGTGTGTGTTCTTATGTGTGGGGTCAGGAGGGGTTTTACATGGTGGATGTAGCAGAGCCGTGTGTGTACTTGTGTGGGGTCAGGAGGGGTTTTTCAAGGTGGATGTAGCAGAGCCGTGTGTGTACTTGTGTGGGGTCAGGAGGTGTTTTACAAGGTGGTTGTAGCAGAGCCGTGTGTAATTGTGTGGGGTCAGGAGGGATTTACAAGGTGGATGTAGCATAGCCGTGTGTGTACTTGTGTGGGGTCAGGAGGTGTTTTACAAGGTGGATGTAGCAGATCCGTGTGTGTACTTGCGTGGGGTCAGGAGGTGTTTTACAAGGTGGATGTAGCAGAGCCGTGTGTGTACTTGTGTGGGGTCAGGAGGGGTTTTGCAAGGTGGATGTAGCAGTGCCGTTTGTGTACTTGTGTGGGGTCAGGAGGGGTTTACAAGGTGGATGTAGCAGATCCGTGTGTGTACTTGTCTGGGGTTAGGAGGGGTTTTACAAGGTGGATGTAGCAGAGCTGTGTGTGTACTTTGTGTGGGGTCAGGAGGGGTTTACAAAGTGGAAGTAGCAGAGCCGTGTGTGTACTTGTGTGGGGTCATGAGGGGATTTACAAGGTGGATGTAGCAGAGCCATGTGTGTACTTGTGTTGGTCAGGAGGTGTTTTACAAGGTGGATGTAGCAGAGACTTGTGTGTACTTGTGTGGGGACAGGAAGGGGTTACAGGGTAGATGTAGCAGCGCCGTGTGTGTACTTGTGTGGGGTCAGGAGGAGGTGTTTTACAAGGTGGATGTAGCAGAGCCGTGTGTGTACTTTGTGTGGGGTTAGGAGGGGTTTTCAAGGTAGATGTAGCAGAGCCGTGCGTGTACTTGTGTGGGGTCAGGAGGGGTTTTTCAAGGTGGATGTAGCAGAGCCGTGTGTGCACTTGTGTGGGGTCAGGAGGGGTTTTACATGGTGGACGTAGCAGAGCCGTGTGTGTACTTGATTGGGGTCAGGAGGGGTTTACAAGGTGGATGTAGCAGAGCCATGTGTGTACTTGTGTGGGTCAGGAGGTGTTTTACAAGGTGGATGTAGCAGAGCCGTGTGTGTACTTGTGTGGGGACAGGAAGGGGTTACAGGGTAGATGTAGCAGAGCCGTGTGTGTACTTGTGTGGGGTCAGGAGGAGGTGTTTTACAAGGTGGATGTAGCAGAGCAGTGTGTGTACTTTGTGTGGGGTTAGGAGGGGTTTTCAAGGTGGATGTAGCAGAGCCGTGCGTGTACTTATGTGGGGTCAGGAGGGGTTTTTCAAGGTGGATGTAGCAGAGCCGTGTGTGTACTTGTGTGGGGTGAGGAGGGATTTACAAGGTGGATGTAGCAGAGACGTGTGTGTACTTGTGTGGGGTCAGGAGGGGTTTTACAAGGTGGATGTAGCAGAGCCGTGTGTGTACTTGTGTGGGGTCAGGAGGGGTTTACAAGGTGGTTGTAGCAGAGCCGTGTGTGTACTTGTTTGGGGTCAGGAGGGATTTACAAGGTGGATGTAGCAGAGCCGTGTGTGTACTTGTGTGGCGTCAGGAGGTGTTTTACAAGGTGGATGTAGCAGAGCCGTGTGTGTACTTGTGTGGGGTCAGGAGGTGTTTTACAAGGTGGATGTAGCAGAGCCGTGTGTGTACTTGTGTGGGGTTAGGAGGGGTTTTGCAAGGTGGATGTAGCAGTGCCGTGTGTGTACTTGTGTGGGGTCAGGAGGGGTTTACAAGGTGGATGTAGCAGAGCCGTGTGTGTACTTGTGTGGGGTTAGGAGGGGTTTTACAAGGTGAATGTAGCAGAGCTGTGTGGGTACTTTGTGTGGGGTCATGAGGGGTTTACAAAGTGGAAGTAGCAGAGCCGTGTGTGTACTTGTGTGGGGTCAGGAGGGGATTACAAGGTGGATGTAGCAGAGCCATGTGTGTACTTGTGTTGGTCAGGAGGTGTTTTACAAGGTGGATGTAGCAGAGCCTTGTGTGTACTTGTGTGGGGACAGGAAGGGGTTACAGGGTAGATGTAGCAGAGCCGTGTGTGTACTTGTGTGGGGTCAGGAGGAGGTGTTTTACAAGGTGGATGTAGCAGAGCCATGTGTGTACTTTGGGTGGGGTTAGGAGGGGTTTTCAAGGTAGATGTAGCAGAGCCGTGCGTGTACTTGTGTGGGGTCAGGAGGGGTATTTCAAGGTGGATGTAGCAGAGCCGTGTGTGTACTTGTGTGGGGTCAGGAGGGGTTTACAAGGTGGATGTAGCAGAGCCATGTGTGTACTTGTGTGGGTCAGGAGGTGTTTTACAAGGTGGATGTAGCAGAGTCGTTTGTGTACTTGTGTGGGGACAGGAAGGGGTTACAGGGTAGATGTAGCAGAGCCGTGTGTGTACTTGTGTGGGGTCAGGAGGAGGTGTTTTACAAGGTGGATGTAGCAGAGCAGTGTGTGTACTTTGTGTGGGGATAGGAGGGGTTTTCAAGGTGGATGTAGCAGAGCCGTGCGTGTACTTGTGTTGGGTCAGGAGGGGTTTTTCAAGGTGGATGTAGCAGAGCCGTGTGTGTACTTGTGTGGGGTCAGGAGTGGTGTACAAAGTGGATGTAGCAGTGCCGTGTGTGTACTTGTGTGGCGTCAGGAGGGGTTTTTCAAGGTGGATGTAGCAGAGCCGTGTGTGTACTTGTGTGGGGTCAGGAGGGGTTTACAAGGTGGATGTAGCAGAGCCGTGTGTGTACTTGTGTGGGGACAGGAAGGGGTTACAGGGTAGATGTAGCAGAGCCGTGTGTGTACTTGTGTGGGGTCAGGAGGAGGTGTTTTACAAGGTGGATGTAGCAGAGCAGTGTGTGTACTTTGTGTGGGGTTAGGAGGGGTTTTCAAGGTGGATGTAGCAGAGCCGTGCATGTACTTATGTGGGGTCAGGAGGGGTTTTTCATGGTGGATGTAGCAGAGCCGTGTGTGTACTTGTGTGGGGTCAGGAGGGATTTACAAGGTGGATGTAGCAGAGACGTGTGTGTACTTGTGTGGGGTCAGGAGGGGTTTTACAAGGTGGATGTAGCAGAGCCGTGTGTGTACTTGTGTGGGGTCAGGAGGTGTTTTACAAGGTGGATGTATCAGAGCCGTGTGTGTACTTGTGTGGGGTCAGGAGGGGTTTTGCAAGGTGGTTGTAGCAGAGCCGTGTGTGTACTTGTTTGGGGTCAGGAGGGATTTACAAGGTGGATGTAGCAGAGCCGTGTGTGTACTTGTGTGGGGTCAGGAGGTGTTTTACAAGGTGGATGTAGCAGAGCCATGTGTGTACTTGTATGGGGTCAGGAGGTGTTTTACAAGGTGGATGTAGCAGAGCCGTGTGTGTACTTGTGTGGGGTTAGGAGGGGTTTTGCAAGGTGGATGTAGCAGTGCCGTGTGTGTACTTGTGTGGGGTCAGGAGGGGTTTACAAGGTGGATGTAGCAGAGCCGTGTGTGTACTTGTGTGGGGTTAGGAGGGGTTTTACAAGGTAAATGTAGCAGAGCTGTGTGGGTACTTTGTGTGGGGTCAGGAGGGGTTTACAAAGTGGAAGTAGCAGAGCCGTGTGTGTACTTGTGTGGGGTCAGGAGGGGATTACAAGGTGGATGTAGCAGAGCCATGTGTGTACTTGTGTTGGTCAGGAGGTGTTTTACAAGGTGGATGTAGCAGAGCCTTGTGTGTACTTGTGTGGGGACAGGAAGGGGTTACAGGGTAGATGTAGCAGAGCCGTGTGTGTACTTGTGTGGGGTCAGGAGATGTTTTACAAGGTGGATGAAGCAGAGCCGTGTGTGTACTTGTGTGGGGTCAGGAGGGGTTTTACAAGGTGGATGTAGCAGAGCCGTATGTGTACTTTGTGTGGGGTCAGGAGGGGTTTACAAGGTGAATTTAGCAGAGCCGTGTGTGTACTTGTGTGGGGTCAGGAGGGGTTTACAAGGTGGATGTAGCAGAGCTGTGTGTGAACTTGTGTGGGGTCAGGAGGTGTTTTACAAGGTGGATGTAGCAGATCCGTGCGTGTACTTGTGTGGGGTCAGGAGGGGTTTTTCAAGGTGGATGTAGCAGAGCCGTGTGTGTACTTTGTGTGGGGTCAGTAGGGGTTTACAAGATGAATTTAGCAGAGCCGTGTGTGTACTTGTGTGGGGTCAGGAGGGGTTTTACAAGGTGGATGTAGCAGAGGCGTGCGTGTACTTGTGTGGGGTCAGGAGGGGTTTTTCATGGTGGATGTAGCAGAGCCGTGTGTGTACTTGTGTGGGGTCAGGAGATGTTTTACAAGGTGGATGTAGCAGAGCCGTGTGTGTACTTGTGTGGGGTCAAAAGGGGTTTTACAAGGTGGATGTAGCAGAGCCGTATGTGTACTTTGTGTGGGGTCAGGAGGGGTTTACAAGGTGAATTTAGCAGAGCCGTGTGTGTACTTGTGTGGGGTCAGGAGGGGGTTTACAAGGTGGATGTAGCAGAGCCGTGTGTGAACTTGTGTGGGGTCAGGAGGGGTTTTACATGGTGGATGTAGCAGAGCCGTGTGTGTACTTGTGTGGGGTCAGGAGGGGTTTTTCAAGGTGGATGTAGCAGAGCCGTGTGTGTACTTGTGTGGGGTCAGGAGGTGTTTTACAAGGTGGTTGTAGCAGAGCCGTGTGTAATTGTGTGGGGTCAGGAGGGATTTACAAGGTGGATGTAGCATAGCCGTGTGTGTACTTGTGTGGGGTCAGGAGGTGTTTTACAAGGTGGATGTAGCAGATCCGTGTGTGTACTTGCGTGGGGTCAGGAGGTGTTTTACAAGGTGGATGTAGCAGAGCCGTGTGTGTACTTGTGTGGGGTCAGGAGGGGTTTTGCAAGGTGGATGTAGCAGTGCCGTTTGTGTACTTGTGTGGGGTCAGGAGGGGTTTACAAGGTGGATGTAGCAGATCCGTGTGTGTACTTGTCTGGGGTTAGGAGGGGTTTTACAAGGTGGATGTAGCAGAGCTGTGTGTGTACTTTGTGTGGGGTCAGGAGGGGTTTACAAAGTGGAAGTAGCAGAGCCGTGTGTGTACTTGTGTGGGGTCATGAGGGGATTTACAAGGTGGATGTAGCAGAGCCATGTGTGTACTTGTGTTGGTCAGGAGGTGTTTTACAAGGTGGATGTAGCAGAGACTTGTGTGTACTTGTGTGGGGACAGGAAGGGGTTACAGGGTAGATGTAGGAGCGCCGTGTGTGTGCTTGTGTGGGGTCAGGAGGAGGTGTTTTACAAGGTGGATGTAGCAGAGCCGTGTGTGTACTTTGTGTGGGGTTAGGAGGGGTTTTCAAGGTAGATGTAGCAGAGCCGTGCGTGTACTTGTGTGGGGTCAGGAGGGGTTTTTCAAGGTGGATGTAGCAGAGCCGTGTGTGCACTTGTGTGGGGTCAGGAGGGGTTTTACATGGTGGACGTAGCAGAGCCGTGTGTGTACTTGATTGGGGTCAGGAGGGGTTTACAAGGTGGATGTAGCAGAGCCATGTGTGTACTTGTGTGGGTCAGGAGGTGTTTTACAAGGTGGATGTAGCAGAGCCGTGTGTGTACTTGTGTGGGGACAGGAAGGGGTTACAGGGTAGATGTAGCAGAGCCGTGTGTGTACTTGTGTGGGGTCAGGAGGAGGTGTTTTACAAGGTGGATGTAGCAGAGCAGTGTGTGTACTTTGTGTTGGGTTAGGAGGGGTTTTCAAGGTGGATGTAGCAGAGCCGTGCGTGTACTTATGTGGGGTCAGGAGGGGTTTTTCAAGGTGGATGTAGCAGAGCCGTGTGTGTACTTGTGTGGGGTGAGGAGGGATTTACAAGGTGGATGTAGCAGAGACGTGTGTGTACTTGTGTGGGGTCAGGAGGGGTTTTACAAGGTGGATGTAGCAGAGCCGTGTGTGTACTTGTGTGGGGTCAGAAGGGGTTTTGCAAGGTGGTTGTAGCAGAGCCGTGTGTGTACTTGTTTGGGGTCAGGAGGGATTTACAAGGTGGATGTAGCAGAGCCGTGTGTGTACTTGTGTGGGGTCAGGAGGTGTTTTACAAGGTGGATGTAGCAGAGCCGTGTGTGTACTTGTGTGGGGTCAGGAGGTGTTTTACAAGGTGGATGTAGCAGAGCCGTGTGTGTACTTGTGTGGGGTTAGGAGGGGTTTTGCAAGGTGGATGTAGCAGTGCCGTGTGTGTACTTGTGTGGGGTCAGGAGGGGTTTACAAGGTGGATGTAGCAGAGCCGTGTGTGTACTTGTGTGGGGTTAGGAGGGGTTTTACAAGGTGAATGTAGCAGAGCTGTGTGGGTACTTTGTGTGGGGTCATGAGGGGTTTACAAAGTGGAAGTAGCAGAGCCGTGTGTGTACTTGTGTGGGGTCAGGAGGGGATTACAAGGTGGATGTAGCAGAGCCATGTGTGTACTTGTGTTGGTCAGGAGGTGTTTTACAAGGTGGATGTAGCAGAGCCTTGTGTGTACTTGTGTGGGGACAGGAAGGGGTTACAGGGTAGATGTAGCAGAGCCGTGTGTGTACTTGTGTGGGGTCAGGAGGAGGTGTTTTACAAGGTGGATGTAGCAGAGCCGTGTGTGTACTTTGTGTGGGGTTAGGAGGGGTTTTCAAGGTAGATGTAGCAGAGCCGTGCGTGTACTTGTGTGGGGTCAGGAGGGGTTTTTCAAGGTGGATGTAGCAGAGCCGTGTGTGTACTTGTGTGGGGTCAGGAGGGGTTTACAAGGTGGATGTAGCAGAGCCATGTGTGTACTTGTGTGGGTCAGGAGGTGTTTTACAAGGTGGATGTAGCAGAGTCGTTTGTGTACTTGTGTGGGGACAGGAAGGGGTTACAGGGTAGATGTAGCAGAGCCGTGTGTGTACTTGTGTGGGGTCAGGAGGAGGTGTTTTACAAGGTGGATGTAGCAGAGCAGTGTGTGTACTTTGTGTGGGGATAGGAGGGGTTTTCAAGGTGGATGTAGCAGAGCCGTGCGTGTACTTGTGTTGGGTCAGGAGGGCTTTTTCAAGGTGGATGTAGCAGAGCCGTGTGTGTACTTGTGTGGGGTCAGGAGTGGTGTACAAAGTGGATGTAGCAGTGCCGTGTGTGTACTTGTGTGGTGTCAGGAGGGGTTTTTCAAGGTGGATGTAGCAGTGCCGTGTGTGTACTTGTGTGGGGTCAGGAGGGGTTTACAAGGTGGATGTAGCAGAGCCGTGTGTGTACTTGTGTGGGGACAGGAAGGGGTTACAGGGTAGATGTAGCAGAGCCGTGAGTGTACTTGTGTGGGGTCAGGAGGAGGTGTTTTACAAGGTGGATGTAGCAGAGCAGTGTGTGTACTTTGTGTGGGGTTAGGAGGGGTTTT
This sequence comes from Dendrobates tinctorius, assembly GCF_039654945.1. Taxonomy (NCBI): domain Eukaryota; kingdom Metazoa; phylum Chordata; class Amphibia; order Anura; family Dendrobatidae; genus Dendrobates; species Dendrobates tinctorius. Next base: position 6,214,720 of record NW_027361701.1, on the reverse strand, counting down.
CAAGGTGGATGTAGCAGAGCCGTGCGTGTACTTATGTGGGGTCAGGAGGGGTTTTTCAAGGTGGATGTAGCAGAGCCGTGTGTGTACTTGTGTGGGGTCAGGAGGGATTTACAAGGTGGATGTAGCAGAGACGTGTGTGTACTTGTGTGGGGTCAGGAGGGGTTTTACAAGGTGGATGTAGCAGAGCCGTGTGTGTACTTGTGTGGGGTCAGGAGGTGTTTTACAAGGTGGATGTATCAGAGCCGTGTGTGTACTTGTGTGGGGTCAGGAGGGGTTTTGCAAGGTGGTTGTAGCAGAGCCGTGTGTGTACTTGTTTGGGGTCAGGAGGGATTTACAAGGTGGATGTAGCAGAGCCGTGTGTGTACTTGTGTGGGGTCAGGAGGTGTTTTACAAGGTGGATGTAGCAGAGCCATGTGTGTACTTGTATGGGGTCAGGAGGTGTTTTACAAGGTGGATGTAGCAGAGCCGTGTGTGTACTTGTGTGGGGTTAGGAGGGGTTTTGCAAGGTGGATGTAGCAGTGCCGTGTGTGTACTTGTGTGGGGTCAGGAGGGGTTTACAAGGTGGATGTAGCAGAGCCGTGTGTGTACTTGTGTGGGGTTAGGAGGGGTTTTACAAGGTAAATGTAGCAGAGCTGTGTGGGTACTTTGTGTGGGGTCAGGAGGGGTTTACAAAGTGGAAGTAGCAGAGCCGTGTGTGTACTTGTGTGGGGTCAGGAGGGGATTACAAGGTGGATGTAGCAGAGCCATGTGTGTACTTGTGTTGGTCAGGAGGTGTTTTACAAGGTGGATGTAGCAGAGCCTTGTGTGTACTTGTGTGGGGACAGGAAGGGGTTACAGGGTAGATGTAGCAGAGCCGTGTGTGTACTTGTGTGGGGTCAGGAGGAGGTGTTTTACAAGGTGGATGTAGCAGAGCCGTGTGTGTACTTTGTGTGGGGTTAGGAGGGGTTTTCAAGGTAGATGTAGCAGAGCCGTGCGTGTACTTGTGTGGGGTCAGGAGGGGTTTTTCAAGGTGGATGTAGCAGAGCCGTGTGTGTACTTGTGTGGGGTCAGGAGGGGTTTACAAGGTGGATGTAGCAGAGCCATGTGTGTACTTGTGTGGGTCAGGAGGTGTTTTACAAGGTGGATGTAGCAGAGTCGTTTGTGTACTTGTGTGGGGACAGGAAGGGGTTACATGGTAGATGTAGCAGAGCCGTGTGTGTACTTGTGTGGGGTCAGGAGGAGGTGTTTTACAAGTTGGATGTAGCAGAGCAGTGTGTGTACTTTGTGTGGGGATAGGAGGGGTTTTCAAGGTAGATGTAGCAGAGCCGTGCGTGTACTTGTGTGGCGTCAGGAGGGGTTTTTCAAGGTGGATGTAACAGAGCCGTGTGTGTACTTGTGTGGGGTCAGGATGGGTTTACAAGGTGGATGTAGCAGAGCCATGTGCGTACTTGTGTTGGTCAGGAGGTGTTTTACAAGGTGGATGTAGCAGAGCCGTGTGTGTACTTGTGTGGGGACAGGAAGGGGTTACAGGGTAGATGTAGCAGAGCCGTGTGTGTACTTGTGTGGGGTCAGGAGGAGGTGTTTTACAAGGTGGATGTAGCAGAGCCGTGTGTGTACTTTGTGTGGTGTTAGGAGAGGTTTTCAAGGTGGATGTAGCAGAGCCATGCGTGTACTTGTGTGGGGTCAGGAGGGGTTTTTCAAGGTGGATGTAGCAGAGCCGAGTGTGTACTTGTGTGGGGTCAGGAGGGGTTTTACATGGTGGATGTAGCAGAGCCGTGTGTGTACTTGTGTGGGGTCAGGAGGGGTTTACAAGGTGGAAGTAGCAGAGCCATGTGTGTACTTGTGTGGGTCAGGAGGTGTTTTTCAAGGTGGGTGTAGCAGAGCCGTGTGTGTACTTGTGTGGGGACAGGAAGGGGTTACAGGGTAGATGTAGCAGAGCTGTGTGTGTACTTGTGTGGGGTCAGGAGGAGGTGTTTTACAAGGTGTATGTAGCAGAGCAGTGTGTGTACTTTGTGTGGGGTTAGGAGGGGTTTTCAAGGTGGATGTAGCAGAGCCGTGTGTGTACTTGTGTGGGGTCAGGAGGGGTTTTTCAAGGTGGATGTAGCAGAGCGGTTTGTATACTTGTGTGAGGTCAGGAGGTGTTTTACAAGGTGGATGTAGCAGAGCCGTGTGTGTACTTATGTGTGGGGTCAGGAGCGGTTTTAAATGGTGGATGTAGCAGAGCCGTGTGTGTACTTGTGTGGGGTCAGGAGGGGTTTTTCAAGATGGATGTAGCAGAGCCGTGTGTACTTGTGTGGGGTCAGGAGGTGTTTTACAAGGTGGTTGTAGCAGAGCCGTGTGTGTACTTGTGTGGGGTCAGGAGGGATTTACAAGGTGGATGTAGCTGAGCCGTGTGTGTACTTGTGTGGGGTCAGGAGGTGTTTTACAATGTGGATGTAGCAGAGCCGTGTGTGTACTTGTGTGGGGTCAGGAGGGGTTTTACATGGTGGATGTAGCAGAGCCATGTGTGTACTTGTGTGGGGTCAGGAGGGGTTTTTCAAGGTGGATGTAGCAGAGCCGTGTGTGTACTTGTGTGGGGTCAGGATGGGTTTTACATGGTAGAGGTTGCTACCATGTGTGTACTTGTGTGGGGTCAGGAGATGTTTTACAAGGTGGATGTAGCAGAGCCGTGTGTGTACTTGTGTGGGGTCAGGAGGGATTTAACAAGGTGGATGTAGCAGAGCCGTGTGTGTACTTGTGTGGGGTCAAGAGGGGTTTTTCAAGGTGGATGCAGCAGAGCCGTCTGTGTACTTGTGTGGGGTCAGTAGGGGTTTTACATTGTGGATGTAGCAGTGCCGTGTGTGTACTTGTGTGTGGTCAGGGAGGGGTTTAACAAGGTGGATATAGCAGAGCCGTGTGTGTACTTGTGTGGGGTCAGGAAGGGTTTTTCAAGGTGGATGTAGCAGAGCCATGTGTGTACTTGTGTGGGGTCAGGAGGGGTTTTACATGGTGGATGTAGCAGAGCCGTGTGTGTACTTGTGTGGGGTCAGGAGGTCTTTTACAAGATTGATGTAGCAGATCCGTGCGTGTACTTGTGTGGGGTCAGGAGGGTTTTTTAAAGATGGATGTAGCAGAGCCGTGTGTGTTCTTTGTGTGGGGTCAGGAGGGGTTTACAAGGTGAATTTAGCAGAGCCGTGTGTGTACTTGTGTGGGGTCAGGAGGGGTTTTACATGGTAGATGTAGCAGACCGTGTGTACTTGTGTGGTCAGGAGGTGTTTTACAAGGTGGATGTAGCAGAGCCATGCGTGTACTTGTGTGGGGTCAGGATGGGTTTTACATGGTAGAGGTAGCAGAGCCATGAGTGTACTTGTGTGGGGTCAGGAGATGAGATGTTTTACAAGGTGGATGTAGAAGAGCCGTGTGTGTTCTTGTGTGGGGTCAGGAGGGGTTTTACAAGGTGGATGTAGCAGAGCCGTATGTGTAATTTGTGTGGGGTCAGGAGGGGTTTACAAGGTGAATTTAGCAGAGCCGTGTGTGTACTTGTTTAGGGTCAGGAGGGGGTTTACAAGGTGGATGTAGCAGAGCTGTGTGTGAACTTGTGTGGGGTCAGGAGGTCTTTTACAAGGTGGATGTCCCAGATCCGTGCGTGTACTTGTGTTGGGTCAGGAGGTGTTTTACAAGGTGGATGTAGCAGAGCCGTGCGTGTACTTGTCTAGGGTCAGGAGGGGTTTTTCAAGGTGTATGTAGCAGAGCCGTGTGTGTACTTTGTGAGGGGTCAGTAGGGGTTTACAAGGTGAATTTAGCAGAGCCGTGTGTGTACTTGTGTGGGGTCAGGAGGGGTTTTACATGGTGGATGTAGCAGAGCCATGTGTGTACTTGTGTGGGTTCAGGAGGTGTTTTACAAGGTGTATGTAGCAGAGGCGTGCGTGTACTTGTGTGGGGTCAGGAGGGGTTTTACATGGTGGATGTAGCAGAGCCGTGTGTGTACTTGTGTGGGGTCGGGAGATGTATTACAAGGTGGATGTAGCAGAGCCGTGTGTGTACTTGTGTGGGGTCAGGAGCAATTTTACAAGGTGGATGTAGCAGAGCCGTGTGTGTACTTGTGTGGGGTCAGGAGGTTTTTTGCAAGGTGGATGTAGCAGAGCCGTGTGTGTACTTGTGTGGGGTCAGGAGGGGTTTTGCAAGGTGGATGTAGCAGTGCTGTGTGTACTTGTGTGGGATTAGGAGGGGTTTTCAAGGTAGATGTAGCAGAGCCGTGTGTGTACTTGTGTGGGCTTAGGAGGGGTTTTACAAGGTGGATGTAGCAGAGCTGTGTGTGTACTTTGTGTGGGGTCAGGAGGGGTTTACAAAGTGGAAGTAGCAGAGCCGTGTGTACTTGTGTGGGGTCGGGAGGGGTTTACAAGGTGGATGTAGCAGAGCCATGTGTGTACTTGTGTGGGTCAGGAGATGTTTTACAAGGTGGATGTAGCAGAGCCGTGCGTGTACTTCTGTGGGGACAGGAAGGGGTTACAGGGTAGATGTAGCAGAGCCGTGTGTGTACTTGTGTGGGGTCAGGAGGTGGTGTTTTACAAGGTGAATGTAGCAGAGCAGTGTGTACTTTTGTGGGGTCAGGAGGGGTTTTCAAGGTGGATGTAGCAGAGCCGTGTGTGTACTTGTGTGGGGTCAGGAGGAGGTGTTTTACAAGGTGGATGTAGCAGAGCCGTGTGTGTACTTTGTGTGGTGTTAGGAGAGGTTTTCAAGGTGGATGTAGCAGAGCCGTGCGTGTACTTGTGTGGGGTCAGGAGGGGTTTTTCAAGGTGGATGTAGCAGAGCCGAGTGTGTATTTGTGTGGTGTCAGGAGGGGTTTTACATGGTGGATGTAGCAGAGCCGTGTGTGTACTTGTGTGGGGTCAGGAGGGGTTTACAAGGTGGAAGTAGCAGAGCCATGTGTGTACTTGTGTGGGTCAGGAGGTGTTTTATAAGGTGGATGTAGCAGAGCCGTGTGTGTACTTGTGTGGGGACTGGAAGGGGTTACAGGGTAGATGTAGAAGAGCCGTGTGTGTACTTGTGTGGGGACAGGAAGGGGTTACAGGGTAGATGTAGCAGAGCCGTGTGTGTACTTGTGTTGGGTCAGGAAGAGGTGTTTTACAAGGTGGATGTAGCAGAGCCGTGTGTGTACTTTGTGTGGTGTTAGGAGAGGTTTTCAAGGTGGATGTAGCCGAGCCGTGCGTGTACTTGTGTGGGGTCAGGAGGGGTTTTTCAAGGTGGATGTAGCAGAGCCGAGTGTGTACTTGTGTGGGGTCAGGAGGGGTTTTACATGGTGGATGTAGCAGAGCCGTGCGTGTACTTGTGTGGGGTCAGGAGGGGTTTTTCAAGGTGTATGTAGCAGAGCCGTGTGTGTACTTTGTGAGGGGTCAGTAGGGGTTTACAAGGTGAATTTAGCAGAGCCGTGTGTGTACTTGTGTGGGGTCAGGAGGGGTTTTACATGGTGGATGTAGCAGAGCCATGTGTATACTTGTGTGGGTTCAGGAGGTGTTTTACAAGGTGGATGTAGCAGAGCCGTGTGTGTACTTGCGTGGGGTCAGGAGGTGTTTTACAAGGTGGATGTAGCAGAGCCGTGTGTGTACTTGTGTGGGGTCAGGAGGTGTTTTACAAGGTGGATGTAGCAGAGCCGTGTGTGTATTTGTGTGGGGTCAGGAGGGGTTTTGCAAGGTGGATGTAGCAGTGCTGTGTGTGTACTTGTGTGGGGTTAGGAGGGGTTTTCAAGGTAGATGTAGCAGAGCCGTGTGTGTACTTGTGTGGGCTTAGGAGGGGTTTTACAAGGTGGATGTAGCAGAGCTGTGTGTGTACTTTGTGTGGGGTCAGGAGGGGTTTACAAAGTGGAAGTAGCAGAGCCGTGTGTGTACTTGTGTGGGGTCAGGAGGGGTTTACAAGGTGGATGTAGCAGAGCCGTGCGTGTACTTGTGTGGGGACAGGAAGGGGTTACAGGGTAGATGTAGCAGAGCCGTGTGTGTACTTGTGTGGGGTCAGGAGGAGGTGTTTTACAAGGTGAATGTAGCAGAGCAGTGTGTGTACTTGTGTGGGGTCAGGAGGAGTTTTCAAGGTGGATGTAGCAGAGCCGTGTGTGTACTTGTGTGGGGTCAGGAGGAGGTGTTTTACAAGGTGGATGTAGCAGAGCCGTGTGTGTACTTTGTGTGGTGTTAGGAGAGGTTTTCAAGGTGGATGTAGCAGAGCCGTGCGTGTACTTGTGTGGGGTCAGGAGGGGTTTTTCAAGGTGGATGTAGCAGAGCCGAGTGTGTACTTGTGTGGGGTAAGGAGGGGTTTTACATGGTGGATGTAGCAGAGCCGTGTGTGTACTTGTGTGGGGTCAGGAGGGGTTTACAAGGTGGAAGTAGCAGAGCCATGTGTGTACTTGTGTGGGTCAGGAGGTGTTTTACAAGGTGGATGTAGCAGAGCCGTGTGTGTACTTGTGTGGGGACTGGAAGGGGTTACAGGGTAGATGTAGCAGAGCCGTGTGTGTACTTGTGTGGGGTCAGGAGGAGGTGGTTTACAAGGTGGATGTAGCAGAGCAGTGTGTGTACTTTGTGTGGGGTTAGGAGGGGTTTTCAAGGTGGATGTAGCAGAGCCGTGCGTGTACTTGTGTGGGGTCAGGAGGGGTTTTTCAAGGTGGATGTAGCAGAGCCGTGTGTGTACTTGTGTGGGGTCAGGAGGGATTTACAAGGTGGATGTAGCAGAGCCGTGTGTCTACTTGTGTGGGGTCAGGAGGTGTTTTTCAAGGTGGATGTAGCAGAGCTGTGTGTGTACTTGTGTGGGGTCAGGAGGAGTTTTACAAGGTGCATGTAGCAGAGCCGTGTGTGTACTTGTGTGGGGTCAGGAGGGGTTTTGCAAGGTGGTTGTAGCAGAGCCGTGTGTGTACTTGTGTGGGGTCAGGAGGGATTTACAAGGTGGATGTAGCAGAGCAGTGTGTGTACTTGTGAGGGGTCAGGAGGTGTTTTACAAGGTGGATGTAGCAGAGCCGTGTGTGTACTTGTGTGGGGTCAGGAGGTGTTTTACAAGGTGGATGTAGCAGAGCCGTGTGTGTACTTGTATGGGGTCAGGAGGGGTTTTGCAAGGTGGATGTAGCAGTGCCGTGTGTGCACTTGTGTGGGGTCAGGAGGGGTTTACAAGGTGGATGTAGCAGAGCCGTGTGTGTACTTGTGTGGGGTTAGGAGGGGTTTTACAAGGTGGATGTAGCAGCGCTGTGTGTGTACTTTGTGTGGGGTCAGGAGGGGTTTACAAAGTGGAAGTAGCAGAGCCGTGTGTGTACTTTTGTGGGGTCAGGAGGGGTTTACAAGGTGGATGTAGCAGAGCCATGTGTGTACTTGTGTTGGTCAGGAGGTTTTTTACAAGGTGGATGTAGAAGAGCCTTGTGTGTACTTGTGTGGGGACAGGAAGGGGATACATGGTAGATGTAGCAGAGCCGTGTGTGTACTTGTGTGGGGTCAGGAGGAGGTGTTTTACAAGGTGGATGTAGCAGAGCCTTGTGTGTACTTTGTGTGGGGTTAGGAGAGGTTTTCAAGGTGGATGTAGCAGAGCCGTGCGTGTACTTGTGTGGGGTCATGAGGGTTTTTTCAAGGTGGATGTAGCAGAGCCGAGTGTGTACTTGTGTTGGGTCAGGAGGGGTTTTACATGGTGGATGTAGCAGAGCCGTGTGTGTACTCGTGTGGGGTCAGGAGGGGTTTTTCAAGGTGGATGTAGCAGAGCCGTGTGTGTACTTGTGTGGGGTCAGGTGGTGTTTTACAAGGTGGATGTAGCAGAGCCGTGCGTGTACTTATGTGGTGTCAGGAGGCGTTTTTCAAGGTGGATGTAGCAGAGCCGTGTGTGTACTTGTGTGGGGTCAGGAGGGGTTTTACATGGTGGATGTAGCAGAGCTGTGCGTGTACTTGTGTGGGGTCAGGAGGTGTTTTACAAGGTGGATGTAGCAGAGCCGTGCGTGTACTTGTGTGGGGTTAGGAGGGGTTTTACATGGTGGATGTAGCAGAGCCGTGTGTGTACTTGTGTGGGGCAGGAGGTGTTTTACATGGTGGATGTAGCAGAGCTGTTTGTGTACTTGTGTGGGGTCAGGAGGGGTTTTACATGGTGAATGTAGCAGAGCCGTGTGTGTACTTGTGTGGGGTCAGGAGGGGTTTTACAAGGTGGATGTAGCAGTGCCGTGTGTGTACTTGTGTGGGGTCAGGAGGGGTTTTACAAGGTGGATATAGCAGAGCCGTGTGTGTACTTGTGTGGGGTCAGGAGGGGTTTATAAGGTGGATGTAGCAGAGCCGTGTGTGTACTTCTGTCGGGTCAGGAGGGGTTTACAAGGTGGATGTAGCAGAGCCGTGTGTGTACTTGTGTGGGGTCAGGAGGTGTTTTACAAGGTGGATGTAGCAGAGCCGTGTGTGTACTTGTGTGGGGTCAGGAGGGGTTTTGCAAGGTGGATGTAGCAGTGCCGTGTGTTTACTTGTGTGGGGTCAGGAGTGGTTTACAAGGTGGATGTAGCAGAGCCGTGTGTATACTTGTGTGGGGTTAGGAGGGGTTTTACAAGGTGGATGTAGCAGAGCTGTGTGTGTACTTTGTGTGGGGTCAGGAGGGGTTTACAAAGTGGATGTAGCAGAGCCGTGTGTGTACTTGTGTGGGGTCAGGAGGGGTTTACAAGGTGGATGTAGCAGAGCCATGTGTGTACTTGTGTGGGGACAGGAAAGGGTTACAGGGTAGATGTAGCAGAGCCGTGTGTGTACTTGTGTGGGGTCAGGAGGAGGTATTTTACAAGGTGGATGTTGCAGAGCCGTGTGTGTACTTTGTGTGGGGTTAGGAGGGATTTTCAAGGTAGATGTAGCATAGCCGTGCGTGTACTTGTGTGGGGTCAGGAGGGGTTTTACATGGTGGATGTAGCAGAGCCGTGTGTGTACTTGTGTGGGGTCAGGAGGGGTTTACAAGGTGGATGTAGCAGAGCCGTGTGTGTACTTGTGTGGGGTCAGATGGGGTTTATAAGGTGGATGTAGCAGAGCCATGTGTGTACTTCTGTCGGGTCAGGAGGCGTTTACAAGGTGGATGTAGCAGAGCCGTGTGAGTACTTGTGTGGGGTCAGGAGGAGGTGTTTTACAAGGTGGATGTAGCAGAGCAGTGTGTGTACTTTGTGTGGGGTTAGGAGGGGTTTTCAAGGTGGATGTAGCAGAGCCGTGCGTGTACTTGTGTGGGGTCAGGAGGGGTTTTTCAAGGTGGATGTAGCAGAGCCGTGTGTGTACTTGTGTGGGGTCAGGAGGGGTGTACAAAGTGGATGTAGCAGAGCCGTGTGTGTACTTGTGTGGGGTCAGGAGGGGTTTACAAGGTGGATGTAGCAGAGCAATGTGTGTACTTGTGTTGGTCTGGAGGTGTTTTACAAGGTGGATGTAGCAGAGCCTTGTGTGTACTTGTGTGGGGACAGGAAGGGGTTACAGGGTAGATGTAGCAGAGCCGTGTGTGTACTTGTGTGGGGTCAGGAGGAGGTGTTTTACAAGGTGGATGTAGCAGAGCCGTGTGTGTACTTTGTGTGGGGTTAGGAGGGGTTTTCAAGGTAGATGTAGCAGAGCCGTGCGTGTACTTGTGTGGGGTCAGGAGGGGTTTTTCAAGGTGGATGTAGCAGAGCCGTGTGTGTACTTGTGTGGGGTCAGGAGGGGTTTTACATGGTGGATGTAGCAGAGCCGTGTGTGTACTTGTGTGGGGTCAGGAGGGGTTTACAAGGTGGATGTAGCAGAGCCATGTGTGTACTTGTGTGGGTGAGGAGGTGTTTTACAAGGTGGATGTAGCAGAGCCGTGTGAGTACTTGTGTGGGGACAGGAAGGGGTTACAGGGTAGATGTAGCAGAGCCGTGTGTGTACTTGTGTGGGGTCAGGAGGAGGTGTTTTACAAGGTGGATGTAGCAGAGCAGTGTGTGTACTTTGTGTGGGGGTTAGGAGGGGTTTTCAAGGTGGATGTAGCAGTGCCGTGTGTGTACTTGTGTGGCGTCAGGAGGGGTTTTTCAAGGTGGATGTAGCAGAGCCATGTGTGTACTTGTGTGGGGTCAGGAGGGGATTACAAGGTGGATGTAGCAGAGCCATGTGTGTGTACTTGTGTTGGTCAGGAGGTGTTTTACAAGGTGGATGTAGCAGAGCCGTGTGTGTACTTGTGTGCGGACAGGAAGGGGTTACAGGGTAGATATAGCAGAGCCATATGTGTACTTGTGTGGGGTCAGGAGGAGGTGTTTTACAAGGTGGATGTAGCAGAGCCGTGTGTGTACTTTGTGTGGGGTTAAGAGGGGTTTTCAAGGTGGATGTAGCAGAGCCGTGCGTGTACTTGTGTGGGGTCAGGAGGGGTTTTTAAAGGAGGATGTAGCAGAGCCGAGTGTGTACTTGTGTGGGGTCAGGAGGGGTTTTACATGGTGGATGTAGCAGAGCCGTGTGTGTACTTGTGTGTGGTCAGGAGGGGTTTACAAGGTGGATGTAGCAGAGCCATGTGTGTACTTGTGTGGGTCAGGAGGTGTTTTACAAGGTGGATGTAGCAGAGCCGTGTGTGTACTTGTGTGGGGACAGGAAGGGGATACAGGGTAGATGTAGCAGAGCCGTGTGTGTACTTGTGTGGGGTCAGGAGGAGGTGTTTTACAAGGTGGATGTAGCAGTTCTGTGTGTATACTTGTGTGGGGTCAGGAGGGGTTTACAAGGTGGATGTAGCAGAGCCGTGTGTGTACTTGTGTGGGGTCAGGAGGGGTTTATAAGGTGGATGTAGCAGAGCCGTGTGTCTACTTTGTGTGGGGTCAGGATGTGTTTTACAAGGTGAATGTAGCATAGCAGTGTGTGTACTTGGTGTGGGGTTAGGAGGGGTTTTCAAGGTGGATGTAGCAGAGCCGTGTCTGTACTTGTGTGGGGCTAGAAGGTGTTTTACATGGTGGATGTAGCAGAGCCGTGTGTGTACTTGTGTGGGGTCAGGAGGGGTTTTACATGGTGGATGTAGCAGAGCCGTGTGTGTACTTGTGTGGGGCCAGGAGGTGTTTTACATGGTGGATGTAGCAGAGCCATGTGTGTACTTGTGTCGGGTCAGGAGGGGTTTTAAATGGTGGATGTAGCAGAGCCGTGTGTGTACTTGTGTGGGGTCAGGAGGGGTTTTACAAGGTGGATGTAGCAGTGCCGTGTGTGTACTTGTGTGGGGTCAGGAGGTGTTTTACAAGGTGGATGTAGCAGTGCTGTGTGTATACTTGTGCGGGGTCCGGAGGGGTTTACAAGCTGGATGTAGCAGAGCCGTGTGTGTACTTGTGTGGGGTCAGATGGGGTTTATAAGGTGGATGTAGCAGAGCCGTGTGTGTACTTCTGTCGGGTCAGGAGGCGTTTACAAGGTGGATGTAGCAGAGCTGTGTGTGTACTTGTGTGGTGTCAGGAGGTGTTTTACAATGTGGATGTAGCAGAGCCGTGTGTGTACTTTGTGTGGGGTAAGGAGGTGTTTTACAAGGTGGATGTAGCAGAGCAGTGTGTGTACTTTGTGTGGGGTTAGGAGGTGTTTTCAAGGTGGATGTAGCAGAGCCGTGCGTGTACTTGTGTGGGGTCAGGAGGGGTTTTTCAAGATGGATGTAGCAGAGCCGTGTGTGTACTTGTGTGGGGTCAGCAGGAGGTGTTTTACAAGGTGGATGTAGCAGAGCCGTGTGAGTACATTGTGTGGGGTTAGGAGGGGTTTTCAAGGTAGATGTAGCAGAGCCGTGCGTGTACTTGTGTGGGGTCAGGAGGGGTTTTTCAAGGTGGATGTAGCAGAGCCGTGTGTGTACTTGTGTGGGGTCAGGAGGGGTTTTACATGGTGGATGTAGCAGAGCCGTGTGTGTACTTGTGTGGGGTCAGGAGGGGTTTTTCAAGGTGGATGTAGCAGAGCCGTGTGTGTACTTTGTGTGGGGTCAGGAGGTGTTTTACAAGGTGGATGTAGCAGAGCCGTGTGTGTACTTGTGTGGGGTCAGGAGGGGTTTTACATGGTGGATCTAGCAGTGCTGTGTGTACTTGTGTGGGGTCAGGAGGGGTTTACAAGTTGGATGTAGCAGTGCCGTGTGTGTACTTGTGTGGGGTCAGGAGAGGTTTACAAGGTGGATGTAGCAGAGCCTTGTGTGTACTTGTGTGTGGTCAGGGAGTGGTTTAACAAGGTGGATGTAGCAGAGCCGTGTGTGTACTTGTGTGGGGTCAGGAGGGGTTTTTCAAGGTGGATGTAGCAGAGCCGTGTGTGTACTTGTGTGGGGTTAGGAGGGGTTTTACAAGGTGGAAGTAGCAGAGCTGTGTGTGTACTTTGTGTGGGGTCAGGAGGGGTTTACAAGGTGGATGTAGCAGAGAAATGTGTGTACTTGTGTTGGTCAGGAGGTGTTTTACAAGATGGATGTAGCAGAGCCTTGTGTGTACTTGTGTGGGGACAGGAAGGGGTTACAGGGTAGATGTAGCAGAGCCGTGTGTGTACTTGTGTGGGGTCAGGAGGTGGTGTTTTACAAGGTGGATGTAGCTGAGCCGTGTGTGTACTTTGTGTGGGGTTAGGAGGGTTTTTCAAGGTAGATGTAGCAGAGCCGTGCGTGTACTTGTGTGGGGTCAGGAGGGGTTTTTCAAGGTGGATGTAGCAGAGCCGTGTGTGTACTTGTGTGGGGTCAGGAGGGGTTTTACATGGTGGATGTAGCAGAGCCATGTGTGTACTTGTGTGGGGTCAGGAGGGGTTTACAAGTTGGATGTAGCAGAGCCATGTGTGTACTTGTGTGGGTGAGGAGGTGTTTTGCAAGGTGGATGTAGCAGAGCCGTGTGAGTACTTGTGTGGGGAGACGAAGGGGTTACAGGGTAGATGTAGCAGAGCCGTGTGTGTACTTGTGTGGGGTCAGGAGGAGGTGTTTTACAAGGTGGATGTAGCAGAGCAGTGTGTGTACTTTGTGTGGGGGTTAGGAGGGGTTTTCAAGGTGGATGTAGCAGTGCCGTGTGTGTACTTGTGTGGCGTCAGGAGGGGTTTTTCAAGGTGGATGTAGCAGAGCCATGTGTGTACTTTGTGTTGGGTCAGGAGGTGTTTTACAAGGTGGATGTAGCAGAGCAGTGTGTGTACTTTGTGTGGGGTTAGGAGGGGTTATCAAGGTGGATGTAGCAGAGCTGTGCATGTACTTGTGTGGGGTCAGGAGGGGTTTTTCAAGGTGGATGTAGCAGAGCCGTGTGTGTACTTGTGTGGGGTCAGGAGGAAGTGTTTTACAAGGTGGATGTAGCAGAGCCGTGTGTGTACTTTGTGTGGGGTTAGGAGGGGTTTTCAAGGTAGATGTAGCAGAGCCGTGCGTGTACTTAAGTGGGGTCAGGAGGGGTTTTTCAAGGTGGATGTAGCTGAGCCGTGTGTGTACTTGTGTGGGGTCAGGAGGGGTTTTACATGGTGGATGTAGCAGAGCCGTGTGTGTACTTGTGTGGGGTCAGGAGGGGTTTTTCAAGGTGGATGTAGCAGAGCCGTGTGTGTACTTTGTGTGGGGTCAGGAGGTGTTTTACAAGGTGGATGTAGCAGAGCCGTGTGTGTACTTGTGTGGGGTCAGGAGGGGTTTTACATGGTGGATGTAGCAGTGCTGTGTGTACTTGTGTGGGGTCAGGAGGGGTTTGCAAGGTGGATGTAGCAGTGCCGTGTGTGTACTTGTGTTGGGTCAGGAGAGGTTTACAAGGTGGATGTAGCAGAGCCGTGTGTGTACTTGTGTGTGGTCAGGGAGGGGTTTAACAAAGTGGATGTAGCAGAGCCGTGTGTGTACTTGTGTGGGGTCAGGAGGGGTTTTTCAAGGTGGATGCAGCAGAGCCGTGTGTGTACTTGTGTGGGGTCAGTAGGGGTTTTACATGGTGGATGTAGCAGTGCCGTGTGTGTACTTGTGTGTGGTCAGGGAGGGGTTTAACAAGGTGGATGTAGCAGAGCCGTGTGTGTACTTGTGTGGGGTCAGGAAGGGTTTTTCAAGGTGGATGTAGCAGAGCCGTGTGTGTACTTTTGTGGGGTCAGGAGGTCTTTTACAAGATAGATGTATCAGATCCGTGCGTGTACTTGTGTGGGGTCAGGAGGGGTTTTTAAAGATGGATGTAGCAGAGCCGTGTGTGTACTTTGTGTGGGGTCAGGAGGGGTTTACAAGGTGAATTTAGCAGAGCCGTGTGTGTACTTGTGTGGGTTCAGGAGGGATTTTACACGGTGGATGTAGCAGAGCCATGTGTGTACTTGTGTGGGGTCAGGATGGGTTTTACATGGTAGAGGTAGCAGAGCCATGTGTGTACTTGTGTGGGGTCAGGAGATGTTTTACAAGTTGGATGTAGCAGAGCCGTGTGTGTACTTGAGTGGGGTCAGGAGGTGTTTTACAAGGTGGATGTAGCAGAGCCGTATGTGTACTTTGTGTGGGTCAGGAGGGGTTTACAAGGTGAATTTAGCAGAGCCGTGTGTGTACTTGTGTGGGGTCAGGAGGGGGTTTACAAGATGGATGTAGCAGAGCTGTGTGTGAACTTGTGTGGGGTCAGGAGGTCTTTTACAAGGTGGATGTAGCAGATCCGTGCGTGTACTTGTGTGGGGTCAGGAGGGGTTTTTGAAGGTGGATGTAGCAGAGCCGTGTGTGTACTTTGTGTGGGGTCAGTAGGGGTTTACAAGGTGAATTTAGCAGAGCCTTGTGTGTACTTGTGTGGGGTCAGGAGGGGTTTTACATGGTGGATGTAGCAGAGCCATTTGTGTACTTGTGTGGGGTCAGGAGGTGTTTTACAAGGTGGATGTAGCAGAGGCGTGCATGTACTTGTGTGGGGTCAGGAGGGGTTTTACATGGTGGATGTAGCAGAGCCGTGTGTGTACTTGTGTGGGGTCAGGAGATGTTTTACAAGGTGGATCTAGCAGAGCCGTGTGTGTACTTGTGTGGGGTCAGGAGGGGTTTTGCAAGGTGGATGTAGCAGAGCTGTATGTGTACTTTGTGTGGGGTCAGGAGGGGTTTACAAGGTGAATTTAGCAGAGCCGTGTGTGTACTTGTGTGGGGTCAGGAGGGGGTTTACAAGGTGGATGTAGCAGAGCCGTGTGTGAACTTGTGTGGGTCAGGAGGGGTTTTTCATGGTGGATGTAGCAGAGCCGTGTGTGTACTTGTGTGAGGTCAGGAGGTGTTTTACAAGGTGGATGTAGCAGAGCCGTGTGTGTACTTATGTGTGGGGTCAGGAGGGGTTTTACATGGTGAATGTAGCAGAGCCGTGTGTGTACTTGTGTGGGGTCAGGTTGGGTTTTTCAAGATGGATGTAGCAGAGCCGTGTGTACTTATGTGGGGTCAGGAGGTGTTTTACAAGGTGGTTGTAGCAGAGCCGTGTGTGTAGTTGTGTGGGGTCAGGAGGGATTTACAAGGTGGATGTAGCAGAGCCGTGTGTGTACTTGTGTGGGGTCAGGAGGGATTTACAAGGTGGATGTAGCTGAGCCGTGTGTTTACTTGTGTGGGGTCAGGAGGTGTTTTACAAGGTGGATGTAGCAGAGCCGTGTGTGTACTTGTGTGGTGTCAGGAGGTGTTTTACAAGGTGGATGTAGCAGAGCCGTGTGTGTACTTTGTGTGGGGTCAGGAGGGGTTTACAAAGTGGAAGTAGCAGAGCCGTGTGTGTACTCGTGTGGGGTCAGGAGGGGTTTACAAGGTGGATGTAGCAGAGCCATGTGTGTACTTGTGTGGGTCAGGAGATGTTTTACAAGGTGGATGTAGCAGAGCCGTGTGTGTACTTGTGTGGGGACAGGAAGGGGTTACAGGGTAGATGTAGCAGAGCCGTGTGTGTACTTGTGTGGGGTCAGGAGGAGGTGTTTTACAAGGTGAATGTAGCAGAGCAGTGTGTGTACTTTGTGTGGGGTTAGGAGGGGTTTTCAAGGTGGATGTAGCAGAGCCGTGCATGTACTTGTGTGGGGTCAGGAGGGGTTTTTCAAGGTGGATGTAGCAGAGCCGTGTGTTTACTTGTATGGGGTCAGGAGGGGTGTACAAAGTGGATGTAGCAGTGCCGTGTGTGTACTTGTGTGGCGTCAGGAGGGGTTTTTCAAGGTGGATGTAGCAGAGCCGTGTGTGTACTTGTGTGGGGTCAGGAGGGGTTTACAAGGTGGATGTAGCAGAGCCATGTGTGTACTTGTGTTGGTCAGGAGGTGTTTTACAAGGTGGATGTAGCAGAGCCGTGTGTGTACTTGTGTGGGGACAGGAAGGGGGTACAGGGTAGATGTAGCAGAGCCGTGTGTGTACTTGTGTGGGTTCAGGAGGAGGTGTTTTACAAGGTGGATGTAGCAGAGCCGTGTGTGTACTTTGTGTGGGGTTAGGAGAGGTTTTCAAGGTGGATGTAGCAGAGCCGTGCGTGTACTTGTGTGGGGTCAGGAGGGGTTTTTCAAGGTGGATGTAGCAGAGCCGTGTGTGTACTTGTGTGGGGTCAGGAGGGGTTTTACATGGTGGATGTAGCAGAGCCATGTGTGTACTTGTGTGGGGTCAGGAGAGGTTTACAAGTTGGATGTAGCAGAGCCATGTGTGTACTTGTGTGGGTGAGGAGGTGTTTTGCAAGGTGGATGTAGCAGAGCCGTGTGAGTACTTGTGTGGGGAGACGAAGCGGTTACAGGGTAGATGTAGCAGAGCCGTGTGTGTACTTGTGTGGGGTCAGGAGGAGGTGTTTTACAAGGTGGATGTAGCAGAGCAGTGTGTGTACTTTGTGTGGGGGTTAGGAGGGGTTTTCAAGGTGGATGTAGCAGTGCCGTGTGTGTACTTGTGTGGCGTCAGGAGGGGTTTTTCAAGGTGGATGTAGCAGAGCCATGTGTGTACTTTGTGTTGGGTCAGGAGGTGTTTTACAAGGTGGATGTAGCAGAGCAGTGTGTGTACTTTGTGTGGGGTTAGGAGGGGTTATCAAGGTGGATGTAGCAGAGCTGTGCGTGTACTTGTGTGGGGTCAGGAGGGGTTTTTCAAGGTGGATGTAGCAGAGCCGTGTGTGTACTTGTGTGGGGTCAGGAGGAAGTGTTTTACAAGGTGGATGTAGCAGAGCCGTGTGTGTACTTTGTGTGGGGTTAGGAGGGGTTTTCAAGGTAGATGTAGCAGAGCCGTGCGTGTACTTAAGTGGGGTCAGGAGGGGTTTTTCAAGGTGGATGTAGCTGAGCCGTGTGTGTACTTGTGTGGGGTCAGGAGGGGTTTTACATGGTGGATGTAGCAGAGCCGTGTGTGTACTTGTGTGGGGTCAGGAGGGGTTTTTCAAGGTGGATGTAGCAGAGCCGTGTGTGTACTTTGTGTGGGGTCAGGAGGTGTTTTACAAGGTGGATGTAGCAGAGCCGTGTGTGTACTTGTGTGGGGTCAGGAGGGGTTTTACATGGTGGATGTAGCAGTGCTGTGTGTACTTGTGTGGGGTCAGGAGGGGTTTGCAAGGTGGATGTAGCAGTGCCGTGTGTGTACTTGTGTGGGGTCAGGAGAGGTTTACAAGGTGGATGTAGCAGAGCCGTGTGTGTACTTGTGTGTGGTCAGGGAGGGGTTTAACAAAGTGGATGTAGCAGAGCCGTGTGTGTACTTGTGTGGGGTCAGGAGGGGTTTTTCAAGGTGGATGCAGCAGAGCCGTGTGTGTACTTGTGTGGGGTCAGTAGGGGTTTTACATGGTGGATGTAGCAGTGCCGTGTGTGTACTTGTGTGTGGTCAGGGAGGGGTTTAACAAGGTGTATGTAGCAGAGCCGTGTGTGTACTTGTGTGGGGTCAGGAAGGGTTTTTCAAGGTGGATGTAGCAGAGCCGTGTGTGTACTTTTGTGGGGTCAGGAGGTCTTTTACAAGATAGATGTATCAGATCCGTGCGTGTACTTGTGTGGGGTCAGGAGGGGTTTTTAAAGATGGATGTAGCAGAGCCGTGTGTGTACTTTGTGTGGGGTCAGGAGGGGTTTACAAGGTGAATTTAGCAGAGCCGTGTGTGTACTTGTGTGGGTTCAGGAGGGATTTTACACGGTGGATGTAGCAGAGCCATGTGTGTACTTGTGTGGGGTCAGGATGGGTTTTACATGGTAGAGGTAGCAGAGCCATGTGTGTACTTGTGTGGGGTCAGGAGATGTTTTACAAGTTGGATGTAGCAGAGCCGTGTGTGTACTTGAGTGGGGTCAGGAGGTGTTTTACAAGGTGGATGTAGCAGAGCCGTATGTGTACTTTGTGTGGGTCAGGAGGGGTTTACAAGGTGAATTTAGCAGAGCCGTGTGTGTACTTGTGTGGGGTCAGGAGGGGGTTTACAAGATGGATGTAGCAGAGCTGTGTGTGAACTTGTGTGGGGTCAGGAGGTCTTTTACAAGGTGGATGTAGCAGATCCGTGCGTGTACTTGTGTGGGGTCAGGAGGGGTTTTTGAAGGTGGATGTAGCAGAGCCGTGTGTGTACTTTGTGTGGGGTCAGTAGGGGTTTACAAGGTGAATTTAGCAGAGCCTTGTGTGTACTTGTGTGGGGTCAGGAGGGGTTTTACATGGTGGATGTAGCAGAGCCATTTGTGTACTTGTGTGGGGTCAGGAGGTGTTTTACAAGGTGGATGTAGCAGAGGCGTGCATGTACTTGTGTGGGGTCAGGAGGGGTTTTACATGGTGGATGTAGCAGAGCCGTGTGTGTACTTGTGTGGGGTCAGGAGATGTTTTACAAGGTGGATCTAGCAGAGCCGTGTGTGTACTTGTGTGGGGTCAGGAGGGGTTTTGCAAGGTGGATGTAGCAGAGCTGTATGTGTACTTTGTGTGGGGTCAGGAGGGGTTTACAAGGTGAATTTAGCAGAGCCGTGTGTGTACTTGTGTGGGGTCAGGAGGGGGTTTACAAGGTGGATGTAGCAGAGCCGTGTGTGAACTTGTGTGGGTCAGGAGGGGTTTTTCATGGTGGATGTAGCAGAGCCGTGTGTGTACTTGTGTGAGGTCAGGAGGTGTTTTACAAGGTGGATGTAGCAGAGCCGTGTGTGTACTTATGTGTGGGGTCAGGAGGGGTTTTACATGGTGAATGTAGCAGAGCCGTGTGTGTACTTGTGTGGGGTCAGGTTGGGTTTTTCAAGATGGATGTAGCAGAGCCGTGTGTACTTATGTGGGGTCAGGAGGTGTTTTACAAGGTGGTTGTAGCAGAGCCGTGTGTGTAGTTGTGTGGGGTCAGGAGGGATTTACAAGGTGGATGTAGCAGAGCCGTGTGTGTACTTGTGTGGGGTCAGGAGGGATTTACAAGGTGGATGTAGCTGAGCCGTGTGTTTACTTGTGTGGGGTCAGGAGGTGTTTTACAAGGTGGATGTAGCAGAGCCGTGTGTGTACTTGTGTGGTGTCAGGAGGTGTTTTACAAGGTGGATGTAGCAGAGCCGTGTGTGTACTTTGTGTGGGGTCAGGAGGGGTTTACAAAGTGGAAGTAGCAGAGCCGTGTGTGTACTCGTGTGGGGTCAGGAGGGGTTTACAAGGTGGATGTAGCAGAGCCATGTGTGTACTTGTGTGGGTCAGGAGATGTTTTACAAGGTGGATGTAGCAGAGCCGTGTGTGTACTTGTGTGGGGTCAGGAGGAGGTGTTTTACAAGGTGAATGTAGCAGAGCCATGTGTGTACTTGTGTGGGGACAGGAAGGGGTTACAGGGTAGATGTAGCAGAGCCGTGTGTGTACTTGTGTGGGGTCAGGAGGAGGTGTTTTACAAGGTGAATGTAGCAGAGCAGTGTGTGTACTTTGTGTGGGGTTAGGAGGGGTTTTCAAGGTGGATGTAGCAGAGCCGTGCATGTACTTGTGTGGGGTCAGGAGGGGTTTTTCAAGGTGGATGTAGCAGAGCCGTGTGTTTACTTGTATGGGGTCAGGAGGGGTGTACAAAGTGGATGTAGCAGTGCCGTGTGTGTACTTGTGTGGCGTCAGGAGGGGTTTTTCAAGGTGGATGTAGCAGAGCCGTGTGTGTACTTGTGTGGGGTTAGGAGGGGTTTACAAGGTGGATGTAGCAGAGCCATGTGTGTACTTGTGTTGGTCAGGAGGTGTTTTACAAGGTGGATGTAGCAGAGCCGTGTGTGTACTTGTGTGGGGACAGGAAGGGGGTACAGGGTAGATGTAGCAGAGCCGTGTGTGTACTTGTGTGGGTTCAGGAGGAGGTGTTTTACAAGGTGGATGTAGCAGAGCCGTGTGTGTACTTTGTGTGGGGTTAGGAGAGGTTTTCAAGGTGGATGTAGCAGAGCCGTGCGTGTACTTGTGTGGGGTCAGGAGGGGTTTTTCAAGGTGGATGTAGCAGAGCCGTGTGTGTACTTGTGTGGGGTCAGGAGGGGTTTTACATGGTGGATGTAGCAGAGCCATGTGTGTACTTGTGTGGGGTCAGGAGAGGTTTACAAGTTGGATGTAGCAGAGCCATGTGTGTACTTGTGTGGGTGAGGAGGTGTTTTGCAAGGTGGATGTAGCAGAGCCGTGTGAGTACTTGTGTGGGGAGACGAAGCGGTTACAGGGTAGATGTAGCAGAGCCGTGTGTGTACTTGTGTGGGGTCAGGAGGAGGTGTTTTACAAGGTGGATGTAGCAGAGCAGTGTGTGTACTTTGTGTGGGGGTTAGGAGGGGTTTTCAAGGTGGATGTAGCAGTGCCGTGTGTGTACTTGTGTGGCGTCAGGAGGGGTTTTTCAAGGTGGATGTAGCAGAGCCATGTGTGTACTTTGTGTTGGGTCAGGAGGTGTTTTACAAGGTGGATGTAGCAGAGCAGTGTGTGTACTTTGTGTGGGGTTAGGAGGGGTTATCAAGGTGGATGTAGCAGAGCTGTGCATGTACTTGTGTGGGGTCAGGAGGGGTTTTTCAAGGTGGATGTAGCAGAGCCGTGTGTGTACTTGTGTGGGGTCAGGAGGAAGTGTTTTACAAGGTGGATGTAGCAGAGCCGTGTGTGTACTTTGTGTGGGGTTAGGAGGGGTTTTCAAGGTAGATGTAGCAGAGCCGTGCGTGTACTTAAGTGGGGTCAGGAGGGGTTTTTCAAGGTGGATGTAGCTGAGCCGTGTGTGTACTTGTGTGGGGTCAGGAGGGGTTTTACATGGTGGATGTAGCAGAGCCGTGTGTGTACTTGTGTGGGGTCAGGAGGGGTTTTTCAAGGTGGATGTAGCAGAGCCGTGTGTGTACTTTGTGTGGGGTCAGGAGGTGTTTTACAAGGTGGATGTAGCAGAGCCGTGTGTGTACTTGTGTGGGGTCAGGAGGGGTTTTACATGGTGGATGTAGCAGTGCTGTGTGTACTTGTGTGGGGTCAGGAGGGGTTTGCAAGGTGGATGTAGCAGTGCCGTGTGTGTACTTGTGTGGGGTCAGGAGAGGTTTACAAGGTGGATGTAGCAGAGCCGTGTGTGTACTTGTGTGTGGTCAGGGAGGGGTTTAACAAAGTGGATGTAGCAGAGCCGTGTGTGTACTTGTGTGGGGTCAGGAGGGGTTTTTCAAGGTGGATGCAGCAGAGCCGTGTGTGTACTTGTGTGGGGTCAGTAGGGGTTTTACATGGTGGATGTAGCAGTGCCGTGTGTGTACTTGTGTGTGGTCAGGGAGGGGTTTAACAAGGTGTATGTAGCAGAGCCGTGTGTGTACTTGTGTGGGGTCAGGAAGGGTTTTTCAAGGTGGATGTAGCAGAGCCGTGTGTGTACTTTTGTGGGGTCAGGAGGTCTTTTACAAGATAGATGTATCAGATCCGTGCGTGTACTTGTGTGGGGTCAGGAGGGGTTTTTAAAGATGGATGTAGCAGAGCCGTGTGTGTACTTTGTGTGGGGTCAGGAGGGGTTTACAAGGTGAATTTAGCAGAGCCGTGTGTGTACTTGTGTGGGTTCAGGAGGGATTTTACACGGTGGATGTAGCAGAGCCATGTGTGTACTTGTGTGGGGTCAGGATGGGTTTTACATGGTAGAGGTAGCAGAGCCATGTGTGTACTTGTGTGGGGTCAGGAGATGTTTTACAAGTTGGATGTAGCAGAGCCGTGTGTGTACTTGAGTGGGGTCAGGAGGTGTTTTACAAGGTGGATGTAGCAGAGCCGTATGTGTACTTTGTGTGGGTCAGGAGGGGTTTACAAGGTGAATTTAGCAGAGCCGTGTGTGTACTTGTGTGGGGTCAGGAGGGGGTTTACAAGATGGATGTAGCAGAGCTGTGTGTGAACTTGTGTGGGGTCAGGAGGTCTTTTACAAGGTGGATGTAGCAGATCCGTGCGTGTACTTGTGTGGGGTCAGGAGGGGTTTTTGAAGGTGGATGTAGCAGAGCCGTGTGTGTACTTTGTGTGGGGTCAGTAGGGGTTTACAAGGTGAATTTAGCAGAGCCTTGTGTGTACTTGTGTGGGGTCAGGAGGGGTTTTACATGGTGGATGTAGCAGAGCCATTTGTGTACTTGTGTGGGGTCAGGAGGTGTTTTACAAGGTGGATGTAGCAGAGGCGTGCATGTACTTGTGTGGGGTCAGGAGGGGTTTTACATGGTGGATGTAGCAGAGCCGTGTGTGTACTTGTGTGGGGTCAGGAGATGTTTTACAAGGTGGATCTAGCAGAGCCGTGTGTGTACTTGTGTGGGGTCAGGAGGGGTTTTGCAAGGTGGATGTAGCAGAGCTGTATGTGTACTTTGTGTGGGGTCAGGAGGGGTTTACAAGGTGAATTTAGCAGAGCCGTGTGTGTACTTGTGTGGGGTCAGGAGGGGGTTTACAAGGTGGATGTAGCAGAGCCGTGTGTGAACTTGTGTGGGTCAGGAGGGGTTTTTCATGGTGGATGTAGCAGAGCCGTGTGTGTACTTGTGTGAGGTCAGGAGGTGTTTTACAAGGTGGATGTAGCAGAGCCGTGTGTGTACTTATGTGTGGGGTCAGGAGGGGTTTTACATGGTGAATGTAGCAGAGCCGTGTGTGTACTTGTGTGGGGTCAGGTTGGGTTTTTCAAGATGGATGTAGCAGAGCCGTGTGTACTTATGTGGGGTCAGGAGGTGTTTTACAAGGTGGTTGTAGCAGAGCCGTGTGTGTAGTTGTGTGGGGTCAGGAGGGATTTACAAGGTGGATGTAGCAGAGCCGTGTGTGTACTTGTGTGGGGTCAGGAGGGATTTACAAGGTGGATGTAGCTGAGCCGTGTGTTTACTTGTGTGGGGTCAGGAGGTGTTTTACAAGGTGGATGTAGCAGAGCCGTGTGTGTACTTGTGTGGTGTCAGGAGGTGTTTTACAAGGTGGATGTAGCAGAGCCGTGTGTGTACTTTGTGTGGGGTCAGGAGGGGTTTACAAAGTGGAAGTAGCAGAGCCGTGTGTGTACTCGTGTGGGGTCAGGAGGGGTTTACAAGGTGGATGTAGCAGAGCCATGTGTGTACTTGTGTGGGTCAGGAGATGTCTTACAAGGTGGATGTAGCAGAGCCGTGTGTGTACTTGTGTGGGGACAGGAAGGGGTTACAGGGTAGATGTAGCAGAGCCGTGTGTGTACTTGTGTGGGGTCAGGAGGAGGTGTTTTACAAGGTGAATGTAGCAGAGCAGTGTGTGTACTTTGTGTGGGGTTAGGAGGGGTTTTCAAGGTGGATGTAGCAGAGCCGTGCATGTACTTGTGTGGGGTCAGGAGGGGTTTTTCAAGGTGGATGTAGCAGAGCCGTGTGTTTACTTGTATGGGGTCAGGAGGGGTGTACAAAGTGGATGTAGCAGTGCCGTGTGTGTACTTGTGTGGCGTCAGGAGGGGTTTTTCAAGGTGGATGTAGCAGAGCCGTGTGTGTACTTGTGTGGGGTCAGGAGGGGTTTACAAGGTGGATGTAGCAGAGCCATGTGTGTACTTGTGTTGGTCAGGAGGTGTTTTACAAGGTGGATGTAGCAGAGCCGTGTGTGTACTTGTGTGGGGACAGGAAGGGGGTACAGGGTAGATGTAGCAGAGCCGTGTGTGTACTTGTGTGGGTTCAGGAGGAGGTGTTTTACAAGGTGGATGTAGCAGAGCTGTGTGTGTACTTTGTGTGGGGTTAGGAGAGGTTTTCAAGGTGGATGTAGCAGAGCCGTGCGTGTACTTGTGTGGGGTCAAGAGGGGTTTTTCAAGGTGGATGTAGCAGAGCCGAGTATGTACTTGTGTGGGGTCAGGAGGGGTTTTACATGGTGGATGTAGCAGAGCCGTGTGTGTACTTGTGTGGGGTCAGGAGGGGTTTACAAGGTGGATGTAGCAGAGCCATGTGTGTACTTGTGTGGGTCAGGAGGTGTTTTACAAGGTGGATGTAGCAGAGCCGTGTGTGTACTTGTGTGGGGACAGGAAGGGGTTACAGGGTAGATGTAGCAGAGCCATGTGTGTACTTGTGTGGGGTCAGGAGGAGGTGTTTTACAAGGTGGATGTAGCAGAGCAGTGTGTGTACTTTGTGTGGGGTTAGGAGGGGTTTTCAAGGTGGATGTAGCAGAGCCGTGCGTGTACTTGTGTTTGGGTCAGGAGGGGTTTACAAGGTGGATGTAGCAGAGCCATGTGTGTACTTGTGTGGGTCAGGAGATGTTTTACAAGGTGGATGTAGCAGAGCCGTGTGTGTACTTGTGTGGGGACAGGAAGGGGTTACAGGGTAGATGTAGCAGAGCCATGTGTGTACTTGTGTGGGGTCAGGAGGAGGTGTTTTACAAGGTGAATGTAGCAGAGCAGTGTGTGTACTTTGTGTGGGGTTAGGAGGGGTTTTCAAGGTGGATGTAGCAGAGCCATGCGTGTACTTGTGTGGGGTCAGGAGGGGTTTTTCAAGGTGGATGTAGCAGAGCCGTGTGTTTACTTGTATGGGGTCAGGAGGGGTGTACAAAGTGGATGTAGCAGTGCCGTGTGTGTACTTGTGTGGCGTCAGGAGGGGTTTTTCAAGGTGGATGTAGCAGAGCCGTGTGTGTACTTGTGTGGGGTCAGGAGGGGTTTACAAGGTGGATGTAGCAGAGCCATGTGTGTACTTGTGTTGGTCAGGAGGTGTTTTACAAGGTGGATGTAGCAGAGCCGTGTGTGTACTTGTGTGGGGACAGGAAGGGGTTACAGGGTAGATGTAGCAGAGCCGTGTGTGTACTTGTGTGGGGTCAGGAGGAGGTGTTTTACAAGGTGGATGTAGCAGAGCCGTGTGTGTACTTTGTGTGGGGTTAGGAGAGGTTTTCAAGGTGGATGTAGCAGAGCCGTGCGTGTACTTGTGTGGGGTCAAGAGGGGTTTTTCAAGGTGGATGTAGCAGAGCCGAGTATGTACTTGTGTGGGGTCAGGAGGGGTTTTACATGGTGGATGTAGCAGAGCCGTGTGTGTACTTGTGTGGGGTCAGGAGGGGTTTACAAGGTGGATGTAGCAGAGCCATGTGTGTACTTGTGTGGGTCAGGAGGTGTTTTACAAGGTGGATGTAGCAGAGCCGTGTGTGTACTTGTGTGGGGACAGGAAGGGGTTACAGGGTAGATGTAGCAGAGCCATGTGTGTACTTGTGTGGGGTCATGAGGAGGTGTTTTACAAGGTGGATGTAGCAGAGCAGTGTGTGTACTTTGTGTGGGGTTAGGAGGGGTTTTCAAGGTGGATGTAGCAGAGCCGTGCGTGTACTTGTGTTTGGGTCAGGAGCGGTTTTTCAAGGTGGATGTAGCAGAGCCATGTGTGTACTTGTGTGGGGTCAGGAGGAGGTGTTTTACAAGGTGGATGTAGCAGAGCCGTGTGTGTACTTTTGTGGGGTCAGGAGGGGTTTTACAAGGTGGATGTAGCAGAGCCGTGTGTGTAATTGTGTGGGGTCAGGAGGGGTTTATAAGGTGGATGTAGCAGAGCCGTGTGTGTACTTCTGTCGGGTCAGGAGGGGTTTACAAGGTGGATGTAGCAGAGCCGTGTGTGTACTTGTGTGGGGTCAGGAGGTGTTTTACAAGGTGGATGTAGCAGAGCCGTGTGTGTACTTGTGTGGGGTCAGGAGGTGTTTTACAAGGTGGATGTAGCAGAGCCGTGTGTGTACTTGTGTGGGGTCAGGAGGGGTTTTGCAAGGTGGATGTAGCAGTGCCGTGTGTGTACTTGTGTGGGGTCAGGAGGGGTTTACAAGGTGGATGTAGCAGAGCTGTGTGTGTACTTGTGTGGGGTTAGGAGGGGTTTTACAAGGTGGATGTAGCAGAGCTGTGTGTATACTTTGTGTGGGGTCAGGAGGGGTTTACAAAGTGGATGTAGCAGAGCCGTGTGTGTACTTGTGTGGGGTCAGGAGGCGTTTACAAGCTGGATGTAGCAGAGCCATGTGTGTACTTGTGTGGGGACAGGAAGGGGTTACAGGGTAGATGTAGCAGAGCCGTGTGTGTACTTGTGTGGGGTCAGGAGGAGGTGTTTTACAAGGTGGTTGTAGCAGAGCCGTGTGTGTACTTTGTGTGGGGTTAGGAGGGGTTTTCAAGGTAGATGTATCAGAGCCGTGTGTGTACTTGTGTGGGGTCAGGAGGGGTTTACAAGGTGGATGTAGCAGAGCCATATGTGTACTTGTGTTGGTCAGGAGGTATTTTACAAGGTGGATGTAGCAGAGCCGTGTGTGTACTTGTGTGGGGACAGGAAGGGGTCACAGAGTAGATGTAGCAGAGCCGTGTGTGTACTTGTGTGGGGTCAGGAGGAGGTGTTTTACAAGGTGGATGTAGCAGAGCCGTGTGTGTACTTTGTGTGGGGTTAGGAGAGGTTTTCAAGGTGGATGTAGCAGAGCCGTGCGTGTACTTGTGTGGGGTCATGAGGGTTTTTTCAAGGTGGATGTAGCAGAGCCGAGTGTGTACTTGTGTTGGGTCAGGAGGGGTTTTACATGGTGGATGTAGCAGAGCCGTGTGTGTACTCGTGTGGGGTCAGGAGGGGTTTTTCAAGGTGGATGTAGCAGAGCCGTGTGTGTACTTGTGTGGGGTCAGGTGGTGTTTTACAAGGTGGATGTAGCAGAGCCGTGCGTGTACTTATGTGGTGTCAGGAAGCGTTTTTCAAGGTGGATGTAGCAGAGCCGTGTGTGTACTTGTGTGGGGTCAGGAGGGGTTTTACATGGTGGATGTAGCAGAGCTGTGTGTGTACTTGTGTGGGGTCAGGAGGTGTTTTACAAGGTGGATGTAGCAGAGCCGTGCGTGTACTTGTGTGGGGTTAGGAGGGGTTTTACATGGTGGATGTAGCAGAGCCGTGTGTGTACTTGTGTGGGGCAGGAGGTGTTTTACATGGTGGATGTAGCAGAGCCGTGTGTGTACTTGTGTGGGGTCAGGAGGGGTTTTACATGGTGAATGTAGTTGAGCCGTGTGTGTACTTGTGTGGGGTCAGGAGGGGATTTACAAGGTGGATGTAGCTGAGCCGTGTGTTTACTTGTGTGGGGTCAGGAGGTGTTTTACAAGGTGGATGTAGCAGAGCCGTGTGTGTACTTGTGTGGTGTCAGGAGGTGTTTTACAAGGTGGATGTAGCAGAGCCGTGTGTGTACTTTGTGTGGGGTCAGGAGGGGTTTACAAAGTGGAAGTAGCAGAGCCGTGTGTGTACTCGTGTGGGGTCAGGAGGGGTTTACAAGGTGGATGTAGCAGAGCCATGTGTGTACTTGTGTGGGTCAGGAGATGTTTTACAAGGTGGATGTAGCAGAGCCGTGTGTGTACTTGTGTGGGGACAGGAAGGGGTTACAGGGTAGATGTAGCAGAGCCGTGTGTGTACTTGTGTGGGGTCAGGAGGAGGTGTTTTACAAGGTGAATGTAGCAGAGCAGTGTGTGTACTTTGTGTGGGGTTAGGAGGGGTTTTCAAGGTGGATGTAGCAGAGCCGTGCATGTACTTGTGTGGGGTCAGGAGGGGTTTTTCAAGGTGGATGTAGCAGAGCCGTGTGTTTACTTGTATGGGGTCAGGAGGGGTGTACAAAGTGGATGTAGCAGTGCCGTGTGTGTACTTGTGTGGCGTCAGGAGGGGTTTTTCAAGGTGGATGTAGCAGAGCCGTGTGTGTACTTGTGTGGGGTCAGGAGGGGTTTACAAGGTGGATGTAGCAGAGCCATGTGTGTACTTGTGTTGGTCAGGAGGTGTTTTACAAGGTGGATGTAGCAGAGCCGTGTGTGTACTTGTGTGGGGACAGGAAGGGGGTACAGGGTAGATGTAGCAGAGCCGTGTGTGTACTTGTGTGGGTTCAGGAGGAGGTGTTTTACAAGGTGGATGTAGCAGAGCTGTGTGTGTACTTTGTGTGGGGTTAGGAGAGGTTTTCAAGGTGGATGTAGCAGAGCCGTGCGTGTACTTGTGTGGGGTCAAGAGGGGTTTTTCAAGGTGGATGTAGCAGAGCCGAGTATGTACTTGTGTGGGGTCAGGAGGGGTTTTACATGGTGGATGTAGCAGAGCCGTGTGTGTACTTGTGTGGGGTCAGGAGGGGTTTACAAGGTGGATGTAGCAGAGCCATGTGTGTACTTGTGTGGGTCAGGAGGTGTTTTACAAGGTGGATGTAGCAGAGCCGTGTGTGTACTTGTGTGGGGACAGGAAGGGGTTACAGGGTAGATGTAGCAGAGCCATGTGTGTACTTGTGTGGGGTCAGGAGGAGGTGTTTTACAAGGTGGATGTAGCAGAGCAGTGTGTGTACTTTGTGTGGGGTTAGGAGGGGTTTTCAAGGTGGATGTAGCAGAGCCGTGCGTGTACTTGTGTTTGGGTCAGGAGGGGTTTACAAGGTGGATGTAGCAGAGCCATGTGTGTACTTGTGTGGGTCAGGAGATGTTTTACAAGGTGGATGTAGCAGAGCCGTGTGTGTACTTGTGTGGGGACAGGAAGGGGTTACAGGGTAGATGTAGCAGAGCCATGTGTGTACTTGTGTGGGGTCAGGAGGAGGTGTTTTACAAGGTGAATGTAGCAGAGCAGTATGTGTACTTTGTGTGGGGTTAGGAGGGGTTTTCAAGGTGGATGTAGCAGAGCCATGCGTGTACTTGTGTGGGGTCAGGAGGGGTTTTTCAAGGTGGATGTAGCAGAGCCGTGTGTTTACTTGTATGGGGTCAGGAGGGGTGTACAAAGTGGATGTAGCAGTGCCGTGTGTGTACTTGTGTGGCGTCAGGAGGGGTTTTTCAAGGTGGATGTAGCAGAGCCGTGTGTGTACTTGTGTGGGGTCAGGAGGGGTTTACAAGGTGGATGTAGCAGAGCCATGTGTGTACTTGTGTTGGTCAGGAGGTGTTTTACAAGGTGGATGTAGCAGAGCCGTGTGTGTACTTGTGTGGGGACAGGAAGGGGTTACAGGGTAGATGTAGCAGAGCCGTGTGTGTACTTGTGTGGGGTCAGGAGGAGGTGTTTTACAAGGTGGATGTAGCAGAGCCGTGTGTGTACTTTGTGTGGGGTTAGGAGAGGTTTTCAAGGTGGATGTAGCAGAGCCGTGCGTGTACTTGTGTGGGGTCATGAGGGTTTTTTCAAGGTGGATGTAGCAGAGCCGAGTGTGTACTTGTGTTGGGTCAGGAGTGGTTTTACATGGTGGATGTAGCAGAGCCGTGTGTGTACTCGTGTGGGGTCAGGAGGGGTTTTTCAAGGTGGATGTAGCAGAGCCGTGTGTGTACTTGTGTGGGGTCAGGTGGTGTTTTACAAGGTGGATGTAGCAGAGCCGTGCGTGTACTTATGTGGTGTCAGGAAGCGTTTTTCAAGGTGGATGTAGCAGAGCCGTGTGTGTACTTGTGTGGGGTCAGGAGGGGTTTTACATGGTGGATGTAGCAGAGCTGTGTGTGTACTTGTGTGGGGTCAGGAGGTGTTTTACAAGGTGGATGTAGCAGAGCCGTGCGTGTACTTGTGTGGGGTTAGGAGGGGTTTTACATGGTGGATGTAGCAGAGCCGTGTGTGTACTTGTGTGGGGCAGGAGGTGTTTTACATGGTGGATGTAGCAGAGCCGTGTGTGTACTTGTGTGGGGTCAGGAGGGGTTTTACATGGTGAATGTAGTTGAGCCGTGTGTGTACTTGTGTGGGGTCAGGAGGGGTTTTACAAGGTGGATGTAGCAGTGCCGTGTGTGTACTTGTGTGGGGTCAGGAGGGGTTTTACATGGTGGATGTAGCAGAGCCGTGTGTGTACTTGTGTGGGGTCAGGAGATGTTTTACAAGGTGGATCTAGCAGAGCCGTGTGTGTACTTGTGTGGGGTCAGGAGGGGTTTTGCAAGGTGGATGTAGCAGAGCTGTATGTGTACTTTGTGTGGGGTCAGGAGGGGTTTACAAGGTGAATTTAGCAGAGCCGTGTGTGTACTTGTGTGGGGTCAGGAGGGGGTTTACAAGGTGGATGTAGCAGAGCCGTGTGTGAACTTGTGTGGGTCAGGAGGGGTTTTTCATGGTGGATGTAGCAGAGCCGTGTGTGTACTTGTGTGAGGTCAGGAGGTGTTTTACAAGGTGGATGTAGCAGAGCCGTGTGTGTACTTATGTGTGGGGTCAGGAGGGGTTTTACATGGTGAATGTAGCAGAGCCGTGTGTGTACTTGTGTGGGGTCAGGTTGGGTTTTTCAAGATGGATGTAGCAGAGCCGTGTGTACTTATGTGGGGTCAGGAGGTGTTTTACAAGGTGGTTGTAGCAGAGCCGTGTGTGTAGTTGTGTGGGGTCAGGAGGGATTTACAAGGTGGATGTAGCAGAGCCGTGTGTGTACTTGTGTGGGGTCAGGAGGGATTTACAAGGTGGATGTAGCTGAGCCGTGTGTTTACTTGTGTGGGGTCAGGAGGTGTTTTACAAGGTGGATGTAGCAGAGCCGTGTGTGTACTTGTGTGGTGTCAGGAGGTGTTTTACAAGGTGGATGTAGCAGAGCCGTGTGTGTACTTTGTGTGGGGTCAGGAGGGGTTTACAAAGTGGAAGTAGCAGAGCCGTGTGTGTACTCGTGTGGGGTCAGGAGGGGTTTACAAGGTGGATGTAGCAGAGCCATGTGTGTACTTGTGTGGGTCAGGAGATGTTTTACAAGGTGGATGTAGCAGAGCCGTGTGTGTACTTGTGTGGGGACAGGAAGGGGTTACAGGGTAGATGTAGCAGAGCCGTGTGTGTACTTGTGTGGGGTCAGGAGGAGGTGTTTTACAAGGTGAATGTAGCAGAGCAGTGTGTGTACTTTGTGTGGGGTTAGGAGGGGTTTTCAAGGTGGATGTAGCAGAGCCGTGCATGTACTTGTGTGGGGTCAGGAGGGGTTTTTCAAGGTGGATGTAGCAGAGCCGTGTGTTTACTTGTATGGGGTCAGGAGGGGTGTACAAAGTGGATGTAGCAGTGCCGTGTGTGTACTTGTGTGGCGTCAGGAGGGGTTTTTCAAGGTGGATGTAGCAGAGCCGTGTGTGTACTTGTGTGGGGTCAGGAGGGGTTTACAAGGTGGATGTAGCAGAGCCATGTGTGTACTTGTGTTGGTCAGGAGGTGTTTTACAAGGTGGATGTAGCAGAGCCGTGTGTGTACTTGTGTGGGGACAGGAAGGGGGTACAGGGTAGATGTAGCAGAGCCGTGTGTGTACTTGTGTGGGTTCAGGAGGAGGTGTTTTACAAGGTGGATGTAGCAGAGCTGTGTGTGTACTTTGTGTGGGGTTAGGAGAGGTTTTCAAGGTGGATGTAGCAGAGCCGTGCGTGTACTTGTGTGGGGTCAAGAGGGGTTTTTCAAGGTGGATGTAGCAGAGCCGAGTATGTACTTGTGTGGGGTCAGGAGGGGTTTTACATGGTGGATGTAGCAGAGCCGTGTGTGTACTTGTGTGGGGTCAGGAGGGGTTTACAAGGTGGATGTAGCAGAGCCATGTGTGTACTTGTGTGGGTCAGGAGGTGTTTTACAAGGTGGATGTAGCAGAGCCGTGTGTGTACTTGTGTGGGGACAGGAAGGGGTTACAGGGTAGATGTAGCAGAGCCATGTGTGTACTTGTGTGGGGTCAGGAGGAGGTGTTTTACAAGGTGGATGTAGCAGAGCAGTGTGTGTACTTTGTGTGGGGTTAGGAGGGGTTTTCAAGGTGGATGTAGCAGAGCCGTGCGTGTACTTGTGTTTGGGTCAGGAGGGGTTTACAAGGTGGATGTAGCAGAGCCATGTGTGTACTTGTGTGGGTCAGGAGATGTTTTACAAGGTGGATGTAGCAGAGCCGTGTGTGTACTTGTGTGGGGACAGGAAGGGGTTACAGGGTAGATGTAGCAGAGCCATGTGTGTACTTGTGTGGGGTCAGGAGGAGGTGTTTTACAAGGTGAATGTAGCAGAGCAGTGTGTGTACTTTGTGTGGGGTTAGGAGGGGTTTTCAAGGTGGATGTAGCAGAGCCATGCGTGTACTTGTGTGGGGTCAGGAGGGGTTTTTCAAGGTGGATGTAGCAGAGCCGTGTGTTTACTTGTATGGGGTCAGGAGGGGTGTACAAAGTGGATGTAGCAGTGCCGTGTGTGTACTTGTGTGGCGTCAGGAGGGGTTTTTCAAGGTGGATGTAGCAGAGCCGTGTGTGTACTTGTGTGGGGTCAGGAGGGGTTTACAAGGTGGATGTAGCAGAGCCATGTGTGTACTTGTGTTGGTCAGGAGGTGTTTTACAAGGTGGATGTAGCAGAGCCGTGTGTGTACTTGTGTGGGGACAGGAAGGGGTTACAGGGTAGATGTAGCAGAGCCGTGTGTGTACTTGTGTGGGGTCAGGAGGAGGTGTTTTACAAGGTGGATGTAGCAGAGCCGTGTGTGTACTTTGTGTGGGGTTAGGAGAGGTTTTCAAGGTGGATGTAGCAGAGCCGTGCGTGTACTTGTGTGGGGTCAAGAGGGGTTTTTCAAGGTGGATGTAGCAGAGCCGAGTATGTACTTGTGTGGGGTCAGGAGGGGTTTTACATGGTGGATGTAGCAGAGCCGTGTGTGTACTTGTGTGGGGTCAGGAGGGGTTTACAAGGTGGATGTAGCAGAGCCATGTGTGTACTTGTGTGGGTCAGGAGGTGTTTTACAAGGTGGATGTAGCAGAGCCGTGTGTGTACTTGTGTGGGGACAGGAAGGGGTTACAGGGTAGATGTAGCAGAGCCATGTGTGTACTTGTGTGGGGTCATGAGGAGGTGTTTTACAAGGTGGATGTAGCAGAGCAGTGTGTGTACTTTGTGTGGGGTTAGGAGGGGTTTTCAAGGTGGATGTAGCAGAGCCGTGCGTGTACTTGTGTTTGGGTCAGGAGCGGTTTTTCAAGGTGGATGTAGCAGAGCCATGTGTGTACTTGTGTGGGGTCAGGAGGAGGTGTTTTACAAGGTGGATGTAGCAGAGCCGTGTGTGTACTTTTGTGGGGTCAGGAGGGGTTTTACAAGGTGGATGTAGCAGAGCCGTGTGTGTAATTGTGTGGGGTCAGGAGGGGTTTATAAGGTGGATGTAGCAGAGCCGTGTGTGTACTTCTGTCGGGTCAGGAGGGGTTTACAAGGTGGATGTAGCAGAGCCGTGTGTGTACTTGTGTGGGGTCAGGAGGTGTTTTACAAGGTGGATGTAGCAGAGCCGTGTGTGTACTTGTGTGGGGTCAGGAGGTGTTTTACAAGGTGGATGTAGCAGAGCCGTGTGTGTACTTGTGTGGGGTCAGGAGGGGTTTTGCAAGGTGGATGTAGCAGTGCCGTGTGTGTACTTGTGTGGGGTCAGGAGGGGTTTACAAGGTGGATGTAGCAGAGCTGTGTGTGTACTTGTGTGGGGTTAGGAGGGGTTTTACAAGGTGGATGTAGCAGAGCTGTGTGTATACTTTGTGTGGGGTCAGGAGGGGTTTACAAAGTGGATGTAGCAGAGCCGTGTGTGTACTTGTGTGGGGTCAGGAGGCGTTTACAAGCTGGATGTAGCAGAGCCATGTGTGTACTTGTGTGGGGACAGGAAGGGGTTACAGGGTAGATGTAGCAGAGCCGTGTGTGTACTTGTGTGGGGTCAGGAGGAGGTGTTTTACAAGGTGGTTGTAGCAGAGCCGTGTGTGTACTTTGTGTGGGGTTAGGAGGGGTTTTCAAGGTAGATGTATCAGAGCCGTGTGTGTACTTGTGTGGGGTCAGGAGGGGTTTACAAGGTGGATGTAGCAGAGCCATATGTGTACTTGTGTTGGTCAGGAGGTATTTTACAAGGTGGATGTAGCAGAGCCGTGTGTGTACTTGTGTGGGGACAGGAAGGGGTCACAGAGTAGATGTAGCAGAGCCGTGTGTGTACTTGTGTGGGGTCAGGAGGAGGTGTTTTACAAGGTGGATGTAGCAGAGCCGTGTGTGTACTTTGTGTGGGGTTAGGAGAGGTTTTCAAGGTGGATGTAGCAGAGCCGTGCGTGTACTTGTGTGGGGTCATGAGGGTTTTTTCAAGGTGGATGTAGCAGAGCCGAGTGTGTACTTGTGTTGGGTCAGGAGGGGTTTTACATGGTGGATGTAGCAGAGCCGTGTGTGTACTCGTGTGGGGTCAGGAGGGGTTTTTCAAGGTGGATGTAGCAGAGCCGTGTGTGTACTTGTGTGGGGTCAGGTGGTGTTTTACAAGGTGGATGTAGCAGAGCCGTGCGTGTACTTATGTGGTGTCAGGAAGCGTTTTTCAAGGTGGATGTAGCAGAGCCGTGTGTGTACTTGTGTGGGGTCAGGAGGGGTTTTACATGGTGGATGTAGCAGAGCTGTGTGTGTACTTGTGTGGGGTCAGGAGGTGTTTTACAAGGTGGATGTAGCAGAGCCGTGCGTGTACTTGTGTGGGGTTAGGAGGGGTTTTACATGGTGGATGTAGCAGAGCCGTGTGTGTACTTGTGTGGGGCAGGAGGTGTTTTACATGGTGGATGTAGCAGAGCCGTGTGTGTACTTGTGTGGGGTCAGGAGGGGTTTTACATGGTGAATGTAGTTGAGCCGTGTGTGTACTTGTGTGGGGTCAGGAGGGGTTTTACAAGGTGGATGTAGCAGTGCCGTGTGTGTACTTGTGTGGGGTCAGGAGGGGTTTTACAAGGTGGATATAGCAGAGCCGTGTGTGTGCTTGTGTGGGGTCAGGAGGGGTTTATAAGGTGGATGTAGCAGAGCCGTGTGTGTACTTCTGTCGGGTCAGGAGGGGTTTACAAGGTGGATGTAGCAGAGTCGTGTGTGTACTTGTGTGGGGTCAGGAGGTGTTTTACAAGGTGGATGTAGCAGAGCCGTGTGTGTACTTGTGTGGGGTCAGGAGGGGTTTTGCAAGGTGGATGTAGCAGTGCCGTGTGTTTACTTGTGTGGGGTCAGGAGTGGTTTACAAGGTGGATGTAGCAGAGCCGTGTGTATACTTGTGTGGGGTTAGGAGGGGTTTTACAAGGTGGATGTAGCAGAGCTGTGTGTGTACTTTGTGTGGGGTCAGGAGGGGTTTACAAAGTGGATGTAGCAGAGCCGTGTGTGTACTTGTGTGGGGTCAGGAGGGGTTTACAAGGTGGATGTAGCAGAGGCATGTGTGTACTTGTGTGGGGACAGGAAGGGGTTACAGGGTAGATGTAGCAGAGCCGTGTGTGTACTTGTGTGGGGTCAGGAGGAGGTATTTTACAAGGTGGATGTAGCAGAGCCGTGTGTGTACTTTGTGTGGGGTTAGGAGGGATTTTCAAGGTAGATGTAGCATAGCCGTGCGTGTACTTGTGTGGGGTCAGGAGGGGTTTTACATGGTGGATGTAGCAGAGCCGTGTGTGTACTTGTGTGGGGTCAGGAGGGGTTTACAAGGTGGATGTAGCAGAGCCGTGTGTGTACTTGTGTGGAGTCAGATGGGGTTTATAAGGTGGATGTAGCAGAGCCGTGTGTACTTCTGTCGGGTCAGGAGGCGTTTACAAGGTGGATGTAGCAGAGCCGTGTGAGTACTTGTGTGGGGTCAGGAGGAGGTGTTTTACAAGGTGGATGTAGCAGAGCAGTGTGTGTACTTTGTGTGGGGTTAGGAGGGGTTTTCAAGGTGGATGTAGCAGAGCCGTGCGTGTACTTGTGTGGGGTCAGGAGGGGTTTTTCAAGGTGGATGTAGCAGAGCCGTGTGTGTACTTGTGTGGGGTCAGGAGGGGTGTACAAAGTGGATGTAGCAGTGCCGTGTGTGTACTTGTGTGGCGTCAGGAGGGGTTTTTTCAAGGTGGATGTAGCAGAGCCGTGTGTGTACTTCTGTCGGGTCAGGAGGGGTTTACAAGGTGGATGTAGCAGAGCCGTGTGTGTACTTGTGTGGGGTCAGGAGGTGTTTTACAAGGTGGATGTAGCAGAGCCGTGTGTGTACTTGTGTGGGGTCAGGAGGTGTTTTACAAGGTGGATGTAGCAGAGCCATGTGTGTACTTGTGTGGGGTCAGGAGGGGTTTTGCCAGGTGGATGTAGCAGTGCCGTGTGTGTACTTGTGTGGGGTCAGGAGGGGTTTACAAGGTAGATGTAGCAGAGCTGTGTGTGTACTTGTGTGGGGTTAGGAGGGGTTTTACATGGTGGATGTAGCAGAGCTGTGTGTGTACTTTGTGTGGGGTCAGGAGGGGTTTACAAAGTGGATGTAGCAGAGCCGTGTGTGTACTTGTGTGGGTTCAGGAGGGGTTTACAAGCTGGATGTAGCAGAGCCATGTGTGTACTTGTGTGGGGACAGGAAGGGGTTACAGGGTAGATGTAGCAGAGCCATGTGTGTACTTGTGTGGGGTCAGGAGGGGTTTTTCAAGGTGGATGTAGCAGAGCCGTGTGTGTACTTTGTGTGGGGTCAGGAGGTGTTTTACAAGGTGGATGTAGCAGAGCAGTGTGTGTACTTTGTGTGGGGTTAGGAGGGGTTATCAAGGTGGATGTAGCAGAGCCGTGCGTGTACTTGTGTGGGGTCAGGAGGGGTTTTTCAAGGTGGATGTAGCAGAGCCGTGTGTGTACTTGTGTGGGGTCAGGAGGAAGTGTTTTACGAGGTGGATGTAGCAGAGCCGTGTGTGTACTTTGTGTGGGGTTAGGAGGGGTTTTCAAGGTAGATGTAGCAGAGCCGTGCGTGTATTTAAGTGGGGTCAGGAGGGGTTTTTCAAGGTGGATGTAGCAGAGCCGTGTGTGTACTTGTGTGGGGTCAGGAGGGGTTTTACATGGTGGATGTAGCAGTGCTGTGTGTACTTGTGTGGGGTCAGGAGGGGTTTGCAAGGTGGATGTAGCAGTGCCGTGTGTGTACTTGTGTGGGGTCAGGAGAGGTTTACAAGGTGGATGTAGCAGAGCCGTGTGTGTACTTGTGTGTGGTCAGGGAGGGGTTTAACAAAGTGGATGTAGCAGAGCCGTGTGTGTACTTGTGTGGGGTCAGGAGGGGTTTTTCAAGGTGGATGCAGCCGAGCCGTGTGTGTACTTGTGTGGGGTCAGTAGGGGTTTTACATGGTGGATGTAGCAGTGCCGTGTGTGTACTTGTGTGTGGTCAGGGAGGGGTTTAACAAGGTGGATGTAGCAGAGCCGTGTGTGTACTTGTGTGGGGTCAGGAAGGGTTTTTCAAGGTGGATGTAGCAGAGCCGTGTGTGTACTTTTGTGGGGTCAGGAGGTCTTTTACAAGATAGATGTATCAGATCCGTGCGTGTACTTGTGTGGGGTCAGGAGGGGTTTTTAAAGATGGATGTAGCAGAGCCGTGTGTGTACTTTGTGTGGGGTCAGGAGGGGTTTACAAGGTGAATTTAGCAGAGCCGTGTGTGTACTTGTGTGGGGTCAGGAGGGATTTTACATGGTGGATGTAGCAGAGCCATGTGTGTACTTGTGTGGGGTCAGGATGGGTTTTACATGGTAGAGGTAGCAGAGCCATGTGTGGGGTCAGGAGATGTTTTACAAGGTGGATGTAGCAGAGCCGTGTGTGTACTTGAGTGGGGTCAGGAGGGGTTTTACAAGGTGGATGTAGCAGAGCCGTATGTGTACTTTGTGTGGGTCAGGAGGGGTTTACAAGGTGAATTTAGCAGAGCCGTGTGTGTACTTGTGTGGGGTCAGGAGGGGGTTTACAAGATGGATGTAGCAGAGCTGTGTGTGAACTTGTGTGGGGTCAGGAGGTCTTTTACAAGGTGGATGTAGCAGATCCGTGCGTGTACTTGTGTGGGGTCAGGAGGGGTTTTTCAAGGTGGATGTAGCAGAGCCGTGTGTGTACTTTGTGTGGGGTCAGTAGGGGTTTACAAGGTGAATTTAGCAGAGCCTTGTGTGTACTTGTGTGGGGTCAGGAGGGGTTTTACATGGTGGATGTAGCAGAGCCATTTGTGTACTTGTGTGAGGTCAGGAGGTGATTTACAAGGTGGATGTAGCAGAGGCGTGCATGTACTTGTGTGGGGTCAGGAGGGGTTTTACATGGTGGATGTAGCAGAGCCGTGTGTGTACTTGTGTGGGGTCAGGAGATGTTTTACAAGGTGGATCTAGCAGAGCCGTGTGTGTACTTGTGTGGGGTCAGGAGGGGTTTTGCAAGGTGGATGTAGCAGAGCTGTATGTGTACTTTGTGTGGGGTCAGGAGGGGTTTACAAGGTGAATTTAGCAGAGCCGTGTGTGAACTTGTGTGGGTCAGGAGGGGTTTTTCATGGTGGATGTAGCAGAGCCGTGTGTGTACTTGTGTGAGGTCAGGAGGTGTTTTACAAGGTGGATGTAGCAGAGCCGTGTGTGTACTTATGTGTGGGGTCAGGAGGGGTTTTACATGGTGAATGTAGCAGAGCCGTGTGTGTACTTGTGTGGGGTCAGGTTTGGTTTTTCAAGATGGATGTAGCAGAGCCGTGTGTACTTGTGTGGGGTCAGGAGGTGTTTTACAAGGTGGTTGTAGCAGAGCCGTGTGTGTAGTTGTGTGGGGTCAGGAGGGATTTACAAGGTGGATGTAGCAGAGCCGTGTGTGTACTTGTGTGAGGTCAGGAGGGATTTACAAGGTGGATGTAGCTGAGCCGTGTGTTTACTTGTGTGGGGTCAGGAGGTGTTTTACAAGGTGGATGTAGCAGAGCCGTGTGTGTACTTGTGTGGTGTCAGGAGGTGTTTTACAAGGTGGATGTAGCAGAGCCGTGTGTGTACTTTGTGTGGGGTCAGGAGGGGTTTACAAAGTGGAAGTAGCAGAGCCGTGTGTGTACTCGTGTGGGGTCAGGAGGGGTTTACAAGGTGGATGTAGCAGAGCCATGTGTGTACTTGTGTGGGTCAGGAGATGTTTTACAAGGTGGATGTAGCAGAGCCGTGTGTGTACTTGTGTGGGGACAGGAAGGGGTTACAGGGTAGATGTAGCAGAGCCGTGTGTGTACTTGTGTGGGGTCAGGAGGAGGTGTTTTACAAGGTGAATGTAGCAGAGCAGTGTGTGTACTTTGTGTGGGGTTAGGAGGGGTTTTCAAGGTGGATGTAGCAGTGCCGTGTGTGTACTTGTGTGGCGTCAGGAGGGGTTTTTCAAGGTGGATGTAGCAGAGCCGTGTGTGTACTTGTGTGGGGTCAGGAGGGGTTTACAAGGTGGATGTAGCAGAGCCATGTGTGTACTTGTGTTGGTCAGGAGGTGTTTTACAAGGTGGATGTAGCAGAGCCGTGTGTGTACTTGTGTGGGGACAGGAAGGGGTTACAGGGTAGATGTAGCAGAGCCGTGTGTGTACTTGTGTGGGGTCAGGAGGAGGTGTTTTACAAGGTGGATGTAGCAGAGCCGTGTGTGTAATTTGTGTGGGGTTAGGAGAGGTTTTCAAGGTGGATGTAGCAGAGCCGTGCTTGTACTTGAGTGGGGTCAAGAGGGGTTTTTCAAGGTGGATGTAGCAGAGCCGAGTATGTACTTGTGTGGGGTCAGGAGGGGTTTTACATGGTGGATGTAGCAGAGCCGTGTGTGTACTTGTGTGGGGTCAGGAGGGGTTTACAAGGTGGATGTAGCAGAGCCATGTGTGTACTTGTGTGGGTCAGGAGGTGTTTTACAAGGTGGATGTAGCAGAGCCGTGTGTGTACTTGTGTGGGGACAGGAAGGGGTTACAGGGTAGATGTAGCAGAGCCATGTGTGTACTTGTGTGGGGTCAGGAGGAGGTGTTTTACAAGGTGGATGTAGCAGAGCAGTGTGTGTACTTTGTGTGGGGTTATGAGGGGTTTTCAAGGTGGATGTAGCAGAGCCGTGCGTGTACTTGTGTTTGGGTCAGGAGCTGTTTTTCAAGGTGGATGTAGCAGAGCCATGTGTGTACTTGTGTGGGGTCAGGAGGAGGTGTTTTACAAGGTGGATGTAGCAGAGCCGTGTGTGTACTTTTGTGGGGTCAGGTGGTGTTTTACAAGGTGGATGTAGCAGAGCCGTGCGTGTACTTATGTGGGGTCAGGAGGGGTTTTACATGGTGGATGTAGCAGAGCCGTGTGTGTACTTGTGTGGGGTCAGGAGGGGTTTTACAAGGTGGATGTAGCAGTGCCGTGTGTGTACTTGTGTGGGGTCAGGAGGGGTTTTACAAGGTGGATGTAGCAGAGCCGTGTGTGTACTTCTGTCGGGTCAGGAGGGGTTTACAAGGTGGATGTAGCAGAGCCGTGTGTGTACTTGTGTGGGGTCAGGAGGTGTTTTACAAGGTGGATGTAGCAGAGCCGTGTGTGTACTTGTGTGGGGTCAGGAGGTGTTTTACAAGGTGGATGTAGCAGAGCCGTGTGTGTACTTGTGTGGGGTCAGGAGGGGTTTTGCAAGGTGGATGTAGCAGTGCCGTGTGTGTACTTGTGTGGGGTCAGGAGGGGTTTACAAGGTAGATGTAGCAGAGCTGTGTGTGTACTTGTGTGGGGTTAGGATGGGTTTTACAAAGTGGATGTAGCAGAGCTGTGTGTGTACTTTGTGTGGGGTCAGGAGGGGTTTACAAAGTGGATGTAGCAGAGCCGTGTGTGTACTTGTGTGGGGTCAGGAGTGGTTTACAAGCTGGATGTAGCAGAGCCATGTGTGTACTTGTGTGGGGACAGGAAGGGGTTACAGGGTAGATGTAGCAGAGCCATGTGTGTACTTGTGTGGGGTCAGGAGGGGTTTTTCAAGGTGGATGTAGCAGAGCCGTGTGTGTACTTTGTGTGGGGTCAGGAGGTGTTTTACAAGGTGGATGTAGCAGAGCAGTGTGTGTACTTTGTGTGGGGTTAGGAGGGGTTATCAAGGTGGATGTAGCAGAGCCGTGCGTGTACTTGTGTGGGGTCAGGAGGGGTTTTTCAAGGTGGATGTAGCAGAGCCGTGTGTGTACTTGTGTGGGGTCAGGAGGAAGTGTTTTACGAGGTGGATGTAGCAGAGCCATGTGTGTACTTTGTGTGGGGTTAGGAGGGGTTTTCAAGGTAGATGTAACAGAGCCGTGCGTGTATTTAAGTGGGGTCAGGAGGGGTTTTTCAAGGTGGATGTAGCAGAGCCGTGTGTGTACTTGTGTGGGGTCAGGAGGGGTTTTACATGGTGGATGTAGCAGAGCCGTGTGTGTACTTGTGTGGGGTCAGAAGGGGTTTTTCAAGGTGGATGTAGCAGAGCCATGTGTGTACTTGTGTGGGGTCAGGAGGGGTTTTACATGTTGGATGTAGCAGTGCTGTGTGTACTTGTGTGGGGTCAGGAGGGGTTTACAAGGTGGGTGTAACAGTGCCGTGTGTGTACTTGTGTGGGGTCAGGAGAGGTTTTCAAGGTGGATGTAGCAGAGCCGTGTGTGTACTTGTGTGTGGTCAGGGAGGGGTTTAACAAGGTGGATGTAGCAGAGCCGTGTGTGTACTTGTGTGGGGTCAGG
The DNA here is from genome assembly GCF_039654945.1 of Dendrobates tinctorius. Classification (NCBI taxonomy): domain Eukaryota; kingdom Metazoa; phylum Chordata; class Amphibia; order Anura; family Dendrobatidae; genus Dendrobates; species Dendrobates tinctorius. The sequence continues at coordinate 6,173,551 of NW_027361701.1, read as the reverse complement.
AGGGGTTTTTCAAGGTGGATGCAGCAGAGCCGTGTGTGTACTTGTGTGGGGTCAGTAGGGGTTTTTAAAGATGGATGTAGCAGAGCCGTGTGTGTACTTTGTGTGGGGTCAGGAGGGGTTTACAAGGTGAATTTAGCAGAGCCGTGTGTGTACTTGTGTGGGGTCAGGAGGGGTTTTACATGGTGGATGTAGCAGAGCCGTGTGTGTACTTGTGTGGGGTCAGGAGGGGTTTTTCAAGGTGGATGTAGCAGAGCCGTGTGTGTACTTGTGTGGGGTCAGGATGGGTTTTACACGGTAGAGGTAGCAGAGCCATGTGTGTACTTGTGTGGGGTCAGGAGATGTTTTACAAGGTGGATGTAGCAGAGCCGTGTGTGTATTTGAGTGGGGTCAGGAGGGGTTTTACAAGGTGGATGTAGCAGAGCCGTATGTGTACTTTGTGTGGGGTCAGGAGGGGTTTATAAGGTGAATTTAGCAGAGCCGTGTGTGTACTTGTGTGGGCTCAGGAGGGGGTTTACAAGGTGGATGTAGCAGAGCTGTGTGTGAACTTGTGTGGGGTCAGGAGGTCTTTTACAAGGTGGATGTAGCAGATCCGTGCATGTACTTGTGTGGGGTCAGGAGGGGTTTTTCAAGGTGGATGTAGCAGAGCCGTGTGTGTACTTTGTGTGGGTCAGTAGGGGTTTACAAGTTGAATTTAGCAAAGCCGTGTGTGTACTTGTGTGGGGTCAGGAGGGGTTTTACATGCTGGATGTAGCAGAGCCATGTGTGTACTTGTGTGGGGTCAGAAGGTGTTTTACAAGGTGGATGTAGCAGAGGCGTGCATGTACTTGTGTGGGGTCAGGAGGGGTTTTACATGGTGGATGTAGCAGAGCCGTGTGTGTACTTGTGTGGGGTCAGGAGATGTTTTACAAGGTGGATGTAGCACAGCCGTGTGTGTACTTGTGTGGGGTCAGGAGGGGTTTTACAAGGTGGATGTAGCAGAGCCGTATGTGTAATTTGTGTGGGGTCAGGAGGGGTTTACAAGGTGAATTTAGCAGAGCCGTGTGTGTACTTGGGTGGGGTCAGGAGGGGTGTACAAAGTGGATGTAGCAGTGCCGTGTGTGTACTTGTGTGGCGTCAGGAGGGGTTTTTCAAGGTGGATGTAGCAGAGCCGTGTGTGTACTTGTGTGGGGTCAGGAGGGGTTTACAAGGTGGATGTAGCAGAGCCATGTGTGTACTTGTGTTGGACAGGAGGTGTTTTACAAGGTGGATGTAGCAGAGCCGTGTGTGTACTTGTGTGGGGACAGGAAGGGGTTACAGGGTAGATGTAGCAGAGCCGTGTGTGTACTTGTGTGGGGTCAGGAGGAGGTGTTTTACAAGGTGGATGTAGCAGAGCCGTGTGTGTACTTTGTGTGGGGCTAGGAGAGGTTTTCAAGGTGGATGTAGCAGAGCCGTGCGTGCACTTGTGTGGGGTCAAGAGGGGTTTTTCAAGGTGGATGTAGCAGAGCCGAGTTTGTACTTGTGTGGGGTCAGGAGGGGTTTTACATGGTGGATGTAGCAGAGCCGTGTGTGTACTTGTGTGGGGTCAGGAGGGGTTTACAAGGTGGATGTAGAAGAGCCAATGTTTGTACTTGTGTGGGTCAGGAGGTGTTTTACAAGGTGGATGTAGCAGAGCCGTTTGTGTACTTGTGTGGGGACAGGAAGGCGTTACAGGGTAGATGTAGCAGAGCCGTGTGTGTACCTGTGTGGGGTCAGGAGGAGGTGTTTTACAAGGTGGATGTAGCAGAGCAGTGTGTGTACTTTGTGTTGGGTTAGGAGGGGTTTTCAAGGTGGATGTAGCAGAGCCGTGCGTGTACTTGTGTGGGGTCAGGAGCGGTTTTTCAAGGTGGATGTAGCAGAGCCGTGTGTGTACTTGTGTGGGGTCAGGAGGAGGTGTTTTACAAGGTGGATGTAGCAGAGCCGTGTGTGTACTTTTGTGGGGTCAGGTGGTATTTTACAAGGTGGATGTAGCAGAGCCGTGCGTGTACTTATGTGGGGTCAGGAGGCGTTTTTCAAGGTGGATGTAGCAGAGCCGTGTGTGTACTTGTGTGGGGTCAGGAGGGGTTTTACATGGTGGATGTAGCAGAGCCGTACGTGTACTTGTGTGGGGTCAGGAGGTGTTTTACAAGGTGGATGTAGCAGAGCCGTGCGTGTACTTGTGTGGGGTTAGGAGGGGTTTTACCTGGTGGATGTAGCAGAGTCATGTTTGTACTTGTGTGGGGCCAGGAGGTGTTTTACATGGTGGATGTAGCAGAGCCGTGTGTGTGTTTGTGTGGGATCAGGAGGGGTTTTACATGGTGGATGTAGCAGAGCCGTGTGTGTACTTGTGTGGGGTCAGGAGGGGTTTTACAAGGTGGATGTAGCAGTGCCGTGTGTGTACTTGTGTGGGGTCAGGAGGGGTTTTACAAGGTGGATGTAGCAGAGCCGTGTGTGTACTTGTGTGGGGTCAGGAGGGGTTTATAAGGTGGATGTAGCAGAGCCGTGTGTGTACTTCTGTCGGGTCAGGAGGGGTTTACAAGGTGGATGTAGCAGAGCCGTGTGTGTACTTGTGTGGGGTCAGGAGGTGTTTTACAAGGTGGATGTAGCAGAGCCGTGTGTGTACATGTGTGGGGTCAGGAGGTGTTTTACAAGGTGGATGTAGCAGAGCCGTGTGTGTACTTGTGTGGGGTCAGGAGGGGTTTTGCAAGGTGGATGTAGCAGTGCCGTGTGTGTACTTGTGTGGGGTCAGGAGGGGTTTACAAGGTGGATGTAGCAGAGCTGTGTGTGTACTTGTGTGGGGTTAGGAGGGGTTTTACAAGGTGGATGTAGCAGAGCTGTGTGTATACTTTGTGTGGGGTCAGGAGGGGTTTACAAAGTGGATGTAGCAGAGCCGTGTGTGTACTTGTGTGGGGTCAGGAGGGGTTTACAAGCTGGATGTAGCAGAGCCATGTGTGTACTTGTGTGGGGACAGGAAGGGGTTACAGGGTAGATGTAGCAGAGCCGTGTGTGTACTTGTGTGGGGTCAGGAGGAGGTGTTTTACAAGGTGGTTGTAGCAGAGCCGTGTGTGTACTTTGTGTGGGGTTAGGAGGGGTTTTCAAGGTAGATGTAGCAGAGCCGTGTGTGTACTTGTGTGGGGTCAGGAGGGGTTTACAAGGTGGATGTAGCAGAGCCATATGTGTACTTGTGTTGGTCAGGAGGTATTTTACAAGGTGGATGTAGCAGAGCCGTGTGTGTACTTGTGTGGGGACAGGAAGGGGTCACAGAGTAGATGTAGCAGAGCCGTGTGTGTACTTGTGTGGGGTCAGGAGGAGGTGTTTTACAAGGTGGATGTAGCAGAGCCGTGTGTGTACTTTGTGTGGGGTTAGGAGAGGTTTTCAAGGTGGATGTAGCAGAGCCGTGCGTGTACTTGTGTGGGGTCATGAGGGTTTTTTCAAGGTGGATGTAGCAGAGCCGAGTGTGTACTTGTGTTGGGTCAGGAGGGGATTTACATGGTGGATGTAGCAGAGCCGTGTGTGTACTCGTGTGGGGTCAGGAGGGGTTTTTCAAGGTGGATGTAGCAGAGCCGTGTGTGTACTTGTGTGGGGTCAGGTGGTGTTTTACAAGGTGGATGTAGCAGAGCCGTGCGTGTACTTATGTGGTGTCAGGAGGCGTTTTTCAAGGTGGATGTAGCAGAGCCGTGTGTGTACTTGTGTGGGGTCAGGAGGGGTTTTACATGGTGGATGTAGCAGAGCTGTGCGTGTACTTGTGTGGGGTCAGGAGGTGTTTTACAAGGTGGATGTAGCAGAGCCGTGCGTGTACTTGTGTGGGGTTAGGAGGGGTTTTACATGGTGGATGTAGCAGAGCCGTGTGTGTACTTGTGTGGAGCAGGAGGTGTTTTACATGGTGGATGTAGCAGAGCCGTGTGTGTACTTGTGTGGGGTCAGGAGGGGTTTTACATGGTGAATGTAGTTGAGCCGTGTGTGTACTTGTGTGGGGTCAGGAGGGGTTTTACAAGGTGGATGTAGCAGTGCCGTGTGTGTACTTGTGTGGGGTCAGGAGGGGTTTTACAAGGTGGATATAGCAGAGCCGTGTGTGTACTTGTGTGGGGTCAGGAGGGGTTTATAAGGTGGATGTAGCAGAGCCGTGTGTGTACTTCTGTCGGGTCAGGAGGGGTTTACAAGGTGGATGTAGCAGAGTCGTGTGTGTACTTGTGTGGGGTCAGGAGGTGTTTTACAAGGTGGATGTAGCAGAGCCGTGTGTGTACTTGTGTGGGGTCAGGAGGGGTTTTGCAAGGTGGATGTAGCAGTGCCGTGTGTTTACTTGTGTGGGGTCAGGAGTGGTTTACAAGGTGGATGTAGCAGAGCCGTGTGTATACTTGTGTGGGGTTAGGAGGGGTTTTACAAGGTGGATGTAGCAGAGCTGTGTGTGTACTTTGTGTGGGGTCAGGAGGGGTTTACAAAGTGGATGTAGCAGAGCCGTGTGTGTACTTGTGTGGGGTCAGGAGGGGTTTACAAGGTGGATGTAGCAGAGGCATGTGTGTACTTGTGTGGGGACAGGAAGGGGTTACAGGGTACATGTAGCAGAGCCGTGTGTGTACTTGTGTGGGGTCAGGAGGAGGTATTTTACAAGGTGGATGTAGCAGAGCCGTGTGTGTACTTTGTGTGGGGTTAGGAGGGATTTTCAAGGTAGATGTAGCATAGCCGTGCGTGTACTTGTGTGGGGTCAGGAGGGGTTTTACATGGTGGATGTAGCAGAGCCGTGTGTGTACTTGTGTGGGGTCAGGAGGGGTTTACAAGGTGGACGTAGCAGAGCTGTGTGTGTACTTGTTTGGAGTCAGATGGGGTTTATAAGGTGGATGTAGCAGAGCCGTGTGTGTACTTCTGTCGGGTCAGGAGGCGTTTACAAGGTGGATGTAGCAGAGCCATGTGAGTACTTGTGTGGGGTCAGGAGGAGGTGTTTTACAAGGTGGATGTAGCAGAGCAGTGTGTGTACTTTGTGTGGGGTTAGGAGGGGTTTTCAAGGTGGATGTAGCAGAGCCGTGCGTGTACTTGTGTGGGGTCAGGAGGGGTTTTTCAAGGTGGATGTAGCAGAGCCGTGTGTGTACTTGTGTGGGGTCAGGAGGGGTGTACAAAGTGGATGTAGCAGTGCCGTGTGTGTACTTGTGTGGCGTCAGGAGGGGTTTTTTCAAGGTGGATGTAGCAGAGCCGTGTGTGTACTTGTGTAGGGTTAGGAGGGGTTTTACAAGGTGGAAGTAGCAGAGCTGTGTGTGTACTTTGTGTGGGGTCAGGAGGGGTTTACAAAGTGGATGTAGCAGAGCCGTGTGTGTACTTGTGTGGGGTCAGGAGGGGTTTACAAGGTGGATGTAGCAGAGCAATGTGTGTACTTGTGTTGGTCAGGAGGTGTTTTACAAGGTGGATGTAGCAGAGCCTTGTGTGTACTTGTGTGGGGACAGGAAGGGGTTACAGGGTAGATGTAGCAGAGCCGTGTGTGTACTTGTGTGGGGTCAGGAGGAGGTGTTTTACAAGGTGGATGTAGCAGAGCCGTGTGTGTACTTTGTGTGGGGTTAGGAGGGGTTTTCAAGGTAAATGTAGCAGAGCCGTGCATGTACTTGTGTGGGGTCAGGAGGGGTTTTTCAAGGTGGATGTAGCAGAGCCGTGTGTGTACTTGTGTGGGGTTAGGAGGGGTTTTACATGGTGGATGTAGCAGAGCCGTGTGTGTACTTGTGTGGGGTCAGGAGGGGTTTACAAGGTGGATGTAGCAGAGCCATGTGTGTACTTGTGTGAGTGAGGAGGTGTTTTACAAGGTGGATGTAGCAGAGCCGTGTGAGTACTTGTGTGGGGACAGGAAGGGGTTACAGGGTAGATGTAGCAGAGCCGTGTGTGTACTTGTGTGGGGTCAGGAGGAGGTGTTTTACAAGGTGGATGTAGCAGAGCAGTGTGTGTACTTTGTGTGGGGGTTAGGAGGGGTTTTCAAGGTGGATGTAGCAGTGCCGTGTGTGTTCTTGTGTGGCGTCAGGAGGGGTTTTTCAAGGTGGATGTAGCAGAGCCATGTGTGTACTTGTGTGGGGTCAGGAGGGGTTTACAAGGTGGATGTAGCAGAGCCATGTGTGTACTTGTGTTGGTCAGGAGGTGTTTTACAAGGTGGATGTAGCAGAGCCGTGTGTGTACTTGTGTGCGGACAGGAAGGGGTTACAGGGTAGATATAGCAGAGCCATGTGTGTACTTGTGTGGGGTCAGGAGGAGGTGTTTTACAAGGTGGATGTAGCAGAGCCGTGTGTGTACTTTGTGTGGGGTTAAGAGGGGTTTTCAAGGTGGATGTAGCAGAGCCGTGCGTGTACTTGTGTGGGGTCAGGAGGGGTTTTTAAAGGTGGATGTAGCAGAGCCGAGTGTGTACTTGTGTGGGGTCAGGAGGGGTTTTACATGGTGGATGTAGCAGAGCCGTGTGTGTACTTGTGTGTGGTCAGGAGGGGTTTACAAGGTGGATGTAGCAGAGCCATGTGTGTACTTGTGTGGGTCAGGAGGTGTTTTACAAGGTGGATGTAGCAGAGCCGTGTGTGTACTTGTGTGGGGACAGGAAGGGGATACAGGGTAGATGTAGCAGAGCCGTGTGTGTACTTGTGTGGGGTCAGGAGGAGGTGTTTTACAAGGTGGATGTAGCAGTTCTGTGTGTATACTTGTGTGGGGTCAGGAGGGGTTTACAAGGTGGATGTAGCAGAGCCGTGTGTGTACTTGTGTGGGGTCAGGAGGGGTTTATAAGGTGGATGTAGCAGAGCCGTGTGTCTACTTTGTGTGGGGTCAGGATGTGTTTTACAAGGTGGATGTAGCAGAGCAGTGTGTGTACTTTGTGTGGGGTTAGGAGGGGTTTTCAAGGTGGATGTAGCAGAGCCGTGTGTGTACTTGTGTGGGGCTAGAAGGTGTTTTACATGGTGGATGTAGCAGAGCCGTGTGTGTACTTGTGTGGGGTCAGGAGGGGTTTTACATGGTGGATGTATGGATGTAGCAGAGCCGTGTGTGTACTTGTGTGGGGCCAGGAGGTGTTTTACATGGTGGATGTAGCAGAGCCATGTGTGTACTTGTGTCGGGTCAGGAGGGGTTTTACATGGTGGATGTAGAAGAGCCGTGTGTGTACTTGTGTGGGGTCAGGAGGGGTTTTACAAGGTGGATGTAGCAGTGCCGTGTGTGTACTTGTGTGGGGTCAGGAGGTGTTTTACAAGGTGGATGTAGCAGTGCTGTGTGTATACTTGTGCGGGGTCCGGAGGGGTTTACAAGCTGGATGTAGCAGAGCCGTGTGTGTACTTGTGTGGGGTCAGATGGGGTTTATAAGGTGGATGTAGCAGAGCCGTGTGTGTACTTCTGTCGGGTCAGGAGGCATTTACAAGGTGGATGTAGCAGAGCCGTGTGTGTACTTGTGTGGTGTCAGGAGGTGTTTTACAAGGTGGATGTAGCAGAGCCGTGTGTGTACTTTGTGTGGGGTCAGGAGGTGTTTTACAAGGTGGATGTAGCAGAGCAGTGTGTGTACTTTGTGTGGGGTTAGGAGTTGTTTTCAAGGTGGATGTAGCAGAGCCGTGCGTGTACTTGTGTGGGGTCAGGAGGGGTTTTTCAAGATGGATGTAGCAGAGCCGTGTGTGTACTTGTGTGGGGTCAGCAGGAGGTGTTTTACAAGGTGGATGTAGCAGAGCCGTGTGTGTACATTGTGTGGGGTTAGGAGGGGTTTTCAAGGTAGATGTAGCAGAGCCGTGCGTGTACTTGTGTGGGGTCAGGAGGGGTTTTTCAAGGTGGATGTAGCAGAGCCGTGTGTGTACTTGTGTGGGGTCAGGAGGGGTTTTACATGGTGGATGTAGCAGAGCCGTGTGTGTACTTGTGTGGGGTCAGTAGGGGTTTTTCAAGGTGGATGTAGCAGAGCCGTGTGTGTACTTTGTGTGGGGTCAGGAGGTGTTTTACAAGGTGGATGTAGCAGAGCCGTGTGTGTACTTGTGTGAGGTCAGGAGGGGTTTTACATGGTGGATCTAGCAGTGCTGTGTGTACTTGTGTGGGGTCAGGAGGGGTTTACAAGTTGGATGTAGCAGTGCCGTGTGTGTACTTGTGTGTGGTCAGGAGGGGTTTTTCAAGGTGGATGTAGCAGAGCCGTGTGTGTACTTGTGTGGGGTTAGGAGGGGTTTTACAAGGTGGAAGTAGCAGAGCTGTGTGTGTACTTTGTGTGGGGTCAGGAGGGGTTTACAAGGTGGATGTAGCAGAGCAATGTGTGTACTTGTGTTGGTCAGGAGGTGTTTTACAAGGTGGATGTAGCAGAGCCTTGTGTGTACTTGTGTGGGGACAGGAAGGGGTTACAGGGTAGATGTAGCAGAGCCGTGTGTGTACTTGTGTGGGGTCAGGAGGAGGTGTTTTACAAGGTGGATGTAGCAGAGCCGTGTGTGTACTTTGTGTGGGGTTAGGAGGGGTTTTCAAGGTAGATTTAGCAGAGCCGTGCGTGTACTTGTGTGGGGTCAGGAGGGGTTTTTCAAGGTGGATGTAGCAGAGCCGTGTGTGTACTTGTGTGGGGTCAGGAGGGGTTTTACATGGTGGATGTAGCAGAGCCATGTGTGTACTTGTGTGGGGTCAGGAGGGGTTTACAAGGTGGATGTAGCAGAGCCATGTGTGTACTTGTGTGGGTGAGGAGGTGTTTTACAAGGTGGATGTAGCAGAGCCGTGTGAGTACTTGTGTGGGGAGAGGAAGGGGTTACAGGGTAGATGTAGCAGAGCCGTGTGTGTACTTGTGTGGGGTCAGGAGGAGGTGTTTTACAAGTTGGATGTAGCAGAGCAGTGTGTGTACTTTGTGTGGGGGTTAGGAGGGGTTTTCAAGGTGGATGTAGCAGTGCCGTGTGTGTACTTGTGTGGCGTCAGGAGGGGTTTTTCAAGGTGGATGTAGCAGAGCCATGTGTGTACTTGTGTGGGGTCAGGAGGGGTTTTCAAGTTATATGTAGCAGAGCCGTGCGTGTACTTGTGTGGGGTCAGGAGGGGTTTTTCAAGGTGGATGTAGCAGAGCCGTGTGTGTACTTGTGTGGGGTCAGGAGGGGTTTTTCAAGGTGGATGTAGCAGAGCCATGCGTGTTCTTGTGTGGGGTCAGGAGGGGTTTTTCAAGGTGGATGTAGCAGAGCCGTGTGTGTACTTGTGTGGGGTCAGGATGGGTTTTACATGGTAGAGGTAGCAGAGCCATGTGTGTACTTGTGTGGGGTCAGGAGATGTTTTACAAGGTGGATGTAGCAGAGCCGTGTGTGTACTTGTGTGGGGTCAGGAGGGGTTTTACAAGGTGGATGTAGCAGAGCCGTATGTGTACTTTGTGTGGGGTCAGGAGGGGTTTACAAGGTGAATTTACCAGAGCCGTGTGTGTACTTGTGTAGGGTCAGGAGGGGGTTTACAAGGTAGATGTAGCAGAGCTGTGTGTGAACTTGTGTGGGGTCAGGAGGTCTTTTACAAGGTGGATGTAGCAGATCCGTGCGTGTACTTGTGTGGGGTCAGGAGGTGTTTTACAAGGTGGATGTAGCAGAGCCGTGCGTGTACTTGTTTGGGGTCAGGAGGGGTTTTTCAAGGTGGATGTAGCAGAGCCGTGTGTGTACTTTGTGTGGGGTCAGGAGGGGTTTACAAGGTGAATTTAGCAGAGCCGTGTGTGTACTTGTGTGGGGTCAGGAGGGGTTTTACATGGTAGATGTAGCAGGCCGTGTGTGTACTTGTGTGGGGTCAGGAGGTGTTTTACAAGGTGGATGTAGCAGAGCCATGCGTGTACTTGTGTGGGGTCAGGAGGGGTTTTTCAAGGTGGATGTAGCAGAGCCGTGTGTGTACTTGTGTGGGGTCAGGATGGGTTTTACATGGTAGAGGTAGAAGAGACATGTGTGTACTTGTGTGGGGTCAGGAGATGTTTTACAAGGTGGATGTAGCAGAGCCGTGTGTGTACTTGTGTGGGGTCAGGAGGGGTTTTACAAGTTGGATGTAGCAGAGCCGTATGTGTACTTTGTGTGGGGTCAGGAGGGGTTTACAAGGTGAATTTAGCAGAGCCGTGTGTGTACTTGTGTAGGGTCAGGAGGGGGTTTACAAGGTGGATGTAGCAGTGCTGTGTGTGAACTTGTGTGGGGTCAGGAGGTCTTTTACAAGGTGGATGTAGCAGATCCGTGCGTGTACTTGTGTGGGGTCAGGAGGGGTTTTACATGGTGAATGTAGCAGAGCCGTGTGTGTACTTGTGTGGGGTCAGGAGGGGTTTTACAAGGTGGATGTAGCAGTGCCGTGTGTGTACTTGTGTGGGGTCAGGAGGGGTTTTACAAGGTGGATATAACAGAGCCGTGTGTGTACTTGTGTGGGGTCAGGAGGGGTTTATAAGGTGGATGTAGCAGAGCCGTGTGTGTACTTCTGTCGGGTCAGGAGTGGTTTACAAGGTGGATGTAGCAGAGCCATGTGTGTACTTGTGTGGGGTCAGGAGGTGTTTTACAAGGTGGATGTAGCAGAGCCGTGTGTGTACTTGTGTGGGGTCAGGAGGGGTTTTGCAAGGTGGATGTAGCAGTGCCGTGTGTTTACTTGTGTGGGGTCAGGAGTGGTTTACAAGGTGGATGTAGCAGAGCCGTGTGTATACTTGTGTGGGGTTAGGAGGGGTTTTACAAGGTGGATGTAGCAGAGCTGTGTGTGTACTTTGTGTGGGGTCAGGAGGGGTTTACAAAGTGGATGTAGCAGAGCCGTGTGTGTACTTGTGTGGGGTCAGGAGGAGGTGTTTTACAAGGTGGATGTAGCAGAGCAGTGTGTGTACTTTGTGTGGGGTTAGGAGGGGTTTTCAAGGTGGATGTAGCAGAGCCGTGCGTGTACTTGTGTGGGGTCAGGAGGGGTTTTTCAAGGTGGATGTAGCAGAGCCGTGTGTGTACTTGTGTGGGGTCAGGAGGGGTGTACAAAGTGGATGTAGCAGTGCCGTGTGTGTACTTGTGTGGCGTCAGGAGGGGTTTTTTCAAGGTGGATGTAGCAGAGCCGTGTGTGTACTTGTGTGGGGTTAGGAGGGGTTTTACAAGGTGGAAGTAGCAGAGCTGTGTGTGTACTTTGTGTGGGGTCAGGAGGGGTTTACAAAGTGGATGTAGCAGAGCCGTGTGTGTACTTGTGTGGGGTCAGGAGGGGTTTACAAGGTGGATGTAGCAGAGCAATGTGTGTACTTGTGTTGGTCAGGAGGTGTTTTACAAGGTGGATGTAGCAGAGCCTTGTGTGTACTTGTGTGGGGACAGGAAGGGGTTACAGGGTAGATGTAGCAGAGCCGTGTGTGTACTTGTGTGGGGTCAGGAGGAGGTGTTTTACAAGGTGGATGTAGCAGAGCCGTGTGTGTACTTTGTGTGGGGTTAGGAGGGGTTTTCAAGGTAGATGTAGCAGAGCCGTGCGTGTACTTGTGTGGGGTCAGGAGGGGTTTTTCAAGGTGGATGTAGCAGAGCCGTGTGTGTACTTGTGTGGGGTCAGGAGGGGTTTTACATGGTGGATGTAGCAGAGCCGTGTGTGTACTTGTGTGGGGTCAGGAGGGGTTTACAAGGTGGATGTAGCAGAGCCATGTGTGTACTTGTGTGGGTGAGGAGGTGTTTTACAAGGTGGATGTAGCAGAGCCATGTGAGTACTTGTGTGGGGACAGGAAGGGGTTACAGGGTAGATGTAGCAGAGCCGTGTGTGTACTTGTGTGGGGTCAGGAGGAGGTGTTTTACAAGGTGGATGTAGCAGAGCAGTGTGTGTACTTTGTGTGGGGGTTAGGAGGGGTTTTCAAGGTGGATGTAGCAGTGCCGTGTGTGTACTTGTGTGGCGTCAGGAGGGGTTTTTCAAGGTGGATGTAGCAGAGCCATGTGTGTACTTGTGTGGGGTCAGGAGGGGTTTACAAGGTGGATGTAGCAGAGCCATGTGTGTACTTGTGTTGGTCAGGAGGTGTTTTACAAGGTGGATGTAGCAGAGCCGTGTGTGTACTTGTGTGCGGACAGGAAGGGGTTACAGGGTAGATGTAGCAGAGCCATGTGTGTACTTGTGTGGGGTCAGGAGGAGGTGTTTTACAAGGTGGATGTAGCAGAGCCGTGTGTGTACTTTGTGTGGGGTTAAGAGGGGTTTTCAAGGCGGATGTAGCAGAGCCGTGCGTGTACTTGTGTGGGGTCAGGAGGGGTTTTTAAAGGTGGATGTAGCAGAGCCGAGTGTGTACTTGTGTGGGGTCAGGAGGGGTTTTACATGGTGGATGTAGCAGAGCCGTGTGTGTACTTGTGTGTGGTCAGGAGGGGTTTACAAGGTGGATGTAGCAGAGCCATGTGTGTACTTGTGTGGGTCAGGAGGTGTTTTACAAGGTGGATGTAGCAGAGCCGTGTGTGTACTTGTGTGGGGACAGGAAGGGGATACAGGGTAGATGTAGCAGAGCCGTGTGTGTACTTGTGTGGGGTCAGGAGGAGGTGTTTTACAAGGTGGATGTAGCAGTTCTGTGTGTATACTTGTGTGGGGTCAGGAGGGGTTTACAAGGTGGATGTAGCAGAGCCGTGTGTGTACTTGTGTGGGGTCAGGAGGGGTTTATAAGGTGGATGTAGCAGAGCCGTGTGTCTACTTTGTGTGGGGTCAGGATGTTTTTTACAAGGTGGATGTAGCAGAGCAGTGTGTGTACTTTGTGTGGGGTTAGGAGGGGTTTTCAAGGTGGATGTTGCAGAGCCGTGTGTGTACTTGTGTGGGGCTAGAAGGTGTTTTACATGGTGGATGTAGCAGAGCCGTGTGTGTACTTGTGTGGGGTCAGGAGGGGTTTTACATGGTGGATGTAGCAGAGCCGTGTGTGTACTTGTGTGGGGCCAGGAGGTGTTTTACATGGTGGATGTAGCAGAGCCATGTGTGTACTTGTGTCGGGTCAGGAGGGGTTTTACATGGTGGATGTAGCAGAGCCGTGTGTGTACTTGTGTGGGGTCAGGAGGGGTTTTACAAGGTGGATGTAGCAGTGCCGTGTGTGTACTTGTGTGGGGTCAGGAGGTGTTTTACAAGGTGGATGTAGCAGTGCTGTGTGTATACTTGTGCGGGGTCCGGAGGGGTTTGCAAGCTGGATGTAGCAGAGCCGTGTGTGTACTTGTGTGGGGTCAGATGGGGTTTATAAGGTGGATGTAGCAGAGCCGTGTGTGTACTTCTGTCGGGTCAGGAGGCGTTTACAAGGTGGATGTAGCAGAGCCGTGTGTGTACTTGTGTGGTGTCAGGAGGTGTTTTACAAGGTGGATGTAGCAGAGCCGTGTGTGTACTTTGTGTGGGGTCAGGAGGTGTTTTACAAGGTGGATGTAGCAGAGCAGTGTGTGTACTTTGTGTGGGGTTAGGAGGTGTTTTCAAGGTGGATGTAGCAGAGCCGTGCGTGTACTTGTGTGGGGTCAGGAGGGGTTTTTCAAGATGGATGTAGCAGAGCCGTGTGTGTACTTGTGTTGGGTCAGCAGGAGGTGTTTTACAAGGTGGATGTAGCAGAGCCGTGTGTGTACATTGTGTGGGGTTAGGAGGGGTTTTCAAGGTAGATGTAGCAGAGCCGTGCTTGTACATGTGTGGGGTCAGGAGGGGTTTTTCAAGGTGGATGTAGCAGAGCCGTGTGTGTACTTGTGTGGGGTCAGGAGGGGTTTTACATGGTGGATGTAGCAGAGCCGTGTGTGTACTTTGTGTGGGGTCAGGAGGTGTTTTACAAGGTGGATGTAGCAGAGCCGTGTGTGTACTTGTGTGGGGTCAGGAGGGGTTTTACATGGTGGATCTAGCAGTGCTGTGTGTACTTGTGTGGGGTCAGGAGGGGTTTACAAGTTGGATGTAGCAGTGCCGTGCGTGTACTTGTGTGGGGTCAGGAGAGGTTTACAAGGTGGATGTAGCAGAGCCTTGTGTGTACTTGTGTGTGGTCAGGGAGGGGTTTAACAAGGTGGATGTAGCAGAGCCGTGTGTGTACTTGTGTGGGGTCAGGAGGGGTTTTTCAAGGTGGATGTAGCAGAGCCGTGTGTGTACTTGTGTTGGTCAGGAGGTGTTTTACAAGGTGGATGTAGCAGAGCCTTGTGTGTACTTGTGTGGGGACAGGAAGGGGTTACAGGGTATATGTAGCAGAGCCGTGTGTGTACTTGTGTGGGGTCAGGAGGAGGTGTTTTACAAGGTGGATGTAGCAGAGCCGTGTGTGTACTTTGTGTGGGGTTAGGAGGGGTTTTCAAGGTAGATGTAGCAGAGCCGTGCGTGTACTTTGTGTGGGGTTAGGAGGGGTTTTCAAGGTGGATGTAGCAGTGCCGTGTGTGTACTTGTGTGGCGTCAGGAGGGGTTTTTCAAGGTGGATGTAGCAGAGCCATGTGTGTACTTGTGTGGGGTCAGGAGGGGTTTTCAAGTTATATGTAGCAGAGCCGTGCGTGTACTTGTGTGGGGTCAGGAGGGGTTTTTCAAGGTGGATGTAGCAGAGCCGTGTGTGTACTTGTGTGGGGTCAGGAGGGGTTTTTCAAGGTGGATGTAGCAGAGCCGTGTGTGTACTTGTGTGGGGTCAGGATGGGTTTTACATGGTAGAGGTAGCAGAGCCATGTGTGTACTTGTGTGGGGTCAGGAGATGTTTTACAAGGTGGATGTAGCAGAGCCGTGTGTGTACTTGTGTGGGGTCAGGAGGGGTTTTACAAGGTGGATGTAGCAGAGCCGTATGTGTACTTTGTGTGGGGTCAGGAGGGGTTTACAAGGTGAATTTACCAGAGCCGTGTGTGTACTTGTGTAGGGTCAGGAGGGGGTTTACAAGGTAGATGTAGCAGAGCTGTGTGTGAACTTGTGTGGGGTCAGGAGGTCTTTTACAAGGTGGATGTAGCAGATCCGTGCGTGTACTTGTGTGGGGTCAGGAGGTGTTTTACAAGGTGGATGTAGCAGAGCCGTGCGTGTACTTGTGTGGGGTCAGGAGGGGTTTTTCAAGGTGGATGTAGCAGAGCCGTGTGTGTACTTTGTGTGGGGTCAGGAGGGGTTTACAAGGTGAATTTAGCAGAGCCGTGTGTGTACTTGTGTGGGGTCAGGAGGGGTTTTACATGGTAGATGTAGCAGGCCGTGTGTGTACTTGTGTGGGGTCAGGAGGTGTTTTACAAGGTGGATGTAGCAGAGCCATGCGTGTACTTGTGTGGGGTCAGGAGGGGTTTTTCAAGGTGGATGTAGCAGAGCCGTGTGTGTACTTGTGTGGGGTCAGGATGGGTTTTACATGGTAGAGGTAGAAGAGCCATGTGTGTACTTGTGTGGGGTCAGGAGATGTTTTACAAGGTGGATGTAGCAGAGCCGTGTGTGTACTTGTGTGGGGTCAGGAGGGGTTTTACAAGTTGGATGTAGCAGAGCCTTGTGTGTACTTGTGTGGGGACAGGAAGGGGTTACAGGGTAGATGTAGCAGAGCCGTGTGTGTACTTGTGTGGGGTCAGGAGGAGGTGTTTTACAAGGTGGATGTAGCAGAGCCGTGTGTGTACTTTGTGTGGGGTTAGGAGGGGTTTTCAAGGTAGATGTAGCAGTGCCGTGCGTGTACTTGCGTGGGGTCAGGATTGGTTTTTCAAGGTGGATGTAGCAGAGCCGTGTGTGTACTTGTGTGGGGTCAGGAGGGGTTTTACATGGTGGATGTAGCAGAGCCGTGTGTGTACTTGTGTGGGGTCAGGAGGGGTTTACAAGGTGGATGTAGCAGAGCCATGTGTGTACTTGTGTGGGTCAGGAGGTGTTTTACAAGGTGGATGTAGCAGAGCCGTGTGTGTACTTGTGTGGGGACAGGAAGGGGTTACAGGGTAGATGTAGCAGAGCCATGTGTGTACTTGTGTGGGGTCAGGAGGAGGTGTTTTACAAGGTGGATGTAGCAGAGCAGTGTGTGTACTTTGTGTGGGGTTATGAGGGGTTTTCAAGGTGGATGTAGCAGAGCCGTGCGTGTACTTGTGTTTGGGTCAGGAGCAGTTTTTCAAGGTGGATGTAGCAGAGCCATGTGTGTACTTGTGTGGGGTCAGGAGGAGGTGTTTTACAAGGTGGATGTAGCAGAGCCGTGTGTGTACTTTTGTGGGGTCAGGTGGTGTTTTACAAGGTGGATGTAGCAGAGCCGTGCGTGTACTTATGTGGGGTCAGGAGGGGTTTTACATGGTGGATGTAGCAGAGCCGTGTGTGTACTTGTGTGGGGTCAGGAGGGGTTTTACAAGGTGGATGTAGCAGTGCCGTGTGTGTACTTGTGTGGGGTCAGGAGGGGTTTTACAAGGTGGATGTAGCAGAGCCGTGTGTGTACTTCTGTCGGGTCAGGAGGGGTTTACAAGGTGTATGTAGCAGAGCCGTGTGTGTACTTGTGTGGGGTCAGGAGGTGTTTTACAAGGTGGATGTAGCAGAGCCGTGTGTGTACTTGTGTGGGGTCAGGAGGTGTTTTACAAGGTGGATGTAGCAGAGCCGTGTGTGTACTTGTGTGGGGTCAGGAGGGGTTTTGCAAGGTGGATGTAGCAGTGCCGTGTGTGTACTTGTGTGGGGTCAGGAGGGGTTTACAAGGTAGATGTAGCAGAGCTGTGTGTGTACTTGTGTGGGGTTAGGAGGGGTTTTACATGGTGGATGTAGCAGAGCTGTGTGTGTACTTTGTGTGGGGTCAGGAGGGGTTTACAAAGTGGATGTAGCAGAGCCGTGTGTGTACTTGTGTGGGGTCAGGAGTGGTTTACAAGCTGGATGTAGCAGAGCCATGTGTGTACTTGTGTGGGGACAGGAAGGGGTTACAGGGTAGATGTAGCAGAGCCATGTGTGTACTTGTGTGGGGTCAGGAGGGGTTTTTCAAGGTGGATGTAGCAGAGCCGTGTGTGTACTTTGTGTGGGGTCAGGAGGTGTTTTACAAGGTGGATGTAGCAGAGCAGTGTGTGTACTTTGTGTGGGGTTAGGAGGGGTTATCAAGGTGGATGTAGCAGAGCCGTGCGTGTACTTGTGTGGGGTCAGGAGGGGTTTTTCAAGGTGGATGTAGCAGAGCCGTGTGTGTACTTGTGTGGGGTCAGGAGGAAGTGTTTTACGAGGTGGATGTAGCAGAGCCGTGTGTGTACTTTGTGTGGGGTTAGGAGGGGTTTTCAAGGTAGATGTAGCAGAGCCGTGCGTGTATTTAAGTGGGGTCAGGAGGGGTTTTTCAAGGTGGATGTAGCAGAGCCGTGTGTGTACTTGTGTGGGGTCAGGAGGGGTTTTACATGGTGGATGTAGCAGAGCCGTGTGTGTACTTGTGTGGGGTCAGAAGGGGTTTTTCAAGGTGGATGTAGCAGAGCCATGTGTGTACTTGTGTGGGGTCAGGAGGGGTTTTACATGTTGGATGTAGCAGTGCTGTGTGTACTTGTGTGGGGTCAGGAGGGGTTTACAAGGTGGGTGTAGCAGTGCCGTGTGTGTACTTGTGTGGGGTCAGGAGAGGTTTTCAAGGTGGATGTAGCAGAGCCGTGTGTGTACTTGTGTGTGGTCAGGGAGGGGTTTAACAAGGTGGATGTAGCAGAGCCGTGTGTGTACTTGTGTGGGGTCAGGAGGGGTTTTTCAAGGTGGATGCAGCAGAGCCGTGTGTGTACTTGTGTGGGGTCAGTAGGGGTTTTTAAAGATGGATGTAGCAGAGCCGTGTGTGTACTTTGTGTGGGGTCAGGAGGGGTTTACAAGGTGAATTTAGCAGAGCCGTGTGTGTACTTGTGTGGGGTCAGGAGGGGTTTTACATGGTGGATGTAGCAGAGCCGTGTGTGTACTTGTGTGGTGTCAGGAGGGGTTTTTCAAGGTGGATGTAGCAGAGCCGTGTGTGTACTTGTGTGGGGTCAGGATGGGTTTTACACGGTAGAGGTAGCAGAGCCATGTGTGTACTTGTGTGGGGTCAGGAGATGTTTTACAAGGTGGATGTAGCAGAGCCGTGTGTGTACTTGAGTGGGGTCAGGAGGGGTTTTACAAGGTGGATGTAGCAGAGCCGTATGTGTACTTTGTGTGGGGTCAGGAGGGGTTTATAAGGTGAATTTAGCAGAGCCGTGTGTGTACTTGTGTGGGCTCAGGAGGGGGTTTACAAGGTGGATGTAGCAGAGCTGTGTGTGAACTTGTGTGGGGTCAGGAGGTCTTTTACAAGGTGGATGTAGCAGATCCGTGCGTGTACTTGTGTGGGGTCAGGAGGGGTTTTTCAAGGTGGATGTAGCAGAGCCGTGTGTGTACTTTGTGTGGGTCAGTAGGGGTTTACAAGGTGAATTTAGCAGAGCCGTGTGTGTACTTGTGTGGGGTCAGGAGAGGTTTTCAAGGTGGATGTAGCAGAGCCGTGTGTGTACTTGTGTGTGGTCAGGGAGGGGTTTAACAAGGTGGATGTAGCAGAGCCGTGTGTGTACTTGTGTGGGGTCAGGAGATGTTTTACAAGGTGGATGTAGCACAGCCGTGTGTGTACTTGTGTGGGGTCAGGAGGGGTTTTACAAGGTGGATGTAGCAGAGCCGTATGTGTAATTTGTGTGGGGTCAGGAGGGGTTTACAAGGTGAATTTAGCAGAGCCGTGTGTGTACTTGGGTGGGGTCAGGAGGGGTGTACAAAGTGGATGTAGCAGTGCAGTGTGTGTACTTGTGTGGCGTCAGGAGGGGTTTTTCAAGGTGGATGTAGCAGAGCCGTGTGTGTACTTGTGTGGGGTCAGGAGGGGTTTACAAGGTGGATGTAGCAGAGCCATGTGTGTACTTGTGTTGGACAGGAGGTGTTTTACAAGGTGGATGTAGCAGAGCCGTGTGTGTACTTGTGTGGGGACAGGAAGGGGTTACAGGGTAGATGTAGCAGAGCCGTGTGTGTACTTGTGTGGGGTCAGGAGGTGGTGTTTTACAAGGTGGATGTAGCAGAGCCGTGTGTGTACTTTGTGTGGGGCTAGGAGAGGTTTTCAAGGTGGATGTAGCAGAGCCGTGCGTGCACTTGTGTGGGGTCAAGAGGGGTTTTTCAAGGTGGATGTAGCAGAGCCGAGTTTGTACTTGTGTGGGGTCAGGAGGGGTTTTACATGGTGGATGTAGCAGAGCCGTGTGTGTACTTGTGTGGGGTCAGGAGGGGTTTACAAGGTGGATGTAGAAGAGCCAATGTTTGTACTTGTGTGGGTCAGGAGGTGTTTTACAAGGTGGATGTAGCAGAGCCGTTTGTGTACTTGTGTGGGGACAGGAAGGGGTTACAGGGTAGATGTAGCAGAGCCGTGTGTGTACCTGTGTGGGGTCAGGAGGAGGTGTTTTACAAGGTGGATGTAGCAGAGCAGTGTGTGTACTTTGTGTTGGGTTAGGAGGGGTTTTCAAGGTGGATGTAGCAGAGCCGTGCGTGTACTTGTGTGGGGTCAGGAGCGGTTTTTCAAGGTGGATGTAGCAGAGCCGTGTGTGTACTTGTGTGGTTTCAGGAGGAGGTGTTTTACAAGGTGGATGTAGCAGAGCCGTATGTGTACTTTTGTGGGGTCAGGTGGTATTTTACAAGGTGGATGTAGCAGAGCCGTGCGTGTACTTATGTGGGGTCAGGAGGCGTTTTTCAAGGTGGATGTAGCAGAGCCGTGTGTGTACTTGTGTGGGGTCAGGAGGGGTTTTACATGGTGGATGTAGCAGAGCCGTACGTGTACTTGTGTGGGGTCAGGAGGTGTTTTACAAGGTGGATGTAGCAGAGCCGTGTGTGTACTTGTGTGGGGTTAGGAGGGGTTTTACCTGGTGGATGTAGCAGAGCCATGTTTGTACTTGTGTGGGGCCAGGAGGTGTTTTACATGGTGGATGTAGCAGAGCCGTGTGTGTGTTTGTGTGGGATCAGGAGGGGTTTTACATGGTGGATGTAGCAGAGCCGTGTGTGTACTTGTGTGGGGTCAGGAGGGGTTTTACAAGGTGGATGTAGCAGTGCCGTGTGTGTACTTGTGTGGGGTCAGGAGGGGTTTTACAAGGTGGATGTAGCAGAGCCGTGTGTGTACTTGTGTGGGGTCAGGAGGGGTTTATAAGGTGGATGTAGCAGAGCCGTGTGTGTACTTCTGTCGGGTCAGGAGGGGTTTACAAGGTGGATGTAGCAGAGCCGTGTGTGTACTTGTGTGGGGTCAGGAGGTGTTTTACAAGGTGGATGTAGCAGAGCCGTGTGTGTACTTGTGTGGGGTCAGGAGGTGTTTTACAAGGTGGATGTAGCAGAGCCGTGTGTGTACTTGTGTGGGGTCAGGAGGGGTTTTGCAAGGTGGATGTAGCAGTGCCGTGTGTGTACTTGTGTGGGGTCAGGAGGGGTTTACAAGGTGGATGTAGCAGAGCTGTGTGTGTACTTGTGTGGGGTTAGGAGGGGTTTTACAAGGTGGATGTAGCAGAGCTGTGTGTATACTTTGTGTGGGGTCAGGAGGGGTTTACAAAGTGGATGTAGCAGAGCCGTGTGTGTACTTGTGTGGGGTCAGGAGGGGTTTACAAGCTGGATGTAGCAGAGCCATGTGTGTACTTGTGTGGGGACAGGAAGGGGTTACAGGGTAGATGTAGCAGAGCCGTGTGTGTACTTGTGTGGGGTCAGGAGGAGGTGTTTTACAAGGTGGTTGTAGCAGAGCCGTGTGTGTACTTTGTGTGGGGTTAGGAGGGGTTTTCAAGGTAGATGTAGCAGAGCCGTGTGTGTACTTGTGTGGGGTCAGGAGGGGTTTACAAGGTGGATGTAGCAGAGCCATATGTGTACTTGTGTTGGTCAGGAGGTATTTTACAAGGTGGATGTAGCAGAGCCGTGTGTGTACTTGTGTGGGGACAGGAAGGGGTCACAGAGTAGATGTAGCAGAGCCGTGTGTGTACTTGTGTGGGGTCAGGAGGAGGTGTTTTACAAGGTGGATGTAGCAGAGCCGTGTGTGTACTTTGTGTGGGGTTAGGAGAGGTTTTCAAGGTGGATGTAGCAGAGCCGTGCGTGTACTTGTGTGGGGTCATGAGGGTTTTTTCAAGGTGGATGTAGCAGAGCCGAGTGTGTACTTGTGTTGGGTCAGGAGGGGTTTTACATGGTGGATGTAGCAGAGCCGTGTGTGTACTCGTGTGGGGTCAGGAGGGGTTTTTCAAGTTGGATGTAGCAGAGCCGTGTGTGTACTTGTGTGGGGTCAGGTGGTGTTTTACAAGGTGGATGTAGCAGAGCCGTGCGTGTACTTATGTGGTGTCAGGAGGCGTTTTTCAAGGTGGATGTAGCAGAGCCGTGTGTGTACTTGTGTGGGGTCAGGAGGGGTTTTACATGGTGGATGTAGCAGAGCTGTGCGTGTACTTGTGTGGGGTCAGGAGGTGTTTTACAAGGTGGATGTAGCAGAGCCGTGCGTGTACTTGTGTGGGGTTAGGAGGGGTTTTACATGGTGGATGTAGCAGAGCCGTGTGTGTACTTGTGTGGAGCAGGAGGTGTTTTACATGGTGGATGTAGCAGAGCCGTGTGTGTACTTGTGTGGGGTCAGGAGGGGTTTTACATGGTGAATGTAGTTGAGCCGTGTGTGTACTTGTGTGGGGTCAGGAGGGGTTTTACAAGGTGGATGTAGCAGTGCCGTGTGTGTACTTGTGTGGGGTCAGGAGGGGTTTTACAAGGTGGATATAGCAGAGCCGTGTGTGTACTTGTGTGGGGTCAGGAGGGGTTTATAAGGTGGATGTAGCAGAGCCGTGTGTGTACTTCTGTCGGGTCAGGAGGGGTTTACAAGGTGGATGTAGCAGAGTCGTGTGTGTACTTGTGTGGGGTCAGGAGGTGTTTTACAAGGTGGATGTAGCAGAGCCGTGTGTGTACTTGTGTGGGGTCAGGAGGGGTTTTGCAAGGTGGATGTAGCAGTGCCGTGTGTTTACTTGTGTGGGGTCAGGAGTGGTTTACAAGGTGGATGTAGCAGAGCCGTGTGTATACTTGTGTGGGGTTAGGAGGGGTTTTACAAGGTGGATGTAGCAGAGCTGTGTGTGTACTTTGTGTGGGGTCAGGAGGGGTTTACAAAGTGGATGTAGCAGAGCCGTGTGTGTACTTGTGTGGGGTCAGGAGGGGTTTACAAGGTGGATGTAGCAGAGGCATATGTGTACTTGTGTGGGGACAGGAAGGGGTTACAGGGTAGATGTAGCAGAGCCGTGTGTGTACTTGTGTGGGGTCAGGAGGAGGTATTTTACAAGGTGGATGTAGCAGAGCCGTGTGTGTACTTTGTGTGGGGTTAGGAGGGATTTTCAAGGTAGATGTAGCATAGCCGTGCATGTACTTGTGTGGGGTCAGGAGGGGTTTTACATGGTGGATGTAGCAGAGCCGTGTGTGTACTTGTGTGGGGTCAGGAGGGGTTTACAAGGTGGACGTAGCAGAGCTGTGTGTGTACTTGTGTGGAGTCAGATGGGGTTTATAAGGTGGATGTAGCAGAGCCGTGTGTGTACTTCTGTCGGGTCAGGAGGCGTTTACAAGGTGGATGTAGCAGAGCCATGTGAGTACTTGTGTGGGGTCAGGAGGAGGTGTTTTACAAGGTGGATGTAGCAGTGCAGTGTGTGTACTTTGTGTGGGGTTAGGAGGGGTTTTCAAGGTGGATGTAGCAGAGCCGTGCGTGTACTTGTGTGGGGTCAGGAGGGGTTTTTCAAGGTGGATGTAGCAGAGCCGTGTGTGTACTTGTGTGGGGTCAGGAGGGGTGTACAAAGTGGATGTAGCAGTGCCGTGTGTGTACTTGTGTGGCGTCAGGAGGGGTTTTTTCAAGGTGGATGTAGCAGAGCCGTGTGTGTACTTGTGTAGGGTTAGGAGGGGTTTTACAAGGTGGAAGTAGCAGAGCTGTGTGTGTACTTTGTGTGGGGTCAGGAGGGGTTTACAAAGTGGATGTAGCAGAGCCGTGTGTGTACTTGTGTGGGGTCAGGAGGGGTTTACAAGGTGGATGTAGCAGAGCAATGTGTGTACTTGTGTTGGTCAGGAGGTGTTTTACAAGGTGGATGTAGCAGAGCCTTGTGTGTACTTGTGTGGGGACAGGAAGGGGTTACAGGGTAGATGTAGCAGAGCCGTGTGTGTACTTGTGTGGGGTCAGGAGGAGGTGTTTTACAAGGTGGATGTAGCAGAGCCGTGTGTGTACTTTGTGTGGGGTTAGGAGGGGTTTTCAAGGTAGATGTAGCAGAGCCGTGCATGTACTTGTGTGGGGTCAGGAGGGGTTTTTCAAGGTGGATGTAGCAGAGCCGTGTGTGTACTTGTGTGGGGTCAGGAGGGGTTTTACATGGTGGATGTAGCAGAGCCGTGTGTGTACTTGTGTGGGGTCAGGAGGGGTTTACAAGGTGGATGTAGCAGAGCCATGTGTGTACTTGTGTGGGTGAGGAGGTGTTTTACAAGGTGGATGTAGCAGAGCCGTGTGAGTACTTGTGTGGGGACAGGAAGGGGTTACAGGGTAGATGTAGCAGAGCCGTGTGTGTACTTGTGTGGGGTCAGGAGGAGGTGTTTTACAAGGTGGATGTAGCAGAGCCATGTGTGTACTTGTGTGGGGTCAGGAGGGGTTTTCAAGTTATATGTAGCAGAGCCGTGCGTGTACTTGTGTGGGGTCAGGAGGGGTTTTTCAAGGTGGATGTAGCAGAGCCGTGTGTGTACTTGTGTGGGGTCAGGAGGGGTTTTTCAAGGTGGATGTAGCAGAGCCATGCGTGTTCTTGTGTGGGGTCAGGAGGGGTTTTTCAAGGTGGATGTAGCAGAGCCGTGTGTGTACTTGTGTGGGGTCAGGATGGGTTTTACATGGTAGAGGTAGCAGAGCCATGTGTGTACTTGTGTGGGGTCAGGAGATGTTTTACAAGGTGGATGTAGCAGAGCCGTGTGTGTACTTGTGTGGGGTCAGGAGGGGTTTTACAAGGTGGATGTAGCAGAGCCGTATGTGTACTTTGTGTGGGGTCAGGAGGGGTTTACAAGGTGAATTTACCAGAGCCGTGTGTGTACTTGTGTAGGGTCAGGAGGGGGTTTACAAGGTAGATGTAGCAGAGCTGTGTGTGAACTTGTGTGGGGTCAGGAGGTGTTTTACAAGGTGGATGTAGCAGAGCCGTGCGTGTACTTGTGTGGGGTCAGGAGGGGTTTTTCAAGGTGGATGTAGCAGAGCCGTGTGTGTACTTTGTGTGGGGTCAGGAGGGGTTTACAAGGTGAATTTAGCAGAGCCGTGTGTGTACTTGTGTGGGGTCAGGAGGGGTTTTACATGGTAGATGTAGCAGGCCGTGTGTGTACTTGTGTGGGGTCAGGAGGTGTTTTACAAGGTGGATGTAGCAGAGCCATGCGTGTACTTGTGTGGGGTCAGGAGGGGTTTTTCAAGGTGGATGTAGCAGAGCCGTGTGTGTACTTGTGTGGGGTCAGGATGGGTTTTACATGGTAGAGGTAGAAGAGCCATGTGTGTACTTGTGTGGGGTCAGGAGATGTTTTACAAGGTGGATGTAGCAGAGCCGTGTGTGTACTTGTGTGGGGTCAGGAGGGGTTTTACAAGTTGGATGTAGCAGAGCCGTATGTGTACTTTGTGTGGGGTCAGGAGGGGTTTACAAGGTGAATTTAGCAGAGCCGTGTGTGTACTTGTGTAGGGTCAGGAGGGGGTTTACAAGGTGGATGTAGCAGTGCTGTGTGTGAACTTGTGTGGGGTCAGGAGGTCTTTTACAAGGTGGATGTAGCAGATCCGTGCGTGTACTTGTGTGGGGTCAGGAGGGGTTTTACATGGTGAATGTAGCAGAGCCGTGTGTGTACTTGTGTGGGGTCAGGAGGGGTTTTACAAGGTGGATGTAGCAGTGCCGTGTGTGTACTTGTGTGGGGTCAGGAGGGGTTTTACAAGGTGGATATAACAGAGCCGTGTGTGTACTTGTGTGGGGTCAGGAGGGGTTTATAAGGTGGATGTAGCAGAGCCGTGTGTGTACTTCTGTCGGGTCAGGAGGGGTTTACAAGGTGGATGTAGCAGAGCCATGTGTGTACTTGTGTGGGGTCAGGAGGTGTTTTACAAGGTGGATGTAGCAGAGCCGTGTGTGTACTTGTGTGGGGTCAGGAGGGGTTTTGCAAGGTGGATGTAGCAGTGCCGTGTGTTTACTTGTGTGGGGTCAGGAGTGGTTTACAAGGTGGATGTAGCAGAGCCGTGTGTATACTTGTGTGGGGTTAGGAGGGGTTTTACAAGGTGGATGTAGCAGAGCTGTGTGTGTACTTTGTGTGGGGTCAGGAGGGGTTTACAAAGTGGATGTAGCAGAGCCGTGTTTGTACTTGTGTGGGGTCAGGAGGGGTTTACAAGGTGGATGTAGCAGAGCCATGTGTGTACTTGTGTGGGGACAGGAAGGGGTTACAGGGTAGATGTAGCAGAGCCGTGTGTGTACTTGTGTGGGGTCAGGAGGAGGTATTTTACAAGGTGGATGTAGCAGAGCCGTGTGTGTACTTTGTGTGGGGTTAGGAGGGATTTTCAAGGTAGATGTAGCATAGCCATGCGTGTACTTGTGTGGGGTCAGGAGGGGTTTTACATGGTGGATGTAGCAGAGCCGTGTGTGTACTTGTGTGGGGTCAGGAGGGGTTTACAAGGTGGATGTAGCAGAGCCGTGTGTGTACTTGTGTGGAGTCAGATGGGGTTTATAAGGTGGATGTAGCAGAGCCGTGTGTGTACTTCTGTCGGGTCAGGAGGCGTTTACAAGATGGATGTAGCAGAGCCGTGTGAGTACTTGTGTGGGGTCAGGAGGAGGTGTTTTACAAGGTGGATGTAGCAGAGCAGTGTGTGTACTTTGTGTGGGGTTAGGAGGGGTTTTCAAGGTGGATGTAGCAGAGCCGTGCGTGTACTTGTGTGGGGTCAGGAGGGGTTTTTCAAGGTGGATGTAGCAGAGCCGTGTGTGTACTTGTGTGGGGTCAGGAGGGGTGTACAAAGTGGATGTAGCAGTGCCGTGTGTGTACTTGTGTGGCGTCAGGAGGGGTTTTTTGAAGGTGGATGTAGCAGAGCCGTGTGTGTACTTGTGTGGGGTTAGGAGAGGTTTTACAAGGTGGAAGTAGCAGAGCTGTGTGTGTACTTTGTGTGGGGTCATGAGGGGTTTACAAAGTGGATGTAGCAGAGCCGTGTGTGTACTTGTGTGGGGTCAGGAGGGGTTTACAAGGTGGATGTAGCAGAGCAATGTGTGTACTTGTGTTGGTCAGGAGGTGTTTTACAAGGTGGATGTAGCAGAGCCTTGTGTGTACTTGTGTGGGGACAGGAAGGGGTTACAGGGTAGATGTAGCAGAGCCGTGTGTGTACTTGTGTGGGGTCAGGAGGAGGTGTTTTACAAGGTGGATGTAGCAGAGCCGTGTGTGTACTTTGTGTGGGGTTAGGAGGGGTTTTCAAGGTGGATGTAGCAGAGCCGTGTGTGTACTTGTGTGGGGTCAGGAGGGGTTTTACATGGTGGATGTAGCAGAGCCATGTGTGTACTTGTGTGGGGTCAGGAGGGGTTTACAAGGTGGATGTAGCAGAGCCATGTGTGTACTTGTGTGGGTGAGGAGGTGTTTTACAAGGTGGATGTAGCAGAGCCATGTGAGTACTTGTGTGGGGACAGGAAGGGGTTACAGGGTAGATGTAGCAGAGCCGTGTGTGTACTTGTGTGGGGTCAGGAGGAGGTGTTTTACAAGGTGGATGTAGCAGAGCAGTGTGTGTACTTTGTGTGGGGGTTAGGAGGGGTTTTCAAGGTGGATGTAGCAGTGCCGTGTGTGTACTTGTGTGGCGTCAGGAGGGGTTTTTCAAGGTGGATGTAGCAGAGCCATGTGTGTACTTGTGTGGGGTCAGGAGGGGTTTACAAGGTGGATGTAGCAGAGCCATGTGTGTACTTGTGTTGGTCAGGAGGTGTTTTACAAGGTGGATGTAGCAGAGCCGTGTGTGTACTTGTGTGCGGACAGGAAGGGGTTACAGGGTAGATGTAGCAGAGCCATGTGTGTACTTGTGTGGGGTCAGGAGGAGGTGTTTTACAAGGTGGATGTAGCAGAGCCGTGTGTGTACTTTGTGTGGGGTTAAGAGGGGTTTTCAAGGTGGATGTAGCAGAGCCGTGCGTGTACTTGTGTGGGGTCAGGAGGGGTTTTTAAAGGTGGATGTAGCAGAGCCGAGTGTGTACTTGTGTGGGGTCAGGAGGGGTTTTACATGGTGGATGTAGCAGAGCCGTGTGTGTACTTGTGTGTGGTCAGGAGGGGTTTACAAGGTGGATGTAGCAGAGCCATGTGTGTACTTGTGTGGGTCAGGAGGTGTTTTACAAGGTGGATGTAGCAGAGCCGTGTGTGTACTTGTGTGGGGACAGGAAGGGGATACAGGGTAGATGTAGCAGAGCCGTGTGTGTACTTGTGTGGGGTCAGGAGGAGGTGTTTTACAAGGTGGATGTAGCAGTTCTGTGTGTATACTTGTGTGGGGTCAGGAGGGGTTTACAAGGTGGATGTAGCAGAGCCGTGTGTGTACTTGTGTGGGGTCAGGAGGGGTTTATAAGGTGGATGTAGCAGAGCCGTGTGTCTACTTTGTGTGGGGTCAGGATGTGTTTTACAAGGTGGATGTAGCAGAGCAGTGTGTGTACTTTGTGTGGGGTTAGGAGGGGTTTTCAAGGTGGATGTTGCAGAGCCGTGTGTGTACTTGTGTGGGGCTAGAAGGTGTTTTACATGGTGGATGTAGCAGAGCCGTGTGTGTACTTGTGTGGGGTCAGGAGGGGTTTTACATGGTGGATGTAGCAGAGCCGTGTGTGTACTTGTGTGGGGCCAGGAGGTGTTTTACATGGTGGATGTAGCAGAGCCATGTGTGTACTTGTGTCGGGTCAGGAGGGGTTTTACATGGTGGATGTAGCAGAGCCATGTGTGTACTTGTGTGGGGTCAGGAGGGGTTTTACAAGGTGGATGTAGCAGTGCCGTGTGTGTACTTGTGTGGGGTCAGGAGGTGTTTTACAAGGTGGATGTAGCAGTGCTGTGTGTATACTTGTGCGGGGTCCGGAGGGGTTTGCAAGCTGGATGTAGCAGAGCCGTGTGTGTACTTGTGTGGGGTCAGATGGGGTTTATAAGGTGGATGTAGCAGAGCCGTGTGTGTACTTCTGTCGGGTCAGGAGGCGTTTACAAGGTGGATGTAGCAGAGCCGTGTGTGTACTTGTGTGGTGTCAGGAGGTGTTTTACAAGGTGGATGTAGCAGAGCCGTGTGTGTACTTTGTGTGGGGTCAGGAGGTGTTTTACAAGGTGGATGTAGCAGAGCAGTGTGTGTACTTTGTGTGGGGTTAGGAGGTGTTTTCAAGGTGGATGTAGCAGAGCCGTGCGTGTACTTGTGTGGGGTCAGGAGGGGTTTTTCAAGATGGATGTAGCAGAGCCGTGTGTGTACTTGTGTGGGGTCAGCAGGAGGTGTTTTACAAGGTGGATGTAGCAGAGCCGTGTGTGTACATTGTGTGGGGTTAGGAGGGGTTTTCAAGGTAGATGTAGCAGAGCCGTGCTTGTACATGTGTGGGGTCAGGAGGGGTTTTTCAAGGTGGATGTAGCAGAGCCGTGTGTGTACTTGTGTGGGGTCAGGAGGGGTTTTACATGGTGGATGTAGCAGAGCCGTGTGTGTACTTTGTGTGGGGTCAGGAGGTGTTTTACAAGGTGGATGTAGCAGAGCCGTGTGTGTACTTGTGTGGGGTCAGGAGGGGTTTTACATGGTGGATCTAGCAGTGCTGTGTGTACTTGTGTGGGGTCAGGAGGGGTTTACAAGTTGGATGTAGCAGTGCCGTGCGTGTACTTGTGTGGGGTCAGGAGAGGTTTACAAGGTGGATGTAGCAGAGCCTTGTGTGTACTTGTGTGTGGTCAGGGAGGGGTTTAACAAGGTGGATGTAGCAGAGCCGTGTGTGTACTTGTGTGGGGTCAGGAGGGGTTTTTCAAGGTGGATGTAGCAGAGCCGTGTGTGTACTTGTGTTGGTCAGGAGGTGTTTTACAAGGTGGATGTAGCAGAGCCTTGTGTGTACTTGTGTGGGGACAGGAAGGGGTTACAGGGTATATGTAGCAGAGCCGTGTGTGTACTTGTGTGGGGTCAGGAGGAGGTGTTTTACAAGGTGGATGTAGCAGAGCCGTGTGTGTACTTTGTGTGGGGTTAGGAGGGGTTTTCAAGGTAGATGTAGCAGAGCTGTGCGTGTACTTTGTGTGGGGTTAGGAGGGGTTTTCAAGGTGGATGTAGCAGTGCCGTGTGTGTACTTGTGTGGCGTCAGGAGGGGTTTTTCAAGGTGGATGTAGCAGAGCCATGTGTGTACTTGTGTGGGGTCAGGAGGGGTTTTCAAGTTATATGTAGCAGAGCCGTGCGTGTACTTGTGTGGGGTCAGGAGGGGTTTTTCAAGGTGGATGTAGCAGAGCCGTGTGTGTACTTGTGTGGGGTCAGGAGGGGTTTTTCAAGGTGGATGTAGCAGAGCCATGCGTGTTCTTGTGTGGGGTCAGGAGGGGTTTTTCAAGGTGGATGTAGCAGAGCCGTGTGTGTACTTGTGTGGGGTCAGGATGGGTTTTACATGGTAGAGGTAGCAGAGCCATGTGTGTACTTGTGTGGGGTCAGGAGATGTTTTACAAGGTGGATGTAGCAGAGCCGTGTGTGTACTTGTGTGGGGTCAGGAGGGGTTTTACAAGGTGGATGTAGCAGAGCCGTATGTGTACTTTGTGTGGGGTCAGGAGGGGTTTACAAGGTGAATTTACCAGAGCCGTGTGTGTACTTGTGTAGGGTCAGGAGGGGGTTTACAAGGTAGATGTAGCAGAGCTGTGTGTGAACTTGTGTGGGGTCAGGAGGTCTTTTACAAGGTGGATGTAGCAGATCCGTGCGAGTACTTGTGTGGGGTCAGGAGGTGTTTTACAAGGTGGATGTAGCAGAGCCGTGCGTGTACTTGTGTGGGGTCAGGAGGGGTTTTTCAAGGTGGATGTAGCAGAGCCGTGTGTGTACTTTGTGTGGGGTCAGGAGGGGTTTACAAGGTGAATTTAGCAGAGCCGTGTGTGTACTTGTGTGGGGTCAGGAGGGGTTTTACATGGTAGATGTAGCAGGCCGTGTGTGTACTTGTGTGGGGTCAGGAGGTGTTTTACAAGGTGGATGTAGCAGAGCCATGCGTGTACTTGTGTGGGGTCAGGAGGGGTTTTTCAAGGTGGATGTAGCAGAGCCGTGTGTGTACTTGTGTGGGGTCAGGATGGGTTTTACATGGTAGAGGTAGAAGAGCCATGTGTGTACTTGTGTGGGGTCAGGAGATGTTTTACAAGGTGGATGTAGCAGAGCCGTGTGTGTACTTGTGTGGGGTCAGGAGGGGTTTTACAAGTTGGATGTAGCAGAGCCTTGTGTGTACTTGTGTGGGGACAGGAAGGGGTTACAGGGTAGATGTAGCAGAGCCGTGTGTGTACTTGTGTGGGGTCAGGAGGAGGTGTTTTACAAGGTGGATGTAGCAGAGCCGTGTGTGTACTTTGTGTGGGGTTAGGAGGGGTTTTCAAGGTAGATGTAGCAGTGCCGTGCGTGTACTTGCGTGGGGTCAGGAGGGGTTTTTCAAGGTGGATGTAGCAGAGCCGTGTGTGTACTTGTGTGGGGTCAGGAGGGGTTTTACATGGTGGATGTAGCAGAGCCGTGTGTGTACTTGTGTGGGGTCAGGAGGGGTTTACAAGGTGGATGTAGCAGAGCCATGTGTGTACTTGTGTGGGTCAGGAGGTGTTTTACAAGGTGGATGTAGCAGAGCCGTGTGTGTACTTGTGTGGGGACAGGAAGGGGTTACAGGGTAGATGTAGCAGAGCCATGTGTGTACTTGTGTGGGGTCAGGAGGAGGTGTTTTACAAGGTGGATGTAGCAGAGCAGTGTGTGTACTTTGTGTGGGGTTATGAGGGGTTTTCAAGGTGGATGTAGCAGAGCCGTGTGTGTACTTGTGTTTGGGTCAGGAGCAGTTTTTCAAGGTGGATGTAGCAGAGCCATGTGTGTACTTGTGTGGGGTCAGGAGGAGGTGTTTTACAAGGTGGATGTAGCAGAGCCGTGTGTGTACTTTTGTGGGGTCAGGTGGTGTTTTACAAGGTGGATGTAGCAGAGCCGTGCGTGTACTTATGTGGGGTCAGGAGGGGTTTTACATGGTGGATGTAGCAGAGCCGTGTGTGTACTTGTGTGGGGTCAGGAGGGGTTTTACAAGGTGGATGTAGCAGTGCCGTGTGTGTACTTGTGTGGGGTCAGGAGGGGTTTTACAAGGTGGATGTAGCAGAGCCGTGTGTGTACTTCTGTCGGGTCAGGAGGGGTTTACAAGGTGTATGTAGCAGAGCCGTGTGTGTACTTGTGTGGGGTCAGGAGGTGTTTTACAAGGTGGATGTAGCAGAGCCGTGTGTGTACTTGTGTGGGGTCAGGAGGTGTTTTACAAGGTGGATGTAGCAGAGCCGTGTGTGTACTTGTGTGGGGTCAGGAGGGGTTTTGCAAGGTGGATGTAGCAGTGCCGTGTGTGTACTTGTGTGGGGTCAGGAGGGGTTTACAAGGTAGATGTAGCAGAGCTGTGTGTGTACTTGTGTGGGGTTAGGAGGGGTTTTACATGGTGGATGTAGCAGAGCTGTGTGTGTACTTTGTGTGGGGTCAGGAGGGGTTTACAAAGTGGATGTAGCAGAGCCGTGTGTGTACTTGTGTGGGGTCAGGAGTGGTTTACAAGCTGGATGTAGCAGAGCCATGTGTGTACTTGTGTGGGGACAGGAAGGGGTTACAGGGTAGATGTAGCAGAGCCATGTGTGTACTTGTGTGGGGTCAGGAGGGGTTTTTCAAGGTGGATGTAGCAGAGCCGTGTGTGTACTTTGTGTGGGGTCAGGAGGTGTTTTACAAGGTGGATGTAGCAGAGCAGTGTGTGTACTTTGTGTGGGGTTAGGAGGGGTTATCAAGGTGGATGTAGCAGAGCCGTGCGTGTACTTGTGTGGGGTCAGGAGGGGTTTTTCAAGGTGGATGTAGCAGAGCCGTGTGTGTACTTGTGTGGGGTCAGGAGGAAGTGTTTTACGAGGTGGATGTAGCAGAGCCGTGTGTGTACTTTGTGTGGGGTTAGAAGGGGTTTTCAAGGTAGATGTAGCAGAGCCGTGCGTGTATTTAAGTGGGGTCAGGAGGGGTTTTTCAAGGTGGATGTAGCAGAGCCGTGTGTGTACTTGTGTGGGGTCAGGAGGGGTTTTACATGGTGGATGTAGCAGAGCCGTGTGTGTACTTGTGTGGGGTCAGAAGGGGTTTTTCAAGGTGGATGTAGCAGAGCCATGTGTGTACTTGTGTGGGGTCAGGAGGGGTTTTACATGTTGGATGTAGCAGTGCTGTGTGTACTTGTGTGGGGTCAGGAGGGGTTTACAAGGTGGGTGTAGCAGTGCCGTGTGTGTACTTGTGTGGGGTCAGGAGAGGTTTTCAAGGTGGATGTAGCAGAGCCGTGTGTGTACTTGTGTGTGGTCAGGGAGGGGTTTAACAAGGTGGATGTAGCAGAGCCGTGTGTGTACTTGTGTGGGGTCAGGAGGGGTTTTTCAAGGTGGATGCAGCAGAGCCGTGTGTGTACTTGTGTGGGGTCAGTAGGGGTTTTTAAAGATGGATGTAGCAGAGCCGTGTGTGTACTTTGTGTGGGGTCAGGAGGGGTTTACAAGGTGAATTTAGCAGAGCCGTGTGTGTACTTGTGTGGGGTCAGGAGGGGTTTTACATGGTGGATGTAGCAGAGCCGTGTGTGTACTTGTGTGGGGTCAGGAGGGGTTTTTCAAGGTGGATGTAGCAGAGCCGTGTGTGTACTTGTGTGGGGTCAGGATGGGTTTTACACGGTAGAGGTAGCAGAGCCATGTGTGTACTTGTGTGGGGTCAGGAGATGTTTTACAAGGTGGATGTAGCAGAGCCGTGTGTGTACTTGAGTGGGGTCAGGAGGGGTTTTACAAGGTGGATGTAGCAGAGCCGTATGTGTACTTTGTGTGGGGTCAGGAGGGGTTTATAAGGTGAATTTAGCAGAGCCGTGTGTGTACTTGTGTGGGCTCAGGAGGGGGTTTACAAGGTGGATGTAGCAGAGCTGTGTGTGAACTTGTGTGGGGTCAGGAGGTCTTTTACAAGGTGGATGTAGCAGATCCGTGCGTGTACTTGTGTGGGGTCAGGAGGGGTTTTTCAAGGTGGATGTAGCAGAGCCGTGTGTGTACTTTGTGTGGGTCAGTAGGGGTTTACAAGGTGAATTTAGCAGAGCCGTGTGTGTACTTGTGTGGGGTCAGGAGGGGTTTTACATGCTGGATGTAGCAGAGCCATGTGTGTACTTGTGTGGGGTCAGAAGGTGTTTTACAAGGTGGATGTAGCAGAGGCGTGCATGTACTTGTGTGGGGTCAGGAGGGGTTTTACATGGTGGATGTAGCAGAGCCGTGTGTGTACTTGTGTGGGGTCAGGAGATGTTTTACAAGGTGGATGTAGCACAGCCGTGTGTGTACTTGTGTGGGGTCAGGAGGGGTTTTACAAGGTGGATGTAGCAGAGCCGTATGTGTAATTTGTGTGGGGTCAGGAGGGGTTTACAAGGTGAATTTAGCAGAGCCGTGTGTGTACTTGGGTGGGGTCAGGAGGGGTGTACAAAGTGGATGTAGCAGTGCCGTGTGTGTACTTGTGTGGCGTCAGGAGGGGTTTTTCAAGGTGGATGTAGCAGAGCCGTGTGTGTACTTGTGTGGGGTCAGGAGGGGTTTACAAGGTGGATGTAGCAGAGCCATGTGTGTACTTGTGTTGGACAGGAGGTGTTTTACAAGGTGGATGTAGCAGAGCCGTGTGTGTACTTGTGTGGGGACAGGAAGGGGTTACAGGGTAGATGTAGCAGAGCCGTGTGTGTACTTGTGTGGGGTCAGGAGGAGGTGTTTTACAAGGTGGATGTAGCAGAGCCGTGTGTGTACTTTGTGTTGGGCTAGGAGAGGTTTTCAAGGTGGATGTAGCAGAGCCGTGCGTGCACTTGTGTGGGGTCAAGAGGGGTTTTTCAAGGTGGATGTAGCAGAGCCGAGTTTGTACTTGTGTGGGGTCAGGAGGGGTTTTACATGGTGGATGTAGCAGAGCCGTGTGTGTACTTGTGTGGGGTCAGGAGGGGTTTACAAGGTGGATGTAGAAGAGCCAATGTTTGTACTTGTGTGGGTCAGGAGGTGTTTTACAAGGTGGATGTAGCAGAGCCGTTTGTGTACTTGTGTGGGGACAGGAAGGGGTTACAGGGTAGATGTAGCAGAGCCGTGTGTGTACCTGTGTGGGGTCAGGAGGAGGTGTTTAACAAGGTGGATGTAGCAGAGCAGTGTGTGTACTTTGTGTTGGGTTAGGAAGGGTTTTCAAGGTGGATGTAGCAGAGCCGTGCGTGTACTTGTGTGGGGTCAGGAGCGGTTTTTCAAGGTGGATGTAGCAGAGCCGTGTGTGTACTTGTGTGGGGTCAGGAGGAGGTGTTTTACAAGGTGGATGTAGCAGAGCCGTGTGTGTACTTTTGTGGGGTCAGGTGGTATTTTACAAGGTGGATGTAGCAGAGCCGTGCGTGTACTTATGTGGGGTCAGGAGGCGTTTTTCAAGGTGGATGTAGCAGAGCCGTGTGTGTACTTGTGTGGGGTCAGGAGGGGTTTTACATGGTGGATGTAGCAGAGCCGTACGTGTACTTGTGTGGGGTCAGGAGGTGTTTTACAAGGTGGATGTAGCAGAGCCGTGCGTGTACTTGTGTGGGGTTAGGAGGGGTTTTACCTGGTGGATGTAGCAGAGCCATGTTTGTACTTGTGTGGGGCCAGGAGGTGTTTTACATGGTGGATGTAGCAGAGCCGTGTGTGTGTTTGTGTGGGATCAGGAGGGGTTTTACATGGTGGATGTAGCAGAGCCGTGTGTGTACTTGTGTGGGGTCAGGAGGGGTTTTACAAGGTGGATGTAGCAGTGCCGTGTGTGTACTTGTGTGGGGTCAGGAGGGGTTTTACAAGGTGGATGTAGCAGAGCCGTGTGTGTACTTGTGTGGGGTCAGGAGGGGTTTATAAGGTGGATGTAGCAGAGCCGTGTGTGTACTTCTGTCGGGTCAGGAGGGGTTTACAAGGTGGATGTAGCAGAGCCGTGTGTGTACTTGTGTGGGGTCAGGAGGTGTTTTACAAGGTGGATGTAGCAGAGCCGTGTGTGTACTTGTGTGGGGTCAGGAGGTGTTTTACAAGGTGGATGTAGCAGAGCCGTGTGTGTACTTGTGTGGGGTCAGGAGGGGTTTTGCAAGGTGGATGTAGCAGTGCCGTGTGTGTACTTGTGTGGGGTCAGGAGGGGTTTACAAGGTGGATGTAGCAGAGCTGTGTGTGTTCTTGTGTGGGGTTAGGAGGGGTTTTACAAGGTGGATGTAGCAGAGCTGTGTGTATACTTTGTGTGGGGTCAGGAGGGGTTTACAAAGTGGATGTAGCAGAGCCGTGTGTGTACTTGTGTGGGGTCAGGAGGGGTTTACAAGGTGGATGTAGAAGAGCCAATGTTTGTACTTGTGTGGGTCAGGAGGTGTTTTACAAGGTGGATGTAGCAGAGCCGTTTGTGTACTTGTGTGGGGACAGGAAGGGGTTACAGGGTAGATGTAGCAGAGCCGTGTGTGTACCTGTGTGGGGTCAGGAGGAGGTGTTTAACAAGGTGGATGTAGCAGAGCAGTGTGTGTACTTTGTGTTGGGTTAGGAGGGGTTTTCAAGGTGGATGTAGCAGAGCCGTGCGTGTACTTGTGTGGGGTCAGGAGCGGTTTTTCAAGGTGGATGTAGCAGAGCCGTGTGTGTACTTGTGTGGGGTCAGGAGGAGGTGTTTTACAAGGTGGATGTAGCAGAGCCGTGTGTGTACTTTTGTGGGGTCAGGTGGTATTTTACAAGGTGGATGTAGCAGAGCCGTGCGTGTACTTATGTGGGGTCAGGAGGCGTTTTTCAAGGTGGATGTAGCAGAGCCGTGTGTGTACTTGTGTGGGGTCAGGAGGGGTTTTACATGGTGGATGTAGCAGAGCCGTACGTGTACTTGTGTGGGGTCAGGAGGTGTTTTACAAGGTGGATGTAGCAGAGCCGTGCGTGTACTTGTGTGGGGTTAGGAGGGGTTTTACCTGGTGGATGTAGCAGAGCCATGTTTGTACTTGTGTGGGGCCAGGAGGTGTTTTACATGGTGGATGTAGCAGAGCCGTGTGTGTGTTTGTGTGGGATCAGGAGGGGTTTTACATGGTGGATGTAGCAGAGCCGTGTGTGTACTTGTATGGGGTCAGGAGGGGTTTTACAAGGTGGATGTAGCAGTGCCGTGTGTGTACTTGTGTGGGGTCAGGAGGGGTTTTACAAGGTGGATGTAGCAGAGCCGTGTGTGTACTTGTGTGGGGTCAGGAGGGGTTTATAAGGTGGATGTAGCAGAGCCGTGTGTGTACTTCTGTCGGGTCAGGAGGGGTTTACAAGGTGGATGTAGCAGAGCCGTGTGTGTACTTGTGTGGGGTCAGGAGGTGTTTTACAAGGTGGATGTAGCAGAGCCGTGTGTGTACTTGTGTGGGGTCAGGAGGTGTTTTACAAGGTGGATGTAGCAGAGCCGTGTGTGTACTTGTGTGGGGTCAGGAGGGGTTTTGCAAGGTGGATGTAGCAGTGCCGTGTGTGTACTTGTGTGGGGTCAGGAGGGGTTTACAAGGTGGATGTAGCAGAGCTGTGTGTGTACTTGTGTGGGGTTAGGAGGGGTTTTACAAGGTGGATGTAGCAGAGCTGTGTGTATACTTTGTGTGGGGTCAGGAGGGGTTTACAAAGTGGATGTAGCAGAGCCGTGTGTGTACTTGTGTGGGGTCAGGAGGGGTTTACAAGCTGGATGTAGCAGAGCCATGTGTGTACTTGTGTGGGGACAGGAAGGGGTTACAGGGTAGATGTAGCAGAGCCGTGTGTGTACTTGTGTGGGGTCAGGAGAAGGTGTTTTACAAGGTGGTTGTAGCAGAGCCGTGTGTGTACTTTGTGTGGGGTTAGGAGGGGTTTTCAAGGTAGATGTAGCAGAGCCGTGTGTGTACTTGTGTGGGGTCAGGAGGGGTTTACAAGGTGGATGTAGCAGAGCCATATGTGTACTTGTGTTGGTCAGGAGGTATTTTACAAGGTGAATGTAGCAGAGCTGTGTGTGTACTTGTGTGGGGACAGGAAGGGGTCACAGAGTAGATGTAGCAGAGCCGTGTGTGTACTTGTGTGGGGTCAGGAGGAGGTGTTTTACAAGGTGGATGTAGCAGAGCCGTGTGTGTACTTTGTGTGGGGTTAGGAGAGGTTTTCAAGGTGGATGTAGCAGAGCCGTGCGTGTACTTGTGTGGGGTCATGAGGGTTTTTTCAAGGTGGATGTAGCAGAGCCGAGTGTGTACTTGTGTTGGGTCAGGAGGGGTTTTACATGGTGGATGTAGCAGAGCCGTGTGTGTACTCGTGTGGGGTCAGGAGGGGTTTTTCAAGTTGGATGTAGCAGAGCCGTGTGTGTACTTGTGTGGGGTCAGGTGGTGTTTTACAAGGTGGATGTAGCAGAGCCGTGCGTGTACTTATGTGGTGTCAGGAGGCGTTTTTCAAGGTGGATGTAGCAGAGCCGTGTGTGTACTTGTGTGGGGTCAGGAGGGGTTTTACATGGTGGATGTAGCAGAGCTGTGCGTGTACTTGTGTGGGGTCAGGAGGTGTTTTACAAGGTGGATGTAGCAGAGCCGTGCGTGTACTTGTGTGGAGCAGGAGGTGTTTTACATGGTGGATGTAGCAGAGCCGTGTGTGTACTTGTGTGGGGTCAGGAGGGGTTTTACATGGTGAATGTAGTTGAGCCGTGTGTGTACTTGTGTGGGGTCAGGAGGGGTTTTACAAGGTGGATGTAGCAGTGCCGTGTGTGTACTTGTGTGGGGTCAGGAGGGGTTTTACAAGGTGGATATAGCAGAGCCGTGTGTGTACTTGTGTGGGGTCAGGAGGGGTTTATAAGGTGGATGTAGCAGAGCCGTGTGTGTACTTCTGTCGGGTCAGGAGGGGTTTACAAGGTGGATGTAGCAGAGTCGTGTGTGTACTTGTGTGGGGTCAGGAGGTGTTTTACAAGGTGGATGTAGCAGAGCCGTGTGTGTACTTGTGTGGGGTCAGGAGGGGTTTTGCAAGGTGGATGTAGCAGTGCCGTGTGTTTACTTGTGTGGGGTCAGGAGTGGTTTACAAGGTGGATGTAGCAGAGCCGTGTGTATACTTGTGTGGGGTTAGGAGGGGTTTTACAAGGTGGATGTAGCAGAGCTGTGTGTGTACTTTGTGTGGGGTCAGGAGGGGTTTACAAAGTGGATGTAGCAGAGCCGTGTGTGTACTTGTGTGGGGTCAGGAGGGGTTTACAAGGTGGATGTAGCAGAGGCATATGTGTACTTGTGTGGGGACAGGAAGGGGTTACAGGGTAGATGTAGCAGAGCCGTGTGTGTACTTGTGTGGGGTCAGGAGGAGGTATTTTACAAGGTGGATGTAGCAGAGCCGTGTGTGTACTTTGTGTGGGGTTAGGAGGGATTTTCAAGGTAGATGTAGCATAGCCGTGCATGTACTTGTGTGGGGTCAGGAGGGGTTTTACATGGTGGATGTAGCAGAGCCGTGTGTGTACTTGTGTGGGGTCAGGAGGGGTTTACAAGGTGGACGTAGCAGAGCTGTGTGTGTACTTGTGTGGAGTCAGATGGGGTTTATAAGGTGGATGTAGCAGAGCCGTGTGTGTACTTCTGTCGGGTCAGGAGGCGTTTACAAGGTGGATGTAGCAGAGCCGTGTGAGTACTTGTGTGGGGTCAGGAGGAGGTGTTTTACAAGGTGGATGTAGCAGTGCAGTGTGTGTACTTTGTGTGGGGTTAGGAGGGGTTTTCAAGGTGGATGTAGCAGAGCCGTGCGTGTACTTGTGTGGGGTCAGGAGGGGTTTTTCAAGGTGGATGTAGCAGAGCCGTGTGTGTACTTGTGTGGGGTCAGGAGGGGTGTACAAAGTGGATGTAGCAGTGCCGTGTGTGTACTTGTGTGGCATCAGGAGGGGTTTTTTCAAGGTGGATGTAGCAGAGCCGTGTGTGTACTTGTGTAGGGTTAGGAGGGGTTTTACAAGGTGGAAGTAGCAGAGCTGTGTGTGTACTTTGTGTGGGGTCAGGAGGGGTTTACAAAGTGGATGTAGCAGAGCCGTGTGTGTACTTGTGTGGGGTCAGGAGGGGTTTACAAGGTGGATGTAGCAGAGCAATGTGTGTACTTGTGTTGGTCAGGAGGTGTTTTACAAGGTGGATGTAGCAGAGCCTTGTGTGTACTTGTGTGGGGACAGGAAGGGGTTACAGGGTAGATGTAGCAGAGCCGTGTGTGTACTTGTGTGGGGTCAGGAGGAGGTGTTTTACAAGGTGGATGTAGCAGAGCCGTGTGTGTACTTTGTGTGGGGTTAGGAGGGGTTTTCAAGGTAGATGTAGCAGAGCCGTGCATGTACTTGTGTGGGGTCAGGAGGGGTTTTTCAAGGTGGATGTAGCAGAGCCGTGTGTGTACTTGTGTGGGGTCAGGAGGGGTTTTACATGGTGGATGTAGCAGAGCCGTGTGTGTACTTGTGTGGGGTCAGGAGGGGTTTACAAGGTGGATGTAGCAGAGCCATGTGTGTACTTGTGTGGGTGAGGAGGTGTTTTACAAGGTGGATGTAGCAGAGCCGTGTGAGTACTTGTGTGGGGACAGGAAGGGGTTACAGGGTAGATGTAGCAGAGCCGTGTGTGTACTTGTGTGGGGTCAGGAGGAGGTGTTTTACAAGGTGGATGTAGCAGAGCCATGTGTGTACTTGTGTGGGGTCAGGAGGGGTTTTCAAGTTATATGTAGCAGAGCCGTGCGTGTACTTGTGTGGGGTCAGGAGGGGTTTTTCAAGGTGGATGTAGCAGAGCCGTGTGTGTACTTGTGTGGGGTCAGGAGGGGTTTTTCAAGGTGGATGTAGCAGAGCCATGCGTGTTCTTGTGTGGGGTCAGGAGGGGTTTTTCAAGGTGGATGTAGCAGAGCCGTGTGTGTACTTGTGTGGGGTCAGGATGGGTTTTACATGGTAGAGGTAGCAGAGCCATGTGTGTACTTGTGTGGGGTCAGGAGATGTTTTACAAGGTGGATGTAGCAGAGCCGTGTGTGTACTTGTGTGGGGTCAGGAGGGGTTTTACAAGGTGGATGTAGCAGAGCCGTATGTGTACTTTGTGTGGGGTCAGGAGGGGTTTACAAGGTGAATTTACCAGAGCCGTGTGTGTACTTGTGTAGGGTCAGGAGGGGGTTTACAAGGTAGATGTAGCAGAGCTGTGTGTGAACTTGTGTGGGGTCAGGAGGTGTTTTACAAGGTGGATGTAGCAGAGCCGTGCGTGTACTTGTGTGGGGTCAGGAGGGGTTTTTCAAGGTGGATGTAGCAGAGCCGTGTGTGTACTTTGTGTGGGGTCAGGAGGGGTTTACAAGGTGAATTTAGCAGAGCCGTGTGTGTACTTGTGTGGGGTCAGGAGGGGTTTTACATGGTAGATGTAGCAGGCCGTGTGTGTACTTGTGTGGGGTCAGGAGGTGTTTTACAAGGTGGATGTAGCAGAGCCATGCGTGTACTTGTGTGGGGTCAGGAGGGGTTTTTCAAGGTGGATGTAGCAGAGCCGTGTGTGTACTTGTGTGGGGTCAGGATGGGTTTTACATGGTAGAGGTAGAAGAGCCATGTGTGTACTTGTGTGGGGTCAGGAGATGTTTTACAAGGTGGATGTAGCAGAGCCGTGTGTGTACTTGTGTGGGGTCAGGAGGGGTTTTACAAGTTGGATGTAGCAGAGCCGTATGTGTACTTTGTGTGGGGTCAGGAGGGGTTTACAAGGTGAATTTAGCAGAGCCGTGTGTGTACTTGTGTAGGGTCAGGAGGGGGTTTACAAGGTGGATGTAGCAGTGCTGTGTGTGAACTTGTGTGGGGTCAGGAGGTCTTTTACAAGGTGGATGTAGCAGATCCGTGCGTGTACTTGTGTGGGGTCAGGAGGGGTTTTACATGGTGAATGTAGCTGAGCCGTGTGTGTACTTGTGTGGGGTCAGGAGGGGTTTTACAAGGTGGATGTAGCAGTGCCGTGTGTGTACTTGTGTGGGGTCAGGAGGGGTTTTACAAGGTGGATATAACAGAGCCGTGTGTGTACTTGTGTGGGGTCAGGAGGGGTTTATAAGGTGGATGTAGCAGAGCCGTGTGTGTACTTCTGTCGGGTCAGGAGGGGTTTACAAGGTGGATGTAGCAGAGCCATGTGTGTACTTGTGTGGGGTCAGGAGGTGTTTTACGAGGTGGATGTAGCAGAGCCGTGTGTGTACTTGTGTGGGGTCAGGAGGGGTTTTGCAAGGTGGATGTAGCAGTGCCGTGTGTTTACTTGTGTGGGGTCAGGAGTGGTTTACAAGGTGGATGTAGCAGAGCCGTGTGTATACTTGTGTGGGGTTAGGAGGGGTTTTACAAGGTGGATGTAGCAGAGCTGTGTGTGTACTTTGTGTGGGGTCAGGAGGGGTTTACAAAGTGGATGTAGCAGAGCCGTGTGTGTACTTGTGTGGGGTCAGGAGGGGTTTACAAGGTGGATGTAGCAGAGCCATGTGTGTACTTGTGTGGGGACAGGAAGGGGTTACAGGGTAGATGTAGCAGAGCCGTGTGTGTACTTGTGTGGGGTCAGGAGGAGGTATTTTACAAGGTGGATGTAGCAGAGCCGTGTGTGTACTTTGTGTGGGGTTAGGAGGGATTTTCAAGGTAGATGTAGCATAGCCATGCGTGTACTTGTGTGGGGTCAGGAGGGGTTTTACATGGTGGATGTAGCAGAGCCGTGTGTGTACTTGTGTGGGGTCAGGAGGGGTTTACAAGGTGGATGTAGCAGAGCCGTGTGTGTACTTGTGTGGAGTCAGATGGGGTTTATAAGGTGGATGTAGCAGAGCCGTGTGTGTACTTCTGTCGGGTTAGGAGGCATTTACAAGATGGATGTAGCAGAGCCGTGTGAGTACTTGTGTGGGGTCAGGAGGAGGTGTTTTACAAGGTGGATGTAGCAGAGCAGTGTGTGTACTTTGTGTGGGGTTAGGAGGGGTTTTCAAGGTGGATGTAGCAGAGCCGTGCGTGTACTTGTGTGGGGTCAGGAGGGGTTTTTCAAGGTGGATGTAGCAGAGCCGTGTGTGTACTTGTGTGGGGTCAGGAGGGGTGTACAAAGTGGATGTAGCAGTGCCGTGTGTGTACTTGTGTGGCGTCAGGAGGGGTTTTTTCAAGGTGGATGTAGCAGAGCCGTGTGTGTACTTGTGTGGGGTTAGGAGGGGTTTTACAAGGTGGAAGTAGCAGAGCTGTGTGTGTACTTTGTGTGGGTTCAGGAGGGGTTTACAAAGTGGATGTAGCAGAGCCGTGTGTGTACTTGTGTGGGGTCAGGAGGGGTTTACAAGGTGGATGTAGCAGAGCAATGTGTGTACTTGTGTTGGTCAGGAGGTGTTTTACAAGGTGGATGTAGCAGAGCCTTGTGTGTACTTGTGTGGGGACAGGAAGGGCTTACAGGGTAGATGTAGCAGAGCCGTGTGTGTACTTGTGTGGGGTCAGGAGGAGGTGTTTTACAAGGTGGATGTAGCAGAGCCGTGTGTGTACTTTGTGTGGGGTTAGGAGGGGTTTTCAAGGTAGATGTAGCAGAGCCGTGCGTGTACTTGTGTGGGGTCAGGAGGGGTTTTTCAAGGTGGATGTAGCAGAGCCGTGTGTGTACTTGTGTGGGGTCAGGAGGGGTTTTACATGGTGGATGTAGCAGAGCCATGTGTGTACTTGTGTGGGGTCAGGAGGGGTTTACAAGGTGGATGTAGCAGAGCCATGTGTGTACTTGTGTGGGTGAGGAGGTGTTTTACAAGGTGGATGTAGCAGAGCCATGTGAGTACTTGTGTGGGGACAGGAAGGGGTTACAGGGTAGATGTAGCAGAGCCGTGTGTGTACTTGTGTGGGGTCAGGAGGAGATGTTTTACAAGGTGGATGTAGCAGAGCAGTGTGTGTACTTTGTGTGGGGGTTAGGAGGGGTTTTCAAGGTGGATGTAGCAGTGCCGTGTGTGTACTTGTGTGGCGTCAGGAGGGGTTTTTCAAGGTGGATGTAGCAGAGCCATGTGTGTACTTGTGTGGGGTCAGGAGGGGTTTACAAG
Organism: Dendrobates tinctorius; assembly: GCF_039654945.1. NCBI lineage: Eukaryota > Metazoa > Chordata > Amphibia > Anura > Dendrobatidae > Dendrobates > Dendrobates tinctorius. The sequence continues at coordinate 6,130,816 of NW_027361701.1, read as the reverse complement.
GTGGATGTAGCAGAGCCATGTGAGTACTTGTGTGCGGACAGGAAGGGGTTACAGGGTAGATGTAGCAGAGCCATGTGTGTACTTGTGTGGGGTCAGGAGGAGGTGTTTTACAAGGTGGATGTAGCAGAGCCGTGTGTGTACTTTGTGTGGGGTTAAGAGGGGTTTTCAAGGTGGATGTAGCAGAGCCGTGCGTGTACTTGTGTGGGGTCAGGAGGGGTTTTTAAAGGTGGATGTAGCAGAGCCGAGTGTGTACTTGTGTGGGGTCAGGAGGGGTTTTACATGGTGGATGTAGCAGAGCCGTGTGTGTACTTGTGTGTGGTCAGGAGGGGTTTACAAGGTGGATGTAGCAGAGCCATGTGTGTACTTGTGTGGGTCAGGAGGTGTTTTACAAGGTGGATGTAGCAGAGCCGTGTGTGTACTTGTGTGGGGACAGGAAGGGGATACAGGGTAGATGTAGCAGAGCCGTGTGTGTACTTGTGTGGGGTCAGGAGGAGGTGTTTTACAAGGTGGATGTAGCAGTTCTGTGTGTATACTTGTGTGGGGTCAGGAGGGGTTTACAAGGTGGATGTAGCAGAGCCGTGTGTGTACTTGTGTGGGGTCAGGAGGGGTTTATAAGGTGGATGTAGCAGAGCCGTGTGTCTACTTTGTGTGGGGTCAGGATGTGTTTTACAAGGTGGATGTAGCAGAGCAGTGTGTGTACTTTGTGTGGGGTTAGGAGGGGTTTTCAAGGTGGATGTTGCAGAGCCGTGTGTGTACTTGTGTGGGGCTAGAAGGTGTTTTACATGGTGGATGTAGCAGAGCCGTGTGTGTACTTGTGTGGGGTCAGGAGGGGTTTTACATGGTGGATGTAGCAGAGCCGTGTGTGTACTTGTGTGGGGCCAGGAGGTGTTTTACATGGTGGATGTAGCAGAGCCATGTGTGTACTTGTGTCGGGTCAGGAGGGGTTTTACATGGTGGATGTAGCAGAGCCGTGTGTGTACTTGTGTGGGGTCAGGAGGGGTTTTACAAGGTGGATGTAGCAGTGCCGTGTGTGTACCTGTGTGGGGTCAGGAGGTGTTTTACAAGGTGGATGTAGCAGTGCTGTGTGTATACTTGTGCGGGGTCCGGAGGGGTTTGCAAGCTGGATGTAGCAGAGCCGTGTGTGTACTTGTGTGGGGTCAGATGGGGTTTATAAGGTGGATGTAGCAGAGCCGTGTGTGTACTTCTGTCGGGTCAGGAGGCGTTTACAAGGTGGATGTAGCAGAGCCGTGTGTGTACTTGTGTGGTGTCAGGAGGTGTTTTACAAGGTGGATGTAGCAGAGCCGTGTGTGTACTTGTGTGGGGTCAGGAGGGGTTTACAAGGTGGATGTAGCAGAGCCATGTGTGTACTTGTGTGGGTCAGGAGGTGTTTTACAAGGTGGATGTAGCAGAGCCGTGTGTGTACTTGTGTGGGGACAGGAAGGGGTTACAGGGTAGATGTAGCAGAGCCATGTGTGTACTTGTGTGGGGTCAGGAGGAGGTGTTTTACAAGGTGGATGTAGCAGAGCAGTGTGTGTACTTTGTGTGGGGTTATGAGGGGTTTTCAAGGTGGATGTAGCAGAGCCGTGTGTGTACTTGTGTTTGGGTCAGGAGCAGTTTTTCAAGGTGGATGTAGCAGAGCCATGTGTGTACTTGTGTGGGGTCAGGAGGAGGTGTTTTACAAGGTGGATGTAGCAGAGCCGTGTGTGTACTTTTGTGGGGTCAGGTGGTGTTTTACAAGGTGGATGTAGCAGAGCCGTGCGTGTACTTATGTGGGGTCAGGAGGGGTTTTACATGGTGGATGTAGCAGAGCCGTGTGTGTACTTGTGTGGGGTCAGGAGGGGTTTTACAAGGTGGATGTAGCAGTGCCGTGTGTGTACTTGTGTGGGGTCAGGAGGGGTTTTACAAGGTGGATGTAGCAGAGCCGTGTGTGTACTTCTGTCGGGTCAGGAGGGGTTTACAAGGTGTATGTAGCAGAGCCGTGTGTGTACTTGTGTGGGGTCAGGAGGTGTTTTACAAGGTGGATGTAGCAGAGCCGTGTGTGTACTTGTGTGGGGTCAGGAGGTGTTTTACAAGGTGGATGTAGCAGAGCCGTGTGTGTACTTGTGTGGGGTCAGGAGGGGTTTTGCAAGGTGGATGTAGCAGTGCCGTGTGTGTACTTGTGTGGGGTCAGGAGGGGTTTACAAGGTAGATGTAGCAGAGCTGTGTGTGTACTTGTGTGGGGTTAGGAGGGGTTTTACATGGTGGATGTAGCAGAGCTGTGTGTGTACTTTGTGTGGGGTCAGGAGGGGTTTACAAAGTGGATGTAGCAGAGCCGTGTGTGTACTTGTGTGGGCTCAGGAGTGGTTTACAAGCTGGATGTAGCAGAGCCATGTGTGTACTTGTGTGGGGACAGGAAGGGGTTACAGGGTAGATGTAGCAGAGCCATGTGTGTACTTGTGTGGGGTCAGGAGGGGTTTTTCAAGGTGGATGTAGCAGAGCCGTGTGTGTACTTTGTGTGGGGTCAGGGGGTGTTTTACAAGGTGGATGTAGCAGAGCAGTGTGTGTACTTTGTTTGGGGTTAGGAGGGGTTATCAAGGTGGATGTAGCAGAGCCGTGCGTGTACTTGTGTGGGGTCAGGAGGGGTTTTTCAAGGTGGGTGTAGCAGAGCCGTGTGTGTACTTGTGTGGGGTCAGGAGGAAGTGTTTTACGAGGTGGATGTAGCAGAGCCGTGTGTGTACTTTGTGTGGGGTTAGAAGGGGTTTTCAAGGTAGATGTAGCAGAGCCGTGCGTGTATTTAAGTGGGGTCAGGAGGGGTTTTTCAAGGTGGATGTAGCAGAGCCGTGTGTGTACTTGTGTGGGGTCAGGAGGGGTTTTACATGGTGGATGTAGCAGAGCCGTGTGTGTACTTGTGTGGGGTCAGAAGGGGTTTTTCAAGGTGGATGTAGCAGAGCCATGTGTGTACTTGTGTGGGGTCAGGAGGGGTTTTACATGTTGGATGTAGCAGTGCTGTGTGTACTTGTGTGGGGTCAGGAGGGGTTTACAAGGTGGGTGTAGCAGTGCCGTGTGTGTACTTGTGTGGGGTCAGGAGAGGTTTTCAAGGTGGATGTAGCAGAGCCGTGTGTGTACTTGTGTGTGGTCAGGGAGGGGTTTAACAAGGTGGATGTAGCAGAGCCGTGTGTGTACTTGTGTGGGGTCAGGAGGGGTTTTTCAAGGTGGATGCAGCAGAGCCGTGTGTGTACTTGTGTGGGGTCAGTAGGGGTTTTTAAAGATGGATGTAGCAGAGCCGTGTGTGTACTTTGTGTGGGGTCAGGAGGGGTTTACAAGGTGAATTTAGCAGAGCCGTGTGTGTACTTGTGTGGGGTCAGGAGGGGTTTTACATGGTGGATGTAGCAGAGCCGTGTGTGTACTTGTGTGGGGTCAGGAGGGGTTTTTCAAGGTGGATGTAGCAGAGCCGTGTGTGTACTTGTGTGGGGTCAGGATGGGTTTTACACGGTAGAGGTAGCAGAGCCATGTGTGTACTTGTGTGGGGTCAGGAGATGTTTTACAAGGTGGATGTAGCAGAGCCGTGTGTGTACTTGAGTGGGGTCAGGAGGGGTTTTACAAGGTGGATGTAGCAGAGCCGTATGTGTACTTTGTGTGGGGTCAGGAGGGGTTTATAAGGTGAATTTAGCAGAGCCGTGTGTGTACTTGTGTGGGCTCAGGAGGGGGTTTACAAGGTGGATGTAGCAGAGCTGTGTGTGAACTTGTGTGGGGTCAGGAGGTCTTTTACAAGGTGGATGTAGCAGATCCGTGCGTGTACTTGTGTGGGGTCAGGAGGGGTTTTTCAAGGTGGATGTAGCAGAGCCGTGTGTGTACTTTGTGTGGGTCAGTAGGGGTTTACAAGGTGAATTTAGCAGAGCCGTGTGTGTACTTGTGTGGGGTCAGGAGGGGTTTTACATGCTGGATGTAGCAGAGCCATGTGTGTACTTGTGTGGGGTCAGAAGGTGTTTTACAAGGTGGATGTAGCAGAGGCGTGCATGTACTTGTGTGGGGTCAGGAGGGGTTTTACATGGTGGATGTAGCAGAGCCGTGTGTGTACTTGTGTGGGGTCAGGAGATGTTTTACAAGGTGGATGTAGCACAGCCGTGTGTGTACTTGTGTGGGGTCAGGAGGGGTTTTACAAGGTGGATGTAGCAGAGCCGTATGTGTAATTTGTGTGGGGTCAGGAGGGGTTTACAAGGTGAATTTAGCAGAGCCGTGTGTGTACTTGGGTGGGGTCAGGAGGGGTGTACAAAGTGGATGTAGCAGTGCCGTGTGTGTACTTGTGTGGCGTCAGGAGGGGTTTTTCAAGGTGGATGTAGCAGAGCCATGTGTGTACTTGTGTGGGGTCAGGAGGGGTTTACAAGGTGGATGTAGCAGAGCCATGTGTGTACTTGTGTTGGACAGGAGGTGTTTTACAAGGTGGATGTAGCAGAGCCGTGTGTGTACTTGTGTGGGGACAGGAAGGGGTTACAGGGTAGATGTAGCAGAGCCGTGTGTGTACTTGTGTGGGGTCAGGAGGAGGTGTTTTACAAGGTGGATGTAGCAGAGCCGTGTGTGTACTTTGTGTTGGGCTAGGAGAGGTTTTCAAGGTGGATGTAGCAGAGCCGTGCGTGCACTTGTGTGGGGTCAAGAGGGGTTTTTCAAGGTGGATGTAGCAGAGCCGAGTTTGTACTTGTGTGGGGTCAGGAGGGGTTTTACATGGTGGATGTAGCAGAGCCGTGTGTGTACTTGTGTGGGGTCAGGAGGGGTTTACAAGGTGGATGTAGAAGAGCCAATGTTTGTACTTGTGTGGGTCAGGAGGTGTTTTACAAGGTGGATGTAGCAGAGCCGTTTGTGTACTTGTGTGGGGACAGGAAGGGGTTACAGGGTAGATGTAGCAGAGCCGTGTGTGTACCTGTGTGGGGTCAGGAGGAGGTGTTTAACAAGGTGGATGTAGCAGAGCAGTGTGTGTACTTTGTGTTGGGTTAGGAGGGGTTTTCAAGGTGGATGTAGCAGAGCCGTGCGTGTACTTGTGTGGGGTCAGGAGCGGTTTTTCAAGGTGGATGTAGCAGAGCCGTGTGTGTACTTGTGTGGGGTCAGGAGGAGGTGTTTTACAAGGTGGATGTAGCAGAGCCGTGTGTGTACTTTTGTGGGGTCAGGTGGTATTTTACAAGGTGGATGTAGCAGAGCCGTGCGTGTACTTATGTGGGGTCAGGAGGCGTTTTTCAAGGTGGATGTAGCAGAGCCGTGTGTGTACTTGTGTGGGGTCAGGAGGGGTTTTACATGGTGGATGTAGCAGAGCCGTACGTGTACTTGTGTGGGGTCAGGAGGTGTTTTACAAGGTGGATGTAGCAGAGCCGTGCGAGTACTTGTGTGGGGTTAGGAGGGGTTTTACCTGGTGGATGTAGCAGAGCCATGTTTGTACTTGTGTGGGGCCAGGAGGTGTTTTACATGGTGGATGTAGCAGAGCCGTGTGTGTGTTTGTGTGGGATCAGGAGGGGTTTTACATGGTGGATGTAGCAGAGCCGTGTGTGTACTTGTGTGGGGTCAGGAGGGGTTTTACAAGGTGGATGTAGCAGTGCCGTGTGTGTACTTGTGTGGGGTCAGGAGGGGTTTTACAAGGTGGATGTAGCAGAGCCGTGTGTGTACTTGTGTGGGGTCAGGAGGGGTTTATAAGGTGGATGTAGCAGAGCCGTGTGTGTACTTCTGTCGGGTCAGGAGGGGTTTACAAGGTGGATGTAGCAGAGCCGTGTGTGTACTTGTGTGGGGTCAGGAGGTGTTTTACAAGGTGGATGTAGCAGAGCCGTGTGTGTACTTGTGTGGGGTCAGGAGGTGTTTTACAAGGTGGATGTAGCAGAGCCGTGTGTGTACTTGTGTGGGGTCAGGAGGGGTTTTGCAAGGTGGATGTAGCAGTGCCGTGTGTGTACTTGTGTGGGGTCAGGAGGGGTTTACAAGGTGGATGTAGCAGAGCTGTGTGTGTACTTGTGTGGGGTTAGGAGGGGTTTTACAAGGTGGATGTAGCAGAGCTGTGTGTATACTTTGTGTGGGGTCAGGAGGGGTTTACAAAGTGGATGTAGCAGAGCCGTGTGTGTACTTGTGTGGGGTCAGGAGGGTTTTACAAGCTGGATGTAGCAGAGCCATGTGTGTACTTGTGTGGGGACAGGAAGGGGTTACAGGGTAGATGTAGCAGAGCCGTGTGTGTACTTGTGTGGGGTCAGGAGGAGGTGTTTTACAAGGTGGTTGTAGCAGAGCCGTGTGTGTACTTTGTGTGGGGTTAGGAGGGGTTTTCAAGGTAGATGTAGCAGAGCCGTGTGTGTACTTGTGTGGGGTCAGGAGGGGTTTACAAGGTGGATGTAGCAGAGCCATATGTGTACTTGTGTTGGTCAGGAGGTATTTTACAAGGTGGATGTAGCAGAGCCGTGTGTGTACTTGTGTGGGGACAGGAAGGGGTCACAGAGTAGATGTAGCAGAGCCGTGTGTGTACTTGTGTGGGGTCAGGAGGAGGTGTTTTACAAGGTGGATGTAGCAGAGCCGTGTGTGTACTTTGTGTGGGGTTAGGAGAGGTTTTCAAGGTGGATGTAGCAGAGCCGTGCGTGTACTTGTGTGGGGTCATGAGGGTTTTTTCAAGGTGGATGTAGCAGAGCCGAGTGTGTACTTGTGTTGGGTCAGGAGGGGTTTTACATGGTGGATGTAGCAGAGCCGTGTGTGTACTCGTGTGGGGTCAGGAGGGGTTTTTCAAGTTGGATGTAGCAGAGCCGTGTGTGTACTTGTGTGGGGTCAGGTGGTGTTTTACAAGGTGGATGTAGCAGAGCCGTGCGTGTACTTATGTGGTGTCAGGAGGCGTTTTTCAAGGTGGATGTAGCAGAGCCGTGTGTGTACTTGTGTGGGGTCAGGAGGGGTTTTACATGGTGGATGTAGCAGAGCTGTGCGTGTACTTGTGTGGGGTCAGGAGGTGTTTTACAAGGTGGATGTAGCAGAGCCGTGCGTGTACTTGTGTGGGGTTAGGAGGGGTTTTACATGGTGGATGTAGCAGAGCCGTGTGTGTACTTGTGTGGAGCAGGAGGTGTTTTACATGGTGGATGTAGCAGAGCCGTGTGTGTACTTGTGTGGGGTCAGGAGGGGTTTTACATGGTGAATGTAGTTGAGCCGTGTGTGTACTTGTGTGGGGTCAGGAGGGGTTTTACAAGGTGGATGTAGCAGTGCCGTGTGTGTACTTGTGTGGGGTCAGGAGGGGTTTTACAAGGTGGATATAGCAGAGCCGTGTGTGTACTTGTGTGGGGTCAGGAGGGGTTTATAAGGTGGATGTAGCAGAGCCGTGTGTGTACTTCTGTCGGGTCAGGAGGGGTTTACAAGGTGGATGTAGCAGAGTCGTGTGTGTACTTGTGTGGGGTCAGGAGGTGTTTTACAAGGTGGATGTAGCAGAGCCGTGTGTGTACTTGTGTGGGGTCAGGAGGGGTTTTGCAAGGTGGATGTAGCAGTGCCGTGTGTTTACTTGTGTGGGGTCAGGAGTGGTTTACAAGGTGGATGTAGCAGAGCCGTGTGTATACTTGTGTGGAGTTAGGAGGGGTTTTACAAGGTGGATGTAGCAGAGCTGTGTGTGTACTTTGTGTGGGGTCAGGAGGGGTTTACAAAGTGGATGTAGCAGAGCCGTGTGTGTACTTGTGTGGGGTCAGGAGGGGTTTACAAGGTGGATGTAGCAGAGGCATATGTGTACTTGTGTGGGGACAGGAAGGGGTTACAGGGTAGATGTAGCAGAGCCGTGTGTGTACTTGTGTGGGGTCAGGAGGAGGTATTTTACAAGGTGGATGTAGCAGAGCCGTGTGTGTACTTTGTGTGGGGTTAGGAGGGATTTTCAAGGTAGATGTAGCATAGCCGTGCATGTACTTGTGTGGGGTCAGGAGGGGTTTTACATGGTGGATGTAGCAGAGCCGTGTGTGTACTTGTGTGGGGTCAGGAGGGGTTTACAAGGTGGACGTAGCAGAGCTGTGTGTGTACTTGTGTGGAGTCAGATGGGGTTTATAAGGTGGATGTAGCAGAGCCGTGTGTGTACTTCTGTCGGGTCAGGAGGCGTTTACAAGGTGGATGTAGCAGAGCCGTGTGAGTACTTGTGTGGGGTCAGGAGGAGGTGTTTTACAAGGTGGATGTAGCAGTGCAGTGTGTGTACTTTGTGTGGGGTTAGGAGGGGTTTTCAAGGTGGATGTAGCAGAGCCGTGCGTGTACTTGTGTGGGGTCAGGAGGGGTTTTTCAAGGTGGATGTAGCAGAGCCGTGTGTGTACTTGTGTGGGGTCAGGAGGGGTGTACAAAGTGGATGTAGCAGTGCCGTGTGTGTACTTGTGTGGCGTCAGGAGGGGTTTTTTCAAGGTGGATGTAGCAGAGCCGTGTGTGTACTTGTGTAGGGTTAGGAGGGGTTTTACAAGGTGGAAGTAGCAGAGCTGTGTGTGTACTTTGTGTGGGGTCAGGAGGGGTTTACAAAGTGGATGTAGCAGAGCCGTGTGTGTACTTGTGTGGGGTCAGGAGGGGTTTACAAGGTGGATGTAGCAGAGCAATGTGTGTACTTGTGTTGGTCAGGAGGTGTTTTACAAGGTGGATGTAGCAGAGCCTTGTGTGTACTTGTGTGGGGACAGGAAGGGGTTACAGGGTAGATGTAGCAGAGCCGTGTGTGTACTTGTGTGGGGTCAGGAGGAGGTGTTTTACAAGGTGGATGTAGCAGAGCCGTGTGTGTACTTTGTGTGGGGTTAGGAGGGGTTTTCAAGGTAGATGTAGCAGAGCCGTGCATGTACTTGTGTGGGGTCAGGAGGGGTTTTTCAAGGTGGATGTAGCAGAGCCGTGTGTGTACTTGTGTGGGGTCAGGAGGGGTTTTACATGGTGGATGTAGCAGAGCCGTGTGTGTACTTGTGTGGGGTCAGGAGGGGTTTACAAGGTGGATGTAGCAGAGCCATGTGTGTACTTGTGTGGGTGAGGAGGTGTTTTACAAGGTGGATGTAGCAGAGCCGTGTGAGTACTTGTGTGGGGACAGGAAGGGGTTACAGGGTAGATGTAGCAGAGCCGTGTGTGTACTTGTGTGGGGTCAGGAGGAGGTGTTTTACAAGGTGGATGTAGCAGAGCCATGTGTGTACTTGTGTGGGGTCAGGAGGGGTTTTCAAGTTATATGTAGCAGAGCCGTGCGTGTACTTGTGTGGGGTCAGGAGGGGTTTTTCAAGGTGGATGTAGCAGAGCCGTGTGTGTACTTGTGTGGGGTCAGGAGGGGTTTTTCAAGGTGGATGTAGCAGAGCCATGCGTGTTCTTGTGTGGGGTCAGGAGGGGTTTTTCAAGGTGGATGTAGCAGAGCCGTGTGTGTACTTGTGTGGGGTCAGGATGGGTTTTACATGGTAGAGGTAGCAGAGCCATGTGTGTACTTGTGTGGGGTCAGGAGATGTTTTACAAGGTGGATGTAGCAGAGCCGTGTGTGTACTTGTGTGGGGTCAGGAGGGGTTTTACAAGGTGGATGTAGCAGAGCCGTATGTGTACTTTGTGTGGGGTCAGGAGGGGTTTACAAGGTGAATTTACCAGAGCCGTGTGTGTACTTGTGTAGGGTCAGGAGGGGGTTTACAAGGTAGATGTAGCAGAGCTGTGTGTGAACTTGTGTGGGGTCAGGAGGTGTTTTACAAGGTGGATGTAGCAGAGCCGTGCGTGTACTTGTGTGGGGTCAGGAGGGGTTTTTCAAGGTGGATGTAGCAGAGCCGTGTGTGTACTTTGTGTGGGGTCAGGAGGGGTTTACAAGGTGAATTTAGCAGAGCCGTGTGTGTACTTGTGTGGGGTCAGGAGGGGTTTTACATGGTAGATGTAGCAGGCCGTGTGTGTACTTGTGTGGGGTCAGGAGGTGTTTTACAAGGTGGATGTAGCAGAGCCATGCGTGTACTTGTGTGGGGTCAGGAGGGGTTTTTCAAGGTGGATGTAGCAGAGCCGTGTGTGTACTTGTGTGGGGTCAGGATGGGTTTTACATGGTAGAGGTAGAAGAGCCATGTGTGTACTTGTGTGGGGTCAGGAGATGTTTTACAAGGTGGATGTAGCAGAGCCGTGTGTGTACTTGTGTGGGGTCAGGAGGGGTTTTACAAGTTGGATGTAGCAGAGCCGTATGTGTACTTTGTGTGGGGTCAGGAGGGGTTTACAAGGTGAATTTAGCAGAGCCGTGTGTGTACTTGTGTAGGGTCAGGAGGGGGTTTACAAGGTGGATGTAGCAGTGCTGTGTGTGAACTTGTGTGGGGTCAGGAGGTCTTTTACAAGGTGGATGTAGCAGATCCGTGCGTGTACTTGTGTGGGGTCAGGAGGGGTTTTACATGGTGAATGTAGCAGAGCCGTGTGTGTACTTGTGTGGGGTCAGGAGGGGTTTTACAAGGTGGATGTAGCAGTGCCGTGTGTGTACTTGTGTGGGGTCAGGAGGGGTTTTACAAGGTGGATATAACAGAGCCGTGTGTATACTTGTGTGGGGTCAGGAGGGGTTTATAAGGTGGATGTAGCAGAGCCGTGTGTGTACTTCTGTCGGGTCAGGAGGGGTTTACAAGGTGGATGTAGCAGAGCCATGTGTGTACTTGTGTGGGGTCAGGAGGTGTTTTACAAGGTGGATGTAGCAGAGCCGTGTGTGTACTTGTGTGGGGTCAGGAGGGGTTTTGCAAGGTGGATGTAGCAGTGCCGTGTGTTTACTTGTGTGGGGTCAGGAGTGGTTTACAAGGTGGATGTAGCAGAGCCGTGTGTATACTTGTGTGGGGTTAGGAGGGGTTTTACAAGGTGGATGTAGCAGAGCTGTGTGTGTACTTTGTGTGGGGTCAGGAGGGGTTTACAAAGTGGATGTAGCAGAGCCGTGTGTGTACTTGTGTGGGGTCAGGAGGGGTTTACAAGGTGGATGTAGCAGAGCCATGTGTGTACTTGTGTGGGGACAGGAAGGGGTTACAGGGTAGATGTAGCAGAGCCGTGTGTGTACTTGTGTGGGGTCAGGAGGAGGTATTTTACAAGGTGGATGTAGCAGAGCCGTGTGTGTACTTTGTGTGGGGTTAGGAGGGATTTTCAAGGTAGATGTAGCATAGCCATGCGTGTACTTGTGTGGGGTCAGGAGGGGTTTTACATGGTGGATGTAGCAGAGCCGTGTGTGTACTTGTGTGGGGTCAGGAGGGGTTTACAAGGTGGATGTAGCAGAGCCGTGTGTGTACTTGTGTGGAGTCAGATGGGGTTTATAAGGTGGATGTAGCAGAGCCGTGTGTGTACTTCTGTCGGGTCAGGAGGCGTTTACAAGATGGATGTAGCAGAGCCGTGTGAGTACTTGTGTGGGGTCAGGAGGAGGTGTTTTACAAGGTGGATGTAGCAGAGCAGTGTGTGTACTTTGTGTGGGGTTAGGAGGGGTTTTCAAGGTGGATGTAGCAGAGCCGTGCGTGTACTTGTGTGGGGTCAGGAGGGGTTTTTCAAGGTGGATGTAGCAGAGCCGTGTGTGTACTTGTGTGGGGTCAGGAGGGGTGTACAAAGTGGATGTAGCAGTGCCGTGTGTGTACTTGTGTGGCGTCAGGAGGGGTTTTTTCAAGGTGGATGTAGCAGAGCCGTGTGTGTACTTGTGTGGGGTTAGGAGGGGTTTTACAAGGTGGAAGTAGCAGAGCTGTGTGTGTACTTTGTGTGGGGTCAGGAGGGGTTTACAAAGTGGATGTAGCAGAGCCGTGTGTGTACTTGTGTGGGGTCAGGAGGGGTTTACAAGGTGGATGTAGCAGAGCAATGTGTGTACTTGTGTTGGTCAGGAGGTGTTTTACAAGGTGGATGTAGCAGAGCCTTGTGTGTACTTGTGTGGGGACAGGAAGGGCTTACAGGGTAGATGTAGCAGAGCCGTGTGTGTACTTGTGTGGGGTCAGGAGGAGGTGTTTTACAAGGTGGATGTAGCAGAGCCGTGTGTGTACTTTGTGTGGGGTTAGGAGGGGTTTTCAAGGTAGATGTAGCAGAGCCGTGCGTGTACTTGTGTGGGGTCAGGAGGGGTTTTTCAAGGTGGATGTAGCAGAGCCGTGTGTGTACTTGTGTGGGGTCAGGAGGGGTTTTACATGGTGGATGTAGCAGAGCCATGTGTGTACTTGTGTGGGGTCAGGAGGGGTTTACAAGGTGGATGTAGCAGAGCCATGTGTGTACTTGTGTGGGTGAGGAGGTGTTTTACAAGGTGGATGTAGCAGAGCCATGTGAGTACTTGTGTGGGGACAGGAAGGGGTTACAGGGTAGATGTAGCAGAGCCGTGTGTGTACTTGTGTGGGGTCAGGAGGAGATGTTTTACAAGGTGGATGTAGCAGAGCAGTGTGTGTACTTTGTGTGGGGGTTAGGAGGGGTTTTCAAGGTGGATGTAGCAGTGCCGTGTGTGTACTTGTGTGGCGTCAGGAGGGGTTTTTCAAGGTGGATGTAGCAGAGCCATGTGTGTACTTGTGTGGGGTCAGGAGGGGTTTACAAGGTGGATGTAGCAGAGCCATGTGTGTACTTGTGTTGGTCAGGAGGTGTTTTACAAGGTGGATGTAGCAGAGCCGTGTGTGTACTTGTGTGCGGACAGGAAGGGGTTACAGGGTAGATGTAGCAGAGCCATGTGTGTACTTGTGTGGGGTCAGGAGGAGGTGTTTTACAAGGTGGATGTAGCAGAGCCGTGTGTGTACTTTGTGTGGGGTTAAGAGGGGTTTTCAAGGTGGATGTAGCAGAGCCGTGCGTGTACTTGTGTGGGGTCAGGAGGGGTTTTTAAAGGTGGATGTAGCAGAGCCGAGTGTGTACTTGTGTGGGGTCAGGAGGGGTTTTACATGGTGGATGTAGCAGAGCCGTGTGTGTACTTGTGTGTGGTCAGGAGGGGTTTACAAGGTGGATGTAGCAGAGCCATGTGTGTACTTGTGTGGGTCAGGAGGTGTTTTACAAGGTGGATGTAGCAGAGCCGTGTGTGTACTTGTGTGGGGACAGGAAGGGGATACAGGGTAGATGTAGCAGAGCCGTGTGTGTACTTGTGTGGGGTCAGGAGGAGGTGTTTTACAAGGTGGATGTAGCAGTTCTGTGTGTATACTTGTGTGGGGTCAGGAGGGGTTTACAAGGTGGATGTAGCAGAGCCGTGTGTGTACTTGTGTGGGGTCAGGAGGGGTTTATAAGGTGGATGTAGCAGAGCCGTGTGTCTACTTTGTGTGGGGTCAGGATGTGTTTTACAAGGTGGATGTAGCAGAGCAGTGTGTGTACTTTGTGTGGGGTTAGGAGGGGTTTTCAAGGTGGATGTTGCAGAGCCGTGTGTGTACTTGTGTGGGGCTAGAAGGTGTTTTACATGGTGGATGTAGCAGAGCCGTGTGTGTACTTGTGTGGGGTCAGGAGGGGTTTTACATGGTGGATGTAGCAGAGCCGTGTGTGTACTTGTGTGGGGCCAGGAGGTGTTTTACATGGTGGATGTAGCAGAGCCATGTGTGTACTTGTGTCGGGTCAGGAGGGGTTTTACATGGTGGATGTAGCAGAGCCGTGTGTGTACTTGTGTGGGGTCAGGAGGGGTTTTACAAGGTGGATGTAGCAGTGCCGTGTGTGTACCTGTGTGGGGTCAGGAGGTGTTTTACAAGGTGGATGTAGCAGTGCTGTGTGTATACTTGTGCGGGGTCCGGAGGGGTTTGCAAGCTGGATGTAGCAGAGCCGTGTGTGTACTTGTGTGGGGTCAGATGGGGTTTATAAGGTGGATGTAGCAGAGCCGTGTGTGTACTTCTGTCGGGTCAGGAGGCGTTTACAAGGTGGATGTAGCAGAGCCGTGTGTGTACTTGTGTGGTGTCAGGAGGTGTTTTACAAGGTGGATGTAGCAGAGCCGTGTGTGTACTTTGTGTGGGGTCAGGAGGTGTTTTACAAGGTGGATGTAGCAGAGCAGTGTGTGTACTTTGTGTGGGGTTAGGAGGTGTTTTCAAGGTGGATGTAGCAGAGCCGTGCGTGTACTTGTGTGGGGTCAGGAGGGGTTTTTCAAGATGGATGTAGCAGAGCCGTGTGTGTACTTGTGTGGGGTCAGCAGGAGGTGTTTTACAAGGTGGATGTAGCAGAGCCGTGTGTGTACATTGTGTGGGGTTAGGAGGGGTTTTCAAGGTAGATGTAGCAGAGCCGTGCTTGTACATGTGTGGGGTCAGGAGGGGTTTTTCAAGGTGGATGTAGCAGAGCCGTGTGTGTACTTGTGTGGGGTCAGGAGGGGTTTTACATGGTGGATGTAGCAGAGCCGTGTGTGTACTTTGTGTGGGGTCAGGAGGTGTTTTACAAGGTGGATGTAGCAGAGCCGTGTGTGTACTTGTGTGGGGTCAGGAGGGGTTTTACATGGTGGATCTAGCAGTGCTGTGTGTACTTGTGTGGGGTCAGGAGGGGTTTACAAGTTGGATGTAGCAGTGCCGTGCGTGTACTTGTGTGGGGTCAGGAGAGGTTTACAAGGTGGATGTAGCAGAGCCTTGTGTGTACTTGTGTGTGGTCAGGGAGGGGTTTAACAAGGTGGATGTAGCAGAGCCGTGTGTGTACTTGTGTGGGGTCAGGAGGGGTTTTTCAAGGTGGATGTAGCAGAGCCGTGTGTGTACTTGTGTTGGTCAGGAGGTGTTTTACAAGGTGGATGTAGCAGAGCCTTGTGTGTACTTGTGTGGGGACAGGAAGGGGTTACAGGGTATATGTAGCAGAGCCGTGTGTGTACTTGTGTGGGGTCAGGAGGAGGTGTTTTACAAGGTGGATGTAGCAGAGCCGTGTGTGTACTTTGTGTGGGGTTAGGAGGGGTTTTCAAGGTAGATGTAGCAGAGCTGTGCGTGTACTTTGTGTGGGGTTAGGAGGGGTTTTCAAGGTGGATGTAGCAGTGCCGTGTGTGTACTTGTGTGGCGTCAGGAGGGGTTTTTCAAGGTGGATGTAGCAGAGCCATGTGTGTACTTGTGTGGGGTCAGGAGGGGTTTTCAAGTTATATGTAGCAGAGCCGTGCGTGTACTTGTGTGGGGTCAGGAGGGGTTTTTCAAGGTGGATGTAGCAGAGCCGTGTGTGTACTTGTGTGGGGTCAGGAGGGGTTTTTCAAGGTGGATGTAGCAGAGCCATGCGTGTTCTTGTGTGGGGTCAGGAGGGGTTTTTCAAGGTGGATGTAGCAGAGCCGTGTGTGTACTTGTGTGGGGTCAGGATGGGTTTTACATGGTAGAGGTAGCAGAGCCATGTGTGTACTTGTGTGGGGTCAGGAGATGTTTTACAAGGTGGATGTAGCAGAGCCGTGTGTGTACTTGTGTGGGGTCAGGAGGGGTTTTACAAGGTGGATGTAGCAGAGCCGTATGTGTACTTTGTGTGGGGTCAGGAGGGGTTTACAAGGTGAATTTACCAGAGCCGTGTGTGTACTTGTGTAGGGTCAGGAGGGGGTTTACAAGGTAGATGTAGCAGAGCTGTGTGTGAACTTGTGTGGGGTCAGGAGGTCTTTTACAAGGTGGATGTAGCAGATCCGTGCGTGTACTTGTGTGGGGTCAGGAGGTGTTTTACAAGGTGGATGTAGCAGAGCCGTGCGTGTACTTGTGTGGGGTCAGGAGGGGTTTTTCAAGGTGGATGTAGCAGAGCCGTGTGTGTACTTTGTGTGGGGTCAGGAGGGGTTTACAAGGTGAATTTAGCAGAGCCGTGTGTGTACTTGTGTGGGGTCAGGAGGGGTTTTACATGGTAGATGTAGCAGGCCGTGTGTGTACTTGTGTGGGGTCAGGAGGTGTTTTACAAGGTGGATGTAGCAGAGCCATGCGTGTACTTGTGTGGGGTCAGGAGGGGTTTTTCAAGGTGGATGTAGCAGAGCCGTGTGTGTACTTGTGTGGGGTCAGGATGGGTTTTACATGGTAGAGGTAGAAGAGCCATGTGTGTACTTGTGTGGGGTCAGGAGATGTTTTACAAGGTGGATGTAGCAGAGCCGTGTGTGTACTTGTGTGGGGTCAGGAGGGGTTTTACAAGTTGGATGTAGCAGAGCCTTGTGTGTACTTGTGTGGGGACAGGAAGGGGTTACAGGGTAGATGTAGCAGAGCCGTGTGTGTACTTGTGTGGGGTCAGGAGGAGGTGTTTTACAAGGTGGATGTAGCAGAGCCGTGTGTGTACTTTGTGTGGGGTTAGGAGGGGTTTTCAAGGTAGATGTAGCAGTGCCGTGCGTGTACTTGCGTGGGGTCAGGAGGGGTTTTTCAAGGTGGATGTAGCAGAGCCGTGTGTGTACTTGTGTGGAGTCAGGAGGGGTTTTACATGGTGGATGTAGCAGAGCCGTGTGTGTACTTGTGTGGGGTCAGGAGGGGTTTACAAGGTGGATGTAGCAGAGCCATGTGTGTACTTGTGTGGGTCAGGAGGTGTTTTACAAGGTGGATGTAGCAGAGCCGTGTGTGTACTTGTGTGGGGACAGGAAGGGGTTACAGGGTAGATGTAGCAGAGCCATGTGTGTACTTGTGTGGGGTCAGGAGGAGGTGTTTTACAAGGTGGATGTAGCAGAGCAGTGTGTGTACTTTGTGTGGGGTTATGAGGGGTTTTCAAGGTGGATGTAGCAGAGCCGTGCGTGTACTTGTGTTTGGGTCAGGAGCAGTTTTTCAAGGTGGATGTAGCAGAGCCATGTGTGTACTTGTGTGGGGTCAGGAGGAGGTGTTTTACAAGGTGGATGTAGCAGAGCCGTGTGTGTACTTTTGTGGGGTCAGGTGGTGTTTTACAAGGTGGATGTAGCAGAGCCGTGCGTGTACTTATGTGGGGTCAGGAGGGGTTTTACATGGTGGATGTAGCAGAGCCGTGTGTGTACTTGTGTGGGGTCAGGAGGGGTTTTACAAGGTGGATGTAGCAGTGCCGTGTGTGTACTTGTGTGGGGTCAGGAGGGGTTTTACAAGGTGGATGTAGCAGAGCCGTGTGTGTACTTCTGTCGGGTCAGGAGGGGTTTACAAGGTGTATGTAGCAGAGCCGTGTGTGTACTTGTGTGGGGTCAGGAGGTGTTTTACAAGGTGGATGTAGCAGAGCCGTGTGTGTACTTGTGTGGGGTCAGGAGGTGTTTTACAAGGTGGATGTAGCAGAGCCGTGTGTGTACTTGTGTGGGGTCAGGAGGGGTTTTGCAAGGTGGATGTAGCAGTGCCGTGTGTGTACTTGTGTGGGGTCAGGAGGGGTTTACAAGGTAGATGTAGCAGAGCTGTGTGTGTACTTGTGTGGGGTTAGGAGGGGTTTTACATGGTGGATGTAGCAGAGCTGTGTGTGTACTTTGTGTGGGGTCAGGAGGGGTTTACAAAGTGGATGTAGCAGAGCCGTGTGTGTACTTGTGTGGGGTCAGGAGTGGTTTACAAGCTGGATGTAGCAGAGCCATGTGTGTACTTGTGTGGGGACAGGAAGGGGTTACAGGGTAGATGTAGCAGAGCCATGTGTGTACTTGTGTGGGGTCAGGAGGGGTTTTTCAAGGTGGATGTAGCAGAGCCGTGTGTGTACTTTGTGTGGGGTCAGGAGGTGTTTTACATGGTGGATGTAGCAGAGCAGTGTGTGTACTTTGTGTGGGGTTAGGAGGGGTTATCAAGGTGGATGTAGCAGAGCCGTGCGTGTACTTGTGTGGGGTCAGGAGGGGTTTTTCAAGGTGGATGTAGCAGAGCCGTGTGTGTACTTGTGTGGGGTCAGGAGGAAGTGTTTTACGAGGTGGATGTAGCAGAGCCGTGTGTGTACTTTGTGTGGGGTTAGGAGGGGTTTTCAAGGTAGATGTAGCAGAGCCGTGCGTGTATTTAAGTGGGGTCAGGAGGGGTTTTTCAAGGTGGATGTAGCAGAGCCATGTGTGTACTTGTGTGGGGTCAGGAGGGGTTTTACATGGTGGATGTAGCAGAGCCGTGTGTGTACTTGTGTGGGGTCAGAAGGGGTTTTTCAAGGTGGATGTAGCAGAGCCATGTGTGTACTTGTGTGGGGTCAGGAGGGGTTTTACATGTTGGATGTAGCAGTGCTGTGTGTACTTGTGTGGGGTCAGGAGGGGTTTACAAGGTGGGTGTAGCAGTGCCGTGTGTGTACTTGTGTGGGGTCAGGAGAGGTTTTCAAGGTGGATGTAGCAGAGCCGTGTGTGTACTTGTGTGTGGTCAGGGAGGGGTTTAACAAGGTGGATGTAGCAGAGCCGTGTGTGTACTTGTGTGGGGTCAGGAGGGGTTGTTCAAGGTGGATGCAGCAGAGCCGTGTGTGTACTTGTGTGGGGTCAGTAGGGGTTTTTAAAGATGGATGTAGCAGAGCCGTGTGTGTACTTTGTGTGGGGTCAGGAGGGGTTTACAAGGTGAATTTAGCAGAGCCGTGTGTGTACTTGTGTGGGGTCAGGAGGGGTTTTACATGGTGGATGTAGCAGAGCCGTGTGTGTACTTGTGTGGGGTCAGGAGGGGTTTTTCAAGGTGGATGTAGCAGAGCCGTGTGTGTACTTGTGTGGGGTCAGGATGGGTTTTACACGGTAGAGGTAGCAGAGCCATGTGTGTACTTGTGTGGGGTCAGGAGATGTTTTACAAGGTGGATGTAGCAGAGCCGTGTGTGTACTTGAGTGGGGTCAGGAGGGGTTTTACAAGGTGGATGTAGCAGAGCCGTATGTGTACTTTGTGTGGGGTCAGGAGGGGTTTATAAGGTGAATTTAGCAGAGCCGTGTGTGTACTTGTGTGGGCTCAGGAGGGGGTTTACAAGGTGGATGTAGCAGAGCTGTGTGTGAACTTGTGTGGGGTCAGGAGGTCTTTTACAAGGTGGATGTAGCAGATCCGTGCGTGTACTTGTGTGGGGTCAGGAGGGGTTTTTCAAGGTGGATGTAGCAGAGCCGTGTGTGTACTTTGTGTGGGTCAGTAGGGGATTACAAGGTGAATTTAGCAGAGCCGTGTGTGTACTTGTGTGGGGTCAGGAGGGGTTTTACATGCTGGATGTAGCAGAGCCATGTGTGTACTTGTGTGGGGTCAGAAGGTGTTTTACAAGGTGGATGTAGCAGAGGCGTGCATGTACTTGTGTGGGGTCAGGAGGGGTTTTACATGGTGGATGTAGCAGAGCCGTGTGTGTACTTGTGTGGGGTCAGGAGATGTTTTACAAGGTGGATGTAGCACAGCCGTGTGTGTACTTGTGTGGGGTCAGGAGGGGTTTTACAAGGTGGATGTAGCAGAGCCGTATGTGTAATTTGTGTGGGGTCAGGAGGGGTTTACAAGGTGAATTTAGCAGAGCCGTGTGTGTACTTGGGTGGGGTCAGGAGGGGTGTACAAAGTGGATGTAGCAGTGCCGTGTGTGTACTTGTGTGGCGTCAGGAGGGGTTTTTCAAGGTGGATGTAGCAGAGCCGTGTGTGTACTTGTGTGGGGTCAGGAGGGGTTTACAAGGTGGATGTAGCAGAGCCATGTGTGTACTTGTGTTGGACAGGAGGTGTTTTACAAGGTGGATGTAGCAGAGCCGTGTGTGTACTTGTGTGGGGACAGGAAGGGGTTACAGGGTAGATGTAGCAGAGCCGTGTGTGTACTTGTGTGGGGTCAGGAGGAGGTGTTTTACAAGGTGGATGTAGCAGAGCCGTGTGTGTACTTTGTGTGGGGCTAGGAGAGGTTTTCAAGGTGGATGTAGCAGAGCCGTGCGTGCACTTGTGTGGGGTCAAGAGGGGTTTTTCAAGGTGGATGTAGCAGAGCCGAGTTTGTACTTGTGTGGGGTCAGGAGGGGTTTTACATGGTGGATGTAGCAGAGCCGTGTGTGTACTTGTGTGGGGTCAGGAGGGGTTTACAAGGTGGATGTAGAAGAGCCAATGTTTGTACTTGTGTGGGTCAGGAGGTGTTTTACAAGGTGGATGTAGCAGAGCCGTTTGTGTACTTGTGTGGGGACAGGAAGGGGTTACAGGGTAGATGTAGCAGAGCCGTGTGTGTACCTGTGTGGGGTCAGGAGGAGGTGTTTTACAAGGTGGATGTAGCAGAGCAGTGTGTGTACTTTGTGTTGGGTTAGGAGGGGTTTTCAAGGTGGATGTAGCAGAGCCGTGCGTGTACTTGTGTGGGGTCAGGAGCGGTTTTTCAAGGTGGATGTAGCAGAGCCGTGTGTGTACTTGTGTGGGGTCAGGAGGAGGTGTTTTACAAGGTGGATGTAGCAGAGCCGTGTGTGTACTTTTGTGGGGTCAGGTGGTATTTTACAAGGTGGATGTAGCAGAGCCGTGCGTGTACTTATGTGGGGTCAGGAGGCGTTTTTCAAGGTGGATGTAGCAGAGCCGTGTGTGTACTTGTGTGGGGTCAGGAGGGGTTTTACATGGTGGATGTAGCAGAGCCGTACGTGTACTTGTGTGGGGCCAGGAGGTGTTTTACATGGTGGATGTAGCAGAGCCGTGTGTGTGTTTGTGTGGGATCAGGAGGGGTTTTACATGGTGGATGTAGCAGAGCCGTGTGTGTACTTGTGTGGGGTCAGGAGGGGTTTTACAAGGTGGATGTAGCAGTGCCGTGTGTGTACTTGTGTGGGGTCAGGAGGGGTTTTACAAGGTGGATGTAGCAGAGCCGAGTTTGTACTTGTGTGGGGTCAGGAGGGGTTTTACATGGTGGATGTAGCAGAGCCGTGTGTGTACTTGTGTGGGGTCAGGAGGGGTTTACAAGGTGGATGTAGAAGAGCCAATGTTTGTACTTGTGTGGGTCAGGAGGTGTTTTACAAGGTGGATGTAGCAGAGCCGTTTGTGTACTTGTGTGGGGACAGGAAGGGGTTACAGGGTAGATGTAGCAGAGCCGTGTGTGTACCTGTGTGGGGTCAGGAGGAGGTGTTTTACAAGGTGGATGTAGCAGAGCAGTGTGTGTACTTTGTGTTGGGTTAGGAGGGGTTTTCAAGGTGGATGTAGCAGAGCCGTGCGTGTACTTGTGTGGGGTCAGGAGCGGTTTTTCAAGGTGGATGTAGCAGAGCCGTGTGTGTACTTGTGTGGGGTCAGGAGGAGGTGTTTTACAAGGTGGATGTAGCAGAGCCGTGTGTGTACTTTTGTGGGGTCAGGTGGTATTTTACAAGGTGGATGTAGCAGAGCCGTGCGTGTACTTATGTGGGGTCAGGAGGCGTTTTTCAAGGTGGATGTAGCAGAGCCGTGTGTGTACTTGTGTGGGGTCAGGAGGGGTTTTACATGGTGGATGTAGCAGAGCCGTACGTGTACTTGTGTGGGGCCAGGAGGTGTTTTACATGGTGGATGTAGCAGAGCCGTGTGTGTGTTTGTGTGGGATCAGGAGGGGTTTTACATGGTGGATGTAGCAGAGCCGTGTGTGTACTTGTGTGGGGTCAGGAGGGGTTTTACAAGGTGGATGTAGCAGTGCCGTGTGTGTACTTGTGTGGGGTCAGGAGGGGTTTTACAAGGTGGATGTAGCAGAGCCGTGTGTGTACTTGTGTGGGGTCAGGAGGGGTTTATAAGGTGGATGTAGCAGAGCCGTGTGTGTACTTCTGTCGGGTCAGGAGGGGTTTACAAGGTGGATGTAGCAGAGCCGTGTGTGTACTTGTGTGGGGTCAGGAGGTGTTTTACAAGGTGGATGTAGCAGAGCCGTGTGTGTACTTGTGTGGGGTCAGGAGGTGTTTTACAAGGTGGATGTAGCAGAGCCGTGTGTGTACTTGTGTGGGGTCAGGAGGGGTTTTGCAAGGTGGATGTAGCAGTGCCGTGTGTGTACTTGTGTGGGGTCAGGAGGGGTTTACAAGGTGGATGTAGCAGAGCTGTGTGTGTACTTGTGTGGGGTTAGGAGGGGTTTTACAAGGTGGATGTAGCAGAGCTGTGTGTATACTTTGTGTGGGGTCAGGAGGGGTTTACAAAGTGGATGTAGCAGAGCCGTGTGTGTACTTGTGTGGGGTCAGGAGGGGTTTACAAGCTGGATGTAGCAGAGCCATGTGTGTACTTGTGTGGGGACAGGAAGGGGTTACAGGGTAGATGTAGCAGAGCCGTGTGTGTACTTGTGTGGGGTCAGGAGGAGGTGTTTTACAAGGTGGTTGTAGCAGAGCCGTGTGTGTACTTTGTGTGGGGTTAGGAGGGGTTTTCAAGGTAGATGTAGCAGAGCCGTGTGTGTACTTGTGTGGGGTCAGGAGGGGTTTACAAGGTGGATGTAGCAGAGCCATATGTGTACTTGTGTTGGTCATGAGGTATTTTACAAGGTGGATGTAGCAGAGCCGTGTGTGTACTTGTGTGGGGACAGGAAGGGGTCACAGAGTAGATGTAGCAGAGCCGTGTGTGTACTTGTGTGGGGTCAGGAGGAGGTGTTTTACAAGGTGGATGTAGCAGAGCCGTGTGTGTACTTTGTGTGGGGTTAGGAGAGGTTTTCAAGGTGGATGTAGCAGAGCCGTGCGTGTACTTGTGTGGGGTCATGAGGGTTTTTTCAAGGTGGATGTAGCAGAGCCGAGTGTGTACTTGTGTTGGGTCAGGAGGGGTTTTACATGGTGGATGTAGCAGAGCCGTGTGTGTACTCGTGTGGGGTCAGGAGGGGTTTTTCAAGGTGGATGTAGCAGAGCCGTGTGTGTACTTGTGTGGGGTCAGGTGGTGTTTTACAAGGTGGATGTAGCAGAGCCGTGCATGTACTTATGTGGTGTCAGGAGGCGTTTTTCAAGGTGGATGTAGCAGAGCCGTGTGTGTACTTGTGTGGGGTCAGGAGGGGTTTTACATGGTGGATGTAGTAGAGCTGTGCGTGTACTTGTGTGGGGTCAGGAGGTGTTTTACAAGGTGGATGTAGCAGAGCCGTGCGTGTACTTGTGTGGGGTTAGGAGGGGTTTTACATGGTGGATGTAGCAGAGCCGTGTGTGTACTTGTGTGGAGCAGGAGGTGTTTTACATGGTGGATGTAGCAGAGCCGTGTGTGTACTTGTGTGGGGTCAGGAGGGGTTTTACATGGTGAATGTAGTTGAGCCGTGTGTGTACTTGTGTGGGGTCAGGAGGGGTTTTACAAGGTGGATGTAGCAGTGCCGTGTGTGTACTTGTGTGGGGTCAGGAGGGGTTTTACAAGGTGGATATAGCAGAGCCGTGTGTGTACTTGTGTGGGGTCAGGAGGGGTTTATAAGGTGGATGTAGCAGAGCCGTGTGTGTACTTCTGTCGGGTCAGGAGGGGTTTACAAGGTGGATGTAGCAGAGTCGTGTGTGTACTTGTGTGGGGTCAGGAGGTATTTTACAAGGTGGATGTAGCAGAGCCGTGTGTGTACTTGTGTGGGGTCAGTAGGGGTTTTGCAAGGTGGATGTAGCAGTGCCGTGTGTTTACTTGTGTGGGGTCAGGAGTGGTTTACAAGGTGGATGTAGCAGAGCCGTGTGTATACTTGTGTGGGGTTAGGAGGGGTTTTACAAGGTGGATGTAGCAGAGCTGTGTGTGTACTTTGTGTGGGGTCAGGAGGGGTTTACAAAGTGGATGTAGCAGAGCCGTGTGTGTACTTGTGTGGGGTCAGGAGGGGTTTACAAGGTGGATGTAGCAGAGGCATATGTGTACTTGTGTGGGGACAGGAAGGGGTTACAGGGTAGATGTAGCAGAGCCGTGTGTGTACTTGTGTGGGGTCAGGAGGAGGTATTTTACAAGGTGGATGTAGCAGAGCCGTGTGTGTACTTTGTGTGGGGTTAGGAGGGATTTTCAAGGTAGATGTAGCATAGCCATGCATGTACTTGTGTGGGGTCAGGAGGGGTTTTACATGGTGGATGTAGCAGAGCCGTGTGTGTACTTGTGTGGGGTCAGGAGGGGTTTACAAGGTGGACGTAGCAGAGCTGTGTGTGTACTTGTGTGGAGTCAGATGGGGTTTATAAGGTGGATGTAGCAGAGCCGTGTGTGTACTTCTGTCGGGTCAGGAGGCGTTTACAAGGTGGATGTAGCAGAGCCGTGTGTGTACTTTGTGTGGGGGTTAGGAGGGGTTTTCAAGGTGGATGTAGCAGTGCCGTGTGTGTACTTGTGTGGCGTCAGGAGGGGTTTTTCAAGGTGGATGTAGCAGAGCCATGTGTGTACTTGTGTGGGGTCAGGAGGGGTTTTCAAGTTATATGTAGCATAGCCGTGCGTGTACTTGTGTGGGGTCAGGAGGGGTTTTTCAAGGTGGATGTAGCAGAGCCGTGTGTGTACTTGTGTGGGGTCAGGAGGGGTTTTTCAAGGTGGATGTAGCAGAGCCATGCGTGTTCTTGTGTGGGGTCAGGAGGGGTTTTTCAAGGTGGATGTAGCAGAGCCGTGTGTGTACTTGTGTGGGGTCAGGATGTGTTTTACATGGTAGAGGTAGCAGAGCCATGTGTGTACTTGTGTGGGGTCAGGAGATGTTTTTCAAGGTGGATGTAGCAGAGCCGTGTGTGTACTTGTGTGGGGTCAGGAGGGGTTTTACAAGGTGGATGTAGCAGAGCCGTATGTGTACTTTGTGTGGGGTCAGGAGGGGTTTACAAGGTGAATTTACCAGAGCCGTGTGTGTACTTGTGTAGGGTCAGGAGGGGGTTTACAAGGTAGATGTAGCAGAGCTGTGTGTGAACTTGTGTGGGGTCAGGAGGTCTTTTACAAGGTGGATGTAGCAGATCCGTGCGTGTACTTGTGTGGGGTCAGGAGGTGTTTTACAAGGTGGATGTAGCAGAGCCGTGCGTGTACTTGTGTGGGGTCAGGAGGGGTTTTTCAAGGTGGATGTAGCAGAGCCGTGTGTGTACTTTGTGTGGGGTCAGGAGGGGTTTACAAGGTGAATTTAGCAGAGCCGTGTGTGTACTTGTGTGGGGTCAGGAGGGGTTTTACATGGTAGATGTAGCAGGCCGTGTGTGTACTTGTGTGGGGTCAGGAGGTGTTTTACAAGGTGGATGTAGCAGAGCCATGCGTGTACTTGTGTGGGGTCAGGAGGGGTTTTTCAAGGTGGATGTAGCAGAGCCGTGTGTGTACTTGTGTGGGGTCAGGATGGGTTTTACATGGTAGAGGTAGAAGAGCCATGTGTGTACTTGTGTGGGGTCAGGAGATGTTTTACAAGGTGGATGTAGCAGAGCCGTGTGTGTACTTGTGTGGGGTCAGGAGGGGTTTTACAAGTTGGATGTAGCAGAGCCGTATGTGTACTTTGTGTGGGGTCAGGAGGGGTTTACAAGGTGAATTTAGCAGAGCCGTGTGTGTACTTGTGTAGGGTCAGGAGGGGGTTTACAAGGTGGATGTAGCAGTGCTGTGTGTGAACTTGTGTGGGGTCAGGAAGTCTTTTAAAAGGTGAATGTAGCAGATCCGTGCGTGTACTTGTGTGGGGTCAGGAGGGGTTTTACATGGTGAATGTAGCAGAGCCGTGTTTGTACTTCTGTGGGGTCAGGAGGGGTTTTACAAGGTGGATGTAGCAGTGCCGTGTGTGTACTTGTGTGGGGTCAGGAGGGGTTTTACAAGGTGGATATAACAGAGCCGTGTGTGTACTTGTGTGGGGTCAGGAGGGGTTTATAAGGTGGATGTAGCAGAGCCGTGTGTGTACTTCTGTTGGGTCAGGAGGGGTTTACAAGGTGGATGTAGCAGAGCCATGTGTGTACTTGTGTGGGGTCAGGAGGTGTTTTACAAGGTGGATGTAGCAGAGCCGTGTGTGTACTTGTGTGGGGTCAGGATGGGTTTTGCAAGGTGGATGTAGCAGTGCCGTGTGTTTACTTGTGTGGGGTCAGGAGTGGTTTACAAGGTGGATGTAGCAGAGCCGTGTGTATACTTGTGTGGGGTTAGGAGGGGTTTTACAAGGTGGATGTAGCAGAGCTGTGTGTGTACTTTGTGTGGGGTCAGGAGGGGTTTACAAAGTGGATGTAGCAGAGCCGTGTGTGTACTTGTGTGGGGTCAGGAGGGGTTTACAAGGTGGATGTAGCAGAGCCATGTGTGTACTTGTGTGGGGACAGGAAGGGGTTACAGGGTAGATGTAGCAGAGCCGTGTGTGTACTTGTGTGGGGTCAGGAGGAGGTATTTTACAAGGTGGATGTAGCAGAGCCGTGTGTGTACTTTGTGTGGGGTTAGGAGGGATTTTCAAGGTAGATGTAGCATAGCCATGCGTGTACTTGTGTGGGGTCAGGAGGGGTTTTACATGGTGGATGTAGCAGAGCCGTGTGTGTACTTGTGTGGGGTCAGGAGGGGTTTACAAGGTGGATGTAGCAGAGCCGTGTGTGTACTTGTGTGGAGTCAGATGGGGTTTATAAGGTGGATGTAGCAGAGCCGTGTGTGTACTTCTGTCGGGTCAGGAGGCGTTTACAAGGTGGATGTAGCAGAGCCGTGTGAGTACTTGTGTGGGGTCAGGAGGAGGTGTTTTACAAGGTGGATGTAGCAGAGCAGTGTGTGTACTTTGTGTGGGGTTAGGAGGGGTTTTCAAGGTGGATGTAGCAGAGCCGTGCGTGTACTTGTGTGGGGTCAGGAGGGGTTTTTCAAGGTGGATGTAGCAGAGCCGTGTGTGAACTTGTGTGGGGTCAGGAGGGGTGTACAAAGTGGATGTAGCAGTGCCGTGTGTGTACTTGTGTGGCGTCAGGAGGGGTTTTTTCAAGGTGGATGTAGCAGAGCCGTGTGTGTACTTGTGTGGGGTTAGGAGGGGTTTTACAAGGTGGAAGTAGCAGAGCTGTGTGTGTACTTTGTGTGGGGTCAGGAGGGGTTTACAAAGTGGATGTAGCAGAGCCGTGTGTGTACTTGTGTGGGGTCAGGAGGGGTTTACAAGGTGGATGTAGCAGAGCAATGTGTGTACTTGTGTTGGTCAGGAGGTGTTTTACAAGGTGGATGTAGCAGAGCCGTGTGTGTACTTGTGTGGGGTCAGGAGGAGGTGTTTTACAAGGTGGATGTAGCAGAGCCGTGTGTGTACTTTGTGTGGGGTTAGGAGGGGTTTTCAAGGTAGATGTAGCAGAGCCGTGCGTGTACTTGTGTGGGGTCAGGAGGGGTTTTTCAAGGTGGATGTAGCAGAGCCGTGTGTGTACTTGTGTGGGGTCAGAAGGGGTTTTACATGGTGGATGTAGCAGAGCCGTGTGTGTACTTGTGTGGGGTCAGGAGGGGTTTACAAGGTGGATGTAGCAGAGCCATGTGTGTACTTGTGTGGGTGAGGAGGTGTTTTACAAGGTGGATGTAGCAGAGCCATGTGAGTACTTGTGTGGGGACAGGAAGGGGTTACAGGGTAGATGTAGCAGAGCCGTGTGTGTACTTGTGTGGGGTCAGGAGGAGGTGTTTTACAAGGTGGATGTAGCAGAGCAGTGTGTGTACTTTGTGTGGGGGTTAGGAGGGGTTTTCAAGGTGGATGTAGCAGTGCCGTGTGTGTACTTGTGCGGCGTCAGGAGGGGTTTTTCAAGGTGGATGTAGCAGAGCCATGTGTGTACTTGTGTGGGGTCAGGAGGGGTTTACAAGGTGGATGTAGCAGAGCCATGTCAGTACTTGTGTTGGTCAGGAGGTGTTTTACAAGGTGGATGTAGCAGAGCCGTGTGTGTACTTGTGTGCGGACAGGAAGGGGTTACAGGGTAGATGTAGCAGAGCCATGTGTGTACTTGTGTGGGGTCAGGAGGAGGTGTTTTACAAGGTGGATGTAGCAGAGCCGTGTGTGTACTTTGTGTGGGGTTAAGAGGGGTTTTCAAGGTGGATGTAGCAGAGCCGTGCGTGTACTTGTGTGGGGTCAGGAGGGGTTTTTAAAGGTGGATGTAGCAGAGCCGAGTGTGTACTTGTGTGGGGTCAGGAGGGGTTTTACATGGTGGATGTAGCAGAGCCGTGTGTGTACTTGTGTGTGGTCAGGAGGGGTTTACAAGGTGGATGTAGCAGAGCCATGTGTGTACTTGTGTGGGTCAGGAGGTGTTTTACAAGGTGGATGTAGCAGAGCCGTGTGTGTACTTGTGTGGGGACAGGAAGGAGATACAGGGTAGATGTAGCAGAGCCGTGTGTGTACTTGTGTGGGGTCAGGAGGAGGTGTTTTACAAGGTGGATGTAGCAGTTCTGTGTGTATACTTGTGTGGGGTCAGGAGGGGTTTACAAGGTGGATGTAGCAGAGCCGTGTGTGTACTTGTGTGGGGTCAGGAGGGGTTTATAAGGTGGATGTAGCAGAGCCGTGTGTCTACTTTGTGTGGGGTCAGGATATGTTTTACAAGGTGGATGTAGCAGAGCAGTGTGTGTACTTTGTGTGGGGTTAGGAGGGGTTTTCAAGGTGGATGTTGCAGAGCCGTGTGTGTACTTGTGTGGGGCTAGAAGGTGTTTTACATGGTGGATGTAGCAGAGCCGTGTGTGTACTTGTGTGGGGTCAGGAGGGGTTTTACATGGTGGATGAAGCAGAGCCGTGTGTGTACTTGTGTGGGGCCAGGAGGTGTTTTACATGGTGGATGTAGCAGAGCCATGTGTGTACTTGTGTCGGGTCAGGAGGGGTATTACATGGTGGATGTAGCAGAGCCGTGTGTGTACTTGTGTGGAGTCAGGAGGTGTTTTACAAGGTGGATGTAGCAGTGCTGTGTGTATACTTGTGTGGGGTCCGGAGGGGTTTGCAAGCTGGATGTAGCAGAGCCGTGTGTGTACTTGTGTGGGGTCAGATGGGGTTTATAAGGTGGATGTAGCAGAGCCGTGTGTGTACTTCTGTCGGGTCAGGAGGCGTTTACAAGGTGGATGTAGCAGAGCCGTGTGTGTACTTGTGTGGTGTCAGGAGGTGTTTTACAAGGTGGATGTAGCAGAGCCGTGTGTGTACTTTGTGTGGGGTCAGGAGGTGTTTTACAAGGTGGATGTAGCAGAGCAGTGTGTGTACTTTGTGTGGGGTTAGGAGGTGTTTTCAAGGTGGATGTAGCAGAGCCGTGCGTGTACTTGTGTGGGGTCAGGAGGGGTTTTTCAAGATGGATGTAGCAGAGCCGTGTGTGTACTTGTGTGGGGTCAGCAGGAGGTGTTTTACAAGGTGGATGTAGCAGAGCCGTGTGTGTACATTGTGTGGGGTTAGGAGGGGTTTTCAAGGTAGATGTAGCAGAGCCGTGCGTGTACTTGTGTGGGGTCAGGAGGGGTTTTTCAAGGTGGATGTAGCAGAGCCGTGTGTGTACTTGTGTGGGGTCAGGAGGGGTTTTACATGGTGGATGTAGCAGAGCCATGTGTGTACTTGTGTGGGGTCAGGAGGGGTTTTTCAAGGTGGATGTAGCAGAGCCGTGTGTGTACTTTGTGTGGGGTCAGGAGGTGTTTTACAAGGTGGATGTAGCAGAGCCGTGTGTGTACTTGTGTGGGGTCAGGAGGGGTTTTACATGGTGGATCTAGCAGTGCTGTGTGTACTTGTGTGGGGTCAGGAGGGGTTTACAAGTTGGATGTAGCAGTGCCGTGCGTGTACTTGTGTGGGGTCAGGAGAGGTTTACAAGGTGGATGTAGCAGAGCCTTGTGTGTACTTGTGTGTGGTCAGGGAGGGGTTTAATAAGGTGGATGTAGCAGAGCCGTGTGTGTACTTGTGTGGGGTCAGGAGGGGTTTTTCAAGGTGGATGTAGCAGAGCCGTGTGTGTACTTGTGTTGGTCAGGAGGTGTTTTACAAGGTGGATGTAGCAGAGCCTTGTGTGTACTTGTGTGGGGACAGGAAGGGGTTACAGGGTATATGTAGCAGAGCCGTGTGTGTACTTGTGTGGGGTCAGGAGGAGGTGTTTTACAAGGTGGATGTAGCAGAGCCGTGTGTGTACTTTGTGTGGGGTTAGGAGGGGTTTTCAAGGTAGATGTAGCAGAGCCGTGCGTGTACTTTGTGTGGGGTTAGGAGGGGTTTTCAAGGTGGATGTAGCAGTGCCGTGTGTGTACTTGTGTGGCGTCAGGAGGGGTTTTTCAAGGTGGATGTAGCAGAGCCATGTGTGTACTTGTGTGGGGTCAGGAGGGGTTTTCAAGTTATATGTAGCAGAGCCGTGCGTGTACTTGTGTGGGGTCAGGAGGGGTTTTTCAAGGTGGATGTAGCAGAGCCGTGTGTGTACTTGTGTGGGGTCAGGAGGGGTTTTTCAAGGTGGATGTAGCAGAGCCATGCGTGTTCTTGTGTGGGGTCAGGAGGGGTTTTTCAAGGTGGATGTAGCAGAGCCGTGTGTGTACTTGTGTGGGGTCAGGATGGGTTTTACATGGTAGAGGTAGCAGAGCCATGTGTGTACTTGTGTGGGGTCAGGAGATGTTTTACAAGGTGGATGTAGCAGAGCCGTGTGTGTACTTGTGTGGGGTCAGGAGGGGTTTTACAAGGTGGATGTAGCAGAGCCGTATGTGTACTTTGTGTGGGGTCAGGAGGGGTTTACAAGGTGAATTTACCAGAGCCGTGTGTGTACTTGTGTAGGGTCAGGAGGGGGTTTACAAGGTAGATGTAGCAGAGCTGTGTGTGAACTTGTGTGGGGTCAGGAGGTCTTTTACAAGGTGGATGTAGCAGATCCGTGCGTGTACTTGTGTGGGGTCAGGAGGTGTTTTACAAGGTGGATGTAGCAGAGCCGTGCGTGTACTTGTGTGGGGTCAGGAGGGGTTTTTCAAGGTGGATGTAGCAGAGCCGTGTGTGTACTTTGTGTGGGGTCAGGAGGGGTTTACAAGGTGAATTTAGCAGAGCCGTGTGTGTACTTGTGT
Organism: Dendrobates tinctorius; assembly: GCF_039654945.1. Classification (NCBI taxonomy): domain Eukaryota; kingdom Metazoa; phylum Chordata; class Amphibia; order Anura; family Dendrobatidae; genus Dendrobates; species Dendrobates tinctorius. The sequence goes on along the minus strand of NW_027361701.1, from coordinate 6,100,499 downwards.
GGGGTCAGGAGGGGTTTTACATGGTAGATGTAGCAGGCCGTGTGTGTACTTGTGTGGGGTCAGGAGGTGTTTTACAAGGTGGATGTAGCAGAGCCATGCGTGTACTTGTGTGGGGTCAGGAGGGGTTTTTCAAGGTGGATGTAGCAGAGCCGTGTGTGTACTTGTGTGGGGTCAGGATGGGTTTTACATGGTAGAGTTAGAAGAGCCATGTGTGTACTTGTGTGGGGTCAGGAGATGTTTTACAAGGTGGATGTAGCAGAGCCGTGTGTGTACTTGTGTGGGGTCAGGAGGGGTTTTACAAGTTGGATGTAGCAGAGCCGTATGTGTACTTTGTGTGGGGTCAGGAGGGGTTTACAAGGTGAATTTAGCAGAGCCGTGTGTGTACTTGTGTAGGGTCAGGAGGGGGTTTACAAGGTGGATGTAGCAGTGCTGTGTGTGAACTTGTGTGGGGTCAGGAGGTCTTTTACAAGGTGGATGTAGCAGATCCGTGCGTGTACTTGTGTGGGGTCAGGAGGGGTTTTACATGGTGAATGTAGCAGAGCCGTGTGTGTACTTGTGTGGGGTCAGGAGGTGTTTTACAAGGTGGATGTAGCAGTGCCGTGTGTGTACTTGTGTGGGGTCAGGAGGGGTTTTACAAGGTGGATATAACAGAGCCGTGTGAGTACTTGTGTGGGGTCAGGAGGGGTTTATAAGGTGGATGTAGCAGAGCCGTGTGTGTACTTCTGTCGGGTCAGGAGGGGTTTACAAGGTGGATGTAGCAGAGCCATGTGTGTACTTGTGTGGGGTCAGGAGGTGTTTTACAAGGTGGATGTAGCAGAGCCGTGTGTGTACTTGTGTGGGGTCAGGAGGGGTTTTGCAAGGTGGATGTAGCAGTGCCGTGTGTTTACTTGTGTGGGGTCAGGAGTGGTTTACAAGGTGGATGTAGCAGAGCCGTGTGTATACTTGTGTGGGGTTAGGAGGGGTTTTACAAGGTGGATGTAGCAGAGCTGTGTGTGTATTTTGTGTGGGGTCAGGAGGGGTTTACAAAGTGGATGTAGCAGAGCCGTGTGTGTACTTGTGTGGGGTCAGGAGGGGTTTACAAGGTGGATGTAGCAGAGCCATGTGTGTACTTGTGTGGGGACAGGAAGGGGTTACAGGGTAGATGTAGCAGAGCCATGTGTGTACTTGTGTGGGGACAGGAAGGGGTTACAGGGTAGATGTAGCAGAGCCGTGTGTGTACTTCTGTCGGGTCAGGAGGCGTTTACAAGGTGGATGTAGCAGAGCCGTGTGAGTACTTGTGTGGGGTCAGGAGGAGGTGTTTTACAAGGTGGATGTAGCAGAGCAGTGTGTGTACTTTGTGTGGGGTTAGGAGGGGTTTTCAAGGTGGATGTAGCAGAGCCGTGCGTGTACTTGTGTGGGGTCAGGAGGGGTTTTTCAAGGTGGATGTAGCAGAGCCGTGTGTGTACTTGTGTGGGGTCAGGAGGGGTGTACAAAGTGGATGTAGCAGTGCCGTGTGTGTACTTGTGTGGCGTCAGGAGGGGTTTTTTCAAGGTGGATGTAGCAGAGCCGTGTGTGTACTTGTGTGGGGTTAGGAGGGGTTTTACAAGGTGGAAGTAGCAGAGCTGTGTGTGTACTTTGTGTGGGGTCAGGAGGGGTTTACAAAGTGGATGTAGCAGAGCCGTGTGTGTACTTGTGTGGGGTCAGGAGGGGTTTACAAGGTGGATGTAGCAGAGCAATGTGTGTACTTGTGTTGGTCAGGAGGTGTTTTACAAGGTGGATGTAGCAGAGCCATGTGTGTACTTGTGTGGGGACAGGAAGGGGTTACAGGGTAGATGTAGCAGAGCCGTGTGTGTACTTGTGTGGGGTCAGGAGGAGGTGTTTTACAAGGTTGATGTAGCAGAGCCGTGTGTGTACTTTGTGTGGGGTTAGGAGGGGTTTTCAAGGTAGATGTAGCAGAGCCGTGCGTGTACTTGTGTGGGGTCAGGAGGGGTTTTTCAAGGTGGATGTAGCAGAGCCGTGTGTGTACTTGTGTGGGGTCAGGAGGGGTTTTACATGGTGGATGTAGCAGAGCCGTGTGTGTACTTGTGTGGGGTCAGGAGGGGTTTACAAGGTGGATGTAGCAGAGCCATGTGTGTACTTGTGTGGGTGAGGAGGTGTTTTACAAGGTGGATGTAGCAGAGCCATGTGAGTACTTGTGTGGGGACAGGAAGGGGTTACAGGGTAGATGTAGCAGAGCCGTGTGTGTACTTGTGTGGGGTCAGGAGGAGGTGTTTTACAAGGTGGATGTAGCAGAGCAGTGTGTGTACTTTGTGTGGGGGTTAGGAGGGGTTTTCAAGGTGGATGTAGCAGTGCCGTGTGTGTACTTGTGTGGCGTCAGGAGGGGTTTTTCAAGGTGGATGTAGCAGAGCCATGTGTGTACTTGTGTGGGGTCAGGAGGGGTTTACAAGGTGGATGTAGCAGAGCCATGTGTGTACTTGTGTTGGTCAGGAGGTGTTTTACAAGGTGGATGTAGCAGAGCCGTGTGTGTACTTGTGTGCGGACAGGAAGGGGTTACAGGGTAGATGTAGCAGAGCCATGTGTGTACTTGTGTGCGGTCAGGAGGAGGTGTTTTACAAGGTGGATGTAGCAGAGCCGTGTGTGTACTTTGTGTGGGGTTAAGAGGGGTTTTCAAGGTGGATGTAGCAGAGCCGTGCGTGTACTTGTGTGGGGTCAGGAGGGGTTTTTAAAGGTGGATGTAGCAGAGCCGAGTGTGTACTTGTGTGGGGTCAGGAGGGGTTTTACATGGTGGATGTAGCAGAGCCGTGTGTGTACTTGTGTGTGGTTAGGAGGGGTTTACAAGGTGGATGTAGCAGAGCCATGTGTGTACTTGTGTGGGTCAGGAGGTGTTTTACAAGGTGGATGTAGCAGAGCCGTGTGTGTACTTGTGTGGGGACAGGAAGGGGATACAGGGTAGATGTAGCAGAGCCGTGTGTGTACTTGTGTGGGGTCAGGAGGAGGTGTTTTACAAGGTGGATGTAGCAGTTCTGTGTGTATACTTGTGTGGGGTCAGGAGGGGTTTACAAGGTGGATGTAGCAGAGCCGTGTGTGTACTTGTGTGGGGTCAGGAGGGGTTTATAAGGTGGATGTAGCAGAGCCGTGTGTCTACTTTGTGTGGGGTCAGGATGTGTTTTACAAGGTGGATGTAGCAGAGCAGTGTTTGTACTTTGTGTGGGGTTAGGAGGGGTTTTCAAGGTGGATGTTGCAGAGCCGTGTGTGTACTTGTGTGGGGCTAGAAGGTGTTTTACATGGTGGATGTAGCAGAGCCGTGTGTGTACTTGTGTGGGGTCAGGAGGGGTTTTACATGGTGGATGTAGCAGAGCCGTGTGTGTACTTGTGTGGGGCCAGGAGGTGTTTTACATGGTGGATGTAGCAGAGCCATGTGTGTACTTGTGTCGGGTCAGGAGGGGTTTTACATGGTGGATGTAGCAGAGCCGTGTGTGTACTTGTGTGGGGTCAGGAGGGGTTTTACAAGGTGGATGTAGCAGTGCCGTGTGTGTACTTGTGTGGGGTCAGGAGGTGTTTTACAAGGTGGATGTAGCAGTGCTGTGTGTATACTTGTGCGGGGTCCGGAGGGGTTTGCAAGCTGGATGTAGCAGAGCCGTGTGTGTACTTGTGTGGGGTCAGATGGGGTTTATAAGGTGGATGTAGCAGAGCCGTGTGTGTACTTCTGTCGGGTCAGGAGGCGTTTACAAGGTGGATGTAGCAGAGCCGTGTGTGTACTTGTGTGGTGTCAGGAGGTGTTTTACAAGGTGGATGTAGCAGAGCCGTGTGTGTACTTTGTGTGGGGTCAGGAGGTGTTTTACAAGGTGGATGTAGCAGAGCAGTGTGTGTACTTTGTGTGGGGTTAGGAGGTGTTTTCAAGGTGGATGTAGCAGAGCCGTGCGTGTACTTGTGTGGGGTCAGGAGGGGTTTTTCAAGATGGATGTAGCAGAGCCGTGTGTGTACTTGTGTGGGGTCAGCAGGAGGTGTTTTACAAGGTGGATGTAGCAGAGCCGTGTGTGTACATTGTGTGGGGTTAGGAGGGGTTTTCAAGGTAGATGTAGCAGAGCCGTGCGTGTACTTGTGTGGGGTCAGGAGGGGTTTTTCAAGGTGGATGTAGCAGAGCCGTGTGTGTACTTGTGTGGGGTCAGTAGGGGTTTTACATGGTGGATGTAGCAGAGCCGTGTGTGTACTTGTGTGGGGTCAGGAGGGGTTTTTCAAGGTGGATGTAGCAGAGCCGTGTGTGTACTTTGTGTGGGGTCAGGAGGTGTTTTACAAGGTGGATGTAGCAGAGCCGTGTGTGTACTTGTGTGGGGTCAGGAGGGGTTTTACATGGTGGATCTAGCAGTGCTGTGTGTACTTGTGGGGTCAGGAGGGGTTTACAAGTTGGATGTAGCAGTGCCGTGCGTGTACTTGTGTGGGGTCAGGAGAGGTTTACAAGGTGGATGTAGCAGAGCCTTGTGTGTACTTGTGTGTGGTCAGGGAGGGGTTTAACAAGGTGGATGTAGCAGAGCCGTGTGTGTACTTGTGTGGGGTCAGGAGGGGTTTTTCAAGGTGGATGTAGCAGAGCCGTGTGTGTACTTGTGTTGGTCAGGAGGTGTTTTACAAGGTGGATGTAGCAGAGCCTTGTGTGTACTTGTGTGGGGACAAGAAGGGGTTACAGGGTATATGTAGCAGAGCCGTGTGTGTACTTGTGTGGGGTCAGGAGGAGGTGTTTTACAAGGTGGTTGTAGCAGAGCCGTGTGTGTACTTTGTGTGGGGTTAGGAGGGGTTTTCAAGGTAGGTGTAGCAGAGCCGTGCGTGTACTTGTGTGGGGTCAGGAGGGGTTTTTCAAGGTGGATGTAGCAGAGCCGTGTGTGTACTTGTGTGGGGTCAGGAGGGGTTTTACATGGTGGATGTAGCAGAGCCATGTGTGTACTTGTGTGGGGTCAGGAGGGGTTTACAAGGTGGATGTAGCAGAGCCATGTGTGTACTTGTGTGGGTGAGGAGGTGTTTTACAAGGTGGATGTAGCAGAGCCGTGTGAGTACTTGTGTGGGGAGAGGAAGGGGTTACAGGGTAGATGTAGCAGAGCCGTGTGTGTACTTGTGTGGGGTCAGGAGGAGGTGTTTTACAAGGTGGATGTAGCAGAGCAGTGTGTGTACTTTGTGTGGGGGTTAGGAGGGGTTTTCAAGGTGGATGTAGCAGTGCCGTGTGTGTACTTGTGTGGCGTCAGGAGGGGTTTTTCAAGGTGGATGTAGCAGAGCCATGTGTGTACTTGTGTGGGGTCAGGAGGGGTTTTCAAGTTATATGTAGCAGAGCCGTGCGTGTACTTGTGTGGGGTCAGGAGGGGTTTTTCAAGGTGGATGTAGCAGAGCCGTGTGTGTACTTGTGTGGGGTCAGGAGGGGTTTTACATGGTGGATGTAGCAGAGCCGTGTGTGTACTTGTGTGGGGTCAGGAGGGGTTTTTCAAGGTGGATGTAGCAGAGCCGTGTGTGTACTTGTGTGGGGTCAGGAGGGGTTTTTCAAGGTGGATGTAGCAGAGCCATGCGTGTACTTGTGTGGGGTCAGGAGGGGTTTTTCAAGGTGGATGTAGCAGAGCCGTGTGTGTACTTGTGTGGGGTCAGGATGGGTTTTACATGGTAGAGGTAGCAGAGCCATGTGTGTACTTGTGTGGGGTCAGGAGATGTTTTACAAGGTGGATGTAGCAGAGCCGTGTGTGTACTTGTGTGGGGTCAGGAGGGGTTTTACAAGGTGGATGTAGCAGAGCCGTATGTGTACTTTGTGTGGGGTCAGGAGGGGTTTACAAGGTGAATTTAGCAGAGCCGTGTGTGTATTTGTGTAGGGTCAGGAGGGGGTTTACAAGGTAGATGTAGCAGAGCTGTGTGTGAACTTGTGTGGGGTCAGGAGGTCTTTTACAAGGTGGATGTAGCAGATCCGTGCGTGTACTTGTGTGGGGTCAGGAGGTGTTTTACAAGGTGGATGTAGCAGAGCCGTGCGTGTACTTGTGTGGGGTCAGGAGGGGTTTTTCAAGGTGGATGTAGCAGAGCCGTGTGTGTACTTTGTGTGGGGTCAGGAGGGGTTTACAAGGTGAATTTAGCAGAGCCGTGTGTGTACTTGTGTGGGGTCAGGAGGGGTTTTACAAGGTGGATGTAGCAGAGCCATGCGTGTACTTGTGTGGGGTCAGGAGGGGTTTTTCAAGGTGGATGTAGCAGAGCCATGTGTGTACTTGTGTGGGGTCAGGATGGGTTTTACATGGTAGAGGTAGCAGAGCCATGTGTGTACTTGTGTGGGGTCAGGAGATGTTTTACAAGGTGGATGTAGCAGAGCCGTGTGTGTACTTGTGTGGGGTCAGGAGGGGTTTTACAAGTTGGATGTAGCAGAGCCGTATGTGTACTTTGTGTGGGGTCAGGAGGGGTTTACAAGGTGAATTTAGCAGAGCCGTGTGTGTACTTGTGTAGGGTCAGGAGGGGGTTTACAAGGTGGATGTAGCAGTGCTGTGTGTGAACTTGTGTGGGGTCAGGAGGTCTTTTACAAGGTGGATGTAGCAGAGCCTTGTGTACTTGTGTGGGGTCAGGAGGTGTTTTACAAGGTGGATGTAGCAGAGCCATGTGTGTATTTGTGTGGGGTCAGGAGGGGTTTACAAGGTGGATGTAGCAGAGCCGTGTGTACTTGTGTTGGTCAGGAGGTGTTTTACAAGGTGGATGTAGCAGAGCCGTGTGTGTACTTGTGTGCGGACAGGAAGGGGTTACAGGGTAGATGTAGCAGAGCCATGTGTGTACTTGTGTGGGGTCAAGAGGAGGTGTTTTACAAGGTGGATGTAGCAGAGCCGTGTGTGTACTTTGTGTGGGGTTAAGAGGGGTTTTCAAGGTGGATGTAGCAGAGCCGTGCGTGTACTTGTGTGGGGTCAGGAGGGGTTTTTCAAGGTGGATGTAGTAGAGCCGAGTGTGTACTTGTGTGGGGTCAGGAGTGGTTTTACATGGTGGATGTAGCAGAGCCGTGTGTGTACTTGTGTGTGGTCAGGAGGGGTTTACAAGGTGGATGTAGCAGAGCCATGTGTGTACTTGTGTGGGTCAGGAGGTGTTTTACAAGGTGGATGTAGCAGAGCCGTGTGTGTACTTGTGTGGGGACAGGAAGGGGTTACAGGGAAGATGTAGCAGAGCCGTGTGTGTACTTGTGTGGGGTCAGGAGGAGGTGTTTTACAAGGTGGATGTAGCAGTGCTGTGTGTATACTTGTGTGTGGTCAGGAGGGGTTTGCAAGGTGGATGTAGCAGAGCCGTGTGTGTACTTGTGTGGGGTCAGGAGGGGTTTATAAGGTGGATTTAGCAGAGCCGTGTGTCTACTTTGTGTGGGGTCAGGAGGTGTTTTACAAGGTGGATGTAGCAGAGCAGTGTGTGTACTTTGTGTGGGGTTAGGAGGGGTTTTCAAGGTGGATGTAGCAGAGCCGTGTGTGTACTTGTGTGGGGCTAGGAGGTGTTTTACATGGTGGATGTAGCAGAGCCATGTGTGTACTTGTGTGGGGTCAGGAGGGGTTTTACATGGTGGATGTAGCAGAGCCGTGTGTCTACTTTGTGTGGGGTCAGGAGGTGTTTTACAAGGTGGATGTAGCAGAGCAGTGTGTGTACTTTGTGTGGGGTTAGGAAGGGTTTTCAAGGTGGATGTAGCAGAGCAGTGTGTGTACTTTGTTTGGGGTCAGGAGGGGTTTTACATGGTGGATGTAGCAGAGCCGTGTGTGTACTTGTGTGGGGCCAGGAGGTGTTTTACATGGTGGATGTAGCAGAGCCATGTGTGTACTTGTGTAGGGTCAGGAGGGGGTTTACAAGGTGGATGTAGCAGTGCTGTGTGTGAACTTGTGTGGGGTCAGGAGGTCTTTTACAAGGTGGATGTAGCAGATCCGTGCGTGTGCTTGTGTGGGGTCAGGAGGTGTTTTACATGGTGGATGTAGCAGAGCCGTGCGTGTACTTGTGTGGGGTCAGGAGGGGTTTTTCAAGGTGGATGTAGCAGAGCCGTGTGTGTACTTTGTGTGGGGTCAGTAGGGGTTTACAAGGTGAATTTAGCAGAGCCGTGTGTGTACTTGTGTGGGGTCAGGAGGGGTTTTACATGGTGGATGTAGCAGAGACATGTGTGTACTTGTGTGGGTTCAGGAGGTGTTTTACAAGGTGGATGTAGCAGAGGCGTGCGTGTACTTGTGTGGGGTCAGGAGGGGTTTTACATGGTGGATGTAGCAGAGCCGTGTGTGTACTCGTGTGGGGTCAGGAGATGTTTTACAAGGTGGATGTAGCAGAGCCTTGTGTGTACTTGTGTGGGGTCAGGAGGTGTTTTACAAGGTGGATGTAGCAGAGCCTTGTGTACTTGTGTGGGGTCAGGAGGTGTTTTACAAGGTGGATGTAGCAGAGCCATGTGTGTATTTGTGTGGGGTCAGGAGGGGTTTACAAGGTGGATGTAGCAGAGCCGTGTGTACTTGTGTTGGTCAGGAGGTGTTTTACAAGGTGGATGTAGCAGAGCCGTGTGTGTACTTGTGTGCGGACAGGAAGGGGTTACAGGGTAGATGTAGCAGAGCCATGTGTGTACTTGTGTGGGGTCAAGAGGAGGTGTTTTACAAGGTGGATGTAGCAGAGCCGTGTGTGTACTTTGTGTGGGGTTAAGAGGGGTTTTCAAGGTGGATGTAGCAGAGCCGTGCGTGTACTTGTGTGGGGTCAGGAGGGGTTTTTCAAGGTGGATTTAGCAGAGCCGAGTGTGTACTTGTGTGGGGTCAGGAGTGGTTTTACATGGTGGATGTAGCAGAGCCGTGTGTGTACTTGTGTGTGGTCAGGAGGGGTTTACAAGGTGGATGTAGCAGAGCCATGTGTGTACTTGTGTGGGTCAGGAGGTGTTTTACAAGGTGGATGTAGCAGAGCCGTGTGTGTACTTGTGTGGGGACAGGAAGGGGTTACAGGGAAGATGTAGCAGAGCCGTGTGTGTACTTGTGTGGGGTCAGGAGGAGGTGTTTTACAAGGTGGATGTAGCAGTGCTGTGTGTATACTTGTGTGTGGTCAGGAGGGGTTTGCAAGGTGGATGTAGCAGAGCCGTGTGTGTACTTGTGTGGGGTCAGGAGGGGTTTATAAGGTGGATGTAGCAGAGCCGTGTGTCTACTTTGTGTGGGGTCAGGAGGTGTTTTACAAGGTGGATGTAGCAGAGCAGTGTGTGTACTTTGTGTGGGGTTAGGAGGGGTTTTCAAGGTGGATGTAGCAGAGCCGTGTGTGTACTTGTGTGGGGCTAGGAGGTGTTTTACATGGTGGATGTAGCAGAGCCATGTGTGTACTTGTGTGGGGTCAGGAGGGGTTTTACATGGTGGATGTAGCAGAGCCGTGTGTCTACTTTGTGTGGGGTCAGGAGGTGTTTTACAAGGTGGATGTAGCAGAGCAGTGTGTGTACTTTGTGTGGGGTTAGGAAGGGTTTTCAAGGTGGATGTAGCAGAGCAGTGTGTGTACTTTGTGTGGGGTCAGGAGGGGTTTTACATGGTGGATGTAGCAGAGCCGTGTGTGTACTTGTGTGGGGCCAGGAGGTGTTTTACATGGTGGATGTAGCAGAGCCATGTGTGTACTTGTGTGGGGTCAGGAGGGGTTTTACATGGTGGATGTAGCAGAGCCGTGTGTGTACTTGTGTGGGGTCAGGAGGGGTTTTACAAGGTGGATGTAGCAGAGCCTTGTGTGTACTTGTGTGGGGACAGGAAGGGGTTACAGGGTAGATGTAGCAGAGCCGTGTGTGTACTTGTGTGGGGTCAGGAGGAGGTGTTTTACAAGGTGGATGTAGCAGAGCCGTGTGTGTACTTTGTGTGGGGTTAGGAGGGGTTTTCAAGGTAGATGTAGCAGAGCCGTGCGTGTACTTGTGTGGGGTCAGGAGGGGTTTTTCAAGTTGGATGTAGCAAAGCCGTGTGTGTACTTGTGTGGGGTCAGGAGGGGTTTTACATGGTGGATGTAGCAGAGCCATGTGTGTACTTGTGTGGGGTCAGGAGGGGTTTACAAGGTGGATGTAGCAGAGCCATGTGTGTACTTGTGTGGGTCAGGAGGTGTTTTACAAGGTGGATGTAGCACAGCCGTGTGAGTACTTGTGTGGGGACAGGAAGGGGTTACAGGGTAGATGTAGCAGAGCCGTGTGTGTACTTGTGTGGGGTCAGGAGGAGGTGTTTTACAAGGTGGGTGTAGCAGAGCAGTGTGTGTACTTTGTGTGGGGTTAGGAGGGGTTTTCAAGGTGGATGTAGCAGAGCCGTGCGTGTACTTGTGTGGGGTCAGGAGGGGTTTTTCAAGGTGGATGTAGCAGAGCCGTGTGTGTACTTGTGTGGGGTCAGGAGGGGTGTACAAAGTGGATGTAGCAGTGCCGTGTGTGTGCTTGTGTGGCGTCAGGAGGAGTTTTTCAAGGTGGATGTAGCAGAGCCATGTGTGTACTTGTGTGGGGTCAGGAGGGGTTTACAAGGTGGATGTAGCAGAGCCATGTGTGTACTTGTGTTGTTCAGTAGGTGTTTTACAAGGTGGATGTAGCAGAGCCGTGTGTGTACTTGTGTGCAGACAGGAAGGGGTTACAGGGTAGATGTAGCAGAGCCATGTGTGTACTTGTGTGGGGTCAGGAGGAGGTGTTTTACAAGGTGGATGTAGCAGAGCCGTGTGTGTACTTTGTGTGGGGTTAAGAGGGGTTTTCAAGGTGGATGTAGCAGAACCGTGCGTGTACTTGTGTGGGGTCAGGAGGGGTTTTTCAAGGTGGATGTAGCAGAGCCGAGTGTGTACTTGTGTGGGGTCAGGAGGGGTTTTACATGGTGGATGTAGCAGAGCCGTGTGTGTACTTGTGTGTGGTCAGGAGGGGTTTACAAGGTGGATGTAGCAGAGCCATGTGTGTACTTGTGTGGGTCAGGAGGTGTTTTACAAGGTGGATGTAGCAGAGCCGTGTGTGTACTTGTGTGGGGACAGGAAGGGGTTACAGGTTAGATGTAGCAGAGCCGTGTGTGTACTTGTGTGGGGTCAGCAGGAGGTGTTTTACAAGGTGGATGTAGCAGTGCTGTGTGTATACTTGTGTGGGGTCAGGAGGGGTTTACAAGGTGGATGTAGCAGAGCCGTGTGTGTACTTGTGTGGGTTCAGGAGGGGTTTATAAGGTGGATGTAGCAGAGCCGTGTGTCTACTTTGTGTTGGGTCAGGAGGTGATTTACAAGGTGGATGTAGCAGAGCAGTGTGTGTACTTTGTGTGGGGTTAGGAGGAGTTTTCAAGGTGGATGTAGCAGAGCCGTGTGTGTTCTTGTGTGGGCTAGGAGGTGTTTTACATTGTGGATGTAGCAGAGCCGTGTGTGTACTTGTGTCGGGTCAGGAGGGGTTTTACATGGTGGATGTAGCAGAGCCGTTTGTGTACTTGTGTGGGGCCAGGAGGTGTTTTACATGGTGGATGTAGCAGAGCCATGTGTGTACTTGTGTGGGGTCAAGAGGGGTTTTACATGGTGGATGTAGTAGAGCCGTGTGTGTACTTGTGTGGGGTCAGGAGGGGTTTTACAAGGTGGATGTAGCAGTGCCGTGTGTGTACTTGTGTGGGGTCAGGAGGTGTTTTACAAAGTGAATGTAGCAGTGCTGTGTGTATACTTGTGTGGGGTCAGGAGGGGTTTACAAGGTGGATGTAGCAGAGCCGTGTGTGTACATGTGTGGGGTCAGGAGGGGTTTATAAGGTGGATGTAGCAGAGCCGTGTGTGTACTTCTGTCGGGTCAGGAGGCGTTTACAAGGTGGATGTAGCAGAGCCGTGTGTGTACTTGTGTGGGGTCAGGAGGTGTTTTACAAGGTGGATGTAGCAGAGCCGTGTGTGTACTTTGTGTGGGGTCAGGAGGTGTTTTACAAGGTGGATGTAGCAGAGCATTGTGTGTACTTTGTGTGGGGTTTGGAGGGGTTTTCAATGTGGATGTAGCAGAGCCGTGCGTGTACTTGTGTGGGGTCAGGAGGGGTTTTTCAAGATGGATGTAGCAGAGCCGTATGTGTAGTTTTGTGGGGTCAGGAGGTGTTTTACAAGGTGGATGTAGCAGAGCCGTGTGTGTACATTGTGTTGGGTTAGGAGGGGTTTTCAAGGTAGATGTAGCAGAGCCGTGCGTGTACTTGTGTGGGGTCAGGAGGGGTTTTTCAAGGTGGATGTAGCAGAGCCGTGTGTGTACTTGTGTGAGGTCAGGAGGGGTTTTACATGGTGGATGTAGCAGAGCCGTGTGTGTACTTGTGTGGGGTCAGGAGGGGTTTTTCAAGGTGGATGTAGCAGAGCCGTGTGTGTACTTGTGTGGGGTCAGGTGGGGTTTTTCAAGGTGGATGTAGCAGAGCCGTGTGTGTACTTTGTGTGGGGTCAGGAGGTGTTTTACAAGGTGGATGTAGCAGACCCTTGTGTGTACTTGTGTGGGGTCAGGAGGGGTTTTACATGGTGGATGTAGCTGTGCTGTGTGTACTTGTGTTGGGTCAGGAGGGGTTTACAAGTTGGATATAGCAGTGCCGTGTGTGTACTTGTGTGGGGTCAGGAAAGGTTTACAAGGTGGATGTAGCAGAGCCGTGTGTGTACTTGTGTGTGGTCAGGGAGGGGTTTAACAAGGTGGATGTAGCAGAGCCGTGTGTGTACTTGTGTGGGGTCAGGAGGGGTTTTTCAAGGTGGATGCAGCAGAGCCGTGTGTGTACTTGTGTGGGGTCAGTAGGGGTTTTACATGGTGGATGTAGCAGTGCCGTGTGTGTACTTGTGTGTGGTCAGGGAGGGGTTTAACAAGGTGGATGTAGCAGAGCCGTGTGTGTACTTGTGTGGGGTCAGGAAGGGTTTTACATGGTGGATGTAGCAGAGCCGTGTGTGTACTTGTGTGGGGTCAGGAGGTCTTTTACAAGATTGATGTAGCAGATCCGTGCGTGTACTTGTGTGGGGTCAGGAGGGGTTTTTAAAGGTGGATGTAGCAGAGCCGTGTGTGTACTTTGTGTGGGGTCAGGAGGGGTTTACAAGGTGAATTTAGCAGAGCCGTGTGTGTACTTGTGTGGGGTCAGGAGGGGTTTTACATGGTGGATGTAGCAGGCCGTGTGTGTACTTGTGTGGGGTCAGGAGGTGTTTTACAAGGTGGATGTAGCAGAGCCATGCGTGTACTTGTGTGGGGTCAGGAGGGGTTTTTCAAGGTGGATGTAGCAGAGCCGTGTGTGTACTTGTGTGGGGTCAGGATGGGTTTTACATGGTAGAGGTAGCAGAGCCATGTGTGTACTTGTGTGGGGTCAGGAGATGTTTTACAAGGTGGATGTAGCAGAGCCGTGTGTGTACTTGTGTGGGGTCAGGAGGGGTTTTACAAGGTGGATGTAGCAGAGCCGTATGTGTACTTTGTGTGGGGTCAGGAGGGGTTTACAAGGTGAATTTAGCAGAGCCGTGTGTGTACTTGTGTGGGGTCAGGAGGGGGTTTACAAGGTGGATGTAGCAGAGCTGTGTGTGAACTTGTGTGGGGTCAGGAGGTCTTTTACAAGGTGGATGTAGCAGATCCGTGCGTGTACTTGTGTGGGGTCAGGAGGTGTTTTACAAGGTGGATGTAGCAGAGCCGTGCGTGTACTTGTGTGGGGTCAGGAGGGGTTTTACATGGTGGATGTAGCAGAGCCATGTGTGTACTTGTGTGGGTTCAGGAGGTGTTTTACAACGTGGATGTAGCAGAGGCGTGCGTGTACTTGTGTGGGGTCAGGAGGGGTTTTACATGGTGGATGTAGCAGAGCCGTGTGTGTACTTGTGTGGGGTCAGGAGATGTTTTACAAGGTGGATGTAGCAGAGCCGTGTGTGTACTTATGTGGGGTCAGGAGGTGTTTTACAAGGTGGATGTAGCAGAGCCGTGTGTGTACTTGTGTGGGGTCAGGAGGTGTTTTACAAGGTGGATGTAGCAGAGCCGTGTGTGTACTTGTGTGGGGTGAGGAGGGGTTTTGCAAGGTGGATGTAGCAGTGCTGTGTGTGTACTTGTGTGGGGTTAGGAGGGGTTTTCAAGGTAGATGTAGCAGAGCCATGTGTGTACTTGTGTGGGCTTAGGAGGGGTTTTACAAGGTGGATGTAGCAGAGCTGTGTGTGTACTTGTGTGGGGTCAGGAGGAGGTGTTTTACAAGGTGGATGTAGCAGAGCCGTGTGTGTACTTTGTGTGGGGTTAGGAGGGGTTTTCAAGGTAGATGTAGCAGAGCCGTGCGTGTACTTGTGTGGGGTCAGGAGGGGTTTTTCAAGGTGGATGTAGCAGAGCCGTGTGTGTACTTGTGTGGGGTCAGGAGGGGTTTTACATGGTGGATGTAGCAGAGCTGTGTGTGTACTTGTGTGGGGTCAGGAGGGGTTTACAAGGTGGATGTAGCAGAGCCATGTGTGTACTTGTGTGGGTGAGGAGGTGTTTTACAAGGTGGATGTAGCAGAGCCGTGTGAGTACTTGTGTGGGGACAGGAAGGGGTTACAGGGTAGATGTAGCAGAGCCGTGTGTGTACTTGTGTGGGGTCAGGAGGAGGTGTTTTACAAGGTGGATGTAGCAGAGCAGTGTGTACTTTGTGTGGGGGTTAGGAGGGGTTTTCAAGGTGGATGTAGCAGTGCCGTGTGTGTACTTGTGTGGCGTCAGGAGGGGTTTTTCAAGGTGGATGTAGCAGAGCCATGTGTGTACTTGTGTGGGGTCAGGAGGGGTTTACAAGGTGGATGTAGCAGAGCCATGTGTGTACTTGTGTTGGTCAGGAGGTGTTTTACAAGGTGGATGTAGCAGAGCCGTGTGTGTACTTGTGTGCGGACAGGAAGGGGTTACATGGTAGATGTAGCAGAGCCATGTGTGTACTTGTGTGGGGTCAGGAGGAGGTGTTTTACAAGGTGGATGTAGCAGAGCCGTGTGTACTTTGTGTGGGGTTAAGAGGGGTTTTCAAGGTGGATGTAGCAGAGCCGTGCGTGTACTTGTGTGGGGTCAGGAGGGGTTTTTAAAGGTGGATGTAGCAGAGCCGAGTGTGTACTTGTGTGGGGTCAGGAGGGGTTTTACATGGTGGATGTAGCAGAGCCGTGTGTGTACTTGTGTGTGGTCAGGAGGGGTTTACAAGGTGGATGTAGCAGAGCCATGTGTGTACTTGTGTGGGTCAGGAGGTGTTTTACAAGGTGGATGTAGCAGAGCCGTGTGTGTACTTGTGTGGGGACAGGAAGGGGATACAGGGTAGATGTAGCAGAGCCGTGTGTGTACTTGTGTGGGGTCAGGAGGAGGTGTTTTACAAGGTGGATGTAGCAGTTCTGTGTGTATACTTGTGTGGGGTCAGGAGGGGTTTACAAGGTGGATGTAGCAGAGCCGTGTGTGTACTTGTGTGGGGTCAGGAGGGGTTTATAAGGTGGATGTAGCAGAGCCGTGTGTCTACTTTGTGTGGGGTCAGGATGTGTTTTACAAGGTGGATGTAGCAGAGCAGTGTGTGTACTTTGTGTGGGGTTAGGAGGGGTTTTCAAGGTGGATGTAGCAGAGCCGTGTGTGTACTTGTGTGGGGCTAGAAGGTGTTTTACATGGTGGATGTAGCAGAGCCGTGTGTGTACTTGTGTGGGGTCAGGAGGGGTTTTACATGGTGGATGTAGCAGAGCCATGTGTGTACTTGTGTTGGGTCAGGAGGGGTTTTACATGGTGGATGTAGAAGAGCCGTGTGTGTACTTGTGTGGGGTCAGGAGGGGTTTTACAAGGTGGATGTAGCAGTGCCGTGTGTGTACTTGTGTGGGGTCAGGAGGTGTTTTACAAGGTGGATGTAGCAGTGCTGTGTGTATACTTGTGCGGGGTCCGGAGGGGTTTACAAGCTGGATGTAGCAGAGCCGTGTGTGTACTTGTGTGGGGTCAGATGGGGTTTATAAGGTGGATGTAGCAGAGCCGTGTGTGTACTTCTGTCGGGTCAGGAGGCGTTTACAAGGTGGATGTAGCAGAGCCGTGTGTGTACTTGTGTGGTGTCAGGAGGTGTTTTACAAGGTGGATGTAGCAGAGCCGTGTGTGTACTTTGTGTGGGGTCAGGAGGTGTTTTACAAGGTGGATGTAGCAGAGCAGTGTGTGTACTTTGTGTGGGGTTAGGAGGTGTTTTCAAGGTGGATGTAGCAGAGCCGTGCGTGTACTTGTGTGGGGTCAGGAGGGGTTTTTCAAGATGGATGTAGCAGAGCCGTGTGTGTACTTGTGTGGGGTCAGCAGGAGGTGTTTTACAAGGTGGATGTAGCAGAGCCGTGTGTGTACATTGTGTGGGGTTAGGAGGGGTTTTCAAGGTATATGTAGCAGAGCCGTGCGTGTACTTGTGTGGGGTCAGGAGGGGTTTTTCAAGGTGGATGTAGCAGAGCCGTGTGTGTACTTGTGTGGGGTCAGGAGGGGTTTTACATGGTGGATGTAGCAGAGCCGTGTGTGTACTTGTGTGGGGTCAGGAGGGGTTTTTCAAGGTGGATGTAGCAGAGCCGTGTGTGTACTTTGTGTGGGGTCAGGAGGTGTTTTACAAGGTGGATGTAGCAGAGCCGTGTGTGTACTTGTGTGGGGTCAGGAGGGGTTTTACATGGTGGATCTAGCAGTGCTGTGTGTACTTGTGTGGGGTCAGGAGGGGTTTACAAGTTGGATGTAGCAGTGCCGTGCGTGTACTTGTGTGGGGTCAGGAGAGGTTTACAAGGTGGATGTAGCAGAGCCTTGTGTGTACTTGTGTGTGGTCAGGGAGGGGTTTAACAAGGTGGATGTAGCAGAGCCGTGTGTGTACTTGTGTGGGGTCAGGAGGGGTTTTTCAAGGTGGATGTAGCAGAGCCGTGTGTGTACTTGTGTTGGTCAGGAGGTGTTTTACAAGGTGGATGTAGCAGAGCCTTGTGTGTACTTGTGTGGGGACAGGAAGGGGTTACAGGGTATATGTAGCAGAGCCATGTGTGTACTTGTGTGGGGTCAGGAGGAGGTGTTTTACAAGGTGGATGTAGCAGAGCCGTGTGTGTACTTTGTGTGGGGTTAGGAGGGGTTTTCAAGGTAGATGTAGCAGAGCCGTGCGTGTACTTGTGTGGGGTCAGGAGGGGTTTTTCAAGGTGGATGTAGCAGAGCCGTGTGTGTACTTGTGTGGGGTCAGGAGGGGTTTTACATGGTGGATGTAGCAGAGCCATGTGTGTACTTGTGTGGGGTCAGGAGGGGTTTACAAGGTGGATGTAGCAGAGCCATGTGTGTACTTGTGTGGGTGAGGAGGTGTTTTACAAGGTGGATGTAGCAGAGCCGTGTGAGTACTTGTGTGGGGAGAGGAAGGGGTTACAGGGTAGATGTAGCAGAGCCGTGTGTGTACTTGTGTGGGGTCAGGAGGAGGTGTTTTACAAGGTGGATGTAGCAGAGCAGTGTGTGTACTTTGTGTGGGGGTTAGGAGGGGTTTTCAAGGTGGATGTAGCAGTGCCGTGTGTGTACTTGTGTGGCGTCAGGAGGGGTTTTTCAAGGTGGATGTAGCAGAGCCATGTGTGTACTTGTGTGGGGTCAGGAGGGGTTTTCAAGTTATATGTAGCAGAGCCGTGCGTGTACTTGTGTGGGGTCAGGAGGGGATTTTCAAGGTGGATGTAGCAGAGCCGTGTGTGTACTTGTGTGGGGTCAGGAGGGGTTTTACATGGTGGATGTAGCAGAGCCGTGTGTGTACTTGTGTGGGGTCAGGAGGGGTTTTTCAAGGTGGATGTAGCAGAGCCGTGTGTGTACTTGTGTGGGGTCAGGAGGGGTTTTTCAAGGTGGATGTAGCAGAGCCATGCGTGTACTTGTGTGGGGTCAGGAGGGGTTTTTCAAGGTGGATGTAGCAGAGCCGTGTGTGTACTTGTATGGGGTCAGGATGGGTTTTACATGGTAGAGGTAGCAGAGCCATGTGTGTACTTGTGTGGGGTCAGGAGATGTTTTACAAGGTGGATGTAGCAGAGCCGTGTGTGTACTTGTGTGGGGTCAGGAGGGGTTTTACAAGGTGGATGTAGCAGAGCCGTATGTGTACTTTGTGTGGGGTCAGGAGGGGTTTACAAGGTGAATTTAGCAGAGCCGTGTGTGTACTTGTGTAGGGTCAGGAGGGGGTTTACAAGGTAGATGTAGCAGAGCTGTGTGTGAACTTGTGTGGGGTCAGGAGGTCTTTTACAAGGTGGATGTAGCAGATCCGTGCGTGTACTTGTGTGGGGTCAGGAGGTGTTTTACAAGGTGGATGTAGCAGAGCCGTGCGTGTACTTGTGTGGGGTCAGGAGGGGTTTTTCAAGGTGGATGTAGCAGAGCCGTGTGTGTACTTTGTGTGGGGTCAGGAGGGGTTTACAAGGTGAATTTAGCAGAGCCGTGTGTGTACTTGTGTGGGGTCAGGATGGGTTTTACATGGTAGATGTAGCAGGCCGTGTGTGTACTTGTGTGGGGTCAGGAGGTGTTTTACAAGGTGGATGTAGCAGAGCCATGCGTGTACTTGTGTGGGGTCAGGAGGGGTTTTTCAAGGTGGATGTAGCAGAGCCGTGTGTGTACTTGTGTGGGGTCAGGATGGGTTTTACATGGTAGAGGTAGCAGAGCCATGTGTGTACTTGTGTGGGGTCAGGAGATGTTTTACAAGGTGGATGTAGCAGAGCCGTGTGTGTACTTGTGTGGGGTCAGGAGGGGTTTTACAAGTTGGATGTAGCAGAGCCGTATGTGTACTTTGTGTGGGGTCAGGAGGGGTTTACAAGGTGAATTTAGCAGAGCCGTGTGTGTACTTGTGTAGGGTCAGGAGGGGGTTTACAAGGTGGATGTAGCAGTGCTGTGTGTGAACTTGTGTGGGGTCAGGAGGTCTTTTACAAGGTGGATGTAGCAGATCCGTGCGTGTACTTGTGTGGGGTCAGGAGGTGTTTTACATGGTGGATGTAGCAGAGCCGTGCGTGTACTTGTGTGGGGTCAGGAGGGGTTTTTCAAGGTGGATGTAGCAGAGCCGTGTGTGTACTTTGTGTGGGGTCAGTAGGGGTTTACAAGGTGAATTTAGCAGAGCCGTGTGTGTACTTGTGTGGGGTCAGGAGGGGTTTTACATGGTGGATGTAGCAGAGACATGTGTTTACTTGTGTGGGTTCAGGAGGTGTTTTACCAGGTGGATGTAGCAGAGGCGTGCGTGTACTTGTGTGGGGTCAGGAGGGGTTTTACATGGTGGATGTAGCAGAGCCGTGTGTGTACTCGTGTGGGGTCAGGAGATGTTTTACAAGGTGGATGTAGCAGAGCCTTGTGTGTACTTGTGTGGGGTCAGGAGGTGTTTTACAAGGTGGATGTAGCAGAGCCTTGTGTACTTGTGTGGGGTCAGGAGGTGTTTTACAAGGTGGATGTAGCAGAGCCATGTGTGTATTTGTGTGGGGTCAGGAGGGGTTTACAAGGTGGATGTAGCAGAGCCGTGTGTACTTGTGTTGGTCAGGAGGTGTTTTACAAGGTGGATGTAGCAGAGCCGTGTGTGTACTTGTGTGCGGACAGGAAGGGGTTACAGGGTAGATGTAGCAGAGCCATGTGTGTACTTGTGTGGGGTCAAGAGGAGGTGTTTTACAAGGTGGATGTAGCAGAGCCGTGTGTGTACTTTGTGTGGGGTTAAGAGGGGTTTTCAAGGTGGATGTAGCAGAGCCGTGCGTGTACTTGTGTGGGGTCAGGAGGGGTTTTTCAAGGTGGATGTAGCAGAGCCGAGTGTGTACTTGTGTGGGGTCAGGAGTGGTTTTACATGGTGGATGTAGCAGAGCCGTGTGTGTACTTGTGTGTGGTCAGGAGGGGTTTACAAGGTGGATGTAGCAGAGCCATGTGTGTACTTGTGTGGGTCAGGAGGTGTTTTACAAGGTGGATGTAGCAGAGCCGTGTGTGTACTTGTGTGGGGACAGGAAGGGGTTACAGGGAAGATGTAGCAGAGCCGTGTGTGTACTTGTGTGGGGTCAGGAGGAGGTGTTTTACAAGGTGGATGTAGCAGTGCTGTGTGTATACTTGTGTGTGGTCAGGAGGGGTTTGCAAGGTGGATGTAGCAGAGCCGTGTGTGTACTTGTGTGGGGTCAGGAGGGGTTTATAAGGTGGATGTAGCAGAGCCATGTGTCTACTTTGTGTGGGGTCAGGAGGTGTTTTACAAGGTGGATGTAGCAGAGCAGTGTGTGTACTTTGTGTGGGGTCAGGAGGGGTTTTACATGGTGGATGTAGCAGAGCCGTGTGTGTACTTGTGTGGGGCCAGGAGGTGTTTTACATGGTGGATGTAGCAGAGCCATGTGTGTACTTGTGTGGGGTCAGGAGGGGTTTTACATGGTGGATGTAGCAGAGCCGTGTGTGTACTTGTGTGGGGTCAGGAGGGGTTTTACAAGGTGGATGTAGCAGAGCCTTGTGTGTACTTGTGTGGGGACAGGAAGGGGTTACAGGGTAGATGTAGCAGAGCCGTGTGTGTACTTGTGTGGGGTCAGGAGGAGGTGTTTTACAAGGTGGATGTAGCAGAGCCGTGTGTGTACTTTGTGTGGGGTTAGGAGGGGTTTTCAAGGTAGATGTAGCAGAGCCGTGCGTGTACTTGTGTGGGGTCAGGAGGGGTTTTTCAAGGTGGATGTAGCAAAGCCGTGTGTGTACTTGTGTGGGGTCAGGAGGGGTTTTACATGGTGGATGTAGCAGAGCCATGTGTGTACTTGTGTGGGGTCAGGAGGGGTTTACAAGGTGGATGTAGCAGAGCCATGTGTGTACTTGTGTGGGTCAGGAGTTGTTTTACAAGGTGGATGTAGCACAGCCGTGTGAGTTCTTGTGTGGGGACAGGAAGGGGTTACAGGGTAGATGTAGCAGAGCCGTGTGTGTACTTGTGTGGGGTCAGGAGGAGGTGTTTTACAAGGTGGGTGTAGCAGAGCAGTGTGTGTACTTTGTGTGGGGTTAGGAGGGGTTTTCAAGGTGGATGTAGCAGAGCCGTGCGTGTACTTGTGTGGGGTCAGGAGGGGTTTTTCAAGGTGGATGTAGCAGAGCCGTGTGTGTACTTGTGTGGGGTCAGGAGGGGTGTACAAAGTGGATGTAGCAGTGCCGTGTGTGTGCTTGTGTGGCGTCAGGAGGAGTTTTTCAAGGTGGATGTAGCAGAGCCATGTGTGTACTTGTGTGGGGTCAGGAGGGGTTTACAAGGTGGATGTAGCAGAGCCATGTGTGTACTTGTGTTGTTCAGTAGGTGTTTTACAAGGTGGATGCAGCAGAGCCGTGTGTGTACTTGTGTGCAGACAGGAAGGGGTTACAGGGTAGATGTAGCAGAGCCATGTGTGTACTTGTGTGGGGTCAGGAGGAGGTGTTTTACAAGGTGGATGTAGCAGAGCCGTGTGTGTACTTTGTGTGGGGTTAAGAGGGGTTTTCAAGGTGGATGTAGCAGAGCCGTGCGTGTACTTGTGTGGGGTCAGGAGGGGTTTTTCAAGTTGGATGTAGCAGAGCCGAGTGTGTACTTGTGTGGGGTCAGGAGGGGTTTTACAAGGTGGATGTAGCAGAGCCGTATGTGTACTTTGTGTGGGGTCAGGAGGGGTTTACAAGGTGAATTTAGCAGAGCCGTGTGTGTACTTGTGTGGGGTCAGGAGGGGGTTTACAAGGTGGATGTAGCAGAGCTGTGTGTGAACTTGTGTGGGGTCAGGAGGTCTTTTACAAGGTGGATGTAGCAGATCCGTGCGTGTACTTGTGTGGGGTCAGGAGGTGTTTTACAAGGTGGATGTAGCAGAGCCGTGCGTGTACTTGTGTGGGGTCAGGAGGGGTTTTACATGGTGGATGTAGCAGAGCCATGTGTGTACTTGTGTGGGTTCAGGAGGTGTTTTACAACGTGGATGTAGCAGAGGCGTGCGTGTACTTGTGTGGGGTCAGGAGGGGTTTTACATGGTGGATGTAGCAGAGCCGTGTGTGTACTTGTGTGGGGTCAGGAGATGTTTTACAAGGTGGATGTAGCAGAGCCGTGTGTGTACTTATGTGGGGTCAGGAGGTGTTTTACAAGGTGGATGTAGCAGAGCCGTGTGTGTACTTGTGTGGGGTCAGGAGGTGTTTTACAAGGTGGATGTAGCAGAGCCGTGTGTGTACTTGTGTGGGGTGAGGAGGGGTTTTGCAAGGTGGATGTAGCAGTGCTGTGTGTGTACTTGTGTGGGGTTAGGAGGGGTTTTCAAGGTAGATGTAGCAGAGCCGTGTGTGTACTTGTGTGGGCTTAGGAGGGGTTTTACAAGGTGGATGTAGCAGAGCTGTGTGTGTACTTGTGTGGGGTCAGGAGGAGGTGTTTTACAAGGTGGATGTAGCAGAGCCGTGTGTGTACTTTGTGTGGGGTTAGGAGGGGTTTTCAAGGTAGATGTAGCAGAGCCGTGCGTGTACTTGTGTGGGGTCAGGAGGGGTTTTTCAAGGTGGATGTAGCAGAGCCGTGTGTGTACTTGTGTGGGGTCAGGAGGGGTTTTACATGGTGGATGTAGCAGAGCCGTGTGTGTACTTGTGTGGGGTCAGGAGGGGTTTACAAGGTGGATGTAGCAGAGCCATGTGTGTACTTGTGTGGGTGAGGAGGTGTTTTACAAGGTGGATGTAGCAGAGCCGTGTGAGTACTTGTGTGGGGACAGGAAGGGGTTACAGGGTAGATGTAGCAGAGCCGTGTGTGTACTTGTGTGGGGTCAGGAGGAGGTGTTTTACAAGGTGGATGTAGCAGAGCAGTGTGTGTACTTTGTGTGGGGGTTAGGAGGGGTTTTCAAGGTGGATGTAGCAGTGCCGTGTGTGTACTTGTGTGGCGTCAGGAGGGGTTTTTCAAGGTGGATGTAGCAGAGCCATGTGTGTACTTGTGTGGGGTCAGGAGGGGTTTACAAGGTGGATGTAGCAGAGCCATGTGTGTACTTGTGTTGGTCAGGAGGTGTTTTACAAGGTGGATGTAGCAGAGCCGTGTGTGTACTTGTGTGCGGACAGGAAGGGGTTACAGGGTAGATGTAGCAGAGCCATGTGTGTACTTGTGTGGGGTCAGGAGGAGGTGTTTTACAAGGTGGATGTAGCAGAGCCGTGTGTACTTTGTGTGGGGTTAAGAGGGGTTTTCAAGGTGGATGTAGCAGAGCCGTGCGTGTACTTGTGTGGGGTCAGGAGGGGTTTTTAAAGGTGGATGTAGCAGAGCCGAGTGTGTACTTGTGTGGGGTCAGGAGGGGTTTTACATGGTGGATGTAGCAGAGCCGTGTGTGTACTTGTGTGTGGTCAGGAGGGGTTTACAAGGTGGATGTAGCAGAGCCATGTGTGTACTTGTGTGGGTCAGGAGGTGTTTTACAAGGTGGATGTAGCAGAGCCGTGTGTGTACTTGTGTGGGGACAGGAAGGGGATACAGGGTAGATGTAGCAGAGCCGTGTGTGTACTTGTGTGGGGTCAGGAGGAGGTGTTTTACAAGGTGGATGTAGCAGTTCTGTGTGTATACTTGTGTGGGGTCAGGAGGGGTTTACAAGGTGGATGTAGCAGAGCCGTGTGTGTACTTGTGTGGGGTCAGGAGGGGTTTATAAGGTGGATGTAGCAGAGCCGTGTGTCTACTTTGTGTGGGGTCAGGATGTGTTTTACAAGGTGGATGTAGCAGAGCAGTGTGTGTACTTTGTGTGGGGTTAGGAGGGGTTTTCAAGGTGGATGTAGCAGAGCCGTGTGTGTACTTGTGTGGGGCTAGAAGGTGTTTTACATGGTGGATGTAGCAGAGCCGTGTGTGTACTTGTGTGGGGTCAGGAGGGGTTTTACATGGTGGATGTAGCAGAGCCATGTGTGTACTTGTGTCGGGTCAGGAGGGGTTTTACATGGTGGATGTAGAAGAGCCGTGTGTGTACTTGTGTGGGGTCAGGAGGGGTTTTACAAGGTGGATGTAGCAGTGCCGTGTGTGTACTTGTGTGGGGTCAGGAGGTGTTTTACAAGGTGGATGTAGCAGTGCTGTGTGTATACTTGTGCGGGGTCCGGAGGGGTTTACAAGCTGGATGTAGCAGAGCCGTGTGTGTACTTGTGTGGGGTCAGATGGGGTTTATAAGGTGGATGTAGCAGAGCCGTGTGTGTACTTCTGTCGGGTCAGGAGGCGTTTACAAGGTGGATGTAGCAGAGCCGTGTGTGTACTTGTGTGGTGTCAGGAGGTGTTTTACAAGGTGGATGTAGCAGAGCCGTGTGTGTACTTTGTGTGGGGTCAGGAGGTGTTTTACAAGGTGGATGTAGCAGAGCAGTGTGTGTACTTTGTGTGGGGTTAGGAGGTGTTTTCAAGGTGGATGTAGCAGAGCCGTGCGTGTACTTGTGTGGGGTCAGGAGGGGTTTTTCAAGATGGATGTAGCAGAGCCGTGTGTGTACTTGTGTGGGGTCAGCAGGAGGTGTTTTACAAGGTGGATGTAGCAGAGCCGTGTGTGTACATTGTGTGGGGTTAGGAGGGGTTTTCAAGGTAGATGTAGCAGAGCCGTGCGTGTACTTGTGTGGGGTCAGGAGGGGTTTTTCAAGGTGGATGTAGCAGAGCCGTGTGTGTACTTGTGTGGGGTCAGGAGGGGTTTTACATGGTGGATGTAGCAGAGCCGTGTGTGTACTTGTGTGGGGTCAGGAGGGGTTTTTCAAGGTGGATGTAGCAGAGCCGTGTGTGTACTTTGTGTGGGGTCAGGAGGTGTTTTACAAGGTGGATGTAGCAGAGCCGTGTGTGTACTTGTGTGGGGTCAGGAGGGGTTTTACATGGTGGATCTAGCAGTTCTGTGTGTACTTGTATGGGGTCAGGAGGGGTTTACAAGTTGGATGTAGCAGAGCCTTGTGTGTACTTGTGTGTGGTCAGGGAGGGGTTTAACAAGGTGGATGTAGCAGAGCCGTGTGTGTACTTGTGTGGGGTCAGGAGGGGTTTTTCAAGGTGGATGTAGCAGAGCCGTGTGTGTACTTGTGTTGGTCAGGAGGTGTTTTACAAGGTGGATGTAGCAGAGCCTTGTGTGTACTTGTGTGGGGACAGGAAGGGGTTACAGGGTATATGTAGCAGAGCCGTGTGTGTACTTGTGTGGGGTCAGGAGGAGGTGTTTTACAAGGTGGATGTAGCAGAGCCGTGTGTGTACTTTGTGTGGGGTTAGGAGGGGTTTTCAAGGTAGATGTAGCAGAGCCGTGCGTGTACTTGTGTGGTGTCAGGATAGGTTTTTCAAGGTGGATGTAGCAGAGCCGTGTGTGTACTTGTGTGGGGTCAGGAGGGGTTTTACATGGTGGATGTAGCAGAGCCATGTGTGTACTTGTGTGGGGTCAGGAGGGGTTTACAAGGTGGATGTAGCAGAGCCATGTGTGTACTTGTGTGGGTGAGGAGGTGTTTTACAAGGTGGATGTAGCAGAGCCGTGTGAGTACTTGTGTGGGGAGAGGAAGGGGTTACAGGGTAGATGTAGCAGAGCCGTGTGTGTACTTGTGTGGGGTCAGGAGGAGGTGTTTTACAAGGTGGATGTAGCAGAGCAGTGTGTGTACTTTGTGTGGGGGTTAGGAGGGGTTTTCAAGGTGGATGTAGCAGTGCCGTGTGTGTACTTGTGTGGCGTCAGGAGGGGTTTTTCAAGGTGGATGTAGCAGAGCCATGTGTGTACTTGTGTGGGGTCAGGAGGGGTTTTCAAGTTATATGTAGCAGAGCCGTGCGTGTACTTGTGTGGGGTCAGGAGGGGATTTTCAAGGTGGATGTAGCAGAGCCGTGTGTGTACTTGTGTGGGGTCAGGAGGGGTTTTACATGGTGGATGTAGCAGAGCCGTGTGTGTACTTGTGTGGGGTCAGGAGGGGTTTTTCAAGGTGGATGTAGCAGAGCCGTGTGTGTACTTGTGTGGGGTCAGGAGGGGTTTTTCAAGGTGGATGTAGCAGAGCCATGCGTGTACTTGTGTGGGGTCAGGAGGGGTTTTTCAAGGTGGATGTAGCAGAGCCGTGTGTGTACTTGTGTGGGGTCAGGATGGGTTTTTTTCTCCCCCTCTTTTTTCTTGATATTGGTTTTGTGGCTGACCACCACTGTAGCCGTGCGCGCTGGGTCATGTACGCTATTCTTTCTGTTTTCTTAGTGATTGATCTAGGCTGCTGTTCACATTAACAGCGGCCCTGCCCTGCCCTAGGCTTTATTTGATTACGCACCTGTATCTGGGCCTGGATCGTCCTTTATCTGTGGTGCTGGTCAGGCAGTGTGGAGGTTGGACCTGAAATGTCTGCATGGACCTGGCTAACCTTTATCTGCGCTTGTCCTCTGGTGCCATAGGAACGATTTTGAAATGCTTGAGGTACAGTGTGCATGTAATGAGGTCTTGCTTTTATACATTTAGGAGGCCGCAATGGCACAGCGAACATAAAAAACGTAGAGTAGGACTCCCCATACGAGACTGCCTTGACGTGGCGGGGTAGCTCAAACAATTGATCAATTTTTTGCTAAATGTCTCATTTTTGAATACAGATAGAAACCAATGTGTGTTTTCACACTTTATGTATTACGTTCTGACCACAAGCAGCGCTGGCTTCTCCCCCTCTTTTTTCTTGATATTGGTTTTGTGGCTGACCACCACTGTAGCCGTGCGCGCTGGGTCATGTACGCTATTCTTTCTGTTTTCTTAGTGATTGATCTAGGCTGCTGTTCACATTAACAGCGGCCCTGCCCTGCCCTAGGCTTTATTTGATTACGCACCTGTATCTGGGCCTGGATCGTCCTTTATCTGTGGTGCTGGTCAGGCAGTGTGGAGGTTGGACCTGAAATGTCTGCATGGACCTGGCTAACCTTTATCTGCGCTTGTCCTCTGGTGCCATAGGAACGATTTTGAAATGCTTGAGGTACAGTGTGCATGTAATGAGGTCTTGCTTTTATACATTTAGGAGGCCGCAATGGCACAGCGAACATAAAAAACGTAGAGTAGGACTCCCCATACGAGACTGCCTTGACGTGGCGGGGTAGCTCAAACAATTGATCAATTTTTTGCTAAATGTCTCATTTTTGAATACAGATAGAAACCAATGTGTGTTTTCACACTTTATGTATTACGTTCTGACCACAAGCAGCGCTGGCTTCTCCCCCTCTTTTTTCTTGATATTGGTTTTGTGGCTGACCACCACTGTAGCCGTGCGCGCTGGGTCATGTACGCTATTCTTTCTGTTTTCTTAGTGATTGATCTAGGCTGCTGTTCACATTAACAGCGGCCCTGCCCTGCCCTAGGCTTTATTTGATTACGCACCTGTATCTGGGCCTGGATCGTCCTTTATCTGTGGTGCTGGTCAGGCAGTGTGGAGGTTGGACCTGAAATGTCTGCATGGACCTGGCTAACCTTTATCTGCGCTTGTCCTCTGGTGCCATAGGAACGATTTTGAAATGCTTGAGGTACAGTGTGCATGTAATGAGGTCTTGCTTTTATACATTTAGGAGGCCGCAATGGCACAGCGAACATAAAAAACGTAGAGTAGGACTCCCCATACGAGACTGCCTTGACGTGGCGGGGTAGCTCAAACAATTGATCAATTTTTTGCTAAATGTCTCATTTTTGAATACAGATAGAAACCAATGTGTGTTTTCACACTTTATGTATTACGTTCTGACCACAAGCAGCGCTGGCTTCTCCCCCTCTTTTTTCCGTATGTGTACTTTGTGTGGGGTCAGGAGGGGTTTACAAGGTGAATTTAGCAGAGCCGTGTGTGTACTTGTGTAGGGTCAGGAGGGGGTTTACAAGGTAGATGTAGCAGAGCTGTGTGTGAACTTGTGTGGGGTCAGGAGGTCTTTTACAAGGTGGATGTAGCAGATCCGTGCGTGTACTTGTGTGGGGTCAGGAGGTGTTTTACAAGGTGGATGTAGCAGAGCCGTGCGTGTACTTGTGTGGGGTCAGGAGGGGTTTTTCAAGGTGGATGTAGCAGAGCCGTGTGTGTACTTTGTGTGGGGTCAGGAGGGGTTTACAAGGTGAATTTATTAGAGCCGTGTGTGTACTTGTGTGGGGTCAGGAGGGGTTTTACATGGTAGATGTAGCAGACCGTGTGTGTACTTGTGTGGGGTCAGGAGGTGTTTTACAAGGTGGATGTAGCAGAGCCATGCGTGTACTTGTGTGGGGTCAGGAGGGGTTTTTCAAGGTGGATGTAGCAGAGCCGTGTGTGTACTTGTGTGGGGTCAGGATGGGTTTTACATGGTAGAGGTAGCAGAGCCATGTGTGTACTTGTGTGGGGTCAGGAGATGTTTTACAAGGTGGATGTAGCAGAGCCGTGTGTGTACTTGTGTGGGGTCAGGAGGGGTTTTACAAGTTGCATGTAGCAGAGCCGTATGTGTACTTTGTGTGGGGTCAGGAGGGGTTTACAAGGTGAATTTAGCAGAACCGTGTGTGTACTTGTGTAGGGTCAGGAGGGGGTTTACAAGGTGGATGTAGCAGTGCTGTGTGTGAACTTGTGTGGGGTCAGGAGGTCTTTTACAAGGTGGATGTAGCAGATCCGTGCGTGTACTTGTGTGGGGTCAGGAGGTGTTTTACATGGTGGATGTAGCAGAGCCGTGCGTGTACTTGTGTGGGGTCAGGAGGGGTTTTTCAAGGTGGATGTAGCAGAGCCGTGTGTGTACTTTGTGTGGGGTCAGTAGGGGTTTACAAGGTGAATTTAGCAGAGCCGTGTGTGTACTTGTGTGGGGTCAGGAGGGGTTTTACATGGTGGATGTAGCAGAGACATGTGTGTACTTGTGTGGGTTCAGGAGGTGTTTTACAAGGTGGATGTAGCAGAGGCGTGCGTGTACTTGTGTGGGGTCAGGAGGGGTTTTACATGGTGGATGTAGCAGAGCCGTGTGTGTACTCGTGTGGGGTCAGGAGATGTTTTACAAGGTGGATGTAGCAGAGCCTTGTGTGTACTTGTGTGGGGTCAGGAGGTGTTTTACAAGGTGGATGTAGCAGAGCCTTGTGTACTTGTGTGGGGTCAGGAGGTGTTTTACAAGGTGGATGTAGCAGAGCCATGTGTGTATTTGTGTGGGGTCAGGAGGGGTTTACAAGGTGGATGTAGCAGAGCCGTGTGTACTTGTGTTGGTCATGAGGTGTTTTACAAGGTGGATGTAGCAGAGCCGTGTGTGTACTTGTGTGCGGACAGGAAGCGGTTACAGGGTAGATGTAGCAGAGCCATGTGTGTACTTGTGTGGGGTCAAGAGGAGGTGTTTTACAAGGTGGATGTAGCAGAGCCGTGTGTGTACTTTGTGTGGGGTTAAGAGGGGTTTTCAAGGTGGATGTAGCAGAGCCGTGCGTGTACTTGTGTGGGGTCAGGAGGGGTTTTTCAAGGTGGATGTAGCAGAGCCGAGTGTGTACTTGTGTGGGGTCAGGAGTGGTTTTACATGGTGGATGTAGCAGAGCCGTGTGTGTACTTGTGTGTGGTCAGGAGGGGTTTACAAGGTGGATGTAGCAGAGCCATGTGTGTACTTGTGTGGGTCAGGAGGTGTTTTACAAGGTGGATGTAGCAGAGCCGTGTGTGTACTTGTGTGGGGACAGGAAGGGGTTACAGGGAAGATGTAGCAGAGCCGTGTGTGTACTTGTGTGGGGTCAGGAGGAGGTGTTTTACAAGGTGGATGTAGCAGTGCTGTGTGTATACTTGTGTGTGGTCAGGAGGGGTTTGCAAGGTGGATGTAGCAGAGCCGTGTGTGTACTTGTGTGGGGTCAGGAGGGGTTTATAAGGTGGATGTAGCAGAGCCATGTGTCTACTTTGTGTGGGGTCAGGAGGTGTTTTACAAGGTGGATGTAGCAGAGCAGTGTGTGTACTTTGTGTGGGGTTAGGAGGGGTTTTCAAGGTGGATGTAGCAGAGCCGTGTGTGTACTTGTGTGGGGCTAGGAGGTGTTTTACATGGTGGATGTAGCAGAGCCATGTGTGTACTTGTGTGGGGTCAGGAGGGGTTTTACATGGTGGATGTAGCAGAGCCGTGTGTCTACTTTGTGTGGGGTCAGGAGGTGTTTTACAAGGTGGATGTAGCAGAGCAGTGTGTGTACTTTGTGTGGGGTTAGGAAGGGTTTTCAAGGTGGATGTAGCAGAGCAGTGTGTGTACTTTGTGTGGGGTCAGGAGGGGTTTTACATGGTGGATGTAGCAGAGCCGTGTGTGTACTTGTGTGGGGCCAGGAGGTGTTTTACATGGTGGATGTAGCAGAGCCATGTGTGTACTTGTGTGGGGTCAGGAGGGGTTTTACATGGTGGATGTAGCAGAGCCGTGTGTGTACTTGTGTGGGGTCAGGAGGGGTTTTACAAGGTGGATGTAGCAGAGCCTTGTGTGTACTTGTGTGGGGACAGGAAGGGGTTACAGGGTAGATGTAGCAGAGCCGTGTGTGTACTTGTGTGGGGTCAGGAGGACGTGTTTTACAAGGTGGATGTAGCAGAGCCGTGTGTGTACTTTGTGTGGGGTTAGGAGGGGTTTTCAAGGTAGATGTAGCAGAGCCGTGCGTGTACTTGTGTGGGGTCAGGAGGGGTTTTTCAAGGTGGATGTAGCAAAGCCGTGTGTGTACTTGTGTGGGGTCAGGAGGGGTTTTACATGGTGGATGTAGCAGAGCCATTTGTGTACTTGTGT
Source organism: Dendrobates tinctorius (assembly GCF_039654945.1). Taxonomy (NCBI): domain Eukaryota; kingdom Metazoa; phylum Chordata; class Amphibia; order Anura; family Dendrobatidae; genus Dendrobates; species Dendrobates tinctorius. Next base: position 6,070,175 of record NW_027361701.1, on the reverse strand, counting down.
GGGGTCAGGAGGGGTTTACAAGGTGGATGTAGCAGAGCCATGTGTGTACTTGTGTGGGTCAGGAGGTGTTTTACAAGGTGGATGTAGCACAGCCGTGTGAGTTCTTGTGTGGGGACAGGAAGGGGTTACAGGGTAGATGTAGCAGAGCCGTGTGTGTACTTGTGTGGGGTCAGGAGGAGGTGTTTTACAAGGTGGGTGTAGCAGAGCAGTGTGTGTACTTTGTGTGGGGTTAGGAGGGGTTTTCAAGGTGGATGTAGCAGAGCCGTGCGTGTACTTGTGTGGGGTCAGGAGGGGTTTTTCAAGGTGGATGTAGCAGAGCCGTGTGTGTACTTGTGTGGGGTCAGGAGGGGTGTACAAAGTGGATGTAGCAGTGCCGTGTGTGTGCTTGTGTGGCGTCAGGAGGAGTTTTTCAAGGTGGATGTAGCAGAGCCATGTGTGTACTTGTGTGGGGTCAGGAGGGGTTTACAAGGTGGATGTAGCAGAGCCATGTGTGTACTTGTGTTGTTCAGTAGGTGTTTTACAAGGTGGATGTAGCAGAGCCGTGTGTGTACTTGTGTGCAGACAGGAAGGGGTTACAGGGTAGATGTAGCAGAGCCATGTGTGTACTTGTGTGGGGTCAGGAGGAGGTGTTTTACAAGGTGGATGTAGCAGAGCCGTGTGTGTACTTTGTGTGGGGTTAAGAGGGGTTTTCAAGGTGGATGTAGCAGAGCCGTGCGTGTACTTGTGTGGGGTCAGGAGGGGTTTTTCAAGGTGGATGTAGCAGAGCCGAGTGTGTACTTGTGTGGGGTCAGGAGGGGTTTTACATGGTGGATGTAGCAGAGCCGTGTGTGTACTTGTGTGTGGTCAGGAGGGGTTTACAAGGTGGATGTAGCAGAGCCGTGTGTGTACTTGTGTGGGTCAGGAGGTGTTTTACAAGGTGGATGTAGCAGAGCCGTGTGTGTACTTGTGTGGGGACAGGAAGGGGTTACAGGTTAGATGTAGCAGAGCCGTGTGTGTACTTGTGTGGGGTCAGCAGGAGGTGTTTTACAAGGTGGATGTAGCAGTGCTGTGTGTATACTTGTGTGGGGTCAGGAGGGGTTTACAAGGTGGATGTAGCAGAGCCGTGTGTGTACTTGTGTGGGTTCAGGAGGGGTTTATAAGGTGGATGTAGCAGAGCCGTGTGTCTACTTTGTGTTGGGTCAGGAGGTGATTTACAAGGTGGATGTAGCAGAGCAGTGTGTGTACTTTGTGTGGGGTTAGGAGGAGTTTTCAAGGTGGATGTAGCAGAGCCGTGTGTGTTCTTGTGTGGGCTAGGAGGTGTTTTACATTGTGGATGTAGCAGAGCCGTGTGTGTACTTGTGTCGGGTCAGGAGGGGTTTTACATGGTGGATGTAGCAGAGCCGTTTGTGTACTTGTGTGGGGCCAGGAGGTGTTTTACATGGTGGATGTAGCAGAGCCATGTGTGTACTTGTGTGGGGTCAAGAGGGGTTTTACATGGTGGATGTAGTAGAGCCGTGTGTGTACTTGTGTGGGGTCAGGAGGGGTTTTACAAGGTGGATGTAGCAGTGCCGTGTGTGTACTTGTGTGGGGTCAGGAGGTGTTTTACAAAGTGGATGTAGCAGTGCTGTGTGTATACTTGTGTGGGGTCAGGAGGGGTTTACAAGGTGGATGTAGCAGAGCCGTGTGTGTACATGTGTGGGGTCAGGAGGGGTTTATAAGGTGGATGTAGCAGAGCCGTGTGTGTACTTCTGTCGGGTCAGGAGGCGTTTACAAGGTGGATGTAGCAGAGCCGTGTGTGTACTTGTGTGGGGTCAGGAGGTGTTTTACAAGGTGGATGTAGCAGAGCCGTGTGTGTACTTTGTGTGGGGTCAGGAGGTGTTTTACAAGGTGGATGTAGCAGAGCAGTGTGTGTACTTTGTGTGGGGTTTGGAGGGGTTTTCAATGTGGATGTAGCAGAGCCGTGCGTGTACTTGTGTGGGGTCAGGAAGGGTTTTTCAAGATGGATGTAGCAGAGCCGTATGTGTAGTTGTGTGGGGTCAGGAGGTGTTTTACAAGGTGGATGTAGCAGAGCCGTGTGTGTACATTGTGTTGGGTTAGGAGGGGTTTTCAAGGTAGATGTAGCAGAGACGTGCGTGTACTTGTGTGGGGTCAGGAGGGGTTTTTCAAGGTGGATGTAGCAGAGCCGTGTGTGTACTTGTTTGAGGTCAGGAGGGGTTTTACATGGTGGATGTAGCAGAGCCGTGTGTGTACTTGTGTGGGGTCAGGAGGGGTTTTTCAAGGTGGATGTAGCAGAGCCGTGTGTGTACTTGTGTGGGGTCAGGTGGGGTTTTTCAAGGTGGATGTAGCAGAGCCGTGTGTGTACTTTGTGTGGGGTCAGGAGGTGTTTTACAAGGTGGATGTAGCAGACCCTTGTGTGTACTTGTGTGGGGTCAGGAGGGGTTTTACATGGTGGATGTAGCAGTGCTGTGTGTACTTGTGTGGGGTCAGGAGGGGTTTACAAGTTGGATGTAGCAGTGCCGTGTGTGTACTTGTGTGGGGTCAGGAAAGGTTTACAAGGTGGATGTAGCAGAGCCGTGTGTGTACTTGTGTGTGGTCAGGGAGGGGTTTAACAAGGTGGATGTAGCAGAGCCGTGTGTGTACTTGTGTGGGGTCAGGAGGGGTTTTACATGGTGTATGTAGCAGTGCCGTGTGTGTACTTGTGTGTGGTCAGGGAGGGGTTTAACAAGGTGGATGTAGCAGAGCCGTGTGTGTACTTGTGTGGGGTCAGGAGGGGTTTTTCAAGGTGGATGCAGCAGAGCCGTGTGTGTACTTGTGTGGGGTCAGTAGGGGTTTTACATGGTGTATGTAGCAGTGCCGTGTGTGTACTTGTGTGTGGTCAGGGAGGGGTTTAACAAGGTGGATGTAGCAGAGCCGTGTGTGTACTTGTGTGGGGTCAGGAAGGGTTTTACATGGTGGATGTAGCAGAGCCGTGTGTGTACTTGTGTGGGGTCAGGAGGTCTTTTACAAGATTGATGTAGCAGATCCGTGCGTGTACTTGTGTGGGGTCAGGAGGGGTTTTTAAAGGTGGATGTAGCAGAGCCGTGTGTGTACTTTGTGTGGGGTCAGGAGGGGTTTACAAGGTGAATTTAGCAGAGCCGTGTGTGTACTTGTGTGGGGTCAGGAGGGGTTTTACATGGTGGATGTAGCAGGCCGTGTGTGTACTTGTGTGGGGTCAGGAGGTGTTTTACAAGGTGGATGTAGCAGAGCCATGCGTGTACTTGTGTGGGGTCAGGAGGGGTTTTTCAAGGTGGATGTAGCAGAGCTGTGTGTGTACTTGTGTGGGGTCAGGATGGGTTTTACATGGTAGAGGTAGCAGAGCCATGTGTGTACTTGTGTGGGGTCAGGAGATGTTTTACAAGGTGGATGTAGCAGAGCCGTGTGTGTACTTGTGTGGGGTCAGGAGGGGTTTTACAAGGTGGATGTAGCAGAGCCGTATGTGTACTTTGTGTGGGGTCAGGAGGGGTTTACAAGGTGAATTTAGCAGAGCCGTGTGTGTACTTGTGTGGGGTCAGGAGGGGGTTTACAAGGTGGATGTAGCAGAGCTGTGTGTGAACTTGTGTGGGGTCAGGAGGTCTTTTACAAGGTGGATGTAGCAGATCCGTGCGTGTACTTGTGTGGGGTCAGGAGGTGTTTTACAAGGTGGATGTAGCAGAGCCGTGCGTGTACTTGTGTGGGGTCAGGAGGGGTTTTACATGGTGGATGTAGCAGAGCCATGTGTGTACTTGTGTGGGTTCAGGAGGTGTTTTACAACGTGGATGTAGCAGAGGCGTGCGTGTACTTGTGTGGGGTCAGGAGGGGTTTTACATGGTGGATGTAGCAGAGCCGTGTGTGTACTTGTGTGGGGTCAGGAGATGTTTTACAAGGTGGATGTAGCAGAGCCGTGTGTGTACTTATGTGGGGTCAGGAGCAGGGTGGATTGATTTAAATCACGCCGATTTAAATCATGATTTAAATCATGATTTAAATCAAAAGATTTTTTTCTATTTAAATCGGATCGATTTAAATCATGATTTTAATCATGATTTAAATCACTGATTTAAATCAAAAGGTTTTTTTTTAATATAAATCACGATTAAAATGAGAAGTGAGAGCAGTGTGCATGTGCGCCCATAGTTACACAGACGAAACTAGGGGCAACGATCTAACGCCAGGGTGAGGGGGGGACCCCAAAGTAAGTAAAAATCTTTTTTGTTTTACTATATGGCAATAGGTAGGTGTTTAAAAGCAGCATGTCTTAATTGTATAAACTATTAATAGCCTCCACATTTTGTTCATACTGCCCCTTTAATTCCACACTTCTAGCTTGGTTTCAGTTTTGGTTTAGTTTCTTTTTCCCTGCATTCAGTTGACATGCCCAAACTTGTTGGATAGTCAGCAGTACTTGGCTCAGGCTGTAGTAACATCAGCAGTGCTTGGCTCAGGCTGTAGTAACAATCAAACTTCATAAGTGATCTGTGTGAGCCATGGCAGCAGGTCGTAAGAGAGACCCTATTTGGGTTCATTTTGTTGAGATGCCAGCAGCAGATCTTGGAAAGAAAGGTGCAAGAGCAAAGTGCAAATACTGTCAAAAGGATATCCAAGGACTTGTTTGCCGTTTGAAATCACATTATGAAAACTGCAACCAGAAGGGAAATGAAGATGTTGATAGTGATACAACTAATGTCAATGAACCCCCACAGCTTCTTATGCACCAGGAGCCTAGTACTAGTGGTAAGTCTGGCAATTAATTTACAACCTATTTTTTTAACAGACATTTTACTGGGATGGTTAAAGTCTATGAAAAGAAAAATGATTTAAATCAAAAAAATCTGATTTAAATCAAAAAAATCTGATTTTTTTGATTTTTTTAAAAAAATCAAGATTTGTATCCACCCTGGTCAGGAGGTGTTTTACAAGGTGGATGTAGCAGAGCCGTGTGTGTACTTGTGTGGGGTCAGGAGGTGTTTTACAAGGTGGATGTAGCAGAGCCGTGTGTGTACTTGTGTGGGGTGAGGAGGGGTTTTGCAAGGTGGATGTAGCAGTGCTGTGTGTGTACTTGTGTGGGGTTAGGAGGGGTTTTCAAGGTAGATGTAGCAGAGCCGTGTGTGTACTTGTGTGGGCTTAGGAGGGGTTTTACAAGGTGGATGTAGCAGAGCTGTGTGTGTACTTGTGTGGGGTCAGGAGGAGGTGTTTTACAAGGTGGATGTAGCAGAGCCGTGTGTGTACTTTGTGTGGGGTTAGGAGGGGTTTTCAAGGTAGATGTAGCAGAGCCGTGCGTGTACTTGTGTGGGGTCAGGAGGGGTTTTTCAAGGTGGATGTAGCAGAGCCGTGTGTGTACTTGTGTGGGGTCAGGAGGGGTTTTACATGGTGGATGTAGCAGAGCCGTGTGTGTACTTGTGTGGGGTCAGGAGGGGTTTACAAGGTGGATGTAGCAGAGCCATGTGTGTACTTGTGTGGGTGAGGAGGTGTTTTACAAGGTGGATGTAGCAGAGCCGTGTGAGTACTTGTGTGGGGACAGGAAGGGGTTACAGGGTAGATGTAGCAGAGCCGTGTGTGTACTTGTGTGGGGTCAGGAGGAGGTGTTTTACAAGGTGGATGTAGCAGAGCAGTGTGTGTACTTTGTGTGGGGGTTAGGAGGGGTTTTCAAGGTGGATGTAGCAGTGCCGTGTGTGTACTTGTGTGGCGTCAGGAGGGGTTTTTCAAGGTGGATGTAGCAGAGCCATGTGTGTACTTGTGTGGGGTCAGGAGGGGTTTACAAGGTGGATGTAGCAGAGCCATGTGTGTACTTGTGTTGGTCAGGAGGTGTTTTACAAGGTGGATGTAGCAGAGCCGTGTGTGTACTTGTGTGCGGACAGGAAGGGGTTACAGGGTAGATGTAGCAGAGCCATGTGTGTACTTGTGTGGGGTCAGGAGGAGGTGTTTTACAAGGTGGATGTAGCAGAGCCGTGTGTACTTTGTGTGGGGTTAAGAGGGGTTTTCAAGGTGGATGTAGCAGAGCCGTGCGTGTACTTGTGTGGGGTCAGGAGGGGTTTTTAAAGGTGGATGTAGCAGAGCCGAGTGTGTACTTGTGTGGGGTCAGGAGGGGTTTTACATGGTGGATGTAGCAGAGCCGTGTGTGTACTTGTGTGTGGTCAGGAGGGGTTTACAAGGTGGATGTAGCAGAGCCATGTGTGTACTTGTGTGGGTCAGGAGGTGTTTTACAAGGTCGATGTAGCAGAGCCGTGTGTGTACTTGTGTGGGGACAGGAAGGGGATACAGGGTAGATGTAGCAGAGCCGTGTGTGTACTTGTGTGGGGTCAGGAGGAGGTGTTTTACAAGGTGGATGTAGCAGTTCTGTGTGTATACTTGTGTGGGGTCAGTAGGGGTTTACAAGGTGGATGTAGCAGAGCCGTGTGTGTACTTGTGTGGGGTCAGGAGGGGTTTATAAGGTGGATGTAGCAGAGCCGTGTGTCTACTTTGTGTGGGGTCAGGATGTGTTTTACAAGGTGGATGTAGCAGAGCAGTGTGTGTACTTTGTGTGGGGTTAGGAGGGGTTTTCAAGGTGGATGTAGCAGAGCCGTGTGTGTACTTGTGTGGGGCTAGAAGGTGTTTTACATGGTGGATGTAGCAGAGCCGTGTGTGTACTTGTGTGGGGTCAGGAGGGGTTTTACATGGTGGATGTATGGATGTAGCAGAGCCGTGTGTGTACTTGTGTGGGGCCAGGAGGTGTTTTACATGGTGGATGTAGCAGAGCCATGTGTGTACTTGTGTCGGGTCAGGAGGGGTTTTACATGGTGGATGTAGAAGAGCCGTGTGTGTACTTGTGTGGGGTCAGGAGGGGTTTTACAAGGTGGATGTAGCAGTGCCGTGTGTGTACTTGTGTGGGGTCAGGAGGTGTTTTACAAGTTGGATGTAGCAGTGCTGTGTGTATACTTGTGCGGGGTCCGGAGGGGTTTACAAGCTGGATGTAGCAGAGCCGTGTGTGTACTTGTGTGGGGTCAGATGGGGTTTATAAGGTGGATGTAGCAGAGCCGTGTGTGTACTTCTGTCGGGTCAGGAGGCGTTTACAAGGTGGATGTAGCAGAGCCGTGTGTGTACTTGTGTGGTGTCAGGAGGTGTTTTACAAGGTGGATGTAGCAGAGCCGTGTGTGTACTTTGTGTGGGGTCAGGAGGTGTTTTACAAGGTGGATGTAGCAGAGCAGTGTGTGTACTTTGTGTGGGGTTAGGAGGTGTTTTCAAGGTGGATGTAGCAGAGCCGTGCGTGTACTTGTGTGGGGTCAGGAGGGGTTTTTCAAGATGGATGTAGCAGAGCCGTGTGTGTACTTGTGTGGGGTCAGCAGGAGGTGTTTTACAAGGTGGATGTAGCAGAGCCGTGTGTGTACATTGTGTGGGGTTAGGAGGGGTTTTCAAGGTAGATGTAGCAGAGCCGTGCGTGTACTTGTGTGGGGTCAGGAGGGGTTTTTCAAGGTGGATGTAGCAGAGCCGTGTGTGTACTTGTGTGGGGTCAGGAGGGGTTTTACATGGTGGATGTAGCAGAGCCGTGTGTGTACTTGTGTGGGGTCAGTAGGGGTTTTTCAAGGTGGATGTAGCAGAGCCGTGTGTGTACTTTGTGTGGGGTCAGGAGGTGTTTTACATGGTGGATGTAGCAGAGCCATGTGTGTACTTGTGTGGGGTCAGGAGGGGTTTTACATGGTGGATGTAGCAGAGCCGTGTGTCTACTTTGTGTGGGGTCAGGAGGTGTTTTACAAGGTGGATGTAGCAGAGCAGTGTGTGTACTTTGTGTGGGGTTAGGAAGGGTTTTCAAGGTGGATGTAGCAGAGCAGTGTGTGTACTTTGTGTGGGGTCAGGAGGGGTTTTACATGGTGGATGTAGCAGAGCCGTGTGTGTACTTGTGTGGGGCCAGGAGGTGTTTTACATGGTGGATGTAGCAGAGCCATGTGTGTACTTGTGTGGGGTCAGGAGGGGTTTTACATGGTGGATGTAGCAGAGCCGTGTGTGTACTTGTGTGGGGTCAGGAGGGGTTTTACAAGGTGGATGTAGCAGAGCCTTGTGTGTACTTGTGTGGGGACAGGAAGGGGTTACAGGGTAGATGTAGCAGAGCCGTGTGTGTACTTGTGTGGGGTCAGGAGGACGTGTTTTACAAGGTGGATGTAGCAGAGCCGTGTGTGTACTTTGTGTGGGGTTAAGAGGGGTTTTCAAGGTAGATGTAGCAGAGCCGTGCGTGTACTTGTGTGGGGTCAGGAGGGGTTTTTCAAGGTGGATGTAGCAAAGCCGTGTGTGTACTTGTGTGGGGTCAGGAGGGGTTTTACATGGTGGATGTAGCAGAGCCATTTGTGTACTTGTGTGGGGTCAGGAGGGGTTTACAAGGTGGATGTAGCAGAGCCATGTGTGTACTTGTGTGGGTCAGGAGGTGTTTTACAAGGTGGATGTAGCACAGCCGTGTGAGTTCTTGTGTGGGGACAGGAAGGGGTTACAGGGTAGATGTAGCAGAGCCGTGTGTGTACTTGTGTGGGGTCAGGAGGAGGTGTTTTACAAGGTGGGTGTAGCAGAGCAGTGTGTGTACTTTGTGTGGGGTTAGGAGGGGTTTTCAAGGTGGATGTAGCAGAGCCGTGCGTGTACTTGTGTGGGGTCAGGAGGGGTTTTTCAAGGTGGATGTAGCAGAGCCGTGTGTGTACTTGTGTGGGGTCAGGAGGGGTGTACAAAGTGGATGTAGCAGTGCCGTGTGTGTGCTTGTGTGGCGTCAGGAGGAGTTTTTCAAGGTGGATGTAGCAGAGCCATGTGTGTACTTGTGTGGGGTCAGGAGGGGTTTACAAGGTGGATGTAGCAGAGCCATGTGTGTACTTGTGTTGTTCAGTAGGTGTTTTACAAGGTGGATGTAGCAGAGCCGTGTGTGTACTTGTGTGCAGACAGGAAGGGGTTACAGGGTAGATGTAGCAGAGCCATGTGTGTACTTGTGTGGGGTCAGGAGGAGGTGTTTTACAAGGTGGATGTAGCAGAGCCGTGTGTGTACTTTGTGTGGGGTTAAGAGGGGTTTTCAAGGTGGATGTAGCAGAGCCGTGCGTGTACTTGTGTGGGGTCAGGAGGGGTTTTTCAAGGTGGATGTAGCAGAGCCGAGTGTGTACTTGTGTGGGGTCAGGAGGGGTTTTACATGGTGGATGTAGCAGAGCCGTGTGTGTACTTGTGTGTGGTCAGGAGGGGTTTACAAGGTGGATGTAGCAGAGCCGTGTGTGTACTTGTGTGGGTCAGGAGGTGTTTTACAAGGTGGATGTAGCAGAGCCGTGTGTGTACTTGTGTGGGGACAGGAAGGGGTTACAGGTTAGATGTAGCAGAGCCGTGTGTGTACTTGTGTGGGGTCAGCAGGAGGTGTTTTACAAGGTGGATGTAGCAGTGCTGTGTGTATACTTGTGTGGGGTCAGGAGGGGTTTACAAGGTGGATGTAGCAGAGCCGTGTGTGTACTTGTGTGGGTTCAGGAGGGGTTTATAAGGTGGATGTAGCAGAGCCGTGTGTCTACTTTGTGTTGGGTCAGGAGGTGATTTACAAGGTGGATGTAGCAGAGCAGTGTGTGTACTTTGTGTGGGGTTAGGAGGAGTTTTCAAGGTGGATGTAGCAGAGCCGTGTGTGTTCTTGTGTGGGCTAGGAGGTGTTTTACATTGTGGATGTAGCAGAGCCGTGTGTGTACTTGTGTCGGGTCAGGAGGGGTTTTACATGGTGGATGTAGCAGAGCCGTTTGTGTACTTGTGTGGGGCCAGGAGGTGTTTTACATGGTGGATGTAGCAGAGCCATGTGTGTACTTGTGTGGGGTCAAGAGGGGTTTTACATGGTGGATGTAGTAGAGCCGTGTGTGTACTTGTGTGGGGTCAGGAGGGGTTTTACAAGGTGGATGTAGCAGTGCCGTGTGTGTACTTGTGTGGGGTCAGGAGGTGTTTTACAAAGTGGATGTAGCAGTGCTGTGTGTATACTTGTGTGGGGTCAGGAGGGGTTTACAAGGTGGATGTAGCAGAGCCGTGTGTGTACATGTGTGGGGTCAGGAGGGGTTTATAAGGTGGATGTAGCAGAGCCGTGTGTGTACTTCTGTCGGGTCAGGAGGCGTTTACAAGGTGGATGTAGCAGAGCCGTGTGTGTACTTGTGTGGGGTCAGGAGGTGTTTTACAAGGTGGATGTAGCAGAGCCGTGTGTGTACTTTGTGTGGGGTCAGGAGGTGTTTTACAAGGTGGATGTAGCAGAGCAGTGTGTGTACTTTGTGTGGGGTTTGGAGGGGTTTTCAATGTGGATGTAGCAGAGCCGTGCGTGTACTTGTGTGGGGTCAGGAAGGGTTTTTCAAGATGGATGTAGCAGAGCCGTATGTGTAGTTGTGTGGGGTCAGGAGGTGTTTTACAAGGTGGATGTAGCAGAGCCGTGTGTGTACATTGTGTTGGGTTAGGAGGGGTTTTCAAGGTAGATGTAGCAGAGACGTGCGTGTACTTGTGTGGGGTCAGGAGGGGTTTTTCAAGGTGGATGTAGCAGAGCCGTGTGTGTACTTGTGTGAGGTCAGGAGGGGTTTTACATGGTGGATGTAGCAGAGCCGTGTGTGTACTTGTGTGGGGTCAGGAGGGGTTTTTCAAGGTGGATGTAGCAGAGCCGTGTGTGTACTTGTGTGGGGTCAGGTGGGGTTTTTCAAGGTGGATGTAGCAGAGCCGTGTGTGTACTTTGTGTGGGGTCAGGAGGTGTTTTACAAGGTGGATGTAGCAGACCCTTGTGTGTACTTGTGTGGGGTCAGGAGGGGTTTTACATGGTGGATGTAGCAGTGCTGTGTGTACTTGTGTGGGGTCAGGAGGGGTTTACAAGTTGGATGTAGCAGTGCCGTGTGTGTACTTGTGTGGGGTCAGGAAAGGTTTACAAGGTGGATGTAGCAGAGCCGTGTGTGTACTTGTGTGTGGTCAGGGAGGGGTTTAACAAGGTGGATGTAGCAGAGCCGTGTGTGTACTTGTGTGGGGTCAGGAGGGGTTTTTCAAGGTGGATGCAGCAGAGCCGTGTGTGTACTTGTGTGGGGTCAGTAGGGGTTTTACATGGTGTATGTAGCAGTGCCGTGTGTGTACTTGTGTGTGGTCAGGGAGGGGTTTAACAAGGTGGATGTAGCAGAGCCGTGTGTGTACTTGTGTGGGGTCAGGAAGGGTTTTACATGGTGGATGTAGCAGAGCCGTGTGTGTACTTGTGTGGGGTCAGGAGGTCTTTTACAAGATTGATGTAGCAGATCCGTGCGTGTACTTGTGTGGGGTCAGGAGGGGTTTTTAAAGGTGGATGTAGCAGAGCCGTGTGTGTACTTTGTGTGGGGTCAGGAGGGGTTTACAAGGTGAATTTAGCAGAGCCGTGTGTGTACTTGTGTGGGGTCAGGAGGGGTTTTACATGGTGGATGTAGCAGGCCGTGTGTGTACTTGTGTGGGGTCAGGAGGTGTTTTACAAGGTGGATGTAGCAGAGCCATGCGTGTACTTGTGTGGGGTCAGGAGGGGTTTTTCAAGGTGGATGTAGCAGAGCCGTGTGTGTACTTGTGTGGGGTCAGGATGGGTTTTACATGGTAGAGGTAGCAGAGCCATGTGTGTACTTGTGTGGGGTCAGGAGGGGTTTACAAGGTGAATTTAGCAGAGCCGTGTGTGTACTTGTGTGGGGTCAGGAGGGGGTTTACAAGGTGGATGTAGCAGAGCCGTATGTGTACTTTGTGTGGGGTCAGGAGGGGTTTACAAGGTGAATTTAGCAGAGCCGTGTGTGTACTTGTGTGGGGTCAGGAGGGGGTTTACAAGGTGGATGTAGCAGAGCTGTGTGTGAACTTGTGTGGGGTCAGGAGGTCTTTTACAAGGTGGATGTAGCAGATCCGTGCGTGTACTTGTGTGGGGTCAGGAGGTGTTTTACAAGGTGGATGTAGCAGAGCCGTGCGTGTACTTGTGTGGGGTCAGGAGGGGTTTTACATGGTGGATGTAGCAGAGCCATGTGTGTACTTGTGTGGGTTCAGGAGGTGTTTTACAACGTGGATGTAGCAGAGGCGTGCGTGTACTTGTGTGGGGTCAGGAGGGGTTTTACATGGTGGATGTAGCAGAGCCGTGTGTGTACTTGTGTGGGGTCAGGAGATGTTTTACAAGGTGGATGTAGCAGAGCCGTGTGTGTACTTATGTGGGGTCAGGAGGTGTTTTACAAGGTGGATGTAGCAGAGCCGTGTGTGTACTTGTGTGGGGTCAGGAGGTGTTTTACAAGGTGGATGTAGCAGAGCCGTGTGTGTACTTGTGTGGGGTGAGGAGGGGTTTTGCAAGGTGGATGTAGCAGTGCTGTGTGTGTACTTGTGTGGGGTTAGGAGGGGTTTTCAAGGTAGATGTAGCAGAGCCGTGTGTGTACTTGTGTGGGCTTAGGAGGGGTTTTACAAGGTGGATGTAGCAGAGCTGTGTGTGTACTTGTGTGGGGTCAGGAGGAGGTGTTTTACAAGGTGGATGTAGCAGAGCCGTGTGTGTACTTTGTGTGGGGTTAGGAGGGGTTTTCAAGGTAGATGTAGCAGAGCCGTGCGTGTACTTGTGTGGGGTCAGGAGGGGTTTTTCAAGGTGGATGTAGCAGAGCCGTGTGTGTACTTGTGTGGGGTCAGGAGGGGTTTTACATGGTGGATGTAGCAGAGCCGTGTGTGTACTTGTGTGGGGTCAGGAGGGGTTTACAAGGTGGATGTAGCAGAGCCATGTGTGTACTTGTGTGGGTGAGGAGGTGTTTTACAAGGTGGATGTAGCAGAGCCGTGTGAGTACTTGTGTGGGGACAGGAAGGGGTTACAGGGTAGATGTAGCAGAGCCGTGTGTGTACTTGTGTGGGGTCAGGAGGAGGTGTTTTACAAGGTGGATGTAGCAGAGCAGTGTGTGTACTTTGTGTGGGGGTTAGGAGGGGTTTTCAAGGTGGATGTAGCAGTGCCGTGTGTGTACTTGTGTGGCGTCAGGAGGGGTTTTTCAAGGTGGATGTAGCAGAGCCATGTGTGTACTTGTGTGGGGTCAGGAGGGGTTTACAAGGTGGATGTAGCAGAGCCATGTGTGTACTTGTGTTGGTCAGGAGGTGTTTTACAAGGTGGATGTAGCAGAGCCGTGTGTGTACTTGTGTGCGGACAGGAAGGGGTTACAGGGTAGATGTAGCAGAGCCATGTGTGTACTTGTGTGGGGTCAGGAGGAGGTGTTTTACAAGGTGGATGTAGCAGAGCCGTGTGTACTTTGTGTGGGGTTAAGAGGGGTTTTCAAGGTGGATGTAGCAGAGCCGTGCGTGTACTTGTGTGGGGTCAGGAGGGGTTTTTAAAGGTGGATGTAGCAGAGCCGAGTGTGTACTTGTGTGGGGTCAGGAGGGGTTTTACATGGTGGATGTAGCAGAGCCGTGTGTGTACTTGTGTGTGGTCAGGAGGGGTTTACAAGGTGGATGTAGCAGAGCCATGTGTGTACTTGTGTGGGTCAGGAGGTGTTTTACAAGGTCGATGTAGCAGAGCCGTGTGTGTACTTGTGTGGGGACAGGAAGGGGATACAGGGTAGATGTAGCAGAGCCGTGTGTGTACTTGTGTGGGGTCAGGAGGAGGTGTTTTACAAGGTGGATGTAGCAGTTCTGTGTGTATACTTGTGTGGGGTCAGTAGGGGTTTACAAGGTGGATGTAGCAGAGCCGTGTGTGTACTTGTGTGGGGTCAGGAGGGGTTTATAAGGTGGATGTAGCAGAGCCGTGTGTCTACTTTGTGTGGGGTCAGGATGTGTTTTACAAGGTGGATGTAGCAGAGCAGTGTGTGTACTTTGTGTGGGGTTAGGAGGGGTTTTCAAGGTGGATGTAGCAGAGCCGTGTGTGTACTTGTGTGGGGCTAGAAGGTGTTTTACATGGTGGATGTAGCAGAGCCGTGTGTGTACTTGTGTGGGGTCAGGAGGGGTTTTACATGGTGGATGTATGGATGTAGCAGAGCCGTGTGTGTACTTGTGTGGGGCCAGGAGGTGTTTTACATGGTGGATGTAGCAGAGCCATGTGTGTACTTGTGTCGGGTCAGGAGGGGTTTTACATGGTGGATGTAGAAGAGCCGTGTGTGTACTTGTGTGGGGTCAGGAGGGGTTTTACAAGGTGGATGTAGCAGTGCCGTGTGTGTACTTGTGTGGGGTCAGGAGGTGTTTTACAAGTTGGATGTAGCAGTGCTGTGTGTATACTTGTGCGGGGTCCGGAGGGGTTTACAAGCTGGATGTAGCAGAGCCGTGTGTGTACTTGTGTGGGGTCAGATGGGGTTTATAAGGTGGATGTAGCAGAGCCGTGTGTGTACTTCTGTCGGGTCAGGAGGCGTTTACAAGGTGGATGTAGCAGAGCCGTGTGTGTACTTGTGTGGTGTCAGGAGGTGTTTTACAAGGTGGATGTAGCAGAGCCGTGTGTGTACTTTGTGTGGGGTCAGGAGGTGTTTTACAAGGTGGATGTAGCAGAGCAGTGTGTGTACTTTGTGTGGGGTTAGGAGGTGTTTTCAAGGTGGATGTAGCAGAGCCGTGCGTGTACTTGTGTGGGGTCAGGAGGGGTTTTTCAAGATGGATGTAGCAGAGCCGTGTGTGTACTTGTGTGGGGTCAGCAGGAGGTGTTTTACAAGGTGGATGTAGCAGAGCCGTGTGTGTACATTGTGTGGGGTTAGGAGGGGTTTTCAAGGTAGATGTAGCAGAGCCGTGCGTGTACTTGTGTGGGGTCAGGAGGGGTTTTTCAAGGTGGATGTAGCAGAGCCGTGTGTGTACTTGTGTGGGGTCAGGAGGGGTTTTACATGGTGGATGTAGCAGAGCCGTGTGTGTACTTGTGTGGGGTCAGTAGGGGTTTTTCAAGGTGGATGTAGCAGAGCCGTGTGTGTACTTTGTGTGGGGTCAGGAGGTGTTTTACAAGGTGGATGCAGCAGAGCCGTGTGTGTACTTGTGTGAGGTCAGGAGGGGTTTTACATGGTGGATCTAGCAGTGCTGTGTGTACTTGTGTGGGGTCAGGAGGGGTTTACAAGTTGGATGTAGCAGTGCCGTGTGTGTACTTGTGTGTGGTCAGGAGGGGTTTTTCAAGGTGGATGTAGCAGAGCCGTGTGTGTACTTGTGTGGGGTTAGGAGGGGTTTTACAAGGTGGAAGTAGCAGAGCTGTGTGTGTACTTTGTGTGGGGTCAGGAGGGGTTTACAAGGTGGATGTAGCAGAGCAATGTGTGTACTTGTGTTGGTCAGGAGGTGTTTTACAAGGTGGATGTAGCAGAGCCTTGTGTGTACTTGTGTGGGGACAGGAAGGGGTTACAGGGTAGATGTAGCAGAGCCGTGTGTGTACTTGTGTGGGGTCAGGAGGAGGTGTTTTACAAGGTGGATGTAGCAGAGCCGTGTGTGTACTTTGTGTGGGGTTAGGAGGGGTTTTCAAGGTAGATGTAGCAGAGCCGTGCGTGTACTTGTGTGGGGTCAGGAGGGGTTTTTCAAGGTGGATGTAGCAGAGCCGTGTGTGTACTTGTGTGGGGTCAGGAGGGGTTTTACATGGTGGATGTAGCAGAGCCATGTGTGTACTTGTGTGGGGTCAGGAGGGGTTTACAAGGTGGATGTAGCAGAGCCATGTGTGTACTTGTGTGGGTGAGGAGGTGTTTTACAAGGTGGATGTAGCAGAGCCGTGTGAGTACTTGTGTGGGGAGAGGAAGGGGTTACAGGGTAGATGTAGCAGAGCCGTGTGTGTACTTGTGTGGGGTCAGGAGGAGGTGTTTTACAAGGAGAATGTAGCAGAGCAGTGTGTGTACTTTGTGTGGGGGTTAGGAGGGGTTTTCAAGGTGGATGTAGCAGTGCCGTGTGTGTACTTGTGTGGCGTCAGGAGGGGTTTTTCAAGGTGGATGTAGCAGAGCCATGTGTGTACTTGTGTGGGGTCAGGAGGGGTTTTCAAGTTATATGTAGCAGAGCCGTGTGTGTACTTGTGTGGGGTCAGGAGGGGTTTTTCAAGGTGGATGTAGCAGAGCCGTGTGTGTACTTGTGTGGGGTCAGGAGGGGTTTTTCAAGGTGGATGTAGCAGAGCCATGCGTGTTCTTGTGTGGGGTCAGGAGGGGTTTTTCAAGGTGGATGTAGCAGAGCCGTGTGTGTACTTGTGTGGGGTCAGGATGGGTTTTACATGGTAGAGGTAGCAGAACCATGTGTGTACTTGTGTGGGGTCAGGAGATGTTTTGCAAGGTGGATGTAGCAGAGCCGTGTGTGTACTTGTGTGGGGTCAGGAGGGGTTTTACAAGGTGGATGTAGCAGAGCCGTATGTGTACTTTGTGTGGGGTCAGGAGGGGTTTACAAGGTGAATTTAGCAGAGCCGTGTGTGTACTTGTGTAGGGTCAGGAGGGGGTTTACAAGGTAGATGTAGCAGAGCTGTGTGTGAACTTGTGTGGGGTCAGGAGGTCTTTTACAAGGTGGATGTAGCAGATCCGTGCGTGTACTTGTGTGGGGTCAGGAGGTGTTTTACAAGGTGGATGTAGCAGAGCCGTGCGTGTACTTGTGTGGGGTCAGGAGGGGTTTTTCAAGGTGGATGTAGCAGAGCCGTGTGTGTACTTTGTGTGGGGTCAGGAGGGGTTTACAAGGTGAATTTAGCAGAGCCGTGTGTGTACTTGTGTGGGGTCAGGAGGTGTTTTACAAGGTGGATGTAGCAGAGCCATGCGTGTACTTGTGTGGGGTCAGGAGGGGTTTTTCAAGGTGGATGTAGCAGAGCCGTGTGTGTACTTGTGTGGGGTCAGGATGGGTTTTAGATGGTAGAGGTAGAAGAGCCATGTGTGTACTTGTGTGGGGTCAGGAGATGTTTTACAAGGTGGATGTAGCAGAGCCGTGTGTGTACTTGTGTGGGGTCAGGAGGGGTTTTACAAGTTGGATGTAGCAGAGCCGTAAGTGTACTTTGTGTGGGGTCAGGAGGGGTTTACAAGGTGAATTTAGCAGAGCCGTGTGTGTACTTGTGTAGGGTCAGGAGGGGGTTTACAAGGTGGATGTAGCAGTGCTGTGTGTGAACTTGTGTGGGGTCAGGAGGTCTTTTACAAGGTGGATGTAGCAGATCCGTGCGTGTACTTGTGTGGGGTCAGGAGGGGTTTTACATGGTGAATGTAGCAGAGCCGTGTGTGTACTTGTGTGGGGTCAGGAGGGGTTTTACAAGGTGGATGTAGCAGTGCCGTGTGTGTACTTGTGTGGGGTCAGGAGGGGTTTTACAAGGTGGATATAACAGAGCCGTGTGTGTACTTGTGTGGGGTCAGGAGGGGTTTATAAGGTGGATGTAGCAGAGCCGTGTGTGTACTTCTGTCGGGTCAGGAGGGGTTTACAAGGTGGATGTAGCAGAGCCGTGTGTGTACTTGTGTGGGGTCAGGAGGTGTTTTACAAGGTGGATGTAGCAGAGCCGTGTGTGTACTTGTGTGGGGTCAGGAGGGGTTTTGCAAGGTGGATGTAGCAGTGCCGTGTGTTTACTTGTGT
Organism: Dendrobates tinctorius; assembly: GCF_039654945.1. Taxonomy (NCBI): domain Eukaryota; kingdom Metazoa; phylum Chordata; class Amphibia; order Anura; family Dendrobatidae; genus Dendrobates; species Dendrobates tinctorius. The sequence continues at coordinate 6,052,784 of NW_027361701.1, read as the reverse complement.
GGGGTCAGGAGTGGTTTACAAGGTGGATGTAGCAGAGCCGTGTGTATACTTGTGTGGGGTTAGGAGGGGTTTTACAAGGTGGATGTAGCAGAGCTGTGTGTGTACTTTGTGTGGGGTCAGGAGGGGTTTACAAAGTGGATGTAGCAGAGCCGTGTGTGTACTTGTGTGGGGTCAGGAGGGGTTTACAAGGTGGATGTAGCAGAGCCATGTGTGTACTTGTGTGGGGACAGGAAGGGGTTACAGGGTAGATGTAGCAGAGCCGTGTGTGTACTTGTGTGGGGTCAGGAGGAGGTATTTTACAAGGTGGATGTAGCAGAGCCGTGTGTGTACTTTGTGTGGGGTTAGGAGGGATTTTCAAGGTAGATGTAGCATAGCCATGCGTGTACTTGTGTGGGGTCAGGAGGGGTTTTACATGGTGGATGTAGCAGAGCCGTGTGTGTACTTGTGTGGGGTCAGGAGGGGTTTACAAGGTGGATGTAGCAGAGCCGTGTGTGTACTTGTGTGGAGTCAGATGGGGTTTATAAGGTGGATGTAGCAGAGCCGTGTGTGTACTTCTGTCGGGTCAGGAGGCATTTACAAGGTGGATGTAGCAGAGCCGTGTGAGTACTTGTGTGGGGTCAGGAGGAGGTGTTTTACAAGGTGGATGTAGCAGAGCAGTGTGTGTACTTTGTGTGGGGTTAGGAGGGGTTTTCAAGGTGGATGTAGCAGAGCCGTGCGTGTACTTGTGTGGGGTCAGGAGGGGTTTTTCAAGGTGGATGTAGCAGAGCCGTGTGTGTACTTGTGTGGGGTCAGGAGGGGTGTACAAAGTGGATGTAGCAGTGCCGTGTGTGTACTTGTGTGGCGTCAGGAGGGGTTTTTTCAAGGTGGATGTAGCAGAGCCGTGTGTGTACTTGTGTGGGGTTAGGAGGGGTTTTACAAGGTGGAAGTAGCAGAGCTGTGTGTGTACTTTGTGTGGGGTCAGGAGGGGTTTACAAAGTGGATGTAGCAGAGCCGTGTGTGTACTTGTGTGGGGTCAGGAGGGGTTTACAAGGTGGATGTAGCAGAGCAATGTGTGTACTTGTGTTGGTCAGGAGGTGTTTTACAAGGTGGATGTAGCAGAGCCTTGTGTGTACTTGTGTGGGGACAGGAAGGGGTTACAGGGTAGATGTAGCAGAGCCGTGTGTGTACTTGTGTGGGGTCAGGAGGAGGTGTTTTACAAGGTGGATGTAGCAGAGCCGTGTGTGTACTTTGTGTGGGGTTAGGAGGGGTTTTCAAGGTAGATGTAGCAGAGCCGTGCGTGTACTTGTGTGGGGTCAGGAGGGGTTTTTCAAGGTGGATGTAGCAGAGCCGTGTGTGTACTTGTGTGGGGTCAGGAGGGGTTTTACATGGTGGATGTAGCAGAGCCGTGTGTGTACTTGTGTGGGGTCAGGAGGGGTTTACAAGGTGGATGTAGCAGAGCCATGTGTGTACTAGTGTGGGTGAGGAGGTGTTTTACAAGGTGGATGTAGCAGAGCCGTGTGAGTACTTGTGTGGGGACAGGAAGGGGTTACAGGGTAGATGTAGCAGAGCCGTGTGTGTACTTGTGTGGGGTCAGGAGGAGGTGTTTTACAAGGTGGATGTAGCAGAGCAGTGTGTGTACTTTGTGTGGGGGTTAGGAGGGGTTTTCAAGGTGGATGTAGCAGTGCCGTGTGTGTACTTGTGTGGCGTCAGGAGGGGTTTTTCAAGGTGGATGTAGCAGAGCCATGTGTGTACTTGTATGGGGTCAGGAGGGGTTTACAAGGTGGATGTAGCAGAGCCATGTGTGTACTTGTGTTGGTCAGGAGGTGTTTTACAAGGTGGATGTAGCAGAGCCGTGTGTGTACTTGTGTGCGGACAGGAAGGGGTTACAGGGTAGATGTAGCAGAGCCATGTGTGTACTTGTGTGGGGTCAGGAGGAGGTGTTTTACAAGGTGGATGTAGCAGAGCCGTGTGTGTACTTTGTGTGGGGTTAAGAGGGGTTTTCAAGGTGGATGTAGCAGAGCCGTGCGTGTACTTGTGTGGGGTCAGGAGGGGTTTTTAAAGGTGGATGTAGCAGAGCCGAGTGTGTACTTGTGTGGGGTCAGGAGGGGTTTTACATGGTGGATGTAGCAGAGCCGTGTGTGTACTTGTGTGTGGTCAGGAGGGGTTTACAAGGTGGATGTAGCAGAGCCATGTGTGTACTTGTGTGGGTCAGGAGGTGTTTTACAAGATGGATGTAGCAGAGCCGTGTGTGTACTTGTGTGGGGACAGGAAGGGGATACAGGGTAGATGTAGCAGAGCCGTGTGTGTACTTGTGTGGGGTCAGGAGGAGGTGTTTTACAAGGTGGATGTAGCAGTTCTGTGTGTATACTTGTGTGGGGTCAGGAGGGGATTACAAGGTGGATGTAGCAGAGCCGTGTGTGTACTTGTGTGGGGTCAGGAGGGGTTTATAAGGTGGATGTAGCAGAGCCATGTGTCTACTTTGTGTGGGGTCAGGATGTGTTTTACAAGGTGGATGTAGCAGAGCAGTGTGTGTACTTTGTGTGGGGTTAGGAGGGGTTTTCAAGGTGGATGTTGCAGAGCCGTGTGTGTACTTGTGTGGGGCTAGAAGGTGTTTTACATGGTGGATGTAGCAGAGCCGTGTGTGTACTTGTGTGGGGTCAGGAGGGGTTTTACATTGTGGATGTAGCAGAGCCGTGTGTGTACTTGTGTGGGGCCAGGAGGTGTTTTACATAGTGGATGTAGCAGAGCCATGTGTGTACTTGTGTCGGGTCAGGAGGGGTTTTACATGGTGGATGTAGCAGAGCCGTGTGTGTACTTGTGTGGGGTCAGGAGGGGTTTTACAAGGTGGATGTAGCAGTGCCGTGTGTGTACTTGTGTGGGGTCAGGAGGTGTTTTACAAGGTGGATGTAGCAGTGCTGTGTGTATACTTGTGCGGGGTCCGGAGGGGTTTACAAGCTGGATGTAGCAGAGCCGTGTGTGTACTTGTGTGGGGTCAGATGGGGTTTATAAGGTGGATGTAGCAGAGCCGTGTGTGTACTTCTGTCGGGTCAGGAGGCGTTTACAAGGTGGATGTAGCAGAGCCGTGTGTGTACTTGTGTGGTGTCAGGAGGTGTTTTACAAGGTGGATGTAGCAGAGCCGTGTGTGTAATTTGTGTGGGGTCAGGAGGTGTTTTACAAGGTGGATGTAGCAGAGCAGTGTGTGTACTTTGTGTGGGGTTAGGAGGTGTTTTCAAGGTGGATGTAGCAGAGCCGTGCGTGTACTTGTGTGGGGTCAGGAGGGGTTTTTCAAGATGGATGTAGCAGAGCCGTGTGTGTACTTGTGTGGGGTCAGCAGGAGGTGTTTTACAAGGTGGATGTAGCAGAGCCGTGTGTGTACATTGTGTGGGGTTAGGAGGGGTTTTCAAGGTAGATGTAGCAGAGCCGTGCGTGTACTTGTGTGGGGTCAGGAGGGGTTTTTCAAGGTGGATGTAGCAGAGCCGTGTGTGTACTTGTGTGGGGTCAGGAGGGGTTTTACATGGTGGATGTAGCAGAGCCGTGTGTGTACTTGTGTGGGGTCAGGAGGGGTTTTTCAAGGTGGATGTAGCAGAGCCGTGTGTGTACTTTGTGTGGGGTCAGGAGGTGTTTTACAAGGTGGATGTAGCAGAGCCGTGTGTGTACTTGTGTGGGGTCAGGAGGGGTTTTACATGGTGGATCTAGCAGTGCTGTGTGTACTTGTGTGGGGTCAGGAGGGGTTTACAAGTTGGATGTAGCAGTGCCATGCGTGTACTTGTGTGGGGTCAGGAGAGGTTTACAAGGTGGATGTAGCAGAGCCTTGTGTGTACTTGTGTGTGGTCAGGGAGGGGTTTAACAAGGTGGATGTAGCAGAGCCGTGTGTGTACTTGTGTGGGGTCAGGAGGGGTTTTTCAAGGTGGATGTAGCAGAGCCGTGTGTGTACTTGTGTTGGTCAGGAGGTGTTTTACAAGGTGGATGTAGCAGAGCCTTGTGTGTACTTGTGTGGGGACAGGAAGGGGTTACAGGGTATATGTAGCAGAGCCGTGTGTGTACTTGTGTGGGGTCAGGAGGAGGTGTTTTACAAGGTGGATGTAGCAGAGCCGTGTGTGTACTTTGTGTGGGGTTAGGAGGGGTTTTCAAGGTAGATGTAGCAGAGCCGTGCGTGTACTTGTGTGGGGTCAGGAGGGGTTTTTCAAGGTGGATGTAGCAGAGCCGTGTGTGTACTTGTGTGGGGTCAGGAGGGGTTTTACATGGTGGATGTAGCAGAGCCATGTGTGTACTTGTGTGGGGTCAGGAGGGGTTTACAAGGTGGATGTAGCAGAGCCATGTGTGTACTTGTGTGGGTGAGGAGGTGTTTTACAAGGTGGATGTAGCAGAGCCGTGTGAGTACTTGTGTGGGGAGAGGAAGGGGTTACAGGGTAGATGTAGCAGAGCCGTGTGTGTACTTGTGTGGGGTCAGGAGGAGGTGTTTTACAAGGTGGATGTAGCAGAGCAGTGTGTGTACTTTGTGTGGGGGTTAGGAGGGGTTTTCAAGGTGGATGTAGCAGTGCCGTGTGTGTACTTGTGTGGCGTCAGGAGGGGTTTTTCAAGGTGGATGTAGCAGAGCCATGTGTGTACTTGTGTGGGGTCAGGAGGGGTTTTCAAGTTATATGTAGCAGAGCCGTGCGTGTACTTGTGTGGGGTCAGGAGGGGTTTTTCAAGGTGGATGTAGCAGAGCCGTGTGTGTACTTGTGTGGGGTCAGGAGGGGTTTTACATGGTGGATGTAGCAGAGCCGTGTGTGTACTTGTGTGGGGTCAGGAGGGTTTTTTCAAGGTGGATGTAGCAGAGCCGTGTGTGTACTTGTGTGGGTTCAGGAGGTGTTTTACAAGGTGGATGTAGCAGAGCCATGCGTGTACTTGTGTGGGGTCAGGAGGGGTTTTTCAAGGTGGATGTAGCAGTGCCGTGTGTGTACTTGTGTGGGGTCAGGATGGGTTTTACATGGTAGAGGTAGCAGAGCCATGTGTGTACTTGTGTGGGGTCAGGAGATGTTTTACAAGGTGGATGTAGCAGAGCCGTGTGTGTACTTGTGTGGGGTCAGGAGGGGTTTTACAAGGTGGATGTAGCAGACCCGTATGTGTACTTTGTGTGGGGTCAGGAGGGGTTTACAAGGTGAATTTAGCAAAGCCGTGTGTGTACTTGTGTAGGGTCAGGAGGGGGTTTACAAGGTAGATGTAGCAGAGCTGTGTGTGAACTTGTGTGGGGTCAGGAGGTCTTTTACAAGGTGGATGTAGCAGATCCGTGCGTGTACTTGTGTGGGGTCAGGAGGTGTTTTACAAGGTGGATGTAGCAGAGCCGTGCGTGTACTTGTGTGGGGTCAGGAGGGGTTTTTCAAGGTGGATGTAGCAGTGCCGTGTGTGTACTTTGTGTGGGGTCAGGAGGGGTTTACAAGGTGAATTTAGCAGAGCCGTGTGTGTACTTGTGTGGGGTCAGGAGGGGTTTTACATGGTAGATGTAGCAGGCCGTGTGTGTACTTGTGTGGGGTCAGGAGGTGTTTTACAAGGTGGATGTAGCAGAGCCATGCGTGTACTTGTGTGGGGTCAGGAGGGGTTTTTCAAAGTGGATGTAGCAGAGCCGTGTGTGTACTTGTGTGGGGTCAGGATGGGTTTTACATGGTAGAGGTAGCAGAGCCATGTGTGTACTTGTGTGGGGTAAGGAGATGTTTTACAAGGTGGATGTAGCAGAGCCGTGTGTGTACTTGTGTGGGGTCAGGAGGGGTTTTACAAGTTGGATGTAGCAGAGCCGTATGTGTACTTTGTGTGGGGTCAGGAGGGGTTTACAAGGTGAATTTAGCAGAGCCGTGTGTGTACTTGTGTAGGGTCAGGAGGGGGTTTACAAGGTGGATGTAGCAGTGCTGTGTGTGAACTTGTGTGGGGTCAGGAGGTCTTTTACAAGGTGGATGTAGCAGATCCGTGCGTGTACTTGTGTGGGGTCAGGAGGTGTTTTACATGGTGGATGTAGCAGAGCCGTGCGTGTACTTGTGTGGGGTCAGGAGGGGTTTTTCAAGGTGGATGTAGCAGAGCCGTGTGTGTACTTTGTGTGGGGTCAGTAGGGGTTTACAAGGTGAATTTAGCAGAGCCGTGTGTGTACTTGTGTGGGGTCAGGAGGGGTTTTACATGGTGGATGTAGCAGAGACATGTGTGTACTTGTGTGGGTTCAGGAGGTGTTTTACAAGGTGGATGTAGCAGAGGCGTGCGTGTACTTGTGTGGGGTCAGGAGGGGTTTTACATGGTGGATGTAGCAGAGCCGTGTGTGTACTCGTGTGGGGTCAGGAGATGTTTTACAAGGTGGATGTAGCAGAGCCTTGTGTGTACTTGTGTGGGGTCAGGAGGTGTTTTACAAGGTGGATGTAGCAGAGCCTTGTGTACTTGTGTTTGGTCAGGAGGTGTTTTACAAGGTGGATGTAGCAGAGCCATGTGTGTATTTGTGTGGGGTCAGGAGGGGTTTACAAGGTGGATGTAGCAGAGCCGTGTGTACTTGTGTTGGTCAGGAGGTGTTTTACAAGGTGGATGTAGCAGAGCCGTGTGTGTACTTGTGTGCGGACAGGAAGGGGTTACAGGGTAGATGTAGCAGAGCCATGTGTGTACTTGTGTGGGGTCAGGAGGAGGTGTTTTACAAGGTGGATGTAGCAGAGCCGTGTGTGTACTTTGTGTGGGGTTAAGAGGGGTTTTCAAGGTGGATGTAGCAGAGCCGTGCGTGTACTTGTGTGGGGTCAGGAGGGGTTTTTCAAGGTGGATGTAGCAGAGCCGAGTGTGTACTTGTGTGGGGTCAGGAGTGGTTTTACATGGTGGATGTAGCAGAGCCGTGTGTGTACTTGTGTGTGGTCAGGAGGGGTTTACAAGGTGGATGTAGCAGAGCCATGTGTGTACTTGTGTGGGTCAGGAGGTGTTTTACAAGGTGGATGTAGCAGAGCCGTGTGTGTACTTGTGTGGGGACAGGAAGGGGTTACAGGGAAGATGTAGCAGAGGCGTGTGTGTACTTGTGTGGGGTCAGGAGGAGGTGTTTTACAAGGTGGATGTAGCAGTGCTGTGTGTATACTTGTGTGTGGTCAGGAGGGGTTTACAAGGTGGATGTAGCAGAGCCGTGTGTGTACTTGTGTGGGGTCAGGAGGGGTTTATAAGGTGGATGTAGCAGAGCCGTGTGTCTAGTTTGTGTGGGGTCAGGAGGTGTTTTACAAGGTGGATGTAGCAGAGCAGAGTGTACTTTGTGTGGGGTTAGGAGGGGTTTTCAAGGTGGATGTAGCAGAGCCGTGTGTGTACTTGTGTGGGGCTAGGAGGTGGTTTACATGGTGGATGTAGCAGAGCCATGTGTGTACTTGTGTGGGGTCAGGAGGGGTTTTACATGGTGGATGTAGCAGAGCCGTGTGTCTACTTTGTGTGGAGTCAGGAGGTGTTTTACAAGGTGGATGTAGCAGAGCAGTGTGTGTACTTTGTGTGGGGTTAGGAAGGGTTTTCAAGGTGGATGTAGCAGAGCAGTGTGTGTACTTTGTGTGGGGTCAGGAGGGGTTTTACATGGTGGATGTAGCAGAGCCGTGTGTGTACTTGTGTGGGGCCAGGAGGTGTTTTACATGGTGGATGTAGCAGAGCCATGTGTGTACTTGTGTGGGGTCAGGAGGGGTTTTACATGGTGGATGTAGCAGAGCCGTGTGTGTACTTGTGTGGGGTCAGGAGGGGTTTTACAAGGTGGATGTAGCAGAGCCTTGTGTGTACTTGTGTGGGGACAGGAAGGGGTTACAGGGTAGATGTAGCAGAGCCGTGTGTGTACTTGTGTGGGGTCAGGAGGAAGTGTTTTACAAGGTGGATGTAGCAGAGCCGTGTGTGTACTTTGTGTGGGGTTAGGAGGGGTTTTCAAGGTAGATGTAGCAGAGCCGTGCGTGTACTTGTGTGGGGTCAGGAGGGGTTTTTCAAGGTGGATGTAGCAAAGCCGTGTGTGTACTTGTGTGGGGTCAGGAGGGGTTTTACATGGTGGATGTAGCAGAGCCATGTGTGTACTTGTGTGGGGTCAGGAGGGGTTTACAAGGTGGATGTAGCAGAGCCATGTGTGTACTTGTGTGGGTCAGGAGGTGTTTTACAAGGTGGATGTAGCACAGCCATGTGAGTACTTGTGTGGGGACAGGAAGGGGTTACAGGGTAGATGTAGCAGAGCCGTGTGTTGTGTGTACTTGTGTGGGGTCAGGAGGAGGTGTTTTACAAGGTGGGTGTAGCAGAGCAGTGTGTGTACTTTGTGTGGGGTTAGAAGGGGTTTTCAAGGTGGATGTAGCAGAGCCGTGCGTGTACTTGTGTGGGGTCAGGAGGGGTTTTTCAAGGTGGATGTAGCAGAGCCGTGTGTGTACTTGTGTGGGGTCAGGAGGGGTGTACAAAGTGGATGTAGCAGTGCCGTGTGTGTGCTTGTGTGGCGTCAGGAGGAGTTTTTCAAGGTGGATGTAGCAGAGCCATGTGTGTACTTGTGTGGGGTCAGGAGGGGTTTACAAGGTGGATGTAGCAGAGCCATGTGTGTACTTGTGTTGTTCAGTAGGTGTTTGACAAGGTGGATGTAGCAGAGCCGTGTGTGTACTTGTGTGCAGACAGGAAGGGGTTACAGGGTAGATGTAGCAGAGCCATGTGTGTACTTGTGTGGGGTCAGGACGAGGTGTTTTACAAGGTGGATGTAGCAGACCCGTGTGTGTACTTTGTGTGGGGTTAAGAGGGGTTTTCAAGGTGGATGTAGCAGAGCCGTGCGTGTACTTGTGTGGGGTCAGGAGGGGTTTTTCAAGGTGGATGTAGCAGAGCCGAGTGTGTACTTGTGTGGGGTCAGGAGGGGTTTTACATGGTGGATGTAGCAGAGCCGTGTGTGTACTTGTGTGTGGTCAGGAGGGGTTTACAAGGTGGATGTAGCAGAGCCATGTGTGTACTTGTGTGGGTCAGGAGGTGTTTTACAAGGTGGATGTAGCAGAGCCGTGTGTGTACTTGTGTGGGGACAGGAAGGGGTTACAGGTTAGATGTAGCAGAGCCGTGTGTGTACTTGTGTGGGGTCAGCAGGAGGTGTTTTACAAGGTGGATGTAGCAGTGCTGTGTGTATACTTGTGTGGGGTCAGGAGGGGTTTACAATGTGGATGTAGCAGAGCCGTGTGTGTACTTGTGTGAGTTCAGTAGGGGTTTATAAGGTGGATGTAGCAGAGCCGTGTGTCTACTTTGTGTTGGGTCAGGAGGTGATTTACAAGGTGGATGTAGCAGAGCAGTGTGTGTACTTTGTGTGGGGTTAGGAGGAGTTTTCAAGGTGGATGTAGCAGAGCCGTGTGTGTTCTTGTGTGGGCTAGGAGGTGTTTTACATTGTGGATGTAGCAGAGCCGTGTGTGTACTTGTGTCGGGTCAGGAGGGGTTTTACATGGTGGATGTAGCAGAGCCGTTTGTGTACTTGTGTGGGGCCAGGAGGTGTTTTACATGGTGGATGTAGCAGAGCCATGTGTGTACTTGTGTGGGGTCAAGAGGGGTTTACATGGTGGATGTAGTAGAGCCGTGTGTGTACTTGTGTGGGGTCAGGAGGGGTTTTACAAGGTGGATGTAGCAGTGCCGTGTGTGTACTTGTGTGGGGTCAGGAGGTGTTTTACAAAGTGGATGTAGCAGTGCTGTGTGTATACTTGTGTGGGGTCAGGAGGGGTTTACAAGGTGGATGTAGCAGAGCCGTGTGTGTACATGTGTGGGGTCAGGAGGGGTTTATAAGGTGGATGTAGCAGAGCCGTGTGTGTACTTCTGTCGGGTCAGGAGGCGTTTACAAGGTGGATGTAGCAGAGCCGTGTGTGTACTTGTGTGGGGTCAGGAGGTGTTTTACAAGGTGGATGTAGCAGAGCCGTGTGTGTACTTTGTGTGGGGTCAGGAGGTGTTTTACAAGGTGGATGTAGCAGAGCAGTGTGTGTACTTTGTGTGGGGTTTGGAGCGGTTTTCAATGTGGATGTAGCAGAGCCGTGCGTGTACTTGTGTGGGGTCAGGAGGGGTTTTTCAAGATGGATGTAGCAGAGCCGTATGTGTATTTGTGTGGGGTCAGGAGGTGTTTTACAAGGTGGATGTAGCAGAGCCGTGTGTGTACATTGTGTTGGGTTAGGAGGGGTTTTCAAGGTAGATGTAGCAGAGCCGTGCGTGTACTTGTGTGGGGTCAGGAGGGGTTTTTCAAGGTGGATGTAGCAGAGCCGTGTGTGTACTTGTGTGAGGTCAGGAGGGGTTTTACATGGTGGATGTAGCAGAGCCGTGTGTGTACTTGTGTGGGGTCAGGAGGGGTTTTTCAAGGTGGATGTAGCAGAGCCGTGTGTGTACTTGTGTGGGGTCAGGTGGGGTTTTTCAAGGTGGATGTAGCAGAGCCGTGTGTGTACTTTGTGTGGGGTCAGGAGGTGTTTTACAAGGTGGATGTAGCAGACCCTTGTGTGTACTTGTGTGGGGTCAGGAGGGGTTTTACATGGTGGATGTAGCAGTGCTGTGTGTACTTGTGTGGGGTCAGGAGGGGTTTACAAGTTGGATGTAGCAGTGCCGTGTGTGTACTTGTGTGGGGTCAGGAAAGGTTTACAAGGTGGATGTAGCAGAGCCGTGTGTGTACTTGTGTGTGGTCAGGGAGGGGTTTAACAAGGTGGATGTAGCAGAGCCGTGTGTGTACTTGTGTGGGGTCAGGAGGGGTTTTTCAAGGTGGATGCAGCAGAGCCGTGTGTGTACTTGTGTGGGGTCAGTAGGGGTTTTACATGGTGGATGTAGCAGTGCCGTGTGTGTACTTGTGTGTGGTCAGGGAGGGGTTTAACAAGGTGGATGTAGCAGAGCCGTGTGTGTACTTGTGTGGGGTCAGGAAGGGTTTTACATGGTGGATGTAGCAGAGCCGTGTGTGTACTTGTGTGGGGTCAGGAGGTCTTTTACAAGATTGATGTAGCAGATCCGTGCGTGTACTTGTGTGGGGTCAGGAGGGGTTTTTAAAGGTGGATGTAGCAGAGCCGTGTGTGTACTTTGTGTGGGGTCAGGAGGGGTTTACAAGGTGAATTTAGCAGAGCCGTGTGTGTACTTGTGTGGGGTCAGGAGGGGTTTTACATGGTGGATGTAGCAGGCCGTGTGTGTACTTGTGTGGGGTCAGGAGGTGTTTTACAAGGTGGATGTAGCAGAGCCATGCGTGTACTTGTGTGGGGTCAGGAGGGGTTTTTCAAGGTGGATGTAGCAGAGCCGTGTGTGTACTTGTGTGGGGTCAGGATGGGTTTTACATGGTAGAGGTAGCAGAGCCATGTGTGTACTTGTGTGGGGTCAGGAGATGTTTTACAAGGTGGATGTAGCAGAGCCGTGTGTGTACTTGTGTGGGGTCAGGAGGGGTTTTACAAGGTGGATGTAGCAGAGCCGTATGTGTACTTTGTGTGGGGGCAGGAGGGGTTTATAAGGTGGATGTAGCAGAGCCGTGTGTCTACTTTGTGTTGGGTCAGGAGGTGATTTACAAGGTGGATGTAGCAGAGCAGTGTGTGTACTTTGTGTGGGGTTAGGAGGAGTTTTCAAGGTGGATGTAGCAGAGCCGTGTGTGTTCTTGTGTGGGCTAGGAGGTGTTTTACATTGTGGATGTAGCAGAGCCGTGTGTGTACTTGTGTCGGGTCAGGAGGGGTTTTACATGGTGGATGTAGCAGAGCCGTTTGTGTACTTGTGTGGGGCCAGGAGGTGTTTTACATGGTGGATGTAGCAGAGCCATGTGTGTACTTGTGTGGGGTCAAGAGGGGTTTACATGGTGGATGTAGTAGAGCCGTGTGTGTACTTGTGTGGGGTCAGGAGGGGTTTTACAAGGTGGATGTAGCAGTGCCGTGTGTGTACTTGTGTGGGGTCAGGAGGTGTTTTACAAAGTGGATGTAGCAGTGCTGTGTGTATACTTGTGTGGGGTCAGGAGGGGTTTACAAGGTGGATGTAGCAGAGCCGTGTGTGTACATGTGTGGGGTCAGGAGGGGTTTATAAGGTGGATGTAGCAGAGCCGTGTGTGTACTTCTGTCGGGTCAGGAGGCGTTTACAAGGTGGATGTAGCAGAGCCGTGTGTGTACTTGTGTGGGGTCAGGAGGTGTTTTACAAGGTGGATGTAGCAGAGCCGTGTGTGTACTTTGTGTGGGGTCAGGAGGTGTTTTACAAGGTGGATGTAGCAGAGCAGTGTGTGTACTTTGTGTGGGGTTTGGAGCGGTTTTCAATGTGGATGTAGCAGAGCCGTGCGTGTACTTGTGTGGGGTCAGGAGGGGTTTTTCAAGATGGATGTAGCAGAGCCGTATGTGTATTTGTGTGGGGTCAGGAGGTGTTTTACAAGGTGGATGTAGCAGAGCCGTGTGTGTACATTGTGTTGGGTTAGGAGGGGTTTTCAAGGTAGATGTAGCAGAGCCGTGCGTGTACTTGTGTGGGGTCAGGAGGGGTTTTTCAAGGTGGATGTAGCAGAGCCGTGTGTGTACTTGTGTGAGGTCAGGAGGGGTTTTACATGGTGGATGTAGCAGAGCCGTGTGTGTACTTGTGTGGGGTCAGGAGGGGTTTTTCAAGGTGGATGTAGCAGAGCCGTGTGTGTACTTGTGTGGGGTCAGGTGGGGTTTTTCAAGGTGGATGTAGCAGAGCCGTGTGTGTACTTTGTGTGGGGTCAGGAGGTGTTTTACAAGGTGGATGTAGCAGACCCTTGTGTGTACTTGTGTGGGGTCAGGAGGGGTTTTACATGGTGGATGTAGCAGTGCTGTGTGTACTTGTGTGGGGTCAGGAGGGGTTTACAAGTTGGATGTAGCAGTGCCGTGTGTGTACTTGTGTGGGGTCAGGAAAGGTTTACAAGGTGGATGTAGCAGAGCCGTGTGTGTACTTGTGTGTGGTCAGGGAGGGGTTTAACAAGGTGGATGTAGCAGAGCCGTGTGTGTACTTGTGTGGGGTCAGGAGGGGTTTTTCAAGGTGGATGCAGCAGAGCCGTGTGTGTACTTGTGTGGGGTCAGTAGGGGTTTTACATGGTGGATGTAGCAGTGCCGTGTGTGTACTTGTGTGTGGTCAGGGAGGGGTTTAACAAGGTGGATGTAGCAGAGCCGTGTGTGTACTTGTGTGGGGTCAGGAAGGGTTTTACATGGTGGATGTAGCAGAGCCGTGTGTGTACTTGTGTGGGGTCAGGAGGTCTTTTACAAGATTGATGTAGCAGATCCGTGCGTGTACTTGTGTGGGGTCAGGAGGGGTTTTTAAAGGTGGATGTAGCAGAGCCGTGTGTGTACTTTGTGTGGGGTCAGGAGGGGTTTACAAGGTGAATTTAGCAGAGCCGTGTGTGTACTTGTGTGGGGTCAGGAGGGGTTTTACATGGTGGATGTAGCAGGCCGTGTGTGTACTTGTGTGGGGTCAGGAGGTGTTTTACAAGGTGGATGTAGCAGAGCCATGCGTGTACTTGTGTGGGGTCAGGAGGGGTTTTTCAAGGTGGATGTAGCAGAGCCGTGTGTGTACTTGTGTGGGGTCAGGATGGGTTTTACATGGTAGAGGTAGCAGAGCCATGTGTGTACTTGTGTGGGGTCAGGAGATGTTTTACAAGGTGGATGTAGCAGAGCCGTGTGTGTACTTGTGTGGGGTCAGGAGGGGTTTTACAAGGTGGATGTAGCAGAGCCGTATGTGTACTTTGTGTGGGGGCAGGAGGGGTTTACAAGGTGAATTTAGCAGAGCCTTGTGTGTACTTGTGTGGGGTCAGGAGGGGGTTTACAAGGTGGATGTAGCAGAGCTGTGTGTGAACTTGTGTGGGGTCACGAGGTCTTTTACAAGGTGGATGTAGCAGATCCGTGCGTGTACTTGTGTGGGGTCAGGAGGTGTTTTACAAGGTGGATGTAGCAGAGGCGTGCGTGTACTTGTGTGGGGTCAGGAGGGGTTTTACATGGTGGATGTAGCAGAGCCATGTGTGTACTTGTGTGGGTTCAGGAGGTGTTTTACAACGTGGATGTAGCAGAGGCGTGCGTGTACTTGTGTGGGGTCAGGAGGGGTTTTACATGGTGGATGTAGCAGAGCCGTGTGTGTACTTGTGTGGGGTCAGGAGATGTTTTACAAGGTGGATGTAGCAGAGCCGTGTGTGTACTTATGTGGGGTCAGGAGGTGTTTTACAAGGTGGATGTAGCAGAGCCGTGTGTGTACTTGTGTGGGGTCAGGAGGTGTTTTACAAGGTGGATGTAGCAGAGCCGTGTGTGTACTTGTGTGGGGTGAGGAGGGGTTTTGCAAGGTGGATGTAGCAGTGCTGTGTGTGTACTTGTGTGGGGTTAGGAGGGGTTTTCAAGGTAGATGTAGCAGAGCCGTGTGTGTACTTGTGTGGGCTTAGGAGGGGTTTTACAAGGTGGATGTAGCAGAGCTGTGTGTGTACTTTGTGTGGGGTCAGGAGGGGTTTACAAATTGGAAGTAGCAGAGCCGTGTGTGTACTTGTGTGGGGTCAGGAGGTGTTTTACAAGGTGGATGTAGCAGAGCCGTGTGTGTACTTGTGTGGGGTCAGGAGGTGTTTTACAAGGTGGATGTAGCAGAGCCGTGTGTGTACTTGTGTGGGGTGAGGAGGGGTTTTGCAAGGTGGATGTAGCAGTGATGTGTGTGTACTTGTGTGGGGTTAGGAGGGGTTTTCAAGGTAGATGTAGCAGAGCCGTGTGTGTACTTGTGTGGGCTTAGGAGGGGTTTTACAAGGTGGATGTAGCGGAGCTGTGTGTGTACTTTGTGTGGGGTCAGGAGGGGTTTACAAATTGGAAGTAGCAGAGCCGTGTGTGTACTTGTGTGGGGTCAGGAGGGGTTTTTCAAGGTGGATGTAGCAGAGCCGTGTGTGTACTTGTGTGGGGTCAGGAGGGGTTTTTCAAGGTGGATGTAGCAGAGCCGTGTGTGTACTTTGTGTGGGGTCAGGAGGGGTTTTGCAAGGTGGATGTAGCAGAGCCGTGTGTGTACTTGTGTGGGCTTAGGAGGGGTTTTACAAGGTGGATGTAGCAGATCTGTGTGTGTACTTTGTGTGGGGTCAGGAGGGGTTTACAAAGTGGAAGTAGCAGAGCCGTGTGTGTACATGTGTGGGGTCAGGAGGGGTTTTTCAAGGTGGATGTAGCAGAGCCGTGTGTGTACTTGTGTGGGGTCAGGAGGGGTTTTTCAAGGTGGATGTAGCAGAGCCGTGTGTGTACTTTGTGTAGGGTCAGGAGGTGTTTTACAAGGTGGATGTAGCAGAGCCGTGTGTGTACTTGTGTGGGGTCAGGAGGGGTTTTACATGGTGGATGTAGCAGTGCCGTGTGTGTACTTGTGTGGGGTCAGGAGAGGTTTACAAGTTGGATGTAGCAGAGCCGTGTGTGTACTTGTGTGTGGTCAGGAGGGGTTTTTCAAGGTGGATGCAGCAGAGCCGTGTGTGTACTTGTGTGGGGTCAGTAGGGGTTTTACATGGTGGATGTAGCAGTGCCGTGTGTGTACTTGTGTGTGGTCAGGGAGGGGTTTAACAAGGTGGATATAGCAGAGCCGTGTGTGTACTTGTGTGGGGTCAGGAAGGGTTTTTCAAGGTGGATGTAGCAGAGCCGTGTGTGTACTTGTGTGGGGTCAGGAGGGGTTTTACATGGTGGATGTAGCAGAGCCGTGTGTGTACTTGTGTGGGGTCAGGAGGTCTTTTACAAGATTGATGTAGCAGATCCGTGCGTGTACTTGTGTGGGGTCAGGAGGGGTTTTTAAAGGTGGATGTATCAGAGCCGTGTGTGTACTTTGTGTGGGGTCAGGAGGGGTTTACAACGTGAATTTAGCAGAGCCGTGTGTGTACTTGTGTGGGGTCAGGAGGGGTTTTACATGGTGGATGTCGCAGGCCGTGTGTGTACTTGTGTGGGGTCAGGAGGTGTTTTACAAGGTGGTTGTAGCAGAGCCATGCATGTACTTGTGTGGGGTCAGGAGGGGTTTTTCAAGGTGGATGTAGCAGAGCCGTGTGTGTACTTGTGTGGGGTCAGGATGGGTTTTACATGGTAGAGGTAGCAGAGCCATGTGTGTACTTGTGTGGGGTCAGGAGATGTTTTACAAGGTGGATGTAGCAGAGCCGTGTGTGTACTTGTGTGGGGTCAGGAGGGGTTTTACAAGGTGGATGTAGCAGAGCCATATGTGTACTTTGTGTGGGGTCAGGAGGGGTTTACAAGGTGAATTTAGCAGAGCCGTGTGTGTACTTGTGTGGGGTCAGGAGGTGTTTTACAAGGTGGATGTAGCAGAGCCGTGTGTGTACTTGTGTGGGGTCAGGAGGTATTTTACAAGGTGGATGTAGCAGAGCCGTGTGTGTACTTGTGTGGGGTGAGGAGGGGTTTTGCAAGGTGGATGTAGCAGTGCTGTGTGTGTACTTGTGTGGGGTTAGGAGGGGTTTTCAAGGTAGATGTAGCAGAGCCGTGTGTGTACTTGTGTGGGCTTAGGAGGGGTTTTACAAGGTGGATGTAGCAGAGCTGTGTGTGTACTTTGTGTGGGGTCAGGAGGGGTTTACAAAGTGGAAGTAGCAGAGCCGTGTGTGTTCTTGTGTGGGGTCAGGAGGGGTTTTTCAAGGTGGATGTAGCAGAGCCGTGTGTGTACTTGTGTGGGGTCAGGAGGGGTTTTTCAAGGTGGATGTAGCAGAGCCGTGTGTGTACTTTGTGTGGGGTCAGGAGGTGTTTTACAAGGTGGATGTAGCAGAGCCGTGTGTGTACTTGTGTGGGGTCAGGAGGGGTTTTACATGATGGATGTAGCAGTGCCGTGTGTGTACTTGTGTGGGGTTAGGAGAGGTTTACAAGGTGGATGTAGCAGAGCCGTGTGTGTACTTGTGTGTGGTCAGGGAGGGGTTTAACAAGGTGGATGTAGCAGAGCCGTGTGTGTACTTGTGTGGGGTCAGGAGGGGTTTTTCAAGGTGGATGCAGCAGAGCCGTGTGTGTACTTGTGTGGGGTCAGTAGGGGTTTTACATGGTCGATGTAGCAGTGCCGTGTGTGTACTTGTGTGTGGTCAGGGAGGGGTTTAACAAGGTGGATGTAGCAAAGCCGTGTGTGTACTCGTCTGGGGTCAGGAGGGGTTTTACATGGTGGATGTAGCAGAGCCGTGTGTGTACTTGTGTGGGGTCAGGAGGGGTTTTACATGGTGGATGTAGCAGAGCCGTGTGTGTACTTGTGTGGGGTCAGGAGGTCTTTTACAAGATTGATGTAGCAGATCCGTGCGTGTACTTGTGTTTGGTCAGGAGGGGTTTTTACAAGATTGATGTAGCAGAGCCGTGTGTGTACTTTGTGTGGGGTCAGGAGGGGTTTACAAGGTGAATTTAGCAGAGCCGTGTGTGTACTTGTGTGGGGTCAGGAGGGGTTTTACATGGTGGATGTAGCAGGCCGTGTGTGTACTTGTGTGGGGTCAGGAGGTGTTTTACAAGGTGGATGTAGCAGAGCCATGCGTGTACTTGTGTGGGGTCAGGAGGGGTTTTTCAAGGTGGATGTAGCAGTGCTGTGTGTATACTTGTGTGGGGTCAGGAGGGGTTTACAAGGTGGATGTAGCAGAGCCGTGTGTGTACTTGTGTGGGGTCAGGAGGGGTTTATAAGGTTTATGTAGCAGAGCCGTGTGTGTACTTCTGTCGGGTCAGGAGGCGTTTACAAGGTGGATGTAGCAGAGCCGTGTGTGTACTTGTGTGGGGTCAGGAGGTGTTTTACAAGGTGGATGTAGCAGAGCAGTGTGTGTACTTTGTGTGGGGTTAGGAGGGGTTTTCAAGGTGGATGTAGCAGAGCCGTGCGTGTACTTGTGTGGGGTCAGGAGGGGTTTTTCAAGATGGATGTAGCAGAGCCGTGTGTAGTTGTGTGGGGTCAGTAGGAGGTGTTTTACAAGGTGGATGTAGCAGAGCCGTGTGTGTACATTGTGTGGGGTTAGGAGGGGTTTTCAAGGTATATGTAGCAGAGCCGTGCGTGTACTTGTGTGGGGTCAGGAGGGGTTTTACATGGTGGATGTAGCAGAGCCGTGTGTGTACTTGTGTGGGGTCAGCAGGGGTTTTTCAAGGTGGATGTAGCAGAGCCGTGTGTGTACTTGTGTGGGGTCAGGAGGGGTTTTTCAAGGTGGATGTAGCAGAGCCGTGTGTGTACTTGTGTGGGGTCAGGAGGGGTTTTACATGGTGGATGTAGCAGTGCTGTGTGTACTTGTGTGGGGTCAGGAGGGGTTTACAAGTTGGATGTAGCAGTGCCGTGTGTGTACTTGTGTGGGGTCAGGAGAGGTTTACAAGGTGGATGTAGCAGAGCCGTGTGTGTACTTGTGTGTGGTCAGGGAGGGGTTTAACAAGGTGGATGTAGCAGAGCCGTGTGTGTACTTGTGTGGGGTCAGGAGGGGTTTTTCAAGGTGGATGCAGCAGAGCCGTGTGTGTACTTGTGTGGGGTCAGTAGGGGTTTTACATGGTGGATGTAGCAGTGCCGTGTGTGTACTTGTGTGTGGTCAGGGAGGGGTTTAACAAGGTGGATGTAGCAGAGCCGTGTGTGTACTTGTGTGGGGTCAGGAAGGGTTTTACATGGTGGATGTAGCAGAGCCGTGTGTGTACTTGTGTGGGGTCAGGAGGGGTTTTACATGGTGGATGCAGCAGGCCGTGTGTGTACTTGTGTGGGGTCAGGAGGGGTTTTTCAAGGTGGATGTAGCAGAGCCGTGTGTGTACTTGTGTGGGGTCAGGATGGGTTTTACATGGTAGAGGTAGCAGAGCCATGTGTGTACTTGTGTGGGGTCAGGAGATGTTTTACAAGGTGGATGTAGCAGAGCCGTGTGTGTACTTGTGTGGGGTCAGGAGGGGTTTTACAAGGTGGATGTAGCAGAGCCGTATGTGTACTTTGTGTGGGGTCAGGAGGGGTTTACAAGGTGAATTTAGCAGAGCCGTGTGTACTTGTGTGGGGTCAGGAGGGGGTTTACAAGGTGGATGTAGCAGAGCTGTGTGTGAACTTGTGTGGGGTCAGGAGGTCTTTTACAAGGTGGATGTAGCAGATCCGTGCGTGTACTTGTGTGGGGTCAGGAGGTGTTTTACAAGGTGGATGTAGCAGAGCCGTGCGTGTACTTGTGTGGGGTCAGGAGGGGTTTTACATGGTGGATGTAGCAGAGCCATGTGTGTACTTGTGTGGGTTCAGGAGGTGTTTTACAACGTGGATGTAGCAGAGGCGTGCGTGTACTTGTGTGGGGTCAGGAGGGGTTTTACATGGTGGATGTAGCAGAGCCGTGTGTGTACTTGTGTGGGGTCAGGAGGTGTTTTACAAGGTGGATGTAGCAGAGCCGTGTGTGTGCTTGTGTGGGGTCAGGAGGTGTTTTACAAGGTGGATGTAGCAGAGCCGTGTGTGTACTTGTGTGGGGTGAGGAGGGGTTTTGCAAGGTGGATGTAGCAGTGCTGTGTGTGTACTTGTGTGGGGTTAGGAGGGGTTTTCAAGGTAGATGTAGCAGAGCCATGTGTGTACTTGTGTGGGCTTAGGAGGGGTTTTACAAGGTGGATGTAGCAGAGCTGTGTGTGTACTTTGTGTGGGGTCAGGAGGGGTTTACAAAGTGGAAGTAGCAGAGCCGTGTGTGTACTTGTGTGGGGTCAGGAGGGGTTTTTCAAGGTGGATGTAGCAGAGCCGTGTGTGTACTTGTGTGGGGTCAGGAGGGGTTTTTCAAGGTGGATGTAGCAGAGCCGTGTGTGTACTTTGTGTGGGGTCAGGAGTTGTTTTACAAGGTGGATGTAGCAGAGCCGTGTGTGTACTTGTGTGGGGTCAGGAGAGGTTTACAAGGTGGATGTAGCAGAGCCGTGTGTGTACTTGTGTGTGGTCAGGGATGGGTTTAACAAGGTGGATGTAGCAGAGCCGTGTGTGTACTTGTTTGGGGTCAGGAGGGGTTTTTCAATGTGGATGCAGCAGAGCCGTGTGTGTACTTGTGTGGGGTCAGTAGGGGTTTTACATGGTGGATGTAGCAGTGCCGTGTGTGTACTTGTGTTTGGTCAGGGAGGGGTTTAACAAGGTGGATGTAGCAGAGCCGTGTGTGTACTTGTGTGGGGTCAGGAAGGGTTTTTCAAGGTGGATGTAGCAGAGCCGTGTGTGTACTTGTGTGGGGTCAGGAGGGGTTTTACATGGTGGATGTAGCAGAGCCGTGTGTGTACTTGTGTGGGGTCAGGAGGTCTTTTACAAGATTGATGTAGCAGATCCATGCGTGTACTTGTGTGGGGTCAGGAGGGGTTTTTAAAGGTGGATGTAGCAGAGCCGTGTGTGTACTTTGTGTGGGGTCAGGAGGGGTTTACAAGGTGAATTTAGCAGAGCCGTGTGTGTACTTGTGTGGGGTCAGGAGGGGTTTTACATGGTGGATGTAGCAGGCCGTGTGTGTACTTGTGTGGGGTCTGGAGGTGTTTTACAAGGTGGATGTAGCAGAGCCATGCGTGTACTTGTGTGGGGTCAGGAGGGGTTTTTCAAGGTGAATGTAGCAGAGCCGTGTGTGTACTTGTGTGGGGTCAGGATGGGTTTTACATGGTAGAGGTAGCAGAGCCATGTGTGTACTTGTGTGGGGTCAGGAGAGGTTTTACAAGGTGGATGTAGCAGAGCCGTGTGTGTACTTGTGTGGGGTCAGGAGGGGTTTTACAAGGTGGATGTAGCAGAGCCGTATGTGTACTTTGTGTGGGGTCAGTAGGGGTTTACAAGGTGAATTTAGCAGAGCCGTGTGTGTACTTGTGTGGGGTCAGGAGGGGGTTTACAAGGTGGATGTAGCAGAGCTGTGTGTGAACTTGTGTGGGGTCAGGAGGTCTTTTACAATGTGGATGTAGCAGATCCGTGTGTGTACTTGTGTGGGGTCAGGAGGTGTTTTACAAGGTGGATGTAGCAGAGCCGTGCGTGTACTTGTGTGGGGTCAGAAGGGGTTTTACATGGTGGATGTAGCAGAGCCATGTGTGTACTTGTGTGGGTTCAGGAGGTGTTTTACAAGGTGGATGTAGCCGAGGCGTGCGTGTACTTGTGTGGGGTCAGGAGGGGTTTTACATGGTGGATGTAGCAGAGCCGTGTGTGTACTTGTGTGGGGTCAGGAGATGTTTTACAAGGTGGATGTAGCAGAGCCGTGTGTGTACTTGTGTGGGGTCAGGAGGTGTTTTACAAGGTGGATGTAGCAGAGCCGTGTGTGTACTTGTGTGGGGTCAGGAGGTGTTTTACAAGGTGGATGTAGCAGAGCCGTGTGTGTACTTGTGTGGGGTGAGGAGGGGTTTTGCAAGGTGGATGTAGCAGTGCTGTGTGTGTACTTGTGTGGGGTTAGGAGGGGTTTTCAAGGTAGATGTAGCAGAGCCGTGTGTGTACTTGTGTGGGCTTAGGAGGGGTTTTACAAGGTGGATGTAGCAGAGCTGTGTGTGTACTTTGTGTGGGGTCAGGAGGGGTTTACAAAGTGGAAGTAGCAGAGCCGTGTGTACTTGTGTGGGGTCAGGAGGGGTTTACAAGGTGGATGTAGCAGAGCCATGTGTGTACTTGTGTGGGTCAGGAGATGTTTTACAAGGTGGATGTAGCAGAGCCGTGTGTGTACTTGTGTGGGGACAGGAAGGGGTTACAGGGTAGATGTAGCAGAGCCGTGTGTGTACTTGTGTGGGGTCAGGAGGAGGTGTTTTACAAGGTGGATGTAGCAGAGCCGTGTGTGTACTTTGTGTGGGGTTAGGAGAGGTTTTCAAGGTGGATGTAGCAGAGCCGTGCGTGTACTTGTGTGGGATCAGGACGGGTTTTTCAAGGTGGAAGTAGCAGAGCCGAGTGTGTACTTGTGTGGGGTCAGGAGGGGTTTTACATGGTGGATGTAGCAGAGCCGTGTGTGTACTTGTGTGGGGTAAGGAGGGGTTTACAAGGTGGATGTAGCAGAGCCATGTGTGTACTTGTGTGGGTCAGGAGGTGTTTTACAAGGTGGATGTAGCAGAGCCGTGTGTGTACTTGTGTGGGGACAGGAAGGGGTTACAGGGTACATATAGCAGAGCCGTGTGTGTACTTGTGTGGGGTCAGGAGGAGGTGTTTTACAAGGTGGATGTAGCAGAGCAGTGTGTGTACCTTGTGTGGGGTTAGGAGGGGTTTTCAAGGTGGATGTAGCAGAGCCGTGCGTGTACTTGTGTGGGGTCAGGAGCGGTTTTTCAAGGTGGATGTAGCAGAGCCGTGTGTGTACTTGTGTGGGGTCAGGAGGGGTTTTACATGGTGGATGTAGCAGAGCCGTGTGTGTACTTTTGTGGGGTCAGGTGGTGTTTTACAAGGTGGATGTAGCAGAGCCGTGCGTGTACTTATGTGGGGTCAGGAGGCGTTTTTCAAGGTGGATGTAGCAGAGCCGTGTGTGTACTTGTGTGGGGTTAGGAGGGGTTTTACATGGTGGATGTAGCAGAGCCGTGTGTGTACTTGTGTGGGGCCAGGAGGTGTTTTACATGGTGGATGTAGCAGAGCCGTGTGTGTACTTGTGTGGGGTCAGGAGGGGTTTTACATGGTGGATGTAGCAGAGCCGTGTGTGTACTTGTGTGGGGTCAGGAGGGGTTTTACAATGTGGATGTAGCATTGCCGTGTTTGTACTTGTGTGGGGTCAGGTGGTGTTTTACAAGGTGGATGTAGCAGAGCCGTGCGTGTACTTATGTGGGGTCAGGAGGCGTTTTTCAAGGTGGATGTAGCAGAGCCGTGTGTGTACTTGTGTGGGGTTAGGAGGGGTTTTACATGGTGGATGTAGCAGAGCCGTGTGTGTACTTGTGTGGGGCCAGGAGGAGTTTTACATGGTGGATGTAGCAGAGCCGTGTGTGTACTTGTGTGGGGTCAGGAGGGGTTTTACATGGTGGATGTAGCAGAGCCGTGTGTGTACTTGTGTGGGGTCAGGAGGGGTTTTACAAGGTGGATGTAGCATTGCCGTGTTTGTACTTGTGTGGGGTCAGGAGGGGTTTTACAAGGTGGATGTAGCAGAGCCGTGTGTGTACTTGTGTGGGGTCAGGAGGGGTTAATAAGGTGGATGTAGCAGAGCCGTGTGTGTACTTCTGTCGGGTCAGGAGGGGTTTACAAGGTGGATGTAGCAGAGCCGTGTGTGTACTTGTGTGGGGTCAGGAGGTGTTTTACAAGGTGGATGTAGCAGAGCCGTGTGTGTATTTGTGTGGCTTCAGGAGGTGTTTTACAAGGTGGATGTAGCAGAGCCGTGTGTGTACTTGTGTGGGGTCAGGAGGGGTTTTGCAAGGTGTATGTAGCAGTGCCGTGTGTGTACTTGTGTGGGGTCAGGAGGGGTTTACAAGGTGGATGTAGCATAGCTGTGTGTGTACTTGTGTGGGGTTAGGAGGGGTTTTACAAGGTGGATGTAGCAGAGCTGTGTGTGTACTTTGTGTGGGGTCAGGAGGGGTTTACAAAGTGGATGTAGCAGAGCCGTGTGTGTACTTGTGTGGGGTCAGGAGGGGTTTACAAGGTGGATGTAGCAGAGCCATGTGTGTACTTGTGTGGGGACAGGAAGGGGTTACAGGGTAGATGTAGCAGAGCCGTGTGTGTACTTGTGTGGGGTCAGGAGGAGGTGTTTTACAAGGTGGATGTAGCAGAGCCGTGTGTGTACTTTGTGTGGGGTTAGGAGGGGTTTTCAAGGTAGATATAGCAGTGCCGTGTGTGTACTTGTGTGGGGTCAGGAGGGGTTTACAAGGTGGATGTAGCAGAGCCATATGTGTACTTGTGTTGGTCAGGAGTAGAGTTGAGCGACTTTTGTTTTTTTAGGGTCGAGTTTCGTTTCGTGAAACCCGACTTTTCCAAAAGTCGGGTCGAGCAAGATCGTCCGATTATAGGGAAAAGTCGGGGTCGTCCCGAAACACGAAACCCAATGTAAGTCAATGGGGAATAAAAGTCGGCAGTGAGAGGAGGACAGGAAACACACCTACAGTGCCCATTTGAATGCCAAAAGCATCAATTCTTCTTACTTAAGCTTGTCAACCTTAATTAACTTCATAATACAAGTTACGCACTGAAAAATGGGGGTTATTTGGCTAAAGTTGTGGGGGGGTAGGGCTGGCTTCAGGTTTTCATGTGCCCTGGGCGAAAGAGCGCCCCTTTAACACATACCACAACTCATCATGCTCCGATACGGCAGAGAAATAGCGGTATAGTACAATGAAAAATACTTCACTTTTTACATCTCATGACGAGGCCCATCTATTTCTCCATACAGAATCATTGGTCCCATATAATGTTTGAAACAGTATATGATGAGCTCCACATAATGCTACAGTATATGTTGGTCCCCATGGATGAAGCTCCACTGTCTTATGGGCCCAAATAATGCTCCAAACATAATGGGCCCCATTTCTAATGCTCTAGTGTATAATGGGCCCTGTAAATGCTGCTCCAGTGTCTGATGTCCACCTTTGGAATGTTCCAGTGTATGGTGGGCCCCATCTATCATTCTCCAGAGTATAGTGCTCCCCAAAAATTGCTGTCCCAACATTGAAAACAATCAAATAAGTCTCCTCGCTAGGGAATCCCTGTACTAGTCTGGACTCCTCGTCGTCCCCATCTTCCATCTCACTGCACAGTATTTCAACCTTGCAAGTGCTGTGATCCTGAGCAAGCAGGGGGGGGCCCACTCGTTGGCGACGGCACTGGCACAGGGCCCCTGATAGTACGGTGGTGTGTCTGATGGCGGGTGGGCCGAACCTGCACTTTCATCTGCAGCTTCCTCTTTGTCACCGTGTAAGATGGAACTGTATATGGGAAGGGTAACCTGAGTTTCATCAGGGTCAGATTCAGGCCGTGTAGCGTGCGAGGGGAATGTAGTGGTCTGGGTCAATGTACCAGCAGATTCATCGAGCAGTGGCTGGGCATCAGTGCACTTGTGTCGCCCCCAGGAGTACGGTCGCCACAGTGGCATTACCTTCCTCCTAGGGAGTGTGATGTCATGCTTGGGAGCAACGAAGGATCTCTCTAGCAGGTTAACTGATTGGGCGGAGTTATTCCCACGAGTCATGACCCTCCAAACAGCGTTCATGAAGACAAAGTGTTTGTTTTACGTGGGCAGTATGGTTGCAAAGCTGAACCTTAAAGGAATGTCCAGAAGGGCACCACCAGGAGTGGAGCCTACGGTTAAATTCGACTGCACCTGGGAAACCTCAACCATGCCAGCTACAGAACAGATGCACACATTGCAAGCTTAATTCCGTTAACGAACGAGACTCCGTCATGCCCCGCGGTCCGAGTCCGGCTTACTAGAGGGACACGTGAGGCTCTGGCACATGAGATTGGCCAATAACTGGTGTGTCATGCCCTTACATGTCCGTGGCTGCATGTGCGCTACACTGAAAAGGCCAGCGTTTGTCGCTTACAGGTGCAGATAACCCGCTGAACAACGTTAGTGATGGGGATCACTGATTACAATTATTACCCGCGAACGATGATTTCCCAGTAAGTGCAGGTCAACCGCAGTTCCGGAATTAGGCCTAACCGTCATTCCTGAAAAAATTAAAAACAGGTGTGCAAACCACAGGTGCTGTAGCTTGCTTAACAGCTCGCCAGCCGTTCTCACGCCCAGTATGGATTACACGTGATTGCACAAAGGTGAGAAAGGGTACCGTATCCCCAGATAACATGTATGGATAGCGTACACATTCAAAATATATGTCTATACATCAGGAGGCAGGCTCAGATGGTGTTAGGCCCATTATGGATTGCACGTGATTGCACAAAGGTTAGAAAGGGTACCGTATCCCCGGATAACATGTATGGATAGCATAGTGTACACATTCAAAATATATGTCTATACATCAGGAGGCAGGCTCAGACGGTGTTAGGCCCAGTATGGATTGCACGTGATTGCACAAAGGTTAGAAAGGGTACCGTATCCCCAGATAACATGTATGGATAGCGTACACATTCAAAATATATGTCTATACATCAGGAGGCAGGCTCAGACGGTGTTAGGCCCAGTATGGATTGCACGTGATTGCACAAAGGTTAGAAAGGGTACCGTATCCCCAGATAACATGTATGGATAGCGTACACATTCAAAATATATGTCTATACATCAGGAGGCAGGCTCAGACGGTGTTAGGCCCAGTATGGATTGCACGTGATTGCACAAAGGTTAGAAAGGGTACCGTATCCCCAGATAACATGTATGGATAGCGTACACATTCAAAATATATGCCTATACATCAGGAGGCAGGCTCAGACGGTGTTAGGCCCAGTATGGATTGCACGTGATTGCACAAAGGTTAGAAAGGGTACCGTATCCCCAGATAACATGTATGGATAGCATACACATTCAAAATATATGTCTATACATCAGGAGGCAGGCTCAGACGGTGTTAGGCCCAGTATGGATTGCACGTGATTGCACAAAGGTTAGAAAGGGTACCGTATCCCCAGATAACATGTATGGATAGCGTACACATTCAAAATATATGTCTATACATCAGGAGGCAGGCTCAGACGGTGTCAGGCACAGTATGGATTTGACGGCCCAGACTACACAGCGGAGGAGCAGGGAGAGGTAAAGATTGCAAATGCTGGGGCCCTGCCCAAGCAAGGGGGGCCCACTCGTGGGCGTCGGTACTGGCACTGGGCCCCTCATAGTACGGTGGTGTGTCTGACGTCGGGTGTGCACCACCACCGTCAGAGACACTTGATTGCACTATGAGGGACCCTGTGCCAGTGCCCGCCCCCAAGAGTCGTCCTACCCACCTGTCCAGGGCAACGGCACTCGCACGGTGTCGTGCGCTAGGTGGTGACCCCGGCCATGGGGGGGGAGGCAGCACAGTTAGGGAGTTTTAGAAAGTGGCATATGTTGATGTTGGACATTCAGCTGATGCAAAAGGCGAAATAGGTGAAGTCCCAGGAAGAGGTGGACCAAAGCAAGCCATTTTTCTGTCACCCTATGTGTCATCAGGGGAAGGTGGGACAAAATCCTTGGAAACCCATGCATGGTTCATTTTAATGAAGGTTAGATCATCCACATTTTGGGTTGACAGACGGGTCCTTTTTTCTGTCAGGATTGATCCAGCTGCACTGAAGACTCTTTCCGATAGCACACTTGCAGCTGGGCAAGCGAGCTCCTGTGAGGCATATTGGGCCAATTCAGGCCACGTGTCCAGTTTAGCGGCCCAATAGTCAAAGGGGAATGACCTGTGTGGGAGAACATCGATATGGGAGGA
Source organism: Dendrobates tinctorius (assembly GCF_039654945.1). Lineage (NCBI taxonomy): Eukaryota > Metazoa > Chordata > Amphibia > Anura > Dendrobatidae > Dendrobates > Dendrobates tinctorius. The sequence continues at coordinate 6,025,770 of NW_027361701.1, read as the reverse complement.
AAAGTAGTTTGTAACCATAGTTGACAACTGCTGTCTCCTGTCACTTTCCATCGATGCAGTATTACCAGTTGTGTGAGCGGTATTTGAAAAATCAGTCCACAACATTGTCATGAAACCCCTGTCTCCAACGCCACTTCTGCTGTGTGCACCACGAACACCTCTGCCAAGCTGCCCCCGGCCCGTACGGCTCGTGTGAGAACCATCACCGCTGCTGTGTGCTGGGAATGCCTCAAGCAACCGATTTACCAGAGTTGCTTGTTTATTAGCCAATATTAGGTCAAGGTTCTCCTGTGGCATGATGTTTTGTAATTTGCCTTTATAGCGTGGATCCAGGATGCTGGCCAACCAGTAGTCGTCATCGTTCATCATTTTGGCAATGCGGGGGTCCCTTTTTAGGATCTGCAAGACATAATCTGACATGTGGGCCAATGTTCCCAGTGTCAATGATGCACTGCGAGTGCTGGTTGGAGGAGCACTTTCTGGCAAATCCACATCCCTCCAGTCACGCACAAACCCTGTACCAGACCTTGCCACGCCAACATTTTCACTTGCCCCACGAGATGCATCCTCCTCCCCTAAGTAATCATCCCCATCATCCTCCTCCTCCTCTTCTTCCTCCACCTCGTCCAGGAGAGGTCCCTGAGCAGACAATGGCTGAATGTCATCAAGGATTCCCTCCTCCTCTTCCTCCTCATCAACATTGGCTGCAGACGCCTGCTCCTTAAGGTGCGTCAAAGTTTGCATGAGCAGACGCATAAGTGGGATGCTCATGCTTTGGATGGTGTCGTCTGCGCTTACCAGCCGTGTGCATTCCTCAAAACACTGAAGGACTTTACAGAGGTCTTTCAGCTTCGACCACTGCACACCTGTCAACTCCATGTCTGCTCTCAAAGTGCCTGGCCGTGTATCCTCCCACAAATGCATTATGGCCTGCCTGTGCTCGCACAGCCGCTCCACCATGTGCAGGGTGGAGTTCCACCTTGTTGCAATGTCGATAATGAGGCGGTGGTTGGGAAGGTGGAGCAATCGCTGCAGCTTCTGCATACGAACAGAGTGTACAGGCGACCGGCGGATGTGCGCGCGCAGTCTTCGCACCTTCTGGAGCAGGGCTGTTAACTCCTGATAATTTTTGAGGAAGCACTGCACCACCAGGTTCAAGGTGTGAGCCAAGCAAGGTATGTGGCTGAGTTTTGAAAGGGCTATGGCTGCCACAAAATTACGGCCGTTATCACTAACTACCTTGCCTGCCTCAAGATGTACACTGCCCAGCCATGACTCAGTTTGTCGCTTCAAGTACTCGGCCAGTACCTCGGCGGTGTGTCTGTTGCCCAAACACATCATCTGCAACACAGCCTGCTGACGCTTTCCACTAGCTGCTCGATAGGGGGACACATCGTGTGCAACAGTGGCAGCTGCAGATGGAGTGCTCGTACCACTGCGCTCAGTGGACGAGCTTTCGCTTCTGGAGGAGGAGGAGGAGGGTCGAACGCCTACAGCCAACTGTTTCCTATACCGTGGGCTAGGCAGCACTGTCCCACCACCGCTGTCCCCTGTGGACCCTGCATCCACCACATTAACCCAGTGCGCAGTGATGGACACGTAACGGCCCTGGCCTTGCCGACTGGACCATGCATCAGTTGTGAGGTGCACCTTTCCGCTCACTGACTGCTTGAGTGCATGGACAATGCGGTCTTTCACATGATGGTGGAGGGCTGGGATGGCTTTGCGAGAGAAGAAGTGGCGACTGGGTAGGTCATAGCGTGGTACTGCATAGGCCATGAGTTCGCGGAAAGCTGCGCTTTCCACCAACCGAAAGGGCATCATCTCAAACGAGATTAGTTTGGCAATGTGGGCGTTCAAACCCAGTGTACGTGGATGAGAGACTGAGTACTTTCTTGACCTACTCATAGTGTCTGGGAGGGTGAGCTGGACTTGAGAGCTGCATATGGTGGAAGTAGCGGTGGACAGGGCGGACTGAGAGAGGGTTGATGATGGTGATGGAGTTGTTGTTCTTTCTGATGGCCTAGAATCAGTCTTTCATTGATATAACAGTGGGATTCCCTGACTGCTGTGGCATTGCAACGACACCTCAACATTTGCTGCTGTGCTAACCGGTGGGCTTACAGTGGGAGAAACAATGTAGCGTTGCTGACTACCTTCGTTGTGATCAGTTGCACATGTGGCACTTGAGGTTTGGTGTTGTGTCCACGCTTGCAAGTGCATGCTGGTTAAATGTCTCAGCATGCAACTGGTATTCAAATTTTTCAGATTTTTCCCTCGGCTAAAGGTCTTTGCGCACTTCTTACAGATAACCTTGGCCTGATCATGAGGATTTTGTTCAAAAAAGTGCCACACTGCACTCTTCCTACTTTGGCAGACATTTTGCGGCCTAGCACACTGTGATCTTTTGACCCTCTGGACAAGCTGTCCAGCAACTCTTTTGATGTTTGGAACCTGTCTTTGGAGTGCTAGGGCCTGCCAGATAACAGCTGTTGCGATGTCGATGTCTGCTGTGGATGCTCCTCATCTGAGCTATTGGAAGCAGCACCCTCTTCCCCCAATGGATGCCAATCTGGGTCAACAACTGGGTCATCCATCACCTCCTCTTCTATGTCATGTGCACCTTCCTCTGTGTCACCGTGTATGGTGGTATAGTGTGCGGGAAGGGGCACCTGAGTCTCATCAGGGTCAGAATCTGGCTCTGTACACTGCGAGGACAATGTAGTGCTCTGAGTGAATGTACCAGCAGAATCATCCATCAGCGGCTGTGCATCAGTGCACTCCATGTCAGATTCATCTTGGCCTGGGTAATTCACCATTTCACTTGATAATCCAGGCATGGTATGTGAAAACAGCTCCATGGAGTAATCAGTAGTATGGCCTGCGTCATTCTTCAATCTTGGTTGGGGTGAAGGACACAAGGAAAGGTGTGGTTCATGAACATGAGCCTCCAATGACGACTCAGTGCTTTTACTTTTTACAACTGAAGAAGAGGAGGCGATAGAGCTGGAGGCTGAGTCAGCAATGTAAGACAAAACTTTTTCCTGATGCTCTGGCTTTAAAAGCGGTTTGCCAACTCCTAGAAAACTAAGCGTTTGAGGTCTTATGTAGCCAGACGATGACGCAGGCTCAACACCTCCTGCATTCGGTCCTATTTTGCTCTTGCCACTACCATCAGATCCACCACCAACACCATCATTACCAGCTGCCAACCCCCACCCAATTCCACGGCCTCTTCCACCAGCCTTCCTCATTTTTGGTAGAAATGTAGACAAAATCCAACAAACTATATAGTAATGTAAAACAAGGTACAAGGTGTCTATAGGACAGGGGAGATTTTGAATTTCTGCAGACACTTGTGGACACTGGACACTTTTGGATTGTGTGAGGCCCACTGAGTATCTGAGCGCTCTGTCACAGGCTCGATGGCAGAGCTGTGACCAAAGTGACTAGAGGATAAGGGAGATTTTTAATTTCTGCACACACTTGTGGACACTGGACACTTATGGATTGTGTGAGGCCCACTGAGTATCTGAGCGCTCTGTCACAGGCTCGATGGCAGAGCTGTGACCAAAGTGACTAGAGGATAAGGGAGATTTTTAATTTCTGCACACACTTGTGGACACTGGACACTTATGGATTGTGTGAGGCCCACTGAGTATCTGAGCGCTCTGTCACAGGCTCGATGGCAGAGCTGTGACCAAAGTGACTAGAGGATAAGGGAGATTTTTAATTTCTGCACACACTTGTGGACACTGGACACTTATGGATTGTGTGAGGCCCACTGAGTATCTGAGCGCTCTGTCACAGGCTCGATGGCAGAGCTGTGACCAAAGTGACTAGAGGATAAGGGAGATTTTTAATTTCTGCACACACTTGTGGACACTGGACACTTATGGATTGTGTGAGGCCCACTGAGTATCTGAGCGCTCTGTCACAGGCTCGATGGCAGAGCTGTGACCAAAGTGACTAGAGGATAAGGGAGATTTTTAATTTCTGCACACACTTGTGGACACTGGACGCTTATGGATTGTGTGAGGCCCACTGAGTATCTGAGCGCTCTGTCACAGGCTCGATGGCAGAGCTGTGACCAAAGTGACTAGAGGATAAGGGAGATTTTTAATTTCTGCACACACTTGTGGACACTGGACACCTATGGATTGTGTGAGGCCCACTGAGTATCTGAGCGCTCTGTCACAGGCTCGATGGCAGAGCTGTGACCAAAGTGACTAGAGGATAAGGGAGATTTTTAATTTCTGCACACACTTGTGGACACTGGACACTTATGGATTGTGTGAGGCCCACTGAGTATCTGAGCGCTCTGTCACAGGCTCGATGGCAGAGCTGTGACCAAAGTGACTAGAGGATAAGGGAGATTTTTAATTTCTGCACACACTTGTGGACACTGGACACTTATGGATTGTGTGAGGCCCACTGAGTATCTGAGCGCTCTGTCACAGGCTCGATGGCAGAGCTGTGACCAAAGTGACTAGATGATAAGGGAGATTTTTAATTTCTGAACACACTTGTGGACACTGGACACTTATGGATTGTGTGAGGCCAATGAGTATCTGAGCGCTCTGTCACAGGCTCGATGGCAGAGCTGTGACCAAAGTGACTAGAGGATAAGGGAGATTTTTAATTTCTGCACACACTTGTGGACACTGGACACTATGGATTGTGTGAGGCCCACTCAGTATCTGAGAGCTCTGTCACAAGCTCGATGGCAGAGCTGTGACCAAAGTGACTAGAGGATAAGGGAGATTTTTAATTTCTGCACACACTTGTGGACACTGGACACTTATGGATTGTGTGAGGCCCACTGAGTATCTGAGCGCTCTGTCACAGGCTCGATGGCAGAGCTGTGACCAAAGTGACTAGAGGATAAGGGAGATTTTTAATTTCTGCACACACTTGTGGACACTGGACACTTATGGATTGTGTGAGGCCCACTGAGTATCTGAGCGCTCTGTCACAGGCTCGATGGCAGAGCTGTGACCAAAGTGACTAGAGGATAAGGGAGATTTTTAATTTCTGCACACACTTGTGGACACTGGACACTTATGGATTGTGTGAGGCCCACTGAGTATCTGAGCGCTCTGTCACAGGCTCGATGGCAGAGCTGTGACCAAAGTGACTAGAGGATAAGGGAGATTTTTAATTTCTGCACACACTTGTGGACACTGGACACTTATGGATTGTGTGAGGCCCACTGAGTATCTGAGCGCTCTGTCACAGGCTCGATGGCAGAGCTGTGACCAAAGTGACTAGAGGATAAGGGAGATTTTTAATTTCTGCACACACTTGTGGACACTGGACACTTATGGATTGTGTGAGGCCCACTGAGTATCTGAGCGCTCTGTCACAGGCTCGATGGCAGAGCTGTGACCAAAGTGACTAGAGGATAAGGGAGATTTTTAATTTCTGCACACACTTGTGGACACTGGACGCTTATGGATTGTGTGAGGCCCACTGAGTATCTGAGCGCTCTGTCACAGGCTCGATGGCAGAGCTGTGACCAAAGTGACTAGAGGATAAGGGAGATTTTTAATTTCTGCACACACTTGTGGACACTGGACACTTATGGATTGTGTGAGGCCCACTGAGTATCTGAGCGCTCTGTCACAGGCTCGATGGCAGAGCTGTGACCAAAGTGACTAGAGGATAAGGGAGATTTTTAATTTCTGCACACACTTGTGGACACTGGACACTTATGGATTGTGTGAGGCCCACTGAGTAAGTCGCAGACCTTGTGGCCGACCTCATCCTAGGGTCGGGTTTCGTTTCATGAAATCCGACTTTGCCAAAAGTCGGCGACTTTTGAATTTTTTCGACCCGTTTCGCTCAACTCTAGTCAGGAGGTGTTTTACAAGGTGGATGTAGCAGTACCGTGTGTGTACTTGTGTGCGGACAGGAAGGGGTTACAGAGTAGATGTAGCAGAGCCGTGTGTGTACTTGTGTCGGGTCAGGAGGAGGTGTTTTACAAGGTGGATGTAGCAGAGCCATGTGTGTACTTTGTGTGGGGTTAGGAGAGGTTTTCAAGGTGGATGTAGCAGAGCCGAGTGTGTACTTGTGTGGGGTCAGGAGGGGTTTTTCAAGGTGGATGTAGCAGAGCCATGTGTGTACTTGTGTGGGGTCAGGAGGGGTTTACAAGGTGGATGTAGCAGAGCCATGTGTGTACTTGTGTTGGTCAGGAGGTGTTTTACAAGGTGGATGTAGCAGAGCCGTGTGTGTACTTGTGTGGGGACAGGAAGGGGTTACAGGGTAGATGTAGCAGAGCCGTGTGTGTACTTGTGTGGGGTCAGGAGGAGGTGTTTTACAAGGTGGATGTAGCAGAGCCGTGCGTGTACTTGTGTGGGGTCAGGAGGGGTTTTTCAAGGTGGATGTAGCAGAGCCGTGCGTGTACTTGTGTGGGGTCAGGAGGGGTTTTACATGGTGTATGTAGCAGAGCCGTGTGTGTACTTGTGTGTGGTCAGGAGGGGTTTACAAGGTGGATGTAGCAGAGCCATGTGTGTACTTGAGTGGGTCAGGAGGTGTTTTACAAGGTGGATGTAGCAGTGCCGTGTGTGTACTTGTGTGGGGTCAGGAGGGGTTTTAAAAGGTGGATATAGCAGAGCCGTGTGTGTACTTGTGTGGGGTCAGGAGGGGTTTATAAGGTGGATGTAGCAGAGCCGTGTGTGTACTTCTGTCGGGTCAGGAGGGGTTTACAAGGTGGATGTAGCAGAGCCGTGTCTGTACTTTTGTGGGGTCAGGAGGGGTTTATAAGGTGGATGTAGCAGAGCCGTGTGTGTACTTTGTGTGGGGTCAGGAGGTGTTTTACAAGGTGGATGTAGCAGAGCAGTGTGTGTACTTTGTGTGGGGTTAGGAGGGGTTTTCAAGGTGGATGTAGCAGAGCCGTGTGTGTACTTGTGTGGGGCCAGGAGGTGTTTTACATGTTGGATGTAGCAGAGCTGTGTGTGTACTTGTGTGGGGTCAGGAGGGGTTTTACATGGTGGATGTAGCAGAGCCGTGTGTGTACTTGTGTGGGGTCAGGAGAGGTTTTACAAAGTGGATGTAGCAGTGCCGTGTGTGTACTTGTGTGGGGTCAGGAGGGGTTTTACAAGGTGGATGTAGCAGTGCTGTGTGTATACTTGTGTGGGGTCAGGAGGGGTTTACAAGGTGGATGTAGCAGAGCCGTGTGTGTACTTGTGTGGGGTCAGGAGGGGTTTATAAGGTGGATGTAGCACAGCCGTGTGTACTTCTGTCGGGTCAGGAGGGGTTTACAAGGTGGATGTAGCAGAGCCGTGTGTACTTGTGTGGGGTCAGGAGGTGTTTTACAAGGTGGATGGAGCAGAACCGTGTGTGTACTTGTGTGGGGTCAGGAGGTGTTTTACAAGGTGGATGTAGCAGAGCCGTGTGTGTACTTGTGTGGGGTCAGGAGGGGTTTTGCAAGGTGGATGTAGCAGTGCCGTGTGTGTACTTGTGTGGGGTCAGGAGGGGTTTACAAGGTGGATGTAGCAGAGCCGTGTGTGTACTTGTGTGGGGTTAGGAGGGGTTTTACAAGCTGGATGTAGCAGAGCTGTGTGTGTACTTTGTGTGGGGTCAGGAATGGTTAACAAAGTGGATGTAGCAGAGCCGTGTGTGTACTTGTGTGGGGTCAGGAGGGGTTTACAAGGTGGATGTAGCAGAGCCATATGTGTACTTGTGTTGGTCAGGAGGTGTTTTACAAGGTGGATGTAGCAGAGCCTTGTGTGTACTTGTGTGGGGACAGGAAGGAGTTACACGGTAGATTTAGCAGAGCCATGTGTGTACTTGTGTGGTATCAGGAGGAGGTGTTTTACAAGGTGGATGTAGCAGAGCCGTGTGTGTACTTTGTGTGGGGTTAGGAGGGGTTTTCAAGGTAGATGTAGCAGAGCCGTGCGTGTACTTGTGTGGGGTCAGGAGGGGTTTTTCAAGGTGGATGTAGCAGAGCCGTGTGTGTACTTGTGTGGGGTCAGGAGGGGTTTTACATGGTGGATGTAGCAGAGCCGTGTGTGTACTTGTGTGGGGCCAGGAGGTGTTTTACATGGTGGATGTAGCAGAGCCATGTGTGTACTTGTGTGGGGTCAGGAGGGGTTTTACATGGTGGATTTAGCAGAGCCGTGTGTGTACTTGTGTGGGGTCAGGATGGGTTTTACAAGGTGGATTTAGCAGAGCCGTGTGTATACTTGTGTGGGGTCAGGAGCGGTTTACAAGGTGGATGTAGCAGAGCCGTGTGTGTACTTGTGTGGGGTCATGAGGGGTTTATAAGGTGGATGTAGCAGAGCCGTGTGTGTACTTCTGTCGGGTCAGGAGAGGTTTACAAGGTGGATGTAGCAGAGCCGTGTGTGTACTTGTGTGGGGTCAGGAGGTGTTTTACAAGGTGGATGTAGCAGAGCCGTGTGTGTACTTTGTGTGGGGTCAGGAGGGGTTTACAAGATGGATGTAGCAGACCCGTGTGTGTCCTTGTGTGGGGTCAGGAGGGGTTTACATGGTGGATGTAGCAGAGCCTTTTGTGTAATTGTGTGGGGTCAGGAGGGGGTTGCAAGGTGTACGGAGCAGAGCCGTGTGTTTACGAGGTGTACAGAGCAGAGCCGTGTGTGTACGAGGTGTACGGAGCAGAGCCGTGTGTGTACGAGGTGTACGGGGTAGAGCCGTGTGTGTACGAGATGTGCGGAGTTTAGCCGTGTGTGTACGAGATGTACGGAGTGAAGCCTTGTGTGTACGAGGTGTATGGAGCAGAGCCGTGTGTGTACGGAGCTGAGTCGTGTGTTTATGGAACGGAGCAGAGCCGGGGGTGTACGGAGTGAAGCTGCATGTGTACAAGTTGTACGGAGCGGAGCCGTGTGTGTACAAGGCATACAAAGCGGAGCCGTGCGTGTACGAGGTGTATGGTGGGGAGCATTTATACCTCACGATTCCCAACCGTCCCAGATCCAGCGAGACAGTTCCGATTTTGAGAGAGAGACTGCCCCAGCCGGGAGCATACTTTCCCCGCGGGACACTGGAGTACACGGCGGAGCCCCAAGGAGCAATTTAAACTTGCACGTAACGTTCTACCGGAAGTGACGTGCTGGAAGCTGACCAGAAATTAGGTAATTTCAGTAGGAGATTGTGACAGAACCATGGAGACACTTCAGGGAATGCTTCAGATCCATCACTGTGTCCTCCTCTGACAGAGCGGACAGCAGGATTGCCTTGGAATCGGGGATGCCGGCCATGTGAGCGGATCATGATATGTCCTGCATCGGGAGGCTCAGGTGGGCACTACAATGGGAGCCGTGCTGCTATAGTATCTTTATAGAATTTTCTTTCTCTGTTTCTCTCTCTCTGTTCTCTTTCTTTCTTTCTTTCCTTCTTTCTTTCTGTCTCTGTTCTTTCTCTCTCTCTCTGGCCCCGCCCACCAAATCGGCCCCCGCAGTTAAAATGGATCCTGAGTTGAAAGTCTTGCAGGGGCAGCAGGCAAGTCTCTCTTAAAGTGGCAGCCCGGGCACTATTTCAAACCACTATCTGTACTTCCTTCAGGAAATACACATCTAGTTATAGTGGTTTGAAAAAAACACTATATTGTAATCCGAACGCTGCTAACTTATTATAGTGGTTTGAAAAAACCACTATATTGTAATCCGAACGCTGCTAACTTATTATAGTGGTTTGAAAAAACCACTATATTGTAATCCGAACGCTGCTAACTTATTCTTCTTATTATTATTATTATTATAGTGGTTTGAAAAAACCACTATATTGTAATCCGAACGCTGCTAACTTATTATAGTGGTTTGAAAAAACCACTATATTGTAATCCGAACGCTGCTAACTTATTCTTCTTTTTCTTATTATTATTAAGTTGATTTCCACAATTAATGCGGCCCGAACCGCTACACGCACAGACTCCGTTGAGGTGTCGTTTCGAAGCCAGCGTCCATGAGAGGTGTGCTAAGTATTTTTCGTGTCGATCGGATTTGTAGTTTTTGCGCAATTTGCGTTTGAAAATTTTTTTTCCCGTCTCCAATGCTTTTCAATGGGTAATGGCAAAACGTGCCCTGAGGCGATTGAAATGACAGTTGAGCTCATTGATATGCACAGGCAGACCCAGTTACTATGCCAATGCCTACGAACTTCACTTGAACCCCAGCACAGAGCCTCTGCCACATAATATCAGCTCTTAAAGCGAAACCCACAGCACAAATGCAAATTTAGCTTCATCACATGACACATGCCCCTGAGAGAGAATGTGTGCGCCAAAGTGGATTTAAAAGAAGCCCAGTCAGCCAAACTAGCTCTTAAAGGGCCAACGCGCCAAAGTGATTGTTAAAGGGCCAGCGCACCCAAATGAGTCTTAAAGGGCCGACACACCAAATCGGAGACTGAGCCACCCCGGCCTCCAAATCGGAGGCTGAGCCACCCCGGCCTCCAAATCGGACAATGAGCCACCTCGGCCTCCAAATCGGAGCCTGATCCACCCCGGCCTCCAAATCGGAGCCTGATCCACCCCGGCCTCCAAATTGGAGCCTGATCCACCCCGGCCTCCAAATCGGAGGCTGATCGACCCAGGCCTCCAAATCAGAGGCTGAGCCACCCCAGCCTCCAAATAGGAGGCTGAGCCACCCCGGCCTCCAAATCGGAGGCTGATCGACCCCGGCCTCTAAATCGGAGGCTCATCGACCCCGGCCTCCAAATCGGAAGCTCATCGACCCCGGCCTCCAAATTGGAGGCTGAGCGACCCCAGCCTCCAAATCTTACCCAGAGTGGCCCCGCCCACCAAATCGGACCATGTGGGGCCCCGCCCATCAAATCGGACCCTGAGAGGCCCCGCCCACCAAATCGGACCCAGAGTGGTCCCGCCCAACAAATTGGACCCAGAGTGGTCCCGCCCACCAAATTGGACCCAGAGGGGCTCCGCCCACCAAATCAGACCCAGAGGGGCCCCTGCCACAAAATCAGACCCTGAGGGGCCACGGCCACAAAATCGGACCCTGATGGGCCCCAGTCACAAAATTGGACCCTGATAGGCCCCGGCCACAAAATCGGACCCTGAGGGGCCCCAACCACAAAATCGGACCCTGAGGGGACCCAACCACAAAATCGGACCCTGAGAGGCCCCGCCCACCAAATTGGACCCAGAGTGGTCCCGCCCACCAAATTGGACCCAGAGGGGCCCCACCCACAAAATCGGACCCAGAGGAGCCCCTGCCACAAAATCGGACCCTGAGGGGCCGCGGCCACAAAATCAGACCCTGAGGGGCCGCGGCCACAAAATCGGACCCTGAGGGGCCCCAACCACAAAATCGGACGCTGAGGGGACCCAACCACAAAATCGGACCCTGAGGGGCCCCTGACACAAAATCGGACCCTGAGGGGCCCCGGCCACAAAATCGGACCCTGAGGGGCCCAACCCACAAAATCGGACCCTGAGGGGCCCTGCCCACCAAATTGGACCCTGAGGGGCCCCGCCCACCAAATCGGACCCTGAGAGGTCCCACCCACAAAATCGGACCCTGACGGGCCCCGGCCACAAAATCGGACCCTGAGGGGCCCCACCTGCAAAATTGGACCCTGAGGGGTTCCGGCCACAAAAATCGGATCCTGATTGGCCCCGGCCACAAAATCGGACCCTGAGGGGCCCCAGCCACAAAATCGGACCTTGAGGGGCCCCACCCACCAAATCAGACCCTGAGGGGCCCCGGCCACCAAATCGGACCCTGAGGGGCCCCGGCCACCAAATCGGACCCTGAGTGGCCCAGGACACAAAATCGGACCCTGAGGGGCCCCACCCACAAAATCGGACCCTAAGGGGCCCCACCCACAAAATCAGGCCCTGAGGGGCCCCACCCACAAAATCAGACCATGAGGCCAAAGTGGCCCCTGAGAGGCACCCACAGTTAAATCATATCCTGAGTTGAAAGTCTTGCAGGGGCAGCAGGCAAGTCTCTTAAAGGGGCAGCCCGGGCACCATTTCAAACCACTATCTGTTCTTCCTTCAGGAAATACACATCTAGTTCTTCTTATTATTATTATTATTATTATTATAGTGGTTTGAAAAAACCACTATATTGTAATCCGAACGCTGCTAACTTATTCTTCTTCTTCTTCTTCTTCTTATTATTAAGTTGATTTCCGCAATTAATACAGCCCGAACCGCTACACGCACAGACTCCGTTGAGGTGTCGTTTCGAAGCCAGCGTCCATGAGAGGTGTGCTAAGTATTTTTCGTGTCGATCGGATTTGTAGTTTTTGCGCAATTTGCGTTTGAAAATTTTTTTTCCCGTCATTGGAATGCACTGTCTCAATGCATTTGAATGGGGAAATGTTGCTATAGACAAAACATGCCCTGAGGCGATTGAAATGGCAGTTGAGCTCATTGATATGCGCAGGCAGACCCAGTTACTATGCCAACGCCTACGAACGTCACATGACCTCTCCAACACAGAGCTTCTGCCATATAATATCAGCTCTTAAAGCAAAACCCACAGAACAAATGCAAATCTAGCTTCATCACATGACGTATGCCCCTGAGAGAGAATGTGCGCCAAAGTGTATTTAGAAGCCCAGTGAGTCACCCTGGCTCTTAAAAGGCCGACGCGCCAAAGTGATTCTTAAAGAGCCGGCGCACTAAAATGAGTCTTAAAGGGCCGGCGCGCCAAATCGAAAGCTGAGTGACCCAAGGCTCCAAATCGGAGGCTGATAGACCCTGGCCTACAAAAAGGAGGCTGAGCCACCCTGGCATCCAAATTGGACCCAGGGTGGCCCCGCCCACCAAATCGGACCCAGAGTGGCCCAGCCCACCAAATCAGACCCAGAGTGGCCCCACCCACCAAATTGGACCCTGAGGGGCCGCACCCACAAAATCGGACCCTGAGGGGCCCCGGCCACAAAATCGGACCCTGAGGGGCCCCACCCACAAAATCGGACCCTGAGGGGATCCGGCCACAAAATCAGACCCTGAGGGGCCCCGGCCACAACATCGGACCCTGAGGGGCCCCACTCACAAAATCGGACCCTGAGGGGCCCCACCCACAAAATCGGACCCTGAGGGGCCCCGCCCACCAAATTAGACCCTGAGGGGCCCCACCCTCAAAATCAGACCCTGAGGGGCCACAGCCACAAAATCAGACCCTGAGGGTCCCCAGCCACAAAATCGGACCCTGAGGGGCCCCACCCACAAAATCGGACCATAAGGGGCCCCACCCACAAATCCAGACCCTGAGGGGCCCCAGCCACAAAATCGGACACTGAGAGACCCCGGCCACAAAATCGGACCCTGAGGGGCCCCAACCACAAAATCGAACCCTGAGGGGCCCCACCCACAAAATCAGACCCTGAGGGACCCCAGCCACAAAATCAGACCCTGAGGGGCCCCAGCCACAAAATCGGACCCTGAGGGGCCCCACCCACAAAATCGGACCCTGAGGGGCCCCGCCCACCAAATTAGACCCTGAGGGGCCCCACCCTCAAAATCGGTCCCTGAGGGGCCCCGGCCACAAAATTGGACCCTGAGGGGCCCCGGCCAAAAAATCGGACCCTGAGGGGCCCCAACCACAAAATCGGACCCTGAGAGACCCCGGCCACAAAATCGAACCCAGAAGGGCCCCACCCACAAAATTGGACCCTGAGGGGCCCCGCCCACAAAATCGGACCCTGAGGGGCCCCGCCCTCAAAATCGGACCCTGAGAGGCCCCGCCCACCAAATCGGACCCTGAGGGGCCCCGCCAACCAAATCGGACTTGGAGGGGCCCCACCCACAAAATCGGACCCTGAGGGCCCCCAACCACAAAATCGGACCCTAAGAGGCCCCGGCCACAAAATCGGACCCTGAGAGACCCCGGCCACAAAATCGAACCCAGAGGGGCCCCGCCCACAAAATCGGACCCTCAGGGGCCCCGCCCTCAAAATCGGACCCTGAGGGGCCCCGCCCTCAAAATCGGACCCTGAGGGGCCCCGCCTACCAAATCGGACCCTGAGGGGCCCCGCCAACCAAATCGGACTCTGAGGGGCCCCACCCACAAAATCGGACCCTGAGGGGCCCCACCCTCAAAATCGGACCCTGAGGTGCCCCGCCCTCAAAATCGGACCCTGAGGGGCCCCGCCTACCAAGTCGGACCCTGAGGGGCCCCGCCAACCAAATCGGACTCTGAGGGGCCCCACCCTCAAAATCGGACCCTGAGGGGCCCAACCAACAAAATCGGACCCTGAGCGGCCCCAGCCACAAAATCGGGCCCTGAGGGGCCCCGGCCACAAAATCGGACCCTGAGGGGCCCCGGCCACAAAATCGGACCCTGAGGGGCCCAGACCACAAAATCGGACCCTGAGGGGTCCCGGCCACAAAATCGGACCCTGAGGGGTGCCACCCACAAAATCAGACCCTGAGGGGCCCCTGCCATAAAATCAGACCCTGAGGGGCCCCGGCCATAAAATCGGACCCTGAGGGGCCCCACCCACAAAATCGTACCCTGAGGGGCCCCACCCACAAAATCAGCCATGAGGGGCCCCACCCACAAAATCGGACCCTGAGGAGCCCCACCCACAAAATCGGACCCTGAGGGGACCCACCCACAAAATCGGACCCTGAGGGGCCCCACCCACAAAATTGGACCCTGAGGAATCCCGGCCACTAATTCAAATCCTTATTAGCCCAGGCCACCGAATCGGATCCTGAGGGGCCCCACCCACCAAATCAGACCCTGAGGCCAAAGTGGCCCCTGAGAGGCACCCACATTTAAAACAGATCCTGAGTTGAAAGTCTTGCAGGTGCAGCAGGCAAGTCTCTCTTAAAGGGGCAGCCCGGGCACCATTTCAAACCACTATCTGTACTTCCTTCAGGAAATACACATCTAGTTATTATTATTATTAAGTTGATTTCCGCAATTAATGCGGCCCGAACCGCTACACGCACAGACTCCGTTGAGGTGTTGTTTCGAAGCCAGCGTCCATGAGAGGTGTGCTAAGTATTTTTCGTGTCAATCGGATTTGTAGTTTTTGTGCAATTTGCGTTTGAAAATTTTTTTTCCCGTCATTGGAATGCACAGTCTACAATGCTTTTCAATAGGAAATGGCAAAACGTGCCCTGAGGCGATTGAAATGACAGTTGAGCTCATTGATATGCGCAGGCAGAACCAGTTACTATGCCAACGCCTACGAATTTCACTTGAAACCCAGCACAGAGCCTCTGCCATATAATATCAGCTCTTAAAGCAAAACTCACAGCACAAATGCAAATCTAGCTTCATCACATGACACATGCCCCTGAGAGAGAATGTGTGCGCCAAAGTGGATTTAAAAGAAGCCCAGTGAGCCAAACTAGCTCTTAAAGGGCCAACGCGCCAAAGTGATTGTTAAAGGGCCAGTGCACCCAAATGAGTCTTAAAGGGCCGACACACCAAATCGGAGGCTGAGCCACCCCGGCCTCCAAATCGGAGGCTGAGCCACACCGGCCTCCTAATTGGACACTGAGCCACCCCGGCCTCCAAATCAGAGGCTGAGCCACCCCGGCCTCCAAATCGGAGGCTGAGCCACCCCGGCCTCCAAATCGGAGGCTGAGCCACCCCGGCCTCCAAATCGGAGGCTCATCGACCCCGGCCTCCAAATCGGAGGCTGAGCCACCCCGGCCTCCAAATCGGAGGCTGATCGACCCCGGCCTCCAAATCGTAGGCTGAGCCACCCCGGCCTCCAAATCGGAGGCTGATCGACCCCCGCCTCCAAATCGGAGGCTGAGCCACCCCGGCCTCCAAATCGGAGGCTGAGCCACCCTGGCCTCCAAATCGGAGGCTGAGCCACCTTGGCCTCCAAATCGGACGCTGAGCCACCCCGGCCTCCAAATCGGAGGCTGATCGACCCCGGCCTCCAAATCGTAGGCTGAGCCACCCCGGCCTCCAAATCGGAGGCTGATCCACCCCGGCCTCCAAATCGGAGGCTGAGCCACCCCGGCCTCCTAATTGGACGCTGAGCCACCCCGGCCTCCAAATCGGAGGCTGAGCCACCCCGGCCTCCAAATCGGAGGCTGAGCCACCCCGGCCTCCAAATCGGAGGCTGATCGACCCCGGCCTCCAAATCGTAGGCTGAGCCACCCCGGCCTCCAAATCGGAGGCTGATCGACCCCAGCCTCCAAATCGGAGGCTGAGCCACCCCGGCCTCCAAATCGGAGGCTGAGCCACCCCGGCCTCCAAATCGGAGGCTGAGCCACCCCGGCCTCCAAATCGGACGCTGAGCCACCCCGGCCTCCAAATCGGAGGCTGAGCCACCCCGGCCTCCAAATCGGAGGCTGATCGACCCCGGCCTCCAAATCGGAGACTGAGCCACCACGGCCTCCAAATCGGAGGCTGATCGACCCCTGCCTCCAAATCGGAGGCTGAGCCACCCCGGCCTCCAAATCGGAGGCTGCGCGACCCCGGTCTCCAAATCGGAGGCTAAGCGACCCCGGCCTCCAAATCGGAGGCTGAGCGACCCCGGCCTCCAAATCGGAGGCTGATCGACCCCGGCCTCCAAATCGGAGGCTGAGCCACCCCGGCCTCCAAATCGGAGGCTGAGCCACCCCGGCCTCCAAATCGGAGGCTGAGCCACCCCGGCCTCCAAATCGGAGGCTCATCGACCCCGGCCTCAAAATCGGAAGCTCATCGACCCCTGCCTCCAAATCGGAGACTCTTTGACCTCGGCCTCCAAATCGGAAGCTCAACGACCCCGGCCTCCAAATTGGAGGCTGAGCGACCCCAGGCTCCAAATCTTACCCAGAGTGGCCCCACCCACCAAATCAGACCCAGAGAGGCCCTGCCCACCAAATCGGACCCTGAGGGGCCCCGCCCACCAAATCGGACCCTGTGGGGCCCCGCCCACCAAATCGGACCCTGATAGGCCCCGCCCACAAAATTGGACCCAGAGAGGTCCCGCCCACCAAATTGGACCCAGAGTGGTCCCGCCCACCAAATTGGACCCAGTGGGGCTCCGCCCACAAAATCAGACCCAGAGGGGCCCCTGCCACAAAATCAGACCCTGAGGGGCCGCGGCCACAAAATCGGACCCTGATGGGCCCCAGTCACAAAATTGGACCCTGATAGGCCCCGGCCACAAAATCGGACCCTGAGGGGCCCCAACCACAAAATCGGACCCTGAGGGGACCCAACCACAAAATCGGACCCTGAGGGGCCCCTCACACAAAATCGGACCCTGAGGGGCCCCGGCCACAAAATCGGACCCTGAGGGGCCCAACCCACAAAATCGGACCGAGGGGCCCTGCCCACCAAATTGGACCCTGAGGGGCCCCGCCCACCAAATCGGACCCTGAGAGGCCCCACCCACAAAATCGGACCCTGACGTGCCCGGCCACAAAATCGGACCCTGAGGGGCCACAAAATCGGACCCTGAGGGGCCCCACCCACAAAATTGAACCCTGAGGGGTTCCGGCCACAAAATCGGACCCTGAGGGGCCCCGCCCACCAAATTAGACCCTGAGGGCCCCACCCTCAAAATCAGACCCTGAGGGGCCCCAGCCACAAAATCAGACCCTGAGGGGCCCCAGCCACAAAATCGGACCCTGAGGGGCCCCACCCACAAAATCGGACCCTGAGGGGCCCCACCCACAAATCCAGACCCTGAGGGGCCCCGGCCGCAAAATTGGACCCTGAGAGACCCCGGCCACAAAATCGGACCCTGAGGGGCCCCAATCACAAAATCAGACCCTGAGGGGACCCTGTCACAAAATCGGACCCTGAGGGACCCCACCCACAAAATCAGACCCTGAGGGACCCCAGCCACAAAATCAGACCCTGAGGGGCCCCAGCCACAAAATCGGACCCTGAGGGGCCCCACCCACAAAATCGGACCCTGAGGGGCCCCGCCCACCAAATTAGACCATGAGGGGCCCCACCCTCAAAATCGGTCCCTGAGGGGCCCCACCCACAAAATCGGACCCTGAGAGACCCCGGCCACAAAATCGAACCCGGAGGGGCCCCAGTCACAAAATCAGACCCTAAGAGGCCCCGGTCACAAAATCGGACCCTGAGGGGCCCCACCCACAAAACCAGACCCTGAGGGACCCCAGCCACAAAATCGGACCCTGAGGGGCCCCACCCACAAAATCGCACCCTGAGGGTACCCACCCACAAATCCAGACCCTGAGGGGCCCCGGCCACAAAATCGGACCCTGAGAGACCCCGGCCACAAAATCGGACCCTGAGGGGCCCCAACCACAAAATCAGACCCTGAAGGTCCCCGGTCACAATATCGTACCCTGAGGGTCCCCACCCACAGAATCAGACCCTGAGGGGCCCCATCCATAAAATCTGACCCTGAGGGGCCCCGGCCACAAAATCGGACCCCGAGGGGCTCCGGCCACAAAATCGGACCCTGAGGGGCCCCACCCGCAAAATCGGACCCTGAGGGCCCCAGCCACAAAATCGGACCCTGAGGGGCCCCACCTGCAAAATCGGACCCTGAGGGGCCCCTGCCACAAAATCAGACCCTGAGGGTCCCCGGCCACAAAATCGGACCCTGAGGGGCCCAGGCCACAAAATCGGACCCTGAGGGGCCCCACCCACAAAATCGGACCCTGAGGGGCCCCACCCACAAAATCAGACCCTGAGGGGCGCCACCCACAAAACTGGACCCTGAGGGGCCCCACCCACAAAATCGGACCCTGAAGGGCCCCACCCTCAAAATCGGACCCTGAGGGGCCCCGGCCACAAAATCGGACCCTGAGGGGCCCCGGCCACAAAATCGGACCCTGACTGGCCCCGGCCACAAAATCTGACCCTGAGGGGCCCTGGCCACAAAATCAGACCCTGAGGGGCCCCACCCACAAAATCAGACCCTGAGGGGCCCCACCCGCAAAATCAGACCCTGAGGGGCCCCACCCGCAAAATTGGACCCTGAGGGGCCCCGGCCACAAAATCGGACCCTGAGGGTCCCCTGCCACAAAATCGGACCCTGAGGGGCCCCGGCCACAAAATCGGACCATAAGGGGCCCCACCCACAAAATCGGACCCTGAGGGGCCCCACCCACAAAATCAGACCATGAGGGGCGCCACCCACAAAACTGGACCCTGAGGCATCCCGGCTACCAATACAAGCCCTGAGGAGCCCAGGCCACCGAATCGGATCCTGAGGGGCCCCACCCACCAAATCAGACCCTGAGGCCAAAGTGGCCCCTGAGAGGCACTCACACTTAAAACGGATCCTGAGTTGAAAGTCTTGCAGGGGCAGCAGGCAAGTCTCTCTTAAAGGGGCTGCCCGGGCACCATTTCAAACCACTATCTGTACTTCCTTCAGGAAATACACATCTAGTATTAATGTTGTAATCCGACCGCTGCTAACTTATTCTTATTATTCAGTTGATTTGCGCAATTAATGTGGCCCGAACCCCTACACGCACAGACTCCGTTGAGGTGTCGTTTCAAAGCCAGTGTCCACAAGAGGTGTGCTAAGTAATTTTCTTGTCGATCGGATTTGTAGTTTTTGCGCAATTTGTGCTAGAAATTTTTTTTCCTGTGATTGGAATGTATTGTCTCAATGCTTTTCAATGGGGAAATTTTGCCATAGAGAAAACATGCCCTGAGGTGATTCAAATTGCAGTTAAGCTCATTGATAAGCACAGGCAGACCCAGTTACTATTCCAACGCCTACGAACGTTACATGACGCCCCCAGGACACAGTTTCTGGCAGATAATATCAGCTCTTAAAGCCTAACCCACAGCACAAATGTAAATCTAGCTTCATCACATGACGCATGCCCCTGAGAGAGAATGTACGCCAAAGTGGATTTGGAAGCCCAGTGCGCCAAACTAGCTCTTAAACGGCCAACGCGCCTAAGTGATTCTTAAAGGGCCGGCGCACCAAAATGAGCCTTCAAGGGCCGGCACGCCAAATCGAAAGCTGAGTGACCCCAAGCTCCAAATCAGACCCAGAGTGGCCCCGCCCACCAAATCGGACCCTGAAGGGCCCCGCCCACCAAATTAAACCCAGAGTGGCCCCGCACTCCAAATCGGACCCAGAGTGGCCCTGCCCACCAAATCAGACCCTGAGGGTCCCCTCCCACCAAATCAGACTCAGAGTGGCCCCACCCACCAAATTGGACCCTGAAGGGCCCCGTCCATCAAATTGGACGCAGAGTGGCCCCGCCCACCAAATCAGACCCTGAGGGGTCCCGCCCACCAAATCTGACCCTAAGGGGCCCCGCCCACCTAATCAGACCCAGAGTGGCCCCGCCCACCAAATCAGACCCTGAGGGGTCCCGCCCACCAAATCTGACCCTAAGGGGCCCCGCCCACCTAATCAGACCCAGAGTGGCCCCGCCCACCAAATCAGACCCTGAGGTGCCCCGCCTACCAAATCAGACCCTGAGGGGCCCTGCCTACCAAATCGGAACCAGAGGGGCCCCGCCCACCAAATCGGACCCAGAGTGGCCCTGCCCTCCAAATTGGACCCAGAGTGGCCCCGCCCACCAATTCATGCCCTGAGGAGCCCAGTCCACTGAATCAGATCCTGAGTGGCCCCACCCACCAAATCGGACCCTGAAGGGCCCCGCCCACCAAATTAATCCCAGAGTGGCCCCGCACTCCAAATCGGACCCAGAGTGGCCCTGCCCACCAAATCAGACCCTGAGGGTCCCCTCCCACCAAATCAGACTCAGAGTGGCCCCACCCACCAAATTGGACCCTGAAGGGCCCCGTCCATCAAATTGGACGCAGAGTGGCCCCGCCCACCAAATCAGACCCTGAGGGGTCCCGCCCACCAAATCTGACCCTAAGGGGCCCCGCCCACCTAATCAGACCCAGAGTGGCCCCGCCCACCAAATCAGACCCTGAGGTGCCCCGCCTACCAAATCAGACCCTGAGGGGCCCTGCCTACCAAATCGGAACCAGAGGGGCCCCACCCACCAAATCAGACCATGTGGGGCCCCACTCACCAAATCGGACCCTGTGGGGCCCCGCCCACCAAATCGGACCCAGAGTGGCCCTGCCCTCCAAATTGGACCCAGAGTGGCCCCGCCCACCAATTGAGACCCTGTGGGGCCCCGCCCACCAAATCGGACCCTGAGGGGCCCCACCCGCCAAATCGGACCCAGAGTGGCCCGCCCACCAATTCATGCCCTGAGGAGCCCAGTCCACTGAATCAGATCCTGAGTGGCCCCACCCACCAAATCAGACCCTGAGGGGCCCCACAGGCCAAAGTGGCTCCTGAGAGGCACCCACAGGTAAAACAGATCCTGAGTTGAAAGTCTTGCAGGGGCAGCAGGCAAGTTTCTCTTAAAGTGGCAGCCCGGGCACCATTTCAACCCACTATCTGTACTTCCTTCAGGAAATACACATCTAGTAGATATTTGATGTTCCTTATGCTTCCATGCATCTTTGATCTTTAAACAGCAGTTAGTGTGTGTGTTTGGTACTTACCTCATATTTTTCCAGTGTTGTTTTCTACTTCATGTTCCGCTAGCTTGATGTGCATCCATTTTTAAATTTTTCATAATGTTAATCATACATCAATTAATAAAGATTATTTTTAATCTTGTGCATTTTTGGCATTTTTGTTGTTGTACATCTAGTTAAACTTTTGGAGGTTGTGTACATATAATTGTTTGACCATATCTGACAGGAAATTATCTCCCAATCCCCTCATACCATGCACTGTCCTCCCTCCCCCACTGCATCTAGCTCACTCTCTGATTTTGAACCATTAACAGAAGAAGTAATCAGGCTCCTTGAATCTTCTCGCCCTACCACTTGCACTAGTGACCCCATTCCATCACATCTCCTCCAGTCCCTCTCCCCTGTTGTCACCACTCACGTAAGAAAAATATTTAACCTGTCTCTCTTTTCCAGTATATTTCCTTCCTCATTTAAGCATTCCATCATACAGCCATTACTTAAAAAACCATCCCTCGACCAAAACTGTGCTGCTAACTTTAGACCTGTCTCTAATCTTCCCTTCATCTCTAAACTCCTGGAACGCCTGGTTCACGCCCGACTTATCCGCTATCTCTCAGATAACTCTCTTCTTGACCCTCTACAATCCGGTTTCCGCTTTCTTCACTCTACTGAAACTGCCATCACTAAAGTCTCTAATGATCTTCTAACAGCAAAATCTAATGGTCTCTACTCCATGCTAATTCTCTTGGATCTCTCCGCAGCATTCGACACTGTGGATCATTAGCTCATCCTCACTATGTTTAGTTTCATCGGCCTCAAGGACACCGTTCTCTCCTGGTTCTCCTCCTGTCTCTCTGATCGCTCCTTTACTGTATCTTTTGCTGGCTCCTCCTCCTCTCATGTTCCCCTTACTGTTGGGGTTCCTCAATGATCGGTTTTAGGCCCCCTCCTCTTCTCTTTGTATACTGCCCCTATTGGTCAAGCAATCAGTAGATTTGGGTTCCAGTACCATCTCTATACTGATGACACCCAATTATACACTTCTTCTCCTGATATCACGCCTGCCTTTTTGGAAAACACCAGTGATTGTCCTACTGCTGTCTCTAACCTGAACTCATTGTGTTTCCTCCCTCTACTAACCTACCTATGCCTGACATTACCATTTCCGTGTGTGGTTCCACCATTACTCCCCAGCAACATGCCCGCTGTCTTGGGGTCATACTTGATTCCGAGCTTTCATTTACCCCCCCACATCCGATCACTGGCTCGCTCCTGTTATCTGCACCTCAAAAATATTTCTAGAATTCGACCCTTTCTTACTTTCAACTTTTCAAAAACTCTTACGGTTTCTCTTATTCATTCTCGGCTGGACCATTGTAACTCTCTACTAATCAGTCTCCCTCTTACCAAACTCTCCCTTCTCCAATCTGTCCTGAGTTCTGCAGCTAGGATCATATTCCTCACTAATCGCCATACCGATGCCTCTACCTTGTGCCAGTGCTTACACTAGTTACCCATCCACTCCAGAATTCAGTATAAACTTATTACCCTCACCCACAAAGCACTTCATGACTCGGCACCACCCTATATCTCCTCCCTCGTCTTAGCCTACCACCCTACCCGTGCCCTCCATTCTGCTAATGGCCTGAGGTAAACATCCTCAATAATCAGACCCTCACTCCCGTCTCCAAGACTTTTCATGTGCAGCGCCAATTCTTTGGAATGCACTGCCCAGGTTAATATTATTAATTCCCAATCCCCACAGTTTTAAGCGTGCCCTAAAAACGCATTTGTTCAGACTGGCCTATCGCATCAACGCATTAACCTAAATATAACTGTGTGGCTCCTTCAAAAATTTTTACCATAGCCAGGTTCCTCGCATCATGTTCTCACATGATTTATGCATTTAATAGCCCTCTGTGTCTTGTGATAAAACACTCCGGGATCGCCTTTGCTGGGGTCAAAGGTCACGTGCGTTCAACATGAAACTCAGGCGCACAGCCGGGGTCCAGGTATAACTGACACTGGGTCAGGTTTATTAAAGGTGAAAGCAATGCATAAAAGAAATAAAGTATAAAACAAATCCTTGCCTGTCCGGCACTAACTAAACAAGGTACAACCTAACTACCAACTGGCGGGCTTCTCCCGTCCAGCCAAACCACAGTTGCAGTGGGCACTGCTTTCACCCACTTGTGTCTCTCATACAGACAGGCTCTCTGTGTTCCCAGGCTGAGACACTCACTCAACCACCTGGCATCCTTTTATATCCGCCCTCCCATTATTCATCAGCAACCAGGTGAGATACTGACCAGACTAGGCCACATAGGAAAGGTATCTGGGCGAGATATACCTGCCCTCATCCACTATTCCCACATGATTCTCACATATCCCCCCCCTCTGCTCAGACCACTCCGGTCGAGCAATGACACCCGCCAAACAGTGCACTCGGGACAGGGCATCTGCATTTCCCATCTGTACCCCTGGGCGGTGCTCCACCGTAAAAGTGTAGGCCTGCAGGGCAAGGAACCACCGGGTCACCCGGCTATTCCGTTCCTTGTTCAAGTGCATCCACTTGAGAGGGGCATGGTCAGTGATCAGCCTGAACTTTCGGCCCACGAGGTAATATTTGAGGGCCTCTAGAGCCCACTTAATGGCTAGGCACTCTTTTTCGACTACCGCATACTTTTGCTCATGTTTATTCAGCTTCCTGCTGAGATAGAGGACTGGGTGTTCCACTCCGTCCCTCGCTTGTGACAGTACGGCCCCGATACCGGTATCAGAGGCATCTGTTTGTACCACAAACTCGCTGCGGAAGTCTGGAGTCACCAGTACGGGTTGAGAGCAAAGTGCCCGTTTTAGGCTATGGAAGGCTTCTTCAGCCGCTACACTCCATTTAATCATGATGGAGTCTTTCCCTTTTGTAAGATCCGTCAGGGGGGTAGCGATGGCCGCAAAATTGGGTATGAACCGGCGATAATAGCTGGCGATCCCCAGGAAGGCTTGCACCTGCTTCTTGTTGACAGGTTGCGGCCAGTCCTGAACCGCCTGAATCTTATCGAGCTGGGGTTTAACAATACCCCTCCCAATTACATACCCCAAATACCAGGCTTCTTCTAGCCCGATGTGACATTTCTTGGGGTTCGCGGTTAGACCTGCATCCCACAGGTCGTCAATCACAGCTTGTACCTTCAGGAGATGAGTCTCCCAGTCCAAGCTGTAAATGACAATGTCATCCAAATAGGCCGAAGCGTACTGCCTATGTGGCCTCAGGACTCGATCCATCAGTCTCTGGAAGGTCGCCGGTGCCCCGTGCAGTCCAAATGGCATATACACATATTGAAATAAACCTTCCGGTGTAGCAAATGCCGTCTTTTCTCTGGCCGCCTCCGCCAGAGGGATCTGCCAATACCCCTTTGTTAGGTCTAGGGTCGTAATATACCGGGCTTTTCCTAACCGATCTATTAACTCGTCGACCCGGGGCATAGGGTAGGCATCAAATTTTGAGACAGCATTCAGTTTCCTGAAGTCATTGCAGAACCAGGTGGTGCCGTCCGGTTTAGGAATTAACACAATCGGGCTGGACCAAGCACTGTGCGATTCCTCAATGACCCCTAACTCTAACATTGCCTTCACTTCTCGGGAAACGGCTTCACGGCGCGCTTCCGGGATTCGGTAGGGTTTTACGTGAACTGTGACACCAGGTTCCGTTATGATGTCATGTTTCATTAGCGTAGTCTGCCCGGGTTTTTCTGAGAAAAACTTTTGGTTGTGAAGTAGAAACTGCCTGACCTCGGTCTTTTGCCGCTCCGATAGAGTCTCGGCAACCCGTACTTCCGGTACGGTATGCGAGCAGACGGGACGGGCTAGCTCCGCAGACAAGGCAGACTGATCTTTCCAGGGTTTTATAAGATTTACATGATAAATCTGTTCAGGCTTCCGTTTACCTGCCTGGTATACTTTGTAGTTTACTTCACCCACTCTTTCCTTAATCTCAAAGGGGCCCTGCCACTTGGCTAGGAACTTACTGTCCACCGTGGGGACCAGGATCAACACCCTATCTCCGGGTGCAAACGTACGGATCTTGGCGCCCCTATCATAGATTCTTTTTTGGGCTCCTTGAGCCTGCATCATGTGTTCTTTGACGATAGGCATAACAGCCGCAATACGGTCCTGCATTTGGGATACGTGATCTATCACCGTTTTAAACGGAGTGACCTTACCCTCCCAGGTTTCTTTGGCGATGTCTAACAGTCCACAAGGACGTCGTGCGTACAATAACTCGAAAGGCGAGAATCCCGTGGAAGACTGGGGCACTTCCCTGATGGCAAAAAGCAAATACAGAAGTAAATAGTCCCAGTTCTTCCCATCCTTGTCTATCGCCTTTCTCAGCATCTGCTTCAGAGTTTTATTGAACCGTTCGACCAACCCGTCTGTTTGAGGGTGATACACGGATGTGCGTAACGGTTCGATTTGTAACAACCTGCAGAGCTCCTTCTTTACTCTGGACATAAAGGGAGTTCCCTGGTCGGTGAGTATCTGTTTTGGTATACCGACCCGACTAAAAACATGCACCAGTTCCTTGGCAATCGTCTTGGTAGCCGTGTTACGCAAAGGGATGGCCTCCGGGTAACGAGTGGCATAATCCAAGATGACCAGGATATGTTGGTGTCCACATGCAGACCATGGGAGGGGCCCAACTAAATCCATCCCAATCCTCTCAAACGGGACCTCAATGATAGGTAGGGGTACCAAAGGGCTACAGATCCGGGGCTTAGGTGCAGAGGCTTGGCAGTCAGGACAAGACTCACAATATACATGAATATCGTGATACATGCCTGGCCAAACAAAACAGTGTAATATCCTTTCGGTGGTTTTCTGGACTCCCAGGTGACCTCCCATCATATGTCCGTGGGCCAGGTCCACCACCTGCCGCCGGTAGGGTTTTGGCACGACTATTAGTTGCACCGTGTCTTCCCCCTTTTTCTCTATTTGATAGAGTAAATCATTCGCCAGGACCATGTAAGGATATGCCAGCCTAGAGCCAGGTTCTACGGGTACCCCATTTATCACTTTTACATTTGTCCTAGCCTGAGAAAGGGTAGGATCCTTTATTTGCTCGCTTTGGAAGTCATCTTTCTGAACTTCCAAATCCAGCAAACGGGGAGGTGGACGGCTGTCGGCCTCCTCCTCTTCCCCGGTCTCCTCCGTATCACCCGCCATGACTGAAAATGGGAACTGCAGGTCATTTCCAGCAGACTCTTCCCCCGAGGCTTCCGGGGAGACCTCTTCCAGGGGTTTGGGACCCACACACGCCCTGGGAGAAGAATCATGTACACTATTACCTTGGGGTATCAACTGATTCTCCCACAATTGCCAGAAGTGGGGAAAATCCCGGTCCAAGATAACAGTGTGTTTGATGTTGGTATATAGGGATTCCACATCCGCTGAGACTAGAAGAGTATCACCCCCAAGGCACAACCCGTCGACCCTGCGTAATAGATCACCTGTATCACGAAGAAAGGAGGGAAGGCTAGTAACAAGGGGCTGCAGGTGGAAATCAATCCATTTGTTAACATTGGGTGTGTCCGGTGCTTGGACGTGATTGGTGCTTTCACTTGCAACCATCCCCTGTGATCTGTATGCATTAGCTGTGACCGATGGGTGGGTGTGTCTTGATCCTGGGCATGATTTTACTTTCACTTCCCCTATATAATGGGCCTTTGTCAGCAGTTACACATGCCCCCTGAGGAAGGCATTATCGCCGAAACGCCGCGCGTTGGGGTACGGCTGTGGTCTCCCTTGCTGCTCCTTCTTGTGTAAGTGCCCCCATTATTACCATATTGTATGTTTTTGCCTGTCATCATTTATGTAGGGATTTTTCCCTGTAAGTTATGGTCACGACCATGGGCAAACATTATTTATGTTTAGACAGTTAGACACTTCACAATGTTCATGCATTTCTCATGACTATTTATTTGGAGCTGCCATGGTCACCCGGCCTTTCTTTTCCTACCAATGTCACTTTTTAGCCATGTTCTGTTTGTTTCACCTTTCAATAAAAACCTACTTTGCACTTTACCTTGTGATATGAGGACTTTTTCACTGCTTTTCGTCAGTTGCTCCCAAAAAACAAGGCAAACAAAAACAAAACTGAAGAGTACAAAGCAGAGCAGAAAAACTTAGCTTTGAGAAGCAGGAATCAGACTGGTCTCCAAGAATCCAGCAGGAAAATCACCAGCCAGGAAGAAGGGCGTCGGCAGCCTTATATCCAGTCCTCAATTCCAGCCACCCAGTTATCATCTAGCTGCCCAGGTGTTTGGTAATCAGTCTCACTACCTTCCTTCACCAGAGGAGGGAGTTCATCAGACCTCAATGGTGAAGGGAAAAATGAACTCATAACAGCCGGGGTCCAGGTATAACTGACACTGGGTCGGGTTTATTAAAGGTGAAAGCAATGCATAAAAGAAATAAAACATAAATCAAATCCTTGCCTGTCCGGCATTAACTAAACAAGGTACAACCTAACTACCAACTGGCGGGCTTCTCCCGTCCAGCCAAACCACATTTGCAGTGGGCACTGCTTTCACTCACTTGTGTCTCACACAGACAGGCTCTCTGTGTTCCCAGGCTGAGACACTCACACAACCACCTGGCATCCTTTTATATCCGCCCTCCCATTATTCATCAGCAACCAGGTGAGATACTGACCAGACTATGCCACATAGGAAAGGTATCTGGGCGAGATATACCTGCCCTCATCCACTATTCCCACATGATTCTCACAGTCTGTACTGTTACATATTTAGACTGTTATCTGGTTCATGTAGCAACAGGAACACCTGATTCTTACACTAGGGATGGTCCAAGCAATAAAAACAATTGTTACCATCCACCTTTCATGTCTCCCCTTTTCCTCATAGATTGTAAGCTTGAGAGCTGGGCCCTCACTCCTCTTGGTATCTGTTTTGATCTATGTGTTTATTGGTATGCTGTAATGTCTATTGTGTGTAGAAGTCCCCTATAATGTAAAGTGCTGCGGAATATGTTGGCGCTATAGAAATAAAATTATTATTATTATTATTCTGTTGATTTGGTTAGAGAATGTACTTAGTCTGAATTTGCATAGTTGCTACTTGGTGGTGAGATTTCCTGTTTCTACTTATAAAGACCCCCACCTACTCGCTACTGACGTTTCTTCAGAATCCACAGTTGAGTTTTGCGCGATTTTGCAGCATAAATAGTGCCTGACATTAAATGATATTGTTTAGAAGACACTCATTTTTAGACTTTAGAGGGGTCTCAGGCGCCCAGATTCCAGCGGTTGGACGACTGCTGCGGTCATTGTGGGTACGACTGCAGCAAATGTCAAGGCAAGAGCAAGAAATCCAGTGTTGAAAATTTTTATATCCATCCTTCATCCTCTTCAATAAAAAGTTAAGTTTTCCCTGCGATCCAAGGTCCAGGTGGAGGCGGGCCTGCAGTACGAGGCCTGGTGGACAGAAAGCCTAGAGGAGCGGCCCTTATCCCGATGGCCGCCTCGGCTACCGGAGAAGGCCAAGGACTATGAGGAGGAAGGACCAGCAATACCCCAATGAAAGCCCGAAGTTGAACATGAGGTTCTGGAGGCGGTCCTGCAAGGCATCGTGTCGGCTGCAATTGCTGAACCCAGCGGCTGCAGCAGCTGGCTAACATCGGGCACGACGGTGAGTAAAAACTCCCCGTTGGACTGTCCTGTCATTTCGTCGGCCGCTTACCTGCTTCCCATTGTCCCGCCTTCCTCACCGGAGCTGTCCCGTGGGTCCTCATCATCAGCTTCGGCAGCACAGACCCCAGCGCTTCCTCAGGCCGCGCCCACTCCAGCCGAGACCCATGGTGAAGTTGTGGAAGAACCCCATGCAGCTGCAGAGGAGTGTTGAAAATTGTCTTTTATGTCCATCCTTCATTCTCTGTTCAATAAAAAGTTATGTTTTCCATGTTGGAATACAGCTGCATCTCTGGACTCATAATTGCCTGGACTGCTGTGGTCCGAGGAGAGAAGGTAATTCTGTTAGGGGGAAAGACTGAATCCATCCCAGATTGCTTGTACAAGGGGCTGGAGTGTCTACAGACTGTGTTTAGTGGGTGAGCTCGGTCCGGACTTCCACCCTGGTCTCACTTGTTACAACATGTTGTTTGGTTTGATGGAACTAAAATGTAACTTTTTGGCCATAATGACCATCGTTACGTTTGGAGGGAAAAGGGAGAGGCTTGGAAGCCTAAGAACACCATCACAACTGTTAAACACGGGGGTGGCAGCATCATGTTGTGAGGTTGTTTTGCTGCAGGCGGGACAGGGGCACTTCAAAAAATAGATGGCATCATGAAAAAAAGAAGATTATTTTGCAATACTCAAGTAACATCTCAATACATCAGCCAGGAAGTTAAAGCTTTTGCAGTAATGGGTTTTCCAAATGGACAATGAGCCAAAGCATACTGCCAAAATGGTAACAAAGCTTCTTAAGGATAGCAAAGTCAGTGCTTTGGAGTGGCCATCACAAACCCCTGATCTCAATCTTGTTGAAAAGTTATGGGTAGTGTTGAGCATTCCGATACCGCAAGTATCGGGTATCGGCCGATACTTGCTGTATCGGAATTCCGATACCGACTTCCGATATTTTTTCAATATCGGAATTCGGCATCGGAATCGGAAGTTCAGTTGATTGACGGCCTGACGTCATCATGATGCGCGGTGTGTGCGCATCATGATGCGCCGTCATTTCGGGCCTTCCGGGGGTCTCTGCCGGCCTGCCGGGGGGCTGTGCCGGCCTGCCGGGGGGCTGTGTGGACTGCCCGGGGTCTCTGCCGGCCTGCCGGGGGGCTGTGCACCCTGTGGGGGTCTGTACCGGCCTGCCGGGGGGCTGTGCCGGCCTGCCGGGGGGCTGTGCTGATGTCCGGGGGTCTGTGCAAGCATCGTCCGA
Source organism: Dendrobates tinctorius (assembly GCF_039654945.1). Classification (NCBI taxonomy): domain Eukaryota; kingdom Metazoa; phylum Chordata; class Amphibia; order Anura; family Dendrobatidae; genus Dendrobates; species Dendrobates tinctorius. The sequence goes on along the minus strand of NW_027361701.1, from coordinate 5,995,463 downwards.
TGGGACTACAAGTCCCATCGGGCGATGCCTGCTACCATGACAGTGATTGACACATTAGCCAATGATGGGACAGTAGTAGTCCCATCATCCGGCTAATGTGTTAAATGTTTAAAAAAAAAAAAAAAAAATACTACATACATACTACATACATACTACATATATACTACATACATACTACATACATGCTACATACATACTACATGCATGCTACATACATACTACATATATACTACATACATACTACATACATACTGCATGCTACATACATACTACATACATACTACATACATACTACATGCATGCTACATATATACTACATGCTACATACATACCACATACATACTACATGCATGCTACATATATACTACATGCATGCTACATACATACTACATATATACTACATGCATGCTACATACATACTACATGCTACATGCATGCTACATACATACTACATACATGCTACATATATACTACATACATACTACATATATACTACATGCATGCTACATATATACTACATACATACTACATATATACTACATGCATGCTACATATATACTACATACATACTACATATATACTACATACATGCTACATACATACTACATACATACTACATATATACTACATGCATGCTACATATATACTACATGCTACATACATACCACATACATACTACATACATGCTACATATATACTACATGCATGCTACATACATACTACATATATACTACATGCATGCTACATACATACTACATGCTACATGCATGCTACATACATACTACATACATACTACATGCTACATACATACCACATATATACTACATACATACAATACATTCATACAATACATACATAGACATACAGTACATATAACATAGAGTAACATACTTACCAATACTTGTCACATTGTTCCCCGAAGCCATTGTCTTTCCGGAATAAATATTAACATAACAAACCACAAAAATACTCACCCACGATCCGAAGCAGTCCACGAGTGTGTCCCACGACGATCTTGGGTAGAGAACTGCAGCATCAGCTGATGCTGCCGTTCTCTACGGGCTGCAGGAATCCAATGACGGAAGGTAGGTATCCTTCCGCACTGTATTCCTCCGCCACTTAAAAAAAAAAAAGTCCCTAGTCTCACTTTATGCCATTGCTGTGTGGGAAATTCCCACACAGCAATGGCATAAAGTGAGACTAGGGACTTTTTTTTTTTTTAAGTGGCGGAGGAATACAGTGCGGAAGGATACCTACCTTCCGTCATTGGATTCCTGCAGCCCGTAGAGAACGGCAGCATCAGCTGATGCTGCAGTTCTCTACCCAAGATCGTCGTGGGACACACTCGTGGACTGCTTCGGATCGTGGGTGAGTATTTTTGTGGTTTGTTATGTTAATATTTATTCCGTAGACGACAATGGCTTCGGGGAACAATGTGACAAGTATTGGTAAGTATGTTACTCTATGTTATATGTACTGTATGTCTATGTATGTATTGTATGAATGTATTGTATGTATGTAGTATATATGTGGTATGTATGTAGCATGTAGTATGTATGTAGTATGTATGTAGCATGCATGTAGCATGTAGTATGTATGTAGCATGCATGTAGTATATGTGTAGTATGTATGTAGCATGCATGTAGTATATATGTAGCATGTATGTAGTATGTATGTGGTATGTATGTAGCATGTAGTATATATGTAGCATGCATGTAGTATATATGTAGTATGTATGTAGCATGTATGTAGTATATATGTAGTATGTATGTAGTATATATGTAGCATGCATGTAGTATATATGTAGTATGTATGTAGTATATATGTAGCATGCATGTAGTATATATGTAGTATGTATGTAGTATATATGTAGCATGTATGTAGTATGTATGTAGCATGCATGTAGCATGTAGTATGTATGTAGCATGCATGTAGTATATATGTAGTATGTATGTAGCATGCATGTAGTATATATGTAGCATGCATGTAGTATGTATGTGGTATGTATGTAGTATATATGTAGTATGCATGTAGTATATATGTAGCATGTATGTAGTATGTATGTAGCATGCATGTAGCATGTAGTATGTATGTAGCATGCATGTAGTATATATGTAGTATGTATGTAGCATGCATGTAGTATATATGTAGCATGCATGTAGTATATATGTAGTATGTATGTAGTATATATGTAGCATGTATGTAGTATGTATGTAGCATGCATGTAGCATGTAGTATGTATGTAGCATGCATGTAGTATATATGTAGTATGTATGTAGCATGCATGTAGTATATATGTAGCATGCATGTAGTATATATGTAGTATGTATGTAGTATATATGTAGCATGTATGTAGTATGTAGCATGCATGTAGCATGTAGTATGTATGTAGCATGCATGTAGTATATATGTAGTATGTATGTAGCATGCATGTAGTATATATGTAGTATGTATGTAGCATGCATGTAGTATATATGTAGCATGCATGTAGTATATATGTAGTATGTATGTTGCATGTAGTATGAATGTAGCATGTATGTAGTATGTAGTATGAATGTAGCATGTATGTAGTATGTAGTATGAATGTAGCATGTAATTTTTTTTTTTTTTTTTTTACATTTAACACATTAGCCGGATGATGGGACTACTACTGTCCCATCATTGGCTAATGTGTCAATCACTGTCATGGTAGCAGGCATCGCCCGATGGGACTTGTAGTCCCATCGGACGATGCCTGCACAGACCCCCGGAGCCTGCACAGACCACCGGCAGGCCGGCACAGCCCCCCGGCAGGCCGGCACAGCCCCCCGGCAGGCCGGCACAGCCCCCCGGCAGGCCGGCACAGCCCCCCGGAGCCTGCACAGACCACCGGCAGGCCGGCACAGACCACCGGAGCCTGCACAGACCCCCTGGCAGGCCGGCACAGCCCCCCGGCAGGCCGGCACAGCCCCCCGGCAGGCCGGCACAGCCCCCCGGAGCCTGCACAGACCACCGGCAGGCCGGCACAGACCACCGGAGCCTGCACAGACCCCCTGGCAGGCCGGCACAGCCCCCCGAAAGGCCCGTACAGACCCCAGAGAGGCTGTACAAGGGCAGGAAAGGGTTTTTCTTATTCCGATACCGGAAGTCCCATAGACTTGAATGGGACTTCCGGTATCGGAATCGGCGATACCGATACTTTTTTTAAAGATCGGCCGATACCATCCGATACGATACTTTGAAGTATCGGATGGTATCGCTCAACTCTAGTTATGGGCAAAGATGAAAAGGCAGATGCGAGCAAGGCGACCTACAAACCTGGATCAGTTACACAAGTTTTGTCATGAGGAGTGTTCCGATCAACTATTGGGAGAAGCTTGTGGAAGGATATCCCAAATGTTCGACCCAAGTCATTCAGCAATGGTACCAAAAACTAATGAAATGTATGTAAACTTTTGATTTTGCAGTAAGAAATAAAAATGCCTTAAAACATTTTCTCTCTCTTTAGTCTGGCATTTTGCAAATATTAATAGTTATGGTAATCCAAATTGACCTAAAACGGGAAAGGTTTATTCAGATTTCATGTCAGATATTGAGAAAAACAGGCATGTGTGACTTTTTATATAGTGTATGTAAAATTCTGGTTTCAACTGTACCCTCATGCATGTGTAAGAGTGGGCCAGGTTGGTAGTCGTGGCTGAGAACTTCTGCTCCATCAAACCCTGGCCTCCTCTTGCATAAACATAGTGTCCCTTAGTCAGCATACATGTGGCCTCTTCCCCGGCTCAGTCAGTGTCCTCTTTCCTTTCCTGGAGGTTTCCTTGGTCTGAGCCACAGTCCAACTCAACTTGCAAACATGTAACTTTGCTGACATTGGTACACAGCATAGTCATATTCCTTCCAGTATCAACATAAGGGTTCATGACAGGCAACTTCTCCTCTGTCCCTGTCCTCTCACTAAGCTTGCTTCCGTGACAGACCGCACCTTTCAGTCCTTCAGCGTCATCTCTGTTCAGCCATACTTCCTTTGGGGACTCCCTAAACCATTTCACCCCTGTTGTGAGGGCGTCAGCCCATGTAACAAGCTGCCACATCCCGAGAGACCTGCCCGTACTGCTTAGTCCTCGCCGGTAACTGCAGTCCCACTAATCTGCACCGCTAGCACTGTGCTGTTGCTTCCTCTGCTGGATTCCTGTCCACAATCACGATATAGCTGGGTTCTAAACTTCAGGAAACGTTTTGTGATCTCTGCAACTCCTGTGCAAGTAAGCCCCATGCAGGAGCTATGGGCGCCCCTGGCACCACTGACTATATCAGGAAGTACTTCCTGTTAGGCGTCGGAATCCTGGCACTGCACAGCGGGAATCCAGAGCCAGACATCCTGCGGTCTCCCATTCTCCTCCGACCGCTCGGACTCCTGCTCAGCAATCTCGGCGAACCAGGAATTCCCCGCAGACTCGTTCTGTGAGCCTGGATGTTGCTGCCACCTCTGGTGCAGCAATGATAACGCAACCTGCTTTGCAGGGAACTGCTCTAGAGGCTAAGTCCTTGCGCCGTGCGACTGGGCATGCCCGCAACTTGTCCTCTCAGTGGAGAGCAGGGGTCACATGTGCAGGTCCTATGTCGGATCTGATTGGTCCTTCCTATAGTACTGGAAGGTCCCGGAAGCGCATGGCTATAAAAAGCTTGCATGGCGGGTCGGCCATGCGCTAGTGTAGCATATTATGCTGTGTGTGTATGGTGATGGATGCATGGACTGGTGTCTGACTTATTATGAAACCCCTTCCCTCGGATATTAGGAATGGTGACAGTATGTTGGGTTAGTCAGCTCCAGATTGTGGCAGGCTACACGCCACTGAGCCTTCCTCACCTACACTAGCGTCCGTCGGTGCCCGGCTCCTCCGGCATCGTCGCTTAGCGGCTTCAGTTACAGCCGCGCTGCAGTAGTAGCAGCTTTTGGTGTTCGCGGCTGCGACGCCACACGCCGGCTGACCTGTGCAGCTAACAGGTTCAGCCTTTACGTCTAGTTCATACTTTGGCATCTCTGTGACTAAACAGAGTCCGCCCTCAGGCTCTCGGGTGACGTTAACCCGAGCGCTGTATCGCACTTCTAGCGTATCTGCCATTGTCCAGCAGCGGTCTTGTCATCTACCGCACGGTGGACCCCGGGCGGCGAACGCGCCTTCCATTATTTATATCTGGTGCGTTCCGCCGACCCTAACATTACACTAGCGCCAGGGTCTGGCTGGCAATGGCAGACGTGCAGCAGCTGCAGCGCTACATTCGGCAGCTGGAGAGCAGGTTGGCGGCTATTGAGAGCACCAACTCAGCTGCGAATGCTGCGCTAGCTGCTGCTCAGACAGTCGCTGAGGCTGTCTCACGTGCGCCCACACTTTTGCCCCTGCCGACAATGTCTCGCCTCCCGCTCCCCGATAAGTTTTCGGGTGATAGTGCCTCCTGTAGGGGATTCGTTAGTCAGTGCTCCATCCAGCTGGAGTTGCTGGCTGCACGGTTCCCTACGGAGCGGGCTAAGGTGGGATTTATTGTCTCTCTGTTGTCCGGCCGGGCATTACAGTGGGCCACGCCATTGTGGGAACGTGATGATCCCGTGGTACAGGGGGCTGCTCAGTTCCTCGCGGCTCTGAAGCAAGTCTTCTTGGGACCACGGGTCACCCACGATACGGCTCTCCAACTGTTATCTTTAACACAAGGGTCACTTTCGGTTAGCCATCATGCTGTCCAGTTTCGGACACTGGCTTCCGAGTTAGAGTGGCCGGACAAAGTGTTGGTCCCGGTGTTTTGGAGAGGCCTGGCTGAGCACGTAAAAGATGCTCTAGCTACTAGGGAGATTCCCACCAGTTTGGAGGAGTTGATCGCCGTTTCCACCCGCATTGATCTCCGCTACACGGAGCGCAGGTTGGAACAATCGCAATCCAAACGTAGGGTTAATTTGGCTCCCACCTTTACTGAGCCGCTGAAATTTCCCGCACAGGAGCACCCCTCCTCTGAGCCTATGGAGGTGTCTCGCACCGGCACTAAGTCGCGTCCGATGCGAACCTCTGTGCGCTGTTATCAGTGCCGACAGTTGGGCCACTCGGCTGGCACATGCCCTCAGCGGCCGAAAAGACGACCACGTTCAGTGGCCGTAGGTGGTGGTCAATCCAAGGTGGGACCCTTTTCACCCAAACCGGTGTTCCGGGGTACATTAGATAGTGGGTCCTCCTCCTGGGAGGCAGAGGTCACCCTGGATTCCGGGGCCGAGGGGAACTTTATGTCCTCGACTTTTGCCCAGAGACACGCTATCCCTCTAGTGATACTCCCCCAACCTCTGACCATCAGGGTGGTAAATGGGGCACCGTTACCGTCTCAGGTGACCCATCAGACAGCCCCACTCGGACTCTCTATTTCACCCTCACATCGGGAGACTCTGTCCCTGCTAATTATGCCCAATGGCATCGATCAGGTGCTCCTCGGAGTTCCCTGGCTTCGTTGCCACTCCCCGCATATTGACTGGGCTTCAGGGAGGATACTGGGCTGGGGCAAGGACTGTGAGGGAAGGTGCCTGAGGGGCAGCGTTCAGGTGGCTTTCACAGAAGTGCCTGCGGATCTCTCCGCGCTCCCCAAACCCTACCACCATTACGCGGACGTCTTCTCTAAGAAGTCTGCGGAGACGCTCCCACCGCACCGTTCCTATGATTGCCCGATTGATCTCCTGCCAGGCACAGAGCCTCCCCGAGGCTGTGTTTACCCTTTATCACTCCCTGAGACGGAGGCTATGTCCCAGTATATCCGGGAGAACCTGGCTAGGGGTTTCATCAGAAAATCGGTGTCACCGGCTGGTGCCGGGTTCTTCTTCGTACAGAAGAAGAACGGAGAGCTACGCCCCTGCATCGACTACCGAGGTCTCAATGCTATCACGGTTAAAAACAAATACCCCCTACCGTTGATCTCGGAGTTATTTGACAGGTTGCGGAGGGCCCGGATCTTTACTAAACTAGATCTGCGGGGTGCATACAACCTGATCCGCATTCGCGAAGGAGACGAATGGAAGACAGCTTTTAATACCAGGGATGGCCATTACGAATACCTGGTTATGCCCTTTGGCCTTTGTAATGCCCCAGCTGTCTTCCAAGATTTTGTCAACGACGTCTTCCGCGACATGCTCTCTACCTCGGTGGTGGTCTATCTGGATGACATACTCATCTTTTTGCCAGATTTGACCACCCACCGGAGAGACGTCTGCAGGGTCTTTGACCGTCTGCGGGTGAACTCGTTATTTGCCAAGCTGGAGAAGTGCCAGTTTGAGCAGGAGTCCTTGCCGTTCCTGGGCTATATCATCTCGGCCCAGGGGCTGGCCATGGATCCGGCCAAACTACAAGCGGTAATGGACTGGCAGGAACCCCATTCCCTCAAAGCGGTGCAGCGCTTTTTGGGGTTCGTGAATTACTACCGCCAGTTCATACCACACTTTTCCACACTGGTGGCTCCTTTGGTTGCTCTCACCAAGAAAGGAGCTAACCCCAATGCTTGGTCAGACCATGTCTCCAAGGCCTTCTCGGCTATAAAATCACATTTTGCTGGCGCTCCCATATTACATCATCCCGATGTGGATAAGCTGTTTATCCTTGAGGTAGACGCTTCTTCCGTCGGTGCAGGAGCAGTCCTTTATCAAAAGGATGCTCAAGGTCAGAAGCACCCCTGCTTCTTCTATTCCAAGACCTTCTCACCGGCGGAGAAAAATTACTCCATCGGCGACAGGGAGCTGCTAGCCATGAAGTTGGCTTTTTCTGAATGGAGACATCTCCTGGAGGGAACCCGGTTTCCCTTTCTGGTATATACGGACCATAAAAACCTGGTCTATCTACAGACGGCCCAACGCCTGAATTCCCGTCAGGCCAGGTGGTCGCTCTTCTTCTCACGATTCCGCTTCACCCTCCACTACCTCTCTGGAGAGAAGAACGTCCCTGCGGATGCTCTCTCACGTTCAGTGGTCTCAGCGGAGGAAGGAGAAGCTGAGCCTCGGTTAATTCTCCCGCCGGAGAGTTTTACGACCGTGGCTCCAGTTGCGCTCGAGTCGGTACCACCGGGCAAGACCTTGGTGCCTCCTCAGCTACGGCCGGAGGTCCTCGCCTGGGCACATGCCTCCAGAGTGGGTGGCCATTTTGGTAAAAAACGGACCGCCGAACTCCTGGCAAGGTCATATTGGTGGCCACATATGGCTCGAGATGTCAAGGAGTACGTGCAGGCATGTGTTTCGTGTGCTCGGAACAGACCCTCTAGACAGAGGCCGGCGGGGCTGTTGTTTCCCCTGCCAGTGGCGGATAGACCATGGGAGATGGTTGGCATGGACTTCATAGTTGGCCTGCCCAAGTCTGGTGGCAGTACGGTCATCTGGGTGGTCACCGACCATTTTTCCAAAATGGTGCATCTGGTCCCACTCGCACGCCTGCCTTCCGCTCGAGGTCTGGCCACCTTGTTCATTAAACACGTATTCCGTCTACATGGCATGCCGGACAAAATCGTGAGTGACCGTGGTCCCCAGTTTGCGTCTCGGTTTTGGAGGGAGCTCTGCAGTTTACTCAGCATCGAGCTAAATCTATCCTCCGCTTACCATCCTGAGACGAATGGCTTGGTCGAGAGAGCCAATCAGACCTTGGTCACCTATTTATGACATTTTGTCTCTGCCAGGCAGGATGACTGGGCATCCTTGCTACCTTGGGCAGAATTTGCCCTAAACAATGCGGTGGCTGATTCCACTGGTCAGACGCCCTTTCTCCTAAACTATGGCCAACATCCACGTGTCCCTGTCCCGATGCCAGTGTCCTCCACTGACTCCAGGGTGGCAGACTGGGCAGTGGAGGCCCGGGACATTTGGGGTCGCACTCAGGATGCTATCCGGGCATCTAAAGAAAGGATGAGGGCGTCCGCCGACATGCATCGGCGGCCCGCGCCAAGCTTCTCCCCTGGCGACATGGTATGGCTCTCCACCCGAAACATTAAACTGCGGGTTGAGTCTCCCAAGTTCGCACCGCGATACATTGGACCATTCAAGGTCCTCGAGCGACTTAGCTCGGTGGTCTACCGCCTGGCTCTACCTCCACATTTGGCCATTTCGGACGTGTTCCATGTGTCCCTCCTCAAACCAGTTCACATGGTCCGGTTTTCTGAGTCATCTGCCGGGTCATCAGACTTATCGTCTGATGAGTTTGAGGTTAACGCCATCGTGGGGTGCAGGTTTGTCCGTGGCAAAAAATTTTATTTGGTGGACTGGAAGGGTCATGGGCCCGAGGCTCGGACCCGGTGGAAAATATTCACGCACCGCTCCTGATCGTGGCCTTTGAGCGCAGTGAGGCTCAGAGGGGGGGGCCCTAGGAGGGGGGGTAATGTTAGGCGTCGGATTCCTGGCACTGCACAGCGGGAATCCAGAGCCAGACATCCTGCGGTCTCCCATTCTCCTCCGACCGCTCCGACTCCTGTTCAGCAATCTCGGCAAACCAGGCATTCCCCGCAGACTCGTTCTGTGAGCCTAGATGTTGCTGCCACCTCTGGTGCAGCAATGATAACGCAACCTGCTTTGCAGGGAACTGCTCTAGAGGCTAAGTCCTCGCGCCGTGCGACTGGGCATGCCCGCAACTTGTCCTCTCAGTGGAGAGCAGGGGTCACATGTGAAGGTCCTATGTCGGATCTGATTGGTCCTTCCTATAGTACTGGAAGGTCCCGGAAGCGCATGGCTATAAAAAGCCTGCATGGCGGCTCGGCCATGCGCTAGTGTAGCATATTATGCTGTGTGTGTATGGTGATGGATGCATGGACTGGTGTCTGACTTATGAAACCCCTTCCCTCGGATATTACGAATGGTGACAGTATGTTGGGTTAGTCAGCTCCAGATTGTGGCAGGCTACACGCCACTGAGCCTTCCTCACCTACACTAGCGTCCGTCGGTGCCCGGCTCCTCCGGCATCGTCGCTTAGCGGCTTCAGTTACAGCCGCGCTGCAGTAGTAGCAGCTTTTGGTGTTCGCGGCTGCGACGCCACACGCCGGCTGACCTGTGCAGCTAACAGGTTCAGCCTTTACGTCTAGTTCATACTTTGGCGTCTCTGTGACTAAACAGAGTCCGCCCTCAGGCTCTCGGGTGACGTTAACCCGAGCGCTGTATCGCACTTCTAGCGTATCTGCCATTGTCCAGCAGCGGTCTTGTCATCTACCGCACGGTGGACCCCGGGCGGCGAACGCGCCTTCCATTATTTATATCTGGTGCGTTCCACTGACCCTAACATTTCCTTACTTAGCTACAGTGACCCCTCATAAATTAACTATTTACTATATGGACTCCTACCCTTCTTTATACACTGCTATACCTCAAACTACAATGCACCCCATCTTGTGGCTAAACTCGGGTACTACACTTTCCATATGACAATATTATAATACATAGCAGAACATATATGTACATTTATACAAGTAACGGTATCATGTACGGCAGTGGGACAAAACGAGAAAGGCAGAATATAACATTAACATCTTATACCCCTTACACATGGCCCATGGCAGACTGCTTCTGTGCCATTATCAAATTTCTGCCACATTTGCTGGTGTCTATGGCAGGGCTCTCGGAGCACCAGGGCTACGTCTGTCATTCATTCACCTGTTTCTAATCAGTGTTAAAGCTAGAAATGCTGGCCCAAGCCCTGTCCCATGCATTCATGCTGCACAATTATACTATTTGTACTCTGGGTCAATTGATGCCACATTTCCTGGTGTCTACCTCTAGTTTGAGCTGTTTTGAAATATTTTTGGCCCCAATGAAGGTGTTGTCTATGTGTTTGGTTTTGCCTTCTATTGTATTCATTGGGGTTCGGATATATTTGTTGAACCGTCCAGCGAACATATTCGGTGAACATCAGGGTGTTCGTTGATCCGAACCTTGAAAAGTTCGCTCATCTCTGCCCAGGAGGCACGACCGCTTGAAGATGCTCAAATTAATCCCCAATTATCATCAGAACAGAGGTCCTAATTGTATGATATAATGGCTCCCTATCTAGATGTATTCATCAGGAAGGACTTCACTGGCCGTTCATCATGTAAACAAAGGAATCCCGAACCGTCAGATAGTCAGGTTTCTTTACAGGTAAAGGCAGATATGCAGTGGGAAATAGAGGAAATATTGAAGCTGGGGGTAAGAAGAAAGTCCAAAAGTATGTGGGCCTCCCCAGTTGTAATTGTTCCGAAACAGGACCAGACCATATTTTGTGGGTACTACAAAACTTGCGATCATCTGATCATTCGTGCTATGCACAGTAATGATACAGTATTGCTGTATATAACAAATATCATGGTCCCCTATGAATGCCAGCCACAAACTGGTTTTCCATCTTGACAGGCACGTGGGTCATCAGCAGACTTCCGGCCATAATGGCAACCCATCAGCGAACCACGATCACTTCATTGCGGCACCAATGGACACAGAACGGTTAGTCCCCCTGCACATTAAATGTCACAAACTGGCAGCGGCATTTAACAGTTTAACAGCCACGGACACAGCTCCGCTCCTCTCGGCTGTTCGAGGCAGATGATGGTTGAATAACACAAGTAGACGACATTGATTGTAATTTGTTTATCAACAATTTATGACTATTAAAGTTCAAATGTCCAATGCCATAACCATTGCTGGGCAGCTCTGAAAAAAAATAAACGCTTGTAGAGATTCTCCAGGTCTTGGAAACTGCATCTGCTCATGATCTCAGTGCAGATCGGTGCAGATATTCACCTTTTTCTTCCAAGATGTGTCCTGCCTGTATAGAAGCGATAAGTCGCCTTTCTCATTAACCTGATAACAATTCAAAGACATGTTTTCAAAAAACTAGACAATATGCACCGGTTATCAAATGAAACAAACTCAGCAAAGGCAACTTCACATTATATTTTTGGTCATCAGCTGAAGTTGAAATAGACATGAAATATTGCATTACATATTGTCTGCAAAAAAGGCCAATTTGGAAATTGTAAAAAGAAGTTGCCAATATTAGTGTAATTATAGAAAAATGCAATATGAGCCATATGACTATGGTGAGAGCACTCACAATAGATCTATACGGCAGGTAATGTCTGAGGGACTTATCTCACCCGTCAGATTGTGTGTTGGCGATTCTTCCTCAGCAGTAGGCTGATAACTTCATCATTTCCTTCTTTTCTCAACCAAAACTAAACAAATTGTACAGCAAGAAAAAATAATTATAAGACATACAGTAATAAACTATATTGCATTTCTTCTATTATTACACCTTGCTTACATTATCATGGCCTCACTGTTGCACTTCTTGAAAACAAGAATGATTGTTACTTACAATGATTTAGTATTGACATGAAGAACATATACAAATGGAGGAAAACCACAGAAATATTTACCTGGAAAATACATGGTGGAAACTTTGTGTCAATCAGAGTAGGTGGATTCTGAACATTTGCAGTTAGCTGCTTGTGATGAAGATGTAAACTGATTGTCTCCCTACGTGGGGAAAAAAAGGCATAATATATAAAAACATTTAAAGTTTAAATGATAAAACCCAATAAGAGACTAAATTAGAGACTCCAGATTCTCAATATTTTAAAAATCACTTAGATTGCTGACGATAGTGGAGGATTCGTTCTTACCTCCATCACAGGTAGATGAGATGACGATATTTAGATAAGTCTCAGTATTCAAATAATAAGCCTAAAAATATAAAGAAAAATAATTACATCCAGCAAAGCTTAATCTCATAGAAGCTTTTCCAAAGCATTGTAGATAGTTGCTGGGAATTATCAATCATTCCATATCCAGCAAGTTATGGAAAATGGAACCAGAGTTTATCTGGTAACCTATGAGGACGGATTCTGGATCTTTGCTGCTGACTGCTGGTGATGAACACAGATATTGTCTCACTGCTCAGGGGAAATATATAAAAGTGTCTGAACTTTAAATTATGAAGAAACAAAATTAGAGACTAAATACTTTGAAGAATAGTTACATGTTTAGCTGATGGACAGTTGACGTAATCGGCCTCCGCACCGGCGACAGAAACATTTGTTGTCGGCTATTTTTTTAAAACGCCCAATTCTGGAAAGAAAAGAGGAATAATGGTTACCGGACTGGAAAGAATGTTCATTAATACCATGGATTTTATTAGAAAGAACAAATTGAAACCATATATATATATATATACAGTGTGTACAGTGATCTTATAAGATGTATTACATCACAAGCAACAGTTTTCTGCCCTGTATGCACGTTGTCTTATGAAGCCGCAGGATGGAAGTGATGTGAAACCTACCGGCAGAATCACAGACTTTCTCAGAAAGCTCAATAACTGATAAACAGCGGTTGTTCTGCAGCTTATGCCAGCATTGGCCGGATGCTGATGTCAGCCTCTTGCTCCACAAAATGTCCATTTTCACAGGGAGCTAAAATAGGGGAAACAAATTCCATTACATCTGTAAACTTTTTGACCCCAATCTTACAAAGTCCCCAACCCTCATACGTGAATTACAGCACTGGTCTACTTGTATGGGGCATGAGGTCTACCGAGAGATCCAAGATGTGAGAACAAAAATAAAAATAAACTTTTTCTAAAATGTTCAAATATGGACTAAATGGTTTTTATATGTAAATGTAAAAATCCTGCGAAGTTCAAGCCAAAAGTTGCTAATCTTTTTGTCTCTGCATGGTGGATCGTCTAAGGTTTCCTCTCATCCCACAAATAAGAAGGTGATGACATTTACCAAACTAAGAGAGATTTACCTGAGATATTCCATAACTATATTACAGAAACATGACAATGGGGGTTTGGATGTCTTTCAGAAACTTAGAGCCATTTTTCTTGGAATTTATTGTTTAATGGGGGAGATAATAGAGAAGTCATGTATTACCCCGAAACTGATGAAAAGATGTGATACCATATTCTCGAAGGCTGTCCTGTTGTACAGATTGTATAGTCTCTCCACCAGCTCCATCTTTGTTTCTTGGAAGTGGGTAACATAGATGGAAGTGGGAGAAATAATGTCCTCCAGGAAACAGCCGGGGATGTTACATAGTGGTGTCCTGGGAAAGATAAGGAATCATATATAAATCCACAGGAAACATCTTACCTAGTTCATGGCTTTATATAGAGATAGATGCATCAGGCATAACTTACCTCTCCTCTGTAGCGGAGCTCTTATCGCTATGAGTTGGTAAATTATCTGTACAGAAATATGTAAGAGTGAAAATACTTTTTATAAGGCTCAAATCAGACATGTTAGTATGCAGGGCGGTACTAGAGAGAGGTCTATACATTACATAGAGTGTAGAGCACTAAAAAGACTATGAATATAGGATCAGACCAGAGCAGAACACGTAGCTGACCAGACCACCAGAAATCCACAGGATCATCCATTGGGATCAGGTTCTGAAATTATAATGGGGTCCAACAACAACAGGGTCCATAAAATTTCTCAAAGGTCTATCCCACCTGTTGCTCAGCTAATCTATTCTTATTAATGTTGTATGTGCTCAGTACAAGATCAGAAGTGAATGTGTCCTCGATGGCCGGAGGGTGAACCCTCACATGGTAAGGGTCCGTTCTCTGGGGTCTTCATGTAAAATAAGACTAGATGCCCTATCACCTAATTTCCTGATTCATGGTAGCCTCCATTGGGTTTAATGGAGATGTGAGATTCCTTGTGCAGGGCTTTCTCTATTGATGTATATTGGATTTATGAAAAGAGACAAGCAAATGTATTGCACAACTGTATTGTATTGGGACAACAATGGCCATAAGACAACATGGCGGTGATTTGTTCTCCCAATATGGAAGTGTCCCAGACATAGGACTCACACCAATCAAGCATGTGTAAAATAGGATTACCTCTGTAAGGTAGCTTTAATGTAACCCCTTAATAACTATGTATGGCGCTCGTCAGTAGAGAATGAATGGAGTGGGCTCAGGAGTTGAGCCTGCCTCTTTCCCGGCAGATGATGGTTGTGTCATTCAGCCATCATCTGCCTCTGCCAGAGTGGATTGGAGCCTTGCCGCCTTCTGTTAACCTGTTAAATGCTGCTGTCATTCTCTGACAGTGGCATTTACAGCACATTCCCCAGGTGGCTCGCTGTTCCAACTCTTGATCAGTGCCCTTGTAATTGTTAGATTTGGAAACTGACCTGTGATAGTACAGAAAACTCATTGTTATTTCTACAATAACATAAACCTGGATTGTGTCTAGAAATGATAACTTACTATTATATGTGAAAGTTCCTCCAGTATTTGATTTGTCATCATCAATACTACTGATGTCATCGGAGCTGTGAAATGAATGTAACAGAATATGAGCCACCATTAGCCATTAGTGCCCATCATGGACTATCTAGTAATGGAGGAGATGTAAGTCTTACCAGGTGGAACTGTCCGTATCATCTGAAGATGGTAAAATCAGATCTGTGGGGGCAACACAATATAAATAAATTATTAGACTATTGTAATAGTAAAGACTGAGACTTAACATCAAATAAATACATTCTAATAAAGTATCCAGTGTACCCCTATATGTACATTGGGGGAAAAATCACATTCAGCTTCGGTAACACACACTGTGCATGGCCACCATCAGAAGAAATCCCCAAATCCCATTTCTGGCTGACTTAAGAGCAAATATATGAATAATGTTCCTGACAACATTCTGAAAAGAAATGTTGTTCTCCCAATATGGAAGTGTCCCAGACATTGGACCTACACCAATAAAGCTTGACTAAAATAGGATTATTCCTTTAATGTATCTTTAATTTAAAAATGCACAGACCCATCTATAATTTGCCTTTGTTACATTTGGAAACTGATCTGTGACAGTATAGAAAGTTCACTGTTCTTTCTACAATAACCCCGGATGGTATCTAGAAATAACTTACTATTATACGTGGAAGTTCCTGCCCTATTGGAATCATCATCATCATTAAGAATGATGTCATCGGAACTGTGGAATAAATGTAACAGGTAATGAGCCACCATTAATCATTAATCCCCATCATGTACTTAGTAATGGAGGAGACGTGTGTCTTACCAGGTGGTACTGTCCGGACCTTGATCTGATGGTGGTAAACTCAGATCTGTGGGGGCAACACAACATAAATCTCTTATTAGAATATTAACTGAGGCTCAATATCAAATTAAATAAATCCTAATAAAGTATCCGGTGTACCCCTATATGTACATGGGGCAAAAAATCACATTCAGCTACAGTAATCTGCCCTGTACATGGCCACCATGAGAAATCCCCAAATCCCACTTCTGTCTGACTTTATAACTCCTGCATGAATAGTCCTGACCAAATGCTGAAAAGAAATGGTTAATATGAGCTCATTTACTGTAGGCTTTCAATAGAAATAAATCCAAGCCTGAGCACAATGTGCACGTGATCTGCACCCAATGACTACAATGTAGCATCGATATGTATCTTAAGAGTGCCTAGCCGCTCGAAACGTGTAGATCGATCGCATGCCTTGTAACTCATGCTGGCTTTTAAACCTCATTTCTATTGAGTGAATAAAGAATATTTTTCACTACATCGTGGAGCTGGACAAAGTTTTTTCTCATTTGCCTTGGATTGTGCGCTTTGACACAGCGGTCTCGTGCTCCGATGTTGGAATGCCGTATCTGGTGAGCTGGATTTGTATCCTGATTAGGAGTACAGTACCTGGTAAACTCGGAGTCGGGCCCGAATTTAAGCCAGTGATGTTATCTCAGCCTGGAGACCTCGGTACCGGCCTCTTTCTTGGATGAGACTGAAAAAATGGCAAACATGTCAGAGAATCTATAACCATGAACTTCTCCAATCTATATTCTTACTCCATATTCCAATGATTATCACCCCATCTACTCAGAGCTATATTTTTGGTCCCACCATCTTTTTCTTGAAATTTTATCCCAAATATTTTTTAGTAATTTAAGAACATAAAATGATACCTGATGGAAGTCGTCATCATCGCTGCTGTCCTCGCTGTTAGAGAGAACTATAATTCTCTTAAATCGCTTTTTTCGCATCATATTTGCACAAGTCACTCACAACACTCCTCTCTCCACAAACGCCTACAAAAACCCTCAACGGAACCCTGGATGACGGAGCATTCTATAGCATCCAGCCATTTGTGACATCATTAGAATGCTGTAATTGTTTGCTCATTTTTTGTATTTTACAACTTTACTTAATCATACAAAACATACTGTACCAATACAAATAAGGAAATCAGATAAAAAGAACAATCTTCCTAATTCCTTCACTCCCGACCTTTTTCCAATTGTTCAGAAAAATATAATAATATAAAAACCCACATAATTATTTCAAATTAGTTAGCACAGTCTTATAACCAAAAAACGTCAATTCGCTGAATATATGTACACAACCTCCAAAAGTTTAACTAGAGGTACAATGAAAAAATGCCAAAAATGCACAAGATTAAAAATAATCTTTATTAATTGAAGTATGATTAAAATTATGAAAAGTTTAAAAATGGATGCACATCAAGCTAGTGGAACATGAAGGAGAAAACAACACTGGAAAAATATGAGGTAAGTACCAAACACACACATTAACTGCTGTTTAAAGATCAAAGATGCATGGAAGCATAAGGAACATCAAATATCTATTATAAAAAAAGAAAAGAAAAGGTAATGCAATCACCAAGGATGCTTTTATGTACATATAAAATGCCTAGTGCATGCGAAGATACAATATCCTCTAAACATCTCTGCAGGGTTTTAACTGAGATTCCCTTATGCAAAACAATGGTAAAAAAGTGGAAAAAGCGCAGTGTGAAAGGTATACCAAAATAAATATAGCACATGTATTGTGCTCAACACATCACGTCAGAAAAAAGAGGCCCTACATAGGGTCCTCAGTCGGAGGATTCTCACTGTGAGCCTTAGCACACAAGCACTTTAAGGTACAGTATATCTTTATGATACATTCTGCTGGTCTTTTTTTCCATGCTTATCAGCCTGCAATTTGTGGTTGTGCAAGGTAGCACTTTAGGTCTATGTAATTACTCTCTGACTTTAACCCTATATAGGGCTTTTTTGGCATGATTATCTGAATACAAAATATGTGTCATATTTAATTATTCAACTGCCTACGTTTTGTGGTTGTGCACAAGAGCACTTTAAATCTATGTGATCACACTGATTTTAACCCTATGTAGAGCCTCCTTTTTCTGACATGATGTGTTCAGCACAAAACATGTGCTATATTTATTTTGGTATACCTTTCACACTGCGTTTTTTCAATTTTTACCATTGTTTTGCATAAGGGAATCTGATTTAAAACCCTACAGAGATGTTTAGAAAATATGTATCTTCACATGCACTAGGCATTTTATATGTACATTAAAGCATCCTTGGTGATTGCATTACCATTTTTTCTAATTATAGAGGTTTGAAAAAACACTATATTGTAATCTGAACGCTGCTAACTTATTATAGTGGTTTGAAAAAACCACTATATTGTAATTATAGTGGTTTGAAAAAACCACTATATTGTAATCCGAACGCTGCTAACTTATTCTTCTTCTTATTATTATTATTATTAAGTTGATTTCCGCAATTAATACAGCCCGAACCGCTACACGCACAGACGCCGTTGAGGTGTTGTTTCGAAGCCAGCGTCCACGAGAGGTGTGCTAAGTATTTTTCGTGTCGATCGGATTTGTAGTTTTTGCGCAATTTGCGTTTGAAAATTTTTTTTCCCGTCATTGGAATGCACTGGCTCCAATGCTTTTCAATGGGTAATGGCAAAACGTGCCCTGAGGCGATTGAAATGGCAGTTGAGCTCATTGATATGCGCAGGCAGACCCAGTTACTATGCCAATGCCTACGAACGTCACATGACATCCCAAGGACAGAGATTCTGCCACATAATATCAGCTCTTAAAGTGAAACCCACAGCACAAATGCAAATCTAGCTTCACCACATGACACATGCCCCTGAGATAGAATGTGCGACAATGTGGATTTAGAAACCCAGTGAGCCACCCTGGCTCTTAAAGGGCCGACGTGCCACAGTGATTCTTAAAGGGCCAGCGCACCGAAATGAGTCTTAAAGGGCCGGCGCGCCAAATCGAAAGCTGAGTGACCCCGGCCTCCAAATCGGAGGCTGAGCCACCCCGGCCTCCAAATCGGAGGCTGAACCACCCCGGCCTCCAAATCGGAGGTTGAGCCACCATGGCCTCCAAATCGGACCCAGTGTGGCCCCGCTCAAAAAATCAGACCCAGAGTAGCACAGCCCACCAAATCGGATCCTGAGGGGCCCCGCCCACCAAATCAGACTCCGAGTGGCCCCGCCCACCAAATCGGACCCTGAAGGGCCCCGTCCACCAAATCGGACCCTGAGGAGCCCCGCCCTCCAAATCAGACCCTGAGAAGCCCCGCTCACCAAATCGGACCCAGAGTGACCCCGCCCACCAAATCGAACCCTGAAGGGCCCCGCCGATCAAATCGGACCCAGAGTGGCCCCGCCTACCAAATCGGACCCAGAGGGGCCCCGCCCATCAAATCGGACCCTGAGGGGCCCCGCCCATCAAATCGGAACCTGAGGGGCCCCGCCCACGAAATCGGAACCTGAGGAGCCCCGCCCACAAAATCGGACCCAGATTGACCCCGCCCACCAAATCGGACCCCGAGGAGCCCCGCCCACCAAATCGGACCCAGATTGACCCCGCCCACCAAATCAGACCCTGAAGGGCCCCGCCCACCAAATCGGACCCAGAGGTGCCCCGCCCACCAAATCGGACCCTGAAGGGCCCCGCCCACCAAATCGGACCCAGAAGGGGCCCCGCCCACCAAATCGGTCCCAGGGGGGCCCCGCCCACCAAATCGAACCATGAGGGGCCCCGCCCACCAAATCAGACCATGAGGGGCACCGCCCACTAAATCGGACCATGAGGGGCACCGCCCACCAAAATGGACCCAGGGGGCTCAACCCACAAAATCAGACCCTAAGGGGCCCCACCCACAAAATCGGACCCTGAGTGGGCCCGGCCACAAAATCAGACCCTGAGGGGCCCCAACCACAAAATCGGACCCTGAGAGACCCCGGCCACAAAATCGAACCTAGAGGGGCCCCAGTCACAAAATCAGACCCTAAGGGGCCCAGGTCACGAAATCGGACCCTGAGGGGCCCCACCCACAAAATCAGACCCTGAGGGGCCCCGCCCACCAAATTAGACCCTGAGGGGCCCCACCCTTAAAATCAGACCCTGAGGGGCCCCAGCCACAAAATCAGACCCTGAGGGGCCCCAGCCACAAAATCGGACTCTGAGGGGCCCCACCCACAAAATCGGACCCTGAGGGGCCCCACCCACAAATCCAGACCCTGAGGGGACCCGGCCACAAAATCGGACCCTGAGAGACCCCGGCCACAAAATCGGACCCTAAGGGGCCCCAGTCACAAAATCGGACCCTGAGGGGCCCCACCCACAAAATCAGACCCTGAGGGACCCCAGCCACAAAATCAGAACCTGAGGGGCCCCAACCACAAAATCAGAACCTGAGGGGCCCCACCCACAAAATCAGACCATGAGGGACCCCACCCACAAAATCGGACCCTGAGGGGCCCCGCCCACCAAATTAGACCCTGAGGGGCCCCACCCTCAAAATCGGTCGCTGAGGGGCCCCACCCACAAAATCGGACCCTGAGAGACCCCGGCCACAAAATCGAACCCAGAGGGGCCTCAGTCACAAAATCAGACCCTAAGGGGCCCCGGCCACAAAATTGGACCCTGAGGGGCCTCACCCACAAAATCAGACCCTGAGGGACCCCAACCACAAAATCGGACCCTGAGGGGCCCCACCCACAAAATCAGACCCTGTGGGGCCCAAGTCACAAAATCGGACCCTGATGGGCCCCAGCCACAAAATCAGACCCTGAGGGGCCCCAGCCACAAAATCGGACCCTGAGGGGCCCCACCCACAAAATCAGACCCTGAGGGGCCCCACCCACAAAATCGGACCCTGAGGTGCCCCGCCCACCATATTAGACCCTGAGGGGCCCCACCCTCAAAATCAGACCCTGAGGGGCCACAGCCACAAAATCAGACCATGAGGGGCCCCAGCCACAAAATCGGACCCTGAGGGGCCCCACCCACAAAATCTGACCCGGATGGGCCCCACCCACAAATCCAGACCCTGAGGGGCCCCAGCCACAAAATCGGACCCTGAGAGACCCCGGCCACAAAATCGGACCCTGAGGGGCCCCAACCACAAAATCAGACCCAGAGGGGCCCCGGTCACAAAATCGGACCCTGAGGGGCCCCACCCACAAAATCAGACCCTGAGGGACCCCAGCCACAAAATCAGACGCTGAGGGGCCCCAGCCACAAAATCGGACCCTGAGGGTCCCCAGCCACAAAATCGGACCCTGAGGGGCCCCACCCACAAAATCGGACCATGAGGGGCCCCGCCCACCAAATTAGACCCTGAGGGGCCCCACCTTCAAAATCGGTCCCTGAGGGGCCCCGGCCAAAAATCGGACCCTAAGGGGACCCACCCGCAAAATCGGACCCTAGGGGTCCCCGGCCACAAAATCGGACCCTGAGGGACCCCATCCGCAAAATCGGACCCTGAGAGACCCCGGCCACAAAATCGGACCCTGAGGGGCCCCAACCACAAAATCAGACCCAGAGGGGCCCCGGTCACAAAATCGGACCCTGAGGGGCCCCACCCACAAAATCAGACCCTGAGGGACCCCAGCCACAAAATCAGACCCTGAGGGGCCCCAGCCACAAAATCGGACCCTGAGGGGCCCCAGCCACAAAATCGGACCCTGAGGGGCCCCACCCACAAAATCGGACCCTGAGGGGCCCCGCCCACCAAATTAGACCCTGAGGGGCCCCGCCTTCAAAATCGGTCCCTGAGGGGCCCCGGCCAAAAATCGGACCCTAAGGGGCCCCACCCGCAAAATCGGACCCTAAGGGTCCCCAGCCACAAAATCGGACCCTGAGGGGCCCCATCCGCAAAATCGGACCCTGAGGGGCCCCACCCGCAAAATCAGACCCTGAGGGGCCCCACCCGCAAAATCGGACCCTGAGGGGCCCCACCCGCAAAATCGGACCCTGAGGGGATCCACCCGCAAAATCGACCCTGAGGGTCCCGGCCCCAAAAATCGGACCCTGAGGGGCCCCAACCGCAAAATCGGACCCTGAGAGGCACCGGCTACAAAATCGGACCCTGAGGGGCCCCGGACACAAAATCGGACCCTGAGGGGCCCCGGCCACAAAATCGGACCCTGAGGGGCCCAACCCACAAAATCAGACTCAGTGTCCCCGCCCACCAAATTGGACCCTGAAGGGCCCCATCCACCAAATCGGACCCAAAGTGGCACCGCCCACCAAATCAGACCCAGAGTGGCCCCGCCCGCCAAATTGGACCCTGAGGGGCCCCGCCCACCAAATTGGACCCTGAGGGGCCCCGCCCACCAAATCGGACCCCGAGGGGCCCCGCCCACCAAATCGGACCCCGAGGGGCCCCGGCCACAAAATCGGACCCTGATGGTCCCCGCTGACCAAACTGAACTCTGAGGGGCCCCGCCCACCAAACCGAACCCCGAGGGATCCCGCCCACCAAATCGAACCCCGAGGGATCCCGCCCACCAAATCGGACCCCGAGGGTCCCCGCCAACCAAATCGGACCCTGAGGGGCCCCGCCCACCAAATCGGACTCTGATAGATCCCGCCCACCAAATCAGACCCTGAGGGGCCCAGCTCACCAAATCGGACCCAGAGTGGCCCCGCCCACCAAATTGGACCCAGAGTGGCCCCGCCCACCAAATCAGACGCAGAGTGGCCCCGCCCACCAAATTGTACCCTGAGGGGCCCAACCCACAAAATCGGACCCTAAGGGACCCCACCCACAAAATTGGACCCTGAGGGGCCCCGACCGCAAAATTGGACCCTGAGGGGCCCCACCCACAAAATCGGACCCTGAGGGGATCCGGTCACAACATCGGACCCTGAGTGGCACCACTCACAAAATCGGACCCTGAGGGGCCCTACCCACAAAATCGGACCCTGAGGGGCCCCAACCGCAAAATCGGACCCTAACGGGCCCCGGCCGCAAAATCGGACCATGACGGGCCCCGGCCACAAAATCGGACCCTGAGGGACCCCACCTACAAAATTGAACCCTGAGGGTCCCCAACCACAAAATCGGATCCTATGGGGCCCCACCCACAAAATCGGACCCTGAGGGGCCCCACCCACAAAATTGGACCCTCAGGGGCCCCGGCCACAAAATCGGACCCTGAGGGACCCCGGCCACAAAATCAGATCCTGAGGGGCCCCAACCACAAAATCGGACCCTGAGAGGCTCCGGCTGCAAAATCGGACCCTGAGGGGCCCCATCCACAAAATCGGACCCTGAGAGGCACCGGCCACAAAATCGGACCCTGAGGGGCCCCGGACACAAAATCGGACCCTGAGGGGCCCCGGCCACAAAATCGGACCCTGAGGGGCCCAACCCACAAAATCAGACCCAGAGGGGCCCCACCCACCAAATTAGACCCTGAGGGGCCCCACCCACAAAATCAGACCCTGAGGGGCCCCAGCCACAAAATCGGACTCTGAGGGGCCCCAGCCACAAAATCAGACCCTGAGGGTCCCCAACCACCAAATCAGACCCTGAGGGGCCCTGTCCACCAAATCGGACCCTGAGGAGCCCCACCCACCAAATCAGACCCTGAGAAGCCCCGCCCACCAAATCGGACCCAGAGTGACCCCGCCCACCAAATCGGACCCTGAAGGGCCCCGCCCATCAAATCGGACCCAAAGTGGCCCCGCCCATCAAATCGGACCCTGAGGGGCCCCGCCCACCAAATCGGAACCTGAGGAGCCCCGCCCACCAAATCGGACCCAGATTGACCCCGCCCACCAAATCAGACCCTGAAGGGCCCCGCCCACCAAATCGGACCCAGAGGGTCCCCGCCCACCAAATCAGACCCTGAAGGGCCCCGCCCACCAAATCGGACCCAGAGGGGCCCCGCCCACCAAATCGGACCCAGGGGGGCCCCGCCCACCAAGTCGGACCCTGAGGGGCCCCGCCCACCAAATCGGACCATGAGGGGCACCGCCCACTAAATCAGACCCAGAGTGGCCCCGCCCACCAAAATGGACCCAGGGGGCTCCACTCACAAAATCGGACCCTGAGGGGCCCTACCCACAAAATCGGACCCTGAGGGGCCCCAACCACAAAATCGGACCCTGATGGGCCCCGGCCACAAAATCGGACCCTGAGGGGCCCCGGCCACAAAATCGGACCCTGAGGGACCCCACCTACAAAATTGAACCCTAAGGGGCCCCAACCACAAAATCGGATCCTGAGGGGCCCCACCCACAAAATCCGACCCTGAGGGGCCCCACACACAAAATTGGACCCTCAGGGCCCCGGCCACAAAATCGGACCCTGAGGGACCCCGGCCACAAAATCAGATCCTGAGGGGCCCCACCCACAAAATCGGACTCTGAGGGGCCCCACCCACAAAATCGGACCCTGAGGGGCCCCACCCACAAATCCAGACCCTGAGGGGACCCGGACGCAAAATCGGACCCTGAGGGGCCCTGCCCACCAAATCGGACCCTGAGGGGCCCCGCCCACTAAATCGGATTCTGAAATGCCCCAACCACAAAATTGGACCCTGAGGGGACCCGCTGACCAAATTGAACTCAGAGGGGCCCCGCCCACCAAATCGGACCCAGAGTGGCCCGCCTACCAAATCAGACCTAGAGTGGCCCCGCTCACCAAATAGGACCCGGAGGGGCCCCACCTACCAAATTGGACTCTGAGGGGCCCCACCCACCAAATCAGACCCTGAGGGGCCCCGCTCACTAAATCGGACCCTGAGGGGCCCCGCTCACCAAATCGGACCCTGAGGGGCCCCACCCACCAAATCGGACCCTGAGGGGCCCCGGCCACAAAATTGGACCCTGAGGGGCTCCACCCACAAAATTGGACCCTGAGGGGCCCCGGCCACAAGATTGGACCCTGAGGGGCTCCACCCACCAAATCGGACCCTGAGGGGCCCCACCAACAAAATTGGGCCCCGAGGGCCCCACCCACAAAATCGGACCCTGAGGCCAAAGTGGCCCCTGAGAGGCACCCACAGTTAAAACGGATCCTGAGTTGAAAGTCTTGCAGGTGCAGCAGGCAAGTCTCTCTTAAAGGGGCAGCCTGGGCAGCATTTCAAACCACTATCTGTACTTCCTTCAGGAAATACACATCTAGTTATAGTGGTTTGAAAAAACCACTATATTGTAATCCGAACGCTGCTAACTTATTCTTCTTCTTATTATTAAGTTGATTTCTGCAATTAATGCGGCCCGAACCGCTACACGCACAGACTCCGTTGAGGTGTCGTTTCGAAGCCAGCGTCCATGAGAGGTGTGCTAAGTATTTTTCATGTCGATCGGATTCGTAGTTTTTGAGCAATTTGCGTTTGAAAATTTTTTTTCCCGTCATTGGAATGCACTGTCTCCAATGCTTTTCAATGGGAATTGGCAAAACGTGCCCTGAGGCGATTGAAATAGCAGTTAAGCTCATTGATATGCGCAGGCAGACCCAGTTACTATGCCAACGCCTACGAACGTCACATGACGCCCCGAGGACAGAACTTCTGCCACATAATATCAGCTCTTAAAGCGAAACCCACAGCACTAATGCAAATCTAGCTTCATCACATGACACATGCCCCTGAGAGAGAATGTGCGCCAAAGTGGATTTAGAAGAAGCCCAGTGAGCCAAACTAGCTCTTAAAGGGCCGACGCGCCAAAGTGATTGTTAAAGGGCCGGCGCACCGAAATGAGTCTTAAAGGGCCGACACGCCAAATCGAAAGCTGATAACCACAGGCTTCAAATGGGAGGCTGATCGACCCCCCCGGCCTCCAAATCGGAGGCTGATCGACCCCGGCCTCCAAATCGGAGGCTGAGCCACCCCGGCCTCCAAATCGGAGGCTGAGTCACCCCGGCCTCCAAATCGGAGGCTGAGTTACCCCGGCCTCCAAATCGGAGGCTGAGCCACCCCGGCCTCCAAATCGGAGGCTGAGCCACCCCGACCTCCAAATCGGAGGCTCTTTGACCCCGGCCTCCCAAATCGGAGGCTGAGCCACCCCGGCCTCCAAATCGGAGGCTGAGTCACCCCGGCCTCCAAATCGGAGGCTGAGCCACCCCGGCCTCCAAATCGGAGGCTGAGCCACCCCGACCTCCAAATCGGAGGCTCTTTGACCCCGGCCTCCCAAATCGGAGGCTGAGCCACCCCGGCCTCCAAATCGGAGGCTGAGCCACCCCGGCCTCCAAATCGGAGGCTGAGCCACCCCGGCCTCCCAAATCGGAAGCTGAGCCACCCCGGCCTCCCAAATCGGAGGCTGAGCCACCCCGGCCTCCAAATCGGAGGCTGAGTCACCCCGGCCTCCAAATCGGAGGCTGAGCCACCCCGACCTCCAAATCGGAGGCTCTTTGACCCCGGCCTCCCAAATCGGAGGCTGAGCCACCCCGGCCTCCAAATCGGAGGCTGAGCCACCCCGGCCTCCAAATCAGAGGCTGTGTCACCCCGGCCTCCAAATCGGAGGCTGAGCCACCCCGGCCTCCAAATCGGAGGCTCTTTGACCCCGGCCTCCCAAATCGGAGGCTGAGCCACCCCGGCCTCCAAATCGGAGGCTGAGCCACCCCGGCCTCCAAATCGGAGGCTGAGCCACCGCAGCCTCCCAAATCGGAGGCTGAGCCACCCCGGCCTCCCAAATCGGAGGCTGAGCCACCCTGGCCTCCAAATCGGAGGCTGAGCCACCCCGGCCTACAAATCGGAGGCTGAGCCACCCCGGCCTCCAAATCGGAGGCTCTTTGACCCTGGCCTCCCAAATCGGAGGCTGAGCCACCCCGGCCTCCAAATCGGAGGCTGAGTTACCCCGGCCTCCAAATCGGAGGCTGAGCCACCCCGACCTCCAAATCGGAGGCTCTTTGACCCCGGCCTCCCAAATCGGAGGCTGAGCCACCCCGGCCTCCAAATCGGAGGCTGAGCCACCCCGGCCTCCAAATCGGAGGCTGAGTCACCCCGGCCTCCAAATCGGAGGCTGAGCCACCCCGGCCTCCAAATCGGAGGCTGAGCCACCCCGGCCTCCAAATCAGAGGCTCTTTGACCCCGGCCTCCCAAATCGGAGGCTGAGCCACCCCGGCCTCCAAATCGGAGGCTGAGCCACCCCGGCCTACAAATCGGAGGCTGAGCCACCCCGGCCTCCCAAATCGGAAGCTGAGCCACCCCGGCCTCCCAAATCGGAGGCTGAGCCACCCCGGCCTCCAAATCGGAGGCTGAGTCACCCCGGCCTCCAAATCGGAGGCTGAGCCACCCTGACCTCCAAATCGGAGGCTCTTTGACCCCGGCCTCCCAAATCGGAGGCTGAGCCACCCCGGCCTCCAAATCGGAGGCTGAGCCACCCCGGCCTCCAAATCGGAGGCTGTGTCACCCCGGCCTCCAAATCGGAGGCTGAGCCACCCCGGCCTCCAAATCGGAGGCTGAGCCACCCCGGCCTCCAAATCGGAGGCTCTTTGACCCTGGCCTCCCAAATCGGAGGCTGAGCCACCCCGGCCTCCAAATCGGAGGCTGAGCCACCCCGGCCTCCAAATCGGAGGCTGAGCCACCGCAGCCTCCCAAATCGGAGGCTGAGCCACCCCGGCCTCCCAAATCGGAGGCTGAGCCACCCTGGCCTCCAAATCGGAGGCTGAGCCACCCCAGCCTACAAATCGGAGGCTGAGCCACCCCAGCCTACAAATCGGAGGCTGAGCCACCCCGGCCTCCAAATCGGAGGCTCTTTGACCCCGGCCTCCCAAATCGGAGGCTGAGCCACCCCGGCCTCCAAATCGGAGGCTGAGTTACCCCGGCCTCCAAATCGGAGGCTGAGCCACCCCGACCTCCAAATCGGAGGCTCTTTGACCCCGGCCTCCCAAATCAGAGGCTGAGCCACCCCGGCCTCCAAATCGGAGGCTGAGCCACCCCGGCCTCCAAATCGGAGGCTGAGTCACCCCGGCCTCCAAATCGGAGGCTGAGCCACCCCGGCCTCCAAATCGGAGGCTGAGCCACCCCGGCCTCCCAAATCGGAGGCTGAGCCACCCCGGCCTCCAAATCGGAGGCTGAGCCACCCCGGCCTCCAAATCGGAGGCTGAGCCACCCCGGCCTCCAAATCGGAGGCTGAGCCACCCCGACCTCCAAATCGGAGGCTCTTTGACCCCGGCCTCCCAAATCGGAGGCTGAGCCACCCCGGCCTCCAAATCGGAGGCTGAGCCACCCCGGCCTCCAAATCGGAGGCTGAGCCACCCCGGCCTCCAAATCGGAGGCTGAGCCACCCCGGCCTCCAAATCGGAGGCAGAGCCACTCCGGCCTCCAAATCGGAGGCTGAACCACCCCGGCCTCCAAATCGGAGGCTGAGCCACCCCGGCCTCCAAATCGGAGGCTGAGCCACCCCGGCCTCCAAATCGGAGGCTCTTTGACCCCGGCCTCCAAATCGGAAGCTCATCGACCCTGGCCTCCAAATCGGAGGCTGAGCGACCCCAGCCTCCAAATCTTACCCAGAGTGGCCCCACCCACCAAATCGGACCCAGAGAGGCCCTGCCCACCAAACCAGACTTTGAGGGGCCCCACCCACCAAATCGGACCCTGTGGGGCCCCACCCACTAAATCGGACCCAGAGTGGTCCCGCCAACCAAATCGGACCCAGAGTGGCCCCGCCCACCAAATCGGACCCTGAGAGGCCCCACCCACCAAATCGGACCCAGAGTGGTCCCGCCAACCAAATCGGACCCAGAGTGGTCCCGCCCACCAAATAGGACCCAGAGGGTCTCCGCCCACAAAATCAGACCCTAAGGGGCCCCACCCACAAAATCTGACCCTGAGGGGCCCCAACCACAAAATCGGACCCTGATTGGTCCCAACCACAAAATCGGACCCTGAGGGGCCCCAGCCACAAAATCGGACCCTGAGGGGCCCCACACAAAATCGGAACCTGAGGGGCCACACCCACAAAATCGAAGCCTGAGAGATCCCCGCCAACAATTCAAGCCCTGAGGCACCCAGGCCAAGTAATCGGATCCTGAGGGACCCCACCCACCAAATCAGACCCTGAGGCCAAAGTGGCCTCTGAGAGGCACTCACAGTTAAAACGGATCCTGAGTTGAAAGTCTTGCAGGGGCAGCAGGCAAGTCTCTCTTAAAGGGGCAGCCCGGGCACCATTTCAAACCACTATCTGTACTTCCTTCAGGAAATTCCCCTCTAGTTCTTCTTCTTCTTATTTTCCAGCTGATTTCCGCAATTAATGCGGCCCGAACCGCTACACGCACAGACTCCGTTGAGGTGTAGTTTCGAAGCCAGCGTCCATGAGAGGTGTGCTAAGTATTTTTCGTGTCGATCGGATTTGTAGTTTTTGCGCAATTTGCGTTTGAAAATGTTTTTTCCCGTCATTGGAATGCACTGTCTCAATGCATTTGAATGGGGAAATTTTGCTATAGACAAAACGTGCCCTGAGGCGATTGAAATGGCAGTTAAGCTCATTGATATGCGCAGGCAGGCCCAGTTACTATGCCAACGCCTACGAACGTCACATGACCTCTCCAAGACAGAGCTTCTGCCACATAATATCAGCTCTTAAAGCAAAACCCACAGCACAAATGCAAATCTAGCTTCATCACATGACGTATGCCCCTGAGAGAGAATGTGCGCCAAAGTGGATTTAGAAGCCCATTGAGCCACCCTGGCTCTTAAAGGGCCGACGCGCCAAAGTGATTCTTAAAGAGCTGGTGCACCAAAATGAGTCTTAAAGGGCCGGCGTGCCAAATCGAAAGCTGAGTGACCCAAGGCTCCAAATCGGAGGCTGATAGACCCTGGCCTACAAAAAGGAGGCTGAGCCACCCTGGCATCCAAATTGGACCCAGAGTGGCCCCGCCCACCAAATCAGACCCAGAGTGGCCCCACCCACCAAATTGGACCCTGAGGGGCCCCACCCACAAAATCGGACCCTAGTTGGCCCCACCCACAAAATCGGACCCTGAGGGGCCCCGGCCACAAAATCGGACCCTGAGGGGCCCCACCCACAAAATCGGACCCTGAGGGGATCCGGCCACAAAATCAGACCCTGAGGGGACCCGGCGATCAACATCGGACCCTGAGGGGCCCCACTCACAAAATCGGACCCTGAGGGGCCCCACCCACAAAATCGGACCCTGAGGGGCCCCAACCACAAAATCGGACCATGAGGGGCCCCGGCCACAAAATCGGACCCTGAGGGGCCCCGGCCACAAAATCGGACCCTGAGGGGCCCCGGCCACAAAATCGGAGCCTGAGGGGCCCCGCCTACAAAATTGAACCCTGAGGGGCCCCAACCACAAAATCGGATCCTGAGGGGCCCCACCTACAAAATTGAACCCTGAGGGGCCCCGGCCACAAAATCGGACCCTGAGGGGCCCCGGCCACAAAATCGGAGCCTGAGGGGCCCCGCCTACAAAATTGAACCCTGAGGGGCCCCAACCACAAAATCGGATCCTGAGGGGCCCCACCCACAAAATCGGATCCTGAGGGGCCCCAACCACAATATCAGACCCTGAGGGGCCCCACCCACAAAATCAGACCCTGAGGGCCCCGGTCACAAAATTGGATCCTGAGGGGCCCCAACCACAAAATTGAACCCTGAGGGGCCCCAACCACAAAATCGGACCCTGAGGGGCCCCACCCACAAAATTGGACCCTGAGGGGCCCCGGCCAAAAAACTGGACCCTGAGGGGCCCCACCCACAAAATTGGACCCTGAGGGGCCCCGGCCACAAAATCGGACCCTGAGGGGCCCCGGCCACAAAATCAGATCCTGAGGGGCCCCAACCACAAAATCGGACCCTGAGAGGCTCCGGACACAAAATCGAACCCTGAGGGGCCCCAACCACAAAATTGGACCCTGAGGGGCCCCGGCCAAAAAACTGGACCCTGAGGGGCCCCACCCACAAAATTGGACCCTGAGGGGCCCCGGCCACAAAATCGGACCCTGAGGGGCCCCGGCCACAAAATCAGATCCTGAGGGGCCCCAACCACAAAATCGGACCCTGAGAGGCTCCGGACACAAAATCGGACCCTGAGGGGCCCCAACCACAAAATCGGACCCTGAGAGGCACCGGCCACAAAATCGGACCCTGAGGGGCCCCGGTCACAAAATCGGACCCTGAGGGGCCCAACCCACAAAATCACTCAGTGTCCCCGCCCACCAAATTGGACCTTGAAGTGCCCCGCCCACCAAATCGGACCCAGAGTGGCCCCGCCCACCAAATCAGACCCAGAGTGGCCCCGCCCACCAAATTGGACCCTGAGGGGCCCCGCCCACCAAATCGGACCCTGAGGGGCCCCGCCCACCAAATCGGACCCTGAGGGGGCCCGCCCACCAATTCGGACCCTGAGGGGCCCGGCCCACTAAATCGGATTCTGAAAGGCCCCAACCACAAAATCGGGCCCTAAGGGGCCCCGCTGACCAAATTGAACTCTGAGGGGCCCCACTCACCAAATCGGACCCTGAGTGGACCCGCCCACCAAATTGGACCCTGAGTGGCCCCGCCCACCAAATCGGACCCTGAGTGGCCCCACCCACAAAATCGGACCCTGAGGTGCCCCGGCCAAGAAATCGGACCCAGAGGGGCCCCACCCACAAAATCGGGCCCTAAGGGGCCCCACCCACAAAATCGGACCCTGAGGGGCCCCAACCACAAAATCGGACCCTGAGGGGCCCCGGCCACAAAATCGGACCCTGAGGGGCCCCGGCCACAAAATCGGACCCTGAGGGGCCCCGGCCACAAAATCGGAGCCTGAGGGGCCCCGCCTACAAAATTGAACCCTGAGGGGCCCCAACCACAAAATCGGATCCTGAGGGGCCCCACCTACAAAATTGAACCCTGAGGGGCCCCGGCCACAAAATCGGACCCTGAGGGGCCCCGGCCACAAAATCGGAGCCTGAGGGGCCCCGCCTACAAAATTGAACCCTGAGGGGCCCCGGCCACAAAATCAGATCCTGAGGGGCCCCAACCACAAAATCGGACCCTGAGAGGCTCCGGACACAAAATCGGACCCTGAGGGGCCCCAACCACAAAATCGGACCCTGAGAGGCACCGGCCACAAAATCGGACCCTGAGAGGCCCCGGTCACAAAATCGGACCCTGAGGGGCCCAACCCACAAAATCACTCAGTGTCCCCGCCCACCAAATTGGACCTTGAAGTGCCCCGCCCACCAAATCGGACCCAGAGTGGCCCCGCCCACCAAATCAGACCCAGAGTGGCCCCGCCCACCAAATTGGACCCTGAGGGGCCCCGCCCACCAAATCGGACCCTGAGGGGCCCCGCCCACCAAATCGGACCCTGAGGGGGCCCGCCCACCAATTCGGACCCTGAGGGACCTGGCCCACTAAATCGGATTCTGAAAGGCCCCAACCACAAAATCGGACCCTGAGGGGCCCCGGCCACAAAATCGGAGCCTGAGGGGCCCCGCCTACAAAATTGAACCCTGAGGGGCCCCAACCACAAAATCGGATCCTGAGGGGCCCCACCTACAAAATTGAACCCTGAGGGGCCCCGGCCACAAAATCGGACCCTGAGGGGCCCCGGCCACAAAATCGGAGCCTGAGGGGCCCCGCCTACAAAATTGAACCCTGAGGGGCCCCGGCCACAAAATCAGATCCTGAGGGGCCCCAACCACAAAATCGGACCCTGAGAGGCTCCGGACACAAAATCGGACCCTGAGGGGCCCCAACCACAAAATCGGACCCTGAGAGGCACCGGCCACAAAATCGGACCCTGAGGGGCCCCGGTCACAAAATCGGACCCTGAGGGGCCCAACCCACAAAATCACTCAGTGTCCCCGCCCACCAAATTGGACCTTGAAGTGCCCCGCCCACCAAATCGGACCCAGAGTGGCCCCGCCCACCAAATCAGACCCAGAGTGGCCCCGCCCACCAAATTGGACCCTGAGGGGCCCCGCCCACCAAATCGGACCCTGAGGGGCCCCGCCCACCAAATCGGACCCTGAGGGGGCCCGCCCACCAATTCGGACCCTGAGGGGCCTGGCCCACTAAATCGGATTCTGAAAGGCCCCAACCACAAAATCGGACCCTGAGAGGCCCCGCTGACGAAATTGAACTCTGAGGGGCCCCACTCACCAAATAGGACCCTGAGTGGACCCGCCCACCAAATTGGACCCTGAGTGGCCCCGCCCACCAAATCGGACCCTGAGTGGCCCCAGCCACAAAATCGGACCCTGAGGGGCCCCACCCACAAAATCGGGCCCTGAGGGGCCCCACCCACAAAATCGGACCCTGAGGGGCCCCAACCACAAAATCGGACCCTGAGGGGCCCCGGCCACAAAATCGGACCCTGAGGGGCCCCGGCCACAAAATCGGACCCTGAGGGGCCCCGGCCACAAAATCGGAGCCTGAGGGGCCCCGCCTACAAAATTGAACCCTGAGGGGCCCCAATCACAAAATCGGATCCTGAGGGGCCCCACCTACAAAATTGAACCCTGAGGGGCCCCGGCCACAAAATCGGACCCTGAGGGGCCCCGGCCACAAAATCGGACCCTGAGGGGCCCCGGCCACAAAATCGGAGCCTGAGGGGCCCCGCCTACAAAATTGAACCCTGAGGGGCCCCGGCCACAAAATCAGATCCTGAGGGGCCCCAACCACAAAATTGAACCCTGAGGGGCCCCGGCCACAAAATCGGACCCTGAGGGGCCCCGGCCACAAAATCGGACCCTGAGGGGCCCCGGCCACAAAATCGGAGCCTGAGGGGCCCCGCCTACAAAATTGAACCCTGAGGGGCCCCGGCCACAAAATCAGATCCTGAGGGGCCCCAACCACAAAATCGGACCCTGAGAGGCTCCGGACACAAAATCGGACCCTGAGGGGCCCCAACCACAAAATCGGACCCTGAGAGGCACCGGCCACAAAATCGGACCCTGAGGGGCCCCGGTCACAAAATCGGACCCTGAGGGGCCCAACCCACAAAATCACTCAGTGTCCCCGCCCACCAAATTGGACCTTGAAGTGCCCCGCCCACCAAATCGGACCCAGAGTGGCCCCGCCCACCAAATCAGACGCAGAGTGGCCCCGCCCACCAAATTGGACCCTGAGGGGCCCCGCCCACCAAATCGGACCCTGAGGGGCCCCGCCCACCAAATCGGACCCTGAGGGGCCCCGCCCACCAAATCGGACCCTGAGGGGGCCCGCCCACCAAATCGGACCCTGAGGGGCCCCGCCCACCAATTCGGACCCTGAGGGGCCCGGCCCACTAAATCGGATTCTGAAAGGCCCCAACCACAAAATCGGACCCTGAGGGGCCCCGCTGACCAAATTGAACTCTGAGGGGCCCCACTCACCAAATCGGACCCTGAGTGGACCCGCCCACCAAATCGGACCCTGAGTGGCCCCACCCACAAAATCGGACCCTGAGGTGCCCCGGCCACAAAATCGGACCCAGAGGGGCCCCACCCACAAAATCGGGCCCTGAGGGGTCCCACCCACAAAATCGGACCCTGAGGCCAAAGTGGCCCCTGAGAGGCACCCACAGTTAAAACGGATCCTGAGTTGAAAGTCTTGCAGGGGCAGCAGGCAAGTCTCTCTTAAAGGGGCAGCCCGGGCACCATTTCAAACCACTATCTGTACTTCCTTCAGGAAATACACATCTAGTTATAGTGGTTTGAAAAACCACTATATTGTAATCCGAACGCTGCTAACTTATTCTTCTTCTTCTTATTTTCCAGTTGATTTCCGCAATTAATGCGGCCCGAACCGCTACACGCACAGACTCCGTTGAGGTGTAGTTTTGAAGCCAGCGTCCATGAGAGGTGTGCTAAGTATTTTTCGTGTCGATTGGATTTGTAGTTTTTGCGCAATTTGCTTTTGAAAATTTTTTTTCCCGTCATTGGAATGCACTGTCTCAATGCATTTGAATGGGGAAATTTTGCTATAGACAAAACATGCCCTGAGGCGATTGAAATGGCAGTTAAGCTCATTGATATGCGTAGGCAGACCCAGTTACTATGCCAACGCCTACGAACGTCACATGACCTCTCCAAGACAGAGCTTCTGCCACATAATATCAGCTCTTAAAGCAAAACCCACAGCACAAATGCAAATCTAGCTTCATCACATGACGTATGCCCCTGAGAGAGAATGTGCGCCAAAGTGGATTTAGAAGCCCATTGAGCCACCCTGGCTCTTAAAGGGCCGACGCGCCAAAGTGATTCTTAAAGAGCTGGCGCACCAAAATGAGTCTTAAAGGGCCGGCGTGCCAAATCGAAAGCTGAGTGACCCAAGGCTCCAAATCGGAGGCTGATAGACCCGGCCTACAAAAATGAGGCTGAGCCACCCTGGCATCCAAATTGGACCCAGAGTGGCCCCGCCCACCAAATCAGACCCAGAGTGGCCCCACCCACCAAATTGGACCCTGAGGGGCCCCACCCACAAAATCGGACCCTAGTTGGCCCCACCCACAAAATCGGACCCTGAAAGGCCCCGGCCACAAAATCGGACCCTGAGGGGCCCCACCCACAAAATCGGACCCTGAGGGGATCCGGCCACAAAATCAGACCCTGATGGGACCCGGCCACAACATCGGACCCTGAGGGGCCCCACTCACAAAATCGGACCCTGAGGGGCCCCACCCACAAAATCGGACCCTGAGGGGCCCCAACCACAAAATCGGACCCTGAGGGGCCCCGGCCACAAAATCGGACCCTGAGGGGCCCCGGTCACAAAATCGGACCC
Organism: Dendrobates tinctorius; assembly: GCF_039654945.1. Taxonomy (NCBI): domain Eukaryota; kingdom Metazoa; phylum Chordata; class Amphibia; order Anura; family Dendrobatidae; genus Dendrobates; species Dendrobates tinctorius. The sequence continues at coordinate 5,959,672 of NW_027361701.1, read as the reverse complement.
TGAGGGGCCCCTGCCACAAAATCGGATCCTGAGGGGCCCCGCCTACAAAATTGAACCCTGAGGGGCCCCAACCACAAAATCGGATCCTGAGGGGCCCCACCTACAAAATTGAACCCTGAGGGGCCCCGGCCACAAAATCGGACCCTGAGGGGCCCCGGCCACAAAATCGGAGCATGAGGGGCCCCGCCTACGAAACTGAACCCTGAGGGGCCCCAACCACAAAATCGGATCCTGAGGGGCCCCACCCACAAAATCGGATCCTGAGGGGCCCCAACCACAATATCAGACCCTGAGGGGCCCCACCCACAAAATCAGACCCTGAGGGCCCCGGTCACAAAATTGGATCCTGAGGGGCCCCAACCACAAAATTGAACCCTGAGGGGCCCCAACCACAAAATCGGACCCTGAGTGGCCCCACCCACAAAATTGGACCCTGAGGGGCCCCACCCACAAAATTGGACCCTGAGGGGCCCCGGCCAAAAAACTGGACCCTGAGGGGCCCCACCCACAAAATTGGACCCTGAGGGGCCCCGGCCACAAAATCGGACCCTGAGGGGCCCCGGCCACAAAATCAGATCCTGAGGGGCCCAACCACAAAATCGGACCCTGAGAGGCTCTGGACACAAAATCGGACCCTGAGGGGCCCCAACCACAAAATTGGACCCTGAGGGGCCCCGGCCAAAAAACTGGACCCTGAGGGGCCCCAACCACAAAATCGGACCCTGAGAGGCTCCGGACACAAAATCGGACCCTGAGGAGCCCCAACCACAAAATCGGACCCTGAGAGACACCGGCCACAAAATCGGACCCTGAGGGGCCCCGGCCACAAAATCGGACCCTGAGGGGCCCAACCCACAAAATCACTCAGTGTCCCCGCCCACCAAATCGGACCCAGAGTGGACCCGCCCACCAAATCGGACCCTGAGGGGCCCCGCCCACCAAATCAGACCCTGAGGGGGCCCGCCCACCAATTCGGACCCTGAGGGGCCCGGCCCACTAAATCGGATTCTGAAAGGCCCCAACCACAAAATCAGACCCTGAGGGGCCCCGCTGACCAAATTGAACTATGAGGGGCCCCAACCACAAAATCGGACCCTGAGGGGCCCCGGCCACAAAATCGGACCCTGAGGGGCCCCAGCCACAAAATCGGACCCTGAGGGGCCCCGCCTACAAAATTGAACCCTGAGGGGCCCCAACCACAAAATCGGATCCTGAGGGGCCCCACCCACAAAATCGGATCCTGAGGGGCCCCAACCACAATATCGGACCCTGAGGGGCCCCACCCACAAAATCAGACCCTGAGGGCCCCAGTCACAAAATTGGATCCTGAGGGGGCCCCAACCACAAAATTGAACCCTGAGGGGCCCCAACCACAAAATTGGACCCTGAGGGGCCCCACCCACAAAATTGAACCCTGAGGGGCCCCACCCACAAAATTGGACCCTGAGGGGCCCCAACCACAAAATTGAACCCTGAGGGGCCCCAACCACAAAATCGGACCCTGAGGGGCCCCACCCACAAAATTGGACCCTGAGGGGCCCCACCCACAAAATTGGACCCTGAGGGGCCCCACCCACAAAATTGGACCCAGAGGGGCCCCGGCCAAAAAACTGGACCCTGAGGGGCCCCACCCACAAAATTGGACCCTGAGGGGCCCCGGCCACAAAATCGGACCCTGAGGGGCCCCGGCCACAAAATCAGATCCTGAGGGGCCCCAACCACAAAATCGGACCCTGAGAGGCTCCGGACACAAAATCGGACCCTGAGGGACCCCAACCACAAAATCGGACCCTGAGAGGCACCGGCCACAAAATCGGACCCTGAGGGGCCGCGGCCACAAAGTCGGACCCTGAGGGGGCCAACCCACAAAATCACTCAGTGTCCCCGCCCACCAAATTGGACCCTGAAGGGCCCCGCCCACCAAATCGGACCCAGAGTGGCCCCGCCCACCAAATCAGACCCAGAGTGGCCCCGCCCACCAAATCGTACCCTGAGGGGCCCCGCCCACCAAATCGGACCCTGAGGGGCCCCGCCCATCATATCGAACCCTGAGGGGCCCCGCCCATCAAATCGAACCCTGAGGGGCCCCGCCCACCAAATCGGACCCTGAGGGGGCCCCGCCCACCAATTCGGACCCTGAGGGGCCCCGCCCACTAAATCGGATTCTGAAAGGCCCCAACCACAAAATCGGACCCTGAGGGGCCCCGCTGACCAAATTGAACTCTGAGGGGCCCCACTCACCAAATCGGACCCTGAGTGGCCCCGCCCACCAAATTGGACCCTGAGTGGCCCCGCCCACCAAATTGGACCCTGAGTGGCCCCGTCCACCAAATCGGTCCCTAAGGGGCCCCACCCACAAAATCGGACCCTGAGGTGCCCCGGCCACAAAATCGGACCCAGAGGGGCTCCACCCACAAAATCGGGCCCTGAGGGGTCCCACCCACAAAATCGGACCCTGAGGCCAAAGTGGCCCCTGAGAGGCACCCACAGTTAAAACGGATCCTGAGTTGAAAGTCTTGCAGGGGCAGCAGGCAAGTCTCTCTTAAAGGGGCAGCCCGGGCACCATTTCAAACCACTATCTGTACTTCCTTCAGGAAATACACATCTAGTATTAATGTTGTAATCCGAACGCTGCTAACTTTTTCTTTTTATTCAGTTGATTTCCGCAATTAATGCGGCCCGAACCGCTACACGCACAGACTCCGTTGAGGTGTTGTTTCAAAGCCAGCATCCACGAGAGGTGTGCTAAGTATTTTTCGTGTCGATCGGATTTGTAGTTTTTGCGTAATTTGCGTTTGAAAATTTTTTTCCCCGTCATTGGAATGCGTGTCTCAATGCTTTTCAATGGGCAACTTAAAACATGCCCTGAGGCAATTCAAATGGCAGTAAAGCTCATTGATATGCGCAGGCACACCCATTTACTATGCGAACGCCTACGAACGTCACATGACACCCCCAAGACAGAGCTTTTGGCACATAATATCAGCTCTTAAAGCGAAACCCACAGCACAAATGCAAATCTAGCCTCATCACATGAAGCATGCCCCTGAGAGAGAATGTGCGCCAAAGTGGATTTAGAAGCCCAGTGAGCCACCCTGTCTCTAAAACGGCCGACGCGCCAAAGTGATTCTTAAAGGGCCAGCGCGCCAAATCGAAAACTGAGTGACCCCAGGCTCCAAATTGGAGGCTTAGCCACCCCAGCCTCCAAATTGGAGGCTGATCGACCCTGGCCTCCAAATCGGACCCAGTGTGGCCCCGCTCAAGAAATCAGACCCAGAGGGGCTCCGCTCATCAAATCAGACCCAGAGTAGCCCCGCCCACCAGATTGGACCCTGAGGGGCCCCGCCCACCAAATCGGCCCCCGAGTGGCCCCGCCCACCAAATCGGCCCCCGAGTGGCCCCGCCCACCAAATCGGGCCCCGAGTGGCGCCGCCCACCAAATCGACCCCCGAGTGGCCCCACCCACCAAATCGGCCCCCGAGTGGCCCCGCCCACCAAATCGGACCCAGAGTGGTCCCGCCCACCAAATCGGACCCAGATGGGCTCCGCCCACAAAATCAGACCCTGAGGGGCCCCAACAAAATCAGACCCTGAGGGGCCTCTGCCACAAAATCAGACCCTGATGGGCCCCAGTCACAAAATAGGACCCAGAGGGGCCCCGGCCACAAAATCGGACCCTGAGGGGCCCCACCCACAAAATCAGACCCTGAGGGGCCCCAGCCACAAAATCAGACCCTGAGGGGCCCCAGCCACAAAATCGGACCCTGAGGGGCCCCACCCACAAAATCAGACCCTGAGGGGCCCCACCCACAAAATCAGACCCTGCGAGGCCCCAGCCACAAAATCGAACCGTGAGAGACCCCGGCCACAAAATCGAACCCTGAGAGACCCTGGCCACAAAATCAGACCCTGAGGGGCCCCACCCACAAAATCGGGCCCTGAGGGGCCCCACCCATAAAATCGGACCCTGAGACCTAAGTGGCCCCTGAGAGGCACCAACAGTTAAAACGGATCCTGAGTTGAAAGTCTTGCAGGAGCAGCAGGCAAGTTTCTATTAAAGGGGCAGCCCAGGCACCATTTCAAACCACTATCTGTACTTCCTTCAGGAAATACACATCTAGTATTACAATTATAATGCGCCAATCACAAGTTATTCAGTTAATTTCCGCAATAATACAGCCCGAACCGCTACATGCACAGACTCCGTTGAGGTGTCGTTTCGAAGCCAGCGTCCACGAGAGGTGTGCTAAGTATTTTTCGTGTCGATCGGATTTGTAGTTTCTGTGCAATTTGCGTTTGAATGGCCTCCATCCACCAAATTGGACCCTGAGGGGCCCCGCCCACCAAATCAGACCCTGAGGGGGCCCGGCCACCAAATCGGACCCTGAGGGGCCCCACCCACAAAATCGGACCCTGAGGGGACCCGCCACAAAATCGGACCCTGAGGGGCCCCACCCACCAAATCGGACCCTGAGGGGTCCCGGCCACAAAATTGGACCCTGAGGGGCCCCACCCACAAAATCGGACCCTGAGGGTTCCGCCCACAAAATCGGACCCTGAGGGGCCCCAACCACCAAATCGGACCCTGAGGGGCCCCGGTCACAAAATCGGACCCTAAGGGGTCCCAACCACCAAATCGGACCCTGAGGGGCTCCGGCCAACAAATCGGACCCTGAGGGGCCCCACCCACCAAATCAAACCCTGAGGGGCCCCACCCACCAAATCAGACCCTGAGGGGCCCCAGCCACCAAATCAGACCCTGAGGGGCCACACCCAGAAAATCGGACCCTGAGGGGCCCCACCCACAAAATCGGACCCTGAGGGGCCCCGGCCACAAGATTGGACCCTGAGGGGCCCCGGCCACAAGATTGGACCCTGAGGGGCCCCAACCACCAAATCAGACCCTGAGGGGCCCCGGCCACAAAAATGGACCCAGGGGGCTCCACCCACAAAATCAGACCCTAAGGGGCCCCACCCACAAAATCGGACCCTGAGGGGCCCCACCCACAAAATCGGACCCTGAGGGGCCCCGGCCACAAGATTGGACCCTGAGGGGCCCCACCCACAAAATTGGACCCTGAGGGGCCCCGGCCACAAGATTGGACCCTGAGGGGCCCCGGCCACAAGATTGGACCCTGAGGGGCCCCAACCACCAAATCAGACCATGAGGGGCCTCGGCCACAAAATCAGACCCTGAGGGGCCCCACCCACAAAATCGGGCCCTGAGGCCAAAGTGGCCCCTGAGAGGCACCCACAGTTAAAACGGATCCTGAGTTGAAAGTCTTGCAGGTGCAGCAGGCAAGTCTCTCTTTAAGGGGCAGCCCGGGCAGCATTTCAAACCACTATCTGTACTTCCTTCAGGAAATACACATCTAGCTCTTCTTATTATTAAGTTGATTTCCGCAATTAATGCGGCCCGAACCGCTACACGCACAGACTCCGTTCAGGTGTCGTTTCGAAGCCAGCGTCCACGAGAGGTGTGCTAAGTATTTTTCGTGTCGATCGGATTTGTAGTTTTTGCGCAATTTGCGTTTGAAATTTATTTTCCCAGTCATTGGAATGCACTGTCTCAATGCATTTGAATGGGAAACTTAAAACGTGCCCTGAGGTGATTGAAATGGCAGTAAAGCTCATCGATATGCGCAGGCACACCCAGTTACTATGCCAACACCTACGAACGTCACATGACGCCCCCAGGACAGAGCTTCTGCCACATAATATCAGCTCTTAAAGCGAAACCCACAGCACAAATGCAAATCTAGCTTCATTACATGACGCATGCCCCTGAGAGAGAATGTGCACCAAAGTGCACCCCCGCCCACCAAATCGGACCCTGAGGGGCCTCGCCCACCAAATCGGACCCTGAGGGGCCCCGCCCACCAAATCAGACCCTGAGGGGGCCCGTCCACCAAATCGGACCCTGAGGGGCCCCGCCCACCAAATTGGACCCTGAGGGGCCCCGCCCACCAAATTGGACCCTGAGAGATCACGCCCACCAAATCAGACCCTGAGGGGTCCCGCCCACCAAATCAGACTCTGAGAGATCCCGCCCACCGAATCTGCTCACCAAATTGAACTCTGAGGGGACCCGCCCACCAAATCAGATTCTGAAAGGCCCCAACCACCAAATCGGACCCTGACGGGCCCTGCCCACCAAATCCGACCCTGAGGGGACCCGCCCACCAAATAGGACCCTGAGGGGCCCCACCCACCAAATAGGACCCCGAGGGACCCCGCCCAGCAATTCGGACCCTGAGGGGCCCCGCCCACCAAATCGGACCCTGAGGGTCCCCACCCACCAAATCGGACCCTGAGGGGCCACACCCACAAAATCAGACCCTGAGGGGCCACACCCACAAAATCAGACCCTGAAGGGCCACACCCACAAAATCAGACCCTGAGGGGCCCCACCCACAAAATTGGACCCTGAGGAATCCCGGCCACTAATTCAAATCCTGAGAAGCCCAGGCCACCGAATTGGATCCTGAGGGGCCCCACCCACCAAATCAGACCCTGAGGCCAAAGTGGCCCCTGAAAGGCACCCACACTTAAAACGGATCCTGAGTTGGAAGTCTTGCAGGGGCAGCAGGCACTTCTCTCTTAAAGGGGCAGCCGGGTACCATTTCAAACCACTATCTGTACTTCCTTCAGGAAATACACATCTAGTTATTAGTTGTTTTTCTCCATGTAGAATTAACCAACAGGGAAAGAAAGGGGTTTTTTTTAATTCCGATTCCCGCTACTTTTTTTTAGATCGGCCGATCCTTTCCGATACGATATTTTTCAGTATTGGGTGGTATCGCTCAACACTAAACCCGAGACAACTGGAGCAGTTTGCTCTTGAGGAGTGGGACAAAATACCTGTCGAGAGGTGCAGAAGTCTCATTGACAGTTACAGGAATCTTTGATTGCAGTGATTGCCTCAAAAGGTTGTGCAACAAAATATTATGCTAAGGGTACCATCATTTCTGTTCAGGCCTTTTTCATGAATTTTATTTTATTTTTTAAATTCTGTGGAAGCATAGTTGAAAAGTAATGTCTGACTTTCATTTGCTCATTTTCATAGATTTTTTATTTGTTATTACTTTTGTCACAGTCAAGTTATTTCTGTGACTATTGTGAGGTTTTCTGTCATTAAACGAGGGGTACCAACAATTTTGACCACGTGTGTATATGAAGGAAACACTTGTTATAGTCTTCCATGAGATTTTCCTTGTGCCCTTGAATCAATGCTGCTGCATTAGACACTCACACATATGCAAATAAATGCAAACAGTTGGCATTTGATATGTGGCAACTTTTGTTAGGCAAGCATCCCATTCAGAGTCATCAGTTAACCCTCTTGCAATACATGCTTCTTGGAAAGTAGCAAAATGGTTCCCTTTAGTTGTTCTGAGATCCTCTAAAGATATTGCTCCTCTAACATTGAGAAGGAGAATTCATAGAAAGTATTTTTCTCTGTCTAAGTCCAGGTGTCCACGCTCCGGAGCTAGCAGCATTTCGGACACTATCTATGTATATAAAGCTGAGTGTATGTATGTGTGTGTATGTGTGTATCGACGACGATGTCATAAAGGTTGCAATGGCGACGATGATGTCATAATAGGTTGCAATGGTGACGGTTGAGTCATAATGGTTGCTATGATGACGAAGGTGTCATAATAGTTGCCATGGCGAATGGTTGCCATGGCAAAGATGTCATAATGGGTAAATGGGCACGGAAGTATGGGATGGAGGATGTGTGATGGGTATATGGGCACTTGACTATGGGATGGAGGATATGTATGATGGGTATATGGGCACTTGACTATGGGATGGGGGATAATCATTATAATTTGTTATAACTAACCACAGTTAGTTATTATGCCTGGGCAACATCAGGGGGGTGGGGCACTCCAAATCTTGCACTGGGTCAACTGGACTCTAGTTAAGCCACTGCATGTATATAATATGGCTATAAAATCAACAGCACACCTATATTGTCATTTCAAAGTAAAGTATATTTCATTTTACAGTTTCAATAATCAAGCTATCACCATGGAGTAAATGATCCATATGTGGTAAAGTGGGGACAAGGCGAAAACTTAATTCCAGTTTAGGATAGGTTGAGATGCCACATCAGAGAGTGAATGCCAGCACTTGGGCAATGTTTTGGGGGTCAAACCTTTTCTCAAGAATTTAACAGCCTCTTAAGTGGCTATTAAGCTGTTGTGTTCAGGTCAAGAGAGGCACATTTAGTCCAGGGGTCTCTGAGTATTGAACTGTGTGGGACTCAAAATTCTTTGATGGCTGTCCTGCTGTCATGCCCGTCATGTCTGTTATGCTGCATAATCCCTAGAGCAGTGTGCACGCGCACCTCATCTCATGGCTGCCTGCTGTTGCTGGTGCTCACTCGTGCTCTACCTCATGGTTATATACCATTGCTTGTGCGCACATGTGCTTCATATCATGGCTGTGCACAATCGCTAGTGTTCACGTGTACCTCACCATGGCTGCATGCCGTTGCTGTGCGCATGTGTGCTTTACCTCATGGCTGCATGCCATTGCTGTGTGCACGCCCATCTCTGCTTTGCCTGCTGCAGTCCTCTCTATGGTCCTGGAGGACCGAATCCAGCAACCCTCTCTATGGTCTCGGGGGACCGAATCCAGCAATCCTCTCTATGGTCCTGGAGGACCCAACCATTTGGTCCTCTCTATGGCCCAGGAGGACCTGATCCAGCAATCCTCTCTATGGTCCTGGAGTACCCCAAAATGTGATCCTCTCTATGGCCCAGGAGGAGCTGACCCAGCGATCTGCTCTATGGTTCTGGAGGACCTGACCCAGAAGTTCCCCTCATGGTCCTGACCAGGAAGTCCAGGTGCTAATGCTCTATGGTCGGGGCCTGAGTATTGTGTTGCTTCCCTGCTAGGCTGTATGGTCCTGCTTGGTCGCTCCCTGTATTCTGTGCCCCTGTGCTTTGCCCTGTTTTGCTTCTTCGCACACGCTCTGTGCTTGTACTTTGTCTGGTGTCCTGTGTTTTTCTCTTGTCCAGTACCTCTTCTGGTGCCCTGTCTTTGTCTGGTGTCCTGTACCTGATCCTGTATCTAGCCTTGTGTGCTTTCTCTGTACTCTGTTTTATTGTGCTCCTTTAGCACAAGCTCTGCTTCTCTCCTACACTCTGTCATATCGTGCTCTCTTGAACAAGCCTGTTTCCGTACTGTGCCTCACCGTGTGGTCTGTACGCGCTTTGGCAATGTACTCTGCTTTAAGCCTTATCTTTGTATTCTGACCTTCCGTTCTCCTTTAGCACAAGTCTTGTCTTGTACTCTGTGCTTTGCCAAATACCCGACTCTGTGCTTTGGCATACACTCCGCTTTTTCTTTTATAACCCAACCCTGATTTATACTTCTCAACATCTTTTTCCGTGACTTGTTTGGAGATCTCCTTGGTCTTCATGGTGTTGTTTGGTTAGAGGTGCCTTATGCCTATTGGTGTTGCAGTCTATGTGGTCTTTCAGAAAAGGTGGGTATATTCTGACAAACCATACGACACTTAGATTGCATGTGAGGGTCAGAGTTGAGGGCTCTTAGTATGTTGGGGTAACCATACTTTGCTGGAAGAGTTTAGGAGGTACATTAAGGCTAGTTTCACATTAGCGTTTTTTTTTGCGCAGCGCATCGTGCGCATAAAAACGCAACGAAAAACGCAATACAAACGCGCGTTTTTTAAGCGTCATGCGTTCGCTGATGCGTCAAAAAAACGCAGCGTTTCTTGCGTTTTCACATGCGTTTTTGCATGCGTTTGCGTTTTTTTGGCACATGCGTTTCTAGGTGTGACAGTTCACATTCCTTTAAAAACAATAGAAACAGAGTACACCAATGGGACACCAGTGGGGTTGTGTTATTGGAATGTTTTATATAGACCCTGTTATATGAAATCCTCAGATTTTGCTGCTATTTCCGGTGTCAAGATGGACCTGCATCTGGATAATTTCCAATTCAAGTTGGATCTTGACATTGCGCTGTCTCAGGCGTATGCCTTTTCTTGCCAGCAACAAAGGGAGAGGGAGAGACAGCATAGATGGCAGCGGCATCGGTTTTGGAGGCATCCAATAATTGAACTCAGGGAAAGCCGTGGAGCATATCACACGCTGTACAGCGAGCTCCAGGAAAACCAGGAGAAATTTGCAGACTATACCCGGATGTCCCAGCAAAGCTTCCTGGACTTGCTGGGTATGGTTGAAGGAATCATCCGCAGATGGGACACTCAGCTCCGGTGTGCCATTCCTCCCGAAGAAAGGCTCCTCGTCACCTTACGGTATGTAATGTTTTTATGTTTGCATAATTTTTTTTTTTTTTAATTTTTTTTTTTGTTGGCTTAAAAATTCTGTGTTTTTTGGTAATGAATTTTAACATAATAGGAAATTGCTTTTTTGCATAATGTTTTTTTTCTGTCATGTACTAAACACAAGCCTTTATAAAATGTTTTTCTGCTATCTTGTATTAAAAAAACATGCAAAATAGTTATGCCATGTACTTTTTATTTTCAGTGTTTTTATTAATACCCTAGACAGAAATATAAATTGTTTTTCTTTTTATGTTTTGCAGGTTCCTGGCAACAGGAGAGAGTCTTTCATCCCTGCATTTCCAGTACCGGCTTGGAATCTCCACTTTATCTGGGATTGTTGCCGACACCTGCAGGGCTCTGTGGGATGTTCTGTGTCCGGAGTTTCTGCCCTTGCCCACCGCCGAAAAGTGGCTTCAAATAGCGGACAAATTCTGGGCAGTCTGCAATTTCCCGAACTGCCTAGGAGCGGTGGACGGGAAGCACATCCGCATCACAAAACCCGCAAGAAGTGGCTCTGAGTACTACAACTACAAGAAGTACTTTTCTACAGTACTCATGGCCATTGCGGATGCAGACTGCCGGTTTGTGGCGGTGGACATAGGGGCATTCGGACGGGGCAACGATTCCCAGACTTTTAAAAACTCTGATATGGGCTGGAGGTTGTACGGCAACCAGTTCAATTTTCCACTGGCACGGCCTCGTCCTCAAACCCAAGCTCCACCACTGCCATTTGTAGTGGTTGAGGATGAGGCATTTCAGATGTGCCAAAACCTGCTCAAGCCGTACTCCAGCCGTGACTTGGACCACTCCAAGAAAGTATTCAACTACAGGCTTACAAGGGCACGCAGGACTGTAGAGTGCACCTTTGGCATTCTAGTGTCCAGATGGCGAATTCTCAGCACCGCCATCAATCTCAAACTTGAAACAATGGATGAGGTGGTGAAGGCATGCGTGGTTCTGCACAATTTTGTTATGGCAAAGGAGCGGCCGAACTTTGACATGGATGAACCTGCTGCCAACCCTTTGCCAGATTTTACTCAGCATCCTCTTCGGTCGAAGTTGCCCAAATGAGGGACCAATTTGCGGACTTCTTCTTATTCGATGTGGGTCGTGTAGCATGGCAGGATCAAATGGTGTAATAGCTTTGTTTTTGTTAATAATAAAATACCGTTTTTATTATACCTGTACCCAGTGTACTGTGTCTTAATACACTCCACTACTCGCCTGCCCAGGTGTCCAGTGAAATCAGGATGCTGTGCTTCCTGACTTTACTAGGACTCCTGACTAGAGTTGAGCATTCCGATACCGCAAGTATCGGGTATCGGCCGATACTTGCTGTATCGGAATTCCAATACCGACATCCGATATTTTTTCAATTTCGGGCATCGGAATCGGAAGTTCAAAGTTGATTGACAGCCGAAATGACGTCATCATGATGCGCGGTGTGTGCGCATCATGATGCGCCCGTCATTTCGGGCCTTCCGGGGGTGTCTGCCGGCCTGCTGGGGGGCTGTGTGGACTGCCTGTGGTCTGTACCGGCCTGCCGGGGGGCTGTGCGGGCCTGCCGGTGGTCTGTGCACGCTGTGGGGGTCTGTACCGGCCTGCCGGGGGGCTGTGCCGGCCTGCCGGGGGGCTGTGCACCCTGTGGGGGTCTGTACCGGCCTGCCGGGGGGCTGTGCCGGCCTGCCGGGGGGCTGTGCTGATGTCCGGGGCTCTGTGCAGGCATCGTCCGATGGGACTACAAGTCCCATCGGGCGATGCCTGCTACCATGACAGTGATTGACACATTAGCCAATGATGGGACAGTAGTAGTCCCATTATCCGGCTAATGTGTTAAATGTTAAAAAAAAAAAAAATACTACATACATACTACATACATACTACATACATACTACATGCATGCTACATACATACCACATATATACTACATGCATGCTACATACATACTACATGCTACATGCATGCTACATACATACTACATGCTACATACATACTACATACATACTACATGCATGCTACATACATACTACATGCTACATACATACTACATATATACTACATGCATGCTACATACATATTACATGCTACATATATACTACATGCATGCTACATACATACTACATGCTACATACATACTACATATATACTACATGCATGCTACATACATACTACATGCTACATGCATGCTACATACATGCTACATGCATGCTACATACATACTACATGCTACATACTACATGCATGCTACATACATACTACATGCTACATACATACCACATATATACTACATGCATGCTACATACATACTACATGCTACATACATACTACATATATACTACATGCATGCTACATACATACTATATGCTACATGCATGCTACATACATACTACATGCTACATGCATGCTACATACATACTACATGCTACATGCTACATGCATGCTACATACATACTACATGCTACATACTACATGCATGCTACATACATACTACATGCTACATGCTACATGCATGCCACATACATACTACATGCTACATACATACCACATATATACTACATGCATGCTACATACATACTACATGCTACATGCATACTACATGCTACATACATACTACATACATACTACATGCATGCTACATACATACTACATGCATACTACATGCATGCTACATACATACTACATGCTACATACATACTACATATATACTACATGCATGCTACATACATACTACATGCTACATACATACTACATACATACTACATGCATGCTACATACATACCACATATATACTACATACATACTACATGCATGCTACATACATACTACATGCTACATACATACTACATATATACTACATGCATGCTACATATATACTACATGCTACATACATACTACATGCATGCTACATACATACTACATGCTACATACATACCACATATATACTACATACATACTACATGCATGCTACATACATACCACATATATACTACATACATACTACATGCATGCTACATACATACATGTAGCATGCATGTAGTATGTATGTAGTATGTATATACTACATACATACTACATGCATGCTACATACAATACATTCATACAATACATACATAGACATACAGTACATATAACATAGAGTGACATACTTACCAATACTTGTCACATTGTTCCCCGAAGCCATTGACTTTTACGGAATAAATATTAACATAACAAACCACAAAAATACTCACCCATGATCCGAAGCAGTCCACGAGTGTGTCCCACAACGATCTTGGGTAGAGAACTGCAGAATCAGCTGATGCTGCCGCTCTCTACAGGAATCCAATGACGGAAGGTAGGTATCCTTCCGCACTGTATTCCTCCGCCACTTAAAAAAAAAAAGTCCCTAGTCGCACTTTATGGTAAAAGCTGTGTGGGAATTTCCCACACAGCTTTTACCATAAAGTAAGACTAGGGACTTTTTTTTTTAAGTGGCGGAGGAATACAGTGCGGAAGGATACCTACCTTCCGTCATTGGATTCCTGCAGCCCGTAGAGAGCGGCAGCATCAGCTGATGCTGCAGTTCTCTACCCAAGATCGTCGTGGGACACACTCGTGGACTGCTTCGGATCATGGGTGACTATTTTTGTGGTTTGTTATGTTAATATTTATTCCGTAAAAGACAATGGCTTCGGGGAACAATGTGACAAGTATTGGTAAGTATGTTACTCTATGTTATATGTACTGTATGTCTATGTATGTATTGTATGAATGTATTGTATGTAGCATGCATGTAGTATGTATGTAGTATGTATGTAGCATGTATGTAGTATGTATGTAGCATGTAGTATGTATGTAGCATGCATGTAGTATGTATGTAGTATGTATGTAGCATGTAGTATGTATGTAGCATGCATGTAGTATGTATGTAGTATGTATGTAGCATGCATGTAGTATGTATGTAGTATATATGTGGTATGTATGTAGCATGCATGTAGTATGTATGTAGTATATATGTGGTATGTATGTAGCATGTAGTATGTATGTAGCATGCATGTGGTATGTATGTAGTATGTATGTAGCATGTAGTATGTATGTAGCATGCATGTAGTATTTATGTAGTATATATGTGGTATGTATGTAGCATGCATGTAGTATGTATGTAGTATATATGTGGTATGTATGTAGCATGTAGTATGTATGTAGCATGCATGTAGTATGTATGTAGTATGTATGTAGCATGTAGTATGTATGTAGCATGCATGTAGTATGTATGTAGTATATATGTGGTATGTATGTAGCATGCATGTAGTATGTATGTAGTATATATGTGGTATGTATGTAGCATGTAGTATGTATGTAGCATGCATGTAGTATGTATGTAGTATGTATGTAGCATGTAGTATGTATGTAGCATGCATGTAGTATATATGTAGTATGTATGTAGCATGTAGTATGTATATAGCATGCATGTAGTATGTATGTAGTATATATGTGGTATGTATGTAGCATGTAGTATGTATGTAGCATGCATGTAGTATGTATGTAGTATGTATGTAGCATGTATGTATGTAGCATGCATGTAGTATATATGTAGTATGTATGTAGCATGTAGTATGTATGTAGCATGCATGTAGTATATATGTAGTATGTATGTAGTATGTATGTAGTATATATGTAGCATGTAGTATGTATGTAGCATGCATGTAGTATATATGTAGTATGTATGTAGTATGTATGTAGCATGTAGTATGTATGTAGTATGTATGTAGCATGCATGTAGTATATATGTAGTATGTATGTAGCATGTAGTATGTATGTAGCATGCATGTAGTATATGTGTAGCATGTATGTATGTAGTATGTATGTAGCATGTAGTATGTATGTAGCATGCATGCAGTATGTATGTAGCATGCATGCAGTATGTATGTAGCATGCATGTAGTATATATGTAGTATACATATACACAAACTGTATAGATGATGTGGTTCATGACAAGGTATCTAGAATCCCCTGGCCTTGTGTCACAAAGAGTGAAATGAGGATGGGCAAAACACACCATCCTCAATTCACTCTTTATGACACCTGGCAACATGAGAATAGATATGCCTTGCACCCTCCACCTTCAGTCTGACCAATATTAGCAGACTGAAGAGCCTGGTGGATGAAAATACAAGTCATAAATTTGTGTTTTTGACATAACATTGCTCCAGGACTGACACAAGAAACATGTGTCAGTACTGGAACTATGAGGTGTCAAAAACACAAAGTGTACGGCGCAGTGTGTGCAGGCGGCAAAAGACACAATAACCAAACATTATTTTCAAATCAAACGTTAAACTTTATTTAAATAAAAGAATTTAAGATTTAAAAAAAAAAGAAATAAATTTACTTGGGGTCAGTTGGTGGAAACTGGGGGGTGTGGAGAGATGAGGAACGGCTTAGGGTGGAGAAAGGGGTTCTAGGGGAAGGAGGAACCAAAGAAGTGGGGGAAGGCAGCGGAGGCAAGGAAAGTTGGGAAGTGGGAGGTGAAGGAGTAGGAAGGGTTAGAGTCCTCCTTTTTTTTTTTTATGATGGTGGCCCGTCGGTGTGCTGCTGTCCTGCCTGGAGCGCCTGTAGCCTGAGGACTGGCTCGACCCCGGGGACCGCCTTGAGCCTGTGGACCGCCTGGAGGCCATGGACTGGCTGGAGCTGGGGGATCGCCTGGAGCTTGTGGACCGCCTGCCAGGATCCTGTAGCTGCTGTGGCATGCTGGTGGTGGATGTCCTGGCAGGGGCCGTAAATAGTGAATGCGGGTCCCCAAGCTGATGCTGCTCAGAGGTGGTGGTGCTGGTGGTGGTGGCGGTCCATGCAGGCGTGTTGGCAGTGGCGGTCCATACTGGGGTGGTCCTCCCGGTGGTGGTGATGGTGGTGGTGGCGGTGTTGCCCCAGTCAAGGGTGGTGCTCCGGGTGGTGGTGCTGGTGGTGGTGGCACTCCAGGCAGGGGTGATGACGACGGGCCATCCAGTGGAGGTGGTGGTGGCAGCAGCAGTGGTGGGCCAGGCAGGAGCAGTGCTTGGCATGGTGTTGATGGGGAAGTTTCCAGCTGCACTCGGACTTGGGGCGGTATATTGGTGTCCGGCATGGCTTGGAAGTGTGGTAGCCGTGCAGTGATAAGGTAATGCTGTGAATCGAGTCAGTCGTGGCACCGGTGGAAATGCCACCGCTGACTGCTGCATATACCTACTCTGCTGCATAGCCTGCATAAAAGCATTGTTGCAGGCCTGCATGACAGTCAACTGGAGTTCAGGGGTAAGGTGTTCCGCCATGTCCCGAGCTATTTGTGTATAGAAATGATGCGCTGGTCTGGCGAGGTCGACTTCCAGGCGCTCAAGGCGACCCTCGATAGACTTGTAGCGTTGGTCCAAAAGGAGGAAACCACTCTCAAGTCTATCGGAGAGTGCCTTACGGCTACTCTGAAAGACTGAGCTCAATTCAACGAACTCGGGCATGACAGGCCTGTCCGAGGTCCTCTGTCGCTGCTGGCGGGAAGTGCCCGCAAAACCAGTGGCAGAGACCTGGGACAGGGGAACAGCTTCCTAGTCTCCAGATGACTGGTGCAGACCTGCAAGGTGCTTCCTCGCTGATGGATGGCTGGGACAGGTCCGGGGCAGCTTGATGAAGGACCGCTTCGGGCCCAGGTTGCAGGGTGCTGCTCCAGGTGCTGTGAAAAGAAAAGAAATTACTACCATACATTAACAATCGCCAACTCCTGTGGAATAGAAAAGCACAGAATAAAACACAATACAACTAGAAAATACTTACGTTCGGGAGGCAAGGACCGGTCTTAAAAATGACAAGGCACGATGATATCTGTATTTCTTGCCGATCCTTGCTGCAGCACCACTGCGAACCTGCTTCTCCTGACTGATATCCCTGTTGAAGCGGTCCTTTATCGAGCGCAAACGGGTTCTGACTTTGTTCACTGTTGGTAAAAAAAAAAAAAAAAAAAATAAGAGTATGCACTGGAGGCCGTGATCTCCCAACTGTGTGTGATGCTAGAAACTCCATGGAGTTACTAGCATCACACACAGTTGGGTGATCCCGGCCAAGATCACTGCTGCATCACACTGCATTTATATACTTACGAAAATCCTTGCGGACCCGGGGAGAGGCGTTGTCCCAGCCATCCATCAGCGATGCGGCCACCTCGTTCCAGAGCCGCCGGATCACCACGTTGTCCGAGTGCAGTTGGTGACAGGTGTCCCACAGCGGGACTCGCTCCTGGACTAGACGAATGAGCTCATCATTGTCCAGGGCGAGGTCCTCCTCCCGTTGTCGAGCCTAGAAAAGAAAGACAATTTTAAAATGAAAAATATAGAAAATAAACCAGCCATGAAAAAAAAAAATTTTTAAATGAAAATATAAGCAAAAAAAGCATGAATAAAAAAACCAGCATGAAAATGTTTAAAAAATACATTAAGAAATGATCACCAAAAAAACATAGAAAATAAACCAGCATAGAAATTAACATAAAAAAACCGTACCAAAAAAAGAACCAAAATATAACAGCAGGAAAATTACCAAAAAATACTAATAAAAAATTACCAAAAAACACCAGATAAAATTATTTCAATACAGTTCAAAAAAAAAAAAAAAAAAAATAACCAAGCATAGAAATCAACTTTAAAAAAAAAAAGCCAGCAGAGGAATTAACCCAAACAAAAAATTTGAAAAAAATACAGAACAAAATTAAACAAATAAATGAAGTTGAAAAAAGGCATAAAAAAGTAATGACAATGAAAAAAAAAAAAAATCAGACCGTCTGTACTTACATTCCGTCTTCCCGCCCGCACTGGGCCTTGCTGCTCCTGCCATTCCTCCGGTGGTGGTGGTGGTGTGGTGGAGGATGAGGTCTGAAAATTAAACAAAAAAAATTAGCCACATGTGTATATTTTTACCAATCCATAGGGAAGCATGGTACTCACTTCTTGTGCCTCTTGTCCTGTCCCGGGGACATATTCTTCACCAGATGAAAAAGACATGCTGCAATAAAAAAAAGAGACATAAAAGTACATAGAAATGTATTCAAAATTCAGCCAGACATTAGGTTTTATACTTACATTGGTACAGCTTTGGGTTTTTGTTGTGACCCTTGCAGTAGTCTGTAGAGTATTGGGGAATTCCAGTGCCCACACAATCTTTTATCACCTTGGTTTTTGGGAGTGGTTTTCCATTGTCTAGACCACATTCCAGACTTGTTTACCTAAAAAAATGCATGCGCGCAAAAGCGCATGCGTGCGCAAGACGATGCGAACGCACGCGTTACCATAGACTGCAATGTGTTGTTTTTGCGCATTCCGTGCGCAAGCGTGCGCATGCGTTGTTTTGACGCGCCTGGCGCGAAAGACAAAAAAAGCGCATGCGCGCGAAAACGCGAACGTGCGCAAGACCATGCGCCCGCCATGTTAAACATAGGTGCGCCGTGCGCATGCGCACGGTTGCGCTAGATGAGCTGCGCACAAAAGCGCTAATGTGAAACCAGCCTAAGGTCATCGTACTGTGTGTGGAGGTTACTGTGGAGGAATGCACTGTGGTGGTATTACACTGTGTTTGGGGGGGAACTTTTGTTGGAATCCTACTTTAAGGGTGCAATGAAAGGGGAACCTAGGGTTTTGTAAGGACTGCAAAGTTGTAAAATATGCTCTTCTGTTGGGGGACCCAATTAAAACTTCTGCTTTGCGGCCCCATGATTTCTATGTAAGCTTCTGTCATTCTTCCAATACAGAAGGTAAGAGAAGAAGTCACATCACTGGCTGTGACGCAGTTCACACACACTGTGTCCACAACAGGCATAGACAGAACAGAATGCAAAAGAAACAAAAATTCTCCAAGATGTTTCATTTGACATGCACTCCCTCTTGTTCTGATGATCTTGGGCAGGTGTGATGGAGTCAGATTCTGCTGAGTCGATTTCTAGAGTGGACCTTCTGGGTCGTGGCACCCACCCACCTAGGGCGAGCTGACCTTGTTAGGAACCACCCCCTATGCAGGGAGTGTCAGGGGCAAGACCAAGGAGGTGAGCCACCATGACTGCTGGAACCAGATGGCCGGCTCAAGGAAGACACAAGTGCGAGTGTCTGGCAACAGGGAGCGTGCAGGGTACAAGACATAACAAAGCGTGGTCACAGGGTTTCTTCAATAAAGCGTGGTCTCAGCGTTTAATCAGGTTCAAGACGTGATAACAAGGACAAAGTGATACATAGCAAGGTGTGTGCGTGGGCACGCCAAGGTCCAAGGCATGATACGTGCTAGGTGGCACGCCAGGGTTCCGGCAAGGGCTAGATGGCATCGGACTTCCGACATATGGCAACGATCGACAGGCTGCGGACATTAGCTCCAGACATCAGTCCACAGTCATCAGGCTCCGGACCTCTGGCAGCGATCGGCAGTCTCCGGGCATCTGGCAGGCAAGCCAGGGTTCAGGCAAGGAGACACGCCAAGGTCCAAGACAGGGTTCCAGGCAGGATGCGTGCTAGGAGACACACCAGGATCCAGGGCAGGGTACAAGGCAGGGTGCGTGCTAGGGGCACACTAGGGTCCAAGGCAGAGTGCAAGGCAGGGTGTGTGCTAGGGGACACACCAGGGTCCAAGGCAGGGTGCAAGGCAGGGCACGTGCTAGGAGGCACGCCAGGGTTCAGGCTAGGGCCTGTGCATGCTAGGAGGCATGCCAGGGTTCAGGCTAGGGCTTGTGCATGCTAGAGGGCACACCAGGGTACAGGCTAGCGCCTGTGTGTGCTAGGAGGCACACCAGGATTCATGGCAGGACCTGAGTGTACTTTAGAGAAGCATGGGGAGGTATGCCAAGTAGCAGGCTAGGGCCTGCGCATGCCAAGAGGGCACGCAAAGCACAGTGCAGAGACAGCATGAGTGCAAGGAAGCACAGAGGGCATGGCAGGGGCACTGGCTAGCTGGTCGGGCTGAGGCTCAGACAGGCAGGCAAGACTGAGGCAAGCACGGCTGAGAAACAGGCAGACACAGCTAAGTCACTGGCCGATGAGCAAAGCTGAGGCACAAGCAGCCGGGCACGACTAAGGCGGGCATGGCTGAGGCTCAAACAGGCAGGCGAGGCAAGGCCAGGCACGTGCAAAGGGCATGCGGAGAAGCAAGGCAAAGTACAGAACAAGGAGCGGAACGTAGGCTGAAGCACAGAGCCAGGTACAAGAAGAATAGTGAGATTCAAATTCTCACCAATCCTATAGACACCCTTCACCTTGTCATACACCATCCAATTTCAGCCTGTTACATTGAGGTGTAATCTCTCCTGGGCCTGAGACAATAGTTCAGCGTCCTCAAATCTATAGTGAGATTCAAATTCTCACCAATACTAGATACACCTTCTACCTTGTTTTACAGTATC
Source organism: Dendrobates tinctorius (assembly GCF_039654945.1). NCBI lineage: Eukaryota > Metazoa > Chordata > Amphibia > Anura > Dendrobatidae > Dendrobates > Dendrobates tinctorius. The sequence goes on along the minus strand of NW_027361701.1, from coordinate 5,938,967 downwards.
ATATAGCTGGTGGTATTTTGGGTACATTTTCACAAAAATGAGGAAGTATGGTGGTAGAGGTCAGGGAAGTGGGCGGGGGTTGCCAGCTGGTCCCGATGGTGGTGGTGCATCTGTTGGTAGTGGCTAAAGCACAATAGCACCCAAGGCAGGAGGTGTTGAGCCTGCATCATCGTCTGGCTCCACAAGGCCTTGAAGGCTCTTTTCTGGGAGTAGGTAAACCGCTTTTAAAGCCGGAGCTTCAGGAACAAGTTTTGGCTTACATTGCTGACACAGCCTCCAGCTCTCTCGCCTCTTCTTCTGAAGTTTCAAAAAACAAAAGCACTGAGTCGTCAGTGAAGGCTCCTGGTCAGGAACAACACCTTTCCTTGTGTCCTTCACCCCTACCAAAAGTGAAGGATGTGGCAGGCCACACTACCGATTACTCCATGGAGCTCTTTTCACATACCATGCCTGGGTTAGCAAGTCAAATCGTGAATTCCCCAGTCCAAGATGAATCTGGCATGAAGTGCACTGATGCACAGCCACTGCTAGTTTTTTCTGCTGGTACATTCACTCAGAGCACTACATTGTCCTCGCAGTGTACTGAGGCAGAATCAGACCCTGATGAAACTCAGGTGCCCCTTCCCACATACTATACCACCTTACACGATGACACAGAGGAAGGTGCATATGAAATTGAAGAGGAGGTGATGGATGACCCAGTTGTTGACCCAGATTGGCATCCATTGGGGGAAGAGGGTGCCGCTGCCAATAGCTCAGAAGAGGAGGAGGATCCGCAGCAGGCAACGACATCGCAACAGCTGTTATCTGGCAGGACTGTAGCAGTCCAAAAACGTGTTACAAAAACCAAAAGAGTTGCAGGACAGGTTGGCCAGACGGTCAAATTAGCACAGCGTGCAAGGCCTCAAAATGTCTTCCATAGTAGGAAGAGTGTAGTGCGGCACTTTTTTGAACAAAATCCTAATGATGAGGCAAAGGTTATCTGTAAGAAGTGCGCAAAGACCTTTAGCCGAGGGAAAAATCAGAGAAATTTGAATACCAGTTGCATGCTTAGACATTTAGCCACCATGCACTTGCAAGCATGGACGGACTACCAAACCTCACGTACCACATGTGCACCTGCTCCGAATGAAGGTAGTCAGCAATGCTACATCGCTTCCCCCCACTGTAAGCCCACCGGTTAGCACACCACCAGCAGCAAATGTCGAGGTGTCGTCGCAAGGGCAAAGCAGTCATGGAATCACAATGTTATTGCTATGAAAGACTGAATCTAGGCCATCAGCAAGACCACCAACACCATCACCATCACCAACCCTCTCTCAGTCCGCCATTTCCACCGCTAGTTCCACCATATGCAGCTCTCAAGTCCAGCTCACCCTACCAGAGACTCTGAGTAGGACAAGAAAGTACTCATCCTCTCATCCGAGTACACTGGCTTTGAACGCCCACATTGCTAAACTAATCTCGTTAGAGATGATGCCCTAACGGTTGGTTGAAAGCAAAGCTTTCCACGAGCTCATGGCCTACGCAGTACCACATTATGACCTACCCAGTCGGCACTCCTTTTCGCGACAAGCCATACCAGCCCTCCACGTGCATATGAAAGACCGCATTGTCCATGCACTCAAGCAATCAGTGAGTGGAAAGGTGCACCTCACAACACATGCATGGTCCAGTAGGCACGGCCAGGGCAATTACGTGTCCATCACTGCGCACTGGGTTAATGTGGTGGATGCAGGGTCCACAGGGAACAGCGGCGGTGGGACAGTGCTGCCTAGCCCACGGTATAGGAAACAGTTTGCAGTAGGCGTTCGACCTTCCTCCTCCTCCTCCAGAAGTGAAAGCTCGTCCAACGAGCGCAGTCGCACAAGCACTCCATCCGCAACTGCCAGTGTTGCACACGAGGTGTCCCACTATCGAACAGCTAGTGGTACGCGTCAGCAGGCTGTGTTGAAGATGATGTGTTTGGGCGACAACAGACACACAGCGGAGGTACTGGCCGACTGCTTGAAATGACAAACTGAGTCATGGCTGGGCAGTCTACATCTTGAGGCAGGCAAGGTAGTGATAATGGCTGGAATTTTGTGGCAGCCATAGCCCTTTCAAAACTCACACACATACCTTGTCTGGCTCACACCTTGAACCTGGTGGTGCAGTGCTTCATCAATAATTATCCGGAGTTAACAGCCCTGCTCCATAAGGTGCGAAGACTGTGCTTGCACATCTGCCGGTCGCCCGTACACTCCAGTCGTATGCAGAAGCTGCAGCGATTGCTCCACCTTCCCAAGCACCGCCTAATTATTGACATTGCAACAAGGTGGAACTCCACCCTGCACATGGTTCAGAGGCTGTGCAAACAGAGGCAGGCTGTAATTCATTTGTGGGAGGATACACGGGCAGGCGGTTTGCAGGCAGATGGAGTTGACAGGTGTGCAGTGGACGAAGCTGAAAGACCTCTGTAAAGTCCTTCAGTGTTTTGAGGAATGCACACGGCTGGTAAGCGAAGATGACGCCATCATAAGCATGAGCATCCCACTTATGCGTCTGCTCATGCAAACTTTGACGCACATTAAGGAGCAGGCGTCTGCAGCCGAGGAGGAGGGAAGCCTTGATGACAGTCAGCCATTGTCTGCTCAGGGAAGTCTCGTGGACAAGGTGGAGGAAGAGGAGGAGGATGATGGGGATGATTATTTTGGGGAGGAGGATGCTTCTCACGGGGCAAGAAAAAATATTGGCGTGGCAAGGTCAGGTATAGGGTTTGTGCATGACTGGAGGGATGTTGATTTGCCAGAAAGTGCTCCTCCACCCAGCAATCGCAGTGCATCATTGACACCAGGAACATTGGCCCACATGTCTGAAAATGCCTTGCAGATCCTAAAAAGGGACCCCCGCATTGCCAAAATGATGAACAATGATGGCTACTGGTTGGCCAGCATCCTGGATCCACGCTATAAAGGCACATTCCAAAACATCATGCCACAGGAGAACCTAGAGCTAATATTGCCTAACAAACAAGCAACTCTGGTAAACCGTTTGTTTGAGGCATTCCCAGCACACAGCGGCGGTGTTGTTTCTCCCACGAGCCGTAGGGGGCAACATGCAATCAAACTAAGGAACAAAAAAGCGCAATAGGGTCTTATCCGGGTTATTATTAAAAGAATAATTTAGAATGTACTCACCCTTTTCAGGAGAGGTTCAGGCATATAGGATCAGTAGTCTGCTTGCTGCACGTCCAAGGGTCAGCTCTGTGACCGCTTAAAGCTTCAAATTTTGGAATAAATTCATGGACTTCAGTGCGCTGCTAGACAAATTCACTAATCCAGGTTATGAGAAAGATTAATTGTTTATTTCCCTGAAATAGGGAAATAAACAATTAATCTTTCTCATAACCTGGATTAGTGAATTTGTCTAGCAGCGCACTGAAGTCCATGAATTTATTCCAAAATTTGTAGGGGGCAACATGGAAGAGGTGTTCGTGGTGCACACAGCCGAAGTGGCGTTGGACACAGGGGTTTCATGACCATGTTGTGGACTGATTTTTCAAGTACCGCTCGCACGACTGGTAATAGTTCATCGATCGAAAGTGACAGGAGACAGCAGTTGTCAACTATGGTAACAAACTACTTCTCCTCCCATATCGATGTTCTCCCTCACCGGTCATTCCCCTTTGACTATTAGACCAGTAAACTTGACACCTGGCCTGAATTGGCACAATATGCCATACAGGAGCTCGCTTGCCCTGCTGCTAGTGTGTTATCTGAACGAGTCTTCAGTGCTGCTGGATCAATCCTGACAGAAAAAGGATCCGTCTGTCGACCCAAAATGTTGATGATCTAACCTTCATTAAAATGAACCATGCATGGGTTTCAAACGATTTTGTCCCACCCTCCCCTGCTGACACGTAGGTTGCCAGAAAAATGGCTCGCTTTTGTTCTCTTCCGCGGACTTCTCCAATTACTCCATTTGCAGCTGCTGAACGTCCAACATCAACATATGCCATTTTTTCCACCTCCCTAACTGGGCTGCCTCCCCCCACAGGGCCGAGGTCACCACCTGGCGCATGCACCCGTGCGAGTGCTGTTGCCCTGGACAGGTGGGTGGTCCCACTCTTGGGCAACGGCACTGGCACAGGGTCCCTCATAGTACAATCAAGTGTCTCTGACGGTGGGGGTGCACACCTGCCGTCAGACACACCGGCGCACTTTGAGGGGCCCTGTGCCAGTACCGCCACCCATGAGTGGGCCCCCCCTGCTTGCTCAGGGCACCAGCACTTGCAATACTTACCTCTCCCTGCTCCACCACTGTGTAGTCTGGTCTGTTAAATACTTCACTGGGACTGCCAATACAAATTTGGTGAAATGATAGATGATGGTTAAGACGTAGCTATGTCCTGTCCTGCTGGGCTCTATCTTCATATGATCAATGGCTTCCATTTGTTATGGACGTCGACTCACAATGAGATGCAGTGGTGGTTTATCATCAGCTTTCACGGTTTTCCGACTTACAGACGTATGACATTCCTGCCCACACTTGTAAATGTGTCCTCTCATGCCAATCCAATAGAATCGCCTATGGCCTGCGGCTTGTGTCTTTTGCACTCCAAAGTTACCTGACAGATCGTGATAGGCAGTGAGGACAATGTCTACATCTCTCCCTGTGATCACAATTTGATGGAGATGAGTAAAGGTGTTGGGTTCCACGGTACTGCGATACAGCAAATCTTTCTTCACAAGAACTGTATTCGCTGTCTCCACAGACAAAGTAATTGAGGGTCAGCATCGCCTCTGGGAATTCTCCTGGGAGTTTTTCCCGTGATTAGTAATTCCAAAATTTCTGCAATCATTCGACTTTCCGTCTGTACTTGTATCCATCTCGTTTCCTCTTGCGGAGAGTCTGGACTGTCTTACTGAGACTGAAATAAATATGAAGATTGAAAAATACCCCAACAGTGTATGCTGGTGTACACTTCGAATACATAACCCTTTTTCTACTTTTTAGATTCTTGTCTAATCCATACTGAGGCTGTGAGTGTCTTTGTCGGACTCCGGAAATATACACGCAGATTTTTAATTTTTAAGCTATGCTCTATATACCTGCTATCCAGTGATACTGTACCCTTTCTCAACTTTCTACAATCTTGTCGAATCCATACTGGGCCTGAGAACGTCTGAGTCCGCCTCCTGATATATAGACATAGGTTTTTAATGTGTAAACTATGCTACATATATACCTGTTATCCGGTGATATTGTACCCTTTCTCAACTTTGTACAATCACGTCGAATCCATACTGGGCCTGAGACCGTCTTAGTCTGCCTCCTGATATATAGACATAGGTTTTTAATGTGTAAACTATGCTACATACTGTATATACCTGTTATCCGGTGATACTGTACCCTTTCTCAACTTTCTACAATCACGTCAAATCCATACTGGGCCTGAAACCATCTGAGTCTGCCTCCTGATATATAGACATAGGTTTTTAATGTGTAAACTATGCTACATATATACCTGTTATCTGGTGATACTGTACCCTTTCTCAACTTTCTACAATCTTGTCCAATCCATACTGGGCCTGAGAACGTCTGAGTCTGCCTCCTGATATATAGACATAGGTTTTTAATGTCTAAACTATGCTACATATATACCTGTTATCCGGTGATACTGTACCCTTTCTCAACTTTCTACAATCACGTCAAATCCATACTGGGCCTGAAACCATCTGAGTCTGCCTCCTGATATATAGACATAGGTTTTTAATGTGTAAACTATGCTACATATATACCTGTTATCTGGTGATACTGTACCCTTTCTCAACTTTCTACAATCTTGTCCAATCCATACTGGGCCTGAGATCGTCTGAGTCTGCCTCCTGATATATAGACATAGGTTTTTAATGTCTAAACTATGCTACATATATACCTGTTATCCGGTGATACTGTACCCTTTCTCAACTTTCTACAATCTTGTCCAATCCATACTGGGCCTGAGAACGTCTGAGTCTGCCTCCTGATTAGAGATGAGCGGTGTTCGAGTCGACCTGTTCGCCAAGTTAAAATTCCAGCTGTTTTGGGCGGTGTTCGATCCGTTCATCGAACTTGAACACTTTGCTTAAAATTCGGCTGTTCGAGGTTCCGTTCGAGAACGGTTCGTTCACCAAAAGCGTAACTTCATTTTCACATTAATAATGGTTTTCAATGTTAATTGACTGTTTCATGGCATTGTAGCGGTGTGTGGTAGCAAGCGGTGTAGTACACCTGTCAAGGAGCTACATTGTGTGTTTCTAATAATTTTTAACGCATCTTGTCCAGAAAATCCTTTTGGGCCTTGTAGCACTGTCTGCTACTCAGCAGAGGAGCCCACCGTTGAACCTAGCTATGCCACCTGTTTATAAAAGAACTAGTTTTTGACTGCATTTAGCACAGTTAATACTTTGGGCATAGTAACTGTGTCTGCTACTCAGCAGAGAAGCCCACCCGTGAACCAAGCTGTGTCGCCTGTTTATGTAAGAACCATTTTTTAACTCCATTTAGCCCAGTGAATACTTTAGGACTAGTACCGGTGTCTACTGCTCAGCAGAGGAGCCCACCTGTGAACCTAGCTATGCCGCCTGTTTATGTAGGCACTGTCTTCTACTCAACAGAGTTGCCCACCCGTGAACCAAGCTATGCCGCCTGTTTATGTAAGAACTGTGTGCTACTAAGCATAGGAGCCCAGCTGTTAAGCTGCAGCACCTGTAGTTTGGACACTTAATTTTTTCATTTTTTCTGGAATGCCGGTTAGGCCTAATTCCGGAATTCCGGTTGACTTGCACTTACTGGGAAATCCTCGTTCGCGGGGAAGAATCGGAATCCCAGATCCCCATCACTAACGGTGTTCAGCGGGTTATCTGCACCTGTAAGTGGCACATGCTGGTCCTTTCAGTGTAGCGCGCATGCAGCCCCGGACATGTAAGGGCATGACAGACCTGTTATTCATCGATCTCGCGTGCCAGAGTCTCGCGTGTCCCTCTAGTAAGCTTGACGCATACCGCGGGGGCATGCCGGAGTCTCGTTCGCTAACAGAATTAAGCTGACAAATCGCTAGCACAACTAAAAACGGACATCCACCACCACCCACAGAATCAACAAAGCTTGCAATCTGTGCATCTTTTCTGTAGCTGGCATGGTTGAGGTTTCCCGGGTGGAGTCGAATTAAGCCGCAGGCTCCACTCCTGGTGGTGCCCTTCTAGACATTCCTTTAAGGTTCAGCTTTGCAACCGTACTGCCCCCGGAAACCAAACACTTTGCCTTCATGGACGCTGTTCAGAGGTTCGTGGGAATAACGCCGCCCGATCAACAGTTGGCCTAATTTATGGTGGGAAGTCCGACGGTATATGATCGTCTTCGATTTCAAATTTTTTGTTTCTTTTTGTATTTTACATTTTTATACCAGCCTTTCTTGACTTCATAAGGGCATGACATGCCTATATCTGTGTCTCCTCTTCCTCCTTTTACTCCTCCACCTCTTTTCTATATGTAGTTGCCCTTTTCCATATGTTATTTTTGTATTCTGAGCATTTTGTCTGCTTTGGGACACCTTTTTAAGGTGTTTTGTAATTGTTTTCTATGTGTTTGTATGTGTTTGTGTTTGCCTGCCATTGTTTTGAATGGTGTTCGATGTTGTTCGTCGAACATTCGACGAACTTGCCTCCTGTTCGATGAACCAAAACGAACTGGAACACTAGTGGGGTGGCTCAACACTACTCCTGAATATATAGGTGTACATTTTTAATGTTTAAAATATGCTATATATACCTGGTATCTGGTGATACTGTACCCTTTCTGCCAGGAAGTCCTCCTCCACCCACCACTCTAAGTGTATCATTGACACCTGGAACATTGTCCCACATGTGTGATTATTTCTTACGGATCTTCTTGTTATATTGAGGTGTGATCCATCCAGAACGTGTGACAGTCTGTGAGTTACTCCTGCAATTTAGATGTACATTTAAAAATGTCCCCAACACTAGTGTATACAGCTCTACGCTTGTGATACATTACCCATTTACTGCTTTTTATATTCAGATCTAATCCAAACTGACCAAATGAGAGTTATTTTCTGACTGTGGAAATAAATACTGAGATTGACAACAATGACCCCTACACTGTACAGCTGTACTCTTCAGATCCATTACTGTTTTATGGCTTTTTATATTGTGTTGTAATCCATACTGAGCCTGACAGCGTCTGTGTCTGCCTCCTGAAATATCTACGGAGATTTAGAATGTTTAAACTATACTATATATACCTGCTTGTTGTGAGCTCATTTTCGGGTTTGCCTCTGGCTTCTGGTGAGGGTTATGGAGCTGGCTGTGCTGACAGAGGAGTAGTGAGTTCTCTATCTGGACTCCTTCTGTTGGTGAAGGGAGGTAATGAAGCTGATCTAAATGGCAGAGACCAGCCACCTGAGGAAGAGGACTGTGATTGGACATCAGGAGTTTCTGATTGGATTTAAGGCAGCCGACTCCCTAGTTTCTTGCTGGTGATTTTCTTTTGACTGTGGCTTCTGGTTTCCAGTTTGGTTTCTGCCTTCTTAAAGCTTAGTTTTCTCTGCTATTGTTCATATGAGTTTTTGTATGGTTTACTTAGTTTTTGTGTTCAGCCAGCCCTGGCTGGGACTGGGCTGAATCCCCATTTTGTCTTTGATCAGTTGATCTCTTTGGCTCTGTCTTCAGAATATACCTGAGTGCTGATATAGGGAATTGAAGTCTAGCGACTTCAGGGACTTTTTCTATCAGACGTGTTGGACATTTTTCGGCAGGGTTTTTTGCGTGATTGCAGACAGCAGCTTTTCTTTCCTGTCCTTTCTAGTTAGTGAGGGCCCCATCGTTTGCTCAGCCTATCTTTCTATCTGTGTTTGTGTTTTCATCTTGTTTCACCGACAATACATGTTGGGGGCTGTCTATTGCTTTGGGGTCTGCTCTGGGGCAGTTTAGATTTTCCCTTTCTTTCTTTAGGCTTATTTAGTTCTCCGGCCATGACAAGGTGTCTAGGACCACCGTAGGCACGCTCCACAGCTACTGCTAGTTGTGTGGATAGGATCAGGGGTCTGCAATCAGCTAGCTACCAACCTCTCCGGTTTTCTGGGCTTAGCTTGCCTTTTGTTTTTTCCTCCTCGGTGACTCATTCATAACAGAATCACCAGCCATACCACAGATTCTAGGGTACTCAAAAGGAGGAGAGAAATGTAAAAAAAAAACAAAAAACAAAAGTGTCGGATTTTTTTTTTTTATATGTATATTTTCTCCTCTTTTTCTCTGGGGCCGTAAGAGGATTCTTTTTTTTTCTTTTTCTTTGATGGAGATTAAACAATTGTCTGATCGTGTGGAGCAGCTCGCTGCTGAAGTGCGGGGAATTTCCGCCTATCTCACTCATTCACATGCTGTTGAACCAAAGATCCCTACTCCTGATGTGTTTTTTGGGGATTGGTCTAAATTTTTGAATTTTAAGAATAATTCTAAATTATTCATTGCCTTGAAGCCTAACTCACCGGGGAGCTCTGCGCAGCAGGTTAAAATTGTCATCTCCTTGCTGCGCTGCGATCCCCAGGATTGGGCATTTTCTTTGACACCTGAAGATCCTGTTTTGACTAATGTGGATGCATTTTTTTAAAGCCTTGGGGTTGTTATATGATGAACCTAATGCTATTGATCAAGCTGAGAGAGCCCTATTGGCATTGAACCAGGGTCAGGATCCTGCAGAGTTATACTGGCAGAAATTCTGAAAGTGGGCGGTCCTTACTACATGGAATGATAGTGCATTGGCAGCTCTCTTTCGGAAGGGTTTGTCTGAAACTTTAAAAGATACAATGGTGGGATTTCCTGTTCCCTCTGGTCTTGACGATTCTATGTCATTAGCCATTCAAGTTGATCGGCGTTTACATGAACGCAAACTACACGGGAGGCGCTGCCACCTTTTGGACAAATGTCTGAGCCTATGCAATGTGGTGGAGTTTTGTCTGTGGCGCAATATCAGGAGTTTAGAAGGCGTAATAAGCTGTGTTTTTTCTGTGGAGATGCCTCTCATGTTATTTCTGTCTGCCCTAAATGAGAGAAACGTTTTACACACACATTTGCTGTGGGTGGTGTACAACCTAAGTTTCTTTTGGCAATTACTCTGATCTGCTCCTTATCCACATTTTCCACGAAGGCTTTTGTGGATTCAGGAGCGGCCTTGAATCTGATGGACTTGGATTTTGCTAAACATTGTGGTTTTCCTATGACACCTCTGCGGACACCTATTCCTTTGAGGAGTATTGATGCTACTCCTTTGGTGAAGAATAAACCTCAGTTTTGGACCCAGGTGATAATGCGGGTCACCCCAGACCACCAAGAAAATTGCAGATTTTTGGTGTTGCATAATTTACATGATACCATTGTTCTGGGTTTTCCCTGGTTGCAAATCCATAATCCGGTTTTGGATTGAAAATCTGTGTCTGTGGTGAGATGGGGTTGTCGGTGTGCTCTTGGCGACACTCCTGTTTTCTCCACCTCTCCCCAATCGCATGATGTTCCTGACTATTTGGCTGATTTTTATGATGTATTTAGTGAGAGCAAGTCTGCGTCTTTGCCTCCTCATAGGAGTCATGACTGTGCAATTGAGTTGAGACCTGGGTGTAAATTTCCCAAGGGTCGACTTTTCAATTTATCTGTACCCGAACAAGAGGCTATGCGATCTTATATTAAGGAGTCGTTAGAGAAGGGTCATATTAGACCATCATCTTCGCCCTTAGGTGCTGGGGTTTTTTTCGTGGCCAAGAAATATGGTTCATTAAGGCCTTGTACTGACTATCGTTCCCTCAACAAAATTATGGTTAAATAGTATCCGTTACCCCTGATTTCTGATTTATTCTCCAGAGTTAAAGGTGCTTGCTGGTTTACTAAGCTTGACCTCAGGGGAGCGTATAATCTTATTCGCATCAAGCATGGGGATGAATGGAAGACGGCGTTTAATACTCCGGAGGGACATTTTGAGTACCTGTTGATTGCCTTTTGTCTTCCAATCCTTCATGAATGATATTTTCTGGGACTTTGTGGATAAGTTTTTGATCATCTATCTGGATGATATTTTGATCTTTTCCAGGGATTGGGATTCTCATGTGGAACATGTTCGGACTGTGTTCCGGATTTTGAGGGAGAATTCCTTGTATGTTAAGGGATCGAAGTGCCTTTTTGGTGTACAGAGGATTTCATTTTTGGGATTTATTTTGTCTCCGTCAACTATTGAAATGGACCTGGTCAAGGTACACGCCATTTATGATTGGGTTCAACCCACTTCTTTGAAGGCTCTCCAGAAGTTTTTGGGTTTTGCTAATTTTTATCGTAAATTTATAGCTAATTTTTCTGGTATTGCTAAACCACTGACTGATTTAACTAAGAAGGGTGCTGATGTGCTGAATTGGTCTTCAGAGGCTGTTTCGGCCTTTCAGGAGCTAAAGCGGAGGTTTACTTCTGCTCCGGTTTTGCGGCAACCTGATGTCTCACTTCCTTTTCAGGTGGAGGTAGACGTTTCAGAGATTGGTGCAGGAGCTGTTTTGTCCCAAAATGATCTGGTAACGTCTAAAATGAATCCCTGTGCCTTCTTTTCCCGAAAGTTCTCCCCATCTGAACACAACTATGATGTGGGGAATCGGGAATTGCTAGCCATGAAATGGGCATTTGAGGAGTGGAGACATTGGTTGGAGGGAGCTAGACATCAAGTTGAGGTCCTCACTGACCACAAGAATTTGATTTACTTTGAGTCGGCCAAACGCTAGAATCCTAGACAGGCTAGGTGGGCCTTGTTTTTTATGCGTTTTGTTTTTGTGGTCTCCTTTCTTCCAGGCACTAAGAATGTTAAGGCAGACGCCCTTTCTAGGAGTTTCTTTGCTGATTCTCCTATTGTGACCAAGCCTACTACCATCCTAGGTGAGGGGGTAGTTCTTTCTGCCATCTCGCTCGATTTGAGACGTGCTCTGGAAGAATTCCAGGAGGACAAACCTGAGCGTTGTCCTATGGGAAAATTGTATGTTCCTGACCAGTGGAGGAAGAGAGTGATGTCTGAAGTTCATTGCTCCGCATTGGCTGGTCATCCAGGTATTTTTGGTACCAGAGATTTGGTGAGTCAGTCTTTTGGGTGGCCTGCCTTATCTCGTGATGTCAGGAATTTTGTGCAGTCCTGTGGGACTTGTTGCTGGTCGAAACCCTGTTCTCACTCTAGTGGGTTGTTGATGCCCTTGCCGGTGCCTAAGAGGCCATGGACCCATATTTCAATGGATTTTATTTCTGATCTTCCTGTCTCTCAGAGAATGACTGTTATCTGGGTGATTTGTGATAGATTCTCTAAGATAGTCCATCTTGTACCACTCCCAAAGTTGCCATCTTCCTCAGAGTTGGCACCCTTGTTTTTAAAACAGGTGGTTAAGTTGCATGGGATTCCTGAGAACATTGTATCGGACAGAGGAGTTCAGTTTGTTTCCAGATTCTGGAAAGCCTTTTGTTCCAAACTGGGAATTCAGTTGTCCTCCTCTGCGTTTCACCCTCAGAACAATGGGCAGATGGAGAGAACAAACCAGACTTTGGAGTTCTATTTGAGATGTTTTATATCTGCTGATCAGGATGATTGGGTTTCATTTTTGCCCTTGGCCGAATTCGCTTTAACCCCTTCACTACCAAGGGTGGTTTGCACGTTAACTACCGGGCCAATTTTTACAATTCTGACCACTGTACCTTTATGAGGTCATAACTCTGGAACGCTTCCATGGATCCCGGTGATTCTGACATTTTTTTCTCGTGACATATTGTACTTCATGTTAGTGGTAAAATTGCATTCAAATAACTTGCTTTTATTTGTGAAAAAAACGGAAATTTGGCGAAAATTTTGAAAATTTCGCAATTTTCCAACTTTTAATTTTTATGCCCTTAAATCACAGAGATACGGCACACAAAAAACTTAATACATAACATTTCCCACATGCTTACTTTACATCAGCACAATTTTGGAACCAAAATTTTTTTTTGTTAGGAAGTTATAAGGGTTAAAAATTGACCAGCGATTTCTCATTTTTGCAACACCATTTTATTTTTAGGGACCACTTCACATTTGAAGCCACTTTGAGGGGACTATATGATAGAAAATACCCAAAAGTGACACCATTCTAAAAACTGCACCCCTTAAGATGCTTAAAACCACATTCAAGAAGTTTATTAACCCTTTAGATGCGTCACAGGAATTTTTTGAATATTAAAAAAAAATGAACATTTAACTTTTTTTCACAAAAAAAATACTTCAGGTTCAATTTTCTTTATTTTACCAAGGGTAACAGGAGAAATTGGACTGCAAAAGTTATTGTGCAATTTGTCCTGAGTACGCTGATACCTGATATGTGGGGGGGAACCACTGTTTCGGCGCATGGCAGACCTCAGTAGGGAAGGAGCGCCGTTTGACTTTTTCAATGCAAAATTGGCTGGAATTCAGATCGGACGCCATGTCGCGTTTGGAGAGCCCCTGATGTACCTAAACAGTGGAAACCCCCCAAGTGACCCCATTTTGGAAACTAGACCCCCCAAGGAACTTATCTAGATATGTGGTGAGAACTTTGAACCCACAAGGGCTTCACAGAAGTTTATAACGTACAGCGGTACAATTAAAAAATCATATTTTTTCCACAAAAATGATCTTTTCACCCCCAATTTTTATTTTTCCAAGGGTAACAGGACCCTAAAAGTTATTGTGCAATTTGTCCTGAGTACGCTGATACCCCATATGTGGGTGTAAATGACTATTTGGGCGCATAGCAGAGCTCGGAAGGGAAGCAGCGCCATTTGACGTTTTTGGCTAGATTTGAGATCGGACACCATGTCGCGATTGGAAAACCCCTGATGTACCAAAACAGTGGAAACCCCCCACAAATGACACCATTTTGGAATCTAGACCCCCCAAGGAACTTATCTAGATGTGTGGTGAGAACTTTGAACCCCCAAGGGCTTCACAGAGGTTTATAACGTACAATTAAAAAATCATATTTTTTCCACAAAAATGATCTTTTCACCCTCAATTCTTATTCTTCCAAAAGTAACAGGACCCTAAAAGATATTGTGCAATTTATCCTGAGTACGCTGATACCCCACATGTGGGGGTAAACCACTATTTGGGCGCATGGCAGAGCTCGGAAGGGAAGCAGCACCATTTGACGTTTTTGGCTGGAATTGAGATCGGACACCATGTCACGTTAGGAAAGCCCCTGATGTACCAAAACAGTAGAAACCCCCCACAAATGACACCATTTTGGAAACTAGACCCCCCAAGGAACTTATCTAGATGTGTGGTGAGCACTTTGAACCCCCCAGTGCTTCACTGAAGTTTATAACGTCCGGGCGTGAAAATAAAAAAATCGTATTTTTTCCACAAACATCATCTTTTAGTCCCCATTTTTTTTATTTTCCCAAGGGTATCAGGAGAAATTGGACCCCAAAAGTTGTTGTCCAATTTGTCCTGAGTACGCTGACACCCCATATGTGGGAGAAAGCTACTGTATGAGGACACGTCGGGGCTCGGAAGGGAAGTAGTGACGTTTTGGAATGCAGACTTTGATGGAATGGTCTGTGGGTGTCATGTTGCCTTTGGAGAGCCCCTAATGTACCAAAACAGTGGAAACCCCCCACAAATGATCCCATTTTGGAAACTAGACCCCCTGAGGAACTTATCTAGATGTGTGGTGAGCACTTTGAACCCCCAAGGGCTTCACAGAAGTTTATAATGCCCAGGCATGAAAATAAAAAAATCGTATTTTTTCCACAAACATGATGAATTAGTCCCCAATTTTTTTATTTTCCCAAGGGTAACAGGAGAAATTGGACCCCAAAGGTTGTTGTCCAATTTGTCCTGAGTACGCTGATACCTCATATGTGGGAGAAAACTACTGTATGGGCACACGTCGGGGCTCAGAAGAGAAGTAGTGACGTTTTGGAATGCAGACTTTGATGGATTGGTCTGCGGGTGTCATGTGCGTTTGGAGAGCCCCTGATGTACCTAAACTATTGAAACTCCCCACAAGTGACCCCATTTTGGAAACTAGACCCCCCACGGAGCTTATCTAGATGTGTGGAGAGCACTTTTAACCCCCAAGTGCTTCACAGAAGTTTATAACGCCTGGGCGTGAAAATAAAAAAAACATTTTTTTCCGCAAAATTATATTTTTGCCCCCAATTTTTTATTTTCCTAAGGGTATCAGGAGAAATTGGACCCCAAAAGTTGTTTTGTAATTTGTCCTGAGTATGCTGATACCCTACATGTGGGGGTAAAACACTGTTTGGGCGCATGGCAGAGCTTGGAAGGGAAGGAGCACCATTTGACTTTTTCAACGCAGAATTGGCTGGAATTGAGATCAGACGCCATGTTGCCTTTGGAGAGCACCTGATGTGCCCAAACAGTGGAAACCCCCCAATTATAACTCCAACCCTAACCTCAACACACCCCTAACCCTAATCTGAGCCCTAGCCCTAACCCTAGCCCTAACCCTAGCCCTAACCCTAACCCTAACCCTAGCCCTAACCCTACCCTAACCCTAGCGGGAAAATGGAAATAAATACATTTTCTTTTAGTTTTATTATTTTTCCCTAACTAAGGGGGTGATAACGGGGGGTTTGATTTACGATTTATGGCGGTTTTTATGTTTGGTGGCTGTCGCACGCTAAAAGACGCTTTTTATTGTAAAAATAGTTTTTGCATCACCACATATTGAGAGCTATAATTTTTCCGTATTTTGACCCACCGAGTCATGTGAGGTCTTATTTTTTGCGGGACGAGTTGATGTTTTTATTGGTACCATTTTCGGGCACGTGACATTTTTTGATCGCTTTTTATTTCGATTTTTGGGACGCAGAATGAACAAAAACCAGCGTTTCATGAATTTCTTTTGGGGGGGTGCGTTTACACAGTTCCGCGTGCGGTAAAATTGATAAAGCGGTTTTATTCTTCGGGTCAGTACGGTTACAGCGATACCTCATTTAGGTGGTTTTTTTATGTTTTGTCGGTTTTTTGCAATGAAAACAATTTTATATAAAAAATAATTTTTTTTGTTTCGCTTTATTCTGCGAGCTATAACTTTTTTATTTTTTTGCGGATGATGCTGTATGGCGGCTCATTTTTTGTGGGACAAGATGACATTTTCAGCGGTACCATGGATATTTATATGCGTCTTTTTGATCGCGCGTGATTGCACTTTTTGTTCGGTGGTATGATAATAAATCATTATTTTTTGCTTTGTTTTTTATTTTTATTTTTTAAGAGGTTCGCTAAAGGGGTTAACTAATGGGACAGTTTTATAGGGCAGGTCATTACGGACGCGGCGATACCAAATATGTGTACTTTTATTGTTTTTGTTTTTTTTTATTTTGAAAAAATTGATTTATTGGGGAATATTTTTTTTTTTTTTACTAATTTATTTAGCGATTTTTTTAAAATTATTTTTAACACTTTTTTTTTTTTTTTTAACTTTATTACCTTGTCCCAGGTGGGACATCACTGTCCTGTGACAGATCGCTGATCTGTCACATCACAGATCACTGTGACAGATCAGCGATCTGTCACAGGCACTGCTGCAGACTTCCTCATGCCTGCGCTTTGCAGGCACTGAGGAAGCCAGCTTCCTCAGGCCCCCGAAGGCCCCCATCGCCATCTTGGATTCGGGGGCCTGGAGGAAAGGAGCCCCCCGCAGCAGCGCTGCACATTGCGCTGCCGTGGGGGGCTCAGGGAAGCACGGAGGGAGCCCCCTCCCTGCCGATGCTTCCCTTTAACCCCCGGTACACCGCGATCGCGTTTGATCGCGGTGTGCAAGGGGTTAACGTGTCGGGGGCGGTCCGTGACCACCCCTGACACATTGTGCCGGGTGTCAGCTATGATAATTAGCTGACACTCGTCCGCGATCAGCGGTGCTCACCACGTGGGCGCCGCTGATCGCGATGACGTAATATTCCGTCCATGGTAATTAGGTCCATGGTCACATGGACGGAATATTACGTCAATTGTAGGTAAGGGGTTAAGCAATAGAGCTAGTTCTGCCGCCTTGATGTCCCCCTTTTTCTGTAACTTTGGGTTTCATCCTCGATTTTCTTCAGGGCAAGTGGACTCTTCAGCCTGCCCAGGTGTTGACACTGTGGTAGAGAGAATGCAGCAGATTTGGGACCAAGTAGTGGATAAGTTGTCTATCTGCTAGGAAAAGGCCCAGCGGTTTTCTAACTGGCATAGGACCATTGGTCCCCGGTTTAAAGTGGGTGATATGGTTTGGTTGTCATCAAAGAATATCTCTATGAAGGTGGCTTCTCCAAAGTTCAAGCCAAGATTTATTGGACCTTACAAGATTTTGGAGATTCTTAATCCGGTTTCTTTTCGATTGGCTCTTCCTGTTACGTTTAAGATCCATAACGTGTTTCCTAAGTCGCTGTTGAAGAGATATGTTGAGCCAGTAGTTCCTATGGTGGCACCTCCTGACCCTGTATTGGTTAAAGGTAATGTGGAACATGAGGTAGAGAAAATACTGGATTCTCATCTTGCTAGACGGAGACTCCAGTATTTGGTCAAGTGGAAGGTTTATGGCCAGGAGGACAATTTTTGAGTCTCTGCCTCTGATATTCATGCCAATAGATTGGTTCGTGCTTTTCATCTGGCCCAAACTGATCGGCCCGGTGGCATGGATGAGGGTTCGGTGACCCCTCCTCAAGGGGGGGTACTGTTGTGAGCTCATTTTTGGGTTTGCCTCTGGCTTCTGGTGAGGGTTATGGCGCTGGCTGTGCTGACAGAGGAGTAGTGAGTTCTCTATCTGGACTCCCTCTGTTGGTGAAGGGAGGTAATGAAGCTGATCTAAATGGCAGAGACCGGCCACCTGAGGAAGAGGACTGTGATTGGACATCAGGAGTTTCTGATTGGATTTAAGGCAGCCGACTCCCTTGTTTCTTGCTGGTGATTTCTCCTGACTGTGGCTTCTGGTTTCCAGTTTGGTTCCTGCCTTCTTAAAGCTAAGTTTTCTCTGCTATTGTTCATATGAGTTTTTGTATGGTTTACTTAGTTTGTGTGTTCAGCCAGCCCTGGCTGGGACTGGGCTGAATCCCCATTTTGTCTCTGACCAGTTGATCTCTTTGTCTCTGTCTTCAGAATATACCTAAGTGCTGATATAGGGAATTGAAGTCTAGCGACTTCAGGGCCTTTTTCTATCAGACGTGTTGGACATTTTTTGGCAGGGTTTTTTGCGTGATTGCAGACAGCAGCTTTTCTTTCCTGTCCTTTCTAGTTAGTGAGGGCCCCATCGTTTGCTCAGCCTATCTTTCTATCTGTGTTTGTGTTTTCATCTTGTTTCACCGACAATACATGTTGGGGGCTGTCTATTGCTTTGGGGTCTGCTCTGGGGCAGTTTAGATTTTCCCTTTCTTTCTTTAGGCTTATTTAGTTCTCCGGCCATGACAAGGTGTCTAGGACCACCGTAGGCACGCTCCACAGCTACTGCTAGTTGTGTGGATAGGATCAGGGGTCTGCAATCAGCTAGCTACCAACCTCTCCGGTTTTCTGGGCTTAGCTTGCCTTTTGTTTTTTCCTCCTCGATGACTCATTCATAACACCTGCTATCTGATGATACTGTACACTTTTTCTACTTTTTATATTCTTGTCTAATCCATACTGAGCCTGTGAGCATCTCTGTGTGATTGATTGATGTTATTTTGGGTTAATTTTCTGCAAAATTTTGAAGTTCGGTGGAAGAGGCCACGGACGTGGGCGTGGGGGGGCCAGCTGGTGCTGATGGTGGTGGTGCATCTGCTGGTAGTGGCAAAAGCACAGTAGCAGGTAAGGCAGGAGCTGTTGAGCTTGCGTCATGGTCTGGCTCCGGAACGCCTGGAAGGCTACCTTTTCTGGGAGTAGTTTAACCGCTTTTAAAGCCGGAGCATCAGGAACTGGTTTTGGCTTTCATTGCTGAAACAGACGCCAGCAAATATGCCCTACTCTTCTGAAGTTTCAAAAAATGCAAGCACTGAGTTGTCAAGTGCTGGTTCCTGGTCAGGAAGAACATCCAGAGGGATGTGTCACGTTGGTGGTCATGACCCGTTCCGTGGCCCTCGGCGTCCATGCAATGGGGTGAATTACATTTATAGGTGAATGTTACGTGACGCCACCTGTGGTTTCTGATCAGATTGACCCACGCTGCAGTGTCCTTCACCCCCACCAAAAGTGAATGATGCAGCAGGCCACACTTCGCATTAGTCCATGTAGCTCTTTCTCACATACCATGCCTGGGTTATCAAGTCAAATTGTGAATTCCCCAGTCCAAGATGAATCTGACATGGAGTGTGGGTGGCCAGCCAGGCAGTGGGGTTAATCGGTACCGGGCTGGTGTTTCAGTGGGATGTGTCACGTTGGTGGTGATGACCCGTTCCGTGGCCCTGGGCGTCCATGCAAAGGGGTGAATTACGTTTATAGGTGAAGGTTGCATGACGCCACCTGTGGTTTCTGATCAGATTTACCCACGCTGCAGTGTCACTTCTCTGGGACAGATGTTGTCGTGCAGCTAAGATGTAGAAGCCCTGCACAGGTAGGGCCGTAGTCGCAGGGCAGATGAAAGAGTCGGTAGATGGTGTTTAGTGCAGGATGTAGCAGAGCCATGTGCCAGGCACAGGAGAAAGATGACAGACACAGTCGTGCAGTTCCTTTACCTGTACTTGGAAAGTGCCGTCCAGGACCCAGAGTACAGATGATGAAGGAGTTGGTCAGCCTGGAAGCAAATTTGGAATTATCTCTCTGCAGATAGGTAGTGTGGCCTCCGTTCAAGCGCTTATCTGAGGTACTCGCAGTACTGAGTTCACTGAAGTTCCCCCTGTTGACTCTCTTTTGGAACTTTCTCGTATGGCAGGCAGTCATAGCCTTTTCCTTCTGGCTCACACATGTCGCTGCTGGGGCCTCCGAGCCTTAGTTGGGAACAGAGCATTTACAGCTGCTACTTCCTCCGGTTTCTGCTGCAGGAACGTCAGTGTCCCTACAAACTCGGAGACCGGAATCCGGACCATGCGCTCCAGCTAGGAGTGAGCCTTAACTCTGCTCATCCTCCAGCTACCCTTCTCACGTCCACACACTTCCCCTTCCCTTCACAGACTGCCCTAACTTACCTCCTTCCGACCACAGAGAGCAGCTCCTCAGCAGTCAGGTTCAGAGGTCTCCCTGCTGGCCTGGAGTGGGAACTGTGTTGTGTGTTGGTTTAACTGCTAGAGAGATCCTTCGTTGCTCCCAAGCATGACATCACACTCCCTAGGAGGAAGTTAATGCCACTGTGGCGGCCGTACTCCTGGGGACGCCACAAGTGCACTGATGCCCAGCCACTGCTAGATGATTCTGCTGCTACATTGACCCAGACCACTACATTCCCCTCGCACTCTACACAGCCAGAATCTGACCCTGATGAAACTCAGGTTCTCCTTCCCGCATACTATAACACCTTACATGGTGACAAAGAGGAAGGTGCAGATGAAAGTGCAGGTTCCTTGAGCAGGTGGGGGGGCATACTCATGGGCGATGGCACTGTCACAGGGCCCCTCATAGTACGTAAAAGTGTCTCTGCCGGTGGGAGGGCACACCCGCCATCAGACACACCGCCGTACTTTGAGGGGCCCTGTGCCAGAGCCGTCACCAACGAGTGGGCCCCCCCTGCTTGCTCAGGATCACAGCACTTGCAAAGTTGAAATACTTACCTCTCCCTGCTCCACCGTCGTGATGTCTTCCGCGTTTCCTGACAGTGACATTCTGGTCAGAGAGCGCGATGACATCACATCTGTACGCCCTCTGCCTAAACAGTCCAAATGCAGTGAGATGGAAGATGGGGATGACGAGGAGTCCAGACTAGTACAGGGATTCCCTAGCGAGGAGACTAATTGTTTTCAATGTTGGGACAGCAATTTTTGGGGAGCACTATACTCTGGAGAATGATATATGAGGCCCACCATACACTGGAGCATTCCAAAGGTGGACATCAGACACTGGGACAGCATTTACAGGGCCCATTATACACTGGAGCATTAGAAATGGGGCCCATTATATATGGAGCATTATTTGGGCCCATAATACAGTCGAGCTTCATCCATGGGGACCAACATATACTGTAGCATTATGTGGAGCTCATCATATACTGTTTCAAACATTATATGGGACCAATGATTCTGTATGGAGAAATATATGGGTCTCTTTACTCTGTATAGTGCACTATGCGGTGGCCATAATACTGTATGGAGTAATATGCTGTCCGTTTTTGGAGCTATTGGAGAATTTAAAATGGATATCAGTCATGAGTAGTGTTGAGCGATACCATCCGATACCCTAAAATATCGGATCGGATGGTATCGGCCCGATACGAAAAAAGTATCGGGTATCGCCAATTCCGATACCGGAAGTCCCATTCAAGTCTATGGGACTTCCGGTATCGGAATAAGAAAAACCCTTTTCTGTCCTTGTACAGCCTCTCAGGGGGGTGTACGGACCTTCCGGGGGTCCGTGCCGACTGCCCGGGGGTCTGTGCGGACTGCCGGGGGTCTGTGCCGGCCTGCCGGTGGTCTGTACCGACTGTCCGGGTGTCTGTGCAGGCTGCGGGGGGCTGTGCCGGCCTGCCGGTGGTCTGTACCGACTGTCTGGGGGTCTGAGCAGGCTGCGGGGGTCTGTGCAGGATCGTCCGATGGGACTACAAGTCCCATCAGGCGATGCCTGCTACCATGACGGTGATAGACACATTAGCCAATGATGGGACAGTAGTAGTCTCAGACCCCCGGACAGTCGGTACAGACCCCCCGGAAGGCCCGAACTGACGGCGCATCATGATGCGCACAGACCGCGCATCATGATGATGTCATTTCGGCAGCCAATCAGAGCCACAGCAGTGGCTCTTTGCATTATGGGAACTTCCGATTCCGATATCCGATATTGAAAAAATATCGGTACTCGGTATCGGAATTCCGATACAGCAAATATCGGCCGATACCCGATATTTGCAGTATCGGAATGCTCAACACTAATCATGAGATGTAAGAAGTGAAGCATTTTTCATTGTTCTATACCGCTATTTCTCTGCCGTATCAGTGGATCATGAATTGTGGCATGTGTTAAAGGAGCCCAGTGACACTCTTTGGCCCAGGGCCCACGAAAATCTGGAGCCAGCCCTACCCCTCCACAACTTTAGCCAAATAACCCCGTTTTCAATGCCTAACTATTATTATCAGGTATTGTAGTATCTTTTCTTTGGTATTATAGAAATGAATTCGCATGATCGTGTCCCTTGGCACCTCTGTCGGGATGCGAGTAGGTCTAGGCAGTCTGTCTATCCTATCTATAATCAGCTCTGTGAGGGTGGGGATTGCTTTCTTAAAAATTTCTTTCACATGTTCTGACAGTTTGTTTGAGGTGATCTCTTCTGGTATGCCTCTGATTTTTAGGTTGTTTCTGCGGTTCCTGTCCTCTATTCCTGCCATTTTTTATTTGAGTCTGGACAGTTCTGCTTCTAATTCCTGAGTTTTATTAATTGTTATATCTGTCTTCCCCTCAACGATGTTTATTCTGCTTTCATGTTCATTCAATTTTTTACTAAACATTTTGAAGGTAGACTTGAACATGTCGGCCTTTTTCTCAAAGTTCTTTTCCATGCTCTCATTTATTTTCTTTGCCAGGTCTAACATGAAGGATTCAGCATTAGGGATGCTTGGTCTTGGGATGGTTTCTTCACTAGCGGAGAAGATGTGGCTTAAGACTTTTTTGAATTTGTTTCTCTCTCTCTCTGAGCTGGGGTTGGGAGATGAGTCGGTAGAGTCCTCTTCCTCTTCAGGATTGTTTTGACAATTCAAATATTTTTCTCCCCAATCCCCCGGGTCTTTTCTTTTAGAGGATTGTGACAGATCCATTTCCTCTGCTGGATAGTTGCAGGGGTTAAGAGTTGTTTGTACGGTTTTTTGATTTTCTTTTACTGCCGGTGGTGTCTGCGGTGCTTTAAATAGCTGATCCTCCTTTTGAGATTTATGAGGATTGTTTTGTTTTTTACCGGTTGATTGGGAGAGGTTAGTGTTAGCTGTTACTCTATTGTCATTCCTTCTTGGTGATCTGGATCTGAAGGGGCTTTTGACATTTGTAGTTTCATAGTGGTTAGGGCAATTCCATTTATGGGAGTTTGGGGTCTTTAGAGTATTGGTTTTTAAATTTGAGCCTCTGTTGCTCATTTTGTATATGAGGGTTCAACTGTTAACGAGAATGTGGATATATTGGAATGAGAATTGAGTATTAAACGAGATTTAAAGGTATAAAACGAGAGTTCCGGTTTATATAGATAATTGCTCAAGGGTTAAAACCCTAAGTCTGTGTATAAAATAATCCCAAACACCCTTTGTGGCCACACTGCTGCTATCGGCTTATGTTAAATTGGCCTGGGAGTGAATCAGAGACTAATGCAATTTGGAAGGAATGAGCCTCTTTTCAGGGAGGCCTATGAGCCCCCTAGATATTTATGAGACCAAGGCGTAAGCTGCGCCAGTAATCTGGACCCAGCGGACGCCTGTCTCTATGGAGTCGATGGTGGGTATACGTTCTCTATGGGGCAAGGTACTTCTGCCCTGTGGTATGGACCAGGGTCCGGCGAGTATATTTGTTAGCATGTTTGTTCTGTGCCTTGCTGATTATATTTGTATTAGAAGCAACAATAGGGAGCAATGTGAGAATTGTTGGGAAGAGTCGTGGCACAGTGGGTATTCAAGTCACCTGTGGTGTTGTTTTATTCCTGGCAGAGATAGCTTGAGGAATCAAGTTTTATACTGACAGAAAATCCAATGGTGTAGTTCTTACTTTTCTTTGAGTTTAATCCTATTATATGTTTAAAGAGAGAAAGAAAGGTGGAAAGGGAATTCCAATGGTTCCTGCGGTTTCAGAGATGACCACTGCAGTGGTGAAAGGGCAAGGATAGGAGACCAGTGAGGGTTAAAGGGCAGGAAGGGTTAATTGGAGCTTCCAAGTAGCCTCTCTGCAGTTCTTAGTTCTCCAAGTGGAGGAGGGGAGCTCTGCTCAGTTTAGTGCAATGATATCATAGAGACCACAGGCTGAAGTCACCTCTTCTTTGGAGAGGAGGTAGGGAGGGAGAGATCCCTAGTATCCTCAGTGACCTGGAGCTATTGAGCTGAGGAGTGAAGTGATTTCAGCAGTCAGTGTTAGGCTGTGTGCACACGCTGCGGATTATGTGCGGATTCATCCGCGCGGATTTTGTAAAATCCGCAGGTGAAACCGCAGGTCAAAAGACCTGCGGTTTTACCTGCGGATTGCTCTGCGGTTTTGCCCTGCGGTTTTTCATCTACTCAATGGAGGAGATGGCAAACCGCAGGAGAATCCGCAGAAAGAATTGACATGTCAATTCTTTCTGCGGATTGAAAACCGCAGATAATCCGCGCGGAAAATTCCGCACCGTCTGCACTGCGGTTTTTGATTCCCATAGGGAATCATGGTACTGTACACCGCAGCAAAAACTGCTGCGGGTCCGCAGCGGCCAAAACCGCTGCGGAACCGCAGCAAAATCCGCAGCGTGTGCACAAAGCCTTAACTGGATTTGTGGGCGGAGGGATCTACCCTTTCCCTGCTGTGTCTCTCAGCGGCCGGAACTACTTGCAGCACAGCTGCACTATTTTTTATCAGTGCACTGCTGCCAGTGGTAAACATGAATAGAGCAGCGGTCCGGAGGGCAAGTGGTGTGGCTGCGCCCAGAAGTAGATGTTAGCACTGGTCTGTCGAGGGCTAGGGGAGGAACCCTCACTTAAAAATAGTTATTTTATAGTGTACACAAGGCTGTAGTGTGGCTGAACTTGCAGGCGGAGGGATACCACTTTGTCTCTGTCTTAGCTTCTGACGGCTGGATCTATTTGCAGCTTGGAAAAGCTATTGCCACAATCTTTGCAGTTATCAGCCACTTTTGTCTACACCCTGGGAGGGCCCAAAATAACACATGGGGTCACTATAAGTTATAATGTGGCAGACAGGCTATAAGTCATGCCGAGTCACCCCGAAAATGCGGCAGAGTGGGGCCAGATCCACCAGGGAGGAAGAGTCCTGAACTTAATAAATGAGTTAATCCCCGGTGTACCTTATTTGTTGTTAGACTGGATGATCCCTTTTGTCAGGAGTGCTGGAGGTATCCGGTGAGGTGGTGTGAGCTGTCCTTGACCCAGGTTGTTGTGTCCAGTATTGGGACCGGTACCGGGAGTTCTGTTGCTGCTGGGAGGAATCCTATATATTTGATATCTTCTTATTAGAAGGACAGATTAAGAAAAAGCAGATGAATAAATCCTGTGGGGATTCCTAGTGCCAGCAGGGTCCAGATGAGGCCTGTAGCTGTGGTGAGAGTCCTAGGCTTCAGTTTGAGTAATCCAGCACCAAGTGGGATATTTCAATCCAGGATTAGCCAATCTGGTCCATCTTGGGCTCAAAATGGTCCATATCTGTTCCTTGGTGTCATCTAGGTGTGAGGAAAGCGTTCTGGTTAGGCCTCTTTCACACATCAGGTTTTCGCCGTCAGGCGCGATCCGGCACTTTTGACAGAAACCGGATCCGGCGAAATGCAATGCCAGATCCGGTTTCCCCCCCATTGACTTGCATTTGCGCCGGATCGCGCCGGATGGCCATGCGTTTCATCCGGTTTTCGCCGGATCCGGCAATGTGTCGCGATCCGGCGTCTGGAAAAAACGGCTACTGTAACGTTTTTTGTCTCCGGCGAAAAAGCCGGACACGCCGGATCCGGCGCGTCCGGCTTTTTCACACAATGAAAGCCTATGAGCGCCACAATGCGCCTGATCCGGCGAAAGCCGGATCCGGTGGCCGGATCCGTTTTTTTTGGTCTGAGCATGCTCAGTAGCTCTGCCCACAAGACATATATAAAAGCAAGACAGTGGGACCCACAGCCACACCCAACATGCCACCCAAGAAAGCAACCAAGCGCAGCAGGAGAAGGCAGGAGACCACTGCAGCACCATCAGCACCACCACCACCCCAAATGGAGCAGCAAATGGAACATGCTGAGGAGGGGAGGCCAGCAGCAGATGAGAGACGGTAATTATCAAATCCCCCATTCCTCCAAACTAGGGCTATTGAATATCAAGATATTCATTGGCCCTTTGTTTCTCTTTATTCAACAGCCGCCCAATAGATGCAGCAGCAGCAGCAATGGCAGCAGCTGGAACACCACCCACAGGCATGGAGTGTCGCCACCAGGAAGACAGCACATCATCTTCTGGGAGCCCTCCCTCGCATCGTCAGCGTTTGATGGTAAGTTTTTATTTCCAAAATCCATCATCTCTGTAATATATGTCTATTCATTGCCTTTTATTTCAAAACAGGATTCACAAGATGAAGAGGAGCTCCCAGAAGAAGAAGGAAGGGGTGGACAGACACTTGGAGTGGGCTCACAATTGGTAAGTTTTTTGCATCAAACGCAGAAACACAACATCACACTACACACAACACATAGAAAACAATGTTCTGCAGACCACACACAGCAAACAAATGCCTACATCCAAAGACATAACATTTTTTGTTTTCTTCTCTAGTCTTCCCAATCTGGTGCTCGGCCAAGAGGTCCTCGCAGTGCCTCCCAGGGTCGTCGGCGACAGCAACGCGGCGGTCACCAGCGTGTAAGTATAAATATTTTTGCTTTGTTTTTTTGCACTTTTTATTTCATTTCTTTTGTGGAGGCTAATTATGTTATTTTTGTCTTTTTCTTTAACAGCCTTCACAGCATGCTCCCGACTCTGACGGTGAGGATGGAGGACTCGATGTGGACCACCTCATCGATCTCGTCAGAGAAAGGGAGCCGCTCTGGAATATGGCTGACCGCCGCCACGCTGACCTTATCGTTACCCGACGACTCTGGGAGGAAATCTGTTCGCTCCTTGTGGGCCGCTGGGAGGACCTCGATGTTCGGGCCCAGATTAAAGAGCGTAAGTATATACAGTACCGGTTGCTTGATGTAAACCAGTGTTTCCCGAACTCCAGTCCTCGTGGTCCCCATGGATCATGTGTTCAGGATTTCTATTTACTATGGAAATCCTGAAAACATGACCCCTGGGGACCATGAGGACTGGAGTTTGTGAAACACTGATGTTGTATACTAACCACTCCTTTCTCGTTTCAGGGAACAGAATTGTGAATCGGTGGCGGTCTGTGAGGGATCGTTTCAAGAAGGAGTTCAATAAAGAGATCCCGAGTGGATCTGGAGGACGCAGGAGCAAGTACAAGTACGCACAAGCCCTGTCGTTCCTCCGGGAAACAATGGTCACTAGAAGGTAAATATTACACACCACATGTGAAAAAAAATGTTAGATGTAACTTTTTTTTTTCAGCCAGGGCCATACCATGTCAGTATTTTAATTGCTTTTTTTTCTCTTTATTCCACAGCACGGTGAGCAGCACTCGGGAGCCTGCACGATTGGACCCTTCTGAGGCGATCCCTGAGGAGACCGGCACCGAGGGACACTTCGACCGCCCCGGTACATCTGCACCTTCCCAGCCTTCCCACACATTCGACCCATCTGTCCCATCCACCAGCACAGGAGCATCGTGGCCGCCTACATTACATGAAGCTGCTGGTGAGGAGATCGCTTTCCCTTTACCCCACCCTTCTGCCCCTGCCACCTCTAGTACACCTGCGGGTACTGGGCGGCAGCGGCAGAGGGGTCAGGAAAAGAGTTATGCACCAGAGTTCTTGCATCTGAATGCATCTTTCCAGAACTGTCTAAAAGTCTTGTCAGAGCAAATCTCCGCAGGCTTTCAGCAGATCAACTCCAGCATTCTGGAGGTGAAGACACTTCTGCAAACCATGCATTCAGAAGCAAGATCTTCGCCAAACCACACCTTTTTCAGGTCTGTTGTGGAGCGCATGGCAACACTATCTCCTACTCAGCAGATGCATGTAATGCATTCGTGCCACGGTGCTCTACAGCAGGTTACCTCCCAACCTCCACCTCCCACCACTGTAGTTCCTCCACCTGCACCCCCTCCAGCCACTTTCCATCCTCCCCCTCCTATTACATCTGCACCCCCTCCAGCCACTTTCCATCCTCCCCCTCCTATTACATCTGCACCCCCTCCAGCCACTTTCCATCCTCCCCCTCCTATTACATACCAGCAACCTCACCAGTACCAGCAACCTTCCCAGTACCAGCAACCTCCCCAGTACCAGACATCTCCCCACTTCCAGCAACCTGCCCCGTACCAAACTCCTTCCCCATACCAAACTCCTTCCCCGTACCAAACTCCTTCCCCATACAACTTTCCATCAACATCATCTGCTCCTACAGTCCCTGCCCAACCCTCCACTCCACCGCCCACCACCTCTTCTGCCTCCCACATGTCCACCCATTCTGTAGCTTTTTCAACACCATCACCTCTAACTGTTCCTTCCCCACCACGATCCCAGTCCTCTCTCCACACTCCCATTGTCGAAGTGTCCCGCAGCCCCTCCAGCAGTATTTCCACCCCACACTACACCGAGTTATAATGTTTTTTTTGTAATAAAAATGCCCATTTGGTTGGTTTCAAACCTTTATTAAAAAAGTTTTTTTAACTTTAAAAACAGTTTACACAAAAAAAAATATTTTAAATAAAAGTTAAATTATTGTTTACACTGGTTGTCTGTCATTTCTTTCTGCGGCGAAATATGTTTAAAAAAAGGTTAAATACAGGGTATTTAAAAGGTAAAAAGGTATTCAAAACCAGGTATATAACTGTGGGTAAATTTTAGCTTTTTGCCACAGTTGTGTTCCTGGTTGTGTTTGAAGCAAAGTATTTCACCTGAAAAGTTGTGTTTATTGTTGGTGATTTCCTAACAATGTACACAACTTTTGTTAAAAGGTGAAATACTTTGCATAAAACACAACCAGGTACACACCTGTGGCCTAAAGCTAAAAATAGTAAGACCATGACAAGATAGCCAACTTTGGTTGGCAAAGGTATATACTGTTGGTCCAGAAGGTACACAAGTTTGGTTAGGGCACAAATCTTTCACACTCTGTCATCCTGCCAGAGTACTCTGCCTTGAGGTGACATAAAGTATAGTGCAAAATTGTCCCTCATTACTGAAACCGTCACAGAACTTCTAGTGGTAATATTTCCAATGACAACATCCATCTTCGCCAGTAACTTGCTCTTCTCTCCAACCTGCACTTTCTCCTCTACAACCTGTCAAAGAAGGGCTGTAGGAACATGCTATATATAGTTTTCCAGTAGCCAATCCCGTTCGGAAGGCCACAAGGGTCAATTTTAAAAACCGGATCCGGCGTAATCCGTCGAAAAACGGATAGAAAAACGGATGAACCGGATGAGACGGATCCGGTTTTGTCTGTCAAGAACAAGGCAGATCCGGTAGAAAACCGGATCCGGCACATCAGGTTTTACAAAACATTTGCCGGATCCGGCATTCCGGCACGACGCCGGATCGCGCCTGACGCCGAAAACCCGATGTGTGAAAGTAGCCTAAATCTTTCGTTGGGATGGATGTAGCTTTTGAGGTTTTTCCTCAGGAGCTCAGTCCTTTAGTGGCTCACATGTGCTGTGTCCAAGGCCATGCCCCCCTAACTATTATTATCAAGTAAATTAAGGTTGACAAGCTTAAGTAATAAGAACTGATGTTTTTGGCATTAAAATGGGCACTGTAGGTGTGTTTCCTGTCCTCCACTCCCTGCCGACCTTGGTTCCACATTGACTTGCATTGGGTTTCGTGTTTCATTCCGCCTTCGACTTTTCACGATAATCGGCCGATTTCGTTCGACCCGACTTTTGAGAAAGTCGGTGTCAAGGGAGTTTCAGTCTTCCAATTAGAAATCATCCAGACCTGAATAAGTGAGATGCTTCTTTATTGGACATGCCAGCATGGAGAGAGAATGACGACCACACAAGATGTGAGGAGTCCTCTGTCTCACTCAATACATATTCTTAAGAGTTTAAATAGCAAAGCCGAAAGGGTGTAGAAACATATTGCGTTTGCAAAAAAGAGTATATGGAATATGCTTAGCTTGTTAGAAATTCTTATCTACAGTTACCAGAGAAGTCACGCAAGATAAGGAAAGCCAGCTAATGTTCACAAAAAGTAACACTCAAAGGTAACACCCATGTATTACATCAGCTGAAAAGAGTGACTATGGATAATAATGGCAGAATCATGTACGGTATATACTGTGTATATACACACACATACACATATGTATATAGATATATAGATACATACACATATATATATATATATATACACACACATTTACACATGCACATAAAAGAACTTTATTACAATTATTATAACATTCCCTCATCTTGTAATAAAATCATTTATCTGTACACATTGGGGACAGATTTCTTTTTGTCAGATTTCACAGAAGATCTTCATATAATCTAGAGGGAGATTAATATGTTCAGTATATTTATCATTAAGTCCCACAATTTTCATTCTTTCATTGGATTCCAAGGTCTCCATTCCTTGATACATAGTTTTTGTTATGGCAGAGTCAATCAGTCTTTGAACAAGTCCTCTAATGCATAGAATAGCACAGCGTCCACAAACAATCAGCTCTCCGGCTACGATGGTAAGAGATGTCAACGCAGAAGTGAATAATCCGGACCATTTCCCAAACCATCCTTCAGTCCAGGAATATGTCGTCATATCCAGAGTTCTCAGCTAATTCATTAGACAGGGCAGTCAGTCCATCAAGAGCTTTGGAGATACTCCCATCAGGATCTGTATTAGGGATAAAGGGTGCAACAAAATCCTCCAAACATTTTATATACACCTCCCTTTTCTGCTAAGAGCTTGTCTAATGCCATCATATTCTACCAAGCCATGAGAGGAATTGGTCCTAGTTGCTCAGCTATCCCTTTAACTGCATCTCGGGTATAATTAGCAAATCTCTGCTGGTTATAGTATAAGTAGTTTATCCAATCTACATTCATTTTTATAATCACCCACTAAATTATGGATTCCCACCAGGCTGCTACCTGGTTCCTAGCCTTGTACTCGTCGGTCACTCCCCTGGGAACTCCAATGTCATCTCTGTAGATACTAGAATGGAAGGATCCTTGCGGAGTTTCACGCTTCTGTCTCTTCCACTACGTACCTTTGGCCATATCCCTGTTGACAACAGGTGGAACGGCATGATTGGCTGGACCACCGCACAATCCCCTCGGGAACCATGTGGTAGTCTGGCTCTTATGCTTTTATCACCGCATAACCACCATATATCCGCTCTCAGGGTAGTGTGATCTGACCATATGGCTGAGTACTTGGCCCTGTGGGAGACAATGATCCATTCTCTACAAGAGTCGCCTTGGAGCTCTCCGAAGTCGTGCCCATGCCCTGGAAGACTAAAACAAGTATAGTTACCAGGATTAGCAATCACCTATGGTGGGACATCCGGTTTCTCAAGTGGAGGATATAAAAATGATAACATTTTACATTTTCCTTCCCTTTCTGAGCAGTTATAAGTTTTACCATACAACTTAATTTTTTAAACCTTTTGCAATGTATTTAAGCCATTCTAACCATTCATTTTCCTCACATCCTCTCTCTCTAGAGCTAGTTTATCTTCATAAGTTAGGTTAGACAATCTAACTATGAGCCCTATGGACTCTGTTATGGTTCTCTCTGGCATACTTTCCTTGGGTCTATGTATGCTATTATTCTGAACTTCTATGTAGAAATATCCTATTGGCTCTAATCATGACATATCAGCTCTTCTAACCTTTGATCCCTCATCTTAGGGTTTTTTAAAAGTTCTCAGTAGCTGATTACAATTATTCTTATTTGTGTAAGGGGATCTCCTTTTTCCTAATGGAGAATCAGGCTTTAAATCTATGTAGACGTAAGACTAATACCTATAGTCTCGGGCTACAATGTCCATGCTGCTTTACTCCAGTCACACACATTCATCCCCTCTGCTATTAGAGCTCATAACACAAACATACTGATCAGACGCTGCTAGTTTCACAGCTTGTTCCCTGTCTCTGTATCATTTATACAACAGACAGAAATCCACTAACATGGCGGCCTCCTGCCCGATTTCAAAAGTAAGATGTAAAGTCTTAAATCTGAAACCATTCTACCACCCTGGACTTCCCTCTCCTGCTGGGTCTATTACCCTCCAATCTCCCATCACTATGGTCACGAAGAATATACCTGTGAGTAACCCTGATGTACACATCCTAGATCTGACCATCTTGTCCGGGTAGGGGGATGAATGGGAGACTTCACCAGTTTGAGACAAGCTTTCCCTTGTGGAAAACCTCCCTTTGTAGCTGGACTTTGACAAGCAAGTCAGATCCTACTCTGTCCCTACCTGTCTGACAAGTTTACAGTGTGAGAGATGGATCCAGGAGGTGCGCTCAGCAATCTTGACCGCAGTAGGAGTAGTCAACAGGACTTGGTAAGGACCTTCCCACTTAGGATGGTGCCAGTGTTTCTTCTTTATCACCTTCACAAGGACCCAGTCTGCAGGTTTCACGATCTCCGGTTTTGTTAGTGGATTTCCTGGAACAAAATTAGGAGTAGAAACTTCTTTGTGAGTTAATATCTTAGCCATATATTCTGCTAATGTACAATCAACTTCCTCCTCCCATATGACTTCAAAGCCTGTCAGCACTACAGATGTCCGTGTGACATACATATTTAGTACAACCAGTAGGAAACAGTACAACCAGTTTTTCCTGTTTCCTGCATGGTCTTTGTCAACCTATTTTTCAAGCTCCCACTGTGCCTCTCAACCAGTCCGGCTGACTGAGGATGACGGGCACAGTGGTTTCCCAACTCAATTGACAATGTTTTAGGTAATAATGACATTACTTAGTTTACTATATATTTTCTGGAACCCCAAATCTGGGTATGATTTCCTTTAGAAGGGCCTTCAGTACCAATAATGCACCAGGGTGGACAGCTTCAATCCACCTGCTGAAAGCATCCATAATAAGAAGGCCGGACTTTTTCCCTCACACTTGTTCAATAAAATCCATACAAATGTGTTGGAATAAGTATTCAGGGTGACATTGTCCTCTCTCTGGTCTCAGATTCCCTTAGGAATTATTTTTGCACAAGTAATGCAGATTAAACAAAAATTTTTAATAGTTAGTAAAGCCATACATCATAAATACGTAAGATATGACCTCTACCATCCCTCCTGTTGAGACATAGCTTATGCCATGGCTCAATACTGTGACATATCTTAGGAGGTCACTGGGCAGTTCATACATATAGGTCATCTATAAAGAAATAACCCCTTTGGTTACCAATTTTTTTTTTTCTTTTTTTTTAAATGCCAATAGCATGCTATCTACATATAAGAGGATCTGGCTCCCTTCTGGTGACTCACATTGAGCTAGGTTAGCCAATTTTACCTGGAAAACAATAGTAGGTGATTCACAGTACCCTTGTGGGATTCTGGTGAATGTATACCTGCTCCCCTTATATGTGAATACAAACCAAACCTGGCTCTCTGGATGTACCAGGATGCTGAAGGAGACATTACTGACATCACTGTAAAGACCTTATGTTCCGGCCTCCAGTCATTCAGCAGAGTATGGGGGTCTGGCACTGTGGGGGCTCTTGGAATCACAGCCTCGTTTACAGATGGGGGCGCCCTCCCTACTGGAAACAAGGCTGTGTTACAAGGTGAGCTGGACAGGGTATAATCACCCCTATTATCAATCCCACATCTGCAGGTCATGAGGACCACAAAGATTCTGGGTATGTGGTCAATTCTTCCTCTAATTCTAGGAAAGGATCAGCATTTCTCACTCGCTCCCCTGCCTCGCTGCAGGTGGACACTGGGTTTAGAAATGGTGTTCCACTTTAGTACTTGTGAACATGCCTGCAGTCTGGCATTGTAAAATGAGCCATCACCCAAAACCTCCCATCGTTGCTTTCTTTACACTCCAACAAAATCACCAAGGAATTTCCATGATCTACTTTACATCTGGAGAGGGAAATATGTGGCTTGGTGCCTCTAAAAAGCAAAAAACAACAATTTAATTTGTTCTGACAGTTTACAACTAACGGCACAGTTCCCTTTATAATTCCAGTATATGGTGTGCAAAGAACAATCTAGAGCATGAAAATTCTCATATTTTACATCAGGACCCCTAAAATACCTGTAGTACATGGTGCA
This sequence comes from Dendrobates tinctorius, assembly GCF_039654945.1. Classification (NCBI taxonomy): domain Eukaryota; kingdom Metazoa; phylum Chordata; class Amphibia; order Anura; family Dendrobatidae; genus Dendrobates; species Dendrobates tinctorius. Next base: position 5,904,768 of record NW_027361701.1, on the reverse strand, counting down.
GTGTATTTCTTCAGGTGTGTGAACATCTACATTTGTATACCTTTATCTATTGCTTCCTTGATGAAGGACTTAATAAAGGATGGTCCTACAGTTATTAGATCTAGACTGTCATAATATCTAGATTCCCCATACCCCTGGAGCACCATTGTCTCAGCCATGGATTTCACCTATAGTCCTGCAGCAGTAGGAATTATTCCCAGGCTCAGGGCTGCATCACATCCCTCCCACACAGTTGATATTATAATTTGTGTAATTACACTTTTACCTGTGCCGAGGGCCCGGTGTCTCCACAGGCGTAGACAATGGTTCTGTGTGTCTTACCACTTGCTCCTTTTACCACTATGCAGGCAGCAGACAGTCCAATAGTCGGTATCTCTTCTGGATGCACTAAGGTTCTAGTGGCTCCTGAATCAACAAGAAAAGTGACCTCATGGCTTCCCACAAGAAGAGTTACTTCTGGAAATACAGTGTTCTGTATATACATTTCTACTTCATCCAAGTTAAATATTACTTCAGGAATCCTATTGTTTTCCTCTGGCAAAAAGGATCTGATATTTGTGATGTGATGCTGTTTTTATCAGTTGCCTTTAGTCATTGGTTTTGTATATTTGGGGAGTATTGTCTATCTGGGCATTGTCGGATAAAGTGTCCAGTCTTCCCACAATGCCAACAAGATAGTCTGTCTCCTGCTCTCTTACCTCTCCCCCTTCCTCTTCCTCTACCCCTGTGTCCTTGTCCTTTATTTGGATCTTTTGGGGCAACGAAGATCTCACACCTATCATCAACTAAAAATACTTGACCTTTTTTAACTTTTATTTTTATTTTTTTGTCCTTAAAGTACCGGTCTGCATGTCTGGCGTAATCTAAAACTTCAGTCAGTCGGGCTGTCCTATGTGTAACCATGTGTTTGGTAATATACACACTTATTTGGGGCTGACAACCCTTTAAGAAGGCGGTTTTTAATTGCTGTTCATAGGGGGTATCGTTCATCATGTTAACAGGTGGGACAATGCCACTATGGATGTCAAATACCTCTTTAATTCTGTGATAATATCTATCAACATCCTCGTCATCCTGCTGTATAGTTGTATTAATTTCTGTCCAATTTGCTGTACCTGTGTACCTTGCCCTTACGCTATCCATTAAGTTCCCCATGTTCACAGCTTATCTTACAATCACAAAAACTGTTAGTTTAGCTTGTACAGTACCTTCTACTGATTATTCAAGATGAAAGGAACATCTGAATGTTCTATTTTCAAAGACATACAATTTTACTCTCTATATGGTGCAAAAGTTAGGCTTATCAATCTATAAGCAAAAAGAACACATTGCACATTCGATCTGAAGACTGTTTACTCTGGGTACCTGATGAAAAAGGACTATATCCAGTTTCAATCCAGAGATACCCTTTTGGTACAATCTTAATAACTTTCCAGCTTTCAGATGAAATGGAAAATAACAATTCTGCCTTACAATGAGGACAAGATATTAAAATATATCTGTGGGTCTACGTCCTGTAAGGATGTTACGTAAAATTCTTATACACAAGAAAAAGACAAACAACAAGATAAGGACTATACACAATATAAACCCTGGAGCACAATGGATTTCTACCCACTTATAAGAAGTTTGACAAATATCAATGGAATACATATGTCAACAAGAAGACAAAAAAAACAATAGAAACAATACAATTACTGCTACTAATACCCAGGATCTAAATAATCCTCACTGATTACACTATGTCCTAGATATTTACCAGCTTGTATCTCTATATCCTGCCATCTCCATCCAATGAAGGCCTATAAGGGGCGAGTGTGACAACACAGTGTAATAAACATGAAAGGTCCCCAAGAAATGGGGTCACAATGATAAATGCGGTCACTGATATGAACAAGATAAATATGCTCACATGGACTTCTAACTAACGTCACAGTGCAAACACACAACGTACAACAATCTTCACAGTTAGGGACTGGACAGACACACGTACACAGAGACATAAGACAAGAGAGGTTCCCTCGTACTCCTAGACCTGAAGTGCTGAGATAAAGTCTAATGACACCGCCTCTTTATATCCAGAGACGTTCCCGTTCTTAAAATCAGGTATTCAGAGCACCACCGGCGCGGACTCTACTAACTCCTCAGTGATCGTGATAAGGTCCCATTTGACCGCCACAAATCTGACTTTGTGTCCACTTTTTAAACGAGGAGGGTTCAGTCACTCTGTGTTATTAAAAGAAAAACATACAACAAAACAACATAGAATATTCTCTATAGGGATCAGGTGGCATGTACCTAGGTAATTTATACCACTATAATAACCTATGATTTGTCTCCAGTCCACAGATGACTGTTGACCACGCCTACTGGACTCCCTTATACAGTCAGGATTTTATTTCAATCCTCATACATTCACTCAAGATAACATTCAAGGAGTCTCATGTGTAACATAAAACATATATTTATGGCCTTTTAGTTCTATGTAGTTTTAAAAGACAGACAAAACAGCACACTTAACAGAAAACAACATTCAACAAAGTACAGAAGACAAAACAATACCGGCAAAAAATCATCTTATACCGGGTTCCTTAACCCCTTAGTAGCCCTTTTTAAAAACAGCACCCCCTGACATATTGAAAACTTCTGTCAGATAGTTTATTAACCCTTCAGGGTTACAGGAATTAATGCAAAGTGGTATAGCAGGATACAGCAAGTTGTCAGCTATAGTAGACAGCCGACAGCTGCTGGATCGTCATTTGTGTGGGGATGATATTCTCTTATATCTCAGGTCAGTAAAAAGACATATTGGCTGTCATTAAGGGGTTAATCTAATGAGAATCTCCCTCGATTCTCCCATCTAAATCAATTTAACGTGCACACGGAGTTTTTTATTCCACAGTAGCCTTCTCACACTGGCTTTGTACCCATTCAAAAATAAAGATAAAATAAATAGAGATTATTGTTATTTAGCGGAATATCTTAAAAGAACAAACAAACCCCAAATGTATGGAGCTCCAATTGCATGTAAACTTCCAATTTACAGGATCCTCTCACAAACCCCAATTGGAAAAGTCTACTAGTTCCCTGTTCAATTCCTAAAATAACATTCATCCCATTCAAAAATAAAAGTAAAGAAAAAAATAAAGAGTACTATTATTCTTCGTAATATTTTACAAGAACCACAAACCCCATTCCTATGGAGCTTAGCAATTTACAGGAGTTTCTTACAAACTCCAATTGCATGTAAACTTCCAACGTAGAGGAGCCTCTCACAAACCCCAATTGGAAAAGTCTGCCATCACAGTTCCCATTCAATTCCAAGAATAACATTCATACTGGATTAACAAGGTTACAGAATATAATGAAAATTATTAAATGTTCTTACCTGTATTCAGATACAGACGATTCCCAGAGATCCTTAGACTATACGAAATCCGTCACTTTCCCTCAGACCGGGATAACTGATTAATGCCCCTGGTGACGCCTAATGTCAAGGCGGAGGACTTACTTAAGGAGTCCCAGACTCCCCCTGTGCACGGTTTACAGTACTCACCGGTGAGGGAAAGGTGTTGGATTCCCGGCCAACGCACCAAAATGTCAAGGGAGTTTCAGTCTTCCAATTAGAAATCGTCCAGACCTGAATAAGTAAGATGCTTCTTTATTGGACATGCCGGCATGGAGAGAGAATGACGACCACACAAGATGTGAGGAGTCCTCTGTCTCACTCAATACATATTCTTAAGAGTTTAAATAGCAAAGCCGAAAGGGTGTAGAAACATATTGCGTTTGCAAAAAAGAGTATATGGAATATGCTTAGCTTGTTAGAAATTCTTATCTACAGTTACCAGAGAAGTCACGCAAGATAAGGAAAGCCAGCTAATGTTCACAAAAAGTAACACTCAAAGGTAACACCCATGTATTACATCAGCTGAAAAGAGTGACTAGGGATAATAATGGCAGAATCATGTACGGTATATACTGTGTATATACACACACATACACATATGTATATAGATATATAGATACATATATATATATACACATTTACACATGCACATAAAAGAACTTTATTACAATTATTATAACAGTCGGGTTTCATGAAACCCGACTCGACCTGAAAAAAGGCAAAGTCGCTCATCTGTACCGACAACTACAGTTCCTTTAACCCCTTAACCCCCAAGGGTGGTTTGCACATTCATGACCGGGCCAAATTTTACAATTCTGACCACTGTCCCTTTATGAGGTAATAACTCTGAAACGCTTCCATGGATCCTGGTGATTCTGACTCTGTTTTCTCGTGACATATTGTATTTCATGTTAGTGATAAAATTTCCTTCAAATAACTTGCATTTATTTTTGAAAAAACAGAAATTTGGCGAAAATTGTTAAAATTTTGCAATTTTCCAACTTTGAATTTTTATGCCCTTAAATCACAGAGATACAGCACACAAAAAATTTAATAAGTAACATTTCCCACATGTTTACTTTACATCAGCACAATTTTGGAACCAAAAGGGTTAAAAGTTGACCAGCAATTTCTCATTTTTGCAACACCATTTTATTTTTACGGACCACATCACATTTGAAGCCACTTTGAGGGGTCTATATGATAGAAAATACCCAAAAGTTACACCGTTCTAAAAACTGCCCCTTAAGGTGCTGCTTAAAACCACATTCAAGAAGTTTATTAACCCTTCAGGTGCGTCACAGGAATTTTTTGAATATTTAAAAAAAAAATGAACATTTAACTTTTTTTCACAAAAAAAAATACTTCGGGTTCAATTTTTTTTTTTTACTAAGGGTAACAGGAGAAATTGGACTGCAAAAGTTATTGTGCAGTTTGTCCTGAGTACGCTGATACCTGATATGTGGGGGGAACCACTGTTTCGGTGCATGGCAGAGCTCAGAAGGGAAGGAGCGCTGTTTGACTTTTTCAATGCAAAATTGGCTGGAATTCAGATCGGACGCCATGTCACATTTGGCGAGCCCCGTCCTAAACAGTGGAAACCCCCCACAAGTGACCCCATTTTGGAAACTAGACCCCCAAGGAACTTATCTAGATATGTGGTGAGAACTTTGAACCCACAAGGGCTTCACAGAAGTTTATAAAGTACAGCGGTACAATTAAAAAATCATATTTTTTCCACAAAAATGATCTTTTCACCACAAATTTTTATTTTTCCGAGGGTAACAGGACCCTAAAAGTTATTGTGCAATTTGTCCTGAGTACGCTGATACCCCATATGTGGGTGTAAATGACTATTTGGGCGCATGGCAGCGCCATTTGACTTTTTTGGCTGGAATTGAGATTGGACACCATGTCGCGATTGGAAAACCCCTGATGTGCCAAAACAGTGGAAACCCCCCACAAATGACACCATTTTGGAAACTAGACCCCCAAGGAACTTATCTAGATGTGTGGTGAGAACTTTGAACCCCCAAGGGCTTCACAGAAGTTTATAACGTACAGCCGTACAATTAAAAAATCATATTTTTTCCACAAAAATGATCTTTTCACCCCCAATTTTTATTTTTCCAAGGGTAACAGGACCCTAAAAGTTATTGTGCAATTTGTACTGAGTACGCTGATACCCTACATGTGGGGGTAAACCACTATTTGGGTGCATGGCAGAGCTCGGAAGGGAAGCAGCGCCATTTGACGTTTTTGGCTGGAATTGAGATCGGACACCATGTCGCGTTTGGAAAGCCCCTGACGTACCAAAACAGTGAAAACCCCCAACACATTACACTATTTTGGAAACTATACCCCCTAAGGAATTTATCTAGATGTGTGGTGAGCATTTTGAACCCCCCAGTGCTTCACAGAAGTGTATAATGACCAGGCGTGAAAATAAAAAAAATCGTATTTTTTCAACAAACATGATAATTTAGTCCCCAATTTTTTTATTCTCCCAAGGGTACCAGGAGAAAATGGACCCCAAAAGTTGTTGTCCAATTTGTCCTGAGTACACCGATACCCCATATGTGGGAGAAAACTACTGTATGGGCACACGTTTTGGAATGCAGACTTTGATGGAATGGTCTGCGGGTGTCATGTGCGTCTGGAGAGCCCGTGATGTATCTAAACTATTGAAACTCCCCACAAGTGACCCCTTTTTGGAAACTAGACCCCCCACCGAACTTATCTAGATGTGTGGTGAGCACTTTGAACCCCCAAGTGCTTCACAGAAGTTTATAACGTAGAGTCGTAAAAATAAAAAATCATATTTTTTCCACAAAAATGAACTTTTCGCCCCCAATTATTTATTTTACCAAGGAAGGGTAAAAATGATATTTTTGCCCCAATTTTTTATTTTCCTAAGGGTAACAGGAGAAATTGGATCCCAAAACTTGTTTTGCAATTTGTCCTGAGTAGGCTGATACCCTATATGTGGGGGTAAAACACTGGGTGCATGGCAGAGCTTGGAAGGGAAGGAGCACCATTTGACTTTTTCAACGCAGAATTAGCTGGAATTGAGATCAGACGCCATGTTGCATTTGGAGAGCACCTGATGTGCCCAAACAGTGGAAACCCCCCAATTATAACTCCAACTCTAACCCCAACACACCCCTAACCCTAATCTCAGCCCTAACTCTAGCCCTAGTCCTAGCCCTAACCCTAGCCCTAACCCTAGCCTTAACCCTAGCCCTAGCCCTAATGGGAAAATGGAAATAAATACATTTTCTTTTAATTTTATTATTTTTCCCTAACTAAGGGGGTGATAACGGGGGGTTTGATTTACTATTTATGGCGGTTTTTATTTTTGGCAGCTGTCATACGCTAAAAGACGCTTTTTATTGTAAAAATAGTTTTTGCATCGCCACATATTGAAAGCTATAATTTTTCCATATTTTGACCCACCGAGTCATGTGAGGTCTTATTTTTTGTTGGACGAGCTGACGTTTTTATTGGTATCATTTTCGGGCACGTGACATTTTTTGATCGCATTTAATTCCGATTTTTGGGACGCAGAATGAATAAAAACCAAATTTCTTTTGGGGGGTGTGTTTACACCGTTCCGCGTGCGGTAAAATTGATAAAGCGGTTTTGTTCTTTGGGTCAGTACGGTTACAGTGATACCTCATTTATTTTGTTTTTTATGTTTTGGCGTTTTTATGCAATGAAAACAATTTTATATAAAAAATAATTGTTTTTGCATCGCTTTATTCTGCGAGCTATAACTTTTTTATTTTTTTGCTGATGATGCTGTGCGGTGGCTCGTTTTTTGCGGGACAAGATGACATTTTCATCGGTACCATGGATATTTATATGCATCTTTTTTGATCACGTGTTATTGCACTTTTTGTTCAGCGGTATGATAAATCATTATTTTTTGCTTAGTTTTTTATTTTTATTTTTTAAGGGGATCGCTAAAGGGGTTAACTAACAGGACAGTTTTATAGGGCAGGTCGTTACGGACGTGGCGATACCAAATATGTGTACTTTTATTGTTTTTTTTTTTATTTCCAAAAAATGAATTTATTAGGGAATATTTTTTTTTTTTTTATTTAGCATGGTAACATAGTAACATAGTTTTGAAGGCTGAAGGAAGACCTTATGTCCATCTAGTTCAGCCTATTTTTAGTGCAGCTGTTCTGCATTGTTGATCCTGGGGAAGGCAAAAGACCCACAGAGTAGAAGCCAATTTTCTCCATAGGGAAAAAAATTCCTTCCCCTAAGCTGGGTCAACCATCTACCTATAATATTCTGTTATTCGTAACCTTCTGTACTGTTACTCACAAGAAAAGCATCCATTCCTTTCTTAAATTCATTCAGTGAGTTGGCCATCACCACTTCCTCAGGAAGAGAATTCCAGAGCCTCACTGCTCTTACCATGAAGAACCCTCTTCTATGCTGGTGCAGAAATTGTCTTTCCTCCAAATGAAGAGAATGCCCCCTTGCTCTTGTCGCAGTCCTTGGTACAAACAGTTCATTAGAGAGATCTCTGTATTGCCCTCTGATATACTTGTACATATATATTAAGTCTCCCCTAAGTCTTCTCTTTTCTAGAGTAAATAGACCTAATTTTGATAACCTTTCTGGGTATTGTAGTGAACCAACTCCATTTATCATTTTAGTAGCCTGCCTTTGAACCCTTTCAAGTTCAGTAATGTCTTTCTTGAGCACCGGCGTCCAAAATGGCACACAATACTCCAAGTGTGGTCTGACGAGTGATTTGTACAGAGGGAGAATTATGTTTTCATCTCGTGTCCCCAGACCTCTTCTAATGCATCCCATGACCCTATTTGCCTTGGTGGCAGCTGCCTGACACTGGGCACTCCAATTTAGCTTCTTATTGACTAAGATGCCTAAGTTTTTTTCCATGTCTGATTTCCCCAGCAGTTTCCCATTTAGTAAGTAATTATAGCATCTGTTTCTCCTTCCCATGTGCATAACCTTACACTTATCTGTGTTAAACCTCATTTGCCATTTTTCAGTCCAATTCTCCAATTTACTCAAATCTGTCTGTAGTTGCAAACTGTCCTCCTTTGTGTTGACTACCTTACATAGTTTTGTATCATCTGCAAATACTGATATTTTACTGTGTAAGCCATCCACTAGATCATTAATAAATATATTAAATAGTAGGGGGCCCAATACAGAACCCTGTGGTACCCCACTAGTAACCCTGGCCCAATCTGAGTATGCACCATTAATAACCACTCTTTGTTTTCTATCACTAAGCCAGCTACAGTACCTACCCATCTACACACATTTTCCCCTAGCCCAAGCTTTCTCATCTTACTTACCAATCTTTTATGTGGGACAGTGTCAAATGCTTTAGAGAAATCGAGATAAATGACATCCAATGATTCTCCTTGGTCCATTTGAGAGCTTACATCCTCATAGAAGCTGATCAGGTTAGTTTGACAGGAGCGCTCCTTCATTATTCCATGTTGATATGGAGTTAAACATTTATTAACATTGAGATATTCCATAATGGTATCCCTTAGAAACCCTTCAAAAATTTTACCCACAACAGATGTTAAGCTTACCGGCCTATAGTTTCTAGGTTATCTTTTACACCCCTTTTTGAATATTGGTACCACATTTGCTTGCCGCCAATCAAGAGGAACAGACCCTGTTTCTATAGAGTCTTTAAATATAAGGAATAGAGGCCTGTCTATCACATTACTTAACTCCCTTAATACCCGAGGGTGAATGCCATCAGGGCCCGGTGATTTGTCAATTTTAATCTTACAAAGGCGGTTCTGCACTTCTTCCTGGGTTAGGCAGGTAATACTTAATGGGGAGTTTACATTATCACTCTGCATTTCCCCTGGCAAATCCTTTTCCTGTGTGAACACTGTTGAGAAAAAAGTATTTAACCCCTTAGCGACAGAGCCAGTTTGCAGCTTATTGACCAGGCCAATTTTTACAATTCTGACCACTGTCCCTTTATGAGGTTATAACTCTGGAACGCTTTAATGGATCCCGCTGATTCTGAGATTGCTTTTTCGTGACATATTGTACTTCATGTTAGTGGTAAAATTTCTTCGATAAGTCTTGTGTTTATTTATGAAAAAAAGAAATATGGCGAAAATTTTGAAAATTTTGCAATTTTAAAACTTAAAATTTTTATGCCCTTAAATCAGAGAGATGTATCACACAAACTTCTTAATAATTAACATTTCCCACATGTCTACTTTACATCAGCACAATTTTGGAAGCAAATTTTTTTTGCTAGGAAGTTATAAGGGTTAAAAGTTGACCAGCGATTTCTCATTTTTACAACAAAATTTACAAAACCATTTTTTTTAGAGACCACATCATATTTAAAGTCATTTTGAGGGGTGTACATGACGGAAAATACCCAAAAGTGGCACTATTCTAAAAACTAGACCTCTCAAGGTGCTCAAAGCCACATTCAAGAAGTTTATTAACCCTTTAAGTGCTTCACAGGAACTAAAGCAATGTGGAGAGAAAAAATTAACATTTAACTTTTTTTGCAAAAAATTTACTTCAGAACCAATTTTTTTTTTATTTTCACAAATGTTAAAAGAGAAAATCAACCTCAAAATTTGTTGTACAATTTCTCCTGAATACGTCGATACCCCATATGTGGGGGTAAACCACTTTTTCAGCACACGGCAGAGCTCGCAAGGGATGGAGCGCCGTTTGACTTTTTCAACGCAGAATTGGCTGGAATTGAGATCGGATGCCATGTTGCATTTGGAGAGCCCTTAATGTGCCTAAACAGTGGAAAACTCCAACAAGTGACACCATTTTGGAAACTAGACCCATTAAGGAACTTATCTAGATCTGTGGTGAGCACTTTGAACCTTCAAGTGCTTCACAGAAGTTTATAACGTAGAGCCGTGAAAATAAGCAATCTATTTTTTTTCCACAAAAATGATCTTTTCGCCCCCAAATTTTTATTTTTACAAGGGTAACAGGAGAAATTATACCCCCACAGTTGTTGTGCGATTTGTCATGAGTACGCCAATACCCCATATGTGGGGGGGAACCACTGTTTGGGTGCATGGGAGAGCTCGGAAGGGAAGGAGTGCCATTTTGGAATGCAGACTGTGATGGAATGGTCTGCGGGCATCATGTTATTTTTGCAGAGACCCTGATGGGCCTAAACAGTAGAAACCCCCAACAAGTGACACCATTTTGGAAACTAGACCCATTAAGGAACTTATCTAGATGTGTGGTGAGCACTTTGAACCTTCAAGTGCTTCACAGAAGTTTATAACGTAGAGCCGTGAAAATAAAAAATCCATTTTTTTTCACAAAAATTATCTTTTCGCCCCAAATTTTTATCATACCCCCACAGTTGTTGTGCGATTTGTCCTGAGTACACCGATACCCCATATGTGGGGGAGAACCACTGTTTGCATGGATGGGAGAACTCGGAAGGGAAGGAGTGCCAGTTTGGAATGCAGACTTTGATGGAATGGTCTGCGGGCATCATGTTGCGTTTGCAGAGCCCCTGATGGGCCTAAACAGTGGAAACCCCCCACAAGTGACCCCATTTTGGAAATTAGACCCACTAAGGAACTTATCTAGATGTGTGGTGAGCACTTTGAACCACCAAGCACTTCACAGAAGTTTATAGATGCAGAGCCGTGAAAATAAAAAGTCTTTTTATTTCCACAAAAGTGATTTTTAGACCCCAATTTTTAGATCCCCAAAGTTGGTAAATAGTGGAAACCCCTCAATTCTTGCTCGAACCCTAACCCCAACAAACCCCTAATCCCAACCCTAATCCCTAATCCTAATTCTAACCCTAATCCTAGTTCACCCTAACCCTAATTCTAACCCTAGCCCTAACCCGAGCCCTAACCCTAGCCCTAACCCTAACCCTAGCCCTAACCCTAACCCTAACCCTAGCCCTAACCCTAGCCCAACCCTAACCCTAGCCCTAACCCAAGCCCTAACCCAAGCCCAACCCTAACCCTAACCCTAGCCCAACCCTAACCCTAGCCCAACCCTAACCCTAGCCCTAACCCTAACCCTAATGGAAAACTGAAAAAAAAATATTTTATTTATTTCATTATGTTTGCCTATATAAGGGGGTGATAATCGGGGGGTTATGTACTATTTTTTTTTATTTTGATCACTATGATTGTTTATCATAGTGATCAAAATAATGAATGGAATCTGCCAGTCGGAGCCTGCAGATTCCCAGCGAGTGCACTGCACATGCGCCCGCCATTTTCAAGATGGCGGCGCCCATCGGAGGACGCCGGCGGGACGCGGGAGCATCGGGAGGGGACGGAGGACCACGGAGAGGTACCGGGGGGGAATTGGGGACACTATTTCTCTCTCCTCTGATGTGCGATCACATCAGAGGAAAGAGAAATGTAATGCATAATCGTGGCTTTTTTTTGCAGTTGCCGTTATAGGGTTAATAACGGCGATCACAAAAGCGGGGTTGGTAAAAACCGACCGATTCATGTTCTCTGGGGTCTCGGCTACCCCTGGCAGCCGAAACCCCGGAGAAAATCCGACACTGGGGGGCGCTATGTACTTTCTCTTCTCTACTTTCTGTGGTTTTAGTACACTTAATTACCGCCGCTAAAAGGCGTATCGGCATTCGTTAAGGGGTTAAAACATTTTTATTTTTTTTACTTTATTACATTGTCCCAGGTGGGACATCACTGTCCTGTGACAGATCGCTGATCTGTCACATCACAGATCACTGTGACAGATCAGCAATCTGTCACAGGCACTACACAAGCTTCCTCCTTGCCTGCGCTTTGCAGGCATGAGGAAGCCAGCTCCCTGCAGGCCCCCGAAGGTCCCCGTCGCCATCTTGGATTCGGGGACCTACAGGGATAGAGCCCCCCGCAGCAGTGCTGCACATTGTGCTGCTGTGGGGGGCTCAGGGAAGCACGGAGGAAGCCCCCTCCCTGCCGATGCTTCCCTTTAACCCCTGGTACACCGCGATTGTGTTTGATCGCGGTGTGCAAGGAGTTAACGTGTCCGTGACCGCCCCTGACGCATTGTGCCAGGTGTCAGCTGTGATAATCACCACGTGGGTGCCGCTGATCGCTGTGACGTACTATCCCATCCCGGGGAATTAAGTCCCAGGGCACATGGATGGGATAGTACGTCACATGGCAGTAAGGGGTTAAGCTGGAGTTCATCGCCATAGTCTGGGTGGTAACAGAGTGCTTCAAGCACTACTTGGCTTCCGCAAAGTTCACCACCTACACGGACAATAATCCGCTAACCCACCTTGAAACGACAAAGCTCGGGGCACTTGAGCAGCGATGAATGGCCTGGCTGTCCAACTACGAGTTCACCATCAAGTACAGAGCAGGACATAAGAACGCTAATGCTGATGCGTTCACCAATTCACCAGACGGGGGAGAAGATCCAAAAGAACTTGAAGAAATTGAGTTACCAGCCTTCCACCGTCCAATTGTAGCCCAGCGCTCTCAAGGAGTGAGAATAAGCGCTTTATTGTACGAGAGGTAACGTTGAACCCATTACCCCATCATGAGTGGGCAGAGACACAAGATAGTGATCCAGCTGTTCGCCTAGTAAAGGAGTGGCTGGCACAAGCTCTGCTGGAATTTTAGACCATTCTTCTTTGGCAAACTGCTCCAGGTCCCTGATATTTGAAGGGTGCCTTCTCCAAACTGCCAATTTTAGCTCTCTCTACAGGTGTTCTATGGGATTCAGGTCTAGACTCATTGCTGGCCACCTTAGAAGTCTCCAGTGCTTTCTCTCAAACCATTTTGTAGTGCTTTTTGAAGTGTGTTTTGGGTCACTGTCCTGCTGGAAGACCCATCACCTCTGAGGGAGACCCAGCTTTCTCACACTGGGCCCTACATTATGCTGCAAAATTTGTTGGTAGTCTTCAGCAGTCCAGTGCCAGAGGCAGCAAAGCAACCCCAAAAACATCAGGGAACCTCTGCCATGTTTGACTATAGGGACCGTGTTCTTTTCTTTGAATGCCTCTTTTTTTCTCCTGTAAACTCTATGTTGATGCCTTTGCCCAAAAAGCTCTACTTTTGTCTCATCTGACCAGAGAACATTCTTCCAAAACGTTTTAGGCTTTTTCAGGTAAGTTTTGGCAAACTCCAGCCTGGCTTTTTTATGTCTCGGGGTAAGAAGTGGGATCTTCCTGGGACTCCTACCATACAGTCCCTTTTCATTCAGACGCCGACGGATAGTACGGGTTGACACTGTTGTACCCTCGGACTGCAGGGCAGCTTGAACTTGTTTGGATGTTAGTCGAGGTTCTTTATCCAACATCTGCACAATCTTGCGTTGAAATCTCTTGTCAATTTTTCTTTTCCGTCCACATCTAAGGAGGTTAGCCACAGTGCCATGGGCTTTAAACTTCTTGATGACACTGTGCACATTAGACACAGGAACATTCAGGTCTTTGGAGATGGACTTGTAGCCTTGAGATTGCTCATGCTTCCTCAAAATTTGGTTTCTCAAGTCCTCAGACAGTTCTGTGGTCTTCTTTCTTTTCTCCATGCTCAATCTGGTACACACAAGGACACAGGACAGAGGTTGAGTCAACTTTAATCCATGTCAACTGGCTGGAAGTGTGATTTAGTTATTGCCAACACCCGTTAGGTGCCACAGGTAAGTTACAGGTGCTGTTAATTACACAAATTAAAGAAGCATCACATGATTTTTCGAACAGTGCCAATACTTTTGTCCACCCTCTTTTTTATGTTTGGTATGGAATTATATCCAATTTGGTTTTAGGACAATTCTTTTGTGTTTTTCCATTTAAGACAAATTAAATGAAGATAATAATAAAAAAGAATTTGTGTTTGCAATCATTTTCAGGAAGAAACTGAGTGTTATCTGACAGTATTGCAGGGGTGTCAATACTTTTGGCCACAACTGTAGTATAATGTACTCCACTAAGGCCTCTTTCACACATCCGGTTTGTGCCGTCAGGCACAATCCGGCATGTGGTTAAAAGAATGGATTCTTTTTTTTACCGCCGGATGCGTTTTTTTGTCATTGAGAAGCACATGCGCCGGATCGCGCAGCATGAGCTTCCGTTTGTTCCGGTTTTTACCGGATCCGGCTGAATTCTTGTGTCTGGCGGCTGGACAGGACGGGTGCTGCAGCGTTTTTTTGTCCGGCGAAAAAAGCCAGACTTGGACGTATGCGGCCCTCCCGGCTCTGCGGGACAATGTTTCTCAATGGCACATTCCAGCCGCCGGATCAGGCTTCTACCTGATCCGGCCACCGCATGCACGATTTTACCCTGTGCGCATACCCGGATCTGTTCTCTGTTCGTTCGTTTTCGTGTTCTCTCTCTCTCTTCATCCTCTTCCTTTGCAGCAAAGCCGTGTCAAGCGCCATAAGATGCACCGCATATACGTCCGACCACTCCGTTCGCGGCCGGATCCGATACTCCATCTTTTCGCCGCACGACGCCGGAATTCCATCGACGGATGTGTGAAAGTAGCCATAGTCTTACTGTGACATCAGTCTGCAAGTCTGGGCTGCAGTAAGACAGCACCCCGAGCAACCCCGATACCCTTTACCCCTATACAGGGATCTGGATTTACAGCAGAGCCCAGGAGGCGCTATCTGAACAAGAGCAGCGGACCAGAGCAGGACGGTAGTCAGAAAGGGGTTAAAAAACGGGACCAAAAGTGTAAGCAGCAATCCAAGTCGAAACCAGGCAGGCAGCAACGGTACAAAAACGGCAGACAGTAGCAGAGTCAATTCCAGGCCAAGGTTAAAGTCATAAACCAGGAGGGAGGCAGAGGTACAAAATCGTCAGGCAGGAGTAGAGTCAGAATCAAAGAAAGCAAATAGCAAACTAGCACACTGGGGAAACCAAGACTATATCTGGCGGCCTGCAAGACCAGCCCCAAGGTATTTGAGGGATCAGATCATCCCTCACAGGTTCACAGTCTGATGACGTCATTAGGACCGCCCCCGGACCAGGCCAGATGGAGATGCACCGACCCCTTCATGACCGACAGAGGAGCGCAGCCTGCGGCCGCCAGATGCCTGCAGAGGAGCCTCCTCCCTGTTAGCAGTTCCCATGGGTGGACCACGGTGCCTCCCAGTGGCCAAGGCAGGAACAGCCATCCCCGAGTTTGACCGTGACATGACAGTCCGGCGCCTCCCAGAGGCCGAGACCGGAATAGCAGAACTCGGGACTGACGGCGACGTGCCAGTCTGGTTCCTCCTAGTGGCTGAAGTAGGAACAGCAGTCCCTGTATCCGATGGCGATGTGACAGCACCCCCCCTTCTAAGAGGGGCCTCTGGACCCTCAAAACCAGGTTTGTTAGGGTGAAGGAGGTGAAATTTTCTAAAAACCTTTGGCGTAGATGTCACTAGCGGGAACCCAGGTCCTCTCCTCCGGGCCGTAGCCCTTCCAGTGCACCAGGTACTGCACAGAACCTCTCACTAAGCGGGAGTCAAGAACACCCTGAACTTCGTATTCCAAAGTGCCCCTGACCAAAACTGGAGGAGGAGGGTACTGGACAGGATGGATTGGAGAGCGGTACAACTTGAGGAGAGATTTGTGGAAAACATTGGGCAATTTAAAAGACTGAGGGAGTTTTAAACGAAAAGCTACCGGGTTAATCACTTCCAATATTTCATATGGACCAATGAATCTGGGACCCAGTTTGGCAGACAGCACTTTAAGCTTGATATCCTTGGTGGAAAGCCAGACCTTGTCCCCAACTCCCAGGTGCGGTCCCTTGGATCGCCGTCTATTTTCAGCCAAAGCTTGTCTAACCTGGGACCCCTTCAAGTTTGTGTTTACTTCAGACCAGATAGTCTTTAACCAATGTATAGATTTTTCTAACCCCGGGAGCTCCGACAACCTGGCCGAAATTGAACCAAAGCGTGGGTGCAGTCCGTGATTGCAGTAGAAAGGGGTAGTTTTGATCGACTCCTGGTATTGGTTGTTCAGGGCGAACTCAGCTAACAGCAGATGTTCCACCCAATCGGATTGATGCTCCGATACGTAACAGCGGAAATACTGCTCCAGAGCCTGGTTGATGCGTTCAGTTTGACCATTGGTCTCAGGGTGATAGGCAGAGGAGAGGATAATTCAATGCCTATGCATTTGCAGAACGCCCTCCAGAACTTGGAAACGAACTGGGTACCCCTGTCGGACATAATATTCACCGGAGCGCCATGCAATCGTATAACATGAACAATGAAGAGTTTACTCAAAGTTTCAGAATTAGGTAAACCAGACAGAGGAACAAGATGACATTGCTTACTGAACCTATCCATCACCACCCAGATACACGTCTTCCCTTCTGAGGGCGGCAGGTCAGTATTGAAGTCCATGGAGATATGGGTCCATGGACTCTCAGGAATGGGCAAGGACAGGAGCCAGCCGGCAGGCCAATTATGGGGGGAATTGGCACGGGCACAGATTTCACAAGCTGACACATAAGTTTTAGAATCCTTAACCACCGCCGTCCACCAAAAATTCCTAGTCACCAGTCTGGTGGTATTATTGACACCAGGATGGCCTGCCAGAACGGAGTCGTGCGACTCTTTCAGAATTTGCAGGCGAAACTTGGCCGAAACGAACAATTTTTGGGGGGGCGTCATGTCAGGGGCTTGTTATGGGGACCTACGGATAGCCTCCAGAAGGTCCAAAGACACAGCCAAAACAACCATCCCATTGGCCAATATTGGAACTGGTTCAGAGTCCTCAGCTTGTGAGGGGCAAAAACTGCGAGAGAGGGCATCAGCCCTTACGTTTTTAGGACCTGGATGAAAGGTGATTACAAAGTGAAATCTCGAGAAAAACAAGGCCCACCTTGCCTGTCTAGAATTCAGTCTTTTGGCTGACTCCAGGTAGGTCAAGTTCTTGTGATCTGTGATCACTGTAATTTTATGCTTAGCACCTTCGAGGAAGTGACGCCATTCCTCGAAGGCCCATTTTATGGCCAACAATTCCCGATTCCCTATATTATAATTCCTCTCCGTAGGAGAGAACTTTCGGGAAAAGAAGGCACATGGACGAAGTTTCGTAAGGGATGCCGTGCCTTGTGAAAACACTGCCCCTACGCCAACCTCAGAGGCATCCACTTCTACCACAAACGGCCGGTCTAGGTCAGGCTACTGATATACTGATATACTGATATACAGGCTACTGGATACTGGGTTATCCACAAAACACTCCTTTAAAGTAGAAAATGCCTGAAGTGCCTCAGGCTTCCAAATAGCCAAGTCTGCCCCCTTCCGGGTCAAATCCGTGAGTGGTTTGGCAATCTCTGAGAAACCCTTGATAAATTTGCGGTAGAATCGCTGCAGCGCTTTTAGTGATTTGGGTTGTACCCATGCCTTAATGGGTTGGATCTTAGCAGGATCCATGCAGAAAACTTTGCCTGAGACCATGTACCCCAGAAACTTTACCTCTTCAGCCAAAAAAACACATTTCTCTAGTTTAGCAAATAAAGAATGTTCTCGTAGTCTTTGGAGCACTGAACAGACGTGCTGAGCGTGTGTCACAGGGTCAGCAGAGTAAATCAGGATGTCATCCAAACACACGACTACATACACCCCACAAATGTCTCTGAAAATATAATTCACAAAATTTTGAAACACGGCTGGTGCGTTACTGAGTCCGAACGGCATTACGAGGTACTCAAAATGGCCAAGGGGGGTGTTAAACGCGGTTTTCCACTCATCTCCCTCTCTTATGCGGACTAGATTATATGCCCCCCGCAGGTCAAGTTTAGTAAACCAACGGGCTCCCATAAGCTGATTAAAAGATCAGGGATGAGTGGAAGCCGAACTGGTTCTTTATAGTGATTGCTTTTAATTCACCGTTCAATGCAAGGTCTGAGACCCTCATCTTTCTTTTCCACAAAAAAGAACCCGGCCCCAACTGGTGAAGTGGACGGTCTGATAAAGCCTTTTTGTAAACTGTCTGCTATGTAGTCATTCATGGCCTGACGCTCTGGATAGGAGAGATTAAATATTCTCCCCTTTGGGAGACGGGCAACCGGAATCAAGTCTTTAGGGCAATCATATTCTCTATGAGGGGATAATTTCTCAGATTCCACTTTAGAAAAGACATCCTCATAGTCCCTGAAGGCATAAGGCATGACGGGGTTTGTAACTTTAACCTGGTTCACTGCTAGCGATATGCAGTTATCCTGACAGTGTGGACTCCAGCGCACAATATCACCAAGGTGTTAGTCAATGGCAGGATTGTGCTTGTGCAACCATGGCATACCTAAAACAACTGCGACTGATAAATCATCAACCACAAAAAATGACATATGTTCAGTATGTAATGCCCCATTGACATTGCAATTCCTGGAGTAACGAATTCCACTCCACCCTGAAGAATAGATGTGCCATTGATACCAGTGGTTTTAATAGGGGCATTAAGCCTCAGTAGTGGTACACCCAGATTCCTGGCAACCAAAAATCCATGACATTTCTCTTAGAGCCACTATCCACATAAGCCTTCAAGCACAGAGATTTGGTACAAAATGAGAGGGAGAAACGGGTAACAAAACTTTAGCCGCATTAGCGGGCAATACCTGAGCCCCCGGGCAGGTTTGACCAGAGCTGCCCAGGGGCCGATGTCCCAGGACTGTGGATCTCTGACATCCGGTGCTTTCCCTGAAGTCTCCAGACTGCAGCATACTTGTGTAGGAGGATGAGAGTGCTCCTCCAGGCTGTGCACTGAAGCAGGTGTGGTAGGGGGGCTGGGCTTGGGGGGTGGACCACTGCTTACCAGACGAGGCAAAGACGAGACGGAGACAGCTTCCACTTGTAACAGTTCCGGATTTATTTGTCGTCCTCCTGACGACCACCAAACACGCACCGCAGCTTCTTTACACCACTGTATCGCCAGGCCCGGGTACATATTCTTCAGCTCCAGTCACAGTAACGCAACTCGCGGATCTTTCACTGGGGGCTGTCCTAGACCAATCTACCCCCAGCGCTTCACCTGCCCGAGGTCGGCTTCCAATCGGTACCCCCGGGGCCTCGTCTGTCTTGCGGTACGTTGAGTCAGGGTCTCCCCCTGGCTGCCGCTTCTCCTTGCCTGTCCTGCAGTCCGTTGGGTCAGGGCCACCCCCCTGAGTGTCTCTCCTTTGTCTGTCCCCCTGGCCGAGCTCTTCTCACTTTCTCCGTCTTCTTCTGAGCTCCTCCCAGGACTAAACTCTCCTGGAGCCCTGCCTTCTTCTATTTATCCCCTCTCTCACAGGGGAATTTCCCACCCGGGCTCCTATCTCCCCGCCCCCCATGACTAAGCGGATTCCTAAGCCCTAAGCTGATGTTAAGTCCTGTACTACTCTCCCCTGCCATCTTGTGGTCATTTCACGGTACTGCACTCCCTTTTCTGTCTTTCCCTGCTGTTACCTTTCTAACCTGTCAATCTCTGTCACTAGTGCACAAACCGTCCCCTCCTTCTACCAGTCACGTCTGTCTGTCAAGTCATCTACCCCACACTCCCCCACCCTTTGTCCATTGTCGTACATCCGACCTATGTCGTTCTGAATCTTATCCACAGTCTGTTGGACCGGTCGTTGGGCCACACCCACCACGGGGGCCAAACTAAACCAGGAGCACTATGCTCCGAGCAGCCTACTGCTACCCGCCAGCGCGCACGCCACGTGACAACTTCTTTTGGGTTGGCGGGGTCCACCCGGACTACTCTACGGCATGTACCTCCCACTGCTTTCCCCTTCCACTACCTTCAACCAGTTCTTCCTTTTTGGGGTGTCCGTGGTGTCGGGGATCTGACTTGGGACCGCTGTCTGGTTCGATATCTCTCATCTCCTCGTCCTTCATTAAGAGTCATGGTCGGCGTCTTCGTCACAACTACCTCGTACCCGAAACCTGTTACATACACATTTTTTGTTAAACACACTACTTATTAAATCAACTTTAACATACCGTATATATGATTACCACTATTCTAGCAACAATAGGAGTTACTCAACCGGAGTAACCTCCTTTTCTCTCTTTTTTTTTTCTTTAACTCCTTTGTTAAACACATTATTTTCAAACATAAAATGGAACTACTCCCCCTTCCTTTAACATTAGCACTTTTTCCCACATCCCCGCTGTATCAGGAGAAAACAATAAACCTTTTCTTCAACTTTGGACGCATAACTGTCCTCTTTAGGCCTGCACAACGGTGCAACGAAATCCCAACAGACCGGGCCATCTCCTGACGGCGGATGTTATGCCAGTCCAGCAGTGGAACCCCACAGCCGTGACATTCCCGGGATGTCTCGACTGTTCCCGGGCCCTTCGTTTTCTTTTTGCCCAGGGCTCAGGGGCCATCTCCCTCCTGAGAGATGAGTCAAAAGGGATAGAAGGGGCCAAAAGTGGCTCCACGGTGCGCGTTCCGTGCCAGTTCTCCGCTTGGGAGCCAGCAGCCCACCACCGGTGGTGGCGTGGACGCTCTCATCTCTGTCGATGTTGTGGCTTTGCTCCGTCCGGCCCCCAGCTCCTGCAGCTCCAACCGCAGGTGAGGGACCGGGGTCGTGGAACGATGAGAAGTGGAGCGGCGAAGCTGGGGCCTGCTAGCGTGGTTAGCAGACGGCTCCGCAGAGGCGGCAGAGCTCGATGACCCGGCCGAAGCCGCAAACTGGAACAGGGCCGGAGCAGCCATGGACCTTGATGGGCAGGCCGCAGCCGCAGTATGGAGTGCGGCAGGGGCGGCTGCTGAAATCGGTGAGCAGGCCGCAGCTGGAACCATGAGCGAGGCAGAAGCGGCCGCGGGTGCTGCCGGGTAGGCCGCGGCCGGCACCGCAAATGTACCAGCGGCGGCCGCAGAACAGGCCGCAGCCAAGGCTGAGGATGGAATAACAGAGGCTGTCAGCAAGGAGGCCGCGGCGACAAACGGCCCAGCCTCCGCGGCGGACTGGAGCACGGTTGCGGCAGTGGCAGGTCGAGACAGGTAGGCCGCTGCCGGGGGGTGAAGTGCGGCAGGGGTGGCCGCTAGTCCGCTCCGCGCTGGCGACGCGGAACGGGGCGCCGCCGGACGTGGCAGCTCGGGGTCATTGACGAGGGCGTTGGTTGGCCCTGTGGGGGCCGCAGGGTCTCTGGGAGCATGGAGTGGGGGAACGGGACCTGTCTGCGGGCCGCCGGCCAAGCCGGGGGAACGCTCACCTTCCCCGGCGCCGCAGCTCTGTCCAGGCCGTCCATCATTTTCCCAGGGATCGGTGTGGGGAGTCGCTGTTCTCCGCTGCTCCTCCGCAGCTCCCGTTCCCGCCATTGGAAGTCCGCTATTGTTCTTCATCCTGCCGTCCGGCAGGACCAGCCTCCAGGCCCGATAGTTCCGCAGAGGGGGTCGGTAACAGTTCCCCCAGCGGCAGCCCCGAGTAGTCCAATTCAGCACCAACCTCCTCCTTCCCGGCGGTCACCAGCGCTGGAGAAGCACAGTGCCTTTTTGGGTTTTCCTCTGGTGATCCCAAATGCAGTCCCAATTGGTATTCCACGCGGGCTCCATCTTGCAAAGTTTCTTTCCCAGTCCGTCCCCCTGGCTGAGCTCTTCTCACTTTCTCCGTCTTCTTCTGAGCTCCTCCCAGGACTAAACTCTCCTGGAGCCCAGCCTTCTTCTATTTATCCCCTCTCTCACAGGGGAATTTCCCACCCGGGCTCCTATCTCCCCGCCCCCATGACTAAGCGGATTCCTAAGCCCATAGCTGATGTTAAGTCCTGTACTACTCTCCCCTGCCATCTTGTGGTCATTTCACTGTACTGCACTCCCTTTTCTGTCTTTCCCTGCTGTTACCTTTCTAACCTGTCAAACTCTGTCACTAGTGCACAAACCGTCCCCTCCTTCTACCAGTCACGTCTGTCCGTCAAGTCACCTTCCCCACACAGGTAACAGGTGTTAGGTCAAAGAATCAACTCAGGAAAGAGAAGGGAGAAGAAAAAAAAAAAAGTTCAGGGACACAGTTTTTATATATGTTGGATATATACAAAAACGTTTTTTTTGGGTCAGGTAAAATGTGACGTCCGTCTGCAAGTCTGGGCTGCAGTAAGACAGCACCCCGAGCAACCCCGATACCCTTTACCCCTATACAGGGATCTGGATTTACAGCAGAGCCCAGGAGTCGCTGTCTGAACAACAGCAGCGGACCAGAGCAGGACGGTAGTCAGAAAGGGGTTAAAAAACGGGCCCAAAAGTGTAGGCAGGAATCCAAGTCAAAACCAGGTGGGCAGCAACGGTACAAAAATGGCAGACAGTAACAGAGTCAAATCCAGGCCAAGGTCAAAGTCATAAACCAGGAGGGAGGCAGAGGTACAAAATCGTCAGGCAGGAGCAGAGTCAGAAATCCAGGCAAAGGTCAGAATCAAAGATAGCAAATAACAAACTAGCACACTGGGGAAACCAAGACTATATCTGGCGGCCTGCAAGACCAGCCCCAAGGTATTTGAGGGATCAGATCATCCCTCACAGGTTCACGGTCTGATGACATCATTAGGACCGCCCCCAGGACCAGGCCAGATGGAGATGCACCGACCCCTTCATGACTGACAGAGGAGCGCAGCCTGCAGCCGCCAGATGCCTGCGGAGGAGCCTCCTCCCTGTTAGCAGTACCCACGGTTGGACCACGGCACCTCCCAGTGGCCGAGACAGGAACAGCCATCCCCGAGTTTGACTGTGACATGACAGTCCGGCGCCTCCCAGAGGCCGAGACCGGAATAGCAGAACTCGGGACTGATGGCGACGTGCCAGCCTGGTGCCTCCTAGTGGCCAAAGTAGGAACAGCAGTCCCTGTGTCCGATGGTGATGTGACACTTCCATATAGCATAATGCACACCCACAGTCCTCCATATTGTATAATACACCCTCGTAGTCCTCCATACATTATAATGCACTCCCCTTGGTCCTCCATATAGTATAATGTAATGTGTGATGTACTTACCATAGTCCTGCATACAGTATAATGTTATGTACTCCATAGTCCTCCATATACTATAATGCACTCCCCATAGTTCTCCATACAGTATAATACACTACATAGTCATCCATATAGTATAATGCACTCCCCATAATCCTCCATATAGAATAATATACAGTGTAATGCACTTCCCGTAGTCCTGCATACTGTATAATGCACTCTATAGTCATCCGTATAGTATAATGCACTCCCCGTAGTCCTCCATACAATATAATGCACTCCCCATAGTCCTCCAAATATTATAATGCACCCCATAGTCCTCCTGTATTATGGCCACCACAATGTACCAACTGAAAAAAATACAACACTCATCTCTACTCAGTCCCTCGCTGCTCCGGTCTCTGTAGTGAGAGTTCTGACACACTGCACATCTCAGGGCAGCAGGTGTCACATAGTGACATCATCGAGCCCACTGCACTGAGACTTCAGATGCCAAGGGGGAATTATGGGCTAATTAATACTTTCAACTGTGGCAGGATGTTTATACTGTTGAACATGCAATGACAGGCAGGGGTGCTGGCACCAGGCCCCCCGTGGCACACAGGCCCCATTGCAGCCACTTGGCCTGCCACCATTGGCAATAAGCCACTGGTAGATTGCTTGTTTTGGACAGATTAATTATACAGTAGAACAGAGCACTGCATGATAATCTCTTATAAGCCTTTATTATAGTTTTAGGATAAATAATTTAACACATTTTACTTATGTGACATATCTATTTACAGACACTTACAGGAAATTAATACTTACAAAAGCAGAGAATACAGCTGTTGCCTGCTCAGCATAACTTGGGTTATGTGATCCACAAATGTAAAATCTAAGCTTCTTTCTTATATATTTGTATTACCTGTTGCTGTATTTTTATTTGTTTTTGTCTAAATTATACATTAAAATATTTGTTGCGATCCAGAAACTGTTAAGACCTATGACAGGTATTCTGTCAAGGGTCTGTCATAGGTAATTGCTTTATGTTTAGAAATCTTAGGGTCCTGGTCAAAGCAGCATAATTGTGTGACTGAGATCTTCATTATGCCTTCAGCACGAAAACTGTGTCCAGTGATGTAAGTAATAAAGTCAGATGTTGTCCTCTCTGGGTCCATTGATGTAAATAATAAAGTGATATGTTGCCCTCTCTGGGTCCAGTGATGATTTTTCACCTCTGCTTCAGTCTCTGTTGACCTTGCAACTACAGCACACATCATTGCTGCAGCCATTCACTGAGCTCAGCTGCTTGCACAGTCCACATTTGCACAGCAAATTCAGTAATTTGGCTGCAGCAGTGATGTGCACTTTAATCATTATATCACCACTGCAGTCAGTATATAGAGACCAAGGCAGAAAGCCATAACACAACACAGGGAGAGCGATTAATGTCTGATTTTATTATATTTGCCCAGTTTGGGCCATTGCAGGCCGGAAAGCTATATGTGGAAAATTATTTTAAAGAGAATCTGTCAGCAGGTTTTTGCTATATAATCTTACAGCAGCATGATGTAGGGGCAGAGAACCTGATTCTAGCAATGTATTACTTAGTTTACTGGGTGCAGCACTGATTGTATTGAAACAGCAAAATACAGCCCATAATTGATATATCGCTGGAATCAGGGACTGTGCTCCTACCTTATTGTGCTCTTACCTTATTGTGCTCTTAGATTACATTGCAAAAATCTGCTGACACATTCCCTTTATGTATAGTTGTGATAGCAAATAAGTCACTGTATTTTTTTTAAAGTAAACATACAATTATTCTCGGTTAAAGGGAAATGTGGTGACAGATTCCTTAACTAAACTATTAATATGGGAATAGAGGTTATAGACTGCTGAGCAGAGTCCTCCCCATGTGTCTCATATCAGATGTCTTGTTGTGGATAAATCATCTTAACACTTTATATAAATGACCTCTTCCAGGCTCCGGGGCGGATGCTGGCTGGAGATAACTCTGCCTCCAGAGCTGATTTTATATATTAGGTGGAGTTGCCAAAGTGATGTAACATGGTTAGCAGTGTTACCAGTGTGATGTGTGATGGCTGCTCTCTGCTCTCCTGATGCCTGACACATCTGCAGGTTCCTTCTCAGCTTCCATCTCACAGGCAGACAGGGTTGATGGTGTCTGGAGATAACTCTGCCTCCAGAGCTGATTTTATATATTAGGCGGAGTTGCCAGTGTGATGTGACATGGTTAGCAGTGTTACCAGTGTGATGGGCGCTCTCTGCTCTCCTGATACCTGACACATCTGCAGGTCCTTCTCAGCTTCCATCTCACAGGCAGACAGGGTTGATGGTGTCTGGAGATAACTCTGCCTCCAGAGCTGATTTTATATATTAGGCGGAGTTGCCAGTGTGATGTGACATGGTTAGCAGTGTTACCAGTGTGATGTGTGATGGCCGCTCTCTGCTCTCCTGATACCTGACATATCTGCAGGTCCTTCTCAGCTTCCATCTCACAGGCAGACAGGGTTGATGGTGTCTGGAGATAACTCTGCCTCCAGAGCTGATTTTATATATTAGGCGGAGTTGCCAATGTGATGTAACATGGTTAGCAGTGTTGCCAGTGTGATGTGTGATGGCCACTCTCTGCTCTCCTGATACCTGGCACATCTGCAGGTCCTTCTCAGCTTCCATCTCATAGGCAGACAGGGTTGTAATATTGTTGCAATACAGCAGAACACAGAGAGAAGGAAAAATGTATTTGCAAGAAAACAAATTTCATTTATCCTGTTCTGTGTTGGTTACTTGTCTCACACTGGTAACTCCTCCTCATGTAAAATCCACTCTGGAGGCAGAGTTGTCTCCAGGTAATATCCTCCCCACAGCCTGGAAGAGGTAATTTTTATAAAGTGATAGAAGATTTCTCAGCACCACATCTGACATGAGATTCCGATCACTCTCCTCACCAGTCTGTATCTTGTATGCCCATAATAATAGTTTAGATAGAGAAAATGTGGTGACAGATTCCCTCAATTCCATAAGCTCATTTATTATCATAAATAAAATTCTAGAATGTAACTATATTGACATTAAAATAACAATAAATAAATACTGATTGGTGTATTTACTACAAATTATGCATTTGTCAGGTCAGTTTAAATATTTACATGCCACAAAAAAAACTTATTTTCCACCTTTGTCACTTTTTGCTTTTTATAGTTAATTGACTGATGGCTTTGCTGAGGTTTTTGATGGATGACGATCATCTCACATAAATCATTTTTATTATGATGTTGTTTGTTATGACTAGAGTGAAATACATATTTCCCACTGAATAGCATTGATGCAGCTAACTTTAAACCAATTCTTTACAGGGCCACTTTTTGTTTTTGTTTATTTCCTGTTAGCCAGATATACAACAGGTTAGGAACATTTGTGCCTGGCTAAGTACATTTTATTCCTCAAGCTGATGGTTACAAATATCTAATATATATGAGCACAAGTAGACTGCATATTACTGCTTCTGAATGATTGCTCTGTCAATAACTATATGACGAAAATCTTGTTAGATTTCACAATACAAATTGCTTATTTTATTAATAGATCTCTAAAATAGAACTCTAGTGAGAGAAAGAAAGAGAGAGAAATAAAGGGAAAGAATCAGAGAAAGACAAAGAATTAGAGAAACAGAGAGAGAGAAAGACAAATTAGAGAAAGAAAGAGAAAAAACTGCAAGAGAGAAATTGAGAGACAGAAGAGAGAGACTGAGAAAAAAAGAAAATAGAGAAAGAAAGAAAAAACAGCAAAAAAAGAAATAAAGAGAAAAAAATGAGAGAGAGCAAGAAAGAAAGAAAGTAAGTGGATACTTCAGTCATTCTGACATGGATTTCTGAGTAAATACACCAGCCACAATAAGTCTTAGAGATCTTAATAATATGTGTATTTTGAAATCTGGAGACTGATCAGGTTTAGCCGATGTTTTCTGATGTGCAACCAATGAACACCAGATGGCACACTGGTGACACTGATCATAATTTAGCTGTCATATTGAAAGGGTTGTCTAAAAATATATGTATTAACTTTACTATTTTTAATGTCAATTTTAATTTACTTAAAGGGGTTTGTCACTATTGGCATATTGATGAACTATCCATAGGATACGTCATCAATATCAGATG
This sequence comes from Dendrobates tinctorius, assembly GCF_039654945.1. Classification (NCBI taxonomy): domain Eukaryota; kingdom Metazoa; phylum Chordata; class Amphibia; order Anura; family Dendrobatidae; genus Dendrobates; species Dendrobates tinctorius. Next base: position 5,877,295 of record NW_027361701.1, on the reverse strand, counting down.
GGTGGGGGTCCGACACCTGGTAACACCACTGATCAGCTGTTACAAGCTACAAAAGAAGGTGATTGCTTGTACCACATAAAAAGGTGAAGCTAACGTCCGCTGGTTTTAAACTTACCCTTAGGGTGCTTCACATTGTGTTCTGGCACCTGTTTGTTGGTCCCGTCAGGATGGGATTCAGCATACATGTACATTTTGGCTGAAAAGCATTTTTTACAACAGTTTTCCATAAAGAATGTGGGACAGATTGGCTTCTATTGCTGCCATGTATCACCATACATAACAGGCTGCAAAATAAGTTAACTGTTAATCCATCAGGGAGCTCATCTGGCACTTCTGTTGTGTAGCTCTTATCACTCTTCTCCTGAACCATCATCTAAGCTGATTTATGACCAAATCAAAGTTTCTCTTTCAGTTGATCATACACCAGCTTAGGCCGGGCTCACACAAGCGAGAAACACGGCCAATTCTCGCATGTTAATGCCCAGCACGGCTGCCGGCAATCAGGAGCGGAGCGTGCAGCTGCATGTATTGCTATGCAGCCGAACGCTACGATCCGAGTGCTGGCGGCAGTGCTGGGTATTAACATGTGAGACTCAGCCATATTCCTCGCATGTGTGATCCCGGCCTTAGAATATCAAGATAATGGTTAAAGGTCACGCTGGTAGACGAACTCATGGACAGATTTGGTTTTAAATTATTCTTGGTTATTAATTTGATTCATAGAAGCTACAAAAGTCAAAATGTCCAGAAGTTCAAGGAGACTCTATTGCAATAATACTTTAATTGACTATTAAAGAAGTACTTGATTTTGCAGATCAGCTGCTTCACCCACAAAACAGAGTGCAAAAACTAAAGTCATGGAAGCACTACCTGGCCTTACTAATTAATATACTGCAGACATTGTGCAAATTATTGACAGATCCCAGGGTGCCAAGTGATCATATTAATCTTATGCATCTAATACAAGGTCAGGTTACTGAGAAAGAAAAGTCTTTTAGTAAAATAGTCCAATTCTTCTGTCCCCTCCTGGGCCTTATGAGGTCTTCAGCATAAATATATCAGCCTCTGCAGTGAAGAGACGGAGTCCAGGGCAATAAAGGTTTACATTTGGGTCAAGTCATGGGTGCGGTACTGCAGATAAGAGTCTGGTTTCTGCTGAGGGCGAGGTATGGAGAATTCCTTGGCTGGTTCCATGTCCTGTAATTGGGGGAAAAGGACAATATTTCAGACACGGGTTTCCAGTTGACTGACAAGTAGCTTGTTCCTAATTTGTACAAAGTGTGAACTATTACTTTGGAAATGAAATCTATTCATGACTAATATAGAACCTTCTGTTTCCTTCTCACAGGCTGCTAGTTACTCTCATTATCCCAGCTTTGAAGAGTGATAACCTATATAATGTGCTCTCTTCACTTCACTGCCATTTTACAGATTTTCCAAGACTAAATAGACACTGTGCCTGTGGCCACTGTCAGATATAAACACTCAGGAGTTATGAGGCTGAGAGTGGCAACAGGCAAGTTTGTTGTCTAGATATTTGTCTACCATAGGGAAATTTATTAAACCCTTCATGAGCAGGGTCAAAATGTTACTATCTGCAAGACCAAACAAGACTTATTTTGAATATGGCTGTTTCTCTCTCTTGTCATGACTTCTGGACTGAGTCCAGGTTCAGCCAGCACCTGTTATTTCAACGGAGTGCATGTCATTCATTCTTTTATTCATCGGCACATTCATGACAGGGTGCCGATGGGTTGCCATGACAGCCGAGGGTCTGCTGAAGACTCCCATACTTTTCTTTACGATACTACTGTGAACACCTTCATTTAGATGGCGTGCATGAAAGATGGTGATTCATGCTATGTGTAGTACAAGCAATCGGACGATTGCAGCTACAAGTCCCCCTATATGAATAGAATTAAAAAATTTGAGTTAAAATCACCCCTCTTTTGTTCCATTTAAAATAAAACCATTACAAAATGTTACAAAATACACTTATTTGGTATCGCCATGTTCAGAAAGGTCTGATCTATCAAAGTATAGAATAAATTAATCCAATTGGTAAACGGCGTAACAAAAACAGTATGAAACACCAGAATTATGTTTTTTTTGGCTGTCACAACATTGAACTTAAATGAAATAAGAGACGATCAAAACCACAAAATGGTATCGGTATAATGTTGGCCCAGGGTGCAAACAATAAGCCCTCACACGGCCCCTTATCCCAGAAATTAAAGATGTTACAGGTCTCGGAAAATAGCATCAAAAGCAAATGCTTTTTTCTTTACAAATTTCAGATTTTTTTCATCAGATAAATAAAAAAAACTTACTTATTTGGCATCTGCATTTATACTGACTTAGAGAATCATATTTCCAGGTTAGTTTTACTGTATATTGAACATGATAGATAAAAAAAAAACAAAATATTGGAATTGCCCTTTTTTATGTAATTTCAACGCATTTGGAATTTTTTTCCTGATTTCGAGTGCATCACATGAAAAAATGAATGGTGTCATTGAAAAGTATAATTAGTCTCGGAAAAATCAAGCTCTCACATGGACGAAAAAATAGAAAAATTATGGCTATTGGAATAAACAAGACAAACCTTTACTGTTCCACCACCCCAACCACGCCACATACCAGACCTCTGCCCTTCCCTACTAACCTCCCTCTCCAACATCACTTAAGGAGAGCTTACTCATCTCCTTTCCAAATCACACCTCACCACCTGTGCACTTGACCCCATCCCTTCCCACCTGCTCCCCAATCTCACTAACACAATCATTCCAGCCCTAACCCATCCCTTCAGCCTATCCCTAACTTCTGGTACCTTCCCCTCTGCCTTCAAACATGCCAACATCACACCCATCCTCAAAAAAGCAAACCTCGACCCAACTTCTATGCCAAGCTATCGCCCCATATCACTGCTCCCATTTGCTTCCAAACTCCTTGAGCAGCACGTCCACGCTTAACTTTCCTCCCACCTCTCATCTAACTCCCTCCTCGACATCCTCCAATCTGGTTTCCGCCCCCACCACTCCACTGAAACTGCCCTGACCAAAATTACTAATGACTTACTCACAGCCAAAGTTAACAGACAGTTCTCCATCCTCCTCCTTCTTGACCAGTCCTCTGCCTTCGACACAGTCGACCACTGCCTAATGCTACAGATTCTTTCTTCCCTTGGCATCAAAGACCTTGCCCTGTCCTGGATTGCCTCATACCTTTCTGACCACACATTTAGCGTTTCCCATTCCCACACTACCTCTTCATCCCACCCTCTGTCTGTTGGAGTCCCCCAAGGCTCTGTCCTGGGGCCCCTACTTTTTTCCATCTATACCCTTGGCCTAGGACAACTCATAAAGTCCCGTGGCTTCCAGTACCACCTGTATGCGGACGACACTCATATCTACCTCTCTGGTCCAGATGTCACCTCTCTACTGTCCAGAATCCCGGAGTGTCTATCAGCCATATCCTCTTTTTTCACCTCTCGCTTTCTAAAACTCAATGTAGACAAAACTGAGCTCATTATCTCTCCTCCATCTCACATATCTTCCCTACTTGATCTATCTATTATGGTAAATGGCATCATGCTCTCTCCCGCACCTGAAATCCGCTGCCTCGGAATAACTCTCGACTCTGCCCTGTCCTTCAAACCACACATCCAAACTCTTGCCACCTCCTGTTGCCTCCAACTCAAAAATATTTCCACAATCCATTCCTTCCTCAGCCCTCAATCTACTAAAACTCTTGCATATGCCCTCATCATCTCCCTCCTTGACTACTGCAACACTCTCCTCTGTGGCCTCCCTGCTAACTCTCTTGCACCACTCCAGTCTGTCCTCAACTCTGCTGCCCGACTAATCCACCTCTCTCCTTGCTACTCCCCTGTCTCTCCCCTCGGCAAATCCCTTCACTAGCTCCCAATTCCCCAAGAAATCCAGTTCAAACTACTAACACTGACCTACAAAGCCATCCACAACCTGTCCCCTCCCTATATCTCTGAACTAATCTCCCAACATCTTCCCTCACGTAATCTTCGACCCTCCCAAGACCTCCTACTCTCCTCCACACTTATTCGTTCCTCACACAACCGCCTCCAAGATTTCTCCCGAATATCCCCCATCCTCTGAAACTCCATGCCTCAACACGTCTGGTTATCTACCACCCTTGGATCCTTCAAATGGAACCTAAAAACCCATCTTTTCAGGAAAACCTACAGCCTGCAATAACCATTCTGCCACCTCACCACCTCCCGAGCTGCCGCCTCATCACCACTAGAGCTGCTGCACCCCCGACCTTCTGTCTCTTCCCCACTATCCCGTAGAATGTAAGTCCACAAGGACAGGGTCCTCTCTCCTCTGCACCAGTCTGTCATTGTAAATTTGTTTAATGTTAACGATATCTATAACATTGTATGTAAACCCTTCTCATGTACAGCACCATGGAATTAATAGTGCTATATAAATAAATAATAATATAAAGGGGAGGAAAAAATGAAACAAAAAAAAGGAAAATAGCCTGGTCATGAAGGGGTTAATTTCCAGCATTGGAAGTCAGAAGTACTGATATAACATTATACAGTGGGAATCATTCCTGGTTGTCCAGTATTAGAAAATACGACCGATGTTCTTCATACGACAGTGACGCTCCTCTATCAGCTGTTCTGCATCTAACTCCTAGTTGTGTAGATGGAGTATAAGGCGCAGCGTGAGGACAAGAGCATGGCTGCATTTAGGAAAAATGGTCTTTCTTCCAATCCTGGATATGCCTTGTGTGTAAATAACATTTACTTGCTTATGTTACTGGCGCAATAAAAAATAACAAATGATAAAACAATATGAGGCTTGTTAGCAAAAGTTATGTAGGAACACAGTTCGCTGCATTAATAATATGGTAGGGCACCGTCCTGAGTCAGTGCATATTGCATATTGCAACACCATTATTAGGAAGGGAGGCTCCAGCTCTAAATTGTGGCAACCTGGGTACCAAAAATGCAAATATAATTACTCACTGAATATCATTTGGGTGTTTCACGGATGACAGGAAACAGTGTACTATCATAAACAATTGTGATATACACAATAAAACTACTATAAATCATGCATATTTAGATTCATTGTGATGGGAAATTCTCATCTACGAAGCACTTCATCCACCCAGTATAAGTTTAAAGAAAATGTAGGAGCTTTCCCAGAGAACAGTGCTCTGATGAGGTTTTCTTTCAAATGCTTCTACCTTTAAATAGGAATATAGTGGCATGTAAAAGTTTGGGCACCCCTGGTCAAAATTACTGTTAATGTGAACAGTAAAGCAAAAGATGAAATGATCTCTAAAAGATGACACATTTCCTTTGTAGTTTTCATTTCTTACATTTTAAACATTACAAAACGGATAATGAGGCGATGCAAAAGTTTGGGCACCCTGCCTAGTTTGTACCTAGTAGCACCCCCTTTTGAAAGTAACACAGCTTGTAGCCAGCCAAGAATCTTTCAATTCTTGTTTGAGGGATTTGCATCCATTCTTTGAAACATCCTTACAGTTCTGGGTCATCTTGCATGCACTGCTATTTTGAGGTCTAGCCACAGATTTTCAATAATGTTCAGATCAGGAGACTGTGAAGGCCATTGAGATGTGTTTAGCATCATTATCCATTTCCAGAAGCCTTTCTCTTTTCAACTTCAGATTTTTTTTACAGATGGTGTTATGTTTTGTGAGAATCATGTGGGAATAGTGGATGAGGGCAGGTATATCTCGCCCAGATTCCTTTCCTATGTGGCCTAGTCTGGTCAGTATCGCACCTGCTTACTAATGGATAATGGGAGGTGGATATAAAAGGATGCAAGGTGGTTGTGTGAGTGTCTCAGCCTGGGAACACAGAGAGCCTGTCTATGTGAGAGACACACGTGAGTGGAAGCAGTGCCCACTGCAACTGTGGTTTGGCTGGACGGGAGAAGCCCGCCAGTTGGTAGTTAGGTTGTCCATTGTTTAGTTAGTGCCGGACAGGCAAGGATTTGTTTTATGTTTTATTTCCTTTTGCATTGCTTTCACCGTTAATAAATCTGACCCAGGGTCAGTTATACACGAATCCCAGCTCTGCGCCTGAGTTTCATGCTGAACGCACGTGACCTTTGACCCCAGCAAAGGCGACCCCGGAGTGTTTTATCACATTGTGGTGGAGAACGCGGGCATCACGTTGCAAGCATGAGCATGGAGGACGTGGTGAAAGCGCTGGTACAGTCCACCGCCGTCCAGCAAGAAGCTAATCGAGTGATGATGGCCCAGCTGAAGGAGTTGGTGGACATGACAGCTACCGATCGTTCGCTTCTCCAGCAGGTGGCGCAGCGCCTGGCAAGCCTACAGGAGGTTAACCTGGAAGCCGAGTCAAGAGTGATTCACGTGAGTCGGTACTGGCAGAAGATGACGACCGAAGATGACGTCGAGGCATACCTGACCACGTTTGAACGGACGGCGGTGCGAGAAAAATGGCCGAAGGCACGATGGGCCGGCCTGATTGCCCCGTTTCTTTCCGGTGAGGACCAAAAGGCGTATTATGACTTGGAACCTGAAGCTGCGCAGGACTTTGACAAATTGAAATCCGAGATCTTGGCCCGGCTGGGAGTGACGACCGCTGTCCGTGCACAGAGAGTGCATCAATGGACTTATCAGCCGGATAAACCACCGCGGTCACAGATGTTCGACCTGATCTACGTGACGAAGAAGTGGCTAAAACCCGAAGTGTTGACAGCGCCAGAGATAATTCAGAGAGTCATCATGGACAAGTACCTGAGAGCTCTACCGCCAGCCCTGAGGAAGTGGGTAAGCCATGGAAATCCTACGACGGCAGATCAACTGGTGGATCTGGTTGAACGTTACTCCGTGGTGGAAGGACTCCGAGACGACGCTACCCCACCTCGTTCTTCATCATCTCCACGGGGAACCGGTAAGACTGTTCCAGGGAGTAGGGGAGATGGAAAAATCCCTAAGACAGTGGGGGAGGAAAACGGGACTGCCCGCACTGCGAGGCCGAGAGTAACGAACAATGGTCTAAGCAAGGGGCCCGTTAGGTGTTTCCGCTGCCAAGAGATGGGACATATTGCTGTGAACTGTCCAGTCACAACTGAACCCATGCAGTGCGACGTCACAGACTCTAAAAAATGCATGTCTATGGTGGCACGGGTAGTGAGTGTGAATGCCGGTCAAAAAGATGTGGAAAAACATTTGTGTGATTTAACTGTTGATGGCAAAAATGTGGTGGCATTGTTAGACTCGGGAAGTGTGGTGACTCTGGCGAAGGCCAGTCTGGTGTCAGCCCCGACTGGACCATCAGACAAATTTTCTGTAACGTGTGTGCATGGAGACACCTGTTCGTACCTCACCGCGGTCATATGCATTACTACTTCCTATGGGTCTGTGCAACATAAAGTGGGACTCGTCCCTGCGTTATTGCATGATGTTATCCTGGGCCGGGATTTTCCCCACTTCTGGCAATTGTGGGAGAATCAGTTGATGCCCTCGGGTAATAGTGTACATGATTCTTCTCCCAGGGCGCGTGTGGGTCCCGAACCCCTGGAAGAGGTCTCCCCGGAAGACTCGGGGGAAGAGTCTGCTGGAAATGACCTACAGTTCCCGTTTTCAGTCATGGCGGGTGATACGGAGGAGACCGGGGAAGAGGAGGAGGCCGACAGCCGTCCACCTCCCCGTTTGCCGGATTTGGAAGTTCAGAAAGATGACTTCCAAAGCGAGCAAATAAAGGATCCTACCCTTTCTCAGGCTAGGACAAATGTAAAAGTGATAAATGGGGTACCCGTTGAACCTGGCTCTAGGCTGGCATATCCTTACATGGTTCTGGAGAATGATTTACTCTACCAGATAGAGAAAAAGGGGGAAGATACGGTGCAACTATTAGTCGTGCCAAAACCCTACCGGCGGCAGGTGCTGGACCTGGCCCACGGACATGTGATGGGAGGTCACCTGGGAGTCCAGAAAACCACCGAAAGGATATTACACTGTTTTGTTTGGCCAGGCATGCATCACGATATTCGAGTATATTGTGAGTCTTGTCCTGACTGCCAAGCCTCTGCACCTAAGCCCCGGTTCTGTAGCCCTTTGGTACCCCTACCTATTATTGAAGTCCCGTTTGAGAGGATTGGGATGGATTTAGTTGGGCCCCTTCCACGGTCTGCACGTGGACACCAACATATCCTGGTCATCTTGGATTATGCCACTCGTTACCCGGAGGCCATCCCTTTGCGTAACACGGCCACCAAGACGATTGCCAAGGAACTGGTGCATGTGTTTAGTCGGGTCGGTATACCAAAACAGATACTCACCGACCAGGGGACCCCCTTTATGTCCAGGGTAATGAAGGAGCTCTGCCGATTGTTACAAATTGAACCATTACGCACATCCGTGTATCACCCTCAAACAGACGGGTTGGTCGAACGGTTCAATAAAACTCTGAAGCAGATGCTGAGAAAGGTGATAGACAAGGATGGGAAGAACTGGGACTATTTACTTCCGTATTTGCTTTTTGCCATCAGGGAAGTACCCCAGTCTTCCACGGGATTCTCGCCTTTCGAGTTATTGTACGCCCGACGTCCTCGCGGACTGTTAGACATTGCAAAAGAAACCTGGGAGGGTCAGGTCACTCCGTTTAAAACAGTGATAGATCACGTCACACAAATGCAGGACCATATTGCGGCTGTTATGCCTATCGTCAAAGAACACATGATATGGAGCCCAAAAAAGAATCTATGATAGGGGCGCCAAGATCCGTACGTTTGCACCCGGAGATAGGGTGTTGATCCTGGTCCCCACGGTGGACAGTAAGTTCCTGGCAAAGTGGCAGGGCCCCTTTGAGATCAAGGAAAGAGTTGGTGAAGTAAACTACAAAGTATACCAGGCAGGTAAACGGAAGCCTGAACAGATTTATCATGTAAATCTGATAAAGCCCTGGAAGGATCGGTCTGCCTTGTCAGCGGAGCTGGCCCGTCCTGTCTGCTCGCATACCGTACCGGAGGTACGGGTTGCAGAGACTCTCTCAGAGCGGCAAAAGACGGAAGTCAGGCAGTTTCTACTTCACAACCAAAAGTTTTTCTCAGAAAAACCCGGAAAATATAATCCTTAAAGGGTTCTCAAATCAAACTCATATATTAAATCCCTAAAACGATACTTTATTGTTTAAAAACCACAAATGTGGTACACACCAGAAAAAATGTGACAGTAAATGAAAAAATAGGTGTTCAAAAATTAGCCCACACTAGGGTCACCCCTATGAGTCCCTATTTGTTTACTGAGCTGTACCCTGCCTGGCTGCGGAGGTTGGCACCCTAAGGGGGGACGTTGTGGCGCCCCCGCTCACGATGGCTATCCCTGGGGGCCCTGACAAACCCTACAGCCACTAGTGGTCCCTTCTACCCGATATAAGGGAACCCCTAGTTCTAGACAGAGATCAAGCCTGCTCTATAGAGGACCCTGTGTCCCAAGAAAAGAGGTTAAAAACAATTTAGAACACACATGGCATGGGGTGGCATGTTAAAGTCCCACAAAAAGATACAAACAAACTTCAAGGCAGCCCAGTGGGGTATCTCAGTTCAGATCATGCCTAATTCTTATACACAAGATAAGGAGAGGCATCTTTTACTCAATTGAAAGCCATAGCTCAAAAATTGATTTAGAAATGGCTAAAAGATGCCATCAATAGTCTCCCACTAATAGAAATATATGGGGAACGCAGAGCTGCAACAGCGGTACTTATCTGCGTTTTTCGCCACCTGCCATCAAATCATGAATGCCTCAACGCGTTTCGCCTTCCAGGGCTCATCAGGAGGCCCGATGCTCCGATAATTCGTGTCCCATAAAGGTGCAAATAGCCCTGGAAGGCGAAACGCGTTGAGGCATTCATGATTTGATGGCAGGTGGCGAAAAACGCAGATAAGTACCGCTGTTGCAGCTCTGCGTTCCCCATATATTTCTATTAGTGGGAGACTATTGATGGCATCTTTTAGCCATTTCTAAATCAATTTTTGAGCTATGGCTTTCAATTGAGTAAAAGATGCCTCTCCTTATCTTGTGTATAAGAATTAGGCATGATCTGAACTGAGATACCCCACTGGGCTGCCTTGAAGTTTGTTTGTATCTTTTTGTGGGACTTTAACATGCCACCCCATGCCATGTGTGTTCTAAATTGTTTTTAACCTCTTTTCTTGGGACACAGGGTCCTCTATAGAGCAGGCTTGATCTCTGTCTAGAACTAGGGGTTCCCTTATATCGGGTAGAAGGGACCACTAGTGGCTGTAGGGTTTGTCAGGGCCCCCAGGGATAGCCATCGTGAGCGGGGGCGCCACAACGTCCCCCCTTAGGGTGCCAACCTCCGCAGCCAGGCAGGGTACAGCTCAGTAAACAAATAGGGACTCATAGGGGTGACCCTAGTGTGGGCTAATTTTTGAACACCTATTTTTTCATTTACTGTCACATTTTTTCTGGTGTGTACCACATTTGTGGTTTTTAAACAATAAAGTATCGTTTTAGGGATTTAATATATGAGTTTGATCTCAGAAAAACCCGGGCAGACTATGCTAATGAAACATGACATCGTAACGGAACCTGGTGTCACAGTTCACGTAAAGCCCTACCGAATCCCGGAAGCGCGCCGTGAAGCCATTTCCCGAGAAGTGAAGGCAATGTTAGAGTTAGGAGTCATTGAGGAATCGCACAGTGCGTGGTCCAGCCCGATTGTGCTAATTCCTAAACCGGACGGCACCATCCGGTTCTGCAATGACTTCAGGAAACTGAATGCGGTCTCAAAATTTGATGCCTACCCCATGCCCCGGGTCGACGAGTTAATAGATCGGTTAGGAAAAGCCCGGTATATTACGACCCTAGACCTAACAAAGGGGTATTGGCAGATCCCTCTGGTGGAGGCTGCCAGAGAAAAGACAGCATTTGCTACGCCGGAAGGTTTATTTCAGTATGTGTATATGCCATTTGGACTGCACGGGGCATCGACGACCTTCCAGAGACTGATGGATCGAGTCTTGAGGCCACATAGGCGGTATGCTTTGGCCTATTTGGATGACGTTGTCATTTACAGCTTGGACTGGGAGACTCATCTCCAGAAAGTACAAGCTGTGATTGACGACCTGTGGGAGGCAGGTCTAACCGCAAACCCCAAGAAATGTCACATCGGGCTAGAAGAAGCCCGGTATTTGGGGTATGTAATTGGGAGGGGTGTTGTTAAACCCCAGGTTGATAAGATTCAGGCGGTTCAGGACTTGCCACAACCTGCCAACAAGAAGCAGGTGCAAGCCTTCCTGGGGATCGCCGGTTATTATCGCCGGTTCATTCCCAATTTTGCAGCCATCGCTACCCCCCTGACGGATCTTACAAAAGGGAAAGACTCCGTCATGATTAAATGGAGTTTAGCGGCTGAAGAAGCCTTCCATAGCCTAAAACGGGCACTTTGCTCTCAGCCCGTACTGGTGACTCCGGACTTCCGCAGTGAGTTTGTGGTACAAACGGATGCCTCTGATACCGTTATCGAGGCTGTACTCTCACACGTGAGGGACGGAGTGGAACACCCAGTCCTCTATCTCAGCAGGAAGCTGAATAAACATGAGCAAAGGTATGCAGTCGTAGAAAAAGAGTGCCTCGCCATTAAGTGGGTTCTAGAGGCCCTCAAATATTACCTGGTGGGCCGAAAGTTCAGGCTGATCACTGACCATGCCCCTCTCAAGTGGATGCACTTGAACAAGGAACGGAATAGCCGGGTGACCCGGTGGTTCCTTGCCCTGCAGGCCTACACTTTTACGGTGGAGCACCGCCCAGGGGTACAGATGGGAAATGCAGATGCCCTGTCCCGAGTGCACTGTTTGGCGGGTGTCATTGCTCGACCGGAGTGGTCTGAGCAGAAGGGGGGGATATGTGAGAATCATGTGGGAATAGTGGATGAGGGCAGGTATATCTCGCCCAGATTCCTTTCCTATGTGGCCTAGTCTGGTCAGTATCGCACCTGCTTACTAATGGATAATGGGAGGTGGATATAAAAGGATGCAAGGTGGTTGTGTGAGTGTCTCAGCCTGGGAACACAGAGAGCCTGTCTGTGTGAGAGACACACGTGAGTGGAAGCAGTGCCCACTGCAACTGTGGTTTGGCTGGACGGGAGAAGCCCGCCAGTTGTTAGTTAAGTTGTCCATTGTTTAGTTAGTGCCGGACAGGCAAGGATTTGTTTTATGTTTTATTTCCTTTTGCATTGCTTTCACCGTTAATAAATCTGACCCAGGGTCAGTTATACACGAATCCCAGCTCTGCGCCTGAGTTTCATGCTGAACGCACGTGACCTTTGACCCCAGCAAAGGCGATCCCGGAGTGTTTTATCACAGTTTGCATCAAGAATTTGTAGAAATTTAATTGAATCCATTCTTCTCTATACCCATGAAGTGTTCTTGGTGCCATTGGCTGCAACACAACCCCAAAGCATGATTGATTCACACCCATGCTTAATGGTTGGCAAAACTTTCCTTTCCTGAAATTCTGTGCTCTTTATTTCACACATAACTTTGATCATTGTGGCCAAAGAGTTCTGTTTTAACCTCATGGTTGCTTCCAAAATGCATCAGGCTTGTTTAGATGATCTTTGGAATACTTCTGGTGCTGCATTTTATGGTGAGGATGCAGGAGAGGTTTTCTTTTGATGACTCTTCCATGAAGGCCATATTTGGGCTCGTGTCAATGAACAGTAGAACAATGTACCAGAACTCCAGAGTCTGCTAAATCTTTCTGAAGGTCTTTTGCAGTCAAGTTGGGGTTCTGATTTTCCTCTCTAGCTCTCACTGAAACTTTGCTTGGTGTTCCAGCCCTTATCTTGAACTCCACTATTGCTGTTAACTGCCATTTCTTTATTACATTTCAAACTGCGGAAGGGGCAACTTGAAAGCGCATTGCTTTCTTCTTATAGTCTGCTCCTGCTTTGTGGGTCTCCAAAATTATCAGTTTTAGAGTGCTGGGCAGCTGCTTAAAAAAATGCATGGTTGCTGGATTTGGGCACAAGATTAGAGGAAGCTGGATTTTTATAAAGCTGGAAAATTTGCATCACAGGAAAGGCCAGGGCCATTCCTAACAAGGCTAATTAAGGTCTCAAATCTTGGTCAAAATTATTTGAGCACACAAATATCAAAGTATGCCTAAACTTTTGCATTGGCCCATTTTCCTTTTTGTAATTTTTAAAATGTAAAAAAATGACAATATATATTTTTTGCCTAAAATACATAGGAAATTTGTCATCTTTAACTTTTGGCCTTTCAGAGATCATTTCATCTTCAATTTGATTAACTGTTCACAATAATGGTAGTTTTTACCAGGGGTGGCCAAACTTTTACATGCCACTGTATATATAAAAGCTTTGCTGTTACCCTGCATGTCCCTTGGAGAGATTACAAGCTGTTATTAGACTGCTTGTGTATCTTTACAGACCTACAGGAGAGCTCAGAGAAATCTTGAATTCCGTGCTCCCATCCATGCATGTTAGTTGCACACGCTAGAATTGCTATTTCCTCATTTCAAGCTTAAAGGGAAGGTGCCATCCCAAACAAAATTTTTCAGCAATTGAACAAATGTAAAGAATTAATGTTTACATTTTCTTAAAAAATATTATTATTTGTTTTTAATTTTGTAAAATATGAAAAATAATTTTAAAAAGTTTGGCATTTCCACTTGTTAACACTAGGGGGATCAGCTACTGAAGTTTGTCACAAAAACCTACAGTCCATGATGTTTGATTTTGATATATGATCATGCCCTAAAATGGACACTGTATGGGCGGAATCTGCTGACATGGGTGTGGTGTCACTCCTCTCCTCCCCTACTGGGTGTTTGCTAAGGGAAAAGAGAGGATGACATTTAGGAACACAGTGAGCAGCCATTTTGATGGGGCCTGCAAAGTTATACTGACTGTCTTTTCATGTAAAGTCTGGATCAGAACAGGTCACCAATCAGCAGAAATGTTGCCTGGATTTCTGTGGAGCAGACACGCAGATGGTCCATCCATGTGTATGAAACACAGCGCTCTATGTACAATCCCTGGCACCGAACAGGGTGCCCCCCATAGACCAGCACACTGCTCTCCTGAAATACTCTGTGCTGCTGTCACCCTGCTCCTTCCTCCATATATCAGGTGCATGTCGCCTCACTTTCACACATCGCCAGGACAGGATCTGAGGAGAGGAATGGGGTCTTCGGTCACCGAGGATGGCAGGCAGCAAGGATTCTGGGAGCAGGGTGACAGCAGCACAGAGTATTTCAGGAGAGCAGTGTGCTGGTCTATGGGGGGCACAGAGAGAGATATATGGTGGAGGGAGCAGGGTGACAGCAGCACAGAGTATTTCAGGAGAGCAGTGTGCTGGTCTATGGGGGGCACACAGAGATATATGGTAGAGGGAGCAGAGTGACAGCAGCACAGAGTATTTCAGGAGAGCAGTGTGCTGGTCTATGGGGGGCACAGAGGGAGATATATGGGGGAGGAGCAGGGTGACAGCAGCACGGAGTATTTCAGGAGAGCAGTGCGCTGGTCTATGGGGGGCACAGAGGGAGATATATGGGGGAGGAGCAGGGAGACAGCAGCACAGAAATCCAGGAAACATTTCTGCTGATTGATGGCCTGTTCTGATCCATACTTTGCATGCAAAGACACATTCCCCTCCTCAGATCCTGTCCTGGCGATGTGTGACAGCGAGGCGACAGGCGCAGTCCGGGGTGATGCTGGGAAGCAGGCTGGGGGGGAATGGAGCCATACAGTAACGATAAAAATGAGACCCCTCTCTTCAGCTGCCTCACCAGCCCTGCCCTGACTGCACCTATGACCCCTGACCCGTGTGCAGGTGCTCAGCCAGAACCACCCTGGAATGGGTCCCCTTTTAGCAGATCACAAATAATACCGCCATATACTTCACACACAATGCCGCCATATAGATCATACACAATACCAGCATGTAGATCACACATAAAACCAGCAGGGTGACAGCAGCACAGAGTATTTCAGGAGAGCAGTATCACACGGCAGAGAATTAGATACACGGCTCAGCAGACAGTATCACTCAGGAGAGGATTAGATACACGACTCAGCAGACAGTATCACACAAGAGAGGATTAGATACACGGCTCAGCAGACTGTATCACACAGGAGAGGATTAGATACATGGCTCAGCAGACTGTATCACACAGGAGAGGATTAGATACACGGCTCAGCAGTCAGTATCACACAGGATAGGATTAGATACACGGCTCAGCAGACAGTATCACACAGGAGAGGATTAGATACACGGCTCAGCAGTCAGTATCACACAGGATAGGATTAGATACATGGCTCAGCAGACAGTATCACACAGGAGAGGATTAGATACACGGCTCAGCAGACAGTATCACACAGGAGAGGATTAGATACACGGCTCAGCAGTCAGTATCACACAGGATAGGATTAGATACACGGCTCAGCAGTCAGTATCACACAGGAGAGGATTAGATACACGGCTCAGCAGACTGTATCACACAGGAGAGGATTAGATACATGGCTCAGCAGACAGTATCACACAGGAGAGGAATAGATACATGGCTCAGCAGACAGTATCACACAGGAGGATTAGATACATGGTTCAGCAGTCAGTATCATACAGGAGAGGATTAGATACACGGCTCAGCAGTCAGTATCACACAGGAGAGGATTAGATACACGGCTCAGCAGGCAGTATCACAGGAGACAGTATTACAGATATGCCCACACTGGTGAAACTTCCAGCCTCCCCCCAATTATACACTAGACTATGGGCTGTATATGTCACTGTCCTCCTCAGACAGCCATAAAAGCTCTCATAAAAGCAAAGGTGTCAGATTACCGGAGATCACTGGGGCTGTGCGTGAGTGAGGAAGCGGAGACAGAGCAGGAGGACAGTGGAGCTGGAGCTCAGCAGATAGCACTGGGCTACAGTAAAATGGCGCCCAGCCACACCTACAGCAGTGAATGGTGCAGCCCACAGGGGCGTGCCCAGTTCACTGCTAATGAGGCTGCATGGTGGGGTCGGGAGCCGGCTGCAGTCTCCTATGTCCAGGGACGGCCATATTTGCAGACTGTATGAGTCCTCCACAGATCTGCAAATCAAGATGGCAGCGCCCAGTGGCTACAATAAAACATTATTACAAACAAACCATAAATCCTAGTTAGTACAACATTTGCTTTAACAGCATGTTTTGTTACTTTAAAAATAATAATAATAAATAAACCTTATATAAACTTGCGCTAATTGAATGTGTCTTGGTTAAAAAGAGATATCTTATGAAGAGATCTGTTACCTTTACTGGAGCTAAAAACTGGCGAGGCAGGGAGAAAAGTCTTCAGAATACATATGGATTTCCAGGTCCTTTCCCAAAGATACTCCCCGACACAGATATATAAAAAGTTACTGGAGCTAAAGGGTGCTACCTCCTAGCATGCCGCTGTCCCGGCCGGTGAGTGGCGTGCAGCTGGAGGTGTATATCGGCAGGCTGTGAGAGTGCCAGCCGCCGCTTGCAAAAGCAGGCCTGCAAGGTCCGAAAACGCTGCCCTGCAAAAGCAGGTGGAGGGAAAAATTAAACATGCGCTACTAAACGCCGTCAGTAGCAAGGTCCACCTGACCACCGATGCGTGGACCAGTAACCATGGACAGGGATGATACCTTTCCCTCACTGCCCATTGGGTCAATGTTGTGGAGCCGGGTACAGATCTTGAGAGTGGCGCTGTACGTGTTCTGCCAACTCCAAGGATTTCTAGGAATCCAGTCTGTACACATTGACTCCTCCTCATATTCCAGTTCCTCAGAATCAGCGCAGCAGGAGCCTGTTACGACCGATATGAGCACAGCCGTGGCTAAACGTCAACAGGCCGTACTGAAATTAATTTCTTTGGGGAATCGAAGCCACACAGCGCAGGAGCTTTGGAATGCCATCAAGCAGGAGAGCGACGTGTGGTTTGTGCCAGCGAATCTCCAGCCAGGCTTGGTAGTGTGTGACAATGGCCGAAATCTGGTGGCAGCTCTGGGCCTAGGCAACCTCACTCACATCCCATGTCTGGCACATGTGCTCAACTTGGTCGTGCAGAGCTTTCTGAGGGACTATCCGGATCTTGATGCACTGCTGCACAAGGTCCGCATAGAGTGCGCTCACTTGCGGCGTTCCAGCATGGCAAGATTGCGCATTGCAGCTCTGCAGCGCCGTTTCCGCCTTCCGGAACATCGCATCATATGTGACCTACCCACCAGGTGAAATTCAACGATACATATGTTGGAGCGGTTGTGTGAGCAGCAGGCAGCAGTAATGGAGTACCAGCTGCATCAGGCGTAAACAAGTCGCACTGTGCGCCGGTCACACTTCAGCAGCACTGAGTGGGCCTCTATGAAGGACATCTGCTACGTTTTGCGTACCTTCGATAATTCCACTCGGATGGCGAGTGCAGATGATGCACTTGTCAGCATGACTGTCCCCCTTATCTGCCTGCTTCCAAAAACACTGCAAGCACTAAGGGAGGAGGTTTTGGAAGAGGTGGAGGATGAGGAGTCACAAATGCCATCTGCTTCCGGACAGTCTGCGCAACGTGGTTCCTCACAAAGGCCTAGGCAGGGGACACTTTATGAGGAGGATGAGGAGGAGTCAATGGAGGAGGAAGACATCTCTCCAGAAGAGGGAGGTACACAATGCTCTAGTAGTCAGTATGTACAGCGAGGGTGGGGTGATGCAGAGCAGGCAGAGATGACGCCTCAAGCAGGGGACAGCGTTTCTTGAGCAGTTGGGAGTCTGCAGCACATGGTTGATTTCATGCTGCAGTGCCTGAGAAACGACCGCCGCATCGCCCACATTCTCAACACAGTTAATTATTGGGTGTACACCATCCTAGATCCTCGCTACCGGGACAACTTACAAAGCCTCATAACCCCGTTGATCCGGGAGTGTAAAATGCAGGAGTACCAAGACACACTGGTGCATTCCATCATGTTCTCCATTCCACCCGAGAGCAGCGCTGCTAGTGCTTTACAAAGCAGCTCTGTGTGTCGAGGCAGTGGAGTAAGCTCTGCACAAAGAGGGAGCAGAGGCAGTGCCTCAGCACAAGGCAAGACCAGTATGGCCCAAATGTGGCAAAGTTTTGTGTGCCCGCCACAAATGTCTACACCATCACAGACGGCTCCAGTCAGCAGGAGGCAACGTTTCTGTCAGATGGTGACAGACTACATGTTTGCCCTGTCAGTGTACTCCCAGACAGCTCTTCCCCCTTCAAGTTTTGGGCTTCTTAGCTGGATACATGGCCAGAGCTTAGCCAATATGCATTGGAGGTGCTGGCTTGCCCTGCTGCTAGTGTATTATTGGAACGGGTCTTTAGTGCCGCAGGTGGTGTACTAACAGACCGTCGCACGCGACTATCCTCCCATAACGTTGACCGGCTTACTTTTCTGAAAATGAACAAGGCCTGGATCTCGCCGGAATTTGCCAGTCCTCTTCCAGAATAAATAATTGGTTGGCAACAGTATCCAGGTCTCCTGTTGTGTTCATGTTTCTACCACCTGAACTGTAATCCCTGGGCTCCAACACCACCAGTTATTGCTCAGAAGTGCTGTCTGCACAGAGAAAAACACTAGCTCCTGTGTTAGTGGGGTTCAGTAACGCCAGCTGCTCCCCTGCTGTGTGTCCGGCATAGTCTCCTGCTGCCTCCACATTCAAACTACATCAGATATAAAACTTGCTCCAAGTAGGCCTCAGCCTACTCCATGATTGACCCTGGGCTCCAGCACTGCCAGTTGCTGCTCAGAAGTGCCGTCTGCACAGAGAAAAACACTAGCTCCTGTGTTAGGGGGTTCAGTAACGCCAGCTGCTCCCCTGCTGTGTGTCCGGCAATGTCTCCTGCTCCCTCCACATTCAAACTACATTAGATATAAAACTTGCTCCAAGTAGGCCTCAGCCTACTCCATGATTGACCCTGGGCTCCAACACTGCCTGTTGCTGCTCAGAAGTGCCGTCTGCACAGAGAAAAACACTAGCTCCTGTGTTAGTGGGTTTCAGTAACGCCATCTGCTCCTCTACTGTGTGTTCGGCAATGTCTCCTGCTCCCTCCACATTCAAACTACATCATATATTAAACTTGCTCCAAGTAGGCCTCAGCCTACACCATGATTGATCCAGGGCTCCATCACTGCCAGTTGTTGCTCAGAAGTGTCGTCTGCACAGAAAAAAACACTAGCTCCTGTGTTAGTGGGGTTCACTAAAGTCAGCTGCTCCCCTGCTGTGTGTCCGGCAATGTCTCCTGCTCAGTTCACATTCAAACTACATCAGATTTTACACTTGCTCCAAGTAGACCTCAGCCTACTCCATGAATGACCCTGGGCTCCAACACCGCCAGTTGTTGCTCAGAAGTGCCGTCTGCACAGAGAAAAACACATGCTCCAGTGTTAGTGGGGTTCAGTAATGCCAGCTGCTCCCCTGCTGTGTGTCCGGCAAAGTCTACTGCTGCCTCCACATTCACACTACTAATGATTTCAAACTTGCTCCAATTAAGCCTCTGGCTCCACTCTGTCTCTATTATTTACCCTGGCCTCCAACACCACCAGTTGCTACTACTAGTAATGGGAATGTGGACAGAGCAGGAGACATTGCCGGACAGACATCAGGGGATCAGCTGACATTACTGAACCCCAGTAACGCAGGAACAAGTGTTGATTGTGCAGACGGCACTTCTGAGCAGCAACTGGCGGTGTTGGAGCCCAGAGTAAATACTAGAGAGAGAGTGGAGCCAGAGTGTTAGGAGTGGCCGAAGGCACTAAATAAAAAAAAAAAATAAAGTGCCTTCATCACTCGGGGTCCACCGTACGGTAGATGGAGAAACCGCAGCTAGATGAGGACAGAGCACAATGGCGGTAGCGTGCACGGGGTTAACGTCACCCAGGTGCACAGGGAAAGCTCTGTTAACTCACAGAGCTATAACACAAAGCATAAACACAATAATTCTGAGCCTGTTAGCGTCACAGGTACTCAGAGTAACTAACACGGTATTGCAGTCACAGGAGTAGCCACAAATGGCGGGACTACATCCATCTAGACTTACCGTAGTTAGTAGTGTATAGAGCGTTGCAACAAATAACCTGCTACTGCAGCGCGGCGTGGATAATGCCGCAAGATGACACCGCTGGAAAACGCAGGCGCGATGTCAGACGCTAGCAAGTGTGCCTGGAGCAATGGCGCGCTGATACTGGCTCTAACTCAATTGCTCACACATTCGTAGTATCAAAGGAATGGGGTTTCAAATGAGTCATTCACCAGATCATTTATCCATCAACGTACACACTGCAGCAGGTATGACTATACTAGCGCATGGCGGAACAGCCATGCGCACTTTTTATAGCAAACAGGACCTTCCAAAGACTTCCAGATCTCTGAGCTGAGCCAATGGAATCTGGAGCAGGACCTGAGCACCTGACTCCCGAGCTCCAATTGGCGATTGTCCCATGAGCATGCTCAGAAGAAGGGATGAAGGACTTAGCCTCCGGAGAGAGTTGCTGTAAAGCAATCTCCTCTGCAATCTCCTTAGCATTAGACAAAGAGCAGGAGACTGCAGCATGTGAGGGTCTAGATTCCTGCCTAGTAATGGCCAAAATCTGACTCCTAACACAGAGGCTTACTTGAAGCACGTTTAAAATCAGTAGTAGTCTACAACAGATATTAAACTTGATGAAATTAGGCCTCAGCCTACACCCTGATTGACCCTGGACTCCAACATCGCCAGTTGCTGCTCAGAAGTGCCGTCTGCATAGTCAACATATGCTCCAGTGTTATTGGGGTTCAGAAATGTCATCTGATCCCCATCTGTGTGTCCGGCAATTTCTCCTGCTCTGTCCACACTCACACAACTACAGATCTTAAACTTGCTCCAATTAGGCCTCTGTCTCCATTCTGTTTGTAGTAATTTCCCTGGGTTCCAGCACCGCCAGCTGTTTCCCGGCATTGTCTTTGGCACAGGTACTCCCTCCTGCCCAGCCTGGTTCCCGCACACCTGCTGTTTCCGGATAGTGTCAGTGTCACTTTGTCACCAATACGTTGTCCTGTCGGGTTGCAGTCGGGTTAGCCGAGTCTATGGTGCCTGCCGTTTATGGGCTTCCTATGTGAGCTGGGGGATCTGGCAACAAAGACTGGTTCCATAGTGCCAACAGGACAAGCACCCCCTGTAGGACTGTGGGTTTCGGTAACTGCAGCCGGCTCGTGGCCTTGCAACTTTATTTTTCATGGGTACCTTCTGCTACCCATCCGGGTTCCAGTACCGTCAGCTCGTTCTCGGCAGTGCCTTTGGCTTAGGTGCCTCCTTCTCGGTATCCGAGTTCCAGCAACGTCTGCTGGTCCTTGGTAGTGCTTTCTGGCACAAGTACCTCCTGCTTAGTAACCGGGTTCCAGTACCATCAGCTGGTCCTCGGTAGTGCCATTGGCTCTTGTTCCTTCTGCTGCCCCTCCGGATTCCAGCACCGTCAGCTGGTCCTTGGTAGTTCCATTGGCTCTTGTAGCTTCTGCTACCCATCCGGGTTCCAGCACCGTCAGCTGGTTCTCGGCAGTGTCTTTGGCACGGGTACTCCCTCCTGCCCAGCCTGGTTCCAGCACGCCAGCTGTTTCTGGGTAGTGTCAACGTCACTTTGCCACCAATACGCTGTCCTGTCGTGTTGCGGTCGGGTTAGCCGACTCTATGGTGCCTGCAGTTTAGGTGATTCCTATGTGGGCTGCGGGTTCTGGCAATAAAGGCTGGTTCCGTAGTGCCCATAGGACAAGCACCCCCTGTAGGACTGTGGGTTTCGGTAACTGCAGCCGGCTCGTGGCCTTGCAACTTGGTTTTTCATGGGTACCTTCTTCTACCCATCCGGGTTCCAGTACCGTCAGCTCGTTCTCGGCAGTGCCTTTGGCTTAGGTGCCTCCATGTTGGTATCCGAGTTCCAGCAACGTCTGCTGGTCCTTGGTAGTGCTTTCTAGCACAGGTACCTCCTGCTTAGTAACCGTGTTCCAGTAACGTCAGCTGGTCCTCGGTAGTTCCATTGCCTCTTGTTCCTTCTGCTACCCATCCGGATTCCAGTACCGTCAGCTGGTTCTCGGCAGTTCCTCAGCCTTCCTGTACCTTCTGCTACATTTCCAAGTTCAAGCTTTTGAAAATGGTTTTTGGTTATCACTCTGGATCTCCCTGACGACGACCCTGAAGACGACGACCCTGAAGACCACCCCGAAGAAGACGACGACCACGAAAGCGATGACCCTGAAGACGACGACCCGGAAGACCACCCCGAAGAAGACCAAAAAGATGACCCTGAAGAAGATGACCAAGAGGACAAAGAACATGAAGACAACCACCAAGATACAGAAAAACAAGAGACAGAAGACCAAGAAGCAGAAGACCATGAAGCAGAAGAACAAAAAGCAGAAGAACATTAAGCATAAGACTAAAAATCAGAGCAAAAGATATTATCCAAATTATAAGCAGAAGAAGACTGAGCAGTGTATGGGGGTTCCTCCTCATGGTGCCCCTGGAAAATGCCTGCTGCTGCAGGCCAAACTGAACGCGGACAAATCCTGTAGTAAATTTTTTGTGACAGGCAGAACGGAAGGTGTAATCTTCAAACTTTTATAGATAACAACTACAGGAATGCCTGTCACAAATAAGAATATGATGAAGAAGAAGAATAGGAAGAAGATGAAGAAGTAGAATATGAAGAAGAATAATAGTTGAATAAGAAGAATATGAAGAATGTAAAAAAAAAATAATAGGAAGAAGGTGAAGAAGAAGATGAATAAGGTGAAGAAGAAGTTGATGAAAAAGATGCTGCTGCTGCTGCTGAGGATCATGAAGGAGAAAGTGTGGGAGAAGTAAACAAAGAAGGTGAAGAGCATGGAAGTAGTGAAACATACATATCTGACAAAATATAAAAAAGGTTAACATAGTCAATATCTTTGTAACTCCGAACGTCTTTTAAAAAAAAAAAAATATTCCTGCTATTCCATTTGATCGGGCTAAATCTCTATGCCTTTAATGTCTCCTCTACCTCCCCCAATACATTCTACATTATTATTAGTTGTTTTTCTTCATGTAGGATTAACCTACAAGGAACGAAAGGGTTTTTTTTAATTCCGATATTTCTGTCCCATTGACTTGCATTGGTTTCCGGTATCGGAATCGGCGATATCCGATACTTTTTGGGTATCGTTCCCATCCAATCCGATCCGATATTTCACAATATCGGATGGTATTGCTCAACACTACTTGTGACACCTCACAGTGCTCAGTATGTGTGATGTCAGGATTAGCTGTCTCTGGCACGACACGAAGCAGGTACATGACTGCAAGTGTGCAATTTGCAAACTTCTGGCCACATTCTGATTAGACATATCCAGCCTCACTCAATTCCCATTTATTGAGCAAGACCGCGCACGTCTAGAGAGCACTTGACTAGATGTACACAAATTGCATATTTATGATTGTGTGCTCTCCCTCTTCCAGCAGCGGAGAATCCTGACAGCGCTCATATAGAGTGACTGCAGATTTGCACCACAAGCCTGGAAGACCCCTTAAAGTGCTATATGCATAGAGTTTAATTTAGACATTTGCTTTTGGGCCAGCAAGGGTTAATGTCAGTTTCTTTGCTGGCAGCTGCTTTGTTGCTGGTCAGCTGATGTGGGTGGTGACCTGTTATGAATGAATCACCGAGGAGGAAAAAACAAAAAGCAAGCTAAGCCCAGAAAACTGGAGAGGTTGGTAACTAGCGGATTGCAGACCCCTGATCCTATGCACACAACTAGCAGTAGCCGTGGAGCGTGCCTACGGTGGTCCTAGACGCCTCACCATGGCTGGAGAACTAAATAAGCCTAAAGAAAGAAAGGGAAAATCTAAACTGCCCCAGAGCAGACCCCAAAGCAATAGACTGCTCCAAACATGTATTATCGATGAAACAAGATGAAAACACAAACACAGATAGAAAGATAGGCTGAGCAAACGATGGGGCCCTCACTAACTAGAAAGGACAGGAAAGAAAAGCTGCTGTCTGCAATCACGCAAAAAACCCTGCCAAAAAAAATGTCCAACACGTCTGATAGAAAAAGGCCCTGAAGTCGCTAGACTTCAATTCCCTATATCAGCACTCAGGTATATTCTGAAGACAGAGCAAAAGAGATCAACTGACCAGAGACAAAATGGGGATTCAGCCCAGTCCCAGCCAGGGCTGGCTGAACACAAAAACTAAGTAAACCAGACGAAAACTCATATGAACAATAGCAGAGAAAACTTAGCTTTAAAAGGCAGGAACCAAATTGGAAACCAGAAGCCACAGTCAGGAGAAATCACCAGCAAGAAACAAGGGAGTCGGCTGCCTTAAATCCAATCAGAAATTCCTGATGTTCAATCACAGTCCTCTTCCTCAGGTGGCCGGTCTCTGCCATTTAGATCAGCTTCATTACCTCCCTTCACCAACAGAGGGAGTCCAGATAGAGAACTCACTAATCCTCTGTCAGCACAGCCAGCTCCATAACCCTCACCAGAAGCCAGAGGCAAACCCAAAAATGAGCTCACAACAGTACCTCCCCTTGAGGAGGGGTCACCGAACCCTCATCCACGCCACCGAGCTGATCAGGATGGGCCCGATGAAAAGCACGAACCAATCTATCGGCATGAATATCAGAGGCAGAGACCCAAGAATTGTCCTCCTGGCCATAACCCTTCCACTTGACCAAATACTGAAGTCTCCGTCTAGACAGACGAGAATCCAGTATTTTCTCTACCTCATATTCCACCTTACCTTTAACCAATACAGGGTCAGGAGGTGCCGCCATAGGAACTACTGGCTCAACATATCTCTTCAACAGCGACTTATGAAACACGTTATCGATCTTAAACGTAACAGGAAGAGCCAATCGAAAAGAAACCGGATTAAGAATCTCCAAAATCTTGTAAGGTCCAATAAATCTTGGCTTGAACTTTGGAGAAGCCACCTTCATAGAGATATTCTTTGAAGACAACCAAACCATATCACCCACTTTAAACTGGGGATCAATGGTCCTATGCCGGTTAGAAAACCGCTGGGCCTTTTCCTGGGAGAGAGACAACTTATCCACTACTTGGTCCCAAATCTGCTGCATTCTCTCTACCACAGTGTCAACACCTGGGCAGGCTGAAGATTCCACTTGCTCTGAAGAAAATCGAGGATGAAACCCAAAGTTACAGAAAAAGGGGGACATCAAGGTGGCAGAACTAGCTTTATTATTTAAAGCGAATTCGGCCAAGGGCAAAAATGAAACCCAATCATCCTGATCAGCAGATATAAAACATCTCAAATAGGACTCCAAAGTCTGGTTTGTTCTCTCCGTCTGCCCATTGGTCTGAGGGTGAAACGTAGAGGAGAAGGACAACTGAATTCCCAGCTTGGAACAAAAGGCTTTCCAGAATCTGGAAACAAACTGAACTCCTCTGTCCGATACAATGTTCTCAGGAATCCCATGCAACTTAACCACCTGTTGTAAAAACAAGGGTACCAACTCTGAGGAAGGTGGCCACTTTGGGAGTGGTACAAGATGGACTATCTTAGAGAATCTATCACAAATCACCCAGATAACAGTCATTCTCTGAGAGACAGGAAGATCAGAAATAAAATCCATTGAAATATGGGTCTAAGGCCTCTTAGGCACCGGCAAGGGCATCAACAACCCACTAGAGCGAGAACAGGGTTTAGACTGGAAACAAGTCCCACAGGACTGCACAAAATTCCTGACATCACGAGATAAGGCAGGCCACCCAAAAGACCGACTCACCAAATCTCTGGTACCAAAAATACCTGGATGACCAGCCAATGCGGAGCAATGAACTTCAGACATCACTCTCTTCCTCCACTGGTCAGGAACATGCAATTTTCCCATAGGACAATGCTCAGGTTTGTCCTCCTGGAATTCTTCCAGAGCACGTCTCAAATCGGGCGAGATGGCAGAAAGAACTACCCCCTCACCTAGGATGGTAGTAGGCTTGGTCACAATAGGAGAATCAGCAAAGAAACTCCTTGAAAGGGCGTCTGCCTTAACATTCTTAGTGCCTGGAAGAAAGGAGACCACAAAATCAAAACGCGTAAAAAACAAGGCCCACCTAGCATGTCTAGGATTCAAGCGTTTGGCCGACTCAAGGTAAATAAAATTCTTGTGGTCAGTGAGGACCACAACTTGATGTCTAGCTCCCTCCAACCAATGTCTCCACTCCTCAAATGCCCATTTCATGGCTAACAATTCCCGATTCCCCACATCATAGTTGCGTTCAGATGGGGAGAACTTTCGGGAAAAGAAGGCACAGGGATTCATTTTAGAGGTCACAGGATCTTTTTGGGACAAAACAGCTCCTGCACCAATCTCTGAAGCATCTACCTCCACCTGAAAAGGAAGAGAGACATCAGGTTGCCGCAAAACCGGAGCAGAAGTGAACCTCCGCTTCAGCTCCTGAAAGGCCGAAAGAGCCTCTGAAGACCAATTCAGCACATCAGCACCCTTCCTAGTTAAATCAGTCAGTGGTTTAGCAATACCAGAAAAATTAGCTATAAATTTACGACAAAAATTAGCAAAACCCAAAAACTTCTGGAGAGCCTTCAAAGAAGTGCGTTGAACCCAATCATAAATGGCCTGTACCTTGGCCGGGTCCATTTCAGTAGTTGACGGAGCCAAAATAAATCCCAAAAATGAAATCCTCTGTACACCAAAAAGGCACTTTGATCCCTTATCATACAAGGAATTCACTCTGAAAATCCGGAACACAGTCCGAACATGTTCCACATGAGAATCCCAATCCCTGGAAAAGATCAAAATATCATCCAGATAGATGATCAAAAATTTATCCACAAAGTCCCGGAAAATATCAGTCATGAAGGATTTTAAGACAGAAGGGGCATTAGTGAGCCCAAAAGGCATCACCATGTACTCAAAATGTCCCTCCGGAGTATTAAACGTTGTCTTCCATTCATCCCCATGCTTGATGCGAATAAGATTATACGCCCCCCTAAGGTCAAGCTTAGTAAACCAGCAAGCACCTTTAACTCTGGAGAATAAATCAGAAATCAGGGGTAACGGATAGTGATATTTAACCGTAATTTTGCTCAGGGAACGATAGTCAATAAAAGGCGTTAATGAACCATCTTTCTTGGCCACGAAAAAAAAAACAGCACCTAAGGGCGAAGAGGATGGTCTAATATGACCCTTCTCCAACGACTCCTTAATATAAGATCGCATAGCCTCGTGTTCGGGTACAGATAAATTGAAAAGTCGACCCTTGGGAAATTTACACCCAGGTCTCAACTCAATTGCACAGTCATAACTCCTATGAGGAGGCAAAGACGCAGACTTGCTCTCACTAAATACATCATAAAAATCAGCCAAATAGTCAGGAACATCATGCGACTGGGGAGAGGTGGAGAAAACAGGAGTGTCGCCAAGAGCACACCGACAACCCCAACTCACCACAGACACAGATTTCCAATCCAAAACCGGATTATGGATTTGCAACCAGGGAAAACCCAGAACAATGGTATCATGTAAATTATGCAACACCAAAAATCTGCAATTTTCTTGGTGGTCTGGGGCGACCCGCATTATCACCTGGGTCCAAAACTGAGGTTTATTCTTTGCCAAAGGAGTAACATCAATACCCCTCAAAGGAATAGGCATCCGCAGAGGTGTCATAAGAAAACCTCAACGTTTAGCAAAATCCAAGTTCATCAGATTCAAGGCCGCTCCTGAATCCACAAAAGCCTTCGTGGAAAATGTGGATAAGGAGCAGATCAGGGTAATTGCCAAAAGAAACTTAGGTTGTACACCACCCACAGCAAATGTGTGTGCAAAACGTTTCTCTCGTTTAGGGCAGACAGAAATAACATGAGAGGCATCTCCACAGAAAAAACACAACTTATTACGCCTTCTAAACTCCTGACGTTGAGCCCTAGACAAAACTCTATCACATTGCATAGGTTCAGACATTTGTTCAAAAGGTGCCAGTGCCTCCCGTGTAGTCTTGCGTTCATGTAAACGCTGATCAACTTGAATGGCTAATGACATAGAATCGTCAAGACCAGAGGGAACAGGAAATCCCACCATAGTATTTTTTAATGTTTCAGACAAATCCTTCCGAAAGAGAGCTGCCAATGCACTATCATTCCATGTAGTAAGGACCGCCCACTTTCGGAATTTCTGACAGTATAACTCTGCAGGATCCTGACCCTGGTTCAATGCCAATAGGGCTCTCTCAGCTTGATCAATAGCATTAGGTTCATCATATAGCAACCCCAAGGCTTGAAAAAATGCATCCACATTAGTCAAAACAGGATCTTCAGGTGTCAAAGAAAACGCCCAATCCTGGGGATCGCCGCGCAGCAAGGAGATGACAATTTTAACCTGCTGCGCAGAGCTCCCCGATGAGTTAAGCTTCAAGGCAAGAAATAATTTACAATTATTCTTAAAATTCAGACCGATCCCCAAAAAACACATCAGGAGTAGGGATCTTTGGTTCAACAGCATGTGAATGAGCGAGATAGGCGGAAATTCCCCGCACTTCAACAGCAAGCTGCTCTACACGATTAGACAATTGCTTAATCTCCATCAAGGAGAAAGGAAAAAAAAGAATCCTCCTACGGCCCCAGAGAAAAAGAGGACAAAATATACATATAAAAAAAGAAAAAAAAATTCTGACACTTTTTTTTTTTGCAATTCTCTCCTGCTTTTGATTACCCTAGAATCTGCAGTATGGCTGGTGATTCTGTTATGAATGAGTCACTGAGGAGGAAAAAACAAAAAACAAGCTAAGCCCAGAAAACTGGAGAGGTTGGTAACTAGCGGATTGCAGACCCCTGATCCTATCCACACAACTAGCAGTAGCCGTGGAGCATGCCTTCGGTGGTCCTAGATGCCTCGTCATGGCTGGAGAACTAAATAAGCCTAAAGAAAGGGAAAATCTAAACTGCCTCAGAGCAGACCCCAAAGCAATAGACAGCCCCCAACATGTATTGTCGGTGAAACAAGATGAAAACACAAACACAGATAGATAGGCTGAGCAAACGATGGGGCCCTCACTAACTAGAAAGGACATGAAAGAAAAGCTGCTGTCTGTAATCACGCAAAAAACTCTGCCAAAAAAATGTCCAACACGTCTGATAGAAAAAGGCCCTGAAGTCGCTAGACTTCAATTCCCTATATCAGCACTCAGGTTTATTCTGAAGACAGAGCAAAAGAGATCAACTGATCAGATACAAAATGGGGATTCAGCCCAGTCCCAGCCAGGGCTGGCTGAACACAAAAACTAAGTAAACCAGACGAAAACTCATATGAACAATAGCAGAGAAAACTTAGCTTTAAGAAAGCAGGAACCAAACTGGAAACCAGAAGCCACAGTCAGGAGAAATCACCAGCAAGAAACAAGGGAGTCGGCTGCCTTAAATCCAATCAGAAATTCCTGATGTCCAATCACAGTCCTCTTCCTCAGGTGGCCAGTCTCTGCCATTTAGATCAGCTTCATTACCTCCCTTCACCAACAGAGGGAGTCCAGATAGAGAACTCACTACTCCTTTGTCAGCACAGCCAGCTCCATAACCCTTACCAGAAGCCAGTGGCACACCCGAAAATGAGCTCACAACAGTGACCATTCCCGCCATCCTTTAAATAGTCACATGATGCCTCAGCTACCTGTTGTTAATAGAGTGTGTCTCTGAAGACCAGCCTAGGAGTTTGGAGCTCTCTGGTGTCAGCGGTGTATCTGCTGCTCTGTGGCGTTTGGGTTCCTGGTTCCGTATCCTGTGCTCTGTGGAGCAGAGGCTGGAGCTAAGTTTCATTTTCCCTTTCTGTCTGTCTCGTGTTTATCACTACCCCCTGTGTTGATACCATCTGCAGTGGCGAGGCTAGCGTCCCTGTCGGCCAATGCACTAGCCAGGGTATTGTGAGGTGACAGCTAGGGACTAGGCATGTGACGGCGGCGGGAGGAAGGACCCGCATAGGGCATTAGGGGAGCTTAGGGATAAGCACAGGTTGTTGTTAGGAGTGCCCAATCACTTGCTCCCTACTGTTAGGGCCTTCCTTTCCCTTTATCCATCCTTTTTTGGTGTGTGTTGTGCCGTCTGCGGGACTTTCCCTGCCTGAGCGTGACAGTAGGACTAAAAAAGGAGGGCATCTACATCTCAATATAATCTAAAATTAAAAAATCACTTTGATACATAAACAATATTCAATAAGTTACTAAAAGCACATTGTGGAATTTACAGGTAGCCATAACCTGTATGCAAGAGATATGAAGCTTCCTAAGCAAAAACTGAGCTCCATCCATGTCTCAAATTAGGCCCAACTCTTGGTGTGCTGAACCTTTAGCACTATATGATGAATATGTATGTCATAGAGCATGTTAGGGTGTTTGGAGCAGGCTCAGAAGC
The DNA here is from genome assembly GCF_039654945.1 of Dendrobates tinctorius. Taxonomy (NCBI): domain Eukaryota; kingdom Metazoa; phylum Chordata; class Amphibia; order Anura; family Dendrobatidae; genus Dendrobates; species Dendrobates tinctorius. The sequence goes on along the minus strand of NW_027361701.1, from coordinate 5,846,831 downwards.
TTGCCCCGCTCTACATAGGGAAGATGCTATTTTGCATAATTGGCTTCTGTCTTTAATAGCAACGATTGGTACATAGCGCAGAGTGAAAATACAAAAAATAAAACTAGGCCTCATCCTTAAAGGGATTGGCAGCATTAGCTTTACTTTAACAGATATATTGTCACGAAATCTGGGATTAGAAAATCACAATGTATTGTGAATCGCAGATTTTCAATTTAGCTGATGTATTTGTGTTTCATATTAAATTGATTCTGTCTCCTTTGGTGCTGAAGAGGTTTACGACCCTTTCTATGCTGGTTAGAAACTTACAGCTCCAGTTCACAGCTGTTCCTGACCTGGTCATTTCCTTTCCCTATAAAATCTGGTCAGACCGTCTCTTCCTTGCCAGTGAAAGCTTTCCTTCCTAGCTCCTTGGAGACACTGTGATGAATTGGAGATTGTATTTGCTACTGGCGATTCCTGTGTGTTATTTTTGGGTGCAAGCTTTCCTCATTGTTCTATTCCCAATTGGTTGGTACATTCCTATCCATCCCTATATATTTCTCTACCTTTGGTGACTGTTTGTAGCCTTGTCTGTCTTACTTGTTGATACACTACCATTTCTGTCCCAGGCCTCCTGGGGGAGGGGGAGGGGACAGCTTAGGCAATAACAGGAGAATAGTAAGGCTGGTGTCTCAAACCTCCTCACCTTTAGAGGTAGCTTTGGGAACAGGGCTAGTTAGGCCCCAGTCCTAAGAACTGTTCAGGGCCCCTTTTCCTAATCACAAGCAATCACATGGATGTTTGTACATTTCCTAATACATAAGTGTTGCAGGTTCTTCTCCTGTACTTTTTAATGCAGCTTTCCTCACAGACTGCTCTCCTGCCCATTCAATGGTTGCTAGTGGAGGAGCATGTGACCTGTCTGTACAATGGCTGCTGAAGGAGGAGCATGTGACTTGTCCATAACATGGCTGATAATGGAGGAGTATGTCCATACAATGGCTGCTGGAGGAGGGGCATGTGACCAGACCTGTCCATCAGCTGCCTCCAACTGAAAGCTGGTATCTCATGTTAAGGGTTTTTTCCATGTTCCCAAAGCATCTGAGAAAATTAATATAAAGTGGCCAACACCTTTAAGAAGTTAAGAAAACTTATCAGTACATAGGGTGTTGGACTTATTTTGATATTTGAATATAGATTTGATATTTGAAGAGGTGTTTAAGGTTGGAAGTTCACTTTCAAATGTAACCTAACTTTGTCCAAAACAAATAGATTCAGCTCACCTTTTTTTATTTATCACGTTGGAGGCAGTTCTTTGCTGAAGGTGCTAGGAAATGTCACAAGCTGACATAAGTACAGAGGATCCAAATATTCCAGCACATCTTCTTACTTAAAAATAGAATCTTTATTGAGAAATCTTCATTAAAAATCATGTTGGCATTATGCGTAAGACTCTGTCGAGTCGAAACACGTAAATGCCTGTCTTCACCATGGTTTTTTAACCTGTATCCTGCTTTTGGATTTTTAATAAAGATTTCTCAATAAAGATTCTATTTTTAAGTAAGAAGATGTGCTGGAATATTTGGATCCTTTATAACCTAACTTTGGCATGATATTTAGTAATTCCTTAAATTCCCTGTAGATTGGTGGGGGTTAGTGTACTGAGACCCTTATCAATCACTCATAAAACCCCCACTCAGTAGTGGACAGCTGAGGAGGGTGAAACACACAGCGTCTGCCTGAGTATGTGTAGAGATTCAATTCAGATTCTGCGTCCTGAGCTGTGCACATCTAAGTGGGGTTTTGGACAATTGTTGGGGGTCTCAGGATCCAGACTCCACCGATCCACAATGAATTATAGGACTACAAAATATAAGTAAAGAATTAGTAAGGTTTAGTTAGTTACTGTGAAGTTCTGAATATTCTGTAAGGTTCAATACTCACCCTCAGCGCTAATGTTGCATCGAATCGTGGAACTGAAGATGGTGAACTTCTTCCAGAATCTTGGGCTGGTGAAAGAAAAAAACACACTAATTGTAATGTCAGCGGCCATAGTTTTTTACTAATGTTGATTTGAACAGTCTCAGGAAAGCATACATGGCTGATATTAACGTTCCACGTATTTACCAATGTGACAATTACAACAGATACTCCAAAATGTAGTAAAAAGGCTCCTGGAGAACAAAAAGGCTTTTTAGTTGTCCGGCCACTCCCAGTTACTTACATTTTTCTTCTAATAGGTGTGTTCTGTACGTATTTAACTATACTATGTTCAGTATATATATAATTATAAAATTTACTGCAGGAAAAAAAGGGACTTCCATATTATTTATAATTTTACTGTACGGTACTTTATTTTAACTTCCACTATGATGATAACTCTCATAACATTGTAAAAGTTGGATTTTCATTATAATTCCCATGAACAGGTTAATGTTAACATTACAAAACTCACTCCGGTGGGTTAAATATTTGTATTAAATTCTTGTATTCAAAAATAAGTTGTATTTTAGTTGTGCCCAAATACTGAGCTGTAAAATCAGGCAAATGAAGGTTTGCACTGGCTGTAGTGCTGCTCCACATTCTAAAGACGGCCATACATATAGAGAAAATTCAGCTCAGCAGCTGTGGAATAAATGCTCTTCTGATGAATGATCAGAATGCGTCACAGACAAATATTTTAGTGCATATTCACAGTAACAGGTGATCAAACTTTACTCTTATCCACTTAAGAACATAGCAGTACTTAATTTCAATAACTATGGCAGTAATAAAGTATAATATATAAATAAATTTTTAGTCAAACCTTCTGGGTAGATCCCAAAAGAGCTTTTATAGTACAAAATTCTCAGAAAGTTAAAAAAGTTAAGGCTGGCTGTGGGAGCATAATACATAGGGTATATGTTGGAATATGTTTGGTGCAACAACTCCATTCCTGTCTAAGTGTTTAGTTTCTAGATTTGTATACTGTTTATAAAATTAAAAAAAACTCCCAGAGGCTCACACAGGGAGTGCATGTGACTGTGTTTCCTGTTTTTTCTGTGTCTGTGTATGAGAGAAGCAGCTTGCTGTAGATGATGCACAGATAGACACTCTATCACAAAATCTATGCTAAAGGTATAGCACAGAAAAAACAGAGTAAAAAAATAGTCAATCATAAAAAAAGATTTTATTGAAAACATATTAAAATAACACACATAAGGAAGGTGCAAGATAAGCAAAACAGAAAGACATGGGACTCAACCTGATTATTATGTTGCAATCAGTTCAAAAACCATATATGCCATCTACTATAGCCCTAAAACCCATATTGTTTTAAAAAAAATCCAGAGAGGTGCAGTATCTAGCATTGGTCAATCTTCAATCACCAGTTTTCAATCATATATGGGTTTTGGGGTATTATAGTGAGGCGAGGGGCATTAATATAGAAAAAAGTGGGAATAGTTATTAAATAGGGAAATGTCAACACTTATTGCCTCATTGAGCATTTTTTGTAGTGCTGAGGCAAGTTAAGTCGCTTTATATTTGCTATTTGCACATGTCACTAAAAAAAAGGTTTTTTTATATATAAAAAAATTAATATATAAAAAATTATACTCAACAATATATATGCATTTGTATAAAAAAATTTAGAAAATGTTTTTAATAAAATATTCTCCATAGGCACTATTTTTTTTACAGCACTTGATATAATGGCTAGTAGAATTGCCAGCATTAGTGTCACCTATTATGCACTTATTATATATATGTATTCACTTTTTATGCCCTTTTAATAATTGGCAGATTTATAAATAAATAATAATAATAAGTATAATAATAATAATAATTTTTTAATATAAGTGTCACTTATTATATTTAAATACTTATATTTAAATACGCAGTCACTTTATTGTTCCCCTTTTTCACCATTCATTACATATAGTGTTCTCACTTGGTATCTCAGAGCTCACTTCACTATTCCTTTGTGATGTTGAGCGGATGCGTGGGTTAATGCGCGCTCTTGACATGACGTGCGCGGTCTTACATGCTGGGGCCACACATTCCCATCATGTGACTAATATGGGGAATGGGGTGATCCATTGTGACCGCGCCTGCATGTCTCTCTTTACTTAGAGCGGCGTTTTACCATGTAAGCAGCAGTAATGAATCAAGAGCAGAAAAAACATTAACCCCTTCCCGACCAGTGACACAGTGTATGTGTCATGAAAGTCAGTGCCAATCCAACCAATGACGCATATGCTGTGTCATGAATTCATACCCCCTGCGGGTTGGGTGACCGGGGTCAATGAAAGGTCACCGGACCCGCAGGAACAGGAGGCTTTGTACTTCACCCCAGGAGAAGTGGCTTTGCCTCCCCCCATGGCTACGATCGCTCTGATTGGCTGATAAAAGTGAAACAGCCAAAATGAAATTTCTTGAAATATTACAATCCAGCCATGGCTGATGCTGCAGCATCGGACATGGCTGGAGACAGCGATCAGACCCCCCCACGGCTGACGGGGGGCGATCTGCCCCCACCACCGAATAACGGCAGCGATCTGCCGCTGCAGTTATTATCTGCTCCCCCTACCCTGCCCTCCACTGCCCCCTGCCTTCTGATCACTGTCTCCTCCCTTTTGATCACTATGATAAAAACTCACAGTGATCAAATTAAAAAGTAGTAAATCACCGCCCCCTTATCACCCCCATAGGTAGGGACAAATAATAAAATAAAGAAAATATTTTTATTTTTCCATTAGGGTTAGAATTAGGGTTGGAATTAGGGTTAAGATTAGGGTTAGAGGTGTGTTGGGGTTAAGGTTGGGATTAGGGTTAGGCTTGTGTTTAGGGTTGTGGTTAGGGTTTTGGTTAGGGTTAGGGGTGTTAGATTTGAGGGCTTGCCACTATTTAGACACATCAGGGGGTCTCCAAACATGAGATGGCGCCACCATTGATTCCAGCCAATTTTGCACTCAAAAAGTCAAACAGTGCTCACTCACTTCCGAGCTCTCCCATGCGCCCAAACAGTGGTTTACCCCAACATATGGGATATTAGCGCACTCAGGACAAACTGGACAACAACTTTTGGGGTCGAATTTCTCCTACCCTTGGAAAATAAAAAAATTGGGGGCTAAAAAATCATTTTTTGAGGAAAAAAATAGATTTTTTATTTTCACGGCTCTGCATTATAAACTTCTGTGAAGCACTTGGGGGTTCAAAGTGCTCACCACACATCTAGATAAGTTCCTTGGGGGGGTCTAATTTCCAAAATGGGGTCACTTGTGGGGGAGCTCCAATGTTTAGGCACACAGGGGCTCTCCAAACGCGACATGGCAACCGCTAAATATTCCAGGATATTTTCCATTCAAAAAGTCAAATGGAGCTCCTTCCCTTCTGAGCCCTGCCATGCACCCAAACAGAGGTTTACGACCAGATATGAGGTATCGGTGTACTCAGGGGAAATTACCCATGACATTTTAGGATCCATTTTATCCTGTTGCACATGTGAAAATGAAAAAATTGATGCAAAAAAAATTTTTGTTGGAAAAATTAAAATGTCTATTTTTTCCTTCCATGTTGCTTTAGTTCCTGTGAAGCACCTGAAGGGTTAATAATCTTCTTGAATGTAGTTTTGAGTAGCTTGAGGGGTGCAGTTTTTAGAATGGTGTCACTTTTGGGTATTTTCTGCCATATAGATCCCTTAAAGTGACTTCAAATGTGAGGTGGTCCCTAAAAAAAAATGGTTTTGTAAAATGTTGCAAAAATGAGAAATCACTGGTCAACTTTTAACCCGTATAACTTCCTAATAAAAAATTTTTTTTTTTCCAAAATTGTGCTGATGTAAAGTAGACATGTGGGAAATGTTATTTAGCAACTATTTTGTGTCACATAACTCTCTGGTGTAACAGAATAAAATTTCAAAATTTGAAAATTGCAAAATTTTCAACATTTTTGACAAATTTCCGATTTTTTTACAAATAAACACAAAAATTATCGACCTAAATTTACCACTAACATGAAGCTCAATATGTCATGAAAAAACAGTCTCAGAATTGCTAGGATCCATTGAAACGTTCCAGAGTTATTACCTCATAAAAGGACATTGGTCAGAATTGAAAAAAATTGCCTGGTCATTAAGGTCAAAATAGGCTTCGTCATGAAGGGGTTAAAGACACAAGATTTCCCTAAATATAAGAGCAATCTAAGAGAAACTTGTGAATACTTTGTCTGTAAAAATCCTGGCCACCTTAAAGCAGACTGCAGAATTTGGAACGCAAGAATGAATCAGCTTAAAAAGCAGAACAGTCATCAAAGGGTTAAAACAGCTGTAAAGGAAGATTAATAAAGATGTAATAAAGCTGCATTTAATAGCAGTACAGGCCCATCTGCAAAGCACATATGGTGTATAGATTTTGGTGCAAGCTGCCATATGACAAATAACAAGGATTTCTTCATCGACCTTAATGAAAGCAAGTCAGAAAAGGTCATCTTAGCTAATGGTCTCTATATGACTTCAGAAGGAGCAGGAGACGGCTACTTCCATTGTCGTTTCCTCAGCACAAAGCAGAAAGATCCCAATAAAGGATGTTCTCTATGTATCCAGCCTTGAAAGCAATCTTCTATCAGTAAAAAGCTTACGCAAAAGGGGAAGGTAGTTACTTTTACAGATAACAGCTACATCATCTCAAAGAAGGGTCACACTCTTGCAGAAGGAAAAATCCAAGATAAACTTTATCAGCTAAAATATAAAGAAAGAGTGTACAGTGCTAGACAAGATCTACATAAGAACTGTATCCATGTATGGCACAGATGTCTTGGGCACAGAGTTCCAGAAGCAGTAAGGAAGTTAGCTCAACTTGCAAATGGTATTGAAATCAACCAGTGTAGTCAAATGATGAAGTGCACTAGTTGTCTTAAAGGGAAAATGTCCAGAAAATCCTTTCCTAAAATAAGCACCACTAGATCTGCACAGCCACTGGATCTGATACATACAGATGTATGTGGTCCAATGAGTGTTCAAACTGCTAGCAAGAAGAGATATTTTATCACATTTATTAATGACTACTCCAGATATACAGTCGCCTACCTGCTTCACAGTAAGGATGAAGATCCACCGAAAGTTGAAGAATATCTTGCTGTAGTGTTTAAAACATTTGGAAGAATGCCTAAAGCACTGCATGCAGATAATGGAACCAAATATACAAGTGGTATGGTTCAAATAATTTTGAAAAAGAATGGAACCGTGTTCCAGACTACCATTCCATACAACCCGAACAAAATGGCTTTGCAGAGAGAAAGAACCATACTCTCTGTGAAAGTGGAAGACGTATGTTGTTTGATGCAAATCTACCTACAACGTATTAGGAAGAAGACATGATGACAGCTTGTTATCTTCAAAAAAGAGTGCCAGGTAAAGCCACAAATAAAACTCCATATGAGCTATGGAACTGCAAGAAGCCTAACCTGAAGAACCTCAGGATATTTGGAATCAAAACTTTTATGTATGTTCCCAAAGAAAAATGATCCAAGCGGGAATCACACACAAAGCAAGGAGTCCTGGTGGGCTATAGTGAAACTCAAAAGGGATACAAAATCCTGCACTTAGAAACCAACACAGTAACAATCAGCAGAGATGTAGTGATTGATGAAAACTCTGTATCGCTCAAATTCCATGAAGTTACACCAGTTATTCAACCTAAGAAGCAAGAACAAGAATCTCAGTCATCAAACCCAGATGCCGAAAAGGAAAACACTAAACTGTGGATAAGTTCTGAAGCCACCAAGGAAGACACAGAAGAACCAAGTTAATCTCCAGTCAGGAGATCAGAAAGGCCAAACAAAGGTATTCCAGCTAGACACCTTTCTTATATGGCCAGAACACTTCCTAAACCAGTTTGGAATGTCAGAAGCCAAGGGTGCGTCAACACCAATGGATCCGTCTTACTTAAAGTTGGAAGGAGAAGAAGATCTGCTACCCAGCAATGAGAGTTACAGACAAGCAGTGGGGGTGCTTCTGTGCATAGCAACCACAAATCGTCTGGATATCACAGCCACAGTCGGAATTCTCTGTCAACAGTATCACAGCCTGAAGCATTTTGGACTGCACAGTCATAGACCTCAAAAGGTCATGGTAACTCATGTTCACTGACAAAGCACCAAATATGGGCATGTGAGCATCCTACCTGAAGAGTCACTTTTTTTGCGTCATGACATGGAGGAGGGATGACACCAGATAGCACTGTGTGCAGAAGACAAATTGATGGAGGCAGCGTTATGCTGTATTTCGATAGGAATCCCTGACTCCTGCCATTCATGTGAATCATACTTTAATACCTAGCACCTAGCTAAATATTGTTAAAGGACAAGAATATCAAGATGGCATCCCTACATTACATATTGGCAGTGGCCTCTTTCAGCAGGATATTGCACTGTATCACACTTCAAAAATTGTTCAATAAATGTTTAAGGAACCTCCAAAAACATTTGTTCAAAGGGAATCTGCCAGCAGGATCAACCCTCCTAAACCTTCTATATGAACATGTAGGTCATAGGAAGCTGAATAACACTATACCTCGGTATCATAGATTTGATGTCTTATTCGAGAGAAATACAGGTTTTTCTTATACATAAACGACCTCTTCCAGGCTTCACGGCAGATGGTGCCTAGAGATAATTCTGCCTCCTGAGCTTATTTTACATGAAGGGGAGTTTACCAGTATGATGTCTAAGGCCTCTTTCACACTTCAGTTTTTTACAATCAGTCACAATCCGCCAGGTTTTGAAAAAAACGGATCCTCAATTTTCTTTTGAGGATCCGTTTTTTTCTCCATTGACTTTCATTAATGGCGGATTGTGACGAATTGCTGTCCGTTGCATCTGTTTTTTTTGAGGATCCGCCAAAAGTTGCTGTCCGTCACCATCCTCAAAGATTTCAAAACGGAGCTTGCAATGTTTTTTTTTCTGGCGGATCCTCCAGACACTCATTTAACCCCAAATTCTTGCTGGGTGCCGGACAAAAAAAAAAAATTCTCTCTCTCTCTCTCTCTCTCTCCTTTTCCAGGCTGCGATTCCTTTAAAATTCTTCATTTTGCGGATCCGTCAGAAAAATGGATGGGTGGCATCCGTTGTCATCAGTTCTAAAACGGATCCAGCATCCGTCCTTTTGGCGGATTTTGACTGATGCAAAAAACTGAAGTGTGAAAGAGGCCTAATGGCCACTTCTCTGCTCTCCTGATACCTTACACATCTGCAGGTTCCTCTCAGCCTTCATCTCACAGGCAGCCAAGGCTGCAATACGGCAAAGCTGTGAGAGCTGCAAAAAATGCATTTGTAAGGATACAATGTTCATTTCTCCCGTACTGGGCTAGCTAAATGTCTCACACTGGTAACACCACCTTTTATTATAATAAGCTTCGGAAGCAGATCCTCATTCAGATCAGTGTCCAGCCCTAAATCCTTCCTATGACCTGCATGCTCATATAGACATCTTAGGGGGTTGATTCTACTGACAGATTCCCTTTAAGGAACATGAGAAAGAGTTCAAGGCATTAACTTGGCCTGAAAATTCCCTAGATCTTGATTAAATTGAGGATCTGTGGGATATGCTAGAAAAACAAGTCTGAATCATGAAGGTTCTGCCTTGCAACATATAGGACTTAATGGATCACTGTTAATGTCGTAGGAGTCAGATACCACCACACCCTATGAGGTCTCCTGGAGTTCATGCCTTAAGGGCTCAGAGCAGTTGTGCTGACATGAGGGTAGCCTTCACAATTAAATGCAGGTTGCTTAAATTTTATGGCTGCTTGGTTTATACTGTTTATCATGGATAATAGAAATGTATTTATAATTTGTGAACATGTCACTTTGTGACCGTCACTGTATACAATACGAGACTTTGTGATGTTTTATCCTAAGTACCACCTTGCTAACAGGGTCTTTTCTTTGGCCAAATTGAACTATACAAACTAAAAGTTCTGATACTCAACATTTATGACAAGTTTCTTCGAAGCAGCAACACTATAGAACAAAAGACGTTTCCATCTTTATTCTTAGCTGCATCAGGCGTTGGGTATTTTGTGGGTGCATGACTCAACCCGAACCAGAGACAATAGCTATTTATACCACATACCTCAGGGACTGACACACCCCTGCACTTTTAATGTCACACCTGCCCTTTTACTGTAAATATATATTTGTAAAAAAACAAGTTGTGTAGCCATTCATTTTGAAATTAGGCTTGAGAAATATGAAAATCAATAGCAATGACATCAAAACTTAGTCTATACTTCCCCGAGTTTGAAGTATTTTCCCACTCAACATTCCTCTGCTAATAACTTTAAGTATTTATTTACTAAAACTCAGACAGGTATTTCCAGCTGGTGCCAACCATACTGCCTCCCCTTTACCAAGAGCACGCTCCTCCATCTTTTAGGGTGAGTTCCCACAGTGCAAAAACAAGTACGTATTCGCTTGCTGAAATTCTACTCCGTTTACAATGCCAGCAAAGAATAAGAGATTTTAAGGAATCTTGTGCACATGCTGCGAAACATATCCGCAGTGTAAACTGGCAGCAGCTGTGTGTTTGAGGTACCAGCCATGCCAATTTATGATGCAGGTATACTGTAGGTGTGAGTTTCGCCCTTGGCTGCACAAACAGTGAAATGTGCTGCTCCCTAGAAACTTTTTCGCAATGATTTCGCAATGGGTATCACTGCGAAACCTCAATAATTAAAACTAATATATTCACAATGGAAAAGTGTTTATAAAGGGTAAATTCAGTCAAAATAATCTAATAAATTATAGATACTTATGAGAAGATCATAACACCGAATTTCTTAATAAAAAAAAAGCAAAACTTAAAGGGCCCCCTTCATTAAAGAAGCACTCCCATTAAGGTTTTTATCCTCTTACAATATTGCAGTCATCATATTACATGGTAATGTGTATTTACAATTGCTCTACTCAGCTAATTCTTCTGTTTTCCATTAGGTCTATGACATCACAGGATTAAAAACAGAATAGCTCAATCCTTCTAAGCTCTATGTCATGATTAGAACTACAATTCTAAATCACTGCAAAGTCCCTGGCAGGAGAAAGGAGTGGAGAAGCTGGGTCAGGAGTTGAAGTGGAGCTGGGCTGCCAAGGACTTTGCAGTGATGTAGAATTGTAGTTCCAATAATGACTCATGCAAGGAATATAGACTTTCTGGTTCTACATAAAGCTTAGAAGGATTGAACTAGCCTGTTTTTAATCATATGATGTCATAGACCTATGGAAAACAGAATTAACTGGGTACAAGGACAAAATGAGCAAAAGTACATATTGCCATATAATATGATGATTGCAATATATTAAGAGGATAAAAACTTTGTTGGGAGTGCTTCTTTAAGACTGGCATTATACACAATGGTATGGGATGTGGTGGAGTAGTTTTTGCACCTAATTCATCATGCCACTTAATAAATTAGGCACATTTTACAAGTGCTGTGCACCTCAGTTAGAGATTTCTAGTGAATTTTACAGCACTAAAGTATTATAAATTTTGATGATAAATCAGAATGGCTGGCTTAGCTTTCACCTTGTCCTCACAGCTCAGCACAATTTCCCTCACATATGACTCTTAAATACTTTGGTATACAGAAGAGTTCATGGCTAACTAACTCAAAGACTGCAAAATGCCTAAGTCCTGTGGCTGCAAAACATCAGTTGTTTCTTTACTGCTGAAGGTTTTCCCCACTTGTGTTAACACATCTAAATGTTCCAGACAAGCAAACGGTCAAAACTTCTGCTTTTATAAAGGTGGTTATACTTTTTCTCTCAGAGCTGTGTAAAAGAAGATGAGCTGTGATTGGTTGTTATGATCAACAGTTTTCCTTGCAACAAATCACTAAGCATCTTTCATTTCACCAGAGCTGTTTTGGTTGCTATGAGCAACAGTTTTCCCTCTCCAGAAAACACCTCAGCAGACACTGACATGGTGGAAGAAATCTAGCATTCCCGGAAATATAAGCTCACAGCCATTGTCTGCCCCCAAAAAGGAGCAGAGAGCGCATGACAGAAATGAATCACCCCTTCCATGCCCGTATACCTATCACACATCCTCCATCCCATAGGCATATCTTCCCTCTTAAAGGGATCATTGGTATGGAAGTTAGGGCAAATCCCTCAGCGCTCTGATACTGACCCCAGGCTTCTATTAAAGGGATCATTGGTATGGAAGTCAGGGCAAATACATCCAGCGCTCTGATGCTGACCCCAGGCCTCTCTTAAAGGGATCATTGGAATGGAAGTCAGGGCAAATCCATCCAGCGCTCTGATGCTGACCCCAGGCCTCTCTTAAAGGGATCATTGGTATGGAAGTCAGGGCAAATCCATCCAGCATTTTGGTACTGACTCCAGGCCTCTCTTAAAGGGATCTCCGGTATGGAAGTCAGGGCAAATCCCTCAGCGCTCTGATTCTGACCCCAGGCTTCTATTAAAGGGATACTCAGTATGGAAGTCAGGGCAATTGCCTTCAAATGCTCTGGTACTGACCCCAGGCTCTCTTAAAGGGATCTCCTGTATGGAAGTTAGGGCAAATCCCTCAGCACTCTGAATCTGACCCCAGGATTCTATTAATGGGATCATTGGTATGCAAGTCTGCGCAAATCCACTCAACGCTCTGGTTCTGATTCCAGGCCTCTCTTAAAGGGATCTACGGTATGGAAGTTAGGGCAATTCCACTCAGTGCTCTGGTTCTGACCCCAGGCCTCTCTTAAAGGGATCCCCAGTATGGAAGTGAGGGCAAATCCACTCTGCGCTTTGGTACTGATCCCATGCCTCTCTTAAAGGGATCTCCGGTATGGAAGTTAGGGTAAATCCTTCAGCGCTCTGATTCTCACCCCAGGCTTCTATTAAAGGGATCATTGGTATGGAAGTCGGAAAATCCACTCAGTGCTCTGTTTCTGACCCCAGGCCCCTCTTACAGGGATCTTCGGTATGGAAGTTAGGGTAAATTCCTCAGCACTCTGATTCTCACCCCAGGCTGACGGGATGATGTGGGATATTAGGGGTAGTAGTCCGGTGGCTCTGTCTGACGGGACAATGTGGGATATTATGGGTAGTAGTCTGGTGGCTCTGGCTGATGGGATGATGTGGGATATTAGTAGTCCGGTGGCTCTGGCTGACGGGACGATGTGGGATATTAGTAGTCCAGTGGCTCTGGCTGACGGGACAATGTGGGATATTAGGGGTAGTAGTCCGGTGGCTCTGGCTGACGGGACGATGTGGGATATTAGGGATAGTAGTCCGGTGGCTCTGGCTGACGGGATGATGTGGGATATTAGTAGTCCGGTGGCTCTGGCTGGCGGGATGATGTGGGATATTAGGGGTAGTAGTCTGGTGGCTCTAGCTGACGTGACGATGTGGAATATTAGGGGTAGTAGTCCAGAAGCTCTGGCTGACGGGATGATGTGGGATATTAGGGGTAGTAGTCTGGTGGCTCTGGCTGATGGGACGAAGTGGGATATTAGGGGTAGTAGTCCAGTAGCTCTGGCTGACGGGATGATGTGGGATATTAGGGGTAGTTGTTGTGAGTTCATTCTCACCAGTTGTGAGTTCCCCTTCTGGACTCCCTCTGGTGGGGACGGGAGGTGGTGGGCTGGTTTGATCGGTGGAGATCTGCCACCTAAGAATGAGGATGACGATTGGATCTCAGGATTCTCAGATTGGATTTAAGACAGCCGACGCCCTATTCAGTTGCTGGTGATCCCTTCTGGCTTGTCAGCTCTTGGTTTTCAGCTCTGTTCCAGTCATCTAAAGCTAAGTTTTTCTGCTAATGTTCACACTTGATTTTGTTGGTCTATTCAGTTTTTCGTGTGGTCTGCCAGCCCCGGCTGGGGGCTGAGCTGAATTTCCACTCTTATTTATCAGTATTTTGCCAATTGGCTTTTTGTCCCTTATTAGTTCGGTCTCTTTTTGCTCTGTCTCAGAATATTTCAGAGTGCTGATATAGTGGGAGAAGTCTAGTGACTTCAGGGTTAATTTTGCTATCAGAAGTGTTGGACATTATTTTTGTAGGGTTTTTTGCAGGTTGCAGATAGTGTCTTCCCTTTCCTTTCCTGTCTAGTTAGTTTGGGCCCCATCATTTGCTCAGCTTATTTTCCTGCCTGTGTTTGTGCCTTCATTTTGTTTCACCGTCAATACATGTGTGGGGGCTATCTATTCCTTTGGGGTCTGCTCTGGGGCAGTTAGTTTTCTCTTTTCTTGCTTTAGGCTTATGCAGTCCTCCAGCCGTGACAAGGTGTCTAGGTTCATCGTAGGCATGCTCCACGGCTACTGCTAGTTGTGTGGTAAGATAAGGGATCTGCAATCTGCATAGTTACCAATCACTCTGGTTTTCTGTGGCTTAGCTTGTTTGCTTTTTTCTCCACGGTGACCCATTCATAGCAGAATCACCAGCCATACCGCAGATTCTAGGGTACTCAAAAGCAGGAAAGAATTGTAAAAAAAAAAAAAAAAAGTGTCAGAATTTTTTTTTTATATGTATATTTTTTCCTCTTTTTCTCTGGGGCCGTAGGAAGATTTTTTCTTTTTTTAGAATGCAGATTAAGCAATTGTCTGATCGTGTGGAGCAGCTCACTGCTGAAGTGCGGGGAATTTCCACCTATCTCGCTCATTCACATGCTGCTGAACCAAGGATCCCTACTCTTGATGTGTTTTTTGGGGATCGGTCTAAATTTTTGAAATTTAAGAATAATTGTAAATTATTTCTTGCCTTGAAGCCTAATTCATCGGGGAGCTCTGCACAGCAGGTTAAAATTGTCCTCTCTTTGCTGCGCGGCGATCCCCAGGATTGGGCGCTTTCTTTGATACCTGAAGATCCTATTCTGACTAATGTGGATGCATTTTTTCAAGCCTTGGGGTTGTTGTATGATGAACCTAATGCTATTGATCAAGCTGAGAAAGCCCTATTGGCATTGAACCAGGGTCAGGATTCTGCTGAGTTATACTGTCAAAAATTCCAAAAGTGGGCGGTCCTTACTACCTGGAATGATGGTGCCTTGGCAGCTCTCTTTCGGAAGGGTTTGTCAGAAACCGTAAAAGATACTATGGTGGGATTTCCTGTTCCCTCTGGTCTTGACGATTCTATGTCATTAGCCATTCAAATTGATCGGCGTTTACGTGAACGCAAAACTACACGAGAGGAGTTGCCACCTTTTGGACAAATGTCTGAACCTATGCAATGTGATAGAGTTTTGTCTAGGGCGCTACGTCAGGAGTTTAGAAGGCGTAATAAGCTGTGTTTTTTCTGTGGAGACGTCTCTCATATTATTTCTGTCTGCCCAAAACGAGAGAAACGTTTTGCACACGTTTGCACAGGAGCAGCGTTGAATCTGATGGATTTGGACTTTGCTAAACGTTGTGGTTTTTCCATGACGCCTATGCGGATGCCTATTCTTTTGAGGGCTATTGATGCTACTCCTTTGGCGGAGAATAAACCTCAGTTTTGGACCCAGGTGATGATGCGGGTTGCCCCTGACCACCAAGAAAATTGTAAATTTTTAGTGCTGCATAATTTGCATGATACTATTTTTCTGGGTTTTCCTTGGTTGCAAACTCATAATCCAGTTTTGGATTGGAAATCTGGGTCTGTGGTGAGTTGGGGTTGTCAGTGTGTTCTTAGGGACGCTCCTGTTTTATCTAACTCTCCTCAGTCTCATGATATTCCTGATTATCTAGCCGATTTTTCTGATGTATTTAGTGAGAGCAAGTCTGCGTCTTTGCCTCCTCATAGGAGTTATGACTGTGCAATTGAGTTGATGCCTGGGTGTAAATTTCCCAAGGGTCGGCTTTCCAACTTATCAGTACCCGAACATGATGCTATGCGATCCTATATTAAGGAGTCATTGGAAAAGGGTCATATTAGACCATCCTCGTCAGCTTTAGGTGCTGGGGTTTTTTTTGTGGCCAAGAAAGATGGTTCATTAAGACCGTGTATTAATTATCGTTCCCTTAACAAGATGACGGTTAAATATCAGTACCCGTTACCTCTGATGTCTGATTTATTCTCCAGAGTTGAGTGCCTGCTGGTTTACTAAGCTTGACCTCAGGGGGGCGTATAATCTTATTCGCATCAAGCACGGGGATGAATGGAAGACGGCGTTTAATACTCCGGAGGGACATTTTGAGTACCTGGTGATGCCTTTTGGGCTCACTAATGCCCCTTCTGTCTTCCAGTCCTTTATGAATGATATTTTCCGTGACTTTGTGGATAAGTTTTTGATCATCTATCTGGATGATATTTTGATCTTTTCCAGGGATTGGGATTCTCATGTGGAACACGTCCGGACTGTGTTCCGGATTTTGAGAGAGAATTCCCTGTTTGTTAAGGGATCTTAATGCCTCTTTCGTGTACAGAGGATTTCATTTTTGGGATTTATCTAATCTCCATCGACTATTGAAATGGACCCGGCCAAGGTACAGGCCATTTATGATTGGGTTCAGCCTACTTCTTTGAAGGCCCTCCAGAAGTTTTTGGGTTTTGCTAATTTCTATCGTAAATTTATAGGTAATTTTTCTGGTATTGTCAAACCATTGACTGATCTGACCAAGAAGGGCGCTGATGTGCTGAATTGGTCTCCTGAGGCTATCTCAGCATTTCAGGAGCTTAAGCAGAGATTTACTTCAGCTCCAGTTTTATGGCAACCTGATGTCTCACTTCCATTTCAGGTGGAGGTAGATGCTTCTGAGATTGGTGCAGGAGCTGTTTTGTCCCAAAAAGACCCTGTGACCTCTAAGATGAAACCCTGTGCCTTCTTTTCTCGAAAGTTCTCCCCATCTGAATGCAACTATGACTTGGGGAATCGGGAATTGTTGGCCATGAAGTGGGCATTTGAGAAGTGGAGACATTGGTTGGAGGGAGCTAGACATCAAGTTGTGATCCTCACCGATCACAAGAATTTGATTTATCTGGAGTCGGCCAAACGTTTGAATCCTAGACAGGCTGGATGGGCCTTGTTTTTCACACGTTTTAATTTTGTATTCTCTTTTCTTCCGGGCACTTTCTTCCAGATGCCCTTTCTAGGAGTTTCTTTGCCGATTCTCTTAGTGTGACCGAGCCTACTACCATCCTAGGTGAGGTGGTAGTTCTTTCTGCCATTTTGCCCGATTTGAGACGCGCCCTGGAGGAATTTCAGGAGGATAAACCTGAGTGTTGCCCTATGGGAAAATTGTATGTTCCTGACCAGTGGAGAAAGAGAGTGATGTCTGAAATTCATTGCTCCGCATTGGCTGGTCATCCAGGTATTTTTGGTACCAGAGATTTGGTGAGTCGGTCTTTTGGGTGGCCTGCCTTATCTCGTGACGTCAGGAATTTTGTACAGTCCTGTGGGACTTGTTCTCAGTCTAAACCCTATTCTCGTTCTAGTAGGTTGCTGATGCCCTTGCCAGCGCCCAAGAGGCCATGGACCCATATCTCAATGGATTTTATTTCTGATCTTACTGTCTCTCAGAGAATGACTGTTATCTGGGTGATTTGTGATAGATTTTCGAAGATGGTCCATCTTGTACCACTCCCAAAGTTGCCATCTTCTGCTGAGTTGGTGCCCTTGTTTTTACAACAGGTGGTTCAGTTACATGGGATTCCTGAGAACATTGTGTCCGACAGAGGAATCCAGTTTGTTTCCAGATTCTGGAAAGCCTTTTGTTCCAATCTGGGAGTTCAGTTATCCTTCTCCTCCACGTTTCATCCCCAGACCAATGGACAGACTGAGAGAACAAACCAGACCTTGGAGTCTTATTTGAGATGCTTTATATCTGCTGATCAGGATGATTGGGTCTCATTTTTGCCTTTGGCCGAATTCGCGCTGAACAATAGAGCTAGTTCTGCCACTTTGATGTGACCCTTTCTCTGTAATTTTGGGTTTCATCCTCGGTTCTCTTCAGGGCAAGTGGAGTCTTCGTCCTGCCCAGGTGTGGACACTGTGGTTAAGAGAATGCAGTGGATATGGAACCAAGTGGTGGATAAGTTGTCACTTTCTCAGGAAAAGGCCCAACGATTTTCCAACCGGCATACGACCATTGGTCCCCGGTTTAAAGTGGGTGATATGGTTTGGTTGTCGTCTAAGAATATTTCTATGAAGGTTGCATCTCCTAAATTTAAGCCAAGATTTATTGGTCCTTATAAGATTTTGGAAATTCTTAATCCTGTTTCGTTTCGATTGGCTCTTCCAGTTATGGTCAAGATCCATAACGTATTTCACAAATCTCTGTTGAAGAGGTTTGTTGAGCCAGTGGTTCCTTTGGCAGCACCTCCTGACCCTGTGTTGGTTGAAGGCAATGTGGAATATGAGGTAGAGAAAATATTGGATTCTTGTTTGGTTAGACGGAGACTCCAGTATTTGGTCAAATGGAAGGGTTATGGTCAGGAGGATAATTCTTGGGTCTCTGCCTCCGATATTCATGCCAATAGATTGGTTTGTGCTTTTCACCGGGCCCATCCTGATCAGCCTGGTGGCGTGCATGAGGGTTCGGTGACCCCTCCTCAAGGGGGGGTACTTTTGTGAGTTCATTCTCACCAGTTGTCAGTTCCCCTTCTGGACTCCCTCTGGTGGTGACGGGAGGTGGTGCGGCTGGTTTGATTGGTGGAGATCTGCCACCTGAGAATGAGGATGACGATTGGATCTCAGGATTCTCAGATTGGATTTAAGACAGCCAATGCCCTATTCAGTTGCTGGTGATTCCTTTTGGCTTGTCAGCTCTTGGTTTTCAGCTCTGTTCCAGTCATCTAAAGCTAAGTTTTTTTGCTAATGTTCACACTTGATTTTGTTGGTCTATTCAGTTTTTCGTGTGGTCTGCCAGCCCCGGCTGGGGGCTGAGCTGAATTTCCACTCTTATTTATCAGCATTTTGCCAATTGGCTTTTTGTCCCTTATTAGTTCGGTCTCTTTTTGCTCTGTCTCAGAATATTTCAGAGTGCTAATATAGTGGGAGAAGTCTAGTGACTTCAGGGTTAATTTTGCTATCAGAAGTGTTGGACATTATTTTTGTAGGGTTTTTTGCAGGTTGCAGATAGTGTCTTCCCTTTCCTTTCCTGTCTAGTTAGTTTGGGCCCCATCATTTGCTCAGCCTATTTTCCTGCCTGTGTTTGTGCCTTCATCTTGTTTCACCGTCAATACATGTGTGGGGGCTATCTATTCCTTTGGGGTCTGCTCTGGGGCAGTTAGTTTTCCCTTTTCTTGCTTTAGGCTTATGTAGTCCTCCGGCCGTGACGAGGCGTCTAGGTTCATCGTAGGCATGCTCTACGGCTACTGCTAGTTGTGTGGTAAGATCAGGGATCTGCAATCTGCATAGTTACCAACCACTCTGGTTTTCTGTGGCTTAGCTTGTTTGCTTTTTTCTTCACGGTGACCCATTCATAACAGGTAGTAGTCTGGTGGCTCTGGCTGATGGGACGATGTGGGGATATTAGGGGTAATAGTCCAGTAGCTCTGGCTGATGGGATGATGTGGGATATTAGGGGTAGTAGTCCGGTGGCTCTGGCTGACGGGACGATGTGGGATATTAGGGGTAGTAGTCTGGTGGCTCTGGCTGACGGGATGATGTGGGATATTAGGGCTAGTAGTCTGGTGGCTCTGACGGGACGATGTGGGATATTAGGGGTAGTAGTCTGGTGGCTCTGGCTGACGTGATGATGTGGGATATTAGGGGTAGAAGTCCAGTAGCTCTGGCTGACGGGATGATGTGGGATATTATAGCGAATGTGGCTATGCAGAGTGGGCGGGGCTATACACTCAGCTTTATATATATATAGATAGATATAATCATTATAATTTGTTATAACTAACCGTAGTTAGTTACTATGCCCGGACAGCGCCGGGCTCTTCAGCTAGTATTAGATATTACATAAAATGTACTTTGTAGTTTTATGAGGTTATTTTTTCTAACAGTTGGTAAAGGACCTTTTACAAATGAACATCATTTTGGAGCAACCTTCCAAAGACATAGAATTATTCTTACATATAAATGTATACTTTTTTTGTAGTTATGATTAATTTTAAGATCGCTTGTCTTTTATTACTTTCCTATTTCTCCCATGGGAGGATATACTGTTAAAAAACAATCACTTTAAGGTTGTAAAAGATTTGATAAATGACAAAAAGCAATGTGTCCCTGAAATCGCACCATGCCTGCTTTGCACAATGATTGGACACTTTGGCTTAATGATCCGATACTATACACATTTTTTGTAAAAAAGGCCTGTGCGTACACCCATTTTAATGTATTGGCTCCACATACAACTCAATTTTGTTCACTTTCCTGCTCTCACATTATTGTCAAGGTAATCATAATTAAAGAGAAAATCTATCTACAACATTGCACCTCAGCATCAGGTAATGTAAAAATATAAAGAAATGAAAGTATTATTATCCAAAACCTAGAAAAAACAATAATCTCCTTAGCGCTAGAAAATAGCTCATATCTATGTGTAAACTTACCTTGGGATATATCATCTTGACAGAATACTCGATTGTCCACTCCGACAGTTTGCCGCAGAAGATGTGGTTGTGACTGGTTACACGGTTTGGTACAATTTGATTGTTGTCGTGTCATCAAACAAAGCTCGGGGACCATGTACATAATGAGGAAAACCCATCCATTGGCAACTAAAGCAATGGCTCTCACGGGGTCATCCCACTGAGGATTAGTTCCTAAAGATATATTCCCTCTTAACAACATAGAAATCCAAGCTACCCAAATGCCAATTGAGAAAAACATTGTTACATAAATATGGACACTGTGTCGTTTCCAGTACGTACAAAGTCCACACATAGCTATCATTGATATGAGAAAAGTGACAGCCATCAATGCCAAAACATAGATAAGTATAAGCACAAAGTCAAGGTTACGTGCCGGAAGATTTGCCGTGTCCGGATTGCATTGATTCATATTTCTTCCCAGATAGATTGCTACATACAGAATAGCTATAATAATTTGTACAAGTGACAGGGAAATGAGTGTGATCAGCATCACCCACCATGACATACCCAGTCCACCCCTAACCAGTCTCACTAATTTACTAGCGTGCACTAAAAGGCAAGAAAAACAGATGGCAAATAGCACTCCAAAAAGAAAGAAACGCGTTGGGCAAGTCTGTGCGTTAAGTTTGATGATGAAGGCAAATGTAAGACCGAAGATTCCAAGCGTGCCGATAAGAAAGATGAACTGAATAGGCACCAAAGCCCGTTTGGCATTGTCACAAATTCTTGGCACCATAATAAGAAGTGCTAGCATGAGAGCGATAGTGAACAGAACTCCTGCTGCAGCCAGCGTTTCCAGCACAATGCCCCATGCATCCTGTGCACTGCACAAAAATATATAGTCGCTATCAACATTGCAAGACATCTTGTTTTACGCCTGTACCAGGTCTGCCAGAGACTGTCAAGAAAAAAAGAAATGTTATAATTAGTAAAAACATGAAAACTTTACCGCTAAACAAAATACCTATATTTATGCTACTGTATGTAGGATTCAGAAGTCATAAAACAAATAATAACACAGTGTTTAGGATACACGCATTGAAGTCATTGTCTTAGTACAGACATTGGTATGATGTCCCCACTGGAGACAGCATGGTCAGCTCATGGGAATCAATAACTAACCTTGTGGCCATCAGGAGAAAGCCATGAGACCCAACAAAGGATATAGTGGCACAGGACTACTCATGGTCTTCCCATGTTATTATCTAGCTCCCTGCGGGGTATCCTAGAGGAACGTACCTCCACTAATCAGATATCGGTGCCATATTACCGCTATGTGCCACCAAAGTCTGTGCTAATACAACATGTTAAGCAAAAAGCGCTAAAGTCATGATCTAGATACATTTATATCATGGGACGATGCATAAGCTGGGTAGGCACTACACAGCCAATATCTTCCTGTAACAGCAGTGACCAAAGTTTGCTCTAATCACTGCTGCTTAACCACCTAATGATGCTGTCCATCACTGATACTCGCATGTAAATGGTGCAATTGCTCATGCACCGGTTCCCACAGCCCCCCATACAACATGATTATTGGGTGCAGATAGGAGGGGAACCATGGATGTCATCTTACTCTCCCTATAAAGCCAGGCAAGTAGCTGGGCTTCATAGGAGAATATCAGTTTGCCTATATACTCCAATATACCAGTATTACAATATATAGAACAAGAGATCAAGAAGGTACAAGTCCTCTAAATAGATTAAAAGTAATAGAAAACATTTTTTTTCAATTTTTTCAACTGTTAATTTTCAGAAATAGTTCTTTACAAACAAAAATAAAGTATACTACAGTCATTATGGAAAAATGTTTAATATATATACTTGTATTGTTTAAGATTATTGCTCTTGTTTTTTATTATGTATACCCCTTCTCACATTTAAAGCGCCATGGAATAAATGGCGCTATAATAATAATAATTATATATACTGTGTATGTATATATATATATACAGTATATACATACACAGTATACTGTATATAATTATTATTATTATATATATATATATATATATAAAGAAAAATCAATAACAAAGAACAAAATATCACCTCATCTATAAAAGTCCAGTCTATCAAAGTATAACATTAGTTAGCCTAAATGGTGAATAACAAAGACAAAAAAATGGAAATTAGATATTGTTGTTTTTAATTTGTAGCACCTCCATAAGAAATGCTATTAAAGTATCGTATGTTCCCAAAATGGTATTGATAAAAATGTGAAGCCCTCACCTAGCTACACAGAAAAAAAATTAAGGGCGAGACAATTTTTTTTCTTTTTACAAATGTCCTTACTTTAATAATAGAAAAAAATATTTACTTGTCCATCAAAAAAAATTGAAGATAAAATGAAAAATGTTAAATTGATAATAAAAAAAATCTAAAAGAACAAATAAAGTTATAATTGATGGAAGAAGGGCAAGAAAAAAAATGCAAAGATGAAGAATCGCTTGTTCAGGAAAGAGTAATATAAATAGTAAATAAGCAGAATTAAAGGAAACATATTCTTAAAAAAATAACTAAAATATTTTTGGAGTAGCCTAATAAATAAAAGTCACCAGATTTGCAAAAATTAAAACAGTTCCAAAACTGACCCCACGGGTAACTGTGACCTGAGGATATTCCACTGACAATTATGTGATTATAATCAGATTGTTTTCTTTATCACTGAACCAGTTGTGACTAGTGTTGAGCATTCCGATACTGCAAATATCGGGTATCAGCCGATATTCGCGGTATCGGAATTCCGATACTGAGTTCCGATACTTTTTGCATATCGAATACCGGAATCGGAAGTTCCCATAATGCTATGAGCCAGTTTGATTTTGATTCAGCCAATGAGGAATCCTAAGAAGTGTGAGCACATCCTGTTAGGCATGTAGGCATGTTAACTAATGGCATGGCTGTGATTGGCTGCTGAAATGATGTCATGATGCACTATAAAAGCCGCCTCCGCCATTTTGGGTTCACTCTGCTGTGAATTCAGTTAGGGAAAGGACGCTGCTTTTCTGACTCTGAGGGACAGTTAGAGATAGCGATTTGCTATATTGTGCTTTACCAAGGCTACTTTAGCAACCGCTGTGTGAAGCTTTCTTTTGCCTTGCAGCCCTGTTCACAGCTGTCTGCAAGGTCTGTGTGTGTGAGTGCAGCTCACGTTGTAGTGTGTTCTGCAGCCACCTCTGGTTGTAGTCCGCTCAGCATGCGTCACTGCCTCATACATATATATATATTTTTTTTATTGCTGCTCATTTTTCCTGATTTCTCCTATTAGTGTGCTTCCATCCGTATCCATCTACATTGGTTGCAAACACTATATAGGAGTAGATAGCGGAGCCTTTCTGCAGCCTTTCAGTGCTAGTGCACAGTTCTCTGCACTGTTCACGGCTGTCTGTGAGGTCTCTGTGTGTGAGTGCAGCTCCCACTGTAGTGTGTCCTGCACCACCTCTGGTTGTAGTACGCTCAGCGTGCGTCACAGCCTCATACATTGTCCTTTTTTGCTGTAGTGCTGCTTATTGTTCCTGAACTTCTCCTATTAGTGTGCTTCCATCCGTATCCAGCTAGATTGGTTGCAAACACTATATAGGAGAAGATAGAGGAGCCTTTATGCTGGCTTGTGCCCTGCAGCCCCAGCCAGATTGGTATTAGCCTATTTTTTGGAGCCTCTTCTATTGCATTGTAGGTTACCTTCCTGCATTGTAATAGTTCCAAAAAGTTTGTGACCTTTCACATCTTTGGTCACATTCTTTTTGTTTTTTTGAAAAAAAAACACGTAAATAAAGTTCACCAAACACTCCACTTTACAGTTGTGTAGGCCACATTAGCTCATATTAAAGTGTAGTCCACACTTTCTAAAATTAGTGTTTCTTATACCTGTTAGCAGCTGTTCAGGAATAAGCACACTAAGCCCTTAATACTTTTCTGCCTATCTTTATCAGTCTACCAAGATGAAGAAGGCAGGAAGTAAGGCACGTGGTCGTGGTCGTGGAGTTTCAGCAGGGAGAGGAAGTGGGGATTCTGTGCCTGCTGAGGGCACCAGTGATTCCCCGAATGGCCAAGACAGGAGGGAGAGGGAGGGGGCAGACTTGGTTGCCTGTAGCCTCCACTTCGGCACCCATTAGGAGCATTCCTCTTCCAAATGCAAGCTGTGTAATCAGAAAGTCAAAAGAGGGAAAAGTGTCAGCAACCTCAATACCACAAATATGTGCAGACCAAGCACAGGGTGGAGTTACAAAGACACACAGAAGACGTAGGCCAACCTACAGCACCACCTACCACCTCTTCAGCTCGTGTTGCAGCCTTTTTCCTCCAGCTCACACACAGCTGATTCGGCTTCCTCACAGGATCGCCATGGAAGAACCTCTGGCACTGTTGTACAGAGACCCAGTGAAATTACACCCACAGCACCACGCTCCCTGTCATCCTTACACTCCCAGGCCACTCTACAGCCATCGGTAGCACAGGCATGGGAGAAAAGGCGGCCATACTCGGCAAACCATCCCCGAGCACAGGCTCTGAATGCTGGCATTGCAAAACTACTGTCCCTTGAAATGTTGTCATTCAGGCTGGTGGAGACTGACACCTTCCGTAACTTCATGGCATTGGCAGTCCCACAATACAACGTGCCCAGCCGCTTTTATTTCAGCAGGCAAGCCGTCCCTGCCCTGCAAAAGCATGTGGAGGGAAAAATTAAACATGCGCTACTAAACGCCGTCAGTAGCAAGGTCCACCTGACCACCGATGCGTGGACCAGTAACCATGGACAGGGACGATACCTTTCCCTCACTGCCCATTGGGTCAATGTTGTGGAGCCGGGTACAGATCTGGAGAGTGGCGCTGTACGTTTTCTGCCAACTCCAAGGATTGTAGGAATGCAGTCTGTACACATTGACTCCTCCTCATAGTCCAGTTCTTCTTCATCAGCACTGCAGGAGCCATCACGGTCTACCTCCACATGGACCCGTGAATGCTTACCTGTTACGACCGATATGAGCACAGCCATGGCCAAACGTCAACAGGCGGTACTGAAATTAATTTCTTTGGGGAATCAAAGCCACACAGCGCAGGAGCTCTGGAATGCCTTCAAGCAGGAGAGTGACGTATGGTTTGTGCCAGCGAATCTCCAGCCAGGCTTGGTAGTGTTTGACAATGGCTGAAATCTGGTGGCAGCTCTGGGCCTAGGCAACCTCACTCACATCCCATGTCTAGCACATGTGCTCAACTTGGTCGTGCAGAGTTTTTTGAGGGACTATCCGGATCTTGATGCACTGCTGCACAAGGTCCGCATAGAGTGCGCTCACTTGCGGCGTTTCAGCATGGCAAGATCGCGCATTGCAGCTCTGCAGCGCCGATTCCACCTTCCGGAACATCGCATCATATGTGACCTACCCACCAGGTGGAATTCAACGTTACATATGTTGGAGCGGTTGTGTGAGCAGCAGGCAGCAGTAATGGAGGACCAGCTGCATCAGGCGCAAACAAGTCGCACTGCGCGCCGTTCACACTTCACCACCACTGAGTGGGCCTCTATGAAGGACATCTGCCTCGTTTTGCGTGCCTTCGATGATTCCACGCAGATGGAGAGTGCAGATGATGCACTAGTCAGCATGACTATCCCCCTTATCTGCCTACTTCAAAAAACACTGCAAGCACTAAGGGAGGAGGTTTTGGAAGAGGTTGAGGATGAGGAGTCACAAATGCCATCTGCTTCTGGACAGTCTGCGCAACGTGGTTCCTCACAAATGCCTAGGCAGGGGACACTTTGTGAGGAGGATGAGGAGGAGTCAATGGAGGAGGAAGACATCTCTCCAGAGGAGGGAGGTACACAATGCTCTAGTAGTCAGTATGTAGAGCGAGGGTGGGGTGATGCAGAGCAGGCAGAGATGACTCCTCAAGCAGGGGACAGCGTTTATTGGCCAGTTGGGAGTCTGCAGCACATGGCTGATTTCATGCTGCAGTGCCTGAGAAACGACCGCCGCATCGCCCATATTCTCAACACGGCTGATTATTGGGTGTACACCCTCATAGATCCTTGCTACCGGGACAACTTACAAAGCCTCATAACACCATTGAGCCGGGAGCGTAAAATGTGGGAGTACCAAGACACACTGGTGCATTCCATCATGTTTTCCATTCCACCCGAGAGCAGTGCTGCTATTGCTTTACAAAGCAGCTCTGTGCGTCGAGGCCGTGGAGGAAGATCTGCACAAAGAGGGAGCAGAAGCAGCGCCTCAGCACAAGGCAAGACCAGTATGGCCTAAATGTGGCAAAGTTTTGTGTGCCCGTCACAAATGTCTACACCATCACAGACGGCTCCAGTCAGCAGGAGGCAACGTTTCCGTCAAATGGTGACAGACTACATGTCTTGCCCTCTCAGTGTACTCCCAGACAGCTATTCCCCCTTTGAGTTTTGGGTCTCTAAGCTGGATACATGGCCAGAGCTTAGCCAGTATGCATTGGAGGTGCTGGCTTGCCCTGCTGCTAGTGTATTATCGGAACGCGTCTTTAGTGCCGCAGGTGGTGTACTTACAGACCGTCGCATGCGACTATCCTCCGATATTGTTGACCGGCTTACTTTTCTGAAAATGAACAAGGCCTGGATCTTGCCGGAATTTGCCAGTCCTCTTCCAGATTAAATAATTGGTTGGCAACAGTATCCAGGTCTCCCATTGTGTTCATGTTTCTACCACCTGAACTGTAATCCCTGGGCTCCAACACCGCCAGTTGATGCTCAGAAGTGCCGTCTGCATAAAAAAATACTAGCTCCTGTGTTATTGGGGTTCAGTAACGCCAGCTGCTCTCCTGCTGTGTGTCCAGCAATGTCTGCTGCTCCCTCCACTTTCACCCAACATCAGATGTTAAACTTGCTCAAATTAGGCCTCAGCTTACACCATGATTGACCCTGGGCTCCAACACTGCCAGTTGCTGCTCAGAAGTGCCGTCTGCACAGAGAAAAACACTAGCTCCTGTGTTAGTGGGGTTCAGAAACGCCAGCTGCTCCCCTGCTGTGTGTCCGGCAATGTCTCCTGCTCCCTCCACATTCACCCAACATCAGATAGTAAACTTGCTCCAATTAGGCCTCAGCCTACACCATGATTGACCCTGGGCTCCAACACCTCCAGTTGCTTCTCAGAAGTGCCTTCTGCACAGTCAACATAGGCTCCAGTGTTATTGTGGTTCAGTAATGTCAGCTGTTCCCCAGCTGTGTGTCCGGCAATGTTTCCTGCTCTGTCCATATTCACACTACTACTGATTTTAAACTTGCTCCAATTAGGCCTCTGCCTCCACTATGTTTGCACTATTGACCCTGGGCTCCAACACCGCCAGTTGCTGCTCAGAAGTGCCGTCTGCACAGTCAACATAGGCTCCAGTATTATTGGGGTTCAGTAATGTCAGCTGCTCCCCAGCTGTGTGTCCGGCAATGTCTCCTGCTCTGTCCACATTCACACTACTACTGATTTTAAATTTGCTCCAATTAGGCCTCTGCCTCCACTATGTTTGTACTATTGACCCTGGGCTCCAACACCGCCAGCTGGTTCCTGGCAGTGTCTTTGGCAAGAGTACTCCCTCCTGCCCAGCCTGGTACCAGCACGACAGCTGTTTCTGGGTAGTGTCAACGTCACTTTGCCTCCAAAACTTTGTCCTGTCGTGTTGCGGTCGGGTTAGCCGACTCTATGGTGCCTGCAGTTTAGGTGGTTCCTATGTGGGCTGCGAGATCTGGCAATAAAGGCTGGTTCCGTAGTGCCAATAGGACAAGCAACCCCTGTAGGACTGAGGGTTTCGGTAACTGCGGCCGGCTCGCAGCCTTGCAACTTTGTTTTTCAAGGGTATCTTCTGCTACCCATCCAGGTTCCAGCACCGTCAGCTGATTCTTGGCAGTGTCTTTAGCACGGGTACTTCTTCCTGCACAGCCTGGTTCCAGCACGCCTGCTGTTTCCGGGTAGTGTCAACGTCACTTTGCCACCAATACGTTGTCCTGTCATGTTGCGGTCGGGTTAGCCGACTCTATGGAGCCTGCAGTTTAGGTGCTTCCTATGTGGGCTGCAGGATCTGGCAATAAAGGCTGGTTCCATATTGCCAATAGGACAAGCACCCCCTGTTGCACTGTGGGTTTCGGTAACTGCGGCCGGCTTGTGGCCTTGCAACTTTGTTTTTCATGGTTACCTTCTGCCACCCATCCAGGTTCCAGTACCGTCAGCTGGTTCTCGGCAGTGCCTTTGGCTTAGGTGCCTCCTTCTCGGTATCCGAGTTCCAGCAACGTCTGCTGGTCCTTGGTAGTGCTTTCTAGCAGAGGTACCTCCTGCTTAGTAACCAGGTTCCAGCACCATCAGCTGCTCCTTGGTAGTGTCATTGGCTCTCGTTCCTTCTGCTGCCCCTCCAGGTTCCAGCACCGTCAGCTGGTCCTCGGTAGTTCCATTGGCTCTTGTAGCTTCTGCTACCCATCCGGGTTCCAGCACCATCAGCTGGTTCTCGGCAGTGCCTTTGGCTTAGGTGCCTCCTCGGTATCCGAGTTCCAGCAACGTCTCCTGGTCCTTGGTAGTGCTTTCTGGCACAGGTACCTCCTGCTTAGTAACCGGGTTCCAGTACCATCAGCTAGTCCTCGGTAGTTCCATTGGCTCTTGTTCCTTCTGCTACCCATCCGGGTTCCAGCACCGTCAGCTGGTTCTCGGCAGTGCCTTTAGCTTAGGTGCCTCCTTCTCGGTATCCGATTTCCAGCAACGTCTGCTGGTCCTTGGTAGTGCTTTCTAGCACAGGTACCTCCTGCTTAGTAACCGTGTTGCAGCACCGTCAGCTGGTCCACAGTTGTGCCATTGGCTCTTGTTCCTTCTGCTGCCCCTCCGGGTTCCAGCACCGTCAGCTGGTCCTCAGTAGTTCCATTGGCTCTTGCTCTTTCTGCTACCCATCCGGGTTCCAGTACCGTCAGCTGGTTCTCGCCAGTTCCTCAGCCTTCTTGTACCTTCTGCTACATTTCCAAGTTCAAGCTTTTTGAAATGGTTTTTGGTAATCACTCTGGATCTCCCTGACAATGACCCTGAAGACCACCCCAAAGAAGACCAAAAAGATGACCCTGAAGAAGATGACCAAGAGGACAAAGAACATGAAGACAACCACCAAGATACAGAACAACAAGAGGAAGAAGACCAAGTAGCAGAAGAACAAAGAGCAGAAGAACAAAAAGAAGAACATTAAGCATAAGACTAAAAATCAAAGCAAAAGATATTATCTAAATTATAAGCAGAAGAAGACTAAGCAGTGTATAGGGGTGAGTCCGTTCCTCCTCGTGGTGCCCCTGGAAAATGCCTGCTGCTGCAGGCCAAACTGAACGCGGACAAATCCTGTTGTAACTCTTTTGTGACAGGCAGAACGGAAGGTGTAATCTTCAAACTTTTATAGATAACAACTACAGGAACCCTGTCACAAATAAGAATATGATGAAGAAGAAGAATAGGAAGAAGATGAAAAAGTAGAATATGAAGAAGAATAATAGTTGAATAAGAAGAATATGAATAATGTAAAAAGAAACAATAATAGGAAGAAGGTGAAGAAGAAGAAGATGAATAAGGTGAAGAAGAAGTTGATGAAAAAGATGCTGCTGCTGAGGATCATGAAGGAGAAAGTGTGGGAGAAGTAAAAAAGAAGGTGAAGAGCATGAAAGTAGTGAAACATACATATCTGACAAAATATAAAAAAGGCTAACATAGTCAATATCTTTGTAACTCCGAACCTCTTAAAAGAAAAAAATTATTCCTGCAATTCCATTTGATTGGGCTAAACCTCTATGCCTTTAATGTCTCCTCCACCTCCACAATACATTCTACATTATTCTTAGTTGTTTTCCTTCATGTAGAATTAACCTACAAGGAAAGAAAGGGTTTATTTTTATTCCGATATTTCTGTCCTATTGACTTGCATTGGTTTCCGGTATCGGAATCGGCGATATCCGATACTTTTTGGGTATCGGTCCGATCCAATCCGATCCGATATTTCCCAATATCGGAAGGTATCACTCAACACTAGTTGTGACCTTTCTGTACCAACCACTATGAGAAGCAGAAAAGTCATCGTCTGAACTCTGCAAACCTGAGATCCCAGCACTGTCGGGTATGGTGCTGTTCGCCCCTGCAGGCTTGGGATCAATGCCGTCCCGACACTGGGATTTGCCTATATTACCCTATTGAAGGCAGAGCTGCACTTCTCACTTGATTAAACTCGTGACATATGAGAATTGACTGTATCCATCATGTCATCTGTCATTAGCTTTACCAACATAAATAAAGTAGAGAAAAGGCGTTCATGTGAGCTTCTTGTTATTTACGTAGCATATTTTCAGATTATTATTGCGTTCTCTGACAGTGAGTTTTCAGTTACACTCTGCTGCCTTGTATTTTACGCAGTATAGTCTTTATCATTCTTTAACGCTCTTTCACTATCTTTTTGCTTAGTAGTGTAAAGGGATTGTCTAGTACTTTTATATTAATGGCCTATCCAGCAATAGAAAAATATCTGTGCGTATGAAGGTCCTTATTTTGGGACCTAAACATTAAGGCTAAGTGCATACGTACCGGAACTCTGGCGGAAATTACCGCGAGAATTCCGGAATTCCAGTCCGCGGGAAAATCGCATTTTAAATTCCCGCGATTTTATCGCGGAAAAGCTAGCATTTTGCAAGCGTAATTAGCTTGCAGAATGCTAGCGTTTTCCAAGCGATCTGTAGCATCGCTTGGAGAACTGATTGACAGGTTGGTCACACTCGTCAAACATAGTGTTTGACAAGTGTGACCAGGTTTTTACTACTGAGGCTACCTATGCAGCATCAATAGTAAAAGATAGAATGTAAAAAATAATAAAAAATGGTGTTATTCTTACCTTCTGACGTCCCGCGCATCCGTTCCCAGTAATCCTTTGCGAAAATGCCCGCGATGACGTCCGTTCTCGCGGGATCGCGATGTCTCACGGTAATTCGCGATGACGTCACGCGAATGACCGCGAGACTTCGCGTTCCAGCGAGCACGGACGCCATCGCGGTCATTTTCGCAAAGGACTACTGGGAACGAGAGCGTGAAGAGAAGCGGGAAGGCTGCGCGGGACGTCGGAGGGTGAGAATAACAATATTTTTTATTTTTAAATTCTATTTTTTACAGGGATATGGTACCCAAAGCCGGGAGGACAGTCTCCTCTCCTCCGGACCGTGGGTACCATCCGCAAATGTTCTGCTTACTTTCCGCATGGTGTGCACAGCCACATGCGGGAAGTAAGCGGAACAATGCATTCCTATGAGTGCGGGATCGCCGCGATTCCGCAAATTAATGAGCATGCTGCGGTTTTTACCGCGAAGCGATTCCGCCGCGGTAAAAACCGCAGCATTAGCACAGCATTGCGGAATCCCATAGGAATGCATGGGATGCTTAATTTTCGCGTTTTCGTGGCAAAATTGCGCGGTTAAAACCGCCGCGGAAACGCGAAAAAAACGCCACGTGTGAACTCAGCCTAACAATGTACTTTTTGGATTCCCTCATAATAAAATTTGCACATATATTTTTTTATTTGAGTGCCGAGCACTTTTATATACTTAATGGTATGGAACCCTTCTCGTGCACCCCCTCCTTGAAGAACTATCCTTAGGATAGATCATCAATACCAAATTGGTGCTAATGCAACACTCAGCACCTCTGCCTATCAGCCGTTCATAGCCGGATGTGCTCTGTTGTGGAGCGAAAAACACAGTAACTTCAATTGTATAGTGGCCGCAGCCGAATATTACACATCCGCAAGTATTAGAATAAATCAGGGTGTATCTACTAGATTGTGGCTACTATAGAGATAACGGAGTTATGTTGCTCTATTCAGCAACTGATGACATCCGGTCATCACAATTGTCAAAAACAGTTGATCAACAGGGGTGTCGCGTGTTGTACTCCCACTGATCTGATATTGAAAACCCATTATAAGGATAGGCTATAGTGTTGAGCGATACAACCCGATATTGAAAAATATTGTATCGGATGGGATCGGCCGATATCCAAAAAGTATCGGGTATCGCCGATTCCAATCCCGGAAGTCCCATTCAAGTCAATGGGACAGAAATATCGGAATTAAAAAAAACCCTTTCTTTCCTTGTAGGTTAATTCTACATGAAGAAAAACAACTAATAACAATGTAGAATGTATTGTGGGAGGTGTAGGAGACATTAAAGCCATAGAGGTTTAGCCCAATCAAATGGAATATCAGGAATTATTTTTTTTTTTAAAGACGTTCAGAGTTACAAAGATATTGACTATGTTAACCTCTTTTATATTTTGTCAGATATGTATGTTTCACTACTTCCATGCTCTTCACCTTCTTTTTTACTTCTCCCACACTTTCTCCTTCATCATCCTCAGCAGCAGCATCTTTTTCATCAACTTCTTCTTCACCTTATTCATCTTCTTCTTCACCTTCTTCCTATTATTCTTTTTTTTACATTCTTCATATTCTTCTTATTCAACTATTATTATTCTTCATATTCTACTTCTTCATCTTCTTCCTATTCTTCTTCTACTTCATCATATTCTTATTTGTGACAGGCATTCCTGTAGTTGTTATCTATAAAAGTTTGAAGATTACATCTTCCGTTCTGCCTGTCACAAAAGATTTACAGCAGGATTTGTCCACGTTCAGTTTGGCCTGCAGCAGCAGGCATTTTCCATGGGCACCAAGAGGAGGAACGGACTCAACCCCATACACTGCTTAGTCTCCTTCTGCTTATAATTTAGATATCATTTGCTCTGATTTTTAGTCTTATGCTTAATGTTCTTCTGCTTTTGGTTGTTCTGCTTCTTGGTCTTCTGTCTCTTGTTGTTGTTCTGCATCTAGGTGGTTGTCTTCATGTTCTTTGTCCTCTTGGTCATCTTCTTCAGGGTCATCTTTTTGGTGCTCTTCGGTGTGGTCGTCGTCTTCAGGTTCATCATCAGGGAGTTCCAGAGTGAGAACCAAAAACCAGTTCCACAAGCTCGAACTTGGAAAAGTAGCAGAAGGTACAAGAAGGCTGAGGAACTGCTGAGAACCAGCGGACGGTACTGGAACCCGGATGGTTAGCAAAAGGAACAAGAGCAAATGGAAATAGCGAGGACCAGCTGACGGTGCTGGAACCCGGAGGGGCAGCATAAGGAGCAAGAGCCAATGGCACAACCGTGGACCAGCTGACGGTGCTGGAACACGGTTACTAAGCAGTAGGTACCTGTGCTAGAAAGCACTACCAAGGACCAGCAGACATTGCTGGAACTCGGATACTGAGAAGGAGGCACCTCGGCCAAAGGCACTGCCGAGAACCAGCTGATGGTTCTGGAACCCGGATGGGCAGCAGAAGCTGCAAGAGCCAATGGAACTAGCGAGGACCAGCTGACGGTGCTGGAACCCGGAGGGGCAGCAGAAGGTACCCATGAAAAAGAAAATGTTGCAAGGCCGCGAGTAGGCCGCAGTTACCGAAACCCACAGTCCTACAGGGGGTGCTTGTCCTATTGGCACTACGGAACCAGCCTTTATTACCAGAACCCGCAGCCTACATAGGAAGCACCTAAACTGCAGGCACCATAGACTCGGCTAACCCGACCGCAACACGACAGGACAGCGTATTGGTGGCAAAGTGACGTTGACACTCCCCGGAAACAGCAGGCGTGCTGGAACCAGGATGGGCAGGAGGGAATACCCGTGCCAAAGACACTGCCGAGAATCAGCTGACGGTGCTGGAACCCGGATGGGTAGCAGAAGCTACAAGAGTCAATGGAACTACCGAGAACCAGCTGATGGTGCTGGAACCCGGATGGGTAGCAGAAGCTACAAGAGTCAATGGAACTACCGAGAACCAGCTGACGGTGCTGGAACCCGGAGGGGCAGCAGAAGGAACAAGAGCCAATGGCACAACCGTGGACCAGCTGACGGTGCTGGAACACGGTTACTAAGCAGAAGGTACCTGTGCTAGAAAACATTACCAAGGACCAGCAGACATTGCTGGAACTCGGATACTGAGAAGGAGGCACCTCGGCCAAAGGCACTGCCGAGAACCAGCTGACGGTGCTGGAACCCGGATGGGTAGCAGAAGCTACAAGAGTCAATGGAACTACCGAGAACCAGCTGACGGTGCTGGAACCCAGAGTGGCAGCAGAAGGAACAAGAGCCAATGGCACAACCGTGGACCAGCAGACGGTGCTGGAACACGGTTTCTAAGCAGGAGGTACCTGTGCTACAAAGCACTACCAAGGACCAGCAGACGTTGCTGGAACTCGGATACCGAGAAGGAGGCACCTCAGCCAAAGGCACTGACGAGAACCAGCTGACGGTGCTGGAACCCAGATGGGTAGCAGAAGGTACCCATGAAAAAGACAATGTTGCAAGGCCGCGAGCAGGCCGCAGTTACCAAAACCCACAGTCCTACAGGGGGTGCTTGTCCTCTTGGCACTATGGAATCAGCCTTTATTACCAGAACCCGCAGCCCACATAGGAAGCACCGAAACTGCAAACACCATAGACTCGGCTAACCCGACCGCAACATGACAGGACAACGTATTGGTGGCAAAGAGACGTTGACACTCCCCGGAAACAGCAGGCGTGCTGGAACCAGGATGGGCAGGAGGGAGTACCCGTGCCAAAGACACTTCTGAGCAGCAACTGGCGATGTTGGAGCCCAGGGTCAATCAGGGTGTATGCTGAGGCCTAATTTCATCAAGTTTAATATCTAATTTCATCAAGTTTAATATCTGTTGTAGACTACTACTGATTTTAAACGTGCTCCAACTAGGCCTCTGGCTCCACCCTGTCTTTAGTATTTCCCCTGGCCTCCAACCCCGCCAGTTGCTGCTCTGAAGTGGTTAAAAATCAGTAGTAGTTTGATTGTGGAGAGAGCAGTAGATATTGCCGTCCACACAGCAGGGGAGCAGCTGATGTTACTGAACCCCAATAACACAGGAGCTAGTGTTTTTCTCTGTGCGGACAGCACTTCCGAGCGACAACTGGCTGTGTTGAAACCCAGGATCAATCATGCAGCAGGCTGAGGCCTACTTGGAACAAGTAGAAAATCGGATGTTGTGTCAATGTGGAGGGAGCAGGAGACTTTGCCGTCCACACAGCAGGTGAGCAGCTGGCGTTACTGAACCCTACTAACACAGGAGCTAGTGTTTTTCTCTGTGCAGACAGCACTTCCGAGCGACAACTGGCTGTGTTGAAGCCCAGGATCAATCATGCAGCAGGCTGAGGCCTACTTGGAGCAAGTTGAAAATATGATCTAGCTTGAATGTGGAGGCAGCAGGAGATATTGCCATCCACACAGCAGGGGAGCAGCTGACGTTACTGAACCCCACTAACACAGGAGCTAGTGTTTTCTCTCTGTGCGGACAGCACTTCCAAGCGACAACTGGCTGTATTGAAGCCCAGGATCAATCATGCAGCAGGCTGAGGCCTACTTGGAACAAGTAGAAAATCGGATGTTGTGTCAATGTGGAGGGAGCAGGAGACTTTGCCGTCCACACAGCAGGGGAGCAGCTGGCGTTACTGAACCCCACTAACACAGGAGCTAGTGTTTTTCTCTGTGCAGACAGCACTTCCGAGCGACAACTGGCTGTGTTGAAGCCCAGGATCAATCATGCAGCAGGCTGGGGCCTACTTGGAGCAAGTTGAAAATATGATCTAGCTTGAATGTGGAGGCAGCAGGAGATATTGCCATCCACACAGCAGGGGAGCAGCTGACGTTACTGAACCCCACTAACACTGGAGCTAGTGTTTCTCTCTGTGTGGACAGCACTTCTGAGCGACAACTGGCTGTGTTGAAGCCCAGGATCAATCATGCAGCAGGCTGAGGCCTACTTGGAACAAGTAGAAAATTGGATGTTGTGTCAATGTGGAGGCAGCAGGAGATATTGACGTCCACACAGCAGGGGAGCAGCTGACGTTACTGAACCCCACTAACACAGGAACTAGTGTTTTTCTCTGTGCAGATGGCACTTCCGAGCGACAACTGGCTGTGTCGAAGCCCAGGATCAATCATGCAGCAGGCGGAGGCCTACTTGCAGCAAGTTTTATATAGGTTGTAGACTACTACTGATTGTAACCATGCTCCACTTAGGCCTCTGGCTCCACTGTCTCTAGTATTTCCCCTGGCCTCCAACTCCGCCAGTTTCTGCTCAGAAGTGGCATCTGCACAATCCACACTTGTTCCTGTGTTATTGGGGCTCAGTCACGTCAGTTGATCCCCTGATGTGTGTCCGGCAATGTCTCCTGCTCTGTCCACATTCCCACTACTAGTCGGTCGTAACAGGCTCCTGCAGCGCTGTTTCTGAGGAACTTGAGTAGGAGGAGGAGTCAATGTGTACAGACTGGATTCCTGCAATCCGTGGAGTTGGCAGAACACGTACAGCGCCACTCTCCAGATCTGTACCCGGCTCCACAACATCGAACCAATGGACAGTGAGGGAAAGGTATTGTCCCTGTCCATTGTTACTGGTCCATGCATCGGTGGTCATGTGGACCTTGCTACTGATGGCGTTTCGTAGCGCATGTTTTATTTTTCGCTCCACATGCTTTTGCAGGGCAGGGACAGCTTGCCTGCTGAAATAAAAGCGGCTGGCACGGTGTATTGTGGGACTGCCAATGCCATGAAGTTCCGGAAGGTGTCAGTCTCCACCAGCCTGAATGAGAGCATTTCAAGGGCCAGTAGTTTGGCAATGCCAGCATTCAGAGACTGTGCTCGGGGATGGTTTGCCGAGTATGGCCGCCTTTTATCCCATGCCTGTGCTACAGATGGCTGTAGAGTGGCCTGGGAGTGTGAGGATGACTGGGAACGTGGTGCTGTGGGTGGAATGTCACTGGGTCTCCGGACAACAGTGCCAGAGGTTCTTCCTTGGCGATCCTGTGAGGAAGCTGAACCAGCTGTGTGTGAGCTGGAGGAAGAGGCCCCAACACGAGCTGAAGAGGTGGTAGGTGGTGCTGTACGTTGGCCTATGTCTTCAGTATGTCTGTGTATCTCCAGCTCGTGCATGGTCCGCACATGTTTCCACATATTTGTGGTGTTGAGGTTGCTGACATTTTTCCCTCTTTTGACTTTCTGATGACACAGCTTGCATTTGACAAAGCAAATGTCATCAGCAACTGTGTCCAAAAAGGACTACGCCCTGCAAGTCTTGGGAGCGCCCGTTTTGGCTTTTGGAAGAGGAATGCTCTTAACGGGTGCCGAAGTGGAGGCTACAGGCAACCAAGTCTGTCCCCTCCCTCTCCCTCCTGTTTTGGCCATTCGGGGAATCTCTTCCTCAGAGCTGCTCCCACCACCTTCCTGTTCCTCACGCCATGATGGGTCCAGGACCTCATCATCTACACTCCCCTCTTCAAACACCTGCTTCTCCTGGGTAGTCTCGCCAGCACCGTACGCACCAGAAAGTGGCACCTGAGTCTCGTCATCATCTGATGCGTACTGAGGTGTGCTGACCATAGGCACTGGCCCACCCGCCTCTTCAGATTCAGAGGGACAAAGAAGTTGTGCATCACTGCATGCTCCCTCTTCTTCACATTCTTGAATGCTGCTTGGCTGGCCCCCTCTTTCCAAGCCAACAGATTCAGAGAACAGAAGTAGAGACTGTGATGGCTCCTGTCCAGGGCTCTCTGACTGCCTGGGCACTTTGGCAGGTGGTGAAGAGACAGATGGTTGCTCTTCAGTGTCTGGCCCTGAGAGGATGTGGAAGTCATTGGAGTCGATGCGTTAGCTGCCATCCATCCGACAACGGCTTCAATTTGTTCCTCCCGCAGCAGTGGGGTACGGCGAGTTCCTACAAAGCTGCGCATAATGGACTGGGGGATGCTGACTAACTGACGCCCGTAGCAGGCACAGAATCCCCACATCTTCTCCCTTCAGAATCCCCACGTTCTCTCCCTGCTGAAACTCCACGCGCATGCCCACGTGCCTTACTCCCTGCCTTCTTCATCTTGGTAGACTGATAAAGATAGGCAGGTGGCTTAGTGTGCTTATTCCTGAACAGCTGGTAACAGGTATAAGAAACACTAATGTTATGAAGTGTGTGTGTGTGGACTACACTTTAATATGAGCTAATGTGGCCTACACAACTGTCAAATGGAGTGTTTGGTGAACTTTATTTTGGTTTTTTTTCAAAAAAACTAAAAGGATGTGACCAAAGATTTGAAAGTGATAGTATCACAAACTTTTTGGAGCTATTACAATGCAGGAAGGTAGCCTACAATGCAAAAGATGAGGTTCCAAAAAATAGTGTAATACTAATCTGGCTGCAGCTGAAGGACACAAGCCAGAAAAAAGGCTCCTCTATCTACTCCTATATAGTGTTTGCAACCAACCAATGTAGATTAGCAGCCTACAACCATGCGTAGCTGTAGGACACACTACAGCGTGAGCTGCACTCACACACAGAGACCTCTCAGACAGCCGTGAACAGTGCAGCAAACTGTGCGCTAGCACTGAAAGGCTGCAGAGAGGCTCCGCTGTCTACTCTCATAGTGTTTGCAGCCAACGTATATTGATACGGATGGATGCACACTAATAGGAGAATGAAAAATGAGCAGCAAAAAAAGAAAAATATGTATGAGGCAGTGACACACGCTGAGCAGCCTACAACCAGACGTGGCTGCAGGATGCACTTCTCAGCGTGAGGTGCACTCACATAGACCTTGCAGACAGCTGTGAACACTGCTGCAAGGCAAAAGAAAGCTACAGTAGTGGATTATGTAGCCTGGGTAAAGCACACTATGATTGTGAAAATCGCTATCTCTAACTGTCCCTCACAGTCTTGAACAGCAGCCTGTCCCTAACTGAATTCACAGCAGAGTGAACCCGAAATGGCGGCGGCAGCTTTTATAGTGCATCATGACATCATTTCAGCAGCCAATCACAGCCATGCCATTAGTTAACATGCCTACATGCCTAACAGGATGTGCCCACACTTCTGAGGATTGTCATTGGCTGAATCAAATCAAACTGGCTCATAGCATTATGGGAACTTCCGATTCCGGTATTCAATATGCTAAAAGTATCGGAACTCAGTATCGGAATTCCGATACAGTGAATATCGGCCGATACCCGATACTTACGGTATCGGAATGCTCAACACTAATAGGCTATCAATATAAAAGTACTGGACAACCATTTTAAGGGGCTGATTCATCAAACAGTTTTCTCCAGAAATCTGGCATAAAACTATTTGAAATGCGTGAATTGCAGTTTTTGCGACAGGAGGGTTGGCAGAGCACAGCTCAACAAATTAATCATAATTTAGACCACAAAAGTGGCATAAATTGGATACAAGTGTATTCCAGTATATTCCCATGATCAAGGCAAGAGCACAGAACCTCAGTCTGTGCCTAAATGCTTTATTCTTATCATTTATAGTGGATGCTTGACTTTCAATTCCCTTTGTCTTGATTGTAACTTTCTTGTTCCCCATAATGTAGGCCTCTTTCAAAGGACTCACTTAACCATTAAATTGTAATATGTCCATATTTACAGTTGTGCTCAAACGTTTACATATCCGAGCAGAATTTTGGCTTTCTTGGGCTTTTTTCAGAAAAGTCTCAATGATAACACCAAAACTTTTTCTCCACTTATGGTTAGTGGTTCGGTGGAGCCATATATTGTCAAACTACTGTGTTTTTTCTTTTTAAATCATAATGACAACCCAAAACATCCAAAAGACCATGATAAAAAGTTTACATACCCCATTTCTTAATACCGTGTATTGCCCCCTCTAACATCAATGACAGCTTGAAGTCTTTTGTGGTAGTTGTGGATGAGGTTCTTTATTTTCTCAGATGGTAAAGCTACCCACTCTTCTTGGCATAAAAACTCCAGTTCCTGTAAATTCCTGGGCTATCTAGCATAAACTGCGTGCTTGAGCTCTTCCCAGTGTGGGTCAGTGATATTGAGGTCAGGAGACTGAGATGGCCACTTCAGAACCTTCACTTTGTTCTGCTGTCGCGAATGACAGGTCGACTTGGCCTTGTGCTTTGGATCGTTGTCATGTTGGAACATCCAAGCCACGTCCCATGTGCAGCAATATTTTTTGATAAAGTGCTGCATTCATCTTTCCTTCAACTTTGACCCTGTATCCTGTGCCTTTGTATCTCTCACATCCCCAAAACATCAGCGATCCACCTCCGTGCTTTACAGTAGGAATAGCGTTCCTTTCATCATAAGTCTTATTGACCTCTCTCCAAATGGAATGTT
Source organism: Dendrobates tinctorius (assembly GCF_039654945.1). Classification (NCBI taxonomy): domain Eukaryota; kingdom Metazoa; phylum Chordata; class Amphibia; order Anura; family Dendrobatidae; genus Dendrobates; species Dendrobates tinctorius. Next base: position 5,806,146 of record NW_027361701.1, on the reverse strand, counting down.
TATGGTTGTGGCCAAAAAATTCAATTTTGGTCTCATCACTCCAAATTATCTTGTTCCAGAAGTTTTGAGGCTTGTCTCTGTGCTGTTTTGCATATTGTAGGCAAGATACTTTGTGGCATTTGCGCAGTAATGGCTTTCTTCTGGCGACTCGACCATGCAGACCATTTTTCTTCAAGTGCTTCCTTATTATGCATCTTGAAACAGCCACACCGCTAGTTTTCAGAGAGTCCAGTATTTCAGCTGATGTTATTTGTGGGTTTTTCTTTGCATCTCAAACAATTTGATGCCAACAATTCTGTGCTCCTCCAAAAACAGACATGGGAACCACAGGATTCAGAGGAGTTGCATACTTTATTAAAAGCTATAAAACTATGCATTTTGTGGACGTCCTGTCCACTTCCTCAGGTACATAGCCACTCACATTTATATGGTGGGCTGGACATAGAAAAAATGGGAGTCAAACACACCTGATGCCCTGGACGCGGCATCCTATATATGTGAGTAATACCATGTGGTTAGTACTGGCTATATACCTGAGGAAGTGGACAGGACGTGGACGAAATGCGTAGTTTTATAGCCCTAAATAAAGTATTCAATTCTTCTGAACTCTATGGTTCCCTTGCCTGTTTTTAGAGGAGCACTGAATTGTCGGCATCTGGAATATCTTATGCAGAAACTAGGCTTTTATGCACACACACTTATTACAAGCAAACAGGTCACAGGTGAGGATTTGTGTCAACTTGTGTGCATGTTATCAGGCCAAAATCATCAGGGTATGTAAACTTTTGATCAGGGTCATTTGGATGTTTTGGGTTGTCATTATGATTTAAAAAGAGAAAACACAGTTGTTCTGTCTCTGACATAATTCTCAACCTTTGACTGTCTACTTGTCTGTCTTGATAACATACAATGATTGCTGTATGTATAGAATGTCCAGGTTTCTATATAGTTTATTTTTTTCTGTATCTTTGGCTCCATCTACTGACCAAAGTCATAACTACAGTGTTATTCTATTTACTTTCATTTTCGCTTCTATATTTTCCCTCCAATCCACAATGTATTCTGGGTAAGTTTGCAAAGTACCATGGTCTATTCCAGCCCCATTTTTCTCTCCAGTCCTTCATTTTCTATCAAGCCTGCATTTGGGAACATCTCATTCCTCTACTCGTCTTGTGTCAGCATCGGTGGTATGTAAACATGCTCCCTGTATATGATTTCTGTCTCATATTAGCCAGCTTAGTCACCTCCCCCCGCTCAGCAAGTAATTCATATTGCGTATGCTATGTATATTGTGTATTTCCATGAATCCAGTACTGATTCTATGTATCTGTTTCTGTTTGTAGTTTCACCACATCTATATACCCTACGTTCAATAAAGCACAGATTCAACTACAGACCCCGGTATAGCGGTTTAGCTGCTTGTTAAGCTACAGTCATATGTTAAAGTTTGGGCACCCCTATTAATGTTAACCTTTTTTCTTAATAACAATTTTGGTTTTTGCAACAGCTATTTCAGTTTCATATACTGTATCTAATATGGACTCAGTTATATTTCTGGATTCAAATGAGGTTTATTGGACTAACAGAAAATGTGCAATCTGCATTTAAGCAAAATTTGACCGGTGCAAAAGTATGGGCACCTCAACATAAAAGTGACATTAATATTTCATAGATCCTCCTTTTGCAAAAATAACAGCCTCTAGTCGCTTCCTGTAGCTATTAATGAAATCCTGGATGAAGGTATTTGTGACCATTCCTGTTTACAAAACAATTCCAGTTCAGTTAAGTTTGATGGTCGCCGAGCATGGACAGCCCGCTTCAAATCATCCCACAGATGTTCAATGACATTCAGGTCTGGGGACTGGGATGGCCATTCCAGAACATTGTAATTGTTCCTCTGCATGAATGCCTGAGTAGATTTGGAGCGGTGTTTTGGATCATTGTCTTGCTGAAATATCCATCCCCTGCGTAACTTCAACTTCGTCACTGATTCTTGCACATTATTGTCAAGAATCTGCTGATACTGAGTTGAATCCATGCGACCCTCAACTTTAACAAGATTCCTGGTGCTGGCATTGGCCACACAGCCCCAAAGCATGATGGAACCTCCACCAAATTTTACTGTGGGTAGCAAGTGTTTTTCTTGGAATGCTGTGTTTTTTAGCCTCCATGCATAACGCCTTTTTGTATGACCAAACAATTCAATCTTTGTTTCATCAGTCCACAGGACCTTCTTCCAAAACGTAACTGGCTTGTCCAAATGTGCTTTTGCATACCTCAGGCGACTGTTTGTGGCGTGCTTGCAGAAACGGCTTCTTTCGCATCACTCTCCCATACAGCTTCTCCTTGTGCAAAGTGCGCTGTATTGTTGACCGATGCACAGTGACACCATCTGCAGCAAGATGATGCTGCAGGTCTTTGGAGGTGGTCTGTGGATTGTCCTTGACTCTTCTCACCATTCTTCTTCTTTGCCTTTCTGATATTTTTCTTGGCCTGCCACTGCTGGGCTTAACACAGTGGAAACTGACTGGTTAAATCTCTCAGACAACTTTTTGTATCCTTCCCCTGAAAAGCTATGTTGAATAATCTTTGTAGGAGAACTACTTGCAAGTGGCCACCTTAAATACCTTTTCTCATGATTTGATACACCTGGCTATGAAGGTCAAAGCTCAATGAGGTTACAAAACCAATTTAGTGCTTCAGGAAGTCAGTAAAAAGTAGTTTTGTAAAATTCAGTAAAAACCAAAATTGTTATAAAGAAAAAAGGTTAACATTAATAGGGGTGCCCAAACTTTAACATATGACTGTACATGAACCCCGGTTCATTTAGTTAGGACATGACAGTGAAACACCGGCTCTCCAGCTAGTGGGAATACAGAGAGAAGAGCTTTTCATCTTGTAGGACCGCAATAAAACAACAGCTAGCCAACTATTGAGAACTCAGAGATAGAAAAGTCTTCCATCCTGTGGAGGCCAGTTACACAGCGCTATCCAGCTAGTGCAATTCAGGGAAAAGACACCCCTTCATTCAGCTTGCAGGAGCTAGAGAAATTGCAGAAATCCATCTAGTGAGATTCAAGTCACCGGCTACACAGAGACTAATACAGCTACAGCAATCTCTCAAGAGCCAAGCATTCCTCCAAGACGCCATGTCCCACAAATCACACAGGACAAAATCTGCCACATCCGTCTCCTCAAAGACTGTATCCATCAGCAGCGAGGTTGCCAAAATGCGAGCAAGCTTTGCTGTAGAAGAGATGGAACTTAAATTAGAGAAAGCACGCTTAGAAGACCAAGAGAGAAGGTCACACATAGAGAGAGAGGATCAAGGGAGAAGGTTACGCTTAGAAAGAGAGAAGTCACGCTTAGAAAGAGATGAGCAAGAGAGAAGGTCACGCTTAGAAAGAGATGAGCACGAGAGAAGGTTATGCCTAGAAAGAGATGAGCAAGAGAGAAAGATGCAGTTAGAGAAGGCACGTGTGGATGCCACCTTAGAGAGCCTAGCAGTAAAAAGAGAAGCTGCTGCAGCACTAGCCGAGGCAGAATTGCTAGAAGCCACGTACAACCCTGAGCTGCATAGCCGTAGCAGTGCGTCAAGCCTGAAGTTGCCACTGCAAGATTCACCACAACGCACACCTCAGTATGTAAATGAACTTCCTGATCCAAACTGTAACCAAGGTCATGACACATCCAGTGAAACTAGTGAGAGTCATCATGAGGCTCAGCTCCAGGAAAACATGGAACAAAACAACTCTGCTAATGTCTACCTTGCCCCTCGCCAGGTAACCAACATGAATCACCTTGCTGACACACCGCACGTCAGACCGAAGCAATATGACACCGGCTGGCGCTACCCTGAGGATACTAACAGGTATGAACGCACCTCACATCACTATCAGGGTGACCCCTCACCAGTATACTCTGCTGACAACCGGTTCACATCAGAATTTGCTAAGCTCATTTCACGACGTGATCTGGTTGCCAAGGGGCTCATGAAATTCACTGACCATGCTGAAGGTTACAGAGCTTAGAAAGCTTCCTTCCAAAGTATCACTAGAGACTTGGGGCTACAAAACAGGGAAGAGATAGACCTCTTAGTCAAATACCTAGGAGAAGAGTCAGTCAAACAAGCAATAAGGATCAGAGACATTAATATAAACCACCCTCAAATCGGCCTTAAAGAGATCTGAAGAGGCTAAATGAGTGTTACGGCTCTACAGAAGTAATAGAGAGAGCCTTGTTCAAAAGAATCGATGACTTTCCTAATATATCTAACAAAGGTCTCCCAAAACCAAGACAGCAAGGTGACATGCTACAAGAGGTCCTAGCTGCCAAATGTGAAGGTGACCTACAAGGACTCGCATATCTTATCTTGTGTGGTACAGTAAAAGGTGTTTTACTGGATGGGAGATAAATTTCTCCCAGCAGATTAATGTTTGGCTGGGTTTTTCCCTAAAGACAGGACCTGGGTGATGTCATGGTCACGTGATCAGCCCATGTAATGTCTACCTCACCGGTGGGAGGGGTTATGGGCTATGTAATGGAGGTTGGTTGTCATGATACCAGTGCTGGGTGACCAGCACTTCTGGGGTTAATGTTCTGATCTCAGTGCAGACTCTCACCTGCACACCTGGGACCTATTATGGTGGCCTCTCATTGGTTCTGGGGAGGCTTCTTATAGCCTCAGGAAGCTCCCATCCCCCGTCAGTTATACTTTCGCCCTTGGCATTGTGTGGTGACCCCTGAGTGTGTTAGTGCTGTGTACTGGTTGCTTGATTCTCTGTGTATGACTCGGTCTGTTCTCTGGATATCGCTTTGGATTCTGCCTGGTACCTTCTATGTCCGTTTGGTTTTTGATCTCTGCTTGGCCCTGACTGTCCATTCTGTCTCATCCCTGGTACTGTATTGATATCTTGTGTATGACCTTTTGCTTTGTCTGACCTTCCATCTGTTTATCCCTCCTGTACCTCGCTTGTCTGTATGGTGCTTGACCTCTGCTTTGCCTGACTCTGAGTTTTGTTCCTCCTCTGAAAGCAGGATGTTAAGCCCTACCCCCTTGCAGTCACATGACCGTTCACATGACCGTAGGTCCTGTGCCTGCTTTCTAAACTTCTATATTCAGGTCCCGTGCATCTTTATTTTCCGTCTGTTCTTGTCCCCAGGGGTCCCTACGGTGCGGGTGAGTCCCTGCTTAGCGGAGGCTGTACGCGGGCGCTGTCAGGAAGCTGACATTGGTGTTTGGCTGTGTCTGGAAGTTACAGGAACTTGGCTGGACTTAGCCTGAACTTGTGTACAGGATCCCCGTGCTGCAGGACTAGTGCAGCAAGACTCTCAACAACCCTGGGAATGGCATCTGGCGGATGCAGCAGGACCTAGCAGCTGCTTAGTTAAGCCCGTCCCGTGCAAGGGGTGAGTCTGGGACCAGTGGTTCTCCAAGCTGGAGTATATTTATGTTTTTCCTTACTTTCTGTTAAGCTGCTGTTTGCAACGTGACATTAAACCACTGAAATTGGACTTTAAGACAGTGTGTTGCCTCATTACTGCAGCCCTGCTATTACCTACCAGAGCAAATCCCTACACTTGACACAGCCAAAGGTGTTAACCATATAGTCCAAAAGTTGCCCTACAATCTACAGGAGAGGTGGCTCACACGTGGTTCCACGTACAAATACAAACACAGTGTTTCATTCCCTCCCTTCTCCATTTTTGTAGACTTTATACACAAACTAGTGACAATCAGAAATGATCCCAGCTTTGACTTTGCAATGTCATATGCCACACCACCACCAGCTGCAAACCCACGCAGAACATCTGTGGCACTGAACAAGACTTATTTTTCTTCTCCAAGTTCCAATTACAGGTCTGCTGGCCGCTCTCAATCAGAGACAAAGGTGCAGGACCCTGACAAGCAGTGTCCGCTTCATCAGAAGCCTCATCCTCTCCTGACATGCAGAGCCTTCAGAGGAAAATCTATGCCGGATCGCAGTAGCTTCCTGAAAGAGAACAGTATCTGCTACAAGTGCTGTTCATCCACCACTCATCTCGCCAAGGATTGTAAGGTCAGTGTAAAATGCACAGAATGTGGCACCACAGGTCATAACACTGCCCTACACCCTGGCCCAGCTCCATGTAGTGCACAAAACATGCCAGTTGACAGTGAGCATGGCAGGGAGGAAAAGAGCACTGATGCAGCTACGCCAGAGATCACTTCACAATGTAATGAAATCTGTAAAGGGTCAATAGACAGTAGGTCTTGTTCTAAAATATGCCTCGTCAGATTGTACCCAAAGGGCCATAGAGACAAAGCTGTAAGATTGTATGCTATCTTGGATGATCAAAGTAATCGATCCCTGGCTAGATCAACATTCTTTGACCTATTCAACATCAAAGTACCAAGCACTCCTTACTCATTAAATACATGTGCAGGCACTGTGACAACAGCAGGTTTCTTAGAGGTAATGGACAATGGGCTCGTAAAAGATGAGACCAACAGCTGGGTCGCACCCTTCAGAACCCACAGACCACGTCTACCAAACAACAGAGATCAGGCATTCAAACATTTCTCCTCTCTCAAACATAATCTGCAAAAGAAGCCAGAGATGAAAGATCATTTTTTCTCCTTCATGTCAAAGATATTTGAGAACTGCCATGCAGAACTAGCTCCCACTCTCAAAGACTCTGAGGAATGCAGGTTCCTACCCATGTTTGGAGTATACCACCCTAAGAAACCGGACCAGATTAGAGTGGTGTTTGACTCCAGTGCTAAGTTTGATGATGTCTCCCTGAATGATGTTCTACTGACGGGACCAGACCTCAATAACAAACTGCTGGGATTACTTATGCCCTTCCGTAAGGATTCCATTGCCTTCATCGCTGACATCCAGCAAATGTTCCATTGTTTCCTTGTGAGAGAGAGAGACAGGAACTTCCTAAGATTCTTCGGGTACAGAGACAATGATCCTATGAAAGAGGTCACAGAGTACCGCATGAGAGTGCACATCTTTGACAATAGCCCTTCTCCTGCAGTGACCATCTATGGACTCAAAAGGTCAGCTCAAGAAGGAGAAACAGAATACGGATCAGATGTCAGACAATTCATAGAAAAAGATTTTTATGTTGATGACTGTCTGAAAGCCATGCCTTCAAATGAGACTGCCATCAGTCTTCTCAAGAGAGCCCAAGAGATGCTTGCTTGCTCTAACCTCAGGCTTCACAAAATAGCCTCAAACAGCCAAGAACTCATAAAAGCATTCCCTTCACAAGACTTGTGTAACGGTCTCAGAGACCTGGACCTGGGGTCAGACCCCACACCAATGCAACGCAGCCTCGAGCTTCTCTGGAATCTACAGTCAGACACTTTTACCTTTCACGTCAGCCAGGAAGAAAAGCCTTTCACATGCAGAGGTGTCCTGTCTACCATCAACAGCCTGTATGATCCCTTGGGTTTTGCAGCTCCTGTTACTATACAAGGCAAAGCCATACTAAGAGACTTAACCAAGGAGACTTATGACTGGGATGCACCTCTGCCTCTTGATAAGAGAACGCAGTGGGAAGCATGGAAGAACTCTTTAGCAGCCCTCTCCAACCTGAATGTGCCAAGGCCATACACCCCTGTGCCATCTACAGAGATACAGCGCCAAAGACTGTATGTATTTGCAGATGCTTCTGTCAATGCAATTGCTGCTGTTGCCTATCTCAAAACTGTGGACTCCAAATGTCAGAGCCACATTGGATTCATTATGGGAAAAGCCAAACTTGCTCCACAACCAGAGCACACCATACCAAGGATAGAACTTTGTGCTGCAGTCTTAGCCGTCGAGTTAGCAGAGTTCATTGCATCCAAGATGGATATCGACCTCACACAAGCCAAGTTCTACTCAGACAGCAAAGTAGTCCTGGGATACATTTACAATGAAACCAAGCGATTCTATGTTTATGTCAACAACATAGTGCTACGAATCTGGAGATCAGTTCATCCAAAACAGTGGCATTACATCCCCACGGACCAAAACCCTGCAGATCATGCAACTAGAGCAGTTGATGCAAGTTGACTAGAGAGCACAACATGACTCTCAGGACCAAAACTATTGTACACTGAGGAACGTTGTCCAGACACATTTGAACTGATAGGAGAGGACTCAGATGCTGAAATCCGCCCTCAGGTATCCACACTTTATACAATGACTTCTGCTATTCAGCTTGGATCCCACAGATTTGACAAATTTTCAAGTTGGAAGTCACTTACTCGAGCCATTACCTGCCTGACTCATATAGCTCACTCATTCAAGATCACCAGAGCTTGTGACACAGAAAAATGTAAAGGTTGGCATCTCTGCAAAAACACCTATGTTGCCTCTGACTTGGAATCTTCCAGAAACCACATCATCTCCACAGTTCAGAGAGAAACCTACTCTGTGGAAATCCAATGTCTCATTAACAAAGCTCCAATACCAGCGAGCAGCTCATTGAGAAAACTCGACCCATCCATGGACAACAACGACCTGCTGAGAGTAGGAGGTCAGCTCAAAGAAGCTAAAATGGAGTTTGAGGAGAAATTCCCTCTTATCATTCCTGGGAAATGTCACGTTGCTTACTTAATCCTACAACACTACCACAATCTGGTCAAACACCAAGGAAAACTATTCACAGAAGAAGCCATCAGAACTGCTGGCCTGTGGATTGTCTGTGCAAAGAAACTCATCTGTAGTGTCATCTACAAATGTATTACCTGCCGTAAGCTTCGTGGTTCCACTCAAACCTAAAAGATGGCTGACCTACCAGCAGATAGACTCAGCCCAGATCCTCCTTTCACCAGCATTTGTCTTGATGTGTTTGGACCTTGGTCAGTTGTTACTCGTCACACGAGAGGTGGACAAGCCAATAGTAAACGTTGGGCTGTCATGTTTACCTGTCTGTCAATCAGAGCCGTCCACATAGAGCTCATTGAGTAACTTGACACTTCAAGCTTCATCAATGCTTTGAGACATTTCATTGCCATCAGTGGTCCTATCAAACATATATGTTCAGACAGAGGTACCAACTTCATTGGTGCAGCAAAGGAATTGGGCATACCTTCAAATCTAGACCATAAGACTCTCGAGAGGCTCCTTAGTGACCAAAGTTGCACATGGTCATTCAACCCACCTCACTCCTCACACATGGGTGGATCTTGGGAACGAATGATTGGTCTAGTACAGAGAATTCTTGAGTCTACTCTTCTCCAGGAAGGAGCAGCAAGACTTACCCACGAAAGCCTAACCACCTTCATGGCAGAAGCCGCAGCTATAGTTAATGCAAGGCCCTTGGTTCCAGTCCCTAATGACCCTGAGGAACCCTTATTATTGACTCCAACTACTTTCCTCACCAAGAAAACAGGACTATCCAGTGCCCCTTGAGGAGGATTCGACGCTAAGGACCTCTACAAGTGCCAATGGAGACAGGTACAAAGTCTTGCCAATATATTCTGGGACAGGTGGCGCAAACAGTATTTGTCTAACCTGCAGCCATGGACGAAGTGGCAATCTACCAGACCTAATCTGAGGATTGGTGACCTCATCTGTTATGAACGGGTCTCCGAGGAGGAAATAAAAAACAAGACAAGCTAAGTATCAGAAAACCAAAGAGGTTGGTAACTATGCAGACTGCAGACCCCTGATCCTAACACGCAACTAGCAGCAGTCGTGGAGCATTTCTACAGTGGTCCTAGACGCCTCATCACAACCAGAGAACTAAATAAGCCTAAAGCAGGAAAAGAGGAAAACTAACTGCCCCAGAGCAGACTGCAAAGGAGAGACAGCCCCCCACATGTATTGACGGTGAAACAAGATGAAAACACAAACAAAGGCAGGAAAATAGGCTGAGCAAACGATGGGGCCAAACTAACTAGAAAGGACAGGAAAGGAAAGACACTGTCTGCAATCTGCCAAAAAACCCTACAAAAATGTCCAACACAACTGATAGCAAAATTAACCCTGAAGTCACTAGACTTCTCCCACTATATCAGCACTCTGAAATATTCTGAGACAGAGCAAAAAGAGGCCAATCTAACAAGGGACAAAAAAAAGGCAATTTGGCAAATAAGAGTGGAAATTCAGCACAGGCCAGCCAGGCTGGCTGACCACACAAAAAACTGAAATGACCAACAAGAGCAAGTGTGAACATTAGCAAAAACAAACTTAACTTGAGAAGACTGGAACAGAGCTGAGTCCAAGACCTGAGAAGCAGACTGAATCACCAGCACCAGGATAGGGCGTCGGCTGTCTTATATCCAGTCTGATACTCCAGAGATCCAATCGTTATCTTCCTCACAAGGTGGCAGATCACTACCACTTAAACTAACCTCACTACCTCCTGTCACCACTAGAGTGAGAACGGAAGGGGAACTCTCAACTGGTGGAGCAGAAAATGAGCTCATAACAGTACCCCCCCTTGAGGAGGGGTCACCGAACCCTCATCCATGCCACCAGGCCGATCAGGATGGGCCCAGTGAAAAGCATGACCCAATTTATTGGCATGAATATCAGAGGCAGAGACCCAAGAATTATCCTCCTGGCCATAACCCTTCCATTTGACCAAATACTGGAGTCTCCGTCTAACCAAACGAGAATCCAATATTTTCTCTACCTCATATTCCATATTGCCTTTAACCAACACAGGGTCAGGAGGTGCCGCCACAGGAACTACTGGCTCAACAAACCTATTCAACAGTGATTTGTGAAATACGTTATGGATTTTGAACGTAACTGGAAGAGGCAATCGAAAAGAAACAGGATTAAGAATCTCCAAAATCCTATAAGGTCCAATAAATCTTGGCTTAAAGTTTGGAGATGCAACCTTCATAGGAATATTCTTAGACAACAACCAAACCATATCACCCACTTTAAACCGGGGACCAATGGTCCTATGCCAGTTGGAAAAACGCTGGGCCTTTTCCTGAGAGTGTGACAATTTATCCACCACTTGGTCCCATATCTGCTGCATTCTCACAACCACAGTGTCCACACCTGGGCAGGACTAAGATTCTACTTGCCCTGAAGAGAATCGAGGATGAAACCCAAAATTACAGAAAAAGGGTGACATCAAGGTGGCAGAACTAGCTCTATTGTTCAGCGCAAATTCGGCCAAGGGCAAAAATGAGGCCCAATCATCTTGATCAGCAGATATAAAACATCTTAAATAAGTCTCCAGGGTCTGGTTTGTTCTCTCAGTCTGCCCATTGGTCTGGGAATGAAACGCAGAGGAGAAGGACAACTGAATTCCCAGATTGGAACAAAAGGCTTTCCAAAATCTGGAAACAAACTGGACCCCTCTATCGGACACAATGTTCTCAGGAATCCCGTGTAACCGAACCACCTGTTGTAAAAACAAGGCTACCAACTCAGCGGAAGATGGCAACTTTGGGAGTGGTACAAGATGGACCATCTTCGAAAATCTATCACAAATTACCCAGATAACAGTCATTCTCTGAGAGACAGGAAGATCAGAAATAAAATCCATTGAGATATGGGTCCATGGCCTCCTGGGCACCGGGAGGGGCATCAGCAATCCACTAGAACGAGAACAGGGTTTAGACCGAGAACAAGTCCCACAGGACTGTACAAAATTCCTGGCATCACGAGATAAGGCAGGCCACCAAAACGACCGACTCACCAAATCTCTGGTACCAAAAATACCTGGATGACCAGCCAATGTGGAGCAATGAATTTCTGACATCACTCTCTTTCTCCACTGGTCAGGAACATACAATTTTCCCATAGGGCAACGCTCAGGTTTATCCTCCTGAAATTCCTCCAGGGCGCGTCTCAAATCGGGCAAAATGGCAGAAAGAACTACCCCCTCACCTAGGATAGTAGTAGGCTCGGTCACATTAAGAGAATCAGCAAAGAAACTCCTAGAAAGGGCGTCTGCCTTAACATTCTTAGTGCCCGGAAGAAAAGAGACCACAAAATTAAAACGCGTGAAAAACAAGGCCCATCTAGTCTGTCTAGGATTCAAGCGTTTGGCCGACTCCAGATAAGTCAGATTCTTGTGATCGGTGAGGACCACAAATTGATGTCTAGCTCCCTCCAACCAATGTCTCCACTCCTCAAATGCCCATTTCATGGCCAACAATTCCCAACTCCCCACTTCATAGTTGCGTTCAGATGGGGAGAACATTTGAGAAAAGAAGGCACAGGGATTCATCTTAGAGGTTGTAAGAGAATGGTCAGCCATAATACGCTGAGCTGCCATGAGCAACGAGGCAACCATCTTAGGAAAGTTAGGAAAGAATATATTCAACTTTTATAATAGAAATAATACGATGTACTCTGTAAAAGCAGATGGAGGATGTAAAATGAGATCATGCCCATTAACGAATTTAGTAGATGTGCATACAGGTAAATTGGATCAGCCTCAGCCAATGAGAAAATAAAACCAACGAATATATGGGAAATATGTGTATTCATGATAGTATTAGTAGGAAACAGACTTCTGAAATTGTCAAATGTATGAATTTATGGGTTTAGTCTAAAAGCAGTAATAAGATTAATGACAGTAGTTAGAGATAATATTGGATTTATGTGTTTCTTAATGTGGTCTGGTAAAAAGTTAATTACTGATGTAATGTTGTGCCACTTTTTCCTTTGTCCAAAAAGATATGATGTAACCATATACGCCCTTTGCTATAATATGTATACAGCTTGTTTGCATAATGTATAAAAAGCCCCTGTTACTGTTTCTCGGGGCCATTCCATCGCCATCATGCCGCTGTGCCTCACCATGGCCAGGGCACAGAGCCTTATCATCGCCAGACTTCCTAGCGAATCTCTGCCTGTCTGAATTCCTGTTTTTGCCCGCATATTTCAACTTCTCTGACTATCTGTTCTGTTTTGCCGTGTATCTCTGAATAAACTACAACCTCAGCTTCGAGAGGAATTGTCTGCAATTTTGTCTGGCTCTTCCAACTCTCCAAATCAGGACTCTTTTTTCTTACAAGTGGCGATTGCCAGCCAGGAGGAGCGGCTCCGGAGAGCGGCCTCCAGAAGAACCTTTGGAAAAAGTTGCAGATGAGAGTTTGAGGTTGGAAGATTGACGAAAAAAATAAAAGAAACTTGTGTGGCCACACGTGAAACCAATCAAAGGAAGCCAGCCTGAAGGAGAACCTCTCGTGATCGCTCAGAAACCGCCTGCCCGATTTTTTTATAAGAAAACCACGGACAAAGAAAAAGACTATAAAAAGATGAGTAACTAAGAAGAAGCTATCTACAAGGATGTGAGAATTTTTTTGTGCCCGGTAGCAAGAAGCTTTAAAAGGGCGTGGGGAGACGCCTGGCAAGCTAACGAGTGAGGCTGGAATCACGGCTGCACCTCTTTTGACATCTGGTCGACCCTAAACAGCCGGCAGGAGGTCTTCCATTCGAGAGAGGTGTGAGTATCTAACTTTGCTTAAATTGCATTTGTTGATACTAGAACAGAGTAAAATTCGTCCTTGTAGACCACTGTAAATATGGAGTGGTTACGGAAGCAGGCAGAGAAATATGCTGGCACACCCCAGCTGGAGGGGGTTAATGTGGAAACCACGTGGTTAAATTGTATGCGTTGGTTTACCACAGAGAACAGGGAACTAGATAGAAAAAATTTGCTAGGGTAAGATAATAGTCAAGTAGCGGCTTTGTGTAAGACAGTCATAACTTTTGATCAGGCTCTTGATAGGCAGCTTACACAACAATATGTTAACATGATCACCCGGGGAGGGGCAGCGTATAGGGAGAGATTACAAAAGCTAAGTGAGATGCTGGAGCTAGCACGGAAGCACAGAGAGGAGGGGTGCGAGCAGCAGCTGAGAGCAGTTATGTCACAGATGGACACTGCAGCTTCGAGACACAGTGCTGATGTAAATACAATTGTAGACTGGAGAAGAGAGGAGAATGAGTGAAGTAGTACATAACAAGATATAGTGTCCCAACAGCTCCAGCTTATGTAGACACAGTTGAGGAAAGATATATTGTCCCGACAGCTGCAGCACATGCAGACCCTAGGTTAGGTGTGATGCTGCTTCAACCTCGAGAGAAAAAAATCCCAGGCCAAATGTTCCTGGTCCATCTTAAATTTATTAAAAAAATGTTGCCTAATTGGGAGGAAAGTAAGGGAGTGTTTTGTTAGGACGATGCAATCCGAGGTGAAGGGTGATGAGTCTAATGTTTTTGCGTACCATTCACCTCGGGGTGTATCTGCTGATTCAGGGAGGCCAGGAGTTCCGGGGGGGTATGCGCAGCTGCTGAGAATGGGTAGGTCCCGTTCGGCAGAGCCCCCACGGGATCCCATGAGAGGTCCCCCTTGTGTTATTTTTTTGTGGACATCTAGGACATGTTAGACGTTTTTGTCCCAACCTTGTGCCAGGGATTTTACCCCAAGAACCCCGGGCACCATTTAACCCCCAACAGCCCCGGGAGTTCTCTAGACCACCTTTCGGAGTTAGACCTCCGTATTCAGCAGTGAATGACCCTAGGCAGTATCAGCAGTACAACGGTCTTCAAATGGTTAACCCAGTCTCACAGGAGCCTTCTGCTCCTGCTCCCTCCCCAGTGGCTTTCACTCAACCGCGCCCGGAGGTCCGTGCTATTCAGGGAGGGGTCACTCCTCCTCGTCCCTACGCTCCCCTGATCAAGGAGCTACGGGAACATGAGGACCGGACCCTGACTAAGGATCTCTTTGGGGCGGAGGTGGCAGCTGTTGGACGGAAGCCATGTCCAGATGGGGATGATGGATTTTTCGGGCTTCCCACGGCAGGTAACACTGATGGAGTGCTCCCCCTGCTCCCCTTACCCTCCTTGCCCCCCTTTCCCTGGGCAGGGATGGTAGACCTTATGTCAGAGGGAGAACAGAGGGGCTGCCTTGGGAAGACATCCTCATCGATACAGGAGCCTCAGTTTCAGTAAAAAGACACAAATTGCAGGCACCCCCTGGACTGCCTGAGACTACGATTTTGGTAGGATTTTGGTAGAATTTGGGGGCTCCTGTATTCAAGCAGTAAAAAAGTTGTCCAGTGAACCTGAGATTTCAGGACACAGGGGGATCGAAGCAAAGGGGTCTTCGATGTGCTTTTTGGGTAAACCCACAGTTACGGTCCACTATTTTGGGAACTGATGTTGTGGGAGCAATGGGAATTGTTGATGATTTATGTAACAAAGTCCTGTGGCGGAACAAAGAAGCCACTATCTGTTCTGTAATTGTACCTGTGGAGGAGGATGAGGGGAGTCACAAATTACCCATTGCTAGCTTCGGATTAGGTGCTAATGAAAATGTTGAAAATACTGACAATGATGCTCTGAAAAATGAATTGAAGCAAAGGTTCCCTGAATTGTGGATCTCAAAGAAAACTGAGTGTGGGTTAATGCAAACTCAGGTTAAAATTGATGGTGAAAAACTGCCACCTTTCCAGCGTCAGTACCGTATTCCTGAGGACGCAATCCCTTACATAAGGGTTGCAGTCAGTGAATTAGAAAAGCAAGGTGTTGTTGTGAAAGGTAATTCCCCATGTAACAGTCCTATTCTACCTGTAAAAAAGGAAGATGGCAGTTTTCGAATGGTGGTAGACCTGAGACTTGTAAATAAGTACACTCCCTCAGCAGCTCACCTTGTTGCATATGTCCCTGAAGTTATGTCACAGCTGAGGAGTGATTGTAAAGTGTTTTCTTGTTTGGACATTGCAAATGGCTTTTTCTCAGTACCCCTAACACCTGAATCTGCCCTCCACTTCGCATTCACTTTTGAGAATGTGCAATACTTGTTTATGCAGTTGCCCATGGGATTTCACAGTTCTCCTGTGTATTGCCCTCAGGCATTGGCTCAAGTGTTAGAACCCCTTGGCTACGGAGACAAAGTCTTACAGTATGTGGATGATTTATTGATTCAAACTGTCGATGAATGTGATCACAAAGAGATCCTTGAAAATGTTTGTCAGGCTTTACAAGATGCTGGGCTCAAAATGAGTCTAGACAAAGTTCAATTGATGAAATTAGAGGTTAAATTTCTGGGTGTGTCTGTCTCAGCAGAAGGAAAGAAACCCATGCATGATAGGGTTAAAGCTATTCAGGCTGTTCCCCTACCAACTAATATCACTGAGCTCAGAAAATTTTTGGGTCTTATCAACTTTTCCAGAGAATTTATTGAAGATTTTGCTTATTTGGCTAAACCACTGTATGATTTATTGAAAGATGATAATGATGATTTTGCACCTGTCAATGTGGAGGGAGCCGTCTTACAGGCTTTTGAGGGATTGAAGCGCGCCCTTACGGCAGCTGCCGCATTGGTTAACCCTGACCCTTCCCAGCCTTTTTACATTCAGACTCATACCGGTGATGTCTCTATTTCTTCTGTGCTTCTACAAAAATGTCTAGTCAGTTGTATGCCCTAGGTTATTACTCTAGGTTGCTTAACCCCGTAGAAAAAGGATTCATTCAGTGCATGAAGCACCTACTGGGCGTGCACTGGACTATGAATCAAGTGAGACATATAGTGGGATTTGGTCCTTTAATTTTACAAACCCCGCATGTCACTTTAAAAACTTTGCTGAAAGGAAAAGCTTCAGATATCAATTCACAGAGAATGGCCCAATGGATCATTGATTTTGAGACTAGAGACTTACAAGTTGAAGTGGGTGAGAAATATCACTTAGCTCAGATGATGCAATATGCAGGAAAAAGTCACGATTGTCAAATTGAACAGGCTAATGTCACTCCCTCCCCCTTCCGAACAGATTTCCAAAAAGGAATTTCTTGTGCCTATATCGACGGAGCTCGATACTGGCTTAGGGGCATTACGTCACCGGCTTCGCTGTGTGGCTTCCAGCCAAGCCATTGCTGCTGCAGTATAAACTCCCTGGTCATTTCTCCGCTCAAAGAGCTGAATTAGAAGCAGCTTTACAGGTCATTCTTGTGTGTACAAAGCCAATGAATATCTTCAGTGTTGTTTAATCCCTCACCCTATATCTCAATGTATGGGCCCTGAGGGGGATGGTTGATTCACAGAACAAGCCCTTGCAACATGCAGACATTCTAAAACAAATTGAGCCGTGGGGCAAAGAATCTCCGAATTTATGGTCTTTCTGTAAAATTAAAGGGCACCAGAGGTTGATTCCTGACCCCCACATCCTTGGCAATGCATATGTAGACCACGCAGCCAAGGAAGCTGCACTCACGGGCGATGACAAATATCCCCAAGAAGTCATCGCTGCAGTCACAAAAAAATCCCGGACGTGCCCCCCTTGTTTTTTCTCCTTCAAGATCTCGTAAAGGCACAAGAGAAGGATGGAGACTAGTGTTGAGCATTCCGATACCGCAAATATCGGGTATCGGACGATATTCTCTGTATCGGAATTCCGATACTTAGTTCCGATACTTTTTTAATATCGAATACCGGAATCGGAAGTTCCCATAATGCTAGGAGCCCGCTCGATTTGATTCAGCCAATGGGGATCCTCAGAAGTGTGGGCACATCCTGTTAGGCATGTAGGCATGTTAACTACTGGCATGGCTGTGATTGGCTGCTGAAATGATGTCATGATGCACTATAAAAACCGCTGCAGCCGCCATTTCTGGTCACTCTGCTGTGAATTCAGTTAGGGACAGGCTGCTGTTGAAGACTGTGAGGGACAGTTAGAAATAGTGATCATCAAAAATATCTATTGCTCTACCCAGGCTACATAATCCACCACTGTAGCATTTTTGTAGCCCAGCAGCGCTGTTTTAATAGCTGTCTGCAAGGGCTGTGTGAGTACAGACCCACGCTGTGTAGTGTGTTCTGCAGGCACGTCTGCTTGTAGGCCGCCCAGCGTGTGTCTCTGCCTCATACACATTTTTCTTTTATTGCTGCTTTTTTTTTCTCCTGTATAGTGTGCTTCCATACGTATCCATATACGTTGGTTGCAAACACTAAAGGAGTGGACAGCGGAGTCTTTCAGCAGCCTTTCAGTGCTATAGCCCATTTCTCTGCACTGTTTTTGGCTGTCTGATAGGTCTCTCTGTGTGTGAGTGCAGCTCACGTTGCAGTGTGTTCTACAGCCACCGCTAGCTGTAGTCCGCTCAGCGTGCGTCACTGCCTCATACATAGTCCTTTTTTTGCAGCTAATTTAGCCAGATTTTTGCTCCTATATTAGTGTGCTTCCAACCGCATCCATTGTCTTTGGTTGGTTGCAAACACTATATAGGATTAGATAGAGGAGCCTTGTTGCTGGCTTGTGCCCTTCAGGGCCAGCCAGACTAGTATCATCCTACTTTTTGGAGCCTCATCAATTGCATTGTAGGTTAGCTTCCTGCATTGTAATCGCTCCAAAAAGTTTGTGATACTATAGCTTTCAAACTTTGGTCACATCCTTTTCTTCCCCCCCAAAAAAAGAAAGGAAATAAAGTTCACCAAACACTCCACTTTACAGTTGTGTAGGCCACATTAGATCATATTAAAGTGTAGTACACACACTCAGCCAAATTAATGTTTCTTATACTGGTTAGCAGGTGTTCAGGAATAAGAACACTAAGCCACCCCTTTTTTACTTTTCTGCCTATCTTTATCAGTCTACCAAGATGAAGAAGGCAGGGAGTAAGGCACGTGGTCGTGGCCGTGGAGTTTCAGCAGGGAGAGGACGGGGGGATTCAGCAGGGAGAGGATGTGGGGATTCGGTGTCTGCTGCGGCCACCAGTGACCCGGCATCCCCCACTTTTACCAGGCCACAGTCCGTCATGCGCAGCTTTGTAGGACCTCGCCGTACCCCACTGCTGCGTGACGAACAAATTGAAGCCGTTGTTGGATGGATGGCAGCTAACGCATTCACTTCAATGACTTCCGCATCCTCCCAAGGCCAGAGCACTGAAGAGCAACCATCTGTCTCTTCACCACCTGCCAAATTGCCCAGGCAGTCTGAGAGCCCTGGACAGGAGCCATCTCAATCTTTACTTCTGTTCTCAGAATCTGTTGGCTTGGAAAGAGGTGGCCAGCCAAGCAGCATTCTAGAGCGTGAAGAAGAGGGAGTATGCAGTGATGCGCAACTGCTTTGTCCCTCTGAATCTGAAGAGGCGGGTGGGCCAGTGCCTATTGTCAGCACACCTCAGTGTGCACCTCAGTGCTATCTGATGATGATGAGACTCAGTTGCCAATTTCTGGTGCATACGGTGCTGGCGAGACAACCCAGGACCAGCCGGTGCTTGAAGAGGGTAGTGGAGATGATGAGGTCCTTGACCACAGGAAGGTGGTGGGAGCAGCTCTGAGGAAGAGATTCCCCGAACGGCCAAAAGAGGAGGGAGAGGGCAGGGGCAGACTTGGTTGCCTGTAGCCTCCACTTTGGCACCCGTGAGGAGCAATCCTCTTCCAAAACACAAAACGGGCGCTCCCAGGAGTTGCAGTGCGTGGTCTTTTTTTGACACAGTTGCAGATGACATTTGCTTTGTCAAATGCAAGCTGTGTCATCAGAAAGTGAAACGAGGGAAAAATGTGAGCAACCTCAATACCACAAATCTGGGGAAACATGTGCGTACCAAGCACGAGGTGGAGTTACACAGACACACTGAAGATGTAGGCCAACCTTCAGCAGCACCTACCACCTCTTCCGCTCGTGTTGGGGCCTCTTCCTCCAGCTCACACACAGCTGGATCGGCTTCCTCACTGGAACGCCATGGAAGAACCACTGCCACTGTTGTCCAGAGACCCAGTGAAATTCCACCCACTGAACCACGTTCGCAGTCATCAGCACACTCCCAGGCCACTCACCAGCAATCGGTAGCACAGGCATGGGAGAAAAAGCGGCCATACTCGGCAAACCATCCCCGAGCACAGGCTCTGAATGCCGGCATTGCCAAACTAGTGGCCCATGAGATGCTGTCATTCAGGCTGGTGGAGACTGGCACCTTCCGGAACTTTATGTCATTGGCAGTTCCACAATACAATGTGCCCAGCCGCTTTTATTTCAGCAGGCAAGCCGTCCCTGCCCTGCAAAAGCATGTGGAGGGAAAAATTAAAAATGCGCTACTAAATGCCGTCAGTAGCAAGGTCCACCTGACCACCGATGCGTGGACCAGTAGCCATGGACAGGGACGAAACCTTTCCCTCACTGCCCATTGGGTCAATGTTGTGGAGCTGGGTACAGATCTGGAGAGTGGCTCTGTACATATTCTGCCAACTCCAAGGATTGCAGGAATGCAGTCTGTACATATTGAGTCCTCCTCCTACTCTAGTTCCTCGGAATCAGCACTGCGTGAGCCTGTTAGGCCAGATATGACCACAGGTGTGGCCAAACCTCAACAGGCCGTCCTTAAATTAATTTCTTTGGGGAATCGGAGCCACACAGCACAGGAGCTCTGGAATGCCATCAAGCAGGAGAGCGATGTGTGGTTTGTGCCAGCAAATCTCCAGCCAGGTTTGGTAGTGAGTGACAATGGCCGAAATCTAGTGGCAGCTCTGGGCCTAGGCAACCTCACTCACATACCATGTCTGGCACACGTGCTCAATTTGGTCGTGCAGAGCTTTATGAGGGACTATCCGGATCTTGATGCACTGCTGCACAAGGTTCGCCTAGAGTGTGCTCACTGGCGGCGTTCCAGCATGGCAAGATCGCGCATTGAATCTCTGCAACGACGATTCCGCCTGCCAGAACATCGCATCATATGTGACCTCCCCACCAGGTGGAATTCAACGTAACATATGTTGGAGCGGTTGTGTGAGCAGCAGGCAGCAGTAATGGAGTACCAGCTGCATCAGGCGCAAACAAGTCGCACTGTCCTCCGGACACACTTCACCATCACTGAGTGGGCCACTATGAGGGACATCTGCCAAGTTTTGCGTGCCTTCGATGACTCCACGCGGATGGCCAGTGCAGATGATGCACTAATCAGCATGACTGTCCCCCTCATCTGTCTGCTTCAAAAAACCTTACAAGCACTAAGTGAGGAGGTTTTTGAAGAGGTCGAGGATGAGCAGTCAGAAATGCCATCTGCTTCTGGCAAGTCTGCACAACGTGCTTCCACACAAAGGCCCAGGCAGGGGACACAGTGAGGAGGATGACGAGGAGTCAATGGAGGAGGAGGAACACATCTCTCCAGAGGAGGGAGGTACGCAAGGCTCTAGTAGTCAGTGTGTACAGCGAGGGTGGGGTGATGCTGAGCAGGCAGAGATGTCTGCCTCAAGCTGGGGACAGCGTTTCCGGTCCAGTTGGCAGTCTGCAGCACATGGTTGATTTCATGCTGCAGTGCTTGTTAAATTACCACCGCATCGCCAACTTTCTCCACACGGCTGATTATTGGGTGTACACCTTCCTAATCCTCGCTACCGGGACAACTTACAAAGCCTCATACCACAGTTGAACTGGGAGCGAAAAATGCGGGAGTACCAAGAAACACTTGTGCAGGCCATCATGTTTTCCATTCCCCCCGCAAGTGTTGCTGGTAGTGCTTTTCAAAGAAGCCATGTGGGTAGAGGCAGTGGAGGAAGCTCTGCACAAAGAGGTAGCAGAGGCAGTGCCGCAGGACAAGGCAAGGCCAGTATGGCCCAAATGTGGAAAAGTTTTGTGGGACCGCCACAAACGGCTACACCATCACAGATGGCTCCAGTCAGCAGGAGGCAACGTTTCCGTCAGATGGTGACCTGTTAGTGTACTCCCAGACGGCTCTTCCCCGTTCAAGTATTGGGTCTCTAAGCTGGATACATGGCCAGAGCTTAGCCAGTATGCATTGGAGGTGCTGGCTTGCCCTGCTGCCAGTGTATTATCGGAACGTGTCTTTAGTGCTGCAGGTGGTGTGGTAACAGACCGTCGCACGCGACTATCGGCCGATAATGTTGACCGGCTTACTTTTCTGAAAATGAACACGGCCTGGATCTCACCTGAATTTGCCAGTCCTCTTCCAGAATAAATAATTGGCTGGCAACAGGATCCAGGTCTCCTGTTGTGTTCATGTTTCTATGACCTGAACTTTATTTCCTGGGCTACAGCAACGCCGGTTGTTGCTCAGAAGTGCTGTCCACACAGACAAAACACTCGCTCATGTGTAAGTGGGGTTCGATAACGTCAGCTGATCCTCTGCTGTGTGTATGGCAAAGTGTCCTGCTCACTCCACAGTCAAACAACCTCAGATATACACCTGGCTCCAAGTAGGCCTCGGCCTACTACCCGATTTTCCCTGGGCTCCGACACCGCCAGTTGTTGCTCAGAAGTGCTGTCCACACAGAAAAAACACTCGCTCATGTGTAAGTGGGGTTCGGTAACGTCAGCTGATCCCCTGCTGTGTGGAGGGCAAACTGCTGCTGCCTCCAAATTGTAACTACTTCAGATTTAAACATTCTCTGATTTGGCCTCTGTCTCCACTCTGTCTCTAGTATTTCCCCTGACCTCCAGCACCGCCAGTTCCTGCTCACAGTTGCCGTCCGCGCATTCCACACGTGTTCCTGTGTTACTGGGGTTCTGTAACGTCAGCAGATCCCCCAATGTGTGCCGCCACTGTCTCCTGCGCTGTCCACCTTCCCACTGCAAGCGGTGGGAAAGTGGACAGAGCAGGAGACAGTGGCAGACACACATCAGGGGATCTGCTGACATTACAGAACCCCAGTAACACAGGAACACGTGTGGATTGGGCAGACGGCTGCTGTACGCATAAACTGGCGGTGTTGGTGGTCACGTGAAATCCTGGAAACAGAGTGGAGACAGATGCCTAATTGGAGCACGTTGACAGTCTGTTGTAGCCTACAAACAATCTAAAACTGCCACCAAGTAGGCCTAGGCCTCGGCCTGCACCCTGGTTCTCCCTGGGCTCCAACAACGCTAGTTGGTGCTCGGAAGTGCTGTCCACACAGAAAAAAACACTTGTTCATGTGAAAGTGGGGGTCAGTAACGTCAGCTGATCCCCTGCTCTGTGGAGAGCAAAGTGTCCTGCTCTCTCCAAAGTCAAAATACCTCAGCTTTACACCTGGCTCCTAGTAGGCGTCAGCCTGCACCCTGATTGTCCCTGGGCTCCAACAACGCTAGTTGGTGCTCGGAAGTGCTATCCACACAGAAAAAAACACTTGTTCATGTGAAAGTGGGGGTTGGTAACGTCTGCTAATCCCCTGCTGTGTGTACGGCAAACTCTCCTGCTGCCTCCAAAGTCAAAATAACTCCGATTTACACCTGGCTCCTAGTAGGCCTCGGTCTGCACCATGATTGTCCCTGGGCTCCAACAACGCCAGTTGGTGCTCGGAAGTGCTGTCCACACAGAAAAACACACTCGTTCATGTGTAAGTGGGGTTCGGTAACGTCAGCTGATCCCCTGCTGTGTGGAGGGCAAACTGCTGCTTCCTCCAAATTCAAACAACGTCTTATCTTAAACTGCCTTCAAGTAGGCCTCAGCCTACAAAATTACTATCCCTGGGCTCCAACATCGTCAGTTGTTGCTCGGAAGTGCTGTCCACACAGAAAAAAACACTCGTTCATGTGAAAGTGGGGGTCAGTAACGTCAGCTGATCCCCTGCTGTGTGGAGGGCAAACTGCTGCTGCCTCCAAATTGTAACTATTTCAGATTTAAACATTCTCTGATTTGGCCTTTGTCTCCACTCTGTCTCTAGTATTTCCCCTGACCTCCAACAAAGCCAGTTCCTGCTCACAGTTGCCGTCCACGCATTCCACACGTGTTCCTGTGTTACTGGGGTTCTGTAACGTCAGCAGATCCCCCAATGTGTGTCCGCCACTGTCTCCTGCGCTGTCCACCTTCCCACAGCAAGCGGTGGAAATGTGGACAGATCAGGGGACAGTGGCAGACACACATCAGGGGCTCTGCCGACATTACAGAACCCCAGTAACCCAGGAACACGTGTGGATTGGGCAGACGGCTGCTGTACGCATAAACTGGCGGTATTGGTGGTCACGTGAAATCCTGGAAACAGAGTGGAGACAGATGCCTAACTGGAGCACGTTGACAGTCTGTTGTAGCCTACAAACAATCAAAAACTGCCACCAAGTAGGCCTCGGCCTGCACCATGATTGGCCCTGGGCTCCAACAACGCAAGTTGGTGCTCGGAAGTGCTGTCCACACAGAAAAACACACTCGTTCATGTGAAAGTGGGGTTCGGTAACGTCAGCTGATCCCCTGCTGTGTGGAGGGCAAACTGCTGCTTCCTCCAAATTCAAACAACGTCTTATCTTAAACTGCCTCCAAGCAGGCCTCAGCCTACAAAATTACTATCCCTGGGCTCCAACATCGTCAGTTGTTGCTCGGAAGTGCTGTCCACACAGAAAAAAACACTCGTTCATGTGAAAGTGGGGGTCAGTAATGTCAGCTGATCCCCTGCTGTGTGGAGGGCAAACTGCTGCTGCCTCCAAATTGTAACTACTTCAGATTTAAACATTCTCTGATTTGGCCTCTGTCTCCACTCTGTCTCTAGTATTTCCCCTGACCTCCAGCACCTCCAGTTCCTGCTCACAGTTGCCGTCCGCGCATTCCACACGTGTTCCTGTGTTACTGGGGTTCTGTAACGTCAGCAGATCCCCCATTGTGTGTCCGCCACTGTCTCCTGCGCTGTCCACCTTCCCACTGCAAGCGGTGGGAAAGTGGACAGAGCAGGAGACAGTGGCAGACACACATCAGGGGATCTGCTGACATTACAGAACCCCAGTAACACAGCAACACGTGTGGATTGGGCAGACGGCTGCTGTACGCATAAACTGGCGGTGTTGGTGGTCACGTGAAATCCTGAAAACAGAGTGGAGACAGATGCCTAATTGGAGCACGTTGACAGTCTGTTGTAGCCTACAAACAATCTAAAACTGCCACCAAGTAGGCCTCGGCCTGCACCATGATTGTCCCTGGGCTCCAACAACGCCAGTTGGTGCTCAGCAGTGTCTTTGGCACGGGTACTCCCTGTTGCCCAGCCAGGTTCCAGCACGCCAGCTGTTTCCGGGTAGTGTCAAGGTCACTATGCCACCAATCCGTTGTCCTGTCGTCTTGCGGCCGGGTTAGCCGACTCTACGGTGCCTGCAGTTTAGGTGACTCCTATGTGGGCTGCGGGAACTGGCACTGAAGACTGGATCCATAGTGCCAATACCACATGGACCCCCTGTAGGACTGTGGGTTTCGGTAACTGCGGCCAGCTTGCGGCCTGGCTACTTTGCTTTGAATGGGTACCTTCTGCTACCCACCCGGGTTCCAGCACTGTCTGCTAGTTCTCGCCAGAGCCTTTGGCCTAGGTGCCTCCATCTCGGTATCCGAAGTCCAGCACCGTCAGCTGGTCCTTGGTAATGCTTTCTAGCACAGGTACCTCCTGCCTAGTAACCGTGGTCCAGCACCGTCAGCTGTTCCTCGGTAGTGCCATTGGCTCTTGTAGCTTTTGCTACCCATCTGGGTTCCAGCACCGTCAGCTGGTTCTCAGCAGTGTCTTTGGCATGGGTACTCCCTGTTGCCCAGCCTGTTTTCAGCACGCCTGCTGTTAACGGGTAGTGTCAAGGTATTATGCCACCAATCCGTTGTCCTGTCGTCTTGCGGTCGGGTTAGCCGACTCTACGGTGCCTGCAGTTTAGGTGACTCCTATGTGGGCTGCGGGAACTGGCACTGAAGGCTGGATCCGTAGTGCCAATGGGACATGGACCCCCTGTAGGACTGTGGGTTTCGGTAACTGCGGCCAGCTTGCGGCCTGTCTACTTTGCTTTGAATGGGTACCTTCTGCTACCCACCCAGGTTCCAGCACTGTCTGCTGGTTCTCGCCAGTTTCTCAGCCTTCTTTTACCTTCTGCTACATTTCCAAGATCAAGCTTTTTGAAATTGTCTTTGGTAATCCTTATTGATCTCCATGATGACGACCCTGATGACGACGACCGTGAAGACCACACCAAAGAAGACCAGAAATATGACCCTAAATAATAAGACCAAGAGGACAAAGGACATGAAGACAACCACCAAGATACAGAACAAAAGACAGAAGAACAAGAAGCAGAAGATGCAAAAGCAGAAGAACAGAAAGCAGAAGAACATTAAGCATAAGACTAAAAATCAGCATAGAAGAAATCAAAATTATAAGCAGAAGAAGACTAAGCAGTAAATGGGGGTGAGTCCGTTCCTCCTCGTGGTGCCCCTGGAAAATGCCTGCTGCTGCAGGCCAAACTGAACGCGGACAAATCCTGTTGTAAATCTTTAGTGACAGGCAGAACGTAAGGTGTAATCTTATAACTTTTATAGATAAGTACTACAGGAATGCCTGTCACCATAAAAAAATGAAGACAAAGAAGAATAGGAAGAAGATGAAGAAATAGCATATGAAAATTAATAATAGCTGAATAAGAAGAATATGAAGAATGGAAAAAAAAATTAATGGGAAGAAGATGAAGAAGAAGAAGATGAATAAGGTGAAGAAAAAGTTGATGAAAAAAATGCTACTGCTGCGGATCATGAAGGAGAAAGTGTGGGAGAAGTACAAAAGAAGGTGAAGAGCATGGAAGTTGTGAAACATACATATCTGACAAAATATAAAAAAGTTAACATAGTCAATATCTTTTTAACTCCGAATGTCTTGAAAAAAAAATTGGAATTAATGCTATGCCATGTGATTTGAATAAACCACTATGCCTTTAATGTCTCCTCCACCTCCCACAATACATTCTACATGATTCTTATTTGTTTTCAATTATGTAGAATTAGCCAACAAGGAAATAAAGGGCTTTTTTAAATTCCGATACCGGAAGTCCCATTGACTTGAATGGGACTTCCGGTATCGGAATCGGCGATACCCGATATTTTTTTCGTATCGGGCGATACCATCCGATACGATATTTTTGGGTATCGAACGGTATCGCTAAACACTAATGGAGACTCATCTCTGTTCAATTCCCTTGAGCCCCTGCCCATTGATTAAGTCTTTGCTCAAATTTCAAGCTACAAAGGTGTTAAAATTGTTCATATTGATCAGTGTAGACTTATTAATTATCTTACTGAGATTTCTGGTAAGGACTGATACTCCACTTTTTTTTTCTATTTTCCCCAGGTCAGCCGAAGATTTTCATATTCGACTCCTAGGACCATGAGTTTATTGGATGATCAGGAGAAGATGCTTCACACTATACAGTGGGACTCTGATAGTGTGAGAGGGGGAGAAGATCAGGAAAATCCAGAAGCCAAAGAATGAGAAGAAAAAGACCAAAAGACTCAACTATTGTGCAACTTATTTTTTTCGGGACTATTTGAAATTTTTTTTATTATGTGTTTGTGCTATTTTTAGAGACTTTTGCCCACACACACACACGTGCATAAAGCGCTGAATTACCTCAATATTCTTATTTTCAATAATTCACCCATGAATATTACAGCACTATGTTGTACTAGAGTACAAGAGGGGGATTTGTAAGAGAATGGTCAGCCATAATACGCTGAGCTGCCATGAGCAACGAGGCAGCCATCTTAGGAAAGTTATTAAAGAATATATTCAACTTTTACAATAGAAATAATATGATGTACTCTGTAAAAGCAGATGGAGGATGTAAAATGAGATCATGCCCATTAACGAATTTAGTAGATGTGCATACAGGTAAATTGGATCAGCCTCAGGGCAATGAGAAAATAAAACCAACGAATATATGGGAAATATGTGTATTCATGATAGTATTAGTAGGAAACAGACTTCTGAAATTGTCAAATGTATGAATTTATAGGTTTAGTCTAAAAGCAGTAATAAGATTAATGACAGTAGTTAGAGATAATATTGGATTTATGTATTTCTTAATGTGGTCTGGTAAAAAGTTAATTACTGATGTAATGTTGTGCCACTTTTTCCTTTGTCCAAAAAGATATGATGTAACCATATACGCCCTTTGCTATAATATGTATACAGCTTGTTTGCATAATGTATAAAAAGCCCCTGTTACTGTTTCTCGGGGCCATTCCATCGCCATCATGCCGCTGTGCCTCACCATGGCCAGGGCACAGAGCCTTATCATCGCCAGACTTCCTAGTGAATCTCCGCCTGTCTGAATTCCTGTTTTTGCCCACATATTTCAACTTCTCTGACTATCTGTTCTGTTTTGAAGTGTATCTCTGAATAAACTACAACCTCAGCTTCGAGAGGAATTGTCTGCAATTTTGTCCGGCTCTTCCAACTCTCCAAATCAGGACTCTTTTTTTCTTACAGAGGTCACAGGGTCTTTTTGGGACAAACCAGCTCCTGCACCAATCTCAGAAGCATCTACTTCCACTTGAAATGAAAGTGAGACATCAGGTTGCCGTAAAACTGGAGCTGAAGTAAACCTCCGCTTAAGCTCCTGAAATGCTGAGACAGCCTCAGGAGACCAATTCAGCACATCAGCTCCCTTCTTGGTCAGATCAGTAAGTGGTTTAACAATACTAGAAAAATTACCTATAAATTTACGACAGAAATTAGCAAAACCCAAAAACTTGTGAAGAGCCTTCAAAGAAGTAGGCTGAACCCAATCATAAATGGCCTGTACCTTGGCCGGGTCCATTTCAATAGTCAATGCAGATAAGATAAATCCCAAAAATGAAATCCTGTGTACACCAAAGAGACATTTCGATCCCTTAACAAACAGGGAATTCTCCCTCAAAATCCGAAACACAGTCCGGACATGTTCCACATGGGAATCCCAATCACTAGAAGAGATCAAAATATCATCCAGATAGATGATCAAAAACTTAGCCACAAAGTCTCGGAAATTATCATTCAGAAAGGACTGGAAGACAGAAGGGGCATTGGAGAGCCCAAAAGGCATCACCAGGTACTCAAAATGTCCCTCTGGAGTATTAAATGCCGTCTTCCATTCGTCCCCGTGCTTGATGCGAATAAGATTATACGCCCCTCTGAGGTCAAGCTTAGTAAACCAGCAGGCACTCTTAACTCTCGAGAATAAATCAGACATCAGAGATAACGGTTACTGATATTTAACCGTCATCTTGTTAAGGGAACGATAATCAATACACGGTCTTAATGAACCATCTTTCTTGGCCACAAAAAAAAATCCAGCACCTAAAGGTGACGAGGATGGTCCAATATGACCCTTCTCCAATGACTCCTTAATATAGGATCGCATAGCATCATGTTAGGGTACAGATAAGTTAAAAAGCCAACCCTTGGGAAATTTACACCCAGGCATCAACTCAATTGCACAGTCATAACTCCTATGAGGGGGCAAAGATGCAGACTTACTCTCACTAAATAAATCAGAGAATTCAGCCAGATAATGAGGAATATCATGAGACTGAGGAGAGGTGGAGAAAACAGAAGCGTCCCTAAGAACACACTGACAACCCCAACTCACCACAGACACAGATTTACAATCCAAAACTGGGTTATGAGTTTGCAACCAGGGGAACCCCAGAACAATAGTATCATGCAAATTATGCAGCACCAAAAATTTACAATTTTCTTGGTGGTCTGGGGCAACTCGCATTATCACCTGGGTCCAAAACTGAGGTTTATTCTCCGCCAAAGGAGTGGTATCAATACCCCTCAAAGGAATAGGTGTCTGCAGAGGCGTCATGGACAAACCACAATGTTTAGCAAAGTCCAAATCCATCAGATTCAGAGCTGCTCCTGAATCCACAAAAGCCTTAGTGGAAAATGTGGACAAGGAGCAGATCAGAGTAATTGCCAAAAGGAACTTAGGTTGTATACTGCCCACAGCAAATGTGTGTGCGAAACGTTTCTCTCGTTTAGGGCAGACAGAAATAGTATGAGAGGCGTCTCCACAGAAAAAACACAGCTTATTACGCCTTCTAAACTCCCGACATTGTGCCCTAGACAAAACCCCATCACATTGCATAGGTTCAGACATTTGTTCAAAAGGTGGCAGAGCCTCCCGTGTATTTTTACATTCACGTAAACGCCGATCAACTTGAATGGCTAATGCCATAGAGCCATCCAGACCAGAGGGAACAAGAAATCCCACCATAGCATCTTTTACTGTCTCTGATAAACCTTTCCGAAAGAGGGCTGCCAATGCACTATCATTCCATGTAGTAAGGACCGCCCACTTTCGGAATTTTTGACAATATAACTCTGCAGGATCCTGACTCTGGTTTAATGCCAACAGGGTTCTCTCAGCTTGATCAACGGAATTAGGTTCATCATACAACAACCCCAAAGCCTGAAAAAATGCATCCACATTAGTCAGAATAGGATTTTCAGGTGTCAGAGAAAACGCCCAATCCTGGGGATCGCCGCGCAGCAAGGAGATGACAATTTTAACCTGCTGCGCAGAGCTTCCCGATGAGTTAGGCTTCAAGGCAAGAAATAATTTACAATTATTCTTAAAATTCAAAAATTTAGACCGAACCCCAGAAAACACATCAGGAGTAGGGATTTTGGGTTCAACAGCATGTGATTGAGCGAGATAGGCGGAAATTCCCTGCACTTCAGCAGCGAGCTGCTCCACACGATCAGATAATTGCTTAATCTCCATTAAGGAAAAAATCCTCCTATGGCCCCAGAGAAAAAGAGGAAAAAATGCATTAAAAAAAAAAATTCTGACACTTTTTTATTTTTTATTTTTCCCCTGCTTTTGAGTACCCTAGAATCTGCGGTATGGCTGGTGATTCTGTTATGAACGGGTCGCCGAGGAGGAAATAAAAAACAACACAAGCTAAGTCTCAGAAAACCAAAGAGGTTGGTAACTATGCAGACTGCAGACCCCTGATCCTAACACGCAACTAGCAGCAGTCGTGGAGCGTTCCTACGGTGGTCCTAGACGCCTCGTTACAAATGGAGAACTAAATAAGCCTAAAGCAGGAAAAGAGGAAAACTAACTGCCCCAGAGCAGACCCCAAAGGAGAGTCAGCCCCCCACATGTATTGACAGTGAAACAAGATGAAAACACAAAGGCAGGAAAATAGGCTGAGCAAACGATAGTGCCAAACTAACTGGAAAGGACAGGAAAGGAAATACACTGTCTGCAATCTGCCAAAAAACCCTACAAAAATGTCCAACACAACTGATAGCAAAATTAACCCTGAAGTCACTAGACTTCTCCCACTATATCAGCACTCTGAAATATTCTGAGACAGAGCAAAAAGAGGCCAATCTAACAAGGGACAAAATAAAGGCAATTTGGCAAATAAGAGTGGAAACTCAGCACGGCCCAGCCGGGCTGGCCGACCACACAAAAAACTGAAATGACCAACAAGAGCAAGTGTGAACATTAGCAAAAACAAACTTAACTTGAGAAGACTGGAACAGAGCTGAGTCCAAGACCTGAGAAGCAGACTGAATCACCAGCACCAGGATAGGGCGTCGGCTGTCTTATATCCAGTCTGATACTCCAGAGATTCAATCGTTATCTTCCTCACGAGGTGGCAGATCACTACCACTTAAACCAACCTCACTACCTCCTGTCACCACCAGAGGGAGAACAGAAGGGGAACTCTCAACTGGTGGAGCAGAAAATGAGCTCATAACACTCATCCTTGTCAAAGACTGTCAGGCCCATCTGAACCAGTGGCCACTTGGACTAGTGACTGCAACATTCCCAAGTAAAGATGGCAACGTCCGCAAAGTCAAACTTAGGATGGCCAAAGGAGTTGAACTTAAGACATTCTCCAGACCAGTAACTGAACTGGTCTTGTTGTTGTCTACGGAGAATAAGAATGGTGACATCCGTTTGATGTCAGACGGGGAGAGTTCTGTCTCTGACATAATTCACAATCTTTGACTGTCTACTTATCTATCTTGATAACATACAATGATTGCTGTATGTATAGAATGTTCAGGTTTCTATATAGTTTAATGTTTTCTGTATCTTTGGCTCCATCTACTGACCAAAGTCATAACTACAGTGCTATTCTATTTGCTTTCATTTTCCATCCAATCCACAATGTATTCTGGGTAAGTTTGCAAAGCATCATGGTTTATTCTAGCCCCATTTTTCTCTCCAGTCCTCCATTTTCTATCAATCCTGCATTTGGGAATATCTCATTCCTCTACTCCCCTTGTGTCAGCATTGGTGGCATGTAAACATGCTCCTTGTATATGATTTCTGTCTCATATTAGCCAGCTTATTCACCTCCCCCCACTCAGATAATAGTTCAGATTGTGTATGCTATGTATATTGTGTATTTCCATGGACCCAGTACTGATTCTATGTATCTGTTTCTGTTTGTAGTTTCACCACATCTATATACCCTACGTTTAGAGTTGAGTGACTTTGGTCGGATCGGGTTTCATGAAACAAAATTTGTTTCAGATGAAACTGGTCCGACTAGGGCAAAAAAAGTCGGCGTTTCATCCACTCAATGCTGACTTTTATTCCCCATTAACTTGCATTGGGGTCGGGTTTCAGACGAAACTCTGACTTTTTTTGCCCTAGTCTGACCAGTTTCATCTGAAATGAATTTTGTTTCATAAAACCCGATCCGACCAAAGTCGCTCAACTCTGCCTACGTTCAATAAAGCACAGATTCAACTACAGTCTCCCTTATTGGACCCCGGTATAGTGGTTTAGCTGCTTGTTAAGCTACATGAACCCCGGTT
This sequence comes from Dendrobates tinctorius, assembly GCF_039654945.1. Lineage (NCBI taxonomy): Eukaryota > Metazoa > Chordata > Amphibia > Anura > Dendrobatidae > Dendrobates > Dendrobates tinctorius. The sequence continues at coordinate 5,773,695 of NW_027361701.1, read as the reverse complement.
CATTAAGTGAGGACATGACAACAGTAGTCTGACAATAAATGGCTACACCCAACCACTAACCATGAGTGGAGAAAATGTTTTGGTGTTACCATACATAGTCTCTGAAAAAAGGCCAAGAAAGCAAAGATTCTGCAGGGGTATGTAAACTTTTGAGCACAACTGTATATGGCAATAAAATGTGGCGCCCCTGAGGGTTCGGTTGCCACCGAGGTACTGCACCTCCTCCTGAGGTGTGGTATCCCACCATCCAGGTAAGTTGAAGGCTCCTGACCACGCTCCAACACATGCACCCATCATCAGAAAGTAGTGTAGCAAAGCCACATTGCGGCTCCCTGCTTGGAGTGTAGCAGAGCACCTTTGGTGGCTCCCTGCTTGGAACACGAAACGTGCTGGGAGGTGGGTGGAGTTAGAATACATAAAAGAGTGGGAAGGTTTAGGATTTCAGTTCAGTTGAGTTCAGAGTTGAGTTGAGAGGAGTGTGAGTAGGAGTGGAGGAGAGAAGATCCCTGAAAGAGGGATGGAGGAAGGAAGTGCTGCAGCAGATCATAGTGATCTGGGTCTGCTGGCACGGGAAAGGAAAGAAAGAGAAAGACATTGAAGAGAAACCTGATTTTCCATAGGAAGGAGATATTAGTACGGAACGTGAGGAGAAAAGGGAACAGAGGACGTGGGTTAGAGGAGAACCCTGCCTAGAATTTCTAAGCGCAAGGCCGGGGCCCGGTCCCCGAGGTTGTATGGATACTAATGATCCTACAGCAGACACCGGAGGAGTAGTGGGCTGTAAATGCACTACTCCCATCTAAGACTTGGGGGCACAACAGCAACATTGATAGTGAGCCGGGACTTAGGAGCAAGGAGTCCCCGAAGCAGGCTACAGCTGCCTGCTGTACAAGTAGAGTTCTTGGGAACAACTGTCAGGAGGAACTCCAGTGTAACTCAGTACTGGGAGTACTTCATTCTAAGGGGCTATAGAGGAGATGTTCAGAAAGGCACATGTTGGCGGAGTGTTGGAAGGGAGCATTCCATCTTGCCTGGAGGTTGACCGAGTCCCTGACCCGGAGGACACAGTACGGAGGCAGGCACCTGTATGTACTACAGACTGTGAGTAATTCTTTGGAACTACAAGCCCTGGTGTCCTCCACTCATTCCGGCGCCAACATCCCCAGCACCGCTACACTTCTGCACCGTCCACATCTCCCCGCTATCATCCCCCCTTTTACACTGCTCTGGGACTACAGCTCTACCTGTGGAGAGCTTCAACATCTTTGCTGCACCACACCACCAGTCCTAGAGGATCTGCATGCAGCGTCGGCTTAACATCTCCATTGCCGAACACCACAGGTGGCGTCACAAACTATTCATCTAATCTAGTATATTTTCACCATTCAATTTCCCCTATTACTTGGGCGCCCAGGGCCACGGACCTGGTCACTGCTGCTGTGACACGTCCCGCCGATACCGGCCCGGTACCGAGTACCCCAAAAACATACTGCAGTCTTGTGATTTTCCCACCGGCCACTAAATCTAATAATAGTCTGACACTGTTCTGTAGAAATCTCTCATAAAGGGGCTTCCCAGCTTATTTTTTTTGCCAGGTACATGGATGAAGTAAGCCATAACCGCCTATTGTGTCTCCTGTGGATGTGGATGTGTACCGTGGCGCAGGCGGCAGCCGTGGGCGAGGTAGTTGTCATTTACACCGCTTTCGTCTATAGGGGCATTCTTGCAGGCGGTGTGATGCCGGTGACTTTGGCTCACCAGGACCAGATGTTGAGAGGTTCAATGAGGGAGACCACCAGTCAACAATAAACAGTTTCTTACTGGACAGTAGATAGTGGGTGCATAACTTCCCAAGCGTTTCCTTTACAACATCATGGAGCATCTTCATACATGATCTCTCTACCTCTTCCAGGTTTATTTTCTACTGTCCCCAAATTCCTTCGTCTTCACTACAACCCATCACAGTCCTGTCCTTAACCCATGATTCTGTGTCCTTTCTTCTCGTAGGTGAGCTAGTTTGCTGCTACTACTACTTAGCGTCCCTACTTGCTGAAGGCCTTGGAACTCCTGCCCAGGGCACTTTCTTCATCTCACGTTTCCCTGTGCCGTCCTGGCCCGATAACTCTCCAACCTGCATACTCAGGGCCGTTCTGCTAGGTGTTCTGTCCCCATCTCCAGTGCATCAGTCTGTCTTTTTGTCTCTTTTAATTTCTCTGGAAATACTCCAGATCTTGCTATCCACTACCCCAGTCTTCACTCACTCAAGGACACCCACGTCATGCGGCTCTGCTGACTAGTCAGACCTTAGGTCTGCTTCTACTGCAGGCTGGATCCTATCTATCTTCCTAACAGGAAACTGTCTCTGTCCCTCCACTTTAGACCCTCCCACTCTGGGCTAGTCCCAACCTTTAACTCTAACTGTCAGGCAGAACATAATATCACTAATCCCACATGTCAGAATACACATTACAACAATACATGTGTCTTCAAGGGGGAACGTAAACAGTATTGTAGAAGGGAGGACTGGGCTGTTACGGCTGTTGAAGCATCAGGTCTAGAACTGCTGGGGCCAAACCTCCTATTCCTGGGGGGAACGAGAATGCAGCCAGAGCGAGCCAGTAACCAGGGTGAAGGGGGCATGGCCAGTCAGTGTGAGGTAAAATGGGTTGCACGGCAACTGAAGTGCTCTTCCTGCCAGAACGCCTATGAGGTGCAGACCGCAACCGCTGTGAAGGGAGCGACAGGCCGTGGCATGAAGAGAAAGGGTGGCATAGTGAGGGACTCACCGAAACCAGCGGGTGCGCAGGGGAGCGTGCGTGCAATTGATGGAGCATCACAGTAAAAATGTCTGGGTGTTGGCTGATATCCAGAGAGGCGCATGCCTGGTAAAGCATTGCAGCACAGCCCTTCAGGTCATGGCGGCTGCTCAAGGAGACCTGCGCTGAGATGAATCTTGTTGAGAGCAGATATATGGACTAGGGGCTCAGTGGGAAAAACTGGAGACCGCCTGCTGCCGCCAGAAGAAGGACCATGTGCTAGGCAAGGACTCCAGCAGACATTACACCAAACACTGCCGGCATTCTGCTACCAAAGGGGCCTTCAGAGAGTGACAGGCTGCGGAGTCATGATAAGTGAAACTGTTAACAAGAGACTGTTTAGTTAACTGACTTTTATTTAGTTTTACCTATGTATTCTTTGTTTACCCTGTTATCTCCCTATGAGTTTTCCCACAGTTAAATAATTAAATATAGTTGATCCCTGCTCTGCAGCATTTGTGTTACTGCATCTCAGCAGGTCCAGCAGCGGCGGTGGTGGGTACAGCGGCGGGGGGGGTCCGGCGGTGGGGGGGGTTCCGGCGGTGTCCGCTGGTGGTACTATGGAAGGGCCTGGTACCACCAGCGGGCACCATATTCCAATACCCATCACTTGGATATTCCAATATGGCAGTCGGTGTACTTCCAGTGCGGCGCAGTGGATTGTGGGATTCGGGGACATCCAGACGGAAGTGGATGACAGACAATTTAAGGCAATTATATATATAGATGTCCATCTCCTTACAGATGAACCAGAAGTGATTCTAGTCACCTGTCCACTGCAGCCAATCGCTGGCCTCAGTGTTCTTGTGATGAATCTCAATCTGTATCCACACTGTTGATCTAAAATAGATGGTGTTATTAAGGAGTGACAATGATGAGGTACTAAGGCTTAAAATATGGCCAAGAGAAATAGTAGTATGGTAATTATGGATATGGGAATTTAAAGAGAATCTGTCAGTAGGATCAACCCTCCTAAGCTGTCTATTTGAGCATATAGGTCATAGGAAGCTGAATAAAATAATATCTGGATAGCTGTAATACAATATCTTTTTCCATGTTTTTCTTATATAGAATCATAGAATCGTAGAGTTGGAAGGGACCTCCTGGGCCATCTGGTCCAACCCCCTGCTCAAAGCAGGATTCGCTAAATCATCCCAGTCAGATGTCTGTCCAGCCTCTGTTTGAAGACGTCCATTGAAGGAGAACTCACCACTTCTCGTGGCAGCCTGTTCCACTCATTGATCACTCTAACTGTCAAAAAGTTTTTTCTAATATCTAATCTGTGTCTCCTCCCATTCAGCTTCATCCCATTGCTTCTAGTCTTTCCTTGTGCAAATGAGAATAAAGTTGATCCTTCTACAATGTGACAGCCCTTTAGATATTTGTAGACAGCAATTAAGTCTCCTCTCAGTCTTCTCTTTTGCAAACTAAACATTCCCAAATCCTGCAACCTTTCCTCATAAGACAGGGTTTGCAGACCGGTCACCATTCTGGTCGCTCTTTTCTGAACTTGCTCCAGTTTGTTGATGTCTTTTTTAAAATGTGGTGCCCAAAACTGGACACAATATTCCAGATGAGGTCTGACCAAAGAGGAGTAGAGGGAAATAATGACTTCACGTGATCTAGACTGTATGCTTCTGTTAATACATCCTAGAATTGCATTTGCCTTTTTTGCTGCTGCATCACACTGTTGACTCATATTCAGTCTGTGATCTATTAGTATACCCAAGTCTTTTTCACATGTGCTGTCACTTAGCCCTATTCCTCCCATTCTATATATGCTTTTTTCATTTTTATTGCCCAGATGTAGTACTTTGCATTTCTCCCTGTTAAAAACCATTCTGTTAGTTACTGCCCACTTCCCCAGTTTATTTAAATCTTTTTGAATCCTCTCTCTCTCTTCTCTAGTATTAGCTATCCCTCCTAGCTTTGTGTCATCAGCAAATTTAATCAGTTTACCCTCAATTCCTTCATCTAAATCGTTGATAAAGATGTTGAACAATACAGGGCCCAGGACAGAGCCCTGTGGTACCCCACTTGAGACATTCTTCCAACTGGATGTGCAGCCATTTACGACCACTCTTTGGGTCCGATCACTAAGCCAGCTATGAATCCACCTAACAGTTGCCTTGTCCATTCCATACTTAGTCATTTTTTCAATAAGGATTGTATGAGAGACTTTGTCAAATGCTTTGCTGAAGTCAAGATATACTATATCTACAGCATTTCCTTGATCCACCCAATCAGTGATACCGTCATAGAAGGAAATTAAGTTAGTCTGACATGACTTATTAGTTACAAACCCATGCTGACTCTGTTTGATCACTTCATTCTTATCCAGGTATTGACTTAAATGTTGTTTAATAATTTGTTCAAAGATCTTTCCTGGTATAGAAGTCAGACTCACCGGCCTATAGTTGCCTGGGTCCACCTTCTTCCCCTTTTTGAAGATAGGAACAACATTTGCTCTTCTCCAGTCTTCTGGCACTTCTCCTGTTCTCCAAGAATTTTCAAAGATTATGGAGAGTGGTTCAGAAATTTCTTCTGCTATCTCCTTCAGTACTCTGGGGTGTAATTCATCTGGACCTGGAGACTTGAATTCATTTAGGTTAGCTAAGTGTTTCCTCACTATCTTTCTGTTTATAGATATCCTGGATTCTTCTATTCCCTCAATAGGACAGTGAATAACAGTTGGTGTTACATTTCCTTTCTGAGAGAAAACAGATGCAAAATAGGAATTTAAAAGTTCAGCCTTCTCAACATCCTGTCTTACCATTTCATCATTTTCATCCTGTAAAAATCCTATAGCATCTTTGACTTTTCTTTTACTTTTGACATATCCCCAAAATCCTTTATTATTGCTTTTGACATCTCTTGCAAGCCTCAATTCATTTTCAGCTTTAGATAATCTGATTTGTGCCCTGCAGATTCTGCAGACAGCATTATATTCTTCTTTAGATATGCCTCCCTCTTTCCATTTTATAAACATTTTTTTCTTCCTTTTTAGCATGTGCTTAAGTTCTGTGTTCACCCATCCTGGTTTCCTTAAATGCTTCCTATTCTTCCCTCTTTTCGGAATTGTTAACAACTGTGCTTTGAGAATTTCATTTTTCAAGATTCCCCATCCTTCCTGGACATTTTTGTCTTTAAGGATATCCAGCCATTGGATCCCTCCAATTCTCTTTCTGAATCCCTTAAAATCTGCCTTTCTGAAATCTAACCTTGACGTCTGAGTCTTCACAGGTCTTCCGCCTCTAGTTATCCAAAATTCTAAAATAGCATGGTCGCTACCTCCTAGGGTTCCAGCCACTTTTACCTCCTCAACCATTTCCTCCCTGTTTATAAGGATTAGATCCAAGGTAGCAGTTCCCCTTGTTTTCTCCCCTACCTTTTGGAAGATAAAGTTGTCAGCAAGAGAGGATAAGAATTTCCTTGACCTGTTAGTTTTGCCTGAGAGAGATTCCCAACAAATGTCTGGATAGTTGAAATCTCCCATGACAACTATGTCATATTTTTTGGAGAACTTGGCCATTTGATGCATAAAGAGTTCATCCATATCTTCAGCTTGCACAGGCGGCCTGTAGTAAATGCCTACAATGGTGTCCTTTCCATTGTTCTGTCCTTGTATTCTTACCCAAACAGTTTCCACAGAACTCCCAGTCTCTGAAGCTTCAATCTCTGTGCAGATATACGCGTTTCTAACATACAATGCAACACCCCCTCCTCGTTTATCAAGTCTGTTTCTTGCAAATAAGTTGTATCCTTCTAGTCTTGTATTCCAATCATGTGTATCGTCCCACCAAGTTTCAGTGATTCCAATGACATCATATTTCTTTTCCTGTGTTAGTAGTTCCAATTCTCCTTGTTTGTTGCCCATGCTTTGTGCATTAGTATAGAAACATTTTAGTTTGTGATTGGTTTCTCTTTCTCCAATATTTTTATTAATTAGATTCTTTCGTCTTTGTTCTTCCTTTCCACTTCTATTAGCAGAGTTCTCAATAGCATTTGTCAGGTGTATGGCTTTTTCTGGTCTTTTGCTTCCCTTCCCATGTTGTTCTAGTTTAAAGCTCTCCTTACAAGTGTAGCAAGGCGACTTCCAAATACATGCTTTCCAGTCTTCGTAAGGTGCACCCCATCTCTAGCAAGTAGTCCATCGTATAAGTAGTTCACTCCGTGATCCAGAAATCCAAATCGTTGCTGACGGCACCATCGACGTAGCCAGTTGTTCACCTGCAGAATCTTATTCCACCTCCTTGGTCCATGGCCATCCACTGGGAGGATGGAAGAGAAGACTACCTGCGCTCCCAGTTCTTTCACTTTCTTGCCTAAGTCTTCAAAGTCTCTGCAGATGGTTTCCAGGTCATTTCTTGCGGTGTCATTTGTCCCCACATGTAGTAGCAGGAATGGGTAGTCATCTGTAGGTCTGAAGAGTCCTGATATCCTGTCAGACACATCTTTAATTTTTGCACCTGGAAGACAGCACATTTCTCTTGAAGTTATATCCGGTCTGCAGATAGCGGCCTCTGTTCCTCTCAACAGGGAATCCCCCATGACCACCACTTTCCGTTTCTTCTTCACAACATTTTTCTTTCTCCATCCAGGAGGACTCTGAAGGCGTACAAGGTTGCTGTTTGTTGGCAAAGTCTTATCCTGATGTATTTCTTCATCATTTTCCTGCGTGAGAGCCTGGTACTGGTTTCTGAGCAGTATGGGTGCTGACTGCCTCCTGATCCTCCTGCTTCTCTGGGTCACATGTCTCCATTCCTCTGTTTCTTCAGGTGCACCTCGAATTTCTTCTCTTTCTGTAACATGAAGAGATAATTCTGCTCTGTCCAAGAACTCTTCACCTTCCTTAATGATCTTCAACGTAGCTAACCTCTCTTCGAGATTTTGCAACTTTTCCTCCAACAGGGACACAAGCTTGCATTTGTGGCATGTGAAGTTTGGCTTTTCCACTGGTAAGTCTGTGAACATGTAGCAAGAAATGCAGCTCACCAAATGGCTCCTGGCCTCTTCCATCTTGAGATTTCTTAAAAACGCTGAAAGATGAGCCAAATTTCCTCTTTTCAGCTGCAACGGCCAAAACCCAGTGATCGTTGAGCTCGCGGAGACTCTTCACTTATCCCAGAAGGCACTGGGAATATGCAAATGATCTCCTCAAGACTCTTCCCCTGGTTTTCCAATTTCCTCTTTTCAGCTGCAACGGCCAAAACCCAGTGATTGTTGAGCTCGCGGAGACTCTTCACTTATCCCAGAAGGCACTGGGAATATGCAAATGATCTCCTCAAGACTCTTCCCCTGGTTTTCCGATTTCCTCTTTTCAGCTGCAACGGCCAAAACCCAGTGATCGTTGAGCTCGCGGAGACTCTTCACTTATCCCAGAAGGCACTGGGAATATGCAAATGATCTCCTCAAGACTCTTCCCCTGGTTTTCCGATTTCCTCTTATGCAAGTGAGCTGTTCAGGACTCTTGGCTGGACAAGGATCTCCCCGAGAATCTGCCACCATAGCTTATTTTAAATGAAAGGAGGCATTACCCACGTGAGTAATGTAGATCAGGAGAGCAGACTGTCAATCATTATATGTCTCACACTGGTAAATCCCTTTTTCATTTAAAATAAGCTCTGTAGGCAGATTCTCAGGACGATCTCTGTCCGGCCCATAAACCTTAAGCTCAAATAAGACAAACATGGATTTCTCTGGAATAAGATATTGGACCGCACATATCAAGCTATCATTTTATTAGGCTTCCTATGACCTACATGCTCTTAGAAGAGTTGATCTACTGACATATTCTTTTTAAGTGGTGGAGTTAAATGTATATTTATTGAGCAACTTGAATATTTGAATATGCACAGTGTTTTGCAGCTTGTTTATTTGTTATTTTAGTAAATGGGGAGGAATGACTGGCTGATTCTGACTAATGAATTGTAATGACATCCCTATATTATGCACTTACACAATGACAGCGCTTGTCGCGGCTACAGTATATACACATATACTCAGAGTATGTACAGTATATACACATATTCTCAGAGTATGTAAGGCAGGGGTCTCAAACACGCAGCCGGTGGGCTGCATGAGGCCCCTGAGGCAGGCATCTGCGGCCCGCAGTGCACCACATGTCTCACTCCCTGTGGCAGGGGGAAGGCATGCATTCAGGAGCGGCGATGGCATTGGCTGTTTGCACAGGACCTGTGATGAGGTCACAGGAGGGGGAGGAGTCATGGGTCACATGATCAGGGGCCTCAGTGTGTGCAGGACGGACGCTGCTGTCTGTGTGCTGGTTGTCATGGTACTGGATGAAGGTAAGTTTATGCGTGGGGTCAGGAGGGGTTTACAGGGTGGATGGAGCAGAGCCCTGTGTGTTCGAGGTGTATGAAGCGGAGCCCTGTGTGTATGAGGTGTGCGGAGCGGAGCCGCGTGTGTACGGGGTGTATTAAGTTTGAAAGGAATGCGGCCCCCCAGCTCAAATTTTTTATGTGCGGCCCATTTATTCTGCCGAGCTTGAGACCCCTGATGTAAGGGAACGGTAACTGCTGCAGAAACAGAAATATTTAAAAAATGTTAACAGTTATGTTTTTACGTCCCGTTTTTATATCTTTCTACTTTTATAGTGAATGGCCACGTGTGTAGTCAAGTGGTGATGGGTTTGAAACACTTTCTGGAAGTTTTGTACATGTTTGAAGAACAGGGAGGTCCCCACCTCTTCCCCCTCAAAACATAGCAGCCGGGATTGATAAAATGCTACTTCCAAACAGCCTCCAAACTAGCAAATAGCTCTGATGTCAGTTCTGGATGAAAACATGGACTTGGAGCCTCTAGGGAAATATGCTCCACACTCAGATATTTTGTGTATGATAGAAATATTCATAGAAAGAAGGAATGTATCTAAGTTACTGCATTGTCTGCGCTGTTTGTACAGTGGATGACTAATGCTCCGAGAAATGAGTCCAGGCAGGTGCGGCAACACGAGGCATCTGCTATAACAAAGGGTCTAATGTACTGTTCAGTGATCGGGTAAAGCATGGCTCTGCTTGTTATTTTCACAAATTCCATGTCCTAATTAAGTTTTTATTTAGCCTGGGCAATCCCTACAGAGTCAACTCCAAATCATCACAGGCAGGATTACCATGAAAGGTGACACCTGCATATAAAGAACACAGGATCACACTATTCAAAATAGGTGATGTCACCTGCGTCCCTAGAAAACTCCCATAGAAGTCAATGAACATCTCCAGATTATTGCCGATTATGGTCCCAGAAAATAAAATAAAAACAAGTCTGCAATCAGAAAATGAAAGACACGTAGAAAAAAAGAATATGTTTCCTGATCTGGTTTCAGTTCTGAAATATGTGATACGTGAGAGGATGGGATGAGTTTGGTACTTAACGACACAGCAGAGTTTTGGTTTTCAGTTTTTTCTTCTCTTTAAATTCTGAAGGTCGTTATTATTCTATATAATCTTTAACCCCTTAACCCCCAAGGGTGGTTTGCACGTTAATGACAGGGCCAATTTTTACAATTCTGACCACTGTCCCTTTATGACGTAATAACTCTGGAACGCTTCCATGGATCCCGGTGATTCTGAGAATGTTTTTTCCTAACATATTGTACTTCATGATAGTGGTCAAGTTTCTTTGCTATGACTTGCATTTATTTGTGAAAAAAAAACAGAAATTTGGTGAAAATTTTGAAAATGTCACAATTTTCCAACTTTGAATTTTCATGCCCTTAAATCACAGAGATATGGCACACAAAATAATTAATAATAAGTAACATTTTCCACATGTCTACTTTACATCAGCACAATTTTGGAACCAAAATTTTTTTGTTAGGAAGTTATAAGGGTTAAATTTAAACAGCATTTTCTCATTTTTACAACAACATTTTTTTAGGGACCAAATCACATTTGAAGTCACTTTGAGGGGTCTATCTGATAGAAAATACCCAAAAGTGACACTATTCTAAAAACTGAACCCCTCATGGTGCTCAAAATCATTCAAAAGGAGTTTATTAAGCCTTCAGGTGCTTCGCAGGAATTTTTGGAATGTTTAAAAAAAATGAACATTTAACTTTTTTTCACAAAAAAATAATTCAGATCCAAATTTTGTTATTTTATCAAGGGTAACAGGAGAAATTGGAATCCAAAAGTTATTGTGCAAATTGTCCTGAGTATGCAGATACCCCCATATGTGGGGGTGCACCACTGTTTGGGCGCATGGCAGAGCTCGGAATTGGCTGGAATTGAGATTGGACGCTATGTCGCGTTTGTAGAGCCCCTGATGTGCCTAAACAGTGGAAACCCCTCACAAGTGACACCATTTTGGAAACTAGACCTCGCAAGGAACTTATCTAGATGTGTGGTGAGCACTTTGAACCCTCGAGTGCTTCACAGAAGTTTTTAACGTAGAGCCGTAAAAATAAAAAAATCACATTTTTTCCACAAAAATGATTTTTCGCCCCCAATTATTTATTTTACCAAGGGTAACAGGAGAAATTGGAACCCAAAAGTTGTTGTGCAATTTTTCTTGATTATGCCGATATGTAGGGGAATACTACTTTTGAGGCACAGTGTCAAGCTCAGAAGGCAAGGAGTGCCAGATTTTACTGTTATGGTTTGCAGGTGCCATGACCCACTGGGAGAGCCAATGAGGTGCCAGAACAGCAGAACCCCTCGCAAGTGATCCTATTTTACGAACTACACCTCTCAATGAATTTATCTAGGGGTGCAGTCATCATATTGACACCATGGTTGTGTCACAGTATTTTATACCATTGAGCAGTGAAGACAAAATAACTACATTTTTACCACCAAAATTTTGTTTTAGCCAATTATTTTACAAAAAATGACGCCAAAATTTGTCCCACAATTTCTACTGAACGTGGCTGAACCCCATATGTGGCTGTACAGTACTGATTAGTCATGTGGAGAGACTCGGGATGGGCCACAAAACATCGAGCACACGTGCATACACATAACACACATGGATTTCATCTGTGTGACATGCATCAGTGCCGGGAAGAAGTGTTACAGTAAGCGCTATTACCCTGGCCCCAGGTGCTGAACACTGCTCTCATCATTCTTCCCTGCTCTGCCTGCGATTGGTGCAAGCAGGGGACAATGATGAGAGTTACATTTAAGTGATGAAAGAGACAGCAGGAAGTGGCTGATGGGACTATTACTCTCAACAGCCTACCCCTACTGCTGCTAATAACAGTGACAGAAGGAGCAACTGAATGGGAGTATTCATCAACCGCCGCCTGCGCTGTAAATAAATAAATGAAAAAACGGCATGGCGTCCCCCCATTTTTGATAACCAGCCTTGCTAAAGCTCACAGCTGGGGGTTGGTATTCGCTGTTTTTTTCATTTATTTATTTTTTTATAGTGCAGGCGGCAGCTGATGAATACCCCCATCAGCCGCTCCTGCTGTCACTGTTATTAGCAGCAGCAGCAGGGGTAGGCTGATGGGAGTAATAGTCTCATCAGCCGCTGCCTGCTGTCTCTTTTATCACTTAAATGTAACTCATCATTCTCCCCTGCTCACGCCGATCATCGACAGAGCAGGGGAGAATGATGAGAGCCGTGTTCAGCACCCGGCACCGGGGAACAGCGCTTACTGTAACGCTTCTTTCCTAGCATTTGTCCGTGTGGTACACAGATGACCCATGTGATGATGCGGCACACAGATGACCCATGGGTGCCGCAAGTATTATACACATGGACACTGACATTTCCGGTACGGAAAATATAAGTATGTGTGAAAGAAGCGTTATAGTGGGTTTTTATGTTTGGCAAAAAATTTCCCAGGCTACATAAACCACCACTGTAGCTTTCTTTTGCCTAGCAGCAGTGTTCACACCTGTCTGCAAGGGCTGTGTGAGTGTAGCTCATGCTGTGTAGTGGGTCCTTCAGCCACGTCTGGTTGTAGGCCGCCCAGCGTGCGTCACTGCTGCCTCATACATACTTTTATTTTATTGCTGCTTATTTGTCATAAATTCTATCTAGTGTGCTTCCAACCGTATCCATATACGCCTTTCTGCAGCCTTTCAGTGCTAGTGCCCACTTATCTTCACTGTTCACGGCTGTCTGAGAGGTCTCTGACTGTGTGTGAGTGCAGTTCACGGTGACTAGTGTGTCCTGCAGCTACGTCTGGTTGTAGGCCGCTCAGCATGCGTCACTGCCTCACACATATTTTTCTTTCATAGCAGCTCATTCTTTATTATCCTATTAGTGTGCATCCATCCGTATCCATATACGGTGGTTGCAAACACTATAGGAGCAGACAGCGGAGCCTTTCTGCAGCCTTTCAGTGCTAGTGCCCACTTATCTGCACTGTTCACGGCTGTCTGAGAGGTCTCTGACTGTGTGTGAGTGCAGCTCACGCTGAGTAGTGTGTCCTGCAGCTACGTCTGGTAGTAGGCCGCTCAGCAAGCGTCACTGCCTCACACATATTTTTCTTTTATTGCAGCTCATTTTTTATTCTCCTATTAGTGTGCATCCATCCGTATCCATCTACATTGGTTGGTTGCAAACACTATAGGAGTAGATAGAGGAGCCTTTTTTCTGGCTTGTGCCCTTCAGCCGCAGCCAGATTAGTATTACCCAATTTTTGTGGAGCCTCATCTTTTGCATTGTAGGTTACCTGCCTGCATTGTAATAGCTCCAAAAAGTTTGTGATACTATCACTTTCAAATCTTTGGTCACATCCTTTTAGTTTTTTTTAAAAAAAAAACAAAATAAAGTTCACCAAACACTACATTTGACAGTTGTGTAGGCCACATTAGCTCCTATTAAAGTGTAGTCCACACACACACTTCATAAAATTAGTGTTTCTTATACCTGTTACCAGCTGTTCAAGAATAAGCACACTAAGCCCCCCCTTTGTACTTTTCTACCTATCTTTATCAGTCTAGCAAGATGAAGAAGGCAGGGAGTAAGGCATGTGGGCGTGGAGTTTCAGCAGGGAGAGGGCGTGGGGATTCTGCAGGGAGAGGACGTGGGGATTCTGCAGGGAGAGGACGTGGGGATTCTGTGCCTGCTGCGGGCACCAGTGAGTCAGCATTCCCCAGTTTTAGCAGGCAACAGTCCTTTATGCGCAGCTTTGTAGGACCTCGCCTTACCCCACTGCTGCGGGAGGAACAAATTGAAGGCATTGTTGGATGGATGGCAGCTAACGCATCAACTTCAATGACTTCCACGTCCTCTCAGGGCCAGAGCACCGAAGAGCAACCATCTGTCTCTTCACCACCTGCCAAAGTGCCCAGGCAGTCAGAGAGCCCTGGACAGGAGCCATCACAGTCTCTACTTCTGTTCTCTGAATCTGTTGGCTTGGGAAGAAGGGGCCAGCCAAGCAGCATTCAAGAATGTGAAGAAGAGGGAGTATGCAGTAATGCGCAACTTCTTTGTCCCTCGGAATCTGAAGAGGCGGGTGGGCCAGTGCCTATTGTCAGCACACCTCAGTATGCATCAGATTATGACGAGACTCAGGTGCCACTTTCTGGTGCGTACAGTGCTGGCGAGACAACCCAGGAGAAGCAGGTGTTTGAAGAGGGGAGTGTAGATGATGAGGTCCTTGACCCATCATGGCGTGAGGAACAGGAAGGTGGTGGGAGCAGCTCTGAGGAAGAGATTCCCCGAACGGCCTAAACAGGAGGGAGAGGGAGGAGACAGACTTGGTTGCCTGTAGCCTCCACTTCGGCACCCGTTAGGAGCATTCCTCTTTCAAAAGGCAAAACAGGCGCTCCCAAGACTTGCAGTGCATGGTCCTTTTTTGACACAGTTGCAGATGACATGTGCTTTGTCAAATGCAAGCTGTGTCATCAGAAAGTCAAAAGAGGGAAACTGTCAGCAACCTCAATACCACAAATATGTGGAATCATGTGCGGACCAAGCACGAGGTGGAGTTACACAGACACACTGAAGACGTAGGCCAACGTACAGCACCACCTACCACCTCTTCAGCTCGTGTTGGGGCCTCTTCCTCCAGCTCACACACAGCTGGTTCGGCTTCCTCACAGGATCGCCATGGAAGAACCTCTGGCACTGTTGTCCAGAGACCCAGTGACATTGCACCCACAGCACCACGTTCCCAGTCATCCTCACACTCCCAGGCCACTCTACAGCCATCGGTAGCACAGGCATGGGATAAAAGGCGGCCATACTCGGCAAACTATCCCCGAGCACAGGCTCTGAATGCTGGCATTGCCAAACTACTGGCATTTGAAATGCTCTCATTCAGGCTGGTGGAGACTGACACCTTCCGGGACTTCATGGCATTGGCAGTCCCACAATACACCGTGCCCAGCCGCTTTTATTTCAGCAGGCAAGCCGTCCCTGCCCTGCAAAAACATGTGAAGGGAAAAATAAAACATGTGCTACTAAATGCCGTCAGTAGCAAGGTCCACCTGACCACCGATGCGTGTACCAGTAACCATGGACAGGGACGATACCTTTCCCTCACTGCCCATTGGGTCAATGTTGTGGAGCCGAATACAGATCTGGAGAGTGGCGCTGTACGTGTTCTGCCAACTCCAGAGATTGCAGGAATCCAGTCTGTACACATTGACTCCTCCTCCTACTCAAGTTCTTCAGAAACAGCGCAGCAGGAACCTGTTACGACCGATATGAGCACAGCCGTGGCCAAACGTCAACAGGCCGTACTCAAATTAATTTCTTTGGGGAATCGAAGCCACACAGTGCAGGAGCTCTGGAATGCCATCAAGCAGGAGAGCGACGTGTGGTTTGTGCCAGCGAATCTCCAGCCCGGCTTGGTAGTGTGTGACAATGGCCGAAATCTGGTGGCAGCTCTTGGCCTAGGCAACCTCACTCACATCCCATGTCTGGCACATGTGCTGAACTTGGTCGTGCAGAGCTTTCTGAGGGACTATCCGGATCTTGATGCACTGCTGCACAAGGTCCGCATAGAGTGCGCTAACTTGCGGCGTTCCAGCACGGCAAGATCGCGCCTTGCTGCTCTGCAGCGCCGATAACGCCTTCCGTAACATTGCATCATATGTCACCTACCCACCACATGGAATTCAACGTTACATATGTTGGAGCGGTTGTGTGAGCAGCAGGCAGCAGTCATGGAGTACCAGCTGCATCAGGCGCAAACAAGTCGCACTGTGTGCCGGTCACACTTCAGCACCACTGAGTGGGCCTCTATGAAGGACATCTGCCTCGTTTTGCGTGCCTTCAATGATTCCACGCGGATGGCGAGTGCAGAATGATTGTCCCCCTTATCTGCCTGCTTCAAAAAACACTGCAAGCACTAAGGGAGGAGGTTTTTGAAGAGGTGGAGGATGAGGAGTCCCAAATGCCATCTGCTTCTGGACAGTCTGCGCTACGTGGTTCCTCACAAAGGCCTAGGCAGGGGACACTTTGTGAGGAGGATGAGGAGGAGTTGATGGAGGAGAAAGACATCTCTCCAGAGGAGGGAGGTACACAGTGCTCTAGTCGGTATGTACAGTGAGGGTGGGGTGATGCAGAGGAGGCAGAGATGACGCCTCAAGCAGGGGACAGCATTTCTTTGGCAGTTGGGAGTCTGCAGCACATGATTGATTTCATGCTGCAGTGCCTGAGAAATGACCGCCGCATCGCCCACATTCTCAACACGACTGATTATTTGGTGTACACTAGGGTGACCGGATCTCATATGGGGGGGGGGAAAATGTCAGAATCTTGTTCGTCTGGACCCCACAAAATGATTCCCATTTCCAGATATTGAGATAGCCAAAATTTGAGCTCGATCAAACGACGTTAACCCGTGCCGCTCGTCGCTCAAAGTTTGAAAAAAATCCAAATTGAGGTATTTTAAGATTTAGGTATTTTGCATAGTCTGTTAGACTATAAAGAATGTGACAACAACATTGCAGAAATAGCCCTGACCAAATTTTCGAACCATTTGTGGTATTTGAATGCAGAGTTGGTGGGATTATCGTTTTTTGATCCCACCATTACAGACAATGAAAAGTTGTTAATGGCTAATAAATTGCTCAGTAGCACAGATGAACCATCAGAGCACGCTAACCTACATGAGTTGATAATTTTACATAGTTATCTAATCTATTCTAGAGCTTTTGTTAAAGTAGTTTTTGAAACGTCAGAATATAATGCTCGGCATTTGCTTACAACTTGCAGGACATATTGCTTTTGTTCTTCATCTTTTGTCAGAAGGTCGTTAAAGTCGGTTACTTCCTACCTCTTTTAATTTTTCTTTCCTAACTTTTGGATTTACAACCCTAGCATGCTCTGATGGTTCATCTGTGCTAATCCAGTCACCCTTCCACATTTGGAGGCGTGCTTATACCATGGGAGTGGATGGCCTGTGCGCACGTGCAGCCTGAGTTCCGGCTTCCCTATTCTTACGTCTGTGTCTGGCATCCTGTTACTAGGTTACCGGTCACGTGACGGGAGGGCGGGTCCATCTCCGGCCAATATGGCGGCACGCGCGCCGTGATAGGTTTAATCCTCCCACATGTTATTTGCACAGGAGTATTTAGGGAGATCTGTGATTATACACACCACCCCCTGACGAAGGATTCATTCCGAAACGTACGTCGGGCCTGTGTAGCTCATCCAGCAGCGTTCCTCCAAGGTATATACCCTCTATTCTTCCCTCCTTTCCCCCACATTCACTTTTTTATATTTATTTTTGTGTTTTGCATTTTTTGCACTTTATACCATCATATTGGTTCCTCTCTTTGTTGATTGTTTTGTATTACCACACGGTTTTATGCACAGACACTTGTTTGAGCCTATATGGGCTCTGTATATTCTATGTCACTCATTTAAGGAGCTAATATATAGAGGGATAAAATATAGTTGTTTATTAATGGGGAACGCTGTGCTTTATTAACCTATATAGGTGTATATAAAATTCTTTTGAGCACATATCTTTTTTATATCTTTTTTATATGTATTTGTATTACTATTACTCAATAAAGGTATTTTAATCTTACATCTGTTTTATGACTTTTTTATTATTTATATATTTTATTTAATTTTTACATTTTTTGACCAAAAATTCGGGTTTTTCTTTTGATTCGGTTTACAAATCTTCTCTCGAATGGTCTACCAGTCTTCCAGTGGCACACATTTATACACGTTGATAAAGGTATATTAAGGGAATTATAACCATTTTATTATTTATTGTTATATATATATAATATATAATTTTTTTTTTTTCGTGTTTTTTTGTGGTATTGCCTTAAAATCAGGTTAATTTGAGCCATGGCCAGAGCTTAGCCAGTATGCATTGGAGGTTCTGGCTTGCCCTGCTGCCATTTTATTATCGGAACGCGTCTTTAGTGCCGTAGGTGGTGTACTAACAGACCGTCGCATGCGACTATCTTCCGATAACGTTGACCGGCTTACTTTTCTGAAAATGAACAAGGCCTGGATCTCACCAGAATTTGCTAGTCCTCTTCCCGAATAAATAATTGGTTGGCAACAGTATCCAGGTCTCCTGTTGTGTTCATGTTTCTACCACCTGAACTATAATCCCTGGGCTTCAACACAGCCAGTTGTCGCTCAGAAGTGTCGTCTGCACAGAGAAAAACACTAGCTCCTGTGTTAGTGGGGTTCAGTAACGCCAGCTGCTCCCCTGCTGTGTGGACGGCAAAGTCTCCTGCTCCATCCACATTCAAACTACTACTGATTTTTAACTGTGCTCCACTTAGGCCTCTGGCTCCACTGTCTCTAGTTTTTCCCCTGGCCTCCAACCCCGCCAGTTGCTGCTCAGAATTGGCGTCTGCACAATCCACACTTGTTCCTATGTTACTGGGGCTCAGTCACGTCAGTTGATCCCCTGATGTGTGTCCGGCAATGTCTCCTGCTCTGTCCACATTCCCATTACTAGTAGTGTGAATGAGGACAGAGCAGGAGACCTTGCCGGACACACATCAGGGGATCAACTGACGTGACTGAGCCCCAGTAACACAGGAACAAATGTGGATTGTGCAGACGCCAGTTCAGAGCTGTAACTGGCAGGGTTGGAGGCCAGGGGAAATACTAGAGAAAGTGGAGCCAGAGGCCATAGTGGAGCATGGTTACAATCAGTAGTAGTCTACAACCTATATAAAACCTGCTGCAAGTTGGCCTCCGCCTGCTGCATGATTGATCCTAGGCTCCAACAGCGCCGGTTGGTGTTTAGAAGTGCCGTCTTCACAGAGAAAAACACACTACCTCCTGTGTTAGTGGGGTTCAGTAACGTCAGCTGTTCCCCTGCTGTGTAGACGGCAATGTCTCCTGCTCCCTCCACATGCCAAAAACATCAGGCCTCAGCATGCTCCATGCTTCATCCTGGGCTCCAACAGCGCCAGTTGGTGTTCAGAAGTGCCGTCTTCACAGAGAAAAACACACTCGCTCCTATCTTAGTGGGGTTCAGTAACGCCAGCCATTCCCCTGCTGTGTGGACGGCAATGTCTCCTGCTGCCTCCAAAATCACACAACATCATATTTTCTACTCGCTCCAAGTAGGCCTCAGCCTGCTCCATGATTGATCCTGGGCTCCAACAACGCCAGTTGGTGTTCAGAAGTGCCGTCTTCACAGAGAAAAACACACTCGCTCTTGTGTCAGTGGAGTTCAGTAATGCCAGCTGCTCCCCTGCTGTGTGGATGGCAAAGTCTCCTGCTGCCTCCCAAATCACACTACATCTTATTTTCTACTTGCTCCAAGTAGGCCTCAGCCTGTTCCGTGATTGTGCCTGGGCTTCAACACAGCCAGTTGTTGCTTAGAAGTGCCATCCGCACAGATAGAAACACTCGCTCCTGTGTCAGTGGGGTTCAGTAACGCCAGCTGCTCCCCTGCTGTGTGGATGGCAAAGTCTCCTGCTGCCTACACAGTCACAGTACTACTGATTTTTAACCATGCTCCACTTAGGCCTCTGGCTCCACTGTCTCTAGTATTTCCCCTGGCCTCCAACCCCGCCAGTTGCTGCTCTGAAGTGGCGTCTGCACTATCCATACATGTTCCTGTGTTACTGGTGCTCAGTCACGTCAGTGGATCCCCTGATGTGTGTCCGGCAATGTCTATAGCTCTGTCCACATTCCCATTACTAGTAGTACTGACGTGACAGAGCCCCTGTAACACAGGAACAAGTGTGGATTGTGCAGACGCCACTTCAGAGCAGCAACTGGCGGGGTTGGAGGCCAGGGGAAATACTAGAGACAGTAAAGCCAGAGGCCTAAGTGGAGCACGGTTACAATCAGTAGTAGTGTACAAACGATATAAAACTTGCTTCAAGTAGGCCTCAGCCTGCTCCATGATTGATCCTGGGCTTCAACACTGCCAGTTGTTGCTTGGAAGTGCCATCTGCACAGAGAAAAACACATGCTCCAGTGTTAGTGGGGTTCAGTAACGCCTGCTGCTCCCCTGCTGTGTGGGTGGCAAAGTCTCCTGCTGCCTCCAAAATCACACTACATCTTATTTTCTACTTGCTCCAAGTAGGCCTCAGCCTGCTGCATGATTGACCCTGGGCTCCAACATCGCCAGTTGCTGCTCAGAAGTGTCTTTGGCACGGGTACTCCCTCCTGCCCAGCCTGGTTCCAGCGCGCCTGCTGTTTCTGGGTAGTGTCAACGTCACTTTGCCACCAATATGTTGTTCTGTCGTGTTGCGGTCGGGTTAGCCGAGCATATGGTGCCTGCAGTTTCGGTGCTTCCTATGTCGGCTGCGGGTTCTGGTAATAAAGGCTGGTTCCGTAGTGCCAATAGGACAAGCACCCCTGTTGGACTGTGGGTTTCGGTAACTGCTTCCTGCTCGCGGCCTTGCAACTTTGTTGATTATGGGTACCTTGTGCTACCTAGCCGGGTTCCAGCACTGTCAGCTTCTCGGCAGAGCCTTTGGCCTAGGTGCCTCCTTCTCGGTATCCGAGTTCCAGCAACGTCTTCTGGTCCTTGGTAGTGCTTTGGAGCACAGGTACCTCCTGCTTAGTAACCGCGTTCCAGCACCGTCAGCTGGTCCACGGTTGTGCCATTGGCTCTTGTTCCTTCTGCTGCCCCTCCGGGTTCCAGCACCGTCAGCTGGTTCTCAGCAGAGCCTTTGGCCTAGGTGCCTCCTTTTCGGTATCCGAGTTCCAGCAATGTCTGCTGGTCCTTGGTAGTGCTTTGGAGCACAGGTACCTCCTGCTTAGTAACCGTGTTCCAGCACCGTCAGCTGGTCCTCGGTTGTGCCATTGGCTCTTGTTCCTTCTGCTACCCCTCCGGGTTCCAGCACAGTCAGCTGGTTCTCGGAAGTGTGTTTGGCACGGGTACTCCCTCCTGCCCAGCCTGGTTCCAGCACGCCTGCTGTTTCCGTTTAGTGTCAACGTCACTTTGCCACCAATACATTGTCCTGTCGTGTTGCGGTCGGGTTAGCCGAGCCTATGGTGCCTGCAGTTTCGGTGTTTCCTATGTGGGCTGCGGGTTCTGGTAATGAAGGCTGGTTCCGTAGTGCCAATAGGACAAGCACCCCCTGTTGGACTGTGGGTTTCGGTAACTGCATCCTGCTCGCGGCCTTGCAAATTTGTTGATTATGGGTACCTTGTGCTACCCAGCCGGGTTCCAGCACCGTCAGCTGGTTCTCGGCAGAGCCTTTGGCCTAGGTGCCTCCTTCTCGGTATCCGAGTTCCAGCAACGTCCTTGGTAGTGCTTTGGAGCACAGGTATCTCCTGCTTAGTAACCGTGTTCCAGCACCGTCAGCTGGTCCACGGTTGTGCCATTGGCTCTTGTTCCTTCTGCTGCCCCTCCGGGTTCCATCACCGTCAGCTGGTCCTCGCTAGTTCCATTTGCTATTTTTCCTTCTGCTACCTATCCGGGTTCCAGTACCGTCAGCTGTTTCTCGGCAGTTCCTCAGCCTTCTTGTACCTTCTGCTACTTTTCCAAGTTCAAGCTTGTGGAAATGGTTTTTGATTCTCACTCTGGATCTCCCTGACGATGACACTGAAGACGACGACCCTGAAGACCACACTGAAGAATACCAAAAAGATGACCCTGAAGAAGATGACCAAGAGGACAAAGAACATGAAGACAACCACCAAGATGCAGAACAACAAGAGACAGAAGACCAAGAAGCATAAAAACCAAAAGCAGAAGAACATTAAGCATAAGACTAAAAATCTGAGCAAATGATATTATCTATATTATAAGCAGAAGAAGACTAAGCAGTGTATGGGGGTGAGTCCGTTCCTCTTCGTGGTGCCCCTGGAAAATGCCTGCTGCTGCAGGCCAAACTGAACGCGGACAAATGCTGTTGTAAATCTTTTGTGACAGGCAGAACGGAAGGTGTAATATTCAAACTTTTATAGATAACAACTACAGGAATGCCTGTCACAAATAAGAATATGATGAAGAAGAAGAATAGGAAGAAGTTGAAGAAGTAGAATATGAAGAAGAATAATAGTTGAATAAGAAGAATATGAAGAATAGGAAGAAGGTGAAGAAGAAGAAGAAGAAGATGAATAAGGTGAAGAAGAAGTTGATGAAAAAGATGCTGCTGAGGATGATGAAGGAGAAAGTGTGGAAGAAGTAAAAAATAAGGTGAAGAGCATGGAAGTAGTGAAACATACATATCTGACAAAATATTAAAGAGGTTAACATAGTCAATATCTTTGTAACTACGAACGTCTTTAAAAAAAAAAAATTCCTGCTATTCCATTTGATTGGGCTAAACCTCTATGGCTTTAATGTCTCCTACACGTCCCACAATACATTCTACATTATTATTAGTTGTTTTTCTTCATGTAGAATTAACCTACAAGGAAAGAAAGGGTTTTTTCCTATTCCGATATTTCTGTCCCATTGACTTGAATGGGACTTCCGGGATCGGAATCGGTGATACCCGATACTTTTTTTAGATCGGCCGATCCAATCCGATCCGATATTTTTCAGTATCGGGTGGTATCACTCAACACTACTGCTGAGGTGTTATGGAAGCCCATGTATTGATAGCAGCCTTCAGCTTGTCTGCATTGTTGAGTCTGGTGTCTCTCATCTTTCTCTTGACAATACCCCATAGATTCTATATGGGTTTAAGGTCAAGCGAGTTTGCTGGCCAGTCAAGCACAGTGATACTGTTGTTTTTAAACCTGGTATTGGTACTTTTGACAGTGTGGACAGGTGCCAACCCTGCTGGAGAATTAAATTTCCATCTCCAAAAAGCTTGTCGGCAGAGGGAAGCATGACGTGCTCTAAAATTTCCTGGTAGACGGCTGTGCTGACTTTTGGTCTTGATAAAACACAGTGGACCTACACCAGCAGATGACATGGCTCCTCAAACCATCACTGATTGTGGAAAGTTCACACTAGACCTCAAGCAGCTTGGACTGTGTGCCTCTCCACTCTTCCTCTAGACTCTGGGGCCTTGATTTCCAAATGAAATGCAAAATTTACTTTTATCTGAAAACAACACCTTGGGCCACTAAGCAACAGTCCATTTCTCTTTCTCTTTGGCACAGGTAAGACGCTTCTGGCGTTGTCTATTGGTCATGAGTGGCTTGACACAAGGAATGCGACACTTGTAGTCCATGGCCTCGATACGTCTGTGTGTGGTGATTTTGAAGCAATGACTCCTGCAGCAGTCCTCTCCTTGTGAATCTCCTCCAAATTTTTGAATGGCCTTTTCTTAACAATCTTTTCAAGGCTACAGTTATTCCGGTTGCTTGTGCACCTTTTTCTGACACACGTTTTCCTTCCACTCAACTTTCTATTAATATGCTTGGATACTAGAGATGAGTGAACACCTGGATGTTCGGGTATGGCGGATTCGGCTAAACAGTTACAAAAAGTTTGGGTTTGGGTACCAGAACAGTACCCGAATCTTAACCCCATTCACTTGAATGGGGGGCCAAAACACCCTGTGCGCTATAATGTGCATGACAGCGCAGCAAACACCGCTTCTGATCGGCGGGGAAATCCTGCTAACCAGCCAGCCATGGATATTGGCCCCCCCCAGCCTAAAAATAGCAGCTGGCAGCTGCCCAGAAAAGGCACGTCTATTAAATGCGCAAATTCTGGCGCTTTGCCCGGCTCTTTCCACTTGCTCTGTAGCGGTGGCAAGTGGGATTCATATCTGTGGGGTTGATGTCACCTTTGTATTGTCAGGTGACATCAAGCCCACAGCTTAGTAATGGAGAAGCGTCTATAAGTCACCTATCCATTACTAATCCTATAGTTATATGGTAATAAAGACACAGCTAAAATAAAGTCCTTTATTTGAAATAAGACTAAACACAGTTTTCCATTTTTATTTAAACGCCTAATTCCAGCGAAGCCCTCGTTCTCCTGTGATAAAAGTAAAATTAAAAAACAACAATATACCATACTTGTTCATCGTTCTGTCGCATGCCGTAATCCATGTTTGGGGGATAAACAGTTTTCAACCTGGATGGTGCCAAGATGCGATCGTTCAGGTTGACAACCACTGCCAGGCACACAGAATGGTAAGGAGGTGGTATATCTGTGTGTATATGTATATACGGTACAAAGATATAAACTGTGTTCCAAATTATTATGCAAAAAGAGTTTAGGAGTGATAAGGTTAGAATTTTTTTGTTTGTCATTTAAACTCATTGATGGTGATGTGTGTCAGGGCTCTTTATATCACTGAAAGCAATTGCAGATACCTGTGCAAATTAGTTTGGCAGGTGTGTCCAAATAAAGGCAAGACTACTTAAGAAGGCTGTTCCACATTATTAAGCAGCCTACATTTTTTGCCAAAATGGGAAAGAAAAAGGATGTGTCGGCTGCTGAGAAGCAACAAATTGTGGAGTATTTAGGTCAAGGCATGACTACAATCAACATTGCCAAGACACTTCATCGTGATTATCGCACAATCAAGAAGTATGTAGCTGATTCCCAGCACACATGTGTGTGTGCTGATAAGGAAAAATTGAGGACTCTTTCCAACACGCAATTGCGGCAGGTTAAAAGAGCAGCTGCAAAAATGCCTTGTCATAGCAGCAGACAAGTATTTGAAGCTGCTGGTGCCTCCAATGTCCCCTGAACAACAAGATGCAGGGTCCTTCAGAGGTTTGCAGCTGTGCGTAAGCCATCCTGTCGACCACCTCTATCCACTGCACACAAGCAGAAACGGCTCCAGTGGGCCAAACGATACATGAAGACTGACTTCCAAACTGTTTTGTTCCCCGATGAGTGCCGTGCAACGCTCGATGGTCCAGATGGATGGAGTGGAGGATGGCTGGTTGATGGACACCCCATGAAAACACGGCTAAGGCGCCAACAAGGAGGAGGTGGAGTAATGTTTTGGGCTGGAATCATGGGGAGAGAGATTGTTGGCCCCTTTAGGATCCCTGAAGGGGTAAAGATGAACTCCATAATCTATGTGGAGTTTCTAAAACAGCACTTCCTGCCATGGTTCAAGAGGAAGAACCGTGCTTTCCGCAGCAAGATCATTTTCATGCATGATAATGCACCGTCTCATGCTGCAAATAACACATCTGCATCTCTGGCTGCTATGGGCATAAAAGAAGACAAACTTATGGTGTGGCCACCATCTTCCCCTGACCTCAAACCCATTGAGAACCTCTGGAGCATCATCAAAAAGAGTGTCTATGATGGCGGGAGGCAGTTCACATCTAAGCAACAGCTCTGGGAGGGTATTCTGTCCACATGCAAAACAATTGAAGCACCAAAATTGAAACCATCCAAAAACTGACAAATTCAATGGACGAGAGAGTTCAGAAGCTTCTTTCGAACAAGGGGTCCTATGTGCAAATGTAACATCACCTAGAATAAAGTTTTGACTTGAAAACTGTTTGATTTCATTTTGTAATAAGCTGATAATGCTTATAATATCACAATTGACCATTTTTTTGTTCAAAATAAAAATAAAAAGGTTGAAAACTCTGCTGTGCATAATAATTTGGAACATGCATTTTGAGTGTTTCTTATTTTTAAAAATATACTGTTTTCATAGGCAGGTTGTTCAAAAACATTGCAATTATACTAGAATATTAGATGACTGGAAAATAACAATATAACAAATATTTCCACATATTTTCTCTAAATTACCTATATGCAATTCATATAGGTAATTTAGAGAAAATATGAGGAAATATTTTTTGCATAATTATTTGGAACACAGTGTATATCTTTCCTTTATGTATATATGGTGTTTTTTTTATAGATTTATATTTGAATATACTGTAAATATACATAGTTTTTTTTATATGTGACATAGAAATATTTCTACAATACAAAGCTTGTTATATGTGACAAGTAAAATATTTGTATTTGTACATATTATATATATATAATATATATATATATATATATATATACAGTGTATATATCGCAATACATAAAATTGAATGAATGTATGTATGTATGTGTGTGTGTATCGCCAACCAATCACAAAGCATCTTTCATTTCACCAGAGCTGTTCAAAAGAAGCTGAGCTGTGATTGGTTGCTATGAGCAATAGTTTTCCTTGCAACCAATCACTAAGCATCTCTCATTTCACCAGAGCTGGTGAAAAGAAGCTGAGCTGTGATTGGTTGCTATGAGCAAGTTTTCCCACTTGGAAACACCTCAGCAGACACTGACATGGTGGGAGAAATCTAGCATCCCCGAGAACATAAGCTCCCAGCCATTGTCTGCCCCAGAAAGGAGCAGTGAGTACATGACAGAAATGAATCCCCCCTCCCGTGCCTATATACCCATCACACATCCTCCATCTCATAGTCACATATTCCCTCTTAAAGGGATCATTGGTATGGAAGTCAGAGCAAATCCATCCAGTGCTTTGGTTTTGACCCCAGGCCTCTCTTAAAGGGATCCCCGATATGGAAGTTAGGACCGTTCCACTCAGCTCTGTGGTTCTGACCCCAGGGTCTCTTAAAGGGATCATTGGTATGGAAGTTAGGGCAAATCCACTCTGTGATTTGGTACTGAACCCAGGCCTTTCTTAAAGGGATCGCCGGTATGGAAGTCAGGGCAAATCCATCCAGCGCTTTGGTTCCGACCCCAGGCTTCTCTTAAAGGGATCCCCGGTATGGAAGTCAGGGCAATTGCCTTCAAATGCTCTGGTACTGACCCCAGGCTCTCTTAAAGGGATCTCCTGTATGGAATTTAGGGCAAATCCCTCAGCGCTCTGATTCTGACCCCAGGGTTCTATTAAAGGGATCATTGGTATGCAAGTCAGGGCAAATCCACTCAGCGCTCTGGTTCTGACCCAAGGCCCCTCTTAAAGGGATCCCGGGTATGGAAGTGAGGGCAAATCCACTCTGCGCTTTGGTACTGACCCCAATCCTCTCTTAAAGGGATCTCCGGTATGGAAGTTAGGGTAAATCCCTCAGCGCTCTGATTCTCACCCCAGGCTTCTATTAAAGGGATCATTGATATGGAAGTCAGGGCAAATCCACTCAGCGCTCTGGTTCTGATGCCAGGCCTCTCTTAAAGGGATCCCCGGGATGGAAGTTAGGACCGTTCCACTCAGCGCTCTTGTTCTGACCCCAGGCTGATGTGATGATGTGGGATATTAGGGGTAGTAGTCTGGTGGCTCTGGCTGACGGGATGATGTGGGATATTAGGGGTAGTAGTCCAGTGGCTCTGGCTGACGGGATGATGTGGGATATTAGGGGTAGTAGTCCGGTGGCTCTAGCTGATAGGATGATGTGGGATATTAGGGGTAGTAGTCCGACCGCTGTGACGGGATGATGTGGGATATTAGCGGTAGTTGTCCGGTGGCTCTGGCTGATGGGATGATGTGGAATATTTGGGGTAGTAGTCCGGCGGGTGTGACGGGATGATGTAGGATATTAGTGGTAGTAGTCCGGTGGCTCTGGCTGACGGGATGATGTGGGATATTAGGGGTAGTAGTCCAGTAGCTCTGGCTGATGGGATGGTATGGGATATTATAGTGAATGTGGCTATGTGGAGTGAGCAGGGCTCTACACTCTTCTTTATATATATATATATATATATATATAATCATTATAATTTGTTATAACTAACCGTAGTTAGTTACTATGCCCGGGCAGTGCCAGGCTCTTCAGCTAGTATATTTATATATATACAGTTGTGGCCAAAAGTATTGACACCCCTGCAATTTTGTCAGATAATACTCAGTTTCTTCCTGAAAATGATTGCAAACACAAATTCTTTGGTATTATTATCTTCATTTAATTTGTCTTAATTGAAAAAACACAAAAAGAATTGTCCTAAAGCCAAATTGGATATAATTCCACACCAAACATAAAAAAGAGGGTGGACAAAAGTATTGGCACTGTTAGAAAAATCATGTGATGCTTCTCTAATTTGTGTAATTAACAGCACCTGTAACTTACCTGTGGCACCTAACAGGTGTTGGCAATAACTAAATCACACTTGCAGCCAGTTGACATGGATTAAAGTTGACTCAACCTCTGTCCTGTGTCCTTGTGTGTACCACATTGAGCATGGAGAAAAGAAAGAAGACCAAAGAACTGTCTGAGGACTTGAGAAACCAAATTATGAGGAAGCATGAGCAATCTCATGGCTACAAGTCCATCTCCAAAGACCTGAATGTTCCTGTGTCTACCGTGTGCAGTGTCATGAAGAAGTTTAAAGCCCATGGCACTGTGGCTAACCTCCCTAGATGTGGACGAAAAGAAAAATTGACAAGAGATTTCAACGCAAGATTGTGCGTATGTTGGATAAAGAACCTCGACTAACATCCAAACAAGTTCAAGCTGCCCTGCAGTCCGAGGGTACAACAGTGTCAACCCGTACTATCCGTCGGTGTCTGAATGAAAAGGGACTGTATGGTAGGAGACCCAGGAAGACCCCACTTCTTACCCCGAGACATAAAAAAGTCAGGCTGGAGTTTGCCAAAACTTTCCTTAAAAAGCCTAAAGCGTTTTGGAAGAATGTTCTCTGGTCAGATGAGACAAAAGTAGAGCTTTTTGGGCAAAGGCATCAACATAGAGTTTACAGGAGAAAAAAAGAGGCATTCAAAGAAAAGAACACTGTCACTACAGTCAAACATGGCGGAGGTTCCCTGATGTTTTGGGGTTGCTTTGCTGCCTCTGGCACTGGACTGCTTGACCATGTGCATGGCATTATGAAGTCTGAAGACTACCAACAAATTTTGCAGCATAATGTAGGGCCCAGTGTGAGAAAGCTGGGTCTCCCTCAGAGGTCATGGGTCTTCCAGCAGGACAATGACCCAAAACACACTTCAAAAAGCACTAGAAAATGGTTTGAGAGAAAGCACTGGAGACTTCTAAGGTGGCCAGCAATGAGTCCAGACCTGAATCCCAAGAACACCTGTGGAGAGATCTAAAAATGGCAGTTTGGAGAAGACACCCTTCTAATATCATGGACCTGGAGCAGTTTGCCAAAGAAGAATGGTCTAAAATTCCAGCAGAGCATTGTAAGAAACTCATTGGTGGTTACCGGAAGCGGTTGGTCGCAGTTATTTTGGCTAAAGGTTGTGCAACCAAGTATTAGGCTGAGGGTGCCAATACTTTTGTCTGGCCCATTTTTGGAGTTTTGTGTGAAATTATCAATGTTTTGCTTTTTGCTTCATTCTCTTTTGTGTTTTTTTCATTTAAGACAAATTAAATGAAGATAATAATACCAAAGAATTTGTGATTGCAATCATTTTCAGGAAGAAACTGAGAAGAGAGTGAGAGGATTCAAAAAGATTTAAATAAACTGGAGAAGTGGGCAGCAACTAACAGAATGGTTTTTAACAGGGAGAAATGCAAAGTACTACATCTGGGCAATAAAAATGAAAAAAGCATATATAGAATGGGAGGAATAGGGCTAAGTGACAGCACATGTGAAAAAGACTTGGGTATACTAATAGATCACAGACTGAATATGAGTCAACAGTGTGATGCAGCAGCAAAAAAGGCAAATGCAATTCTAGGATGTATTAACAGAAGCATACAGTCTAGATCACGTGAAGTCATTATTTCCCTCTACTCCTCTCTGGTCAGACCTCATCTGGAATATTGTGTCCAGTTTTGGGCACCACATTTTAAAAAAGACATCAACAAACTGGAGCAAGTTCAGAAAAGAGCAACCAGAATGGTGACCGGTCTGCAAACCCTGTCTTATGAGGAAAGGTTGCAGGATTTGGGAATGTTTAGTTTGCAAAAGAGAAGACTGAGAGGAGACTTAATAGCTGTCTACAAATATCTAAAGGGCTGTCACATTGTAGAAGGATCAACTTTATTCTCAATTGCACAAGGAAAGACTAGAAGCAATGGGATGAAACTGAATGGGAGGAGACACAGATTAGATATTAGAAAAAACTTTTTGACAGTTAGAGTGATCAATGAGTGGAACAGGCTGCCACGAGAAGTGGTGAGTTCTCCTTCAATGGAAGTCTTCAAACAGAGGCTGGACAGACATCTGACTGGGATGATTTAGCGAATCCTGCTTTGAGCAGGGGGTTGGACCAGATGGCCCAGGAGGTCCCTTCCAACTCTACGATTCTATGATTCTATTATCTGACAAAATTGCAGGGGTGTCAATACTTTTGGCCACAACTGTATATATATATAAACATGACACAAATTAATCCCTCCTCTCGTGCCCATATACCCAGCACACATCCTCCATCCCGTAGGCACATCTTCCCTCTTAAAGGGATCTCTGGTATGGAAGTCAGGGCAAATCCATCCAGCTCTATGGTTTTGACCCCAGGTCTCTCTTAAAGGGATTCCTGGCATGGAAGTTAGGACCGTTCCACTCAGAGCTGTGGTTCTGACCCCAGGGTCTCTTAAAGGGATCATTGGTAGGGAAGTTAGGGCAATTCCACTTTGCGCTCTGGTTCTGACCCCAGACCCCTATTAAAGGGATCCCCGGTACGGAAGTGAGGGCAAATCCACTCTGCGCTTTGGTATTGACCCCTGGCCTCTCTTAAAGGGATCATTGGTATGGAAGTCAGGGCAAATCCATCCAGCGCTTTGGTTCTGATGCCAGGCCTCTCTTAAAGGGATCCACGGTATGGAAGTCAGGGCAATTGCCTTCAAATGCTCTGGTACTGACCCCAGGCCTCTATTAAATGGATCATTGGTATGGAAGTCAGGGCAAATCCACTCAGCGCTCTGGTTCTGACGCCAGGCCTCACTTAAAGGGATCCCTGGGATGAAAGTTAGGACAATTCCACTTAGAGCTCTGGTTCTGACCCCAGGCTGATGGGATGATGTGGGATATTAGGGGTAGTACACCGTTAGCTCTGGCTGACGGGATGATGTGGGATATTATAGTGAGTGTGGCTATGCGGAGTGGGCAGGGCTCTACACTCAGATTATATATATATATATATTGATTATGATTTGTTATAACTAAATGTAGTTAGTTACTATGCCCGGGCAGTGCCGGGCTCTTCAGCTAGTATAAATATATTTGCAAGTTAATTGCATTTTTTCACATGACAGGTTCCCTTTAACAACAGTATTAAGCAGCCACAGTATGGTGATAACATTTTGTTGCTGTATTTATTTTTCTTTGTTTTTTGGGCTAATCTATGCATATACAGTGGGAAAAATAAGTATTTGATACACTGCCAATTTTGTGGCACAGCATATGATGCCCTTAACTCTGTAAGGGGTATTTCCATTCTTGCGTTTCTGTTTTTTTGCTTCCTCTCTTCCCAGAGCCATAACTTTTTTAATTTTCCATCAATATGGCCATTTGAGGGCTTGTTTTTTGTGGGACAAGTTGTACTTTTGAACGACACCATTGGTTTTACTATATCATTTACTGGAAAAGAGGAAAAAAATTCTAAGTGCAGTGAAATTGCAAAAAAAGTGCAATCACAAAATTATCAATTATTTTTTTTCCATGTTCACTTAATGCTAAAACTGACCTGCCGATATGATTCTCCAGGTCATTAGGTGGCAAACATGTCTAGGTTCTATTTTATTTAAGCATTCAAAATAAATTCTAAAGTTTGTAAAGTTAAAAAAAAAGCGCCATAGGGTCTCCTTTTTTCAGGATCTGTGGCTGGCTGAGAATTTTTTATTGCACGCCAAGATTAGATTTCTATTAATACCATTTTGATGTCGAAGTTTTTCCTTTGTCCTTCCGAAACACACGTCGGGGACGTGCCACGCCACTTATATACTTAATATCGGTAAGATTATTTTCATTCGTTTAGCCCTTATTCCTCTTGTCCAATTGTATCCTCATTGTGGTGTGGGGTTCTGAAGACTTGTTGTTTCACTTATTTATGCGCTGCACTTTATTTTAGTACTTATACTATTATGGCACAATAAGTTATTTAATGAGGATTTTTGCACGTAGCACTTTTTGATTAAATTGCACATTAATGTAATAGTTTTTTGTGTATATATATTTGGCTATCCTTTATATTATCTATTTTTCACATGGTTTTATTTTTATTTTTTAGCACATTTTTTAATAATTTTTTTAGTCTGTGCTCCATATATCCTTGAGGACTATTATGGCTATTGTAGATCTATATTTCAGGAATTTTGGGGGGCTTTATATGTATGAAATACAATTTTTTATATATATATATAGATAGATAGATAGATATACTAGTGGAGTTGACACTTCTTTGTAGCAGTGTTACCATTTTTTAACTACTGTATTTGTATGAAATTTTAACATATACTATACCACTGTAATAATATAGAATTATATAATTGATTACTACCCTAGGTGCATGCATCTCTTTTCTGGTCACTGATCCAGTTTTGGTTTTCTATCTATACCGAATGGTCTGCCATTCAGCTTTCATAGCAGCTAGATATTGATTGCCTGTATTTATTTATATTTTCATTTTAACTACTGCTATACTAACTAACTAATAGCGTCATATAAGTTGTGTTTTGGCTCACATTGAATCTTTATGAAACATGTTGTTTGAAAAAGGCTCAGTGTGAGTCACAATGTGTCACATAGTACATCTACCTGTTGTTTTTGTTTTAAACACGACTGTAGATTTTTTTATGAAGTTATTTGAACCAAAGCCAAAAGTCTATCCAGGAAGAAGGAGAAGCAGAAGTCCTTGCTTCATATTCCACAGTCCTTGATTCCCCTTCTGGCTTTGGCTTGAGCTCATAAAGAAGTCAGTTTCTTTCTACATTTAAGGCAAATTTATGCAGGCAGATTATTTCTCATTATGAATATCCATCAAAAATACAACCTAGTCAATTGATGGTCTTTGAAGGCATTTTCTTATGGGCTAATGCAAACTGTATGGGGATGAACCAATGTTAATGCATTCATCTTTTTCCCATACAGTTTGTATATTATCAGCAACACATCCTCTGCTTACAAGTGTAGACGTTCTGCAGACTACTCAGGTCATAAACCCGACATGAGATATGCAATCAGCCAACAAACAAGATGCAACGTTATAGGACAACAGAGAACAAAACTGCATTACAAGTCTAATGTGATGATAGATAGATAGATAGATAGATAGATAGATAGATAGATAAATAGATACCGTAGAAAGATGATAGATAGATGATATATACATAATAGATAGATACCGTTGATAGATGATAGATACATAATATATAGATAATAGATAGATAATATATAGGTAATAGATAGATAGATACCGTAGATAGATGATATATAGATAATAGATAGATATAGCTAGATGATAGATAGATGATATATAGATAATAGATAGATAGATATTAGATAGATAGATATTAGATAGATAGATAACGTAGATAGATAGATAGATAGATAGATAGATAGATAACGTAAACTGTGTTCCAAATTATTATGCAAAAAGAGTTTAGGAGTGATAAGGTTAGAATTTTTTTGTTTGTCATTTAAACTCATTGATGGTGATGTGTGTCAGGGCTCTTTATATCACTGAAAGCAATTGCAGATACCTGTGCAAATTAGTTTGGCAGGTGTGTCCAAATAAAGGCAAGACTACATAAGAAGGCTGTTCTACATTATTAAGCAGCCTACATTTTTTGCCAAAATGGGAAAGAAAAAGGATGTGTCGGCTGCTGAGAAGCAACAAATTGTGGAGTATTTACACCAAGGCATGACTACAATCAACATTGCCAAGACACTTCATCATGATTATCGCACAATCAAGAAGTATGTAGCTGATTCCCAGCACACACGTGTGCATGCTGATAAGGAAAAATTGAGGACTCTTTCCAACACGCAATTGCGTCAGGTTAAAAGAGCAGCTGCAAAAATGCATTGTCATAGCAGCAGACAAGTATTTGAAGCTGCTGGTGCCTCCAACGTCCCCTGAACAACAAGATGCAGGGTCGTTCAGAGGTTTGCAGCTGTGCGTAAGCCATCCTGTCGACCACCTCTATCCACTGTACACAAGCAGAAACGGCTCCAGTGGGCCAAACGATACATGAAGACTGACTTCCAAACTGTTTTGTTCACTGATGAGTGCCATACAACGCTCGATGGTCCAGATGGATGGAATGGAGGATGGCTGGTTGATGGACACCCCATGAAAACACGGCTAAGGTGCCAACAAGGAGGAGGTGGAGTAATGTTTTGGGCTGGAATCATGGGGAGAGAGATTGTTGACCCCTTTAGGATCCCTGAAGGGGTAAAGATGAACTCCATAATCTATGTGGAGTTTCTAAAACAGCACTTCCTGCCATGGTTCAAGAGGAAGAACCGTGCTTTCCGCAGCAAGATCATTTTCATGCATGATAATGCACCATCTCATGCTGCAAATAACACATCTGCATCTCTGGCTGCTATGGGCATAAAAGAAGACAAACTTATGGTGTGGCCACCATCTTCCCCTGACCTCAAACCCATTGAGAACCTCTGGAGCATCATCAAAAAGAGTGTCTATGATGGCGGGAGGAAGTTCACATCTAAGCAACAGCTCTGGGAGGGTATTCTGTCCACATGCAAAACAATTGAAGCACAAACCATCCAAAAACTGACAAATTCAATGGACGAGAGAGTTCAGAAGCTTCTTTCGAACAAGGGGTCCAATGTGCAAATGTAACATCACCTAGAATAAAGTTTTGACTTGAAAACTGTTTGATTTCATCTTGTAATAAGCTGATAATGCTTATAATTTCACAATTGACCATTTTTTTGTTCAAAATAAAAATAAAAAGGTTGAAAACTCTGCTGTGCATAATAATTTGGAACATGCATTTTGAGTGTTTCTTATTTTTAAAAATATACTGTTTTCATAGGCAGTTTGTTCAAAAACATTGCAATTATACTAGAATATTAGATGACTGGAAAATAACAATGACTGCAATTCATATAGGTAATTTAGAGAAAATGTGAGGAAATATTTTTTGCATAATAATTTGGAACACAGTGTAGATAGATAGATAGATGATAGATAGATAGATAGATAGATACCGTAGATAGATGATATATAGATAATAGATAGATAGATACCACATGATTGCAGGGGACAAAAAAGGTAAAAAGTAAAAAGGTTTTAGAAATACTTTAAAATAATTTGATTCAACCTGCCCTTTTTCCAATACCAAGGTCAAGTACCGTAGTTAAAAAAAAAAAAAGCTTATTTTTGTATTGTCATGTCTGTAAAAGTCCGATCTGTCAAAATGTAAAATTATTTAGCTTATACAATAAATTTCATAACACAAAAAAGAACCAAAACACCAGAATTGCAATTTTCAGTTATCACAACTCCCAATATATGCAATAAAAAGCCATAAAAATGTCATATGTACCGCAAAATGATACCAATGAAAACTAAAGCTTGACACTCAAAATTAAGGCTACTTTCACACATCAGTTTTTTGCCGTCAGGCAGGATCCGGATATTTTTAGAAAAAACGGATCCGGCATAAATTTTGGAGAACTGTAGAAACGGATCCGTTTTTTTGCTGGATCCGTCTAGCAGGTTATATCTGTTTCCTGGGGGCTGGCCAATTGGATCTGAGCATGCGCAGACTTAAAAAAACGGATCCGGTGGCTGGATCCGTCTTTTTCTGGATCCGGCGCATTCCGGCGCCCATAGACTTTCATTGTAGCAAAAAGCTGGAAGCGCCGGATCCGGCGCTTCCGGCTTTTTCGCCGGAGACAAAAAACGTTACAGTAGCCGTTTTTTCCAGACGCCGGAATGAGACAAGTAGCCGGATCTGGCAAAAAACGGATGAAACGCAATGCCATCCGGCGCGATCCGGCGCTAATGCAAGTCAATGGGGAAAAACTGGATCCGGCATTGCATTTTGCCGGATCCGGTTTTACAAAAAAAAGCCAGATCGCGCCTGAAGGCAAAAAACTGATGTGTGAAAGAGGCCTAATCCCTCCAAATTTAAAAAGTAAAAAATAAAAAAATTAAAAAGTAAAATGAAAAAAATTAAGAGCTCAGAAAAGGGCAGCACATACCAGTGTTTTTCTTTTTAACAGACTTTAATACCAGGTAGTTTGTGCTGACCTGAGGAATCTTGTTGCCATGTAATTTTTTGCACGCATTAAAATGATAGATAAACCCAAAAAACAAGAGCAGATTTCAGTTTTATTTTTCTTCCTGGCTTCTGGTACATAATATGGATACGTGAAAATTTCAATTTATCCCACAAAAGATCAGCCCTCAGATGGCTCAGTAGGCTTACCACCTAAGCAGCCCATCGCTCTACATTTGACCGGTGATTGATATACTCTGCCTATTGTCTGAGCAGATCATATCCGTCTCTTGTAGTTTCCCTTATCTGTCATCCTTAGAATTGGATTTCCATGGATCAATGTCGCGCTATTCACAACACCCAGAATTTTTTATGGATGGTGTAATATCGTTTCATAATGAATCACCGTGATCACTTTAGATGACTGCCGAATACATATAAAGTAATGACCATGTATGTATTGTACTTTCCATATATATTGGTCTAATGATCAATTGTTCAAAAGCTGATCAATTTGTCAGGCTATATTGTGAAATTCTGGGTGCTTTAGTAAAAGCTCCACATACAATTTCCACATACATTGCAATTTCCCATAAAACTTGGAAAACAAAGTGCACACAAGGTATATAGACATATATGATGTGCCTTCATAGGCTTTATGTCGAGCTGTATTGATTTCTGTCACCACTTCTGGTATCCAAGGTTTCTCCTAAGTAACATCTGTATTCAGCAACAAACCTTCCAGAAACTGATCACTAAATCAAACTTTACTGATATATCCCTCACAAGGAAAGTGATCTCTCTGCAATCACAGTGTGGGCAGCCAGAAATAAGAAGAGCAGAAAAATAAGAATAAGCATATCTGTATAGTACCAATTGTTACTTATTGTACTACAAGATCACTGGAATGATGCCATTTTATACACATGGAAATTTGGAAAATATGATAAAATATTATTTGAAGTAGCAAAAATTCTAGATAATTGAATTTTTGTTTTAATTGATCAAATAAAATGTTTTGGACTTAGGTTTCTACTAATAGCAGTATGTCATTTTAGGAAATGCCGCAAGCCACATAGTGTAATATTGGATATTCTTTGTGGACTACTCTTCTCTTCGAAATGTGTCCACAGTACAATGCTATAGAACCGCAAACACTATAAACTTGTAACCATGAGAGCCGCGGCATCGGAGCTAATTGCCACTATTTTGGGATTTTTCTCCAGAATCTCCCAATCTCTAAAAAGAGAAGTGAGTGATTTCTCTGCTTCCCTGTTGTGATGTCTGATAAATGACATTTCATAAGGCATTTATTCAGAAGGGAGTCGAGCAACGCAGAAAGATTAATATTGTCCCTAGTCTACTGATAAGAAAACCAAATAATGAGCAGTGATATACAAAGTCCTCTCACAGCAACACAGTTCCACCCCATATTATCAGTCCCCTGATCCATGCCTCATCTACATACCTCGCAGGCGCTCCACTCCGGCGTTCTGCTTACCTAGTGGCTTCTAGCAATCTATAAACCCACAAGAAGTTTCTGTCATAGAAGTAGGTGTGTTAGAAGATGGAAAGAAAAGCAAGGAAGAGACACACCTGGACCTGTCTGACAGCTCCGTCCAATATTGGGAAAAAAATATGCCCAGCCAGGATCAGAATAAAGGATTACAACCAACATCACATTTAGGTTTTCATGTCACGACATGGACAATAAAAAAAGAAAACCCAATATAATTTAAGGTTTAGATTTTTGTAAATGTTCTGGCAAAATGCCCTGTGGACTGATATGGCATAGTTTGACAAGAAGACATTGATATTTTTATAATAGACAAAAGGTTGGTAGATCAACATCCAATTGACATTGCAAGGAAGAGAATGGGTGTTTATGGAGCAGGCCACATTATTTCTTACTTCATCAGAAAATAAATATCATATAAATGAATAGCGCACAAAGAATAGGCACAAAATGCATTTTGTTAATGATTTTAATGTTCTACCCTCACATCCAAAAAAGTTAATACCCCATAAAGAGAAGTATCGCAACATTTCAGATAATGTACCTTTCGTCAGCCCAGCAGTACAAAATGCAGTGCATATAAAGGAGATATAAAGGTGTGACACCGCATTCCTCTATATTCACACGCATTCCTCTATATCCACACTGCATCCCTCTATATACACACCGCACTCCTCTATATCCACACCACATTCCTCTATATCCACACCGCATTCCTCTATATCCACACCGCATTCCTCTATATCCACATCGCATTCCTCTATATCCACATCGCGTTCCTCTATATCTACTCCGCATTCCTCTATATCCACACCGCATTCCTCTATATCCACACCGCATTCCTCTATATTCACACCGCATTCCTCTTTATCCACATCGCATTCCTCTATATCCACATCGCATTCCTCCAT
Source organism: Dendrobates tinctorius (assembly GCF_039654945.1). NCBI lineage: Eukaryota > Metazoa > Chordata > Amphibia > Anura > Dendrobatidae > Dendrobates > Dendrobates tinctorius. The sequence continues at coordinate 5,735,134 of NW_027361701.1, read as the reverse complement.
ATCCACATCACATTCCTCTATATCCACACTGCATTCCACATCGCATCCCTCTATATCTGGGTCGCCCTCCCAGGGCTGTAGGGTACTCGGTACCAGGCCGGCATCAGTGGGATGTGTCACAGCAGCGGTGACCCGGACCGTGGCCCTGGGCGCCCAAGTAATAGGAAGATGTGAATGGTGGAATGTAGTTAGATGAATAGTTCGTGACGCCACCTGTGGTGCTCGGCAAGGGAGGTGTTAAGCCGACGCTGCATGCAGATCCGCTGGGACTGATGGTATGGTGCAGCAAAGATGTAAAGGCTCCCCACAGGTGAAGCTATAGTCCCTGGGCAGTGTAGATTTGGTTGGCACAGGGATGTAGCGGTGCCGGAAAGGTAGGAAGCAGGCAAGACACAGCAGGGTGCAATTTCTGTACCTTTACTTGATAACTGCAGTCCAGGTCCTGATTACAGATGCTATTGGAGCAGGCTAGCCTGGAAGCAATTCAGGGATTCTCTCTCTGCAGATGGGTTGTGCAGTCTCCTTACTAGCGCTTATTTGAATGAAGTACTCCCAGTACTGAGTTACACTGGAGTTCCTCCGGACAGATGTTCTCAAGAACCTCACTTGCACGGCATACAGCTGTAGCCTATCTTGGGGACTCCTCTCTCCTGAGTCCGGACTCACTATCCAAGCTGCTGTTGTGCCCTCAAGTCTTAGATGGGAGTAGGGCATTTACAGCCTCCTACTCCTCTGGTGTCTGTTGCAGGACCGTTAGTATCCGTACAACCGTGGAGACCAGGCTCCAGTTCATGCGCTCTCTCCAGAGATGAGCTCGTCCTCTCCGCTCTATCTCAGCGCTCCTTCCACACGTCTGCACACTTCACCCTCCGCAGACTAACTAACTAACCACCCCTTCCTCTTGGCCCTCAGAGAGCACTCCTCCCCTTAATCCCGGTTCAGAGTTCCCCCTGCTGGCGTGGAGTGGAACTGTGTTGCATGCATAGATTGACTGCAAGAGAGACCCATCATTGCCTCCAAGCCTGGCATTACCCTTCCCTGAAGGAAGGCAAAGCCACTGTGGCGACCATACCCCTGAGGTGCCACATATCCACACCACATTCCTCTCTATCCACATCGCATTCCTCTGTATCCACACCACATTCCTCTATATCCACTCCGCATTCCTCTATATCCACACCACATTCCTCTATATACATACCACATTCCCCTATACCCACATCGCATACCTCTATATCCACATCACACTATGTAACAGGCCCCACATGACGTGACCCGACGATCGGTCAGTTACAAAAACAACCAAGACAGACAAGGGGTCACCAGGGACACAATAACAACGGTGGGCCCTGTGATAGGGAACAGGGGAATGGAAACCTTCTGCACTCTCCTGTGGCTGAGTCCTGGACTAACCTGACGTCCCTATACAAGGTCTTTCAACCTGTCGCAGAGCAGGATACCTTGTCCCTCACTTACCCTGCACCTATCCCTCACTAGGGAATTGGTAAGTGCTGACACTGGTCCCATCGCTGCAGAAATAAAACATCAAGGAAATAAAACAGACAGGGAAAAAACAAACAACACTTAGCTTCCTCTGCTGCCATGCACCAGACAGCATAGTAAGGCACCCGATGTCACGGGGCAGTAGGGGAGAAAACAGGAGATGTGGAACCAGGTCCCCTGAACTGCCCCTCAGGCTAAGGGGGTGCCCTGACTCTCCTTAACTTGGGGGTACTGTTGTGATTTCATTTTCCCCTTCATTACTGAGGCCCGAGGAACTCCCTCTTCTGGTAAAGAAAGGTAGTGAGCCTGATTATCAAACACCTGAGGCTGATGATGATGACTGGCTGAGTGGAGTTACTGACTGGATATAAGGCTGCCGACGCCCTTCTGCCCTGCGGGTGATTTCTCTGTGGGATCCTTGGAGGCCAGTCTGAATTCCTGCTCCTCTAAAGCTAAGTTAGCTGCTTCAGGGCCTTTTTCATATCAGCTTGTTGGCTTATGTCTTTGATAGGGTTTTGGCAGATTGCAGACAGCAGCCTTCCTGTCCTTTCCTATCTAGGTAGTTTTGGGCCCCGTCTTTGCTCAGTCTATCTTTCTGTCTGTGTTAGTGTTTTCATCTTGCTTCACCGTCATTATATGTTGGGGGCTGCCTATTGCTTTGGGGTCTGCTCTGGGGCAGTTTAGATTTCCCCTTTCTTTCTTTAGGCCTATTTAATTCTCCAGCTGTGATCGAGGGGTCTAGGGCATCGTAGGAACCCCCCACGGCTACTGCTAGTTGTGTTGATAGGTTCAGGGGTCTGCAATCTGATAGTTGCCAACTTCTCTGGTTTTCTGGACTTAGCTTGTATTTCTGCTTTTGCCTCCTACGGTGACTCATTCATAACAGGGTACACTTAATGGTAGTGAGGCCCAAGTCCCCGACCTGTCCCTATCTCCTGTTTAGCCCTGAGCTATACCCCAACCCCCTCCACAGGAGGTAAGACAGGGAATAAAGAAAACTGCACCAAAAACAAACGAAAAGGTAATACAGACACCTCGGGGTTAAAATAAAGTAAAAGACAAGACTTAGCTTGCTCTGCTGCAATGCTCCAGGATAGCAGAGTTAGCCACTTGAAAACACAGTACGACTGAAGCACCGCAGAACTCTGTCAGCTCCTGAACTCCAGCTTGGTTGGTCTCCAAAGAGGAACATTATCACCAACGGTTAGCTGGTGCACCTGGTGAGCTTATGTAGGAAGGTGGAAGTGGTTTCCACCTTCATAGATAATTAATCACAATGCAGTAACACCAGCGGCCACCGGGGAGAGGAAAACTCACCAGCAGGCTAACTAAACATGAAGTAATGCCAGCAGCCACCGGGGGGGAAAAACTGACATTAACCCTCGATGGCCAGAAAGGAAAAAGGTTTTAACATGAGAGTCCAGATCTGCCACAGATCCAAAAATGGATCGTGACAGTACCCCCCTTTCAATGAGAGGCCTCTGGACCCTCAACACCGGACCTCACCAGAAAACCACCCACAGTGAGGACGCCTAGATCCACCAGAGTTCACCACCTGACTCACAGGTTTATGGCAAACGTGGTTATATATATGTTCCGGAGGCGACATACAGTGGGGAAAAAAAGTATTTAGTCAGTCAGCAATAGTGCAAGTTCCACCACTTAAAAAGATGAGAGGCGTCTGTAATTTACATCATAGGTAGACCTCAACTATGGGAGACAAACTGAGAAAAAAAAATCCAGAAAATCACATTGTCTGTTTTTTTTTCATTTTATTTGCATATTATGGTGGAAAATAAGTATTTGGTCAGAAACAAGCAATCAAGATTTCTGGCTCTCACAGACCTGTAACTTCTTCTTTAAGAGTCTCCTCTTTCCTCCACTCATTACCTGTAGTAATGGCACCTGTTTAAACTTGTTATCAGTATAAAAAGACACCTGTGCACACCCTCAAACAGTCTGACTCCAAACTCCACTATGGTGAAGACCAAAGAGCTGTCAAAGGACACCAGAAACAAAATTGTAGCCCTGCACCAGGCTGGGAAGACTGAATCTGCAATAGCCAACCAGCTTGGAGTGAAGAAATCAACTGTGGGAGCAATAATTAGAAAATGGAAGACATACAAGACCACTGATAATCTCCCTCGATCTGGTGCTCCACGCAAAATCCCACCCCGTGGGGTCAGAATGATCACAAGAACGGTGAGCAAAAATCCCAGAACCACGCAGGGGGACCTAGTGAATGAACTGCAGAGAGCTGGGACCAATGTAACAAGGCCTACCATAAGTAACACACTACGCCACCATGGACTCAGATCCTGCAGTGCCAGACGTGTCCCACTGCTTAAGCCTGTACATGTCCGGGCCCGTCTGAAGTTTGCTAGAGAGCATTTGGATGATCCAGAGGAGTTTTGGGAGAATGTCCTATGGTCTGATGAAACCAAACTGGAACTGTTTGGTAGAAACACAACTTGTCGTGTTTGGAGGAAAAAGAATACTGAGTTGCATCCATCAAACACCATACCTACTGTAAAGCATGGTGGTGGAAACATCATGCTTTGGGGCTGTTTCTCTGCAAAGGGGCCAGGACGACTGATCCGGGTACATGAAAGAATGAATGGGGCCATGTATTGTGAGATTTTGAGTGCAAACCTCCTTCCATCAGCAAGGGCATTGAAGATGAAACATGGCTGGGTCTTTCAACATGACAATGATCCAAAGCACACCGCCAGGGCAACGAAGGAGTGGCTTCGTAAGAAGCATTTCAAGGTCCTGGAGTGGCCTAGCCAGTCTCCAGATCTCAACCCTATAGAAAACCTTTGGAGGGAGTTGAAAGTCCGTGTTGCCAAGCGAAAAGCCAAAAACATCACTGTTCTAGAGGAGATCTGCATGGAGGAATGGGCCAACATACCAACAACAGTGTGTGGCAACCTTGTGAAGACTTACAGAAAACGTTTGACCTCTGTCATTGCCAACAAAGGATATATCACAAAGTATTGAGATGAAATTTTGTTTCTGACCAAATACTTATTTTCCACCATAATATGCAAATAAAATGAAAAAAAAAACAGACAATGTGATTTTCTGGATTTTTTTTTCTCAGTTTGTCTCCCATAGTTGAGGTCTACCTATGATGTAAATTACAGACGCCTCTCATCTTTTTAAGTGGTGGAACTTGCACTATTGCTGACTGACTAAATACTTTTTTTCCCCACTGTACATCTCCAGAGCGCTGACCTGGGGAAAGAATTGTGTATGGGCAAAACCGAGGGTAACTCCAGCTGGTAGGTCCCTGGGCCGAGAATTGCAGACACCCGATAAGGACAGATAACTCGTAAATTCCAATCTCCAGCAGCACACTTCCTCCACCTGTGATTGGTGGACGCCCATACCTACTCGTTCACACACAGGTCCGGACCTGAACGTTTATTGCCACTCATGCGGTTGTCACAAAATGGTGAACTCTTAGTAGCACTGACATCAGAGGTCTCCCCCTGTGTCACCACACTCATACCCCCATGATTTTCAGAGGAAACCACCACCCTCCACCGATTCTTCCTCCTAAGAGGACTCCAATTAACAGGGTTGGCAAATGGTGAGGGTTGAGACTGGCCCCTACTCCCTGGCAGCACCTCTGCTGCCACCACTGGAGAAGGAGGGGATGGTTGTAGAATGACGGCAGAGATAGTAGCCCCCGGGCAGCAGCCCTCGCATGACTGACCCCAGCGGACTATCTCCCTGGACCGCCAATCTATCACCGGGTTGTGTTTTTCCAACTAAGGGAGGCCTAAAATGATAGGTGATGGCATCCCCTTAAGACATAGCATGACAGGGACTCTTCATGCTGGGTCCCTATACGCAGATGTATTTTTTCTACAACTTGGGTCAACCTCCACTTGCTCAGTAGGACAGAGTCAATGGCCTAGACGCTTAGGGGTTTGGCCAGCGTCCGACACTTCAGGCCATGAATCTGGACAAAGTGAGCGTCCACCAAATTGACTCCAGCTCCACTGTCAACAAACATCGGTATGCCCTCCGGTACCCCGTCAATCACCACTTCAGCTGATAAAGTACACTGAGAGGGCAAAATGGAGGAAATATACACTCCCTGGTCACCTCCCTCCACACGACCAGGGGAACGCGGCTTCTTAGGTTCTACCGAAGATTTGGCGTGCGCTGGGCAGACTCCTATAAAATGGCCAGTCTGCCCACAGAAAAAAAATGCCCACACACCACGGCGAATCTCAGGCAACCCCTTTATGGAATCAACTACTCTGATCTGCATGGGTTCCTCCGACTGTTCAGGTGTGTCCTCCTCCTTAGGAAGGACTATAGGGGGCACATATGGTATATGTCTCTCCCTGAGGCGTCTATCCACCCGGATGGCAAGGGACATGGCGGCCTCCAGCGACCTGGGGGCGGCGTACTGCACAAGAGTATCCTGCAACCTTGGGGACAAACCCTGCACAAAATGACTGTTAAGGGCAGGGTTGTTCCACTGAGTATCCGTGGCCCACCTCCTAAACTCAGAGCAGAACTCCTCAACTGGCCGGCCCCCCTGTTTGATTTTACGTAGTCTGGTTTCTGCTAGAGATACGCCATCTGAATCGCCATACAGCAGCGCCAGAGCCACAAAAAACCCTTCTACTGACTGTAAGGATGGCGAATCGGTGGGCAGGGAAAAAACCCAGGCCAGGGCATCCCCCCTGAGTAGGGAGATAATCCCCATGCACAGATCCTCACTCCCAGAAGAACAGGGGCAGAGCCTGAAATATAATTTACAGGCCTCCTGAAACACTAAGAATTTGTCTCTCCCTCCAGAAAACTTGTCAGGAAGAGATATCTTAGGCTCTGGTTGAGCCTGAGCAGAGGCCCAGATCCCCACCAACTGCCACAGCTGCAGCACCATCTCACCCAGCAGCACCCTGAGCTCATCGGTGAGAGGCTGAAGCAGTTGGGCTAAGGTCTGAATTTGAATCATGGCTCACAGGAAAAAAAAGAAAATGGGAGGGTTGGTGATAATGTCACGGGGCAGTAGGGGAGGAAACAGGAGACGTGGAAACAGGGCCCCTGAACTGCCCCTCAGGCTAAGGGGGTGCCCTGACTCTCCTTAACTTGGGGGTACACTTAATGTTAGTGAGGCCCAAGTTCCGGACCTGTCCCTATCTCCTGTTTAGCCCTCCCCAGGAGGTGAGACAGGGAATAAAGTAAACTGCACCAAAAACAAAAGAAAGGGTAATACAGACACCTCGGGGTTAAAATAAAGTAAAAGACAAGACTTAGCTTGCTCTGCTGCAATGCTCCAGGACAGCAGAGTTAGCCACTTGAAAACAGAGTACGACTGAAGCATCACAGAACTCTGTCAGCTCCTGAACTCCAGCTTGGTTGGTCTCCAAAGAGGAACAATATCACCAACGGTTAGCTGGTGCACCTGGTGAGCTTATGTAGGAAGGTGGAAGTGGTTTCCATCTTCATAGATAATTAATCACAATGCAGTAACACCAGCGGCCACCGGGGGGAGGGAAAACTCACCAGCAGGCTAACTAAACATGAAGTAACGCCAGCAGCCACCGGGGGGGGGGGGAAACAACATTAACCCTCGATGGCCAGAAAGGAAAAAGGTTTTAACATGAGAGTACAGATCCAAAAATGGATCGTGACAGTACCCCCCTTTCAATGAGAGGCCTCTGGACCCTCAACACCGGACCTCACCAGAAAACCACCCACAGTGAGGACGCCTAGATCCACCAGAGTTCACCACCTGACTCACAGGTTTATGGCAAACGCGGTTATATATATGTTCCGGAGGCGACATACATCTCCAGAGCGCTGACCTGGGGAAAGAATTGTGTATGGGCAAAACCAAGGGTAACTCCAGCTGGTAGGTCCCTGGGCCGAGAATTGCAGACACCCGATAAGGACCGATAACTCGTAAATTCCAAACTCCAGCAGCACACTTCCACCGGCTGTGATTGGTGGACGCCCATACCTACTCGTTCACACACAGGTCCGGACCTGAACGTTTATTGCCACTCATGCGGTTGTCACAAAATGGTGAACTCTTAGTAGCACTGACATCAGAGGTCTCCCCCTGTGTCACCACACTCATACCCCCATGATTTTCAGAGGAAACCACCACCCTCCGCCGATTCTTCCTCCTAAGAGGACCTCCAATTAACAGGGTTGGCAAATGGTGAAGGTTGAGACTGGCCCCTACTCCCTGGCAGCACCTCTGCTGCCACCACTGGAGAAGGAGGGGATGGTTGTAGAATGACGGCAGAGACAGTAGCCCCCGGGCAGCAGCCCTCGCATGACTGACCCCAGCGGACTATCTCCCTGGACCGCCAATCTATCACCGGGTTGTGTTTTTCCAACTAAGGGAGGCCTAAAATGATAGGTGATGGCATCCCCTTAAAACATAGCATGACAGCGACTCTTCATGCTGGGTCCCTATACGCAGATGTATTTTTTCTACAACTTGGGTCAACCTCCCCTGGCTCAGTAGGACAGAGTCAATGGCCTGGATGCTTAGGGGTTTGGCCAGCGTCCGACACTTCAGGCCATGAGTCTGGACAAAGTGAGCGTCCACCAAATTGACTCCAGCTCCACTGTCCACAAACACCGGTATGCCCTCCGGTACCCCGTCAATCACCACTTCAGCTGATAAAGTACACTGAGAGGGCAAAATGGAGGAAATATACACTCCCTGGTAACCTCCCTCCACACGACCAGGGGGACGCGGCTTCTTAGGTTCTACCGAAGATTTGGCGTGCGCTGGGCAGACTCCTAGAAAATGGCCAGTCTGCCCACAGAAAAAAAATGCCCCCACACCACGGCGAATCTCAGGCAACCCCTTTATGGAATCAGCTACTCTGATCTGCATGGGTTCCTCTGACTGTTCAGGTGTGTCCTCCTCCTTAGGAAGGACTATAGGGGGCACATATGGTATTTGTCTCTCCCTGAGGCGTCTATTCACCCGGATGGCAAGGGACATGGCGGCCTCCAGTGACCTGGGGGCGGCCTACTGCACAAGAGTAACCTGCAACCTTGGGGACAAACCCTGCACAAAATGACTCCTAAGGGCAGGGTTGTTCCACTGAGTATCCGTGGCCCACCTCCTAAACTCAGAGCAGTACTCAACCGGCCGGCCCCCCTGTTTGATTTTACGTAGTCTGGTTTCTGCTAGAGATACGCCATCTGAATCGCCATGCAGCAGCGCCAGAGCCACAAAAAACCCGTCTACTGACTGTAAGGATGGCGAATCGGTGGGCAAGGAAAAAGCCCAGGCCTGGGGATCCCCCCTGAGTAGGGAGATAATAATCCTCACGCACTGATCCTCAGTCCCAGAAGAACAGGGGCAGAGCCTGAAATATAATTTGCAGGCCTCCTGAAACACTAAGAATTTGTCTCTCCCTCCAGAAAACTTGTCAGGAAGAGATATCTTAGGCTCTGGTTGAGCCTGAGCAGAGGCCCAGATCCCCACCAACTGCCGCAGCTGCTGCACCATCTCAACCAGCAGCACCCTGAGCTCATCGGTGAGAGGCTGAAGCAGTTGGGCTAAGGTCTGAATTTGATTCATGGCTCACCAGGAAAAAAAAGAAAATGGGAGGGTTGGTGATAATGTCACGGGGCAGTAGGGGAGAAAACAGGAGACGTGGAAACAGGGCCCCTGAACTGCCCCTCAGGCTAAGGGGGTGCCCTGACTCTACTTAACTTGGGGGTACACTTAATGGTAGTGAGGCCCAAGTCCCCGAACTGTCCCTATCTCCTGTTTAGCCCTGAGCTATACCCCTCCCCCTCCCCAGGAGGTGAGAAAGGGAATAAAGTAAACTGCACCAAAAACAAAAGAAAGGGTAATACAGACACCTCGGGGTTAAAATAAAGTAAAAGACAAGACTTAGCTTGCTCTGCTGCAATGCTCCAGGACAGCAGAGTTAGCCACTTGAAAACAAAGTACGACTGAAGCACCACAGAACTCTGTCAGCTCCTGAACTCCAGCTTGGTTGGTCTCCAAAGAGGAACAATATCACCAACGGTTAGCTGGTGCACCTGGTGAGCTTATGTAGGAAGGTGGGAGTGCTTTCTACCTGCATAGATAATTAATCACAATGCAGTTACACCAGCGACCACCGGGGGGAGGGAAAACTCACCAGCAGGCTAATTAAACATGCAGAAAAAACCAAAAGCAAAACACAAAACAAATATCCTGGAATAAAAAAGTAAAAAAATATATTGCAAAAATTGCATGAAGGTAGTAATAATAGTAATAATAAGGGTATTTAGTTAACATAATTTTGATCAAAATAATGTAGAAGCCATCCCGCCACGTCACGGCAACCCTTGTGGGACAGTCCTAACTCTTGTATTTAAAACCTTTCCACTTGTCAAGTGACGTAAATGTGAACAAGGACAGAGGGACTGAACCACCAGTAATAGTATAGGCCAGACAGGATGGATTTTCCAACTCAGAAACAGGGCGGTCACACCCTTATATGCACAGAATGCACAATGAAACAAATGAGAAACTGGGTCTGAGCAGAAAAAGTAAATTAATGTGCATGCAAAATGTAATTGCATATGAACACATGACCTTTACACAGAGAAAACCAAAAGCAAAACACAAAACAAATATCCTGGAATAAAAAAGTAAAAAAATATATTGCAAAAATTGCATGAAGGTAGTAATAATAGTAATAATAAGGGTATTTAGTTAACATAATTTTGATCAAAATAATGTAGAAGCCATCCCGCCATGTCACGGCAACCCTTGTGGGACAGTCCTAACTCTTGTATTTAAAACCTTTCCACTTGTCAAGTGACGTAAATGTGAACAAGGACAGAGGGACTGAACCACCAGTAATAGTATAGGCCAGACAGGATGGATTTTCCAACTCAGAAACAGGGCGGTCACACCCTTATATGCACAGAATGCACAATGAAACAAATGAGAAACTGGGTCTGAGCAGAAAAAGTAAATTAATGTGCATGCAAAATGTAATTGCATATGAACACATGACCTTTACACAGAGAAAACCAAAAGCAAAACACAAAACAAATATCCTGGAATAAAAAAGTAAAAAAATATATTGCAAAAATTGCATGAAGGTAGTAATAATAGTAATAATAAGGGTATTTAGTTAACATAATTTTGATCAAAATAATGTAGAAGCCATCCCGCCACGTCACGGCAACCCTTGTGGGACAGTCCTAACTCTTGTATTTAAAACCTTTCCACTTGTCAAGTGACGTAAATGTGAACAAGGACAGAGGGACTGAACCACCAGTAATAGTATAGGCCAGACAGGATGGATTTTCCAACTCAGAAACAGGGCGGTCACACCCTTATATGCACAGAATGCACAATGAAACAAATGAGAAACTGGGTCTGAGCAGAAAAAGTAAATTAATGTGCATGCAAAATGTAATTGCATATGAACACATGACCTTTACACAGAGAAAACCAAAAGCAAAACACAAAACAAATATCCTGGAATAAAAAAGTAAAAAAATATATTGCAAAAATTGCATGAAGGTAGTAATAATAGTAATAATAAGGGTATTTAGTTAACATAATTTTGATCAAAATAATGTAGAAGCCATCCCGCCACGTCACGGCAACCCTTGTGGGACAGTCCTAACTCTTGTATTTAAAACCTTTCCACTTGTCAAGTGACGTAAATGTGAACAAGGACAGAGGGACTGAACCACCAGTAATAGTATAGGCCAGACAGGATGGATTTTCCAACTCAGAAACAGGGCGGTCACACCCTTATATGCACAGAATGCACAATGAAACAAATGAGAAACTGGGTCTGAGCAGAAAAAGTAAATTAATGTGCATGCAAAATGTAATTGCATATGAACACATGACCTTTACACAGAGGTTTTCTCTGTGTAAAGGTCATGTGTTCATATGCAATTACATTTTGCATGCACATTAATTTACTTTTTCTGCTCAGACCCAGTTTCTCATTTGTTTCATTGTGCATTCTGTGCATATAAGGGTGTGACCGCCCTGTTTCTGAGTTGGAAAATCCATCCTGTCTGGCCTATACTATTACTGGTGGTTCAGTCCCTCTGTCCTTGTTCACATTTACGTCACTTGACAAGTGGAAAGGTTTTAAATACAAGAGTTAGGACTGTCCCACAAGGGTTGCCGTGACGTGGCGGGATGGCTTCTACATTATTTTGATCAAAATTATGTTAACTAAATACCCTTATTATTACTATTATTACTACCTTCATGCAATTTTTGCAATATATTTTTTTACTTTTTTATTCCAGGATATTTGTTTTGTGTTTTGCTTTTGGTTTTCTCTGTGTAAAGGTCATGTGTTCATATGCAATTACATTTTGCATGCACATTAATTTACTTTTTCTGCTCAGACCCAGTTTCTCATTTGTTTCATTGTGCATTCTGTGCATATAAGGGTGTGACCGCCCTGTTTCTGAGTTGGAAAATCCATCCTGTCTGGCCTATACTATTACTGGTGGTTCAGTCCCTCTGTCCTTGTTCACATTTACGTCACTTGACAAGTGGAAAGGTTTTAAATACAAGAGTTAGGACTGTCCCACAAGGGTTGCCGTGACGTGGCGGGATGGCTTCTACATTATTTTGATCAAAATTATGTTAACTAAATACCCTTATTATTACTATTATTACTACCTTCATGCAATTTTTGCAATATATTTTTTTACTTTTTTATTCCAGGATATTTGTTTTGTGTTTTGCTTTTGGTTTTCTCTGTGTAAAGGTCATGTGTTCATATGCAATTACATTTTGCATGCACATTAATTTACTTTTTCTACTCAGACCCAGTTTCTAATTAAACATGCAGTAATGCCAGCGGCCACCGGAGGGGAAAAGTGACATTAACCCCCGATGGCCAGAGAGGAAAATGGTTTTAATATGAGTCCAGATCTGCCACAGATCCAAAAATAGATTGTGACACCCGAGCACTGCTTTCAGCAAAAACACCACAGCTCCAGATAAGCTGCAAACAGCACTGTTCCAGATAGCTCCTCTCTTCAGAAAGGTTGGTTTGCAAAGGACCTGTATCACCAACAGTGAGCTGCAGCACCTGGTGACCTTTTAAAGGAAGGTGGGAGTGGTCAACTACCTGCATAGCAAACAGACTAACCATGTAATTACACCAGCACCCATGGGGGGGGAAAAACTGATATTAACCCCCGATGGTCTGAAAGGAAAAAAGGTTTAATATGCAAGGCAAAATCTGCCACAGATCCAAAAATGGATCCTTCAATGAGGGGCCCCTGGACCCTCAACACTCCACCTCACCAGAAAACCTCCTATGATGAGGATGCCTAGATCCACCAGAGTTCACCTTGGCAATCACCTGACTCTCAGGTTTATGGCAAACGTGGACTAATGGAGGTGGCAACGTATGCTCCGGAGGCGCCACAAATCTCCAGAGCGCCGACCTATGGGCATTACTGGGGGTAACTCAAGCTGGTATGTCCCCGGGCCGAGGATGGCCAACACCCAATACAGCCCAATCAACCGAGAACTCCAGACTCCAGCAGCACACTTCCACTGGATGTTTTTGGTGGACACCCATACATACTCGTTCACACACAGGTCCACAAGATGGTGAAGTCTTTAAGGAACTGACAACAGAGGCGCCCCCCTCTGTCACAACACTCACACCCCCACAATTCAGAGAGAGAACCACCACCCTCCTCCGACCCCTCCTCCTACGAGGACTCCGCCTCTCAGGGTTAGCTAATGGTGAGGTTTGAGACTTGCCACCTCTGCTGCCCCCACTGGAGAAGAAGGGGATGGTTGTAAAAAGGCGGCAGAGACAGTAGCCCCCAGGCAACAGCCCTCACGTGACTGATCCCAGCTGACTACTTCCCTAGACTGCCAATCTATTACCAGGTTGTGTCTTTCCAACCAAGGGATTCCTAAAACGATAGGTGATGGCATACCCACCAAGACGTAGCATGACAGGGACTCTTCATGCTGAGTCCCTATACACAGATGTATATTTTCTACGACTTAGGTCAATCTTCCCTGGCTCAGTGGGACAGTCAATGGCCTGGACGCTTAGGGGTTTGGCCAGCATCCTACACTTCAGGCCATGGGTCTGGACAAAGTGAGCGTCCACCAAATTGACTCCCGCTCCACTGTCCACAAACACCGGTATGCCCTCAGGTACACTGCCAACCACCACTTCTGCTGATATAGTACAGTGAGAGGGCAAAATGGAGGAAATATACACTCCCTGGTCACCTCCATCCACACGACCAGGGGGACGTGGCTTCTTAGGTGGCACAGAAGTTTTGGCGTGAGGCGGGCAGACCCTAAAAAATGGCCAGTCTGCCCACAGCAAAAACATGCCCCCAAACCAAGACGAACCTGCTGGGGAACCAACTCCTCCCACCTGCCTGGGCTCGTCCGCCTGCACCAGTGAGTCCTCCCTAGCGAGGACTATAGGGGGCATATTCACCAAAGCCGCAAAATACTCATCCACCGACCTTAGAGATGGTGAATTGACCAGCAGGGAGAAGGCCCAGGATTGGGGATCACCTTTAAGGAGAGATATGATGAATCCCAACCGCTATTCCATACTCCCTAATGAATGAGGGCCGAGCTTGAAGTGTAGCTTGCAGGCCTCCTGACAAACCAAAAAATTATCTCTCCCCCCAGAAAACCTGTCTGGGAGAGATAACTTGGGTTCTGGTTGAGCCTGAACCTGAGCTGAGGCCCGGAACCCCACCAACTGCTGCAGCTGCTGCTACACCACACCACGCAGCACCCCATGCTCCTCAGTGAGGGTCTGAAGCAATTGGACACAGGTCTGCATTAGGGCCATGGCTCACCAGAAAAAATGGGCAGTTGGTAATAATGTCACGAAGTGACTGGCCCTGCATGACGCGACTCGATGATTGGTCGGTCACAAAACCAATAAAGACAAACAAGGGGACACCGGGGACACAATTACAATGGTGGGCCCTGCAATAGGGACCGGGGAAATGAACACCTGCTTCGATCTCCTAAGGAAGTGCCCTGGACACTCCTGACGTTCCCTATACTGGTTCTTTGGAAACCAACCGTTTTAATGAGAGGTGTTATCTGGAGCAGTGGTGTTAGCAGCTTATCTGGTGCAGTGGATATACAGTTGAAAGCGGTGTTCGGGTGCCTTACTCTGCTGTACGATGCATAACGGCAGAGGAAGCTAAGTGCTATTTGTTTTTCCCTGTCTGTTATTTTTCCTTGGTGTTTTATTAGTACAGCCGTGGGACCAGTGTCCGCACTTGCCAGTTCCCTAGTAAGGGATAGGTGATGGACCAAGGTATCCTGATCGGCGACAGGTTGAAAGAACCTGTATAGGGAACATCAGGAGAGTCCAGGGCACTTCCTTAGGAGAGTGCAGGAGGTGTCCATTTCCCCGGTCCCTATTGCAGGGCCCACCATGGTAATTGTGTCCCCGGTGTCGCCTTGTTTGTCTTTATTGGTTTTGTGACCGACAGATCGTCGGGTCGCGTCATGCAAGGCCAGTCACTTTGTGACAGTACTCCTCTATATCCACACCGCATTCCTCTATATCCACACCGCATTCCTCTATATCCACATCGCATTCCTCTATATCCACACCACATTCCTCTATATCCACACCACATTCGTCTATATCCACATCGCATTCTTCCATATCCACACCACATTCCCCTATATCCACACCGCATTCCACTATATCCACACCGCATTCCTCTATATACACATCGCATTCCTCTATATCCACACCGCATTCCTCTATATCCACATCGCATTTCTCTATATCCACACCACATTCCTCTACATCCACACAGCATTTCTCTACATCCACACCACATTCCTCTATAACCACAGTGCATTCCTCCACATCCACACCGCATTCCTCTATATCCACACTGCATTCCTCTATATCCACATCGCCTTCCTCTATCCACAGTGCATTCCTCTATATCAACAGTGCATTCCTCTATATCCACACCGCATTCCTCTATATCCACACCGCATTCCTCTATATCCACACCACATTTCTCTATATCCACATCGTATACCTCTATATCCACATCGCATTCCTCTATATCTACATCGCATTCCTCTATATCCACACCACATTCCTCTATATCCACATCGCATTCCTCTATATCCACACCACATTCCTCTGTATCCACAGTGCATTCCTCTATATCCACACCGCATTCCACTATATCCACACAGCATTCATCTGTATCCACAGTGCATTCCTCTATATCCACACCACATTCCTCTATATCCACACCACATTCCTCTATATCCACATCTCATTCCTCTATCCACAGTGCATTCATCTATATCCACATCGCATTCCTCTATATCTACATCGCATTCCTCTATAGCCACACCACATTCCTCTATATCCACACCACATTCTTCTATATCTACATCACATTCCTCTATGGATACACCACATTCCTCTATATCCACATCGCATTCCTCTATATCCACACCACATTCCTGTATATCCACACCACATTCCTCTATATCCACACCGCATTTCTCTATATCCACACAGCATTCATCTACTGTATATCCACACCGCATTCCTCTATATCCACAGTGTATTCCTCTATATTCACACCACATTCCTCTATATCCACACTGCATTTCTCTATATCCACAGTGCATTCCTCTATATCCACACCGCATTCCTCTATATCCAGACCGCATTCCTCTATATCCACACCACATTCCTCTATATCCTCACCGCATTCCTCTATATCCACAGTGCATTCTTTTATATCCACACCGCATTCCTCTATATCCATAATAATAATAATCTTTATTTATATAGAACCAACATATTCCGCAGCGCTTTACAGTTTAACAGTTTCAAAACACAAGTCATAAGTAACAACGTTAACAATACAGTAATTAAAGTAAAATAAGACGACTCTGCTCGTAAGAGCTTACAATCTACAATGAGGTGGGGGAGATACAAAGTACAGGTTTGTATTTGCAATGATGTATTTACAATGATGGTCCAGCCATCTTGAGAAGGTGGGGGATAGAGATAGTGAATAGGCTACACACGCACACTTACACATCAAAGTCATTTTATTAGTGAATGTGATAGGCCGCTCTAAACAGATGTGTTTTGAGGGAGCGCCTAAAACTGTGCAAACTGTGGATAGTCATAATTTCTTAGGGTAGAGCATTCCAGAGGATTGGCGCACCGTGGGAGAAGTCTTGGAGTTGGGAGTGGGAGTTGCGGATTAGTGCAAAGGTTAGTCGAAAGTCTTTTGCAGAGCGCAGCGGTCAGCTAGGCCGATAGACAGAAATGAGGGAGGAGATGTAGGGGGGGGTTCCGCACTGTGGAGAGCTTTGTGAGTGAGAACAAGTACTTTGAATTGGATCCTATAATGAATGGGCAGCCATTGTAACGATTGGCGAAGAGCGGACGCGTCCGAGTACAGATTAGCCAGATGGATGACCCTGGCTGCTGCATTAAGTATGGACTGGAGAGGGGAAAGTCAAGTAACGGGGAGGCCAATTAATAGAGCGTTGCAGTAGTCCAGGCGGGAGTGGATCAATGCGACAGTGAGGGTTTTTGTTGTTTCCGTGGTGAGAAAAGGGGCAGATTATGCAGATGTTCTTTAGGTGTAAGAGGCAAGAGCGGGCAAGAGATTGCATATGGGATGTGAAGGAGAGATTGGTGTCAAACATAATGCCCAGACAGCGCGCCTGCTGCCGGGGTGTTATTATGGTGCCACCCACGGAGAGGGAAATGTCAGATTTAGGGAGGTTAGTAGACGGTGGGAGCAGAAGAAGTTCAGTTTTTGAGAGGTTAAGTTTCAGATAGAGAGCGGACATGATGTTGGAGACTGCGGACAGACAGTCACTGGCGTTCTGTAGTACCGCAGGGGTAAGGTCGGAGGATGACATGTATAGTTGTGAGTCATCAGCATAAAGATGGTACTGAAAGCCAAATCTGCTGATGGTCTGTCCAATTGGGACCATGTAGAGAGAGAAGAGAAGAAGGCCAAGGACTTAGCCCTGAGGTACCCCGACTGCGAGAGGAAGAGGAGATGACGTGGAGCCAGTGAACAAAACACTGAAGGAGAAGTCAGAGAGATAGGAAGAGAACCAGGAGAGAGCGATGTCCTTAATGCCTAGTGACTGGAGCCTATGGAGTAGGAGACGGTGGTCAACAGTGTTGAAAGCTGCAGAAACGTCGAGAAGAATGAGCAGAGCGTGTTCACCATTACATTTTGCTGTCAGAAGGTCATTGGTAACTTTGATGAGTGCAGTTTCAGTCAAATGTAGGGGTCGGAAGCCAGACTGTGAAGGGTCTAGGAGGGAATGAGAGGAGAGGTAACGGGTAAGGCGGGAGTAGACTAGGCGCTCCAAAAGTTTAGAGATGAAGGGGAGATTGGAGATTGGTCTGTAGTTTGTCCAGGATGGTGTTGTGAACTCCCTTGCTCGGATTTCTGAGTCGAAGCTCCCTCTGCTCCCTCTGGTGGTTACTGAGAGTAGTGGAGCTGGCCAGGTGGATGGAGGTTCTCCACCTGACGATGATAATTGGGAATCTGGGATTGCTGGCTGGGAGCATATAATGGAGCTGGTTGCTCTTGAAGGTTGCTGGTGATTTTTTTCCTCTGTGTGCATTTGGAGCTCTTTTGTCCACTGCCTCATCTGCATGTTCAGCTAAGTGATTCTTTTGCTAATCCTTTGCACGTAATCTGTTTGTGTCTTTTTTTGCTTTCTGTTTTGCTGTTAGGGTTCAGCGTGCTCCCTGCTGGGGGCAGCGCTGGGCCCTGCTTTATATGTTGCAGCTTGTTGAGTCCCCTGTTATGTTAGTATCTTTTTGCTTGCTGCCAGTTTATACCAGAGTGCTGATCAAGCGGGGGTGAAATCATGTGATCTCAGTTTTTTTGTATATCAGAAGTGTTGGACTTTTTCAGGGTTTTGTGCGTGATTGCAGACAGTATCTTTTTCTGTCCTGTCCTGTCTAGACAGCTTGGGCCCCACCGTTTGCTCAGTCTGTTCTCTGCCTGTGTTTATGTCTCATCTTGTCTCACCGACAATATATGTTTGGGGGCTGTCTATTCCTTTGGGGATCTGCTCCGGGGCAGTTTAGATTTCATCTTTCTGTCTTTAGGCTTAGTTAGTCCTCCGTCTGTGACAAAGCATCTAGGGCATTGTAGGAACGCTCCACGGCTACTGTTAGTTGCACGGATAGGATCAGGGGTCTGCAATCCGCTTAGTTACCAACCTCTCTGGTCTTCTGGTGGCTTAGCCTGTTCCTGCCATCCTCCTCGGTGACCCATTCATAACAGAATCACCAGCCTAACCGCAGACTCTAGGGTACTCAAAAGAAGGAAAGAATTGTAAAAAAAAAAAAGTATCAGAATTTTTTTATATACTTTTTCCTCTTTTTCTCTGGGGCTGTAGGAGGATTTTTTTTTCTTTAATGGAGCAATTTAATTGAGCAGCTCGATGCTGAAGTGCGGGGAATTTCTGCCTATCTTGCTCAATCATCTGCTGTAGAACCAAAGATTCCTACTCCTGATGTGTTTTTTGGGGATCGGTCTAAATTTTTGAATTTCAAGAATAGCTGTAAACTATTTCTTGACTTGAAGCCTAATTCATCGGGGAGCTCAGTGCAGCAGGTTAAAATTGTCATCTCACTGCTGCGCGGCAATCCCCAGGATCGGGCTTTTTTCTGACACCTGGAGATCCTATTCTGGCTAATGTGGATGCGTTTTTTCAGGCCCTGGGGTTGTTGTATGATGAACCTAATACTATTGATCAAGCTGAGAGGACTTTATCGGCATTGAACAAGGGTCGGGATGCTGCAGAGTTATACTGCCAGAAGTTCCAAAAGTGGGTGGTCCTTACTAAATGGAATGATGATACCCTAGCAGCTCTCTTTCGGAAGGGTCTGGCAGAAACCATAAAAGATGTTACGGTGGGATTTCCTGTCCCCTCTGGTCTTAATGACTCCATGTCATTAGCCATTCAAATTGATCGACGTTTACATAAATGTAAAAGTATGCGAGAGGCGGTGCTGCCTTTTGAACAAACTTCTGAACCCATGCAATATGATAGGGTTCTGTCTAGGACGCAACGTCAAGAGTTTAGAAGGCATAATAAGTTATGCTTCTTTTGTGGGGATGCCTCTCACGTTATTTCTGTCTGCCCTAAACGAGAAAAATGTTTTGCTCATGCATTTGTGGAGGGCAGTGTACAGTCTAAGTTCCTTTTGGCGGTTACCTTGATCTGCTCCTTGTCTACTTTTTCTGCTAAGGCCTTTGTGGATTCAGGAGCAGCTTTGAATCTGATGGATCTAAACTTTGCCAAGCATTGTGGTTTCCTCATGGTGCCCCTGAGAACCCCTATTCCCTTGAGGGGGATTGATGCTACCCCTTTGGTGGAGAATAAACCCCAGTTTTGGACCCAGGTGGTAATGCGGGTCGCCCCGGACCATCAAGAGAATTGTAAATTTTTGGTGTTGCACAATTTACATGATACTGTTGTACTGGGTTTTCCTCGGTTGCAAACCCATAATCCTGTTTTAGATTGGAAATCTCTGTCTATGGTGAGTTGGGGTTGTCAATGTGTTCTTAGTGACACTCCTGTTTTCTCCACCTCTCCCCAGTCTCAAGACGTTCCTGGCTATTTGGCTGATTTTTCTGAGGTATTTAGTGAGAGTGAGTCCATGTCTTTGCCTCCTCAGAGGAGTTATGACTGCACAACTGAGTTAATGCCCGGGTGTAAATTTCCCAAGAGGAGGCTCAAGTGGGCATTACAATGGTAGCCGGCTGCTATAGTATCTTTATAGAATCTTTCTTTCTTTCTTTCTTTCTTTCTTTCTTTCTTTCTCTCTGTATCTCTCTCTGTTTCTTTCTCATTCTCTGTTCTGTCTTTCCCTCTCTTTTTCTTTCTCTCTCTGTTCTTTCTTTCTTTTTCTCATCTTTCTTTTTTTTTCTTTCTCTCTCTGTTCTTTCTTTCTTTCTTTCTTTCTTTCTCTCTCTGTTCTTTCTTTCCCCTCTTTCTTTCCTCTCTTTCACTCTGTTCTTTCTTTCTTTACTTCTATCTTTCTCTCTCACTGTTCTTTCTCTGTCTCTCTCTGTTCTTTCTTTCCCCTCTTTCTTTCTCTCTATCTCTCTGTTCTTTCTTTCATTTTTTTCTCTTTCTTTTTTTCTTTCTTTCTTTCTTTCTTTCTTTCTTTCTCTCTCTGTTCTTTCTTCCCCTCTTTCTTTCTCTCTATCGCTCTGTTCTTTCTTTCTCTCTCGCTCTCCTTTCTTTCTCTCTCTCTCTATTTTATTTTTTCTCTCTCTCTGTTTTCTTTCTTTCTTTTCCTTAGTACCAGTTAGTGTGCCCACAGTACCAGCCACTGTGCCCATAATGTCAGTCACTATGCCCCCAGTACCAGTCAGTGTGATCAGCAGTGCTAAATGGGTGCAGTTGGGCGTGGACATGGGTGTGACTAGTCACAAAATGGGTGTGGTCGGGGCATGGCCTAAAATTTGCGGTGGCGCGCTGCGTGCACCGCAGCCTTTGTCCCTCTTTCACTTCTTCAAAATTTGGGAGGTATGCTGAAGAGTCACTCGGTAGGGGATGGCTGGGCTGGTCACATCAGGGATCCGTATATGAAGAGTTCTGCTGAACATTAGATGAGATGGAGCAGCATTAGTGGTGGAATGTGGCGTATTGCAGTAATTGCGCAAGAATTTGTATAGTGACTGTTTCTGTGGGGTGTGCTCCAGACTAGCTGCCTTGATTCGTTTCTCCATAGTGCGCATGAAATGTTCTACAATTCCATTGGCTTGCGGCCAGCAAGGTGTGATTTTCCTCTGGCTGAACCCTAAGTATTCAGAAAACTGTGTAAATATATGTGCATTGAATGGAGGTCCATTGTCTGTTTTAACCACTCTTGGAATGCCAAATGCAGAGAATATGTCATCCAGTTCTGGTATGACACTATTAACAGACGTTGAAGAGATGAACGAAATAACAGGATAGCTAGAATATTCATCAATTGTTACTAGAATGTATTGGCCATTTGGTAGTGGTCCATATATGTCGACTGCCACTTCCTCCCAGACAGCAGTGGGTAACAGAGACATTTGTAGTTGCTCTAAATTTGATGATGAAGTAATTACCATATATAGTCGTGTATAAGCCGACCCGCGTATAAGCCGACCCCCCTAATTTTGCCACAAAAAACTGGGGAAACTTATTGACTCATGTATAAGCCGAGGGTGGTGCTGCACAAGGGTTAATGGTGCTCCAAAAAGATGCTCCATAGATAAATACCCCCATGAAATGCTGCACAAGGGTTAATGGTGGCCCAAAAGATTCTCCAAGGATAAATACCCCCCATATATTGCTGTACAAGGGTTAATGGTGGCCCAACAATATGTTCCATGCATAAATACCCCCCATATGCTGCTGCACAAGGGTTAATGGTGGCCCAAGTAGATGCTCCATACATAAATACCCCCCATATACCATATATTGCTGCACAAGGGTTAATGGTGGCCCAAGTAGATGCTCCATACATAAATACCCCCCATATGCTGCACAAGGGTTGTTAGGGACGGCGGAACACATTAAATAAATAAATAATAATAAGTGCGTTCGCCGCCCGGGGTCCACCGTGCAGTAGGTGTTAGGCTATGTGCACACGTACCGGAACTCTTGCGGAAATTACCGCGAGAATTCCGGAATTCCAGTCCGTGGGAAAATCGCATATTAAATTCCCACGATTTTCCCGCGGAAAAACTAGCATTTTGCAAGCGTATTTAGCTTGCAAAATGCTAGCGTTTTCCAAGCGATCTGTAGCATCGCTTGGAGAACTGATTGACAGGTTAGTCACACTCGTCAAACATAGTGTTTGACAAGTGTGACCAACTTTTTACTACTGAGGCCGCCTATGCGGAGTCAGTAGTAAAAGATAGAATGTAAAAAAAAATAAAAAATGGTGTTATTCTTACCTCCCGACATCCCGCGCAGCCGTTCCCAGTAATCCTTTGCGAAAATGCCTGCTATGACGTCCGTTCTCGCGGGATCGCGATGTCTCGCGGTCATTCGCGATGACGTCGCGCGAATGACCGCGAGACTTCGCGATCCCGTGAGAACGGACGCCATCGCGGGCATTTTCGCAAAGGACTACTGGGAACGAGAGCGTGAAGAGAAGCGGGAAGGCTGCGCAGGACGCCGGAGGGTGAGAATAACAATATTTTTTATTTTTAAATTCTATTTTTTACAGGGATATGCTACCCAAAGCCCGGAGGACAGTCTCCTCGCCTCCGGACCGTGGGTACCATCCGCAAATGTTCTGCTTACTTTCCGCATGGCGTGCACAGCCACATGCGGGAGGTAAGCGGAACAATGCATTCCTATGGGTGCGGGATCGCCGCGATTCCGCAAATTAATGAGCATGCTGCGTTTTTTACCGCGAAGTGATTCCGCCGCGGTAAAAGCCGCAGCATTAGCACAGCATTGCGGAATCCCATAGGAATACATGGGATGCTTATTTTCGCGTTTTCGCGGCAAAATCGCGCGGTTAAAACCGCCGCGGAAACGCGAAAAGAACGCCACGTGTGAACTCAGCCTTACACCGCTGCTAGCTAATGGCTGACTCACTATATGGTGGTATAACGCACGCGGGTTGAACGTCACCCGTTGTGCGCGGAGGGTACTTTTGTTGAATCACAGAGACGCTTTAAACATATACATGAATACCGAGCCTGTTGATCTCACAAGACTCGGCGGTGTGCACACACGGTAATCGGTCACAGGACTAGGCCCTAGACTCTGGGTCAAAGTCCGTCTTGACCTACCGTGCATGCGGCGTCGCTACCGCGAATGCCCCAACTGCTGCTGACTGCAGCGCGGCGACTAAACTAGCCACAATACAACAATGCCAAGACAGGCGCATCGTCGGACGCTAGCACTGTGAAGATGGAGACCGTGGCCTGTAACATGCCACTGACTGGAGCTGACTCTAACACTAGTTCCCTGTTCACATACATAATATCAGAGGGAGGGGAATCATAATGAGTCATTTGCAAGCCCATACATCCATCATCATACACACAGTTAGCATCTAGTGTCTATACTAGCGCATGGCCAAGCGGCCGTGCGCTTCTGGGACCTTCCAGATCTCTGAGATGGACCAATCAGATCAGGAGAAGGACCTGAGCACGTGACCCCGATTTCCACTGGGAGATCGTCTCGTGAGCATGCCCAGTAGCGTGGCGATAGGACTTAGCCTCTGGAGTGGCTTGCTGCAGAGCAGGCTGCACTACTATTGCTGGTCCAGAGGTGGTAGCAACAACCAGACCCAGAGAGCTGGTCTGAGCAGAGCGTCTGGATCGCTGAGATTGCTGTGCAGGTCCCTGAGAGGTCGGAGGGGAATGGGAGACCACTGGCTGCATGGCTCTGGATTCCTGCTGTGCAGCTGCAGGAACCCGACGCCTCACATTACCCACCTTCCTAGGGCCCCACCCTCTGAGCCTCGTTATGCTCAAAGGCCGTGATCAGAAGCGGAGCGCGGATGTTCTCCAGTGGCTCCCAGGTCTAGGCCTCTGGACCATGACCCTTCCATTCCACCAAAATAAAATTTTTTGCCACGCATAATCCTGCATCCCACAATGGCTTTAACCTCAAACTCATCCGAAGACAAGTCTGATGAGCCGGCAGATGACTCGGAGAACCAAGCCATGTGAACAGGTTTGAGAAGGGACACGTGGAAGACGTCAGAGATGGCCAAATGTGATGGAACAGCCAGGCGGTAGACCACCGAGCTGATTCGCTCAAGAACCTTAAAAGGTCCGATGTATCGCGGCGCAAACTTGGTAGACTCGGCCCGCAGCTTGATATTTCGAGCTAAGAGCCACACCAAGTCGCCGGGGGAAAAGGTTGGAGCGGGAGGCCGATGTGTGTCGGCGGACGCCCTGATTCTTTCTTTAGAGGCTCGAATTGCATCCTGGGTGCGATCCCAAATGTCGTGAGCCTCCACTGCCCAGTCTGTCACCCTGGAATCAGTGGAGGACACTGGCATCGGGACAGGGACGCGTGGATGCTGGCCGTAATTAAGAAGGAACGGTGTCTGACCAGTGGAATAAGCCGCTGCATTATTCAGGGCAAATTCAGCCCATGGTAGCAAGGATGCCTAGTAGAGTTGAGCAAAACGGGTCGAAAAATTTCAAAAGTCGCCGACTTTTGTCAAAGTCGGGTTTCATGAAACGAAACCCGACCCTAGGATGAGGTCGGCCACGAAGTCGGCGACTTACGCGCCAAAGTCGCGTTTCAAAAGTTTGTTTTGCGCTCTTTTTCAGCCAATCAGGATCCACGGACACTGTGGGCAACGTGATGACATAGGCAGGGGTCACCACCATCTTTCAGAAGGGCATGCAAGTGATTGACTTGCTTTGGTGGGCGTCACAGGGGGTATAAAAGGGCGTGCACGCCGACCGCCATCTTACTTCTGCCGATCTCAGTATAGGGAGAGGTTGCTGCTGATGCTGTAGGGAGAGCGTTAGGCAGGGAAGAAGACAAAAAAACTGCTTCTGCTGCTAGCGATTTGGCCTGCACAACACATCAGTCACTGTGTGTGCAGTGCAAGGGGAGGCTATATAGTGGTGTATCAGTGGTGTTGGTTGTTGGGCTGCCTTCTAAGGCTTCCTGACAGGCTGGCATTGCTGTTTACCCACTGCTCCGCAAACTGCTTTTTTAAAAGCAATCCCAATTTTTTTTTTTTGTCCTGCTGAGAAGAAAAAAAAAACTGCTTCTGCTGCTAGCAATTTGGCCTACACAACACACAAGTCACTGTGTGTGCAGTGCAAGGGGAGGCTATATTGTGGTGTATCAGTGGTGTTGGTTGTTGGGCTGCCTTTTAAGGCTTCCTGACAGGCTGGCATTGCTGTTTACCCACTGCTCCGCAAACTGCTTTTTTAAAAGCAATCCAATCTCCCTTATCCTGTAGTCACTTTGGTCACAGCTGTGCCATCGAGCCTGTCACATAGCGCTCAGATATTCATTGGGCCTCACACAATCCAAAAGTGTCCAGTGTCCAAAAGTGTGTGCAGAGATTCAAAATCTCCCTTATCCTGTAGTCACATTGGTCACAGCTGTGCCATCGAGCCTGTCACATAGCGCTCAGATATTCATTGGGCCTCACACAATCCAAAAGTGTCCAGTGTCCAAAAGTGTGTGCAGAGATTCAAAATCTCCCTTATCCTCTCGTCACTTTGGTCACAGCTGTGCCATCGAGCCTGTCACATAGCGCTCAGATATTCATTGGGCCTCACACAATCCAAAAGTGTCCAGTGTCCAAAAGTGTGTGCAGAGATTCAAAATCTCCCTTATCCTGTAGTCACTTTGGTCACAGCTGTGCCATCGAGCCTGTCACATAGCGCTCAGATATTCATTGGGCCTCACACAATCCAAAAGTGTCCAGTGTCCAAAAGTGTGTGCAGAGATTCAAAATCTCCCTTATCCTCTCGTCACTTTGGTCACAGCTGTGCCATCGAGCCTGTCACATAGCGCTCAGATATTCATTGGGCCTCACACAATCCAAAAGTGTCCAGTGTCCAAAAGTGTGTGCAGAGATTCAAAATCTCCCTTATCCTGTAGTCACTTTGGTCACAGCTGTGCCATCGAGCCTGTCACATAGCGCTCAGATATTCATTGGGCCTCACACAATCCAAAAGTGTCCAGTGTCCAAAGTGTGTGCAGAGATTCAAAATCTCCCTTATCCTCTCGTCACTTTGGTCACAGCTGTGCCATCGAGCCTGTCACATAGCGCTCAGATATTCATTGGGCCTCACACAATCCAAAAGTGTCCAGTGTCCAAAAGTGTGTGCAGAGATTCAAAATCTCCCTTATCCTGTAGTCACTTTGGTCACAGCTGTGCCATCGAGCCTGTCACATAGCGCTCAGATATTCATTGGGCCTCACACAATCCAAAAGTGTCCAGTGTCCAAAAGTGTGTGCAGAGATTCAAAATCTCCCTTATCCTGTAGTCACTTTGGTCACAGCTGTGCCATCGAGCCTGTCACATAGCGCTCAGATATTCATTGGGCCTCACACAATCCAAAAGTGTCCAGTGTCCAAAAGTTTGTGCAGAGATTCAAAATCTCCCTTATCCTCTCGTCACTTTGGTCACAGCTGTGCCATCGAGCCTGTCACATAGCGCTCAGATATTCATTGGGCCTCACACAATCCAAAAGTGTCCAGTGTCCAAAAGTGTGTGCAGAGATTCAAAATCTCCCTTATCCTGTAGTCACTTTGGTCACAGCTGTGCCATCGAGCCTGTCACATAGCGCTCAGATATTCATTGGGCCTCACACAATCCAAAAGTGTCCAGTGTCCAAAAGTGTGTGCAGAGATTCAAAATCTCCCTTATCCTCTCGTCACTTTGGTCACAGCTGTGCCATCGAGCCTGTCACATAGCGCTCAGATATTCATTGGGCCTCACACAATCTAAAAGTGTCCAGTGTCCAAAAGTGTGTGCAGAGATTCAAAATCTCCCTTATCCTGTAGTCACTTTGGTCACAGCTGTGCCATCGAGCCTGTCACATAGCGCTCAGATATTCATTGGGCCTCACACAATCCAAAAGTGTCCAGTGTCCAAAAGTGTGTGCAGAGATTCAAAATCTCCCTTATCCTGTAGTCACTTTGGTCACAGCTGTGCCATCGAGCCTGTCACATAGCGCTCAGATATTCATTGGGCCTCACACAATCCAAAAGTGTCCAGTGTCCAAAAGTGTGTGCAGAGATTCAAAATCTCCCTTATCCTCTCGTCACTTTGGTCACAGCTGTGCCATCGAGCCTGTCACATAGCGCTCAGATATTCATTGGGCCTCACACAATCCAAAAGTGTCCAGTGTCCAAAAGTGTGTGCAGCGATTCAAAATCTCCCTTATCCTCTCGTCACTTTGGTCACAGCTGTGCCATCGAGCCTGTCACATAGCGCTCAGATATTCATTGGGCCTCACACAATCCAAAAGTGTCCAGTGTCCAAAAGTGTGTGCAGAGATTCAAAATCTCCCTTATCCTGTAGTCACTTTGGTCACAGCTGTGCCATTGAAGCTGTCACATAGCGCTCAGATATTCATTGGGCCTCACACAATCCAAAAGTGTCCAGTGTCCAAAAGTGTGTGCAGAGATTCAAAATCTCCCTTATCCTCTCGTCACTTTGGTCACAGCTGTGCCATCGAGCCTGTCACATAGCGCTCAGATATTCATTGGGCCTCACACAATCCAAAAGTGTCCAGTGTCCAAAAGTGTGTGCAGAGATTCAAAATCTCCCTTATCCTGTAGTCACTTTGGTTACAGCTGTGCCATCGAGCCTGTCACATAGCGCTCAGATATTCATTGGGCCTCACACAATCCAAAAGTGTCCAGTGTCCAAAAGTGTGTGCAGAGATTCAAAATCTCCCTTATCCTGTAGTCACTTTGGTCACAGCTGTGCCATCGAGCCTGTCACATAGCGCTCAGATATTCATTGGGCCTCACACAATCCAAAAGTGTCCAGTGTCCAAAAGTGTGTGCAGAGATTCAAAATCTCCCTTATCCTCTCGTCACTTTGGTCACAGCTGTGCCATCGAGCCTGTCACATAGCGCTCAGATATTCATTGGGCCTCACACAATCCAAAAGTGTCCAGTGTCCAAAAGTGTGTGCAGAGATTCAAAATCTCCCTTATCCTGTAGTCACTTTGGTTACAGCTGTGCCATCGAGCCTGTCACATAGCGCTCAGATATTCATTGGGCCTCACACAATCCAAAAGTGTCCAGTGTCCAAAAGTGTCTGCAGAAATTCAAAATCTCCCCTGTCCTATAGACACCTTGTACCTTGTTTTACATTACTATTACTATTACTATTACTATTACTATTACTAGATTTTAAGGGATTCAGAAAGAGAATTGGAGGGATCCAATGGCTGGATATCCTTAAAGACAAAAATGTCCAGGAAGGATGGGAAATCTTGAAAAATGAAATTCTCAAAGCACAATTGTTAACAATTCCGAAAAGAGGGAAGAATAGGAAGCAGTTAAGGAAACCAGGATGGATGAACACAGAACTTAAGCACATGCTAAAAAGGAAGAAAAAAATGTTTATAAAATGGAAAGAGGGAGGCATATCTAAAGAAGAATATAATGCTGTCTGCAGAACCTGCAGGGCACAAATCAGATTAGCTAAAGCTGAAAATGAATTGAGGCTTGCAAGAGATGTCAAAAGCAATAATAAAGGATTTTGGGGATATGTCAAAAGTAAAAGAAAAGTCAAAGATGCTATAGGATTTTTACAGGTTGAAAATGATGAAATGGTAAGACAGGATGTTGAGAAGGCTGAACTTTTAAATTCCTATTTTGCATCTGTTTTCTCTCAGAAAGGAAATGTAACATCAACTGTTATTCACTGTCCTGTTAAGGGAATAGAAGAATCCAGGATATCTATAAACAGAAAGATAGTGAGGAAACACTTAGCTAGCCTAAATGAATTCAAGTCTCCAGGTCCAGATGAATTACACCCCAGAGTACTGAAGGAGATAGCAGAAGAAATTTTTGAACCCCTCTCTATAATCTTTGAAAATTCTTGGAGAACAGGAGAAGTGCCAGAAGACTGGAGAAGAGCAAATGGTGTTCCTATCTTCAAAAAGGGGAAGAAGGTGGACCCAGGTAACTATAGGCCGGTGAGTCTGACTTCTATACCAGGAAAGATCTTTGAACAAATTATTAAACAACATGTATGTCAATACCTGGATAAGAATGAAGTGATTAAACAGAGTCAGCATGGGTTTGTAACTAATAAGTCATGTCAGACTAACTTAATTTCCTTCTATGACGGTATCACTGATTGGGTGGATCAAGGAAATGCTGTAGATATAGTATATCTTGACTTCAGCAAAGCATTTGACAAAGTCTCTCATACAATCCTTATTGAAAAAATGATTAAGTATGGAATGGACAAGGCAACTGTTAGGTGGATTCATAACTGGCTTAGTGATCGGACCCAAAGAGTGGTCGTAAATGGCTGCACATCCAGTTGGAAGAATGTCTCAAGTGGGGTACCACAGGGCTCTGTCCTGGGCCCTGTATTGTTCAACATCTTTATCAACGATTTAGATGAAGGAATTGAGGGTAAACTGATTAAATTTGCTGATGACACAAAGCTAGGAGGGATAGCTAATACTAGAGAAGAGAGAGAGAGGATTCAAAAAGATTTAAATAAACTGGAGAAGTGGGCAGCAACTAACAGAATGGTTTTTAACAGGGAGAAATGCAAAGTACTACATCTGGGCAATAAAAATGGAAAAAGCATATATAGAATGGGAGGAATAGGGCTAAGTGACAGCACATGTGAAAAAGACTTGGGTATACTAATAGATCACAGACTGAATATGAGTCAACAGTGTGATGCAGCAGCAAAAAAGGCAAATGCAATTCTAGGATGTATTAACAGAAGCATACAGTCTAGATCACGTGAAGTCATTATTTCCCTCTACTCCTCTTTGGTCAGACCTCATCTGGAATATTGTGTCCAATTTTGGGCACCACATTTTAAAAAAGACATCAACAAACTGGAGCAAGTTCAGAAAAGAGCGACCAGAATGGTGACCGGTCTGCAAACCCTGTCTTATGAGGAAAGGTTGCAGGATTTGGGAATGTTTAGTTTGCAAAAGAGAAGACTGAGAGGAGACTTAATAGCTGTCTACAAATATCTAAAGGGCTGTCACATTGTAGAAGGATCAACTTTATTCTCATTTGCACAAGGAAAGACTAGAAGCAATGGGATGAAACTGAATGGGAGGAGACACAGATTAGATATTAGAAAAAACTTTTTGACAGTTAGAGTGATCAATGAGTGGAACAGGCTGCCACGAGAAGTGGTGAGTTCTCCTTCAATGGAAGTCTTCAAACAGAGGCTGGACAGACATCTGACTGGGATGATTTAGCGAATCCTGCTTTGAGCAGGGGGTTGGACCAGATGGCCCAGGAGGTCCCTTCCAACTCTACAATTCTATAATTCTATGATTCTATGATTCTATATAGTTTGTTGGATTTTGTCTACATTTCTACCAAAAATGAGGAAGGCTGGTGGAAGAGGCCGTGGAATTGGGCGGGGGTTGGCAGCTGGTAATGATGGTGTTGGTGGTGGATCTGATGGTAGTGGCAAGAGCAAAATAGGACCGAATGCAGGAGGTGTTGAGCCTGCGTCATCGTCTGGCTACATAAGGCCTCGAACGCTTAGTTTTCTAGGAGTTGGCAAACCGCTTTTAAAGCCAGAGCATCAGGAAAAAGTTTTGTCTTACATTGCTGACTCAGCCTCCAGCTCTATCGCCTCCTCTTCTTCAGTTGTAAAAAGTAAAAGCACTGAGTCGTCATTGGAGGCTCATGTTCATGAACCACACCTTTCCTTGTGTCCTTCACCCCAACCAAGATTGAAGGATGACGCAGGCCATACTACTGATTACTCCATGGAGCTGTTTTCACATACCATGCCTGGATTATCAAGTCAAATGGTGAATTACCCAGGTTAAGATGAATCTGACATGGAGTGCACTGATGCACAGCCGCTGATGGATGATTCTGCTGGTACATTCACTCAGAGCACTACATTGTCCTCGCAGTGTACAGAGCCAGATTCTGACCCTGATGAGACTCAGGTGCCCCTTCCCGCACACTATACCACCATACACGGTGACACAGAGGAAGGTGCACATGACATAGAAGAGGAGGTGATGGATGACCCAGTTGTTGACCCAGATTGGCATCCATTGGGGGAAGAGGGTGCTGCTTCCAATAGCTCAGATGAGGAGCATCCACAGCAGACATCGACATCGCAACAGCTGTTATCGGGCAGGCCCGTAGCACTCCAAAGACAGGTTCCAAACATCAAAAGAGTTGCTGGACAGCTTGTCCAGAGGGTCAAAAGATCACAGCGTGCTAGGCCGCAAAATGTCTGCCAAAGTAGGAAGAGTGCAGTGTGGCACTTTTTTGAACAAAATCCTCATGATCAGGCCAAGGTTATCTGTAAGAAGTGCGCAAAGACCTTTAGCCGAGGGAAAAATCTGAAAAATTTGAATACCAGTTGCATGCTTAGACATTTAACCAGCATGCACTTGCAAGCGTGGACACAACATCAAACCTCAAGTGCCACATGTGCAACTGATCACAATGAAGGTAGTCAGCAACGCTACATTGTTTCCCCCACTGTAAGCCCACCGGTTAGCACAGCAGCAAATTTTGAGGTGTCGTTGCAAGGCCACAGCAGTCAGGGAATCCCACTGTTATATCAACGAAAGACTGATTCTAGGCCATCAGAAAGAACACCAACTCCATCACCATCATCAACCCTCTCTCAGTCCACCCTGTCCACCGCTACTTCCACCATATGCAGCTCTCAAGTCCAGCTCACCCTCCCAGACACTATGAGTAGGTCAAGAAAGTACTCAGTCTCTCATCCGCGTACACTGGGTTTGAACGCCCACATTGCCAAACTAATCTCGTTTGAGATGATGCCCTTTCGGTTGGTGGAAAGCACAGCTTTCCGCGAACTCATGGCCTATGCAGTACCACGCTATGACCTACCCAGTCGCCACTTCTTCTCTCGCAAAGCCGTCCCAGCCCTCCACCATCATGTGAAAGACCGCATTGTCCATGCACTCAAGCAGTCAGTGAGCGGAAAGGTGCACCTCACAACTGATGCATGGTCCAGTCGGCATGGCCAGGGCCATTACGTGTCCATCACTGCGCACTGGGTTAATGTGGTGGATGCAGGGTCCACAGGACACAGCGGTGGTGGGACAGTGCTGCCTAGCCCACGGTATAGGAAACAGTTGGCTGTAGGCGTTCGACCCTCCTCCTCCTCCTCCAGAAGCGAAAGCTCGTCCACAGAGCGCAGTCGTACGAGCACTCCATCTGCAGCTGCCACTGTTGCACACGATGTGTCCCCCTATCGAGCAGCTAGTGGAAAGCGTCAGCAGGCTGTGTTGCAGATGATGTGTTTGGGCAACAGACACACCGCCGAGGTGCTGGCCGAGTACTTGAAGCGACAAACTGAGTCATGGCTGGGCAGTGTACATCTTGAGGCAGGCAAGGTAGTTAGTGATAACGGCCGTAATTTTGTGGCAGCCATAGCCCTTTCAAAACTCAGCCACATACCTTGCTTGGCTCACACCTTGAACCTGGTGGTGCAGTGCTTCCTCAAAAATTATCCGGAGTTAACAGCCCTGCTCCAGAAGGTGCGAAGACTGTGCGCGCACATCCGCCGGTCGCCTGTACACTCCGTTCGTATGCAGAAGCTGCAGCGATTGCTCCACCTTCCCAACCACCGCCTCATTATCGACATTGCAACAAGGTGGAACTCCACCCTGCACATGGTGGAGCGGCTGTGCGAGCAGAGGCAGGCCATAATGCATTTGTGGGAGGATACACGGCCAGGCACTTTGAGAGCAGACATGGAGTTGACAGGTGTGCAGTGGTCGAAGCTGAAAGACCTCTGTAAAGTCCTTCAGTGTTTTGAGGAATGCACACGGCTGGTAAGCGCAGACGACGCCATCCTAAGCATGAGCATCCCACTTATGCGTCTGCTCATGCAAACTTTGATGCACCTTAAGGAGCAGGCGTCTGCAGCCAATGTTGATGTGGAGGAAGAGGAGGAGGGAATCCTTGATGACATTCAGCCATTGTCTGCTCAGGGACCTCTCCTGGACGAGGTGGAGGAAGAAGAGGAGGATGATGATGGGGATGATTACTTAGGGGAGGAGGATGCATCTCGTGGGGCAAGTGAAAATGTTGGCGTGGCAAGGTCTGGTACAGGGTTTGTGCGTGACTGGAGGGATGTGGATTTGCCAGAAAGTGCTCCTCCACCCAGCACTCGCAGTGCATCATTGACACCGGGAACATTGGCCCACATGTCAGATTATGCCTTGCAGATCCTAAAAAGGGACCCCCGCATTGCCAAAATGATGAACGATGACGACTACTGGTTGGCCAGCATCCTGGATCCACGCTATAAAGGCAAATTACAAAACATCATGCCACAGGAGAACCTTGACCTAATATTGGCTAATAAACAAGCAACTCTGGTAAATCGGTTGCTTGAGGCATTCCCAGCACACAGCAGCGGTGATGGTTCTCACACGAGCCGTACGGGCCGGGGGCAGCTTGGCAGAGGTGTTCGTGGTGCACACAGCAGAAGTGGCGTTGGAGACAGGGGTTTCATGACAATGTTGTGGACTGATTTTTCAAATCCCGCTCACACAACTGGTAATACTGCATCGATGGAAAGTGACAGGAGACAGCAGTTGTCAACTATGGTTACAAACTACTTTTCCTCCCATATTGATGTTCTCCCACACAGGTCATTCCCCTTTGACTATTGGGCCGCTAAACTGGACACCTGGCCTGAATTGGCCCAATATGCCTTACAGGAGCTCGCTTGCCCAGCTGCAAGTGTGCTATCGGAGAGAGTCTTCAGTGCAGCTGGATCAATCCTGACTGAAAAAAGGACCCGTCTGTCAACCCAAAATGTGGATGATCTAACCTTCATTAAAATGAACCATGCATGGGTTTCCAAGGATTTTGTCCCACCTTCCCCTGATGACACATAGGGTGACAGAAAAATGGCTTGCTTTGGTCCACCTCTTCCTGGGACTTCACCTATTTCGCCTTTTGCATCAGCTGAATGTCCAACATCAACATATGCCACTTTCTAAAACTCCCTAACTGTGCTCCCCCCCCCCCATGGCCGGGGTCACCACCTAGCGCACGACACCGTGCGAGTGCCGTTGCCCTGGACAGGTGGGTAGGCCGACTCTTGGGCACGGGCACTGGCACAGGGTCCCTCATAGTGCAATCAAGTGTCTCTGACGGTGGTGGTGCACAGCCGCCGTCAGACACACCGCTGTACTATGAGGGGCCCAGTGCCAGGACCGACGCCCACGAGTGGGCCCCCCTTGCTTGGGCAGGGCCCCAGCATTTGCAATCTTTACCTCTCCCTGCTCCTCCGCTGTGTAATCTGGGCCGTCAAATCCATACTGTGCCTGACACCGTCTGAGCCTGCCTCCTGAGACATATATTTTGAATGTGTACGCTATCCATACATGTTATCTGGGGATACGGTACCCTTTCTAACCTTTGTGCAATCACGTGCAATCCATACTGGGCCTAACACCGTCTGAGCCTGCCTCCTGCTGTATAGACATAGATTTTGAATGTGTATGCTATCCATACATGTTATCCAGGGATACGGTACCCTTTCTAACCTTTGTGCAATCACGTGCAATCCATACTGGGCCTAACACCGTCTGAGCCTGCCTCCTGCTGTATAGACATATATTTTGAATGTGTACGCTATCCATACATGTTATCTGGGGATACGGTACCCTTTCTAACCTTTGTGCAATCACGTGCAATCCATACTGGGCCTAACACCGTCTGAGCCTGCCTCCTGAGACATATATTTTGAATGTGTACGCTATCCATACATGTTATCTGGGGATACGGTACCCTTTCTAACCTTTGTGCAATCACGTGCAATCCATACTGGGCCTAACACCGTCTGAGCCTGCCTCCTGCTGTATAGACATATATTTTGAATGTGTACGCTATCCATACATGTTATCTGGGGATACGGTACCCTTTCTAACCTTTGTGCAATCACGTGCAATCCATACTGGGCCTAACACCGTCTGAGCCTGCCTCCTGAGACATGTATTTTGAATGTGTACGCTATCCATACATGTTATCTGGGGATACGGTACCCTTTCTAACCTTTGTGCAATCACGTGCAATCCATACTTGGCCTAACACCATCTGAGCCTGCCTCCTGCTGTATAGACATATATTTTGAATGTGTACGCTATCCATACATGTTATCTGGGGATACGGTACCCTTTCTAACCTTTGTGCAATCACGTGCAATCCATACTGGGCCTAACACCGTCTGAGCCTGCCTCCTGCTGTATAGACATATATTTTGAATGTGTACGCTATCCATACATGTTATCTGGGGATACGGTACCCTTTCTAACCTTTGTGCCATCACATGCAATCCATACTGGGCCTAACACCGTCTGAGCCTGCCTCCTGAGACATATCTTTTGAATGTGTACGCTATCCATACATGTTATCTGGGGATACGGTACCCTTTCTAACCTTTGTGCAATCACGTGCAATCCATACTTGGCCTAACACCGTCTGAGCCTGCCTCCTGCTGTATAGACATATATTTTGAATGTGTACGCTATCCATACATGTTATCTGGGGATACGGTACCCTTTCTAACCTTTGTGCAATCACGTGCAATCCATACTGGGCCTAACACCGTCTGAGCCTGCCTCCTGCTGTATAGACATATATTTTGAATGTGTACGCTATCCATACATGTTATCTGGGGATACGGTACCCTTTCTAACCTTTGTGCAATCACGTGCAATCCATACTGGGCCTAACACCGTCTGAGCCTGCCTCCTGAGACATATATTTTGAATGTGTACGCTATCCATACATGTTATCTGGGGATACGGTACCCTTTC
Source organism: Dendrobates tinctorius (assembly GCF_039654945.1). Classification (NCBI taxonomy): domain Eukaryota; kingdom Metazoa; phylum Chordata; class Amphibia; order Anura; family Dendrobatidae; genus Dendrobates; species Dendrobates tinctorius. Next base: position 5,699,086 of record NW_027361701.1, on the reverse strand, counting down.
TAACCTTTGTGCAATCACGTGTAATCCATACTGGGCGTGAGAACGGCTGGCGAGCTGTTAAGCAAGCTACAGCACCTGTGGTTTGCACACGTAAGTTTTTCATTTTTTCAGGAATGACGGTTAGGCCTAATTCCGGAACTGCGGTTGACCTGCACTTACTGGGAAATCATTGTTCGCGGGTAATAATTGTAATCAGTGATCCCCATCACTAACGTTGTTCAGCGGGTTATCTGCACCTGTAAGCGACAAACGCTGGCCTTTTCAGTGTAGCGCACATGCAGCCACAGTCATGTAAGGGCATGACACACCAGTTATTGGCCAATCTCATGTGCCAGAGCCTCACGTGTCCCTCTAGTAAGCCGGACTCGGACCGCGGGGTATGACGGAGTCTCGTTCGTTAACGGAATTAAGCTTGCAATGTGTGCATCTGTTCTGTAGCTGGCATGGTTGAGGTTGCCCGTGTTGAGTCAAATTACGCAGTAGGCTCCACTCCTGGTGGTGCCCTTCTGGACATTCCTTTAAGGTTCAGCTTTGCAACCATACTGCCCACGTAAAACAAACACTTTGCCTTCATGAACGCTGTTTGGAGGGTCATGACTCGTGGGAATAACGCCGCCCAATCAGTTAACCTGCTAGAGAGATCCTTCGTTGCTCCCAAGCATGACATCACACTCCCTAGGAAGAAGGTAATGCCACTGTGGCGACCGTACTCCTGGGGGCGACACAAGTGCACTGATGCCCAGCCACTGCTCGATGAATCTGCTGGTACATTGACCCAGACCACTACATTCCCCTCGCACGCTACACGACCTGAATCTGACCCTGATGAAACTCAGGTTACCCTTCCCATATACAGTTCCATCTTACACGGTGACAAAGAGGAAGCTGCAGATGAAAGTGCAGGTTCGGCACACCCGCCATCAGACACACCACCGTACTATCATGGGCCCTGTGCCAGTGCCGTCACCAACGAGTGGGCCCCCCCTGCTTGCCCAGGATCACAGCACTTGCAAAGTTGAAATACTGTGCAGTGAGATGGAAGATGGGGACGACGAGGAATCCAGACAAGTACAGGGATTCCCTAGCGAGGAGACTTATTTGATTGTTTTCAATGGGACAGCAATTTTTTGCTGTCCTCAATGGGACAGCAATTTTTGGGGAGCACTATACTCTGGAGAATGATAGATGGGGCCCACCATACACTGGAACATTCCAAAGGTGGACATCAGACACTGGAGCAGCATTTACAGGGCCCATTATACACTAGAGCATTAGAAATGGGGCCCATTATGTTTGGAGCATTATTTGGGCCCATAAGACAGTGGAGCTTCATCCATGGGGACCAGCATATACTGTAGCATTATGTGGAGCTCATCATATACTGTTTCAAACATTATATGGGACCAATGATTCTGTATGGAGAAATAGATGGGCCTCGTCATGAGATGTAAAAAGTGAGGTATTTTTCATTGTACTATACCGCTATTTCTCTGCCGTATCGGAGCATGATGAGTTGTGGTATGTGTTAAAGGGGCGCTCTTTCGCCCAGGGCACATGAAAACCTGCAGCCAGCCCTCCCCCCCACAACTTTAGCCAAATAACCCCCATTTTTCAGTGCGTAACTTGTATTATGAAGTTAATTAAGGTTGACAAGCTTAAGTAAGAAGAATTGATGCTTTTGGCATTCAAATGGGCACTGTAGGCGTGTTTCCTGTCCTCCTCTCACTGCCGACTTTTATTCCCCATTGACTTACATTGGGTTTCGTGTTTCGGGACGACCCTGACTTTTCCCTATAATCGGACGATCTTGCTCGACCCGACTTTTGGAAAAGTCGGGTTTCACGAAACGAAACGCGACCCTAAAAAACCAAAAGTCGCTCAACTCTAATGCCCAGTCATACTGCCTGGCAGAGACAAAATGCCGCAGGTACGTGACCAAGGTTTGGTTGACTCTCTCAACCAACCCGTTCGTCTCGAGGTGATAAGTGGAGGACAGGTTTAGCTCAATGCTGAGTAGGCTGCAGAGCTCCCTCCAAAACCGGGACGTGAATTGGGGACCTCGGTCACTAACAATTTTGTCCGGCATGCCATGCAAACGGAATACATGTTTTATGAACAGTGTGGCAAGACCACGAGCGGAAGGCAACCGCGTGAGTGGTACCAGATGCATCATTTTATAAAAATGGTCGGTGACTACCCAGATAACCGTACTGCCACCAGAGTTGGGCTGGCCAACCACAAAATCCATGCCAACCATCTCCCAGGGTCTGTCTGCCACCAGCAGAGGATACAATAACCCAGCTGGCCTCTGTCTAGAGGACCTGTTCCGCAAACACGAGACGCATGCCTGTATGTATTCCTTCGTGTCTCGAGCCTTGTGCAGCCACCAATAAGACCTTGCAAGTAGTTCTGTGGTCCGCTTATTGCCAAAGTGACCACCCACCCTGGACGTGCGTGCCCACGCGAGAACCTCCGGCCGTAGCTGAGGAGGAACAAAGGTCTTGCCTGGCGGAACTGACTCGAGAGCAACTGGAGCCATGGTCCTAAAACTCTCAGTAGGGAGAATTAACCAAGGCTCAGCCTCATCTTCCTCTGCTGAAACCACCGAGCGCGAGAGAGCATCCACGCGGATGTTCTTTTCTCCAGAGAGATAGTGCAAGGTGAAGCGGAAGCGGGAGAAGAAGAGCGACCACCTAGCTTGATGAGAGTTCAAGCGCTGGGCTGTTTGTAAATAGACCAGATTTTTATGGTCCGTATACACCTGGAAGGGAAACCGGGCTCCTTCCAGGAGATGTCTCCACTCGGAAAAGGCCAACTTCATTGCCAGCAGCTCCCTGTCCCCGATGGAGTAGTTCTTCTCCGCCGGTGAGAAGGTCTTTGAGAAGAAGAAGCAGGGATGCTTCTGACCTTGAGCATCCTTCTGGAAAAGAACTGCTCCTGCACCGACGGAAGAAGCATCTACCTCTAGGATAAAAGGTTTATCCACATAAGGACGGTGTAAGATGGGCGCGCCAGCAAAATTGGGTTTTAGAGACGAGAGGGTCTTGGAGACTTATTCAGACCAAGCCTTAGGATTAGCTCCTTTCTTTGTGAGAGCAACCAGAGGAGCTACCAGTGTGGAGAAGTGGGGGATGAACTGGCGATAATAGTTGACGAACCCCAAAAAGCGCTGCACCGCTTTGAGTGAATGTGGTTCCTGCCAGTCCATTACCACTTGCAGTTTGGTCGGATCCATAGCCAACCCCTGGGCCGAGATGATGTAGCCCAGGAACGGCAAGGACTCCTGCTCATACTGACACTTCTCCAGCTTGGCGAAAAGAGAGTTCGCCCGCAGACGGTCGTAGACCCTGCAGATGTCTCTCCGGTGGGAGGTCAAATCTGGCAAAAAGATGAGGATGTCATCCAGATAGACCACCACCGAGGTAGTGAGCATATCGCGGAAGACGTCATAACCAATATCCTGGAAGACAGCAGGCGCATTACAGAGGCCGAAGGGCATGACCAGATATTCATAATGGCCATCCCTGGTGTTAAATGCTGTCTTCCACTCGTCTCCTTCGCGAATGCGGATCAGGTTGTACGCCCCCCCATAGATCTAATTTTGCAAAGATCCGTGCCCCTCGCAACCTGTCAAATAATTCAGATATCAGTGGAAGAGGGTACTTATTTTTAACCGTTATGGCGTTGAGACCTCTGTAATCAATGCAGGGACGTAACTCTCCGCTCTTCTTCTGCACGAAGAACCCTGTACCAGCCGGCGACACCGACTTTCTGATAAAACCTCTTGCCACGTTCTCCCGGATATATTGAGACATAGCCTCCATCTCGGGGAGTGATAGCGGATACACGCAGCCTCTAGGAGGTTCCGTGCCTGGCAATAGATCTATCGGTCAATCGTAAGGACGGCGCGGCGGAAGCGTCTCAGCAGATTTTTTAGAAGACATCTGGGTACTGATGGTACAGTTTGGGAAGCGTGGAGAGATCCGCGGGTATTTCAGTGGAAGCTACCTGAACACTGCCCCTCAGGCACCTTTCCTCACAGTCCTTGCTCCAACCCAGTATGTTCCCCGAAGCCCAATCAATATGAGGGGAGTGGCAACGGAGCCAGGGAACTCCGAGAAGCACCTGATCAATGCCATCGGGCATAATGAACAAGGACAAAATCTCACGGTGGGACGTGAGATTGAGAGACCGAGTGGTGCTGTCTGGTGGGTCACCTGAGATGGTAAAGGTGCACCATTAACCACCCTGATGGTCAGGGGTTGGGGCAGTAACACCAGAGGAATAGCGTGCTTTAGGGTGAAGGTCGAGGACATAAAGTTCGCTTCTGCCCCAGAATCCACCGTGACCTCTACCTCCCAGGTGGAAGCCCCGCTATCTAAGGTCCCTCGAAATACTGGTTTGGGAGAAAAGGGTTTCATATTAGTTAGACCACCACCTATGACCACTGGACGTGATCGTTTTTTCGACCGCAGAGGAAACATGGTAGCTGAGTGACCAAACTGCCGGCACTGGTAACAGTGTGCGGAGATTCGCACCGGACGTGGCTTGGGGCCGGAGCGAGACACCTCCATAGGTTCAGAAGGTGTAAGATCCTGAGCGAGAAATCTTAGTGGCTCGGAGAAGGTGGGAGCCAAGTTAACCCTTCGTCTGGATTGCGCACGTTCCAGCCCACGCTCCGTAAACTGGAGATCAATGCGGGTGGAGATGGCAATCAACTCCTCCAGACTTGTGGGGACCTCTCTGGTTGCTAGAGCATCTTTGACATGCTCCGCTAACCCTCTCCAAAACACAGGGACGCGTGCTTTATCAGGCCACTCTAGTTCGGAAGCCAATGTCCAGAATTGGATGGCATAACGGCTGACCGTGAGAGACCCCTGTGTTAGGGCCAATAATTGGAGAGACGTGTCGTGAGTGATCCGTGGGCCCAAAAAGACCTGCTTCAGGGCCGTGAGGAACTGAGCAGCGCCCTGAACCACGGGGTCATCACGCTCCCACAATGGTGTAGCCCACTCTAACGCCCTGCCTGATAAGAGAGAAACAATAAACCCCACCTTAGCCCACTCTGTAGGAAATCGCGTAGCCAGTAACTCAAGCTGGATAGAGCACTGACTCATGAAACCCCTGCAGGTGGTGCTGTCACCAGAAAACTTATCGGGCAACGGGAGGCGGGTTATTGTCGGCATAGGCGTGGGTGTGGACACGCGTGAGACAGCCTCTGCGACTGCCTGAGCAGCGGCCACTGTAGCATTCGCAGCTGAGGTGGAGCTCTCAATAGCCGCCAACCTGCTCTCCAGCTGCCGAATGTACCGCTGTAGCTGCTACAGATCCGCCATTACTAGCCAGACCCTGGCACTAGTATAATGTTAGGGACGGCGGAACGCACTAAATAAATAAATAATAATAAGTGCGTTCGCCGCCCGGGGTCCACTGTGCAGTAGGTGTTACACCGCTGCTAGCTAATGGCAGACGCGCTATATGGCGGTATAACGCACGCGGGTTGAACGTCACCCATTGTGCGCGGAGCGTACTCTTGTTGAAACACAGAGATGCTTTAAACATATACATGAATACCAAGCCTGTTGACCTCACAGAACTCGGCGGTGTGCACACACGGTAATCGGTCACAGGACTAGGCCCTAGACTCTGGGTCAAAGTCCGTCTTGACCTACTGTGCATGCGCGTCGCTACCACGAATGTCCCAACTGCTGCTGACTGCAGCGTGGCGACTAAACTATCCACAATATGACAATGCCTGGACAGGTGCACCGTCGGACGCTAGCACTGTGAAGATGGAGACCGTGGCCTGTAACGTGCCACTGACTGGCGCTGACTCTAACACTAGTTCCCTGTCCACATACGTAATATCAGAGGGAGGGGAATCATAATGGGTCATTTGCAAGTCCATACATCCATCATCATACACTCAGTTAGCATCTAGTGTCTATACTAGCGCATGGCCAAGCGGCCATGCGGGCCTTTTATAGCCATGCGCTTCCGGGACCTTCCAGATCTCTGAGATGGACCAATCATATCAGGACAAGGACCTAAGCACGTGACCCCGATCTCCACTGGGAGATCATCTCGTGAGCATGCCCAGTAGCGCGCGAGAGGACTTAGCCTCTGGAGTGGCTTGTTGCAGAGCAGGCTGCACTACTATTGCTGGTCCAGAGGTGGCAGCAACAACCAGACCCAGAGAGCTGGTCTGAGCAGCGCGTCTGGATCGCCGAGATTGCTGTGCAGATCCCTGAGAGGTCGGAGGGGAATGGGAGACCGCTGGCTGCATGGCTCTCAATTCCTGCTGTGCAGCTGCAGGAACCTGACGCCTAACAAGGGTTAATGGTGGCCCAAGTAGATGCTCCATATATAAATACCCCCCATATATTGCTGCACAAGGGTTAAAGGTGGCTCAAGTAGAAGCTCCATACATAAAATACCCCCCATATGCTGCTGCTATATAAAAAAAAAATATAGACATACTTATTCTCCATCGCTGGGGGCCAGGCGCCGGTGTCACCGCTGGCTCAGGCCCCTGGCACCGGCTATATTTACCATTCCTCGCTCCATCGCTGTCTCCCGGGTCCTGTGCAGTGACGTTAGCAGAGGGCGCGCACTGAATACATCATTGTGCCCTCCGCTAAATGTCACAGCCAGAGGACCCGGGAGACAGCAATGGAACGGGGACCGGTAAATATTGCTCAGCTCCCCGTCCTCCCCCGTCATACTCACCCCCATCCTGGCGCACGGTCTCTTCAGCCCCTGCTTCCCGCATGATCTCTGCGTCCCAGCTGTTCCTGCATTCAGCAGTCATGTGGTACCGCTCATTAAATATGCGCATATTCATGAGTTTAATGAGCGGTACCACGTGATGCAGGAACAGCTGGGATGCTGAGATCATGCTGGAAGCAGGGGCTGAAAAGACCGTGCCAGGAGGGGGTGAGTATAATCTCTGACACCCCCCACTCCCCCTCTCCCGCCAACCCCCATATATGACTTGCGTATAAGCCGAGAGGGGGACTTTCAGCCCAAAAAAATGGGCTGAAAATCTCGGCTTATACATGAGTATATACGGTAATTGACAAGTGTAGCAGTGTCTAATCTTCTCTTCCACCAATTGATCCATATTTGGGAACCACACTTTTTCTCTGAGTAACTTTTTTGTACCAACAATTCTTAGATGACCTTCGTGTACTATCTGTATGACTAAGTTGCGCAAGGCCTTAGGTACTACCAATTTGGTATCTCGAAGGATGAGGTGCTCTTCAGTGACTGACAATTACTCACGTACATTTGAAAATAGTTTTAATTCCTTCATATCAATCTCAGAATCAAGAAAGTTTTCCTTTTGAATATCATGCCACCTTCGATTTTGGATGAATTGTATTAAGGCACAGAGTGTCTTGTCACTTGTTGTATTCCAAAACTGATCAACAGAAAGTGCTTTTGGCACTGCGTGAGCTGCAACAAATCATATGTATTCTTCCATGGAGGAATGCCCAGGTATATCATCATTCACAGGATGTCTTGAGAGATAATCAGCCGGATTGCTATATTTTCCAGGTTTGTGAACGATTTTGTAATTGTAGTCCTGTAGACGTAGACCCCATCGCTCGATCCGTGCAGGCATTTTAGCTTGGGGTTTTATTTCCAAAAATTGTAAGGAGAGCTTGATGATCCGTGACAATGGTGAAGGGAGCTCCATAGAGAAATAAGTGAAAGTGTTCACATCCCCTGACAACTGCCAAGCTTTCTTTTTCAGGTTGTGAATATTTCTTTCAATGGTTGTTAAGCTTTTGCTTGCATAAGAAATGATGTGGGGACTTTGGTTGTCATCCTTGTATTGCGCAAAAATAGCACCCAGTACCACAGGACTGGCATCCACAATCAGTTCAGTTCGAACAGCTGGATCAAAATAGGCCATGGTGGTTGTTGAGCAGAGTTCATTTTTAATTGTTTCAAAAGAGGCCTGACAGTCCTGGGATCATTGAAAGACACAACTTTGTTTTGTAAGTTCCCTTAATGGAGTGCTGATTGTTGAAAAATTTGGAATGTGTCTAGTACAGTAGCTGGCCATCCCAAGAAAAGAGCGCACTTCACTGGCATTCTGTGGAATTGAGGCTGCTCTGATGGTTTCCATTTTCTGGGGATCAGGTCATACTCCTTCCACCGAGAAGATGTGACCATAGAACGCCAACGAACTTTTATCAAATTCACATTTCTCTTTGCTTAAATTAAATCCAGCAGAGAGCAGGCATTCGAAGATAGCATATAGAGCACAATTGTGTTCAGCTTGAGTTTTCCCAAAAACCAGTATGTCATCACTATAATTAAAGGCATTTGGAATGTGTTGAATGACGCTCCTTATCGTGTCTTGAAAAATTTTCGCTGCTGAGCAGACCCCAAAAGTCAATCTTTTATATCTTTGGAGACCCACATGGGTGGAAAATGTTGTCAAGTATCTGGATTCAGGACTCAAATTAAATTGATGATAGCCCTTATTGAGGTCAAGCTTTGAAAAAAACGGTTGCTCCATTTAATAAATGAATGATGTCATCAATTGTAGGTGAGATATGTCTTTCTCTCTGAATAGCGGTGTTAGGCAGGCGCATGTCAACACACAGTCTCTCCTGCTCCCATGGAGTGGGACTAGTAACAGTTTCAATAACGTCCTCATCCATGAGCAATTAGAGTTCCTTTTCTATCTTCTTTCTCAGGTGAAATGGAATACGCCTGTGAGCCTGGGCTACTGGACGAACACTCTCATCTACATGAAGATGCACTTGAGAGTTCTTTAGTTTTCCCAAACCACTAAATAGGGAGGGAAAGCTGTTCACCATGGCTTATACTTCCAGATCTGCTGGGTCGGTTATAGTATGAATAATCTGGTTGAGTCTTAGCTTCAAGGCAGTGTAATAGCTGAGAAGACAGCCTCCCGATCCTTGTAATGTGTGAAAAGTGGTTTTCTGCCTATTTTCTTTATAGCTAAGTTCAGCGTCAAATTGTCCCAGTGTAATTAGAGGTGTTTTAGATCCATACGGAAAGATTTTAGTATGCACCTGCTGTAAGACTGGCTTTGCTTTCAATTGTTCATATGCATTGCTGTCTATGATATTCACTGAAGCTCCTGTATCTAGTGTAAAGGTGATATCCGTGTTGAAGATAGTGCTACTTCCGACGGAAACTCCCCATCCACCTTTCACCAGATCACGACCAGCATGCCTTTTAACGGAGGAGACCCAACACACCGAGTCTCCAAAAACCAGTGTAACGGGGTCTACCCGGCCAAGGGTATATCATGAGAGATTTGCAGTAACTCCTGCCTATACTTCTTGGGAACTGCCAGCTGTCGTTTTATAGTGGGGCTCGTCCCTGTGTGGTGCTGCTCTGTGATCCGGTAGAGGAGTCCCTGCTTCCATACAAACTGTTCCCCTTCCAGTACCCCTCTCCCCTCCTGTGCCTTCCCACGATATCCCTCTAATGAAGGATCCTCAAGTAACTCCCTCTTAAATTCATCTGGGGTGGCCCAAGAAATGTGTCTGGCTATGGGAATACGTGTAGGGCTGGGATGTCTTACCTGGGCCTCCTCTGAGTGTGATTCCGCCTCTGCAGCTCGAGCTTGTCTCCGGGTGGTCACAGGATATGTCTCAGCCAGAGGGGTCACCGAGAATGCAGACAACATGGGCCCCAAGTCATTTACCAGCAAGACGTCTGCAGGCAAATCCTCCATCAAGCCGACCTCAACAAGGCCATCCCCGACTCCCCAGTTCAGGTGAATCCTGGCAGTGGGCAGTCGATGTATAGCTCCCCCTGCTACACGGACTGCCACTGTCCGGTCCATCTTCTCTTGGTCCCAGACGAGATGAGGCTTCACAAGGGTCAAAGTTGCTCCGGAATCTCTTAGTCCCTGCATAAGTTTTCCATTAACCCACACGACCTGTCGATGCTGTTGACGATTATCTGCCCGGGCTGCCTGCACGGGGTCTACTTCATGCAGCACTTCCTTCATCTATTCCACCCCTTGGTTAGTCGTAGCCCCCAGTGCCGGGTCAGCTTCGCCTTGGTAGCAGTGTACAGCAGCCCGGCTGAAGGTAGCTGTTCCCGCCTTTGGCCACTGGGTATGCTGAGTCCGGTTGGGACATTGTCTTTGCAGGTGGCCCAGCTGACGGCAGGTGTGGCATCGCACCCCAAGGGGACTGTGGTAGGCCGGGTTTCTAGCTGGTCCCCCTACAATCTTCGGTGGTTTGGGGCCCTCCAGGTCCATGGGCGGGCCCCTAGTGACCATCTTTGATCCGGACAACTGCGGCCTCCTGGCATCATGATGTTCATCGGCCAGACGAGTGGCTTCCTCAAGAGTCGTTGGCTGCCTGTCCCGAAGCCATTCCTGTGTCTCAGGGGTTAGTCCATTAAAGAATCGTTCTAACAAGAAGAGCTGGAGGACGTCCTCCTTAGTGGTTGCTTGGCTCCCTTGTACCCACTGTAGCAGTGACCGCCGTAATTTACAGGCCCATTCAGCGTGGGTATCGGTTACACGTTTTATAAGTCCGCTGAACTTTTGGCGGTATGCCTCTGGTGTCAGCGCATACCGGGCCAAGATCACTTCTTTGATCCGTTCATAGTCCATACAGTCCTCATCAGGTAATGTGCGATAGGCGTCCGCTGCCCGGCCTGTCAGCTTGCTGGCCAGAATCTGAACCCGTTCCTCCGGCTTCACTTGATGAAGGGCACACTGCCGCTCAAAGTCCTGCAGAAAGCCATCAATGTCTTCCTCTGCCTTCCCCAATTGTCAGAAGGCATTATACTGGATCTTTTTGTGGCTTACTGTTGAAGGTACCTGGTCGAAGGCCAGAGCTCCCCCTGCTCGCTGACTCTCCTCTCTCTGCTCTGCCATCTCCATCTTGGCCAGCTCCACTTTGGTCTGCTCTGCCATCTCCATCTTGGCTAGCTCTATCCTGGTCTGCTCGGCCATCTTTTCCTTCAGATCAGTACGCACATCAGCCATCACCTCTCCTATGATCTCTACTGCAGGGTTTGGGCCATAGAACGCCAGTCTGTTCTTTACCTCCCTCTGGAATTCGGTCTCCTCCACGTTCACATTAGGGGGCGCTGCACTGTCGTGTTCCATGATGGCTGCTATCAAATCCGCTTTTGTTTTGTTGCTGGTGATCAACCCTCGGGCTTCCACCAGATCTTTTAATGTAGTCCTCTTTAACTTCTGGTAGTTGTTTTCCATTCATTCCTTTCCTCCTGTAGAAGGGGTATCATATCCTGCTGTCTGCCACCAGTGTAACGGGGTCTACCAAGCTGGGGTACCTCTTTCAGTACCACCCCATGTTTTTGGAGGTCCGCTCTGTGTTGGCTGGAGTCTGAATGAATGACGCTGGCTGGAATTCCTTGGTTACATGGGCGCATATAAAAGATCACTGCTTCGCCACGTATTTCCAGTCTAACAACCCTTTACTCACAGGACACAGAATATATCACACAGATACAGAGGGCCGGCCAATAGAAAAGCGGCAGGCCAGACATACATTACAAAAGCCGCAGGTTGCCGGAGCCTGATGATGTTTACTGTGGGAATTACAAAGGTGGGGGGAGGGCGGACAAAAGGGGAATGCTGATGCATTAGGGACATGCATCTTACATGGAACCTATTATACATACATATAACTGCACAACATATTCTGGTTGCTAAGTGGTTCTGTAACACGTAACAACCAATTTCCACCGACTTCAAGAACTCCCCCCTCCTCCAAAACCGCCACAACGAGGAGGCCTTGAACACCTCAATGACCCGAGACCCCCCCAACCTGCCATGCGACGGCCTTCTCTATACCATCCTGAAGGGCAAGGGCCCAAATATCGGAACCCACCGCATTTAAATGGATCCCGTCCGCCAACCAAAAATCACCCTCGCCCTTTTCCAAATCGAAATGCCGCACAGCAACACCCCCATTTCTAACAATAAAAGCAGACAACGCTCTGTTAACTTTTATCCTGGCCCGATTAACCTCCAACGATCTCATAGACCGCCAACGCCTGCGTGGCACAATCTCAGACCACACAATAGTGATCTCCCGATACATCAACCACAACCGTAAGCAATCCTGCTTAATGTCCTTGACCAACTCCCGAAAAGGCCGAACCGCCAGATCGTTACCCCCAGCGTGAATAACGAGAATATCTGGTGCCCGGTCCAACCGGACGCACTCGTGGACCTCCGGCAACACCCTTCGCCACACCAGGCCCCTGAAACTGAGCCACCGCACCACCGCCACAGTCCTGGGAATCCCCAGCTGACTGCCTTCGTTCCTCACATTGGCTCGCAATGCTCCCCAATAGATGAAGGAGTGACCAAAAATCCAGGCCAGCAGCGGTTCAGCACCTGAAACACAAAACGACACTAACAGAAAAACATACTTGCAGCATAAATTTAACGCCAATCCACTCAAACACCTGTTCGACCCCATGTTCACTACCAACCCAACCACCCCCCCTTTTTTCAAATTAAGGCCGAACATAACTGCGGTACCGAATAGACCTCCACCCACCAATGCGCTGTATTAAAGAGGGACCCAAACCACGCGCTGCCGCCTCGGTCACCGCCCCTATCCTAAATGAATGAGAGGCAAAGCGAGAATCATCTATCCCCAACACTGAATGGATTTTTTAAAACCGCGCCAAACTGATACCGGGACAAACTACCCCCGTCTGCGTGGCACAACAAGGATCTGCTCAAACTGAGATGAAGCTCCCAAAAACTACGCAAACACTGAACCGGGCACATTACGGAACCAGACACGCCACCCAACACAACTCGCCGGCCTTTACCTGACTGGTCCATTTTAGTCCTTTGCAGCCAGAATTCAACTCCCTGTGAGGTCAATACCGCATCCCTGGCTAACAAGCCACCCATCGACACTTTATTGGGCGACACAAGCTCCCCAACCCGCAACGCCCCAAAAATTGCAAACGAGAAGGCCAGGCGAAACAACACAACCTCATATCGATCCGAACAGACCGACTCAAGAACCCGACCCAATTGCTCCAGCAGATAAAATGATACAGGCCGTCTTAAATCACCCCCACCTGTGAAACGGCGGAAACCTTTTGCCGCCAGTTTGACCAAAAATGTTTTCGTCAAATCCCTGCACCCGCGCAACCGAAAACCAAAAGACAAACCTGCTAATAAGCGCGTTACCTTTGCACGCGACCAACCCTTGCTCGCACCTCGCCCCAACCAGGACAACAACAATCCCTCCTGATCAAGCCCGGCCCAACTAGTTTGACCGGCCGTAAGGACCTCTTCCCACATCCGCCACACTGCCCTGTAAGCCTCCCAAGTTCTCGGTGCCAGTGACGATTCAATCAGCGACTCTTCGGCCCGTAAGTCACCCTCCACAGCTCCTCCGGACAAGATAGCCCGTCGATCTCTGCTTCCGGAGCCAAAGAACGAAAACAATCCCACTGCGAACGAGAGAGAGAGTCCGCTATCTCGTTCCTTACGCTGGGCACGTGCGCCGCGGTCACATGGGCATTCAAAGGCACAATAGCACCAATTGCTGCAAAACTCGAAGGACTGGAGGGGATGACGCGGTGAGACCATTATTCATGCTCACAACGCCCATGTTGTCGCAATTAAAATGCACACGCTGGTTCCTGGAATCCCACCCCCACAAATGTACCGCCACTAGTATCGGAAAAATCTCCAACAACATGATGTTGCGCACCAGACTGGCCGAAACCCACGTGTCATGCCAATGAGCCCCACACCATTGCCCTCTGAAATAGGCACCAAAACCGATCCCGCCAGCCGCTTCCGTAAACAAATCCAATGCATCGTTACCTACCACCTCCGCCATTTCCAAAGAACGACCGTTGTACTCTTCCAAAAAGGACTCCCAGACCGCCAAATCGGCCCTGATCTCCGCCGACAACCTAACAAAATGGTGGGGAGCCCGAATCCCCGCAGTAGCGCTAGCCAGCCTACACGAAAAAACTCTAAGCATCGGCATAACCCGACAAGCAAAGTTAAGCTTCCCCAACAGCGACTGAAGATCGCGCAACGATATTTTTCTCAAGCGACGTGCTCGGGCCACTTCAGACCGCAAATCCACCAGCTTGTCCTCAAGCAACCTGAACTCCCATTCAACTGTATCGATGACGATCCCCAGGAAACGCAAACACGTGCTAGGACCCTCCGTTTTTCTGGGCGCTAACGGGACACCGAAGCAATCCGCCACCCACTCAATGGCTTTCAAAATCCTGAGACAACGCGATAAATCAGCCGGACCAACACACAAGAAGTCGTCCAAATAATGAATAACAGAGTCGAACCCGGAAACGTCGCACACAACCCACTCGCGAAAGGAACTAAATGCCTCGAAATACGCACAGGACAACGAACAACCCATAGGTAAACTCCTATCTACAAAAAACCTGCCTTCCCAAAAACAGCCCAGCAGCTTCACGCTTTCAGGATGAACCGGTAGTAAACGAAAAGCGGATTCGACATCAGTCTTTGCCATAGGGGCACCACAACCACATTTTCGCACCCACCGAGCTGCCTCGTCAAACAAAGAGTATACCACCGAACAAATCTCCGGATCAATACCATCGTTAACCGACCTCCCACATGGGTAAGACAAATGTTGAATGAGCCGAAACTTATTCGGCTCCTTCTTCGGAACCACCCCCAAAGGGGAAACCACCAAATCCGGAAAAGGAGGGGAAACGAAAGGGCCCGCCACGCGGCCCAACGAAACTTCTTTTTTGAGTTTCTTAGAAACGACTGCGGAATGCTCCAAGGCTGAGCGCAAATTTTTCAAAACTAACAGGATTTCAAACGGAGGGCTCGGAATGTGAAAACCCGCCTTAAAACCTGAATACAACAAACCCGCTCTTTCCCTATCAGGGTACCTATTTAGATAGGGAACCATCCTTTCCAGATTCACTGGAGTCTCCCCCTTGCGAATTCCCACCCCCGGCTCTAGGGCTCTAGACTTCCCTTTTTTGAAACACTTTGACGCTCCATGTGAGGCTCCATTACAATTAGAGCAGAGGTGTTTGAATTTACAATTAGCCCGGAACTTACACTGGCCGTCATTAAACTGCCAGCACACCCCCGCCTTGTGAGTTCCTGTCTGCCCTTGACCTCCTGTATTATAAGGGTTCCAATGGATTGTGATGAATAAGAAAATGCTCACACAAGAATTGAATTTACTAAATTGATTTACTTAATAAGTGATAAGATTAAATAATAAACAAAATAAAACTATAAATACATATGCATTAATCAGAAACAAGCATTATTCATACATTACATTACTCAGACAGATGTCGACCAGTCATCCTCCATGAGCCAAGAGAGCGAAAAAACATGTGTCCTAGTTCTTTTAAAATGTCCAGCTAAAAGGTGTGTCCAGCCCCACCATGTGGGGAATGATGTCACAAGTCTATTGTCCATTGGCTATAAACACATCTCTTCTCTGTGTCTCTCTCTCCCTCTCTGCTAATCAGTACCCTCCTTTTATATGTAAAAACTTCTCTAAAGCCTTTAATGTCCCAAAGTAAATGTGAGACTTAAACAGTATCTATCCTTGGATGCCAGTGAGACGACCCCCTGAGGCCAAATAGATGAGAGTTCACCAGTTGACAATCCATGGGCAAAGTTAACACACCCAATCTAATTATGGCAACGAAGGTCCTTTGTTGGTAGATAAGTGTAAGCCAGTTATTTGTTCTGCTTGGACAATTTGACCAACTGGTTGAAACAAGTTTCAATTACCTTCTAGGAAGGTTCAAAGAGCTGAATATAGTATAACTGATTGAAACTATATCAATAGTTGGTATTAATTAATTGGAGTGTTGAAACCATTAAAAATAAATCATAGTATACATTCCACCCCTTGGTTTCAATCACTTTAATTAATTAACCTGTCACTAAACTATACCATTTATCATTATTTTCATTGCTAATATATATATATTTATTTATTTGCTACCAATAGAAAATCGCTTGGTAAAAAATAACATCCTGGGCTTAAAACGGAACAAAAACAACATTGGACGAACAGGTAATGAAATATCAAATGTCTGTAGAAATCTTCTTTCTTTGGATCTTCTTGACCGCAATTTTTAAATGGGTCTCTGTTGCAGGGAAAGCACGGGGATTATTATGCCCTCATCACTTTAGGGTGACTTCACTACTTTCCCTGGTTAGCAAAAGAACAGACTAGAGCGATCTGTCCCTGCCGTTCATGACATTAACCCCTCGTTTCTCCAAAGCAATGGGTGAGGGAAATGCAGGTGTCCATGGCTGAGCATAAGAGTACCTTTATCTTCTATTACTGCCGCTGGTCAGGGCCTTATTCACCCTGGTTGATGGTTCAGCATCATCTGGGCTCAGTCTCAGCGCTCAATTGGACATCTTCAGTCTACACACAAGACACAGCCTGCACTGAGGGAAAGTGAAGTTCACAATCATACTTGAAAGTTCCAAAGTCTTGGCAGAGCTAACTCAGTCCAAAGCAACTGTCCAAAATAACTCAGTCCATGATATATTCACAGTCCAAAATAGAATAACTTGTTCAATATAACTCAGTCCTGGTGGCTTGTTTTCCACCCCTTGATCAAATGAATCAAACAAAATTACCGTAGGTTTGTTGGTCCAAATTGTGCCCAGAATGACCTTTGAAATTTTCTACTGTAGCAAATATTTCTACTCTAGATAATAATACTACATAAAATATATATCATATGTGTATGGACTTATACACTGATCAAACACATCAAATTCATGTCAATCACATTTGCATAATAACGATGATCATAATTACCAGTACAATTATGTTCATGGAGTTCACGAAATAATGTTACTACTAATCAGAATCAGTACAATTACATGTTAAGGAAAACCGAACCAAAACCAATTTGTGATTAACCCAATTCTAGCAAATTATTATTTTTACATAATATACACATTACATCAACACACGCTCTGGCTAAACCTAAATGCACTCATTCAGTAAGCAGGAGTGATTCTCATTTATATATAGACAAACACACACTTTGGGTACCCACACATTTGCATTGTATGACTCAGGTGTAGGTGAACAAAGCTATATCAAGATATTAACAAACTAGCATTCATTGAAATCATTTAACATATATATATTCTTCAAAACCCAATTTGCACGGGAGCTCCCAAAAAATAAAAAATGTTAAAACTCAAAAATAAGTCATAAAATATAATCTTATATTAGATGGACTCCTTTTTTACTACTGCAGGAATGAACTATTTACTGTGCACTGTATTTACATGTTAATTAAATGGCCAAGGTTTCTTCTTTCACTCCTGCAAACAAACAAAAGGTTAATTATGCACCCCACCCCCCAATCCAACATGTAGTTGACTGAAAAGAGGAAAAATAATTCCTTTAAAAACCAAGAATGCTTAACACAGTACAATTAAAATTCAGAAAATGAGCTCATAAAAAATACAAATATACCAAATAAAAAGTAAAAATAAAAATACCACGTGGATTTTTCTTTGGCTGTGAACCAATTTTAATCTAGGGATATCCATGACAAATACACAAAACACATACAATGACAAAGACAAACACTTAGTTCAAATAAGTCATCTATTTATCTTGTCAACCCCCCAGTATATTATCAGTCATCTAACTTTAGGTCAGTCTTAAATTCATTGTCTGTACTGCCACTCCCTCTTTGCCTTGTATGTTCCTCTCATGGCTCCCACATACAGAATCATCTTATATCTGCTGTGGTCTTTTGCCTTTTAAAACATCAAGGTCTATTACAAACCCTTAGGTGAGGAATGCACATTTATGCATCACCAAGACCAAACCCAATTCATCATACATCAGCCAGCGCATACGTCACAGTATGCTCACAGGAGTATTTATCATCATATATCAGCCAGCGCATACTTCATAGTATGCTCACAGGAGTATTTCTCTAAGAAACTCTAGAATGAAAACAAACATCATTAAACATCAAAAAATGGCAAAACTGTTCAAACAATAATTTTCAGGGATGTTCCACAACTTTTATAATTAGTCCATGAGGGAATCTTGGCAGGGGGTGTAGTATGCCATGGTATTGGAAGAGTGCAAGGGGCGGTTACAGTGGGGGCTTTGCATGCCTCCATCAGGTGTCCCACCTCTATCTTTCCAACCCCCTATCTCATTTGTCGCCACCCTCTTGGGTCTGGCGAGTTGCAATTTACCTTTTCTCCTCAGATCTTGCCATCTCCTCAACAGGTCACTTGTAGAGATCCCATCTATCTCCTGGAATGGAACTCCACTAGCTATCAGGTCACAAAACAACTCCTTCCTGCTCTTTCTAATTTGAGTATCATCCTCTTTTCTCCTTTCTTGATCTACTCTCTTTACTGTACTATTTTTTGATACTTTTGCTCTCTCTAGAGCAGATAGCTGGGAGATTAGATTGCATGCTGTGTAGACAGTAGTGGAATTTCCCATAAGTGCACTGAACATAGTGAATAATGGGGCTTTGTAAGCAGCTGGGGCACCTTCTATGAACTTATTCTTCATCAATACTGTCAATATTGCAGCATCTGGTCCCTTCCAATCCTCAACAACAGCAAAGTGATCATTCAGATCAGGCAAAGGACTGCGAGTTATACCTCCTATGCATGCAATTTCTCTCAATCTCTGAACTCCATCTGCAAGAGATTCCCATCGTGTCTGTGGTATTATTTCCATGGGAGAGTCATACACTTGTGCCACAGAATCCCTCACCAAATGCAGCAAAGAGAAAGTCTCTGTAGTGTCCCTTGCACGTCTCATTTTTAGACGTACCATAGGATCAGTACAAATACTACAAAGTCCTATTGCCTCAAGACGGTTCAAAATTATAGTATCGGCTCCCTGATCCCATAATCTGAGAATCCATGCTAACAAAGGTTCTCCTGCTTGCTGCCTGTACCTGGTAGCTAATTCTGTTAATTCTCCAGCTGTATAATTCCTAGTTACTTCAGTCATTGAAACTTCTGCTCCTGTAGCTGTGTTTCCTGCATCCATCCTATCTCCACTATGCTGTGTGACTTCTCTCCTAGTTTTAGTAGTCACAATCGGTCTGGCTTGCTTTTCTTCCTCATCTGTCTCACTGTTACAGAAATCACATTCTAGCAAATCTGACCATTTCTCATGTGCAATCATGGTTCTAATCTGTGCAGTACAATTATCTGACACTGGCCACTGTCTCCTCCTGCGCCTATTCTTATTCACATTTTTCATTATATAAGCTTCAAAATTCCTTTGCATATTGTCATGCTGTTTCAATTGGTCTCTCAAGGCTGATTGCAAGCTAATCCTTTGCTCTATAGCTGTATGCAGCTCTAAACGCAAATCATCTATCTCCATCTGTAAGCTTTGACACACTTGCACAAAAATCCATCCAACAGCTGCTGCAGCTTTCTGCTCTTTTGCATCATACCTTGAGAGATCAAATTTTGCAGCCACTTCCTGGGGATTTGATAACTGCTGTCCCTCCATATACTTGTTACATTCCTGTGCCATTGGGGTCCACTTTCCTGGTAACACCCATTCTGGCAAAGATCTAACACTACTCTCAACTGCTTTCCTACTCTTAACAAACTTATTCAATTTTGCAAACATTTTTATTCAAAACAATCCCGCTTCTGACACCAATTTGTATTATAAGGGTTCCAATGGATTGTGATGAATAAGAAAATGCTCACACAAGAATTGAATTTACTAAATTGATTTACTTAATAAGTGATAAGATTAAATAATAAACAATATAAAACTATAAATACATATGCATTAATCAGAAACAAGCATTATTCATACATTACATTACTCAGATAGATGTCGACCAGTCATCCTCCATGAGCCAAGAGAGCGAAAAACATGTGTCCTAGTTCTTTTAAAATGTCCAGCTAAAAGGTGTGTCCAGCCCCACCATGTGGGGAATGATGTCACAAGTCTATTGTCCATTGGCTATAAACACATCTCTTTCTCTGTGTCTCTCTCCCTCTCTGCTAATCAGTACCCTCCTTTTATATATAAAAACTTCTCTAAAGTCTTTGATGTCCCAAAGTAAATGTGAGACTTAAACAGTATCTATCCTTGGATGCCAGTGAGACGACCCCCTGAGGCCAAATAGATGAGAGTTCACCAGTTGACAATCCATGGGCAAAGTTAACACACCCAATCTAATTATGGCAACAAAGGTCCTTTGTTGGTAGATAAGTGTAAGCCAGTTATTTGTTCTGCTTGGACAATTTGACCAACTGGTTGAAACAAGTTTCAATTACCTTCTAGGAAGGTTCAGAGAGCTGAATATAGTATAACTGATTGAAACTATATCAATAGTTGGTATTAATTAATTGGAGTGTTGAAACCATTAAAAATAAATCATAGTATACACCTCCGCCACCCGTAGAGCAGGAGTTGCCGCTACCCTGGCTGGTGCTTCCAGCCCCCCCATGAAAGGAGCTCCCAAATTTATTTTGCGCTATCACACGCATCCACAAACCAATATCTTTCTGGTCCCAGCGAATAGCTGGACGCACAGCCTTCCTCTGATGGAATTGCTCGTCATACCTCAGCCACGCCTGACCACCATACACTCTGTAAGCCTCACCTATAGCGTCCAGATAACAAAAAAGCGCCGAGCAATTGTCAGGGGTCTTTTCCCCAATAACGCTCGCCAAAATGGCAAAAGCTTGCTGCCAATTCACAAACGTCTGAGGAATCAAACGCCACCTGCGCTTTTCCTCATCCTCCTTTTTGCTATCCTCTTTTTTGCTTTTGTCTAAATTAAACTTCTCCAGAGGCAGCAGCGAAAACATTTCAACATACTCATCCTTCCAAATTCGCTCTTTCACTTCTTTTTTTAAGTGAGCCCCCAACGAACCTTCAAAACATACGTACACCTCGCCATGCGCCCAATCATCTAAATGCACACGACACGCATTCTTTTTGTCGGTTTGCATCGACACGGACACTGGCTCACGGGAGCGGGGGCCCGACTCTAGACCGCACTGACCCGCTGACCCCCAGCCTGTAATCCGACCCACGCTGCTACCGGCGACGACCCGACAAAGCCCCGCTCCAGGCGTGACAGCAAACTACGCACATCCGCAAGCATATCGCACACTCCCCCGGCCGACCCTGTACTGCTCAACCCAGCCCCCACCCCGACACCACTAGCCTCAGCCAAGGGCCCCCTTTCCACCACTGATGAAGATAAAAGCGGGTGACAAACAGGGGACATGGACACATACTCACCGGGCTGCGAGGGGGCTGTGTGCCCTCGAGCCGGAAAGCCTGGATCCCCTGAAGCCTCGCGGACCTCACGACTCCTGGTGGCGGACTTGCTGCCGTGATGCTGGCCTCTGAAGATCCCCGCAGGGAGGACTGGGGCGGGCAGCCTGAACCCCTCGAGAGATCCCGGCTGCGGTACCCCGAAATCTGATGCCTCCTTCTCTATATCCACACTGCATTCCTCTATATCCACAATGGCATTCCTCTATATCCACAGTGCATTCCTCTAAATTCACACTGCATTCCTCTATATCTTTACCGCTTCCCTGTATATCCACAATGCATTGCTCTATATTCACACCTCAGTCCTCTTTATCCACACTGCATTCCTCTATATCTTTACCACTTTCCTATATATCCACAATGCATTCCTCTATATCCACACGGTATAAGGAAATCAAGAGAGAACGCTTTAACTGTATTTTATTCGTCTCCTTCTTCCTACAGAACACAGCATAACATTTTCCTCCTCAGGCGAAAATGAAACTTTCCCAACCCACTTCCTGTCTATAACCTTCCGGTCACAAGATTTCCTTTCTTAAAGAGACAGATCAAATCATTATACATTACAATATCCCCAATGCATTCCTCTATATCCACACCACATTCATCTATATCCACACTGCATTCCACTATATCCACACCGCATTCCTCTATATCCACACTGCATTCCTCTATATACACACCGCATTCTTCTATATCCACACTACATTCCTCTATATCCACACTGCATTCCTCTATTTCCAAACCACATTTCCTCTATATCCACACCGCATTCCTCTATATCCACACTGCATCCCTCTATATACACATTGCATTCCTCTATATCCACACTGAATTCCTACATATCCACACCACTTTCCTCTATATTCACAGTGCATTCCTCTATATCCACACCACTTTCCTGTGTATTCACACTGCATTCCTCTATATCCACACCGCATTACTCCATATCCACACCGCATTCCTCTATTTCCACACCGTATTCCTCTATATCCACACCGCATTCCTCTATATCCACACTGCATCCCTCTATATACACAGGGCATTCTTTATATCCACACTGCATTTCTCCACATCTACACCACATTTACTCTATATCCACATCGCATTCCTCTATATTCACACTGCATTCCTCTATATCCACACCACTTTCCTGTATATACACACTGCATTCCTACATATCCACAAGGCATTCCTCTATATCCACACTGCATTTCTCCACATCTACACCGCATTCCTCTATATTCACATTGCATTCCTATATATCCACACCACTTTCCTCTATATCCACACAGCATCACTCTATATACACACTGCATTCCTTTATATCCACACCGCATTCCTCTATATCCACACTGCATCAATCTATATCCACACTGCATTCCTCTAAATCCACACCACATTACTCCATATCCACAAAGCATTCCAATATATTGACACCGTATTCCTCTATATCCACACCACATTCCTCTATATCCACACCGCATTCCTCTATATCCACACTGCATCCCTCTATATACACATCATATTCCTCTATATCCACACTGCATTTCTGCACATTCACACCGCATTCCTCTATATCCACACTGCATTCCTCTATATATACAATGCATTCCTCTATATCCACACCACATTCCTCTATATTCACAATGCATTCCTCTATATACACACCAATTTACTGCATATCCACAATGCATTCCTCTACATCCACACCGCATTCCTCTATATCCACACTTCATTCCTCTATATCCACATCGCATTCCTCTTTTTCCACATCGCATTCCTCTATATCCACATCGCATTCCTCTATATCCACATCGCATTCCTCTATATCCACTCCGCATTCCTCCATATCCACACCACATTCCTCTATATCAACACTTCATTCCTCTATATCCACACTGTATTCCTCTATATCCACACTTCATTCCTCTATATCCACACAGCATTCCTCTATATCCACACTGCTTTCCTTATATCCAAAGTGCATTTCTCTAAATCCACACTGCATTCCTCTATATCTTTTCCGGTTTCCTATATATCCACAATGCATTCCTCTATATCTACACTGCATTCCTCTATATCCACACTGCATTCCTCTATATCCAAACCACATTTCCTCTATATCCACACTGCATTCCTCTATATCCACACAACATTCCTCTATATCCACATCATATTCCTCTACATCCACACTGCATTCCTTTAAATCCACACTGCATTCCTCTATATCCAAACTGCATTCATATATATCTACATTGCATTCATCCACATCCACACCGCATTCCTCTATATCCACACTGCATTTCTCCACATCCACACCGCATTCCGCTATATTCACACTGCATTCCTCTATATCCACACTGCATCCTTCTATATCCACACCACATTTCTCTATATCCACACCACATTCCTCTATATCCACACTTTATTCCTTTATATCCACATTGCATTCCTCTATATCCACACTGTATTCCTCTATATCCACACTGCATTCCTCTATATTCACACCACATCCCTCTATATCCACACCACATTCCTCTATATCCACACTTTATTCCTTTATATCCACACTGCATTCCTCTATATCCACACTGCATTCCTCCATATTCACACCACATTCTTCTATAACAACACCGCATTCCTCCTTTTCCACACCACTTTCCTCTATATCCACAACGTATTCCTCTATATCCACACTGCATTCCTCTACATCCACACAGCATCCCTCTATATACACACCGCGTTCCTCTGTATCCACGCCACATTCCTCTATATCCACACTTTATTCCTTTATATCCACAGCACATTCCTCTATGTCCACACTGCATTGCTCTGTATACAAACCGCGTACCTCTATATCCACCGTGCATTCCTCTATGTCCACACCGCACTCATATATATCTACACCACATTCATCCACATGCACATTCCTCTATATCCACACTGCATTTCTCCACATCCACACCGCATTCCTATATATTCACACCACTTCCCTCTATATCCACACCACTTTCCTGTATATCAGCAATGCGTTCCTCTATATACACACCGCTTTCCTCTATATCCACAACGCTTTCCTCTATATACACACTGCATTCCTCTATATCCACACTACATCCCTGTATATCCACACTGCAGTCCTCTATATCCACACCACATTCCTCTATATCCACACCACAATCCTCTATATCCACACAGCATTCCTCTATATCCACACCGCATCCTCTATATCCACAGTGCAATCTTCTGTATCGACACTTCATTCTTCTATATCCCAATGTATTCCTCTATATCCACACTGCATTTACTTTATATCCACATCATATTCATCTAGATCCACACCTCATTCCTCTATATCCACACTGCATTTCCACTATATCCACAGCGCATTCCTCTATATCCACAGTGCATTCCTGTATATCCACACCACTTTTCTCTATATCCACACTGAATTTCTCTATATTTGCATTTTATTCCTCTATATCCACTTTGCATTCCTCTACATCCACAATGCATTCCTCTGTATCCACACTGCATTCATCTATATCCACATCGCATTCCTCTATATCCAGACCACATTCCTCTACATTATATCGAAAATTCATTCCTCCATATCCTCACCTCATTCCTTTATATCCACACCACTCCTCTATATCCACACTGCGTTACTTTATATACACACAGCATTCCTCTATATCCACACCGCATCCTCTATATCCACAGTGCAATCTTCTGTATCGACACTTCATTCTTCTATATCCCAATGCATTCCTCTATATCCACACTGCATTTACTCTATATCCACATCGTATTCATCTAGATCCACACCGCATTCCTCTATATCCACACTGCATTTCCTCTATATCCACGCCGCAAACCTCTATATCCACACCACACTCCTCTATATCCACACTGCATTCCTCTAAATCCACATCGCATCCTCTATATCCACAGTGCAATCTTCTGTATCGACACCGCATTCTTCTATATCCCAATGCATTCCTCTATATCCACACTGCATTCCTCTCTATCCACAATGCATTCCTCTATATCCACACTGCATTCCTCTATATCCACACTGCATTTCTTCTATATCCACGCCGCATTCCTCTACATTCACACTACATTCGTCTCTATCCACAATGCATTCCTCTATATCCACACCGCATTCCTCTATATCCATATTGTATTCATCTATATCCACACCGCATTCCTCTATATCCACACTGCATTTCCTCTATATCCACACCACACTCCTCTACATCCACACTGCATTCCTCTAAATCCACACCACATTCCTCTATATCTACACCGCATTCCTCTATATCCTCACCGCATTCCTCTATATCCACATTTAATTATTCTGGATCCACACTACCTTCCTCTATATCCACAATGCATTCCTCTATAACCACTATGCATTCCTCTATATCCACACCGCATTCCTCTATATCCAGATCACATACCTCCATATCAACAATGCATTCCTCCCTATCCTCTCCTCATTCCTTTACATCCACACCACATTCCTCTATATCCACAATGCATTCCTCTATATACACACCACATACCTCTATATCCACACTGCATTCTTCTATTTCCACACTGCATTCCTCTATATCCAATTTTTAATCATCTATATCCACACCGCATTCCTCTATATCCACAATGCATTTCCCTGTATCCACATCACATTCCTCTATATCCACACCACATTCCTCTATATCCACAATGCATTCTTCTATATACACACCTCATTCCTTTATATCAACACCACATTCCTCTATATCCACATGGCATTCCTCTATATCCACAAAGCATTCCTCTATAGCCACACTGCATTCCTCTATATCCAGATCGCATCCCTCTATATCCACACCGCATTTCCTCTATATCCACGCCGCATTCCTCTATTTCCACACCACACTCCTCTATATCCACACCGCATTCCTCTAAATCCACACCACATTCCTCTATATCTACACCGCATTCCTCTATATCCTCACCGCATTCCTCTATATCCACATTTAATTCTTCTGTATCCACACTACTTTCCTCTATATCCACACCGCATTCCTCTACATCCACAATGCATTCCTCTATATCCACTGTGCATTCCTCTATATCCACACCGCATTCCTTTACATCAACAATGCATTCCTCCCTATCCTCTCCTCATTCCTTTACATCCACACCACATTCCTCTATATCCACAATGCATTCCTCTATATCCACACCACATTTCTTCTATATCCACACCATATTCATCTCTTTCCACCCAGCATTCCTATCTATCAATTGTACATTCCTCTATATACACACCACATACCTCTATATCCACACTGCATTCCTCTATATCCAATTTGCAATCATCTATATCCACACTGCATTCCTCTATATCCACAATACATTCCTCTATATCCACACCACATTCCTCTATATCCACACCGCTTTCCTCTATATACACACTGCATTCCTCTATATCCACACCACATTCCTGTATATCCACACTGCAGTCCTCTATATCCACACCACATTCCTCTATATCCACACCACAATCCTCTATATCCACACAGCATTCCTCTATATCCACACCGCATCCTCTATATCCACAGTGCAATCTTCTGTATCGACACTTCATTCTTCTATATCCCAATGTATTCCTCTATATCCACACTGCATTTACTCTATATCCACATTGTATTAATCTAGATCAACACCTCATTCCTCTATATCCACACTGCATTTCCTCTATATCCACACCGCATTCCTCTATATCCACACCACAATCCTCTATATCCACACCGCATTCTTCTATATCCACAGTGCATTCCTATATATCCACACCACTTTTCTCTATATCCACACTGAATTTATCTATATCCGCATTTTATTCCTCTATATCCACTTGGCATTCCTCTACATCCACAATGCATTCTTCTGTATCCACACTGCATTCATCTATATCCACATCGCATTCCTCTATATCCAAACCACATTCCTCTACATTATATCAAAAATCCATTCCTCCATATCCTCACCTCATTCCTTTATATCCACACCACTCCTCTATATCCACACTGCATTACTCTATATACACACAGCATTCCTCTATATCCACACCGCATCCTCTATATCCACAGTGCAATCTTCTGTATCGACACTTCATTCTTCTATATCCCAATGCATTCCTCTATATCCACACTGCATTTACTCTATATCCAAATCGTTTTCATCTAGATCCACACCTCATTCCTCTATATCCACACTGCATTTCCTCTATATCCTTGCCGCAAACCTCTATATCCACACCGCATTCCTCTAAATCCACACCGCATCCTCTATATCCACAGTGCAATCTTCTGTATCGACACCGCATTCTTCTATATCCCAATGCATTCCTCTATATCCACATCGCATTCCTCTATATCCACACTGCATTTCCTCTATATCCACGCCGCATTCCTCTATATCCACACCACACTACTCTATATCCACACCACATTCCTCTAAATCCACACCGCATCCTCTATATCCACAGTGCATTCTTCTGTATCAACACCGCATTTTTCTATATCCCAATGCATTCCCCTATATCCACACTGCATTCCTCTCTATCCACAATGCATTCCTCTATATCCACACCTCATTCCTCTATAACCACACTGCATTTCCTCTATATCCACGCTGCATTCCTCTATATCCACACTGCATTCCTCTATATCCACACTGCATTCCTCTCTATCCACAATGCATTCCTCTATATCCACACCGCATTCCTCTATATCCATATTGTATTCATCTATATCCACACCGCATTCCTCTATATCCACACTGCATTTCCTCTATATCCACACCACACTCCTCTACATCCACACTGCATTCCTCTAAATCCACACCACATTCCTCTTTATCTACACTGCATTCCTCTTTATCCTCACCGCATTCCTCTATATCCACATTTAATTATTCTGTATCCACACTACCTTCCTCTATATCCACATCACATTCCTCTACATCCACAATGCATTCCTCTATAACCACGGTGCATTCCTCTATATTCACACCGCATTCCTCTATATCCAGATCACATACCTCCATATCAACAATGCATTCCTCGCTATCCTCTCCTCATTCCTTTACATCCACACCACATTCCTCTATATTCACAATGCATTCCTCTATATACACACCACATACCTCTATATCCACACTGAATTCTTCTATTTCCACACTGCATTCCTCTATATTCAATTTGTAATCATCTATATCCACACCGCATTCCTCTATATCCACAATGCATTTCCCTGTATCCACATCACATTCCTCTATATCCACACCACATTCCTCTATATCCACAATGTATTCTTCTATATCCACACCTCATTCCTTTATATCAACACCACATTCCTCTATATCCACACTGCATTCCTCTACATCCACACTGCATTCCTCTAATTCCACACCGCATTCCTCTATATCCATACTGCATTCCTTAATATCCACAATGAATTCCTCTATATCCACAACACATTCCTCTATTTCCACACCGCATTCCTCTATATCCACACCGCATCCCTCTATATCCACATGGCATTCCTCTATATCCACAAAGCATTCCTCTATATCCACACTGCATTCCTCTATATCCAGATCGCATCCCTCTATATCCACACCGCATTCCTCTATATCCACAACGCATTTCCTCTATATCCACACCGCATTCCTCTAAATCCACTCCACATTCCTCTATATCTACACCGCATTCCTCTATATCCTCACCGCATTCCTCTATATCCACATTTAATTCTTCTGTATCCACACTACTTTCCTCTATATCCACACCACATTCCTCTACATCCACAATGCATTCCTCTATATCCACTGTGCATTCCTCTATATCCACACCGCATTCCTTTACATCAACAATGCATTTCTCCCTATCCTCTCCTCATTCCTTTACATCCACACCACATTCCTCTATATCCACAATGCATTCCTCTATATCCACACCACATTTCTTCTATATCCACACCATATTCATCTCTTTCCACCCAGCATTCCTATCTATCAATTGTACATTCCTCTATATACACACCACATACCTCTATATCCACACTGCATTCTTCTAATTCCACACTGCATTCCTCTATATCCAATTTGCAATCATCTATATCCACACCGCATTCCTCTATATCCACAATGCATTTCTCTATATCCACATTACATTCCTTTATATCCACACCGCATTCCTCTATATCCACACCGCATTCCTCTATATCCACATGGCTTTCCTCTATATCCACACTGCATTTCTCTATATTAACACTACAATCCTCTATTTCCACACTACATTCCTTTATATCCATACTGCCTTCCTTTTTATCCACACTCCATTCCTCTATATCCACACCACATTCCTCTATATCCAATCTCCATTCTTCTATATCCACACCACATTCCTCTATATCCGCACTGCATTCCTCCATATCTACACTCCAGTCCTCTGTATCCACACTGTATTCCTCTATATCCACACCACATTCTTTTATATCAAGACTGCATTCCTCTATATCCATACTGCATACTTCTACATCACCACCGCATTCCTCGATATCCACACCGCATTCCTCTAAATCCACACCACATTCCTCCTTTTCCACAATGCATTCCTCTATATCCACACCGCATTCCTATATCCACATCGCATTCCTCTATATCCACACTGCATTCCTCTATATCCACACTGCATTCCTCTATATCCACAACGCATCCTCCATAACCACAATGCATTTCTCTATATCAACACTGCGTTCCTACTGTATATAACCACAATGCATTTCTGTATATCCACACCACATTCCTCTATATCCACACCGCATTCCTCTACAGCCACACCACATTCCTTTATATAAACACTGCATTTCTCTATATCCTCACCGCATTCCTCTATATCCACATCACACTCATCTATATCCACCACACATTCCTTTATATATCCACACCGCATTCCTCTATATCCACACTGCATTCCTCTATATCCACATAACACTCATCTATATCCACACCGCATTCCTCTATATCTACACCGCATTCCTCTATATCCACAATGCATTCCGCTATATCCACGCCACATTCATCTATATCCACTCAGCATTCCTATCTATCAATTGTACATTCCTCTATATACACACCACATACCTCTATATCTACACTGCATTCTTCTATTTCCACACTGCATTCCTCTATATCCAATTTGCAATCATCTATATCCACACCGCATTCCTCTATATCCACAATGCTTTTCTCTATATCTACATCACATTTCTCTATATCCACACCGCATTCCTCTATATCCACAATGTATTCCTCTATATCCACACTTCATTCCTGTCAGGATCCTGTCAGCATAGGCAAACTGCCATGGCTGAGCAGGGTGACTTACCCACACTGCGGGAGGGCCCGGGGTCCGAGACTGCAGTGAAAGTTCAAGCAGACAGGACCTGCGACACTGAAAGTAGTAAGGAGTAGAAGGACCTACGATCATGTGACTGCAGGGTGTGGGGCTTAGCGTCCTACTGCTGCAGATGAAGGAATATACTAACTGCAGGGACACTGTAGTAGAGGAGAGGGAAACGCAGGTCAGACAAGCAGAGGTCATAAATGGAGATGGTGGCGCGGTACCAGAGGAACGAGCAGAGAATAGTCAAGTCACAGGCAGAGAGTCATACACAGAGAAGGTAGCGCAGTACAAGAGGGACAGGCAGAACTCATAACAGGGACGGAACCGGATCAAAACCAAGCAAACAACAAGCTATCATTCACAAGGCACACGTACACAAGAGGTCAACTAACTCAGCCGAGGGCAGGAGTATAACTGACACCAGACCTAGGTCGAGTGGCCACTAAATGGCCGCCCTCTGCCAGAGAGAGGCAGAAACAATTAACCCCTGTCTGACCAGGATGGGCCAAAGACAAAACCCCATCCTGGATCATGACAATTCCTTTATATCAACATCACTTTCCTCCATATCCACACCGCATTCTTCTACATCCACACTGCATTCCTCTATTTCCACACCGCATTCCTCTATATCCATACCGCATTCCTTAATATCCACAATGAATTCCTCTATATTCACAACACATTCCTCTATTTCCACACCGCATTCCTCTATATCCACACCACATTCCTCTATATCCACATGGCATTCCTCTATATCCACACTGCCTTTCTCTATATCAACACTACAATCCTCTATTTCCACACTGCATTCCTTTATATCCATACTGCCTTTCTTTTTTTCCACACTCCATTCCTCTATATCCAATCTCCATTCTTCTATATCCACACCACATTCCTCTATATCCACACTGGATTCCTCCATATCCACACTCCAGTCCTCTATATACACACCGCATTCCTATATATCCACACTGTATTCCTCTATATCCACACCACATTCTTTCATATCCAGACTGCATTCCTCTATATCCATACTGCATACTTCCATATCACCACTGCATTCCTCGATATCCACACCGAATTCCTCTATATCCACACCACATTCCTCCTTTTCCACAATGCATTTCTCTATATCCACACCGCATTCCTTTATCCACATCGCATTCCTCTATATCCACATTGCATTCCTCTATATCCACAACGCATCATCTATATCCACACTGCATCCCTCTATAACCACAATGCATTTCTCTATATCCACACTGCGTTCCGATATAACCACAATGCATTTCTCTATATCCACACCACATTCCTCTATATCCACACCGCATTCCTCTTCAGCCACAGCACATTCCTATATATCCACACTGCATTTCTCTATATCCACACCGCATTCCTCTATATCCACACCACATTCCTCTATATCCACATAACACTCATCTATATCCACACCGCATTCCTCTATACCTACACCGCATTTCTCTATATCCACAATGCATTCCTCTATATCCACAATTCATTCCTTTATACCACACCGCATTTCCCCTTTATCCACAATGCATTCCCCTATATCCACACCACATTTCCTCTATATCCACACCATATTCAACTATATCCACCCAGCATTCCTATCTATCAATTGTACATTCCGCTATATACACACCACATACCTCTATATCCACACTGCATTCTTCTATTTCCACACTGCATTCCTCTATATCCAATTTGCAATCATCTATATCCACACCGCATTCCTCTATATCCACAATGCATTTCTCTATATCCACATTACATTCCTCTATATCCACACCGCATTCCTCTATATCCACACCGCATTCCTCTATATCCACATGGCTTTCCTCTATATCCACACTGCATTTCTCTATATTAACACTACAATCCTCTATTTCCACACTACATTCCTTTATATCCATACTGCCTTCCTTTTTATCCACACTCCATTCCTCTATATCCACACCACATTCCTCTATATCCAATCTCCATTCTTCTATATCCACACCACATTCCTCTATATCCGCACTGCATTCCTCCATATCTACACTCCAGTCCTCTGTATCCACACTGTATTCCTCTATATCCACACCACATTCTTTTATATCAAGACTGCATTCCTCTATATCCATACTGCATACTTCTACATCACCACCGCATTCCTCGATATCCACACCGCATTCCTCTAAATCCACACCGCATCCTCTATAACCACAATGCATTTCTCTATATCCACACTGCGTTCCTATGTAACCACAATGCATTTCTCTATATCCACACCACATTCCTCTATATCCACACCGCATTCCTCTACAGCCACACCGCATTCCTCTATATCCACACTGCATTTCTCTATATCCACACCGCATTCCTCTATATCCACATAACACTCATCTATATCCACACCACATTCCTCTATATCCACACAGCATTCCTTTATATCCACATAACAGTCATCTATATCCAGACCACATTCCTCTATATCCACACAGCATTTCTCTATATCCACAATACATTCCTCTATATCCACACCTCTTTCATCTACATCCACACCATATTTCGCTATATCCACAGCACACTCCTGTATATACACACCACATGCCTCTGTATCCACACTGCATTCCTCTATATCCACACCGCATCCTCTATATCCAATCTCCATTCTTCTATATCCACACCACATTCCTCTATATCCGCACTGCATTCCTCCATATCTACACTCCAGTCCTCTGTATCCACACTGTATTCCTCTATATCCACACCACATTCTTTTATATCAAGACTGCATTCCTCTATATCCATACTGCATACTTCTACATCACCACCGCATTCCTCGATATCCACACCGCATTCCTCTAAATCCACACCACATTCCTCCTTTTCCACAATGCATTCCTCTATATCCACACCGCATTCCTATATCCACATCGCATTCCTCTATATCCACACTGCATTCCTCTATATCCACACTGCATTCCTCTATATCCACAACGCATCCTCCATAACCACAATGCATTTCTCTATATCAACACTGCGTTCCTACTGTATATAACCACAATGCATTTCTGTATATCCACACCACATTCCTCTATATCCACACCGCATTCCTCTACAGCCACACCACATTCCTTTATATAAACACTGCATTTCTCTATATCCTCACCGCATTCCTCTATATCCACATCACACTCATCTATATCCACCACACATTCCTTTATATATCCACACCGCATTCCTCTATATCCACACTGCATTCCTCTATATCCACATAACACTCATCTATATCCACACCGCATTCCTCTATATCTACACCGCATTCCTCTATATCCACAATGCATTCCGCTATATCCACGCCACATTCATCTATATCCACTCAGCATTCCTATCTATCAATTGTACATTCCTCTATATACACACCACATACCTCTATATCTACACTGCATTCTTCTATTTCCACACTGCATTCCTCTATATCCAATTTGCAATCATCTATATCCACACCGCATTCCTCTATATCCACAATGCTTTTCTCTATATCTACATCACATTTCTCTATATCCACACCGCATTCCTCTATATCCACAATGTATTCCTCTATATCCACACTTCATTCCTGTCAGGATCCTGTCAGCATAGGCAAACTGCCATGGCTGAGCAGGGTGACTTACCCACACTGCGGGAGGGCCCGGGGTCCGAGACTGCAGTGAAAGTTCAAGCAGACAGGACCTGCGACACTGAAAGTAGTAAGGAGTAGAAGGACCTACGATCATGTGACTGCAGGGTGTGGGGCTTAGCGTCCTACTGCTGCAGATGAAGGAATATACTAACTGCAGGGACACTGTAGTAGAGGAGAGGGAAACGCAGGTCAGACAAGCAGAGGTCATAAATGGAGATGGTGGCGCGGTACCAGAGGAACGAGCAGAGAATAGTCAAGTCACAGGCAGAGAGTCATACACAGAGAAGGTAGCGCAGTACAAGAGGGACAGGCAGAACTCATAACAGGGACGGAACCGGATCAAAACCAAGCAAACAACAAGCTATCATTCACAAGGCACACGTACACAAGAGGTCAACTAACTCAGCCGAGGGCAGGAGTATAACTGACACCAGACCTAGGTCGAGTGGCCACTAAATGGCCGCCCTCTGCCAGAGAGAGGCAGAAACAATTAACCCCTGTCTGACCAGGATGGGCCAAAGACAAAACCCCATCCTGGATCATGACAATTCCTTTATATCAACATCACTTTCCTCCATATCCACACCGCATTCTTCTACATCCACACTGCATTCCTCTATTTCCACACCGCATTCCTCTATATCCATACCGCATTCCTTAATATCCACAATGAATTCCTCTATATTCACAACACATTCCTCTATTTCCACACCGCATTCCTCTATATCCACACCACATTCCTCTATATCCACATGGCATTCCTCTATATCCACACTGCCTTTCTCTATATCAACACTACAATCCTCTATTTCCACACTGCATTCCTTTATATCCATACTGCCTTTCTTTTTTTCCACACTCCATTCCTCTATATCCAATCTCCATTCTTCTATATCCACACCACATTCCTCTATATCCACACTGGATTCCTCCATATCCACACTCCAGTCCTCTATATACACACCGCATTCCTATATATCCACACTGTATTCCTCTATATCCACACCACATTCTTTCATATCCAGACTGCATTCCTCTATATCCATACTGCATACTTCCATATCACCACTGCATTCCTCGATATCCACACCGAATTCCTCTATATCCACACCACATTCCTCCTTTTCCACAATGCATTTCTCTATATCCACACCGCATTCCTTTATCCACATCGCATTCCTCTATATCCACATTGCATTCCTCTATATCCACAACGCATCATCTATATCCACACCGCATCCCTCTATAACCACAATGCATTTCTCTATATCCACACTGCGTTCCTATATAACCACAATGCATTTCTCTATATCCACACCACATTCCTCTATATCCACACCGCATTCCTCTTCAGCCACAGCACATTCCTATATATCCACACTGCATTTCTCTATATCCACACCGCATTCCTCTATATCCACACCACATTCCTCTATATCCACATAACACTCATCTATATCCACACCGCATTCCTCTATACCTACACCGCATTTCTCTATATCCACAATGCATTCCTCTATATCCACAATTCATTCCTTTATACCACACCGCATTTCCCCTTTATCCACAATGCATTCCCCTATATCCACACCACATTTCCTCTATATCCACACCATATTCAACTATATCCACCCAGCATTCCTATCTATCAATTGTACATTCCGCTATATACACACCACATACCTCTATATCCACACTGCATTCTTCTATTTCCACACTGCATTCCTCTATATCCAATTTGCAATCATCTATATCCACACCGCATTCCTCTATATCCACAATGCATTTCTCTATATCCACATTACATTCCTCTATATCCACACCGCATTCCTCTATATCCACACCGCATTCCTCTATATCCACATGGCTTTCCTCTATATCCACACTGCATTTCTCTATATTAACACTACAATCCTCTATTTCCACACTACATTCCTTTATATCCATACTGCCTTCCTTTTTATCCACACTCCATTCCTCTATATCCACACCACATTCCTCTATATCCAATCTCCATTCTTCTATATCCACACCACATTCCTCTATATCCGCACTGCATTCCTCCATATCTACACTCCAGTCCTCTGTATCCACACTGTATTCCTCTATATCCACACCACATTCTTTTATATCAAGACTGCATTCCTCTATATCCATACTGCATACTTCTACATCACCACCGCATTCCTCGATATCCACACCGCATTCCTCTAAATCCACACCGCATCCTCTATAACCACAATGCATTTCTCTATATCCACACTGCGTTCCTATGTAACCACAATGCATTTCTCTATATCCACACCACATTCCTCTATATCCACACCGCATTCCTCTACAGCCACACCGCATTCCTCTATATCCACACTGCATTTCTCTATATCCACACCGCATTCCTCTATATCCACATAACACTCATCTATATCCACACCACATTCCTCTATATCCACACAGCATTCCTTTATATCCACATAACAGTCATCTATATCCAGACCACATTCCTCTATATCCACACAGCATTTCTCTATATCCACAATACATTCCTCTATATCCACACCTCTTTCATCTACATCCACACCATATTTCGCTATATCCACAGCACACTCCTGTATATACACACCACATGCCTCTGTATCCACACTGCATTCCTCTATATCCACACCGCATCCTCTATATCCACACCGCATCCTCTATATAAACATCAAATTCCTATATAACCACAAGGCATTTCTCTATATCCACATTGCATTCCTCTATATCCACACTGCATTCCTCTATATCCACACCACATTCTCTATATCCACGCTGCATTCCTGTATATCCACGCTGCATTTCTCTATATCTACACCACATTCCTCTGTTTCCACAATTAGAGACGAACGACTTTGCCTTTTTTAGGGTCGAGTGGGGTTTCATGAAACCCGACTTTCTCAAACGTTGAGTCGAACGAAATTGGCTGACTATCGGGAAAAGTCGGAGACGTCGAGTCGAACGAAATCGTCCGACTATCGGGAAAAGTCGGAGGTCCGACTGAAACACGAAACCCAATGCAAGTCAATGGAGAAGCAAAGCCGGCGGGGAGTGGAGGACACTAAACACACCTACATGCCGGACCGCTTTTTTAAAGTGCGCAAAATCTTCTCTCTCTCGACGCTGCACATGTCATCTTGTTGCCCACAGTGCACGTCCTTGCTCAATGGCTGAAAAAAGTCACGTGCAAGCATTCTGGGAAATTCGACTTTTTTGGCGCTCGTTTTGCCAACCGCATGGCCGACTTCACGCTGTGGTAGGGTTTCGGTTGGCGAAACTCGACTTTGCCATAAGTCCAGTCGCAGAAAAAGAAGAAAGCAGGCTCCTTGCATCTTCTCGCCCAACCACTTGCACCAGTGACCCATTTCCGTCACATCTGCTCCAATCCCTTTCCCCTGCTGTCACCCCTCACCTAACTAAAATATTTAACCTCTCTCTCTCTTCTGGTATCTTTCCCTCCTTATTTAAGCATGCCATCATACATCCACTACTTAAAAAACCATCCCTCGACCAAAACTGTGCCGCTAACTATAGACCGGTCTCTAATCTTCCCTTCATCTCTAAACTCCTGGAACGCCAGGCCACTCCCGTCTGATCCACTATCTCTCTGATAACTCTTCTCGACCCTCTCCAATCCGGTTTCCACTCTCTACACTCTACTGAAACTGCCCTCACTAAAGTCTCTAATGATCTACTAACAGCTAAATCTAACGGTCACTACTCCATGCTAGTTCTCTTGGATCTCTCTGCAGCATTCGACACAGTGGATCATCAGCTCCTCCTCACTATGCTCCGCTCCATCGGCATCAAGGACACCATTCTCTCCTGGTTTTCCTTCTATCTCTCTGACCTCTCCTTTACTGTACCTTTTGCCGGCTCCTTCACCTTTCATCTTCCCCTTACTGTTGGGGTTCCTCAAGGATCGGTTCTAGGCCCCCGCCTCTTTTCCTTGTATACTGCCCCTATTGGTAAAACAATCAGTAGATTTGGTTTCCGGTACCATCTCTATGCTGATGACATCCAATTATACGCTTCTTCTCCTGATATCACGCCAGCCTTTCTAGAAAACACCGGCGATTGTCTAAACGCTGTGTCTAGCATCATGTCCTCACTATATCTGAAACTGAACCTGTCAAAGACTGAACTCCTTGTGTTTCCTCCCTCTACTAATGCACCTATTCCCGACACTGCCATTTCCGTGTGTGGTTCCACTATTACTCCCCAGCAACATGCCTGCTGTCTTGGGGTCATACTTGACTCCGAGCTTTCATTCACCCCCCACATCCAATCACTGGCTCGCTCTTGTTATCTGCATCTCAAAAACATTTCTAGAATTCGACCTTTTCTTACCTTTGACTCTGCAAAAACTCTTACTGTTTCTCTTATTCATTCTCATCTGGACTATTGTAACTCTCTTCTAATCGGTCTCCCTCTTACCAAACTTTCCCCCCTCCAATCTGTCTTGAATCCTGCAGCCAGGATCATATTCCTCGCCAATCGTTACACCGAAAACCTCTACCTTGTGCCAGTCCTTACACTGGCTACCCATCCACTCCAGAATCCAGTACAAACTTATTGCCCTCACCCACAAAGCACTCCATGGCTCAGCACCACCCTACATCTCCTCCCTTGTTTCAGTCTACCACCCTACCCGTGCCCTCCGTTCTGCTGATGACCTGAGGTTAGCATCCTCGATAATCAGAACCTCCCACTCCCGTCTCCAAGACTATACATGTGCTGCGCCAATTCTTTGGAATGCACTTCCCAGGTCAATACGAGTTGTCCCCAATCACTACAATTTTAAGCGTGCCCTGAAAACTCATTTATTCAGACTGGCCTACCGCCTCAACACATTAACCTAACTATCCCTGTGTGGCACAGTCAAAAGTCTTACCAGGTTGCCCATATCATGTTCCCACATGCTTTATGCATCTATTAGCCCTCTGTGTCCGTACTGTTACACACTTAACATTATGGCTGGTCCAAACAATCAGGGCAACTGTTACCACCCACCTTTCGTGTCTCCCCTTTTTCCCTCATAGATTGTAAGCTTGCGAGCAGGGCCCTCATTCCTCTTGGTATCTGTTATGATCTATGTGATTATTGTTATGCTGTAATGTCTATCATCTGTACAAGTCCCCGCTGAAATGTAAAGTGCTGCGGAAATTGTCGGCGCTATAGAAATAAAATTTATTACTATTATAAGTAATATTATAAGACTTTTGAATCTGGCCAACCTGTTTCGCTCAACTGTATCCACAATGTATTCTTCTATATCCACACTGCATCCTCTATATCCCCGCCATATTCCTCTATATCCCCACCACATTCCTCTACAGCCACACCGTATTCCTCTATATCCACATGGCATTCCTCTATATCCACACCAAATTCCTCCATATCCACACCGCATTCCTCCATATCCACATCGCATTCCTCTATATCCACACCGCATTCCTCCATATCCACACTGCATTCGGCTATATCCACACCACATTCCTCTACATCCCTATATTAATTATCCATATTTTTATAATCTGTACAAATTCTTTAGGTTTTCTTTCCTAGTTAAAGCTCTGTTGACATTTCCATGATTCATTGATAACAGATCCCGTATGTGACAGTATCTGTCACAAACAGATCACGATAGAATAGATCAGTGATTCTATGACAGAATCACTGATTGGGTGGATCAGGAAAATGCTGTAGATATAGTATATCTTGACTTCAGCAAATCTCACACAATCCTTATTGAAAAAATGGCTAAGTATGGAATGGACAAGGCAACTGTTCGGTGGATCCATAACTGGCTTATTGAGCGGACCCAAAGAGTGGTTGTAAATGGCTGCACATCCAGTTGGAAGAATGTCTCAAGTGGGGTACCGCAGGGCTCTGTCCTGGGCCCTGTATTGTTCTACATATTTATCAATGATTTAGATGAAGGAATTGAGGGTAAACTGATTAAATTTGCTGATGACACAAAGCTAGGAGGGATAGCTAATACTAGAGAAGAGAGATAGAGGATTCAAAGAGATATAAATAAACTGTAGCAGTGGGCAGCAACTAACAGAATGGTTTTTAACAGGGAATAATGCAAAGTACTACATCTGGGCAATAAAAATGAAAAAGCATATACAGAATGGGAGGAATAGGGCTAAGCAGCAGCACATGTGAAAAAGACTTGGGTATACTAATAGATCACAGGCTAAATATGAGTCAACAGTGTGATGCAGCAGCAAAAAAGGCAAATACAATTCTGGGATGTATTAACAGAAGCATACAGTCTAGATCACGTGAAGTCATTATTGCCCTCTACTCCCCTTTGGTCAGACCTCATCTGGAATACTGTGTCCAGTTTTGGGCGCCACATTTTAAAAAGACATCAACAAACTGGAGCAAGTTCAGAAAAGAGCGACCAGAATGGTGACCGGTCTGCAAACCCTGTCTTATGAGGAAAGGTTGCAGGATTTGGGAATGTTTAGCTTGCAGAAGAGAAGACTGAGAGGAGAGTCTACAAATATCTCAAGGGTTGTCACATTGTAGAAGGATCATCTTTATTCTCATTTGCACAAGGAAAGCCTAGAAGTAATGGGATGAAACTGAATGGCAGGAGACACAGATTAGATATTATAAAAAACTTTTTGACAGTTAGAGTGATCAATGAGTGGAACAGGCTGCCACAGGAGGTGGTGAGTTCTCTGTCAATAGAAGTCTTCAAACAGAGGCTGGACAGACAT
Organism: Dendrobates tinctorius; assembly: GCF_039654945.1. Classification (NCBI taxonomy): domain Eukaryota; kingdom Metazoa; phylum Chordata; class Amphibia; order Anura; family Dendrobatidae; genus Dendrobates; species Dendrobates tinctorius. The sequence continues at coordinate 5,657,821 of NW_027361701.1, read as the reverse complement.
CTGTCTGGGATGATTTAGCGAATCCTGCTTTGAGCAGAGGGTTGGACCAGATGGCCCAGGAGGTCCCTTCCAACTCTTTGATTCTATGATTCTTTGATTCTACTTTTTGGCTTCTGTTTTTCATCTGTTTTATTCTCCTTAAAATTGAGTTGGGCAATTTGGGCATGCACTTCACTTAAAAAACACATCCGTTAATGCAGTGGTCCAAAACCTCTGGCTCGGGAGCCACATGTGGCTCGTGGTCCCATGAATTGTGGCTTGCGACTGTCTGCCAGCTTGGTGCATTAGGTCCAGGTCTAGCAAACAGGTATGAAAAGTTCATCTCAAAATGGTGAATTTTGTGAGTAGCCTTGCACAGAAGTGCAGATCTGGATGCACATTTACTGGTCTTAGGGGTTTAGAGATGTTTTAGGTATGGTACGCTGGAGGATGGTACTACCTGTTAGATAAGGTGCTCAAAGCTGGATGTGACAGTGTGTTGGGAGTCCTTGATGTGAGAATACTGAATGGGGGTATTGTGAGAACCCCAGGATCTCAGTGTACTGCTTTAGAGTTATTTCTGTGGAAAAGCTTTGGTTATCATTATACCTGTAATGGGAGCTTTGGTTGACACTACTTTGAAGTGAGTGGGAGCTGAATGTGGCTTGCAACCCTATCTCAGTGCTGATTGTGGCTCGTGACCCTCTCTTTAAGCTGAATGTGGCTCTCAAGGTCAGAAAGGTTTAGGACCACTACGTTAATGGATGAACATTGGATGGACATGTGTTATGATTAGAGATGAGCGAATAATTCAATATTCGGATCGGATTGCAATCGGACATAGCCGACCGCCATTCATGTCAAATGGAGGCAAAAACAAACGCATGCACAACACCTTATAATGGCCCCAAATGCTGCCAGAACACATCAAATGAGGGACAGACACCAGGAAAGTGGCCTAAACTCACTCACAGTGGAAATTGTAGCATGGCACTGCAGCAATCAGCCAGGCATGAGGTATCATGGTCTGGGCCAGCATTTACAGCGTACAATTGAACGTCACTGTAAGTCGAGGTGGGTGAGGGATCAGTGTAGGCCTCTTTTGCTGGGAGCCCGGATACCACATGCAACACCTCTACCTGCTTTCATGCTGAGCCACACTCAGGTGGCACAAATATCAATTTTGCAGACTACCATTGTCAGAAAAATTTAAGGATATCAGCACGAGTAGTTGAGTCCAAGGGGGTGGAGGCTTGACAGTCTCAGAGGCCTACTGCTACAGTCAACACGCTTGAAGGAGACCCAACTAGGAGTCTACACATTTTCAAAAATTAGTGGCAGACACTACCAAAGTGGCATCAATTTCACCACAGTAGAAATAGTATAATAGGGACCGACAAGTCTGCCACTACGCCCAATCCAGTAGATGGACACCCAACCAAGAGTGTTCACATTTAAACAAACGAGAGCCTTACACCACAGAAGTGGCATCAATTTCACAAGAGAAAAAATAGTATAATAGGGATTGACATGTTTCCACTACACCCAATCCAACAGATGGATACCCAACCCAGAGTGCTCACATTTCCAAAAATTATTGGCAGACACCACAGAAGTGGCATAAATTTCACCACAGTAGAAATGGTGAATGTTTTTCCCAGCAATATGCGCTCCTGAAGGATGATGATGGAACTTGATATTCAGATTCAAGGATGATTTTTATTTTTAATTCAAACTAGAACACAACCAGTTTCGACTTCTTAGAGTCTTCCTCGGGTAAAATGTCAAGCCCCTCTTGTTTCACCACAGTAGAAATAGTATAATAGGGACCGACAGATCTTCCACTACAACCAACCAAGAAGATGGACACCCAACCAGGAGTGTTCTGTTCACATGTAAACAAATGAGGGCCTTACACCACAGAAGTGGCATAAATATCACAAGAGTAGAAATAGTATAATAGGGACAGACAAGTCTTCCACTACACTCAGTCCAACAAATGGACACCCAACCCGAGTGTTCACATTTCCAAAAATTGATGGCAGACACCACCAAAGTGGTATCAATTTCACCACAGTAGAAATAATATAATAGAGACTGACAGGTCTGCCACTACACGCAATCCAGTAGATGGACACCCAAACTGGTGTGTTAACATTTCCAAAAATTATTGGCAGACAATACCAAAGTGGCATCAATTTCAACACAGTAGAAATAGTATAATAGGGACCGACAGGTCTGCCACTACACCCAATCCAGCAGATGGACACCCAAGCTGGAGTGTTCACATTTTCAAAAATTATTGGCAGACAATACCAAAGTGGCATCAATTTCAACACAATAGAAATAGTATAATAGGGACCAACAGATCTTCCACTACACCCAAGTCAGCAGATGGACACCCAACCAGGAGTGTTCACTAGAGTTGAGAGAAACGGGTCGAAAAAATTCAAAAGTCGCCGACTTTTGGCAAAGTCGGGTTTCATGAAACGAAACCCGACCCTAGGATGAGGTCGGCCACGAGGTCGGCGACTTACGCGCCAAAGTCGTGTTTCAAAAGTTTGTTTTGCGCTCTTTTTCAGCCAATCAGGATCCACGGACACTGTAGGCAACGTGATGACCTAGGCACGGGTCACCACCATCTTTCAGAAGGGCATGCAAGTGATTGGCTTGCTTTGGTGGGCGTCACAGGGGGTATAAAAGGGCGTGCACGCCGACCGCCATCTTACTTCTGCCGATCTTAGTATAGGGAGAGGTTGCTGCTGATTCTGTAGGGAGAGCGTTAGGCAGGGAAGAAGACAAAAAAACTGCTTCTGCTGCTAGCGATTTGGCCTGCACAACACACAAGTCACTGTGTGTGCAGTGCAAGGGGAGGCTATATTGTGGTGTATCAGTGGTGTTGGTTGTTGGGCTGCCTTTTAAGGCTTCCTGACACGCTGGCATTGCTGTTTACCCACTGCTCCGCAAACTGCTTTTTTAAAAGCAATCCAATCTCCCTTATCCTCTAGTCACTTTTGTCACAGCTGTGCAATCGAGCGTGTCACATAGCGCTCAGATATCAGTGAACCTCACACAATCCACAAGTGTCCAGTGTCCAAAAGTGTGCGCAGAGATTCAAAATCTCCATTATCCTCTCGTCACTTTGGTCACAGGCAGCTGTGCCATCGAGCGTGTCACATAGCGCTCAGATAGCAGTGGCCCTCACACAATCCACAAGTGTCCAGTGTCCAAAAGTGTGCGCAGAGATTCAAAATCTCCATTATCCTCTCGTCACTTTGGTCACAGGCAGCTGTGCCATCGAGCGTGTCACATAGCGCTCAGATATCAGTGGGCCTCACACAATCCACAAGTGTCCAGTGTCCAAAAGTGTGCGCAGAGATTCAAAATCTCCATTATCCTCTCGTCACTTTGGTCACAGCTGTGCCATCGAGCCTGTCACATAGCGCTCAGATATCAGTGGGCCTTACACAATCCACAAGTGTCCAGTGTCCAAAAGTGTGCGCAGAGATTCAAAATCTCCATTATCCTCTCGTCACTTTTGTCACAGGCAGCTGTGCCATCGAGCCTGTCACATAGCGCTCAGATATCAGTGGGCCTCACACAATCCACAAGTGTCCAGTGTCCAAAAGTGTGCGCAGAGATTCAAAATCTCCATTATCCTCTCGTCACTTTGGTCACAGGCAGCTGTGCCATCGAGCGTGTCACATAGCGCTCAGATATCAGTGGGCCTCACACAATCCACAAGTGTCCAGTGTCCAAAAGTGTGCGCAGAGATTCAAAATCTCCATTATCCTCTCGTCACTTTGGTCACAGGCAGCTGTGCCATCGAGCGTGTCACATAGCGCTCAGATATCAGTGGGCCTCACACAATCCACAAGTGTCCAGTGTCCAAAAGTGTGCGCAGAGATTCAAAATCTCCATTATCCTCTCATCACTTTGGTCACAGGCAGCTGTGCCATCGAGCGTGTCACATAGCGCTCAGATATCAGTGGGCCTCACACAATCCACAAGTGTCCAGTGTCCAAAAGTGTGCGCAGAGATTCAAAATCTCCATTATCCTCTCGTCACTTTGGTCACAGGCAGCTGAGACATCGAGCGTGTCACATAGCGCTCAGATATCAGTGGGCCTCACACAATCCACAAGTGTCCAGTGTCCAAAAGTGTGCGCAGAGATTCAAAATCTCCATTATCCTCTTGTCACTTTGGTCACAGGCAGCTGTGCCATCGAGCGTGTCACATAGCGCTCAGATATCAGTGGGCCTCACACAATCCACAAGTGTCCAGTGTCCAAAAGTGTGCGCAGAGATTCAAAATCTCCATTATCCTCTCGTCACTTTGGTCACAGCTGTGCCATCGAGCCTGTCACATAGCGCTCAGATATCAGTGGGCCTCACACAATCCACAAGTGTCCAGTGTCCAAAAGTGTGCGCAGAGATTCAAAATCTCCATTATCCTCTCGTCACTTTTGTCACAGGCAGCTGTGCCATCGAGCCTGTCACATAGCGCTCAGATATCAGTGGGCCTCACACAATCCACAAGTGTCCAGTGTCCAAAAGTGTGCGCAGAGATTCAAAATCTCCATTATCCTCTCGTCACTTTGGTCACAGGCAGCTGTGCCATCGAGCGTGTCACATAGCGCTCAGATATCAGTGGGCCTCACACAATCCACAAGTGTCCAGTGTCCAAAAGTGTGCGCAGAGATTCAAAATCTCCATTATCCTCTCGTCACTTTGGTCACAGGCAGCTGTGCCATCAAGCGTGTCACATAGCGCTCAGATATCAGTGGGCCTCACACAATCCACAAGTGTCCAGTGTCCAAAAATGTGCGCAGAGATTCAAAATCTCCATTATCCTCTCATCACTTTGGTCACAGGCAGCTGTGCCATCGAGCGTGTCACATAGCGCTCAGATATCAGTGGGCCTCACACAATCCACAAGTGTCCAGTGTCCAAAAGTGTGCACAGAGATTCAAAATCTCCATTATCCTCTCGTCACTTTGGTCACAGGCAGCTGTGCCATCGAGCGTGTCACATAGCGCTCAGATATCAGTGGGCCTCACACAATCCACAAGTGTCCAGTGTCCAAAAGTGTGCGCAGAGATTCAAAATCTCCATTATCCTCTCGTCACTTTGGTCACAGGCAGCTGTGCCATCGAGCGTGTCACATAGCGCTCAGATATCAGTGGGCCTCACACAATCCACAAGTGTCCAGTGTCCAAAAGTGTGCGCAGAGATTCAAAATCTCCATTATCCTCTCGTCACTTTGGTCACAGGCAGCTGTGCCATCGAGCGTGTCACATAGCGCTCAGATATCAGTGGGCCTCACACAATCCAAAAGTGTCCACTGTCCACAAGTGTGTGCAGAAATTCTAAATCTCCCCTGTCCTATAGACACCTTGTACCTTGTTTTACATTACTATATAGTTTGTTGGATTTTGTCTACATTTCTACCAAAAATGAGGAAGGCTGGTGGAAGAGGCCGTGGAATTGGGCGGGGGTTGGCAGCTGGTAATGATGGTGTTGGTGGTGGATCTGATGGTAGTGGCAAGAGCAAAATAGGACCGAATGCAGGAGGTGCTGACCCTGTGTCATCGTCTGGCTACATAAGGCCTCGAACGCTTTGTTTTCTAGGAGTTGGCAAACCGCTTTTAAAGGCAGAGCATCAGGAAAAAGTTTTGTCTTACATTGCTGACTCAGCCTCCAGCTCTATCGCCTCCTCTTCTTCAGTTGTAAAAAGTAAAAGCACTGAGTCGTCATTGGAGGCTCATGTTCATGAACCACACCTTTCCTTGTGTCCTTCACCCCAACCAAGATTGAAGGATGACGCAGGCCATACTACTGATTACTCCATGGAGCTGTTTTCACATACCATGCCTGGATTATCAAGTGAAATGGTGAATTACCCAGGCCAAGATGAATCTGACATGGAGTGCACTGATGCACAGCCGCTGATGGATGATTCTGCTGGTACATTCACTCAGAGCACTACATTGTCCTCGCAGTGTACAGAGCCAGATTTTGACCCTGATGAGACTCAGGTGCCCCTTCCCGCACACTATACCACCATACACGGTGACACAGAGAAAGGTGCACATGACATAGAAGAGGAGGTGATGGATGACCCAGTTGTTGACCCAGATTGGCATCCATTGGGGGAAGAGGGTGCTGCTTCCAATAGCTCAGATGAGGAGCATCCACAGCAGACATCGACATCGCAACAGCTGTTATCTGCCAGGCCCGGAGCACTCCAAAGACAGGTTCCAAACATCAAAAGAGTTGCTGGACAGCTTGTCCAGAGGGTCAAAAGATCACAGCGTGCTAGGCCGCAAAATGTCTGCCAAAGTAGGAAGAGTGCAGTGTGGCACTTTTTTGAACAAAATCCTCATGATCAGGCCAAGGTTATCTGTAAGAAGTGCGCAAAGACCTTTAGCCGAGGGAAAAATCTGAAAAATTTGAATACCAGTTGCATGCTTAGACATTTAACCAGCATGCACTTGCAAGCGTGGACACAACCCCAAACCTCAAGTGCCACATGTGCAACTGATCACAACGAAGGTAGTCAGCAACGCTACATTGTTTCCCCCACTGTAAGCCCACCGGTTAGCACAGCAGCAAATGTTGAGGTGTCGTTGCAAGACCACAGCAGTCAGGGAATCCCACTGTTATATCAACGAAAGACTGATTCTAGGCCATCAGAAAGAACACCAACTCCATCACCATCATCAACCCTCTCTCAGTCCGCCCTGTCCACCGCTACTTCCACCATATGCAGCTCTCAAGTCCAGCTCACCCTCCCAGACACTATGAGTAGGTCAAGAAAGTACTCAGTCTCTCATCCGCGTACACTGGGTTTGAACGCCCACATTGCCAAACTAATCTCGTTTGAGATGATGCCCTTTCGGTTGGTGGAAAGCACAGCTTTCCGCGAACTCATGGCCTATGCAGTACCACGCTATGACCTACCCAGTCGCCACTTCTTCTCTCGCAAAGCCATCCCAGCCCTCCACCATCATGTGAAAGACCGCATTGTCCATGCACTCAAGCAGTCAGTGAGCGGAAAGGTGCACCTCACAACTGATGCATGGTCCAGTCGGCATAGCCAGGGCCGTTACGTGTCCATCACTGCTTACTGGGTTAATGTGGTGGATGCAGGGTCCACAGGGGACAGCGGTGGTGGGACAGTGCTGCCTAGCCCACGGTATAGGAAACAGTTGGCTGTAGGCGTTCGACCCTCCTCCTCCTCCAGAAGCGAAAGCTCGTCCACAGAGCGCAGTCGTACGAGCACTCCATCTGCAGCTGCCACTGTTGCACACGATGTGTCCCCCTATCGAGCAGCTAGTGGAAAGCGTCAGCAGGCTGTGTTGCAGATGATGTGTTTGGGCGACAGACACACCGCCGAGGTGCTGGCCGAGTACTTGAAGCGACAAACTGAGTCATGGCTGGGCAGTGTACATCTTGAGGCAGGCAAGGTAGTTAGTGATAACGGCCGTAATTTTGTGGCAGCCATAGCCCTTTCAAAACTCAGCCACATACCTTGCTTGGCTCACACCTTGAACCTGGTGGTGCAGTGCTTCCTCAAAAATTATCCGGAGTTAACAGCCCTGCTCCAGAAGGTGCGAAGACTGTGCGCGCACATCCGCCGGTCGCCTGTACACTCCGTTCGTATGCAGAAGCTGCAGCGATTGCTCCACCTTCCCAACCACCACCTCATTATCGACATTGCAACAAGGTGGAACTCCACCCTGCACATGGTGGAGCGGCTGTGTGAGCAGAGGCAGGCCATAATGCATTTGTGGGAGGATACACGGCCAGGCACTTTGAGAGCAGACATGGAGTTGACAGGCGTGCAGTGGTCGAAGCTGAAAGACCTTTGTAAAGTCCTTCAGTGTTTTGAGGAATGCACACGGCTGGTAAGCGCAGACGACGCCATCCTAAGCATGAGCATCCCACTTATGCGTCTGCTCATGCAAACTTTGACGCACCTTAAGGAGCAGGCGTCTGCAGCCAATGTTGATGAGGAGGAAGAGGAGGAGGGAATCCTTGATGACATTCAGCCATTGTCTGCTCTGGGACCTCTCCTGGACGAGGTGGAGGAAGAAGAGGAGGAGGAGGAGGATGATGGGGATGATTACTTAGGGGAGGAGGATGCATCTCGTGGAGCAAGTGAAAATGTTGGCGTGGCAAGGTCTGGTACAGGGTTTGTGCGTGACTGGAGGGATGTGGATTTGCCAGAAAGTGCTCCTCCACCCAGCACTCGCAGTGCATCATTGACACTGGGAACATTGGCCCACATGTCAGATTATGCCTTGCGGATCCTAAAAAGGGACCCCCGCATTGCCAAAATGATGAACGATGACGACTACTGGTTGGCCAGCATCCTGGATCCACGCTATAAAGGCAAATTACAAAACATCATGCCACAGGAGAATCTTGACCTAATATTGGCTAATAAACAAGCAACTCTGGTAAATCGGTTGCTTGAGGCATTCCCAGCACACAGCAGTGGTGATGGTTCTCACACGAGCCGTACGGGCCGGGGGCAGCTTGGCAGAGGTGTTCGTGGTGCACACAGCAGAAGTGGCGTTGGAGACAGGGGTTTCATGACAATGTTGTGGACTGATTTTTCAAATCCCGCTCACACAACTGGTAATACTGCATCGATGGAAAGTGACAGGAGACAGCAGTTGTCAACTATGGTTACAAACTACTTTTCCTCCCATATCGATGTTCTCCCACACAGGTCATTCCCCTTTGACTATTGGGCCGCTAAACTGGACACCTGGCCTGAATTGGCCCAATATGCCTTACAGGAGCTCGCTTGCCCAGCTGCAAGTGTGCTATCGGAAAGAGTCTTCAGTGCAGCTGGATCAATCCTGACAGAAAAAAGGACCCGTCTGTCAACCCAAAATGTGGATGATCTAACCTTCATTAAAATGAACCACGCATGGGTTTCCAAGGATTTTGTCCCACCTTCCCCTGATGACACATAGGGTGACAGAAAAATGGCTTGCTTTGGTCCACCTCTTCCTGGTACTTCACCTATTTCGCCTTTTGCATCAGCTGAATGTCCAACATCAACATATGCCACTTTCTAAAACTCCATAACTGTGCTGCCTCCCCCCCATGGCCGGGGTCACCACCTACCGCACGACACCGTGCGAGTGCCGTTGCCCTGGACAGGTGGGTAGGCCAACTCTTGGGCGCGGGCACTGGCACAGGGTCCCTCATAGTGCAATCAAGTGTCTCTGACGGTGGTGGTGCACACCCGCCGTCAGACACACCGCTGTACTATGAGGGGCCCAGTGCCAGTACCGACGCCCACGAGTGGGCCCCCCCTGCTTGGGCAGGGCCCCAGCATTTGCAATCTTTACCTCTCCCTGCTCCTCCGCTGTGTAATCTGGGCCGTCAAATCCATACTGTGCCTGACACCGTCTGAGCCTGCCTCCTGAGACATATATTTTGAATGTGTACGCTATCCATACATGTTATCCGGGGATACGGTACCCTTTCTAACCTTTGTGCAATCACGTGCAATCCATACTGGGCCTAACACCGTCTGAGCCTGCCTCATGCTGTATAGACATATATTTTGAATGTGTACGCTATCCATACATGTTATCCAGGGATACGGTACCCTTTCTAACCTTTGTGCAATCACGTGCAATCCATACTGGGCCTAACACCGTCTGAGCCTGCCTCATGCTGTATAGACATATATTTTGAATGTGTACGCTATCCATACATGTTATCCGGGGATACGGTACCCTTTCTAACCTTTGTGCAATCACGTGCAATCCATACTGGGCCTAACACCGTCTGAGCCTGCCTCATGCTGTATAGACATATATTTTGAATGTGTACGCTATCCATACATGTTATCCAGGGATACGGTACCCTTTCTAACCTTTGTGCAATCACGTGCAATCCATACTGGGCCTAACACCGTCTGAGCCTGCCTCATGCTGTATAGACATATATTTTGAATGTGTACGCTATCCATACATGTTATCCGGGGATACGGTACCCTTTCTAACCTTTGTGCAATCACGTGCAATCCATACTGGGCCTAACACCGTCTGAGCCTGCCTCATGCTGTATAGACATATATTTTGAATGTGTACGCTATCCATACATGTTATCCAGGGATACGGTACCCTTTCTAACCTTTGTGCAATCTCGTGCAATCCATACTGGGCCTAACACCGTCTGAGCCTGCCTCATGCTGTATAGACATATATTTTGAATGTGTACGCTATCCATACATGTTATCCGGGGATACGGTACCCTTTCTAACCTTTGTGCAATCTCGTGCAATCCATACTGGGCCTAACACCGTCTGAGCCTGCCTCATGCTGTATAGACATATATTTTGAATGTGTACGCTATCCATACATGTTATCCAGGGATACGGTACCCTTTCTAACCTTTGTGCAATCACGTGCAATCCATACTAGGCCTAACAACGTCTGAGCATGCCTCTTGCTGTATAGACATATATTTTGAATGTGTACGCTATCCATACATGTTATCCAGGGATACGGTACCCATTCTAACCTTTGTGCAATCACGTGCAATCCATACTGGGCCTAACACCGTCTGAGCCTGCCTCATGCTGTATAGACATATATTTTGAATGTGTACGCTATCCATACATGTTATCTGGGGATACGGTACCCTTTCTAACCTTTGTGCAATCACGTGCAATCCATACTGGGCCTAACACCGTCTGAGCCTGCCTCATGCTGTATAGACATATATTTTGAATGTGTACGCTATCCATACATGTTATCCAGGGATACGGTACCCTTTCTAACCTTTGTGCAATCTCGTGCAATCCATACTGGGCCTAACACCGTCTGAGCCTGCCTCATGCTGTATAGACATATATTTTGAATGTGTACGCTATCCATACATGTTATCCGGGGATACGGTACCCTTTCTAACCTTTGTGCAATCACGTGCAATCCATACTGGGCCTAACACCGTCTGTGCCTGCCTCATTCTGTATAGACATATATTTTGAATGTGTATGCTATCCATACATGTTATCCAGGGATACGGTACCCTTTCTAACCTTTGTGCAATCACGTGCAATCCATACTGGGCCTAACACCGTCTGAGCCTGCCTCATGCTGTATAGACATATATTTTGAATGTGTACGCTATCCATACATGTTATCCGGGGATACGGTACCCTTTCTAACCTTTGTGCAATCACGTGCAATCCATACTGGGCCTAACACCGTCTGAGCCTGCCTCATGCTGTATAGACATATATTTTGAATGTGTACGCTATCCATACATGTTATCCAGGGATACGGTACCCTTTCTAACCTTTGTGCAATCACGTGCAATCCATACTGGGCCTAACACCGTCTGAGCCTGCCTCATGCTGTATAGACATATATTTTGAATGTGTACGCTATCCATACATGTTATCCGGGGATACGGTACCCTTTCTAACCTTTGTGCAATCACGTGCAATCCATACTGGGCCTAACACCGTCTGAGCCTGCCTCATGCTGTATAGACATATATTTTGAATGTGTACGCTATCCATACATGTTATCCAGGGATACGGTACCCTTTCTAACCTTTGTGCAATCTCGTGCAATCCATACTGGGCCTAACACCGTCTGAGCCTGCCTCATGCTGTATAGACATATATTTTGAATGTGTACGCTATCCATACATGTTATCCGGGGATACGGTACCCTTTCTAACCTTTGTGCAATCACGTGCAATCCATACTGGGCCTAACACCGTCTGAGCCTGCCTCATGCTGTATAGACATATATTTTGAATGTGTACGCTATCCATACATGTTATCCAGGGATACGGTACCCTTTCTAACCTTTGTGCAATCTCGTGCAATCCATACTGGGCCTAACACCGTCTGAGCCTGCCTCATGCTTTATAGACATATATTTTGAATGTGTACGCTATCCATACATGTTATCCAGGGATACGGTACCCTTTCTAACCTTTGTGCAATCACGTGCAATCCATACTAGGCCTAACACCGTCTGAGCATGCCTCTTGCTGTATAGACATATATTTTGAATGTGTACGCTATCCATACATGTTATCCAGGGATACGGTACCCATTCTAACCTTTGTGCAATCACGTGCAATCCATACTGGGCCTAACACCGTCTGAGACTGCCTCATGCTGTATAGACATATATTTTGAATGTGTACGCTATCCATACATGTTATCTGGGGATACGGTACCCTTTCTAACCTTTGTGCAATCACGTGCAATCCATACTGGGCCTAACACCGTCTGAGCCTGCCTCATGCTGTATAGACATATATTTTGAATGTGTACGCTATCCATACATGTTATCCAGGGTTACGGTACCCTTTCTAACCTTTGTGCAATCTCGTGCAATCCATACTGGGCCTAACACCGTCTGAGCCTGCCTCATGCTGTATAGACATATATTTTGAATGTGTACGCTATCCATACATGTTATCCGGGGATACGGTACCCTTTCTAACCTTTGTGCAATCACGTGCAATCCATACTGGGCCTAACACCGTCTGTGCCTGCCTCATGCTGTATAGACATATATTTTGAATGTGTATGCTATCCATACATGTTATCCAGGGATACGGTACCCTTTCTAACCTTTGTGCAATCACGTGCAATCCATACTGGGCCTAACACCGTCTGAGCCTGCCTCATGCTGTATAGACATATATTTTGAATTTGTACGCTATCCATACATGTTATCCGGGGATACGGTACCCTTTCTAACCTTTGTGCAATCACGTGCAATCCATACTGGGCCTAACACCGTCTGAGCCTGCCTCATGCTGTATAGACATATATTTTGAATGTGTACGCTATCCATACATGTTATCCAGGGATACGGTACCCTTTCTAACCTTTGTGCAATCACGTGCAATCCATACTGGGCCTAACACCGTCTGAGCCTGCCTCATGCTGTATAGACATATATTTTGAATGTGTACGCTATCCATACATGTTATCCGGGGATACGGTACCCTTTCTAACCTTTGTGCAATCACGTGCAATCCATACTGGGCCTAACACCGTCTGAGCCTGCCTCATGCTGTATAGACATATATTTTGAATGTGTACGCTATCCATACATGTTATCCAGGGATACGGTACCCTTTCTAACCTTTGTGCAATCTCGTGCAATCCATACTGGGCCTAACACCGTCTGAGCCTGCCTCATGCTGTATAGACATATATTTTGAATGTGTACGCTATCCATACATGTTATCCGGGGATACGGTACCCTTTCTAACCTTTGTGCAATCTCGTGCAATCCATACTGGGCCTAACACCGTCTGAGCCTGCCTCATGCTGTATAGACATATATTTTGAATGTGTACGCTATCCATACATGTTATCCAGGGATACGGTACTCTTTCTAACCTTTGTGCAATCACGTGCAATCCATACTAGGCCTAACACCGTCTGAGCATGCCTCTTGCTGTATAGACATATATTTTGAATGTGTACGCTATCCATACATGTTATCCAGGGATACGGTACCCATTCTAACCTTTGTGCAATCACGTGCAATCCATACTGGGCCTAACACCGTCTGAGCCTGCCTCATGCTGTATAGACATATATTTTGAATGTGTACGCTATCCATACATGTTATCTGGGGATACGGTACCCTTTCTAACCTTTGTGCAATCACGTGCAATCCATACTGGGCCTAACACCGTCTGAGCCTGCCTCATGCTGTATAGACATATATTTTGAATGTGTACGCTATCCATACATGTTATCCGGGGATACGGTACCCTTTCTAACCTTTGTGCAATCACGTGCAATCCATACTGGGCCTAACACCGTCTGAGCCTGCCTCATGCTGTATAGACATATATTTTGAATGTGTACGCTATCCATACATGTTATCCAGGGATACGGTACCCTTTCTAACCTTTGTGCAATCACGTGCAATCCATACTGGGCCTAACACCGTCTGAGCCTGCCTCATGCTGTATAGACATATATTTTGAATGTGTACGCTATCCATACATGTTATCCAGGGATACGGTACCCTTTCTAACCTTTGTGCAATCACGTGCAATCCATACTGGGCCTAACACCGTCTGAGCCTGCCTCATGCTGTATAGACATATATTTTGAATGTGTACGCTATCCATACATGTTATCCGGGGATACGGTACCCTTTCTAACCTTTGTGCAATCACGTGCAATCCATACTGGGCCTAACACCGTCTGAGCCTGCCTCATGCTGTATAGACATATATTTTGAATGTGTACGCTATCCATACATGTTATCCAGGGATGCGGTACCCTTTCTAACCTTTGTGCAATCACGTGCAATCCATACTGGGCCTAACACCGTCTGAGCCTGCCTCATGCTGTATAGACATATATTTTGAATGTGTACGCTATCCATACATGTTATCCAGGGATACGGTACCCTTTCTAACCTTTGTGCAATCACGTGCAATCCATACTGGGCCTAACACCGTCTGAGCCTGCCTCATGCTGTATAGACATATATTTTGAATGTGTACGCTATCCATACATGTTATCCAGGGATACGGTACCCTTTCTAACCTTTGTGCAATCACGTGCAATCCATACTGGGCCTGACACCGTCTGAGCCTGCCTCCTGAGACATATATTTTGAATGTGTACGCTATCCATACATGTTATCCAGGGATACGGTACCCTTTCTAACCTTTGTGCAATCACGTGCAATCCATACTGGGCGTGAGAACGGCTGGCGAGCTGTTAAGCAAGCTACAGCACCTGTCCAGACAAGTACAGGGATTCCCTAGCGAGGAGACTTATTTGATTGTTTTCAATGTTGGGACAGCAATTTTTGGGGAGCACTATACTCTGGGAATGATAGATGGGGCCCACCATACACTGGAACATTCCAAAGGTGGACATCAGACACTGGAGCAGCATTTACAGGGCCCATTATACACTAGAGCATTAGAAATGGGGCCCATTATGTTTGGAGCATTATTTGGGCCCATAAGACAGTGGAGCTTCATCCATGGGGACCAACATATACTGTAGCATTATGTGGAGCTCATCATATACTGTTTCAAACATTATATGGGACCAATGATTCTGTATGGAGAAATAGATGGGCCTCGTCATGAGATGTAAAAAGTGAGGTATTTTTCATTGTACTATACCGCTATTTATCTGCCGTATCGGAGCATGATGAGTTGTGGTATGTGTTAAAGGGGCGCTCTTTCGCCCAGGGCACATGAAAACCTGCAGCCAGCCCTCCCCCCCCAACTTTAGCCAAATAACCCCCATTTTTCAGTGCGTAACTTGTATTATGAAGTTAATTAAGGTTGACAAGCTTAAGTAAGAAGAATTGATGCTTTTGGCATTCAAATGGGCACTGTAGGTGTGTTTCCTGTCCTCCTCTCACTGCCGACTTTTATTCCCCATTGACTTACATTGGGTTTCGTGTTTCGGGACGACCCCGACTTTTCCCTATAATCGGACGATCTTGCTCGACCCGACTTTTGGAAAAGTCGGGTTTCACAAAACGAAACGCGACCCTAAAAAACCAAAAGTCGCTCAACTCTAGTGTTCACATTTAAACAAATGACGGCCTTACACCACAGAAGTGGCATAAATTTCACAAGAGTAGAAATAGTATAATTGGGACCGACATGTCTTCCACAACAGCCAACACAGGAGATGTAGACCATCCATGACTCTTCACATTTCCACAAATTTGTGTTAATATCAGCAGTAGCAGCAAAAGCAGGCACAGAAGTCACACTTAATATATCACAGAGTGCAATTACTTGATATTAATGCACAGGGTTGGACTGAGGGGGCGGGACACTGGAGGATCCTCCGGTGGGCCCCGCCCCAGCTCCTGCCTCCTTCATTAGTCCCTGCCCTGCATGTCAATAGTGCCTATAACTGACCGGCGTGCTGTGTGCAGATGTCAGGCGCACCGGCGACTGGGCACAACTCCTAGACTAGGCGCAAACTCCCCTCATCCAGCTGAGAGCACTGTGCCAGCCATTTCCACATCATCCTATAAATCCCAGCAATGATGTCGCTGGGCTGCTCTGTGCACACAGGACATATGATGAGGTCACAGGAGAGGAGGAGTCAGGGGTCACATGATCAGGGGCCTCGGTGTATGCAGGACTCTGCTGTGCTGTGCTGGTTGTCATGGTGCTGGATGAGGGGAAGTTTATATGTGGGGTCAGGATGGGTTTACAGTGTAGATGTAAAAAGAAAAGGCTGGTAGAGCAATAAGAGACTGCACTGCTGTGGTAGAATTCAAGGTATCTTTATTGCCAACGCGTTTCCTGAGCCAGTCCCAGCTCACTTCATCAGGGCATGTTACAGAAGTTCATTGCAGGGGTATATATACACATAAAAAAAAAAAAAAAGGGGGAGGCGCCAAGAATAGTGAGGTGACACGTCAGCATGGATACATATACATGAATCATACAAAACAATAAAACTTTATTGCAACCATATTAAAAACGATGTTTAAAATGCCATAAAAAGAGTGTTGGTATAAAAAACTTGATTAAAAAATAAAAAGACACGGGGGGATCACGAGGTAAAAGATTAAAAAAATGGCTCTCGAGTCCTGGGGTGGATTAGAACTTGCCTCAGGTATTAGTCCACTATGCTACATGTGAAACTGGAAAGTAAGGAGAAAATGGTTAAAATCATGTGTAAATAGCTAAAACTAGTCTCAAATATCTTTTTTCTAGGTGGAGGAAAGAGAAGAACAACAAGAAGAAACTCTCTGGAATAGGTGATATAAAAATGGTTAAAAATTGAGTGTTAAGACATAAAAAAAATAAAATAAAAAACAATTTTTAAAAAATGAAAAAAAAAAAATTCCTGGGTGAAAAAAAAAAAAAATGCATAAATTTTTTTTTTATTTTTTTTCTCCTTCTTTAAAAACAAAGATGATGATATAAAGGAATTGAAAGGATAAGCTATTAAAACACAGGGTCAAAATAAAATCAATAAAAAACATCATTGATGATATTAAGACCATTGGGCTCAATAGATTTGAGTTTGTAGATCCAAAAAACTTCCTTTCTGCATAGTGATTGAAACCTATTGGGGATGTGGTCTGGTATGTGATCAGTGGGATAAATGGTGGCTTTACTGAAATCTCTGGAATGTGTGGTGTCAAAGTGTCGTGAAAGTCCATGTTTTTGGAAGCCTATTTTGATATTGTGACGGTGTGAATTCATGCAACAATGTAGTGCTTGTGTAGTGCGACCTACATACAATCTGGGACAAGGACAGGAAATTACATATATAACATGAGAGGAATGACAAGTGAGGTGGAATTTGAGGGGAAATTTTTCCAGTGTAATGGGGTGGACAAACACAGACGTGCAGTGTGAAATGGTATGACAGCAAGCACAATTAAGACGGTGACACTTATAAATCCCTGGTGATGAAATGGTATGGGTAGTAGGCTTCTGGGGTAGAAGTCTACTTGGAGCCAGAATATTCTTTAATGACCTGGCCTTTCGGAAGGTGATAGCAGGTTTGTCTGGAAGGACCCCATTAAGTATGGGGTCCTTCTTAATGATGGGCCATAAATTATTTAGAACATCTCTTGTCCTGTTCTGTTGTGAACTGAATGTTGTAATAAAATTTGTTCTAAAGAGTTCAGCATCATCTTTCTTTTGTTTAGTCAGAGATTTGCTGAGGAGAATATTCTGGTTAAAATTTTTAAAAACGTTATCACATGTAGAACTAATGAGTTTTTTGGGATACCTCTGAGCAAGGAACCTTTCCCTCAGGACCTCGGATTGTGTGTTAAAATCCTCATCATTAGTGCAGTTCTTTCTTATCCTTTGGAACTGATTGTGAGGAATATTAAAAAGCCATTTTTTGTAGTGTCCACTCTTAAAATGTACATAACTATTAGAATCCACCTCTTTAAAAAACGTTTTACTGCAAATCTTGGAATCCCTGATGAAAAATGTGATGTCTAAAAAATCCATGGACTGATTATTAACATGTGGGGTAAAAGTCAAGCCCCATGGATTATTCTGGATGGAACAAATAAGAGCACCCACATCTAAAACGTCATTGTCCCAGATTAAGAACAGGTCATCAATGTATCTTCTGTATAAAATGATGCCTTTATTAAAAGTCTCATTGGTGATAAAATTTTGTTCAAAGACCCCCATAAAAAGATTTGCATACGTAGGTGCTACTCGTGATCCCATAGCGGTCCCTCGTGTCTGGTGATAAAATTCCCCCAGAAAAGTAAAAAAGTTATTATGCAAAATAAAATCCATCCCTTTGTAGATAAAAGCTTTTTGTGCAACAGATAAACGAATGTCTGATAAAAGGAACCTGTTAAAACATTCAAGACCCAACTCATGTTCAATGTTTGTATATCAAGCAGATGCATCAAATGAAATAAAATAATAAGAGTCTTTCCATAACACATCATGAACCAGATTAATCAATTCAGTGGAGTCCTTCAGGTGGCTGGGTAACAAGAGAACATGATGTTGCATTATTCGGTCAATAAAAAAGGACAAGTTACTTGTAAGGGACCCTATGCCAGAAATTATTGGTCAACCTGGGGGGTTGGTTGTAGATTTATGTATTTTAGGAAGATGATAAATGAAGGGACTGGATGGATTTTTATTGACCAGAAATTTCTTCTCTTGATCATTGATGGTTCCTTCAGTAAAAGCTTCATTGATTAAAAGGTTATAAGCAATGGTGGCAGAAGGGATGGGATTGTGGGGGAGTTTTTCATAAAACTTGGTGTCAGATAAAATCCTGTAGGATTCCTGTACATAGTCTTTCCTGTCCTGTATTACAATACCACCGCCTTTATCAGCAGATTTGATGATAATATTGCAGTTTTTCTCAAGCTTAGTCAATGCTGCCTGCTCCCTACTAGAAAGATTTTTGTTGGTAGAGGTATGCTCCTTATCTAGATCTTTCAACTGGTCTAGAAGTAAATCAGAGAAAGTTTCTAGATGGTGGCCTTAATAATTGTATACACTAAAAGGTTGAGACAAGAGCGCAAATAGGGTCTTATCTGGGTAAAACGTATAAATAAAAAGGTATTTAAACTCACCTTTTCAAAGAAAAAGTAAAGCCTGTATAGTATGTCAGCCTGCTGCACGTCCAACGGTCCACAGTGGTGACCGCAACAAAGATTCTTAGGAATAAATTCTTGGACTTTAGGTGCGCTGCCAGACAAATTCCATAACCACACAAGGTTAAAAAGTTAACCCTTTAATCCCTACGCGTTTCGAAGCATAACATTTCTTCTTCATTCTTCCACATGAATACAGAGAGCTGTCACCACATTTATACATGCAGGATTTAAATTTGGCGCCATAAAAGACATGTGATGCGCCACAAAGGTCAAAGATCAGAATAGTTCAAGTGTTATAGAAAGGTCATAAAAGTTAACTCATCTATAATTAATAAAATCAATTGTATATTTATTTTATTTTGCAGATGAAAATTAAAAGAAAACGAAAAGAGAAAAAGAAGAAAACAAGAAAAAAAGAGAGAAAGAAAAAAAAAAAGGAGAGAGAGATGAACCCACATCTTGGGGTAAAAACAAGAGGACCGCAGTCCAACAAACACACCACCACACCAGGGAGAGTGTTCAGATCAAAGAAGGAAAAAACAAAATGTAATTCCATATGGTCACCGGAATAAGATGTGTCTCAAAAATGTGTATATATCTGAGAAAAATAATAATAATAATTAAAAATGTGTATAAGAATAACAAAATATCAATAAAGAAATCATGAAAAAAATATATTAAAAAATTGAGGTGTCCAAGTTTTTATATTGCCTTCAATTCCAAAGGAAATCAGTGTTTTTTCCTTCTTTGATCTGAGCACTCTCCCTGGTGTGGTGGTGTGTTTGTTGGACTGCGGTCCTCTTGTTTTTTTCCCCACGATGTGGGTTCATCTCTATCTCCTTTTTTTTTTTTCTTTCTCTCTTTTTTTCTTGTTTTCTTCTTTTTCTCTTTTCGTTTTCTTTTAATTTTCATCTGCAAAATAAAATAAATATACAATTGATTTTATTAATTATAGATGAGTTAACTTTTATGACCTTTCTATAACACTTGAACTATTCTGATCTTTGACCTTTGTGGCGCATCACATGTCTTTTATGGCGCCAAATTTAAATCCTGCATGTATAAATGTGGTGACAGCTCTCTGTATTCATGTGTCAACCCCTGAAGAAGTGTTATGCTTCGAAACGCGTAGGGATTAAAGGGTTAACTTTTTAACCTTGTGTGGTTATGGAATTTGTCTGGCAGCGCACCTAAAGTCCAAGAATTTATTCATAAGAATCTTTGTTGCGGTCACCGCTGTGGACCGTTGGACGTGCAGCAGGCTGACATACTATACAGGCTTTACTTTTTCTTTGAAAAGGTGAGTTTAAATACCTTTTTATTTATACGTTTTACCCAGATAAGACCCTATTTGCGCTCTTGTCTCAACCTTTTAGTGTATACAATTATTGAATTTCTCTGGCGGTTCCTGGAAAGTACGGCCGGTGTCCTGGTTGATTGAGCAGCAGAGGGTTCGTTTCAGTGGAAAAGGATGGAATACTTCCAAAATAGGCTTTCATCAAGGGAACGGTTAATTCTACAGACCATCGGGAACATCGGATATACAGCTCATAATGATGATACTCCAGATGTCTTTAAAGATGAAGAGACTAAGTCGTTTCGGAAAATCTTTACAAACTTCAAAGAGGCTATGAAAGAAGAATTACATTTTAGCCTGGATGCCCGTTTTTTATCCATTTATTTGGAGGAGAATATTTGCCCACGTGGACTAAGGTTAGTCTTCGATTCTCCCTTTCCCATGGACTCAGACTTTACACAAGAATGGGATAGGAGTTTGGACATATGCATGCATAAGATGATATTGTTATTATATAAAAAAAGGTCCAAACTTGCTGAACTAGCAGCAGTTAAAGTGATGAATTTATCTAAAGAATTGGTTCCATTTCTTAAACACCCCGAATATAAGAAAATTAATTCAAATGTAATAACGCACGTCATGCAAGTTGAGCATGAGACCATTTTGAAAAAATCTAAGAAATTACAAAGAGACAGGGAGGACTACAGGAATTTTAATGATAATAAAAATAAAAACAAAAGTGGTAAAGAAATTACAAATCAAACTGATACTGTAATAACTAATAGTAACGAAGTAAATGTTTGCGGTAGCAGGAATGAATTGAATGCTTCTGAAAGTAATATTAATACCAATTTAGACCAAAGTATTAAATTACTGGTTTTGAAGATAAATGGATTAACCCCAGCACAAGAGCAAATCAGTGGGGGAACTAATAATAATATTTTTTCAAAACCCCCCCAGTTAAAAATCACCAAGAAGACAGCACCTCTGATTGAGGCTATGAAACAATTAGATAGCATCAAGGAACAAATGAAAGGATTTAATGAGAATAAAAATCTCATTGATTCTGTAAATCCTATTACTGATATGTGTAAGATTATTACGCCTATTCCTGTAGCCATCCCGTCACCTTCCTTAATTGAATTTCCAGAGTGTACACAAAAATCTCTCTTTGATTTCTCTGTTTATGATAATGATATTTCCAGTACTCCAACTAGTGAAACAATTCTCATTGACAATACTAATTTAGATAATAATGCCACGGTTCCTTTTTTACCCCGAATTTTGAAAAACACAGAAATAAATAATTTTTTCTCACCAAAAAATGGAAAAAGAAAAAATCCTATAGAGGAACCAGAAGGGGGAGAAAAAAAGAAAGGGAAAACAAAGGTCTAAGAATGAATAAAAGTGGCTTAATTCCAGATGACGGTAATAATAACATTTTTAATTTATCTTCTTATGTTTTAACGAAAGATGAAACCAATGTCCTATCCAAAGGACTAACTTTTTGTCCAACGCATAAAATCAATGATTTCAACCTTTTTCTTGATTTACAAGTTTTTATTAGGAAATTGACGCTGAAAAGACATTTTTTAATGAAGGAATTGAATCCGGTCCCAGGAAGTCCTAATATTGATCCATCTAATAATGGAAATATACATCAGGATGATTTTCACTTAGATGTACCCATCAAAACCAAATTTTATCCGATTGAGAGCAGAGGTCATCACCTCAATGTATTCAATGATATCGTGCAGAAGGAATTCAAGGAACTAAATCCCATAAAATCCAAACACTGATATAGTAATCCGCTCAGCTGATAAAGGTGGTGGTATTGTTGTACAGAATAGGTCAGATTATTGCAATGAGGCTTATAGAATTTTATCAGATACCAAATATTATAAAAGAGCCACTTTTGATGCCATTGCTAATGTTAAAATTAATTATGACAAATTAATTCAGGAGGGAAAAGAGAAAAATATTTTTAATAAAAATGAATATAGATTTTTAAAAGGTGCTCATTCCCGCACACAATTTTTTTATCATTTACCTAAGATTCATAAGAATCTAGAAAATCCACCGGGGAGACCCATTATATCAGGCATAGACTCGGTTACCAGTAATTTGTCCCATTTTATAGATAGGATCATGGTTACACATGTCCCATCATTGAAGAGTTTCATTAGAGACTCAACAAATTTAATTCAGTATCTTCATGACATCGAATGGAAATCAAATTTTATATTTTTAAGTATGGATGTATCATCACTCTACTCTAATATATCTCACACTTTGGGTTTGGCTTGTTTTAATAAAATTTTAATAGGGGATAAGAGACTAACAAAAGACCAAAAAAACTTCATTTTAAAAGGTATGGAATTCATTTTAAAAAATAATTATTTCACTTTCGAAGGATGTCTGTATCATCAGCAGCTCGGGACCGCGATGGGCTCTAAGGTCGCACCAACCTATGCAAATATTTTTATGGGTATCTTTGAGGAGTTTTATATTTTTAAATCTAAATGGTATAGTAACATAGTCCTTTACAAAAGATTCATTGATGACTTATTTTTTATATGGGACAACTCTAACAATGATGTTGATAATTTTATTCATGACTTAAATAAGAATAATTGGGGTCTGTCTTTTTCCTCAATATTTGATAAAAATGAAATTGACTTCTTGGATCTTACAATTTTTATTAAGGACAATGGTATTGCAACAAAACCTTTTTTTAAGAATGTTGATATTAACAGTTATATACCTTTTAACAGTGGTCATTATGGAAAATGGCTTAGGAATATCCCTGATAACCAGTATAAAAGGATAAGGAAAAATTGTTCAGACGTAGAGGACTATAAAAATCAAGCGAAAATCCTGATGAATAGATTCAATAAGAAGGATTATCCCGAAAAATTAATAAAAAGTGCTTATAATAGATGTTTAAATATGTCCCAAAATTCTCTTGTTAATGGAATAAAAAAAGCTAAAGCCGATGGTAATAAATTTACCACTAATTTTATAACACAATTTTGTATAGAGAACAAAGAAATAAGGAAAATTCTGTGTAATAACTGGCACATTCTACTTAATGACCCACTTCTGCAAAAAGTACTCCCAAATAATCCGAGGGTTACTTTTAGGAGGGCTCCTAATATCAAAAATCTTGTAGCCCCCAGTCGTCTAAAGAATGAGAAAAAAACCCTTGTAATGACCAGCAGTCCACCAAGAGGCATTTTCCGATGTGGGAAGAAAAATTGTGCTTGCTGTAGTATTATAACGCATAGAATGAAATGGTTTAGATCAACCACTACGGATGAATCTTTTCCCATCCGAGAATTTCTTAATTGTACTTCTGAATTTGTGATCTATTTAATTGAGTGCGACTGTGGGAGACAATATGTTGGTAGAACCACACAGCCACTACATCTCAGAATTAATTCCCATAGATACAATATTAAAAGGGGCTTTTTACTACATGGTCTGTCCAGACATTTCACTTTGAAACATGATAAAAATCCTCAAGGATTAAGGATAAGCCCCATCGAACAAATTCCTATCAACCATCCGGATAGGATGGGGCAATTAAATAGGAAATAAATATTCTGGATCTGTAGGCTGAATACCCTGAAACCCAATGGGTTAAATGAAATTTCTGAAGTGTTTCTCTAATATTTTTGTTATTTTGGTATCTCCAACCTCTACTAATGTGTTAATCCATTTATATCATTGTCTAGCATAGTTATATATATATATATAAATTTTAATAAGCATTTTTAATATGCATTTTTATATATTATTATATTTTTATATATTTTAATATATACTGTTTCAATATACACTGTCATATATAGATGTTTGTGTATTTCCTTCCCCTTCTTTCCACCTTTCCATCACATGTGGTCCCTCATCAATATCCAGTTTCTTCTTATTTCCTTTTATATAAAACACAATGGGTTAATTTTATTTTTATTTTCGGTATAATAATTTTTCGTTTCCCACAATTTATTCCTGTTAGTTTGTCTCATGCTCCTATAATTCTGGACATGCACTGAATTTTTTGAATCCAATAACTAATGCGTTTTTTTGTTTTTCATTTTCATATATTTTTCATATTTTTCATATTAATAAACTCCCACAATTATGTGCGCACATACATATAGTTTCTTTTTCCAATAGTGTTTTTTTAATTAAACCCCTTCTTTGCGTTTTTTCCTTGATGTATAGTCATGGGTTAACTTGATTCTCGGTATCAAGTTTTTATCTTCTTTTATTAATTTGTGTCATGCTCCCAATGTCCCCCCTTTTTAATAATATTAATCTTATGGACTATCATATTATTTTCTGCCTTGAATGATGAGCGATCTGATTTTTTGTGTGGTTTTGTTTCTTTTTTTCATATGCATTTTCCGCCCATCGAGTTGTGCCACTGATTTCCTTTGGAATTTAAGGCAATATAAAAACTTGGACACCTCAATTTTGTAATATATTTTTTTCATGATTTCTTTATTGATATTTTGTTATTCTTATACACATTTTTAATTATTATTATTATTTTTCTCAGATATATACACATTTTTTAGATACATCTTATTCCGGTGACCATATGGAATTACATTTTGTTTTTTCCTTCTTTGATCTGAACACTCTCCCTGGTGTGGTGGTGTGTTTGTTGGACTGTGGTCCTCTTGTTTTTTCCCCACGATGTGGGTTCATCTCTCTCTCCTTTTTTTTTTTTTTCTTTCTCTCTTTTTTTCTTGTTTTCTTCTTTTTCTCTTTTTGTTTTCTTTTAATTTTCATCTGCAAAATAAAATAAATATACAATTGATTTTATTAATTATAGATGAGTTAACTTTTATGACCTTTCTATAACACTTGAACTATTCTGATCTTTGACCTTTGTGGCGCATCACATGTCTTTTATGGCGCCAAATTTAAATCCTGCATGTATAAATGTGGTGACAGCTCTCTGTATTCATGTGTCAACACCTGAAGAAGTGTTATGCTTCGAAACGCGTAGGGATTAAAGGGTTAACTTTTTAACCTTGTGTGGTTATGGAATTTGTCTGGCAGCGCACCTAAAGTCCAAGAATTTATTCCTAAGAATAGATGGTGGCCTTTACTTTCCACAGGGTAAAAGGTGGATTTGCCTTTCACATCCAAGTGGAAGGAGGAATCAGTAAAATTAACCCCATTAGTGGGAGGAAGAGATTTTTTTTTATCTCAAAACCCTCTCACAACCCTATCAGGTGAGCCTAACACTTGCTGTGCACTCATCTACTTTCCATACAGACCTACGCATTGGAAGCGCCCTGTCTCCCCCTTTTCTTTTTACAGTGTAGATGTAGCAGAGCCGTGTGTTCGAGGTGTATGGACCAGAGCCGTGTGTGTCCGAGGTGTATGGACCAGAGCCGTGTGTGTACGAGGTGTACGGAGAAGAGCCATGTGTGTACGGAGCGGAGCCGTGTGTGTACGGAGCGGAGCAGAGCCATGTGTGTACAAAGTTTTACGGAGTGGAGCCATGTGTGTGCTAAGTGGAGCTGTGTGTGTGCGAGGTGTACAGAGTGGAGCCATGTGTGTACGAGGTTTGCGGAGCCGTGTGTGTACAAGGTGTATGGTGGGGAGCATTCATACCTCCCAACTGTCCCGGATCCAGCAAGACAGTCTTGATTTTGAGAGTCTGCCCATACTTTTCCCGCGGACACAAGAGTACACGGCAGAGCCTCGAGGAGCATTTTAAAGCTCACACGTGACGTTCCACCGGAAGTGACATGCTGAAAGCTGACCTGAAATTAGGTATTTTTGGGAGGAAATTGTGACTGAACCATGGAGGCACTTCAGGGAATGCTTCAGATCCATCACCGTGTCCTCCTCCGACAGTGCAGACAGCGGGATTGCCTTTGAATCGGGGATGCTGGCCATGTGAGCGGATCATGATATGTCCTGCACCGAGAGGCTCAGGTGGATATTACAATGGAAGCCAGGCTGCTATAGTATCTTTATAGAATCTTTCTCTCTCTGTTTCTTTCTTTCTCTGTTCTTTCTTTTTTCTCTGTTTCTTTCTTTCTCGCTCTGTTCTTTCTCTCTTTTTCTTTCTCTTTCTCTCTGTTCTTTCTTTCCCTCTCTAATCTTTCTCTCTCTGTTCTTTCTTTCCCTCTTTAATCTTTCTTTCTCTCTCTGTTTCTTTCTATCTCTGTTCTTTCTATCTTTCTTTCTTTCTTTCTCTCTCTGTTTCTTTCTTTCTCTGTTTGTTTCTCTCTCTCTGTTCTTTCTTTCCCTCTCTAATCTTTCTATTTCTCTCTTTGTTCTTTCTTTCTCTCTCTCTCTCTAATCTTTCTTTTTTTATTTCTGTCTCTCTGTTCTTTCTTTCTCCCTGTTCTTTCTTTCTTTCTTTCTTTCTCTGTTCTTTCTTTCCCTCTCTCTGTTCTTTCTTTCTCTCTCTGTTCTTTCTTTCCCATCTTTCTTTTTTTCTCTTTCTTTCTCTCTTTCTTTCCCCTCTTTCTTTCTTTCTCTCTGTTCATTCTGTCTTTTTTCTTTCTTTCCCCTCGTTCTCTCTCTCTTTGTTCTTCTGCTCTCTGTTCTTTCTTTCTCCTCTTTCTTTCTCTCTGTTCTTCCTTTCTCTCTCTCTGTTATTTCTTCCTCTCTCTCTAATCTTCCTTTCTCTCTCTCTGTTCTTTCTTTCTTTCTCTCTCTGTTCTTTCTCTCTCTGTTCTTTCTTTCACTCTCTAATCTTTCTTTCCTCTCTGTTATCTTTCCCTGTCTAATCTTTCTTTCTCTGTTTCTTTCCCTCTCTAATCTTTCTCTCTCTGTCTCTTTCTTTCTCTGTTCTTTCTTTTTCTCTCTCTGTTTCTTTCTTTCTCTCTCTATTTCTCTCTCTGTTCTTTCTTTCCCTCTATAATCTTTCTTTCTCTCTCTCTGTTCTTTCTTTCCCTCTATAATCTTTCTTTCTCTCTCTGTTCCTTTCTTTCTCTGTTCTTTATTTCTCTCTCTCTGATTCTTTCTCTGATTCGTTCTTTCTTTCTCTAATCTTTTTTTCTTTCTCTCTGTTCTTTCTTTCTCCCTGTTCTTTCTTTCTTTCTCTGTTCTTTCTTTCCCACTCTCTGTTCTTTCTTTCTCTCTCTGGCCTTTCTTTCCCATCTTTCTTTTTTTCGCTTTCTTTCTCTCTTTCTTTCCCCCCTTTCTTTCTCTCTGTTCTTTCTGTCTTTATTTCTTTCCCCTCATTCTCTCTCTCTGTTCTTCCGCTCTCTGTTCTTTCTTTCTCTCTGTTCTTCCTTTCTCTGTCTCTGTTATTTCTTCCTCTCTCTCTAATCTTCCTTTCTTTCTCTCTTTCTGCTCTTTCTTTCTTTCTTTCTTTCTTTCTCTCTGTTATTTCTTTATTTCTCTCTCTCTGTGTTCTTTCTTTCCCCTCTTTCTTTTACTCCCTCTGTTTTCTTCTTTCTTTCTCTGTTCTTTCCTCTTTCTTTCTTTCTTTCTTTCTGTTCTTTCTTTCTTTCTTTCTTTCTCTCTGTTCTCTTTTTTTCTTTCTCTCTGTTCTTTCTTTCCCCTCTTTCTTTCTCTCTATGTTCTTTCTTTCCCCTCTTTCTTTCTCCATCTCTCTGTTTTCTTCTTTCTCTCTGTTATTTTTTCTTTCTTACTTTCTTTCTCTGTTCTTTCTTTCTCTCTCCCTCTGTTATTTTTTTCTCTCTGTGTTCTTTTTTCTTTCCCCTCTTTCTTTCTCTCTCTGTTCTTCTTTTCTTTCTTACTTTCTCTCTCTGTTCTTTCTTTCTCTCTCCCTCTCTGTTCTTTATTTCTTTATCCTTTCTTTCTCTCTCTGTTCTTTCTTTCTTTTTTTCTCTCTCTCTGTTCTTTCTTTCTATGTTCTTTCTTTCTATCTCTCTCTGTTTTTTCTTTCTTTCTTTCCCCTTTTTCTTTCTCTCTCTCTGTTCTTTTTTCTTTGTTTCTTTCTTTCTCTCTTTTCTTTCTTTCTTTCTCTCTCCTTTCTTTCTTTCTCTCACTCTTTTTTCTTTTTTCTTTCTCTGTTCTTTCTTTCTTTTCCTCAGTACCAATCAGTGTGCACACAGTACCTGCCACTGTGCTCACAATGCCAGCCACTGTGCCCATAATGCCAGCCACTGTGCCCTCAGTACCAGTCAGTGTGATCACCAGTGCTAAATGGTTGCGGTTGGGGTGTGGACATGGGTGTGACTAGTTGTGAAATGGGTGTGGTCAGGGCTTGGCCTAAAATTTGCCACAGCGGGCCACAGCCTTTGTCCCTCTTTCCCTTCTCCCTGTTCTTTCTTTCTTTCTCTGTTCTTTCTTTCCCACTCTCTGTTCTTTCTTTCTCTCTCTGGTCTTTCTTTCCCATCTTTCTTTTTTTCTCTTTCTTTCTCTCTTTCTTTCCCCTCTTTCTTTCTTTCTCTCTGTTCTTTCTGTCTTTATTTCTTTCCCCTCATTCTCTCTCTCTGTTCTTCCGCTCTCTGTTCTTTCTTTCTTTTCCCTCTTTCTTTCTCTCTGTTCTTCCTTTCTCTCTCTCTGTTATTTCTTCCTCTCTCTCTAATCTTCCTTTCTTTCTCTCTTTCTGCTCTTTCTTTCTTTCTTTCTCTCTCTGTTATTTCTTTATTTCTCTCTCTCTGTGTTCTTTCTTTCCCCTCTTTCTTTTACTCCCTCTGTTTTCTTCTTTCTTTCTCTGTTCTTTCTTTCCTCTTTCTTTCTTTCTTTCTTTCTGTTCTTTCTTTCTTTCTTTCTTCCTCTCTGTTCTCTTTTCTTCTTTCTCTCTGTTCTTTCTTTCCCCTCTTTCTTTCTCTCTCTGTTCTTTCTTTCCCCTCTTTCTTTCTCCATCTCTCTGTTTTCTTCTTTCTCTCTGTTCTTTTTTCTTTTTACTTTCTTTCTCTGTTCTTTCTTTCTCTCTCCCTCTGTTATTTTTTTCTCTCTGTGTTCTTTTTTCTTTCCCCTCTTTCTTTCTCTCTCTGTTCTTTTTTTCTTTCTTACTTTCTCTCTGTTCTTTCTTTCTCTCTCCCTCTCTGTTCTTTATTTCTTTACCCTTTCTTTCTCTCTCTGTTCTTTCTTTCTTTTTTTCTCTCTCTCTGTTCTTTCTTTCTATGTTCTTTCTTTCTATCTCTCTCTGTTTTTTCTTTCTTTCTTTCCCCTTTTTCTTTCTCTCTCTGTTCTTTTTTCTTTGTTTCTTTCTTTCTCTCTTTTCTTTCTTTCTTTCTCTCTCCTTTCTTTCTTTCTCTCACTCTTTTTTCTTTTTTCTTTCTCTGGTCTTTCTTTCTTTTCCTCAGTACCAATCAGTGTGCACACAGTACCTGCCACTGTGCTCACAATGCCAGCCACTGTGCCCATAATGCCAGCCACTGTGCCCTCAGTGCCAGTCAGTGTGATCACCAGTGCTAAATGGTTACGGTTGGGGTGTGGACATGGGTGTGACTAGTTGTGAAATGGGTGTGGTCAGGGCTTGGCCTAAAATTTGCCACAGCGGGCAACAGCCTTTGTCCCTCTTTCCCTTCTTCAAAAGTTGGGAGGTATAATGGTGGCCCCCAAGAATGATTTTTCTCTGGTGGGCCCAAGGTACTCCAGTCTGACGCTGTTAATGCAGTACGCTTAAAAAATGCAATATCACCTAGTCACCTAGTCTATACAGTCTGCAATTAGGGTGCAAAAGTCCTTGGAGATCCATGACTTGTTCATCTTGATGAAAGTTAGGCAGTCTACACTTTCAGGGTACAGCTGACTGCGCTTCTCTGTCAAGATACCACCAGCAGCACTGAAGACATGTTCTGAGAGAATGCTGACAACCTGACTCGATAAAACCTCCAAGGCATGTGAGGCAAGCTCAGGCCACTCATCCATTTTGGAAGACTAAAATATGAAAGGGTCCAAACCCTCCCTGATGGTATTGATATTCAGTTCTAGATACTCCCGCACCATCCTCTACATTTGTTCACCACGTGTAAGACTTGGACTCTGGTCTAAAAAAAAGTGTCAAAGGACTCACAGAAATTGCTTCTTCCACTTACACTACTGCTGCTGCAGCTAATGTTTTAGCATTGATGAATTGACGGGCCGAAGGTTGGAAGTCTAGAGCTGCGATGCGAAAAGTGTGCTTCACTGCTGTCTTGAGGAAAAGCTCTCTTAAGGTTGTATAAAAGCGTGCTTCAGTACTCCAGCATTCGCGGGTCCCTTTCCAGGGTGGGAAGCATCTGGCAAAATTTGGTTTTATAACGTGGATCTAACAGAGTGGCAGCCCAGTAGTCAGCAGTATTCCTAATCATGTTTACTGGGATCATGTTGCAGATATCCACAAGAAGAAAGTTCGTTCAGCACACCGGCATAAATGAAAAAAACTTTATTAGGCTAATATGCCATATTAAAATGCAAAAAACACCTGATGCATTTCTGGTGCACAAAGGCACCCTTAGTCATAGGAGTTGCAGATAGTGCAGCAAGAAGACACTCATATGTTGGGCTCTACCATGAGGTCCAAGCCCATGCTGTGTTGGTGGCTGAGTAACAATGATGCTTGTTTCCTCCATCCTCTCCCGCCAACCACAAACAACAGAGAGGGGAGGATTAGCCTCTTCATCTGACAGTTGCTCACCCATTACCGCTTCCTCCTCCATTTGTTCTTCGGATCTTGCACCTTCGATAACAGTTTGTCTGTAATCACCAGCCACCCTCAGTCGCAGTAATCCACCCTCCCTTGGCACCTGCCTTTGTGACAACAGTCTGGAACTTAGAGACAATGTAATCCCTTCCGAATCCTCTCTGCTTCCTCCTCTTCTTCGGGGACCACCATCTCCTCCCGCAGGCTATTCAATGTCTGTTCCAGCATATAGATGACCGGAATAGTGATGCTGATGATGGCATTGTCAGCGTTAACATCTTAGCAGCCATTTCGAAACTGTGCAGAAGGGTGCACAGTTCCTTTATCTGTGCCCAATCCGTAAATATGATATGCAACACATCTGTACTGCATTGGCCCAGGCGATACGACATGACATACTGTTTCAGGGCTCATTGATGCTGCCACAGTCTCTGCAACATCTGCAGAATGGAATTCCACCATGTCAGCACATCGTATATTATCCTGTTAACTTTCATGGACAAAGATCTCTATATCGATGCAAGTTGGTGACCTGAGGGGTGTGAACGGTGGAAATGAGCACACAGCTTACGTGCTTTCTGGAGCAGCTCACCCAGGCCAGGATAGTGGAGGAGAAAACACTGTACCACCAGGTTGAGGACGTGAGCCATGCAAGGCACATATGTGAGCTTGCCTCACCATAGGGCCGCCACCAGGTTCGCACCATTATCGGACACGACCTTCCCTGGATGCAGGTTCAACACAGACAGCTATTGATCAAACTCAGCCTGGAGAGCTGCCCACAACACTTCAGCTGTATGACTGCAATCTCCAAGGCATATCAATTTTAACACTGGCTGTTTGCAGTGAGCCCTGGCTGTTCAGTATGGAGGTGGTGGGTATTCATTCTGCATTGTTGGAACAGGCGTCTCATTAAGACAGAGGTTGAGGGCACAGGTGGAGGCCCTAGAGAAGATAGAGGAGGAGGCAGAAGCAGTGGAGGAAGTGTTGAATCTAGAGATTTGTGCTGCAAGCCTTGGGGATTCCAAGACTTGTGGGGCAGTGCCTGCCCACACAGCCACCAGAGTCACCCAGTGCTCAGTCAGTGAGATGTAACGCCCTTGGCCATGTTTACTCATCCAAGTGTCTTTGGTGAAATGTACCCTGGCAGATATAGATTTAGTCAAGGAACGGGTGATGTTGTCTGCGACATGCTGGTGTAGCGCAGGTACAGCTTTCTTAGAAAAGTAATGGCGACTGGGCAAATGGAACTGGGGGACTGCAACGGCCATCACCTTTCGGAAACCATCTGTATCTACCAGGCAGAAAGGCAACATTTCTGTGGCCAACAGATTGGAGATGGTGGAATTCAACCTCTTATCTTTGTCATGCCTAGGAGCAAAAAATCTTTTACATGACCAGGTTTTTTTTTTGCAAAGTTGGTAGATTATGTGAGTTGGCTCGTCCTTTGCAGTGTCAAAAAAGGCCCAAGCTAGGCAACCCTTGCCACCTCTGCGAGTTGCAGACCCATGGACGCTGCTGGTCACAGCCACAGTTGTGGCTGAGGATGCATAGCCCATCATGGCTGCATCACTACGTGTCTGAGACATACGGCGCAACGTAACCTCCTTATCTTCCTCCTCAGATGAGTGCCTCTATGTTCACGCCAACTGGGATCTAACACCTCATTATCATCATCCTCTGTGTTATCACATTCCTTACCCTTAGAGTCGCCCTCCTCCTCTTCCTGCCCTGACAGAACAGTTCAGTCCACATGAGCCTCAGATATCTGAGTCTCATTAGGATCACCTCCCCCCCACGGTTTAACGTCTGATGATGGGGGTCAGGATGTTGCTCGGACCCTACTTCGTCCTGCCCCGGGTCCAAGCTAAAAAAATTTTGGTCATCGGTGCAGATTTCCTCCTCTTGACTCTGTGAAGCTTTTGAGTAC
Source organism: Dendrobates tinctorius (assembly GCF_039654945.1). NCBI lineage: Eukaryota > Metazoa > Chordata > Amphibia > Anura > Dendrobatidae > Dendrobates > Dendrobates tinctorius. The sequence continues at coordinate 5,624,907 of NW_027361701.1, read as the reverse complement.
ACTTCTGATGACCATGGCATAAAATGTGTTAACAGCTCATCAGACTCACCCATCTGTGGTTCCATAAGGTCAGTTGTATGGTTGGAGAGTTGGAACGCTGGAGAAAAGCAAGGGGAATTTGGGTGCCACCTCTGTGGACTGTACTGGGTGTAATGTTGAGGTGGAGGAAGAGGAGAAGAGGCCACTTGAAGCTGCACTTGCCATCCACTCGAGCACATGCTCTTTCTGGGCCTCATCAACGAGGCGTACCGCTGTGCATCTGCCAAAGAAAGGTAGTGGAGTAACCCGTTCAGTAACAGAAGTTGTCAGATATCTGTGCATAGGACGTGATGTTGTTGGTTCACTAGTGCTTTCACTAACCTTACCACCTACCCCACGTACACCTTGAATACCAAGCCTAATTCCCCTTCCACCACTGCCTCGCTTTTTCTCAGGCATGTTGCTCAGATAGTGTGGTAGGAGCATAGTCTTAGCTCACAGTAACTTTTTACATATATAATAAAACCAAAAATCTTTATTATCAAATATTAAAACATCAATTATTTCTATCAATATTGCATCATACCACCACCAAAATTAGAAATGATCACCATAGGGAGGTGCCTATCCCTATGTTGGCCTAATTATCCCTACCTGACAGAAGAGGTTGGCACCCTATAAACTGCAAAGTGGCGCTCCCACTCCACGACGGCTCTCCCTGCTCACCCTATTGTGGCAGGGGTGTGGATTAGGCGTTAAACAGGTAGGTGAGAAAGCAAAAGAAGTATCTAGAGTTTTTTCATATTTAATGGTGGAAATAATTGATATTTTAATATTTGATAATAAAGATTTTTGGTTTTATTATATACTAGCTGAAGAGCCCGGCGCTGTCCGGGCATTATAACTAACTGTGGTTAGTTATAGAAAATTATAATTATCCTCCATCCCATAGTCCAGTGCCCATATACCCATCATACATATCCACGATCCCATAGGCCTGTGCCCATATACCCATCATACATATCCTCCATCCCATAGTCGAGTGCCCATATACCCATCACACATCCTCCATCCCATAGTCCCATGCCCATATACCCATCATACATATTCTCCATCCCATAGTCCCATGCCCATATACCTATCACACATCTTTCATCTCATAGTCCTATGCCCATATACCCATCATACATATCCTCCATCCCATAGTCCCGTGCCCATATACCCATCATACATATCCCCTCCATCCCATGGTCCAGTGCCCATATACCCATCACACATCCTCCATCCCATAGTCCCATGCCCATATACATATCCGTCATCCCATAGTCCCGTGCCCATATACCTGTCATACATATCCTCCATCCCATAGTCCGGTGCCCATATACTCATCACACATCCTCCATTCCATAGTCAACCATTATGACATCATAATGAGCTGCGGCAGGGCTTGCAACCTTTGTTGACATCAGTGTCGCCATGGCAACCATTGTGACATCATAATGAGGGGCGGGGCTTGATACGCAGACACTGCTTCCCCAGTATGCAAATAGGGGCATTGTGACATCACAATGAGGGGCGGGGCTTGACACACACACACTTTTTCCCCCAGTATGTAGATAGGGGCAAAATTGTTTGGTGAATTGGAATGCACGGGATTAAAATTTCGCCTCACAACATAGCTTAGGACGCTCTCGGGGTCCAGACGTGTGACTGTGCCAAATTTTGTGGCTGTAGCTGCGACGGTGCGGATGCCTATCCCGGACATACAAACATACACACACACACATACATACACACATACATACACACTATGAGCTTTATATATTAGATGTAAGGGGTTACTGTGAGCTGATTTGTTTTTTCTCTTACGAATTCATTCATAATAAACTGTGAAACAGCAGGAGCAGAGTATTAGCAACAAATAATAAGATTTTAAACTCTGCACCACCTCTGCAAACAGCTGAATTTCAGCGGCAGTAAATTCCAAGATGAAATATGGCATGCTGTATTGCGTTAGTCACAGAAGAAAGAATTTTTTGAGTGTGGATGAGGCCTGTATGCAAAAGAAGATATGCTACAAACAATTTGAAAGTCAGATGCATCCAACTGTATCACGTTAGGAACACAAGAATTTTTTGTAGGCCTCTGGATCAGGCTTTTATAACACACTAGATACTACAAACTAATTCAATGTGAGTTGTACCCTACTGTACATCCTACACTAGGAACAGATAATTTTTTTGTGGCCTCTGCATCAGGCATCTGTAACACACTAGGTGCTACAAACTAATCGAATGTGAGATGTCCCCTACTTTATGACACTAGGAACAGAATAATTTTTGGGGGCCTCTGGATCTGGCCTCTATAACACACTAGATGCTTTAAACTATTTGATAGTCAGGTCCCCTACTGTATGACACTAGCAACAGAAGATTTTTTTGTGGCCTGTTTTTCAGGCCTCTATAACACACTAGATGCTACAAACTATTTGAATGCGAGATGTCCCCTACTGTATGACACTAGGAACATGTACTGAGCTTTTCTTTTCCCCCTACACTTATTCTTTCACTATGCTTACCTATGCCCTTACAGTTTTTGCTCCACTAATTCTCATTCACCTTCACTATCCCCAAACCCCAGCACCCTCTAAACAAATAATTATCTCCCCTTCCCTCTTACCCCCCCACCCAGGTTCGGACTGGGACAGAAATTCAGCCCTGGCATTTGAAATCACACAGGTCCATGCTGTCCCCGTCCCCAAGCACCAGATGGGATATATTACTAATATTACCCTGGATGGAGGAAAGCAAGATTTACTACAAGACCAATATTTCTAATGATACTCATGTCCTGCTGGGGTAAGTGATGGAGTCATCGACTTGTTCTCCGTCACAGCTCTAAACAGTATGAGTGTCTTTAGACATTGATTCTGTTAACAATGTAGCAGACAAAGCAGCCCACAACCAGACAGGCCCTTTTGGCATTTGCCAGAATTGCCAGATGGCCAGTCCTGCTCTGCCCCACCTGACCTCATCTACAGACCTGCTCCTCAACCTCAGATCTATCCTACTAAAACATAAGACAAACTGGCCACTCTTCTTCTCCCATCTGCTCTCCCTCTCTCTGCTTCTCCTCACTGCTGGCGACATATCTCCTAATCCTGGACCCCTACAGCTGATACTTCCTATTAATTCCCCCTCCTATGTCTCCTAACCTAATATGAAATACCGCAATCTCTCCTATGTAAAACCCATGCCCTTGCTGCCCACTCCCCTGCTCCCTCTCTCTAGAGCACTCTGGAATACCCCTTTCCATCTTCAATAAGCTCCATGTGATTCGTCACCTCTTTACCTCTGGCAATCTTTCCTTCCTGGGCCTCACCGAAACATGGATAACATTCTCTGACATGGTCTCCCCTGCTGTGCTGTGTTACGGTGGCCTCCACTTTACCCACACTTCTCGCCCTGGTAACAGACATGGCGAAGGAGTGGGTCTTCTCCTTTCTACCAACTGCACCTTAAACCCATCCCACCTCTACTCTCCCTTATCCTCCCCTCTTTTGAACTGCACTCAGTCCGTATCTACTCTCTCTCCAACCTTCAAGTGGCCGTTACATACCGACCCCTGGACCCGGTCACTGCCTTTATGGACCAATTCTCCACTTGGTTTCTTCACTTTTTCTCTGCTGACATTCCCACAATCATCATGGGTGATTTCAACATCCCTACTGACACCAATCAGCAGCCTCCAAACGCCTTTCGCTTACTTCATCTTTGGGACTTACATAGTGGTCCTCCTGTGGCATCTCTGAGGGTCCAGTCACCACAGAGGTACTGCACATCAATCAGAGGTGTGGTATTCCACCTTTCAGGTAAGATGGAGACACCTGGCCTGGCTCTGACACAATACTGCATCCACCACACACTATAGAAGCAGTTGATGTGCTTCACGATCCCAGCTGGCTAGGAAAGGGTGCTAGAAGATGGGTGGAGCAGGAGAGTTAGAGTGGGAGAATAGAATGGAAGTTAGGAGAGTCTTCCCTTAGGGGAAGAAGGGGAAAGACGTGCATAGGCAACCTTCCCGTAGGGGAAGGAGGGAAGAGATAGAATTGTACAGCAGACACCTGGCCAGAGGGGCCTCTGGTATGGACTCAAGGAAGCTCCCCGAAGGGGAAAGGGATTCCCAGAGGCACGGGTTGAGCAAGGGCTACCCCGTGGGGTTCGTTCCACGCTGACGGACATCAGGTGGGGGAAATTTAGGTCGCAGAAGGGTCTCAGCCTCTAGCCTAGTGGAGTGGACAACAGGACTCAGCTAGCAAGCCGAGAGCTGTGGCAACTTTCAAGGTAACGCTTTGGGCACGTTATCCGACAGGATTTGCGGCTGCTGATCTGGGACACTGACTGTGAGGTGCTGGAAAAGAAGAGGAGTGGAAATCAGCACTGTGGAGATGGCCAGGGAAGGCACATACTAACAGGGAGTTCTGGAAAGGTGTCCTCTATCTGCCTGGAAGTTGGCTGGATTCCCCACCTGGAGAACGTGGCAACCAGCGGGCATCTGTACTGCTGACAGAACTATGAGTAAAGCCTTGGAACTGCATTCAGCTGTGTCTCCTGCTGTGATGGACTCAGCTTCTGCTGAGTCAATTTTTTTTTAGAGTGTACCCTCTGGGCTGTGGCACCCACCCACCTAGGGTGAGCTGACCTTGTGAGGAACCACCCCCTGTACAGGGAGTGTCAGGCGCAAGACCAAGGGGGTGATTCACCACGACTGCTGGGACCAGACAGCGGGCTCAGGGAGACACTAATGCGTGGGTCTGGGAACAGGAACAAGCAGGGTACAAGACAGGACACAGTGTGGTCACAGGGTTTCTTCATGAAGTGTGGTCTCAGGGTTTATTCAGATACACAACATAAGGACACGGAGATAATAATAATCTTTATTTTTATACAGCGCTAACATATTCCGCAGCGCTTTACAGTTTGCACACATTATAATCACTGTCCCCGATGGGGCTCACAATCTAAATTCCCTATCAGTATGTCTTTGGAATGTGGGAGGAAACCTGAGTACCCGGAGGAAACCCACGCAAACATGGGGAGAAGATACAAACTCTTTCCAGATGTTGTCCTTGGTGGGATTCGAACCCAGGACTCCAGCGCTAACCACTGTGCCACCGTGCTGCCCATACACCATATACATGACAAAGTACATGCAAGGGCATGCCAAGGTCCATGACAGGGTACGTGCTAGGTGGCACGCCAGGGTCCAAGGCAGGGTGCGTGCTAGGAGACACGCCAGGGTCCAAGACAAGGTGCGTGCTTGGCGACACACCAGGGTCCAAGGCAGGGTTCAATGCAGGATGCATGCTAGGAGACACGGCAGGGTCCAAGGCAGGGTTCAAAGCAGGATGCGCCTCACTGGCCATTGCACACGGCTGAGGAACAAGCAGTGGCACGACTGAGGCACAGACAGGCGGGCAAGGGGAAAACAAGACAGGGTGCGGGCTAGGTGACATGCGGGGAACTAAGCAAGGAAAAGACAAAGCAAGGCGTGGAAACCTAGGCAGAAGCACAGGGCCGGGTACAGACAATACAGGAGAAGAGAGTGTGCCAGGAGGCACAACAGAGCACAAGGCAGAGTACAGAGCTAGCAGCGGAGCGTAGGCCAGAGCCCAGAGCCAGGTCAAGGAAGAACCTTGAGACTAGCCTGAAAATGTGCTTGAGGAGCACCATAGGTCAGGGAGCAGGAATGGTGTGTGTGCCAGGAGGCACAACAGAGCACCAGGCAGAATACAGAGCTAGCAGTGGAGCATAGGCTGAAGCCCAGAGCCAGGTCAAGGAAGAACCTTGAGACTAGCCTGAAAATGTGCTTGAAGAGCACCATAGGTCAGAGAGCAGGAATGGTGAGTGTGCCAGGAGGCACAACAGAGCACCAGGCATAGAACAGAGCTAGCAGCGGAGCGTAGGCCGAAGCCCAGAGCCGGATCAAGGAAGAACCTTGAGACTAGCCTGGAAATGTGCTTGAGGAGCACCATAGGTCAGAGAGCAGGAATGGTGTGTGTGCCAGGAGGCACAACAGAGCACCAGGCAGAATACAGAGCTAGCAGTGGAGCATAGGCTGAAGCCCAGAGCCAGGTCAAGGAAGAACCTTGAGACTAGCCTGAAAATGTGCTTGAAGAGCACCATAGGTCAGAGAGCAGGAATGGTGCGTGTGCCAGGAGGCACAACAGAGCACCAGGCATAGAACAGAGCTAGCAGCGGAGCGTAGGCAGAAGCCCAGAGCCGGATCAAGGAAGAACCTTGAGACTAGCCTGGAAATGTGCTTGAGGAGCACCAAAGGTCAGAGAGCAGGAATGGTGCGTGTGCCAGGAGGCACAACAGAGCACCAGGCAGAACAGAGCTAGCAAAGGCATAGGAAAGAAATGAGGCCAGAGACAAACAAGACATGTGACCAAGTACAGGACACTGGACGCAGACATGACTAAGGACAAACACAGGACACCAGACGAAGTACAAGCACTTGGCGTGTGCAAAGAAGCACTGCACGACAGGGCAAAGTGCAGGGGCACAGAATACCGGGAGCAACCGAGCAGACCAAGCAGCTTAGCAGGGAAGCAACACAATAATCAGGCCCCGACCATAGGAAGGGGCGGTCTGATATAGGGCATTAGCACCTGCACTTCCGGGTCAGGACTAGGAGGACTTCCGGTTCATCCTCCAGGATCATAGAGAGGATTGCTGGATCAGATTCTGCTGAACCATAGAGAGGGTCACATGGTCAGGGCCTCCAGAACCATAGAGACGATTGCTGGATCAGATTCTGCTGAACCATAGAGAGGGTCACAATCATAAGGGCCTCCAGGACCATAGAGAGGATCACAGAAGGCAGAGCAGAGATGGGCACGCACACAGCAACGGCATGCAGCCATGAGGTGAGGTGTGCATGCACACTGAACCAGGAGTGATGCAGCAAAACAGTCATGAGGTGCAAGTGCACACCGCTCCAGGGATCACTCAGCACAATAGTCATGAGGTGCGTGTGCACACCACTCCAGGGGTCATGCAGCATAACGGAAATGACAGATATAACAGTGAGGTGTGCATGTACACTGCTCCAGGGGTCATGCAGCACACAAGACATGACGAGCAAGACAGTTCGGTGTGCTGGCACACCACTCCCAAGGTCATGCGGCATATCAGACATGTGAGGCATGACACCTGCTTTCTTCCTGCATCTCCTACTCAGCACTGCTACATCCCTTGCTTCACACTACACCACCATCTCCCTCAACATCTACTACAAGTGCCCTGGGAATAAGCTCTACCTGTGGAGAGCTATTCCAACTCTGCTGCATCACACCATCAGCCCAAGAGGATCTGCACTGCAGTTCTGGTCGCCTCTGATCACATACCTCAGGTGGCGTCATGAACACTCATTAGAAAAACTATTTCTCATCCCTTGTAAATATATCACTTTTATTGGATGCCCAGGGCCACGGACCAGGTCACCGCCGCTGTGACACTGCCCCTTTAAGAAGTGGCCCAGTACCGAGTTCCCCACGGCCCTGGTGGTCGCTCCACACACAGATAGTCATGCATTAGACCTTATCTTCACCCATCTCTGCTCCCTAACTAACCTCACAACCTCCCCTCTCCCCCTCTTTGACCACCATCTACTCACTTTCTCATATACAGCTCTGGCAAAAATTAAGAGACCACTGCATAGTTTTATAAAAATCAGCTTCTCTACATGTCTGACAGCCATTCTATTCCAGTGTCAGCTGAATTCCAACCAGAGGACACCTCATTCTTCTTAATTTGCTTCTGATTAGGTGATCACCTGAACCAAATCTTATTTAATGAAGGAAATTATAAGAAAAAACCCTGCTGTGGTGTGCACAATCGTCTTGCAATAGGACAAGATGGATGGCAAAACAAGTGCTAGTAATATCCCAAAAGTAATAGGAATGAAAAAATAACTTTTAACCATGCCAAAGGAGTTAAAAAGAAAAGTCTTGAGTGAGGAAAAGGGCTCAATTCTGGCTTTACTAGCAGACGGATACAGTGAGCATTATGTTGCCTCCATTCTTAATATTTCTAAGACAGCAGTCCATTACAACAGGGTCAAGCAGCAGACATTGGGGACAATAAAGCTACAGACTGTCAGAGGGTGAAAATGACTCTCCACTAACTGGGATGACCGTCATCTTATTCGAATATCACTCTGCAACTGCAGGATGACATCAAGTGACCTACAAAAGGAATGGCAAATGGCAGCTGGGGTGAAGTACACAGCAAGAACAGTTCGTAACAGGCTCCTAGAGGCAGGGCTCAAGTCATGTAAAGCTAGAAAAAAGCCTTTCGTCAATGAGAAGTAAAGGAGAGCCAGGCTGTAGTTTGCCAAAGACCATAAGGATTGGACCATAGAGGACTGGAGTAAGGTAATCTTCTCTGATGAGTCTAATTTTCAGCTGTGCCCAACTAGCTGTGGATAACTAGAGGAGGAAGACCTGTGAAGACTCAGACGTCAAGGTTAGATTTCAGAAACGCAGATTTTAAGGGATTGAGAAAGAGAATTGGAGGGATCCAATGGCTGGATATCCTTAAAGACAAAAATGTCCAGGAAGGATGGGAAATCTTGAAAAATGAAATTCTCAAAGCACAATTGTTAACAATTCCGAAAAGAGGGAAGAATAGGAAGCATTTAAGGAAACCAGGATGGATGAACACAGAACTTAGCACATGCTAAAAAGGAAGAAAAAAATGTTTATAAAATGGAAAGAGGGAGGCATATCTAAAGAAGAATATAATGCTGTCTGCAGAACCTGCAGGGCACAAATCAGATTATCTAAAGCTGAAAATAAATTGAGGCTTGCAAGAGATGTCAAAAGCAATAATAAAGGATTTTGGGGATATGTCAAAAGTAAAAGAAAAGTCAAAGATGCTATAGGATTTTTACAGGATGAAAATGATGAAATGGTAAGACAGGATGTTGAGAAGGCCGAACTTTTAAATTCCTATTTTGCATCTGTTTTCTCTCAGAAAGGAAATGTAACATCAACTGTTCTTCACTGTCCTATTAAGGGAATAGAAGAATCCAGGATATCTATAAACAGAAAGATAGTGAGGAAACACTTAGCTAACCTAAATGAATTCAAGTCTCCAGGTCCAGATGAATTACACCCCAGAGTACTGAAGGCAATAGCGGAAGAAATTTTTGAACCCCTCTCTATAATCTTTGAAAATTATTGGAGAACAGGAGAAGTCCCAGAAGACTGGAGAAGAGCAAATGTTGTTCCTATCTTCAAAAAGGGGAAGAAGGTGGACCCAGGCAACTATAGGCCGGTGAGTCTGACTTCTATACCAGGAAAGATCTTTGAACAAATTATTAAACAACATGTATGTCAGTACCTGGATAAGAATGAAGTGATTAAACAGAGTCAGCAAGGGTTTGTAACTAATAAGTCATGTCAGACTAACTTAATTTCCTTCTATTATGGAATCACTGATTGGGTGGATCAAGGAAATGCTGCAGATATAGTATATCTTGACTTCAGCAAAGCATTTGACAAAGTATCTCATACAATCCTTATTGAAAAAATGACTAAGTATGGAATGGACAAGGCAACTGTTAGGTGGATTCATAACTGGCTTAGTGATCGGACCCAAAGAGTGGTCGTAAATGGCTGCACATCCAGTTGGAAGAATGTCTCAAGTGGGGTACCACAGGGCTCTGTCCTGGGCCCTGTATTGTTCAACATCTTTATCAATGATTTAGATGAAGGAATTGAGGGTAAACTGATTAAATTTGCTGATGACACAAAGCTAGGAGGGATAGCTAATACTAGAGAAGAGAGAGAGAGGATTCAAAAAGATATAAATAAACTGGAGAAGTGGGCAGCAACTAACAGAATGGTTTTTAACAGGGAAAAATGCAAAGTACTACATCTGGGCAATAAAAATGAAAAAAGCATATACAGAATGGGGGACTAGGGCTAAGCAACAGCACATGTGAAAACGACTTCGGTATAATAATAGATTAATAGATCACAGACTGAATATGAGTCAACAGTGTGATGCAGCAGCAAAAAAGGCAAATGCAATTCTAGGATGTATTAACAGAAGCGGCCCAGGAGGTCCCTTCCAATTCTACGATTCTATGATTCTATGATTCTTTGATTCAAACACCTAGTTGTCTAATGGTTAGACGGAGACCTGGAGTGGCGTACAAGCCACAGTGTCTTGCACCTACTGCGAAATTTGGTGGAGGATGGGTGATGATCTGAGGATGCTTCAGCAAGGCTGGAATTGGGCAGGTTAATCTTTGTGAAGGATGTATGAATCAAGCTGCATACAAGGTTATCCTGGAAAAACAATTGATTCCTTCTGCTCAGGCAATATTCCCCAACTCTGAGGACTGGTTTTCCACAAAATAATGATTTCTGAACTCTTCCTGAGTTAAAACATTAGTATTGTTGTTTCTAAATCATTATGAACTTGTTTTTTTAGCATCACTTGAGGTCTGCAAGCACTGCATTTTTTTGTTATTTTGACCATTTCTCATTTTCTGAAAATAAATGCAAAATATAGTGCTTGGAAATTCGAAGACATGTCAGTAGTTTATAGAATAAAAAAGCAATTTACATTTTACTCAAAAAATATACCTATAAAGAGAAAAATCAAACAAACTGAAAATTTTGCAGTGGTCTCTTAATTTTTGCTGGAGCTGTTTGTCCTCCTCACCTGTCACCCATGTCCAGTAACTAGCACACCCGCACAGAAACCTCGCACATCTAGACACACACTCTCTGACTCTAGACTGAAGAAACCAGGGCCGGACTGGGACTAAAATTCAGCCCTGGCATTTGAAGTTACACAGGCCCACTAGTCACATGGTGACTATATAATATGTTTGTACACTTGTAGGTTACAAGAAGTGAGAGGAGATTAACACGACTATTTAACATGTAGTCAGAGCTGCGCCCAGTATTTCAGCTCAGTCCTATTTATTGCTTTTAGGTACAGTACTCCTCCCAAAGCTCTGTCCCCTTTTGTACGCATGGTGACAGAATTCCTGGCAGAACTGCTTTCCATTGGGCAACCAGACCCCCTGGTCATAGCTGCCCCTATCATACCTCCCAACATTTGAGGAAGGGAAAGAGGGACAAAGACTGCGGCGCCCGGCCACACCCATTCCGCAACTAGTCACACTAGTTGGACTAGTGTGGACAATTAGGCATGGACTAGTCACATTAGTCCATGCCTAATTGCACCCATTTAGCACTGCTGATGACACTGACTTGTACTGAGGGCACAGTGGCGGGCATTATGGGCACACTGACTGGCACTAAGGAGGAGAGAAAACAGAGAGAGAGAGAGAAAAAAGAAAAAAGAGAAAGAAAGAAGGGAAAGAAAGAAAGAGGGGAAAGAAAGAAAGAAAGAAAGAAAAGAGAGAGACAGAGAAAGAACAGAGAGAGAGAAAGAAAGAGGGGAAAGAAAGAAAGAACAGAGAGAGACAGAGAAAGAATAGAGAGAGAAAGAACAGAGAGAGAGAAAGAAAATGAGGGAAAGACAGAACAGAGAATGAGAAAGAAAGAACAGAAAGAAAAAGAGAGAAAGAAATAAAGAAAGATTCTATAAAGATACTATAGCAGCCTGACTCCCATTGTAGTGCCCACCTGAGCCTCCCGATGCAGTACATATCATGATCCGCTCACATGGCCGGCATCCCCGATTCCAAGGCGATCCTGCTGTCTGCGCTGTCGGAGGACACGGTGATGTGTTATGATCGAGTCACCGTAGGAGGCAAAAACCAGAAATACTAGCTAAGTCCTGAAAAACAGAGAAGTTGGCAACTATCAGATTGCAGACCCCTGAACCTATCAACACAACTAGCAGTAGCCGTGGGGGGTTCCTACGATGACCTAGACCCCTCGATCACAGCCGGAGAGATACATAGGCCTAAAGAAGGAAAGGGGAAATCTAACTGCCCCAGAGCAGACCCCAAAGCAATAGGCAGCCCCCCACATATAATGACGGTGAAGCAAGATGAAAACACTTACACAGACAGAAAGACAGGCTGAGCAAAGAAGGGGCCCAAAAACTACCTAGATAGGAACGGATAGGAAGGCTGCTGTCTGCAATCTGCCAAAACCCTATCAGAGACAAAAGCCAACAAGCTGATATAAAAATGGCCCTGAAGCAACTAAGCTTCAAAAACTAAATCAGCACTCAGGTACATTCAGAAGACAGAGCTCACGGAACACTGCACACTCCTGCAGGGAGTGGCAGAATCCAAAAAGCAAGAAAAACAAAAACAAATCTTAGATGCAAAAAGGCAAAACAGAAAACTTAGCTTTAGGAGAGCAGGAATCAGACTGGAGTCCAAGAGTCCACAGAGAAATCACCCGCAGGGCAGAAAGGGCGTAGGCTGCCTTAAATCCAGTCAGTGACTCCACTCAGCCAATCGTCCTCATCAGTCCCAGGTGTCTGATAATCAGGCTCACTACCTTCCTTCACTAGAATAGGGAGTTCACCAGGCCTCAGTGACGGAGGGGAAAATGAACTCACAACAGTACCCCCCCTTGAGGAGGGGTCACCGAACCCTCAACAACGCTACCAGGGCGATCAGGGTGAGCCCGATGAAAGGCACGCACCAATCTTTTGGCATGAATATCAGAGGCAGAGACCCAGGAATTATCCTCCTGACCATAACCCTTCCACTTAACCAAATACTGGAGTCTCCGTCTAGCCAGACGGGAATCCAGAATTTTCTCTACCTCATATTCCAGGTTACCTTCAACCAATACAGGGTCCGGAGGTGCCACCTCAGGCACAACTGGCTCAGCAAACCTCTTCAACAAGGACTTATGGAACACATTATGGATCTTAAATGTGACAGGAAGAGCCAAACGAAAAGAGACCGGATTAATAATCTCCAAAATCTTGTAAGGTCCAATAAATCTAGGCTTAAACTTAGGAGAAGCCACCTTCATAGCAATATTTTTTGATGATAACCACACCATATCACCAATCTTAAACTGGGGACCAATGGTCCTATGTCGATTGGAAAACTGCTGGGCCTTTTCCTGGGAGAGAGATAACTTATCCACCACTTGGTCCCAGATCTGGTGCATTCTCTCCACCACAGTGTCAACACCTGGGCAGGCAGAAGGCTCCACCTGCCCTGAAGAAAATCGAGGGTGAAAACCAAAGTTACAAAAAAAAGGTGACATCAAAGTGGCAGAACTAGCTCTATTATTTAAAGCAAATTCGGCCAAGGGCAAAAATGAAACCCAATCATCCTGATCAGCGGAAATAAAACATCTCAAATACGACTCCAAGGTCTGGTTTGTTCTCTCTGTCTGCCCATTGGTCTGAGGGTGAAAAGCAGAGGAGAAGGACAACTGAATTCCCAACTTGGAAGAGAACGTCCTCCAAAATTTAGACACAAATTGAACTCCTCTGTCAGATACAATGTTCTCAGGAATCCCGTGCAAGCGAACCACCTGTTGCAAAAACAGAGGCACCAACTCAGAGGAAGATGGCAACTTAGGGAGTGGTACAAGATGAACCATCTTAGAGAACCTTCTGAAAGGAAGCAACCGCCTCCAGAGACCAATTCAACACATCCGCACCCTTCCTGGTCAGGTCAGTCAATGATTTGGCAATACTAGAAAATTTTGCTATAAATTTCCGATAAAAATTAGCAAAACCCAAAAACTTCTGGAGGGCCTTCAAAGAAGTGGGCTGAACCCAATCATAAATGGCCTGTACCTTGGCCGGGTCCATTTCAATAGTTGACGGAGACAAAATAAATCCCAAAAAAGAAATTCTCTGTACTCCAAAAAGGCATTTTGATCCTTTGACATACAGAGAATTCTCTCTCAAGATCCGGAACACAGTCCGAACATGTTCCACATGAGAATCCCAATCCTTGGAGAAGATCAAAATATCATCCAGATAGATAATCAAAAATTTATAGACAAAGTCTCGGAAAATATCGTTCATGAAGCACTGGAAGACAGAAGGGGCATTAGTGAGCCCAAAAGGCATCACCAGGTACTCAAAATGTCCCTCCGGAGTATTAAATGCCGTCTTCCATTCATCCCCCTGCTTAATGCGGATAAGATTATATGCCCCCCTAAGGTCAAGCTTGGTAAACCAGCAAGCACCTCTGACTCTAGAGAATAGATCCGAAATCAGGGGTAACGGATACTGATATTTAATAGTAATTTTATTGAGGGCACGATAATCAATACAAGGCCTTAAAGAACCATCCTTCTTGGCCACAAAAAAAAAACCGGCACCTAAGGGTGAAGAGGATGGTCTAAGGCTAGTTTCACATTAGCGTTTTTTTGCGCAGCGCATCGTGCGCATAAAAAACCCAAAGAAAAACGCAAAACAAACGCGCGTTTTTTTAACGTCATGCGCACGCTGATGCGTCAAAAAAACGCAGCGTTGCTTGCGTTTTACATGCGTTTTTGCATGCGTTTGCGTTTTTTTTATGCACATGCCTTTTTAGGTGTGACATTTTTTCCATTGTCTAGAGAACATTCTAGATTTGTTTCAATCAAAAACGCATGCGCAAAAAAATGCAACCGTGCGCAAGACCATGCGCACGCATGCGTTCCCATAGACTTCAATGTGTTGTTTTTGCGCATTCCGTGCGCAAGCGTGCGCATGCGTTTTTTTGCCGAGACAGGGCACACCAAAAAATGCAACATGTTGCGTCTGGCGCGCCTGGCGCAAAAGACAAAAAAACGCATGCGCACGAAAACGCAAGTGTGCGCAAGACCATGCGCACGTCATGTTAAACATAGGTGCGCAGTGCGCATGTGCACGGGTGCGCACGATGCGCTGCGCACAAAAGCGCAAATGTGAAACCAGTCTAATATGACCCTTCTCCAACGCCTCCTTAATATAGGACCGCATGGCCTCATGCTCGGGTACAGATAAATTGAAGAGCCGACCCTTAGGAAACTTACACCCCGGGTTTAGTTCAATAGCACAGTCATAACTCCTATGAGGAGGCAAGGACGCAGACTCATTCTCACTAAATACATCATAGTAGTCCGCCAAATAGTCAGGCACCTCATGCGACTGAGGAGAGGTGGAAAAAAACGGAGCCTCACTAAAGGTACACCGGCAACCCCAACTCACCACAGACACAGACTTCCAATCCAAAACTGGATTATGAATCTGCAACCAGGGAAACCCCAGAACAACGGCATCATGCAGACCATGCAACACCAAAAATCTGCAATTTTCTTGGTGGTCTGGGGCGACCCGCATGACCAACTGGGTCCAAAACTGAGGTTTATTTTTAGCCAGAGGGGTAGCATCAATCCCCCTCAAAGGGATAGGCGTCTGCAGAGGTGTCAACAGAAATCCACAACGTTTAGCAAAATCCAAGTCCATTAGGTTTAGCGCTGCTCCCGAATCCACAAAAGCCTTGGCGGAAAATGTGGACAGGGAACAGATCAGAGTAATCGCCAAAAGAAACTTAGGCTGAACCCCACCAACAGAAAACGTGTGTGCAAAGCGTTTCTCACGTTTAGGACAAACAGAAATCACATGTGAGGCATCTCCACAGAAAAAACACAGCTTATTACGCCTTCTGAATTCCTGACGTTGCGCCTTAGACAAAACTCTATCTCATTGCATAGGTTCAGACGTCTGTTCAACCGGTGGCAACACCTCTCGTGTAATCCTGCATTCACGTAAACGCCGATCAATCTGAATGGCTAAAGACATAGAATCGTCCAGACCAGAGGGAACAGGAAATCCCACCATAGTATCTTTTACGGCTTCTGACAAACCCTTCCGAAAGAGAGCAGCCAAGGAAGTATCATTCCAGGTAGTAAGGACCGCCCACTTTCGGAACTTTTGACAGTACAACTCTGCAGATTCTCGACCCTGGTTCAATGCTAACAGGGTCTTTTCAGCCTTATCAATAGCATTAGGTTCGTCGTACAGCAACCCCAAGGCTTGAAAAAATGCGTTCACATTAGTCAGAATAGGGTCATCTGGTTTCAAAGAAAACGCCCAATCCTGGGGATCGCCGCGCAGCAAAGAGATGACAATTTTAACCTGCTGCGCGGGGCTCCCTGACGAGTTAGGCTTCAAAGCAAAAAATAATTTACAATTATTTTTGAAACTCAAAAATTTAGATCGATCCCCAAAAAATACAACAGCATGTGAACGAGCAAGATAGGCGGAAATTCCTCGCACTTCAGCAGCGAGCTGCTCCACACGATCAGACACTTGCTTTATCTCCATTGAGAGAAAAAAAAAAAATTCCCCCTACGGCCTCAGAGATATAGAGGAAAGAATATACACTTTTTTTTTATTTTTTTTGACACAATTCTTTCCTGCAATTGAGTACCCCAGGATCTGCGGTTAGGCGGGTGATTCTGTTATGATCGAGTCACCGTAGGAGGCAAAAACCAGAGATGCTAGCTAAGTCCTGAAAACCAGAGAAGTTGGCAACTATCAGATTGCAGACCCCTGAACCTATCAACACAACTAGCAGTAGCCGTGGGGGGTTCCTACGATGACCTAGACCCCTCGATCACAGCCGGAGAGATACATAGGCCTAAAGAAGGAAAGGGGAAATCTAACTGCCCCAGAGCAGACCCCAAAGCAATAGGCAGCCCCCCACATATAATGACGGTGAAGCAAGATGAAAACACTTACACAGACAGAAAGACAGGCTGAGCAAAGAAGGGGCCCAAAAACTACCTAGATAGGAATGGATAGGAAGGCTGCTGTCTGCAATCTGCCAAAACCCTATCAGAGACAGAAGCCAACAAGCTGATATAAAAATGGCCCTGAAGCAACTAAGCTTCAGAAACTAAATCAGCACTCAGGTACATTCAGAAGACAGAGCTCACTGAACACTGCACACTCCAGCAGGGAGTGGCAGAATCCAAAAAGCAAGAAAAACAAATCTTAGATGCAAAAAGGCAAAACAGAAAACTTAGCTTTAGGAGAGCAGGAATCAGACTGGAGTCCAAGAGTCCACAGAGAAATCACCCGCAGGGCAGAAAGGGCGTAGGCTGCCTTAAATCCAGTCAGTAACTCCACTCAGCCAATCGTCCTCATCAGTCCCAGGTGTCTGATAATCAGGCTCACTACCTTCCTTCACTAGAATAGGGAGTTCACCAGGCCTCAGTGACGGAGGGGAAAATGAACTCACAACATCTGATCTGAAGCATTCCTGGTTCTGTTACAATCTCCTCAAGAAATTATCTCATTTCCGGTCAGCTTCAAGCACATCACTTCAGGTGGAACATCATGTGTGTGTTTTAAAATGCTCCTCGGGGCTCCGCCGTGTACTCCTGTGTCCGTGGGAAAAGCACGCTTTGTATGCTTCGTACACACTTGGCTCCGCTCCGTACATCCCGTACACATATGTCTCCATGCCGCACACACACGGCTCCGCTCCGTATACCCCATACAAACGCGTCTCCGCTCCGTACACCAAGTACACACGCGGCTCCGCTCCGTACACCTCGTACACACGGCTCCGCTTCGTACACCTCGTACACGCGGCTCCGTTCCATACACCTCATACACTCGCGGCTCCTCTCCTTACACCTCGTACACACGCGGCTCTGCTCCGTACACCTCGTACACACGGCTCTGCTCCGTACACCTCATACACACACGGCTCTGCTCTGTACACCTCGTACACACACGGCTCTGCTCCGTACACCTCGTACACACACGCCTCCGCTCCGTACACCTCGTACACACACGGCTCCGCTCCATACACCTCGCACACACACGGCTCCGCTCCGTACACCTCGTACACACACGGCTCCGCTCCGTACACCTCGTACACACACGGCTCCACTCCGTACACCTCGTACACACGCGGCTCCGCTCCGTACACCTCGTACACACGCGGCTCCGCTCCGTACACCTCGTACACACGCGGCTCGACTCCGTACACCTCATACACACACGGCTCCGCTCAGTACACCCCATACACATACAGCTCTGCTACATCTACCCTGTAAACCCCTCCTGACCCCACACATACTTATCTCATCCAGCACCATGACAACAGCCAACAGCACCGCAGACACCAAGAGGCAAGGCTGAGCGCACAGGACCTGTGATGAGGTCACAGGAGTGGCGGAGTCAGGGGTCACATGATCAGGGGTCTGGACAAAGGCTCCTGATCATGTGACCCCTGACTCCTCCCCTCCTGTGACCTCATCACAGGTCCTGCGAACAGAGAAGGCAAGCGACACTGTGAGTGGCTGCGGGGGAGGGGTGTCTCATGCTACGGCGAGGATGGGGTGCGTGGGGGGCGTGGTAGCTTATCTCCCTGCAGTGCGGGAGGAACTTGGAAACTATCACCGCCGTGCCGCAGAGGGCCGGCGGCAGGAGCAACAGTGGCCGCAGCAGCTGGCAAGCGGCCAGATGATCGGGCGCTGCCACCCGCGGCCCACATGACAGCGGCCCAGCGGGAAAATGCCCGGTTGGTTATATTGCCAATCCGGGCCTGGAAGAAACCCATGTGACGTAAACAGTGCCTTCACACCTCCCACCAATCCCGTAATAACAAAAACACCAACAGGCCGGGATGGGTTGAACAGGTCGGTCACAGTTTATTAAATTTATAAGCAGAGAAAGGCAAGTACAATTCGCAACGGACTCATCGCAGGAAGCCCCGTCACTGACAGCTGGGTGAGCAAGCCTATGAGAGGTTACGAGCCACCCTCTACACTACCGCTGTGATGTAATAACAAGAATAACAACGTGAATAATAATTTTGAACCAATTTTTTTTTTATATAACATTTTAAACAATGGACCCACAGCACGTGCGCGAGTCTAAAAGGGAGGGAGTGTGGGACACAAGCTTCCAAAGGTCAGCGGGGAGAAAGAGGAAGTCACCGACCCTAGGCACTGAATTTAACCCCTGAGGGTGTGACCGGACGCACCTTACTCTTTCTTCCCGTTGGTCAGTTGGGCGTCCCAATTATGGCATCACCTGGGGAGTAGTGGGAGGGGGAACTGGACACTACACAGAGGTTTATTTCTAGATTATTTCTAGGGGCTCTGCAGTCAGAGGCACAATTCCCTATGCGGTACTGTGCCTGCCAGACTGCAGAGACACGTTTGTCGCAAACAATGCCTTTCCGCCTCCCACCAATCCCGTAATAACAAAAACACCGACAGGCCTGGATGGGTTGAACAGGTCGGTCACAGTTTATTAAATTTATAAGCAGAGAGAGGCTTCACAACGGACTCATCGCTGGAAGCCCTGTCACTGACCGCTGGGCAAGCAAGCCAATGAAAGGTTACGAACCTTTGCCCCCCTCTACACTACCACCACGGAGGATCATGTGTATTACCTACACAGGACTCTGACCCCCACACAATATCATTAGGGTCTGTTCAACACCATTCTACAAATTAGTTAAGAATATATCGAGCCCGATGTCCGTGAGATGAATGCCGTCCGGTCTCAGTAAATCAGAGTTGTCTCCCTCTAGCTCGTGATGGCGAACCACGATGCCGTAGTTTTCTCTGACAAATTTTGCCATCTTTGTGTTCATCTTTTTCCTTGATTTGTCAATGGCTTATGCGTCCTTAGCTCCATGCCAGACAGCTCGTGGTATTATCTCCAACCACACCACCACCATATCCTGTAATAGACAGACAAAATGCTCTATGTCCGTTGACATCATTGTGTAGAGCTCGGCACCTTTTTTCTTGCCCAAGTCATTACCGTCTGCGTGTAACACCAGTACCACCAACCCCTTGGCCGTCTTAGCAATATTAAAAATCTCTGGGAAGATCTGCTGCCACCGGAGCCCTCTGATGCCTCTCCAGTTGACCTCCAGTTCCGGGAAGCCAAAATTTGTTCCACCTGGGCGTAGTTTGGCCCTTTTGCACACCCAATAAACAAAAGAATGTCCCACTACCCAAACTCTGGGATTACAGCCGCCTGTAAGAGATAAGGTGTGTTAGAGCAACATGCGGATTTCCAACGGCAAAATCTCTGTACTTTGACTTCCGATACGCCGTCTCTAGCTGCTAGGGTGGCTGCCCCTATTCTGAAGGAATGGGTCCCTTTGGGTTAGCGCCGACCGCTTCTAAGCATTGTTTAAAGATTGCGTGAAACTGATATTTAGTAAGCGGGGACCCGTCGGTGTGTGATAGAGAGAATCTACTCTCGTGTCTTATAACCGTATAGCTTCTGACTATTTTTACTGGGCATATAGGACCGTCTAGCACCTTTACCAAGACTGACGTCCCTCTACCGGTGGGATCACATTTAGATTTCCGCACCCTAATGTGCAAAGAGTCGCTACATATGACGAGATCTTCATTGATTAACCCACCTACTGATACTGTCTTTGACCGCGGCACCGGCTCGCTAATGTGAAGCGCTCTGAAGAATGCGATTGTGAACGCTGTAGATATTAGGGTTGACTTGTATTGTCACTTGCACACTGTTATAGAGATTGGGTTAATATCATGCAAGAGACTTAGGCCTCTTTCACACATCAGGTTTTCGCCGTCAGGCGCGATCCGGCTCTTTTGACAAAAAACGGATCCGGCGAAATGCAATGCCGGATCCGGTTTCCCCCCCATTGACTTGCATTAGCGCCGGATCGCGCCGGATGGCCATGCGTTTCGTCCGGTTTTCGCCAGATCCGGCAATGTGTCGCAATCCGGCTTCTGGAAAAACGGCTACGGTAAAGTTTTTTGTCTCCGACGAAAAAGCCGGACCCGCCGGATCCGGTGCGTCCGGCTTTTTCACACAATGAAAGTCTATGAGCGCCGCAATGTGCCTGATCCAGCGAAAGCCGGATCCGGTGACCGAATCCGTTTTTTTTGGTCTGAGCATGCTCAGTAGCTCTGCCCACAGCACACATATATAAAACCATGACAGTGGGACCCTCAGCCACACCCAACATGCCACCCAAGACTGGAACCAGCCGCAGGAGAAGGCAGGAGACTACTGCACCACCACCCCAAATGGAGCCAAGCGACCATGCGGAACAACCAGAGGGGAGTCCACCAGCAGATGACAGATGGTAATTATCAAATCCCTCATTCCTCAAAACTAGGGCCATGGAATATCAAGATATTCATTGGCCCTTTGTTTCTCTTTATTCAACAGCCGCCCGAGAGATGCAGCAGCAGCACTGGCAGCACTGGCAGCAGCAGCATCACCACTCACAGGAGTGGAGTCTGGCCAGCAGGAGTACACCACATCTTCTTCTGGGAGCCCTCCCTCGCATCGTCAGCGTTTGACGGTAAGTTTTTATTTCCAAAATCCATCATCTCTGTAATATATGTCTATTCATTGGCTTTTATTTCAAAACAGGAATCACAAGCTGAAGAGGAGCTCCCAGAAGAAGAAGGAAGGGGTGGACAGACACCTGGAGTGGACTCACAATTGGTAAGTTTTTTGCATCAAACGCAGAAACACAACATCACACTACACACAACACATAGAAAACAATGTAGTGCAGACATCATACAGCAAACACATATGCCTACATCCAAACACATAATTTTTTTTCTTTTCTTCTCTAGTCTTCCCAATCTGGGGCTCGGCCAAGAGGTCCTCGCAGTGCCTCCCAGGGTCATCGGCGACAGCAACGCGGCGGTCTCCAGCGTGTAAGTATAATATTTTTGCTTTGTTTTGTTGTAAACTTTTTATTTCATTTATTAAAGTGTGGTGCATAATTTTGGTATTTTTCTCTTTTTCTTTAACAGCCTTCACAGCATGCTCCCGACTCTGACGGTGAGGAGGGGGGGATTGACGTGGACCTCCTCATCGATCTGGTCAGAGAAAGGGAGCCGCTATGGAATATGGGTGACCGCCGCCATGCTGATGTGATAGTTACCCGATGGCTCTGGGAGGAAATCTGTTCACTCCTTGTGGACTGCTGGGAGGATGCTCGGGCCCAGATTCAAGAGCGTAAGTATATACAGTACTGTTTGCTTGATGTAAACCAGTGTTTCCCGAACTCCAGTCCTCGTGGTCCCCACGGATCATGTGTTCAGGATTTCTATTTACTATGGAAATCATGAAAACATGACCTCTGGGGACCACGAGGACTGGAGTTTGGGAAGCACTGATGTTGTATACTAACCACTTTGTCCTTTCTCGTTTCAGGGGAGTGAATTGTGAAGCGGTGGCGGTCTGTGAGGGATCGTTTCAAGAAGGAGTTCAATAAAGAGATGCAGGCCCCGAGTGGATCTGGAGGATGCAGGAGCAAGTACAAGTACGCACGAGCCCTGTCGTTCCTCCGGGATACAATGGTCACCAGAAGGTAAATATTACACACCACATGTAAAAAAAAAATGTTTACATGTCAATTTTTTTTTCAGCCAGGGCCTTGCCATGTCACTATTTTAATAGTTTTTTTTTCTCTTTATTCCACAGCACGATGAGCAGCAATCGGGAGCCAGCACGGTTGGACCCTTCTGAGGCGATCCCTGAGGAGACCGGCACCGAGGGACACTTCGACCGCCCCGGTACATCTGCACCTTCCCAGCCTTCCCACACATTAGACCCATCTGTCCCATCCACCAGCGCAGGAGCATCGTGGCCGACTACATTACATGGAGCTGATGGTGAGGAGATCGCTTTCCCTTTACCCCACCCTTCTGCCCCTGCCACCTCTAGTACACCTGCGGGTACTGGGCGGCAGCGGCAGAGGGGTCAGGAAAAGACTTATGCGCCAGATTTCTTGCATCTGAATGCATCTTTCCAGAACTGTCTAAAAGTCTTGTCAGAGCAAATCTCCGCAGGCTTTCAGCAGATCAACTCCGGCATTATGGAGTTAAAGACACTTCTGCAAACCATGCATTCAGAAGCAAGATCTTCGCCAAGCCACACCTTTTTCAGGTCTGTTGTGGAGCGCATGGAAACGCTTTCTCCTAGCCAGCAGATGCATGTAATGCATTCGTGCCACGGTGCTCTCCAGCAAGTTACCTCCCAACCTCCTCCTCCCACCCCAGTAGTTCCTCCACCTGCACCCCCTCCAGCCACTTTCCCTCCTCCCCCTCCTATTACATACCAGCCACCTCCCCAGTACCAGCAACCTCCCCAGTACCAGCAACCTCCCCAGTACCAGACATCTCCCCACTTCCAGCAACCTGCCCCGTACCAAACTCCTTCCCCGTACCAAACTCATTCCCCATACCACTTTCCATCCACATCATCTGCTCCTACAGTCCCTGCCCAACCCCCCACTCCACCACCCACCACCTGTTCTGCCTCCCACATGTCCACCCATTCTCTAGCTTTTTCCACACCTTCACCTCTAACTGTTCCTTCCCCACCACGATCCCAGTCCTCTCTCCACACTCCCAGTGTCGAAGTGTCCCGCAGCCCCTCCAGCAGTATTTCCACCCCACACTACCCAAATTTATAAATATGTGTGTATTTAAATAAAAATGACCAATTTTATGGTTTCAAAGCTTTATTAAAAAAGTTTATTTAAATTTCAAAACAGTTTACTACAAAAAAAAATTTTTCAATAAAAGTTTAATTATTGTTTTACACTGGTTGTCTGTCATTTCTTTCTGCGGCGAAATATGGTTAAAAAAAAGGTTAAATACAGGGTATTTAAAAGGTAAAAAGGTATTCAAAACCAGGTACATAACTGTGGGTAATAGGTAAATAAATTTTACCTTTTTGCCACAGTTGTGTTCCTGGTTGTGTTTGAAGCAAAGTATTTCACCTAAAAAGTTGTGTATCTTGTTGGTGATTTCCTAACAATATACACAACTTTTGTTAAAAGGTGATATACTTTACATAAAACACAACCAGGTACACACCTGTGGCCTAAAGGTAAAAATAGTTAAACCATGACAAGATAGCCAACTTTGGTTGGCAAAGGTATATACTGTTGGTACAGAAGGTACACAAGTTTGGTTAAGGGCACAAATCTTTCACACTCTGTCATCCTGCCAGTGTATTCTGCCTTGAGGTGACATAAAGTATTGGGCAAAATTGTCCCTCATTACTGAAACCGTCACAGAACTTCTAGTGGTAATGTTCTGGTAATCTTGCAAGGTGGTTTCTTCAGAGGTGCAGATAACAAAATTGTGGAGTACTACGCAATCTTTGATCACCTCGTCAACAGTT
Source organism: Dendrobates tinctorius (assembly GCF_039654945.1). Lineage (NCBI taxonomy): Eukaryota > Metazoa > Chordata > Amphibia > Anura > Dendrobatidae > Dendrobates > Dendrobates tinctorius. The sequence goes on along the minus strand of NW_027361701.1, from coordinate 5,600,794 downwards.
TCTGTCTTGAGGTTGATCGCAGTCAATAGGACCCGCCATTTGGCTGTCAGAATACCAAAGGCACATTCAACCATTGTTCTTGCTCTTGTGAGGCGGTAATTAAAAATGCGTTTTGTTCTTGTCAATCCTCTGCTAGAGTACGGTTTCAAAAGGTGTTCTGACAGCTGGAAGGCTTCATCCCCTACACAGACAAATGGCATAGGTGGACCAGATGTTTGCGGCAGCGGTCTAGGGGGTGGGAACTGGAAGGTGTTTCCATACAGTTTACGTCCCATGGCAGACAGTTTGAAAACTTGAGAGTCATTGGAGCGGCCATAGGCCCCAATATCAACAGCAATAAATTTGTATTCCGCGTCAGCGATGGCCATGAGGACAATTGAAAAATATTTCTTGTAATTGAAATATTCCGATCCCGATGGCTTTACAATGCGGATATGTTTCCCGTCCACAGCGCCCAAGCAGTTCAGAAACTGACATATCTGTAGAAACTTTTCTGAAATTTCAATCCACCTCTCTGTTGTGGGCTCTGGTAAAAACTCTTCAGCTAAGGAGTCCCACAGTGCACGGCATGTGTACTTCACTATTCCAGATATGGTGGAAATCCCGAGTCTGTACTGGAAATGCAGTGACGAAAGGGATTCTCCAGTTGCAAGAAATCTGTGGGGAATTAAAAAACAATCAATTAGTTTTAAATCACAGCATTACATACCAAAACTCAGCTATAACACTTGAAGATACAAACTACCACCAACAAGATTGCAGTGAAAGTGTGCTCTGATGCGAGCACATCCAATAAATGTGGCTTACCTTAAAGTCACCATCAGACGCTCTGCGGGTGAAACAGAGAAGCGGCAATAGGTGTCCGCTTTTCTTATGATGTGTGCAATGCACTCCACCAAGTAATCAAAATTCTCTATTTTCATCCGAACATATCCAAAAAATGTATCCGGGTTTCGTCTAAGGTCCATGCAGAGTGTAGAATAGACCCCACGCGTCATTCTCTTGGCTGTGATGGGGTGGATCCACAAACGTCGTCTACGATGCCTGATGCGCTCCTGTCTCGCTCTCTCCTTCTCCAGAACAATCACCCTCAAACGATTCGCCTCCGCTGTAAAATCCGCCAAATTCTTCAAAATATTTCCAATCACAACATCCATCTTCACCAGTAACTTGCTCTTCTCTCCAACCTGCACTTTCTCCTCTACAACCTGTCAAAGAAGGGCTGTAGGAACACGCTATATATAGTTTTTCAGTAGCCAATCCCGTTCGGAAGGCCACAAGGGTCAATTTTAAAAACCGGATCCGGCGTAATCCGTCAAAAAGCGGAACAAAAACCAGATAAACTGGATGAGACGGATCCGGTTTTGTCTGTCAAGAACAAGACGGATCTGGCAGAAAAACGGATACGTCACATCCAGTTTTACGAAATATTTGCCGGATCCGGCGCTCCGGCACGACGCCGGATCGCGCCTGACGCCGAAAACCTGATGTGTGAAAGTAGCCTAACAGCACCTGTAACTTACCTGTGGCACCTAACAGGTGTTGGCAATAACTAAATCACACTTGCAGCCAGTTGACATGGATTAAATTTGACTCAACCTCTGTCCTGTGTCCTTGTGTGTACCACATTGAGCATGGAGAAAAGAAACAAGACCAAAGTCTGAGGACTTGAGAAACCAAATTGTGAGGAAGCATGAGCAATCTCAAGGCTACAAGTCCATCTCCAAAGACCTGAATGTTTCTGTGTCTACCGTGCGCAGTGTCATCAAGAAGTTTAAAGCCCATGGCACTGTGGCTAACCTCCCTACATGTGGACAGAAAAGAAAAATTGACAAGAGATTTCAGCACAAGATTGTGCGGATGTTGGAAAAAGAACCTCGACTAACATCTAAACAAGTTCAAGCTTCCCTGCAGTCCGAGGGTACAGCAGTGTCAACCCGTACTATCCGTCGGCGTCTGAATGAAAAGGGACTGTATGGTAGGAGACCCTGGAAGACCCCATTTCTTACCCCGAGACATAAAAAAGCCAGGCTGGAGTTTGCCAAAAATTACCTGAAAAAGCCTAAAACGTTTTGGAAGAATGTTCTCTTGTCAGATGAGACAAAAGTAGAGCTTTTTGGGCAAAGGCATCAACATAGAGTTTACAGGAGAAAAAAAGAGGCATTCAAAGAAAAGAACACGGTCCCTACAGTCAAACATGGCGGAGGTTCCCTGATGTTTTGGGGTTGCTTTGCTGCCTCTGGCACTGGACTGCTTGACCATGTGCATGGCGTTATGAAGTCTGAAGACTACCAACAAATTTTGCAGCATAATGTAGGGCCCAGTGTGAGAAAGCTGGGTCTCCCTCAGAGGTCATGGGTCTTCCAGCAGGACAATGACCCAAAACACACTTCAAAAAGCACTAGAAAATGGTTTGAGAGAAAGCACTGGAGACTTCTAAGGGGGCCAGCAATGAGTCCAGACCTGAATCCCATAGAACACCTGTGGAGAGATCTAAAAATGGCAGTTTGGAGAAGGCACCCTTCAAATATCAGGGACCTAGAGCAGTTTGCCAAAGAAGAATGATCTAAAATTCCAGCAGAGCATTGTAAGAAACTCATTGATGGTTACCGGAAGCGGTTGGTCGCAGTTATTTTGGCTAAAGGTTGTGCAACCAAGTATTAGGCTGAGGGTGCCAATACTTTTGTCAGGCCCATTTTTGGAGTTTTGTGTGAAATGATCAATGTTTTGCCTTTTGATTCCCAACAGTGTCACCAAGGACAATAGTCACTGCGGCATAACAGAGCAGGGAAATACTTACTAAACGCCTTTTTGGAGGATGCAGTGGCGCTGTCCCAGCCATCCATCAACGCTGCGGCCACCTCATTCCATAGCTGCCGGGTCACCACATTGTCCTTGTACAGCCGGTCACGGCTGTCCCACAACGGGGCACGCTCCTGGACCAGGCGGATAAGGTGCTCATTATCCAGGTAGACGTCTTCATCCCGTTGTGGAACCTAGACAAAAAACATTCATTAGAATAGTCGAATTTTGTGTGAATAAAAAGTTACAAAAAAGATCCAGAAAAGAGGAAATATAGAAGATAAAAAATAAAGAACATTACAAGTCATTTGATACTTTACATTCCGTATCACCACCGGGACTTGGCTTGGCTGCTCATGCTGTTCGCCCTCACTAGTCGCGTCCGCTGAAGATGACGATGTCTGAAAAAAAACCAACAAACGTTAGAGATTTTGAGAAGCAGCAGATATACTTACCAAACGCACGAAAATAATCACCTCACGGTCTGCTTGCGCCAGTTCCTGCCGGGATGGTGAATATTCAGATTCCGAAGACATACTGCATGTAAAAATAATACAAAGCATTAGTACATATACAATTTAAAAGGATAGGCATACATTTTTAGATGTAATAACACTCACATTCTTGCCGCTGAAGCTGGAATTGAAAATGGGGTCTTCTTTTGCAGTCTTTCTGCTCTCCAGGCTGTCTCTATAGTTGTGGTACAGTGCTGGCAGACACCTACTTTTATATAGACATGAAGTTTTTTTTAGGTGGGGATTTTTATAACTTGTCTATCCAATGAACACCATAAATATGCATGCGCAAAAAAACGCATACATGCGCCTGCCAAAGCGCATGTATGTGCACCCATAGACAATAATGGTAATTTTTTTGCGCAAAACGTGCGCATACGTGCGCATGCGTTTTTTTTAAGGGGTTGGGCGGACCAAAAAATGCAACATGTAGCGTCTGGAAATTAAGGACGCACACCATAAAAAAACGCAGTGCACGAAAAGCGCATACGTGCGCATGCCAACGCTGTGGCATATGAAACAGAGTCCAGCACAGGTCCCAACAGGGAACCCGGCTGAACTCACACCAGCAGAGCAATAATCAGAGAACAGCAAAGATGAATCAAAATGCAAAAAGGATTCAAGCAGACAAATAACTTATCTGAAAGATGCAGGATGGAGCAGGAGGCAAGCTGACTTTCAATATGCTCAGGAAGCAAACCAAATCACAGGCAACCACTGAGGGAAGGTTGCTCACTTAAATCTCTCCAGTCGGTAACACCTGACCTCCAATCATCATCCTCAGGTGATTGACTTCTGTCAGCCAGACCAGCTCCATTACCAGCAGCAACCACCAGAGGGAGCCCACACTCAGAAGCCAGGTCAAAGGTGTTCACAACAGTACACGTCTCAGGATAACAGACGAAGGCAGGAGGACATCACGGGTTGATGCAGTCCAGGGTTGTCTGGCACGGGCATACTAGGGCGGCCTCTCTCTCAGGCGTAGCACAGGATCAGCAGGAGAACATTAAACACTGACCTCAGACAGACTTCAAACGATGGCAGGGGTCATCACGGGTTGATGCAGTCCAGGGTCATCTGGCACGGGCACATCAGGACATATGAGAACATCAAACACCGATCCAGGACAGATATCAACACAGGGGGACCTCAGGGAACTGGCGGAACATTGAGACACAGGCAGGACAGGAACAGGAACTCCGGCATGGCAACACAGGTCATTGGCTGGTTAGATCCAGGCAGAGCCGTCAGCAGGAAACAAGGCTGGAAACTCTCCAGGAACACAGATGGGACCGACTCTGGAACACAGGCTGGACCACCAGGACCATGGACCAGACATCTGGACACAGGCTGGATGACCAGGACCACAGACCGGACTTTGAGACACAGGCTGGACATCAGGAACACGGACTGGACATCAGGAACACGGACTGGACATCAGGAACACGGACTGGACATCAGGAACACGGACTGGACATCAGGACAACAGGTCACAAGCTGTACATCTGGACATGAGGGCACCAGGTGGACATCAGGACACCAGGCAGGACATCGGGTCTCAGGCAGGACATCAGGGCACCAGACGGACATCAAGGCACCAGGTGGACATCAGGACATCAGGCCAGACATTGGGTCTCAGGCAAGAAATCAGGACACCAGGCAGGACATCGGGTTTCAGGCAGGACATCAGGACACCAGGCGGACATCAGGTCTGAGGCAGGACATCAGAACTCGGATCTAGATAGAGCATCAGCACACTGGCATCGGACTCTGGACACTGTCGACCACGATCGGCAGGCTCCGGACATCAGGCTGCAGTCATCAGGCTTCGGACCTCTGGCAGCGATCGGCAGGCTCCGGACATCGGGTAGGGAAGCATAGGATACGGACATCTGGCGGAGGACATCAGGCACAGCACATCTGGAAGAGGTCATCAGACACCGGACATCAGGCCGCAGTTATCAGGTTCCCGGACGAGAGGCCACGATCATCAGGGTCCGGACATTTGGCAGTGGCCTAAAAAGGAACCCAAGTGGTCTAGTGCAAACCCCACCGGGTTGGACTGGAACCAGCAGGGGATTGCACCGAATAACCAGCTAAGCACAGAGTAGCAGAAACTCAGCGGACACACCGGACTCCTACTTCCAAGATGAACCCAGGTTAGATCACAGAAAGTCAGGTAGCAAAGAGTCACTGTCACTGGGCAGAGGGTTCAAGACACAGAAGGACCTCAGGAACATAACACAGAGGACACAGTTCAGACAGGGTCAGGTACAGAAACTGTCACGATACTAGTGGATACAACTGGACACCAGTGGCTAGGTCAAAGAGACTACAGACACAGTGGGTTGTGCAAGCAATATTGTATTAATGATCTGAATGCAATATAGCATATAAGTCCAGATAAATGTTCAGTCAATATGATAAAAGGTAATAGCAGAGCTGATACTCTGCGACACAGCATGCAAAGTCACTGAGCAATGCGGGCACAAGACACAGACTCTTGCAGAGCGGAGGAACACACTAGCTGGCTGGAGTTCTTACTTCACCGCAGGAGTAGTCAGGCAGAGGTTCCTGAAGTCAAGTGTTCAGCAATCACTCGGTCAGCAGGCAGGGATCCAGACGTGCAGGTTGGCAGAGGACTCCGCCGTTAAGAGAGGACCAACAGGGATAGTAAGTCCAGGCTTGGGACTGCAGAGGCACAAAGTCCAATACATAATACACAAGCAATGAATCAGAGCAGGTGCTGGCTTTATATACAGCTTTGGCAGGAAGCAAGATGGGTGTTGGACCAGATGGCCCAGGAGGTCCCTTCCAACTCTACGATTCTATGATTCTATGGCCGACGTGGAAACATCAAGATCCATGTTAACTAAGGGCAAGTCTAAGGGCAAGAGAAACAGATTCCAGGACTAGATACTGACATTACTCCCACCTCAAGAACGGCCTCCGGACGACCCTAAACCAGGCTTGCCAGGGTACCTTTGATGGAACTGCTCAATCAGTCGGGAGGCGTTAATATTATCCACGGGTTCCCAGGAATTCTCCTCTGAGGAATAGCCTTGCCATTTAATCAAATACTGCAGTCGATTTCTGTAGATTCTTGAATCCAGAATCCTCTCAACGATGAACTGCTCTTGACCATCCACAAGAATGGGATCGGGAGGAGGAGATGAACGTCCTGGAAAAGGATTTGGTACTACAGTCTTTAGTAGGGAAGTATGAAAGACAGGATGTATCTTCAGTGTTCTTGGGAGTTTTAAGCGACATGCAACAGCACCTACCAGACCACTGATCCTATAAGGACCAATGTACTTCTGTCCCAACTTAGGGGAAGGGATCTTCATCTTTAAATTCTTCGTAGATAACCAGACTAAATCTCCTACCTTAAATGTTGGTGTTGGTTTGCGAAATCTGTCAGCTGCATTCTTGTACCTCTCTTGAGCGGAACCCAAAGTCTCTTTCAGAAGTTCAAGGTTCTGTTGAAGTGAAGAGATCCTGTCGGCAACTGCTGGTAAAGATGTATCTACCGGTAATCTGGGAAGAATGCTAGGGTGATATCCCAGGTTAGCGTAGAATGGAGACTGTTTGGTGGAGGCACTCTGGGAGTTGTTATAAGAGAATTCGGCCAAGGGGAGTAACCTTACCCAATCATCTTGCAAATGGCAAACATAGCAGCGAAGGTATTGCTCTAGTGTTTGGTTGGTACGTTCTGTCTGCCCGTTGGACTGTGGGTGGAAAGCAGAAGATAAGTTAACTTCTATGCCTAATGCTGAACAAAAGCTTCGCCAAAACTTTGAAGTAAATTGAACTCCACGTACAGAAACAACTTCATCCGGAACCCCGTGCAGGCGAAAGATGTTCTGGATAATTAGGTCAGCAGTGTCCTTCGCAGAGGGTAAACCGGAACAAGGGATGAAATGGGCCGCCTTGGTCAGGCAATCGACCACCACCAAAATCGTACTCTTTCCCTCAGAAAGGGGCAGTTCTACAATAAAGTCCATAGAAATGGATCCCCACGGGCGAGACGGCACCGGCAAAGGCTGTAACAGACCAGTAGGGGAGGCACGTGGAACCTTGAATTTGGCACATACCTCACAAGATGAAACGTACTTCTGGACATCCTTCCGAAAACCTGGCCACCAGAAGAAGCGAGATAAGAATTCTTGAGTCTTCTGAATTCCTCTGTGCCCTGCAACCTTGGAATCATGAACCAATCTCAACACTCTTAACCTCACGGCTTCAGGAATGTAGAGGCGCCGTTCCCGGGTCCAAACTCCATTCCTAAAAAGAAGGCTTACCTCATCAGATGGCTGAGACAGGAAAAGATCAGAGTTGTAAGCTTCTTTGATGACCTGCAGCAAATCTTGATTCTGAATGACTCCTACAAAATTGCAATCAGAAAGTATGGTCTTAGGTGGAGCATCTGGAACAGCGTCAGTGGAGAACATCCGGGATAGAGCATCTGCTTTTCCATTGCGAGAACCTGGTCTATAAGAGATTGTAAAATTGAATTGATTAAGGAAAAGACTCCAGCGGGCCTGCCGTGGGGTCAGGCATCTTGCTGACCTGATGAACTCAAGGTTGCGGTGATCCGTGAGGACCACGATCGGCTGTGAGGCTCCTTGCAGAAGATGTCTCCACTCCTTGAAGGCGGCGATGATAGCCAGTAATTCTTTATTTCCTACATCGTAGTTCTTTTCGGCAGGAGACAGTCGCTTGGAAAGAAAAGCACAAGGATGAAGTAAATTCTTCTCACCTGTTCTTTGGGACAGTATAGCCCCGGTGGCACAGTTTGAGGCATCCACTTCAATAATGAAGGCGAGTTCCGGGTCAGGGTGGATCAGTACTGGTGCTGACGTGAACTTGGTCTTGAGCCGAGAGAATGCTTCTTGGGCTTGAAGGGACCAAATAAATGCTGTCTTCTTCTGTGTCAACCGGGTGATGGGCGAGACGATGTCAGAGAAGTTCTTGATGAAACGTCTGTAGAAGTTAGCAAACCCGATGAAACGTTGGACCTCCTTGACGTTCTTGGGGATTGGCCACTCCTGAATTGCCTTGATCTTGCTGTTATCCATACTCAGACCCTGTGGAGAAATTACATAACCTAAGAATTGAATCTCCGACTTGTGAAATTCGCATTTCCCCAGCTTGATGTACAGCTGGTGTTCCCTCAACCGCTGTAAGACAGTCTTGACATGTTGCTGATGTTCCTCCATGGAGCTAGAAAAAATCAGAATGTCATCCAAATAGATTACAACAAAAATATCAAGAATGTCTCTGAAAATATCATTTACGAGATGTTGGAACGTTGCTGGGGCATTGCAAAGTCCAAATGGCATGACCAAATACTCAAAGTGTCCATATCGAGACCTAAATGCTGTTTTCCATTCGTCTCCAGGTCTTATACGGACTAGATTGTATGCCCCGCATAGGTCCAATTTTGAAAAGACCTTGGCCTGACGAACTCTCTCGAGAAGCTCCGGAATTAATGGCAGGGGGTAGCGGTTCTTGATGGTTACCTTGTTAATTTCCCGGTAATCAACACAGGGTCTGAGGGATCCATCCTTCTTTTTAACGAAAAAGATGGGTGCACCGGCTGGAGAGGATGAGGGGCATATAAACCCCTTAGACAGGTTCTCGTCGATATATTCTTTGAGAGTCTTGAGCTCAGGACCGGACAATGGATAAATATTACCAAAAGGAATGGTAGCAGCAGGCAGAAGCTCGATTGGGCAGTCATAAGAGCGGTGTGGTGGTAATTTATCTGCATTCTTTTTATCGCACACGTCCAAAAATTCTTTATAAACTGCCGGTAACTCTAGGTCCGATGATGGGTTGGCCGGAGATGGATCAGTCGATTTCTCAGAAGTTACCTCTTTAGCTGGGAAGTGCAATCTCTTAGTCTCCCAGTCAATGATGGGATTTTGAGCCTGCAACCAGGGTAAACCCAAGATAATAGGGAAATGTGGAGAGGAAATCAGAAGGAAGGGCAATTTCTCCTGGTGATCATTTCCCATGAGGACCTTCAGTGGTTCAGTCTGCTGGTCTACGGGCCCCGAGGTCAAAGGGGACCCATCCACAGTCTCCATCAGAATTGAAGACACTCTTCTCTGTGATCGGATTCCATATTCCTTAGCAAAAGAAGTGTCCATGAAGTTACCGCTAGCCCCAGAGTCTATCATGGCGGAACTGTTCACCCAACGGGAGTCAATCCAGATCTTAATAGGAAGGTAACAATGTGAATCTTTTTTCTTATTGCAAGGGTATGAAACTGCAGAAGATAGAATAACAGCATTAATGGGTAGTATCGTTTCGGATGTAACAGAGTTCATATCTGAAAAGTCATAATCAGGAGTGGTTGCTGCAATTTCGGGTGGCCCTGATTCGGAAGTCATGGAGTATGATTCAGAGAAGTCGCGTTCTACCACGGCTGCGGTTGTTCTGCGAGAACGATTGGGGCAGTTGATAATAAAATGTCCTGACTTCCCACAGTAAAAACATAAATTCTCCTTGAAGCGAAATTCCTTCCGTTCGTCACTTATTCGACTTCGTAGGGAATTTACCTGCATCGGCTCAGGTGTGGACTCCTGAGGACTTGGGTCCGGAATCTCCTTAGGAAGGAAAGGAAGAAGCGATTTATTGCTGCGGTTCATCTCAGACCACCTTTCTAGTTTTCGTTCGGAGATGCGAGCGTCTAGGCGAATACAGTGATTGATGAAATCACCTAGAGCAGTGGGAGCCTCCGCACGTGCAAGCTCGTCCTTGATAGAACTGGACAACCCCTTCTCAAATATAGAGTACTTCGCTGCACTATTCCAGGTGGTGTCCTGAGCCCACCTTCTAAAATCCATAGCATACTCAGTCACTGGGCGTTTACCTTGACGCAAATTCAGCAGGGCCGTCTCAGCTGTAAGGCCACGGTTCGGATCGTCAAACATCTGCCCCATGGCGGCGATAAACATATTGAAGTCATTCAGACATGCATCCTGTGATTCTATCAGAGGGTTTGCCCAGGCAAGGGCCTTATTAGTCAGCAACATGATGATAGTCAATACTTCGGATCGGTCTGTAGGAAACTGTGTGACATGTGCAGCAAAGTATAAACGACACTGGTTCAGAAACCCACGGTACTTGTCTCGGTCGCCACCAAACCTAAATGGTGGTAGTTTGGGGATGGTAGGAACAGAAGCCTGAGATTGTGCCTCCAGAGCCGCAACTCGGCCACGCAATTCCTGAAGGGTCTGACTGAGCACTTGTATATCATATTTAGTCTGCCCCTCTAGTCCTTCTATTCTGCTCTTCCATGTCTGCACTTCAGCGTGTACAGTGGCAGTGATATTATTTAGCTTCTTAACACGCACTTATAAAGTCTCTGACCCAGCGGCATCCATTTTTAAGGCTTGTGTATCCTGTCACGATACTAGTGGATACAACTGGACACCAGTGGCTAGGTCAAAGAGACTACAGACACAGTGGGTTGTGCAAGCAATATTGTATTAATGATCTGAATGCAATATAGCATATAAGTCCAGATAAATGTTCAGTCAATATGATAAAAGGTAATAGCAGAGCTGATACTCTGCGACACAGCATGCAAAGTCACTGAGCAATGTGGGCACAAGACACAGACTCTTGCAGAGCGGAGGAACACACTAGCTGTCTGGAGTTCTTACTTCACCGCAGGTGTAGTCAGGCAGAGGTTCCTGAAGTCAAGTGTTCAGCAATCACTCGGTCAGCAGGCAGGGATCCAGACGTGCAGGTTGGCAGAGGACTCCGCCGTTAAGAGAGGACCAACAGGGACAGTAAGTCCAGGCTTGGGACTGCAGAGGCACAAAGTCCAATACATAATACACAAGCAATGAATCAGAGCAGGTGCTGGCTTTATATACAGCTTTGGCAGGAAGCAAGATGGCCGACGTGGAAACATCAAGATCCATGTTAACTAAGGGCAAGTCTAAGGGCAAGAGAAACAGATTCCAGGACTAGATACTGACAGAAACAGATCCAGGATTCAGGAAACAAGACACAGTAGGAAACAGGTACAAGGCAAGACTCCAAACATTAACACAGGGACCAGAACATTCTGGCTCCTGGAGGGCAGACAGGAACAAGGGCCAGGATATTCTGCCTTCTGGAGGGCAGCAAGACAGGCATCAGCTCACCTAGAACTGCATACCGGCGTTACAGTTAGTATTTGACTAAATTTGAAGGGGATAAAAATGCTGCCTTTAAAACCGTCGTATGGGAAGCTTGTTTATTGGCATAAAGGTTTAGCCAGGGGCCCATGGTGGTAACGTTCACTGGGGTTTTGCCTCGTAACCGCTCTGTTTGCATGGAAGGTACACCTTGATGCAGGGTGTCCACCACCGCAGGCTGAGCAGTCGTGTCTATATTTACATGAGGCCTGGAAGCGGCAATTTCCCTCATTATATAACAGGCAGGCCCCTGGTCTTCATACGACCACTGAGTTCTTGCCTGTGGCTGTTGAGAAACTAGTGGCCGTTGATGAAAAGGGAGGATGTTTTTGTGAAAGCATTAGACGTAGCCAGTCATCTGTCGCTTTTACTCCCCAGCCTAGATCTGGTTGCAGGGTTAGCCGCCTGCAGAACTCCTCGTCATAGCGCCTCCATGCAAAACCGCCATGAGACTTGTATGAGTTGTATATTAAATCCTGATAAATAAATAACTCACAGTAGCGTTCTGAGTGTTTTTGAACCATAATGCAGCAGAGGACTGCGAAGGCCTGTAGCCAGTTGTTCATTGTGTGTGCTATTTTCCCTCTATTTTTATCAAATGACCATTCGCCAAGCAACCATATGTCTACATAGTCATTATTCCAGATTTTTGCTTTGTCTCTAGGTACTAGTGGGCTAATTCTGCAGAAAAAAGCATACTTGTGTAGGCTACCTGATTGAGGTGTTGTCCTGGTGGCAGTTGACCCGCCAGGGTGATTCAGCTGTTGAATTAGCACCCTGATGGCAGATGCTAGTTTGTTCTCTCCTGTGTTGTGTATGGTGTTGAGCTCATCGATTATACAAAACTCACCGCTGTCTGGCACAGACCAAGTGTCTCCTGGTGGTGGAGTTACCCCCGCTCCCGCTGTAGCGATGTCTTGCTCCTGGATGGCAGCCCATGGAGATAGGTCAGAGATCCCCTAGCTGGTAGCCGATGACAGGGCACGTGGCTGCGAGAGACTGCTGTGTGCCTGAGCGCGAGAGACTCCAGAAGATGGGGGAACTCTGGCTCCGGTTAAGCTACTGGGTTGGTGTTGGCTGGTGTTTCTGGGAGATAGGGATGTGTGGCGCCCCTGAGGGTTCGGTTGCCACAGAGGTACTGCACCTCCTCCTGAGGTGTGGTACCCCACCATCCAGGTAAGTTGGAGGCTCCTGACCACGCTCCAACACCTGCACCCATCATCACAAAGTAGTGTAGCAAAGCCACATTGCGGCTCCCTGCTTGGAGTGTAGCAGAGCACCTTTGGTGGCTCCCTGCTTGGAACATGAAACGTGCTGGGAGGTGGGTGGAGTTAGAATACATAAAAGAGCGGGAAGGTTTAGGTGTTCAGTTCAGTGTTCAGTGGAGTGTGTGAGTTGGGAGTGGAAGAGAGAAGATCCCTGAGAGAGGGACGGAGGAAGGAAGTGCTGCAGCAGATCACAGTGATCTGGGTCTGCTGGCACGGGAAAGGAAAGAATGAGAAAGACATTGAAGAGAAACCTGATTTTCCATAAGAAGGAGAGACTAGTACGGAACGTGAGGAGTAAAAGGGAACAGAGGACGTGGGTAAGAGGAGAACCCTGCCTAGAAGTTCTAAGCGCAAGGCTGGGGCCCGGTCCCCGAGGTTGTATGGATACTAATGGTCCTACAGCAGTCACCAGAGGAGTAGTGGGCTGTAAATGCACTACTCCCATCTAAGACTTGGGGGCACAACAGCAACATTGATAGTGAGCCGGGACTTAGAAGCAAGGAGTCCCCGAAGCAGGCTACAGCTGTCTGCCATACAAGTAGAGTTCTTGGGAACATCTGTCAGGAGGAACTCCAGTGTAACTCAGTACTAGGAGTACTTCATTCATAGGCGCTATAGAGGAGACATTCAGAAAGGCACATGTTGGCGGAGTGTTGAAAGGGAGCATTCCATCTTGCCTGGAGGTTGACCGAGTCCCTGACCCAGAGGACACAGCACGGAGGCAGGCACCTGTATGTACTACAGACTGTGAGTAAAGCTTTGGAACTACAAGCCCTGGTGTCCTCCACTCATTCCGGCGTCAACACCCTCAGCACCGCTACATTTCTGCACCGTCCACGTCTCCCCACTATCATCCCCTTTACACTGCCCTTGGACTTCAGCTCCACCTGTGGGGAGCTTCAACATCTTTGCTGCACCACACCACCAGTCCCAGAGGATCTGCATGCAGCCTCGGCTTAACATCTCAATTGCCGAACACCACAGGTGGTGTCACGAACTATTCATCTAATCTATTGTATTTCCACCATTCAATCTCCCCTATTACTTGGGCGCCCAGGGCCATGGATCGGGTCACTGCTGCTGTGACACATCCCGCTGATACTGGCCCGGTACCGAGTACCCCACAGCCCTGGGAAGGCGACCCAGATGCGTCTCCCGGCTGGCAGCGACAAATGGAGCACGTGGCAGTTGACAACTGTCATGTGCCTGAGGCTGAGTGACTACCGCTGATGGCGGAACTCCGGATCGTCCTTGGATGACGATCTGGCTGGAGGCCCTGAGAGGTGTGGAAGTTTCCCTCCGGCTGGCAGCCAGGGATGAAGAACTCGTGTGGTCTTCTGTCGGATGCCCAAGCACCCCTACCATGACCCTCAGATGCATCAGACCGTCCAGATGTGGAGGGTGAACGCCATCTGGAGGATTGTGACCTGCGGCGGCTCCTGTCTGAGCTGCGTCTGTGTCTGTAACAGGAACAGCAACAGACAGAGGGAGAGTGAGAATGGCGAGGGTCTGTGGCGTGTATGCCTACGACCGCCATGTTTATTGGGTGTGTTAGGTGTGGTTGACTCTAGTAATGATGGAAGGGGGTTAATAAGCTGGCTATAAGCGAGAACTGGCAGAGTAGTGCACAGCAAGGGGGATGGTGTTCTATTCACAGAAGATGTAGTGTGAGACAAGGTTATAAGGGGAGGGTTAAATGTAGGTTCGACGCTACTACGTGGTTGGGTCATTGGGGGGGTCTGCGGAGTGTAATGTGGGATTGTGGTATGTGTTTTTCTGGCATACTATGTTTGCTGCAGAGCGCGTTGAACGGTCGGATTGCACCGGACAGCGTGCTCTGCAGCAGCGGCGTGGATAGTGACACCTGACCCAGAGTCTTCCGGAGCAGGCTGTGCAGCTGCGCCTGCAGGGGAAACGCTGTGGGTCAGGTGTGGGGTGAACGGTGCTTGCCGCCAGTGGCTGGCCGCGGCAGGGAGAATCTGTGTGGGCCCCGTGGGGGGCCCAATCTGAGACGCTCGGACGCATGGCCTGGGGGCCAGTCTGATTTCCAGGGATTGCGGAGCTCGGGCCTGGCCAGACTCGCTCTCACCGGAAGTGGGCGGGGCTAGTCTGGGCCCAGCTGCGACGTCGGTGGAAGTTGCCTGGGCCTGGGCACCGGAAGTCAGAAGCTGCGGAGTGGGCTCATGCCCAGCTCCGCTCCGAAAAGGAATGGGCGGGGCCTGTCCAGGCCTCGCAATGATGCTGGCGGATGACGTGGGGGCCCGAGCCCTGGAAGTTGGGGCCTACAACACAGGCACCACGGCCACCGCAGTCTGCTTAATAGAAGACGAAATGGCCGTGGCGCGAGAGCGGGGGGCGGAACGCGCAGCCGGAGCGGGCAGACGAAGGCGCTGTGGTGGACGGAAGGGCCTACAGGAACGCCTGCCTACCCGTACTGCAGCGCCGGCGGAGAAAGTCGGCGCAGAGGGGAGGGAAACCGCAGTGGAGGGGACCAGAGGATTTTAAAGGTTGGTCCATCGGGTGGGGGAAACAGGGAGAAAGCTCCAGGGCCTGGAGAGGGGATAGGAGAGCAAGAGGTAGGGGAAGCCCGTGGCGCTGGTTGGGAATTGTGAGGGGGCACAGAGAGGTGAGCACTGAGGCCGGCTATTAGGGCTTTCAACCACTGCTCACCTTCCTGTGCTGCCCTTTGCCGCAAGGCCTCCATCATGGGGTCGGACATGGTAACTGAGGGGTCCTCAGACAAAAGCTTCAAAGGGTCAGCTGGGGAGAAAGATGAAGTCACCGACCCTAGGCACTGAATTTAACCCCTGAGGGGGTGGCCGGATGCCCCTTCCTCTTTCTTCCCATTGGTCAGTTGGGCGTCCCAATTATGGCATCACCTGGGGAGTAGTGGGAGGGGGAACTGGGCGCTACACACTTTCTTTCTAGCTTCTTATCTAGGGGCTCTGCAGTCAGAGGCACATTCCTATGCAGTACCGTGCCTGCCATTCTACCACTGGCTTTGATGTCCTCCCTCCATGCCTCGGACAGTGCCACTACTTTCTACAATGCAATCAGCTATTGACACGGTTGCCCCTCTTGTGCATAGCAGAGTGTGATGAATCAGTACACAACCCTGGCGCAATAACCCCACTAAAAAGCTTCTGCAAGTGTCCAAGGTTGCGAAGCAGCATTGGAAGAAAACACATTTGCAAGAACACTTCACCACAATCAAAAAAGTAATACTCGCGTTCAAATCAGCCCTCACCTCTGCTAAACAGGCATATTTCACAACCCTCATTTCTTCCTCATTCTACAACCCTAAACAGTTATTCAACAGTTTTAACTCCCTCCTCCACCCACCACTGCCCCTTCTGGCCTCCCTCATCTCTGCTGAAGACTTTGACACACACTTAAAAAATAAGATCGACCAAAGAAGGCAAGTCTTTATTGTTCAATCATTACAACCCTTTTGTATACCATACCAATGGCCTTCCCTCATAACCTCCCTCTCCAACATCATTGAAGGAGGCATTATTCATCTCTTCTTCAAATCACACCTCACCACTTGTGCACTTGACCTGATCCCATCCCACCTCCTCCCCAACCTCACCGCCACAATTGTCCCATCCCTAACCCATCTCTTCAACTTATCACTAACTTCTGGTACCTTCCCTTCTGCTTTCAAATATGCCATATCTCAAAAAGCCATCCCTCGACATGACTGCTAAGTCCAGCTATTGCCCCATATTGCTGCTCCCTTTTGTTTCCAAACTCCTTGAGCAGCATGTTCACGCTGAACTTACTCCCAAGTTTCATCTAACTCACTTTTCGACAACTTACAGTCTCCTACTACAGATCCTCTCTTCCTTCAGTGTCAAAGACCTGTATCTCCTCATACCTTTCCAACTGCAAATTAAGAGTGTCCCACTCCCACATTACCTCATTATCTCACCCTCTCTCTGTTGGAGTCCCTCAAGACTCTGTCATAGGACCTTTACTCTTCTCCATTTATACCCTTGGCCTGGGACAACTCATAAAGTCCCATGGTTTCCAATACCAACTATACACTGATGACACTCAGATTTATCTCTGTTGCTCAGACGTCACATCTCTCCTCTCCAGAATCCTAGGGTGTCATGAACCATATCCTCCTTCTTCTCCTCTGGCTTTCTCAAGCTCAATGTGGACAAATCTGAACTCGTTATCTATCCTCCATCACACGTATCCTCCTTACGTGATCTATCTATCATAATAAGTGACATCACACTTTCCCTTGCACGGGAAACCCGCTGCCTCAGAGTAAACCTTGATTCTACCCTGTCCTTCAAACCGCACATCCAAGCTCTTGCCACATCCTGTCACCTCCAGCTCAAAAATATATGCAGAATCAGTCCTTTCCTCAACCTTCAATTTATTAAAATGATTGTGCATGCTCTCATCATCTCCTGCCTTGACTACAGCAACATCCTCCTCTGTGGTCTACCTGCTAACATTCTCGCACCTCTCCAGTCCATCCTTAATTCTGCTGCCCCACTAGTTCATCTCTGAGGACCGAGGGTGGAGCCTGAAATTTAATATACAGGCTTCTTTAAGCCCATTACCCCCAAGGGTGGTTTGCAAGTTCATGACCAGGCCAATTTTTACAATTCTGACCACTGTCCTTTTTTGAGGTAATAACTCTAGTACACTGTAATGGATCCTGGTGATTCTGACATTATTTTCTCATGACATATTGTAATTCATGATAGTGGTAAAATTTCTTTGATGCGACTTGCGTTTATTTGTGAAAAAAATTGAAATTTGGTGAAAATTTAGAAAATTTCGCAATTTTCCAACTTTGAATTTTCATGCCCTTAAATCACAGAGATATGTCACACAAAATACTTAATAAGTAACATTTCCCACATGTCTACTTTACATCAGCACAATTTTGAAGCCAAATTTTTTTGTTAGGAAGTTATACGGGTAAGTTGACCAGCAATTTCTCATTTTTACAACACGATTTTTTTTAGGGACCAAATCATATTTGAAGTCACTTTGAGGGGTCTATATGATGGAAAACACCTAAAAGTGACACCATTCTAAAAACTGCACTCCTGAAGGTGCTCAAAACCACATTCAATAAGTCTATTAAACTTTCAGGTGCTTCACAGGAATTTTTCGAATGTTTAAAAAAAACATTTAACTTTTTTTCACAAAAAATTTACTTCTGATCCAATGGAAACTAGATCCCCTAAGGCTAGTTTCACACTTGCTTTTTTTTGCAGCGCGTTTTTCCCGCAAAAAAACGCATTGAAAAAACGCATACAAAAGCATACAACTGCTGCATTTTTTTCAAGCATTTTTAAGAGCATGCATGAAAAAAACGCAGCGTTTTTATGCGTTTGTATGCGTTTTTAGTGCGTTTTTACCGCATTTGCGTTTTTTTCCAACATTAGGTGGCCCCTCACACTAACCCAAACCATGACTTTACTAACCCTAACCCTGACCCTAACCCTAACCCTAACCCTGACCCTAACCCTAACCCTAACCCTGACCCTAACCCTAACCCTAACCCTGACCCTAACCCTTAACCAAACCATACTTAACCCTAACCCAAACCCTAAACCCTAACTAACCCTAACCCTGACCCTAACCCTGACCCTAACCCTAACCCTGACCCTAACCCTAACCCTAACCCTAACCCTGACCCTAACCCTTAACCAAACCATACTTAACCCTAACCCAAACCCTAAACCCTAACTAACCCTAACCCTAACCCTAACCCTGACCCTAATCCTAACCCTAACCCTGACCCTAACCCTAACCCTAACCCTGACCCTAACCATTAACCAAACCATACTTAACCCTAACCCAAACCCTAAACCCTAACTAACCCTAACCCTAACCCTAACCCTGACCCTAACCCTTAACCAAACCATACTTAACCCTAACCCTGACCCTAATTCTAACCCTAACCCTAACCCTGACCCTAACCCTTAACCAATCCATACTTAACCCTAACCCTGACCCTAACCCCAACCCTAACCCTGACCCTGACCCTAACCCTAACCCTAAACCCCTTTAACTAACCCTAACTCTAATCCAAACCCCTAAATTCCATGGTTAACAAAAAAAACGCATGTGCAAAAAAACGCATACATAAGCATGCCAATGCACACATATGCGCACCCATAGGCTATAATGGCCATTTTTAGCGCAAAACGTGCGCATATGTGCGCATGCGCTTTTTTGCAGGGCCAAAAAATGCAACATGCTGCGTCTGGAAAATACCAACGCACACCCCAAAAAAACGCAGCGCATGAAAATCGCATACGTGCGCATGCCAGCGCGCAGGTATGCGCACCCATGTTAAATATAGGGGAAAAAACGCATGCGCACGTATGCATTTTTTTCCAGCGCTAAAAAACGCAAATGTGAAACCAGCCTAAGGAACTTATCTAGATGTGTGGTGAGCACTTTTAACCCCCAAGTGCTTCGCAGACATTTATAACGTAGATCCGTAAAAATAAAAATGATCTTTCCACCCCCAATTTTTTATTTTACTAAGGGTAAAAGGAGGAATTGGGCCCCAAAAGTTGTGCAATTTGTCCTGAGTATGCTGATACCCAATATGTTTAGGTAAACCACTGTTTGGGGGCAAAGGCAGAGCTCTGAAGGGAAGTAGTGCCGTTTTACTTTTTCAACGCAAAATTGGATGGAATTAAGATAGGACGCCATGTCACATTCGGAGAGCCCCTGATGTGCCTAAACAGTGGAATACCCCCACAAGAGACACCATTTTGGAAACTAGAACCCCTAAGGAACTTATCTATATGTGTGGTGAGCACTTTTAACCCCCAAGTGCTTCACAGAAGTTTATAACGTAGAGCCCTAAAAATAAAAAAATCATATTTTGTCTGCAAAAATGATCTTTTTGCCCCCAAATTTTATTTTCCCAAGGGTAACAGAAGAAATTGGGCCCCAAGTGTTATGGTGCAATTTGTCCTGAGTAGGCTGATACCCTATATGTGGGGATAAACCATTGTTTGGGCACATGGCAGAGCTCAGAAGGGAAGGAATGCCAGATTTTACTGTTATAGTTTGCAGGTGCCATGACCCACTGGAAGAGCCCATGAGGTGCCAAAACAGCAGAACCCCCCATAAGTGACCCCATTTTATGAACTACACTTCTCATTTTATTCATCTAGGGGTGCAGTGATCATATTGACACCATGGGATACTATTGAAGAGAAATAGCGCAATAGTGCATTATCCAGTGTAGGTATATCAATTTAAAAATAATACACTCACCAGATGGAGCTTGTAATAAGCATGGAGGATTCACTGCTGCAGAAACCACAGATCCATGAGGACCGACGTAGAAGATGCAGGATAGGAAAAAAGTGGTCAGACAATCCACGCTGCGAATCACTATGAACAATTATTGACATCATGGGTGTGTCACAGAATTTTATACCATTGGGCAGCCATGCGGGAGACACGGAGCGCTATTTGCCTATTCAAGTGGACGGGTCTGTGCACATGTCAGTGTGTTTCCACGGACCTTGTGTCCGTGGGCAAAACACGCTGACATGTCCATTATTTAATGTCAGCACCGGCCACAAAACATCCAGCACATGTGCATACGCATAACACACATGGATGTCATGCATGTGACACGCATCGGTGCCGGGGAGAAAGTATTACAGTAAGCACTGTTCCCCAAGCCAGGTGCTGAACATGGCTCTCATCATTCTTCCCTACTTATGTTGATCGCTGGCAGAGCAGGGGGAAATGATGAGAGCTGTGTTCAGCATCCGGTGCCTGGGAACAGCACTTACTGTAACGCTTCTTCCCTGATGCCCGTCCTTGTGGTACTGATGCGGCACACGCATGCCACACGTGTGCCACAAGTATTACACACACAGACACTGACATCTCCGGTACCAGAAATATCAGATCGTGTGAAAGAGGCATTATAGCAGGTTTTTTGCATCACCACATTTTGAGAGCTATAATTTTTCCATATTTTGGCTCACAGTCATGTGAGGTCTTATTATTTGCAGGACGAGTTGATATTTTTATTGGTACCATTTTCAGGCACATGACATTTTTTGATCGCTTCTTATTCCAATTTTTGGGAGACAGAGTGAGCAAAAATCATGAATTTCTTTTTTTTGGTGGGGGGCTTTATGCCGTTTCGCATGTGGTAAAATTGACGGTTAGTCAAATCCAATCAATTGGTGACATTAGTGAAGGCAGTTTCGGTTAAATTATGCAGTTGTAAGCCAGATTGTACACAGTCTAAGAGCGAGCAGGAAGAGAGTTGGGAGGACAGTTCAAGATGGACATGTTGTTCCACTAGTTTTGAGCCATAGGGGAGAAGTGATATGACGCAATAGCTAGATAGAATGGATGGATCAAGGGAAGGCTTTTTGAGGATGGGTATGATCAAGACATGTTTGACGCATGAGGGAAAAACACCAGTTGTTAGTGATAGGTTGAAGAGATGGGTTAGGTACCAATGAATAATGGTAAAATAGAAGCCCTTCCTCTCAATGTTTCTATTATGTCTTTAAACCCATTGAAGGACTCCTCCCTGATTTATTTGGAAATCTAGTTGACCTCCACTTAGGCTAGTTTCACATTAGTAGTTGAATCCGCAGCACATCTTACGCAAGCTAAAATGCACTCAAAATCGCATGCAAACGCAGCTTTTTTTGACGCATCAGCGTATGCATGCGGTAAAAAAAAAGCAGCGTTTGCATGCTTTTTGCATTTTTATGCGCATGGTGGAAAATTTCACAGGAGAAAAATCTAGATAAACAGACACCACACCACCAATGGGACAACAGTGGGTGTGTCTTATGTGATATCTTTATAAAGACCCTTGGACAGCTGAAATCTTCAGATTTAGCTCCTCTATCCTGTGTCACGATGGATCTTCGCATGGAGAGCTTTTATTTCAACCTGGATTTAAGTATCAAGCTGTTTCTTGCCTATGCGTTTGCTTGTAAGCAACAAAGGAATAGAGAAAGACAGTGAAGACGGCGTCGGCATTATTGGAGACACCTCATTATTGAAGTCCGGGAGAGCCGTGGAGCCTACCACACCCTATAAAGCGAACTCAATGCCAACCCGGAGAAATTTCCATGAAATACCAGGATGTCTCAAGAGACCTTTAGGGAGTTGCTTGGTCATGTCCAAGGAGCCATCCGGAGACAGGACACCCAACTCCGTAGAGCAATTCCTGCAGAGGAACGTCTCCTGGTCACATTAAGGTACGTAATAATTCTAAACAAACGCCTGTCCTAATTATTATTGTTTTGCCTTGTATAAAATATTTTCAACTTTATCTGTTTAGCTTCTTAATTTTTTTTCTTTTTCTGTTTGGCAGATTCCTGGCTACCGGAGAGACACTTTTATCGCTCCATTTTCAGTACCGGCTAGGTATTTCCACCCTCTCTGGAATTGTTGCGGACACCTGCTGGGCTTTGTGGAATGTTCTCCGAGATGCAGAAATGTGGATGGAAATTTCCAACAAATTGTGGCGAGTGTGTAATTTCCCCAACTGTAAGGGAGCAGTGGATGGAAAGCACATACGGATTACCAAATGCCAATATTAACCCTTGTCTTTCCCTGTATAAGCTCGGTGTAATATCTATTTTAAGCTTGTCTCTTTTTAGCAGGTATTAGCACAGAACCTGTCAATCACCAGCAGCATCTGGGAACACCTAATTTTTCTTCTGGGCCAAGTGGACTAGCGCCAGTGTGTCATTCTATTAGGTAATTAAGGATGCTGTGTTTCGTGCATCCTGAATTAACTATTTCTGACACCTGGCCAGGTGAGTATAGATATGCCTTGTATTTCCTCCATTGTCTCTTCATTCTGTGTCACATACATTAAGCAGACTGAAGAGATGCTGGAGAAAATACAAGTCATATTATTTTTTAACAACTCATAGCTCCACAGACACAAGAAGCAAAGCTTCAGTTTTCAAGCTGTGTCATTCCTGGAACTATGTGGTGTCAAATACTAAAGTGTATGGCGCTGTGTTTTTACGTTGCACGGTATGTGTTGCAGGCTGTGAAATACATAAATAACCACACAGTATTGAGAGCAAAAAAACAATATATTTATTTTAAAAAATTACAAATTAACTGCAGCAGCTGGGGGTAGAGTGACGTAACCAGGGGGTGTTTAGTTGGGACGCCTGGCCGGGTAAAGACGACGCAGGGGTTGCAGGAGAAGGGCCAATCAAACTAGTGGAGTCATGGAGGTCATGGATGGTACTGGAGGCTTGGGACGAGAGAGACACACTGGAAGGGAGAGACAAACCTGACATCACAGACACATTGGGAGGGAAGGGGAAGGGAGTTCAAGAGTCCTTGTTTTTTTGCCTTTTTTTGGGGGGATCTTTGCTAACTCCTGGGGAGCCTGGGTGTGTCCTGTTCCTGTGGTCTGGTCCTGGTGGACGGCCTGGCAGGGTCCGGGTGCTGATGCTACATGCTGGTGCTGGTGGAGGATGTTCAAGCAGAGTCCGGGTGCTGCTGCTGAATGCTGGTGGTGGTAGAGGATATCCAAGCAGGGTCTGGGTGCTGCTGCTGCTGCATGCTGGTGGTGGTGGAGGATGTCCTGCCAGTGTCCGGGTGCTGCTGCTGCATGCTGGTGGTGGTGGAGGATGTCCTGGCAGGGTCCGGGTGCTGCTGCTGCATGCTGGTGGTGGTTGATGTCCTGCCAGGGTCCAGGTACAGTTGCTGCATGCTAGTGGCGGTGGAGGATGTCCAAGCAGGAGCAGAACTTTGCATGGTGGTGGTGGTGGGCTGTCCAACAGCACTCGGCATGGTGGTGGCACTGTAGTGGTGTCCGGCAGGGCTTGGAATGGTGGTGGCCGTGCAGTGGCATGCAGCAGAGCTCAGCATTGAGGTCAAAGCGTGTCAGTGATGGCACAAATGCCACCGCTGACAGCTGAAAATACCGACTCTGCTGCATAGCCTGCAAGTAAGCAGCATTGCAGGCCTGCATCACATTGAGCTGGAGATCAGGAGTAAGGTGTTCCGACATGCCCCATTCTATTTGATTGAAAAAGTGATGTGCTGGCCTCTGGAGGTCTTTAAGGGAATGGCAATGCTATAATGCTATGGACCGTAGAGACAAGCTGCCACTTTAAGAGACAGCACCCCCTTGGTTAGAGCAGTGGGACATTCTGTGCTTCCCTGCTGTAAAGACTGTTTTGGTCTCTTCTGCCAGCACTGAAGAGGGGAGGGGCTGCTTTTCTGTGTGAGAAGGGAGTGCCGAGATTTCTGCAGGAATGAGATGTGCCTGAGTTGTGAAGGAAAGACTTTGCAAACTATTCTGTGAAAAACTAGGTAGCTTTCCTATATTGCCGTGAGGAGCCACGAGGAAAAGACAAGAAAGGAATCCAGAGGAGAAATTCACCATTTCTAGGAGCATCACTGTACCTGCGCACAAGGAAAAGACCACATTGCACAGATCTTCCAGGAAGAAGTGTACACCATCTTGCAAAGCTGCAGGGGCCCCTGGGAATGGACTGAGATACCAACGCTACTGTGATTGTTAACCTCTTCTGTGCACATGTTTAGGGCTTAGGATAGGCTGCAATAGACAGAGCACGGTAGCCATACGGCCGGAGTAGCAGTGGCCAGTTAGGCTATAGTTAGAGTAACAGCATACTGTACTTTATTGCATTGTTTTGCCTTTTGAAAAATACACTGATCTGTAATAGTTTGTGTACCGTGCCATCTGCCGGCCCAGCTAGAGAATATCACTTTTGTAAATTGTTTTATGTCATTGCATACCCCTGTTTACATCTTCTTATCACTGCATTCCTTGCCTGTAAATAAATTAACCCTTTGTTGTTTGCACCTCATATTGTGTACCGTAGTCTCCCTGCAGTGTGGTGGTCCCCCGGCCATCGCTTCATGTGGCGCTGCAAGCAGGGTTACTGTCACCAAGATGCAGGCAGCAACGGCAGGAGTGCTATTGGTAGTGAGGAGGCTGTGGGCATTGGTGGAACCCCTGCAAAGACACCCCCTATGGGCACCATATTTAGTGTGCTTCCAAAATTTGACGGCAATAATATGCCCCTGTCTGATTGGGTGTCCCAGTTGCAAAGCACCCTGAAGATTTATAACATCAGCACAGACCTTGAAGTGGACATTGCTTTGACTGCCTTGGAGGGAGAAGCCCGTAAAAACGTCTGTCTAAAGCCGGAACTCACCCGTAGTACCCTGAAGGAGCTAGTGAAATTTCTGGAAGAGATCTACGGTGAGACTGCTAGCGAGGGACACCTCCGTGCCAAATTTTTCTCTAGACTGCAGCAGAAAGAAGAAGGGATCTCTCAGTGTGCGACAACAGTGCAAGAAGTGTTGGCAGAAGTGCAAAGGAAAGAGATGGATGGGCTTGGTGGCATGGGCTCCAAAGACCGGATACTCCTGGAACAATTAATTCTGGGACTGCATAGCACATCCTTGAGGAGAGCGCTGTCAGAACGGGTCCGTGTAGATCCGACACTTTGATTCCGTCAAATCTTGGCATAAGCAGTGGCCCGAAGCAAGGAAGACACTTACGCATCTGGTGTGATGCGTGTCCAAGGTGCCAATACCAGAGGAGACCCAAATCATCAGGAGGCACTGGCCCAGGTAGTGCATGACTTGCAGCGGTCTCTTGTCAGTATACAAGACAAATTAACCAAGATGGAGCAAAGAATGGGAGAACAACAGTCTGACTCAATGCACTCATATAACCATCCTTTGGCCTGACCTTTAAGGGGTCAGTTGGTGCAAGCCCCCCCCACCAGGCATCAGAGGCATGAAAACAGGCTCGGGGTGCCCCTCGGCGAAGAGGAGGCATCCAATGCTGGGAATGTGGAGCACAAGGCCACCTTGCCAGGGACTGCCAGAATTATGCTCAAAGCCAGCAACAGCCACCGTTAAACTATCGGCACTCTGATGGTAGCAAGAAGAGAGGCCGCTCCTTATTATAATGAACACTTGATTGCTGGGAGTCCCATCCTGCATGCTGAATTTGAGGGAGTTCCAGTGGATTGCTTGATAGATACCGATTCACAAGTGACAACGATGCCAGAATCATATTTCAAACAGCATTTTCAGGCCCTGGCTAAGCCAGAGAAGGCGACATTGATCCCGTTGTGTGCTGCCAATCAACAGCCGATCCCGGTTACAGGGGTCGTGTGGATGAATATTCAAATCTGGGCAAGAAGTAGGAAAGAAAAGGATACTGCTAGTTCCTGAGCCCATGAAAGAAGAGTGCCTGTAGTGTTGGGAATGAATATCCTACAAGAACTCGATCAGATAATGTTCACCAAACGGGGACCCAGTTATTGGAAGAAGGCTGCCACACACAAGCCTACTCAAGAAGCCCTTCAGCGATTGATCCGCATCTGTGGGATGCAGAAAAGTGTGCCATCTTATCAGGTGGTAGGAGTCATCAGGGCCTGTGGGAAGGAGTCTGTAATCCTGCCTCCCGAGTAAGAAAGTATATTACACCTTCCAGTGGGGACTCATCGCAACCCTGATGGGCTGGAGGTGATAATTCAGCCTGTGGAAGGCAAAGGAGCAGGCCAAGAAGTCATGATAGCTTGTACGATAGCTGTGGTCCAGCGAGGACACGTCCCCATAAGAGCTTTGAATGTGGGCCCCAGGGAAGTCACCTTGCCACGGGGGACAGATCTGGCCCGGGTGTACCTACACAAGGGCGAAGAGGTGAGTCAGAAAAAGATATCTTTATTGCCGATCGAACGTGCAGAGTGGACGCTGGAAGTCGCTGCAGGGCTCAAAGAGAAGCCATCCCCAGAGTGGAATGGGCGGATCATCCTTGATCAAATGGAAGTGGATGTGAAGGCTCTTGGCCCTGAGCGTGTGCGGGTGAAAGAATCTTTGCTGTGGGAAAATCAGGCCGTATTCGCCCGTCATGCCGGAGATTTTGGTTGTACGAAAGCGATCACACACGAGATACCAACTGGAGACGCTCGTCCAATTCAAGAACAATACCTGCAAATCCCACCCAAAATGTACCAACAGGTGAAGGCATTACTGAGGCAGATGCTGGATTCAGGAGTAGTGCAGAATAGTCAGAGCCCTTGAGCGGCCCTGGTGGTGCTCGTCAAGAAGAAGGATGGGACCATACAGTTCTATGTAGATTACAGGAAACTCAATGCCTGCACTGTGCGAGACTCATATCCGTTACCCCGCATCGAGAAATCCTTGACAGCGTTGGGGAAAGCCAAGTACTTCTCCACCTCGGATGTAGCAAGCAGATACTGGCAAGTGGCCGTGGCCGAGAAAGACAAGGAACAAGCTGCCTTCATCCTCCCTATGGGATTGTTCGAGTTTAACCGGATGCCCTTAGGGCTCTCCAATGCTCCGGCACATTTCAACGGCTGATGGAAAAGTGTTTGGGAGACTTAAACTTTGAGGCTACCCTGATCTACCTGGATGACATTATTGTGTTCTCTGCCTCGTTCGAAGACCATCTAGCCTGGCTTGGACAGGTACTCTGAAGACTGCTGGTTCATAACCTGAAGGTGAAGCCAAAGAAGTGCCACCTCTTCAAGAGAGAGATCGAGTACCAGGGCCACATAGTGTCACAAGACGGAGTTCTGCCTTCACAAGAAAAAGTGGCTGCTATCCAGAAGTGGCCAGTTCCTTGAACCGTGCGGGAACTCCAAGCCAAGCGGGGACTACCGACGGTTTGTCAAAGATTTTGCAAAGGTGGAGGGTCCTCTGAATGAACTGCTGAGGGGGACCGCCGAAGTGCCTGAGACCCAGTGCATCCCCTGGGACCAGAGGTGAGATGAGGCCTTCCAGGCTATAAAGAATGCTCTTACTTCAGCCCCGATTTTGGCCTACGCAGATTTTGATCAACCGTTCCTGTTGTACACAGACGGTAGCCTTCATGGACTCGGTGCAGTACTTTCCCAAATACAGGATGGACTTGAGAGAGTCATCGGGTATGCCAGTTGGTCCCTGTGAGACAGTGAAAGAAACCCCCATAATTACAGCTCTTTCCGGTTAGAGCTCTTGGTCCTCTTGTGGTCCATGACAGAGAAGTTTGCGGGCTTCCTGGCAGGGACCAAGATTCAAGTTCGAACGGACAATAATCCCCTGGCCCACCTTGAGAATGCTAAATTGGGGGACCTAGAAGAACAGTGGGTGGCTCCCCTGGCCAAGTTTGACTTTACCATCCGTTATCGCTCTGCTACTGAAAATGCAAATGCTGATGGCCTGTCATGAGTGACGGTGGAAACTCCAAAACTCCAGTGGGGGATCTCGATGAACAACTTGAAGAGGAAGAAACCCCAGACTTACGTAAGTTCAAGACCCCAGTGGTTGCAGTCCAGTCAAGTAGGGAGGCCTGCACACTACCACGATCTCTGGGGAGAACTAATGAAGAGTGGGGAAATATTCAAGATGAAGACGGAGGGCTGAGACAAATGAAATGCTGGCTAGCGCAGAAGCGGAAGCCAGGCAAACAAGAGAGAGATAGTCTGGACGCTGAGATGAAGAGTGTCTTACACCAGTGGGCTAGGCAGGAGGTGCGAGAATCGGTGCTATATCGCATGAGGCAACAGCCGAAAGATATTCAAGTAAGGTGGCAGGTGGTCATCCCAGGAGGAATGGCCCAAGAAGTGGCTAAAGATGCCCACATATTCGGAGCCCACTTCGGGTCCACAAAGACCTACCAGTGGTTACAGCAGCATGTGTACTGCCCCCGGCTGGAGTCCGTGGTAGAGGAGGTTTGCCGGCAATGTCGGGTATGCGACCTCATTAAGAGTACTTAACAAAGTACTCCCATCCAGACCATACATACTAAGGAACCGCTAGAAGTTTTGATGATCGACTATCTCCTCGTGGGACACTCAGCCCCGGGGGCCACAGTAGTGTTTGGTGATGACCGACCATTTCTACAAGTTCACGGTAGTCACCCCGACTAGAGATCAGACTGCCGAGTCGGCAGCGCGGGCCATCTGTCAAGACTTCATCTGAGTGTATGGGTGTCCAAAGCGCATCCACTCTGGCCAAGGCGCATGTTTCCAAGGCAAGGTGATGGAAGATCTGTATCGTTTGTATGGCATCAAGCGGTCCCGGACCACCCCTTACCATCCTCAAGGCAACGGAGCATGTGAACGCTTCAACCGAACCTTACTTCAAATGCTGAGGACATTGGAAGAGGACAAGAAGGCATGCTGGCCAGATTTCCTGCCAGAGTTGGTCCGGACCTACAACAATCGGGTCCATTCCACCATGGGTTACACCCCCTATCTGCTGCTGTTTGGAAGAGCTGGATGAGAGATCATTGAATTGAAATTGGAACAGCCAGAGGAGCTGATGGAGCGAAATGTCACATCATGGGTGAAAGAACATCGGAAACGACTGCAAACAATACGGCGGTTGGTGAGTCAGCAGCTACAGGACAATGAACATATGGGCCGTAAACCTATTCAAGAGATAACACTCTGGCCTGGGAACCAAGTATTAGTCAGAGAGAAATGCCCCAAGGGTAAACTAAGCAAGAGATGGGAAGTACAGCCTTACAAAGTCATCGAGCGAGTGTATGCTGACGATCCGGTATACAAGGTGCAGGTTGAGAATGGAGCGTCTGCCCCTAGAGTGCTTCACAGAAATATGCTGCGGCCATGCCGGTCTGGGGCCCGTCCTGTACCAGTGCCGCCTGAAGATGTTGCTCCACTTCCTAAACCTGTCTTGCCTGCTGGTGAAATCAATGATGAATGGTAGATCAACCCTGACACCGTGGGGGGTCCTCAGCCGGACAGAGATGGTAATCCTCTGGAGGTACCACTACCGCCACGTGACAATGAGTCCAGACAAGAGCCTACAACTCCTGCAGCAAGTATTCCTTTGGAAGATACTCAAGACCTCCAGAGATCCCAGAGGTCTACTGCAGGAGTTCCACCCATTCGTTATGTAGAACAGTGTTCTCTGTCTGTTTTTCCGCTTGTTTTGCCTCCCCTATAGGTGCTATTCTGCATTGCAAGTTGCATATATCCCACTTCAACCTTGATGCTGTTATGGTCAAGGATGACCATCTTTAAGTAGGGAGGCATGTAAGAGGGTGGCATTACTATGGACCATAGAGACAAGCTGCCACTTTAAGAGACAGCACCCCCTTAGTTAGAGCAGTGGGACATTCTGCGCTTCCCTGCTGTAAAGACTGTTTTGGTCTCTTTTGCCAGCATTGAAGAGGGGAGGGGCCTCTTTTCTGTGTGAGAAGGGAGAGCCGAGATTTCTGCAGGAATGAGGTGTGCCTGAGCTGTGAAGAAAAGACTTTGTAAACTATTCTGTGGAAAACTAGGTAGCTTTCCTATGTTGCCGTGAGGAGCCATGAGGAAAAGACAAGAAAGGAATCCAGAGGAGGAATCCACCGTTTCTAGGAGCATCACTGTACCTGCACACAAGGAAACGATCATGTTGCACAGATCTTCCAGGAAGAAGTGTACACCTTCTTGCAAAGCTGCAGGGGCCCCCGGGAATGGACTGAGATACCAACGCTAGTGTGATTGTTAACCTCTTCTGTGCACATGTTTAGGGCTTAGGATAGGTTGCAATAGACAGAGCACGGTAGCCGTGCGGCCGGAGTAGCAGTGGCCAGTTAGGCTATAGTTTGAGTAACAGCATACTGTACTTTATTGCATTGTTTTGCCTTTTGATACATACACTGATCTGTAATAGTTGGTGCACCGTGCCATTTGCCGGCCCAGCTAGAGAATATCACTTTTGTAAATGTAAATTGTTTTATGTCATTGCATACCCCTGTTTACATATTCCTATCACTGCATTCCTTGCCTGTAAATATATTATCCCTTTGTTGTTTGCACCTCATCTTGTGTACCGTAGTCTCCCTGCATTGTGGTGGTCCCTCGGCCATCACTTCAGGTCGGCTTTCACTTGGTCAAGGCTTCGGTTGACATCTTGGATAAGGGTCTTCATAAGGTTGAAGCCATTATCCAGTCTGTCTCCCATCGCCTTGAGTCCATCATGAAAGATCGAGCTCAAGTGCAAAAACTTGGGCATGAGTGTCCTGTCAGAGGCCTTTTGTCGCTGGTGGGGATACGCCGAAAAAGAAATGGCAGAGGCCTGGGACAGGGGATCACCTGATGGACCAGCTTCCTGGTCTCCAGTCTGTGTTGCCGACCCACTTGCTGCTTCGATGGTGGAAGGCAGGGACAGGTCCTTGGCTGTTCGATGAAGGACCGCTTGGGAGCCAGGCGCAAGGGTGCTGCTCCAGGTGCTGTGAAAAGAAAACAAAAACATTAGTACCAAACATTTACAATATTAAAAGCGCCAACTCCTGTGGAATAGAAAAATACAGATCAGGCAATACAACACAATCCAATAGACCACAAAAATACTTACGTTCTCTGGGCAAGGACCGGTCTCAAAAATGACAGCATGCGGTGGCACTTATATTTGCTGATCCTTGCTCCAGAACCACTGGGACCCCGGTTCTCCTGATGAAGGTCTTTGTTGAAGCGTTCCTTCATCGAACGCCAACGTGTTTTGACTTTGAGCACTGTAAAAAAAAAATAAGTTTAGACAATGCACTTTTGGCCGGGATCACACACAGTCGTGTGATCCCAGCCAAAGTCACTGCTGCATCACAAAGCATTGCAATACTTATAAAATGCTTTGCGAACCCGATCTGGGGCATTGTACCATCCATCCCTCATAGCTTTTGCCACCTCATTCCATAGACGCTGGATCCACACCTTTTCCGTGTGCTGTGAAACCCGGGTGTCCCACAACGGGACTCGCTCATGGACCAGGGAGATGAGGATGTCATTGTCTATGAGGTCTTCAACCCGTTCTGAAACCTAGAAAAGAAATAAATACATTATGTTGGAGAGATTAAAAAAAGGAAAAGAATGAAAAAAATAGAGACAGATAACAGGTAATAAGTAAAGTCAAGAAAACAAGAACAACAGTAGTCAAGACCAAAAAGGTCCAGAAATAAGAAAATTGAAGAAATGAACTAGCAAGAATAGTACAGTCAGGATACAATAAACAGAGTACAATCAGTCAGGTATACTTACAAGCCGCCTAGACACCCGAACGTCTCCTTGCTGCTCCTGCTCGCCGTCTGCTGCAGTTGAAGAACTGTTCTGAAAAAGAAAAAAAAAATTGCCACATGTGTAGATATGACAGAGAATACCTACCAATCCATAGGGCATGTACTCACTTCACTTTCCTGTCCTGCGTGTTCAGGGTACAGGGCACTCCTCTGAAGATGAAGAAGACATTCTGATGAATGCTGCAAGAGAAAAGAGACATAGATTATTAGTACATATAAAGAGAGAAAAAAGAAAAAGACAGACATTGGCTTTAACCCCTTAATCCCATATGACGTACTATCCCGTCCATGTGCCCTGGGACTTAATTCCCAGGGACGGGATAGTACGTCATAGCGGTCAGCGGCGCCCACGTGGTGAGCACCGCTGATCGCAGTGGGTGTCAGCTGACTATCACAGCTGACACCCGGCACAATGTGTCAGGGGCGGTCACGGACCGCCCCGACACATTAACCCCTTGCACACCACGATCAAACACGATCGCGGTGTACCGGGGGTTAAAGGGAAGCATCGGCAGGGAGGGGGCTCCCTCCGTGCTTCCATGAGCCCCCCACGGCAACGTAATGTGCAGGGCTGCTGCAGGGGGCTCCTTCCCTGCAGGCCCCCAAATCCAAGATGGCGATGGGGGCCTGCAGGGAGCCGGCTTCCTCGGTGCCTGAAAAGCGCAGGCAAGAGGAAGTCTGCTGCACTGCCTGTGACAGATCGCTGATCTGTCACAGTGATCTGTGATGTGACAGATCAGCGATCTGTCACAGGACAATGATGTCCCAGCTGGGACAATGTAATAAAGTTAAAAAAAAAAAAAGTGTTGAAATAATTTTTAAAAAATCGCCAAATAAAGTAGAAAAAAAAAATATTCCCCCAATAAATTCATTTTTCGGAAAAAACAAAAAACAAAAAACAATAAAAGTACACGTATTTAGTATCGCTGCGTCCGTAACGACCTGCCCTATAAAACTTTCCCATTAGCTAACCCCTTTAGCGAACCCCTTAAAAAATAAAAATAAAAACGAAGCAAAAAATAATGATTTATTATCAACCGCAGAACAAAAAGTGCAATAACGCGCGATCAAAAAGACGCATATAAATACTCATGGTACCGCTGAAAACGTCATCTTGTCCCGCAAAAAACGAGCCATGACACAGCATCATCAGCAAAAAAATTAAAAAGTTATAGCTCGCAGAATAAAGCGATGCAAAAATAATTATTTTTTATGTAAAATAGTTTTCATTGCATAAAACCGACAAAACATAAAAAAACGACATAAATGAGATATCGCTGTAACCGTACTGACCAGAAGAATAAAGCCGCTTCATCAATTTTATCACATGCGGTTTTTGTCCCAAAACTCGAAATAAAAAGTGATCAAAAAATGTCACGTGCCTGAAAATGGTACCAATAAAAATGTCAACTCGTCCCGCAAAAAATAAGACCTCACATGACTCGGTGGGTCAAAATACGGAAAAATTATAGCTCTCAATATGTGGTGATGCAAAAACTATTTTTACAATAAAAAGCGTCTTTTAGCGTGTGACAGCTGCTAAACATAAAAACCCGCCATAAATAGTAAATCAAACCCCCCGTTAGCACCCCCTTAGTTAGGGAAAAATAATAAAATTAAAAGAAAATGTATTTATTTCCATTTTCCCATTAGGGTTAGGGCTAGGGCTAGGGTTAGGGCTAGGGTTAGGGCTAGGGCTAGGGTTTGGGCTAGGGTTAGGGCTAGAGTTAGGGCTGAAATTAGGGTTAGGGGTGTGTTGGGGTTAGGGTTGGAGTTAGAATTGGGGGTTTCCACTGTTTGGGCACATCAGGTGCTCTCCAAATGCAACATGGCGTCTGATCTCAATTCCAGCCAATTCTGAGTTGAAAAAGTCAAATGGTGGTCCTTCCCTTCCAAGCTCTGCCGTGCACCCAAACAGTGTTTTACCCCACATATGGGGTATCAGCCTACTCAGGGCAAATTGCAAAACAACTTTTGGGGTCAAATTTCTCCTGTTACCCTTAGGAAAATAAAAAATTGGGGGCAAAAATATCATTTTTGTGGGAAAAAATGATTTTTTTATTTTCACGCCCGGGCGTTATAAACTTCCGTGAAGCACTTGGGGGTTCAAAGTGCTCACCACACATCTAGATAAGTTCCGTGGGGGGTCTATATTCCAAAATGGGGTCACTTGTGGGGAGTTTCAATAGTTTAGGTACATCAGGGGCTCTCCAAACGCACATGACACCCACAGACCATTCCATCAAAGTCTGCATTCCAAAACGTCACTACTTCCCTTCCGAGACCCCACGTGTGCCCATACAGTAGTTTTCTCCCACATATGGGGTATCAGCGAACTCAGGACAAATTGGACAACAACTTTTTGGGTCCAATTTCTCCTGTTACAATTGGGAAAATAAAAAAATTGGGGACTAATTGATCATGTTTGTGGAAAAAATACAATTTTTTTATTTTAATGCCCGGGCATTATAAACTTCTGTGAAGCCCTTGGGGGTTCAAAGTGCTCACCACACAACTAGATAAGTTCCTTAGGGGGTCTAGTTTCCAAAATGGTGTCATATGTGGGGGGTTTCCACTGTTTAGGTACATTAGGGGCTCTCCAAAGGCAACATGACACCCGCAGACCATTCCATCAAAGTCTGCATTCCAAAACGTCACTACTTCCCTTCCGAGCCCCGACGTGTGCCCATACAGTATTTTTCTCCCACATATGGGGTGTCAGCGTACTCAGGACAAATTGGACAACAACTTTTGGGGTCCAATTTCTCCTGTTACCCTTGGGAAAATAAAAAAATGGGGACTAAAAGATCATGTTTGTGGAAAAAATACAATTTTTTTATTTTCACGCCCGGTCGTTATAAACTTCTGTGAAGCACTGGGGGGTTCAAAGTGCTCACCACACAACTAGATAAGTTCCTTAGGGGGTCTAGTTTCCAAAATGGGGTCACTTGTGGGGGGTTTCCACTGTTTAGGTACATCAGGGGCTCTCCAAAAGCAACATGACACCCGCAGACCATTCCATCAAAGTCTGCATTCCAAAACGTCACTACTTCCCTTCCGAGACCCGACGTGTGCCCATACAGTAGTTTTCTCCCACATATGGGGTATCAGCGTATTCAGAACAAATTGGACAACAACTTTTGGGGTCCAATTTCTTCTGGTACCCTTGGGAAAATAAAAAAATTGGTGACTAAAAATCATGTTTGTGGAAAAAATACGATTTTTTTATTTTCACGCCCGGGCGTTATAAACTTCTGAGAAGCACTGGAGGGGTCAAAGTGCTCACCACACATCTAGATAAGTTCCTTGGGGGGTCTAGTTTCCAAAATGGTGTCATTTGTGGGGGGTTTCCACTGTTTTGGTACATCAGGGGCTCTCCAAACGCGACATGGTGTCCGATCTCAATTCCAGACAAAAACGTCAAATGGTGCTGCTTCCCTTCCGAGCTCTGCCATGCGCCCAAATAGTGGTTTACTCCCACATATGGAGTATCAGCGTACTCAGGACAAATTGCACAATAACTATTATGGTCCTGTTACCCTTGGAAAAATAAGAATTGAGGGTGAAAAGATCATTTTTGTGGAAAAAATATGATTTTTTAATTGTACCGCTGTACTTTATAAACTTCTGTGAAGCCCTTGTGGGTTCAAAGTTCTCACCACATATCTAGATAAGTTCCTTGGGGGTCTAGTTTCCAAAATGGGGTCACTTTTGGGGGGTTTCCACTGTTTTGGTACATCAGGGGTTTTCCAATCACGACATGGTGTCCGATCTCAATTCCAGCCAAAAACGTCAAATGGCGCTGCTTCCCTTCCAAGCTCATCCATGTGCCCAAATAGTGGTTTACCCCCACATGTGGGGTATCAGCGTACTCAGGACAAATTGCACAATAACTTTTAGGGTCCTGTTACCCTTGGGAACATAAAAATTGGGGGTGAAAGGATCATTTTTGTGGAAAAAATATGATTTTTTAATTGTACCGCTGTACGTTATAAACTTCTGTGAAGCCTTTGTGAGTTCAAAGTTCTCACCACATATCTAGATAAGTTCCTTGGGGGGTCTAATTTCCAAAATGGGGTCACTTGTGGGGGGTGTCCACTGTTTAGGTACATCCGGGGCTCTCCAAACGTGACATGGCGTCCGATCTGAATTCCAGCCAATTTTGCATTGAAAAAGTCAAACGGCGCTTCTTCCCTTCTGAGCTCAGCCATGCGCCGAAACAGTGGTTCCCCCACACATATCAGGTATCAGCGTACTCAGAACAAATTGTACAATAAATTTTGCAGTCCAATTTCTCCTGTTACCCTTGGTAAAATAAAAAAAATTGAACCTGAAGTATTTTTTTTGTGAAAAAAGGTTAAATGTTCATTTTTTTTAGATATTCAAAAAATTCCTGTGACGCACCTGAAGAGTTAATAAACTTCTTGAATGTGTTTTTAGCACCTTAAAGAGTGCAGTTTTTAGAATGGTGTCACTTTTGGGTATTTTCTATCATATAGACCCCTCAAAGTGGCTTCAAATGTGATGTGGTCCGTAAAAATAAAATGGTGTTGCAAAAATGAGAAATCGCTGGTCAATTTTTAACCCTTATAACTTCCTAACAAAAAAAAATTTTGGTTCCAAAATTGTGCTGATGTAAAGTAAACATGTGGGAAACGTTACTTATCAAGTTTTTTGTGTGCCGTATCTCTGTGATTTAAGGGCATAAAAATTCAAATTTGGAAAATTGCAAAATTTTCAAAATTTTTGCCAAATTTCCGTTTTTTTCACAAATAAACGCAAGTTATTTGAATGAAATTTTACCACTAACATGAAGTACAATATGTCACGAGAAAACAATGTCAGAATCACCTGGATCTATGGAAGCGTTTCAGAGTTATTACCTCATAAAGGGACAGTGGTCAGAATTGTATTAATTGGCCCGGTCATGAATGTGTAAACCACCCTAGGGATTAAGGGGATAATACTCACATTGTTCAAAGTGAAGATTCTTCACAGGTCAGTGCTTCTAGCTTCTTTACAGTCTGCAGAGTTGTGGACTGTCAATGCACACTCTTTTTATCTAGGTTTGTGTAGGGGTGGCTAATTAATGTCTAGACATGTTTTTCTGGGAAAACAAGTGCGTTCACAAACGCAAATAAACGCGGGTGCTTGTAAACGCATGCGTTCGCATAGACTGCAATGCATTTTTTCGACGCATTACTTCCGCAAACAACTGCATACTTTTCTAGGTGGCAAATTGACGCCTCCAAAATTGCAACATGTTGCATTTACCGCGCCCAGCCGCAGACGACGAAACGAAGCATGCGCCGTCAAACGCGGCAAAAAGCATCCAATCGCATGTTAAAGATAAGAAAGCAAGACGCATACGGAAAGATGCTGTAGAAATTCTGCGCACACAAACGCTAATGTGAAACCAGCCTTACAATCATTATACCCGCAAAATTACCCTCCCTTGTTCAATGAACTCAAATGACTGCTTAATAAATGGAACAGTCTGCCACTATCTCTTTTTGGGAGAATCTCAGAGGGTAAGATGACTATGCTAACTAAACTTCTATACTTATTTGAAACTCTGCATATTAAAGCTCATTATAAGGAGCTGAAAGATATTCAGTCATCTATCCTCCAAATTATTTGAGCCAACAAAAGCACAAAACGAGAGGAGGACTGGGTATACCGGATATTATTAAATATCATTAAGCAACTCCTCTATGTTGTATCCAAGCATATTAGAGCATTTTCCAGGTGGATGGAAATCTATTCTATTATTTCTAAACACTGTTTTTCGGTAATTACTTTGTATCTCCATTCATACTGCCCCCACACACACAAATGAAACACCATTTGAAAGGTAAACTTCCCCCTTCAGCAAGAAAATAGCCAAGCAAACCACACATCAACGATTTGTTTAACATTAATTTTCATAAACCTGCAGTAAGGAAAAATGACCTGCAGGTGGCACCACAAAGCTGCTTACAGACATCACAAACAAATCCAAACATTTGCCTTGGGGGCTTTCCAGCTTGCCGAACTGCTTGCCCATCCTATTTTAGCCAAATTGGGGGATTGCACACTTCACTGCAGGTGAGGCACATATGCAAACACATTTGGAAACATGCACTGCCTATTGAATTTCACACTTGCTCCACTCATACTCCACCCACACAAACAAATGATAAACCATTTGAAAGGTCAACTTACCTGCAGGTGGCAGCACACTATCCAAAAGCACACTACCACAAAGCTGCTTACAGACATCACAAACAAATCCAAATATTTGCCTTGGCGTCTTTTCAGCTTGCTCAAGGGCTTGCCCAGCCAAATTCAGGCACAATGGAGGACTGCACACTTCAGTGCAGGTGAGTCATATTGTCACGCCGCCGCTCGCGCCGCCACCCCCCGTGCCCCGTCATACTCACCAGACCATGGCTTCCCAGTGCGTCCCCGTCCATTCTCCTGCCCTGACAGTGGCGCTTGCTTCCTCTCGGGCGCGTGCTCACTGCAGGCCTCGCCGCGCACGTGAACTTCCTCCCTTGTGAGCCAGCCACTCCTCCCGGTCCTCTCTATGATCAGGAGGACCCTGACCCGGAAGCTCCTCCTCACTCTCCCTTATCAGGCCGCCTCTCCCTATTGACGCTGCCTGATCATCACTTGCATTCCTAGTGATTCTGGCCCCACACTTGCTGGCATCCTCCGCTCCTTCCTCCACTTCCTTCAGCCCCGTATTACCCCCATCCGTGTTACCTTCACCATCCTGTCTGTGTTTCTGTGTTCCAGCCGTGCCATCCTGTGTTTCCATCCAGCCTGTGCTTGCCCTGCCTGAGCTCCTGTGTTCCTGCCTTGTCATCCAGTGTCTCTGTTCTACCTGTGCTCCTGTGTTCCAGCCGTGCCATTCAATGTCTCTGTCCAGCCTGTACTCCTGTGTTCCAGCCGTGCCACCCTGTGTCTCCATCCTGCTCGAGTTCCTGTGTTCCCGCTGTGAATGCCCGTATCTCCGCATTTCCTGATTCTGGTCTCACCGATCAGTCCGGCTGCCTTGCCTACCACCTGTTTGGTCTCCCCCATCTGCTCTGGGTACCAGCTGCCGCGGTAATAGTTTCCCCGGGGCCTGTCCCTAACGCTCCCTGTATAGGGGGTGGTCCACCTGGCCCGCTTGCCCAGGGGAGGTTCGTTGCCGAGGTTCACCCTTGGGGGATCCTCACACATATATGCAAACAAATTTGTATGCATGCACTGCTTTTTTGGTGCTTTGTGAGTCACATATGCAAACATATTTGCAAACATGCACTGCTTTTTTGCTGATTACTTCGCCCCACGCACACAAATGATACACCGTTTGAAAGGTAAATGTTACTCTCGCACCTTGGCAGGTTGGCACAAGCAAGGGGGTTGTGGACCCACTGTGCCAGAAACCAGACTACCCTGGAAACGGTGTAACTAATGCAGCTACCTTGGTCTTCTCTGGAGCCTCTGATGGTGAGGTCAGGCTTGTGCAGCAGGTAGCTACCAGGTGCCACTCCAGGGTGGTGTCTGGCTGTGGCTGCTGATCCCACTGGGGAACAGAACGCTAGGACAGGTGCTGGCGACAGGCACGACTGGCAGACAGGCAGGTGAGAACGGCAGGCATGGCTGGTACTCTGGCAAGCAGGCACTAGTGAGACGCTGGCAGGCGGGAATGGCTGAGATGCTGGCAGGTGGGCACGGCTGAGACACTGGCAGATGGGCATGGCTGAGACACAGGCAGGCGGGCACAGCAGGAGACAGGCAGGCGGGCACAGCTAACTGGGAAGGTACAGGAACACTGACAGGAAGGAGTGGTGTATGGAATGGATAGAGACCTGTTCACACAGGAGGTGCAGGTACTGGTACAGGAAGAATGGAAATATAGATGGGTATGAAGGAACAGATTTGGACCTGTTCACACTAGAGAAGAACCGCAAGGCTGCGGAGAGGAGCTGCAGTTAGCAGCAAGAGGTTCTGCAGAAGCAGAAGCAGAACAAAGCAGAACCACAGGAGTGCGGAGCACAGGCAGAGCTGCAAGAATGCAGAGCACAGGCAGAGCCACAAGAGTATGGAGCAGGCAGAGCCACAAGAGTGCAGAGCACAGGCAGAGTCACAAGAGTATGGAGCACAAGGAGAGCCACAGGAGTACAGAGCACAGGCAGACAGAGAGGACATAAGGAAAGATACAGCAGGGAAAGGAGCCACAGACAAGGAGACTGAGACAGTGGTAGGACTGAGTTCAGACAAGGTAATGGTACGAGATAAGGTACAGAAACAAAGACACAGAGACCAGGATATACTGCCTCCTGCAGGGTGGCAAGAACAAGTATGAGACAGGGTCAGGAGCAATAGCACAGAGACCAGGATATTCTGCCTCCTGGAGGTCGGATAGACAGGTACAAGACAAGGCTAGGAAGAATAGCACAGTGACCAGGATATTCTGCCTCCTGGAGGGCAGACAGACAGGTACAAAGCAAAGCTAGGAATCAAGCCTCCAGAGAAGGCGAAACACAGGACAGGACCTGGCAACTTAGTAGCAAGACACTAACTGAGTGAAGGCATTGCACAGGCCGCTTCCACCGGGTGAAGCTGCCCTAAATACCTGAGGCCTCTTGGTGATTGGCCAGGGACACATTAGGCAGGTGAACACTGATTCCATAAGAACCAGAGAGTGCCGGCGCCGCCCCCTATGATCACAGCCAGGAAGCATGCAGAGAGCAGGCAGGAAGCAAGAGGCACACAGCATGGAGCCAGCAGCAGACAGAGGTCAGAGCATGGCCTGAAGCAGTGAGTAAGTTGGTGTGTGGGGGATGGGAGGCCATGCAGTGATGCTGGCAGAGTTGTTACAGTAAACTTGCTTCCTTCAGCAAGAAAAGAGCCAAACAAACCACATATTCACGATTTTATCACTAAATACAGTTTAAACATTCATTTTCATAAACCTGCAGAAAGACACAAAGACACAATGACCTGCAGGTGGCACCTCAACCGGAAGACTTTTTTTAGCCTTTACTTATCAAACCAATTTATTGTATTACCAATCTACATATATATATATACCTGTCTGTGTTCATCATCTCATGAAATACATTTACATTTGACCAGCTAGCTTTTTCTGAAATTGCCTGTGCCCCCACCACCAATGTGCAAAAATTTAGCACGGGCCAATCTAGTAGATAAATAGTGGTAGCCCCCGATTCATCCAAACTCATACCGCTAGGCAACTCTGTGTTGGGACCAGGGGCGCACCTACATTGAGGCAAGTTGAGCCAGCTGCCTCAGGAAGCAAGCAACTGCTGTGCACAGGGGTCGGCATTATGCACTCTGCTACCTGCAGCACCTACAATTTAGCCTCTGCACGCTGGTGCTGCTGGTAGCGTGCTTGTAATTGATGAGGTCACAGGACGGAATGAGTCAGGGGCCCCTGTTTATGTGACCCCTGACTCCTCCCCTGCTGTGACCTCGGTGTATGCAAGACTCTGCTATGCTGGTTGTCATCGTGCTGGATGAGAAGTTTATGTGTTGGGTCAGGGGGGGTTACAGGGTTGATGCAGCAGAGCAGAGCCATGTGTGTAGAAGGTGTACAGAGCAGAGCCGCGCATGTATGAGGTGTACGGAGCAGAGATGTGTACGAGGTGTACGGAGTGGAGCCGTGTGTGTATGGAGTGGAGATGTGTATGGAGCAGAGCCGTGTTTGTGTACGAGGTGTATGGAGCGGAGCCCCATGTGTACGAGGTGTAAGGAGCGGAGCCGTGCGTGTACTAGGTGTACTGAGCAAAGATGTGTACGAGGTGTATGGAGCAGAGCAGAGCCGTGTGTACGGAATGGAGCCGCATGTGTATGGAGCGGAGCCGCGTGTGTGCGAGGTGTACGGAGCAGAACCGCATGTGTACGAGGTGTATGGAGCAAAGCCGCATGTGTCCAAGGTTTATGGAGTGGAGCCATGTGTGTACAAGGTGTACGGAGCATGGCCACGTGTGCAAAAGGTGTACGGAGCAGAGCCGCATATGTATGAGGTTACGGAGTGGAGCCATGTGTGTACTGAGTGGAGCCATGTGTGTGCGAGGTGTACAGAGCGGAGCCGTGTGTGTACGAGGCATAAAAAGCGGATCCGTGTGTGTATGAGGTGTGCAGAGCCATACGTGTACAAGGTGTATGGTGGGGAACATTCATACCTCCCAGCAAGACAGTCCCGATTTTGAGAGTCTGCCCCATTTCGCAGGCAGGGAGCTTACTTTTCCTGCGGACACTGGAGTACACGGCATAGCCCCAAGCCCTTTAAAATTCGCACGTGACGTTTCACCGGAAGTGATGTGCTAGAAGCTGACTGGAAATTAGGTAATTTCAGGAGGAGATTGTGACGGAACCATGGAGGCACTTCAGGGAATGTTTCAGATCCATCACCGTGTCCTCCTCTGACAGCGCGGACAGCGGGATCGCCTTGGACTCGGCGATGCCGGCCATGTGAGCAGATCATGATATGTCCTGCATCGGGAGGCTCAAGTGGGCACTACAATGGGAGCCCGGCTGTTATAGTATCTTTATAGAATCTTTCTTTCTCTGTTTCTTTCTCTAATGTTTCTTTTTTTCTTTCTCTCTCTCTGTTCTTTCTTTCCTCTCTTTCTTTCTTTCTTTCCTTCTTTCTTTCTCTTCTTTCTTTCCCCTCTTCCTTTCTCTCTCTCTGTTCTTTCTTTCGCTCTGTTCTTTCTTTCTTTCCCCTCTTTCTTTCGCTCTCTAATCTTTCTTTTTTCTCTGTGTTTTTTCTTACTCTTTCTATTCTATCTTTCTCTCTCTGTTCTTCCTTTCTCTCTCTTTGCTCTTTCTTTCTCTCTGCTCTCTTTCTTTCCCCTCTTTCTTTCTCTCTGTTCTTTCTTTCTCTCTCTCTGTTCTTTCTTTCCTCTCTCTCTGTTCTTTTTCTTTGTTCTTTCTCTCTCTCTCTGTTCTTTCTTTCGTTCCCATCTTTCTTTCTTTCCCATCTTTCTTTCTCTCTCTCTTCTTTCTTTCCCCTCTTTCTTTCTCTCTCTGTTTTTTCTTTCCCCTCTTACTTTCTTTCTCTCTCTCTCTGTTTTTATTTCTTTCCCCTCTTTCTTTCTCTCTCCCTCTCTGTTCTTTCTTTCTCCTCTTTTTTTTCTCTCTCTGTTCTTCTTTTCTGTCCACTCTTTCTTTCTCTCTCTGTTCTTTTTCTTTCTTCTTTTTTCCCTCTGTTCTTTCTTTCTCTGTTTAATTTTTCCCCTCTTTCTTTCTCTTTCTCTCCGTTCTTTATTTCGCTCTTTTTTCTTTTTTTTTCTTTCCTCTCTTTCTATTTCTCTCTAATCTTTCTTTCTTTCTCTCTCTGTTCTTTCTTTCTCTCTCTCTGTACTTCCTTTCTTTCTCTGTGTTCTTTCTTTCTCTCTGTTCTATTTCTTTCCCCTCTTTCTTTCTTTCTCTCTTTCTTTCCTTCTTTCTTTCTATTTTTTCTTTCTTTCTCTCTCTCTCTGTTCTTTCTCTCTATCTCTCTGTTCTTTCTTTCTTTCCCCTTTCTTTGTCTCTCTGCTGTTTCTTTCTTTCCCCTCTTTCTTTCTCTCTCTGTTCTTTCTTTCTTTCCCCTTTCTTTCTTTCTTTCTTTCTTTCTTTCTTTCTCTCTCTGTTCTTTCCCCTCTTTCTTTCTCTCTCCCTCTCTGTTCTTTCTTTCATTCCCCTCTTTCTTTTTTCTCTCTCTCTGTTCTTTTTTCTGTCCCCTTTCTTTCTTTCTCTTTCTTTCTTTCTTTCTTTCTTTCTCTCTCTGTTATTTCCTTCTTTCTCTGTTTCTTTCTTTCCTCTTTCTTTCTCTCTCTGTTCTTTCTTTCTTTCCCCTCTTTCTCTCTCTCTTATTTCTTTCCCCTCTTTCTTTCTCTCTCTGTTCTTTCTTTCTTTCTCTCTGTTTTCTTTTCTCTCTCTCTGTTCTTTCTTTCTTTTCCTCAGTACCAGTCAGTGTGCCCACAGTACCAGTAGAATAAGAGGGGTAGGAAGGTGGCACTGGTCACATTGAGCCTCTCATACTTTTTACTGGTGTATAATCATATGCCCTGAGCATCCCCATAAAGTGGGCCAGCCCCAGACAACAGGGTACCAACAAATCACTATTACTATTAGTCCAAGTGGACGATTATATACGTAAAGTTAATGATGTCCCTGTGCCAAGCAGTGAGGAAGATCAGAATACACTGAGGAGACCAGAGCAGCGGGGTATGGGGAGAAGAATTATATGAGGCCAATTATGCCGTATGAAGTAATATATGGTGCCCATTATACTGTATCAAGTAATATATGGAGCCCATTATGCTGTATGAAGTAATATTTGAGGCCAAATATACTGTATGGAGCATTATATGGGGCACATAATACTGTATGCAGTAATATATGGGGCCCATAATACTGTATGGAGCATCATGTGGGGATAGGGGATGACTTTCTGTTTGTTGTGGATCTGACTGCTGGGACCCCCATGATCCTGGGAAACGTAGCTTTGAAGAGCACCATGTAAATGGAGCTGTGGTCAATCATACCTACTGTAGTGCTATTCACATATGGCTCTTCAAATAACTCCTTTAAGAGAGTGATGAAGGGATGACAAAGTATAGCAAAAATTCACTGATCGGGGTTTATGAGTATTATAATTTGTGGGCTGGTGGGATTTGTGTGGCAGGGCTGCATTTTTGTCCCAGTCCGGCCCTGTGCCAGGCCTACCATTGCTATTAATGACCCTTGTTCTGGATACTTCTGTGTTGTTCTTGTATGTCCGTGTGATGGCACTGACATCCTTGTGTTTGGACACCTTTTTTTTCTATTTATCTAAATCAAAATGTCCACTATTGTACTCAGTTTTACAGGAGTGATATAAAAATTTACTTTGTGTGCTGGGGGGGCGTCATATTGCTGTTCGCCTCAGGCAGCAGAGAGGCTAGGTTCACCCCTGATTGGGACCAATCTCTTTTACTAAGAAAATATGAGACACCAGTTAGAAAAAATTCCTATTAATGTCTGAACGCTCTTCATATTTAACCCTTAATTTCCCCAGAGTTTGGATCGTAGCTTGACTAAACCATGGTTCAACAAACATCTTTTTTG
Organism: Dendrobates tinctorius; assembly: GCF_039654945.1. Classification (NCBI taxonomy): domain Eukaryota; kingdom Metazoa; phylum Chordata; class Amphibia; order Anura; family Dendrobatidae; genus Dendrobates; species Dendrobates tinctorius. The sequence goes on along the minus strand of NW_027361701.1, from coordinate 5,555,823 downwards.
CCTTGCAGATATAGTTTACACCCACTCTACGGCCTTACTGCCTTTTGAAATGTTACTATCTCGGTTTAATGTCACCCTAAAATCTAATTTCTTACAAATTAGACACTACATGTACGCACTTTTCTCCTCCATTACAGTCTGTCGTCTAACCCACTTTGAAAGACTATGTAGGGCAGGAGTCTCCACCAAGGGTCTTATATCAGATGTATATATACTGTAAATCTTTTCCCTGATGACCACCCTAAACATCCATTTAAGAGTAAATGGGAAAATTTTCTGGGGGAATCTTTATCACCTACTATCTGGCAAGGAATATGGAGAAGGGCGGTCAAGACTTCCACATGATTTATTTATAGGTTAAATCAATTTAAATTACTTATGCTTTGGTATTACACCCCTTCCTTATGGCGTAAAGTAAATGCTGCCATTCCCGATCAATGTTGGAGATGTGGTAATGATGTGGAGACTTACCCCACTTGTTTTGGCCATGTACGAGTATTCAAAGCTTTTGGGAAAATGTTAAAACTCTCTTATCTTTAAATTTATGGGCCCTCTTATCCCCTTAGATCCTAAATTGTATCTACCATACTCAATATGCCACCATCCCGGATTAGCAGTGAATCTCAACAACTTCTACTTAATAGCATCAAGATGTTTAATAGCCTGCGAATGGAGCTTGCTACAGCCTCCAGCAAACAGTGAGTTACAGTCATGTATACAAGGTATACAGAGCATAGAACATCTCACAGCTTTATTAAATAATACACTTGAATGCTTTGAGGTGGTTTGGAATCTTTGGGACATTTATTGTGTACAGAGAGAATATTAATTAATATAGATGTGAGGGAGGGCAGGGACAGTAGTCATGGAGTATTTGTGCCCTGGCCTCCCATCACATGAAAACACTTTCCCCTTTGTGGCATACCTTTTGCTTCACCCTCTGCACCGTCAGGGTCCTGTCGGGGTGGCTGAAGCTCTGCTATAGCCGTCGCACACAAAGAGACAGAGTCCAGTTCAAACTAAAAACGTGTAACTTTTATTGCTTTACTTCGCAGCACATCCTTGCAGGGGTGAACCTAGCCTCTCTGATGCCTGAGGCGAACTGCACAACGGCGCCCCCCCTAGTGAATTTTTAAAATCGGTAGAAATTAATCTGGTTCATACAGATTTATGTCTATCCTGTAAAAATTTGTACAATAGTGGACATTTTAATTTTGGGAAATAGAGAAAAGATGTCTGAACACAAGGATGTCAGCGTCATCACCGCACACCGCACAAACAAGAACCACACAGAAGAATCCAGAAGAGGGATCATTAATAGCAATGGCAGGCTTGGCACAGCATACAGTACACCACATATCCCTACATACAGTATTATGGGCACCGCATAGTCCTCCATACAGAATTATGGGCACCGCATAGTCCTCCATACAGAATTATGGGCACCGCATAGTCCTCCATACAGAATTATGGGCACCACGTAGTCCTCCATACAGAATTATGGGGCACCACGTAGTCCTCCATACAGAAAAATGGACACCGCATAGTCCTCCATACAGTATTATGAGCACTGCATCGTCCTCCATACAGAATTATGGGCACCACATAGTCCTCCATACAGTATTATGGGCACCGCATAGTCCTCCATACAGAATAATGGGCACAGCATATCCCTCCATGCAGAATTATGGGCACCATGTAGTCCTCCATACAGAATTATGGGCACCATTTATCCCTCCATGCAGAATTATGGGCACCACATATCCCTCCATGCAGATTTATGGGCACCACGTAGTCCTCTATACAGTATTATGAGCACCACATAATCCTCCATACAGTATTATGGGCACCACATAGTCCTCCATACTGCATTATTGGCACCACGTAGTCCTCCATACAGTATTATTGGCACCACGTAGTCCTCCATATAGTATTAATAGCACCACATAGTGCTCCATACAGTATTATTGGCACAACATAGTCCTCCATACAGTTTTATGGGCACCACACAGTGCTCCATACAGTATTATCGGCACCACATAGTCCTCCATACAGTGTTATAGGCACTATATAACCCTCTATACAATATTTATGAGTACCATATAACCCTCCATACAGTATTTATGAGCACCATATAACCCTCCATACAGTATTATAGGCACCACATAGTCATCCATGCAGTATTATGGGCACCACATAGTCTTCCATACAGTATTATGGGCACCACATAGTCCTCCATACAGTGTTATGGGCACCATATATCCATCCATACAGTGTTATGGGCACCACATATTCCTCCATACAGTATAATGGGCCTATATAATGCTCCATACACTATCATGGGCCCCAAATATTACTTCATACAGTATAATGGGCCCTATATAATACTCCATACATAAAAAATCATCAAATACTCACTTCTCCCTGTACCCCACTGCTCTGGTCTCCTCAGTGTATTCTGACTCTTTGCTCTGCTCGGCACAAAGGATGCGCTGTAGTGATGTAATTGTGCCCTCTGAGCTAAGACGTCACAGAGCTTAGACACAGAGGGGGAATGATGGGAGAGGGAGCATCTGCGGATGGCTCCCTCACTCATCATTGTTTTCAACTGTGTCGGTGCTGGCACTGGGGCCCCACAGCTTATGAGCCCCATAGCATGCCATGTCCCCGACGGCGGGTGGTGATGTCAGCCTTGATACGTGTCATAACTGAGCACCACCAAATATTAACCAGTGGGTGAAATGCTTTTAGGACACACACCCTTAAATCAAAGGGATTTATAAAAAGAAAATAATCAGCACACCGATTAAATAAGAGAAAAGTGGAGGACTCTTTATTAGCTCATGTGGTAATATATCAATTCCATAGCAGAGAAATATTCTGTTATGGATCTGAAGCGTTGCCACATGGGCTAATAAAGAGTGCGCCACTTTCCACAATTAGTTGGAGTGCTTCTTATTTTCATATATATAGACACACTTAGAGTAGATACTTATATTTACACCATGTATACAGGACAGGAGGAGTATACACAATGTACACAGCTCCACAATATATACCGTGGTAAGAAATATAGAGTGGAGCTGTGTATATACTATATAGTGTAGAGATGTGCCAGTGTATATAGTGTGGATTCTATACTATATACACAGAAATATACTATATGAACAGCTCTACACTATATATACACACAACTCTACATTATAATTAAGACAGTATTATACTATATTATGATGCATACATCACATAGGAGACACACATATATATCATATAGGAGACACCGCAACTGCTGAATATATATCACATTGAGACTACTGTAAATTCATTATATAGGTGATACTGCTGTGCATAACTGCAGTATCACTTATATATTGTATATACAAGCGTCAATATAAATTGAACAGGTCAAACTGCAAATGCTGTATATACTATAGGTGATACTGTGATTGCAGTGTATAGTCGCAGTATATATACAGTATATACACAGCAGTATCATCTATATAACATATATAGACTGCTGTACATACATTATATAGGTGATACAGTGATTATATACAGCAGTATATATTGTACATACAGAAATCTATACACATTTTACAAGTCAAACTGCAAATGCTGTATATACATAAAAAAGCTTTCATCTTGGTACTCACCTGAGATGGTGTAAGGATGAGTTGTGTCAACTGTCCAGCCAGCATCGGAGGTGCTGAGGACTTGGAGCGGATGCCAGCCGGGGATTGGTGAGGAGATCGCTGTTCTCTGACGCTGATACTGACCAGCGTCAGACAGAGTGAGGCTCAGGCGGGTGTCCTTTGCATGCCGCGTCGGCGGCCTTTACAAACTTCTGCACAGGACCTGGTACATACACTCTCCTGTTTGCCCGCACTGACCAGGGCTGATGGAGGACTGTGGGGGGTGCATTATGCAATATGGAGGACTGTGTGATGCATTATACTATATTGATCACTATGGAGCACGTAATATACTGCATGGAGGTGAAGCAAGGTTCATCCCTCGCCATGTCCATGGCACAGCAGCGGGCACACAGCCCTGGCAGCCATTAGCAGACAAATGGCAGCTGTATTGTGGATGTCGGAGAGCGGGGCCACATACTGGACAGGTGCCCAGCGAGATACAGGGGGTGATACCTAATAGAACAGGCAGTAGGCAGCATGCCACATGTTGGGAGTTGTAGTGCTGATCAGCAGGAGAATCCATGAGTACAGATCCCACAGACTTGGATAGAACAGCAGCAGTGCTCCATCACTGCTTATAGGCAGGTGTCCAGGACGAGGACTCTACATCTGCACTGCACACATGACACTGCGCTGTGCCCGGCTCACACCAATGTGTGACCGCGGGAATAGACGGGGCAGTGCAGCATCTCGGACACTGAGGGGGCTATCCGCATAGCCGGGGGGCGCACTTCATGTGATGTGGCGGCAGCACGTACCGGAGACCCGGCACAAGGCTCTATTTTGGCTGCACAAACTTCACTGTAACCCAAGCATTAGCCGGAGAGGAACGACCACAGGACCTGTGATGATGTCACAGTCATGTGACTGGTCATGTGAGGGGAGGGGTAATGCGGGCTGGAGTGTGCTGTGCTGCATAGGGAGTTGTCTAGGGATACGTGAGAGGTCGCACAGGGCAGAGCAGCCAGATTCAGCTATGCTCTAGTTCTCCCTGTTTACAGCCTCTGTTGCATGGCACGTTATCTGACTGCAGGGGCGGCGCCGAGCTGCCTCCCCCTCTCTTCAGGGACTCGATGCCACATGAGCTGACAGCTCAGATTGCCTCATTATAGATGCAGCCCTGCACCCTTGCCAGTGACAGTATCATCTGCACTTCTTTCCACGTCATCCAGTACATTACGGGGTAATAGCACCTTTGGCGGTACTGTAGCATCTTCCCTGTCCATACTCACTTTGTTTGGGGACTCCCTCGTCCGTTTCACCCTGGATCGGAGGGCATCGGCCCATGCAATGACCTGCCACATCTTGGACAATCTGCGCCCTGTACTCTTCCCGGACCGCTTTCTTCCTACAGCTCCAAACTGCTGCAACACTGCTGCCTGATACTGTTCCTTCTGTCCTAATGGACTCCGAATGGCTGCACTTATCTTCTCCACAATAAGAATGTTACATGGCTGCTGCAGCGTCCTGGGCCTATAACCTATATGGACGGTTCGGGCGCCCGGGCCCTTCTCCCTCACCATAGGCACTTACCACACAGCAGCCCCTCCTATAGTTAACTATTTTCTATGCTACATTCTAGCTGAAAACTCTGTATACTAAAATGCCCCCATCTAGTAGCCAATCTTGTAACTGCACTTACCCTATTCCTTAAACATAGAATTCACATAGTAACGTAGCAGTATTAAAAGAGTATACCAGTACACACAAATATATATACACTTATAATGTATGGTACCAGGACAAGAAAGTAACGAAGGAGAATAGCATAAATATAGCATACCCCTTACATTCTCCCTTTCCCTTAATTTGGTCATCCCTGACCAAGTACTGCGTAAACCCTTTTTTATATTCTATACCTACAATACTCCACGCAAGGAGGCAACATGAGGTAATCCAAATGCAATAAAATTGACTCAATGTGAGTCGAGTCCAGAGTATGGCGCACTGAAGTCTGTGCACGAATACGCAAGCCTGGTTCAGAGTCCTCCAGGTGATGTCCCTTACCTAAACTTCCTTCCGGAGGGTTAAAACAGAAATACACAGCCTGACCTGTTATGAATGGGTCACTGAGGAGGAGAGCAGACCCCAAAGGAATAGATAGCCCCCAAACATATATTGTCGGTGAGACAAGATGAAAACACAAACACAGGCAGAAAAATAGAGCAAATGATGGGGCCCACACTGACTAGACAGGACAGGAAAGGAAAGACACTGTTTGCAATCACGCCAAAAAACCCTGCAAAAAGTCCAACAGGTCTGATGCAAAAATAGTCACACGTCTTCGCCCCCCACTATATCAGCACTCTGGCATATTCTGAAAGCAGAGCAAAAAGAGACCAATCTAACGGGAAAAAACAAACTGGCACAAGCAGTAACATATGGGCGGTGATTCAGCACAGCCCCAGCCGGAGCTGACTGACCCGCACCAAGAAGAGATATACAAAACCAGATCAAATGCAAACAGAATAGAAAATAAACCACTTAGCTGAACATGCAGGGACAGAGCTGGAGAAATCAGACCTCAGGAGGAATAGGAAGCAAATCACCAGCAGGGATAGAGGGAGTCGGCTGTCTTAAATCCCAATCTGAAACCCCAGATCTCCAATCGTCATCATCATTATCAGGTGGCAAGCCTCTGTCAATCAGATCAGCTCCATTACTTCCAGCAACCACCAGAGGGAGCCCAGAAAGAGAACTCGCAACCCCTCTGTCTATCTGACCAGCTCCACTACCTTCAGTAATAACCAGAGGGAGGCCAGAAAGCGAATTCACAACACTGACCCGTGTGTGGGGTCTGTAGTCCTTGGAAATGAGCTCCCCCTTCCCTTGACGAGAGCATGGTCCCCAACATATTTGCGGAAGTAAGACCTATGCATTAGGTCGACAGTCCTTTAATGAAAGGGAAGTTCCTGTTTTCCAGCAGAAAGGGTGCAACAGGTGCAACAAAAAAAACAAAGTATACTCCTGGGCGTACGGCCGCATTACACCCATCCCTTGGGGTGCTCAAGGGCTTCATCACCCGCAGGGACGAGGATCAGTCCCATTATCTTAGGTAATGGCGCAGTGTGCACAACTTTTTCCTGACAGAAGCAAATTTCTGAAAATCAATGGTATGCGTCCTGTACCACTCCAAAGGTGTCTGAATTCCATGCCCGGTTTCGGGCCGAAGACTCCTCTGCAGCCGCAGACGTCATAGATTGCCACGAAGTAGCAGAGGTCGGCTTAGGCCTAGCAGTAGCCGGGGAGTCTGGTGTTAACTTAGGCTGGTTTCACACTTGCGTTTTTTTTCGCGGTATTTTAGCGCTAAATAGCGCATGCGGTTTTTTTTCCTATACTTTGCATGGGATGCACTTATGTGCGCATACACATGCGTTTGTACGCGTTTTTCCGCGCATGCGTTTTTTTGCGGTATGCGCTCAGCGCACAAAATGCAACCTGTTGCATTTTTTGGGCGTCCGACTTGCCTCAAAAAAACGCATGCGCGCGCAATGTGTTTTTTTACAGCAAGACACCCATTATAAGTCTATGGTGAGCATATGTGCGCATTGGCATGCTTATGTATGCGTTTTTTTGCACATGCGTTTTTTTTTTACCATTAGTTTAGACAATGGAATTTAGGGGTTTGGGTTAGTTAGGGTTAGTTAAGGGGGTTTAGGGTTAGGGTCAGGGTCAGGGTTAGGGTTAAGATCAGGGTATGGTTTGGTTAAGGGTTAGGGTTAGGGTCAGGGTTAGGGTTAGGGTCAGGGTTAGGGTCAGGGTTAGGGTCAGGGTTAGGGTTAGGGTTAGGGTCAGGGTTAGGGTTAGGGTCAGGGTTAGGGTTAGGATCAGGGTATGGTTTGGTTAAGGGTTAGGGTTAGGGTTAGGGTCAGGGTTAGGGTCAGGGTTAGGGTTAGGGTTAGGGTCAGGGTTAGGGTTAGGGTTAGGATCAGGGTATGGTTTGGTTAAGGGTTAGGGTTAGGGTCAGGGTCAGGGTTAGGGTTAGGGTCAGGGTTAGGGTCAGGGTTAGGGTTAGGGTTAGGGTCAGGGTTAGGGTTAGGGTTAGGATCAGGGTATGGTTTGGTTAAGGGTTAGGGTTAGGGTCAGGGTCAGAGTTAGGGTTAGGGTCAGGGTCAGGGTCAGGGTTAGGGTTAGGGTTAGGGTTAGGGTCAGGGTTAGGGTTAGGGTTAGGGTTAGGGTCAGGGTCAGGGTTAGGGTTAGGATCAGGGTATGGTTTGGTTAAGGGTTAGGGTTAGGGTTAGGGTCAGGGTTAGGGTTAGGGTTAGTAAAGTCATGGTTTGGGTTAGTGTGAGGGGCCACCTAATGTTGGAAAAAAACGCAAACGCGGTAAAAACGCACTAAAAACGCATACAAACGCATAAAAACGCTGCGTTTTTTTCATGCATGCTCATAAAAATGCTTGAAAAAAGCGCAGCATCTGTATGTGTTTGTATGCGTTTTTTCAATGCGTTTTTTGCGGGAAAAACGCGCTGCAAAAAAAAGCAAGTGTGAAACTAGCCTAAGCCTGCTCTGGGCTTGGGAAGAGTCCCATGTCATCCTCGCTGTAAAGGGTCACTGCGATCGCGTAGTAACCCCGGGGGCAGTCCTCCTTAAAAAATTAAACCCAGTCCCCTTCTTGTAAAGGCTTCCCAAACTACACTGATGCCGCGTTCACATAGATTTTGGCATCAGTCCCATCCTCACGGATAAATCCGTACTCCCTGTTAATGTCCGTATATACTAGCCGGCCACAGGTGCGAAGACCAGCCAGAGCGCCCCCTCCGGTTTGCGCAATTCAGCCCACACCTCCTTCTCCCGCTGCATCTTTATCTTTACAACTCCTTCAATCCAGGCAATCTGCCCAGGGGTAGGGAAAGGGCCCTCTGCCAGAAGATGGAAGTGCGAGGCACCGAGGGACCTGGCGGTGTTGGAGACAGGCCGGGTCTCCAGGAAACAGGGTTGAGGCGCAGACCCCTCCAATGGGGCGAGTGGCCGGGCGACAGCCTCTGAGACAGGAGCCTGTGACAAGGACCATCCCTCCAGTGTCAGGGGCTGAAGTGCACTCACCCTTTCAGGAACGTAGGCCGCGCCTGTCCCAGGAACTCTGGATTCTTCCGCAGCTGCGGCTGTGCGCTCCACTGGTGGTAGAAAGAGATACGGCACTGCTTCAGCTTCCGGCGCTGGTTCCTCTAGGGTGATCAGTGTTATTGATCCCCGCTGAGTCGGCAACACTGGTTCCGGGCAAAGGGGTTCCTTTTCCTGATGTCGCAACGTAGGCTCCACACGTAGTCTGTGCTCCGGCAGCTGCCGGTCCTGTGGTTGAAGCGACTCCAGCCACTGGTAAGAAGAGAACTCTTCAGTGTCTTCCCTCAATCTTGCGGGCCGGGTTCTCACTTCCTCCTGCCACCACCTCCACTCCATGCGGCCCATGCCCCTGTATTGACGGGTGCATGAGTGCTCCATCACTGCCGGTCCCAGATCACGTGATGGTGCCGCGCAACTGCACGCAAGGTTTTCTTCTGGGCCCCACCCATTTCCAGGCGGGGATGCCTCTGACTACTCCACCCATTTGCTGGAATTCTGTAGTGGAGGGCGAGGCCTTCTTCTCTTCATCCGCACCCACCATGGGCAGACTGGGGAATATCGACAGGTAGATTTTGGCGCCACCTTTGTAATGATATGCTCACGAAGGGTGTCATCATGGTGGTTGTTGTCTTTTTTGGCACCAAACTCCTCCATGTTCATGGCCGTCATCTTTGCCACAATGACATTGTCAGTCACAATCATTTTAGACAAGTCTAGCATATCAGACTTATCCGACATTACAGTAGCATCCACTATTTCTTCATTTTTTTTTCTGGTCAAAGCGATTACTTTCACGTCATCCACATCTTCTTCACGGTTTCTCCACATTGCACAGTATCGGCATCCTGCTGACTATGCCAAGTGTGAGGAGGGCCAGGACAGTAGTCATGGCCGAGGCTAATGGAATAGTTGTGCCCTGGCCTCCCATCACATGAAAACACTGTCCCTTTGTGGCATACCTTTTGCTTCACCCTCTGTACTGTCAGGGTCCTGTTGGGGTGGCTGAAGCTCTGCTGTAGCTGTCGCACACAAAGAGACAGAGTCCAGTACAAACTAAAAACGCATAACTTTACTTGTTTTACTTCGCAGCACATCCTTGTCAGTAACAGTATCAGCATTAGGTTCCATACAGTCCACATTCTGTACTTTCCCTGCACTCCTTTCCATGTCCTCCAGTACATTATAGGGTAATAGCGCCTTTGACGGTACTGCAGCATCCTCCCTGTCCAGACTCACTGTGTTTGGGGACTCTCTCATCCTTTTCACCCCAGATTGGAGGGCATCGGCCCATGCAATGACATGCCATATCTTGGACAATCTGCGGTCTTCGCGGACCGCTTTATTCCTACAGCTCCAAACTGCTGCAACACTGCTGCCTGATACTGTTCCTTCTGTCCTAATGGACTCCAAATGGCTGCACTTCACTTCTCCACAATAAGAATGTTACGTGTCTGCTGTGGTGTCTTAGGCCTATAACCCTTGTGGACGGTTCGGGCGCCCGGGCCCTTCTCCCTCTACATCACCATCTGCACTTATTTACCACACAGCAGCCCCTCCTATTGATAACTATTTCCTATGCTACATTCTAGCTGAAAACTCTATATACAAAAATGCCCCATCTAGTGGCCAATCTTGTAACTGCACTTACCCTATGTTCTATTTCTGTATTTTGTATTTTTGTATTGAACAAGTTCAAGAATAGTCATGCAAGTGTAAGGGGTGTACCGGGACTGTGTAGTTCTCCACTCCCTTTCTTTGTATGTATAATTGTATATTTATTGCTGTATTTTGCTGTTTGTACATAATTAATTGGGAAAGTGTAGTACCATAGTTAAGCCACTAGACAGGGGTACATTTGTGAAACACAGAGAAACACAGTATAACAAACGTGAAAAAATGTATACTAAGCCGCTCTATCAAATGTCAAGGTATACCCATCAGAGCAGTTTTAACCAATGTACAGTGCATTGCGAAAGTATTTGGCTCCCTGGAACTTTTCAACCTTTTCCCACATATCATGCTTCAAACATAGATACCAAATGTAAATTTTTGGTGAAGAATCAACAACAAGTGGAACACAATTGTGAAGTTGAATGAAATTTATTGGCTATTTTAATTTTTTGTGGAAAGTCAAAAACTGAAAAGTGGGGCGTGCAATATTTTTCGGCCCCTTTAACTTAATACTTTGTTGCGCCACCTTTTGCTGCGATTACAGCTGCAAGTCGCTTGGGGTATGTCTCTGTACATCAAGAGACTGAAATTCTTGTCAATTCTTCCTTGGCAAACAGCTCGAGCTCAGTGAGGTTTGATGGAGATCGTTTGTGAACAGCAGTTTTCAGCTCTTTCTACAGATTCTCGATTGGATTCAGGTCTGGACTTTGACTTGGCCATTCTAATACCTGGATAAGTTTATTTGTGAACCATTCCATTGTAGATTTTGATTTATGCTTGGGATCATTGTCTTGTTGGAAGACAAATCTCCGTTCCAGTCCCAGGTCTTTTGCAGACTCCAACAGATTTTCTTCAAGAATGGTCCTGTATTTGGCTCCATCCATCTTCACATCAATTTTAACCATCTTCCCTGTCCCTGCTGAAGAAAAGCAGGCCCAAACTATGATGCTGCCACCACCATGTTTGACAGTGGGGATGGTGTGTTCAGGGTGATGAGCTGTGTTGCCTTTACAAAAAAAACACAACGTTTGGCATTGTTGCCACAAAGTTTGATTTTGGTTTTATCTGACCAGAGCACCTTCTTCCATATGTTTGGTGTGTCTCCCAGGTGGTTTGTTGCAAACTTTAAACGACACTTTTTATCGATATCTTTGAGAAATGGCTTTCTTTTTGCCACTCTTCCATAAAGGCCAGATTTGTGCAGTGTACGACTGATTGTTGTCCTATGGACAGACTGTCCCACCTCAGCTGTAGATCTCTGCAGGTCATTCAGAGTGATCAAGGGCCTCTTGACTGCATCTCTGATCAGTCTTCTCCTTGTTTGAGATGAAAGTTTAGAGGGACGGCTGGGTCTTGGTAGATTTGCAGTGGTATGATACTCCTTCCATTTCAATATGATCGCTTTCACAGTACTCCTTGGGATGTTTAAAGGAAATCATTTTGTATCCAAATCCAGCTTTAAACTTCTCCACAACAGTATCACGGACCTGCCTGTTGTGTTCCTTGGTTTCATGATGCTTTCTGTGCTTCAAACAGATCCCTGAGACTATCACAGAGCAGGTGCATTTATACAGAGACTTGATTACACACAGTTGGATTATAGTTATCATCATTAGTCATTTAGGACAACATTGGATCATTCAGAGATCCACAATGAACTTTTGGAGTGAGTTTGCCTCACTGAAAGTAAAGGGGCCCAATAATATTGCACGCCCACTTTTCAGTTTTTGACTTACCACAAAAATTTAAAATAACCAATAAATTTAGTTCAACGTCACAATTGTGTTCCACTTGCTGATTGTTCACCAAAAATTTACATTTGGCATCTTTATGTTTGAAGCATGATATACAGTTGTGGCCAAAAGTATTGACACCCCTGCAATTCTGTCAGATAATACTCAGTTTCTTCCTGAAAATGATTGCAAACACAAATTCTTTGGTATTATTATCTTCATTTAATTTGTCTTAAATGAAAAAACACAAAAAGAATTGTCCTAAAGCCAAATTGGATATAATTCCACACCAAACATAAAAAAGAGGGTGGACAAAAGTATTGGCACTGTTCGAAAAATCATGTGATGCTTCTCTAATTTGTGTAATTAACAGCACCTGTAACTTACCTGTGGCACCTAACAGGTGTTGGCAATAACTAAATCACATTTGCAGCCAGTTGACATGGATTAAAGTTGACTCAACCTCTGTCCTGTGTCCTTGTGTGTACCACATTGAGCATGGAGAAAAGAAAGAAGACCAAAGAACTGTCTGAGGACTTGAGAAACCAAATTGTGAGGAAGCATGAGCAATCTCAAGGCTGCAAGTCCATCTCCAAAGACCTGAATGTTCCTGTGTCTATCGTGCACAGTGTCATCAAGAGGTTTAAAGCCCATGGCACTGTGGCTAACCTTCCTAGATGTGGACGGAAAAGAAAAATTGACAAGAGATTTCAACACAAGATTGTGCGGATGTTGGATAAAGAACCTCAACTAACATCCATACAAGTTCAAGCTGCCCTGCAGTCCGAGGGTACAACAGTGTCAACTCGTACTATCCATCGGCGTCTGAATGAAAAGGGACTGTATGGTAGGAGACCCAGGAAGACCCCACTTCTTACCCCGAGACATAAAAAAGCCAGGCTGGAGTTTGCCAAAACTTACCTGAAAAAGCCTAAAACGTTTTGGAAGAATGTTCTGTGGTCAGATGAGACAAAAGTAGAGCTATTTAGGGCAAAGGCATCAACATAGAGTTTACAGGAGAAAAAAAGAAGCATTCAAAGAAAAGAACACGGTCCCTACAGTCAAACATGGCGGAGGTTCCCTGATGTTTTGGGGTTGCTTTGCTGCCTCTGGCACTGGAATGCTTGACCCTGTGCATGGCATTATGAAGTCTGAAGACTACCAACAAACTTTGCAGCATAAGGTAGGGCCCAGTGTGAGAAAGCTGGGTCTCCCTCAGAGGTGATGGGTCTTCCAGCAGGACAATGACCCAAAACACACTTCAAAAAGCACTAGAAAATGGTTTGAGAGAAAGCACTGGAGACTTCTAAGGTGGCCAGCAACGACTCCAGACCTGAATCCCATAGAACACCTGTGGAGAGATCTAAAAATGGCAGCTTGGACAAGGCACCCTTCAAATATCAGGGACCTGGAGCAGTTTGTCAAAGAAGAATGGTCTAAAATTCCAGCAGAGAATTGTAAGAAACTCATTGATGGTTACCGGAAGCGGTTGGTCGCAGTTATTTTGGCTAAAGGTTGTGTAACCAAGTATTAGGCTGAGGGTGCCAATACTTTTGTCTGGCCCATTTTTGGAGTTTTGTGTGAAATGATCAATGTTTTGCTTTTTGCTTCATTCTCTTTTGTGTTTTTTCATTTAAGACAAATTAAATGAAGATAATAATACCAAAGAATTTGTGTTTGCAATCATTTTCAGGAAGAAACTGAGTATTATCTGACAGAATTGCAGGGGTGTTAATACTTTTGGCCACAACTGTATGGGAAGCCAAATACTTTCGCAATGCACTGTATTTGAAACCTGACAATGTGAACAGTACCTATATGAGCAGGATTCAGATAGGTAATGTCTGATGTGGACACGCCGTGTAAGATGGGCAAAAAGAGTATCAACTAAATACCCTGTTTTGTTATCATCTTTTTACTAGCACATGCTGTTTATTGTTAGATATTTTTTACAGCAGAGTATTTTTTCACATTTTTTGTACTGTTTTTATTTGTGTTTCAGTCTCTTGGTGGTGTGAACACTGTCCTTGTTCTCTGTGTGAATGGCCCATGCGTTTGTATTCAAGGGGTTCATTAGTGAACATAGTTCATTAGGAGGAGCCAGCCGTGTATAAGATATAGGGTTTTCCCCTCATTAGACCAGTAGAACCTTAGAGCCCATACAGGGCGGACAGCTCTGTAACATTAGCAAGTGAGAACCCCAGCTGTCCAGGGCCAGTGGGCCAGAAATGCAGCAGAGACAGCAGAAGTGAAGACAACAGTGAGGCAGCAGTGACAGTAGCCATGGGAACAGAGCTGCAGCAGGAGTCATAGCAGCACAGAAGGGCAGGTCGCTCCAATATGTGGCAGCTTACTACATGGGCAGATGTCCTCATGTTTGGGGCGAAATGGACGAGGAAACTCCTGAACATAGTGGAGCTGAACAGGGAGGACGCTGAGATACCGGATGAGATGGTACAACCCAGGCACATACTGAAGGACGTGGGAAAGAGCGCAGGGAAAGTGAAGAATGTGAACTGTATGGAACATAGTTAGCAAGGCTGAAAAAAGACATTTGTCCATCCACTTCAGCCTATATTCCATCAGAATAAATCCCCAGATCTACGTCCTTCTAAAGAACCTAATAACTGTAATCTACAATATTGTTACACTCCACGAAGACATCCAGGCCTCTCTTGAACCCCTCAACTGAGTTCGCCATCACCATCTCCTCTAGCAAGGAATTCCAGATTTTCACTGCCCTAACAGTAAAGAATCCTCTTCTTTGTTGGTGGAAAAACCTTCTCTCCTCCAGATGCAGAAAATGCCCCCTTGTGACCGTCACATTCCTTAGTGTAAACAGATCCTCAGAGAGATATTTGTATTGTCCCCTTATATACATTGTAATTAGATCGCCCCTCAGTCGTCTTTTTTCTAGACTAAATAATCCTAATTTTGCTAATCTCTCTGGGTATTGTAGTTCCCACTTCCCCTTTATTAATTTTGTCGCTCTCCTTTGTACTCGCTCTAGTTCCATTACATCCTTCCTGAGCATCGGTGTCCAAAACTGTACACAGTACTTCATGTGCAGTCTAACAAGGGATTTATACAGCGGCAGTATAATGCTCTCATCATGTATATCCAGACATCATTTTATGCACCCCATGACCCTGTTTGCCTTGGCAGCCGCTGCCTGGCATTGGGTGCTCCAGGTAAGTTTATCATTAACTAGGATCCCCAAGTCTATCTCCATGTCAGATTTACCCAGTGGTTTCCCGTTCAGTGAGTAATGGTGATATTGATTCCTTCTTCCCATGTGTATAACCTTACATTTATCACTGTTAAACCGCATCTGTCACCTTTCGGCCCAAGTTTCCAACTTATCCTGATCCATCTGTAGCAGAATACGATCTTCTCTTATATTGACTGCTTTACATAGTTTTGTATCATCTGCAAATATCTATATTTTACTGTGTAAACCTTCTACTAGATTGTTAATAAATATATTGAAGTGAATAGGTCCCAACTAGTGTTGAGCGATACCATCCGATATTCAGAAATATCGGATCGGATTGGATCGGCCCGATACACAAAAAGTATCGGGTATCGCCGATTTCGATTCCGGAAGTCCCATTCAAGTCAATGTGACAGAAATATCGGAATTAAAAAAACCCCTTTCTTGCCTTTTACATCCTGTTCGGGAGGGGGGAAGAGTGTGGGCGGTGCGTGGGCGCACACTGTGCGTGTCTGTGTGTGCGGGTGGGGTCTGTGCGGGCCTCTCGGAGGTCTGTGCCGACTGTCGGGGGCCTGTGCCGGCTGCCGGTGGTCTGTATGGGCCTCTCGGGGGTCTGTGCCGACTGTTGGGGGCCTGTGCCGGCTGCCGGTGGTCTGTACTGGCCTCTCGGGGGTCTGTGCCGACTGTCGGGGGCCTGTGCCGGCTGCCAGTGGTCTGTACAGGCCTCTCAGGGGTCTGTACAGGCCTCTCGGGGGCCTGTGCCGGCTGTCGGTGGTCTGTGCCGGCTGCCGGGGGCCTGTGCCGGCTGCCGGTGGTCTGTACGGGCCTCTCAGGGGCCTGTGCCGGCTGTCCGTGGTCTGTGTCGGCTGCCGGGGGCCTGTGCTGGCTGGCGGTGGTCTGTATGGGCCTCTCGGGGGCCTGTGCCAGCTGTCGGTGGTCTGTGCCGGCTGCCGGGGGCCTGTGCCGGCTGCCGGTGGTCTATGCGGGCCTGCCGGGGGGTCTTGTGTGTGTGCAGGCATCGTCCGATGGGACTACAAGTCCCATCGGGCGATGCCTGCTATAATGACAGTGATTGACACATTAGCCAATGATGGGACAGTAGTAGTCCCATCATCCGGCTAATGTGTTGAATGTAAAAAAAACAAAACATACTACATACATACTACATATATACTACATTCATACAACATACATACATACTACATGCATACTACATATATACTACATTCATACAAGATACATACATACTACATACATGAGTATGAATGTACTATATATGAAGCATGTATGTAGTATGTATGTATGTTGTATGAATGTAGTATATATGTAGCATGTATGTAGTATGTAGTATGTATGTATGTTGTATGAATGTAGTATACATGTAGTATGTAGTATATATGTATGTTGTATGAATGTAGTATATATGTAGCATGTATGTAGTATGTTTGTATCTTGTATGAATGTAGTATATATGTAGCATGTATGTAGTATATATGTATGTTGCATGAATGTAGTATATATGAAGTATGTATGTAGTATGTATGTATGTTGTATGAATGTAGTATATATCTAGTATGAATGTAGTATGTTTTTTTTTTTTTTTTTACATTCAACACATTAGCCGGATGATGGGACTACTACTGTCCCATCATTGGCTAATGTGTCAATCACTGTCATTGTAGCAGGCATCGGCCGATGGGACTTGTAGTCCCATCGGCCGATGCCTGCACACACACAAGACCCCCCGGCAGGCCCACAAAGACCACCAGCAGCCGGCACAGACCACTGACAGCCGGCACAGGCCCCCGAGAGGCCCGTACAGACCACCGGCAGCCGGCACAGGCCCCTGGCAGCCGGCACGGACCACGGACAGCCGGCCCAGGCCCCCGAGAGGCCCGTACAGACTACCGGCAGCCGGCACAGGCCCCCGACAGGCCTGTACAGACCCTCGAGAGGCCCGTACAGACCACCGGCAGCCGGCACAGGCCCCCGAGAGGCCCGTACAGACCACCGGCAGACGGCACAGGCCCCCGACAGGCCTGTACAGACCCCCGAGAGGCCCGTACAGACCACCGACAGCCGGCACAGGCCACCGACAGGCCTGTTCAGACCCCCGACAGGCCCGTACAGATCCCCGACAGTCGGCACAGACCGCGCATCATGATGCGCACAGACCGCGCATCATGATGATATCATTTCAGCAGCCAATCACAGCCATTTTCCACCGTGAATGCCGTAGAGAAGAAGGTGTTTAATATAGCTTTTTCCTCTTCATCTACAACCTTTCTTTCCTCACAATTTTTTAAGGGGCCTACACTTTCACTTATGATTCTTTTACTATTGATACAGTTGAAGAACAATTTGGGATTAGTTTTACTCTCCTTAGCAATGTGCTTCTCTGTTTCCTTTTTGGCAGCTTTAATTAGTTTTTTAGATAAAGTATAGTTTATTAGAGCTTCAACAGTGCCATCCTGCACAACTAGTTGAAATGCTTTCTTTTTCCTGTTAATTGCCCCTCTTACTTCTTTGTTTAGCCACACTGGGTTTTTCATATTTCTGGTCCTTTTATTCCCACAAGGTATAAACCGCTAAGGCCAGGTTCATATTGCGTTAGAGCAGTCCGTACAACGCATGCGTTAAACGGACTGCGCTAACGCTACTCTGTTTTCTGATCGCGTTATGCGATCACGCTAGCCTGCGCTAGCAGTGACGGACCCTCGAACACTGCAGACCGCGTCCGAGGATCCATCACATCGCTATTGCATGCCGATTATGACATGTGTTAGCGATGCGCTTGGTTATAGCAGTCTATGGGTGCGTTAATGTATCCGTTACATAGCATTAATGCTGCTATGAAACAGACGCGCTAAACGCAGCCCCCGAACGCAATATGAAACTGGCCTTACAGCGCCTATTTAGGATGTTCTTAAACATTTCCCATATCTGTATTCTTATTTCTGAGGACATTGTCCCAGTCAACCAGAATAAGGGCATCTCTAAGCTGATCAAACTTTGCCTTCCTAAAGTTCAGTGTTTTTCTGACTCCCTGACATGTCCCCCTAGCGAAAGACAAGTGAAACTGTACAATATTGTGGTCGCTATTTCTTAGATGCCTGAGGACCTGCAGATTTGTTATTCTGTCAGGTCTATTAAAGTATATAGTATTAGGTCTAAAAGTACTGCTCCTCTGGTTGGATTCTGCACCAATTGTGAAAGATAATTTTTCTTGGTTATTAGCAGAAACCTATTGCCTTTATGGGTTTCGCAGGTCTCTGTTTCCCAGTTAATATCCGAGTAGTTAAAGTCCCCCATAACAAGAACCTCATTATGAGTTGCAGGTTCATCTATCTGCCTTAGTAGTAGACTTTACATGATTTCTGTTATATTTGGGGATTTGTAACAGACCCCAGTGATGCTTATGTTGTATCTGATAAGGATGTGCTGTGAAAAGGAAAAAGTAAAGTTCTACGTTTTAAGTTGCAACTGGACTGTGTCTCTGTGCGCAAACGACTGGAGGGGGTCTTAAGCAGCATAGAGAAGACCCTAAAAGTGGGGAGAGCAGAGAGGCAAGTAGACTGACAAAGGGACATTTTTTGTATGTGACGGGAGACCAGGGCGCGCAAGAGCCACGACTACGGCCCTGGCGCTCCCTCACACTTGGCAAAGTCGGCAGGATCCCGCAACCATGCAGCGTGGGAAAGCCGTGGAGGATATCGTTAATGTGGAAAGAAGAGATGAAGATAATGTGAATGTGACTGATACCCTGGACATGACTAAAACCTTGAATGTGACTGACACTGCTATGGCGGCAAAGATGGCAGCTCTAAAGATGGTGGAGAAAGGCGCCAAGAAGGAGAACGACAACTTTGATCCCAACCTTCATGGGTGTCCTGACTCCGAAATGGTGCGAAACTCTGTTTGGCGGCACCCTCCGGTCCGCCCATGGTGGACGCACCTGAGGAGATGAAGTCCTCACCTCTCCCAACAGAATGCAGAGAAATGGGTGGAGCAGCTGGAAGCGACCCCACCTTGGAACGGGTGGGGCTCAGAAGAAAATCTTCTGTGCAGCTACGCACGTCATCACCAGAGGAGTTGGAGCCGGTTCGCCATCGGGAGCCGGAATGCCATCGGGAGCCAGAGGAGAGCTGCTGGCGGCTGCCAGAGCTGGAACACTATCCTCGGGAGCTGGAGCCTCTTCACCCAGAAATTACGACTGCCCCCAAGGAGCCCGCCCCGGAAGTAAAGGCAAAGTTGGAATGCTGTCTGTGGGAGCCAGAACCTCAACGTTCAGAGCCAGTTCCACACCATTGTCGAGGACCGGAACCGACGACTGACCTGGAGGAGTTTGGAAGTGGAGGAGACTGGACCGGAGTGTGCAGCTGCCTTGGCAGAGGGATCCAACGGTCACGAGACAGTCGTGGCTGGGATGCTGGAGCCGACAGCGGTGAGTGGATGTGACGTATGCTGTGATAACAAATAGGTACGTCCGAGAGTGGACCCTCTGGATTGCGGCACTGGAGCTCCCAGGGGTGAGCGCACCAGGTGGTGCCGACCCCTATACAGGGGCCGTTAGGGGCAGGCCCTAGGGAGACAGATGCCGTGACTGCTAGAACCAAGAGGGGCGGATCGAAGGACTGAGTGGAGGGTGCCGGACTGAGAACTGGAGTATAGGACTGGGCACTGGAGTACAGGACGGAGACACGGAGTGCAGGACGGAGACACGAAGCACCGGACTGGGCAGTGGAGTGTAGGACTGGGCACTGGAACACAGGACGGAGGCACGGAGTACAGGAGGAAGACACGGAGTACAGGACTGGGCAGAGGAGTGTAGGACTGGGCACTGGAGCACAGGACGGAGGCACGGAGTACAGGAGGGAGACACGGAGTACAGGACTGGGCAGAGGAGTGTAAGGAATGAGAAGGGGAGAAACCCCTAAACACCCAGGCCAGGATACCGCACGGGAAGTCCACACGATAATCAGGCGTCTCCACCATGTTGGAGACGCCTGATATACCCTGCAGAAGTCGGCTGATTGGGCGCTCAGACCGCTGGGAGGGCACTGCAGGGTTAAAGGATCTGCAGAGCGTGCGCCCGCGGCCTAAGGCACCCGCAGGAAGCCGGCACACGCCGGATGGAGGAGAAGGAAGAGGAGGTGGGCACAGAGCGGCGCGGCGAGCGCAGGTAAGTAAAGGCGGCGGCGGGCCCCGCTGTTGCTGGGACGGCGGCGGCTACCGCCGCCGACGTGACAGTACTCCCCCCTTTACGTCTCCCCTTCTTGAGGTTAGACAAAAACCTCTTTAAATGACGAGGAGCATTAATATTCTCTTTAGGCTCCCAGGACCTCTCCTCGGGACCAAAACCCTTCCAATCAATGAGGTAGAGGGTACGCCCCCGAACTTTTTTCACGGCAAGAATCTCTTTCACCTCAAAGACATCATCGGCCCCTACTGGCTAAGGAGAAGAAGGGGGAACTGAGCAGTACCGATTCAGCACAACAGGTTTAAGGAGCAAGACATGGAAGGCGTTAGGGACCCGAAGCGAAGCCGGCAACTTCAATTTATAAGCCACGTTATTAATGCGTCCCAAGACCTGGAACGGGCCGATGTACCGAGGACCCAGTTTGTAAGAAGGCAACTTCAAACGGATATACTTAGTTGACAGCCAAACTTTGTCGCCAGGTTGGTAAGGTGGAAGGTCCCTGCGCCTCTTGTCTGCATGTCTTTTAATCCGGATACTGGATCTTTCAAGAGCTTCTCTGGTCTCCTTCCAGACTTGAGAAAATTCGGTGGCGAGGGCATCTGGTGCGGGAACCCCAGACGGCGTAGGGAGAGGTAGTGGAACACCCGGGTTCTGGCCGGAAACCACGAAGAACGGCGTTTTGGTGGTGGACTCACTGGGATGGTTGTTGTGGGCAAACTCTGCCCACGGCAGAAGAGACACCCAGTTGTCTTGATGGGCGTTCGAGAAGTGACGCAGGTAGGCTGTTAATACCTGATTGATTCGCTCAACTTGCCCATAGGACTGAGGGTGATAAGCAGAGGAGAAGTCCAGAGATATACCCATGAGCTTGCTGAGTGCCCTCCAGAAACGGGAGGTAAATTGGACTCTGCGATCAGAGACAATTCGTTAAGGGAGTCCGTGAAGCCTAAAGATCTGGTGTATGAAGACCTTGGCCAGCTCAGATGCCGTGGGTAATCCGGGCAGAGGGATGAAATGGGCCATTTTGGAGAACCGATCGACCACTACTAAGATGGTAGTACATCCGGAAGAACGTGGAAGATCGGTAATGAAATCCATACCAATTTGTCACCAAGGGGCTTCAAGAGGAGGCAAAGGGTGGAGCAGGCCGGACGGCAGACTTCTAGGTACCTTGTTCAGAGCACAAGCCGTACAGGAGGCTATAAAATCAGTCACATATTGGAGAAGGGATGGCCACCAGTAGTAGCGCAAAAGAAGGCTGAGGGTTTTCTTGACCCCGACGTGACCCGCAACCTTGGAAGAATGCCCCCAATCCAGGACCTCAGACCTCTTATTCTGTGGAATGAAGGTCTTGCCTGGCGGAATGGGAGAAAGCGTCACGGACGCCACGGTGACAATTTTGGCAGGCTCAATGATGTGAGATGAACCTTCCTCAACCTCAGGTGATCGTAGGGACCAGGACAGAGCATCTGCCTTGATGTTTCTGTCCCCCGGACGAAAATGGAGTTTGAAGTCAAACCGGGAGAAATATAGCGACCACCTGGCTTGCCTGGAGTTGAGCCTTTGCGCGGACTGAAGATATGCCAAATTCTTGTGATCCGTGAAGATTACGAATGGATGAACTGCCCCTTCCAAAAGATACCGCCACTCCTCCAGGGCCATCTTAATGGCCAGTAATTCCCGGTCCCCAATGGCATAATTGCATTCTGCGGGAGAGAACGACCTAGAGAAGAATCCACACGGTACCACTTGGCCAGAAGTCGTCCGCTGAGAAAGCACCGCTCCCGCACCAGTAGAAGAGGTATCCACTTCTAGGATGAAGGGTCTATTGACCAACGGTCGATGTATAATCGGGGCGGTAGCAAAGGACTGCTTCAAAGCAAGAAAGGCCTCTTCAGCCTCTAGAGTCCAGGCATTTGGTTTGGTCCCCTTCCTGGTCAGAGCAGAGATGAGCTTGGTTACCGAGGAGAAGAAGGGAACGAACTGTCTGTAATAGTTCGCAAAACCCAGGAACCGCTGGATGGCTTTTACTCCAACCGGACGTGGCCACTTGAGCACGGCAGCCAATTTTTCGGGATCCATCATTATTCCGGAGTCCGTGATGATATACCCTAGGAAAGGCAATGAGGACTGCTCGAACAGACACTTTTCTAGTTTGGCGTAGAGTCTGTTCTCCCGTAGATGTTGCAGAACCAGCCGAACACTTTTTCTGTGAGTGGATAAGTCGGGGGAAAAGATGAGTATGTCATCTAAGTATACCACGACAGAAGAGTAGAGTTGGTCTCGGAAGATCTAATTAACGAACTCCTGAAAAACCGCCGGGGCATTGCAGAGACCAAAGGGCATAACCAAATACTCGTAATGGCCGTCCCGAGTATTGAAGGCTGTCTTCCATTCATCCCCGGAGCGGATTCAGATCAAGTTATAGGCTCCCCGCAGATCCAATTTGGTGAAGATCCGGGCCCCTCTCAAGCGGTCAAAGAGTTCTGGGATCAGCGGCAGGGGATACCTATTCTTGACCGTGATACTGTTCAGGCCCCGGTAGTCAATACATGGCCGAAGGGATCCGTCTTTCTTCCGGACGAAAAAAAGAATCCTGCTCCAGCAGGAAAAGATGAATTCCGAATAAAACCCCGAGCCAAGTTCTCCTGGACATATTCAGACATGGCCGCGGTTTCTGCCGGCGACAGGGGATAAATTCTTCCCCTGGGAGGGATTGCTCCTGGCAACAGCTCAATAGGGCAGTCATAGGCACGATGCGGCGGTAGAATCTCAGCCTCCTTACTGAAGACGTCGGCAAACGAGTGGTAAGCCGTAGGAAGCCCAGGAAGATCGATAGGAGCTTGCTGCAGACTGGGGCGAGATACCGGCAACAGACAGCGTTTATGGCAGAAGTGTCCCCAATGGAGGATCTCCCTGGAATGCCAGTCTAGAACGGGCTCGTGTAGACGAAGCCAGGGTAAGGCGAGGAGCACGGCATGAGACAAACTGGGCAAAACATAAAAGGCGATTTTTTTCTCGGTGAAGAGCTCCAACTTGTATCTCCACCTCAAGAGTGACCATGGTGATAGATTCAGGTAGCGGTTTGCCATCCACGGAAGCGATGGAGCGCGGACTCTCTAACGTCACATCCGGAATTCGCAGCTGGTCCACTTCCTTGAGCCGGATGAAGTTACCAGCCGCACCCGAGTCCACATACGCCATCACAGATCTGCGCTCCTGACCTGAAACAATTAAAGCCGAAATAGTAAGGGATAGAGAGGAATCGGTGTCACCTAGGGAGGCCTCTCTTACCTGGCCTAGGCGGAGGCGTTTCCCGGCCGCACTGGGCACGTGCACACAAAATGGTTAGCCCCGCCACAATAAAGGCAAAGGCCCTGTGTCCTTCTCTCCCTGCGTTCCTGCTCTGACAACCTTACACGGTCTACTTGCATTGGCTCAGGAGTAGAGTTGAGCGATACCGTCCGATACTTCAAAGTATCGTATCGGATGGTATCGGCCGATCTTTAAAAAAAGTATCGGTATCGCCGATTCCGATACCGGAAGTCCCATTCAAGTCTATGGGACTTCCGGTATCGGAATAAGAAAAACCCTTTCCTGCCCTTGTACAGCCTCTCTGGGGTCTGTACGGGCCTTTCGGGGGGCTGTGCCGGCCTGCCAGGGGGTCTGTGCAGGCTCCGGTGGTCTGTGCCGGCCTGCCGGTGGTCTGTGCAGGCTCCGGGGGGCTGTGCCGGCCTGCCGGGGGGCTGTGCCGGCCTGCCGGGGGGCTGTGCAGGCTCCGGGGGGCTGTGCCGGCCTGCCGGGGGGCTGTGCCGGCCTGCCGGGGGGCTGTGCAGGCTCCGGGGGTCTGTGCAGGCATCGTCCGATGGGACTACAAGTCCCATCGGGCGATGCCTGCTACCATGACAGTGATTGACACATTAGCCAATGATGGGACAGTAGTAGTCCCATCATCCGGCTAATGTGTTAAATGTAAAAAAAAAAAAAAAAAAATTACATGCTACATACATACAACATGCATACTACATACATGCTACATTCATACTACATACTACATACATGCTACATTCATACTACATGCAACATACATACTACATATATACTACATGCATGCTACATACATACTGCATGCTACATACATACCACATATATACTACATACATACTACATGCATGCTACATGCATGCTACATGCTACATACATAACACATATATACTACATGCATGCTACATACATACTACATGCTACATACTACATATATACTACATGCATGCTACATACTACATGCTACATACATACTACATATATACTGCATGCTACATACATACTGCATGCTACATGCATGCTACATACATACTACATATATACTACATGCATGCTACATACATACTACATATATACTACATGCATGCTACATACATACTGCATGCTACATGCATGCTACATACATACTACATACATACTACATGCTACATACATACCACATATATACTACATACATACAATACATTCATACAATACATACATAGACATACAGTACATATAACATAGAGTAACATACTTACCAATACTTGTCACATTGTTCCCCGAAGCCATTGTCTTTCCGGAATAAATATTAACATAACAAACCACAAAAATACTCACCCACGATCCGAAGCAGTCCACGAGTGTGTCCCACGACGATCTTGGGTAGAGAACGGCAGCATCAGATGATGCTGCCGTTCTCTACGGGCTGCAGGAATCCAATGACGGAAGGTAGGTATCCTTCCGCACTGTATTCCTCCGCCACTTAAAAAAAAAAAAAGTCCCTAGTCTCACTTTATGCCATTGCTGTGTGGGAAATTCCCACGCAGCAATGGCATAAAGTGAGACTAGGGACTTTTTTTTTTTTAAGTGGCGGAGGAATACAGTGCGGAAGGATACCTACCTTCCGTCATTGGATTCCTGCAGCCCGTAGAGAACGGCAGCATCATCTGATGCTGCAGTTCTCTACCCAAGATCGTCGTGGGACACACTCGTGGACTGCTTCAGATCGTGGGTGAGTATTTTTGTGGTTTGTTATGTTAATATTTATTCCGGAAAGACAATGGCTTCGGGGAACAATGTGACAAGTATTGGTAAGTATGTTACTCTATGTTATATGTACTGTATGTCTATGTATGTATTGTATGAATGTATTGTATGTATGTAGTATATATGTGGTATGTATGTAGCATGTAGTATGTATGTAGTATGTATGTAGCATGCATGTAGCATGCAGTATGTATGTAGCATGCATGTAGTATATATGTAGTATGTATGTAGCATGCATGTAGTATATATGTAGTATGTATGTAGCATGTAGTATGTATGTAGCATGCATGTAGTATATATGTAGTATGTATGTAGTATGTATGTAGCATGCAGTATGTATGTAGCATGTATGTAGTATGTATGTAGTATATATGTAGTATGTATGTAGCATGCATGTAGTATGTATGTAGCATGTATGTAGTATGTATGTAGCATGTAGTATGTATGTAGCATGCATGTAGTATGTATGTAGTATGTATGTAGTATGTATGTAGCATGCAGTATGTATGTAGCATGTATGTAGTATGTATGTAGTATATATGTAGTATGTATGTAGCATGTAGTATGTATGTAGCATGCATGTAGTATATATGTAGTATGTATGTAGCATGCATGTAGTATGTATGTAGTATGTATGTAGTATGTATGTAGCATGCAGTATGTATGTAGCATGTATGTAGTATGTATGTAGTATATATGTAGTATGTATGTAGCATGCATGTAGTATGTATGTAGCATGTAGTATGTATGTAGCATGCATGTAGTATGTATGTAGCATGTATGTAGTATGTATGTAGCATGCATGTAGTATGTATGTAGTATTTTTTTTTTTTTTTTTAACATTTAACACATTAGCCGGATGATGGGACTACTACTGTCCCATCATTGGCTAATGTGTCAATAACTGTCATGGTAGCAGGCATCGCCCGATGGGACTTGTAGTCCCATCGGACGATGCTTGCACAGACCCCCGGACATCAGCACAGCCCCCCGGCAGGCCGGCACAGCCCCCCGGCAGGCCGGTACAGACCCCCACAGGGTGCACAGACCACCGGCAGGCCGGCACAGCCCCCCGGCAGGCCGGCAGAGACCCCGGGCAGTCCACACAGCCCCCCGGCAGGCCGGCACAGCCCCCCGGCAGGCCGGCAGAGACCCCCGGAAGGCCCGAAATGACGGCGCATCATGATGCGCACACACCGCGCATCATGATGACGTCAGGCCGTCAATCAACTGAACTTCCGATTCCGATGCCGAATTCCGATATTGAAAAAATATCGGAAGTCGGTATCGGAATTCCGATACAGCAAGTATCGGCCGATACCCGATACTTGCGGTATCGGAATGCTCAACACTACTCAGGAGTGGAATTACTGGAAGACGCTGGGGAGCGGGGAATGGGCGCCTGGTATAACCGAAAAGATCTCTTCTCCCTAACTGACTCCCGGGAGCGTTCCTGGAACCGTAAATCAATACGGGTAGCTAGGGATATGAGATCCTCCAGAGTGGTAGGGGTGTCCCGGCCAGCCAACTCATCCTTTATTTTACCCGAGAGTCCCCTCCAAAAGGCCCCAACCAAAGCCTCGTTATTCCACCCCAGTTCAGAGGCCAGGGTCCGGAAGCGGATAGCATATTGACCTACGGTGAGGGAGCCTTGGCGAAGATTGAAAAGAGCCTCCGTGGTGGAGGCCACACGGCCAGGCTCATCAAATACCCTGCGGAAAGTATCCAGGAAGTTGTGGATGCTAGATACCACCGGGTCATCTCTCTCCCAGAGGGGATTTTCCCAGGCTAAGGCCTCTCCCTCTAAATGGGACACAATGAAAGCTACCTTGGCCCGATCCGAGGGGTATTGCTGAGGCAGGAGCTCGAAGTGCAAACGGCACTGGTTCAAAAACCCGCGACACAACTTGGGGTCACTGCTAAACCTGGGATGTTTCCCCAAGCGTGGTGAAGGATGGGATAGGGGATCCCGAGGTAGGGCAGAAGCGGCAGCAGAGGACTGTAGCGATTGGAGACGGTCGTCCACGGACGCCATGTAGCTAAGAATGTGGGATTGGGCGTCACGCTGCTGCGCGAGCTCCTGCTGGAGTCCTGCTAGCAACGGGGCGTTCCCCGGGTCGGTGGTTTGTAAGGCAGAAAGGCGGGTGTCCATGGACTTCAAAAAAGACATTATTCTAGTCTGATTTTCACGCAAAAAGAGCAATTCTTTTTGGGTGGCCGCTGAGGCGCTAGCAGGGTCCATGGCCTGATTATGCTGTGACGTATGCTGTGATAACAAATAGGTACGTCCGAGAGTGGACCCTCTGGATCGCGGCACTGGAGCTCCCAGGGGTGAGCGCGCCAGGTGGTGCCGACCCCTATACAGGGGCCGTTAGGGGCAGACCCTAGGGAGACAGATGCCGCGACTGCTAGAACCAAGAGGGGCGGCTCGAAGGACTGAGTGGAGGGTGCTGGACTGAGAACTGGAGTATAGGACTGGGCACTGGAGTACAGGACGGAGACACGGAGTGCAGGACGGAGACACGAAGCACCGGACTGGGCAGTGGAGTGTAGGACTGGGCACTGGAACACAGGACGGAGGCACGGAGTACAGGAGGAAGACACGGAGTACAGGACTGGGCAGAGGAGTGTAGGACTGGGCACTGGAGCACAGGACGGAGGCACGGAGTACAGGAGGGAGACACGGAGTACAGGACTGGGCAGAGGAGTGCAAGGAATGAGAAGGGGAGAATCCCCAAAACACCCAGGCCAGGATACCGTACGGGAAGTCCACACGATAATCAGGCGTCTCCACCATGTTGGAGACGCCTGATATACCCTGCAGAAGTCGGCTGATTGGGCGCTCAGACCGCTGGGTGGGCACTGCAGGGTTAAAGGATCTGCAGAGCGCGCGCCCGCGGCTTAAGGCGCCCGCAGGAAGCCGGCACACGCCGGACGGAGGAGAAGGAAGAGGAGGTGGGCACAGAGCGGCGCAGTGAGCGCAGGTAAGTAAAGGTGGCGGCGGGCCCCGCTGTTGCTACTGCCGCCGACGTGACAGTGGATTTCGGCCCCAGGTCCAAGAGAGCCGGCCAATGCTTAGTAACACCTCGTCTCTTGACTTGTTGCTGTCCCATCATATGACAGAGGGCCCCTTTTCATCCCGCGGGCAGGCCGCAAGGATTGCGGAGGATTATTTGTACTTGCATACGGGCCCAGAACAGATGCAGTCGGCCCCCTGATCCCTGGTCACTGAGAAGTCAAGGCCTATCCCTCTCCTGTCATTGCGGTGGGAGGACACGACACCTGCGGCTGCAGGGTCGTCAACTGGAGCATGGGCATGGAGTCCGATGTGGGAAAAAGTAACATGGGAGATGTTTTGCTGAACTGGAGTGTACAATTGACAAAGTTAAGTAGTGCTCGCTGCACAATCAGGAAGGGGACTGTTACGTGTCCATGTGGGCAAAGAAGCCCTGGAGCACCCCAAAGTCAGGTGTAGTGAGGACGGTAGAGGCCGAAGATAAATGTTTTTGGTTTATTTTTCCCCCCATCCCAGTTTTGTTTTGCCCTTTCTGCTGGATGGCAGGACTTTTCCCTTGAACTACAAAGGGGACTGTGGGCAACTGTGGCAACAGACTATTTACGGGACAAGTAGCACACATATCAGTAAAGGGCAGAGCTCCGCTTGAAGGGAGGGGGATGCCTTCCCCAAGGACTGAGGACCTAAAGAGCGGGTCCGGAGTGTTTTATGTGTGGACTTGCGGGGCTAACGGAAGGACTGTTCCTAGGCACTCGTTGAAGGTATTGTGGGAAAACAAACTTTTGTTTTCTACAATGGACCCTCCGAGGTGTAACCTGGAGGACTGTGAACAAGGCACCTGTTCATCAT
This sequence comes from Dendrobates tinctorius, assembly GCF_039654945.1. NCBI lineage: Eukaryota > Metazoa > Chordata > Amphibia > Anura > Dendrobatidae > Dendrobates > Dendrobates tinctorius. The sequence continues at coordinate 5,526,308 of NW_027361701.1, read as the reverse complement.
TATTTTCTACCTCATTTACCTGCCTGCATGGAGTATACTTTGTAAATAATAAAGTTTTATGGGTGAATGGTCAGAGACAACCATTGTCACAAAAAGGAGGAACGTAAGGGGTGTACTGGGACCGTGTGATACTCCACTCCCTTTCTTTGTATGTATAATTGTATATTTATTGCTGTATTTAGCTGTTTCTACATAATTAATAGGGAAAGTGTAGTACCATAGTTAATCCACTAGATGGGGGCACAATAGTGTACATAGTTCATTAGGAGGAGCCAACCGTATGTAAGATATAGGGTTTTCCACTTTTTACATCAGTAGGACCTAAGGGCCCATACAGGGGGGACAGCTCCATAATGTTAGCAAGTGAGAAACCCAGCCGTCCAGGGCAAGTGGGTCAGAAATGCTGCAGAGACAGCAGAAGTGAAGGCAACAGTGGGACCAGTAAGGCTGCAGTGACAGTAGCCATGGGAACAGAGCTGCAGCAGTAGTCATAGCAGTACAGAAGGGCATGTCACTCCAATATGTGGCAGTTTACTACATGGGCATACGCCCTCATGTCTGGGGTGAAACAGATGAGAAAACTCCTGAACGTAGTGGAGCTTAACAGGGAGGATGCTGAGGTACCAGATGAGACAGTATGACCCAGGCATGTACTAAGGGATGTGGGAAAGAGTGCAGGGAAAGTGAAGTATGTGAATGGTATGGAACCCTATGCTGATGTATCTGATAAGGATGTGCTGTGAAAAGGAAAAGTAAAGTTCTGAGTTTTAAGATGCAACTGGACTGTGTCTCTGTTTGTGCGCAAATGACCCGAGTGGGGTCTTAAGCAACATAGAGAAGACCCTGAAGGTGTGAAGAGCAGAGAGGCAAGTACACTGACAAAGGGACATTTTTTGTATGTGATGGGAGACCAGGGCGCGCAAGAGCCAATATTCTCAGCCATGACTAGGGCCCTGGCGCGCCCTCACAAAAGGCTTAATACGAGTGCAGAAATGCAGATATATTTCTCTTGTGTAAGGCATCTGACGCGCCCCAGGGGCCATGGGATACTTGGTATCGAGCCTGTTAACTTCAATGGGAGATGTCACAGTGGCGGTGACCCGGTCCGTTACCCCAGGCGGTCATATAAAAGGGGTAGAATTGGATGGGGATAAAGTTTATGTAGTGATCTGTGACGCCAGTTGGAGTGTTCGACTGTAGTATAGCCTGCACTGCAGATGATCCCTGGGGGAGTAGATGGTGATGGCAGTGCAGATGTTAACCCTCTCCAACTAGAGCAGAGATTGTAATGCAAGTAGAAGGCACAGAGTAAGGCAGGCAGGAGACAAGGAAAGTCACTTTATCATTTACTGTACTTCAGGTGCAGTTCAGCGGAGATATTACAACTCTCACCAGGTTACAGTCTGCTCTGGAGAATGGGAGTTATCTTTCCCTGCTGTGACTCAGTCTAACTTCCTGCTATTCTAATCCCTTCTGGGACCAAGGCTTCCCGGAGTTTGGAACTTCCCAGTATTGCCTCTACTCACTGTGTATTTCTCCTTCTGGTTGTATAATCCCACGCAGTCTCTCAGCTTACCACCCTGCTCTGAAAGCATGGATGGTCTAGGGGCTGGTCCCTGATGCTTCTTTAGCTGTACTCCTGGATCGAGCACATGGCTCCTACCTCGTTCTTCACAACTGAAGCAAGAACTCACAACTCCTCCCCCTCCCAGTTAGGGTATGTCTGCAAAGCTCTAAGCTTCAGACAAGTAAGGGAGTGATGTAAATTGTGTGTGTTGTGGTCTTTAGCAGAGAAAGCATAACTCCCATTGCCCACAAAACACATACAAAACAGTACATATTTAACCCTTTTGTGGTGGTAAAAACGCAGGGAGCCACATTCCCCCATAGTTAAAGGTAGCACGTCCTTGGGCTACACAAGGAACATAAGTAGATAGCAAAATGACATAACATTTAAACTGAGTATAAGTAAACAGTCACATTAACTGAGTTGAAGTTGTGGATTACAGCCCAAAATGACTTCTGATTGTTTGGATCGTCCCTGAGTGCAGCTGCAGGGCACACAGACCATAATAGAAAATTCACTGCACAGGCTGTTTTAGATGGCTCCCTGCCAAGGCACGATGGACAGTTATTCTTCTCAAGTTTAAGAGTCTTTACAAGAGTTCTTGTAGTAGAAATAGGCATAATAACTACTGAAATCTCACATAAGTCCATGTGGGCACAAGTTCTTTAACATTTTTAATAACGTTACCTAAGGCAAAGTTCAATGTAAGTGCAACTCAAACTAAATTATTAATCTTAGAACATTTTACAAATCATTTCTATAGCGAGAAGGGGTTTTGTCCTGTGTGTTATGCTGTGATCTGCGCACGATAGGAATACTAGGCAGCTTCCTATGAATCTTTGAACCTACCTTGGGTACAACAGGTTCACTGCTGACTGTGGGCAAGTTTTCTGATTCTTCCACTTGCAAAGCGTTAGTGGTTGGAATTAGCGACTCGTCGCTTCCAGAACAATTTGGTGTCTCTGATAAAGACCTTTGTGGGAACACCATCACTGGAATTACCACTGCATTGTTAACTTGCAGCCAAGAACTAGGAAATTCACCTAGAACAGTGCGAATCTTGGTATCAGTCTTCTCTTTTAGCTGAGAGTCTTCCTTAGTCTCAACTCTTTCACACAATTGTGCTGGACATACTATCAGATTGTCTCTGGATATGGTAGTACATGTTTTTCCGCTGTCTTTGGATATGGTACACACTTTGCTGTTGTCATAGCTAGATGGTTGATTAGTGAAAGGCTGAGCCTCCCATTGGTTATCTAACTTGTGGTTTCTTCTCTTTTTCTTCAGCACCTGTTCACCTGTTGGTAAGGGGGTTGCCACAGCATGTCTATTGAAGTTCCTTTCCTGTTTTGCCTGGCTTGAGCAAGACTTTCCTCTACACATTGCTGAACTTTTTGATACTGCAGTTGTCTTTCTGTATTCCAATCAGTGTCCAATTGGCTGGATATGGTTTCAGGAGTTAGGACTCCCATTTCTAGGTCGAAGAGGAGTTTACCTGGACATGCACACGTCAAGTAAGCTGGGGCATATCCCATTGAGCTGGTTGGGATATGGTTGTATATTTCAATCAAATCAGGTAATTTCTCAGGCCAATGGTTCCTTTCTTCCAGTGGTAGGATCTGCAATAAATTGATTACCAGATGGTTCAGTTTTTCACAAAGACCATTGCCTTGTGGATGGTATGGTGTAGTTCTGATCTTCAGTTTCTTATGGAACAAATACATGGACTTTTAGTGCGTTGCTTGACAAAATGACGAATCCAGGTTATGATGAAGGATTTTAACTATTTATTTCCCAACGCGTTTCGAAGTGTACAACACTTCTTCCTCAGGGGATGACATATATGAACAGTTAGCTCTGTCTCAGTTTAAATACATTCATGATTTAAAAATTGGGGCCAATGATCACATGTCATGCAGCCAGAAAGGTCAAAGTTCAAACACACCAGTAAACATGAATTGTCATCATAGTTAACCTTTGATTGTTTAAAAATTATTCTTTAATTATTCCACAGATAAAAAGCTCAAAAAAATAAAAAAAATGTATAAAAATAAGAAAGAAAATATATATATCTCTGAGACATGAACTCACGCAGAAAAAAAGAGGGGAAATTCCGATGGTCAGCGCCTAAGCCATCATACCAAAGCTGAATAAGTGTCCCAGAGGGAATGAAAAAGGATATATATATATATATATATATATATATATATATATATATATATATATATATATATATATATATATGTAATAAAATAAAAGAAGAAAAACGTGTATACATTATAGTATATTATAATAAAAAGGGTATATATATTTCTGTATTATAATAGAGGACAATCTATATAAAAATTGAGTGGATTTCAATTAATTATCACCATGGTTTAATCACCACTAATTTACTTGCTCTGTTGCTAAAACAGTATATGACAGCCAACCAGAGAAATGGACCCACAAAGGACTCAGAAATCATTCCTGGATCGCCTCCCGTGTATCACCGCACAGGACGGAAGGAGGAAAAAGAAGAAACCTCAAGTACATTTTAACAATACTAACACTTTAGGACACTAAGTTATAATAAAATCAATACTCATAGCATGGTGATATATACACAAATAACAAATAAAAATCCATACGTAATAAAAAAGTCACACATAATAAATTACATTAAAAATCACAAATAATTGAAAATGAATATATAAATAATGTGGATACTTATTACAAATTTGTTCCGAATAGAAAATGATGATTTTACCAAATTTTAAAGAAAGACTTCCGTAATTTCGTTCAGTCCATTGGGTTTCAAAGTATTTAGCCTATATATCCAAAAAAACTCTTTTCTATTCAATTGTCCTACTCTATCAGGAATATCCCCAGGAATATTCTCTATTGGGCTAATTTTCAATCCATTAACATTTTTATTATGTTTAATAGAAAAATGTCTAGAAAGACCATGTTGTAGAAAACCCTTTTTGATATTATATCTATGTGAATTAAGCCTTAAATGCAATGGTTGTGTTATCCTTCCAACATACTGCTTTTTGCATTCACATTCTATCAAATATATGACAAATTCAGTGGTGCAACTAAGATACTCCTTGATAGGAAAACTTTCATTAGTGGTGGAGGATTTGACATATTTCTCTTTATGTGTGCTAATATTACAGCAAAGACAATTCTTCCTTCCGCATTTAAAAATCCCTTTCAGAGGAGTATTATTAATTGAGGTAGATTTATAATTAGTTTTTAAACGACTTGGGGCCACCAAACTTTTAATGGTTGGTGCCCTCCTAAAAGTAACCCCTGGATTGCAGGAAGGAATTTTTGAAGTATAGGATAACTTAGTAAAATATGCCAATTATTATGTAGGATTTTTCTTATTCTTATGTGTTCAGCACAATATTGTGTGGTAAAATTGACCATAAATTTTTAACTATCCGGTTTAATTGTCTTAGGGCCATTAATGAGAGTATCTTGTGGTATATTAATACATTTACTATAAGCATTTTTTATCAGATCATTAGGATATTTTTTTGCCACAAACCACTTTCTTAAAATATCCGCTTGTTCCTTAAAATCCTCCAAATTGGAGCAATTTTTTCTGATCCTCCTGAATTGGTTGTCTGGAATATTTCTCAACCATTTGCCAAAATGTCCACTATTAAAAGGTATATAACTATTAATATCCACGTTTTTAAAAAAAGTTTTGGTTAAAATAGTATTATCCTTCATAAAAACAGAAATATCCAGAAAATTAATATTATTCTTATCATATATCGAGGAAAATGATAAGCTCCCTCTCATTAATGGACCTAAGACAATTAAACAGGATAGTAAAAAATTTATGGTCAATTTTACCACACAATATTGTGCTGAACACATAAGAATAAGAAAAATCCTACATAATAATTGGCATATTTTACTAAGTGATCCTATACTACAAAAATTCCTTCCTAACAATCCAGGGGTTACTTTTAGGAGGGCACCAACCATTAAAAGTTTGGTGGCCCCAAGTCGTTTAAAAACTAATTATAAATCTACCCCAATTAAAAATACTCCTCTAAAAGGGATTTTTAAATACGGGAGGAAGAATTGTCTTTGCTGTAATATTATCACACATAAAGAGAAATATGTCAAATCCTCCACCACTAATGAAAGTTTTCCTATCAAGGAGTATTTTAGTTGCAGCACTGAATTTGTCATATATTTGATAGAATGTGAATGCAAAAAGCAGTGTGTTGGAAGGACAACACAACCATTGCATTTAAGGGTTAATTCACATAGGTATAATATCAAAAGGTGAATGACAAATGTACACCAGCGCTACCTAATACAAGTATTGGTGGATATGTGCAATACAGCTGCTGCTGGCGAATACCCAGGGTCTGTGCACACCCAAGGGAAAATCAATAACAAATAAAAAATATTACACCTGCGCTGGCTGACTGAATCCTACAATGACCACCTAAGTAGGTCATGAAAGAGTGGTGTACTTACTTCATGTAAACTGTGGGGCTGCAGATGGATCCAGCGTGTGCCATATATGAAAATGGCTGTACCCCGATGGAAACCGGAGATGCAGCACCAAGGGGGCGTCCCTCCTATAAGTGGTGGTGCAGGAGCGTCTCTGCAGCTGACAGCCGCTGGACACACTGAAAAGATGGCGGCGCGCTCCGGCCGAGAGGCGCCGCCGGCGTGCAGCGGCAAGGAGGGAGGAGAACCAGGTGACGTCACCAGGGAAAAGAAGGAAGGGGGCGCGTGCAGGCCAAACTAGAAGCAAACGCGTTTCTAAGGTCTATGGACCTTCTTCATCAGGGCTGTCAGACCCTGCTGCGCCCATCCCTATATGTGGCATAGACCACACCTCCCCCCACCTGTCAGCATAAGAGGCATGCTAGATTGCAATAAATAATCAATCCACCCACTGCCAATCAGGAAATAATGCAAAAAATGTGAAATGAAGTAAATATCATGTAATTTTTAAGAATACTTTAAAACCAATTTTTAATATAATCCAATTAAAATATATACCATATAAAAATAAAAATAAAACATGAGTGCGCATGTTCTCTAAAACAAAGCACTCCCTGAAAAATACATACATTAAATGCGTGCATTAAAATTCACTGCACGAATAAAAAAAAAAAAATGTAAAAATAGAAATAAAATGAAAAAGAAAAAGAAAGCAACAACGTGAATGTTGCATGTAACAAAAAATGTGTTAATAACCATTTGAATAAATCTGTGGCCCATCAAAAAAAGGCATACAACTCCACTTCTTGATTGAGGCTCCTAGAAATATGTCAAATCCTCCACCACTAATGAAAGTTTTCCTATCAAGGAGTATCTTAGTTGCACCACTGAATTTGTCATATATTTGATAGAATGTGAATGCAAAAAGCAGTATGTTGGAAGGACAACACAACCAATGCATTTAAGGGTTAACTCACATAGGTATAATATCAAAATATCACATAGGTATAAGTATCCACATTATTTATATATTCATTTTCAATTATTTGTGATTTTTAATGTAATTTATTATGTGTGACTTTTTTATTACATATGGATTTTTATTTGTTATTTCGGACTTCAGTCTGCAGTGTGATTTCTATAAGTGTGTTCTAGAAGTGTGAAAATTAATTTAAGAATTAAAACCAGAAGGATGTATACAGACTGTGCCCTGCTACCTGCCACCATCGCACTCTAACAAGCATCTCTATACTTCCGACAGGTATGTCCATCCACCCAGCTCTCCTGCTCTCCTGCTGTCTGTCTATGAAGGGCACACAGTGCATCACCCAGCTTTGCACATAGACTTGCCTCTGCACCTAGCATTCACATGGTATGCCTTTCAGCTAACCCCAGCTTACCCCAGTGTTATTTATGACCTTGTTTGCTCTGGCTTGATCATATGCATCTGGTCCACACTTAATTGTCTGACCAAGAAGAGTAGAGACCACTCCTCTCTGCTTCACACCTGACTGCACTTAGTTGTACATATATTGCAGAGCACAAGTCTGCATAAAGACTTCAGTCTGCAGTGTGATTTCTATAAGTGTGTTTCAGAAGTGTGAAGATTAATTTAAGAATTAAAACCAGAATTGAACCAGAAGGGAACTGAAGGTAACTGTACACAGTCACTGTAAACATTGTTTCTGTTTGTTTTCACCCCTATAATCCTTCACTTTCTGCTAATTCCCCTAATCCCTACTCCTAGTAAGGAACTGTTCATCTCTTCTTCAATCCTCCCCATCCACCTCACCTCTGCCTCAAAACTGTTCCTTACCATACAATCCTCTGTCTCCAAACACAGACAGCCCCCTCATTCCCTCTCCTGCTCCCACCTGCTAACACTTTCTCTGCTCCTTCTCACTGCTGGTGATATCTCCCCAAATCCTGGTCCTCCTCACCACATTCCCACAGTCATTTCTACCTCCCATCCACGCTCTATCACAACCTTCCGTAACCTCTCCAACCTTATACCCATTCACCCAGCCCCCGCTTCCCCAGTCCCACTAACAGGAGCTCTGTGGAACGCTCGCTGTCTGCAACAAGCTTTCCTACATCCATGATCTTTTTGTTACTACCAAACTTTCCTTCCTCGCCATCACCGAAACCTGGCTCACCCCTTCTGACACAGCCTCTCCTGCTGCACTTTCATATGGTGGCTTCCACCTTTCTCACACCCCCCGCCCCAGCAGCAAACATGGTGGAGGAGTTGGTTTTCTCCTGTCAGATACCTGCTCCTTCACCCCAATCCCACTGCCACCCTCTGTTACCCTCCCTTTCTTTTAGGTGCACTCTGTGCGCATCTACTCCCCCTCCAACCTCCAACTGGCTGTCATCTATCGCCCCCCAGGGCCAGCCACCACCTTCTTTGACCACTTCACCACCTGGTTACTTCATTTCCTTTCTGCAGACATCCCTACTATCATCATGGGCGACTTCAACATCCCCATTGACACTTCCCTCTCAGCTGCCACTAAACTCCTCTCTCACTTCCTCCTTCGGCCTCACTCAATGGTCTTCTACAGCCATCCACAAAGATGGCCACACACTGGACCTCATCTTCACCCGCCTCTGCTCCCTATCTAACCTCTCTAACTCACCTCTTCCTCTCTCTGACCACAACCTTCTCACATTCTCTTCCCTCTTCACTCCATGTCTACAATCCCCACCCCACAAACTTTCACACCCTCGCAGAAATCTTAAACACCTTGACCTACACTCATTCTCTGAATCCCTTCTCCCTCTCACAGATATAAGTTATTTACACAATGCGGATGACGCTGCCGCTCTATATAACACCACAATAGCTGTAGCTTTGGAATCCGCTGCCCCACTTACACATACCAAAGCTCGCAAAATCAACAGACAGCCCTGGCACACCAGCCTGACCAAAGAGCTGAGGCGAGCTTCCAGGGCTGCTGAGCGCAGATGGAAAAGATCCCACTCCAACAAGCACTTCATCGCATTCAAACAGTCCCTCACTACTTTCAAGACCACACTCGCCACAGCTAAGCAAACCTACTTCTCATCTCTCATATCCTCCCTGTCTCACAACCCTAAACAGTTATTCAACACCTTCAATTCTCTCCTCCGCCCCCCAGCACCTCCTCCCTCCCCACTCATCTCAGCTGAAGACTTTGCCTCATTCTTCAAGCAGAAGATTGATAACATCAGAGAAAGTTTTGGTCAACAACCCCCAGAACCCTTCCTCCTGACTTCCCAGCCCTCCACCTTCAAAACCAACTTCTCCACCATTACAGAAGATCGACTCTCCACTCTACTCTCAAGATCACATCTCACCACCTGTGCACTCGACCCGATCCCATCCCACTTCATACCAAACCTCACCACAGTCTTCATCCCAACCCTAACCCATCTATTCAACCTATCACTAACAACTGGTGTTTTCCCCTCAAGCTTTAAACATGCCTCCATCACACCTATCCTCAAAAAGCCCTCTCTTGACCCATCCTCTGTATCTAGCTATCGCCCTATATCACTTCTCCCCTACGCCTCCAAGCTACTGGAACAACACGTCTACCTTGAACTGTCCTCCCATCTCTCTTCTTGCTCCCTCTTCGACCGCTTACAATCTGGCTTCCGGTCACACCACTCCACTGAAACTGCCCTTACTAAGGTCACCAATGACCTCTTAACCGCCAAGAGCAAGCGACACTACTCTGTCCTCCTCCTCCTGGACCTGTCGGCTGCCTTTGACACAGTGGACCATTCCCTATTATTACAGACCCTCTCATCCCTCGGCATCACAGACTTGGCCCTATCCTTGATCTCATCATACCTAACAGACCGGACATTCAGCGTCTCCCACTCACACACCACCTCCTCACCTCGCCCCCTATCTGTCGGAGTCCCACAAGGTTCAGTCCTTGGGCCCCTGCTGTTCTCTATTTACACCTTTGGCCTGGGACAGCTCATAGAATCTCATGGCTTTCAGTATCATCTCTACGCTGATGACACACAGATCTACATCTCTGGACCAGATATCACCTCCCTACTAACCAGAATCCCTCAATGTCTGTCCACTATTTCATCCTTCTTCTCCGCTAGATTTCTGAAACTCAACATGGACAAAACAGAATTCATCATCTTTCCCCCATCTCACGTGACCCCCCCTACGAACCTATCAATTACAGTAAATGACTGCCCACTCTCCCCAGTCCCACAAGCTCGCTGCCTCGGAGTAATCCTTGACGCTAATCTCTCCTTCAAACCACATACCAAGCCCTTTCCACTTCCTGCCGACTTCAACTCAAAAATATTTCACGAATCCGTTCATTCCTCACCCAAGAATCTGCAAAAACCCTAGTCCATGTCCTCATCATCTCTCGCCTTGACTACTGCAACCTCCTGCTCTGTGGCCTCCCCTCAAACACTCTCGCACCCCTCCAATCTATTCTAAACTCTGCTGCCTGACTAATCCACCTGTCCCCCCGCTATTCCCCAGCTTCTCCTCTCTGTCAATCCCTTCACTGGCTCCCAATTGCCCAGAGACTCCATTACAAAACCCTAACCATGACATACAAAGCCATCCACAACCTGTCTCCTCCATACATCTGTGACCTCGTCTCCTGGTACTTTCCTGCACGCAACCTCCGATCCTCACAAGATCTCCTTCTCTACTCCCCTCTTATCTCCTCTTCCCACAATCGCATACAAGATTTCTCTCGCGCATCACCCCTACTCTGGAACTCTCTACCACAACATATCAGACTCTCACCTACCATCGAAACCTTCAAAAAGAGCCTGAAGACCCACCTCTTCCAACAAGCCTACAACCTGCAGTAACCACCGATCGACCAAACCGCTGCACGACCAGCTCTACCCTCGCCTACTGTATTATCACCCATCCCTTGTAGATTGTGAGCCCTTGTGGGCAGGGTCCTCTCTCCTCCTGTACCAGTTATGATTTGTATTGCTTAAGATTATTGTACTTGTTTTTATGTATACCCCTCCTTACTTGTAAAGCGCCATGGAATAAATGGCGCTATAACAATAAATAAATAATAGTATATATCACCATGATATGAGTATTGATTTTATTATAACTTAGTGTCCTAAAGTGTTAGTATTGTTAAAATGTATTTGAGGTTTCTTCTTTTTTCTCCTTCCATCCTGTGCGGTGGTACACGGGAGGCGATCCAGGAATGATTTCTGAGTCCATTGTGGGTCTGTTTCTCTGGTTGGCTGTCATATACTGTTTTAGTAATAGAGCAAGTAAATTAGTGGTGATTAAACCATGGTGATAATTAATTGAAATCCACTCAATTTTTATATAGATTGTCCTTTATTATAATACAGAAATATATATACACTTTTTATTATAATATACTATAATGTATACATGTTTTTCTTCTTTTATTTTTTATATATATATATATATATATCCTTTTTCATTCCCTCCGGGACACTTATTCAGCTTTGGTGTGGTGGCTTAGGTGCTGACCGTCGATATTTCCCCTCTTTTTTCTGCGTGAGTTCATGTCTCAGAGATATATATTTTTCTTTCTTATTTTTATACATATTTTTTTATTTTTTTGAGCTTTTTTTCTGTGGAATAATTAAAGAATAATTTTTAAACAATCAAAGGTTAACTATGATGACCTTTCTGGCTGCACGACATGTGATCATTGGCGCCAATTTTTAAATCATGAATTTATTTAAACTGAGACAGAGCTAACTGTTCATATATGTCATCCCCTGAGGAAGAAGTGTTGTACACTTCGAAACGCGTTGGGAAATAAATAGTTAAAATCCTTCATCATAACCTGGATTCGTCATTTTGTCAAGCAGCGCACTAAAAGTCCATGAATTTGTTCCATAAGAAGCTGAAGTTTTGGTGGTCACAGAGTTGACCTTTGGACGTGCAGCAGGCTGACCACGGATCTTACATGTCTTAAACTCTCCTGGAAAGGGTGAGTGTATTTCTACTATTTCCTTTAACATTTCATCCGTATAAGACCCTATTGCGCTTTATTTCCCTACAGTTTATCTACATTGTAGTTCTGATCTTTTTACATCCATAGAGGGAGCAAAATTCTTGGAAGACTTCTGCTTCAAAGGCTGGACCTCTGTCTGTCAGCACTTGATATGGGTAGCCATGGGGTCTGCAGAAATATTCCTGGAATGCCTTTGCAGCTGTTCTTGCTGTTTGGTCTTTCACCGGAATGACCACTAGGAAACGGGAATAGTGATCCACTATTGTTAAGGCATAGGTATACCCTGATCGGCTTGGGGTTAGTTGCACGTGGTCTAGGGTCACAACTTCCAAAGGTTGTTTAGTGATGATGGGCTTCAAGGGGGCCCTTTGATTGGCAGAATTCTTTCTTCTGAGATTACACGGGCCACATTCCCTACACCACTGTTCAATGGACCGTCTCATACCTGTCCAGAAGAAGCAGTCGCGGATGACTACATCCAGCTTTTTCCAACCAAAGTGTCCCGCTTGATTGTGGTAAGCTTCCAAGACCATGGGCACACCTTTTCTGGGCACCACGATCTGCCAGACCAGTTCATGCGTACGTGGGTTAATAGCTCTTCGGATCAACTTGCCTTCATAAAGGAACAGCTTCTTTCTCTCTTTCCACAACTGTTGGACATCTGTAGGCACAGATGAATCTGCTTCTCCAAGGAGTTCTTTGACCATACATATAGCCGGGTCACTGCTCTACATCTCTGCCCAACCATGGTGAGGTAGTGGATTAAGGGAAACTTCATGAACGGCAAGACTTCTCCCTGTCATGTGGTTAGAGTCTTGGGAGGCACTGTGGCGATTGAATGCCGGCATCTCTGTTTCTCCCAGGTCTTCTAGATCTTCTGCTGGATCAGGAGCATTTGGCATACGGGACAAGTCATCTACAATCGCGTTTTTAGTGCCAACTCAGTATTTAATGACGAACTCATAATTGGACAACCGAGCCATCCATCTTTGTTCCAAGGCGCCGAGCCTGGCAGTCTCCAGATGGGTTAACGGATTGTTGTCTGTGTAGATGGTAAATTTGGTACAAAGAGAAGGCTGGTAGTGCAATAAGAGACTGCGCTGCTGTGGTAGAATTCAAGATGTCTTTATTGCCAACGCGTTTCCTGAGCCAGTCCCAGCTCACTTCATCATGATGCCCTGATGAAGTTAGCTGGGACTGGCTCAGGAAACGCATTGGCAATAAAGACATCTTGAATTCTACCACAGCAGCGCAGTCTCTTATTGCACTACCAGCCTTCTCTTTGTACCAAGTCTTTGGACCTCGTGCAGACTGCTGCAGCTGTTTTATGCAATTGTAGGTGTTGTGACTCTCACAACCCTATCAGGTGAGCCTAACACTTGCTGTGCACTCATATACTTTCCATACAGACCTACTCATTGGAAGCGCCCTGTCTCCCCCTTTTCTTTTTAGATGGTAAATTTGGATGAGGCCAAATAGTGCTTAAACCTCTCGGTCACTGCCCAAACGATAGCCAAGAATTCTAGCTTGAAGGAGCTATAGTTGGTAGGGTTCCTCTCAGTAGGACGAAGCTTCTGATTGGCATAAGCAATGACTTTGTCCTTACCTTGCTGCACTTGAGATAGGACAGCTCCTAACCCAACATTGCTGGCATCGGTGTGCAGGATAAACGGCTGATCATAGTCTGGATCTCCAGACTATCATAGTCTGGAGATCATAGTCTAAGATCTCTTCTCCAGTAAGTGCTTGCTTAAGGCTGCTGAATGACTCATCCAACCTAGCATTCCACTCAATCAGGGGACTTTTGCCTCTAGCGTTTTTGGATTGGCCAACTTAGGAGATCTTGAAGAGGGGCTGCCAATTTAGAAAAGTCTTTGATAAAGCGACTGTAGTACCCCACTAGGCCTAGGAATTGTCTGACATCTTGGATGATGGTGGGTACTTGCCAGTCTCTGATGACAGTCACCTTGTCTGGGTCAGGTGCTACTCCTTCTGAACTCATGACATGGCCTTAAAACTGCACTTTGGGCTTTAGGAGATGACATTTAGATGGTTTTACCTTCAAGCCGAAGTTGGACAACGCCTCCAAGACCTCTGCCAGGTGTTGCAGATGTTCCTCATAGGTCCTGGAATATACAATCACATCATCCAAGTACAATAGCACAGTCTCAAAGTTCATATGTCCCAGGCAGCATTCCATAATTCTCTGAAAGGTCCCAGGAGCACTGCTCAATCCGAATGGCATGTAATTAAATTCACATAGCCCCATAGGAGTAGTGAACACAGTTTTTTCTTTGTCTGCCTCAGCAGCAGGAACCTGCCAGTACCCACTGGTTAAGTCTAATGTGGATAAGTACCTAGCTGATTTTAACGCTGCTAGAGACTCCTCTGCGTGGTAAGGGTTATGCATCTTTGTGAGTAATTTTGTTATGCTGTCTGTAATGTACACACATGCGCATTGTACCATCTTTCTTTTTGACTAACACCAGGGGAGCTGCCCAAGGACTGTAGCGATCTCTGATTACCCTTGCTTGTTTCATTTCTCTTAGCATACCTTTTGCACACTGATAATGAGCTGGAGGTACAGGACGATACCTTTCTTTGATATGTGGGTGATCTCCTGTGGGGATGTTATGTTGAAACCATTTTACCTGCCCAAAATCCAAAGGATACTTACTGAAAAACCTCTCGTATTCTTGTACCACCCGCTGCACTCCATTTTTCTGATGTACAGGAGTAGAGTCGGTGCCAACATGTATCTTTTGGAGCCATTCCTCAGTCTGAACAGAAGAGCCATTGCCATCCATCGCTTCTGATGGATCCAAGGGTCCTACAGCCTGAATATCATTGTTGCTGACTGTGAATAGTTTGGCTACGGTTGCATAACGGGGCAAGCAAGCTTCCTCCTCTCCACAGTTGAGAACACGTACCGGGACCCTTCCCCTTTTAACATCAACAATTCCCCTGGCTGTCAGTAGGTCTGCTATCTGAGTAGACTGGTTCAAGGAGAGCTTGGTAGTCCCGTCCTCTGATGCCTATAGCTGTTCGGCACCAGATGAGGGTCTCACTCCTAGGGGGAAGCATAATGGAGTGGGGATCACTCACCCTTACACTACCAATCTCTCCACCAGTTAACACCACCTGCTGTTGCTGCACAAGGCCCTTGATATCTTTATTGAGGGCATGCTGTTCCTTGTACGGGGCCAACTCGGCTATGTCTTTCAAAATGGTTATGACCTCACTTAAACAATTTTCAATCACATTTGTGCCCAACGTTATGATAGGCGGACACTCTCCTCTTTCCACCTCTACCACCACAAGACCTTGAGCTTTGAGCTCTACTTTTCCCACTTTAATGACAACCTCTTTGTACCCCACCTGTGTCAGAGGCTGACCATTACTTGCTATTACAGTTGAGCGAAACGGGTTGGTCAAATTCATTTGTCGCCGACTTTCGCTAAAGTCGGGTTTCGCCGATCGAAACCCAACCGTAGCGTGAGGTCGGCCATGAGGTCGCCGACCCGCACACCAAAGTCGCGTTTCCCATAATGCTTCCAGCGCCTTTTCTCAGCCAATCATCAAGGATGCAAACTGTGGGCAACGCGATGACATGGGCAGCGGCCACCACCATCTTAGAGAAGGGCATTCGTGTGATTGGCTTGCTTTGTGTGGCGTCACAGTGGGTATAAAAGCCCTGACCACCGACCGCCATTTTACTTTTGACGATCTTAGCATAGGGAGAGGTTGCTGCCGCTGATTCTCAATAGGGAGAGTGTTAGGCAACAAAGAAAAAAAAATCTGTGCTTCTTCTGATAGTGATTTCAACTGTACAGTTAGTGTGCAGTGACAGGGGAGGATTTTTGTGTGTGAAGTAGTGCTGGTGGTTATTAGGCTGCCTTATAAGGCTACCTGATAGCTGCATTGCTGTGTGCAGACTGCTGTGCAGACTGCTTTTTTCAAAGCAAAAAAAACTTTTATTCTTATTTTCTGCACAGTTACAGAGCGTTCATTTTTTCACACACCGTATAGAGGTGTACGCTCCTCACACACTACCGTGTACCGGCTGGTATCACGGACATGCTATCTGTGTGTGACTCTGTAATAAAATAGACGGAGATTTTAAATTTTCCATACATACACCGTGTAGAGCTGTCCGCTTCTCAAACAGTATCGCATATCTGCTGTTTGTACGGCGGTCAAATCTATGCAGAGACAGCGTGTGTGTGTGAGACTCTGTAAATATATATATGGACATTTCAATTTTTCCAATACACTGTATAGAGCTGTCTGCTTCTCAAACAGTTATATACATTTGCTTTTCGATTATGGTCAAAAAAATAGACGGAGATTTAAAATTTTCCATTCATACACCATATAGAGCTGTCCGCTTGTCAAACTATCGTATATCTGCTGTTTGTACGGCGGTCAAATCTATGCAGAGACAGCGTGTGTGTGTGAGACTCCGTAAATATATATATGGACATTTCAATTTTTCCAATACACTGTATAGAGCTGTCTGCTTCTCAAACAGTTATATACAGTATATTTGCTTTTCGATTATGGTCAAAAAAATAGACGGAGATTTAAAATTTTCCATTCATACACCATATAGAGCTGTCCGCTTGTCAAACTATCGTATATCTGCTGTTTGATTACGGTCAAATCTATACAGAGACAGCATGTGTGTGTGAATTCGTAAAAAAATAGGACGGAGATTTAAAATTGTCCATACATACAACGTATAGTGCTGTCCGCTTGTCAAACAGTATTGTATATCTGCTGTTTGATTATGGTCAAATTTATACAGAGACAGCATGTGTGTGTGACTCCGTAAAAAAATAGACAGAGATTTAAAATTTTCCATACATACACCATATAGAGCTGTCCGCTTGTCAAACAGTATCATATATCTGCTGTTTGATTACTGTCAAATCTATACAGAGACAGCGTGTGTGTGTGACTCCGGAAAAAATTAGACGGAGATTTAAAAATTTCCATACATACACCGTATAGAGCTGTACGCTCCTCACACACTACCATGTACTGGCTGGTATCACGGACAAATACATACTATCTGTGTGTGACTCTGTAAAAAGATAGACAGAGATTTTCATTTTTCCATACATACACCGTATAGAGCTGTCCGCTTCTGATACAGTACCGTATATCTGCTGTTTAGATTACGGTAAAATCCATACTGAGACAGCGTCTGTGTGTGACTCTAGAAAAAAATAGACTCAGATCTTCATTTTTCCATACATACAATGTATAGAGCTGTACACTCCTCACACACTACCGTGTACCGGCTGGTATCACGTACAAATACTTGCTATCTGACGGATAGACGGAGATTTAAAATTTTTCATACATACACCATATACAGCTGTCCGCTTCTCAAACAGTATCGTATATCTGCTGTTTGGATTACGGTCCAATCTATACAGAGACAGCGTGTGTGTGAGTCAGTAAATACAGATGGACATTTCCATATTTGCATACACTGTATAGAGCTTTCCGCTTCTCTAACAGTATTGTATATCTGCCGCTTGTCTTACGGTCAAATCTATACAGAGACAGCGTGTGTGTGACTCCGTAAAAAAATAGACGGAGATTTAAAAATTTCCACACATACACTGTATAGAGCTGTATGCTCCTCACACACTACCGTGTACCGGCTGTTATCACGGACAAATACATGCTATCTGGGTGTGACTCCGTAAAAAAATAGATGGAGATTTTCATTTTTCCATACATACACCGTATAGAGCTGTCCTCTTCTGATACAGTACAGTATATCTGCTGGTTGGACTACGGTCAAATATATACTGGGAGAGCGTCTGTGACTAAGGAAATATACGGAGATTTAAATTTTTACCTACATTTTATACAGCTGTACGCTCCTCATACAGTACCATATATCTGCCGGTATTATTGTTACATTTTCACAAACATGAGGAAGTATGGTGGAAGAGGCCGCGAACGTGGGAAGGGGGGGCAGCTGGTACTGATGGTGGTGGTGGTGCATCTGCTGGTTATGCCAAAAGCACAATAGCAGCTAAGGCAGGAGGTGTTGCGCCTGGGTCATCCTCTGGCACAAGAAGGCCTGTAAGGTTCCCTTTTCTGGGAGTAGGAAAACCACTTTTAAAGCCGGAGCATCAGGAACAGGTTTTGGTTTACATTGACGAAGCAGCCACCAGCTCTATTGCCTCCTCTTCTGAACTTTCAAAACCTGCAAACACTGAGTCGTCAGTGCAGGGTTCTGGTCAGGAAAAACACCTTTCCTTGTGTCCTTCAACCCCATCAAAAGTGAAGGATGCAGCAGCCCACACTTCAGATTACTCCATGGAGCTCTTTTTTTGCATACCATGCCAGGGTTATCCAGTCAAATCCTGAATTCCCCAGTCCAAGATGAATCTGACATGGAGTGCACTGATGCACAGCCACTGCTAGATGATTCTGCTGGTACATTGACCCACAGCACTACATTGCCGTCGCAGTCTACTGAGCCAGAATCTGACCCTGATGAAACTCAGGTGCCCCTTCCCGCATACTATACCACCTTACACGGTGACACAGTGGAAGGTGCAGATGAAATTGAAGAGGAGGTGATGGATGACCCAGTTGTTGACCCGGATTGGTATCCATTGGGGTAAGAGGGTGCCGCTGGCAATAGCTCAGATAAGGAGAAGGATCCGCAGCAGGCATCGACATCGCAGCAGTGATTATCTGGCAGGCCCGTAGCTGTCTAAAAATGTGGAACAGAAACCAAAAGAGTTGCAGTACAGCTTGGCCAGATGGTCAAATTAGCACAGCGTGCAATCCCTGAAAATTTATACCATAGTAGGAAGAGTGCAGTGTGGCACTTCTTTGTCCAAAATCCTACTGATGAGGCAAAGGTTATCTGTAAGAAGTGCGGAAGGACCTGTAGCCGAGGGAAAAATCTCAGAAATTTGAATACCAGTTGCATGCTTAGACATTTAACCACCATGCACTTGCACGTGTGGACGGACTACAAAACCTTAGGTACCACATGTGCACCTGCTCCGACTGAAGGTAGCTAGCAATGCTCCATCGCTTCCCCCACTGTAAGACCACCGCCACCGGTAAGCACATCACCAGCAATAAATGTTGAGGTGTCATCGCAAGGCCAAACAGTCAGGGAATCACCATGGTATTGCAATGAAACACTGAATCTAGGCCATCACCACCAACACCATCACCAACCCCCTCTCAGTCTGTCCGGTCCACCACTAGTTCCCCCATATGCAGCTCTCAAGTCCAGCTCACCCAAGCAGACACTCTGAGTAGGACAAGAAAGTACTCATCCGCTCATCCGATCATCCGCGTACACTGGCTTTGAACGCCTACATTGCCAAACTGATTTCATTAGAGATGATGCCCTTCTGTTTGGTTGAAAGCGAAGCTTTCCGAGAGCTTATGGCCTACGCTGTCCCATGCTCTGACCTACCCAGTCGGCACTTCTTTTTTCGAAAAGCCATCCCTGCCCTCCACCCGCATGTGAAAGACCGCATTGTCCATGCACTCAAACAATCAGTGAGTGGAAAGGTGCACCTCACAACAGATGCATGGTCCAGTAGGCATGTCCAGGGCCGTTACGTGTCCATCACTGTGCACTGGGTTAATGTGGTGGATGCAGGCTTCACTGGGGACAGTGGCGGTGGAACAGTTCGACCCTCCTCCTCCTCCTCCAGAAGCAAAAGCTCGTCGATAGAGCGCAGTCGCACGAGCACTCCATCCGCAGCTGCCAGGGTTGCACACAAGATGTCCCACTATCGAACAGCTAGTGTTAAGCGGCAGCAGGCTGTTTTAAAGATGATGTCTTTGGGCGACAACAGACACACTGGGGAGGTACTGGCCAACTACTTGCAGCGACAAACTGAGTCATGGCTGAGCAGTCTACATCTTGAGCCAGGCAAGGTAGTCAGTGATAACAGACGGAATTTTGTGGCAGCCATAGCCCTCGCAAAACTCACACACATACCTTGCCTGGCTCACACTTTGAACCTGGTGGTGCAGTGCTTCCTTTATCCGTAGTTAACAGCCCTGCTCCAAAAGGTGCGAAGACTGTGCTCGCACATCCGTCACTGACCCATACACTCCAGTCGTATGCAGAAGCTGCAGCGATTGCTCCACCTCCCCAAGCACCTCCTAATCATTGATGTTGCAACAAGGTGGAACTCCACCCTGCACATGGTTGAGAGACTGTGTGAACAGGGCAGGCTGTAATGCATTTGTGGGAGGATACACAGGCAGGCAGTTTGAGGGCAGACATGGAGTTGTCGGGTGTGCAGTGGTGAAAGCTGAAAGACCTCTGTAAAGTCCTTCAGTGTTTTGAGCAATGCACACGGCTGGTAAGCGCAGACGACACCATCATAAGCATGAGCATCCCACTTATGCATTTGCATAATGATTCTATCAAACAGAGGCTGGACAGACATCTGACTGGGATGATTTAGCGAATCCTGCTTTGAGCAGGGGGTTGGACCAGATGGCCCAGGAGGTCCCTTCCAACTCTACGATTCTATGATTCTATGATTCTATGATTCTATCATGGAAAGTTTGACGCACATTAAGGATCAGGCTTCTGCAATGGAGGAGGAACAGGAGGAGGAGGAGGGAAGCCTTGATAACAGTCAGCCATTGTCTGGTAAGGGAACTGTTGTGGATGAGGTAGAGGAAGAGGAGGAAGAGGAGGAGGATGAGGGGATGATTATTTTGGGGAGGAGGATGCTTCTCAGGGGGCAAGAGAAAATGTTGGCGTGGCAAGGTCAAGTACAGGGTTTGTGCGTGACAGGAGGGATGTGGATTTGCCAGAAAGTGCTCCTCCACCCAACATTGCCAGTGCATCGTTGACACCTGGAACATTGGCCCACATGTGTGATTATGCCTAAAATGATGAAGGATGACGACTACTGGTTGGCCAGCATCCTCGATCCATGCTATAAAGGCAAATTACACAACATCATGCCACAGGAGAACCTAGAGATAATATTGGCTAACAAATAAGAAACTCTGGTAAACCGTTTGTTTGAGGCATTCCCAGCACACAGCAGTGGTGCTGGCTCTCCCACGAGCTGTAGTGGGCAAAATGGAAGAGGTGTTCATGGTGCACACAGGGGTTTCATGACCATGTTGTGGACTGATTTCTCAAGTACTGCTCACACGACTGGTAATACTGCATCAATTGCAAGTGACAGGAGACAACAGCTGTCAACTATGGTTACAAACTACTTCTCCTCCCATATTGAGGCTCTGCCTCACGGTCACTCTCCTTTGACTATTGGACCTGTAAACTGGACACCTGGTCTGAATTGGCACAATATGCCTTACAGGAGCTCGCTTGCCCTGCTGCCAATGTGCTATCTGAAAGAGTCTTCAGTGTTGCTGGATCAATCCTGACAGAAAAAAGGACCCGTCTGTCAGCCCAAAATCTTGATGATCTAACCTTCATTAAAATGAACCATGCATGGGTTTCAAAGGATTTTGTCCCACCTTCCCCTGATGACACATAGGTTGCCAGAAATTTGGCTCGCTTTTGTCCTCCTCTTCCTTAGACTTGTCCAATTCCTCCATTTGCAGCTGCTGAATGCACAGCCTACACATCAACAAATGCCATTTTTTAAGCCTCCCTAACTGGGCTGCCCCCCCAAGGGCTGGGGTCACCACCTGGCACACCCGGGCAAGTGCCGTTGCTCTGAACAGGTGGGTGGGCCCACGCTTGGCCTACGGCACTGGCACAGGGCCCCTCATAGTACAATACAGTGTCTCTGATGGTGGCCCACTCACCGTCAGACCCACCGGCATACTATGAGGGGCCCTGTGCAAGTACCGTCGCCCACGAGTGGGCCCCCACTGCTTGCTCATGGCCACAGCACTTGCAAGTTGCAATACTTACCTCTCCCTGCTCCACCGCTGTGTAGTCTGGCAGTTAAATCCATCACAGGGACGGCCACTACAAATTTGGTGAACTGATCGATGATGGTTAAGATGTAGCTATTGCCTGTCCTGCTGGCCTCTACCTTCAGATGATCAATGGCTACCATTTGTAATGGACGTCAACTCACAATCCGATGCAGTGGTGCTTTATGATCAGTTTTCACAGTTTTCCTAGTCACAGACGTGTGACATTCCTGCCACCAATTTTCAATGTCTCCTCTCATGCCAATGAAATAGAATCGCCTACGGCCTGTGGCTTCTGTCTTTTGCACTCCAAAGTGACCAGACACATCATGATAGGCAGTGAGGACCATGTCTACATCTCTCCCTCTGACCACAATTTGATGGAGACGAGTAACGGTGATGGGATCCACGCTACTGCGATTCAGCAATCCTTTCTTCACAAATAACCGTTTTCGCTGTCTCCACAGACAAAGTAATTGAGGGTCAGCATCGCCTCTGCAAAATCTACCGGGAGGTTTTCCTGTGATTAGTAATTCCCAAATTTCTGCAAACACTCGACTTTCCGTCTGTACTTGTATCCATCTAGTTTCCTGTAGCGGAGAGTCTGGACTGGCTTTCTGAGACTGAAATATATATGAAGAATTAAAAGTACCCCAACAATGTATACTGGCGTACGCTTCAAATACATTTCCCTTTTTCTACTTTTTATATTTTGGTGTAATCCATACTGAGCCTGTGAGTGTCTGTGTCTGACTCCGGAAATATAGGCGGAAATTTACAATTACCCCTAGACCGGATACACCTGGTATCTGCTGATACAGTACCTTTGTTCTAAATTTTTTATAACGGTATAATCCATACTGAGTGAGCGTGTGTAGTTTCCTCCTTCTATATATACGGAGATAAAAATTTTACCCTATACCATATACAGCTTCTATTTTGTTATACAGTACCTTTGTTCGACATTTAGTTTTACGGTCAAATCCATACTGAGTGAGCGTCTGAGGGTGACTACAGGAATATCTATATGGAGATTTAAATTGTACCCTATAATATATATACTTCCTATCTTGTTATCCAGTACCTTTTTTAACATTTTGTATTATGGTCAAATCCAGACTGAATGAGCGTCTGAGGGTGACTTTGGAAATATATACCGAGATTTCAAATTTGCCCAACACTGTATACAGCTCTATGCTTCTGATACAGTACCCTTTTTTGCTATTTACATTCTGGTGTAATACATAATGAGCCTGTGAACGTCTGTCTGTTACGCCGGAAATATATTTGGAGATTTAAGATGACACCAACACTGTATACAGCTGTATGCTTGTGATACATTACTCATTTACTGCTTTTTATATTCTTGTCTAATCCATACTGGGCCTGAGAGCGTTTGTGTCTGCCTCCTGAAAAATATACAGAGATTCAGAATGTTTAAACTATACTACAGTATATATACCTTGTATCAGGTGATACTGTACCCTTTTTCAACTTTTTATATTATTGTGTAATCCATACTGAGCCTGTGAGCGTCTGTGTATGACTCATGAAATATATACGGAGATTTACAATTATCCATAGACTGTATAGAGCTGTACGCTTCTGATACAGTACCATATATCTGCTGGTATTTTGGGTACATTTTCACAAAAATTAGTAACTATGGTGGAAGAGGCCGCGGACGTGGGCATGGGGGGCCAGCTGGTACTGATGGTGGTGGTGGTGGTGCATCTGCTGGTAGTGCCAAAAGCACAATAGCCGCTAAGGCAGGAGGTGTTGAGCCTGCATCATGGTCTGGCTCCAGAAGGCCTGTAAGGCTCCCTTTTCTGGGAGTAGGTAAACTGCTTTTAAAGCCGGAGCATCAGGAACTGGTTTTATCTTACATTGCTGAAACAGCCTCCAGCTCTATCGCCTCCTCTTCTGAAGTTTCAAAAAATGCAAGCACTGAGTCATCAGTGCAGGCTTCTGGTCAGGAGCAACCCCTTTCCTTGGGTCCTTCACCCACACCAAAAGTGAAGGATGCGGCAGCCCACACTTCAGATTACTCCATGGAGCTCTTTTCACATACCATGCCTGGGTTCATTCTAAATGGGGCACATTATATATGGAGCATTATTTGGGCCCATAAGACACTGGAGCATCATCCATAAGGCCCATCATATACTAGAGCATTCCAAATGGGGGACATCAGACACTGGAGCAACATTTACGGGGCCCATTATACACTAGAGCAATAGAAATGGGGCCCATTATATATGGAGCATTATTTGGGCCCATAACACACTGGAGCATCATCCATGGAGACCATCATATACTGTACCATTATGTGGAGATCATCATATACTGTATGGAACATTATATGGGACCAATTATTCTGTATGGAGAAATATATGGGGCTCATTATGCTGTATGGCGCACCATGTGGTGGCCATAATACTGTATGGAGTAATATACTGTCCGTTTTTTGAGCTATTGTTGAATTTAAAATAGATATCAGTCTTGTCATGTAAGAAGTGAAGTATTTTTCATTGTAATATACCTATATTTCTGTGCCGCATCGGAACATCATGAATTGTGGTATGTGTTAAAGGAGCGCACTGACACTCTTTGGCCCGGGGCACATGAAAACCTGGAGCAAGCCCTACCCCCCCACAACTTTAGCCAATTAACCCCCAGTTTTCACTGCGTAACTATTATTATAAAGTAAATTAAGGTTGACAAGCTTAAGTAATAAGAATTGATGTTGTTGGCATTGAAATGGGCACTGTAGGTGTGTTTACTGTCCTCCACTCCCTGCTGACTTTGCTTCCCCTTTGACTTGCATTGGGTTTCGTGTTTCAGTCGGACCTCTGACTTTTCCCTATAGTAGGCTGATTTCGTTCCACTCGACTTTTGAGAAAGTCGGGTTTCATGAAACCCGACTCATCCTTAAAAAAGGCAAAGTCGCTCATCTCTACTTGCTATTAGTGACAAGTTACCATCAGGAAGTTGGGTGAAATCAGCATCAGTCCAATATCTCTGGTACAGTGTGTGAGGCATTGTGATTACCTGTGATCCAGTGTCCATGAGGGCGGTGAAGGGGATACCATCCACTACCACCGGTATAAGTGTATGTCCCCCGACATACCTGTTTCTCCAGTTAGTTGGACCAGATTGTCTTACTTCTGGGGGTTGGTCCTCAGCCTCAGGGGTCACCCATTTAAAGGACAGTCACTTTTAATATGATCAACCTTATGGCACCATCTGCAGATGGGTCTCCCAGAAGAGACAAATCGGTCTGTTGTTCTCCTGCCGGAGCGAGTCAGTCATCGCTGATGTTGTGGCATCCTCTTTGGCCGTCGCCATGGGAGATCATCCGGGCTTGATGCTAGTTGGATCCTCTCTGTGGGGGAACAAGTCTGGAGAGTCTGAACAGTTTTACATAGACCAGCCATATTTTTAGTCACTTCCTGTACTTGCAGACGTAAATCTGCAATAGAATCATCAACTCGAGTCTGCACGCGCTGTACTGCAGGCACCTGTGGTGAGGATACTGCCCCCTGGTGGTATGTAACTACCGGATGTTTAACTGGCTCAGTGCAGACATAGGTAGATTCTCTTAAGATACAGATGGATCTGTCCATAAACTGAACAAAGTCCATGTCAGGGTTCTGCAATGACGACATGCGCAGTTGTGCTTTACTGGAATCAGACAAGAGACCTTCAATGAACTGCTCTTTCAGCATTTTGTTCTCACACTGTCTGGATCAATTTGTTTAACGGCCTGCTGAGCCTCCTGCAGATTAAGAGCATAGTCTCTAATAGTGTCCTGTGATTTCTGTCTGCAGCTGAAAAATTGCATCTTTATTTCTGAAGCAGTACGGGTGTCAAAAGTATCCTTTAATTTAGGAAAAATGTCTTTTACAGTCTTTTTATCAGTCGTTGGCCAAGATTTAACTTCTTTCTGAGCAGCGCCACTCAGCTGACTTGTAAGTATACTGACTTTCTGCTCCTCTGACATAGGGTAAATTTCAAACATGCTGCGCAGCTTCCCTTTAAAGTCACTTAAGGTGTGCAATTCGCCATTGTACTGTGGCAGCCATGTCGCACCCGGTATATAAGGCATGGTGAGAGGCAATATGGGAGCCGCAGCTGCTGCACCCTGAGCATCACTGGGATTAGACATCTTCCCACCTATTAATCCTTGCAGAGGTGCGACTCACCGCTTCAATGGCTGCTGGTCGTTGCTCCTGTAGGACTTTAGGCACGCACGGTATCCTGTTCGTGATGCCAAAATGATGCGCCTCAGGGGCCGTGGGATACTCGGTACCAAGCTCGTT
Source organism: Dendrobates tinctorius (assembly GCF_039654945.1). Classification (NCBI taxonomy): domain Eukaryota; kingdom Metazoa; phylum Chordata; class Amphibia; order Anura; family Dendrobatidae; genus Dendrobates; species Dendrobates tinctorius. The sequence continues at coordinate 5,500,035 of NW_027361701.1, read as the reverse complement.
AACTTCAATGGGAGATGTCACAATGGCGGTGACCCGGTGCATGGCCCCAGGCGGTCATGTAAAAGGGGTAGAATTGGATGGGGATAAAGTTTATGTAGTGATTCGTGATGCCAGTTGGAGTGTTCGACTGTAGTATAGCCGACACTGCAGATGATCCCTGGGGAGTAGATGGTGATATCAATGCAGATGTTAACCCTCTCCAACCAGGGCAGACCCCCAGAGATTGTAATGCAAGTAGAAGGCACAGAGTAATAAGGCAGGAGACAAGGAAAGTAACTTTATCATTTACTGTACTTCAGGTGCAGTTCAGAGGAGATATTACAACTCTCACCAGGTTACAGACTGTTCTGGAGAGTGGGTGTTATCTTTCCATGCTGTGACTCAGTGTAACTTCCTGCTATTCTAATCCCTTCTGGGACCAAGGCTTCCCGGAGTTTAGAACTTCTCAGTGTTGCCTCTACTCACTGTGTATTTCTCCTTCAGCAACATGCAGCTTAAATCCTTTGTGAAGCAGCTCAAGTTCCCACTTGCACTATCCTTCACTGATCCTAGATTATTGCAGTATTTCTGAGGGAAAACACTTTACTGCTGGTTGTATAATCCCACGCAGTCTCTCAGCTTACCACCCAGCTCTGAAAGCATGGATGGTCTAGGGGCTGGTCCCTGATGCTTCTTTAGCTGTACTCCTGGATTGAGCACATGTCTTAACATCGCTTCCCAGAGCCTCCTTCCTCGTTCTTCACTACTGAAACAACAACTCATGACTCCTCCACTTCCCAGTTAGGGTATGTCTGCAAGGCTCTAAGCTTCAGACAAGTAAGGGAGTGGTGTAAATTGTGTGTGTGTGTGTTGTGGTCTTTAGCAGAGAAGGCATAACTCCCATTGCTTACAAAACACATACAAAACAGCACATATTTAATCCTTTTGTGGTGGTAAAGACGCAGGGTTCCACACATCCATTTCTTTCTGGTGCATGAAAAAATAGACAAATTTTGATCAGTGTGCCGAATCAGATTTTTAGCAGTTTAAGCAGCCAATGTGATAGTTTTTACTATAAATGATATCTCACATGCAAATAAAAATGTAATGATTCTCCTTCCTATTGGAATGAAAAAAATAGTCAATACATTGATGGCACCCATGTGCTGTCCGAGATTTTCACAAACCCATAGATTTGATTGAGTGATTTTGATCTATGACTAAATAAAGTAGACATGTACAATTTGTTTGTGTTTTCTTGTCATAAAAGAAACATGAACATAGAGACCCCATAAACTAGACCAACTATGTTTTCTATCCATATAAAAACACATAGAACACGTACTTAAAAATGGGTTTTAGAATGAGGCCTTAAACTGGCCTCAGCGTGATTTTATTTGTGCATTTCAATGGATTCTAAAGAATTTCCTTGACGAGTATCTAGAGGTTATTTGAGAATGATTCAAGAGGAAAGTCAATATATACCTTGCTGGGTGAAAGAAGAACATCAAAGGTTCATTAATTTGAGATACACTGACGAGCAAATGGGTAACAATGTTTTGAACTTTTGAGTCTCAGTCTCCAAATCTCATTATCCACTTTTACTTTGAACATGAGACTACCATGAAATGTAAATTGCTGCGGAATATGTCGGCGCTGTAGAAATAAAATTTATTATTATTACCATCATTTTATAGACAATCATCTTGGATATCTCATACATAAATTTGACTTGCAGCTATTTAGCATATAATTAGGTATGCAGATTATTGTTATGTCACTGCATTGTTACTGCTTTGCCCCTAAAAATCTAAATTTAAATTTTATTATTTTGTAAATCCTCTTTTGGCTTTCAATGCTGCCTGAATCCTTCTGGGCATGCTTTCATTCAGATTCAAGCATGTCTCAACCAAACTCTGATACCAGGTCTCTTCTACACATTCCCAAGGTTAGTGCATATTGCTCAACTCACTTGAGTATGTATACAGCTTTTTCTTCAACTCTACCCACAAGTGTTCGATTTTTGGGACCGTAGGGGCCAATCCAGCACCTCTACTTATTTGCTATGGAACCATTTATTCGCCAATCTCAATGTATGCTTCAGGTCATTGTCCTGCTGGAACACTATGTCATCCTTTTAATACCCAAATGCAAAAAAACAGAGGGCACCGCTATACTACAATGAAGCAAATAAGGCGTTCTCCAAAGACATGTTAATAAACAACAGCACAGAAAAAAAGAGGAAAGCAACATGCCCATGAAATGGGATCACCACAAATATTAGAATGCAATAAACAAATTTTATTTATCAATACTGGCACAAACATAGAACAACACCGTGTCCATACAAACAATTAAAAACATGCAAAGAAGCAAACAAGTCATGTCATAGAATGACTCTCCCACATCGAAATTCCACAAATAAATATGAAAACAAGGTACCCTCCGCACACTTAATGTATTAAATTAAATTATATATATATATAATACCATATAATATAATTCATGCAGATGGAGAGGAGGCCTGCACCTAAAAAATGTGGCCAATATACGCCCGCCCACCTCTTGGTTTTTGCATAGATGGACGGGCTTCGTTTCGTATTCTTCCAACTGTCATGGCACTCAAATGATGCAGTTTGTTAGTTTGTCAATTTTCTTGGACTGTTATCAATGATCTGGATAATGCTGTTTCTCTTTTCTCGGGAAATCATCTTCATGGCTGGTCCTCGATTCAAACCAGTGAACTTTTTAACCCCTTCCCGACCTTTGACGCCACATAGGCATCATGAAAAGTCGTGCCAATATGACCCATGACTAGTATTGAGCATTCCGATACTGCAAATATCGGGTATCGGCCGATATTCACTGTAGAAGAATTCCGATACCGAGTACCGATATTTTTACAATATCGGATACCAGAATCGGAAGTTCCCATAATGCAATGAGCCACTGTTGTGGCTATGATTGGCTGCTGAAATGATGTCATCATGATGCGCGGTCTGTGCGCATCATAATGCGCGTGTTAGGAGTGGTGGAAGGCACTAAAAAAATAAATAATTAAAGTGCCTTCGCCACTCGGGGTCCACCGTGCGGTAGATAACAAAACCGCTGCTGAGAGAGGCAGAGCACTACAGCGGTAATATGCACAGGGTTCTAACTCACCCAGGTGCAAAAATGCAAGCTCTGTTAAATGACACAGAGCTGCAGGAAAAAATAATTCCAAAGTATTGCTGAGCCTGTTAACAGCACAGGATCTCAGCGGCACACGTGCGGTAGCCGGAAACCGGAGTAGCTAAATGCAGTCACTACAACCGAGCGGACTTACCGTGTACACGTGTGCTCGGCGTCGCAACTGCGCACGCCTGGACAGGCTGCAACCGCAAATATCGCAAGCGCGATGCAGGACGCTACGCTGCTGAAAAGATGGAGCTTGTGCACGCTGGCGCTAGCGCAGGTGCTGCCAGAATACCACTCACTCACACAGACATAATAACCGAGGGAAGGGGTTTCTTAATGAGTCATGCTCACGTTGCCCTATGGGAAAATTGTATGTTCCTGACCAGTGGAGAAAGAGAGTGATGTCTGAAGTTCATTGCTCCGCATTGGCTGGTCATCCGGGTATTTTTGGTACCTGAGATTTGGTGAGTCAGTCTTTTTGGTGGCCTGCTTTATCTCTTGATGTCAGGAATTTTGTACAGTCCTGTGGGACTTTTTCTCGGTCTAAACCCTGTTCTCGCTCTAGTGGGTTTCTGATGCCCCTGCTGGTGCCCAAGAGGCCATGGACCCATATCTCAATGGATTTTATTTCTGATCTTCCTGTCTCTCAGAGAATGACTGTTATCTGGGTAATTTGTGATAGATTTTCGAAGATGGTCCATCTTGTACCACTCCCAAAGTTGCCATCTTCCGCTGAGTTGGTGCCCTTGTTTTTTCAACAGGTGGTTTGGTTACATGGGATTCCTGAGAACATTGTGTCGGACAGAGGAGTCCAGTTTGTTTCCAGATTCTGGAAAGCCTTTTGTTCCAATCTGGGAATTCAGTTATCCTTCTCTGCGTTTCATCCCCAGACCAATGGGCAGACTGAGAGAACAAACCAGACCTTGGAGTCTTATTTAAGATGTTTTATATCTGCTGATCAGGATGATTGGGTCTCATTTTTGCCCTTGGCTGAATTCGTGCTGAACAATAGAGCTAGTTCTGCCACTTTGATGTCACCCTTTTTCTGTAATTTTGGGTTTCATGCTCGATTCTCTTCAGGGCAAGTGGAATCTTCATCTTGCCCAGGTGTGGACACTGTGGTTGAGAGAATGCAGCAGATATGGGACCAAGTGGTGGATAAGTTGTCACTCTCTCAGAAAAGGCCCAGCGATTTTCCAACCAGCATAGGACCATTGGTCCCCGGTTTAAAGTGGGTGATATGGTTTGGTTGTCGTCTAAGAATATTCCTATGAAGGTTGCATCTCCAAAGTTTAAGCCAAGATTTATTGGACCTTGTAAGATTTTGGAGATTCTTAATCCTGTTTCTTTTCGATTGGCTCTTCCAGTTACGTTCAAGATCCATAACGTATTTCACAAATCACTGTTGAAGAGGTTTGTTGAGCCAGTAGTTCCTATGGCAGCACCTCCTGACCCTGAATTGGTTAAAGGCAATGTGGAATATGAGGTAGAGAAAATATTGGATTCTCGTTTGGTTAGACGGAGACTCCAGTATTTGATCAAATGGAAGGGTTATGGCAAGGAGGATAATTCTTTTGTCTCTGCCTCTGATATTCATGCTAATAGTTTGGTTCGTGCTTTTCACCGGGCCCATCCTGATCGGTCTGGTGGAGTGGATGAGGGTTCAACTGGTCTACCAGTTGTGAGTTCTCCTTCCGGGCTCCCTCTGGTGGTAACAGGAGGTAGTGAGGTTGATTTAATTAGTAGAGATCTGCCACCTGATGATGAGGATAATGATTGGATCTCTGGAATCTCAGACTGAATTTAAGACAGCCGACGCCCTATTCTGGTACTGGTTATTCCTTCTGGCTTTTCAGGTCTTGGTTTTCAGCTCTGTTCCAGTCATCTCAAGCTAAGTGTTTCTGCTAATATTCACACTTGATTTTGTTGGTCTATTCAGTTTTTTGTGTGGTCATCCAGCCTCTGCTGGGGCTGTGCTGAATTTCCACTCTTATTTATCTGTATTTGCAAATTTGCTTTTTGTCCCTTATTAGATTGGCCTCTTTTTGCTCTGTCTCAGAATATTTCAGAGTGCTGATATAGTGGGAAAAGTCTAGTGACTTCAGGGTTAATTTTCTTATCAGAAGTGTTGGACATTATTTTGTAGGGTTTATTGGGCAGATTGCAGACAGTGTCTTTCCTTTCCTGTCCTTTCTAGTTAGTTTGGGCCCCATCGTTTGCTCAGCCTATTTTCCTGCCTGTGTTTGTGTTTTCATCTTGTTTCACCATCAATACATGTGTGGGGGCTGTCTATTCCTTTGGGGTCTGCTCTGGGGCAGTTTAGATTTCCCCTTTTCTTGTTTTAGGCTTATTTAGTCCTCTGGCTGTGACGAGGCGTCTAGATTCATTGTAGGAATGCTCCACGGCTGCTGATAGTTGTGTGGTTAGGATCAGGGGTCTGCAATCTGCATAGTTACCAACCTCTCTGGTTTTCTGTGACTTAGCTTGTTTAGTTTTCCTCCTCGGTGACCCATTCATAACAGAGGCCCTTTATAGTTAACCCCAGGGGGCGTGGCTTAGCCCCCACGTGCCTACGATCGCTCTGATTGGCTGTTAAAAGTGAAACAACCAATCATAGCAATAGTAATATTTCATCAATAAAATTTGATGAAATATTACAATCCAGCCATGGCCGATGCTGCAGTAGCATCGGACATGACTGGAAACACTAATCTGACCCCCCCCACACCGACTGGCTGGATCGATCGGCCCCCGCCATCGACTGACGGCAGCGATCGGCCGCTGCCGTCACGATCTGCTCCCCCTTCCCTCCGCTCGCCCCTGCAGTCCGATCCCCCCTCATCCCTCCCGGTACCTAGTATGTCCCGCTCTGGCTCCCGGTGTCCCGCCATCCTAGATCATGGGTGCCGCCATCTTGGAAAATGGCAGGCGCATGCGCAGTGCGCCCAGTCGAATCTGCAACGCTGCATATTCATTCATTTATTTTGATAACTGTGATAAACTCTCACAGTGATCAAAATGAAAAAAAGTAAATCACCACCCCCCCTTATCACCCCCATAGGCAGGGACAAATAATAAAATAAAGAAAATATTTGTTATTTTTCCATTAGGGTTAGAATTAGGGTTAGGGTTGAAATTAGGATTAGTGTTAGAAATAGGGTTAGGGTTGGAATTAGGGTTAGGGTTAGAATTAGGGTTAGGGTTGGGGTTGGAAATAGGGTTAGGGTTGGAATTAGGGTTGGGATTAGGGTTAGCGTTGGAATTAAGGTTAAGATTAGGGTTAGAGGAGGTTTGGGGTTGGGATTAGGGTTAGGTTTGTGGTTAGGGTTAGTTGGGACTAGGGTTAGGGGTGTGTTGGGGTTAGGGTTGTGGTTAGGGTTATGATTAGGGTTGGGATTAGGTTAGGGGTGTGTTGGGGTTATCACAGGGTCTCCAAACGCGACATGGCACCACCATTTATTCCAGCCAATTTTGCATTCAAAAAGTCAAACAGTGCTCCCTCCTTTCCGAGCCCAAACACTGGTTTACCCCCACATATGGGGTATCAGCGCACTCAGGAAAAATTGCACAACAACTTTGTGGGTTTAATTTCTCCTGTTACCCTTGGGAAAACAAAAAATTTGGGGCTAAAAAAATTATTTATGAGGAAAAAAAATTATTTTTTATTTTCACGGCTCTGCGTTATAAACTTCTGTGAAGCACTTGGGGGTTCAAAGTGCTCACCACACATGTAGATAAGTTACTTGGGAGGTCTAGTTTCCAAAATGGGATCACTCGTGGGTAGTGTTGAGTGATACCATCCGATATTGAGAAATATCGGATCGGATTGGATCGGCCGATACCCAAAAAGTATTGGGTATCGCCGATTCCGATACCGGAAGTCCCATTCAAGTCAATGGGACAGAAATATCAGAATTAAAAAAAACCCTTTCTTTCCTTGTAGGTTAATTCTACATGAAGAAAAACAACTAATAATGTAGAATGTATTGGGGGAGGTGGAGGAGACATTAAAAGCATAGAGGTTTAGCCCAATCAAATGGAATAGCAGGAATATTTATTTTTTTTTTTAAAGACGTTCGGAGTTAAAAAGATATTGACAATGTTAACCTTTTTTATATTTTGTCAGGTATGTATGTTTCACTACTTCCATGCTCTTCACCTTCTTTTTTAATTCTCCCACACTTTCTCCTTCATGATCCTCAGCAGCAGCATCTTTTTCATCAACTTCTTCTTCACCTTCTTCATCTTCTTTTTCTTCACCTTTTTCCTATTATTCTTTTTTTTTACATTATTCATATTCTTCTTATTCAACTATTATTCTTCTTCATATTCTACTTCTTCATCTTCTTCCTATTCTTCTTCTTCATCATATTCTTATTTGTAACAGGCATTCTTGTAGTTGTTATCTATAAAGGTTTGAAGATTACACCTTCCGTTCTGCCTGTCACAAAAGATTTACAACGGGATTTGTCCGCGTTCAGTTTGGCCTGCAGTAGCAGGCATTTTCCAGGGGCACCACGAGGAGGAACGGACTCACCCCCATACACTGCTTAGTCTTCTCCTGCTTATAATTTAGATAATATCTTTTGCTCTGATTTTTAGTCTTATGCTTAATGTTCTTCTGCTTTTTGTTCTTCTGCTGCTTGGTCTTCTGTCTCTTGCTGTTCTGCATCTTGGTGGTTGTCTTCATGTTCTTTGTCCTCTTGGTCATCTTCTTCAGGGTCATCTTTTTGGTCTTCTTCGGTGTGGTCTTCAGGGTCGTCATCTTCAGGGTCGTCGTCAGGGAGATCCAGAGTGAGAACCAAAAACCATTTCCACAAGCTTGAACTTGGAAAAGTAGCAGAAGGTACAAGAAGGCTGAGGAACTGCCGAGAACCAGCTAACGGTACTGGAACCCAGATGGGTAGCAGAAGGAACAAGAGCAAATGGAACTAGCGAGGACCAGCTGATGGTGCTGGAACCCGGAGGGGCAGCAGAAGGAACAAGAGTCAATGGCACAATCGTGGACCAGCTGACGTTGCTGGAACATGGTTACTAAGCAAGAGGCTAGAAAGCACTACCAAGGACCAGCAGACGTTGCTGGAACTCGGATACCGAGAAGGAGGCACCTAGGTCAAAGGCACAGCCGAGAAACAGCTGACGGTTCTGGAACCCGGATGGGTAGCAGAAGCTACAAGAGTCAATGGAACTACCGAGAACCAGCTGACGGTGCTGGAACCCAGAGTGGCAGCTGAAGGAACAAGAGCCAATGGCACAATCGTGGACCAGCTGACGGTGCTGGAACTTGGAACTCCTTCTCGGTATTCGAGTTCCAGCAACGTCTGCTGGTACTTGGTAGTGCTTTGTAGCACAGGTACCTTCTGCTTAGTAACCGTACTAAGCAGAAGGTACCTGTGCTACAAAGCACTACCAAGTACCAGCAGACGTTGCTGGAACTCGAATACCGAGAAGGAGGCACCTAGACCAAAGGCACTGCCAAGAACCAGCTGACGGTGCTGGAACCAGGATGGGTAGCAGAAGCTGCAAGAGCAAATGGAACTAGCGAGGACCAGCTGACAGTGCTGGAACCCGGGGGGGCAGCAGAAGGAACAAGAGCCAATGGCACAACCGTGGACCAGCTGATGGTGCTGGAACATGGCTACTAAGCAGGAGGTACCTGTGCTAGAAAGCACTACCAAGGACCAGCAGACGTTGCTGGAACTTGGATACCGAGAAGGAGGCACCTAGGCCAAAGGCACTGCCGAGAACCAGCTGACAGTGCTGGAACCCGGATGGGTAGCAGAAGCTACAAGAGTCAATGGAACTCCCGAGAACCAGCTGACGGTGCTGGAACCCAGAGTGGCAGCTGAAGGAACAAGAGCCAATGGCACAACCGTGGACCAGCTGACGGTGCTGGAACACGGTTACTAAGCAGGAGGTACCTGTGCTACAAAGCACTACCAAGGACCAGCAGACGTTACTGGAACTCGGATACCGAGAAGGAGGCACCTAGGCCAAGGGCACTGCCGAGAACCAGCTGACGGTACTGGAACCCGGATGGGTAGCAGAAGGTACCCATGAAAAACAAAGTTGCAAGGTCATGAGCCGGCCGCAGTTACCGAAACCCACAGTCCTACAGGGGGTGCTTGTCTTATTGGCACTACGGAACCATCCTTTATTACCAGAACCCGCAGCCCACATAGGAAACACCTAAACTGCAAGCACCATAGACTCGGCTAACCCAACCGCAACACGACAGGACAACGTATTGGTGACAAAGTGACGTTGACACTACCCAGAAGCAGCAGACGTGCTGGAACCAGGCTGGGCAGGAGGGAGTACCCGTGCCAAAGACACTGCCGAGAACCAGCTGACGGTGCTGGAACCCGGATGGGTAGCAGAAGCTACAAGAGTCAGTGGAACTAGCGAGGACCAGCTGACGGTGCTGGAACCCGGAGGGGCAGCAGAAGGAACAAGAGCCAATGTTACAACCGTGGACCAGCTGACGGTGCTGGAACACGGTTACTAAGCAGGCGGTACCTGTGCCAGAAAGCACTACCAAGGACCAGCAGACGTTGCTGGAACTCGGATACCGAGAAGGAGGCACCTAGGCCAAAGGCACTGCCGAGAACCAGCTGACGGTGCTGGAACCCGAATGGGTAGCAGAAGGTACCCATGAAAAACAAATTTGCAAGGCCACGAGCCGGCCACAGTTACCAAAACCCACAGTCCTACAGGGGATGCTTGTCCTATTAGCACTACGGAACCAGCCTTTATTACCAGAACCTGCAGCCTGTTATGAGTTCATTTTCCCCTTCACCATTGAGGTCTAATGAACTCCCTCTTCTGGTGAAGGAAGGTAGTGAGGCTGATTACCAAGCACCTGAGCTGGGAGAGGATGACTGGGTGACGGGGATCTCTGACTGGATATAAGGCAGCCGACACCCTTCTGCCTCGCTGGTAATTTCCCTGTGGAATTCTAGGAGACCAGTCTGATTCCTGCTCCTCAAAAGCTAAGTTTTGTGCTTTGCCTTTTTGCATTTGTGTTTTGGTTTTAGTTTGCCTTGCTTTTCTGGATTCTGCCATTCCCTGCTGGGGTGAGCTGAATTCCTTTTTTGTCGGTTTGCTCTGTCTTCAGAAAATACCTGAGTACTGACATAGTCTTTTGAAGCCTAGTGTCTTCAGGGCCTTTTTCCCTGTCAGTCTGTTGGCTCTTATTTTGATAGGGTTTTTTGCGGATTGCAGACAGCAGCTTTTCTATCCTGTCCTATCTAGTTAGCTTGGGCCCCATCATTTGCTCAGTCTATCTTTCTATCTGTGTTGGTGTTTTTTCTTCTTGCTTCACTGTCATTATATGTTGGGGGCTGCCTATTGCTTTGGGGTCTGCTCTGGGGCAGTTTAGTTTTTCCCCTTTCTGTCTTTAGGCTATGTAGTTCTCTGGCTGTGATCGAGGGGTCTAGGGCACCGTAGGAACCCCCCACAGCTACTGCTAGTTGTTGTTGATAGGTTCAGGGGTCTGCAATCCGATAGCTGCCAACTTCTCTCGTTTTCTGGACTTAGCTGGTATTTCTGTTTTTGCCTCCTATGGTGACTCGTTCATAGCAGAATCACCAGCCATACCGCAGATCCTAGGGTACTCAATGGCAGGAAAGAATTGAAAAAAAAAAAGTGTGTATATTTTTTCCTCTATATCTCTGAGGCCGTAGGGGGAATTTTTTTTTCTCTCAATGGAGATAAAGCAATTGGCTGATCGTGTGGAGCAGCTCGCTGCGGAAGTGCGGGGAATTTCCACCTACCTTGCTCATTCACATGCTGCTGAACCAAAGATCCCTACTCCTGATGTGTTTTTTGGGGATCGGTCTAAATTTTTGAATTTCAAAAATAATTGTAAATTATTTTTTGCCTTGTAGCCTAACTCGTCAGGGAGCTCCGCGCAGCAGGTTAAAATTGTCATCTCTTTCCTGTGTGGCGATCCCCAGGATTGGGCGTTTTCTTTGAAACCTGATGATCCTAGTCTGACTAATGTGAACGCATTTTTCAAGCCTTGGGGTTGTTGTATGATGAACCTAATGCTATTGATCAGGCTTAAAAGACCCTGTTGGCATTGAGCCAGGGTCGAGATTCTGCAGAATTGTACTGTCAAAAATTCCGAAAGTGGGCGGTCCTTACTGCCTGGAATGATAATGCCTTGGCAGCTCTCTTTCGGAAGGGTTTGTCAGAAGCCGTAAAAGATACTATGGTGGGATTTCCTGTTCCCTCTGGTCTGGACGATTCGATGTCATTAGCCATTCAGGTTGATCGGCGTTTACATGAACGCAGGACTGCACGAGAGGTGTTGCCACCCGTTGAACAAGTGTCTGAACCTATGCAATGTTTTGTTCAGGGAGCAACGTCAGGAGTTCAGAAAGCGTAATAAGCTGTGTTTTTTTGTGGAGATGCCTCGCATATTATTTCTGTCTGTCCTAAACGAGAGAAACGTTTTGCACACACGTTTTCTGTGGGTGGTGTTCAACCTAAGTTTCTTCTGGCAATTACTCTGATCTGCTCCCTGTTCACATTTTCCGCCAAGGCTTTTGTGGATTCGGGAGCAGCCCTGAACCTAATGGACTTGGATTTTGCTAAACGTTGTGGATTTCCTATGACACCTCTGCGGACGCCTATCCCTTTGAGGGGGATTGATGCTACTCCTTTGGCGAAAAATAAACCTCAGTTTTGGACCCAGGTGGTAATGAAGGTCACGCCAAACCATCAAGAAAATTGCAGATTTTTGGTGTTGCATAATTTGCATGATACCATTGTTCTGGGGTTTCCCTGGTTGCAAATTCATAATCCAGTTTTGGACGGGAAATCTGTGTCTGTGGTGAGTTGGGGTTGTCGGTGTGCCCTTAGTGAGGCTCCGGTTTTTTCCACCTCTCCTCAGTCGCATGATGTTCCTGACTATTTGGCGGACTTTTATGATTTATTTAGTGAGAATCAGTCTGTGTCTTTGCCTCCTCATAGGAGTTATGACTGTGCAATTGAACTGAGCCCGGGGTGTAAATTTCCCAAGGGTCGGCTCTTCAATTTATCTGTACCCAAGCACGAGGCTATGCGATCCTATATTAAGGAGGCGTTGGAGAAGGGTCATATTAGACCATCCTCTTCACCATTAGGTGCTGGGTTTTTTTTCGTGGCCAAAAAGGATGGTTCATTAAGGCCTTGTATTGATTATCGTGCCCTCAACAAAATTACTATTAAATATCAGTATCTGTTACCCCTGATTTCGGATCTATTCTCCAGAGTTAAAGGTGCTCGCTGGTTTACCAAGCTTGACCTCAGGGGAGCATATAATCTTATCCGCATTAAGCATGGGGATGAATAGAAGACGGCGTTTAATACTCCAGAGGGACATTTTGAGTACCTGGTGATGCCTTTTGGGCTCACTAATGCCCCTTCTGTCTTCCAGTGCTTCATGAACGACATTTTCCGAGACTTTATGGATACATTTTTGATTATCTATCTGGATGATATTTTGATCTTCTCCAAGGATTGAGATTCTCATGTGGAACATGTTCGGACGGTGTTCCGGATCTTGAGGGAGAATTCCCTGTATGTCAAAGGATCGAAATGCCTTTTTGGGGTACAGAGGATTTCATTTTTGGGATTTATTTTGTCTCCGTCAACTATTGAAATGGATCCGGCCAAGGTACAGGCCATTTATGATTGGGTTCAGCCCACTTCTTTGAAGGCCCTTCAGAAGTTTTTGGGTTTTGCTAATTTTTATCGGAAATTTATAGCAAAATTTTCTAGTATTGCCAAGCCATTGACTGATCTGACTAAGAAGGGTGCTGATGTGTTGAATTGGTCTCCGGAGGCTGTTTCTTCCTTTCAGGAGCTGAAGCGAAGATTCACTTCTGCCCCAGTTTTGCGGCAACCTGATGTCTCACTCCCATTCCAGGTAGAGGTGGACGCTTCTGAGATTGGTGCAGGAGCTGTTTTGTCCCAAAAGGATCCTGTAACATCTAAAATGAATCCCTGTGCTTTCTTTTCCCGAAAGTTCTCCCCGTCTGAACGTAACTATGATGTGGGGAATCGGGAACTGTTTGCCATGAAATGGGCATTTGAGGAGTGGAGACATTGGTTGGAGGGAGTTAAACATCAAGTCGTGGTCCTCACTTACCACAAGAATTTGATTTACCTGGAGTCGGCCAAACGCTTGAACCCTAGACAGGCTAGATGGGCCTTGTTTTTTACACGTTTTGATTTTGTGGTCTCTTTTCTTCCTGGCACAAAGAATGTCAAGGCTGACGCTCTTTCTAGGAGCTTCTTTGCTGATTTTCCTGTGGTGACCAAGCCTGCTACCATCTTAGGCGAAGGGGTAGTTCTTTCTGCCATCTCACCCGATTTGAGATGTGCTCTGGAAGAGTTCCAGGAGGACAAACCAGAGTGTTGTCCCAGTGGAAAGTTGTATGTTCCTGACCAGTGGAAGAAGAGAGTGATGTCTGAAGTTCATTGCTCTGCATTGACTGGTCATCCAGGTATTTTTCGTACTAGAGATCTGGTGAGTCGGTCTTTTTGGTGGCCCGCCTTGTCTCGTGATGTCAGGAGTTTTGTGCAGTCCTGTGGGACTTGCTCCCGGTCTAAACCTTGTTCTCGCTCTAGTGGGTTGTTGATGCCTTTGCCGGTCCCCAGGAGGCCATGGACCCATATTTCAATGGATTTCATCTCTGATATGCCTGTCACTCAGAGAATGACTGTTATTTGGGTGATTTGTGATAGGTTCTCTAAGATGGTTCATCTTGTACCACTCCCTAAGTTGCCATCTTCTTCTGAGTTGGTGCCCCTGTTTTTGCAACACGTGGTTCGCTTGCACGGGATTCCTGAGAACATTGTATCTGACAGAGGAGTTCAGTTTGTGTCTAGATTTTGGAGGACGTTCTGTTCCAAGCTGGGAATTTAGTTGTCCTTCTCCTCTGCATTTCACCCTCAGACCAATGGGCAGACGGAGAGAACAAACCAGACCTTGGAGTCGTATTTGAGATGTTTTATTTCCGCTGATCAGGATGATTGGGTTTCATTTTTGCCCTTGGCCGAATTTGCTTTAAATAATAGAGCTAGTTCTGCCACTTTGATGTCACCTTTTTTTTATAACTTTGGGTTTCATCCTCGATTTTCTTTAGGGCTAGTGGAGCCTTCTGCCTACCCAGGTGTTGACACTGTGGTGGAGAGAATGCACCAGATCTGGGACCAAGTGGTGGATAAGTTATCTCTCTCCCAGGAAAAGGCCCAGCGGTTTTCCAACCGACATAGGACCGTTGGTCCCCAGTTTAAGGTGAGTGATATGGTGTGGTTATCATCAAAAAATATCGCTATGAAGGTAGCTTCTCCTAAGTTTAAGCCTAGATTTATTGGGCCTTACAAGATTTGGGAGATCATTAATCCGGTCTCTTTTCGGTTGGCTCTTCCTGTAACATTTAAAATCCATAATGTTTTTCATAAGTCCTTGTTGAAGAGGTTTGTTGAACCAGTAGTTCCTGGGGTGGCACCTCCGGACCCTGTATTAGTTGAAGGTAACATGGAATATGAGGTAGAGAAGATACTGGATTCCCGTCTGGCTAGACGGAGACTCCAGTATTTGGTTAAGTGGAAGGGTTATGGTCAGGAGGATAATTCCTGGGTGTCTGCCTCTGATATTCAAGCCAAAAGATTGGTGCGTGCCTTTCATCGGGTTCGCCCTGATCGCCCTGGTGGCGTGGATGAGGGTTCGGTGACCCCTCCTCAAGGGGGAGGTACTGTTATGAGTTCATTTTCCCCTTCACCATTGAGGTCTGATGAACTCCCTCTTCTGGTGAAGGAAGGTAGTGAGGCTGATTACCAAGCACCTGAGCTGGGAGAGGATGACTGGGTGACTGGGATCTCTGACTGGATATAAGGCAGCCGACGCCCTTCTGCCTCGCTGGTAATTTCCATGTGGAACCAGTCTGATTCCTGCTCCTCAAAAGCTAAGTTTTCTGCTTTGCCTTTTTGCATTTGTGTTTTGGTTTTAGTTTGCCTTGCTTTTCTGGATTCTGCCATTCCCTGCTGGGGTGAGTTGAATTCCTTTTTTGTCGGTTTGCTCTGTCTTCAGAAAATACCTGAGTACTGACATAGTCTTTTGAAGCCTAGCGTCTTCAGGGCCTTTTTCCCTGTCAGTCTGTTGGCTCTTATTTTGATAGGGTTTTTCGCGGATTGCAGACAGCAGCTTTTCTATCCTGTCCTATCTAGTTAGCTTGGGCCCCATCATTTGCTCAGTCTATCTTTCTATCTGTGTTGGTGTTTTTTCTTCTTGCTTCACTGTCATTATATGTTGGGGGATGCCTATTGCTTTGGGGTCTGCTTTGGGGCAGTTTAGTTTTTCCCCTTTCTGTCTTTAGGCTATGTAGTTCTCCGGCTGTGATCGAGGGGTCTAGGGCACCGTAGGAACCCCCCACGGCTACTGCTAGTTGTTGTTGATAGGTTCAGGGGTCTGAAATCCGATAGCTGCCAACTTCTCTGGTTTTCTGGACTTAGCTAGTATTTCTGTTTTTGCCTCCTACGGTGACTCGTTCATAACAGCAGCCCACATAGGAAGCACCTAAACTGCAGGCACCATAGACTCAGCTAACCCGACCGCAATACAACAGGACAACGTATTGGTGGCAAAGTGACGTTGACACTACCAGGAAACGAGAGCTTTAAACTAGAACAACATGGGAAGGGAAGCAAAAGACCAGAAAAAGCCATTACCTGACAAATGCTATTGAGAACTCTGCTATTAGAAGTGGAAAGGAAGAACAAAGACAAAAGAATCTAATTAATAAAAATATTGGAGAAAGAGAAACCTATCACAAACTAAAATGTTTCTATACTAATGCACAAAGCATGGGCAACAAACAAGGTGAATTGGAACTACTAACACAGGAAAAGAAAGATGATGTCATTGGAATCACTGAAACTTGGTGGGACAATACACATGATTGGAATACAAGACTAGAAGGATACAACTTATTTGCAAGAAACAGACTTGATAAACTAGGAGGAGGTGTCGCATTGTATGTTAGAAATGCATATATCTGCACAGAGATTGAAGCTTCAGATACTGGGAGTTCTGTGGAAACTGTTTGGGTAAGAATACAAGGACAGAAGAATGGAAAGGACACCATTGTAGGCATTTACTATAGGCCGCCTGTGCAAGCTGAAGACATGGATGAACTCTTTATGCATCAAATGGCCAAGTTCTCCAAAAAATATGACATAGTTGTCATGGGAGATTTCAACTATCCAGACATTTGTTGGGAATCTCTCTCAGGCAAAACTAACAGGTCAAGGAAATTCTTATCCTCTCTTGCTGACAACTTTATCTTCCAAAAGGTAGGGGAGAAAACAAGGGGAACTGCTACCTTGGATCTAATCCTTATAAACAGGGAGGAAATGGTTGAGGAGGTAAAAGTGACTGGGACCCTAGGAGGTAGCGACCATGCTATTTTAGAATTTTGGATAACTAGAGGCGGAAGACCTGTGAAGACTCAGACGTCAAGGTTAGATTTCAGAAAGGCAGATTTTAAGGGATTCAGAAAGAGAACTGGAGGGATCCAATGGCTCGATATCCTTAAAGACAAAAATGTCCAGGAAGGATGGGAAATCTTGAAAAATGAAATTCTCAAAGCACAGTTGTTAACAATTCCGAAAAGAGGGAAGAATAGGAAGCATTTAAGGAAACCAGGATGGATGAACACAGAACTTAAACACATGCTAAAAAGGAAGAAAAAAATGTTTATAAAATGGAAAGAGGGAGGCATATCTAAAGAAGAATATAATGCTGTCTGCAGAACCTGCAGGGCACAAATCAGATTATCTAAAGCGGAAAATGAATTGAGGCTTGCAAGAGATGTCAAAAGCAATAATAAAGGATTTTAGGGATATGTAAAAAGTAAAAGAAAAGTCAAAGATGCTATAGGATTTTTACAGGATAAAAATGATGAAATGGTAAGACAGGATGTTGAGAAGGCTGAACTTTTAAATTCCTATTTTGCATCTGTTTTCTCTCAGAAAGGAAATGTAACATCAACTGTTCTTCACTGTCCTATTAAGGGAATAGAAGAATCCAGGATATCTATAAACAGAAAGATAGTGAGGAAACACTTAGCTAACCTAAATGAATTCAAGTCTCCAGGTCCAGATGAATTACACCCCAGAGTACTGAAGGCGATAGCAGAAGAAATTTTTGAACCCCTCTCTATAATCTTTGAAAATTCTTGGAGAACAGGAGAAGTCCCAGAAGACTGGAGAAGAGCAAATGTTGTTCCTATCTTCAAAAAGGGGAAGAAGGTGGACCCAGGCAACTATAGGCCGGTGAGTCTGACTTCTATACCAGGAAAGATCTTTGAACAAATTATTAAACCACATGTATGTCAGTACCTGGATAAGAATGAAGTGATTAAACAGAGTCAGCATGGGTTTGTAACTAATAAGTCATGTCAGACTAACTTAATTTCCTTCTATGACGGAATCACTGATTGGGTGGATCAAGGAAATGCTGTAGATATAGTATAGCTTGACTTCAGCAAAGCATTTGACAAAGTCTCTCATACAATCCTTATTGAAAAAATGACTAAGTATGGAATGGACAAGGCAACTGTTAGGTGGATTCATAACTGGCTTAGTGATCGGACCCAAAGAGTGGTCGTAAATGGTTGCACATCCAGTTGGAAGTATGTCTCAAGTGGGGTACCACAGGGCTCTGTCCTGGGCCCTGTATTGTTCAACATCTTTATCAACGATTTAGATGAAGGAATTGAGGGTAAACTGATTAAATTTGCTGATGACACAAAGCTAGGAGGGATAGCTAATACTAGAGAAGAGAGAGAGAGGATTCAAAAAGATATAAATAAACTGGAGAAGTGGGCAGCAACTAACAATGGTTTTTAACAGGGAGAAATGCAAAGTACTACATCTGGGCAATAAAAATGAAAAAAACATATACAGAATGGGAGGAATAGGGCTAAGTGACAGCACATGTGAAAAAGACTTGGGTATACTATTAGATCACAGACTGAATATGAGTCAACAGTGTGATGCAGCAGCAAAAAAGGCAAATGCAATTCTAGGATGTATTAACAGAAGCATACAGTCTAGATCACGTGAAGTCATTATTTCCCTCTACTCCTCTTTGGTCAGACCTCATCTGGAATATTGTGTCCAGTTTTGGGCACCACATTTTAAAAAAGACATCAACAAACTGGAGCAAGTTCAGAAAAGAGCGACCAGAATGGTGACCGGTCTGCAAACCCTGTCTTATGAGGAAAGGTTGCAGGATTTGGGAATGTCTAGTTTGCAAAAGAGAAGACTGAGAGGAGACTTAATAGCTGTCTACAAATATCTAAAGGGCTGTCACATTGTAGAAGGATCAACTTTATTCTCATTTGCACAAGGAAAGACTAGAAGCAATGGGATGAAACTGAATGGGAGGAGACACAGATTAGATATTAGAAAAAACTTTTTGACAGTTAGAGTGATCAATGAGTGGAACAGGCTGCCACGAGAAGTGGTGAGTTCTCCTTCAATGGAAGTCTTCAAACAGAGGCTGGACAGACATCTGACTGGGATGATTTAGCGAATCCTGCTTTGAGCAGGGGATTTGACCCGATGGCCCAGGAGGTCCCTTCCAACTCTACGATTCTATGATTCTATGAAAGAGCAGGCGTACTGGAACCAGGCTGGGCAGGAGGGAGTACCCGTGCCAAAGACACTGTCTAGAACCAGCTAACGGTGCTGGAACCCGGATGGGTAGCAGAAGCTACAAGAGTCAATGGAACTAGCGAGGACCAGCTGACGGTGCTGGAACCCGGAGGGGCAACAGAAGGAACAAGAGCCAATGACACAACCGTGGACCAGCTGACGGTGCTGGAACACGGTTACTAAGCAGGAGGTACCTGTGCTAGAAAGCACTACCAAGGACCAGCAGACGTTGCTGGAACTCAGATACCGAGGAGGAGGCACCTAGGCCAAAGGCACTGCCGAGAACCAGCTGACGGTGCTGGAACCCAGAAGGGTAGCAGAAGGTACCCATGAAAAGCAAAGTTGCAAGGTCGCGACCCGGCCGCAGTTACCGAAACCCACAGTCCTACAGGGAGTGCTTGTCCTATTGGCACTACGGAACCAGCCTTTATTACCAGAACACGCAGCCCACATAGGAAGCACCTAAACTGCAGGCACCATAGACTCGGCTAACCCGACCGCAACACGACAGGACAACGCATTGATGGCAAAGTGACGTTGACACTACCCGGAAAGAGCAGGCATGCTGGAACTAGGCTGGGCAGGAGGGAGTACCCGTGCCAAAGACACTTCTGAGCAGCAACTGGCGATGTTGGAGCCCAGGGTCAATCAGGGTGTAGGCTGAGGTCCAATTTCATCAAGTTTAATATCTGTTGTAGACTACTACTGATTTTAAACGTGGTCCAACTAGGCCTCTGGCTCCACTCTGTCTCTAGTATTTACCCTGGCCTCCAACACCGCAAGTTGCTGCTCAGAAGTGGCGTCTGCACAATCAACACTTGTTCCTGTGTTACTGGGGTTCAGTAATGTCTGCTGATCCCCTGATGTGTGTCCGGCAATGTCTCCTCCTCTGTCCACATTCCCACTACTATTAGTGGGAATGTGGACAGAGGAGGAGACATTGCCGGACACACATCACGGGTTCAGCTGACGTTACTGGACCCCAGTAACACAGGAACAAGTGTTGATTGTGCAGATGCCACTTCTGAGCAGCAACTGGCGGTGTTGGAGGCCAGGGGAAATACTAGAGACAGAGTGGAGCCAGAGGCCTAATTGGAGCAAGTTTGAAATCAGTAGTAGTGTGAATGTGGAGGCAGCAGGAGACTTTGCCATCCACACAGCAGGGGAGCAGCAGGCATTCCTGAACCCCACTGACACTGGAGCATGTGTTTTTCTCTGTGCAGACGGCACTTCCGAGCAACAACTGGCTGTGTTGAAGCCCAGGATCAATCATGGAGCAGGCTAAGGTCTAATTGAAGCAAGTTTTATATGTGATCTAGTTTGAATGTGGAGGCAGCAGGAGATATTGCCGTCCACACAGCAGGTGAGCAGCTTTCGTTACTGAACCCCACTGGAGCATGTGTTTTTCTCTGTGCAGACGGCACTTCCGAGCAACAACTGGCTGTGTTGGAGCCCAGGGTCAATCATGGAGTAGGCTGAGGCCTAATTGCAGCAAGTTTTATATGTGTTGTAGTTTAAATGTGGAGGCAGCAGGAGACTTTGCCGTCCACACATCTGGGGAGCAGCAGGCATTACTGAACCCCACTAACACTGGAGCATGTGTTTTTCTCTGTGCAGACGGCACTTCTGAGCAACAACTGGCTGTGTTGAAGCCCAGGATCAATCATGGAGCAGGCTGAGGCCTAATTGAAGCAAGTTTTATATGTAATCTAGTTTGAATGTGGAGGCAGCAGGAGATATTGCCGCCCACACAGCAGGGGAGCAGCTGGCATTACTGAACCCCACTAACAATGGAGCATGTGTTTTTCTCTGTGCAGACGGCACTTCCGAGCAACAACTCGCTGTGTTGAAGCCCAGGATCAATCATGGAGCAGGCTGAGGCCTAATTGAAGCAAGTTTTACATGTGATCTAGTTTGAATGTAACATAGTAACATAGTAACATAGTAATTAAGGTTGAAGGGAGACTTTAAGTCCATCTAGTTCAACCCATATCCTATCCTAACTTGCCCTAACATGTTGATCCAGAGGAAGGCAAAAAAAAACCCATGTGGCAAACAGTAAGCTTCACACTGGGGGAAAAAATTCCTTCCAGACTACACATACGGCAATCAGACTAGCTCCCTGGATCAACGCAACACTAAGGAAACTAGTGTATATACCCTATAATAATATACTTTTCAAGAAAAGCATCCAGTCCCCTCTTAAATTTTAGTAGGGAATCACTCATTACAACATCATATGGCAGAGAGTTCCATAGTCTCACTGCTCGTACAGTAAAGAATCCGCGTCTGTTATTATGCTTAAACCTTCTTTCCTCCAGACGTAGAGGATGCCCCCTTGTCCCCGTCACAGGTCTAAGAGTAAAAAGATCATTAGAAAGGTCTTGGTATTGTCCCCGCATATATTTATACATTGTAATAAGATCACCCCTAAGCCTTCGATTCTCCAAACTAAATAACCCCAAGTGTAATAACCTGTCTTGGTATTGCAGACCCCCCAGTTCCCTAATAACCTTGGTCGCTCTTCTCTGCACCCGCTCCAGTACAGCTATGTCTTTCTTATACACCGGAGACCAGAACTTTACACAGTATTCTAAGTGTGGTCGCACTAGTGACTTATATAGAGGTAAAATTATGTTCTCCTCCTGAGCATCTATGCCTCTTTTAATGCATCCCATTATTTTATTTGCCTTTGCAGCAGCTGCCTGACACTGGCCATTAAATGTGAGTTTGTCGTCCACCCATACACCCAGGTCTTTTTCAGTGACAGTTTTGCCCAGTGTTTTACAATTAAGCACATAATTATACATCTTGTTCGTTCTACCCAAGTGCATGACCTTACATTTATCCCCATTAAAGCTCATTTGCCATTTATCAGCCCAAGTTTCTAGTTTACATAAATCCTCCTGTAATATAATATTGTCCTCCTTTGTATTGATTACCCTGCAGAGTTTAGAGTCATCTGCAAATATTGAAATTCTACTCTCTATGCCCCTTACAAGGTCATTAATAAATATGTTAAAAAGAAGTGGGCCCAAAACTGACCCCTGTGGTACCCCACTGCTAACCGTGATCCAGTCCGAGTGTGCTCCATTAATAACCACCCTTTGTTTCCTATCCCTGAGCCAGCTCTTAACCCACCTACACATATTTTCCCCTATCCCCATTGTTCTCATTTTATGTATCAACCTTTTGTGTGGCACCGTATCAAAAGCTTTTGAAAAGTCCATGTACACCACGTCCACTGCATTCCCTTGGTCCAGTCCGGAACTTACCTCTTCATAAAAGCTTATCAGATTAGTCTGACAGGAACGGTCCCTTGTAAACCCATGTTGATATTGGGTCATAAGTTTATTCTTCTCCAGATACTCCAGTATAGTATCTCTTAGAAAACCCTCCAGGATTTTACCCACAGTTGAAGTTAAACTCACTGGCCTATAATTTCCAAGTTCAGTTTTTGTCCCCTTTTTGAATATTGGCACCACATTTGCTATACGCCAGTCCTGTGGAACAGACCCTGTTATTATGGAATCTTTAAAGATTAAAAATAATGGTCTATCTATGACTGTGCTTAATTCCTGCAGTACTCGGGGGTGTATCCCATCCGGGCCCGGGGATTTGTCAATTTTAGTGATTTTTAGACGCCGCCGTACTTCCTGCTGGGTTAAGCAGGTGACATTTAATGGACAATTTTTATCCCTGATCATGTTATCCGTCATGGGATTTTCTTGTGTAAACACTGTCGAAAAAAAGTCATTTAGCATTATGGCTTTTTCCTCATCCTCCTCCACCATTTCACCCAGACTATTTTTAAGGGGGCCAACATTATCATTTTTTAGCTTCTTACTATTTATGTAGTTAAAGAATATTTTGGGATTATTTTTACTTTCTCTGGCAATGAGTCTCTCTGTCTCAATCTTTGCTGTTTTGATTTGCTTTTTACAGAATTTATTTAATCTTCTGTATTTAGTTAATGCCTCATCACTACCTACTTGCTTTAATTCTTTAAATGCTTTATTTTTATCTCTTATTGCACCCCTTACAGCTCTATTTAGCCATATTGGTTTCCTCCTATTTCTAGCATGTTTATTCCCATACGGTATATATTGTGCACAGGTCCTATTCAGAATGCTAATAAACATCTCCCATTTTCTTTGTGTATTTTTATGACTCAGGATATTGTCCCAGTTAATTGCACCAAGATCATCTCTCATCCGTTGGAAATTTGCTTTCCTGAAGTTTAGTGTCCTTGTAACCCCTCTACTACACATCTTATTAAAGGATACATGAAAACTTATTAATTTGTGATCACTATTACCCAAGTGACCCCCAACCCTTACATTTGATATGCGGTCTGGCCTGTTGGTTAATATTAGGTCTAGCAGTGCCCCCCCTCTTGTTGGGTCCTGAACCAGTTGTGAAAGGTAATTGTCTCTCATAGTTGTCAAAAACCTATTACCTTTGCTGGAACTGCAGGTTTCGGTTCCCCAATGTATTTCAGGGTAGTTGAATTCCCCCATAATAATGACTTCTCCTTGAGTCGCTGCTTCATCTATTTGCTTCATGAGGATATTCTCTGTTGCTTCCATTATTTTTGGAGACTTATAACAAACCCCTATCAGTAATTTATTATTTTTCCCCCCTCCCCTTATCTCTACCCACAGGGACTCTACATTTTCATTAGATTCATATATATTATCACGAAGGATGGGTTTTAAGGATGATTTTACATATAAACACACACCTCCCCCTCACTTATTTGTACGGTCATTTCTGAACAGACTATATCCCTGTACATTAACAGCCCAGTCATGGCTCTCGTCCAGCCATGTCTCAGATATCCCCACCATGTCATAATTATGCTCCAACAACATTAACTCCAATTCCTCCATCTTGTTGGCGAGGCTTCTGGCATTAGTATACATGCACTTTATGTATCTCTCTGTACCTCTCTTCTTTCTTACATTATTAACTGTTCTAACCCCTCCCCCCATGCCACCCCCACCCCCAATTTCATTATTTGTGCCCAGGTCTCTAGCTGCACTGTCTTCCCCTCCTATAAAAGGAATACCCTCCCCCCCGTCCCTAGTTTAAACACTCCTCCAACCTTCTAGCCATTTTCTCCCCCAGCACAGCTGCACCCTCCCCATTGAGGTGCAACCCGTCCCTAGCGTATAGCCTGTAGCCAACTGAGAAGTCGGCCCAGTTCTGCAGGAACCCAAACCCCTCCTTCCTACACCAATTTCTGAGCCACTTATTAACCTCCCTAATCTCCCGTTGCCTCTCTGGCGTGGCACGTGGTACAGGAAGTATTTCCGAAAATACCACCTTGGAGGTCCTTGCTTTAAGCTTACAGCCTAATTCCCTGAAATCATCTTTAAGGACCTTCCACCTACCTCTAACTTTGTCATTTGTGCCAATGTGCACCATGACCGCTGGATCCTCACCAGCCCCTCCCAGTAATCTGTCAACCCGATCAGCGATGTGTCGGACTCGAGCGCCAGGTAGGCAGCACACCGTTCGAAGATCCCTGTCTTTGTGACAGATTGCCCTATCTGTTCCCCTAATAATTGAGTCTCCCACTACCAGAACCTGTCTGGCCTGCCCTGCTCTCCTATTTCCCCCCTTGCTGGAGCAGACACTCCTCCGGCTTTCAGAGGACATGCCTTGCTGCAGCAGTGCTACTCCTGCACTAACACTCCCCTCATCTGCCAACTTCGCAAACTTATTGGGGTGTGCCAGATCAGGACTAGCCTCCCTGGTGCTCTTCCCTCTACCCCGCCTTCTAACTGTCACCCAGCTAGCTGCTTCATTTTCCTGCAGCTCCAACCTAGCATCCCCCCCTCATCTATCCCATTGAGCGTCTGCTCAGTGAGCAGAAGACTCCTTTCCATATTGTCTATGGATCTCAGTGTTGCCAGCTGCACATTTAGATCCAGAATCTGGGCTTCCAAATGCACAACGTGCTCACATCTCGCACAGCAGTATGCACCCTCGACCGGCTGTTCAAGGATTTCATACATGCGGCAAGACGTGCACTGGATGGCATTGGCAATAGTGGAGCACATCCTAATGGGGATTGCAAAAGACAATACGATAAGCAAAAATAAATAAAAAGTATTAATAAAATATAACAGCAATTCAGTAATACCTCCCTTGGAAACTCCCTGAATCCAAAGTCACTAAATCTCAAGTCACACACTTACCACAGTTCGCACTTACACTCAGGTCACACTCAGCTCGTTCACACTCGCTCAGGCAGAAGATTTAAAAGATTTTTTTTTTTTTCCCCTTTTACCAGCACACCACCTTGCTGCTCCATGCACTTCCAATGTGGAGGCAGCAGGAGATATTGCCGTCCACACAGCAGGGGAGCAGCTGGCTTTACTGAACCCCACTAACACTGGAGCATGTGTTTTTCTCTGTGCAGACGGCACTTCCGAGCAAAAACTGGCTTTGCTGGAACCCAGGGTCAATCGTGGAGTAGGATGAGGCATAAATGCAGCAAGTTGTATATGTGATGTAGTTTGAATGTGGAGGCAGCAGGAGACTTTGCCATCCACACAGCAGGGGAGCAGCTGACGTTACTGAACCCCTCTGACACAGGAGCTAGTGTTTTTCTCTGTGCAGACGGCACTTCCGAGCGACAACTGACTGTCTTGAAGCCCAGGATCAATCATGGAGCAGGCTGAGGCCTACTTGGAGCAAGTAGAAAATCGGATGTAGTTTGAATGTGAAGGCAGCAGGAGATATTGCTGTCCACACAGCAGGGGAGCAGCTGGCGTTACTGAACCCCACTAACACAGGAGCTAATGTTTTTCTCTGTGCAGACGGCACTTCCGAGCGACAACTGGCTGTGTTGATGCCCAGGATCAATTATGCAGCAGGCTGAGGCCTACTTGGAGCTAGTTGAAAATATGATCTAGTTTAAATGTGGAGGCAGCAGGAGACTTTGCCATTCACACAGCAGGGGAGCAGCTGGCGTTACTGAACCCCACTAACACAGGAGCTAATGTTTTTCTCTGTGCGGACGGCACTTCCGAGCAACAACTGGCGATGTTGGAGCCCAGGATTAATAATGGAATCATGGAGCAGGCTGATGCCTACTTGGAGCAAGTAGAAAATAGGATGCAGTTTGAATGTGGAGGCAGCAGGAGATATTGCCGTCCACACAGCAGGGGAGCAGCTGACGTTACTGAACCCCACTGACACAGGAGCTAGTGTTTTTCTCTGTGCAGATGGCACTTCCGAGCAACAACTGGTGATGTTGGAGCCCAGGATTAATAATGGAATCATGGAGCAGGCTGATGCCTACTTGGAGCAAGTAGAAAATCGGATGTAGTTTGAATGTGGAGGCAGCAGGAGATATTGCCGTCCACACAGAAGGGGAGCAGCTGACGTTACTGAACCCCACTGACACAGGAGCTAGTGTTTTTCTCTGTGCAGACGGCACTTCCGAGCGACAACTGGCTGTGTTGAAGCCCAGGATCAATCATGGAGCAGGCTGAGGCCTACTTGGAGCAAGTAGAAAATCGGATGTAGTTTGAATGTGGAGGCAGCAGGAGATATTGCCGTCCACACAGCAGGGGAGCAGCTGGCGTTACTGAACCCCACTAACACAGGAGCTAATGTGTTTCTCTGTGCAGACGGCACTTCCGAGCGACAACTGTCTGTGTTGAAGCCCAGGATCAATCATGCAGCAGGCTGAGGCCTACTTGGAGCTAGTTGAAAATATGATCTAGTTTGAATGTGGAGGCAGCAGGAGACTTTGCTGTCCACACAGCAGCGGAGCAGCTGGCGTTACTGAACCCCACTAACACAGGAGCTAGTGTTTTTTTCTGTGCGGACGGCACTTCCGAGCAAAAACTGGCGATGTTGGAGCCCAGGGTAAATCAGTGGCTGAGGCCTAATTTCATCAAGTTTAATATCTGTGCAGACTACTACTGTTTTTAAAAGTGCTCCAACTAGGCCTCTGGCTCCACTCTGTCTCTAGTATTTCCCCTGGCCTCCAACCCCGCCAGTTGCTGCTCAGAAGTGGCGTCTGCACAATCAACACTTGTTCCTGTGTTACTGGGGTTCAGTAACGTCAGCTGACGTCAGCTGACGTTACTGAACCCCAGTAACACAGGAACAAGTGTTGATTGTGCAGACGCCACTTCTGAGCAGCAACTGGCGGGGTTGGAGGCCATGGGAAATACTAGAGACAGAGTGGAGCCAGAGGCCTAGTTGGAGCAAGTTTGAAATCAGTAGTAGTGTGAATGTGGAGGCAGCAGAAGACATTGCTGTCCACACAGCTGGGGAGCAGCTGGCGTTACTAAACCCCACTAACACAGGAGCTAGTGTTTTTCTCTGTGCAGACGGCACTTCTGAGCAACAACTGGCTGTGTTGAAGCCCAGGGATTCCAGTTCAGGTGGTAGAAACATGAACACAACAGGAGACCTGGATACTGTTGCCAACCAATTATTTATTCTGGAAGAGGACTGGCAAATTCTGGTGAGATCCAGGCCTTGTTCATTTTCAGAAAAGTAAGCCGGTCAACGTTATCGGAGGATAGTCGCGTGCGACGGTCTGTAAGTACACCACCTGCGGCACTAAAGACGCGTTCCGATAATACACTGGCAGCAGGGCAAGTCAGCACCTCCAATGCATACTGAATAAGCTCTGGCCATGTATCCAGCTTAGAGACCCAAAAACTTGAAGGGGGAAGAGCTGTCTGGGAGTACACTGACAGGGCAAGACATGTAGTCTGTCACCATCTGACGGAAACGTTGCCTCCTGCTGACTGGAGCCGTCTGTGATGGTGTAGACATTTGTGGCAGGCACCCAAAACTTTGCCACACTTGGGCCATACTGGTCTTGCCTTGTGCTGAGGAGCTGCCTCTGCTCCCTCTTTGTGCAGAGCTTCCTCCACTGCCTCGACCCACAGAGCTGCTTTGTAAAGCACTATCAGCACTGCTCTCGGGTGGAATGGAGAACATGATGCACTGCACCAGTGTGTCTTAGTAATCCCCCATTTTACGCTCCCAGTTCAATGGTGTTATGAGGCTTTGTAAGTTGTCTGGGTAGCGAGGATCTAGGAGGGTGTACACCCAATAATCAGCCATGTTGAGAATGTGGGCGATGCGGCGGTCGTTTCTCAGGCACTGCAGCATGAAATCAACCATGTGCTGCAGACTCCCAACTGCCCAAGAAACGCTGTCCCCTGCTTGAGGCGTCATCTCTGCCTGCTCTGCATCACCCCACCCTCGCTGTACATACTGACTAGAGCATTGTGCACCTCCCTCCTCTGGAGAGATGTCTTCCTCCTCCATTGACTCCTCCTCATCCTCCTCACAAAGTGTCCCCTGCCTAGGCCTTTGTGAGGAACCACGTAGCGCAGACTGTCCAGAAACAGATGGCATTTGTGACTCCTCATCCTCCACCTTTTCCAAAACATCCTCCCTTAGTGCTTGCAGTGATTTTTGAAGCAGGCAGGTAAGGGGGACAGTCATGCTGACTAGTGCATCATCTGCACTTGCCATCCGCGTGGAATCATCGAAGGCACGCAAAACGAGGCAGATGTCCTTCATAGAGGCCCACTCAGTGGTGCTGAAGTGTGACCGGCGCACAGTCCGACTTGTTTGCGCCTGATGCAGCTGGTATTCCATTACTGCTGCCTGCTGCTCACACAACCGCTCCAACATATGTAACGTTGAATTCCACCTGGTGGGTAGGTCACATATGATGCGATGTTTCGGAAGGCGTAATCGGCGCTGCAGAGCTGCAATGCGCGATCTTGCCGTGCTGGAACGCCGCAAGTGAGCGCACTCTATGCGGACCTTGTGCAGCAGTGCATCAAGATCTGGATAGTCACTCAGAAAGCTCTGCACGACCAAGTTGAGCACATGTGCCAGACATGGGATGTGAGTGAGGTTGCCTAGGCCCAGAGCTGCCACCAGATTTCGGCCATTGTCACACACTACCAAGCCTGGCTGGAGATTCGCTGGCAGAAACCACACGTCGCTCTCCTGCGTGATGGCATTCCAGAGCTCCTGCGCTGTGTGGCTTCAATTCCCCAAAGAAATTAATTTCAGTACGGCCTGTTGATGTTTGGCCACGGTTGTGCTCATATCGGTCGTAACAGGCTCCTGCAGCGCTGATTCTGAGGAACTGGAGTATGAGGAGGAGTCAATGTATACAGACTGGATTCCTGCCATCCTTGGAGTTGGCAGAACATGTACAGCGCCACTCTCAAGATCTGTACCCGCCTCCACAACATTGACCCAATGGGCAGTGAGGGAAAGGTATCGTCCCTGTCCATGGGTACTGGTCCACGCATCGGTGGTCAGGTGGACATTGCTACTGAAGGCGTTTAGTAGCGCATGTTTAATTTTTCCCTCCACATGCTTTTGTAGGGCAGGGACGGCTTGCCTGCTGAAATAAAAGCGGCTGGGCACAGTGTATTGTGGGACTGCCAATGCCATGAAGTTCCAAAAGGTGTCAGTCTTCACCAGCCTGAATGAGAGCATATCAAGGGCCAGTAATTTGGCAATGCCAGCATTCAGAGCCTGTGCTCGGAGATGGTTTGCCGAGTATGGCCGCCTTTTCTCCCATGCCTGTGCTACCGATGGCTTTAGAGTGGCCTGGGAGTGTGAGGATGAACGGGAACGTGGTGCTGTGGTTGGAATGTCACTGGGTCTCTGGACAACAGTGCCAGAGGTTCTTCCATGGCGATCCTGTGAGGAAGCCAAACCAGCTGTGTGTGAGCTGGAGGAAGAAGCTACAACACTAGCTGAAGAGGTGGTAGGTGGTGCTGTACGTTGGCCTACATCTTCAGTGTGTCTTTGTAACTCCACCACGTGCTTGGTCCGCATATGTTTCCACATATTTGTGGTATTGAGGTTGCTCTTTTGACTTTCTGATGACACAGCTTGCATTTGACAAAGCGAATGTCATCTGCAACTGTGTCAAAAAAGGACCACGCACTGCAAGTCTTGGGAGCACCCGTTTTGGCTTTTGGAAGAGGAATGCTCCTAACTGGTGCCGAAGTGGAGGCTACAGGCAACCAAGTCTGCCCCCTCCCTCTCCCTCCTGTTTTGGCCATTCGGGGAATCTTTTCCTCAGAGCTGCTCCCACCACCTTCCTGCTCCTCACGCCATGATGGGTCAAGGACCTCATCATCTACACTCCCCTTATCAAACACCTGCTTCTCCTGGGTAGTCTCGCCAGCACCGTACGCACCAGAAAGTGGCACCTGAGTCTCGTCATCATCTGATGCGTACTGAGGTGTGCTGACCATAGGCACTGGCCCACCCGCCTCTTCAGATTCAGAGGGACAAAGCAGTTGCGCATCACTGCATACTCCCTCTTCTTCACATTCTTGAATGCTGCTTGGCTGGCCCCCTCTTTCTAAGCCAACAGATTCAGAGAACAGAAGTAGAGACTGTGATGGCTCCTGTCCAGGGCTCTCTGACTGCCTGGGCAATTTGGCAGGTGGTGAAGAGACAGATGGTTGCTCTTCAGTGCTCTGGCCCTGAGAGGACGTGGAAGTCATTGAAGTCGATGCGCTAGCTGCCATCCATCCAACAACGGCTTCAATTTGTTCCTCCCGCAGCAGTGGGGTACGGCGAGGTCCTACAAAGCTGCGCATAAAGGACTGTTGCCTGGTAAAACTGGGGGATGCTGACTCACTGGTGCACTCAGCAGGCACAGAATCCCCATGTCCTCTCCCTGCAGAATCCCCACGTCCTCTCCCTGCTGAAACTCCACGCCCAGGTACCTTACTCCCTGCCGTTTTCATCTTGGTAGACTGATAAAGATAGGAAGAAAATGACAAAGGGGGGGCTTAGTGTGCTTTTTCCTGAACAGCTGCTAACAGGTATAAGAAACATTAATTTTATAAAGTGTGTGGACTACACTTTAATATGAGCTAATGTGGCCTACACAACTGTCAAATGGAGTGTTTGGTGAACTTTATTTTGTTTTGTTTTTTTCAAAAAATCAAAAAGGATGTGACCAAAGATTTGAAAGCGATAGTATCACAAACTTTTTGGAGCTATTACAATGCAGGAAGGTAACCTACAATGCAAAAGATGAGGCTCCAAAAAAAAGGGTAATACTAATCTGGCAGCGGCTGAAGGGCACAAGCCAGAAAAAAGGCTCCTCTATCTACTCCTATATAGTGTTTGCAACCAACCAATGTAGATGGATACGGATGGATGCACAGTAATAGGAGAATGAAAAATGAGCTGCAATAAAAGAAAAATATGTATGAGGCAGTGACACACGCTGAGCGGCCTACAACCAGATGTAGCTGCAGGACACACAACAGCGTGAGCTGCACTCACACACAGAGACTTCTCAGACAGCTGTGAACAGTGCAGATAACTGGGCACTAGCACTGAAAGGCTGCAGAAAGGCTCCGCTGTCTACTCCTATAGTGTTTGCAACCAACGTATATAGATACGGATGAATGCACAATAATAGGAGAAAGAAAAATGAGCTGCAATAAAAGAAAAATTGCATGAGGCAGTGATGCACGCTGAGCGGCCTACAACCAGACGTAGCTGTAGGACACACTACAGTGTGAGCTGCACTCACACACAGAGACCTCTCAGACAGCCGTGATCAGTGCAGATAACTGGGCACTAGCACTGAAAGGTTGCAGAGACGCTCCGTTGTCTACTCCTATAGTGTTTGCAACCAACGTATATGGATACGGATGGATGCACACTAATAGGAGAATGAAAAATGAGCAGCAATAAAAGAAAAATATGTATGAGGCAGTGACGCACGCTGAGCGGCCTACAACCAGACGTGGCTGCAGGACACACTACACAGCGTGCGCTGCACTCAAACAGACCTTGCAGACAGCTGTGAACACTGCTGCAAGGCAAAAGAAAGCTACAGTGGTTGATTATGTTGCCTGGGTAAAGCACAATATGATTTGGAAAACCGCTATCTCTAACTGTCCCTCAGAGTCTTGAAAAGCAGCCTGTCCCTAACTGAATTCACAGCAGAGTGAACCCTAAATGGCGGCGGCGGCTTTTATAGTGCATCATGACATCATTTCAGCAGCCAATCACAGCCATGCCATTACTTAACATGCCTACATGCCTAACAGGATGTGCCCACACTTCTGAGGATTGTCATTGGCTGAATCAAATCAAACTGGCTCATAGCATTATGGGAACTTCCGATTCCGGTATTCGATATGCTAAAAGTATCGGAACTCAGTATCGGAATTCCGATACCGCGAATATCAGCCGATACCCAATATTTGCAGTATCGGAATGCTCAACACTACTTGTGGGGGGTTTCCACTGTTTTGGCTCTGCAAACGTAACATGACACCCACAGACCATTCCATCAAGTTGGTATTTCAAAACATCACTACTTCCTTTCCAAGCCTCGACGTGTGCCCACACAGTGGTCCCCCCACATATGGGGTACCAACGTACTCAGGACAAACTGGACAACAACTTTTGGGGTCCAATATATCCTGTTGCCCTTGTGAAAATAAAAAATTGGGGGCTAAAAAAATTATTTTTGTGGAAAAAAAATGATTTTTTTATTTTCATGGCTCTGCGTTATAAACTTCTGTGAAGCACTTGGGGGTTCAAAGTGCTCACCACACATCTAGATAAGTTCATTGGGGGGCCTAGTTTCCAAAATGGGGTCACTTGTGGGGAGTTTCTACTGTTTAGATACATCAGGGGGTCTGCAAACGTACATGATGCCCGCAGACCATTCCATCAAAGTCGGCATTTCAAAATGTCACTACTTCCCTTCCGAGCCCCGACGTGTGCACAAACAGTGGTCCCCCCCCCACATATGGGGTACCAGCGTACTCAGGATAAACTGGACAACAACTTTAGGGGTCCAATTTCTCCTGTTACCATTGTAAAAATAAAAAATAGCAAGCTAAAAAAACATTTTTTGAGGAAACAAAATATTTTTATTTTCACGGCTCTGCGTTATAAACTTCTGTGAAGCACCTGGGGGTTCAAAGTGCACACTATGCATCTAGATAAGTTCCTTAGGGGGTCTAGTTTCCAAAATGGGGTCAAAGTTTAGGCACACAGGGGCTCTCCAAACACGACATGGTGTCTGCTAACGATTGGAGCTAATTTTCCATTCAAAAAGTCAAATGACACTCCTTCCCTTCTGAGCCCTGCCGTGCGCCCAAACAGTGGTTCCCCCCCACATATGGGGTACCAGCTAGGGATGGGCGAATCTACTCGTTAGGACTCGTTACTCTGCGAGTAGTAGGGGACTCGCAGGAGTCGGTACTCTGCGAGTTTCCAAGTGATTACTCGCACAGTAACGAGTCCAATGCAAATCAATGGCAATCCTAGTTTTTCAGAGTTTAATACAAGCAATCCTAGTTTCTTACCGATTTTGTGTCCCGCTGTCAGCAGCGAGTCTTAGCGAGTCTAGGACTCCTATATACTGTATTCGGGACTCGCAGAATACAGAATATGTTAATTTTCAGAGACAGCCTAGTTTGTTAGGTGAGAAAACTGTGAAGAGCACTACTATGATTGGCTGCTGTCCATCGTGATGCCTATGTCATGTATCACAGGCAAGGCTGTATATAAACCCTGCCCCCGCCATTTTGGGCACATTCCTGTGACGATCTGAGCTAGTGCAGGGCGAGTTGGAGACATAGAGCAGATCTAGGGACTGTTAGTCAGTGTAGGACCTCAAGATTCCTCACATATAACACAAAAGTTCTTTTCAGAACTACCAGGACGGAGGAGTACTGTAGAGGACTGTAGGCAGGGAGAAAGGCAGGAGCAGCCTTACAGTGCATACAGCACCATCCTCAGAGCTTAGCTTCCATCAGAGCTGAAATCAGAAGCATAGCTGAGCAAATTTTCTTTTTTTTTTCCACCAGATATTATCGGGGTCATATTTACCCCTGCAGCGTTATTGTTTCTGTGGCAGACCAGTGCGTTGCTGCTATCTATCCCACCAGCTAATAAGCACGCACGCTGCCTGCTTGTGTGCAGTAAACAATTTTTTCAGGGAGAGTGCGTTGCTTCTCTGCTAAGTTACAGCACGCACTTCACCCCAGAGCGGTGACGCAGACAGCACCACAGTCCACCTAGGTGACTGCCTTTGCGCACTAAACAATTTTTTCAGGGAGAGTGCAGGGCTTCTCTGCTACCAGCTAATAGCACGCACGTTACCTTCCTGCTGTGCCAATACGCATCACTAGCCTTGATTGTCCTCCTATTACAGTCCCCTGTAGTTATCCCCTTTGCACTGTGCATCCCCTGAGACTACAGCACGGGTCACATCACATCCCCCAGTGAAGCACACCCCGGCCCGGTGCTGGGTACCACGGTTTCAGTGCGTCACAGACGCCAATGGTGACACAAGAAATCTCACTCTCTCCTAATCCAAAAAAGGGTACAGTAAAAGAAAATAGAAGAAATGACATCACATAACTCTTACCCATGTTTGCCTGCCCATCCTCTCCAGCGTGATCAAATGACGGGAACATACTTCTGGCGATGGACCTCCAAGCCATATTTCGCTGTCTTTCATCACCATAGCCAGGGTGGGTGGGCTGCCACAGCTGGGGCCACTCTTCAACCAGGCCGATCAGCCTCTCTGTATCACGTCTGCTACACATCTTTGGTGGGCCTGTGTGTGCAGATCTGATCGCCCTGTGTGTGCAGATCAGATTGCCCTGTGTGTGCAGATCAGATCTGCCTGTGTGTGGAGAATATCAGATCAGCCTGTGCAGTAAATCGGTTAGCACAGGCGACTTCCTGTTTAGCTTCTAGCGTGATGTAGAAACGATTTTCTGTGCTTTAGGGATGAATTCTAAATCGCTAAGGTAGGGGCCACTTGCGAGAGTAAAGAGTAAAAAAAATGGCAGCACAGGAATCGCTGCAATACTCGCATCCCCATTCATTAACATTGGAGTCGCTAGACTTGCAACGAATAGCGAGTTTCCGAGTCGGACTCGTTAGAGTCTAGCGATTCCGAGTATTTCAGGATTCGCCCATCCCTAGTACCAGCGTACTCAGGACAAACTGGACAACAAATTTTGGGGTCCAATTTATCCTTTTACCCTTGGGAAAATAAAAAATAGCGGGCTAAAAAATCATTTATGATTATTATAATAGCTCTACATTTATAAATTTCTGTGACGCATTTGGGGGTTCAAAATGCTCGCTACACATCTAAATAAGCTCCTTGGGAGTTCTAGTTTCCAAAATGGGGTCACTTGTGGGGGGTTTCTACTGTTTAGTCACATCAGAGGCTCTGCAAACGCAACATGACGCCCTCAGAACATTCCATCAAAGTCTGCGTTCCAAAATGGTGCTCCTTCCCTTCTGAGCTCTCCCATGCGCTCAAACAGTGGTTCCCCCCACATATGGAATATCAGTGTACTCAGGACAAATTGCTCAACAACTTTTGTGGTCCAATTTTTCCTGTTAGCCTTGTGAAAATAAAAAATAGCGGGCTAAAATATCTCTTATGAGGAAAAAAATGATTTTTTATTTTCACAGCTCTGCGTTATAAACTTCTGTGAAGCACTAGGGGGTTCAAAGTACTCACCACACATCTAAATAAGTTCCTTTGGGGGTCTAGTTTCCAAAATGGGGTCACTTGTGGGGGAGCTTCAATGTTTAGGCACATAGGGGATCTCCAAACGTGACATGGTGTCCGCTAACGATTGGAGCTAATTTTCCATTCAAAAAGTCAAATGGCGCTCCTTCCCTTCTGAGCCCTGCCGTGCGCCCAAACAGTGGTTTATGACCACATATGAGGTATAGGTGTACTCAGGAGAAATTGCCCAATAAATTTTAGGATCCATTTTATCCTGTTGCCCATGTGAAAAGGAAAAAACTGAGGCTAAAAGAAAATTTTTGTGAAAAAAAGTACTTTTTTTTAAGGATCAATTTGCGAAGCACCTGCTGGTTCAAAGTGCTCACTGTGCATCTAGAATAGTTCCTTGGAGGGTCTAGTTTCCAAAATGGGGTCACTTGTGGGGGAGCTCCAATGTTTAGGCACACAGGGACTCTCCAAACGTGACATGGCAACTGCTAAATATTCCAGCATATTTTCCATTCAAAAAGTCACATGGCGCTCTTTCCCTTCTGAGCCCTGCCGCGCGCCCAAACAGTGGTTTATGACCACATATAAGGTATCTGTGTCCTCAGGAGAAATTGCCCAAAAAATTTTAGGATCCATTTTATCCTGTTACCCATGTGAAAATGAAAAAAATTGATGCTAAAAGAAAATTTTTGTTGGAAAAATTAAAATGTCCATTTTTTCCTTCCACGTTGCTTTAGTTCCTGTGAAGCACCTGAAGGGTTAATAATCTTCTTGAATGTAGTTTTGAGTAGCTTGCGGGGTGCAGTTTTTAGAATGGTGTCACTTTTGGGTATTTTCTGCCATATAGACCCCTCAAAGTGACTTCAAATGTGAGGTGGTCCCTAAAAAAAAATGGTTTTGTAAATTTTGTTGTAAAAATGAGAAATTGCTGGTCAACTTTTAACCCTTATAACTTCCTAGCAAAAAAAATTTTGCTTCCAAAATTGTGCTGATGTAAAGTAGACATGTGGGAAATGTTATTTATTAACTATTTTTTGTCGCATAACTCTCTGGTTTAGCAGAATAAAAATTCAAAATTTGAAAATTGCGAAATTTTCAAAATTTTCGCCCAAATTCTGTTTTTTTCACAAATAAACTCAAAAATTATCGACCTAAATTTACCACTAACATGAAGCCCAATATATCACGAAAAAACAGAATCGCTAAGATGCGTTGAAGCGTTCCTGAGTTATTACCTCATAAAGGGACACTGGTCAGAATTGCAAAAAATGGCCAGGTCATTAAGGTCATGAAGGGGTTAAGAATAAATCTAATAACACACTGAACTATTAGGGAATGCGAGGAATGGTTGCAATTTTTAATATATAGGAAGTAAAAGATTTTTCCACCATCAGGAGCAAAACAGTAACAATGCAGTGACAAGACAAGAATTTGCATAACTAATCATATGCTAAATAGTTGCAAGTCAAATTTATGTATGAGACACCAAAAAGATTATTGTCTATAAAATGATGGTAGTCTCACGTTCGAAGCAGTAGAGAATGGTGAGATATGGAGCCTGAAAGTCAAAAGTTCAAATTGTTGCCCTTTTGCTTGTCAGTCCTTAAATGAAAGTATTCAAAATTACAAGTCTGCGTGAAAATTCAAGGAATTTCTTCTCATTATAGGCATTGTTGACCCATCTGGAAACATATTGGAACATTCATTTTTGTTCTCATCATGCCAAATGTTGCTACCGAAGATTGACACTTCTGTAAGTGCTGTTTAATGTCCTATAAATAGCTGTTTGTAGCACTCGGGCAACAATGGCTGTTTTCTGGAAATTCTATAATGCACCTTATTTTTGTTTAAGTATGTACATATTGCACATTCTAAAAAAAACAATAGTATCTTACTTTTGCGGAGTAAAGTTTTAATTGATACCTCATACTCAAAGTAGTTTTTGATACCTCATGTAGTGTTGTAATGCAAGTTCATTCAAGGATTTTTCTGGAAGCATCTTCTTTGACATTTTTTATAACATTTTTGCGACGGCCTCACCACCAGCATTTTTTATGACATATATAACAGGGGCCGGTAACCTTTTTTTTGCAAAGGGACATTTGGATTATTCACGGACCATAGAAAATCATCAAGTTAAGAATTAAAATGCTATATTCTGTCAAACATTTATTTAACTCACTCCTAAGGTGATGGCTGGAACTACTTCTCTTTGAGACTGTGAAGTTAGGTGGCATTGATGATGTTGCTTCTCACAATTTTTTTCCAGATTTGAGTTGATCTGGAGCACAGTTGACTCTCTTTGTTATGTAGAGCTCTGGCAGAATTTGAGACTACTGCAAAATTTTATAAAAATCAGCTTCTCTACATGTCTGACAGCCATTCCATTCCAGTGTCAGTTGAATTCCAACCAGAGTACGCCTCATTCTACTTAATGTGCTTCTGAGTAGGTGATCACCTGAACCAAATCTTATTTAACAAAGGAAAGTATAAAATACCCTGCTGTGGTGTTCACAATCCTCTTGCCATAGGACAAGCTGGATGGCAAAACAAGTGCTGGTAATATCCCAAAAGTAATAGGAATGAAAAAAAAGCCTTTCATCAATGAGAAGCAAACGAGAGCCAGGCTGAACTTTGCCAAAGACCATAAGGATGGGACCATAGAGGACTGGAGTAAGGTAATCTTCTCTGATGAGTTTAATTTTCAGCTTTGCCCAACACCTGGTCGTCTAATGGTTAGACAGAGACCTGGAGAGGCGTACAAGCCTCAGTGTCTTGCACCCACTGTGAAATTTGGTGGAGGATTGGTGATGATCTGAGGATGCTTCATCAAGGCTGGAATTGGGCAGGTTAATCTTTGCGAAAGATGTATGAATCAAGCTGCATACAAGGTTATCCTGGAAAAACAGTTGATTGCTTCTGCTCAGGCAATGTACCCCAACTCTGAGGACTGGTTTTTCCAGCAGGACAATGCGCCATGCCACACAGCTAGGTCAATCAATGTGTGGATGAAGAACCACCACATCAAATCCCTGTCATGGCCAGCCCAATCTCCAGATCTGAACCCGATTGAAAACCTTTGGAATGTAATCAAGAGGAAGATGGATAGTCACAAGCCATCAAACAAAGAACTGCTTACATTTTTGAACCAGGAGTGGCATAAGGTCACCTAAAAGCAGTGTGAAAGACTGGTAGAAAGCATGCCAAGAAGCATGAAAGCTGTCATTAAAAATCATGGTTATTCCACAAAATATTGATTTCTAAACTCTTCCTGAGTTAAAACATTAGTATTGTTGTTTCTAAATGATTACAAACTTGTTTTCTTAGCATTATTTGAGGTCTTCAAGCACTGCATTTTTTTGGTCTTTTGACCATTTCTCATTTTCTGAAAATATATCCAAAATTTAGTGCTTGGAAATTAGAAGACATGTTGCCAGTAGTTTATAGAATAAAAGAGCAATTTACATTTTACTCAAAAATATACCTATAAAGAGAAAAATCAGACAAAGTGAAAATTTTGCAGTGGTCTCTTAATTTTTCCAGAGCTGTATATCAAATAGGAGACACCGAGACTGCTCTGTACTAGAGTTGAGTGAAACAGGTCAGTCAGATTAAAAAATCACCGACTTTCGCCAAAGTCGGGTTTCATGAAACGAAACTCGACCATAGCGTGAGGTCGGCCATGAGGTTGCCGATCAGCGCGCCAAAGTCGCGTTTCAAATTATGCTTTCAGCACCTTTTCTCACCCAATGATGGAGGATGCACACTGTTGGAAACACGATGACATGCTCAGCAGCCAGCACCATCTTAGAGAAGGGCATTGAAGTGATTGGCTAGCTTTGTGTTGCATCACAGTGGGTATAAAAGGCTGTGACCGCCGACCGCCATCTTACTTCTGCCGATCTTACAATAGGGAGAGGTGCTGCTACTGATTCTGAACAGGGAGAGCGTTAGGCAGGGAAGAAGGAAAAAAAACTGCTTCTGCTGATAGCGCTTTTCACTGTACAGTTAGTGTGCAGTGAAAGGGGAGGATTTTTGTTGTGTTCAGCAGCGCTGGTGGTGATTAGGCTGCCTTTTAAGGCTACCTGCTAGCTGCATTGCTGTGTGGACACTGCTGTTCAAACTGCTTTTTTCAAAACACTCCAAATTTTATTATTTTGTCCTAGGGAGTTACTGAGCGTTCATTTTTTCACACACCGTCTAGCGGTGTACGCTCCTCACACACTACCGTGAACCAGCTGGTATCACGGACAAATAGAAGTTATCTGGGTGTGACTCTGGAAGAAAAAGCCGAGGAGTTTGTCCATTTTTCCAGACCTACACCTTAGAGTCCTGTCTATTTTTCAAACAATTTCGTATATCTGCTGTTTGATTACGGTCAAAGCTAGACAGAGACAGCGTGTGTCAGTCCGTATACAACTACACGGAGCTTGACAATTTTACATACACACACCGTACAGCGGTGTACGCTCCTCACACACTACTGTGTACCGGCTGGTATCACGGACAAATAGAAGCTATCTGGGTGTGACTCTGGAAGAAAAAACCGAGGAGTTTGTCCGTTTTTCCAGACCTACACCTTAGAGTCCTGACCGTTTTTCAAACAGTTTCATATATCTGCTGTTTGATTACGGTTAGTGTTGAGCGATACCGTTCGATATCCAAAAATATCGTATCGGATGGTATCACCCGATACGAAAAAAATATCGGGTATCGCCGATTCCGATACCGGAAGTCCCATTCAAGTCAATTGGACTTCCGGTATCGGAATTTAAAAAAGCCCTTTATTTCCTTGTTGGCTAATTCTACATAATTGAAAACAAATAAGAATCATGTAGAATGTATTGTGGGAGGTGGAGGAGACATTAAAGGCATAGTGGTTTATTCAAATCACATGGCATAGCATTAATTTCAATTTTTTTTTTCAAGACGTTTGGAGTTAAAAAGATATTGACTATGTTAACTTTTTTATATTTAGTCAGATATGTATGTTTCACAACTTCCATGCTCTTCACCTTCTTTTGTACTTCTCCCACACTTTCTCCTTCATGATCCGCAGCAGTAGCATTTTTTTCATCAACTTTTTCTTCACCTTATTCATCTTCTTCTTCTTCACCTTCTTCCCATTAATTTTTTTTTCCATTCTTCATATTCTTCTTATTCAGCTATTATTAATTTTCATATGCTATTTCTTCATCTTCTTCCTATTCTTCTTTTTCTTCATTTTCTTATGGTGACTGGCATTCCTGTAGTACTTATCTATAAAAGTTATAAGATTACACCTTACGTTCTGCCTGTCACAAAAGATTTACAACAGGATTTGTCCGCGTTCAGTTTGGCCTGCAGCAGCAGGCATTTTCCAGGGGCACCACGAGGAGGAACGGACTAACCCCCATTTACTGCTTAGTCTTCTTCTGCTTATAATTTTGATTTCTTCTATGCTGATTTTTAGTCTTATGCTTAATGTTCTTCTGCTTTCTGTTCTTCTGCTTTTGCTTCTTCTGCTTCTTGTTCTTCTTTTGTTCTGTATCTTGGTGGTTGTCTTCATGTTCTTTGTCCTCTTGGTCTTATTATTTAGGGTCATATTTCTGGTCTTCTTTGGTGTGGTCTTAGGGTCGTCGTCATCAGGGTCGTCGTCATGGAGATCAATAAGGATTACCAAAGACAATTTCAAAAAGCTTGATCTTGGAAATGTAGCAGAAGGTACAAGAAGGTTGAGAAACTGGCAAGAACCAGCTGACAGTACTGGAACCCGCAGTGACAGCAGAAGGAACAATAGCCAATTGCACTACAGAGGAACAGCTGACGGTGCTGGACCCCGGTTACTATGCAGGAGGTACCTGTGCTAGAAACCACTACCAAGGACCAGCTGACGTTGCTGGACCTCGGATACCGAGATGGAGGCACCTAGGCCAAAGGCTCTGGCGAGAACCAGCAGACAGTGCTGGAACCCGGATGGTTAGCAGAAGGAACAAGAGCCAATGGCACTACCGAGGACCAACTGACGGTGCTGGACCACGGTTACTAAGCAGAAGGTACCTGTGCTAAAAAGCACTACCAAGGACCAGCTGACGGTGCTGGACTTCGGATACCGAGATGGAGGCACCTAGGCCAAAGGCTCTGGTGAGAACCAGCAGACAGTGCTGGAACCCGGATGGGTAGCAGAAGGAACAAGAGCCAATGGCACTACCGAGGACCAACTGACGGTGATGGACCACGGTTACTAAGCAGAAGGTACCTGTGCTAAAAAGCACTACCAAGGACCAGCTGACGGTGCTGGACTTCGGATACCGAGATGGAGGCACCTAGGCCAAAGGCTCTGGCGAGAACCAGCAGACAGTGCTGGAACCCGGATGGGTAGCAGAAGGAACAAGAGTCAATGGCACTACCGAGGACCAACTGACGGTGCTGGACCACGGTTACTAAGCAGAAGGTACCTGTGCTAAAAATCACTACCAAGGACCAGCTGACGGTGCTGGACCTCGGATACCGAGATGGAGGCTCCTAGGCCAAAGGCTCTGGCGAGAACCAGCAGACAGTGCTGGAACCCGGATGGGTAGCAGAAGGAACAAGAGCCAATGGCACTACCGAGGACCAACTGATGGTGATGGACCACGATTACTAAGCAGAATGTACCTGTGCTAAAAAGCACTACCAAGGACCAGCTGACGGTGCTGGACTTCGGATACCGAGATGGAGGCACCTAGGCCAAAGGCTCTGGCGAGAACCAGCTGACAGTGCTGGCACCCGGATGGGTAGCAGAAGGAACAAGAGCCAATGGCACTACCGAGGACCAACTGACGGTGATGGACCACGGTTACTAAGCAGAAGGCACTACCAAGGACCAGCTGACGGTGCTGGACCTCAGATACCGAGATGGAGGCACCTAGGCCAAAGTCTCTGGCGAGAACCAGCTGAGAGTGCTGGAACCCGGGTGGGTAGCAGAAGGTACCCATCCAAAGCAAAGTAGCCAGGCCGCAAGCCGGCCGCAGTTACCGAAACCCACAGTCCTACAGGGGGTCCATGTCCCATTGGCACTACGGATCCAGCCTTCAGTGCCTGTCCCCGCAGCCCACATAGGAGTCACCTTAACTGCAGGCACCGTAGAGTTGGCTAATCCGGCCGAAAGACGACAGGACAATGGATTGGTGGCATAGTGACCTTGACACTACCCGGAAACAGCTGGCGTGCTGGAACCAGGCTGGGCAACAGGGAGTACCCATGCCAAAGACACTGCCGAGAACCAGCTGACAGTGCTGGAACCCAGATGGGTAGCAAAAGCTACAAGAGCCAATGGCACTACCGAGGAACAGCTGACGTTGCTGGACCACGGTTACTAGGCAGGAGGTACCTGCTGTGCTAGAAAGCACTACCAAGGACCTGCTGACGGTGCTGGACGTTCGGATACCGAGATGGAGGCACCTAGGCCAAAGGCTCTGTCGAGAACCAGCTGACAGTGCTGGAACCCGGGTGGGTAGCAGAAGGTACCCATCCAAAGCAAAGTAGCCAGGCCGAAACCCACAGTCCTACAGGGGGTCCATGTCCCATTGGCACCACGGATCCAGCCTTCAGTGCCAGTTCCCACAGCCCACATAGGAGTCACCTAAACTGCAGGCACCATAGAGTCGGCTAACCCGGCCGCAAGACGACAGATCAAAGGATTGGTGGCATAGTGACCTTGACACTACCCGGAAACAGCTGGTGTGCTGGAACCAGGCTGGGCAACAGGTAGTACCCATGCCAAAGACACTGCCGAGCACCAACTGGCATTGTTGGAACCCAGGGACAATCATGGTGAAGGCCGAGGCCTACTTGGTGGTAGTTTTAGATTGTTTGTAGGCTACAACAGACTGTCAACGTGCTCCAATTAGGCATCTGTCTCCACGCTGTTTCCAGGATTTCACGTGACCACCAACACCGCCAGTTTATGCGTACAGTAGCCGTCTGCCCAATCCACACGTGTTCCTGTGCTACTGGGGTTCTGTAAAGTCAGCAGATCCCTTGATGTGTGTCTGCCAATGTCTCCTGCTCTGTCCACATTCCCACCACTTGCAGTGGGAAGGTGGACAGCACAGGAGACAGTGG
The DNA here is from genome assembly GCF_039654945.1 of Dendrobates tinctorius. NCBI lineage: Eukaryota > Metazoa > Chordata > Amphibia > Anura > Dendrobatidae > Dendrobates > Dendrobates tinctorius. The sequence continues at coordinate 5,456,522 of NW_027361701.1, read as the reverse complement.
CGGACACACATTGGGGGATCAGCTCACGTAACAGAACACCAGGAACACAGGAGCAAGTGTGGAATGCGTGGACGGCAACTGTGAGCAGGAACTGGTGGTGTTGGAGGTCAGGGGAAATACTAGAGACAGAGTGGAGACAGAGGCCAAATCAGAGAATGTTTAAATCTGAAGTAGTTACAATTTGGAGGCAGCAGCACTTTGCCCTCCACACAGCAGGGGATCAGCTGACGTTACCGACCCCCACTTTCACATGAAAGAGTGTTTTTTTCTGTGTGGACAGCACTTCCGAGCACCAACTGGCGTTGTTGGAGCCCAGGGACAATCATGGTGCAGGCCGAGGCCTACTAGGAGCCAGGTGTAAATCGGAGGAATTTTGACTTTGGAGGCAGCAGGAGAGTTTGCCGTACACACAGCAGGGGATCAGCAGACGTTACCGAACCCCACTTTGACATGAACAAGTGTGTTTTTCTGTGTGGACAGCACTTCCGAGCACCAACTGGCGTTGTTGGAGCCCAGGGACAATCAGGGTGCAGGCCGAGGCCTACTTGGTGGCAGTTTTACATTGTTTGTAGGCTACAACAGACTGTCAACGTGCTCCAATTAGGCATCTGTCTCCACTCTGTTTCCAGGATTTCACGTGACCACCAACACCGCCAGTTTATGCATACAGTAGCCGTCTGCCCAATCCACACATGTTCCTGTGTTACTGGGGGTTCTGTAATGTCAGCAGATCCCCTGATGTGTGTCTGCCACTGTCTCCTGCTCTGTCCACATTCCCACCGCTTGCAGTGGGAAGGTGGACAGCGCAGGAGACAGTGTCGGACACACATTGGGGGATCTGCTCACGTAACAGAACACCAGGAACACAGGAACAAGTGTGGAATGCGCGGACGGCAACTGTGAGCAGGAACTGGCGGTGCTGGAGGTCAGGGGAAATACTAGAAACAGAGTGGAGACAGAGGCCAAATCAGAGAATGTTTAAATCTGAAGTATTTACAATTTGGAGGCAGCAGCGCTTTGCCCTCCACACAGCAGGGGATCAGCTGACGTTACCAAACCCCACTTTCACATGAATGAGTGTTTTTTTCTGTGTGGACAGCACTTCCGAGCACCAACTGGCGTTGTTGGAGCCCAGGGACAATCAGGGTGCAGGCCGAGGCCTACTAGGAGCCAGGTGTAAAGCGGAGGTATTTTGACTTTGGAGGGAGCAGGACACTTTGCCCTCCACACAGCAGGGGATCTGCTGACGTTACTGACCCCCACTTTGACATGAACAAGTGTGTTTTTCTGTGTGGACAGCACTTCCGAGCACCAACTAGCGTTGTTGGAGCCCAGGGACAATCAGGGTGCAGGCCGAGGCCTACTAGGAGCCAGGTGTAAAGCGGAGGTATTTTGACTTTGGAGGGAGGAGGACACTTTGCCCTCCACACAGCAGGGGATCAGCTGACGTTACTGACCCCCACTTTCACATGAACAAGTGTGTTTTTCTGTGTGGACAGCACTTCCGAACACCAACTGGCATTGTTGGAGCCCAGGGACAATCAGGGTGCAGGCCGAGGCCTACTTGGTGGCAGTTTTATATTGTTTGTAGGCTACAACAGACTGTCAACGTGCTCCAATTAGGCATCTGTCTCCACTCTGTTTCCAGGATTTCACGTGACCTCCAACACCACCAGTTTATGCGTACAGCAGCCGTCTGCCCAATCCACACATGTTCCTGTGTTACTGGGGTTCTGTAATGTCAGCAGAGCCCCTGATGTGTGTCTGCCACTGTTTCCTGCTCTGTCCACATTCCCACCGCTTGCAGTGGGAAGGTGGACAGCACAGGAGACAGTGGCGGACACACATTGGGGGATCTGCTGACATTACAGAACCCCAGTAACACAGGAACACGTGTGGAATGCGCGGACGGCAACTGTGAGCAGGAACTGGCGGTGCTGGAGGTCAGGGGAAATACTAGAGACAGAGTGGAGACAGAGGCCAAATCAGAGAATGTTTAAATCTGAAGTAGTTACAATTTGGAGGCAGCAGCACTTTGCCCTCCACACAGCAGGGGATCAGCTGACGTTACCGAACCCCACTTTCACATGAACGAGTGTTTTTTTCTGTGTGGACAGCATTTCCGAACAACAACTGATGATGTTGGAGCCCAGGGATAGTCATTTTGTAGGCTAAGGCCTACTTGGAGGCAGTTTAAGATAAGACGTTGTTTGAATTTGGAGGCAGCAGGAGAAAATCAGGTAGTAGGCCGAGGCCTACTTGGTGGCAGTTTTCGATTGTTTGTTTCTAGACTACTACTAACTGTCAACGTACTCCAATTAGGCCTCTGTCTTCACTCTGTTTCGAGTATTTCCTCTGGCTTCCAACCACGCCAGTTGCTGCTCTGAAATGCCGTCTGCACAACCCACACTTGTTCCTGTGTTACTGGGGTTCTGTAACAGCAGCTTCTCCCTAGAGGTGAGTCAGGCAATGTCTCCTGCTCTGTCCACTTTTCCACTACAAGTAGTGGGAATGTAGACAAAGCAGGAGACATTGCCGGACTCACCTCTGGAGATGAGCAGATGTTACAGGACCCAGGTAACACAGGAACAAGTGTGGATTGTGCAGACGGCACTTGAGAACAGAAACAGGCGGTGTTGTAGGCCGGAGGAAATACTCTAAACAGAGTGGAGACAGAGGGCAAATCAGAGAACATATTAAATCAGAAGTAGTCAGAAGTTGTAGGCAGCAGGAGAGTTTGCCACACACACAGCAGGGGATCAGCTGACGTTACCGAACCCCACTTACACATGAGCGAGTGTTTTGTCTGTGCGGACAGCACTTCTGAGCAACAACTGGCGGTGTCGGAGCCCAGGGAAAATCAGGTAGTAGGCCGAGGCCTACTTGGAGCCAGGTGTAAATCTGAGGTTGTTTGACTGTGGAGGGAGCAGGACACTTTGCCATACACACAGCAGGGGATCAGCTGACGTTACCGAACCCCACTTACACATGAGCGAGTGTTTTGTCTGTGTGGACAGCACTTCTGAGCAACAACGGGCGTTGCTGTAGCCCAGGAAATAAAGTTCAGGTCATAGAAACATGAACACAACAGGAGACCTGGATCCTGTTGCCAGCCAATTATTTATTCTGGAAGAGGACTGGGAAATTCAGGTGAGATCCAGGCCTTGTTCATTTTCAGAAAAGTAAGCCGGTCAACATTATCGGCGGATAGTCGCGTGCGACGGTCTGTTACCACACCACCTGCAGCACTAAAGACACGTTCCGATAATACACTGGCAGCAGGGCAAGCCAGCACCTCCAATGCATACTGGCTAAGCTCTGGCCATGTAACCAGCTTAGAGACCCAATACTTGAACGGGGAAGAGCCGTCTGGGAGTACACTAACAGGGCAAGACAAGTAGTCTGTCACCATCTGACGGAAACGTTGCCTCCTGCTGACTGGAGCCGTCTGTGATGGTGTAGCCGTTTGTGGCGGTCCCACAAAACTTTTCCACATTTGGGCCATACTGGTCTTGCCTTGTCCTGCGGCACTGTCTCTGCTACCTCTTTGTGCAGAGCTTCCTCCACTGCCTCTACCCACATGGCTGCTTTGAAAAGCACTACCAGCAACACTTGCGGGGGGAATGGAGAACATGATGGCCTGCACAAATGTTTCTTGGTACTCCCGCATTTTTCGCTCCCGGTTCAGCTGTGGTATGAGGCTTTGAAAGTTGTCCTGGTAGCGAGGATCTAGGAGGGTGTACACCCAATAATCAGCCGTGTGGAGAATGTTGGCGATGCGGCGGCCATTTAACAAGCACTGCAGCATGAAATCAACCATGTGCTGCAGACTGCCAACTGGACCGGAAACGCTGTCCCCAGCTTGAGGCAGCATCTCAGCCTGCTCAGCATCACCCCACCCTCGCTGTACACACTGACTACTAGAGCCTTGTGTACCTCCCTCCTCTGGAGAGATGTGTTCCTCCTCCTCCATTGACTCCTCGTCATCCACCTCACTAAGTGTCCCCTGCCTGGGCCTTTGTGTGGAGGCACGTTGCGCAGACTTGCCAGAAGCAGATGGCATTTCTGACTCCTCATCCTCGACCTCTTCAAAAACCTCCTCACTTAGTGCTTGTAAGGTTTTTTGAAGCAGACAGATAAGGGGGACAGTCATGCTGACTAGTGCATCATCTGCACTGGCCATCCGCGTGGAGTCATCGAAGGCACGCAAAACTTGGCAGATGTCCCTCATAGTGGCCCACTCAGTGGTGTTGAAGTGTGTCCGGCGCACAGTGCTACTTGTTTGCGCCTGATGCAGCTGGTACTCCAATACTGCTGCCTGCTGCTCACACAACCGCTCCAACATATGTAACGTTGAATTCCACCTGGTGGGGAGGTCACATATGATGCGATGTTCTGGCAGGCGGAATTGGCGTTGCAGAGATGCAATGCGCGATCTTGCCATGCTGGAACGCTGCAAGTGAGCACACTCTAGGCGAACCTTGTGCAGCAGTGCATCAAGATCCGGATAGTCCCTCAGAAAGCTCTGCACGACCAAATTGAGCACATGGGCCAGACATGGTATGCGAGTGAGGTTGCCTAGGTCCAGAGCTGCCACTAGATTTCGGCCATTGTCACTCACTACCAAACCTGGCTGGAGATTCGCTGGCACAAACCACACATCACTCTCCTGCTTGATGGCATTCCAGAGCTCCTGTGCTGTGTGGCTCCGATTCCCCAAAGAAATTAATTTAAGGACGGCCTGTTGACGTTTGGCCTCACCTGTGCTCATATCTGGCCTAACAGGCTCATGCAGTGCTGATTCCCAGGAACTAGAGTAGGAGGAGGACTCAATATGTACAGACTGCATTCCTGCAATCCATGGAGTTGGCAGAATACGTACAGAGCCACTCTCCAGATCTGTACCCGGCTCCACAACATTGACCCAATGGGCAGTGAGGGAAAGGTATCGTCCCTGTCCATGGCTACTGGTCCAAGCATTGGTGGTCAGGTGGACCTTGCTACTGACGGCGTTTAGTAGTGCATTTTTTATTTTTACCTCCACATGCTTTTGCAGGGCAGGGACGGCTTGCCTGCTGAAATAAGCGGCTGGGCACATTGTATTGTGGAACTGCCAATGACCTCAAGTTCCGGAAGGTGTCAGTCTCCACCAGCCTGAATGACAGCATCTCAAGGGCCAGTAGTTTGGCAATGCCGGCATTCAGAGCCAGTTCTCGGGGATGGTTTGCCGAGTATGGCCGCTTTTTCTCCCATGCCTGTGCTACCGATTGCTGGTGAGTGGCCTGGGAGTGTGCTGATGACTGAGAACGTGGTTCAGTGGGTGGAATTTCACTGGGTCTCTGGACAACAGTGGCAGAGGTTCTTCCATGGCATTCCAGAGGCCCCAACACGAGCTGAAGAGGTGGTAGGTGCTGCTGAAGGTTGGCCTACATCTTCAGTGTGTCTGTGTAACTCCACCTCGTGCTTGGTACGCACATGTTTCCACATATTTGTGGTATTGAGGTTGCTCACATTTTCCCTCGTTTAACTTTCTGATGACACAGCTTGCATTTGACAAAGCAAATGTCATCTGCAACTGTGTCAAAAAAAGACCACGCACTGCAAGTCCTGGGAGCGCCCGTTTTCTGTTTTGGAAGAGGATTGCTCCTCACGGGTGCCAAAGTGGAGGCTACAGGCAACCAAGTCTGCCCCCGCCCTCTCCCTCCTGTTTTGGCCGTTCGGGGAATCTCTTCCTCAGAGCTGCTCCCACCACCTTCCTGTGGCTGATGCCATGATGGGTCAAGGACCTTATCATCTCCACTCCCCTCTTCAAGCACCGGCTGGTCCTGGGTTGTCTCGCCAGCACCGTACGCACCAGAAATTGGCAACTGAGTCTCATCATCATCAGATGAGCACTGAAGTGTGCTGACAATAGGCACTGGCCCACCCGCCTCTTCAGATTCAGCGGGACAAAGCAGTTGCGCATCACTGCATACTCCCTCTTCTTCACGCTCTAGAATGCTGCTTGGCTGGCCACCTCTTTCCAAGCCAACAGATTCTGAGAACAGAAGTAAAGATTGAGATGGCTGCTGTCCAGGGCTCTCAGACTTCCTGGGCAATTTGGCAGGTGGTGAAGAGACAGATGGTTGCTCTTCAGTGCTCTGGCCCTGGGAGGATGCGGAAGTCATTGAAGTGCCATCCATCCGACAACGGCTTCAATTTGTTCGTCACGCAGCAGTGGGGTACGGCGAGGTCCTACAAAGCTGCGCATGAAGGTCTGTTGCCTGGTAAAAGTGTGGGATGCCGGGTCACTGGTGGCCGCAGCAGACACCGAATCCCCACGTCCTCTCCCTGCTGAATCCCCCCGTCCTCTCCCTGCTGAAACTCCACGGCCACGACCACGTGCCTTACTCCCTGCCTTCTTGATCTTGGTAGACTGATAAAGATAGGCAGAAAAGTAAAAAAGGGGTGGCTTAGTGTTCTTATTCCTGAACACCTGCTAACCAGTATAAGAAACACTAGTTTGGCTAAGAGTGTGTGTACTACACTTTAATATGATCTAATGTGGCCTACACAACTGTAAAGTGGAGTGTTTGGTGAACTTTATTTCCTTTTTTTTGGGGGGGGGAAAAAGAAAAGGATGTGACCAAAGTTTGAAAGCTATAGTATCACAAACTTTTTGGAGCGATTACAATGCAGGAAGCTAACCTACAATGCAATTGATGAGGCTCCAAAAAATAGGGTGATACTAGTCTGGCTGGCCCTGAAGGGCACAAGCCAGCAAAAAGGCTCCTCTATCTAATCCTATATAGTGTTTGCAACCAACCAATGACAATGGATGCGGATGGAAGCACACTAATATAGGAGCAAAAATCTGGCTAAATTTGCTGCAAAAAAGGACTATGTATGAGGCAGTGACGCACGCTGAGCGGACTACAACGAGCGGTGGCTGTAGAACACACTGCAACGTGAGCTGCACTCACACACAGAGAGACCTATCAGACAGCCAAAAACAGTGCAGAGAAATGGGCTATAGCACTGAAAGGCTGCTGAAAGGCTCCGCTGTCCACTCCTTTAGTGTTTGCAAGCAACGTATATGGAAACGTATGGAAGCACACTATACAGGAGAAAAAAAAAGCAGCAATAAAAGAAAAATGTGTATGAGGCAGAGACACACGCTGGGCAGCCTACAAGCAGACGTGCCTGCAGGACACACTACACAGCGTGGGTCTGCACTCACACAGCCCTTGCAGACAGCTATTAAAACAGCGCTGCTGGGCTACAAAAATGCTACAGTGGTGGATTATGTAGCCTGGGTAGAGCAATAGATATGTTTGATGATCTCTATTTCTAACTGTCCCTCACAGTCTTCAACAGCAGCCTGTCCCTAACTGAATTCACAGCAGAGTGACCAGAAATGGCGGCTGCTGCGGTTTTTATAGTGCATCATGACATCATTTCAGCAGCCAATAACAGCCATGCCAGTAGTTAACATGCCTACATGCCTAACAGGATGTGCCCACACTTCTGAGAATCCCCATTGGCTGAATCAAATCGAGCGGGCTCCTAGCATTATGGGAGCTTCCGATTCCGGTATTCGATATGAAAAAAGTATCTGAACTAAGTATCGGAATTCCGATACAGCTAATATCGGCCGATACCCGATACTTGTGGTATCGGAATGCTCAACACTAGTTACGGTCAAAGCTAGACAGAGAGAGTGTGTGTCAGTCCGTATACAAATACACGGAGCTTGACAATTTTACATACACACACCATACAGCGGTGTACGCTCCTCACACACTACCGTGTACCGGCTAGTATCATGGACAAATAGAAGCTATCTGGGTGTGACTCTGGAAGAAAAAGCCGAGGAGTTTGCCCGTTTTTCCAGACCTACACCTTAGAGTCCTGTCCATTTTTCAAACAGTTTCGTATATCTGCTGTTTGACTACAGTCAAAACTAGACAAAGACAGCGTGTGTCAGTCCGTATACAACTACACGGAGTTTGACAATTTTACATACACACACCGTACAGCGTTGTACGCTCCTCACACACTACCGTGTACCACCTTCTAGCACGGACAAATAGAAGCTACCTGTGTGTGACTCTGGAAAAAAGCCGAGTAGTTTTTCCGTTTTTCCAGACCTACACCTCAGAGTCCTATCCGTTTTTCAAACAGTTTCGTATATCTGCTGTTTGATTACGGTCAAAACTAGACAGAGACAGCGTGTGTCAGTCCATATACAAATACACAGAGCTTGACAATTTTCCATACAGACATCGTATAGAGCTGTCCGATTCTCCAACAGTATTGTATATCTGCCATTCGCATCACATTTATACAGAGTCAGCGTGTGTGTGACACTCCGTAAATACATATAGGGAGATTGTTAGTTACACAAAAATCGTATACAGCTGTACACTTCTGATACAGTTCCGTATATCTGCTTGTTGGAATACGGTCCAATACATACTGTGAGAGCGTCTGTGACTAACATAATATATACGTTGATTTAATTTGTTTAATACACCTTACACAGCTGGTCGCTCCTCATACAGTACTATCTCTCTGCTGGTATTTTTGGTACATTTTCCCAAACATGAGGAAGTATGGTGGAAGAGGCCGCGGACGTGGGCAGGGGGGCGCAGCTGGTACTGATGGTGGTGGTGCATCGGCTGGTTCTGGCAAAAGCACAATAGCAACTAAGGCAGGAGGTGTTGAGCCTGCGCTATCCTCTGGCCCAAGAAGACCTGTAAGGTTGCCCTTTCTTGGAGTAGAAAAACTGTTTTTAAAGCCGGAGTATCAGGAACAGTTTTTTGCGTACATTGCCGAAACAGCCATCAGCTCTATTGCCTCCTCTTCTGAACGGTCGAAACCTGCAAGCACGGAGTTGTCAGTGCAGGGTTATGGTCACAAAAAAACCCTTTCCTTGTGTCCTTCACCCCCACCAAAAGTGAAGGATGCGGCAGCCCACACTTCAGATTATTCTATGGAAGTCTTTTCACATACTATGCCTGGGTTATCCAGTCAAATCCTGAATTCCCTAGTCCAAGATGAATCTTACATGGAGTGCACTGATGCACAGCCACTGCTAGATGATTCTGCTGGTACATTGACCAGCAGCACTACATTGCCCTCGCAGTCTATTGAGCCAGAATCTGACCCTGATGAAACCCAGGTGCCCCTTCCCACATACTATACCACCTTACACGGTGACACAGAGGAAGGTAAAGAGGAAGGTGCAGATGATTTTGAAGAGGAGGTGATGGATGACCCAGTTCTGGACCCGGATTGGCATCCATTGGGGGAGGAGGGTGGCGCTGGCAATAGTTTAGATAAGGAGAAGGATCTGCAGCAGGCATTAACATCGCAGCAGCGGTTATCTAGCAGGCCCATAGCTGTCCTAAAACGCGGAACAAAAGCTAAAAGAGCTGCAGGACAGCTTGACCAGACGGTCAACTTAGCACAGCGTGCAAGGTCAGAAAATGTTTACCATAGTAGGAAGAGTGCAGTGTGGCACTTCTTTGTCCAAAAGCTACTGATGAGGCAAATGTTACCTGTAAGAAGTGCGGAAGGACCTTTAGCCAAGGTAAACAACTCAGAAATTTGAATACCAGTTGCACGCTTAGACATTTAATCAATATGCACTTGCAAGCGTGGACGGACTACAAAACCTCAGGTAGCACATGTGCACCTGCTCTGAGTGAAGGTAGCCAACAATGCTCCATCGCTACCCCCACTGTAAGACCACCACCACAATTAAGCACACCACCTGCGCTAAATGTGGAGGTGTCATCGCAAGGCCAAAGCACTCAGGGAATCACAATGGTTTTGCAACACAACACTGAATCTAGGCCATCACCACCAATACCATCACCAACCCCCTCTCACTCCATCCGGTCCACCGCTACTTCCCCCATATGCAGCTCTCCAGTCCAGCTCACCCTACCAGACACTCTGAGTAGGAAAAGAAAGTACTCATCCTCTCATCCGCATACACTGTGCTTGAACGCCTACATTGCCAAACTAATCTCATTAGAGATGATGCCCTACCGTTTGGTTGAAAGTGAAGCTTTCCGCGACCTCATGGCCTACGCTGTCCCACGCTATGACCTACCCAGTCGGCACTTCTTTTCTCGAAAAGCCATCCCTGCCCTCCACCGGCATGTGAAAGACCGCATTTTCCATCCACTAAAACAGTCAGTGAGTGGAAACAACTGATGCATGGTCCAGTCGGCATGGCCAGGGCCGTTACGTGTCCATCACTGCGCACTGGGTTAATGTGGTGGATGCAGGCTCAACTGGGGACAGCGGCGGTGGAACAGTGCTGCCTAGCCCACGGTATAGGAAACTGTTGGCTGTAGGCTTTCGCTCCTCCTCCTCATCTATCAGCGAAAGCTCGTCCACAGAGCGCAGTTGCACGAGCACTACATCCGCAGCTGGCAGTGTTGCACACGAGGTGTCCCATTATCGAACAGCTAGTGGTAAGCGTCAGCAGGCTGTGTTAAAGATGATATCTTTGGGCGACAACAGACACACCACGGAGGTACTGGCCGACTACTTGCAGTGACAAACAGAGTCATGGCTGGGCAGTCTACATCTTGAGGCAGGCAAGGTAGTCAGTGATAACGGCCGTAATTTTGTGGCAGCCATAGCCCATGCAAAACTCACACACATACTTTGCCTGGCTCACACTTTGAACCTGGTGGTGCAGTGCTTCCTTAATAATTATCCAGAGTTAACATCCCTGCTCCATAAGGTGCGAAGACTGTGCTCGCACATCCGTCGCTCGGCTGTACACTCCAGTCGTATGCAGAAGCAGCAGCGATTGCTCCACCTCCCCAAGCACTGCCTAATCATAGACGTTGCAACAAGGTGGAACTCCACCCTGCACATGGTTGAGAGGCTGTGCGAACAGAGGCAGGCTGTAATGCATTTGTGGGAGGATACACGGGCAGGCAGTTTGAAGGCAGACATGGAATTGTCGAGTGTGCAGTGGTCAAAGCTGAAAGACCTATGTAAAGTCCTTCAGTGTTTTGAGGAATGCACACGGCTGGTAAGCGCAGACAGCGCCATCATAAGCATGAGCATCCCACTTATGCACCTGCTCATGCAAAGTTTGACGCACATTAAGGATCAGGCGTCTGCAGTGGAGGAGGAGGAGGGAAGCCTTGATGACAGTCAGCCATTGTCTGGTCAGGGAACTGTCCTGGATGAGGTGGAGGAAGAAGAGGAAGAGGAGGAGGATGAGGATGAGGGGGATGATTATTTTGGGCAGGAGGATGCTTCTCAGGGGGCAAGAGAAAATGTTGGCGTTCCAAGGTCAGGTACAGTGTTTGTGCGTGACTGTAGGGATGTGGATTTTCCAGAAACTGCTCCTCCACCCACCACTGGCAGTGCATCATTGACACCTGGAACATTGGCCCACATGTGCGATTATGCCTTGCGGATCCTAAAAAGGGACGCTCGCATTTCCAAAATGATGAGGGATGATGACTACTGGCTGGCCAGCATCCTCGATCCACGCTTCAAAGGCAAATTACACAACATCATGCCACAGGAGAACCTAGAGATAATATTGGCAAACAAACAAGCAACTCTGGTAAACCGTTTGTTTGAGGCTTTCCCAGCACACAGCAGTGGTGCTGGTTCTCCCAAGAGCCGTAGTGGGCAAAATGGAAGAGGTGTTCGTGGTGCACACAGCCGAAGTGGCGTTGGAGACAGGGGTTTCATGACCATGTTGTGGACTGATTTCTCAAGTACCGCTCACACGACTGGTAATACTGCATCGATCGAAAGTGACAGGAGACAGCAGTTGTCAACTATGGTAACAAACTACTTCTCCTCCCATATCGATGTTCTCCCTCACCGGTCATTCCCCTTTGACTATTGGGCCTCTAAACTGGACGCCTGGCGTGAATTGGCACAATATGCCTTACAGGAGCTTGCTTGCCCTGCTGCAAGTGTGTTATCTGAAAGAGTCTTCAGTGCTGCTGGATCAATCCTGACAGAAAAAAGGGCCACTCTGTCAACCCAAAATGTTGATGATCTAACCTTCATTAAAATGAACCATGCATGGGTTTCAAAGGATTTTGTCCCACCTTCACCTGATGACACATAGGTTACCAGAAAAGTGCCTCGGTTTTTTCCTCCTCTTCCTCGGACTTGCCCAATTGCTCCCTTTGCAGCAGCTGAATGTCCAGCCAACACATCAACATATGCCAATTTTTAAACCTCCCTAACTGGGCTGCTCACACCTCCCCCCACGCCTGGGGTCAAGACCTGGTGCACCCGGACAAGTGCCGTTGTTCTGAACAGATGGATGGGCCCACTGATGGCCGACGGCACTGGCACAGGGCCCCTCATAGTACAATACAGTGTCTCAGATGGTGGGAGGGCCCACTCGCCGTCAGACACACCAGCATACTATGAGGGACCCTGTGCCAGTACCGTCGACCACGAGTGGGCCCCCCCCACTTGGTCATGGCCACAGCACTTGCAAGTTGCAATACTTACCTCTCCCTGCTCCACCGCTGTTTAGTCTGGGCAGTTAAATCCTTCACAGTGACGACGGCCACTAGAAATTTGGTGTATTGATCAATGATGGTTAAGATGTAGCTATGGCCTGTCCTGCTGGCCTCTACCTTCAGATGATCAATGGCTACCATTTGAAATGGACGTCAACTTACAAGCGGATGCAGTGGTGGTTTATGATCACCATTCACAGTTGTGATAATCACAGACGTGTGACATTCCTGCCACCATTTTTCAATTTCTCCTCTCATGCTAATCCAATAGAATCACCTACGGCCTGTGGCTTCTGTCTTTTGCACTCCAAAATGACCAGACACATCATGATAGTGTAGGGTTGAGCAGGTTCGCAGGATGCAGTGACGAGACACTAGACGAATGGTGGTTTACGAAATTACTTTTATATAACTTTAGCCGCTGGGCTTGGCTGAACAAAACAAGAATTAAGAACAACACAAACAGTCCACGCAGGGACTCAACAATCTTAACCAAATATAATGCCACTTAGCCTTCCAGGGACTGCTGGTTTCGGTAGCGTGGCCGCATAGAGGTCGCTGGGGCGGCTGTCCTGAAGTCTCGCTACCCCGGGTAGGAATGGGGCTCAACAAGCCCTGAAGACAGTGATGCCATTGGGGCGCAACAGGCCCTGAAGAAAGCGATGCCGTTGGGGCGCAACAGGCCCTGAAGAAAGCGATGCCGTTGGGGCGCAACAGGCCCTGAAGAAAGCGATGCCGTTGGGGTGCAACAGGCCCTGAAGAAAGTGATGCCGTTGGGGCGCAACAGGCCCTGAAGAAAGCGATGAAGGTGGCGCGCGGTGATGATGCAGTTCTCCAGATGACCTGTAGCCGTCCTTTATCAAGGAGTCTCTCCCAAAGCCGGGGTAGCGGGCCTTTTATCTCGCCTGTGACGAGGTGGCGTTTCTTCAGGCCGGTGACGGCCGGGTCGGCGTGATGGGGGAAGGCTGGGGGGAAGTGCCCAGGCCTCTGTGGCCGGGTAACGGATAGTCACGGCCACAACCTGAGGTAAAGTTCCTCTCTCACCAAGGCGGGGGGCAGCAGGGATGATTCTCTCAGAACGGGGGCAGGGAGCAGTCTCTTGTAACAGTCTCTCACGTCTCTCTCGTCAGTAAATCAACAGCTTTCTCCTCGCAGACTCCTCTCGGTGCCCCTGCAAGTCACCCTGCGTCCTGCCTTTACTCTCACTCTCTCCCAACTGCCTCTGCCTCGCGTCCCCTGCTCCTTTTACCCTAGCCCTGCCCCCTGTCGCCCTGACAACTTCAGTCGCATGTCTCCCTTTGTAATCCTCTTGATGTGATTCCTTCAATAACCCTGATGGCGGTCCCTCTGGTTCCGGCCTGAACACTATATGGGGGCCCTCCTTCCCTCATTCCCCCTCCCTGTAAGCTCGTCAGTCCTCGGGCGAGGGCGTCATTCTATTGAGATTGGCCTGTAAGGGTGTCGATATTCGTTGCCATATGAACTGGTCTTGTTCATACCGTTCGGGGGGTTTGCCGGCTGTTGAGCGCTCGGAGCGTCTAAGTTCTACTGGGGTGAAATCTTCTGGGGTGGTGGACATTGGGGGGCTGCAGGATGCAGGCGAGTTAATTGGGTCAACTGGTTCATTATTAAGTGGAGGGCCTTTGGGGTTTGGATGGACACCCTCGTCGTCCGAGTCCCAGCATCTGGACTCCGGTTCGGATGTCAACGGGATGGGTTCCAGTTGTTTCGGGTCAGTGGAAATACACGGGTGTAACATATTACGATGCACAATATGGGTGGGCAGTGTTTCATCCTGCTCGGGCCGTATTTCGTACACAGGTCCTTCTGGGTGGATACGGCGTAATACCCGATAAGGACTCTCTTCCCAACGTGGCTCCAGTTTGTTCTGGGGGCGTTGATCCAGTACCAGCATACCGTCTCCGCTTTGGAGATGAGGGGGGAAGTTGTATTCTTTCCTGGGTGTTCCCAGTCTTGGAGTTTGGTATGTACAATTCGGTGAAGAGTTTGCAGCCTGTGGCGATGATTTCGGACCCAGGACGACACTCCGGACCAGGGCTAAGGCTCTTCGGGGTCCAACTCTACCTCCGTGATTCCTTTACCCTCTCGTCCAAACAGCAGGGAATAAGGCGTATAGCCCGTAACTCGATCTACCCGGTTATTTTAAACCCATACTAGTTCAGAAACATATTCAGGCCAACGAGCTTTCTTGTCACTCTCCAGAGTATGCAGCATTTGAATCAATGTCCGATTAAATCGTTCACAAGCCCCATTTCCTTGCGGGTGATACGGTGTGGTCCGGGATTTGTCAATCCCGTAGAGATGATGTAGTTCCTCCATAACTTTCCCCAAAAAACATGCTCCCTGGTCGGAATGTATACGTTGAGGACAGCCGTACACTTGTATAAAGTTTCTGCAAATTGCGGAGGCAGCCGACTCCGTGGTCTGGTCTCGAGTAGGGGTGACCACAGCGAACTTGGTGAAATGATCCACCATAACGAGGCAGTGTTCGTATCCCTGGAATGCGGGACCAGTGGTCAGATAATCCACCATCAGAAGCTCAAGGGGTGCTGAAGTCACGATAGTCTGTGTTGCGGCTCTCTGAGCGGGCTGTTTGGCCAATTCCCATAAGCGGCAGGTACGGCAAATTTCATCCACAACAGCCGACAACCGTGGGTGATAAACTTTCTGTTGTAGCCATTGCAAAGTCTTTTTACCTCCAAAATGGGCCCCTTTTTCATGAGCCTCTCGAACCAGTTTGTGTAGTTGAGCTCCAGGCGTAACCACCTGCCACACAATCATTGAGGTTGTTTGCGACGTGAATTTACGGTACAGTAGTCCCTTTCAGATAATCAGTCTCTCTCATTGTCGCAGCATTAGCGACAGGTCTTGGGTCAAAGTTTGCCGTTGAGTACCAGTGGGTAATTGACCAGCGGCGATCCATGTCCGGAGAAGTCCAATTTCTTCATCTTCTTGTTGTTGTTGTATCCACTTATCCTGAGATTGTTCCAGGATGCCCCTGTGGGCCTCTGGGGAAGATACTTTTGAATCAACATTGGTGAGCATGGCAGCGGTGAGAGCGAACGGTATTTCTTCTCCTTCTAATTCTTCGTCTCGATTCTGTCGAATCTGTCGAATCCTGGAGAGGGCATCTGCATGGACATTCTTATAATTGTACTTCGCCATCCGGGCCACCCATCGCTGCTCCAAAGCTCCCAACTTGGCGTTTTCCAGATGTGCCAGTGGGTTGTGGTCAGTTCGCACTACCACCTCGGAGCCCGCTAGACACTCTGCGAATCTCTCCGTCATAGCCCACACCACTGCGAGGAGCTCGAGCTTAAATGAGCTGTAATTGTCAGGGTTACGCTCGGAGTCATGGAGTGAGCGACTTCCATATACGATCACTCTCTCCCGGCCATCCTGAACCTGTAACAACACAGGCCCAAGCCCGTGAAGACTACCGTCAGTGTGCAGGATGAAGGTCTCGGAAGGCTTCTTCTTGAGGGTGTTGCCACTGGATTTTTCGCCCATTGGCCCCAGCGGGAGCCCCCTTCAGCAGGTCATGCAGGGCTCGAGCTCGACATGCAAAATTCTTTACGAAGCAACGGTAATATCCAGCTAACCCCAGAAAAGCCCACACGTCTTTCACCGTCTCGGGGGTAGGCCATTCCTGGATAGCAGCAATCTTTTCCCGGGATGGCCTCACACCCTCTGCCGAAACGACATGACCCAGATACTCAATCTGAGAGCGAAATAGGTGGCATTTCTGAGGCTTCACCTTCAACTCGTACTTTTGCAGCCAGCTGAGTACCTGTCCCAACCGCTTCAGGTGGTCCTCGAAGGAGGCGGCATAGACAATGATGTCATCCAGGTAGATCAACGTGGCCTCAAAATTAAGATCCCCTAGACATCGCTCCATCAATCGCTGAAAGGTCCCGGGGGTGTTGGCCAGCCCAAATGGGATCCGATTAAACTCAAACAGTCCCATGGGCATTATGAACGCCGTCTTAGCTCTGTCCTCTTCTGACATGGGCACCTGCCAGTACCCACTGGCCAAATCCAGGGTCAGTCGAAAAATATGTTGCCTTGCCCAATGCAGACAGAGACTCTTCTATGCGGGGCAATGGGTATGAGTCTTTAATAGTGCAAGCATTCAGTTTACGATAATCCACACAGAATCGTAGTGTACCATCTTTCTTCCGGACCAACACGATGGGGGCCGCCCAGGGGCTTTGACTTTCCCGTATCACCCCTTTTTGCAGCATTTGAGCCAGCAAAGTTTTCACCTCTTGATAGAGTTGTGGCGGAATCTGTCGATATCGTTCTCGGATAGTGGCCGCTAGAGTTGAGCGAAACGGGTCTAAAAATTACAAAAGTCGCCGACTTTTGGCAAAGTCGGGTTTCATGAAACGAAACCCGACCCTAGGATGAGGTCGGCCACGAGGTCGGCGACTTACGCGCAAAGTCGCGTTTCAAAAGTTTGTTTTGCGCTCTTTTTCAGCCAATCAGGATCCACGGACACTGTGGGCAACGTGATGACATAGGCAGGGGTCACCACCATCTTTCAGAAGGGCATGCAAGTGATTGGCTTGCTTTGGTGGGTGTCACAGGGGTTATAAAAGGGTGTGCACGCCGACCGCCATCTTACTTCTGCCGATCTTAGCATAGGGAGAGGTTGCTGATTCTGTAGGGAGAGCGTTAGGCAGGGAAGAAGAAAAAAAAACTGCTTCTGCTGCTAGCGATTTTGCCTGTACAACACACCAGTCACTGTGTGTGCAGTGCAAGGGGAGGCTATATTGTGGTGGATCAGCGGTGTTGGTTGTTAGGCTGCCTTCTAAGGCTTCCTGACAGCTGCATTGCTGTTTACCCACTGCTCTGCAAACTACTTTTTTAAAAGCAATCCCAATTTTTTTTTTTGTCCTGCTGAGGTACTGAGCATGCATTTTTTCACACCATACAGCGTCAGTGGGCCTCACACAATCCAAAAGTGTCCAGTGTCCACTAGTGTCTGCAGAAATTCAAAATCTCCCATATCCTGTAGTCCCTTTTTTCACACCTGTGCCATCGAGCCTGTGACATAGCGCTCTGATATTCAGTGGGCCTCACACAATCCAAAAGTGTCCAGTGTCCACTAGTGTCTGCAGAAATTCAAAATCTCCCTTATCCTGTAGTTCCTTTTTTCACACCTGTGCCATCGAGCCTGTGACATAGCGCTCTGATATTCAGTGGGCCTCACACAATCCAAAAGTGTCCAGTGTCCACTAGTGTCTGCAGAAATTCAAAATCTCCCTTATCCTGTAGTCCCTTTTTTCACACCTGTGCCATCGAGCCTGTGACATAGCGCTCTGATATTCAGTGGGCCTCACACAATCCAAAAGTGTCCAGTGTCCACTAGTGTCTGCAGAAATTCAAAATCTCCCTTATCCTGTAGTCCCTTTTTTCACACCTGTGCCATCGAGCCTGTGACATAGCGCTCTGATATTCAGTGGGCCTCACACAATCCAAAAGTGTCCAGTGTCCACTAGTGTCTGCAGAAATTCAAAATCTCCCTTATCCTGTAGTCCCTTTTTTCACACCTGTGCCATCGAGCCTGTGACATAGCGCTCTGATATTCAGTGGGCCTCACACAATCCAAAAGTGTCCAGTGTCCACTAGTGTCTGCAGAAATTCAAAATCTCCCTTATCCTGTAGTCCCTTTTTTCACACCTGTGCCATCGAGCCTGTGACATAGCGCTCTGATATTCAGTGGGCCTCACACAATCCAAAAGTGTCCAGTGTCCACTAGTGTCTGCAGAAATTCAAAATCTCCCTTATCCTGTAGTCCGTTTTTTCACACCTGTGCCATCGAGCCTGTGACATAGCGCTCTGATATTCAGTGGGCCTCACACAATCCAAAAGTGTCCAGTGTCCACTAGTGTCTGCAGAAATTCAAAATCTCCCTTATCCTGTAGTCCCTTTTTTCACACCTGTGCCATCGAGCCTGTGACATAGCGCTCTGATATTCAGTGGGCCTCACACAATCCAAAAGTGTCCAGTGTCCACTAGTGTCTGCAGAAATTCAAAATCTCCCTTATCCTGTAGTCCCTTTTTTCACACCTGTGCCATCGAGCCTGTGACATAGCGCTCTGATATTCAGTGGGCCTCACACAATCCAAAAGTGTCCAGTGTCCACTAGTGTCTGCAGAAATTCAAAATCTCCCTTATCCTGTAGTCCCTTTTTTCACACCTGTGCCATCGAGCCTGTGACATAGCGCTCTGATATTCAGTGGGCCTCACACAATCCAAAAGTGTCCAGTGTCCACTAGTGTCTGCAGAAATTCAAAATCTCCCTTATCCTGTAGTCCCTTTTTTCACACCTGTGCCATCGAGCCTGTGACATAGCGCTCTGATATTCAGTGGGCCTCACACAATCCAAAAGTGTCCAGTGTCCACTAGTGTCTGCAGAAATTCAAAATCTCCCTTATCCTGTAGTCCCTTTTTTCACACCTGTGTCATCGAGCCTGTGACATAGCGCTCTGATATTCAGTGGGCCTCACACAATCCAAAAGTGTCCAGTGTCCACTAGTGTCTGCAGAAATTCAAAATCTCCCTTATCCTGTAGTCCCTTTTTTCACACCTGTGCCATCGAGCCTGTGACATAGCGCTCTGATATTCAGTGGGCCTCACACAATCCAAAAGTGTCCAGTGTCCACTAGTGTCTGCAGAAATTCAAAATCTCCCTTATCCTGTAGTCCCTTTTTTCACACCTGTGCCATCGAGCCTGTGACATAGCGCTCTGATATTCAGTGGGCCTCACACAATCCAAAAGTGTCCAGTGTCCACTAGTGTCTGCAGAAATTCAAAATCTCCCTTATCCTGTAGTCCCTTTTTTCACACCTGTGCCATCGAGCCTGTGACATAGCGCTCTGATATTCAGTGGGCCTCACACAATCCAAAAGTGTCCAGTGTCCACTAGTGTCTGCAGAAATTCAAAATCTCCCTTATCCTGTAGTTCCTTTTTTCACACCTGTGCCATCGAGCCTGTGACATAGCGCTCTGATATTCAGTGGGCCTCACACAATCCAAAAGTGTCCAGTGTCCACTAGTGTCTGCAGAAATTCAAAATCTCCCTTATCCTGTAGTCCCTTTTTTCACACCTGTGCCATCGAGCCTGTGACATAGCGCTCTGATATTCAGTGGGCCTCACACAATCCAAAAGTGTCCAGTGTCCACTAGTGTCTGCAGAAATTCAAAATCTCCCTTATCCTGTAGTCCCTTTTTTCACACCTGTGCCATCGAGCCTGTGACATAGCGCTCTGATATTCAGTGGGCCTCACACAATCCAAAAGTGTCCAGTGTCCACTAGTGTCTGCAGAAATTCAAAATCTCCCTTATCCTGTAGTCCCTTTTTTCACACCTGTGCCATCGAGCCTGTGACATAGCGCTCTGATATTCAGTGGGCCTCACACAATCCAAAAGTGTCCAGTGTCCACTAGTGTCTGCAGAAATTCAAAATCTCCCTTATCCTGTAGTCCCTTTTTTCACACCTGTGCCATCGAGCCTGTGACATAGCGCTCTGATATTCAGTGGGCCTCACACAATCCAAAAGTGTCCAGTGTCCACTAGTGTCTGCAGAAATTCAAAATCTCCCTTATCCTGTAGTCCGTTTTTTCACACCTGTGCCATCGAGCCTGTGACATAGCGCTCTGATATTCAGTGGGCCTCACACAATCCAAAAGTGTCCAGTGTCCACTAGTGTCTGCAGAAATTCAAAATCTCCCTTATCCTGTAGTCCCTTTTTTCACACCTGTGCCATCGAGCCTGTGACATAGCGCTCTGATATTCAGTGGGCCTCACACAATCCAAAAGTGTCCAGTGTCCACTAGTGTCTGCAGAAATTCAAAATCTCCCTTATCCTGTAGTCCCTTTTTTCACACCTGTGCCATCGAGCCTGTGACATAGCGCTCTGATATTCAGTGGGCCTCACACAATCCAAAAGTGTCCAGGGTGCACTAGTGTCTGCAGAAATTCAAAATCTCCCTTATCCTGTAGTCCCTTTTTTCACACCTGTGCCATCGAGCCTGTGACATAGCGCTCTGATATTCAGTGGGCCTCACACAATCCAAAAGTGTCCAGTGTCCACTAGTGTCTGCAGAAATTCAAAATCTCCCTTATCCTGTAGTCCCTTTTTTCACACCTGTGCCATCGAGCCTGTGACATAGCGCTCTGATATTCAGTGGGCCTCACACAATCCAAAAGTGTCCAGTGTCCACTAGTGTCTGCAGAAATTCAAAATCTCCCTTATCCTGTAGTCCCTTTTTTCACACCTGTGTCATCGAGCCTGTGACATAGCGCTCTGATATTCAGTGGGCCTCACACAATCCAAAAGTGTCCAGTGTCCACTAGTGTCTGCAGAAATTCAAAATCTCCCTTATCCTGTAGTCCGTTTTTTCACACCTGTGCCATCGAGCCTGTGACATAGCGCTCTGATATTCAGTGGGCCTCACACAATCCAAAAGTGTCCAGTGTCCACTAGTGTCTGCAGAAATTCAAAATCTCCCTTATCCTGTAGTCCCTTTTTTCACACCTGTGCCATCGAGCTTGTGACATAGCGCTCTGATATTCAGTGGGCCTCACACAATCCAAAAGTGTCCAGTGTCCACTAGTGTCTGCAGAAATTCAAAATCTCCCTTATCCTGTAGTCCCTTTTTTCACACCTGTGCCATCGAGCCTGTGACATAGCGCTCTGATATTCAGTGGGCCTCACACAATCCAAAAGTGTCCAGTGTCCACTAGTGTCTGCAGAAATTCAAAATCTCCCTTATCCTGTAGTCCCTTTTTTCACACCTGTGCCATCGAGCCTGTGACATAGCGCTCTGATATTCAGTGGGCCTCACACAATCCAAAAGTTTCCAGTGTCCACTAGTGTCTGCAGAAATTCAAAATCTCCCTTATCCTGTAGTCCCTTTTTTCACACCTGTGCCATCGAGCCTGTGACATAGCGCTCTGATATTCAGTGGGCCTCACACAATCCAAAAGTGTCCAGTGTCCACTAGTGTCTGCAGAAATTCAAAATCTCCCTTATCCTGTAGTCCGTTTTTTCACACCTGTGCCATCGAGCCTGTGACATAGCGCTCTGATATTCAGTGGGCCTCACACAATCCAAAAGTGTCCAGTGTCCACTAGTGTCTGCAGAAATTCAAAATCTCCCTTATCCTGTAGTCCCTTTTTTCACACCTGTGCCATCGAGCCTGTGACATAGCGCTCTGATATTCAGTGGGCCTCACACAATCCAAAAGTGTCCAGTGTCCACTAGTGTCTGCAGAAATTTAAAATCTCCCTTATCCTGTAGTCCCTTTTTTCACACCTGTTCCATCGAGCCTGTGAAATAGCGCTCTGATATTCAGTGGGCCTCACACAATCCAAAAGTGTCCAGTGTCCACTAGTGTCTGCAGAAATTCAAAATCTCCCTTATCCTGTAGTCCCTTTTTTCACACCTGTGCCATCGAGCCTGTGACATAGCGCTCTGATATTCAGTGGGCCTCACACAATCCAAAAGTGTCCAGTGTCCACTAGTGTCTGCAGAAATTCAAAATCTCCCTTATCCTGTAGTCCCTTTTTTCACACCTGTGCCATCGAGCCTGTGACATAGCGCTTTGATAATCAGTGGGCCTCACACAATCCAAAAGTGTCCAGTGTCCACTAGTGTCTGCAGAAATTCAAAATCTCCCTTATCCTGTAGTCCCTTTTTTCACACCTGTGCCATCGAGCCTGTGACATAGCGCTCTGATATTCAGTGGGCCTCACACAATCCAAAAGTGTCCAGTGTCCACTAGTGTCTGCAGAAATTCAAAATCTCCCTTATCCTGTAGTCCCTTTTTTCACACCTGTGCCATCGAGCCTGTGCCATCGCGCTCTGATATTCAGTGGGCCTCACACAATCCAAAAGTGTCCAGTGTCCACTAGTGTCTGCAGAAATTCAAAATCTCCCTTATCCTGTAGTCCCTTTTTTCACACCTGTGCCATCGAGCCTGTGACATAGCGCTCTGATATTCAGTGGGCCTCACACAATCCAAAAGTGTCCACTAGTGTCTGCAGAAATTTAAAATCTCCCTTATCCTGTAGTCCCTTTTTTCACACCTGTTCCATCGAGCCTGTGAAATAGCGCTCTGATATTCAGTGGGCCTCACACAATCCAAAAGTGTCCAGTGTCCACTAGTGTCTGCAGAAATTCAAAATCTCCCTTATCCTGTAGTCCCTTTTTTCACACCTGTGCCATCGAGCCTGTGACATAGCGCTCTGATATTCAGTGGGCCTCACACAATCCAAAAGTGTCCAGTGTCCACTAGTGTCTGCAGAAATTCAAAATCTCCCTTATCCTGTAGTCCCTTTTTTCACACCTGTGCCATCGAGCCTGTGACATAGCGCTTTGATAATCAGTGGGCCTCACACAATCCAAAAGTGTCCAGTGTCCACTAGTGTCTGCAGAAATTCAAAATCTCCCTTATCCTGTAGTCCCTTTTTTCACACCTGTGCCATCGAGCCTGTGACATAGCGCTCTGATATTCAGTGGGCCTCACACAATCCAAAAGTGTCCAGTGTCCACTAGTGTCTGCAGAAATTCAAAATCTCCCTTATCCTGTAGTCCCTTTTTTCACACCTGTGCCATCGAGCCTGTGACATAGCGCTCTGATATTCAGTGGGCCTCACACAATCCAAAAGTGTCCAGTGTTCACTAGTGTCTGCAGAAATTCAAAATCTCCCTTATCCTGTAGTCCCTTTTTTCACACCTGTGCCATCGAGCCTGTGACATAGCGCTCTGATATTCAGTGGGCCTCACACAATCCAAAAGTGTCCAGTGTCCACTAGTGTCTGCAGAAATTCAAAATCTCCCTTATCCTGTAGTCCCTTTTTTCACACCTGTGCCATCGAGCCTGTGACATAGCGCTCTGATATTCAGTGGGCCTCACACAATCCAAAAGTGTCCAGTGTCCACTAGTGTCTGCAGAAATTCAAAATCTCCCTTATCCTGTAGTCCCTTTTTTCACACCTGTGCCATCGAGCCTGTGACATAGCGCTCTGATATTCAGTGGGCCTCACACAATCCAAAAGTGTCCAGTGTCCACTAGTGTCTGCAGAAATTCAAAATCTCCCTTATCCTGTAGTCCCTTTTTTCACACCTGTGCCATCGAGCCTGTGACATAGCGCTCTGATATTCAGTGGGCCTCACACAATCCAAAAGTGTCCAGTGTCCACTAGTGTCTGCAGAAATTCAAAATCTCCCTTATCCTGTAGTCCCTTTTTTCACACCTGTGCCATCGAGCCTGTGACATAGCGCTCTGATATTCAGTGGGCCTCACACAATCCAAAAGTGTCCAGTGTCCACTAGTGTCTGCAGAAATTCAAAATCTCCCTTATCCTGTAGTCCCTTTTTTCACACCTGTGCCATCGAGCCTGTGACATAGCGCTCTGATATTCAGTGGGCCTCACACAATCCAAAAGTGTCCAGTGTCCACTAGTGTCTGCAGAAATTCAAAATCTCCCTTAACCTGTAGTCCCTTTTTTCACACCTGTGCCATCGAGCCTGTGACATAGCGCTCTGATATTCAGTGGGCCTCACACAATCCAAAAGTGTCCAGTGTCCACTAGTGTCTGCAGAAATTCAAAATCTCCCTTATCCTGTAGTCCCTTTTTTCACACCTGTGCCATCGAGCCTGTGAAATAGCGCTCTGATATTCAGTGGGCCTCACACAATCCAAAAGTTTCCAGTGTCCACTAGTGTCTGCAGAAATTCAAAATCTCCCTTATCCTGTAGTCCCTTTTTTCACACCTGTGCCATCGAGCCTGTGACATAGCGCTCTGATATTCAGTGGGCCTCACACAATCCAAAAGTGTCCAGTGTCCACTAGTGTCTGCAGAAATTCAAAATCTCCCTTATCCTGTAGTCCCTTTTTTCACACCTGTGCCATCGAGCCTGTGACATAGCGCTCTGATATTCAGTGGGCCTCACACAATCCAAAAGTGTCCAGTGTCCACTAGTGTCTGCAGAAATTCAAAATCTCCCTTATCCTGTAGTCCCTTTTTTCACACCTGTGCCATCGAGCCTGTGACATAGCGCTCTGATATTCAGTGGGCCTCACACAATCCAAAAGTGTCCAGTGTCCACTAGTGTCTGCAGAAATTCAAAATCTCCCTTATCCTGTAGTCCCTTTTTTCACACCTGTTCCATCGAGCCTGTGAAATAGCGCTCTGATATTCAGTGGGCCTCACACAATCCAAAAGTGTCCAGTGTCCACTAGTGTCTGCAGAAATTCAAAATCTCCCTTATCCTGTAGTCCCTTTTTTCACACCTGTGCCATCGAGCCTGTGACATAGCGCTCTGATATTCAGTGGGCCTCACACAATCCAAAAGTGTCCAGTGTCCACTAATGTCTGCAGAAATTCAAAATCTCCCCTGTCCTATAGACACCTTGTACCTTGTTTTACATTACTATATAGTTTGTTGGATTTTGTCTACATTTCTACAAAAAATGAGGAAGGCTGGTGGAAGAGGCCGTGGAATTGGGCGGGGGTTGGCAGCTGGTAATGATGGTGTTGGTGGTGGATCTGATGGTAGTGGCAAGAGCAAAATAGGACCGAATGCAGGAGGTGTTGAGCCTGCGTCATAGTCTGGCTCCATAAGACTTCGAAGGCTTAGTTTTCTAGGAGTTGGCAAACCGCTTTTAAAGCCAGAACATCAGGAAAAAGTTTTGTCTTACATTGCTGACTCAGCCTCCAGCTCTATCGCCTCCTCTTCTGAAGTTGTAAAAAGTAAAAGCACTGAGTCGTCATTGGAGGCTCATGTTCATGAACCACACCTTTCCTTGTGTCCTTCACCCCAACCAAGATTGAAGGATGACGCAGGCCATACTACTGATTACTCCATGGACCTGTTTTCACATACCATGCCTGGATTATCAAGTGAAATGGTGAATAACCCAGGCCAAGATGAATCTGACATGGAGTGCACTGATGTACAGCCGCTGATAGATGATTCTGCTGGTACATTCACTCAGAGCACTACATTGTCCTCGCAGTGTACAGAGCCAGATTCTGACCCTGATGAGACTCAGGGCCCCTTCCCGCACACTATACCACCATACACGGTGACACAGAGGAAGGTGCACATGACATTGAAGAGGAGGTGATGGATGACCCAGTTGTTGACCCAGATTGGCATCCATTGGGGGAAGAGGGTGCTGCTTCCAATAGCTCAGATGAGGAGGAGCATCCACAGCAGACATCGACATCGCAACAGCTGTTATCTGGCAGGCCCGGAGCACTCAAAAGACAGGTTCCAAACATCAAAAGAGTTGCTGGACAGCTTGTCCAGACGGTCAAAAGATCACAGCATGCTAGGCTGCAAAATGTCTGCCAAAGTAGGAAGAGTGCAGTTTGGCACTTTTTTGATCAAAATCCTCATGATCAGGCCAAGGTTATCTGTAAGAAGTGCGCAAAGACCTTTAGCCGAGGGAAAAATCTGAAAAATTTGAATACCAGTTGCATGCTTAGACATTTAACCAGCATGCACTTGCAAGCGTGGACACAACACCAAACCTCAAGTGCCACATGTGCAACTGATCACAAAGAAGGTAGTCAACAACGCAACATTGTTTCCCCCACTGTAAGCCCACCGGTTAGCACAGCAGCAAACGTTGAGGTGTCATTGCAAGGCCACAGCAGTCAGGGAATCCCACTGTTATATCAACGAAATACTGAATCTAGGCCATCAGAAAGAACACCAACTCCATCGCCATCATCAACCCTCTCTCAGTCCGCCCTGTCCACCGCTACTTCCACCATATGCAGCTCTCAAGTCCAGCTCACCCTCCCAGACACTATGAGTAGGTCAAGAAAGTACTCAGTCTCTCATCCGCGTACACTGGGCTTGAACGCCCACATTGCCAAACTAATCTCGTTTGAGATGATGCCCTTTCGGTTGGTGGAAAGCGCAGCTTTCCGTGAACTCATGGCCTATGCAGTACCACACTATGACCTACCCAGTCGCCACTTCTTCTCTCGCAAAGCCATCCCAGCCCTCCACCATCATGTAAAAGGCCGCATTGACCATGCACTCAAGCAGTCAGTGAGTGGAAAGGTGCACCTCACAACTGATGCATGGTCCAGTCGGCATGGCCAGGGCCGTTACGTGTCCATCACTGCGCACTTGGTTAATGTGGTGGATGCAGGGTCCACAGGGGACAGTGGTGGTGGGACAGTGCTGCCTAGCCCACGGTATATGAAACAGTTGGCTGTAGGCGTTCGACCCTCCTCCTCCTCCTCCAGAAGCGAAAGCTCGTCCACAGAGCGCAGTCGTACGAGCACTCCATCTGCAGCTGCCACTGTTGCACACGAGGTGTCCCCCTATCGAGCAGCTAGTGGAAAGCGTCAGCAGGCTGTGTTGCAGATGAGGTGTTTGGGCGACAGACACACCGCCGAGGTGCTGGCCGAGTACTTGAAGCGACAAACTGAGTCATGGCTGGACAGTGTACATCTTGAGGCAGGCAAGGTAGTTAGTGATAACGGCCGTAATTTTGTGGCAGCCATAGCCCTTTCAAAACTCAGCCACATACCTTGCTTGGCTCACACCTTGAACCTGGTGGTGCAGTGCTTCCTCATAAATTATCCGGAGTTAACAGCCCTGCTCCAGAAGGTGCGAAGACTGTGCGCGCACATCCGCCGGTCGCCTGTACACTCCGTTCGTATGCAGAAGCTGCAGCGATTGCTCCACCTTCCCAACCACCGCCTCATTATCGACATTGCAACAAGGTGGAACTCCACTCTGCACATGGTGGAGCGGCTGTGCGAGCAGAGGCAGGCCATAATACATTTGTGGGAGGATACACTGCCAGGCACTTTGAGAGCAGACATGGAGTTGACAGGTGTGCAGTGGTCGAAGCTGAAAGACCTCTGTAAAGTCCTTCAGTGTTTTGAGGAATGCACACGGCTGGTAAGCGCAGACGACGCCATCCTAAGCATGAGCATCCCACTTATGCGTCTGCTCATGCAAACTTTGACGCACCTTAAGGAGCAGGCGTCTGCAGCCAATGTTGATGAGGAGGAAGAGGAGGAGGGAATCCTTGATGACATTCAGCCATTGTCTGTTCAGGGACCTCTCCTGGACGAGGTGGAGGAAGAAGAGGAGGAGGAGGATGATGATGGGGATGATTACTTAGGGGAGGAGGATGCATCTCGTGGGGCAAGTGAAAATGTTGGCGTGGCAAGGTCTGGTACAGGGTTTGTGCGTGACTTGGAGGGATGTGGATTTGCTAGAAAGTGCTCCTCCACCCAGCACTCGCAGTGCATCATTGACACCGGGAACATTGGCCCACATGTCAGATTATACCTTGCAGATCCTAAAAAGGGACCCCCGCATTGCCAAAATGATGAATGATGACGACTACTGGTTGGCCAGCATCCTGGATCCACGCTATAAAGGCAAATTACAAAACATCATGCCACAGGAGAACCTTGACCTAATATTGGCTAATAAACAGGCAACTCTGGTAAATTGGTTGCTTGAGGCATTCCCAGCACACAGCAGCGGTGATGGTTCTCTCATGAGCCGTACGGGCCGGGGGCAGCTTGGCAGAGGTGTTCATGGTGCACACAGCAGAAGTGGCGTTGGAGACAGGGGTTTCATGACAATGTTGTGGACTGATTTTTCAAGTACCGCTCACACAACTGGTAATACTGCATCGATGGAAAGTGACAGGAGACAGCAGTTGTCAACTATGGTTACAAACTACTTTTCCTCCCGTATCGATGTTCTCCCACACAGGTCATTCCCCTTTGACTATTGGGCCGCTAAACTGGACACCTGGCCTGAATTGGCACAATATGCCTTACAGGAGCTCGCTTGCCCAGCTGCAAGTGTACTATCGGAAAGAGTCTTCAGTGCAGCTGGATCAATCCTGACAGAAAAAAGGACCCGTCTGTCAACCCAAAATGTGGATGATCTAACCTTCATTAAAATGAACCATGCATGGGTTTCCAAGGATTTTGTCCCACCTTCCCCTGATGACACATAGGGTGACAGAAAAATGGCTTGCTTTGGTCCACCTCTTCCTGGGACTTGACCTATTTCGCCTTTTGCATCAGCTGAATGTCCAACATCAACATATGCCACTTTCTAAAACTCCCTAACTGTGCTGCCTCCCCCCCCCATGGCCGGGGTCACCACCTAGCGCACGACACCGTGCGAGTGCCGTTGCCCTGGACAGGTGGGTAGGCCGACTCTTGGGCGCGGGCACTGGCACAGGGTCCCGCATAGTGCAATCAAGTGTCTCTGACGGTGGTGGTGCACACCCGCCGTCAGACACACCACCGTACTATGAGGGGCCCAGTGCCAGTACCGACGCCCACGAGTGGGCCCCCCTTGCTTGGGCAGGGCCCCAGCATTTGCAATCTTTACCTCTCCCTGCTCCTCCGCTGTGTAGTCTGGGCCGTCAAATCCATACTGTGCCTGACACCGTCTGAGCCTTCCTCCTGATGTATAGACATATATTTTGAATGTGTACGCTATCCATACATGTTATCTGGGGATACGTACCCTTTCTCACCTTTGTGCAATCACGTGCAATCCATACTGGGCCTAACACCATCTGAGCCTGCCTCCTGATGTATAGACATATATTTTAAATGTGTACGCTATCCATACATGTTATCCGAGGATACGGTACCCTTTCTCACCTTTGTGCAATCACGTGCAATCCATACTGGGCCTAACACCGTCTGAGCCTGCCTCCTGATGTATAGACATATATTTTGAATGTGTACGCTATCCATACATGTTATCCGGGGATACGGTACCCTTTCTCACCTTTGTGCAATCACGTGCAAGCCATACTGGGCCTAACACCGTCTGAGCCTGCCTCCTGATGTATAGACATATATTTTGAATGTGTACGCTATCCATACATGTTATCCGGGGATACGGTACCCTTTCTCACCTTTGTGCAATCACGTGCAAGCCATACTGGGCCTAACACCGTCTGAGCCTGCCTCCTGATGTATAGACATATATTTTGAATGTGTACGCTATCCATACATGTTATCCGGGGATACGGTACCCTTTCTCACCTTTGTGCAATCACGTGCAATCCATACTGGGCCTAACACCGTCTGAGCCTGCCTCCTGATGTATAGACATATATTTTGAATGTGTACGCTATCCATACATGTTATCTGGGGATACGGTACCCTTTCTCACCTTTGTGCAATCACGTGCAATCCATACTGGGCCTAACACCATCTGAGCCTGCCTCCTGATGTATAGACATATATTTTGAATGTGTACGCTATCCATATATGTTATCCGGGGATACCGTACCCTTTCTCACCTTTGTGCAATCACGTGCAATCCATACTGGGCCTAACAAAGTCTGAGCCTGCCTCCTGATGTATAGACATATATTTTGAATGTGTACGCTATCCATACATGTTATCCGGGGATACGGTACCCTTTCTCACCTTTGTGCAATCACGTGCAAGCCATACTGGGCCTAACACCGTCTGAGCCTGCCTCCTGATGTATAGACATATATTTTGAATGTGTACGCTATCCATACATGTTATCCGGGGATACGGTACCCTTTCTCACCTTTGTACAATCACGCGCAATCCATACTGGGCCTAACACCGTCTGAGCCTGCCTCCTGATGTATAGACATATATTTTGAATGTGTACGCTATCCATACATGTTATCCGGGGATACGGTACCCTTTCTCACCTTTGTGCAATCAAGTGCAATCCATACTGGGCCTAACACCGTCTGAGCCTGCCTCCTGATGTATAGACACATATTTTGCATGTGTACGCTATCCATATATGTTATCCGGGGATACGGTACCCTTTCTCACCTTTGTGCAATCACGTGCAATCCATACTGGGCCTAACACCGTCTGAGCCTGCCTCCTGATGTATAGACATATATTTTGAATGTGTACGCTATCCATATATGTTATCCGGGGATACGGTACCCTTTCTCACCTTTGTGCAATCACGTGCAATCCATACTGGGCCTAACACCGTCTGAGCCTGCCTCCTGATGTATAGACATATATTTTGAATGTGTACGCTATCCATACATGTTATCCGGGGATACGGTACCCTTTCTCACCTTTGTGCAATCACGTGCAAGCCATACTGGGCCTAACACCGTCTGAGCCTCCCTCCTGATGTATAGACATATATTTTGAATGTGTACGCTATCCATACATGTTATCCGGGGATACGGTACCCTTTCTCACCTTTGTGCAATCACATGCAAGCCATACAGGGCGTGAGAATGGCTGGCAAGCTGTTAAGCAAGCTACAGCACCTGTGTGTCACTGCACCGCCAGACTCAGGGCCTGCTGTCCCGGCCTCGGCCAGTAGGAGGCGCCGGACTGTCCTATCACCGTCTGACCCGTGGCCTGCAGTCTCGGCCTTGGTCTCTGGGAGGCGTTGTGCTTCAACCCCGAGTGGTGGCGGCAATAGTCATGAGGCTCCTGCGCAGGCGTCCGCTGGACGCAGGCTTCGCTCCTCGGTCAGTCGTGAAGGGGCTGGTGCATTACCATCCAGCCTGGTCCTGGGGGCGGTCCGGATGACATCATCAGCCCACGGGCCTGTAAGGTATGACCTGATCCCTCAAATACCTTGGGACTGCTCTTGCAGGCCGCCAGATATATTCTTGGTTCCCCTGCGTGTTACTGTGTGAATTACTGTTGACTGACTCTGACTTTTGCCTGGACTTCTGACCCTTCTTCTGCCTAACGATTCTGTACCTCTGCGACTCTCCTGGTTTTCACTGACTTCGGCCTGGTTTCTGACTCTGCTTCTGCCTATCGATTCTGTACCTCTGCGACTCTCCTGGTTTATGACACTGACTTCGGCCTGGATTCTGACTCTGCTTCTGTCTAACGATTCGGTACCTCTGCGACTCTCCTGGTTTATGACTCTGGCTTCGACCTGGTATCTGTCTTTGCTGCTGTCTACCGTTGTTATACCATTTCTGCCTGACTGGTTTAGTCTCGGATATCATTGCCTTTGTGTCCTGTGTTGGAACACCTTTCTGGCGACCGTCCTGCTCTGGTCATTGCTCCTATTCAGACAGCACCTCCTGGGCTCTGCTATAAATCCAGATCCCTGTATAGGGGTAAAGGGTATCAGTGTTTCTCGGGGTGTTGTCCGGCTGCAGCCCAGACCGCAGGCAGACGTCACACTGTGGTTTGCACACGTAAGTTTTTCATTTTTTCAGGAATGACGGTTAGGCCTAATTCCGGAACTGCGGTTGACCTGCACTTACTGGGAAATCATCGTCCGCGGGTAATAATTGTAATCAGTGATCCCCATCACTAACGTTGTTCAGCGGGTTATCTGCACCTGTAAGCGACAAACGCTGGCCTTTTCAGTGTAGCGCACATGCAGCCACGGACATGTAAGGGCATGACACGCCAGTTATTGGCCAATCTCATGTGCCAGAGCCTCACGTGTCCCTCTAGTAAGCCGGACTCGGACCGCGGGGCATGACGGAGTCTCGTTTGTTAATGGAATTAAGCTTGCAATGTGTGCATCTGTTCTGTAGCTGGCATGGTTGAGGTTTCCCAGGTGGAGTCGAATTTAACCGTAGGCTCCACTCCTGGTGGTGCCCTTCTGGACATTCCTTTAAGGTTCAGCTTTGCAACCATACTGCCCATGTAAAACAAACACTTTGCCTTCATGAACGCTGTTTGGAGGGTCATGACTCATGGGAATAACGCCGCCCAATCAGTTAACCTGCTAGAGAGATCCTTCGTTGCTCCCAAGCATGACATCACACTCCCTAGGAGAGAGGTAATGCCACTGTGGCGACCGTACTCCTGGGGGCGACACAAGTGCACTGATGCCCAGCCACTGCTCGATGAATCTGCTGGTACATTGACCCAGACCACTACATTCCCCTCGCACGCTACACGGCCTGAATCTGACCCTGATGAAACTCAGGTTACCCTTCCCATATACAGTTCCATCTTACACGGTGACAAAGAGGAAGCTGCAGATGAAAGTGCAGGTTCGGCCCACCCGCCATCAGACACACCACCGTACTATCAGGGGCCCTGTGCCAGTGCCGTCGCCAATGAGTGGGCCCCCCCTGCTTGCTCAGGATCACAGCACTTGCAAGGTTGAAATACTGTGCAGTGAGATGGAAGATGGGGACGACGAGGAGTCCAGACTAGTACAGGGATTCCCTAGCGAGGAGACTTATTTGATTGTTTTCAATGTTGGGACAGCAATTTTTGGGGAGCACTATACTCTGGAGAATGATAGATGGGGCCCACCATACACTGGAACATTCCAAAGGTGGACATCAGACACTGGAGCAGCATTTACAGGGCCCATTATACACTAGAGCATTAGAAATGGGGCCCATTATGTTTGGAGCATTATTTGGGCCCATAAGACAGTGGAGCTTCATCCATGGGGACCAACATATACTGTAGCATTATGTGGAGCTCATCATATACTGTTTCAAACATTATATGGGACCAATGATTCTGTATGGAGAAATAGATGGGCCTCGTCATGAGATGTAAAAGTGAAGTATTTTTCATTGTACTATACCGCTATTTCTCTGCCGTATCGGAGCATGATGAGTTGTGGTATGTGTTAAAGGGGCGCTCTTTCGCCCAGGGCACATGAAAACCTGGAGCCAGCCCTACCCCCCCACAACTTTAGCCAAATAACCCCCATTTTTCAGTGTGTAACTTGTATTATGAAGTTAATTAAGGTTGACAAGCTTAAGTAAGAAGAATTGATTCTTTTGGCATTCAAATGGGCACTGTAGGTGTGTTTCCTGTCCTCCTATCACTGCCAACTTTTATTCCCCATTGACGTACATTGGGTTTCGTGTTTCGGGACGACCCCGACTTTTCCCTATAATCGGCCGATCTTGCTCGACCCGACTTTTGGAAAAGTCGGGTTTCACGAAACGAAACTCGACCCTAAAAAACCAAAAGTCGCTCAACTCTAGTGGCCGCTCCTGCTGTGGGGATCTCATGAGTGATGGCGGTGGTACACCCAAAGTCGTCCTCATGGCTAGCAAATACTTCATGGTACTGTCCCAGCAATGCTTTTACTTGTGAAAGTTGGGCTGCAGTTTGTCCAGAAAGCTCGGCCCGCATCTGCTCCAAGATATTTCGGCCCTTCTCTTGTGTCGAGACTTCGTGGGCCTGTAAGGTTCGTATTGTTACCCCCCAAGGATCCTCGGGGTGTACTCGTAATTGAACCGCAGGAGCGGGCAGCACTTCTTCTAAAGGCTTTACTAGTTTAGCCAGTACAGTCTGTGCTTTCAGAATGGTATCTCGGTCTTCAAGGTTAACGCAGCGTACCAGGACGGTTTCTTTTTGCACCGTAGCAAGGGAACGGGTCACCAGTATGCCAGGAGGCAAGTGCTCTGAGTGACACGGCTCCACCTGCACCTCCACGCCCTCCAAAGGTATCGGGGCCCAAATTGGCAGGGCCACCACAGTCTGTCCTGGAGGCAGCACAAGCAGGGGTGCCGCTGACGCGATGACCTTGCCCAGAGCCTCACCCTCCTGGCAGTCCTGAAGCACCCGCGCACCTCGCACCAGCTGCTGGAATACCTGTCCCTGAGCTGTGCGAGAACCCCACTGCTTCAGTGTCCTTTGTGTGGGATCATTAAGCAACAGGTTACCAAACTCTTTTAAAATATTCATGCCTAGGGTGACGGGGTGTCGTCGATCAGCTTCTCCTTGAGTCAGCACCACCCCTCTGCGGCCAAGGGGTTTACCGCACGTCACCTGCACCCACACTACCCCGGCAACCGGGACCGGCAGTTGGTTGGCGGCTACTAGTCTAATCATGGGCCCCCACTGAGGCCTTCCTGCCTCCAGAAAGTTTTGTTGAAAGTACGCTGCGGGCATAGTGGTTACTTGTGACACCGTGTCCACCAGACACCGGACGGCCCGGCCCTCTACTTCTGCCCAAACTACCGGACACTTTGCTACCAAATCTTCGGGACTTCCACCACCCCTAGTTGTGGTTTTCGGCTCCGAGCGGCGTCCCCCCCAGTCCGGAGCCCTTTAGTTTAATGGCCGCCGGGGTGGGTATCTCCCACGCCGCGCACACTCTCGGGCGAAGTGGCCTGGTTCTCCACACTCATAACACCGGGCCGGTATAGACTGACCACCCCGTGGAGAATGTGACCCCCAGGGACCGGGATTAATGCTAGGTCGTCCAGTCTCCGGTTCGGTTCTTCTCTTTACTTCAGCCAACTCGCTCTTAATGTTTTTCAATTCTCGCTTCATCTCCTCCACCCACTGAGGTTCCTCAACGGTGTTCGAGGAGGCCTCCACACCTCGGACCTTCCTCGCGGGGACCGCCATCCCTTGCTCTTGCTCCCGTACCCGTGCCTGACTTCCCACTTCTGAAAAGTCTATTTGGGGATTCATTCTGATCTGTTCCCGTAATGCCTGCTTTATCAGTGGATCTCGCAGTCCAGTCACCAGTAGGTCACGTAGGGTAATGTCAACAGGTCCTACCCCTACCCCGTATTTTCTTTCAATAGCCGTATGTAATTCTTGGAGTACATTGATATACTGAGTAATCGTCTCCCCCTCTGCCTGCATCCGACTAAACAGACGGGTCCTTAACTCTCCCACATTAGTGGGATCCCCGTGGGTCTGTTCCACTATCTTCAACACCTTTTCAAAAGTGTTGCGGTGCCCCGGAGGTTTCAACATCACTGACCTCCGCACCTCCCCGTCTAGAGCCATGAGTGCCACTTCAGCTTCCAGGTCAGGGGTCATTGGGTGCATCCGAAAGAGCCCCCGCATTCGCTCTGTCCAGCTCCATAGCATAGTATTGGAGCCGGAGAATCTAGGCAGGTTGTTCAGCATGGCCCCCAATGAAATGCTAGTACGGGGGCCCTCATTATCTACGGAGTTTACAGCTTCCCCCTGACCTGGGCCACCACTGGCCACGCTCGGAGACTGCATCATGCCGACTACGCCAAGTGTAGGGTTGAGCAGGTTCGCAGGATGCAGTGACGAGACACTAGACGAATGGTGGTTTACGAAATTACTTTTATATAACTTTAGCCGCTGGGCTTGGCTGAACAAAACAAGAATTAAGAACAACACAAACAGTCCACGCAGGGACTCAACAATCTTGACCAAATATAATGCCACTTAGCCTTCCAGGGACTGCTGGTTTCGGTAGCGTGGCCGCATAGAGGTCGCTGGGGCGGCTGTCCTGAAGTCTCACTACCCCGGGTAGGAATGGGGCTCAACAAGCCGTGAAGACAGCGATGCCGGTGGGGCGCAACAGGCCCTGAAGAAAGCGATGCCGTTGGGGCGCAACAGGCCCTGAAGAAAGCGATGCCGTTGGGGCGCAACAGGCCCTGAAGAAAGCAATGCCGTTGGGGCGCAACAGGCCCTGAAGAAAGCGATGCCGTTGGGGCGCAACAGGCCCTGAAGAAAGCGATGCCGCTGGGATGCAACAGGCCCTGAAGAAAGCGATGCCGTTGGGGTGCAACAGGCTCTGAAGAAAGCGATGCCGTTGGGGCGCTACAGGCCCTGAAGAAAGCGATGAAGGTGGCGCGCGGAGATGATGCAGTTCTCCAGATGACCTGTAGCCGTCCTTTATCAAGGAGTCTCTCCCAAAGCCGGGGTAGCGGGCCTTTTATCTCGCCTGTGACGAGGTGGCGTTTCTTCAGGCCGGTGACTGCCGGGTCGGCGTGATGGGGGAAGGCTGGGGGGAAGTGCCCAGGCCTCTGTGGCCGGGTAACGGGTAGTCACGGCCACAACCTGAGGTAAAGTTCCTCTCTCACCAAGGCGGGGGGCAGCAAGGATGATTCTCTCAGAACGGGGGCAGGGAGCAGTCTCTCGGAACAGTCTCTCACGTCTCTCTCGTCGGTAAATCAACAGCTTTCTCCTCGCAGGCTCCTCTCGGTGCCCCTGCAAGTCACCCTGCGTCCTGCCTTTACTCTCACTCTCTCCCAACTGCCACTGCCGCGCATCCCCTGCTCCTTTTACCCTAGCCCCGCCCCCTGTCGCCCTGACAACTTCAGTCGCATGTCTCCCTTTGTAATCCTCCTGATGTGATTCCTTCAATAACCCTGATGGCGGTCCCCCTGGTTCCGGCCCGAACACTATATGGGGGCCCTCCTTCCCACAATAGGCAGTGAGGACCATGGGTACATCTCTCCCTGTGATCACAATTTGATAGAGACGAGTAACGGTGATGTGATCCACGCTACTGCGATAAAGCAATCCTTTCTTCACAAAGAACCTTTTTCGCTTTCTCCACAGACATAGTAATTGAGGGTGTGCATCGCTTCTGCAACATCTACCGGGAGGTTTTCCCGCGATGAGTAATTCCAAACTTTCTGTTAACACTCGACTTTCCGTCTATACTTGTAGCCATGTAGCTTCCAGTAGCGGAGATTCTGGACTGGCTTACTGAGATTGAAATATATACGAAGATTTATAAGTACCACAACACAGTATACTGGTGTACGCTATGAATACCTTTCCTTTTTCTACTTTTTTAATTCTGGTGTAATACATAGTGAGCCTGCGAGTGCCTGTGTCTGACTCCGGAAGTATAGACGGAAATTTAACCCTAGACAGGACACACCTGGTATGTGCTGATACAGTACCTTGTTTCAAAAATTTGTATTAAAGTATCATCTGTAGGATAACCAACTGGGGGGACCCTCTTCTTGCCGCACACAAACACTTGACTGAGAGAGTTTGAATTGAACAGGTCCGTTTTTAGTGCCCATCCTTCTGTGGACAACAGCAATTCACCACAGCCGTTTCACATTTCTCTGTTCACAGGCACAGGTACCTTCACTTCCTTTGTAACTATAATCGTGGAGTCCTCTGTGGCTCTTCCACTGTGGCTGCCCTAGGCCCAACCACCACAGCGCTGCACCAGTCTGAGCACACCGTCCGTATGATAGCCCCAGGTCGTCTTCGTCTGCGGCTACCGTCCTCTGGGCCACCCCCCCATGACCGCCTCAACTGTCAATCCTTTCTGAAGCCTTTCCACTGTCTCTATTTCCTCAGCAGAACTTCCTCTTTACTGTGCTCCTTTGATGACTGACTCTTCCAGAACCTTCCCTCAGCCTTTTATACTTCCAGTTCGGATAACTCCATCCACCATCACCTGACAGTTTCTCTGACAAATAGCAGTTATTCAGTCCCACTCCTACATTCTCCACTGCCTTCCAATGGGCAAGCTAAAACACTGCACCCTTTCTCTTTATCTTAGCGGTTTCACACCTACACTGCGCTACACCTCTGCTTCTCACTACAGTCAGGTTTGTCTGTCAGTCCACCTTCCCTACATCATCTATAGTGAGTGAGCATGTGTGAGTTACGCCTTCTATATATACAGTGAATCAGAGAAACAAATTTTTACACTATACTCGATACAGCTTGTATCTTGTTATACAGTACCTTTGTTCGACATTTAGCATTACGGTCAAATCCATACTGTGTAGTCGTCTGAGAGTGACTATGGGACTATTTATACAGAGATTTCAATTGTACACTAAAAAATATATACTTGCTATCTTGTTATCCAGGACCTTTTTTACAACATTTTTTATTATGGTCAAAACCAAACTGAGTGAGCGTCTGAGGGTGACCCTGGAAATATATACCGATATTTTAAATTTGGCCAACACTGTATACAGCAGAACGCTTCTGATACAGTAACCTTTTTAGCTATTTAGATTCTGGTGTAATCCATAATGAGC
The DNA here is from genome assembly GCF_039654945.1 of Dendrobates tinctorius. Lineage (NCBI taxonomy): Eukaryota > Metazoa > Chordata > Amphibia > Anura > Dendrobatidae > Dendrobates > Dendrobates tinctorius. The sequence goes on along the minus strand of NW_027361701.1, from coordinate 5,418,241 downwards.
CTGTAAACGTCTGTCTGTTACTCCGGGAATATATTTGCCACTTTAAGATGACCCCAACACTGTATACAGCTGTACGCTTGTGTTACATAACCCTTTTACATCTTTTCATATCCTTGTGTAATCCTGAGAGCGTTTGTGTCTGCCTCCTGAAATGTATACGGAGAATCAGAACGTTTACACTATACTATATATACCTTGTATCTGCTGATACTGTACCCTTTTTCAACTTGTTATTTTATTGGGTAATCCATACTGAGCCTGTGAACATCTGTGTATGACTCATGAAATATATACGGAGATTTAATGTTATCCATAGACTGTATAGAGCTGTATGCTTCTGATACAGTACCATATATCTGCTGGTATTTTGGGTCCATTAGATATGGAGCATTATTAGAGCCCATCATACACTGGAGCATCATCCATGAGGCCCATCATGTACTGGAGCAATGTAAATGGGGCAGGTCAGACACTGGAGCAGCATCTAAGGGGCCCATTATACACTGGAGCATTACAAATGGGGCCCATTATATATGGAACATTATGTGGAGCTCATCATATACTGTATGGAACATTATACAGTATGTGACTAATTATTTGGTATGGAGAAATATATGGGGTTCATTATTCTGTATGGCGCACAATGTGGTGGCCATAACACTGTATGGAGTAATATACTGTCCTTTTTTTGAGCTATTGTACAATTTAAAATAGATCAGTCATGTCATGTAAGCAGTGAAGTATGTGTCATTGTACTATACCTATATTTCTGTGGCGTATCGAAACATCATGAGTTGTGGTATGTGTTAAAGGGGCGCACTGACACTCTTTGGCCCAGAGCACACGAAAACCTGGAGCCAGACCAACCCCCCCACAACTTTAGCCAAATAACCCCAAGTTTTCAATGCGTAACTATTATTAGGATGTAAATTATGGTTGACAAGCTTCAGTTATAAGAATTGATCTTTTTGGCATTAAAATGGGCACTGTAGGTGTGTTTACTGTCTTCCACTCACTGCCAACTTTGCTTCCCCATTGACTTGCATTGGTTTTCGTGTTTCAGTCGGCCTCCGACTTTTCCCTATAGTCGGACGATTTCGTTCGACCCGACTTTTGCGATAGTCGGGTTTCATGAAACCCGACTCGACCCGAAAAAAGGAAAAGTTGCTCATCTCCACTGTGTACATCACATAGGAAACAGTGAGAACACTGTTTACACTGAGTCTCCTATGTAAGCATCACATAGGAAACACTGATACTGCTGAATGTACATAACATAGGATGCAATGAGACTGTTATATACTGTACATATCATATAGAATAAACTGAGACTGCTGTATACATGATACTGCTGTATATACCGTATTTTTCGCTTTATAAGATGCACCTGATTATAAGACGCACCCCCAAATTTGTTGACGAAAAAGAGAAATTTTTACGTTAAATGGGGGTCGGTCTTATAATGCCAGTGTCCGTCTTACAAATCATATATATGTCCTTCATCCTGGTATCTATTAAACCCCCATCCTGGCACATGGCCCCCTTGTGCTGTGACATGGCCCCGCTGTGATGCTGGCACACTGGCACATTGCCCCCTTGTGGTGGCACATTGCCCCCTTGTGCTGCTACACTGGCACATTGCCCCCCTGTGCTGCTGTCACATTGCCCCACTGTGCTGTTGGTACGCACATGGCTCCCCCATCCCATCCTGGATATGCCCCCCCTGTGCTGCTGGCACATACATGACCCCCCCACTCCAACCTGGATATGCCCTCCTGTGCTGCTGGCACGCACATGGCCCCCCATCCCATCCTGGATATGCCCCCCTGTGCTGCTGGCACGCACATGGCCCCCACATCCCATCCTGGATATGCCCCCGTGTGCTGCTGGCACGCATATGGCCTCCCCATCCCGGATATGCCCCCCTGTGCTGCTGGTATGCACATGGCCCCCCCATCCCATCCTGGATATGCCCCCCTGTGCTGCTGGCACGCACATGATAAAATAACAAACAGTTAACTCACCTTCCGATGATGGCTCTGTGCTCCCAGCTCCCCCACAGCTCTTCCTGTGTCTGTGCTGACATCCAGATGCTGCTCATACAGGCATCTCATTGTAGCTGCAGGACATTCCATCACATGACCGCAGTGCTGCACACTGGGAGTCACGTGACCACAGGGGAAGAGCCAGGGGAGAGCTGGGAGCATGGAGCCATCATCAGAAGGTGACTATAGTGAAGGGGCAGTGGGGGGAGAGTGCAGGCACATGCAATATGCGCTGCTCCCCTGTCCACCAACTCGGCGTGGCTTCAGCACCAAGGTGATAGACAGCGGGTGCAGTGAATATTACAAGAGCCTAATGAGAGGGAGCACTGACCACCCTCTGTCTCTGCAGCCCGCAGCCATCCCACCCCAGCCCCCTGACACCACTCCAGAGCCACCCCCTTACTCTATAGCACACATTCGGATTATAAGATGCACCCTCCAGTTTCCCCCAAAATTTGGGGGAACAAAAGCACGTCTTAGGCTGGTTTCACACTTGCGGTTTTTTTTGCGGGATTTTAGCGCTAAAAAACGCATGCGATTTTTTTTCCTATACTTTGCATGGGATGCGCTTATGTGCGCATACACACGCGTTTGTATGCGTTTTTCCGCGCATGCGTTTTTTTGCGGTATGCGCTCGGGCGCACAAAATGCATACTGTTGCATTTTTTGAGCGTCCGACTTGCCTCAAAAAAACGCATGCGCACGCAATGCGTTTTTTTACAGCAAGACACCCATTATAAGTCTATGGGTGCGCATATGTGCGCATTGGCATGCTTATGTATGCATTTTTTTGCGCATGCGTTTTTTTTTTTACCATTAGTTGGACAATGGAATTTAGGGGTTTGGGTTAGAGTTAGGGTTAGTTAAGGGGGTTTAGGGCTAGGGTTAGGGTTAGCTAGGGTTTAGGGTTAGGGTCAGGGTTAGGGTTAGGGTCAGGGTTAGGGTTAGGGTTAGGGTCAGGGTTAGGGTTAGGGTTAGGGTTAGGGTCAGGGTTAGGGTTAGGGTCAGGGTTAGGGTTAGGGTCAGGGTTAGGGTTATGGTTAGGGTTAGTAAAGTCATGGTTTGGGTTAGTGTGAGGGGCCACCTAATGTTGGAAAAAAACGCAAACGCGGTAAAAACGCACTAAAAACGCATACAAACTCATAAAAACGCTGCGTTTTTTTCATGCATGCTCATAAAAATGCTTGAAAAAAACGCAGCATTTGTATGCGTTTTTTCTATGCGTTTTTTTGCGCTAAAAACGCGCTGGAAAAAAAAGCAAGTGTGAAATTAGCCTTATAATCCGAAAAATACGGTACATCATTTAGGATACACTGAGACTGCTGTATACATATCATATAGAATACACTGTGTACGAGTACATAACATCTCTGACACCCTGAGATTGATACTGCTGAATATTAGTGATGGGCGAGGCAAGCACTAAAATGCTTGGGTGCTCGTTGCTCGTGTCGAGCATATTGGAATGCTCAGGTGCTCGCCCAGAGCAATGAGCCTTATGTAGGTCTATGGGCAACTAGAGAATTTTTCCGGCAGCCTCCCCAGTGGTCTTTAGAGGGTCTAGAATTTGTGGAAATCGATGGGAACAGTGCTTAAATGACATAGGAACATCATGTAGAGGACTCCTGCAAGCATTTCTGACTCTCATGTCACTGCAGTCAACAATGTTGTCAGAGTCTTACACCACTTTTACAGACTCACAATAAAACATACAAAAACAAAACCAAAATGGATTTTCCTGAGAAATATGTTAGGAAACATGCTTTCCATGGTAATGACTTGTATATAAGGCAAAATAAATAACTAAAAACAAAAATGCTCCTCCACACTTTGGACTATGTTCACATGTAGTGTTTTTGATGCGGTTTTGAACTTTGGCATTGCTTTCAATCAAGACAAATGCATTCACTGGGAAATGTCATTTTAACAATTTACAGCCTTAGCTGGCCATGTGGTGTGTGACACATCATCAGACACATCCTTTTTTACTTATGAAAGAGGAACGCTGAAAGTCACAAAGCCTATTTTATAGGGCCATCAGGTGGCCTTTACTATTCTTAGAGATCCATCAGCCGTATACATCTCCTATACTGTTATTGCATAGGCAGTGAATGGCAGGGCTGCCAAATATTAGGACGTACCCCAATACCCCTTTGAACAGAAAGCTATGTTCCCATTATTAGGAAGTTGGTACTCCCATACTGTTTGCCTATGCATTGAATGCAAGGCCTGCCTTGCACCAAATTTATACGCACCCCAATAACCCTTTGCAGAGAAGTACAGGAGAACCACCTGAAAGCAATGTTCCCATTATTAGGAAGTTGGTACTCCCACACTGTTTGCCTATGCATTGAATGCAAGGCCTGCCCTGCACCAAATTTGGAAGCACCCCAATACCCCTTTGAAGAGCCATACAGGAGGGTCAGCTGAAAGCAATGTTCCCATTATTAGGAAGTTGGTACTCCCATACTGTTTACCTATGCAGTGAATTCAACATCTGCCCCAAATTTGTACGCACCCCAATAACCCTTTGAAGAGCCATACAGGAGGGCCACCTGAAAGCAATGTTCCCATTATTATGAAGTTGGTACTCCCATACTGTTTGCCTATGCAATGAATTGCAGTGTTGAGGCTGAAGACCCAGCAGTGGAGAATTGCAGTATTGAGGCTGAAGAAACATCAGTCGAGAATTTCAGTGTTGAGCCTGAAGAAACATCAGTGGAGAATTGCAGTGTTGAGGCTGAAGACCCAGCAGTGGAGAATTGCAGTGTTAAGGCTGAAGACCCAGGAGTGGAGAATTGCAATGTTGAGGCTGAAGAACCTGTATTGGAGATTTGCAGTGGTGAACCTGAAGAACCTGAAGTGGAGAATTGCAGTGTTGAGGCTGAAGACCCAGCAGTGGAGAATTGCAGTTTTGAGGCTGAAGGACATGCATTGGAAAATTTCAATGTTGAGCCTGAAGAAACAGCAGTGGAGAATTGCAATGATGAGCCTGAAGAAACTGCAGTGGAGAATTGCAGTATTGAGGCTGAAGAACCAGCAGTGGAGAATTGCAGTGGTGAGCCTGAAGAACATGCAGTGGAGAATTGCATTGATGAGCCTGAAGATTGTGAAATTGTGTTGAGGATAAAAAAACAGCAGTGGAGAATCGCAGTGTTGAGGCTGAAGAACCTGCATTGGAGAATTGCATTGATGAGCCTGAAGACCCTGCAGTGGAGAATTGCATTGTTGAGGCTGAAGACCCGGCAGTGGAGAATTGCAGTGGTGAGCCTGAAGAACCTGCAGTGGAGAATTGCAATATTGAGGCTGAAGAACCTGCATTGAAGAATTGCAGTGTTGAGCCTGAAGAACCAGCAGTGGAGAATTGCATTGTTGAGGCTGAAGAACCTGAATTGCAGTGTTGAGCATGAAGAACCTGCATTGGCGAATATGCGAATAAAAAATGGGAAAATAAAAAGCACAATAGAGTCTTATCCAATAACAACGAAGTGTCAGGAAAAAGGGGAGATACACTCACCTTGCTGAGATGCTAAAAGGCTCTTTGGTCAGACCTCATCTGGAATATTGTGTCCAGTTTTGGGCACAACGTTTTAAAAAAGACATCAACAAACTGGAGCAAGTTCAGAAAAGAGCAACCAGAATGGTGACCGGTCTGCAAACCCTGTCTTATGAGGAAAGGTTGCAGGATTTGGGATTGTTTAGTTTGCAAAAGAGAAGACTGAGAGGAGACTTAATAGCTGTCTACAAATATCTAAAGGGCTGTCACATTGTAGAAGGATCAACTAAAAGCAATGGGATGAAACTGAATGGGAGGAGACACAGATTAGATATTAGAAAAAACTTTTTGACAGTTAGAGTGATCAATGAGTGGAACAAGCTGCCACGAGAAGTGGTGAGTTCTCCTTCAACGGAAGTCTTCAAACAGAGGCTGGACAGACATCTGACTGGGATGATTTAGCGAATCCTGCTTTGAGCAGGGGGTTGGACCAGATGGCCCAGGAGGTCCCTTCCAACTCTACGATTCTATGATTCTATGAACACATAAACGGCATGTAGCAGCTGCTGCACAGATACCGGTCGAGAAGGCGACCACAGGTATAAAGAAAAATGAACGGAGGTATCACTTATGCGCTGCTGAGATGGAATATCCTTGGAATAAAAACATTTAGCATAACAAGTTAAAGTCAATGCGTTTAGAGGTCACGCAGGACCAGGCTTGTCCTGATGAAGAGGTCCTGCGTGACCTCAAAACGCGTTGACTTTTAACCTGTTCTAATAAATGTTTTTATTGTAAGGATATTCCATCTCAGCAGCACACAAGTGATACCTCCGTTTGTTTTTCTTTATGCATTGGAAAATTGCAGTGTTGAGCCTGAAGAACCTGCAGTGGAGAATTGCAGTGTTGAGGATGAAAAACTGGCAGTGGAGAATTGCAGTGTTGAGCCTGAAGAACCAGCAGTGGAGAATTGCAATGTTGAGGCTGAAGGACCTGCAGTGGAGAATTGTATTGTTGAAGCTGAAAAACCGGCAGTGGAGAACTGCAGTGTTGAGGCTGAAGAACTGGCAGTGGAGAATTGCAGTGTTGAGGCTGAAGAACCAGCTGTGGAAAATTGTATTGTTGAGGCTGAAGAATCTGCATTGGAGAATTGCAGTATTGAGCCTGAAGAGGAGAATTGCAGTGTTGAAGTGGAACAAAGAATTGCAGTGTTTAGGCTGAAGAACCTGCATTGGGGAATTGCAGTGTTGAGCCTGCAGTGGAGAAATGCATTGTTGAAGCTGAGCAAAGTGCAGTGGAGAACTGTATTGTTGAGGCTGAAGAATCTACAAGGGAGAAGTGCAATGTTGTGGCTTTCCTGACAGTGTTTGAAAGGGTCGCTGAGTGGGAGAAAATCCTGCCAGAGCAGTGGGCAGAGGTACTGACGCCATACTTGATGGGGGAACCCCAGAAAGCATACTATGATTTACCTTTGCAGGACGCTAAAGAGTATGGCAAGCTAAAAATGGAGATTCTTGCACGCTTGTGGATAAAAATAACTCTCAAGGCACAGCGGGTTCATCGTTGGGCGTATCATCGGGACAAACCACCGCGCTCCCAAATGATTGACCTGTTGCACTTGGTCCACAAGTGGCTGCAGCAAGAGTCCTCTATACCTGTGCAGATGGTAGAACGGGTGGTGATGGACCTGTTTGTGCACTCCCTGCCAAGGCCGGTAAAGTCTTGGGTTGCCCAGGGTGATCCCCGAAATGCCGATAAACTTGTTGAACTGGTCAAGAGATACCAGGGGATGGAAGGTCTGTGGGAATGCAGCCCACTCCATACTGGGGGTCCCAAAGGGGGAGGAGGCCCAAAAGGGGGTGGAGCACTCATACTGTTTGCCTATGCAGTGAATTCCAGAGCTGCCACAAATTTTGGCACACCTCAATACCCCTTGGAAGAAACGTGGAGGAGGGCCTCATAAAGCAATTTTCCCATTATTAGAATGTAGGATGTGGATCTCTCATACTGTTTGCCTGTGCAGTGAATGCAATGGCTGCCAAAAATTTGGACGCACCACAATACCCCTTTGATGAGACGTGGAGGAGGGCCTCATAAAAAAAGTTCCCATTAGAAAGGAGCGGATCTCCTATACTAAGTGTATGGGCTGACAAACTTTTAGCCCAGGGGGGTATACATGAGCATACAATACAGCCATTTTTTTTTTTGGTACTGCATCATAAACACCCTTTAAAAAAATTGCATCACGGACCACGGTCACCCTGGTGATCTGGTGGTATAGGATGAGGAGAAGGAGGAGATCAACAACAAATAGCCAAAATCAGGACGAGTATACCCATGCGTGGGTGTGAAGAGGTGCATGGGAATAGACCTCCCTAAAAAGACACTGGATTTGAGTTTATGTTATGCTGCTATAATTCAGTGGTGTTGAGAAGTCTGGTACAATCCAGCCCTTGTTCATTTTTATAAGAGTCAGCCTGTCAGCATTTTCAGTTGACAGGCGGATACACTTATCAGTTATAATTCCACAAGAGGTACTAAAAACCCGCTTTGACAAAACGCTAGCGGCAGAGCAGGCCACGACCTCCAAGGCATAGAGAGCCAGTTCATGCAACGTGTCCAGCTTGGATACTCAATAATTATAAGGCACAGAGGAATCACGGAGGACATTGGTACAGTCAGCAAGATTCTCCCTCAGCATCTTCCAAAACTTAGCACTCCTTGTGAGAGTACCCCGCGCCTCAAGGCCAGGGAGGGTCTGAGAAAACTGTCCCAGAACTTTGCCAGTGTTCCCTTGCCTTTGCTGGATTGGAGCTGTGCCTCTCTCACCTGTACTCCTTGGTTGTCCAATGAACTGTGACCTCTGCCGCCAGCGTTTTCATATGGGAATTTTTTTTAATAATTCCGCAACAAGGGCCCTCTGGTATTGGCCCATTTTAATAGACCTGTCTGCCTCTGGAATAAGAGATGGAAAGTTCTCTTTGTAGCATGGGTCTTGAAGTGTCACCAACTAGTAACGAGTCGACTGTCACCCCGAATTTTGAGAACGCGAGGGTCATGGGAAAGGCAGCATAACATAAACTCAGCCATGCGTGCCAGACTGCAAGGGGATAACTGACCATGCTTTCCTCCTTCCTGTCCTCAGGCCATCCATGCTGAACAGAAGGTATAACATTTGTGCTTGTAGTACCGTCTATAGCACTTGAAAGTAGAGTTGGGATGAGATGAGGCTGGGCTGTGTGTAATCATCCTGTATGGTTCCTTGCTCCATCTCATCGTGCTCTGCCAATGCATCCTCTTTGATTGTGAAGCAGAGAGCATTTCAGAACACAGAGAAGTGGATGGTGATGCTAATTATGGCGTCATCGCCGCATATCATCTTGGTGGAGACCTTAAAGTTTTGGAGGATGGTACCTACGTCTGACATCCATGTCCACTCCTGAGGTCTTATGTGTCTGATATTTCTAATGCATCGGAGTTGGAAAGTAGTGCTTCCACCAGTGATGTGGACAATTCTCGTGATTCCTTTTTTAGGAATAATGATAAGAAAAGAGGAAATTCCCTGAGATGTTTCAAAAGGCAAAAAGAGGTCCCCATTCGAGAGACCGATATCAGGTAATTAATCTTTCTGATCATGAGTTGACGCCGGCTCAACAAACAATTTTACAACGTGGTTTGACTTTTTTCCCCTCCAACAATTTAGACACGTTCACATCAGTAAAAGACGTTCATCTTTTCTCAAGAAAGCTGATCCTTAAAAAACTCCATGCGGTGAAAAATAAAGGGGATTTGTTCTCTACATGAGCTGAGGAGGAAGCATTGGAGGCTTTAATCTCCTTGGAAGAAGAGAATAACATTGCATCGGGGTAAGTATGGTCCCAAGGGACTTGTTCACTAAATTTAAAACCTTTCCGTCCCTTGGTCTCTGTCCGGTGGTTGATATATTTACCAAGTTAGTTTCACATGATATAGAGGAACTATCTCGTCAACGGGGCAGTCCTTTCATATATCTCCAAAAATGAGAGGACAGCTTTGGAGGAATTGAAATCGTGGAAAGATGTCGTCTTTAAAGCGGCCGATAAGGGGGAATCTCATTATATGGCCCATTCATCAATACGAAAGACAAGCTAATAAGTTGTTAAATGATACTAAGTGCTATCGTAAATTGCATTTTAACCCACTATCATCATTTCAGACTGTTTTAGTGGACATTATGGATAAGGCTTTTGCACAAGGACTTATTTCAAAAAAATTGCTGGATCGGATTAGAAGTCACCATCCGAAGCTTCCTACTTTTTTTTTTTTTTGAACAATAAATTTTTATTGAAAGTTTACATTTTACAAATAAGGTGATAGCAAATCTCAATACAGAGCTGTATTTGCAATATGCATAAGAGAGCATGTAAACGTTGACAAACAAACAGACAAACTAACAACAGGGTAGGAGGTAAAGGAGGGGAGGGGGGAAGCCCGAGGAGGGGGTATGTTGTGTCCAATTATCGTTAATGATTCAATCAGAATCAGGGGGATCTGGGTTGGTTAGATGAAATACAGGTGTGGCAAAGGGGGTATGGTTGGCATACTCCGCCCAGGGAAGCCATATTTTCTCAAACTTACCGACTTTATCTGTAAGTATGGCAGATAATTTTTCGTTGATTATATACCAAGAAAGGCGTGTTTTAACCGCAGATAAATCTAAATTTGTTTTTTTCCATGCCATAGCTATGGTTTGCTTGGCTGCCAGGAATATGAATGCAATGAGGGTTTGAGTGTGTTTAGGGATGTTGGGGTTGCGTTTGTTGAGTAAGGCCTCCCAAGGGTTTTTTTTAAGGTTTATATTTTTTATAGAGGAAACCAAATGGTAGATTCTGATCTAAAATCTACATTCGGTCGGGCATAGCCACCATGTATGGAACATATCTCCTGTGGAGTTGCACCCTCTAAAGCAATTTGGAGAATAGTTGGCGACTGCCTTAGCCACTCTGGCTGGGGTCAGGTATGATCGGGTTAACACCTTATAGTTAGTTTCCAGCACAAGGGTATTTAATATTCCTCCAGTAGAGGAGGACCAAATTTGGGACCACTCCGAATCTGTCAAGGTGGAACCAATGTCGGACTCCCAGCGAGAAGTGTATTTTAAGCAGCGCCTATGAGAGAAGGAGTTGATATGTGAGTAGAGGAGAGATATAGTACCTGGAGCATGTGGATTTTGATGGCATTTTTGTTCTAAGGGAGTAGGGAGGAGTAGAATTTTTTAGTAATGAGTTGACAAAGCTTTTAAGTTGTAGATAGCGAAATATCTCTCCAGGGGGGAAATTATATTTTTCACTCAGGATCGAGAATGGAATAATCCCGTCAACGTTAAAAAGATGGTGGACTCTGGTTATCCCTGCAGCGACCCATAAACGAAAGTTCCTAAGGGATTCCATGCCTGGGGTAAACTGGAGATTGCCCCAAAGGGGGGCGAGGTGTAAAAATGGTGAGATTAGCTGCGAGGAATATTTCAACGAGTCCCAAATCCTAAGAGAGTGCGTTATAATAGGATTCGAGATGTGTTTTCGCTGGGCTGGGAGAATCCATAGTAGTGTGTCGAGGGTACCTGAGTGAAATTCAGGGGCCTCTAGTGATAGCCACAGTGGGGGTTTGGAGTAGGCATGATATAGGGTCAGTTGACCCAATTGGGCTGCATGGTAATATTTAGAAAGATTGGGAACTCCCAAGCCTCCTTTCAAACGGTGACGGTAGAGGGTAGCTCTATTAACCCTGGGGAGGCCACCTCTCCAAACAAAAGCATCTACTAATCGTTGGGATATTTTGAGGTAGGGTGAAGGGACAGGGACTGGCAAGACACAAAATAAGTAAAGTAATTTGGGGAGAATGGTCATCTTTAGTGCTCGTACCCGGCCGAGCCAGGAGAGATGTAGCTTTTCCCATGACTGAAGTAGTAGACGGAGTTTGCGGAGCATGTGAGGATAATTGGCTGCATAAAGGGAGTCTAAACTTGCAGTCAGTTTCACCCCTAGGTAATCCAGATGGTTAGTGGCCCATTGAAATGGAAAGTTGTGTTGGAGCTGTGAAACAATAGGTGAAGGGAGGGATATATTCATGGCATAAGATTTTGAAGGATTAACTTGTAAACCGGAGATAGATTCAAAATTACTAAGGGTTTGAAGTAGGGCCGGCAAAGATGTCTGAGGGGTTGATAGAAGAAGTAGCATGTCATCTGCGAACAAAAAGAGCTTGTGAGAAACTGACGCTATTTCTACACCCTGTATATTAGAGTTGAGGAGAAGATGAATAGCTAATGGTTCGAATGCCAAAAGGAATAATAAGGCGAAAGAGGACATCCTTGCCGAGTGCCTCTACTAATGGGGAAAAGTGCAGAGGAAAAGCCATTGTAGCGTACGTAAGCGGATGGGGAGCTGTAAAGAGCGTGAATCCAAGAAAGAAAGTGGTCAGGGAACTTCCACTTCCGCAAGACCGCAAACAGATAAGGCCAGGAAATGGAGTCAAAGGCTTTTTTAATATCCAGTGACAGTAACATGCTTGATATGTTGCGCTGTTTGCAGAGGTGCAGCAGGTGGGAGACCCTCCGTATGTTGTCTGAGGCTTGTCTACAAGGGACAAAGCCTACTTGATCTCTATGTATTAGGGTTCCCAAACCTGAGTTCAACTGCTGAGATAGAATTTTAGCTAGTATTTTAAGGTCTACGTTAATAAGGGATATTGGTCTATAATTAGACCAGAGTAAGTGGTCTGAGTTAGGTTTTGGTATCATGGATATAGCAGCCATTAAAGAGGCTCCTCCTGGATTGTTACCGTCCCTTAAAGAGTTAAAGTAGTTAGTGAGGTGGGGAATTAGTACCGATGCATATTTTTTATAATAGAGGGCCGTAAATCCGTCGGGACCAGGTTTTTTATAATTTTCAATTGCTGATTAGCTAGTTCTATTTCACTAGGAGTAATGGCTTGATTTAGGAGTTCGATCATGTCAGAGCTAAGGGCTGGGAGGGGGGTAGAATCTAAAAAAGCATCTAACGTTTCTGAGTTTATAGTGGTAGAGACGTTATACAACTGCCTAAGTTTTTGTTGGAACATATGAGTAATCTGTTGTGGGTTGGATGTAATGCCCGAAGGTGTACGTAAACGTATGGGGGGGCGGGGTAGGGGTAGGCATTTTAAGCGACGAGCTAAGTTAGAATTTTTCTTATTATTAAGGGCGTAGAAGCGTTGTTGTGACCAGCGTATGGCCCGGTCCGCGTTTTCAGAAAGACAGAGGTCTAATTCTGTACGAGCGTGGGAAAGGTTTTGGTTCGTAGCAGGTGAGGGTGAGTTCTTCATCCGGGACTCTAAAACTGAAACTTTGCTCTCTAATTCAGCTGCCCTTGCATGTCTGTCTTTTTTCTTGCGCGAGGCCTCTTGAATACAGAAGCCTCTTAGCACTGCCTTATGAGCTTCCCATAGGGAAATTGGCGAGGAAGCTGATTGTTGATTCAAAGAGAAGTAATCATCAAGGTGGTTTTTCAGTTTTTGAGCGATATCAGGGTAAGAGAGCAATGAATCGTTAAGAGTCCAGTTGAATGATTGGGGCCGTGGGTGGAGAGTAGAGCATGTGAGTTGAATTGGAGAGTGACCTGACCATGGAGTAGATTGAATAGAAATATTTGACACATTTGGAATAAAGGGTGGATGAACAAAGATATGGTCAATTCTAGTGTACACTAAGTCGCGTGAGGAGAAGTAAGTATAGTCTTTATCTGAGGGATGCAAGTCTCTCCATAAGTCCACCCAATGTTGTTGGGAGAGGAGCTTGTTAAGGGCAGCTGAGTCCGCAGAAGAATATAATGGCAAGGGAGTAGGGGATTGAGGGCTTGTGGACTTGTCAAGGCAGGCTTTAAGTATACAGTTGGAGTCCCCACATAATAGCGTAGTCCCTTGGGCATGTTCGGAGACTAGTTCCAATAATTGGGAAAAAAAGGCAGCTTGATGAGTGTTAGGAGCATAGTAGGAAACAATAGTCACCAATTCATCTGAAATTGAGCTCGTCACCATTAAATAACGACCTTCTTTGTCTACGATCGAGGATTTAAAAACGAAGGGAACCGATTTTTTGAAGCAGATAGCGACGCCTTTGGTTTGTTTGGGTCGTTCGCTAAATAAAAAAGTGGGTAAGAGGTGGACATAAACTTAGGGTGAGAGCTAGTTGAGAAGTGTGTCTCTTGGAGACATACCACGTCTGCTTGTTGAGATCTGTAGTAGCGGAAGGCCTTAGTGCGTTTATGCGGAGAATTAAGGCCTCACACGTTGTGTGATACGATTGTTAGTGGCATGGTGAAAAGATGTTAGACACGCCTTTGATAGCTGTTAATCGTGGTTTGTAGGTAAAAGTAAAGGTGTTAATATGGAATGGACTAAATTGGTGGAATTCACTCGGGCAAGTAGTAGGAATGGGAGATTGGGTAGACGGAACAATACATGTAGTTTGAATAGGATAGGATAACGAAGCTTCCTACTTTTTACCTGATCCCAAAAATTCACAAAAATACTCTGGATCCACCTGGTTGTCCAATTATTTCAGGTAACGATGGACCTTGTAAGCTCATAGGAGACATAGTGGATTATTTCTTAAAGCCTTTGGTTAAGAATTTACCATCATACATTAGGGACACCACGTCAGCACTCCAGAGATTAGATCAATTGAATTTTGATGAACATACCTTCATTGTGACTGCCGACGTGGAGTCTTTATATACGTCTATTCACCATCAAGACGGTTTGAATGCAGTTCGGTATTTTTTGAATTCCAGCACTTTGGATGGTTCCTTAATTGAGCTAATTTTGATTCTTTTGGAATTCTTATTGACGCACAATGTTTTCATTTTCAACAACAACATATTCCTCCAGTTACAGGGTACTGCGATGGGGGCCTCTTGTGCCCCCTCATATGCCAACCTTTCTCTGGGGGCCAGGGCTCTCCCTGGCCCCCAGAGATGACCTCATCCAGGAAATGGACCATGGGAATGGTCGAAACATTAAACTTACATTCAAGTATGGTAGGGAAATGGATTTCCTGGATATCAAAATGGCTATTGGTGCTGATGGTCATTTGAATACCAACATGTTTCGAAAGGCAACAGCTACAAATTCTTTGCTATCGGTAGATTCTTTCCATCCTATTTCAACCATTCAGGGCATTCCTGTAGGGCAGTTCTTATGGGCTAAAAGAATTTGCTCTACTGAAGAAAATTTTGAGGAGCAAGCTGTAGACCTTTCAAGAAGGTTTCTGGAAAGGGGTTACAGCAAAAAGATGATTAAGAAGGGCTATTTTTGAGCTTCTAAAGCCCCACGTAATAAATTGCTGTATGGCCCCCCCGTCTCCAAAACAAACTACGTCTCAGGATCAAGTTCGATTCATTTCTACTTATAACAATAAATGAAACGAGCTTAAAGCTATTATATGCAAGCATTGGAGTGTTCTGTTGGTTGATCCAACTCTGAGCCAAGTCTTACCCAATCAACCTTCTTTTGTAGCTAGAAGAACATCAAATTTAAAGGACATGTTGGTTCACAGCCACTTTGAACCTATTAAGAAGGGGTCTGGCCTTGGAACGCCTGATTTTTTCCCACGTGGTCTTTGTAAAGGCTGTTTGAATCATGTGAAATCTACCACTTTTCCAATTTTGATGAATCACGACAATTTGAAATACGAAAACATCTTGGCTGTAATTCCCAAGGTGTCATCTACCATGCCAAATGCCCTTGTGGAAAAGTATACATTGGCTTGACCACCAGAGAACTCAAGGTAAGAACCCGTGAACATGTTCGTGATATAGAAAAGGCCAAAAACAGTGAAGATCTTTCCTCTTTGAAACCTTTAGCTAGACATTTCAAATATTTTCATAACTGTAATGCTAGAGGCTTAATAATCAAAGCCATTGATCAGGTTTGTTTGGGTTCTAGAGGGGGTGATTTGTGTAGGGTTTTGGCTCAGGTTGAAAGTAGATGGATTTTTCGTTTGGGGACTTTAAGTCCCAATGGTCTGAATGAAACCTTGGGCTTTTCTGCTTTTCTCTAGTTGTGCATTTTCTTGGGAGGTATTTTTATGGGATAGGGTGATTATGAGTTTTGATATTGATGATTAGTATGTTTGATTTACTTAATTTGTTTTTTATACAGTACGCAGCCAGTCAGTTGGGTTTTATTGTGTCCTTTGTGTGTTCCCGGCATGGATTCGGACAATGTGAAGGTCTTAAGTTGCCAGATGGATGAATATTTCTTCAATCAAGAAAAACAAAGATTTAACATGAGTGCAATATTATAAATATTTTTATTTTCTTTTTTCTTTTTTTTTTTTTTCAATAATCTATGAGCTTTTTTTGACACAATGATATATATTTCATGGATATTGGATTTATTCAAATGCGTGAGAATTTTTTAGGTATAATATTCTCTTCATATATTCACTATGAGCATTAATACTGTAATACATTTTATCATTATCAGTATGATATTTATATTGTGTAAGATAGTACGTTGCACCGTATTTTGCGTTGTAGAATAAGCACTTTGCACTTTGTTAGCACTAGTCACCTTTATATAATATACGTGCTGCTCTATATATTAAAAAGTCACTATTTTGAATAAGTATGATTAATGTATAGCATTTCACAAGGTCACGTTTTTTAATTATTTTTCTAAATGTCCTTTCACTTATTTGGTGTATGTTATTCAATGAAAGAATAGGATGTGTTATGTGAATATATT
Source organism: Dendrobates tinctorius (assembly GCF_039654945.1). Taxonomy (NCBI): domain Eukaryota; kingdom Metazoa; phylum Chordata; class Amphibia; order Anura; family Dendrobatidae; genus Dendrobates; species Dendrobates tinctorius. The sequence goes on along the minus strand of NW_027361701.1, from coordinate 5,401,936 downwards.
TTCATTACAGCGGGCAGTGCGCATGCGTGATTTTTCAGTGCTCCTGGTATTTCCTGCCACGCCACAAATGTGAACAGCGCATTCATTATGACACTGCTCACTAGGCATAGGGATGGAAGTACAATTCAATTCAGGAGGTATATGATGGACGTATGCACCGCTATTGGCCTGCTTTTAATGATGACGTTACTTCATTTTGTAATGAACTCTCACTGGCAACAGCTTCCTTGCAGTCCGATGTAAGACACACCTCTTCGGGTCACAGGATCGGATGGGGCTTTTAATTGGTTCTTTGTAAATATTTAAACCCCTCATTGACGCCATCTAGCCACGCCCCCGGAAGAAGCAGTAGGGCAAAACGCGCGTCGGGGCGCAGGGGATAACAGCAGGACTTTACCAGCACTCCATTAGGTAATAACTATACACCTCTATCCATTTGAATTATCTATTGTGGATGTTAATTGTGCACTGGCCGCACTAGTCGCACTCTGCATAGTAGGACATAGGGTATATTAATAGAAATTTACCAGCATACCACGGGGTATTTATAATACAGTAACTGGATGTTAACTGTGTACTGGCCGCACTAGTCGCACTTTGTATAGTGGGACATACAGTTGTGGCCAAAAGTATTGACACCCCTGCAATTTTGTCAGATAATACTCAGTTTCTTCCTGAAAATGATTGCAAACACAAATTCTTTGTTATTATTATCTTCATTTAATTTGTCTTAAATGAAAAAACACAAAAATAATTGTCCTAAAGCCAAATTGGATATAATTCCACACCAAACATAAAAAAGAGGGTAGACAAAAGTATTGGCACTGTTCGAAAAATCATGTGATGCTTCTCTAATTTGTGTAATTAACAACACCTGTAACTTACCTGTGGCACCTAACAGGTGTTGGCAAAAACTAAATCACACTTGCAGCCAGTTGACATGGATTAAAGTTGATTCAACCTCTGTCCTATGTCCTTGTGTGTACCACATTGAGCATGGAGAAAAGAAAGAAGACCAAAGAACTGTCTGAGGACTTGAGAAACCAAATTGTGAGGAAGCATGAGCAATCTCAAGGCTACAAGTCCATCTCCAAAGACCTGAATGTTCCTGTGTCTACCGTGTGCAGTGTCATCAAGAAGTTTAAAGCCCATGGCACTGTGGCTAACCTCCCTAGATGTGGACGGAAAAGAACAATTGACAAGAGATTTCAACGCAAGATTGTGCGGATGTGGGATAAAGAACCTCGACTAACATCCAAACAAGTTCAAGCTGCCCTGCAGTCCGAGGGTACAACAGTGTCAACCTGTACTATCCGTCGGCGTCTGAATGAAAAGGGACTGTATGGTAGGAGACCCAGGAAGACCCCACTTCTTACCCCGAGACATAAAAAAGCCAGGCTGGAGTTTGCCAAAACTTACCTGAAAAAGCCTAAAACGTTTTGGAAGAATGTTCTCTGGTCAGATGAGACAAAAGTAGAGCTTTTTGGGCAAAGGCATCAACATAGAGTTTACAGGAGGAAAAAAGAGGCATCCAAAGAAAATAACACGGTCCTTACAGTCAAACATGGCAGAGGTTCCCTGATGTTTTGGGGTTGCTTTGCTGCCTCTGGCACTGGACTGCTTGACTGTGTGCATGGCATTATGAAGTCAGAAGACTACCAACAAATTTTGCAGCATAATGTAGGGCCCAGTGTGAGAAAGCTAGGTCTCCCTCAGAGGTCATGGGTCTTCCAGCAGGACAATGACCCAAAAAACACTTCAAAAAGCACTAGAAAATGGTTTGAGAGAATGCACTGGAGACTTATAAGGTGGCCAGCAATGAGTCCAGACCTGAATCCCATAGAACACCTGTGGAGAGATCTAAAAATGGCAGTTTGGAGAAGGCACTCTTCAAATATCAGGGACTTGGAGCAGTTTGCCAAAGAAGAATGGTCTAAAATTCCAGCAGAGCATTGTAAGAAACTCATTGATGGTTACCGGAAGCGGTTGGTCGCAGTTATTTTGGCTAAGGGTTGTGCAACCAAGTATTAGGCTGAGGGTGCCAATACTTTTGTCTGGCCCATTTTTGGAGTTTTGTGTGAAATGATCAATGTTTTGCTTTTTGCTTCATTCTTTTTGTGTTTTTTCATTTAAGACAAATTAAATGAAGATAATAATACCAAAGAATTTGTGTTTGCAATCATTTTCAGGAAGAAACTGAGTATTATCTGTCAGAATTGCAGGGGTGTCAATACTTTTGGCCACAACTGTAGGGTATATTAATGGAAATTTACTAGCATACCACTAGGTAACTATAATACATTTTTATTCATTTTCCCATGGTGGAAGATAAGTGTGCATTGAATGTACTGGTTGCATTTTATATCTTTATTGTGTATTATGGTATATAAGGTCAGTACTTTATCATGTTATAGGTTTTTCCTAATGAAGCTTTAATATAGGGTTAAAAAAGACTATGCTGATGAATAGTTCATGCAGATTGTATGAAGGTTTTCTATAAATATTATTTTTAATAGATGCCTATATTGGCACTAATAGATCTGGCACTCCATATAAGGAGGCATGTTTCTATGTATCTGAAAAGTCCATACCTTCAATAAATCTGCTTATATGAACTTTAAGAATATCTGTTCTGCTGCAGTACCCTTTTGGGGTATTGTCTGATGTAATTATGGGTATATGGCACTTTTTATATGTACGATTTTGCAAATAAAGAATATTTTTTAGGTATTCTTTGGTTCGCTTCTTTATGGTGAGCTCATTAATTTGCTGCCACCATTGGTGTTTCTGTCTTATGTGTGGAGTCCGAACTGAATACCGATGGCCTTGCTGATGCTGGTAGTCAACAACTGCCTTCTTCTGCTCAGAAATCCTTTCCAACATCTGCAGTGTAGAGTGCCAACACGAGGGGACATCACACAACAGTCGATGAGCCGGAAGCTGCAAACACTGAGAAGCACGACAAGGGCGGCGGAAACTGTAGCTGACTTTCTAAAATGGACACACAGGCGGCATACTTTCACAAGCAGATCCAGCAGTTCTGGATAGGTTTTGAGAAACTGTTGAACAACGAGGTTAAGCACATGGGCCAGGCATGGTACGTGTGTGAGCTCACCTCACCTCAGAGCCGCCACTAGGTTGCGGCCATTGTCACACACGACCATGCCTGGCTGTAGGTTCAGCGGTTTCAGCCACAGATCTGCCTGCTCTTTCAGAGCTGTCCAGAACTCTTCAGCATTGTGCAGTTTGTCACCTAAGCATATTAGCTTCAGCACAACCTGTTGCCGCTTGGCTGAGGCAGTGCTGCAGTGCTTCCAGCTTGTGACTAATGTGGTCATTTCGGAGATGGAGTCTGAAGAGGAGGAAGAGGTGCAGGAGCTGTAGACTGTGGGGGCAACCCTGATTGATGTAGGGCCTGCAATCCTCGGCGTCGGGAGGATGTGTTCCATCCCAAGGTCCGACTGGGTTCTGGCTTCCACTATGTTAACCCAGAGTGCCATCAGCGAGATGTACTGTCCCTGCCCACAAGCACTTGTCCACGTATACGTGGTTAGCTGGACTTTCCCAGTAACTGCAATGTTGAGGGCACGGCTAATGTTGTAGGACACGTGTTTGTGTAATGCAGTCATGGCACACAGGGAGAAATAGTGGCAGCTGGGGACCGAGTACCGATGGACGTCCGCTGCCATCAGGTTGCGGAAAGCTTCCGTCTGCAAGCCTAAAAGGCAATATTTCGAGCGTAAGCAGTCGTGAAATGTGTGAATTTTGTAGTGTGGCCTGTGGGGTGTTGTCTGCGTATTTGTGCTTGTGTTGCAAGGACTGGGGTATGGACAACAGAACGCTGTGCTGGGACAAGGACATGTATGTGTTGCTGATGGTAATAGTTGAGTGTGGGCAATGACAGGTGCAGGGCAGGAGGCATCTTCTCATGCACCAAGGACAGGCAGAAGAAGCAGTGGTGTCACCCTCAGACACTGTTCCTGGACCCTGGGGTTCGGACCACAAAGTCAGGTGCTTTGCTGCCATGTGCCATCATGCTGGTGGTGATCAGGCTGGTAGTTTTGCTACCCCTGTTGATGCTGGCCTGGCAGGTGGTGCAAATGGCCTTTTTGTGGCTATTGGCAGAGTCTTTAAAAAACAACCAGACTCGGAAAGACCTAACAGTTGGACTGGCAACTCCCGTCATGTTGGTGTTACTTGGAACGGTTGCTCGCCTTCTGTCTGTTGCCACCACACTGCTTCTTTCTGCCTGTTGGGGTGCTGTGCCTCCGTCCCCCCCTGTGTGCTGCTGTCTTCGCTCTGCATGTCCTGCTGCCAGATTGGGTCAGTTACTATTTCATCCACCACCTCATCCTCCACTTCCACACCCTGGTCTTCCTCCTGACTTTCTGGCAATTGTGTCTCATCATCGTCCACCTCTTGTGACACTTTCCCACCGTCACCTTCATGTGACTATGGCTGCTCAAATATTTGGGCATCGCTACATGCGATCTCCTCTTGCCCCATTTCAAGTGGACCGGGCGAGAGACCTGAATCTATAAATGGAAAAGTGAATAGCTCTTTGGAGTGTCCGAGTGTGGGATCAGTTGTCTCCAAGCACTCGGCATGCTGGGAGGAAGGAGGACCACGGTGAGGAATATGCGGTCAGGACTCGCAGCTACTCAGACTTGACTGTGTGGAATACAGGATGGTGGTGGTAGTGGCGGCAAAGTGACTGAAATCATTATCCGCTATCCGACCAACAACCTTTTGACACTGCTCTGGGTTCAATAGTGGTGTGCTGCTGCGGTCCCCTAGTAATTGAGACAGGAAGGTTGGGCGACAAGATGTGGGTGTTTGTTGTGGCACAATTTCAGCTTGCCTATGGCCTCGGCCTCTGCATGCACCATCACCATAATATCCACTTCCCCGTCCCTTGCCACAAGCCTTGCCCATTTTAAATGGAGTACAATATTTTTCACGTTCACTATAAATGGCTGAATTTGGAGCAAACTTATATGTGAGACGTCTTTTTTTGTTTTTCAGCAAACTTGTGTCAATAACTTGCCTAAGACACTACGACAAAATTTAAATAGATGCCTGAAATGACCCAATTATGACCGCACTGATATGCGATCCATGTGGCAGACAAACCCCAGTGTAAAATATCTAGCCTGTAGGTAACTATTTTTTTTGTCAGCAAACTGGTGTCAATAGCTTGCCTAAGACACTGCAACAAAATTTAAATTGATGCCTGAAATAACACATTTTTTATTACACTGATATGCGATCTGTGTGGCAGACAAACCCCAGTGTAAAATATCTGGATTGTAGATAACTATTTTTTTTTCAGCAAACTGGTGTCAATATCTTGCCTTAGGCTAGGTTCACATTAGCGTTCCTCAGAGCTGCGGAGGGCTGCGGACATCCTCCGTGAAGCTCTGCCCACTGCCGCACCTCCTTCGGTCAGCTATGCCTATGTCTGCATGTGGCCTGCGTACCTATCTTTAACCCCTTAATCCCATATGACGTACTATCCCATCCATGTGCCCTGGGACTTAATTCCCAGGGACGGGATAGTATGTCATAGCGATCAGTGGTGCCCACGTGGTGAGTGCCGCTGATCGCGGCCGGGTGTCAGCTGATTATCACAGCTGACACTCAGCACAATGTGTCAGGGGAAGTCATGGACCGCTCCCGACATGTTAACCCCTTGCACACCGTGATCAAACACGATCGCGGTGTACCGGGGGTTAAAGGGAAGCATCGGCAGGGAGGGGGCTCCCTCCGTGATTCCCTGAGCCCCCCACAGCAGTGCAATGTGCAGCGCTGCTTCGGGGGGCTCCTTCCCTGCAGGCCCTTCCCTGCTGATTTATTTGGCGATTTTTTAAAATTATTTTAACACTTTTTTTTAATTTTTTTAACTTTATTAAATTGTCCCAGGTGGGACATCACTGTCCTGTGACAGATCGCTGATCACAATAAATCAGCGATCTGTCACAGGACAGTGATGTCCCACCTGGGACAATTTAATAAAGTTAAAAAAATTAAAAAAAAGTGTTAAAATAATTTTAAAAAATCGCCAAATAAATTAGAAAAAAAAATATTCCCCCAATAAAATCATTTTTTGGAAATAAAAAAAAACAAACAATAAAAGTACACATATTTGGTATCGCCGCGTCCGTAACGACCTGCCCTATAAAACTGTCCCATTAGTTAACCCCTTTAGTGAACCCTTTAAAAAATAAAAATAAAAAACGAAGCAAAAAACAATGATTTATTATCATACCGCCGAAAGTGCAATAACGCACGATCAAAAAGACGCATATAAATATCCATGGTACCGCTGAAAACGTCAGCTTGTCCCGCAAAAAACAAGCTGCAACACAGCATCATCAGCGAAAAAATAAAAAAGTTATAGCTCGCAGAATAAAGCGATGCAAAAATAATTATTTTTTATATAAAATAATTTTCATTGCATAAAACCGACAAAACATAAAAAAAGACCTGAATGAGGTATCAATTTAACCGTACTGACCCGAAGAATAAAGCCGCTTTATCAATTTTATCGCACGCAGAAAGGTTTTTGTTCATTCTGCGTCCCAAAAATCGGAATAAAAAGCGATCAAAAAATGTCACATGCCAGAACATGATACCAATAAAAGCGTCAACTCGTCCCGCAAAAAATAGGACCTCACATGACTCGGTGGGTCAAAATACGGAAAAATTATAGCTCTCAATATGTGGTGATGCAAAAATTATTTTTACTATAAAAAGCGTCTTTTAGCGTATGACAACTGCCAAACATAAAAACCCGCTATAAATAGTAAATCAAACCCCCCATTATCACCCCCTTAGTTAGGGAAAAATAATAAAATTAAAAGAAAATGTATTTATTTCCATTTTCCCATTAGGGTTAGTGTTAGGGCTAGGGTTAGGGCTGAGGTTAGGGTTAGGGGTGTGTTGGGGTTAGGGTTGGAGTTAGAATTGGGGGTTTCCACTGTTTGGGCACATCAGGTGCTCTCCAAATGCAACATGGCGTCTGATCTCAATTCCAGCCAATTCTGAGTTGAAAAAGTCAAATGGTGGTCCTTCCCTTCCAAGCTCTGCCATGCTCCCAAACAGTGTTTTACCCCCACATATGGGGTATCAGCCTACTCAGGACAAATTGCAAAACAACTTTTGGGGTCCAATTTCTCCTGTTACCCTTAGGAAAATAAAAAATTGGGGGCAAAAATATCATTTTTGTGGAAAAAAATGATTTTTTTATTTTCACACCCGGGCGTTATAAACTTCTGTGAAGCACTTGGGGGTTCAAAGTGCTCACCACACAACTAGATAAGTTCCTTAGGGAGTCTAGTTTCCAAAATGGGGTCACTTGTAGGGGGTTTCCACTGTTTAGGTACATCAGGGGATCTCCAAAAGCAACATGACACCCGCAGACCATTCCATCAAAGTCTGCATTCCAAAACGTCACTACTTCCCTTCCGAGACCCGACGTGTGCCCATACAGTAGTTTTCTCCCACATATGGGGTATCAGCGTACTCAGGATAAATTGGACAACAACTTTTGGGGTCCAATTTCTCCTGTTACCCTTGGGAAAATAAAAAAATTGGGGACAAATTGATCATGTTTGTGGAAAAAATACGATTTTTTTATTTTCATGCCCGGGCATTATAAACTTCTGTGAAACCCTTGGGGGTTCAAAGTGCTCACCACACATCTAGATAAGTTCTTTAGGGGGTCTAGTTTCCAAAATGGGGTCATTTGTGGGGGGGTTTCCACTGATTAGGTACATTAGGGGCTCTCCAAAGGCAACATGACACCCGCAGACCATTCCATCAAAGTCTGCATTCCAAAACGTCACTACTTCCCTTCCGAGCCCCGACGTGTGCCCATACAGTAGTTTTCTCCCACATATGAGGTGTCAGTGTACTCAGGACAAATTGGACAACAACTTTTGGGGTCCAATTTCTCATGTTACCCTTGGGAAAATAAAATAAATGGGGACTAAAAGATCATGTTTGTGGAAAAAATATGATTTTTTTATTTTCACGCCCGGGCATTATAAACTTCTGTGAAGCACTGGAGGGGTCATAGTGCTCACCACACATCTAGATAAGTTCCTTGGGGGGTCTAGTTTCCAAAATGGTGTCATTTGTGGGGTGTTTCCACTGTTTTGGTACATCAGGGGCTCTCCAAACACGACATGGTGTCTGATCTCAATTCCAGCCAAAAACGTCAAATGGCGCTGCTTCCCCTCCGAACTCTGCCATGCGCCCAAATAGTGGTTTACCCCCACATGTGGGGTATCAGCGTACTCAGGACAAATTGCAAAATAACTTTTAGGGTCCTGTTACCCTTGGGAAAATAAAAATTGGGGGTGAAAAGATCATTTTTGTGGAAAAAATATGATTTTTTAATTGTACCGCTGTACGTTATAAACTTCTGTGAAGCCCTTGTGGGTTCAAAGTTCTCACCACATATCTAGATAAGTTCCTTGGGGGGGGTCTAATTTCCAAAATGGGGTCACTTGTGGGGGGTTTCCACTGTTTAGATACATCAGGGGCTCTCCAAACGTGACATGGCGTCCGATCTGAATTCCAGCCAATTTTGCATTGAAAAGTCAAACGGCGCTCCTTCCCTTCTGAGCTCAGCCATGTGCCGAAACAGTGGTTCCCCCCCACATATCAGGTATCAGCGTACTCAAGACAAATTGCACAATAAATTTTGCAGTCCAATTTCTCCTGTTACCCTTGGTAAAATAAAAAAAACTGAACCTAAAATATTTTTTTGTGAAAAAAAGTTAAATGTTCATTTTTTTTAAATATTCAAAAAATTCCTGTGATGCATCTAAAGGGTTAATAAACATCTTGAATGTGGTTTTGAGCACCTTAAGGGGTGCAGTTTTTAGAATGGTGTCACTTTTGCGTATTTTCTATCATATAGACCCCTCAAAGTGGCTTCAAATGTGATGTGGTCTGTAAAAATAAAATGGTGTTGCAAAAATGAGAAATCGCTGTTGAATTTTTAACCCTTATAACTTCCTAACAAAAAAAATTTTCATTCCAAAATTGTGCTGATGTAAAGTAAACATGTGGGAAATGTTACTTATCAAGTTTTTTGTGTGCCATATCTCTGTGATTTAAGGGCATAACAATTCAAAGTGGGAAAATTGCGAAATTTTCAAAATTTTTGCCAAATTTCAGTTTTTTTCACAAATAAACGCAAGTTATTTGAATGAAATTTTACCACTAACATGAAGTACAATATGTCATGAGAAAACAGTGTCAGAATCACCGGGATCCATGGAAGCATTTCAGAGTTATTACCTCATAAAGGGACAGTGGTCAGAATTGTAAAAATTGGCCCGGTCATGAACGTGCAAACCACTCTTGGGGCTTGGGGCTTAAGGGGTTAACATTGGGTACGCATGTCGTGCGGATGTATGCGGATGCGTCCGCATGCGTCGTTTTGACGATGCGTCTACCGACGTTGAACGTACTATTTTGAAATGTGTTTTTTTCGCTGCATCATCAAAAAACTTCAAGCTGTCATTGATGTTAGAGGGGGCAATACACTGTATTAAGAAATGGGGTATGTGAACTTTTGATCAGGATCATTAGAATGTTTTGAGTTGTCATTCTGATTTAAAAAGAGAAAACACAGTAGTTTGACAATAAATGGATTCACCCAAACACTAACCATGAGTGTAGAAAAAGTTTTGGTGTTATCATTAGTGTTGAGCGATACCATCCGATACCCTAAAATATCGTATCGGATGGTATCGGCCCGATACGAAAAAAGTATCGGGCATCGCCGATTCCGATATCGGCAGTCCCATTCAAGTCTATGGGACTTCCGGTATCGGAATAAGAAAAACCCTTTTCTCTCCTAATACAGCCTCTCGGGGGGGGTGTATGGACCTTCCGGGGGTCTGTGCGGACTGCCGGTGGTCTGTGCCAGCCTGCCGGTGGTCTGTACCGACTGCCCGGGTGTCTGTACAGGCTGCGGGGGGCTGTGCCGGCCTGCCGGTGGTCTGTACCGACTGCCCGGGAGTCTGTACAGGCTGCGGGGGGCTGTGCCGGCCTGCCGGTGGTCTGTACCGACTGCCCGGGTGTCTGTACAGGCTGCGGGGGGCTGTGCCGGCCTGCCGGTGGTCTGTACCGACTGCCCGGGTGTCTGTGCAGGCTGCGGGGGGCTGTGCCGGCCTGCCGGTGGTCTGTACCGACTGCCCGGGGGTCTGTGCGGACTGCCGGGGGGCTGTGCCGGCATGCCGGTGGTCTGTACCGACTGCCCGGGGGTCTGTGCAGACTGCGGGGGTCTGTGCAGGCTGCGGGGGTCTGTGCAGGATCGTCCGATGGGACTACAAGTCCCATCGGGCGATGACTGCTACCATGACGGTGATTGACACATTAGCCAATGATGGGACAGTAGTAGTCCCATCATCCGGCTAATGTGTTGAATGTACAAAAAAAATGCTACATACATACTACATACATGCTACATACATACTACATGCATGCTACATACATGCAACATATATACTACATACATGCAACATACATACATACTGCATATATACCACATGCATGCATACTACATATATACCACATATATACTACATGCATGCAACATGCATACTACATATATACCACATATACCGGGTGGGCTGTGCCGACTGTCCGGGGGTCTGTGCCAACTGCCTGGGTGTCTGTACAGGCTGCGGGGGGCTGTGCCGGCCTGCTGGGGGGCTGTGCCGGCCTGCCGGTGGTCTGTACCGACTGTCCGGGGGTCTGTGCAGGCTGCGGGGGTCTGTACCGGCCTGCCGGGGGGCTGTGTCGGCCTGCCGGTGGTCTGTACCGACTGTCCGGGGGTCTGAGCGGACTGCCGGGGGTCTGTACCGGCCTGCCGGGGGGCTGTGCTGGCCTGCCGGGGGGCTGTGCCGACTGCCCGGGGGTCTGTGCGGACTGCCGGGGGTCTGTACCGGCCTACCGGGGGTCTGTGCCGGACTGCTGGTGGGCTGTACCGACTGTCCGGGGGTCTGTGAGGACTGCCAGGGGGCTGTGCCGGCCTGCCGGTGGTCTGTACCGACTGTCCGGGGTTCTGAGCAGACTGCCGGGGGTCTGTACCGGCCTGCCGGGGGGGCTGTACCGGCCTGCCGGGGGGCTGTGCTTGCCTGCCGGGGGGCTGTACCGACTGTGCGGGGGTCTGTGCAGGCTGCGGGTGGTCTATACTGACTGTCCGGGGGTCTGAGCGGACTGCCGGTGGTCTGTACCGGCCTGCCAGGGGCTGTGCCGGCCTGCCGGTGGTCTGTACCGACTGTCCGGGTGTCTGTGCAGGCTGCGGGGGGCTGTGCTGGCCTTCCGGTGGTCTGTACCGACTGCCCGTGGGTCTGTGCGGACTGCCGGGGGCTGTGCCGACCTGCCGGTGGTCTGTACCGACTGCCCGGGGGTCTGTGCGGATTGCCGGGAGGCTGTGTCGGCCTGCCGGTGGTCTGTGCCAACTGTCCGGGGGTATGAGCAGACTGCGGGGGTCTGTGCAGGATCGTCCGATGGGACTACAAGTCCCATCGGGCGATGCCTGCTACCATGACGGTGATTGACACATTAGCCAATGATGGGACAGTAGTAGTCCCATCATCCGGCTAATGTGTTGAATGTACAAAAAAAAAAAACATACTACATACATACTACATGCTACATACATACTACATACATGCTACAAACATACTACATGCATGCTACATACATGCAACATATATACTACATGCATGCAACATACACACATACTGCATATATACCACATGCATGCAACATGCATACTACATATATACTACATGCATGCAACATGCATACTACATATATACCACATATATACTACATGCATGCAACATGCATACTACATATATACCACATGTACCGGGGGGGCTGTGCCGACTGTCCGGGGGTCTGTGCCGACTGCCCGGGGGTCTGTACCAGCCTGCCGGTGGTCTGTACCGACTGCCCGGGTGTCTGTACAGGCTGCGGGGGGCTGTGCCGGACTGCCGGTGGTCTGTACCAACTGTCTGGGGGTATGTGCAGGCTTCGGGGGTCTGTACCGGCCTGCCGGTGGTCTGTACCGACTGTCCGGGGGTCTGAGCAGGCTGCGGGGGTCTGTACCGGCCTGCCGAGGGGCTGTGCCGGCCTGCCGGTGGTCTGTACCGACTGTCCGGGGGTCTGAGCGGACTGCCGGGGGTCTGTACCGGCCTGCCAGGGGGCTGTGCTAGCCTGCCGGTGGTCTGTACCGACTGCCCGGGGGTCTGTGCGAACTGCCGGGGGTCTGTACCGGCCTGCCGGGGGCTGTGCCGGCCTGCCGGTGGTCTGTACTGACTGCCCGGGGGTCTGTGCGGCCTGCCGGGGGGCTGTGCCGGCCTGCCGGTGGTCTGTACCGACTGTCCGGGGGTCTGAGCGGACTGCCGGGGTCTGTACCGGCCTGCCGGGGGGCTGTGCCGGCCTGCCGGTGGTCTGTACCGACTGCCCGGGGGTCTGTGCGGCCTGCCGGGGGGCTGTGCCGGCCTGCCGGTGGTCTGTACCGGCCTGCCGGGGGGCTGTGCTGGCCTGCCGGTGGTCTGTACCGACTGTCCGGGGGTCTGTGCAGGCTGCAGGGTCTGTACCGGCATGCCGGGGGGCTGGGCCGGCCTGCCGGTGGTCTGTATCGACTGTCCGGGGGTCTGAGCGGCCTGCCGGGGGTCTGTACCGGCCTGCTGGGGGGCTGTGCCGGCCTGCCGGTGGTCTATACCGACTATCCGGGGGTCTGAGCAGGCTGCGGGGGTCTGTGCAGGATCGGCCGATGGGACTGCAAGTCCCATCGGGCGATGCCTGCTACCATGACGGTGATTGACACATTAGCCAATGATGGGACAGTAGTAGTCCCATCATCCGGCCTATGTGTTGAATGTAAAAAAAAAAAATACATACTACATACATACTACATGCTACATACATACTACATACATGCTACATACATGCAACATACATACATACTGCATATATACCACATGCATACTACATATATACCACATATATACTACATGCATGCAACATACATACATACTACATATATACCACATGCATGCAACATGCATACTACATATATACCACATATATACTACATGCATGCAACATACATATATACTACATGCAACATACATACTACATATATACTACATGCATGCAACATACATATATACTACATGCATACTACATGCATTCAACATGCAAACTACATATATACCACATATATACTACATGCATACTACATATATACCACATGCGTGCAACATACATATATACAACATATATACTACATGCATACTACATATATACCACATATATACTACATGCATGCAACATACATATATACTACAAGCAACATGCATACTACATATATACTACATGCATGCAACATACATATATACTACATGCATGCAACATGCATACTACATATATACCACATATATACTACATGCATGCAACATACATATATACTACATGCAAAATGCATACTACATATATACTACATGCATGCAACATACATACTGCATATATACCACATGCATACTACATATATACCACATATATACTACATGCATGCAACATACATACATACTACATATATACCACATGCATGCAACATGCAAACTACATATATACCACATATATACTACATGCATACTACATATATACCACATGCATGCAACATACATATATACAACATATATACTACATGCATGCAACATGCATACTACATATATACCACATATATACTACATGCATGAAACATACATATATACTACAAGCAACATGCATACTACATATATACTACATGCATGCAACATACATATATACTACATGCATGCAACATGCATACTACATATATACCACATATATACTACATGCATGCAACTTACATATATACTATATGCAACATGCATACTACATATATACTACATGCATGCAACATACATATATACTACATGCAAAATGCATACTACATATATACTACATGCATGCAACATACATACTGCATATATACCACATGCATACTACATATATACCACATATATACTACATGCATGCAACATACATACATACTACATATATACCACATGCATGCAACATGCAAACTACATATATACCACATATATACTACATGCATACTACATATATACCACATGCTTGCAACATGCATACTACATATATACCACATATATACTACATGCATGCAACATACATATATACTACATGCAAAATGCATACTACATATATACTACATGCATGCAACATACATACTGCATATATACCACATGCATACTACATATATACCACATATATACTACATGCATGCAACATACATACATACTACATATATACCACATATATACTACATGCATGCAACATACATATATACTACAAGCAACATGCATACTACATATATACTACATGCATGCAACATACATATATACTACATGCATGCAACATGCATACTACATATATACCACATATATACTACATGCATGCAACTTACATATATACTATATGCAACATGCATACTACATATATACTACATGCATGCAACATACATATATACTACATGCAAAATGCATACTACATATATACTACATGCATGCAACATACATACTGCATATATACCACATGCATACTACATATATACCACATATATACTACATGCATGCAACATACATACATACTACATATATACCACATGCATGCAACATGCATACTACATATATACCACATATATACTACATGCATGCAACATACATATATACTACATGCAAAATGCATACTACATATATACTACATGCATGCAACATACATACTGCATATATACCACATGCATACTACATATATACCACATATATACTACATGCATGCAACATACATACATACTACATATATACCACATGCATGCAACATGCAAACTACATATATACCACATATATACTACATGCATACTACATATATACCACATGCTTGCAACATACATATATACAACATATATACTACATGCATGCAACATGCATACTACATATATACCACATATATACTACATGCATGCAACATACATATATACTACAAGCAACATGCATACTACATATATACTACATGCATGCAACATACATATATACTACATGCATGCAACATGCATACTACATATATACCACATATATACTACATGCATGCAACATACATATATACTACATGCAACATGCATACTACATATATACTACATGCATGCAACATACATATACAGTGGGGAAAAAAAGTATTTAGTCAGTCAGCAATAGTGCAAGTTCTACCACTTAAAAAGATGAGAGGCGTCTGTAATTTACATCATAGGTAGACCTCAACTATGGGAGACAAACTGAGAAAAAAAACCCCAGAAAATCACATTGTCTGTTTTTTTTTCATTTTATTTGCATATTATGGTGGAAAA
The DNA here is from genome assembly GCF_039654945.1 of Dendrobates tinctorius. NCBI lineage: Eukaryota > Metazoa > Chordata > Amphibia > Anura > Dendrobatidae > Dendrobates > Dendrobates tinctorius. Next base: position 5,386,455 of record NW_027361701.1, on the reverse strand, counting down.
TAAGTATTTGGTCAGAAACAAGCAATCAAGATTTCTGGCTCTCACAGACCTGTAACTTCTTCTTTAAGAGTCTCCTCTTTCCTCCACTCATTACCTGTAGTAATAGCACCTGTTTAAACTTGTTATCAGTATAAAAAGACACCTGTGCACACCCTCAAACAGTCTGACTCCAAACTCCACTATGGTGAAGACCAAAGAGCTGTCAAAGGACACCAGAAACAAAATTGTGGCCCTGCACCAGGCTGGGAAGACTGAATCGGCAATAGCCAACCAGCTTGGAGTGAAGAAATCAACTGTGGGAGCAATAATTAGAAAATGGAAGACATACAAGACCACTGATAATCTCCCTCGATCTGGTGCTCCACGCAAAATCCCACCACGTGGAGTCAGAATGATCACAAGAACAGTGAGCAAAAATCCCAGAACCACGTGGGGGGACCTAGTGAATGAACTGCAGAGAGCTGGGACCAATGTAACAAGGCCTACCATAAGTAACACACTACGCCACCATGGACTCAGATCCTGCAGTGCCAGACGTGTCCCACTGCTTAAGCCTGTACATGTCCGGGCCCGTCTTAAGTTTGCTAGAGAGCATTTGGATGATCCAGAGGAGTTTTGGGAGAATGTCCTATGGTCTGATGAAACCAAACTGGAACTGTTTGGTAGAAACACAACTTGTCGTGTTTGGAGGAAAAAGAATACTGAGTTGCATCCATCAAACACCATACCTACTGTAAAGCATGGTGGTGGAAACATCATGCTTTGGGGCTGTTTCTCTGCAAAGGGGCCAGGACGACTGATCCAGGTACATGAAAGAATGAATGGGGCCATGTATCGTGAGATTTTGAGTGCAAACCTCCTTCCATCAGCAAGGGCATTGAAGATGAAACGTGGCTGGGTCTTTCAACATGACAATGATCCAAAGCACACCGCCAGGGCAATGAAGGAGTGGCTTCGTAAGAAGCATTTCAAGGTCCTGGAGTGGCCTAGCCAGTCTCCAGATCTCAACCCTATAGAAAACCTTTGGAGGGAGTTGAAAGTCTGTGTTGTCAAGCGAAAAGCCAAAAACATCACTGCTCTAGAGGAGATCTGCATGGAGGAATGGGCCAACATACCAACAACAGTGTGTGGCAACCTTGTGAAGACTTACAGAAAACGTTTGACCTCTGTCATTGCCAACAAAGGATATATCACAAAGTATTGAGATGAAATTTTGTTTCTGACCAAATACTTATTTTCCACCATAATATGCAAATAAAATGAAAAAAAAAAAACAGACAATGTGATTTTCTGGATTTTTTTTTCTCAGTTTGTCTCCCATAGTTGAGGTCTACCTATGATGTAAATTACAGACGCCTCTCATCTTTTTAAGTGGTGGAACTTGCACTATTGCTGACTGACTAAATACTTTTTTTCCCCACTGTATATTACATGCATGCAACATGCATACTACATATATACCACATATATACTACATGCATGCAACATACATATATACTACATATATGCTACATGCATGCAACATATATATAATACATATATACTACATGCATGTAACATACATATATACTACATGCAACATGCATTCTACATATATACTACATGCATGCAAAATATATATAATATATATATATACTACATGCAAGATACATACTACATATATACTACATATATACCACATGCATGCAATATGAATACTACATATATACTGCATGCATGCAACATACATATATACTACATGAAACATGCTTACTACATATATACTACATGCATGCAACATACATACTACATATATACCACATGCATGCAACATGCATACTATATATATACCACATATATACTACATGCATGCAACATATATATAATACATATATACTACATGCAACATACATACTACATACATACTACATATATACCACATGCATGCAACATGCATACTACATATATACTACATATATACCACATGCATGCAACATACATATATACTACATGCAACATGCATACTACATATATACTACATGCATGCAACATACATATATACTACATACAATACATTCATACAATACATACATATAGACATACAGTACATATAACATAGAGTACATACTCACCATCACTTGTCACTTTGATCCCCGAAGCCATTGTCATTTTTGGAATAAATATTAAAATAACAAACAAACAATATACTCCCTGATCCGCAGAAATCCACAAGAGTCCCACGACGATCTTGCGTGGAGAACTGCAGCATCAGCTGATGCTACCGTTCTCTACGGGGCCCAGGAAACCAGTGTCGGAGGTAGGTATCCTTCCGCCCTGTATTCCTCCTCCAGTGTAAAAAAATAAAAAAAAAAAGTTCCTAGTCTCACTTTATGGCAAAAGCTGCATGGGAAATTTTTCACACAGCAATGCCATAAAATGAAACTAGGGCCTTTTTTTTTTCTTTACAGTGGCGGAGGAATACAGGGCGGAAGGATACCTACCTCCCGACACTGGTTTCCTGGAGCCCATAGAGAACAGTAGCATCAGCTGATGCTGCTGTTCTCCACGCAAGATCGTTGTGGGACACCCGTGGACTTCTGCGAATCATGGGTGAGTATATTCGTGCTTTGTTATTTTAATATTTATTCCATAGATGACAATGGCTTCGGGGATCAAAGTTACAAGTGATGGTGAGTATGTACTCTCTGTTATATGTACTGTATGTCTATATGTATGTATTGTATGAATGTATTGTATGTAGTATATATGTATGTTGCATGCATGTAGTATATATGTAGTATGCATGTTGCATGTAGTATATATGTATGTTGCATGCATGTAGTATATATGTGGTATATATGTAGTATGCATGTTGCATGCATGTAGTATATATGTTGTATATATGTATGTTGCATGCATGTGGTATATATGTAGTATATATGTAGTATGCATGTTGCATGCATGTGGTATATATGTAGTATGTATGTAGTATGTATGTTGCATAACAAAATCACATGCTTCAAAAAACTACCCTTTTGTTTTTTTTGAAGAAAAAGGGAGTGAGACATATTTGATATAAAAATATAAATCTAAATCTTTATTAATCCATCCATTTACATTTTAAAATAAGAAAGGTTTAGGAACAGAAAAAAGAGAGGGACAATGGGTCTAAGATAATTTATGCCACCATAAATTATCTTAGACCCATTGTCCCTCTCTTTTTTCTGTTCCTAAACCTTTCTTATTTTAACATGTAAATGGATGGATTAATAAAGATTTAGATTTATATTTTTATATCAAATATGTCTCACTCCCTTTTTCTTCAAAAAAAACAAATGGGTAGTTTTTTGAAGCATGTGATTTTGTTATATAAATTGTTCAGAGTGGACTAACTTATCTGGGGTTGCTTAAGGACCTTTTTGTGTAATAATATGTATGTTGCATGTAGTATATATGTATTATATATGTTGCATGCATGTAGTATATATGTGGTATATATAGTATGCATGTTGCATGCATGTGGTATATATGTAGTATGTATGTAGTATGTATGTTGCATGTAGTATATATGTATGTTGCATGCATGTAGTATATATGTGGTATATATGTAGTATGCATGTTGCATGCATGTGCTATATATGTAGTATGTATGTTGCATGCATGTAGTATGCATGTTGCATGTAGTATATATGTATGTTGCATGCATGTAGTATATATGTGGTATATATGTAGTATGCATGTTGCATGCATGTGCTATATATGTAGTATGTATGTTGCATGCATGTAGTATGCATGTTGCATGTAGTATATACATATGTATGTTGCATGCATGTAGTATATATGTGGTATATATGTAGTATGCATGTTGCATACATGTAGTATGTATGTTGCATGCAAGTAGTATATATGTGGTATATATGTAGTATGCATGTTGCATGCATGTAGTATATATGTATGTTGCATGCATGTGGTATATATGTAGTATGCATGTAGTATATATGTGGTATATATGTAGTTTGCATGTTGCATGCATGTGGTATATAGAATCATAGAATCATAGAATCGTAGAGTTGGAAGGGACCTCCTAGGCCATCTGGTCCAACCCCCTGCTCAAAGCCGGATTCGCTAAATCTTCCCAGTCAGATGTCTGTCCAGCCTCTGTTTGAAGACTTCCATTGAAGGAGAACTCACCACTTCTCGTGGCAGCCTGTTCCACTCATTGATCACTCTGTCAAAAAGTTTTTTCTAATATCTAATCTGTGTCTCCTCCCATTCAGTTTCATCCCATTGCTTCTAGTATTTCCTTGTGCAAATGAGAATAAAGTTGATCCTTCTACAGTGTGACAGCCCTTTAGATATTTATAGACAGCTATTAAGTCTCCTCTCAGTCTTCTCTTTTGCAAACTAAACATTCCCAAATCCTGCAACCTTTCCTCATAAGACAGGGTTTGCAGACCGGTCACCATTCTGGTCGCTCTTTTCTGAACTTGCTCCAGTTTGTTGATGTCTTTTTTAAAATGTGGTGCCCAAAACTGGACACAATATTCCAGATGAGGTCTGACCAAAGAGGAGTAGAGGGAAATAATGACTTCACGTGATCTAGACTGTATGCTTCTGTTAATACATCCTAGAATTGCATTTGCCTTTTTTGCTGCTGCATCACACTGTTGACTCATATTCAGTCTGTGATCTATTAGTATACCCAAGTCTTTTTCACATGTGCTGTCACTTAGCCCTATTCCTCCCATTCTGTATATGCTTTTTTCATTTTTATTGCCCAGATGTAGTACTTTGCATTTGACCCTGTTAAAAACCATTCTGTTAGTTGCTGCCCACTTCTCCAGTTTATTTATATCTTTTTGAATCCTCTCTCTCTCTTCTCTAGTATTAGCTATCCCTCCTAGCTTTGTGTCATCAGCAAATTTAATCAGTTTACCCTCAATTCCTTCATCTAAATCGTTGATAAAGATGTTGAACAATACAGGGCCCAGGACAGAGCCCTGTGGTACCCCACTTGAGACATTCTTCCAACTGGATGTGCAGCCATTTACGACCTCTCTTTGGGTCCGATCACTAAGCCAGTTATGAATCCACCTAACAGTTGCCTTGTCCATTCCATACTTAGCCATTTTTTTCAATAAGGATTGTATGAGAGACTTTGTCAAATGCTTTGCTGAAGTCAAGATATACTATATCTACAGCATTTCCTTGATCCACCCAATCAGTGATTCCGTCATAGAAGGAAATTAAGTTAGTCTGACATGACTTATTAGTTACAAACCCATGCTGACTCTGTTTAATCACTTCATTCTTATCCAGGTACTGACATACATGTTGTTTAATAATTTCTTCAAAGATCTTTCCTGGTATAGAAGTCAGACTCACCGGCCTATAGTTGCCTGGGTCCACCTTCTTCCCCTTTTTGAAGATAGGAACAACATTTGCTCTTCTCCAGTCTTCTGGGACTTCTCCTGTTCTCCAAGAATTTTCAAAGATTATGGAGAGGGGTTCAAAAATTTCGTCTGCTATCTCCTTCAGTACTCTGGGGTGTAAATCACCTGGACCTGGAGACTTGAATTAATTTAGGTTAGCTAAGTGTTTCCTCACTATCTTTCTGTTTATAGATATCCTGGATTCTTCTATTCCCTTAATAGGACAGTGAAGAACAGTTGATGTTACATTTCCTTTGTCAGAGAAAACAGATGCAAAATAGGAATTTAAAAGTTCAGCCTTCTCAGCATCCTGTCTTACCATTTCATCATTTTCATTCTGTAAAAATCCTATAGCATCTTTGACTTTTCTTTTACTTTTGACATATCCCCAAAATCTATATGTAGTATGTATGTATGTTGCATGCATGTAGCATGCATGTTGCATGTAGTATATATGTATGTTGCATGCATGTAGTATATATGTAGTATTTATGTTGCATGTAGTATATATGTAGTATATTTGTATGTTGCATGCATGTAGTATATATGTGGTATATATGTAGTATGCATGTAGTATATATGTGGTATATATGTAGTATGCATGTTGCATGCATGTGGTATATATGTAGTATGCATGTTGCATGCATGTGGTATACTGTATATGTAGTATGTATGTATGCTGCATGCATGTAGTATGTATGTAGCATGTATGTAGTATGTATGTAGCATGTAGTATGTATGTAGTATGTATTTTTTTTTTTTACATTCAACACATAGGCCGGATGATGGGACTACTACTGTCCCATCATTGGCTAATGTGTCAATCACCGTCATGGAAGCAGGCATCGCCCGATGGGACTTGTAGTCCCATCAGACGATGCCTGCACAGACCCCCGCAACCTGCACAGACCCCTGGACAGTTGGTACAGCCCCCGGCAGGCCGGTACAGATCACCGGCAGGCCGGTACAGACCCCCGGCAGGCCGCTCAGACCCCCGGACAGTCGGTACAGACCACCGGCAGGCCGGTACAGACCCCCGGCAGTCCGCACAGTCCCCCGGGCAGTCGGCACAGACCACCGGCAGGCCGGTACAGACTCCCGGCAGTCCGTTCAGACCCCCGGACAGTCGGTACAGACCACCGGCAGGCCGGCACAGCCCCCCTGTAGGCCAGTACAGACCCCCGGCAGTCCGCACAGACCCCCGGGCAGTCGGCACAGACCCCCGGACAGTCGGCACAGCCCCCCGGCAGGCCGGCACAGCCCCCCGGGCAGGCCGGTAGAGACCCCCGGTAGTCCGCTCAGACCCCCGGACAGTCGGTACAGACCCCCGGACAGTCGGCACAGCCCCCCGGTATATGTGGTATATATGTAGTATGCATGTTGCATGCATGTAGTATATATGTGGTATATATGTAGTATGCATGTTGCATGCATGTAGTATATATGTGGTATATATGTAGTATGCATGTTGCATGCATGTGGTATATATGCAGTATGTATGTATGTTGCATGTATGTAGCATGTAGTATGTATGTAGTATGTATTTTTTTTTTTCTTACATTCATCACATAGGCCGGATGATGGGACTACTACTGTCCCATCATTGGCTAATGTGTCAATCACCGTCATGGTAGCAGGCATCGCCTGATGGGACTTATAGTCCCATCGGACGATGCCTGCACAGACCCCCGCAGCCTGCACAGACCCCCGGACAGTCGGACAGCCCCCCGGCAGGCCGGCACAGCCCCCCGGCAGTCGGTATAGACCACCGATAGGCCGGCACAGCCCCCCGGCAGGCCGGTACAGACCCACGGCAGTTCGCACAGACCCCCGGGCAGTCGGCACAGACCCCCGGAAGGCCGGTACAGACCCCTGGGCAGTCAGCACAGACCACCGGGAGGCCGGCACGGACCACCGGGAGGCTGGTACGGACCCCCGAGCAGTCGGCACAGACACCGCCCCCGGAAGGCCCGAACTGACGGCGCATCATGATGCGCACAGACTGCGCATCATGATGACGTCATTTCGGCAGCCAATCAGAGCCACAGCAGTGGCTCTTTGCATTATGGGAACTTCCGATTCCGATATCCGATATTGAAAAAATATCGGTACTCGGTATCGGAATTCCGATACAGCGAATATCGGCCGATACCCGATATTTGCAGTATCAGAATGCTCAACACTAGTTATCATTCATATTCTCTGAAAAAAGGCCAAAAAAGGAAAAATTCTGCTGGGGTATGTAAACTTTTGATTACACCTGTATACATTACATAGGATATGGTGTACACACCACATAAGATACACTGAGATTGATACTGCTGGTTACATATCGCATAAGATACTCTGAGTTTGCGGTTTACACCATATAGGATACACTGAAACTGCTGTATACATATCATATAGAATACACTGAGACTGCTGTTTACATCTCATAGGATACACTGAGATGAGACTGTTGAATCCACCCCATAAGATACACTGAAATTTCTGTATATATCAAATGCACTACACTGAGGCTGCTTTGTACATCGCATAGGATAAACTGAGACACTACGGTATACATCACATAAGATGAGACTTCAATACACATCACATAGGATACACTGAAACTATGCTATATGTACAGTGGCTTACAAAAGTATTTACCCCTTGGCATTTTTTTTTTTGCTACTTCACAACCAGGAATTTTACTGCTTTTTTGCGATTTCAGTTAATATAAATAAAATGCCTACTACTGCAAACATTTGTTTTTCTTTTTATTGTGAAGCAAGCAAAAAATAGGACAAAATGAATGAAAACTTCACCCCCTAAAGTCAGTACTTTGTAGAGCCTCCTTTTGTGGTAATTACAACTGTAAGTCCCTTTGGATAAGTCTCTCTGAGCTTTCCTCTGCTTGTCATTGGGATTTTTGCCCATTTCTCAAGGCAAAACTGCTCCAGCTTCTTCAAGTTAGATTGTTTCCTCTGGTGAACCATAATCTTCACGCCTGACCACAGATTCTCAATTGAAGTAAGGACTGGGCTTTGACTAGGCCACTCCAAAGCAAATACACGTTTCCCCTTAACCCACTCGAGTGTTGCTTTAGCAGTGTGCATTTGGTCATTGTCTTGTTGGAAGGTGAATCTCTGTCCCAGTCTCAAATCACAGACTGAAACAGGTTTTGCTCATGAATATTCCTGTATTTCGTTTCATCCATCTTCCCCTAGACTTGGGCTATTTTCCCTGTCACAGCTGCAAAAGAACACATTCCCACAGCATGATGCTGCTGCCACCACCATGTTTCACTGTAGGGATGTTGTTCTTGGGGTGATGAACTGTGTTGGTTTGGAGCCAGACATAGCGTTTACCTTGGTGGCCAAAAAGTTCAATTTTAGTCTCATCTGACCCAGCACCTTCCTCCATACATTTGGGCAGTCTCCCACATGTTGGAAAACTAAAAATGAGCCTTACAATTTTTGTGTAATTGTAAAATTATGGAGTGTACGGCTTACTGGTGTCATATAGACATATACTTCAGTCTCTGTTAGGTAACTCTATAGCTACTTCAGAGTTACCTTTCATCTCTGTGATGCCTCTCACCCACTTGCCCTGGGTGAGAGTTTTGGTGGCCATCTCTTGTCAGGTTTGTTGTGGTACCATGTTCTTTCCATTTGATGATAATGGATTTGATGGAGCTCCAGGGGAACATCAGAGATTGGGATTTTTTTATAACCTAACCCTGACTTGCACTTATCAACATATTTTGTCTCTGACTTGTTTGGATATCTCCTGAATCTTTATAGTGTTGTTTGGTTAGTGGTGCCTCTTGCTTAATGGTTTTGCAGCCTCTTTTGCCTTTCAGAAAAAGTGTGTATATACTGACAGACCATGTGACACTTAGATTGTACACAGGTGGACTTACTTTCACTAAGCATGTAAAGAGAATTGCTTGCACCAGAAATCCAGACATTTTTAGGGGCTTCATAGCAAAAGGGTTGAATACATATGCACATGCCAATTTTTAGTTATCTGATCCCATAAATTTAATGTATGCCTATATTTTTATCACTTCACTTCACCAACTTAAACTTAGTGATGATGCAACATACACAAATCAGATTACAAAAAAATATTTAAATACAGGTTGTCATGTAACAAAATAGATACAAAGCCAAGGTTGATGAATACTTTTACAAGTCACTGTATAACACTTAGTAGTCACTGAGAATGCTGTATACATATAGTAAGCTCAGAGACTGCTATATATACTGCTCAAAAAAATAAAGGGAACACTATTCCATTTGCAACAGGCTGTTTGTGTTCTCTTTATTTCTTTGAGCAGTATATATGCATCACATAGGATACTAGGAGGCAGTGCAACTACTGCATATAGCTCATAGGCTGGAGGCTGGAATATAAAGCGCGCTTTCTTGGACCACAAACTACTGACACTCGCACTGACCAGCATCTCATGTAATCAAGTGTTGCATATGCCATGACATTCTTTAGTACATGATCTCTACAGAAAAATTAAAGGCCTGCGAGTAAAAATGGAGCAGGTGGCCCAAGCACTGCAGCCCACTGGGAATCTGCCCGATGGCCAGATCAAATGACATCACTGAAAACAAACGAGTTGCTGGCCAGACGTTTCCAACCACTGATACATAACATAGTGGTGATGACTAAGCTGCCTGATGAATGGTCAGGTTACCTCTTTTAGCCACTTCACGGCTTTTGAAGCCTGAAGCATATAAAACAAGTTACAAAAGATGGAATATATACACAGCAAGTCATTTTGATATTACAGCGCTTATGCTTTTAGCCAGACGCGTAGCTAGGGTTTTGGTTCGGGGGGGGGGGGGCAAACTTCTGAGTGGGCCCCTAACCAGGTAACCTGGATTGCAACTGGGTGACGCACCCAAATAGTGGAGGAGAACCTCAGCAGATGACGCGCTGTTGCTGAAAATAATCTCTATATATAAAACTGAATGTGTGTGTGTGTATCACTAACCAATCACGAGGCACCTTTCATTTTACCAGAGCTGTTCAAAAGAAGCTGAGCTGTGATTGGTAGCTAGGAGCAACAGTTTTCCTTGCAACCAATCACTAAGCATCTCTCATTTCACCAGAGCTGGTTAAAATATGCTGAGCTGAGATTGGTTGCTATGAGCAAGTTTTCCCACTTGACAACACCTCAGCAGACACTGACATGGTTGGAGAAATCTAGCATCCCCGGGAACATAAGCTCCCAGCCATTGTCTGTCCCCCAGAAAGGAGCAGAAAGCATGACAGAAAGGAATCCCCCCCTCCCATGCCCATATACCCATCACACATCCTCTGTCCCATAAGCACATCTTCCCTCTTAAAAGGATCATTGGTATGGAGGTCAGGGCAAATCCATCCAGTACTTCAGTTTTGACCCCAGGCCTCTCTTAAATGGATCTCCTGTATGGAAGTTAGGGCAAATCCCTCAGCCCTCTGATTCTGACCCCAGGCTTCTATTAAAGGGATCATTGGTATGCAAGTTGTCAAATCCACTCTGCACTTTGGTACTGACCCCAGGCCCCTCTTAAAGGGATCTCTGGTATGGAAGTCAGGGCAAATCCATCCAGTGCTTTGGTTCTGACCCCAGGCCTCTCTTAAAGTGATCCCTGGTATGGAAGTCAGGGCAATTGCCTTCAAATGCTCTGGTACTGACCCCAGGCTCTCTTAAAGGGATCTCCTGTATGGAAGTTAGGGCAAATCCCTCAGTGCTCTGATTCTGACCCGAGGGTTGTATTAAAGGGATCATTGTATGCAAGTCAGGGCAAATCCACTCAGAGCTCTGGTTCTGATCCCAGGCTCTCTTAAAGGGATCCCCGGTATGGAAGATAGGGTAAATCCCTCAGCACTCTGATTCTCACCCCAGGCTTCTATTAAAGTGATCATTCATATGGAAGTCAGGGCAAATCCACTCAGCACTTTGGTTCTGACAACAGACTGACGGGATGATGTGGGATACTAGAGGTAGTAGTCAGGTGGCTCTGGCTGACGAGATGATGTGGGATATTAGGGGTAGTAATCCGGCGGCTGTGACGGGATGATGTGGGATATTAGTGACAGTTGTCCATTGGCTCTGGCTGACGGGATGATGTGGGATATTAGAGGTAGTAGTCCGGTGGCTCTGGCTGACGAGATGATGTAGGATATTAGGGGTAGTAATCCGGCGGCTGTGATGGAATGATGTGGGATATTAGTGGCAGTTGTCCGGTGGCTCTGGCTGACAGGACGACGTGGGATATTAGGGGTAGTAGGATACTAAATTGAATGTGGCTATGCGGAGTGGGCGGTGCTATACACTCAGCTTTATATATATATATATATATATATATATATATATATAATCATTATAATTTGTTATAACTAACTGTAGTTAGTTATTATGCTCGGGCAACACCGGGCTCTTCAGCTAGTCTCTATATAAAGACCAATATTGATATTACCGACATTTGGTCAGTGGTAAAAACCAGTCCTACAGAACATATAAGAGATTACTGCACAGTTATAGATGGTGACTTACAGAGGATGTTCTTTCTGATGGAATCGTTCACTTTTCATGTCTTTTGCATCTGGCCCAGACCGACATGACAACTTCTTCCAGCCACGACTGGGCTGCAGAGATTACAACAAAGACGTCTCATATTTTCAGCTTCTTCACCATCTATTCCCAACCTGCACAAACTCCTCATCCTGCTGCTGCTCCAATGCTGAGCCGCTGCTTCCGTATGTGTCCCTATTACTGCACCTACTGTGTGTTTATCTGTGCCCTCTAAATTCTAAAGCAACCCTCTAGAATATAGTAATGCTGGGTGCAAGTGCCCTAGAAAACAGTGCCCACATTTTGTCCCCTAGAAAGTAATAATGCCCTGTGTGCCCCTTTGACAGTCACAATCACCTCAGTTCCCCTAGAACAATAAGGCTATGTGCACACGTACCGGAACTCTCGCGGAAATTACCGCGAGAATTACGGAATTCCAGTCCGCGGGAAAATCGCATTTTAAATTCCCGCGATTTTCCCGCGGAAAAACTAGCATTTTGCAAGCGTATTTAGCTTGCAAAATACTAGCGTTTTCCAAACGATCTGTAGCATCGCTTGGAGAACTGATTGACAGGTTGGTCACACTCGTCAAACATAGTGTTTGACAAGTGTGACCAACTTTTTACTACTGAGGCCGCCTTTGCGGCGTCAGTAGTAAAAGATAGAATGTAAAAAAAATAAAAAATGGTGTTATTCTTACCTTCCGACGTCCCGCGCAGCCGTTCCCAGTAATCCTTTGCGAAAATGCCCGCGATGACGTCCGTTCTCGCGGGATCGCGATGTCTCGCGGTAATTTGCGATGACGTCGCGCGAATGACCGCGAGACTTCGCGATCCCGCGAGAACGGACGCCATTGCGGGCATTTTCGCAAAGGACTACTGGGAACGAGAGCGTGAAGAGAAGTGGGAAGGCTGCGCAGGACGCCGGAGGGTGAGAATAACAATATTTTTTATTTGTAAATTCTATTTTTTACAGGGATATGCTACCCAAAGCCCGGAGGACAGTCTCCTCTCCTTCGGACCGTGGGTACCATCCGCAAATGTTCTGCTTACTTTCCGCATGGTGTGCACAGCCACATGCGGGAAGTAAGCGGAACAATGCATTCCTATGGGTGCGGGATCGCCGCGATTCCACAAATTAATGAGCATGCTGCGTTTTTTACCGCGAAGCGATACCGCCGCAGTAAAAGCTGCAGCATTAGCACAGCATTGCGGAATCCCATAGGAATGCATGGGATGCTTATTTTTCGCGTTTTCGCTGCAAAATCGCGCGGTTAAAACCGCCGCGGAGACGCGAAAAAAACACCACGTGTGAACTCAGCCTAAGTGCCCACTTTATATTTAATAATGTCCTGAGTCTCCCTCTTGTACAGCTCCCCTATACACAGTATAATGTTCTCTTATACACAATATAATACAACCTCACTGTATATATACGGACCCCTTAGCATCCCCCAAACTGTTTGATGGTGCCAACACTGTGTGATGGCCCCATCACTGTAATCTTCACACTGTATGATAACCCCCTACATAGTGTTGATAGGAACTGAAGGAGTTAAATTGAGTTCTGTCTATGTTGTATTTTCTTGTTTAGACTCATCTTACCTGTTCCCTTGAGAACTAAAACCAGATAACAGATGAATTCCTGTTTTTCAGCCTACGTGGCTTCCTCTGTCTTGTTGAAACCAGTTGTGAAATTGTTTTATACTACGCATGTCTGTAAATGTTTAACTTCTTTGCTATAAAGAATGGAAACCTAACTGATAAGCCAGAGGCGTCTCAGCAGGCTTCCCGAGTTGTACAATACAGCGTAAGTCTGTGTTATTCTTCTCGACGGAGCAATCAATTAGAGACATATGGTGTCTCACACCCAAGAACATCGGTCCTTCAGGTGAAAGAGGTAATCTGAGGGATCCCGACAGTGTCCACATAATATAATGCACCAGATAGTCCTCAATTTAGTATAATACACTCCTCATGGGCCTCCATATAGTATAATGTACTGCCCATAGGCCTCAATATAGTAAAATGCACTCCCCATAGACAGACTCTATGTAGTATAATGCACCCCCCATAGGCAGATTCTGAATAGTATAATGCACTTATCATAGGCCTCCATATAGTATAATGCACACCCTATAGACAGACTCTATATAGTAAAAGGCACTCCCCATAGGCAGACTCTATATTTCATAATGCACCACCTTAGGCAGACTCTATATTGTATAATGCAGCCCCCCATAGGCAGAGTATAGTATAAGGCAGCTCCCATAGGCAGATTATATAGTATAATGCAGTCCCCCATAGGCAGACTCTATAGTATAATGCAGTCCCCCATAGGCAGACTCTATATTATAATGAAGCCCCCCCATAGGCAGACTCTATAGTATAATGCAGCCCCCTATAGGCAGACTCTGTATAATATAAAGAACCCCCAGAAAAAATAAATCCAATGCTCACCTCCCTTCCTCGTTTCTCTGCTGCTCCGAGCACCCACACATCTCCGGACAGCAAGCCGAGTAGTGACATAATCGCGACCTCTGTGAGTGTCTGCGTCAGGGACATCAGACACTGAGTGGGGAAGGATGGGAAATGGAGCGTTACGCTCACACTCTCATCATTGCGATCAGCTGTATCTGTGGCACCCCAGAGTCCGGTTGCCATGGTGACATTGCCTCCCCCTAAGGGGTGATGTCATGCCTGGAGGCTGGGGGGTCCCCATGCCAGGTAACACAGTGTACATGTCACTTCCTGCTACAGGCCAAAAAGGGAGCTTCCTTCTGGCCAGCCGGTGGGATAAGTGAGTCAGAAAAAAGTCAGCTGAGAGAATAAACAGGAGAGTTGTCATGGAAGCGGGAGCCAGTTGGAGCTCAGGACAGGACAGTGCGAGAGGAGAATTGGCAGTTGGTCTGTGGAGAGGGAAGGGACAGGAGCAGAGACAAGGGCTCTGGGGAACTAAAACTGCGTATGGCTGACCCCAGAGCGCAGCGCTGACAAAAAGGGATGCCAGAGTCCTTGGCTGGGTGGGTGCTGCACGCCCTGACAGCTGAATCTGGAGGGCAGGGGACTTCAAGCTCCCTGGCCACACCGAACACCTGATGGCATGGCAGCAAACCAAGAGCCCGGGGCTGACAGTAAAAAGGACAGTGCCCGTGATATAGGCTCACGCTGTCTGCCATACAGGTTAGAAACCATCATGCAGGAGAGGGCCGCAGCTTAGCTACAAGTAGCAGGGACCCGAAAAAGAGAGCACAGAAGGAAGGTCTCCAATCCCACCTGGCAGGGTGGATCCCCTGAATGCCTCCAGGCAAGCCAGACTCAATCCATCAACTGTAATTAGTACCCCAGATTCCATCTACTTTCAAGTAAAAGGGAAAGAAAAATGTACCTCTTTGTGTCCTTCACTTATTCTCTGCACCCCAACGTTCACCACCATCTGAACAATCAAATATATTTGCCCTGGGGCCCCGCTCTACCCGTGGGGAGCTGAACCATCTTTGCTGTTTCACCATCAGCCCCAGTGGACCAAAACCGCAGCGTCGGCCACCAATTGCCGAATACCATGGGTGGCGTCACGATTAAACTACAACTTAACTATCCTCTATTTTATGACACAGCCAGGGCCACTGAAACGGATCATGGCCCCGTGAACTCCCCCATAGAACTGTCCGGTCCGATTCCAGGTACCCCACGGCCCTGGTGGGCGCGTCATATCGGCATCCATCCGATACAGATAAACTAGCGATGACAGGTGGGGGGGCCCACTGTTGGCACCGGGCCCCCCTCCTGCTCAGGGACCCTATAGTGGCCAGGTGGCAGAGCAGGGAAATCAATTCTGAAATGCTTTGTAAAAATGGTTGTCTAATTACTCTAATTTTAATAATGCATGCTGTTTTTAAACTTTTGACACAAAGGAGACAAGAGCATTTATTGCACATTAGCTCCTGTGATTAATGTGGACATATTCAGCTTGCCTAAGCTAGTTTAAAGCTATCTAAGTAATAATTAATCTTAATAACTACCTAATTAGGAGCAATCCAATTTATTTGTGTGTATTTTATAGTTCACTACAAGATAAAGGAGTTCATTATTAAGCGCAAATTGTAATTATTTATTTATTAATAGTTAATCTTTTAATGTTTTCTTGCTTAGTTAAACAAAAATTAAAAAGAATATCAAAATAAGAGAAATGATAATTCAAAGATGATAGTGATAGTTGGTACTTTTGTTGACTGTATAGTTAGCACCATGGCTGTGGAGTCGCTAAGCCAAACCTTCGACTCCGCAGCCCTGGTCACTGCTGAGCATGTACATAAAGTGCAGCACAGATTCATGTCAACTAAAAGCCGAGATCCTTGGATCAGGAACAAAACAGATATTTAAAGGACATTTCATAAGTTTTCCAAACTCTTATGAAAAAAATTACAGCACATCCTGCATTGAACTACTGTACTTGATTTATATACACTACTCCCAAAAAGTTAGGGATATTTGGCTTTTGAGGAAATTTCAGGATGAACTTAAAATGCACTCTAATATTTTCAGGTAAACTTAATGTGACCTTCTCTAAACTTTTGAGTACACATATCCAACTGTTCAATGTTTCAGTACTTTTTGCACAACTTGATGTTCTCTAACATGGAGTTTAATGGCAACATTCACAAGAGGTGTTTGATCCTTGAATCGGACAATAAATTTTGGGGTTCAATTAGAATTGCTGTTAGTTCTCATTATGCTGTTCACATTTTCACATCATGAGACCAAGACAAAACCTAATCATTGATCAACAGTACTTCGCCATTGCGAGGCTTCAAGCAGGATGTTCTCAGACGGAAATGGCCACTGAGCTTAAAGTGTCACAGAGTGTAATCAGCAGGTTGCCACAGACATTGAGAAAGACTGGAAGAGTCACAGAAAGGCAGAGAAATGGACATCCTTTGGCCACATTCCAAATTGATGACCACTTAATTGTGAGCAATGCCCTTCGGAATCAGATGATGAATGCCACACAACTCAAGGCACATTTAAGGAAGGTGAGGGGCACCCAAGTGTCACATCAGACCATTCAAAACCATTTACATCTGCGTGGTCTGTGTGCTAGATAAGCTGCAAAGGTACCTCACACCTATAGCACCGGCGTCATCGTCTTGCATGGGCCATGGAGCCTCTATGCTGGACAAGACACCTGTGGGCCTCAGTGCTGTTCACTGAAGAAAGTCAATTCATGCTGAGCAGAAATGATGACCACCAATGATATTGGAGACGTGAAGGAAAGTGCTATGCATCAGCCACTATTGTCACCAGGTGAGCCTTTGGTGGTGGTGGTGTTAGTGTGGGCAGGTGTGTCTGGTCAATACATAACTGCCCCACACTTTGTGAATGGTACAGTGACAAGCCCCTATTACTTGAATAACATCATTAATACAGTCATTGTGCCTCTGCACAAACAGTACAGGCCTAATTTCATCTTCAATGATGAGAATGCTCCAGCTCATCGAGGTTGCTTCATTAGGGAATGGCTGCTGGAGACTAGGGAACGGCTGCTGGAGACTGGGGTACCTTAAATGGCAAGGTCTGTACTTTCTCCACACCTGAATCCCATAGAAAACCTACGGGATCAGCTGAGTTGCAGTGTAGAGGCTTGTAACTCTGTACCCCAGAACCCCAATGACCTGAGGCCCGTCCTTCAAGAAAAGAGAGATACCATGCCTCAGCAAACAATAGCTCCACTTGTGAACAGCATGAGAGACGTTGTTAACCAGCTGTAATTGATGCTCAAGGCCATATAACATGTTATTGAGACAGTGACTTTTTTGTTGTGGTATACCCACCACTGTTGTTGGCTTTTGTTTCAATAAATTGTTTGAGATGAGGAAATCACTATTGCTTGCTTCTACTTAAATGCCCTACTTTCATGATAAAATATGACTGTACCGAACACTTTTTATGTTTTCCATACATTTTGCCCGAAAGCCAAATATCCCTATCTTTTGTGAGTAGTGTATTTTAAGAGTCGTTCCATTTTATACCAACTCTGACTCTGACTCCACCAAAATGGACACAGACTCCGTCTCCACTACTCCACCTGAACAGCACTGGTTAGCATATTGTAGATTAAAGATGGAGATTTACATTTACAGCATCTATATTTACATATAACTGGATGAGGTGCCCAGGTGCCCAGATGGAGATTTACATTTACAGCATCTATATTTACATATAACTGGATGAGGTGCCCAGTCTGGGATTGAAAATCCATTTTAACATTTGCTCATTTTAACTCCTTGACGATGCACACCAAGCCCGCATCTTTTTCAGGGGCCCCCATGGGTTGTCATGACAGCTGATAACCGTTCCAATCATTACAATCCTCCTGTGAAAGCCAGCCTATGGCTGGCATTCATATGAAATCTTGATTTTAGCTATACATAGCAGTGATGATGTAATGCTATGTACAGAACAGTTTGAAGTCCCCTAATTTGACTATTAAATAAAGTAAGAAACAAAAAAGTTTTTAAAAATATAAAAAACACAAGTTCAAATCAACCCCCCTTTTGCCCCATTAAAATAAAAGAATAATAAAAAAATGTACACATATTTGCTATCGCTGTGTTTGTAAAAGTCTGATCTATCAATATATAAAGTAAATGAATCTGATTGGTAAATGCATAGCGAAAAAGAAAAATTGAAATGCCAGAATTACGTTTTTTTGACTGCCACAACATTGCAATAAAATACAATAAGAACAAATTAAGTATTGCTCATGGACTCTGCAATCTTCAGGTGATGGACGTTTCACAGTACAGAGATATTCAAGGAGTGATACCTTTATTGGCTAACCAGAAAAATTATATTTGCAAGCTTTCAGGGCTCAGAAGGCCCCTTCATCAGGCTACATTACAAGTGAATTACTGAGAAGAGACATCAACATTTAAATAGGAATTACAGCAGGACATGAGGTGATACAGGCCAGGGAAATCAAATTAAGGTTTTTGTTACACATGCAGATGACAGATGACAGATAAAGTCCCCATACCCAACACAAATCAGGACTATAAGATCATGGACTCTTTTTCATGTACATCCTCCAAAGTAGTGTACATGATACAGTGTACAAGGTGCAATGCAGGGACATACATCAGGGAAACTAAGCAAAAACTACAAACAAGGATGAATCTGCATAGACACACTATTAAAAATGAGCTGGACACGCCTGTAGGGATGCACTTCTCTAGACCTGGACACAGTATGGCAGATCTAAAAGTCCTAATATTGAAAGGTCATTTTAATAGTGACAGAAAAAAAATCTGGGAGTTCAAATTTATAAATATGTTTCAATCTTTAACCTTAGGACTCAATTTGACACCTGGATTCATGACTCATTACATGGACACAGTTCACACCTCCACAAGAAGGTCTTCAGATCTCTAATAGAACACTTGGACCTCATCTGCATGTGTAACAAAAACCTTAATTTGATTTCCTTGGCCTGTATCACCTCATGTCCTGCTGCTGTAATGAGCCTGATGAAGGGGCCTTCTCAGCCCTGAAAGCTTGCAAATATAATTTTTCTGGTTAGCCTATAAAGGTATCACTCCTTGAATACCTCTCTCATTTTTTTGGGTCCTAAGTATTTACATCGATTTTTCTGGCTAACACGGTACCACAATATTATTTTGTATTGTATATCATACAGTAGAGAGGAAAACCACAGGATTCACAGACCAACAAACCATCTCCAGTAAAGGCAGCATGGGGCACAGGTAGTGGAGCTTAGCTTACAAAAAAGCAATGACTCCAAATCCAAAAGGAGAAAATTAAGCAGCACTCTCTATCACATAGGTGCTAATCTGTTATTCCAGCCTGATTAGACAAAGTAGGCCAGACAGAACCACAATCGGCTAATGCCATTTTGTGTGAACACACGCTTTCTCAAGGCCTCATGAAACTGTGTTGGCCGACTGGGACTGGTATTGAGTGCCGCTAATTTCGTCATTTTGGAAGATGCAATGAGAGGTGATCAAAATAGAGGAGACCAACTATTATCTCTACCCCAAAATGGTAGCAGTAATCATGTTAGCTCAGAATGTAAAAAATAGCACAAACATATATTGTGAAAAATGAAAACGCTATGGGTATCGGAAAATGGTGACAAAAGCAAAAAAAAAAATACATTTTTTAACCACTTCAATAAAAAGAAGAACCTTGCATCTGTGGTATCTGCATACTCGTACTGACCTGGAGAATCATATTGCCAGATCAGTTTTACCACATAGTGAACATGGTAAATAAAAAAACGACAAAACAATTGTGGAAATGCACTTTGTTTGCAATTTCAAGACACTTGGAATTTTTTTCCTGCTCTTCAGTAATTATGAGATAGAATTAATGATATTATTCAAAAAATACAAATCATCCCACAAAAAACAAGATCTCATACTGCTATGTGGATGGAAAAATAAAAAAAAGTTATGGCTTTTGGAAGAAAGGAAGGAAAAAATGGAAATGCGGAAAAGTAAACTCACTGAGGGGTGAAGGAGTTAAGGAACATAAGCTATGGTACATTTTTTTCACTGCTCATAACTACCCTAAAACCCACAAGACTTCTTTGGCCTAATGTATTTTTTTTAGTTTTTGATCATTTGAAATGTATTCATTATAGGTATAATGTATGTTACAATTCAAGCTCCATAGGGTGTAATCTATATATTTCAGATTGTATATAGCAAAAAGAAACATAAAGTAGGCATAAACAGTGAACATGAGATGCATTAAGCAAATAAACATTTTGTGCTATTTACATGAACACTGGTGCTTGAAATTTCTTGCACCCTTCGAAGTTTTCCATATTTCTGCATAAAATTGACTTAAAACCACTTCAGGTTACAGCTTCATTTTCTATTCCTCTCTTGACTTTTCAAATGTTAACAACTTTCCTACACATGAAGATGGAAAACAGTGTACCTGTTCTTCTTTAAACTTTGCTCAGCGTATGATTTTACTAACCCCTCCATAGAGATCTTCTACAGATTTTTCAGGTTTTGGGGCTGTCGCAGTGCAACATTGAGTTTCAGCTCCCTCCAAAGATTTTCTATTGGGTTCAGGCTAGGCTAGGCCAATCCAGAACCTTGAAATGCTTCTTACTGAGCCACTCCTTAGTTGCCCTAGCTCTGTGTTTTGGGTCATTGTCGTGTGGAAGACTCAACCACGACCATACTTCAATGTTCTTAATAGAGGGTAGGAGGTTGTTGTCCAAAATCTCACAATACATGACCTCATCCTCCCTTCAACACGATGAAGTCATCCTGTCTCTTTGCAGAAAAGCACCCCCAAATTATGATGTTTCCCCCACCATACTTCACGGTTGGGACGTTATTCTTGGAATTGTACTAATTCTTCTTCTTCCGCCAAACACGGAGAGTGGAGATGATACCAAAAAGTTCTATTTGTGTCTCATCTGACCACATGACCTTCTCCTATGCCTCCTTTGAATCATCAAGATGATCAGTCGCAAACTTCAAACGGGTCTGGATGTGTGCTAGTGTGAGTATGGGGACATTACATGCCCTGCAGGATTTTAAACCATGACGGTGTTGTGCGTTACTAATGATAATTTTTGAGACTGTGGTGCCACCTTTCTTCAGGTCACTGACCAGGTCTTCCAATGTAGTTCTGAAATGAGATACCATATTGTGCCCCAGACCAAGGAAGATTGACAGTCATCTTGTGTTTCTTTCATTTTATAATTGTGCCAACAATTGTTGCCTTCTCACCAAACTGCTTGCCTCTTGTTCTGTAGCCCATCCCAGCCTTGTGTAGGTCTACAATTTTGTCCTTGGTATCTGTGAAGACTTGGTGGCCGGTAGATGTTCTAGTCTGGTAGCTCGAGACTGCATTGACAAGGGATCATCCCACTGAATATCTGCTTTCCTTTCTCGTGGGCATCATACTACTCAGACAACACAGGGTGAAGGTAAAACAGTGTGGCAATACTTTATTGAACCACAAAACAGAAGATAACTTATACAAAAGTTCCAGCAAAATACACAAGATGGTGCACATTACAGAGTCTCCCCCTTCCGCTGGCTTGCCAGGATTAGAGCAGCTGTAACTTTGGGGTTTCCAGGGCAGACTACCACCAGCAGTGGCACCCCACTTTTGTCCAGCTCCCACTGAGAGGATATAACAACAAGCTCAGGAAGCTGACAGTCCATTGATGTATAGACCAAGTGACTTAATTGTCCCAACCTGGATTCTATAAATGTCTTTTAAGGATTCAGTGATGATCAATAAAGTAGTTCTGTATTTCTTCAGTTGGAGCTGTGATGCCATGGCTACTGTAATGTGGAGTCTTAATAAACACAGGCAGATTCTCCTTTTTATAATTCACAACTCTCATTCAGGCATTCCTCCACAGGCTTCTGGGAAGGTGGGAGAAGGCCATCCCTCACTGCTGGAGAGTTCAAACAACATGCATAGATTGTCCTTCATATTTGCAGAGCATCACTGGGTCACCAACATATTAAGGCCAGGATCACACTACCGTGTGTGATGCAAGAAACGCGCATGAGTTTCTCACATCAACACCCGACACTGTCGTGGGCTCTCGAGCCCGGAGCTGCAGCCGCAGCTCTGGTCCTGAGAGACGGCAGTAGCGCCGGGTGTTGACTCGAGAAACTTGTGCGAGTTTCTCACATCACACATGGTAGTGTGATAACGGCCTAACAAACATTGTTCAACTCTCCTGTGCCTTTGTTTCCCAAGGATAGTAGAACAATACTAGGACTGCAATACTAGGACAGATATAATAGCTAACCAGCAGCAATTCAACAAATGGCAGCCATTGAACATTAATTTAAATGACAATGAGTCAATTGAGTCATTGAATGAGTCATTCTCACATAAAAAATAGCTCATGTCCCTGAGGCTACTGAAATAATATATCAACAAATGTCTATTGTAGCCAATTTGCCACTAGACTAGAAGAGATTCCAACACAAAATGAGATTAAAAAGATTATACAAAGTTTATTAGATAACAAGTTAAAAAAGATTTTTGAAAGGATACAAAAAATTAGACAGGGCTAAAGGCTCAAAAAACAAGGAGGAAAACACAACCTAAAAAGTCACAGCATAGTAATGAGTCATTGTCAGAATCGTGCCTATATGAATATATATCAGGACTAGTGTTGAGCATTCCGATACTGCAAATATCGGGTATTGGCCGATATTCGCTGTATCGGAATTCTGATACCGAGTACCGATATTTTTTCAATATCGGATATCGGAATCGGAAGTTCCCATAATGCAAAGAGCCACTGCTGTGGCTCTGATTGGCTGCCGAAATGACGTCATCATGATGTGCAGTCTGTGCGCATCATGATTCGCCGTCAGTTCGGGCCTTCCGGGGGGGTCTATGCCAACTGCCCAGGGTTCTGTACCGGCCTTCCGGGGGTCTGTGCCGACTGCCCGGGGGTCTGTGCGGACTGCCGGGGGTCCGTACCGGCCTCCCAGTGGTCCGTGCCGGCCTCCCGGTGGTCTGTGCCGACTGCCCGGGGGTCTGTACCGGCCTTCCGGGGGGCTGTGCCGGCCTGCCGGTGGTCTGTGCCGACTGCCCGGGGGTCTGTGCCGACTGCCCGGGGGTCTGTACCGACTGCCATGGGTCTGTACCGGCTTGCCGGGGGGCTGTGCCGGCCTGCCGGTGGTCTGTACCGACTGCCGGTGGTCTGTACCGGCCTGCCGGTGGTCTGTACCGGCCTGCCGGGAGTCTGTGCCGACTGTCCGGGGGTCTGTGCAGGCTGCGGGGGTCTGTGCAGGATCGTCCGATGGGACTACAAGTCCCATCGGGCGATGCCTGCTACCATGACGGTGATTGACACATTAGCCAATGATGGGACAGTAGTAGTCCGATCATCCGGCTAATGTGTTGAATGTAAAAAAAAAAAAAAAAAACCATACTACATACATACTACATGCTACATACATACTACATACATACTACATGCTTCATACATACTACATACATGCAACATACATGCAACATACATACATACTGCATATATACCACAAGCATGCAACATGCATACTACATATATACCACATATATACTACATGCATGCAACATGCACACTACATATATACCACATATATACTACATGCATGCAACATGCATACTACATATATACCACATATACCGGGGGGCTGTGCCGACTGTCCGGGGGTCTGTACCGGCCTGCCGGGGGGCTGTGCCGGCCTGCCGGTGGTCTGTACCGACTGTCCGGGGGTCTGTGCAGGCTGCGGGGGTCTGTACCGGCTTGCCGGGGGGCTGTGCCGGCCTGCCGGTGGTCTATAGTAGAATGTAGAATATAGAATGTTTAGTTATATAGAATGTTTAGTTTGCAAAAGAGAAGACTGAGAGGAGACTTAATAGCTGTCTACAAATATCTAAAGGGCTGTCACATTGTAGAAGGATCAACTTTATTCTCATTTGCACAAGGAAAGACTAGAAGCAATGGGATGAAACTGAATGGGAGGAGACACAGATTAGATATTAGAAAAAACTTTTTGACAGTTAGAGTGATCAATGAGTGGAACAGGCTGCCACGAGAAGTGGTGAGTTCTCCTTCAATGGAAGTCTTCAAACAGAGGCTGGACAGACATCTGACTGGGATGATTTAGCGAATCCTGCTTTGAGCAGGGGGTCGGACCAGATGGCCCAGGAGGTCCCTTCCAACTCTACGATTCTATGATTCTATGATTCTATGATTCTATGATTCTATACCGACTGTCCGGGGTCTGTACCGGCCTGCCGGGGAGCTGTGCCGACCTGCCGGGGGGCTGTGCCGACTGTCCGGGGGTCTGTGCCGACTGCCCGGGGGTCTGTGCGGACTGCCGGGGGTCTGTACCGGCCTACCGGGGGGCTGTGCTGGCCTGTCGGGGGGCTGTGCCGACTGTCCGGGGGTCTGTGCAGGATGCGGGGGTCTGTGCAGGCATCGTCCGATGGGACTGCAAGTCCCATCGGGCGATGCCTGCTACCATGACGGTGATTGACACATTAGCCAATGATGGGACAGTAGTAGTCCCATCATCCGGCCTATGTGTTGAATGTAAGAAAAAAAAAATACATACTACATACATACTACATGCTACATACATACTACATACATGCTACATATATACTACATGCATGCAACATACATACATACTGCATATATACCACATGCATGCAACATGCATACTAAATATATACCACATATACCGGGGGGCTGTGCCGACTATCCGGGGGTCTGTGCCGACTGCCCAGGGGTCTGTACCGCCCTGCCGGGGGGCTGTGCCGGCCTGCCAGGGTCTGTACCGACTGTCCGGGGTATGTGCAGGCTGCGGGGGTCTGTACCGGACTTCCGGGGGGCTGTGCCAGCCTGCCGGTGGTCTGCGCCGACTGCCCGGCGGTCTGTACCGGCCTTCCGGGGGCTGTGCCGGCCTGCCGGTGGTCTGTGCCGACTGCCCGGGGGTTTGTGCCGACTTCCCGGGGGTCTGTCCGGACTGCCGCGGGTCTGTACCGACTGTCCGGGGTCTGTACCGACTGTCCGGGGGTCTGTACCGGCCTGCCGGGGGTCTGCACCGGCCTGCCGGGGGGCTGTGCTGGCCTGCCGGGGGGCTGTGCCGACTGCCCGGGGGTCTGTACCGGCCTTCCGGGGGCTGTGCCGGCCTGCCGGGGGGCTGTGCCGGCCTGCCGGTGTCTGTACCGACTGTCCGGGGGTCTGAGCGGACTGCCGGGGGTCTGTACCGGCCTGCCGGTGGTCTGTACCGGCCTGCCGGGGGGCTGTGCCGACTGTCCGGGGGTCTGTGCAGGTTGCGGGGGTCTGTGCAGGCATCGTCCGAAGGGACTACAAGTCCCATCGGGCGATGCCTGCTACCATGACGGTGATTGACACATTAGCCAATGATGGGACAGTAGTAGTCCCATCATCCCGCCTATGTGTTGAATGTAAAAGAAAAAAAAAAATACATACTACATGCTACATATATACTACATACATGCTACATACATGCAACATACATACATACTGCATATATACCACATGCATACTACATATACAGTATACCACATATATACTACATGCATGCAACATGCATACTACATATATACCACATACATACTACATGCATGCAACATGTATACTACATATATACCACATATACTGGGGGTCTGTGCCGACTGTCCGGGGGTCTGTGCCGACTGTCCGGGGGTCTGTACCGGCCTGCCGGTGGTCTGCACTGACTGTCCGGGGGTCTGTGCAGGCTGCGGGTGTCTGTACCGGCCTGCCGATGGTCTGTACCGACTGTCCGGGGGTCTGAGCGGCCTGCCGGGGGTCTTACCGGCCTGCCGGTGGTCTGTACCGGCCTGCCGGGGGGCTGTGCCGACTGCCCGGGGGTCTGTACCGGCCTTCCGGGGGCTGTGCCGGCCTGCCGGGGGGCTGTGCCGGCCTGCCGGTGTCTGTACCGACTGTCCGGGGGTCTGAGCGGCCTGCCGGGGGTCTGTGCCGACTGTCTGGGGGGCTGTGCAGGTTGCGGGGGTCTGTGCAGGCATCGTCCGAAGGGACTACAAGTCCCATCGGGCGATGCCTGATACCATGACGGTGATTGACACATTAGCCAATGATGGGACAGTAGTAGTCCCATCATCCGGCCTATGTGTTGAATGTAAGAAAAAAAAAAAAATACATACTACATACATACTACATGCCACATACATACTATATACATGCTACATACATGCAACATACATACATACTGCATATATACCACATGCATACTACATATATATCACATATATACTACATGCATGCAACATGCATACTACATATATACCACATACATAATACATGCATGCAACATGTATACTACATATATACCACATATACTGTCCCGGGGTCTGTGCCGACTGCCCGGGGGTCTGTACCGGCCTGCCGGTGGTCTGTACCGACTGTCCGGGGGTCTGTGCAGGCTGCGAGTGTTTGTACCGGCCTGCCGGGGGGCTGTGCCGGCCTGCCGATGGTCTGTACCGACTGTCCGGGGGTCTGAGCGGCCTGCCGGGGGTCTTACCTGCCTGCCGGGGGGCTGTGCTGACTGTCCGGGGTCTGTGCAGGCTGTGGGGGTCTGTACCGGCCTGCCGGGGGGCTGTGCCGGCCTGCCGGTGGTCTGTACCGACTGTCCGGGGGTCTGAGCGGACTGCCGGGGGTCTGTACCGGCCTGCCGGGGGGCTGTGCTGGCCTGCCGGGGGGGCTGTGCCGACTGCCCGGGGGTCTGTGCAGGTTGCGGGGGTCTGTGCAGGCATCGTCCAATGGGACTACAAGTCCCATCGGGTGATGCCTGCTACCATGACGGTGATTGACACATTAGCCAATGATGGGACAGTAGTAGTCCCATCATCCGGCCTATGTGTTGAATGTAAAAAAAAAAAAGATACATACTACATACATACTACATACATACTACATGCTACATACATACTACATACATGCTACATACATGCAACATACATACATACTGCATATATACCACATGCATGCAACATGCATACTACATATATACTACATATATACTACATGCATGCAACATGCATACTACATATATACCACATATATACTACATGCATGCAACATGTATACTACATATATACCACATATACCAGGGGTCTGTGCCGACCGTCCGGGGGTCTGTGCCGACTGCCCGGGGGTCTGTACCGGCCTGCCGGTGGTCTGTACCGACTGTCCGGGGGTCTGTGCAGGCTGCGGGTGTCTGTACCGGCCTGCCGGGGGGCTGTGCCGGCCTGCCAGTGGTCTGTACCGACTGTCCGGGGGTCTGAGCGGCCTGCCGGTGGTCTGTACCGGCCTGCCGGGGGGCTGTGCCGACTGTCCGGGGGTCTGTGCAGGCTGCGGGGGTCTGTACCGGCCTGCCGGGGGGCTGTGCCGGCCTGCCGGTGGTCTGCACCGACTGTCCGGGGGTCTGAGCGGACTGCCGGGGGTCTGTACCGGCCTGTCAGGGGGCTGTGCCGGCCTGCCGGAGGGCTGTGCTGGCCTGCCGGGGGGCTGTGCCGACTGCCCGGGGGTCTGTACCGGCCTTCCGGGGGCTGTGCCGGCCTGCCGGTAGTCTGTGCCGACTGCCCGGGGGTTTGTGCCGACTGCCCGGGGGTCTGTGCGGACTGCCGTGGGTCTGTACCGGCCTGCCAGGGGGCTGTGCCGGCCTGCCGGTGGTCTGTACCGACTGTCCGGGGGTCTGAGCGGCCTGCCGGTGGTCTGTACCGGCCTGCCGGGGGGCTGTGCCGACTGTCCGGGGGTCTGTGCAGGCTGCGGGGGTCTGTACCGGCCTGCCGGGGGGCTGTGCCGGCCTGCCGGTGGTCTGCACCGACTGTCCGGGGGTCTGAGCGGACTGCCGGGGGTCTGTACCGGCCTGTCAGGGGGCTGTGCCGGCCTGCCGGAGGGCTGTGCTGGCCTGCCGGGGGGCTGTGCCGACTGCCCGGGGGTCTGTACCGGCCTTCCGGGGGCTGTGCCGGCCTGCCGGTAGTCTGTGCCGACTGCCCGGGGGTTTGTGCCGACTGCCCGGGGGTCTGTGCGGACTGCCGTGGGTCTGTACCGGCCTGCCAGGGGGCTGTGCCGGCCTGCCGGTGGTCTGTACCGACTGTCCGGGGGTCTGAGCGGCCTGCCGGGGGTCTGTACTGGCCTGCCGGTGGTCTGTACCGGCCTGCCGGGGGGCTGTGCCGACTGTCTGGGGGGCTGTGCAGGTTGCGGGGGTCTGTGCAGGCATCGTCCGATGCCTGCTACCATGACGGTGATTGACACATTAGTTTTCATGTATCGTTTGGCCCACTGGAGCTGTTTCTGCTTGTGTGCAGTGGATAGAGGTGGTCAACAAGATGGCTTACGCACAGCTGCAAACCTCTGAAGGACCCTGCATCTTGTTGTTCGGGGGACGTTGGAGGCACCAGCAGCTTCAAAAACTTGTCTGCTGCTGTGACAAGGCATTTTTGCAGCTGCTTTTTTAACCTGACGCCATTGCCTGTTGGAAAGAGTCCTCAATTTTTCCTTATCAGCATGCACACGTTATTAGCCAATGATGGGACAGTAGTAGTCCCATCATCCGGCCTATGTGTTGAATGTAAAAAAATAAATAAATACATACTACATACATACTACATGCTACATACAAACTAAATACATACTACATACATACTACATGCATGCAACATACATACTACATATATACCACATGCATGCAACATGCATACTACATTTATACCACATGCATGCAACATGCATACTACATATATACCACATATATACTACATGCATGCAACATACAAATATACTACATATATACTACATGCAACATAAATACTACATATATACTACATGCATGCAACATACATATATACTACATGCAACATGCATACTACATGCATGCAACATACATACATACTACATATATACCACATGCATGCAATATGCAAACTACATATATGCAATCAATCAATCAATCAAATTTATTATCGCCAAGTACATATTACATATATACAAGGAATTCTTTGTGGCAAAGAGGCAACATAATATATAACAACAGATACAACAAGTTACATCTAACAAGACAGAAACAGTATACTGTATATAGTCTACACATGACGATTTAATTGTTGAACAGAGAGTGGATAGAAGCTGTTCATATGGCGGTTGGTGCTGCATTTGGGGACTCTGAAGCGACGTCCTGAAGCGACGTTGGAATGAGGAGTGTCCCGGGTGAGAGGGATCGGATGAAATTTTCAATGCGTGGGATCGAATACTCTTATCATAAAGATCCTGGATTTTAGGCAGGGGGGAACCTATAATTCTCTCTGCTGTTCTGAAAGTCCTTTGTAAGCAGAGTTTGTCATGCGCAGTGGCTCCCCCATACCAGACTATCAGAGAGGAACAAATCACAGATCTGATGACAGCATTAAAGAATAAGATCAGCAGATTCTTAGACAAACCATATCTTTTCAGCTGACGCAGGAAGAACATCCTCTGTTGTGCTTTTCTTATAACAGCATCCACATTTTTCCCCCATTTAAGATCATGAGAGATGATAACACCAAGGAATTTGGTCTCTGTGACCCTAAGAACCACTTCGTCATGGATGTAGATTGGAAGTATCTCATGTTGATCTTTCCTAAAATCCACAACCATCTCAGCAGTTTTTTTAGTGTTGAGTACAAGATTATTGGCTTTACACCAGTCACATATTCTTTTCACCTCACTCCGATACAAGTCTTCAGCATTTCCCCTGATGAGACCAATCAGTGTCATATCATCGGCAAATTTCAAGATTTTTACTGAGTCTGCTGAAGAGATGCAATCATTCGTATAGAGAGAAAACAGTAACGGGGACAAAACACACCCCTGAGGTGCCCCGATGTTTGTGACCAAGGTGTCCGAAGTGAATGGTCCAACTTTTACACTCTGTATCCTGGCTGTCAGGAAGTTATAAATCCACAAGCATAAGTTGAGAGGGACTCCAAGAGCTACCATTTTCTTATGAAGTAAATTCGGATCAATGGTATTGAACGCTGAGCTAAAGTCCATGAAAAGAATCCGGACATATGAGTGCAGTTCATCTGTATGATCCAAAATGTACTTCAGTGCCAGATTGACAGTGTCGTTTGCCGAACGATTCTCCTTATAGGCAAACTGAAGCTGGTCCCATAGCTTCTGCGTGAATTTTATCAGGTGGGAAATCATAATTCTTTCGAAGACTTTCATAGCTACAGATGTGAGTGCTACTGGTCTATAGTCGTTCAACTCAGAGGATCCCACTTTCTTGGGGACAGGGATAATTGTGGAACTTTTCCAACACTGAGGTACAACGCACTCTTTCAGTGACACATTGTATATATTTGTCAGTATAGGGGCAAGCTGGGTAGCACATACTTTCATACACATTGGAGATACACCATCAGGGCCAGGTGCCTTTTTGACCTTAAGTCCCTTCAGGATGCCTATCACCTCTGCCTCGGAGATCACTACTTGGGTGTTGCACAATGAATGATCTTTATATGAACAGACTGAGGAGCTTAGAGATGAATAGCCACTGTGTGTAGAGCTTGCCTCAAATCTGCAGTAGAATTCATTTAACTCTGCTGCCAGACTTCTGCTGGGGTTCACTATAGTGGGGTGGCTTTTATAATTGGTGACCTCTCTTAATCCTCTCCATGCAGATCTAGTATCTTTTGATGAGAACCTTTCCTCCAGAATCTTTGCATACTCGTGTTTGGCTAACTTGATCTGTTTAGATAGCGAGTTCCTAAGTTTCTTGAATTCAGTAATATCGCCTGCTTTATAAGCCTCCTCTTTTCTCTTACAGATCAACCTGACTTTATTTGTAAACCACGGCTTGTTGTTTCCCCGAAAGTGGACAGATTTGGATGGAATAAACATGTCTTCACAAAAACGGATATATGAGGACACTGCATCAACCCATTCATCCAGACCCGAGCATGTTTCCTGGAATACCTCCCAATCCGTGCATTCAAAGCATGCTTGTAGTTGCAATTTTGCCTCCTCAGACCATGTCTTCTTTGTATAAACTGTAGATTTGGATGTTTTCAACCTTTGCCTGTAGGCTGGAATTAAATGAATTAGACAATGATCTGAAAAGCCCACTGCTGCTCTCCTCACTGCCCTGTAGGCCCCTTTTATGACTGTATAGCAGTGATCAAGCGTATTGTTCTCTCTCGTGAAGCAGTTTATATGTTGAGTAAATTTGGGGAGATCCAGGTTGAGTTTTCCTTTGTTAAAGTCCCCCATTACGATCACAAATGCTTCTGGAGATCCTTTCTCCCATTCTGATATTTTGCAAGCTAATTCACCAATAGCAGCTTTAACAGATGCTTGAGGGGGAATATATACTGCAACCAGAAACATAGATGAAAACTCTCTTGGAGAGTAAAATGGTCTACAATTGAGTGCAAGGTACTCTAGATCTGGAGAGCAACCTTTTCCCAGTATGTTAACAACACAGCACCAACTAGTGTTGATGTAGAGACATACCCCTCCCCCCATTTGTTTACCTGAAGCTACACAATCACGGTCAGCTCTGTAGATAACAAAACCAGGTAGATCAAGACTGCAGTCAGGGATGGTCTCATTCAACCAGGTCTCAGTAAAATAAAGAGCAGCTGAATTGGCCATATCAGATCTCATGTTACAAAGTAAGCTCAGATCCTCCATTTTGTTAGATAAGGAACGGACATTAGCCAAGTGGAGTGAAGGAAGAGCTGTTCTGAACCCTCTCCTCCGAAGGCGTGCCAGGACGCCTCCTCTCCTGCCTTCTCTTGCAGTACACCTCCACAGGTTTCACAGAAGTAATGGATTTTATGTACTCAATTGTTGAATTAGCAATCATGCTCCAAGAAGGGGAGTCCTTGAGAAATTGCGGATGATTCCAGAATAATAAATCGTCCCTTGAAATCATAAGAGTAGGTTTACAGAGTGCAGTGGCCATGATTACACTCAGCTTGTAGCTATAAAGACTGAACAGTCACAGCTTAGCAGAGTTAAATGTACAACTTTCCATAAAGGGTGCTCCCAGCACTGCTGGGGGGGAGGGCATGGGTGCAACAAGACAGGGACATCAGGGGACACGCCAACAGTCAGTCCAAACCTGCCCAGCTCACCCCTTCAGCTCGACCTGGACCACAAGATCTCCAGAACATCTCCAGCACCACACACTCCACCAGTTTTCCTATCCCGGGATCATCATACCACATATATACTACATGCATACTACATATATACCACATGCATGCAACATACATATATACTACATGCATGCAACATGCATACTACATATATACCACATATATACTACATGCATGCAACATACATATATACTACATGCATGCAACATGCATACTACATATATACCACATATATACTACATGCATGCAACATACATACAACATATATACTACATGCATGCAACATGCATACTACATATATACCACATATATACTACATGCATGCAACATACATATATACTACATGCAACATGCATACTACATGCATGCAACATACATACTACATATATACCACATGCATGCAACATGCATACTATATATACCACATATATACTACATGCATGCAACATACATATATACTACATATATACCACATATATACTACATGCATGCAACATATATAATACATATATACTACATGCAACATACATACTACATACATACTACATATATACCACATGCATGCAACATGCATACTACGTATACTATATATATACTACATGCATGCAACATATATATAATACATATATACTACATGCAACATACATACTACATATATACCACATGCATGCAACATGCATACTCCATATATACTACATGCATGCAACATACATACATACTACATATATACCACCTGCATGCAACATGCATACTACATATATACTACATATATACTACATGCATGCAACATACATACATACTACATATATACCACATGCATGCAACATGCATACTACATATATACTACATATAAACTACATGCATGCAACATACATATATACTACATACAATACATTCATACAATACAGTTTTCCCATATAGTCAGTTTTCGGGTGTTTGGTCCCTTACGTTTGTCTCATCCTGGACTCGGTGGTTGTGGAGTTTTCCCATTGCCTGGTGGATTTATGTATCTTCAATCAAGCCTCTATAAGGAAAAATGGAATAAGAAAAAAAGAAAAAAAGAAAAGAAAAAAAGAAAAATATCATATTATATATGATTTATTTATTAGCATCTGAACTCACTTCATTACACTATGTGTTTATTGAAATGATTTTTTACTTGAAGAAATATTCTCATATATATTTCATTGTATTTGTGTCTAGCACAGTGTAGGTATTTTCTTGTCTATTCAGCATTCAGTTATATGCACAGCGCACTTAATTGCACTAAGTCACTTTATTATCTAGATTGGTATATCTACATATAGTTGTGGGTAATATATTGATTTATTTAGTTCACTTTATTATTTTTTGTTTGACCTATTATAGAGGGTTTTGAATCCTTAATGGTAGCCAGTGCGCATGCGTGCTCCCGTCTGTGTCCCTGGTGCTTCCTTCGTCGCCATAGATGGTGATAGCGCATTATTTATGACGCTGTTTACCGAGGCGAAGTGAGGGAAGCACGCTTGAATTCAGGAGGTATGTGATGGGCACAAGCGCCGATAATGTCCTGCCTTTAATGAAGACACGGTATGTTTTCTTCCATGTAATGTGTAACCATGGCAATGGCATGTCAGTAACGTGACGTGAGTTACTCCCCTCCGGGTCACATGATGGGGTTGGGGCTTTTTTATTGGATTTCAACATACATTTAAACCCTTCACTGACGCCTGTAAAGCCACGCCCCCGGAAGAAGCAATAGGGCGAAACGCGCGTCGGGGCGCAGGGGACAGCGGCTGGATCATACTTAGCACATTAAAGGTATCCATATGTCTCTATTTATCTATAATTTCTCATTGGTGGTTATTATTAATGTGTTTTCTGCTCCACTAATATATTTATATAGCGGAGTATGGGGGTTAATGCTGTGGATTTATCTAGCATTGGATGAATTATGCCTCTTTTTCAGCCATTAGAGATCTAGTTGTGTGGTATATGAGTCTATATATGGAGGCAAGTGTGTTGACTTTCTGAGGGTGGCCCACTGTTAGAATAAGGATAATATTGTCCACAATCTTAGCCAATTTTGGTATTAGTGGATTTATTTATATATTGATGTTTGATTAAATGATAGGGACCGTACCCTCACAGTGTCAACAAGGCCTTTTTTACCTATATATTATACTAGCAAAATAATGCTGCAGTCCCTTTTCTGGGTTATTTTTTCAAAAAATATGGGTATGTGGCCCTTTTAATGTATATGATTTTGTTAATAAAAATTATTTTTTATATTATTTTGTGGTTCGCTTCTT
Organism: Dendrobates tinctorius; assembly: GCF_039654945.1. Classification (NCBI taxonomy): domain Eukaryota; kingdom Metazoa; phylum Chordata; class Amphibia; order Anura; family Dendrobatidae; genus Dendrobates; species Dendrobates tinctorius. The sequence continues at coordinate 5,351,468 of NW_027361701.1, read as the reverse complement.
TATGGTGAGTTCACGTTCGTGGCCATCATAGTGTGTTTTCTGATTTGATGAAGTGCCATTGGTTATTATTGGACATAGTGTTTTAATGCTGTATCTTTTGCTGTTTTATAACAGATTGTCCGTATTATGGATTTAAAAGCCAGGGAAAGTGCCTGGCGTTCTAAGGCCACTGATATTTTTTCAAGAAATACCCCGATTGTTTCGCAGGATGCCTCTCTTGAGATTAAAGATTTAATGCACAAATATAGGAATGTTTTGCAGAAAAAGACAAGATTGTGGTGGAATAGGTCCTCACTTGAAAATTATTTGGACAAAAAGATAATTCCAAGGGGATTGAGAATACAACTTTATCCGACATATGAATTGGGTGAGCAGGATTTGGTTAAAAAGTGGATGTCGGCTGCGTCCAGATGTTCATTTGAATTTATACAAATTTTAATAGATAATAATACTTTGTCATTGTTATCTGTGGCTAAAGAATTGGAGAATCTATCGAAGTCTCTGAATAGAGATGTGTCGAGTGAGCAATTTTCTAAATGGTTAAAAGACCTGGAAGTGGATATTGCAAAATTAGAAGATAAAGTAAGCCAGGAAAAACTTAAAAAATATCAAAGAGATGTGGAAGATTATGATTCTGGTAAAATTTATCGCTATCAATTGAATGGACAGAAGAATAAAAAACGAAATAGAACACAATCGGATGCTTCTCATGCATCGGAATTGGAAAGTAGTGCCTCTAACAGCGATGTAGACAATTCTCATGATTCCTTTTTTAGGGATAATGATAAGAAAAGGAAGAAATTTCCTGAGATATTTCATAAAGCACAGAGAGGCTCTCATTCGAGAGGCCAATATCAGGTAATTAATCTTTCTAGTCATGAATTGACGTTGGCTCAACAAACAATTTTACAACGTGGTCTGACCTTTTCACCTTCTAATAATTTAGACACGTTCACATCGATAAAAGATGTTCATCTAGTCTCAAGGAAGCTGATCCTTAAAAAACTTCATGCAGTAAGAGATAAAGGGACTTTAACTACAACACAAGCTGAGGAAGAAGCATTGGAGGCTCTAATTTCGTTGGAGGAAGAAAACAATATGACATCAGGGGTAAGTATGGTCCCTAAAAATATGTTTACTAAATGTAAAACTTTTCCATCTCTCGGTCTTTGTCCGGCCATTGACATATTTACCAAATTAGTTTCACATGATATAGAGAATCTATCTCATCAGCGAGGTGGTTCTTCTAATATCTCAAAAGATGAAAGGATGGCTCTTGAAGAGTTAAAATCATGGAATGACGTCGTTTTTAAATCGGCGGATAAAGGTGGAAACCTTGTAATTTGGCCTATTCATCAATATGAGAGACAAGCAAATAAATTGCTGAATGATGACAAATGTTATCGCAAATTACAGTTTAATCCTTTATCATCTTTTCAAACCCTTCTAGTGGACATTCTGGACAAGGCTTTTTTGCAAGGATTGATTTCCAAAAAATTACTGGATCGCATTAAAAATCATCATCCGAGGCTCCCCACGTTTTATCTGATTCCAAAGATTCACAAAAATCCATTGGATCCACCTGGTCGTCCAATCGTTTCAGGTAATGATGGTCCCTGTGAATTAATAGGAGACATAGTGGATTATTTTTTAAAACCTCTGGTCAAAGACTTACCTTCGTATATTAGGGACACCACGTCAGCACTTCAGAGATTAGATCAACTGCATTTTGATGAGCATACACTTATTGTGACTGCTGACGTGGAGTCTCTATATACTTCGATTCAACATCATGATGGCTTGAAGGCGGTTTGACTCTTTTTGAGTTCTAGCACTTTGGATGGTTCTCTTGTTGAATTGATCCTGATTCTTTTGGAATTTGTGTTGACGCATAACATTTTCACCTTCAATAATAAAATTTTTCTCCAGTTACAAGGTACTGCGATGGGGGCCTCTTGTGCCCCATCGTATGCCAACCTGTTTCTGGGTGCCTGGGAAAGAGATGTCTTCCATGATGACCTCATCCAGGAAATGGACAATGTCCATAACTGGATGAGGTACATCGATGATATTCTCTTTTTTTGGGATGGATCTGTACAAGATCTTCATAATTTAATGAGACATCTTAATGAGAATAATTTAAATATAAAACTCACATTTAAATATGGTAGGGAAATGGATTTCCTGGATATTAAAATGGCAATTAAAGGAGATGGCTTTTTGAATACCGATATGTTCCGTAAAGCAACAGCGACGAATGCTTTATTATCAGCTGACTCCTTCCATCCAGTCTCCACTATTCGAGGTATTCCCGTTGGGCAGTTCTTATGGGCGAAAAGGATCTGTTCAACTAAAGAAAACTTTGAAGAGCAAGCTGTAGACCTTTCAAGGAGATTTATGGAAAGGGGTTACAGCAAAAAAATGATAAAGAGAGGCTATTATAGAGCTCAAAAGGCCTCTCGGGATAAATTGTTATATGGTCCGTCTCGCCCTAAGAAATCAAATGATCAGGATCAGGTCCGTTTTATCTCTACATATAGCAACAAATGGAATGAATTGAAGGACATTATATGTAAGCATTGGAATGTTCTGCTAGTTGACCCAACTTTAAATCAAGTTTTACCGAGTCAACCTTCTTTTGTAGCCAGAAGAACATCTAATTTAAAGGATATGCTGGTTCATAGCCATTTTGAACCGAAAAAAAGGGATCTGGCCTTGGAACGCCCGTTTTTTTCCCGTGTGGTCTTTGTAAAGGGTGCCTGAATCATATCAAATCTACTACTTTTTCTAATTTTGATGGATCACGACAATACGAGATACGAAAACATCTTAGCTGCAATTCTCAAGGGGTGATTTACCATGCTAAATGCCCATGTGGAAAAGTATACATCGGTTTGACCACTAGGGAATTAAAGGTAAGAACTCGAGAGCATGTCCGAGATATAGAAAAAGCCAAAAATAATGAGGATCTTTTGTCTTTGAAATCTTTACCTAGGCATTTTAAAATGTTTCATAATTCCAGTGCCAGGGGTTTAGTGATTAAAGCCATTGATCAGGTTTCTCTGGGATTCAGAGGGGGGGATCTGGCTAGGATTCTGTCCCAGGTGGAGAGTAGGTGGATCTTTCGGTTGGGGACCTTAAGTCCTAATGGTCTAAATGAAACATTAGGTTTTTCTGCTTTTTTGTAGAAGTGCATATTGAGAGAGGTATTTTTTATGGGTTGGGTTTATATTTATTATTGATATTTTTGGTGTTTTTTGTTTTATTCATATTATTTTTATTTAGTTTTCCCATATAGTCAGTTTTCGGGTGTTTGGTCCCTTACGTTTGTCTCATCCTGGACTCGGTGGTTGTGGAGTTTTCCCATTGCCTGGTGGATTTATATATCTTCAATCAAGCCTCTATAAGGAAAAATGGAATAAGAAAAAAAGAAAAAAAGAAAAAAAGAGAAAAAAAGAAAAGAAAAAAAGAAAAATATCATATTATATATGATTTATTTATTAGCATCTGAACTCACTTCATTACACTATGTGTTTATTGAAATGATTTTTTACTTGAAGAAATATTCTCATATACTGTATATTTCATTGTATTTGTGTCTAGCACAGTGTAGGTATTTTCTTGTCTATTCAGCATTCAGTTATATGCACAGCGCACTTAATTGCACTAAGTCACTTTATTATCTAGATTGGTATATCTACATATAGTTGTGGGTAATATATTGATTTATTTAGTTCACTTTATTATTTTTTGTTTGACGTATTATAGAGGGTTTTGAATCCTTAATGGTAGGCAGTGCGCATGCGTGCTCCCGTCTGTGTCCCTGGTGCTTCCTTCGTCGCCATAGATGGTGATAGCGCATTATTTATGACGCTGTTTACCGAGGCGAAGTGAGGGAAGCACGCTTGAATTCAGGAGGTATGTGATGGGCGCATGCACCGATAATGTCCTGCCTTTAATGAAGACACGGTATGTTTTCTTCCATGTAATGTGTAACCATGGCAATGGCATGTCAGTAACGTGACGTGAGTTACTCCCCTCCGGGTCACATGATGGGGTTGGGGCTTTTTTATTGGATTTCAACATACATTTAAACCCTTCACTGACGCCTGTAAAGCCACGCCCCCGGAAGAAGCAATGGGGCCGAAACGCGCGTCGGGGCGCAGGGGACAGCGGCTGGATCATACTTAGCACATTATAGGTATCCATATGTCTCTATTTATCTATAATTTCTCATTGGCGATTATTATTAATGTGTTTGCTGCTCCACTAATATATTTATATAGCGCAGTATGGGGGTTAATGCTGTGGATTTATCTAGCATTGGATGAATTATGCCTCTTTTTCAGCCATTAGGGATCTAGTTGTGTGGTATATGAGTCTATATATGGAGGCAAGTGTGTTGACTTTCTGAGGGTGGCCCACTGTTATAATAAGGATAATATTGTCCACAATCTTAGCCAATTTTGGTATTAGTGGATTTATTTATATATTGATGTTTGATTAAATGATAGGGACCGTACCCTCACAGTGTCAACAAGGCCTTTTTTACCTATATATTATACTAGCAAAATAATGCTGCAGTCCCTTTTCTGGGTTATTTTTTCAAAAAATATGGGTATGTGGCCCTTTTAATGTATATGATTTTGTTAATAAAAATTATTTTTTATATTATTTTGTGGTTCGCTTCTTTATGGTGAGTTCACGTTCGTGGCCATCATAGTGTGTTTTCTCATACATATAGACATACAGTACATATAACATAGAGTACATACTCACCATCACTTGTCACTTTGATCCCCGAAGCCATTGTCATCTATGGAATAAATATTAAAATAACAAAGCACGAATATACTCACCCCTGATTCGCAGAAGTCCACGGGTGTCCCACAACGATCTTGCGTGGAGAACAGCAGCATCAGCTGATGCTACCGTTCTCTACGGGCTCCAGGAAACCAGTGTCGGGAGGTAGGTATCCTTCCGCCCTGTATTCCTCCGCCACTGTAAAGAGAAAAAAAAAGTCCCTAGTCTCATTTTATGGCATTGCTGTGTGAAAAATTTCCCATGCAGCTTTTGCCATAAATTGACACTAGGGCCCTTTTTTTTTTTTTTATTTTTTTTTTTTACACTGGCGGAGGAATACAGGGCGGAAGGATACCTACCTCCCGACACTGGTTTCCTGGGCCCCGTAGAAAACGGTAGCATCAGCTGATGCTGCAGTTCTCCATGCAAGATCGTCGTGGGACTCTCGTGGATTTCTGCGGATCAGGGAGTATATTGTTTGTTATTTTAATATTTATTCCAAAAATGACAATGGCTTCGGGGATCAAAGTGACAAGTGATGGTGAGTATGTACTTTATGTTATATGTACTGTATGTCTATATGTATGTATTGTATGTAGTATATATGTATGTTGCATGCATGTAGTATATATGTAGTATGCATGTTGCATGCATGTGGTATATATGTAGTATGTATGTTGCATGCATGTAGTATATATGTATGTTGCATGCATGTAGTATATATGTAGTATATATGTAGTATGCATGTTGCATGCATGTGGTATATATGTAGTATGTATGAAGTATGTATGTTGCATGTAGTATATATGTATTATATATATGTTGCATGCATGTAGTATTTATGTAGTATATATGTATGTTGCATGCATGTAGTATATATGTGGTATATATATAGTATGCATGTTGCATGCATGTGGTATACAGTGGGGAAAAAAAGTATTTAGTCAGTCAGCAATAGTGCAAGTTCCACCACTTAAAAAGATGAGAGGCGTCTGTAATTTACATCATAGGTAGACCTCAACTATGGGAGACAAACTGAGAAAAAAAAATCCAGAAAATCACATTGTCTGTTTTTTTTTCATTTTATTTGCATATTATGGTGGAAAATAAGTATTTGGTCAGAAACAAGCAATCAAGATTTCTGGCTCTCACAGACCTGTAACTTCCTCTTTAAGAGTCTCCTCTTTACTCCACTCATTACCTGTAGTAATGGCACCTGTTTAAACTTGTTATCAGTATAAAAAGACACCTGTGCACACCCTCAAACAGTCTGAGTCCAAACTCCACTATGGTGAAGACCAAAGAGCTGTCAAAGGACACCAGAAACAAAATTGTAGCCCTGCACCAGGCTGGGAAGACTGAATCTGCAATAGCCAACCAGCTTGGAGTGAAGAAATCAACTGTGGGAGCAATAATTAGAAAATGGAAGACATACAAGACCACTGATAATCTCCCTCGATCTGGTGCTCCACGCAAAATCCCACCCCGTGGGGTCAGAATGATCACAAGAACGGTGAGCAAAAATCCCAGAACCACGCGGGGGGACCTAGTGAATGAACTGCAGAGAGCTGGGACCAATGTAACAAGGCCTACCATAAGTAACACACTATGCCACCATGGACTCAGATCCTGCAGTGCCAGACGTGTCCCACTGCTTAAGCCTGTACATGTGCGGGCCCGTCTGAAGTCTGCTAGAGAACATTTGGATGATCCAGAGGAGTTTTGGGAGAATGTCCTATGGTCTGATGAAACCAAACTGGAACTGTTTGGTAGAAACACAACTTGTCGTGTTTGGAGGAAAAAGAATACTGAGTTGCATCCATCAAACACCATACCTACTGTAAAGCATGGTGGTGGAAACTCCATGCTTTGGAGCTGTTTCTCTGCAAAGGGGCCAGGACGACTGATCCGGGTACATGAAAGAATGAATGGGGCCATGTATCGTGAGATTTTGAGTGCAAACCTCCTTCCATCAGCAAGGGCATTGAAGATGAAACGTGGCTGGGTCTTTCAACATGACAATGATCCAAAGCACACTGCCAGGGCAACGAAGGAGTGGCTTCGTAAGAAGCATTTCAAGGTCCTGGAGTGGCCTAGCCAGTCTCCAGATCTCAACCCTATAGAAAACCTTTGGAGGGAGTTGAAAGTCCGTGTTGCCAAGCGAAAAGCCAAAAACATCACTGCTCTAGAGGAGATCTGCATGGAGGAATGGGCCAACATACCAACAACAGTGTGTGGCAACCTTGTGAAGACTTACAGAAAACGTTTGACCTCTGTCATTGCCAACAAAGGATATATCACAAAGTATTGAGATGAAATTTTGTTTCTGACCAAATACTTATTTTCCACCATAATATGCAAATAAAATGAAAAAAAAACAGACAATGTGATTTTCTGGATTTTTTTTTCTCAGTTTGTCTCCCATAGTTGAGGTCTACCTATGATGTAAATTGCAGACGCCTCTCATCTTTTTAAGTGGTGGAACTTGCACTATTGCTGACTGACTAAATACTTTTTTTCCCCACTGTATATGTAGTATGTATGTTGCATGCATGTAGTATATATGTAGTACGCATTTTGCATGTAGTATATATGCATGTTGCATGCATGTAGGATATATGTGGTATATATGTAGTATCCATGTTGCATGCATGTAGTATATATGTTGTATGTATGTATGTTGCATGCATGTAGTATATATGTGGTATATATGTAGTATGCATGTTGTATGCATGTAGTATATATGTAGTATATATGTATGTTGCATGCATGTAGTATATATGTGATATATATGTAGTATGCATGTTGCATGTAGTATATATGTATGTTGCATGCATGTAGTATATATGTGGTATATATGTAGTATGCATGTTGCATGCATGTAGTATATATGTTGTATATATGTATGTTGCATGCATGTGGTATATATGTTTTATGCATGTAGTATATATGTGGTATATATGTAGTTTGCATGTTGCATGCATGTGGTATATATGTAGTATGTATGTATGTTGCATGCATGTAGTATGCATGTTGCATGTAGTATATATGTATGTTGCATGCATGTAGTATATATGTAGTATGTATGTTGCATGTAGTATATATGTAGTATATATGTATGTTGCATGCATGTAGTATATATGTGGTATATATGTAGTATGCATGTTGCATGCATGTGGTATATATGTAGTATGTATGTTGCATGCATGTAGTATGTATGTAGCATGTATGTAGCATGTATGTAGTATGTATTTTTTTTTTTTACATTCAACACATAGGCCGGATGATGGGACTACTACTGTCCCATCATTGGCTAATGTGTCAATCACCATCATGGTAGCAGGCATCGCCCGATGGGACTTGTAGTCCCATTGGACGATCCTGCACAGACCCCCGCAGCCTGTTCAGACCCCCGGACAGTCGGTATAGACCACCGGCAGGCCGGCACAGCCCCCCGCAGCCTGCACAGACCCCCGCACAGTCGGTACAGACCACCGACAGGCCGGCACAGCCCCCCAGCAGGCCGGTACAGACCCCCGGCAGTCCGGACAGACCCCCGGGCAGTCGGCACACTCCCCCGGACAGTCGGCACAGCCCCCTGGCAGGCCGACACAGCCCCCCGGCAGGCCGGTACAGACCCCCGTCAGTCCGCTCAGACCCCCGGACAGTCGGTACAGACCACCGGCAGGCCGGCACAGCCCCCCGGCAGGCCGGTACAGGCCCCCGCAGCCTGCACAGACCCCCAGACAGTCGGTACAGACCACCGGCAGGCCGGCACAGCCCCCCGGCAGGCTGGTACAGACCCCCGGCAGTCCGCTCAGACCCCCGGACAGTCGGTACAGACCACCGGCAGGCCGGCACAGCCCCCCGGCAGGCCGGTACAGACCCCCGCAGCCTGCACAGACCCCCGGACAGTCGGTACAGACCACTGGCAGGCCGGCACAGCCCCCCGGCAGGCTGGAACATACCCCCGGCAGTCCACTCAGACCCCCGGACAGTCGGTACAGACCACCAGCAGGCCGGCACAGCCCCCCGGCAGGCTGGTACAGACCCCCGGCAGTCCGCTCAGCTCAGACCCCCGGACAGTCGGTACAGACCACCGACAGGCCGGCACAGCCCCCCGGCAGGTCAGTACAGACCCCCGCAGCCTGCACAGACCCCCGGACAGTCGGTACAGACCACCGGCAGGCCGGCACAGCCCCCCGGCAGTCCGCACAGACCCCCAGGCAGTTGGTACAGACCACCGTCAGGCCGGCACAGCCCCCCAGCAGGCCGGTACAGACCCCCGGCAGTCCGGACAGACCCCCGGGCAGTCGGCACAGACCCCCGGACAGTCGGCACAGCCCCCTGGCAGGCCGACACAGCCCCCCGGCAGGCCGGTACAGACCCCCGTCAGTCCGCTCAGACCCCCGGACAGTCGGTACAGACCACCGGCAGGCCGGCACAGCCCCCCGGCAGGCCGGTACAGGCCCCCGCAGCCTGCACAGACCCCCGGACAGTCGGTACAGACCACCGGCAGGCCGGCACAGCCCCCCGGCAGGCTGGTACAGACCCCCGGCAGTCCGCTCAGACCCCCGGACAGTCGGTACAGACCACCGGCAGGCCGGCACAGCCCCCCGGCAGGCCGGTACAGACCCCCGCAGCCTGCACAGACCCCCGGACAGTCGGTACAGACCACTGGCAGGCCGGCACAGCCCCCCGGCAGGCTGGAACATACCCCCGGCAGTCCACTCAGACCCCCGGACAGTCGGTACAGACCACCAGCAGGCCGGCACAGCCCCCCGGCAGGCTGGTACAGACCCCCGGCAGTCCGCTCAGCTCAGACCCCCGGACAGTCGGTACAGACCACCGGCAGGCCGGCACAGCCCCCCGGCAGGTCAGTACAGACCCCCGCAGCCTGCACAGACCCCCGGACAGTCGGTACAGACCACCGGCAGGCCGGCACAGCCCCCCGGCAGTCCGCACAGACCCCCAGGCAGTTGGTACAGACCACCGGAAGGCCGGTACAGACCCCCGCAGCCTGCACAGCCCCCCGGCAGGCCGGTACAGACCCCCGCAGCCTGCTCAGACCCCCGGACAGTCGGTACAGACCACCGGCAGGCCGGCACAGCCCCCCGGCAGTCCGCACAGACCCCCAGGCAGTCGGTACAGACCACTGGCAGGCCGGTACAGACCCCCGCAGCCTGCACAGCCCCCCGGCAGGCCGGTACAGACCCCCGGCAGTCCGCTCAGACCCCCGGACAGTTGGTACAGACCACCGGCAGGCCGGCACAGCCCCCGGCAGGCCGATACAGACCCCCGCAGCCTGCACAGACCCCCGGACAGTCGGTACAGACCACCGGCAGGCCGGTACAGACCCCCGGCAGTCCACTCAGACCCCCGGACAGTTGGTACAGACCACTGGCAGGCCGGCACAGCCCCTCAGCAGGCCGTTACAGACCCCTGGGCAGTTGGCACAGACCCCCAGACAGTCGGCACAGCCCCCCGGTATATGTGGTATATATGTAGTATGCATGTTGCATGCATGTAGTATATATGTGGTATATATGTAGTATGCATGTTGCATGCATGTGGTATATATGCAGTATGTATGTATGTTGCATGCATGTAGTATATATGTTGCATGTATGTAGCATGTATGTAGTATGTATGTAGCATGTAGTATGTATGTAGTATGTATTTTTTTTTTGTACATTCAACACATTAGCCGGATGAATGGACTACTACTGTTCCATCATTGGTTAATGTGTCAATCACGGTCATGGTAGCAGGCATCGCCCGATGGGACTTGTAGTCCCACCGGATGATCCTGCACAGACCCCTGCAGTCTGCTCAGACCCCCGGAAAAGTCGGCACAGCCACCCGGCAGGCCAGCACAGCCCCCCGGCAGTCGGTACAGACCACCCGCAGGCCGGCACAGCCCCCGGCAGACCGCACAGACCCCCGGGCAGTCGGTACAGACCACCGGCAGGCCGGCACAGCCCCTCGCAGCCTGCACAGACACCCGGGCAGTCGGTACAGACCACCGGCAGGCTGGCACAGACCACCGGCTGTCCGCACAGACCCCCGGGTAGTCGGCACAGACCCCCGGAAGGTCCGTACACCCCCCCGAGAGGCTGTACAAGGAGAGAAAAGGGTTTTTCTTATTCAGATACCGGAAGTCCCATAGACTTGAATGGGACTTCCGGTATCGGAATCGGCGATACCCGATACTTTTTTCGTATCGGGCCGATACCATCCGATCCGATATTTTAGGGTATCGGATGGTATCGCTCAACACTAATCAGGACGGAAGAGTAACTGCTATAGGTTTTTGTCCTGATGAAGGGGTCGGGTATGACCTTGAAACGCGTTGACTTGTAAACCTTTTCATAAATTCCGTTGATTTTATCCTGCTATTGAATCCTTATCAGCAGCGCAGTCTTTTTCTAACTTGTTATCTAATAACTTGTTATCTAATAAACTTTGTATCATTTTTATCTCATTTTGTGTTGGAATCTCTTTTAGTCTAATGACAAATTGTCCACAATAGACATTTGCTGATATATCGACTTTGAAGTATCTAACAGTTATTCAGCCTTTAGACTTCAAGATATTACTGAAATAATATGTCTGAATAATTAAGAATAAATTCTTTGTCATCACATACCTCCCCCATCTTAATTAGCCAGATGTGATAGGCTTCCAATCATCCTTCTCCACTTATCGGGGATAATCCATTAGCATTTCTTTCAGCAAGGATATGAATGTAAGAGGTTTTACCTTCATTAGAACAAAACTTTGCATCATTCAGTTTCCTCATATTCCATATCTTCCTTTCTAACAAATTCCACAATCCCCATGCCATCCTTGTGTACATCAACATATTAGACATCTCCAGCTTCTCTCATATGATCTTTTAGATCCTGCCAACTTACCGATGGGAGAATCTCTGATGCAAGGACTCTGTATTTAGTTTGCCAGGGAGGTGGCCCGTTCCTCCAGAAGAGGATTCTTCCATAACCTCCCCTTTGTTTCCAACTTGACTAGGGAAACTTCACACCTAATCGATGAGAACCAAGCTCATATGCTATGCTTCCACTCACGGCGTCCTCCACATCCCACGGATCTTGGAAGCTAATGAAGGCAAACAGTGTGGCACCACTTCTCCCATGATTCTGCAACTTGATGGTACGGATCCTCTCATACTGTTGGAACAATTCCTCCAGCTCCCGTACATTGGCTTGTAAATTGCCCACGTAAATGCACCCATCCCCAAGTGCTGACTCCCAGCCCAGGAGAGGGCCACTTGGCGGCCTGTTAAATGGTGTTCTGGTTGGACAATATCCCAGTGTTCTGAGGTCCCTGGGCTTTGATATCACTGACCTTGACCAGCTGGAAGTGGCTATGGAGGTTGGCTGGTGCAGAGTGGTCAATCTGCCATATAGAGTAAACAGGGTATATCACTTCATCCTTTGCTGGTGTATCCTGGGGGATAGCATCCCTCAGACCTTGCTGGCTCATTTTGGCAGATGTTGACTGCCTGCTCTGTTAGACGACTGGTAGACGGGTTCCAAGCATAGGGCCCCATCCCTGGGGAAAATCTTTGGCAACGTGTCCAAAAGCCTGCATGTTAACAGCGCCGTGGGTTGGGCAAATCATTGGTACTGTTGGTAACCCTTTGTTGTGGTGGGTTTTCTGCTGGTTAGCAGTATAATCCTGCTTGAATGACTGGTGGCTGGTCAAGTCTTTGGTTGATGGGTCTTCTGGGATCTGTGGGTCTCCAGCGGGGGTCGGTTGGCTGTAAACTCATCAGAAAAACGGTCTGCTTGCTCTGGGGTGTCAAGCTTCCAGTCGGCTACCAACTCTAGTATTTCTGGGGCCATTTTCTCCATAAGCTGCTTGAGCATGATCACGTTCCGAAGGGCAGCAGTAGAGTGAGCAGTCCTACCGTTGAGCCAGCGGTTGCAGTGTTGCCTGATTTGCCTGCCAAATTCTACATAGGAGACCCACTGGCAAGACACTGTCCAGAGCTTGGTGTGATATCTCTCAGGGGTGATGGTAAAAAGGGCCAACAGGGTGTCATTAATAGTTCCTTAGTCCAGGCAGTCTTGAGGCCTAAGTGACCGGGCAGCATCCCTTGCCTGACCAGTCAAACTAGTCCACAGGTATTTAACCCAATCAGCTGTGGGCATTAGAGTCTCAAAATCTTGCAAATGTTCATCAACTTTGGTGTTGGACTCATTAAATACTGGCACATCTCTGTAGCAGAGATGTTCCTTGGTGAGGAACTGTCATGGGAGTAGGGTCTAGCGCTGGTGGTAGAGGTACTGGAACTCTCAAAACTGATTCTATAACACAAGCCCTTTCCCCACTTCATGCTCCAGGTCCAATGCAACCAACAACTCCTGGATTTGGGCTGATGGGGACTGGGTTGATTCCAGACCAGCACTGGGTCCTTGCTCTGGCAATTCCTCTGGGTCCATGTCAGCAGAGTTTTCATCATCCTTCACAATGTTCTGGGTCTCTCTGGTTGTGGAGCCTGTTATGAATGTCACCGAGGAGGATGGCAGGAACAGGCTAAGCCACCAGGAAACCAAAGAGGTTGGTAACTAAGCGGATTGCAGACCCCTGATCCTAACTAGCAGTAGCCATGGAGAGTTCCTATGATGCCCTAGACGCCTCGGCACAGCCGGAGAACTAACTAAGCCTAAAGTCAGAAAGGTGAAATCTAAACTGCCCCGGAGCAGATCTCCAAAGGAATAGACAGCCCCCAAACATATATTGTCAGTGAGACAAGATGAGACATAATCATAGGCAGAAAATAGACTGAGCAAATGGTGGGGCCCAAGCTGTCTAGATAGGACAGGACAGAAAAGATACTATCTGCAATCAAGCAAAAACCCTAAAAAATCCAACACATCTGATATACAAAAAACCTGAAGCTACACGACCTCAACCCCGCTAGATCAGCACTCTAGTGTGAACTGGAAGCAAAGCAAAAGATACTAATATAACAGGGGACTGAACAAACTGACACAAGCTGTAACATATAGAGCGCTGCCCCAGCGGGGAGTACGCTGAACCCTCGCAACAAAGCAGAAAGCAAAAAAAAGGCACAACCAGATTAGATGCAAATGATTAGCAAAAGAATCACTTAACTGAACCATGCAGATTAGGCAGGAGACACAGAACTCCAAATGCACAAGGAGGAAATCACCAGCAACCACTAAGGGAAGCCTGCTCACTTATATGCTCCCAGCCAGTAATCCCAGATTCCCAATCATCATCATCAGGTGGCAAACTTCCATCAACCTGGTCAGCTTCACTACTCCAAGTAACCACCAGAGGGAGCTCTGGCTCAGAAGTCAGAGCAAGGGAATTCACAACAGTACCCCCATTGAGGAGGTGTCGCCGAACCCTCATCCACACCACCAGGCCGATCAGTATGGGCCAGGTGAAAGGCGCGAATCAATCTCTTAGCATGGATGTCAGAAGCAGAGACCCAAGAATTATCCTCCTAGCCATAACCTTTCCACTTGACCAAGTACTGAAGTCTCCGTCTAGCCAGACGAGAATCCAATATCTTCTCTACCTCATACTCCAAATTACCCTTAACCAGTACAGGGTCAGGGGGCGCTGCCATAGGAACTACTGGCTCCACAAACCTTTTCAACAAAGATTTATGAAAAACGTTATGAATAGTGTTGAGCATTCCGATACTGCAAATATCGGGTATCGGCCGATATTCGCTGTATCGGAATTCCGATACCGAGTACTGATATTTTTTCAATATCGGATACCGGAATCGGAAGTCCCCATAATGCAATGAGCCAATGTTGTGGCTGTGATTGACTGCTGAAATGATGTCATCATGATGCGCAGTCTGTGCGCATCATAATACGCGGTCTATGCTGATTGCGGGAGGCCTGTACGGGCCTGCCGGGGGCCTTTGCCGGCTGTCGGGGGTCTGTATGGGCCTGCCGGGGGCTTGTGCCGGCTGCTAGGGGTCTGTACAGGCCTGCTGGGGGCCTGTGCCGGCTGCTGGGGGTCTGTACAGGCCTGCCGGGGGCTTGTGCCGGCTGCCGGGGGTCTGTATGGGCCTGCCAGGGGCCTGTTCCAGCTGCCGGGGGTCTGTACGGGCTTGCCGGGGGCTTGTGCCGGCTGCTGGGGGTCTGTACGGGCCTGCCGGGGGCTTGTGCCGGCTGCCGGGGGTCTGTACGGGCCTGCTGGGGGCTTGTGCCGGCTGCCGGGGGTCTGTACGGGCCTGCCGGGGGTCTTGCGTGTGTGCAGGCATCGTCCGATGGGACTACAAGTCCCATCGGGCGATGCCTGCTACAATGACAGTGATTGACACATTAGCCAATGATGGGACAGTAGTAGTCCCATCATCCGGCTAATGTGTTGAATGTAAGAAAAAAATTCAAAAAATATATACATACATACTACATACATACTACATATATACTACGTACAACATACATACATATATACTACATTCATACAACATACATACATACATAGTACATACATACTACATACATACAACATGCTACAGACATACATTCATACATTCATAGAATACATGCATACTACATTCATACAACATGCTACAGACATACAACATACATACTACATATATACTACATTCATACTACATACATACTACATATATACTACATTCATACAACATACATACATATATACTACATTCATACAACATATATACATAGTACATACATACTACATACATACAACATACATACAACATGCTACAGACATACAACATACATACTACATACAACATACATACATTCATACATTCATACAATACATATATACTACATTCATACAACATACATACATAGTACATACATACTACATACATACAACATGCTACAGACATACAACATACATACAACATGCATAATACATACATACTACATACATACAACATTCATACAACATACATACTACATACATACTACATATATACTACATTCATACTACATGCATACATACTACATGCATACTACATTCATACAGCATACATACATACATACTACATACATACTTCATATATACTACATTCATACAACATACTTACATAGTACATACTACATACATACTACATACATACAACATGACATGCTACAGACATACAACATACATACTACATACATACTACATACAATACATTCATACAATACATACATATAGACATACTATACATATAACACAGAGTACATACTCACCAATACTTGTCACATTGTTCCCTGAAGCCAGTGTCATCTATGAAAAAAAATGAAAATAACAAACAAGCCATATACTCCCTGATCCGCAGAAATCCACGAGTGTCCCACGCCGATTTCTCGTGGAGAACAGCAGCATCAGCTGATGCGACCGCTCTCTACGGGGCTCCAGGAATCCAATGACGGGAGGTAGGTATCCTTCCGCACTGTATTCCTCCGCCACTGTAAAAAAATAGTCCCTGGTCTCACTTTATGGCAAAAGCTGCATGGGAACTTTTTCACACAGCAATGCCAAAAGTGAGACTAGGGACTATTTTTTTTACAGTGGCGGAGGAATACAGTGCGGAAAGATACCTACCTCCCGTCATTGGATTCCTGGAGCCCCGTAGAGAGTGGTCGCATCAGCTGATGCTGCTGTTCTCCACGGGAGATCAGCGTGGGACCCTTGTGGATTTCTGCGGATCAGGGAGTATATGTCTTGTTTGTTATTTTCATTTTTTTTCATAGATGACACTGGCTTCGGGGATCAAAGTGACAAGTATTGGTGAGTATGTACTCTATGTTATATGTACTGTATGTCTATATGTATGTATTGCATGAATGTATGAATGTATTGTATGTAGTATGTATGTTGTATGTATGTTGTATGTCTGTAGCATGTTGTATGTATGTAGTAAGTATGTAGTATGTATGTATGTTGTATGAATGTAGTATATATGTAATATGTATGTATGTTGAATGAATGTAGTATATATGAAGTATGTAGTATGTATGTATGTTGAATGAATGTAGTATATATGTAGTATGTATGTATGTATGTATTTTGTATGAATATATTATATATGTAGTATGTATGTATGTTGTATGAATGTAGTATGTATGTAGTATGTAGTATGTATGTTGTATGAATTTTTCATATACAGTATGTAGTATGTATGTAGTATGTATGTATGTATGCTGTATGAATGTAGTATATATGTAGTATGTTTGTATGTATGTTGTATGAATGTAGTATGTATGTAGTATGTAGTATGTATTTATGTTGTATGAATTTTGTATATATGTAGTATGTATGTAGTATGTATGTATATATGCTGTATGAATGTAGTATATATGCAGCATGTATGTATGTATGTTGTATGAATGTAGTGTATATGAAGTATGTATGTAGTATGTATATATGTTGTATGAATGTAGTATGTATGTAGTATGTATGAATGTTGCATATATGTAGTATGTATGTATGTGGTATGTATGTAGTATGTATGTTTTTTTTTTTTTTTTACATTCAACACATTAGCCGGATGATGGGACTACTACTGTCCCATCATTGGCTAATGTGTCAATCACTGTCATTGTAGCAGGCATCGCCCGATGGGACTTGTAGTCCCATCGGACGATGCCTGCACACACACAAGACCCCCAGCAAGCCCGCACAGACCCTCGGCAGCCGACACAAGCCCCCGGCAGGCCCGTACAGACCCCGTCAGCCGGTACAAGCCCCCGGCAGGCCCGTACAGACCCCCCAGCAGCCGGCACAAGCCCCCGGCAGGCCTGTACAGACCCCCGGCAGCCAGCACAAGCCCCCGGCAGGCCCGTACAGACCCCCGGCAGCCGGCACAGGGCCCCGGCAGGCCCATACAGACCTCCGGCAGCCGGCACAAGCCCCCGGCAGGCCCTTACAGACCCCCGGCAGCCAGCACAAGCCCCCGGCAGGCCCGTACAGACCCCCGGCAGCCGGCACAAGCCCCCGGCAGGCCCGTACGGACCCCCGGCAGGCCCATACAGACCCCTGGCAGCCGGCACAAGCCCCTGGCATCCCCGTACAGACCCCCGGCAGGCCCGCACAGACCCCGCCCGCACACACAGATACACACAGTGTCCGCCCAAGCACCGCCCTCACTCTTCCCCCCTCCCGAACTGGATGTGCAAGCAAAGAAAGGGGTTTTTTTCATTCCGATATTTCTGTCCCATTGACTTGAATGTGACTTCCGGGATCGGAATCGGCGATACCCGATACTTTTTGGATATCGGCCGATCCAATCTGATCCGATATTTTTCAATATTGGGTGGTATCGCTCAACACTAGTTATGAATCTTAAACGTAACTGGAAGAGCCAAATGGAAAGAAACGGGGTTAAGGATTTCCAAAATCTTATAGGGTCCAATAAACCTTGGCTTGAATTTTGGAGATGCAACCTTCATGGGAATATTTTTTGAGGACAACCAAACCATATCACCCACTTTAAACGGGGACCAATGGTCCTATGCCGGTTGGAAAACCGTTGGGCCTTATCCTGAGAGTGGGACAACTTATCCACTACTTGGTCCCAAATCTGCTGCATTCTCTCTACCACAGAATCCACACTTGGGCAGGCAGAAGCTTCCACCTGCCCTGAAGAAAATCGAGGATGAAACCCAAAGTTACATAAGAAAGGAGACATCAAAGTGGCAGAACTAGCCCTATTGTTTAGCGCAAATTTGGCCAAGGGCAAAAATGAGACCCAATCATCCTGATCAACAGATATGAAACATCTCAAATAGGACTCCAAAGTCTGGTTTGTTCTCTCAGTCTGCCCATTGGTCTGAGGATGAAATGCAGAGGAGCAAGACAACTGAATTCCCAGTTTGGAACAGAAAGCTCTTCAAAATCTGGAAACAAACTTGACTCCTCTGTCCGATACAATGTTCTCAGGAATCCCGTGCAAACAAACCACTTGTTATAAAAACAAGGGCACCAATTCAGAAGAAGATGGCAACTTTGAGAGTGGTACAAGATGGACTATCTTAGAAAATCTATCACAGATCACCCAAATAACAGTCATTCTCTGAGAGACAGGGAGATCAGAAATAAAATCCATTGAGATATGGTTCCATGGCCTCCTGGGCACTGGCAGGGGCATCAACAAACCACTAGCGCGAGAACAGGGCTTGGACCGAGAACAAGTCCCACAGGACTGCACAAAATTCCTGACATCACAAGGTAAGGCAGGCAACAAAAAAGACCGACTCACCAAATCTCTGGTACCAAAGATACTTGAATGACCAGCCATTGCGGAGCAATGTATTTCAGACATTACTCTTTTCCTCCACTGGTCAGGGACATACAATTTTCCCATAGGGCATCGTTCAGGTTTATCCTCCTGAAATTCCTCCAGGGCATGTCTCAAATCTGGAGAGATGGCGGAAAGAACTACACCCTCATTTAGAATGGTAGTAGGCTCGGTCACATCAAGAGAATCCTCAAAGAAACTCCTAGAAAGGGCATCTGCCTTAACATTCTTAGTGCCTGGAAGAAAGGAGACCACAAAATTAAAACGCGTGAAAAACAAGGCCCACCTAGCCTGTCTACGATTCAAGCGCTTGGCTGATTCAAGATAAATCAAATTCTTGTGATCTGTGAGGACCACAACTTGATGTCTAGCTCCCTCCAATCAATGTCTCCGCTCTTCAAATGCCCACTTCATGGCCAACAATTCCCGATTCCCCAAGTCATAGTTACGTTCAGATGGAGAACATTTTCGAGAAAAGAAGGCACAGGGATTCATCTTAGAGGTTACCGGATCTCTTTGAGACAAAACGGCTCCTCCACCAATCTCAGAAGCATCTACCTCCACCTGAAATGGGAGTGAGACATCAGGTTGCCGTAGAACCGGAGCAGAAGTGAATCTCCGCTTAAAGCTCCTGAAATGCCGAGACTGCCTCTGGAGATCAATTCACCACATCAGCAAAATTTTGGTCAAATCAGTCAGAGGTTTAACAATACCAGAAAAATTACTTATAAATTTACGGTAGAAATTAGCAAAACCCAAAAACTTCTGAAGCTCCTTCAGAGAAGTGGGCTGAACCCAATCATAAATGGCTTGTACCTTAGCCGGGTCCATTTCGATAGCAGACGGGGACAAAATGAATGCCAAAAATGAAATCCTCTGTACACCAAAAAGACATTTCGATCCCTTAACATTCAAAGTATTTTCCCTCAAAATCCAGAACACAGTCCAGACATGTTCCACATGAGAATCCCAATCACTGGAAAAAATCAAAATATCATCCAGATAAATGATCAAGAACTTATCTACAAGGTCCCAGAAAATAACGTTCATAAAAGATTGGAAGACAGAAGAGGCATTAGTGAGCAAAAAAGGCATCACCAGGTACTCAAAATATCCCTCCGGAGTATTAACCGCCGTTTTCCATTCATCCCCGGCATGATGCGAATAAGATTATACGTCCCCCTGAGGTCAAGTTTGGTAAACTAACATGCACTTTTAACTCTGGAAAATAAATCAGAAATCAGGGGTACTGGGTACTGATATTTAACAGTGATTTTGTTAAGGGAACGATAGTCAATACATGGCCTTAATGAGCCATCTTTTTTGGCCACAGAAGAAAACAGCACCCAAAGGCGAAGAGGATGGTCTGATATGACCCTTCTCCAATGATTCCTTGATATAAGATCACATAGCATCATGTTCAGGTACCGATAAGTTGAAAAGCCGACCCTTGGGAAATTTACAACCGGGTGCAACTGTGCAACTCAATTGCACAGTCATAACTCCTATGAGGCGGCAAAGACGCAGACTTACTCTCACTACATACATCAGAAAATCAGCCAAATAGTCAGGAACATCTTGAGACTGGGGAGAGGTGGAGAAAACAGGAGTGTCACTAAGAACACATTGACATCCCCAACTCACCACAGACACAGATTTCCAATCCAAAACAGGATTATGGGCTTGCAAACAAGAAAAAGCTAGTACAATAATATCATGTAAATTGTGCACCACTAAAAATTTACAATTCTCTTGATGGTCCGGGGCGACCCGCATTATCACCTGGGTCCAAAACTGGGGTTTATTCTGCACCAAAGGGGTAGCATCAATCCCCCTCAAGGGAATAGGAGTCCGCAGAGGCACCATGGGGAAACCACAAAGTTTGGCAAAGTCAAGATCCATCAGATTCAAAGCTGCTCCTGAATCAACAAAAGCCTTAGTAGAAAATGTAGACAAGGAGCAGATCAAAGTAACTGCCAACAGGAACTTAGGCTGTACACTTCCCATGGCAAATGAGTGAGCAAAACGTTTTTCTCGTTTAGGGCAGACAGAAATAACATGAGAGGCGTCCCCACAAAAGAAGCATAACTTATTATGCCTTCTAAACTCTTGACGTTGCATCCTAGACAAAACTCTATCACATTGCATGGGTTCAGAAGTTTGTTCAAAAGGCAGTACCACCTCTCGCGTACTTTTACGTTCATGTAAACGTCGATCAATTTGAATGGCTAATGACATGGAGTCGTTAAGACTAGAGTTGAGCGAAACGGGTCAAAAAATTTCAAAAGTCGCCGACTTTTGGCAAAGTCGGGTTTCATGAAACGAAACCCGACCCTAGGATGAGGTCGGCCACGAGGTCGGCGACTTACGCGCCAAAGTCGCGTTTCAAAAGTTTGTTTTGCGCTCTTTTTCAGCCAATTAGGATCCACGGACACTGTGGGCAACGTGATGACATAGGCACGGGTCACCACCATCTTTCAGAAGGGCATGCAAGTGATTGGCTTGCTTTGGTGGGCGTCACAGGGGGTATAAAAGGGCGTGCACGCCGACCGCCATCTTACTTCTGCCGATCTTAGCATAGGGAGAGGTTGCTGCTGATTCTGTAGGGAGAGCGTTAGGCAGGGAAGAAGAAAAAAAAACTGCTTCTGCTGCTAGCGATTGTGCCTGTGCAACACACCAGTCACTGTGTGTGCAGTGCAAGGGGAGGCTATATTGTGGTGTATCAGTGGTGTTGGTTGTTGGGCTGCCTTCTAAGGCTTCCTGACAGCTGCATTGCTGTTTACCCACTGCTCTGCAACCTGCTTTTTTAAAAGCAATCCCAATTTTTTTTTTTGTCCTGCTGAGGTACTGAGCTGCAAACTGCTTTTTTAAAAGCAATCCCAATTTTTTTTTTTTGTCCTGCTGAGGTACTGAGTGTGCATTTTTTCACACCATACAGCGGTGTACGCTCCTCACACAGTACCTTGTAACGGCTGTTATCACAGCCACAGTGAAGCTTTCTGTGTCACTCTGTGAGAATAAGTCGAGGACATGTTCCGTTCTTACAGACCTGCACTCTAGGGAGATTCCTACTCTGCCCAATTCTACATACACCTTGTAGTTTGTGATACACTAGCCAATTTCTGCCTGTGACATAGCGCTGTGATATTCAGTGGGCCTCACACAATCCAAAAGTGTCCAGTGTCCACAAGTGTCTGCAGAAATTCAAAATCTCCCTTATCCTCTAGTCACTTTGGTCACAGCTGTGTCATCAAGCCTGTGACATAGCGCTCAGATATTCAGTGGGCCTCACACAATCCAAAAGTGTCCAGTGACTGCAGAAATTCAAAATCTCCCTTATCCTCTAGTCACTTTGGTCACAGCTGTGCCATCGAGCCTGTGACATAACGCTCATATATTCAGTGGGCCTCACACAATCCAAAAGTGTCCAGTGTCTGCCGAAATTCAAAATCTCCCTTATCCTCTAGTCACTTTGGTCACAGCTGTGCCATCGAGCCTGTGACATAGCGCTCAGATATTCAGTGGGCCTCACACAATCCAAAAGTGTCCAGTGTCCACAAGTGTCTGCAGAAATTCAAAATCTCCCTTATCCTCTAGTCACTTTGGTCACAGCTGTGCCATCGAGCCTGTCACATAGCGCTCAGATATTCAGTGGGCCTCACACAATCCAAAAGTGTCCAGTGTCCACAAGTGTCTGCAGAAATTCAAAATCTCCCTTATCCTCTAGTCACTTTGGTCACAGCTGTGCCATCAAGCCTGTGACATAGCGCTCAGATATTCAGTGGGCCTCACACAATCCAAAAGTGTCCAGTGTCCACAAGTGTCTGCAGAAATTCAAAATCTCCCTTATCCTCTAGTCACTTTGGTCACAGCTGTGTCATCAAGCCTGTGACATAGCGCTCAGATATTCAGTGGGCCTCACACAATCCAAAAGTGTCCAGTGACTGCAGAAATTCAAAATCTCCCTTATCCTCTAGTCACTTTGGTCACAGCTGTGCCATCGAGCCTGTGACATAACGCTCATATATTCAGTGGGCCTCACACAATCCAAAAGTGTCCAGTGTCTGCCGAAATTCAAAATCTCCCTTATCCTCTAGTCACTTTGGTCACAGCTGTGCCATCGAGCCTGTGACATAGCGCTCAGATATTCAGTGGGCCTCACACAATCCAAAAGTGTCCAGTGTCCACAAGTGTCTGCAGAAATTCAAAATCTCCCTTATCCTCTAGTCACTTTGGTCACAGCTGTGCCATCGAGCCTGACACATAGCGCTCAGATATTCAGTGGGCCTCACACAATCCAAAAGTGTCCAGTGTCCACAAGTGTCTGCAGAAATTCAAAATCTCCCTTATCCTCTAGTCACTTTGGTCACAGCTGTGCCATCGAGCCTGTGACATAGCGCTCAGATATTCAGTGGGCCTCACACAATCCAAAAGTGTGCAGTGTCTGCAGAAATTCAAAATCTCCCTTATCCTCTAGTCACTTTGGTCACAGCTGTGCCATCAAGCCTGTGACATAGCGCTCAGATATTCAGTGGGCCTCACACAATCCAAAAGTGTCCAGTGTCCACAAGTGTCTGCAGAAATTCAAAATCTCCCTTATCCTCTAGTCACTTTGGTCACAGCTGTGCCATCGAGCCTGTCACATAGCGCTCAGATATTCAGTGGGCCTCACACAATCCAAAAGTGTCCAGTGTCTGCAGAAATTCAAAATCTCCCTTATCCTCTAGTCACTTTGGTCACAGCTGTGCCATCGAGCCTGTGACATAGCGCTCAGATATTCAGTGGGCCTCACACAATCCAAAAGTGTCCAGTGTCTGCAGAAATTCAAAATCTCCCTTATCCTCTAGTCACTTTGGTCACAGCTGTGCCATCGAGCCTGTGACATAGCACGCATATATTCAGTGGGACTCACACAATCCAAAAGTGTCCAGTGTCTGCAGAAATTCAAAATCTCACTTATCCTCTAGTCACTTTGGTCACAGCTGTGCCATCGAGCCTGTGACATAGCGCTCAGATATTCAGTGGGCCTCACACAATCCAAAAGTGTCCAGTGTCCACAAGTGTCTGCAGAAATTCAAAATCTCCCTTATCCTCTAGTCACTTTGGTCACAGCTGTGCCATCGAGCCTGTGACATAGCGCTCATATGTTCAGTGGGCCTCACACAATCCAAAAGTGTCCAGTGTCTGCAGAAATTCAAAATCTCACTTATCCTCTAGTCACTTTGGTCACAGCTGTGCCATCGAGCCTGTGACATAGCGCTCAGATATTCAGTGGGCCTCACACAATCCAAAAGTGTCCAGTGTCTGCAGAAATTCAAAATCTCACTTATCCTCTAGTCACTTTGGTCACAGCTGTGCCATCGAGCCTGTGACATAGCACGCATATATTCAGTGGGACTCACACAATCCAAAAGTGTCCAGTGTCTGCAGAAATTCAAAATCTCACTTATCCTCTAGTCACTTTGGTCACAGCTGTGCCATCGAGCCTGTGACATAGCGCTCAGATATTCAGTGGGCCTCACACAATCCAAAAGTGTCCAGTGTCCACAAGTGTCTGCAGAAATTCAAAATCTCCCTTATCCTCTAGTCACTTTGGTCACAGCTGTGCCATCGAGCCTGTGACATAGCGCTCATATGTTCAGTGGGCCTCACACAATCCAAAAGTGTCCAGTGTCTGCAGAAATTCAAAATCTCACTTATCCTCTAGTCACTTTGGTCACAGCTGTGCCATCGAGCCTGTGACATAGCGCTCAGATATTCAGTGGGCCTCACACAATCCAAAAGTGTCCAGTGTCCACAAGTGTCTGCAGAAATTCAAAATCTCCCTTATCCTCTAGTCACTTTGGTCACAGCTGTGCCATCGAGCCTGTCACATAGCGCTCAGATATTCAGTGGGCCTCACACAATCCAAAAGTGTCCAGTGTCTGCAGAAATTCAAAATCTCCCTTATCCTCTAGTCACTTTGGTCACAGCTGTGCCATCGAGCCTGTGACATAGCGCTCAGATATTCAGTGGGCCTCACACAATCCAAAAGTGTCCAGTGTCCACAAGTGTCTGCAGAAATTCAAAATCTCCCTTATCCTCTAGTCACTTTGGTCACAGCTGTGCCATCAAGCCTGTGACATAGCGCTCAGATATTCAGTGGGCCTCACACAATCCAAAAGTGTCCAGTGTCCACAAGTGTCTGCAGAAATTCAAAATCTCCCTTATCCTCTAGTCACTTTGGTCACAGCTGTGCCATCGAGCCTGTGACATAGCGCTCAGATATTCAGTGGGCCTCACACAATCCAAAAGTGTCCAGTGTCTGCAGAAATTCAAAATCTCACTTATCCTCTAGTCTCTTTGGTCACAGCTGTGCCATCGAGCCTGTGACATAGCGCTCAGATATTCAGTGGGCCTCACACAATCCAAAAGTGTCCAGTGTCCACAAGTGTCTGCAGAAATTCAAAATCTCCCTTATCCTCTAGTCACTTTGGTCACAGCTGTGCCATCGAGCCTGTGACATAGCGCTCATATATTCAGTGGTCCTCACACAATCCAAAAGTGTCCAGTGTCTGCAGAAATTCAAAATCTCACTTATCCTCTAGTCACTTTGGTCACAGCTGTGCCATCGAGCCTGTGACATAGCGCTCAGATATTCAGTGGGCCTCACACAATCCAAAAGTGTCCAGTGTCTGCAGAAATTCAAAATCTCCCTTATCCTCTAGTCACTTTGGTCACAGCTGTGCCATCGAGCCTGTGACATAGCGCTCATATATTCAGTGGGCCTCACACAATCCAAAAGTGTCCAGTGTCTGCAGAAATTCAAAATCTCACTTATCCTCTAGAAAGTTGTGGGAAGCAGGGTGTGTTGCAGTCCGCGCTGCCGAGATTCACAAATCACCTGGGATGCAAGATGTTGTAGCAGTGTACTCCTTTATTTCCTCCTACGCGTTTCGGCGCCCTTCCTGGCACCTTCCTCAGGGATATCCCTGAGGAAGGTGCCAGGAAGGGCGCCGAAACGCGTAGGAGGAAATAAAGGAGTACACTGCTACAACATCTTGCATCCCAGGTGATTTGTGAATCTCGGCAGCGCGGACTGCAACACACCCTGCTTCCCACAACTTTCTGAAGGTTTTTCCACGTGCGAGTGGTTGGTGGAGGTCCTGCAGCAGCTGATTCTGTGATATGCTCTCAAGCCAGTTGTGGGTTACACAACTGGAATAGGTGAGTGGAACTGTATTATACCGCTCATACTTCTAGTGTCACTAGTGATAGGGCACTATTGCGCCTCTTGTTCCCCCCACCATTTTTGTATTGACACTTATCCTCTAGTCACTTTGGTCACAGCTGTGCCATCGAGCCTGTGACATAGCGCTCAGATATTCAGTGGGCCTCACACAATCCAAAAGTGTCCAGTGTCCACTAGTGTGAGCAGAAATTCAAAATCTCCCCTGTCCTATAGACACCTTGTACCTTGTTTTACATTACTATATAGTTTGTTGGATTTTGTCTACATTTCTACCAAAAATGAGGAAGGCTGGTGGAAGAGGCCGTGGAATTGGGCGGGGGTTGGCAGCTGGTAATGATGGTGTTGGTGGTGGATCTGATGGTAGTGGCAAGAGCAAAATAGGACCGAATGCAGGAGGTGTTGAGCCTGCGTCATCGTCTGGCTCCGTAAGGCTTCGAAGGTTTAGTTTTCTAGGAGTTGGCAAACCGCTTTTAACGCCAGAGCATCAGGAAAAAGATTTGTCTTACATTGCTGACTCAGCCTCCAGCTCTATCGCCTCCTCTTCTTCAGTTGTAAAAAGTAAATGCACTGAGTCGTCATTGGAGGCTCATGTTCATGAACCACACCTTTCCTTGTGTCCTTCACCCCAACCAAGATTGAAGGATGACGCAGGCCATACTACTGATTACTCCATGGAGCTGTTTTCACATACCATGCCTGGATTATCAAGTCAAATGGTGAATTACCCAGGCCAAGATGAATCTGACATGGAGTGCACTGATGCACAGCCGCTGATGGATGATTCTGCTGGTACATTCACTCAGAGAACTACATTGTCCTCGCAGTGTACAGAGCCAGATTCTGACCCTGATGAGACTCAGGTGCCCCTTCCCGCACACTATACCACCATACACGGTGACACAGAGGAAGGTGCACATGACATTGAAGAGGAGGTGATGGATGACCCAGTTGTTGACCCAGATTGGCATCCATTGGGGGAAGAGGGTGCTGCTTACAATAGCTCAGATGAGGAGCATCCACAGCAGACATCGACATCGCAACAGCTGTTATCTGGCAGGCCCGGAGCACTCCAAAGACAGGTTCCAAAAATCAAAAGAGTTGCTGGACAGCTTGTCCAGAGGGTCAAAAGATCACAGCGTGCTAGGCCGCAAAATGTCTGCCAAAGTAGGAAGAGTGCAGTGTGGCACTTTTTTGAACAAAATCCTCATGATCAGGCCAAGGTTATCTGTAAGAAGTGCGCAAAGACCTTTAGCCGAGGGAAAAATCTGAAAAATTTGAACACCAGTTGCATGCTTAGACATTTAAACACCATGCACTTGCAAGCATGGA
This sequence comes from Dendrobates tinctorius, assembly GCF_039654945.1. Taxonomy (NCBI): domain Eukaryota; kingdom Metazoa; phylum Chordata; class Amphibia; order Anura; family Dendrobatidae; genus Dendrobates; species Dendrobates tinctorius. The sequence goes on along the minus strand of NW_027361701.1, from coordinate 5,323,821 downwards.
CACAACACCAAACCTCAAGTGCCACATGTGCAACTGATCACAACGAAGGTAGTCAGCAACGCTACATTGTTTCCCCCACTGTAAGCCCACCGGTTAGCACAGCAGCAAATGTTGAGGTGTCGTTGCAAGGCCACAGCAGTCAGAGAATCCCACTGTTATATCAACGAAAGACTGATTCTAGGCCATCAGAAAGAACACCAACTCCATCACCATCATCAACCCTCTCTCAGTCCGCCCTGTCCACCGCTACTTCCACCATATGCAGCTCTCAAGTCCAGCTCACCCTCCCAGACACTATGAGTAGGTCAAGAAAGTACTCAGTCTCTCATCCGCGTACACTGGGTTTGAACGCCCACATTGCCAAACTAATCTCGTTTGAGATGATGCCCTTTCGGTTGGTGGAAAGCGCAGCTTTCCGTGAACTCATGGCCTATGCAGTACCACGCTATGACCTACCCAGTCGCCACTTCTTCTCTCGCAAAGCCATCCCAGCCCTCCACCATCATGTGAAAGACCGCATTGTCCATGCACTCAAGCAGTCAGTGAGCGGAAAGGTGCACCTCACAACTGATGCATGGTCCAGTCGGCATGGCCAGGGCCGTTACGTGTCCATCACTGCGCACTGGGTTAATGTGGTGGATGCAGGGTCCACAGGGGACAGCGGTGGTGGGACAGTGCTGACTAGCCCACGGTATAGGAAACAGTTGGCTGTAGGCGTTCGACCCTCCTTCTCCTCCTCCTCCAGAAGCGAAAGCTCGTCCACAGAGCGCAGTCGTACGAGCACTCCATCTGCAGCTGCCACTGTTGCACACGAGGTGTCCCCCTATCGAGCAGCTAGTGGAAAGCGTCAGCAGGCTGTGTTGCAGATGATGTGTTTGGGCGACAGACACACCGCCGAGGTGCTGGCCGAGTACTTGAAGCGACAAACTGAGTCATGGCTGGGCAGTGTACATCTTGAGGCAGGCAAGGTAGTTAGTGATAACGGCCGTAATTTTGTGGCAGCCATAGCCCTTTCAAAACTCAGCCACATACCTTGCTTGGCTCACACCTTGAACCTGGTGGTGCAGTGCTTCCTCAAAAATTATCCGGAGTTAACAGCCCTGCTCCAGAAGGTGCGAAGACTGTGCGCGCACATCCGCCGGTCGCCTGTACACTCCGTTCGTATGCAGAAGCTGCAGCGATTGCTCCACCTTCCCAACCACCGCCTCATTATCGACATTGCAACAAGGTGGAACTCCACCCTGCACATGGTGGAGCGGCTGTGCGAGCAGAGGCAGGCCATAATGCATTTGTGGGAGGATACACGGCCAGGCACTTTGAGAGCAGACATGGAGTTGACAGGTGTGCAGTGGTCGAAGCTGAAAGACCTCTGTAAAGTCCTTCAGTGTTTTGAGGAATGCACACGGCTGGTAAGCGCAGACGACGCCATCCTAAGCATGAGCATCCCACTTATGCGTCTGCTCATGCAAACTTTGACGCACCTTAAGGAGCAGGCTTCTGCAGCCAATGTTGATGAGGAGGAAGAGGAGGAGGGAATCCTTGATGACATTCAGCCATTGTCTGCTCAGGGACCTCTCCTGGACGAGGTGGAGGAAGAAGAGGAGGAGGAGGATGATGGGGATGATTACTTAGGGGAGGAGGATGCATCTCGTGGGGCAAGTGAAAATGTTGGCGTGGCAAGGTCTGGTACAGGGTTTGTGCGTGACTGGAGGGATGTGGATTTGCCAGAAAGTGCTCCTCCAACCAGCACTTGCGGGGCATCATTGACACCGGGAACATTGGCCCACATGTCAGATTATGCCTTGCTGATCCTAAAAAGGGACCCCCGCATTGCCAAAATGATGAACGATGACGACTACTGGTTGGCCAGCATCCTGGATCCACGCTATAAAGGCAAATTACAAAACATCATGCCACAGGAGGACCTTGACCTAATATTGGCTAATAAACAAGCAACTCTGGTAAATCGGTTGCTTGAGGCATTCCCAGCACACAGCAGCGGTGATGGTTCTCACACGAGCCATACGGGCCGGGGGCAGCTTGCCAGAGGTGTTCGTGGTGCACACAGCAGAAGTGGCGTTGGAGACAGGGGTTTCATGACAATGTTGTGGACTGATTTTTCAAGTACCGCTCACACAACTGGTAATACTGCATCGATGGAAAGTGACAGGAGATAGCAGTTGTTAACTATGGTTACAAACTACTTTTCCTCCCATATCGATGTTCTTCCACACAGGTCATTCCCCTTTGACTATTGGGCCGCTAAACTGGACACCTGGCCTGAATTGGCCCAATATGCCTTACAGGAGCTCGCTTGCCCAGCTGCAAGTGTGCTATCGGAAAGAGTCTTCAGTGCAGCTGGATCAATCCTGACAGAAAAAAGGACCCGTCTGTCAACCCAAAATGTGGATGATCTAACCTTCATTAAAATGAACCACGCATGGGTTTCCAAGGATTTTGTCCCACCTTCCCCTGATGACACATAGGGTGACAGAAAAATGGCTTGCTTTGGTCCACCTCTTCCTGGGACTTGACCTATTTCACCTTTTGCATCAGCTGAATGTCCAACATCAACATATGCCACTTTCTAAAACTCCCTAACTGTGCTGCCTCCCCCCCATGGCCGGGGTCACCACCTAGCGCACAACACCGTGTGAGTGCCATTGCCCTGGACAGGTGGGTAGGCCAACTCTTGGGTGCGGGCACTGGCACAGGGTCCCTCATAGTGCAATCAAGTGTCTCTGACGGTGGTGGTGCACACCCGCCGTCAGACACACCGCCGTACTTTGAGGGGCCCAGTGCCAGTACCGACGCCCACGAGTGGGCCACCCTTGCTTGGGCAGGGCCCCAGCATTTGCAATCATTACCTCTCCCTGCTCCTCCGCTGTGTAGTCTGGGCCGTTAAATCCATACTGTGCCTGACACCGTTTGAGCCTGCCTCTTGATGTATAGACATATATTTTGAATGTGTACGCTATCCATACATGTTATCCGGGGATACGGTACCCTTTCTAACCTTTGTGCAATCACGTGCAATCCATACTGGGCCTAACACCGTCTGAGCCTGCCTCCTGATGTATAGACATATATTTTGAATGTGTACGCTATCCATACATGTTATCCGGGGATACGGTACCCTTTCTAACCTTTGTGCAATCACGTGCAATCCATACTGGGCCTAACACCGTCTGAGCCTGCCTCCTGATGTATAGACATATATTTTGAATGTGTACACTATCCATACATGTTATCCGGGGATACGGTACCCTTTCTAACCTTTGTGCAATCACGTGCAATCCATACTGGGCCTAACACCGTCTGAGCCTGCCTCCTGATGTATAGACATATATTTTGAATGTGTACACTATCCATACATGTTATCCGGGGATACGGTACCCTTTCTAACCTTTGTGCAATCACGTGCAATCCATACTGAGCCTAACACCGTCTGAGCCTGCCTCCTGATGTATAGACATATATTTTGAATGTGTACACTATGCTATCCATACATGTTATCCGGTGATACGGTACCCTTTCTAACCTTTGTGCAGTCACGTGCAATCCATACTGGGTCTAACACCGTTTGAGCCTGCCTCCTCATGTATAGACATATATTTTGAATGTGTACACTATGCTATCCATACATGTTATCCGGGGATACGGTACCCTTTCTAACCTTTGTGCAATCACGTGCAATCCATACTGGGCCTAACACCGTCTGAGCCTGCCTCCTGATGTATAGACATATATTTTGAATGTGTACTCTATCCATACATGTTATCCGGGGATACGGTACCCTTTCTAACCTTTGTGCAATCACGTGCAATCCATACTGGGCCTAACACCGTCTGAGCCTGCCTCCTGATGTATAGACATATATTTTGAATGTGTACGCTATCCATACATGTTATCCGGGGATACGGTACCCTTTCTAACCTTTGTGCAATCACGTGCAATCCATACTGGGCCTAACACCGTCTGAGCCTGCCTCCTGATGTATAGACATATATTTTGAATGTGTACGCTATCCATACATGTTATCCGGGGATACGGTACCCTTTCTAACCTTTGTGCAATCACGTGCAATCCATACTGGGCCTAACACCGTCTGAGCCTGCCTCCTGATGTATAGACATATATTTTGAATGTGTACGCTATCCATACATGTTATCTGGGGATACGGTACCCTTTCTTACCTTTGTGCAATCACGTGTAATCCATACTGGGCGTGAGAATGGCTGGCGAGCTGTTAAGCAAGCTACAGCACCTGTGGTTTGCACACGTAAGTTTTTCATTTTTTCAGGAATGACGGTTAGGCCTAATTCCGGAACTGCGGTTGACCTGCACTTACTGGGAAATCATTGTTCATGGGTAATAATTGTAATCAGTGATCCCCTTCACTAACGTTGTTCAGCGGGTTATCTGCACCTGTAAGCGACAAACGCTGGCCTTTTCAGTGTAGCGCACATGCAGCCACGGACATGTAAGGGCATGACACACCAGTTATTGGCCAATCTCATGTGCCAGAGCCTCACGTGTCCCTCTAGTAAGCCGGACTCGGACCGCGGGGCATGACGGAGTCTCGTTCGTTAACGGAATTAAGCTTGCAATGTGTGCATCTGTTCTGTAGCTGGCATGTTTGAGGTTTCCCAGGTGGAGTCGAATTTAACCGTAGGCTCCACTCCTGGTGGTGCCCTTCTGGACATTCCTTTAAGGTTCAGCTTTGCAACCATACTGCCCACGTAAAACAAACACTTTGCCTTCATGAATGCTGTTTGGAGGGTCATGACTCGTGGGAATAACGCCGCCCAATCAGTTAACCTGCTAGAGAGATCGTTCGTTGCTCCCAAGCATGACATCACACTCCCTAGGAGGAAGGTAATGCCACTGTGGCGACCGTACTCCTGGGGGCGACACAAGTGCACTGATGCCCAGCCACTGCTCGATGAATCCGCTGGTACATTAACCCAGACCACTACATTCCCCTCGCACGCTACACGGCCTGAATCTGACCCTGATGAAACTCAGGTTACCCTTCCCATATACAGTTCCATCTTACACGGTGACAAAGAGGAAGCTGCAGATGAAAGTGCAGGTTCGGCCCACCCGCCATCAGACACACCACCGTACTATGAGGGGCCCTGTGCCAGTGCCGTCGCCAACGAGTGGGCCCCCCCTGCTTGCTCAGGATCACAGCACTTGCAAAGTTGAAATACTGTGCAGTGAGATGGAAGATGGGGACGACGAGGAGCCCAGACAAGTACAGGGATTCCCTAGCGAGGAGACTTATTTGAGTGTTTTCAATGTTGGGACAGCAATTTTTGGGGAGCACTATACTCTGGAGAATGATAGATGGGGCCCACCATACACTGGAACATTCCAAAGGTGGACATCAGACACTGGAGCAGCATTTACAGGGCCCATTATACACTAGAGCATTAGAAATGGGGCCCATTATGTTTGGAGCATTATTTGGGCCCATAAGACAGTGGAGCTTCATCCATGGGGACCAACATATACTGTAGCATTATGTGGAGCTCATCATATACTGTTTCAAACATTATATGGGACCAATGATTCTGTATGGAGAAATAGATGGGCCTCGTCATGAGATGTAAAAAGTGAAGTATTTTTCATTGTACTATACCGCTATTTCTCTGCCGTATCGGAGCATGATGAGTTGTGGTATGTGTTAAAGGGGCGCTCTTTCGCCCAGGGCACATGAAAACCTGGAGCCAGCCCTCCCCCCCACAACTGTAGCCAAATAACCCCCATTTTTCAGTGCGTAACTTGTATTATGAAGTTAATTAAGGTTGACAAGCTTAAGTAAGAAGAATTGATGCTTTTGGCATTCAAATGGGCACTGTAGGTGTGTTTCCTGTCCTCCTCTCACTGCCGACTTTTGTTCCCCATTGACTTACATTGGGTTTCGTGTTTAGGGACGACCTCGACTTTTCCCTATAATCGGACGATCTTGCTCTACCCGACTTTCGGAAAAGTCGGGTTTAACGAAACACGACCCTAAAAAACCAAAAGTCGCTCAACTCTAGTTAAGACCATAACATCTTTTACGGTTTCTGCCAGACCATTCCGAAAGAGAGCTGCTAGGGCATCATTCCATTTAGTAAGGACCGCCCAATTTCGGAACTTCTGGCAATATAACTCAGCAGCATCCTGACCCTGGTTCAATGCCAATAAGGTTGACCTGGGTACAAATAGCAAGTCTTCCTCCCGTCGCCGGAGACGTAAAGGGCACAAAGAGGCTGAACATCTTGCACCCTTTGAGGATATAAATAAAGGTAAATCAGTGACTTATTCTGTTATTCAAGGTGTTAGTACTCTTCCAGACACTGAAGAGGTCGGGAAGGAAGGTGACGTGTCATTGCCCGTAGCAACCGCTAGGGTGGAGTACGATGTTGTGCTGTCCGAATCACTGACACAATGGAACAACAGTGCTCCACAAGGTGAAGGCTCCGGAGAGCATGAAACTGTAAAGATGGAGTGGGTGGAGTTCTCTGAAGCTACAGAGAATCGAGAGATACTTAAGGGTGACCGAGCAGAGCCTTAAGTGAGGTTGAAGGTGTCAAGTATGGAAGCTGACAACTCCGCGCAGCTGGATCAGGTGCGTCACCTGGAGTCCGAGCTCTCGGCAGTTAAGGCTCAGCTCAGAGAGAAGGAAGCACAGGAGGAGAAGCTGCACTTTGCTCAGCAGGAGGACTCAGAACACGTGTTTCAGCGAAAAATGACCTGCTGGAACAAAGTGCAGGAGTTCCAGGACCTCGCCAAAGAGGTGTCTTGTGAGAAGGAGAAATTGACAGATTTACAGGCCGAAGTAAAATGTCTGAAAGAACAGGATCACGAAACAGAGATGATTAAAGAGATAGTGAAAGAGCATATCAAAAGAGAAAGGGTCCTGAGACAAGTGACTGAGCACAGAGTGGATGAGCTGGAGAAGGAAGTCTCTGAGCTCAGAGGTCACCTGTCAATGTGGCAAACCATGAATAAGGCCTTAAGGGAAGATGTGGAAGTGCTCAGAGAAGCACTAGGAGGTCCTCTACAAGAGAAAGAGGTGGTGGTCGCAGAATTACCGTGGCAGTGCCAGAGTGGTAATGAGGTGGAGCTGCCAATGCCCAACTTGGCGAGGAGTCTGGAAGGGTGTAAAGCTGAGGAAGAGTTTGCACTAAGAGCGGAAGAAGACAATCACCCGATCGTAGCAGATACAGTATCTCGATGGAAAGGTCCAAGGCAAAGCAGGAGCTGTCCGTTCAAGAAAATAGTGAGACCTCGCTTTTCAAGTGCGTGATAGAGGTACCCAAAGAGGTAAGAGAAGCATGTACCAGTGAGCATGAGGCCTTTAGAAAAGCAGTAGAAGCGAGTAGAGTGTACTGGGCGCCAGAGACTCAGCAGTTGGTCATACTGTCGATTAGGGAAGTTACAGTGAAGCGGGTGGCTATCCTGAGGGACATACACCTACAATGCCTCCACATGAAACAGATGTTCCTAGTGAGGAATAAGGAAGTCGCTCGACATTTGGAGCATGCGAAGAAAGCTCAAAGTCAGCTGGGCTTTGTGGAAGACATCATTCAAGTGCCCAGAAATTTGATGAGGAGAGTCACAGGGAGATGTGGAAAAGTGATGCAGGAAATTGTGAATAAATCCGGTGTGGTGAGAGTGAGGATTCCAGCTGACGACGAAGCCCAGGTAGCTGGTGAAGATGGGATGGTACCATTTGTCATTGTTGGCACAGTGGAAAGCCTTAGGTATATTCAAATGTTCCTTGAATATCAGGTGACATACCTGAGGGAGATAGAGCAATTAAGACTGTTCAGAGTGCAGATTAATAAACAGCTGCAGGACATAAGATGGCGGCCACCTTCAACTCAATTTAAAGGAAACAGAAAAGACCCTCCAAATAATGGAATTGCTGTTAGCCAAAGGCAGCCAGCAAGAAGACGCCTTGGTAATACAGCAAGACAAGCATGCAAAGAATCTGAAAGTAGCAGTCCTACTCTCAGTACAAAGCTAAGGGACATGGACAGTAGCCCCTGTAATGTATAAGATGGGTCAGACTTAGACCAGACAGTAGGCTCGACTGTAAGTGGGTCTCATGACCGCACCAACCATTGGTGGTGGCCATGGAGAGAAAGGTTGGATGGAGGGGCTTACCTGAGAAAAAGGATCTGGTGACACAGAAAGACTGTGACTCAAGGGCTGAAGGTCATGGCCTACATCCCATGAGGGCACGGGAGGCTTAACCCTCTGTCAGGCGCAATAGATCTGACAGGCACACAGTAATTAGTTTCACTTCTCTCTCCTTTCCCACTTATCAGAAAACCCCACCCCTCCTAGTTATCTCCTGACTCTACAGGCTCTGTGAAACCTGATATCACAGTGACTCAGCAGACCTTCTAGTGAGCAGATATCAACACTTTGGCTTCTCAGGCACATTGCGCCTGATTTCAACACAAATTGAAAGGTTAGTATTTTCTTTTTTTTTTCATCACGTGTGTATTTAGCTTGTTTTATGAAGGATTAATGCTAAGTTAGTGTACATAAGTACTGTTTTCTTAGACAAAAGGAGGGTGGCTTCTAAGGCACATTGCGCCCTAACACATACTCTTTCTCTCTTGCTTCAGATTTTCTGCTGCAATGGCCAGAAAACAGTATGATTCATCTAAACCCCTTCATTTAGAAGAAATGAAGATTTTTTTGTTAGAAGATGATGAGGAAGAACCAGCAGTAACTGAGGATTTAGAGGAATCTAGTGACATTTCATCTGAAGATGAGGTAGCAGAATGTAACACTGATTCTGGAACAGAGCAGGATGGTGATGACACTGATACAGAGGAAACAGACACAGATCTAGCTTATTATTTGGGCAAAGATAAAAATACAAAGGACGTCCCAAGGACGTTCCAGAACAAACACCGACTCTACCTCCTTCTAAAAGACGCAGTTGTACTACCTGCTCATTTGTATCTGGTTTCAGAAGGCTTTCTAAATATGACTGCAAAATATGTAAAGAATCAATCTGCCTTTCCCATGCAACTTTCGTCTGCCAGCCTTGCTTTTCTAAGTGTACCTGTGCTGCTTCTGCTGCAATTGAAACCACTGAAGATGAGTAGAAAATAATTAAGTAACATCTAAGTGCAATATCCTTTAAGTTTTTTTCCATAATTTTATATTTAAGCAATAGTTAAGTAAAGATAACTGGAGCCTATTTGGCGGTACTACCGAAAAATGGTACTTTTAGTTTTAATAAGTTTATGGTTAATAAATGTTTTTTTTTGCATCTGATTTGGTGTAATCTCTTTTAATACATTCCTATGAAGGTCACTGACTACTTCTATAGTCCTGAAATTGAAATATGTAGCTACTATAGGTGGTTTTCTGACCTGTGCTTGTCAGGCACATTGCGCATGAACTGAGGAGAATCTATATTGCGCCTGACGGAGGGTTAACAGATTGACTCTGAAACATGAAACGACAAAGTCTGATAGGGCTTTGGTCATAAAGAGGAATACGGCGACAGTGATGGACTATGTTTTGGGAGCTGACACTCGAAGACGACTGAGAAGGCCCTCTCGACTGGTAGGGCAAGGTGACGTGGGTGCCTGGTCTCGGGGCCCCTGGTTTGTGACAAGTGTTCAACCTCACAATTTTAAACAGAGGGGGATATGGGAGACAGTGACCAAGATTGTTGTAAATGGCCGGTATGTGCCACAGCGGAGGTGGACCTATGCGCTGTAAGCCTGAAATGTTGTTCTGGGACCTGTAGTTCCACAAGCCTTGTTTTTGTTTATACTAGGGGGCTTACAGGGTTTGCCGGAGAGCTGCGTGGGACTGGCTAACCACACACCTCCCACCTATGGGGGTGGTTACAGCTACATAATTTGACCATGGTTTGGGTCACATGATCTAGGGTGTAAGGTCCTGCAAGAGGTCAGGCCTGTGAGTTGGAAGGTCCTACAAGTGGACGGACTTCCTGAAGAGCACATGGTGAGGCCATGTACCTGGAAGGTCCCTATGTTGGAAGGTCCTGTGAGTGGATCGGATTCCTGAATCGCACATGGTGAGAGCGTGGACCTGGATGGTCGCTGTGTTGGAAGGTCCTGAGGGTGGACTTGATTCCTTAATAGCACAGGGGAGACTTTGTACTTACAGAGTCTGTGACGGCATTGCGTTGGGGAAGCTACGGGCCTTCTGAGGGTCTGGACTGTGGGGAGCACCCTAGTCCCAAGGCATCAGATGAGACGGTGATCCCAGTAAGGCAGTGTCCCGAGAAGCCAGGACAGGATTTATGAAAAACGTTATGAATAGTGTTGAGCATTCCAATACTGCAAATATCGGGTATCGGCCGATATTCGCTGTATCGGAATTCCGATACCGAGTACTGATATTTTTTCAATATCGGATACCGGAATCGGAAGTCCCCATAATGCAATGAGCCAATGTTGTGGCTGTGATTGACTGCTGAAATGATGTCATCATGATGCGCAGTCTGTGCCGGCTGCTGGGGGTCTGTACAGGCCTGCCGGGGGCTTGTGCCGGCTGCCGGGGGTCTGTATGGGCCTGCCAGGGGCCTGTTCCAGCTGCCGGGGGTCTGTACGGGCTTGCCGGGGGCTTGTGCCGGCTGCTGGGGGTCTGTACGGGCCTGCCGGGGGCTTGTGCCGGCTGCCGGGGGTCTGTATGGGCCTGCTGGGGGCTTGTGCCGGCTGCCGGGGGTCTGTACGGGCCTGCCGGGGGTCTTGCGTGTGTGCAGGCATCGTCCGATGGGACTACAAGTCCCATCGGGCGATGCCTGCTACAATGACAGTGATTGACACATTAGCCAATGATGGGACAGTAGTAGTCCCATCATCCGGCTAATGTGTTGAATGTAAGAAAAAAATTCAAAAAATATATACATACATACTACATACATACTACATATATACTACGTACAACATACATACATATATACTACATTCATACAACATACATACATACATAGTACATACATACTACATACATACAACATGCTACAGACATACATTCATACATTCATAGAATACATGCATACTACATTCATACAACATGCTACAGACATACAACATACATACTACATATATACTACATTCATACTACATACATACTACATATATACTACATTCATACAACATACATACATATATACTACATTCATACAACATATATACATAGTACATACATACTACATACATACAACATACATACAACATGCTACAGACATACAACATACATACTACATACAACATACATACATTCATACATTCATACAATACATATATACTACATTCATACAACATACATACATAGTACATACATACTACATACATACAACATGCTACAGACATACAACATACATACAACATGCATAATACATACATACTACATACATACAACATTCATACAACATACATACATACTACATACATACTACATATATACTACATTCATACTACATGCATACATACTACATGCATACTACATTCATACAGCATACATACATACATACTACATACATACTTCATATATACTACATTCATACAACATACTTACATAGTACATACTACATACATACTACATACATACAACATGACATGCTACAGACATACAACATACATACTACATACATACTACATACAATACATTCATACAATACATACATATAGACATACTATACATATAACACAGAGTACATACTCACCAATACTTGTCACATTGTTCCCTGAAGCCAGTGTCATCTATGAAAAAAAATGAAAATAACAAACAAGCCATATACTCCCTGATCCGCAGAAATCCACGAGTGTCCCACGCCGATTTCTCGTGGAGAACAGCAGCATCAGCTGATGCGACCGCTCTCTACGGGGCTCCAGGAATCCAATGACGGGAGGTAGGTATCCTTCCGCACTGTATTCCTCCGCCACTGTAAAAAAATAGTCCCTGGTCTCACTTTATGGCAAAAGCTGCATGGGAACTTTTTCACACAGCAATGCCAAAAGTGAGACTAGGGACTATTTTTTTTTACAGTGGCGGAGGAATACAGTGCGGAAAGATACCTACCTCCCGTCATTGGATTCCTGGAGCCCCGTAGAGAGTGGTCGCATCAGCTGATGCTGCTGTTCTCCACGGGAGATCGGCGTGGGACCCTTGTGGATTTCTGCGGATCAGGGAGTATATGTCTTGTTTGTTATTTTCATTTTTTTTCATAGATGACACTGGCTTCGGGGATCAAAGTGACAAGTATTGGTGAGTATGTACTCTATGTTATATGTACTGTATGTCTATATGTATGTATTGCATGAATATATGAATGTATTGTATGTAGTATGTATGTTGTATGTATGTTGTATGTCTGTAGCATGTTGTATGTATGTTGTATGTATGTAGTAAGTATGTAGTATGTATGTATGTTGTATGAATGTAGTATATATGTAATATGTATGTATGTTGAATGAATGTAGTATATATGAAGTATGTAGTATGTATGTATGTTGAATGAATGTAGTATATATGTAGTATGTATGTAGTATGTATGTATGTATGTATTTTGTATGAATATATTATATATGTAGTATGTATGTATGTTGTATGAATGTAGTATGTATGTAGTATGTAGTATGTATGTTGTATGAATTTTTCATATACAGTATGTAGTATGTATGTAGTATGTATGCATGTATGCTGTATGAATGTAGTATATATGTAGTATGTTTGTATGTATGTTGTATGAATGTAGTATGTATGTAGTATGTAGTATGTATTTATGTTGTATGAATTTTGTATATATGTAGTATGTATGTAGTATGTATGTATATATGCTGTATGAATGTAGTATATATGTAGCATGTATGTATGTATGTTGTATGAATGTAGTGTATATGAAGTATGTATGTAGTATGTATATATGTTGTATGAATGTAGTATGTATGTAGTATGTATGAATGTTGCATATATGTAGTATGTATGTATGTGGTATGTATGTAGTATGTATGTTTTTTGTTTTTTTTACATTCAACACATTAGCCGGATGATGGGACTACTACTGTCCCATCATTGGCTAATGTGTCAATCACTGTCATTGTAGCAGGCATCGCCCGATGGGACTTGTAGTCCCATCGGATGATGCCTGCACACACACAAGACCCCCAGCAGGCCCGCACAGACCCTCGGCAGCCGACACAAGCCCCCGGCAGGCCCGTACAGACCCCGTCAGCCGGTACAAGCCCCCGGCAGGCCCGTACAGACCCCCCAGCAGCCGGCACAAGCCCCCGGCAGGCCTGTACAGACCCCCGGCAGCCAGCACAAGCCCCCGGCAGGCCCGTACAGACCCCCGGCAGCCGGCACAGGGCCCCGGCAGGCCCATACAGACCTCCGGCAGCCGGCACAAGCCCCCGGCAGGCCCTTACAGACCCCCGGCAGCCGGCACAAGCCCCCGGCAGGCCCGTACAGACCCCCGGCAGCCGGCACAAGCCCCCGGCAGGCCCGTACGGACCCCCGGCAGGCCCATACAGACCCCTGGCAGCCGGCACAAGCCCCTGGCAGGCCCGTACAGACCCCCGGCAGGCCCGCACAGACCCCGCCCGCACACACAGATACACACAGTGTCTGCCCAAGCACCGCCCTCACTCTTCCCCCCTCCCGAACTGGATGTGCAAGCAAAGAAAGGGGTTTTTTTCATTCCGATATTTCTGTCCCATTGACTTGAATGTGACTTCCGGGATCGGAATCGGCGATACCCGATACTTTTTGGATATCGGCCGATCCAATCTGATCCGATATTTTTCAATATTGGGTGGTATCGCTCAACACTAGTTATGAATCTTAAACGTAACTGGAAGAGCCAAATGGAAAGAAACGGGGTTAAGGATTTCCAAAATCTTATAGGGTCCAATAAACCTTGGCTTGAATTTTGGAGATGCAACCTTCATGGGAATATTTTTTGAGGACAACCAAACCATATCACCCACTTTAAACGGGGACCAATGGTCCTATGCCGGTTGGAAAACCGTTGGGCCTTATCCTGAGAGTGGGACAACTTATCCACTACTTGGTCCCAAATCTGCTGCATTCTCTCTACCACAGAATCCACACTTGGGCAGGCAGAAGCTTCCACCTGCCCTGAAGAAAATCGAGGATGAAACCCAAAGTTACATAAGAAAGGAGACATCAAAGTGGCAGAACTAGCCCTATTGTTTAGCGCAAATTTGGCCAAGGGCAAAAATGAGACCCAATCATCCTGATCAACAGATATGAAACATCTCAAATAGGACTCCAAAGTCTGGTTTGTTCTCTCAGTCTGCCCATTGGTCTGAGGATGAAATGCAGAGGAGCAAGACAACTGAATTCCCAGTTTGGAACAGAAAGCTCTTCAAAATCTGGAAACAAACTTGACTCCTCTGTCCGATACAATGTTCTCAGGAATCCCGTGCAAACAAACCACTTGTTATAAAAACAAGGGCACCAATTCAGAAGAAGATGGCAACTTTGAGAGTGGTACAAGATCTTAGAAAATCTATCACAGATCACCCAAATAACAGTCATTCTCTGAGAGACAGGGAGATCAGAAATAAAATCCATTGAGATATGGTTCCATGGCCTCCTGGGCACTGGCAGGGGCATCAACAAACCACTAGCGCGAGAACAGGGCTTGGACCGAGAACAAGTCCCACAGGACTGCACAAAATTCCTGACATCACAAGGTAAGGCAGGCAACAAAAAAGACCGACTCACCAAATCTCTGGTACCAAAGATACTTGAATGACCAGCCATTGCGGAGCAATGTATTTCAGACATTACTCTTTTCCTCCACTGGTCAGGGACATACAATTTTCCCATAGGGCATCGTTCAGGTTTATCCTCCTGAAATTCCTCCAGGGCATGTCTCAAATCTGGAGAGATGGCGGAAAGAACTACACCCTCATTTAGAATGGTAGTAGGCTCGGTCACATCAAGAGAATCCTCAAAGAAACTCCTAGAAAGGGCATCTGCCTTAACATTCTTAGTGCCTGGAAGAAAGGAGACCACAAAATTAAAACGCGTGAAAAACAAGGCCCACCTAGCCTGTCTACGATTCAAGCGCTTGGCTGATTCAAGATAAATCAAATTCTTGTGATCTGTGAGGACCACAACTTGATGTCTAGCTCCCTCCAATCAATGTCTCCGCTCTTCAAATGCCCACTTCATGGCCAACAATTCCCGATTCCCCAAGTCATAGTTACGTTCAGATGGAGAACATTTTCGAGAAAAGAAGGCACAGGGATTCATCTTAGAGGTTACCGGATCTCTTTGAGACAAAACGGCTCCTCCACCAATCTCAGAAGCATCTACCTCCACCTGAAATGGGAGTGAGACATCAGGTTGCCGTAGAACCGGAGCAGAAGTGAATCTCCGCTTAAAGCTCCTGAAATGCCGAGACTGCCTCTGGAGATCAATTCACCACATCAGCAAAATTTTGGTCAAATCAGTCAGAGGTTTAACAATACCAGAAAAATTACTTATAAATTTACGGTAGAAATTAGCAAAACCCAAAAACTTCTGAAGCTCCTTCAGAGAAGTGGGCTGAACCCAATCATAAATGGCTTGTACCTTAGCCGGGTCCATTTCGATAGCAGACGGGGACAAAATGAATGCCAAAAATGAAATCCTCTGTACACCAAAAAGACATTTCGATCCCTTAACATTCAAAGTATTTTCCCTCAAAATCCAGAACACAGTCCAGACATGTTCCACATGAGAATCCCAATCACTGGAAAAAATCAAAATATCATCCAGATAAATGATCAAGAACTTATCTACAAGGTCCCAGAAAATAACGTTCATAAAAGATTGGAAGACAGAAGAGGCATTAGTGAGCAAAAAAGGCATCACCAGGTACTCAAAATATCCCTCCGGAGTATTAACCGCCGTTTTCCATTCATCCCCGTGCATGATGCGAATAAGATTATACGTCCCCCTGAGGTCAAGTTTGGTAAACTAACATGCACTTTTAACTCTGGAAAATAAATCAGAAATCAGGGGTACTGGGTACTGATATTTAACAGTGATTTTGTTAAGGGAACGATAGTCAATACATGGCCTTAATGAGCCATCTTTTTTGGCCACAGAAGAAAACAGCACCCAAAGGCGAAGAGGATGGTCTGATATGACCCTTCTCCAATGATTCCTTGATATAAGATCACATAGCATCATGTTCAGGTACCGATAAGTTGAAAAGCCGACCCTTGGGAAATTTACAACCGGGTGCAACTGTGCAACTCAATTGCACAGTCATAACTCCTATGAGGCGGCAAAGACGCAGACTTACTCTCACTACATACATCAGAAAATCAGCCAAATAGTCAGGAACATCTTGAGACTGGGGAGAGGTGGAGAAAACAGGAGTGTCACTAAGAACACATTGACATCCCCAACTCACCACAGACACAGATTTCCAATCCAAAACAGGATTATGGGCTTGCAAACAAGAAAAAGCCAGTACAATAATATCATGTAAATTGTGCACCACTAAAAGTTTACAATTCTCTTGATGGTCCGGGGCGACCCGCATTATCACCTGGGTCCAAAACTGGGGTTTATTCTGCACCAAAGGGGTAGCATCAATCCCCCTCAAGGGAATAGGAGTCCTCAGAGGCACCATGGGGAAACCACAAAGTTTGGCAAAGTCAAGATCCATCAGATTCAAAGCTGCTCCTGAATCAACAAAAGCCTTAGTAGAAAATGTAGACAAGGAGCAGATCAAAGTAACTGCCAACAGGAACTTAGGCTGTACACTTCCCATGGCAAATGAGTGAGCAAAACGTTTTTCTCGTTTAGGGCAGACAGAAATAACATGAGAGGCGTCCCCACAAAAGAAGCATAACTTATTATGCCTTCTAAACTCTTGACGTTGCATCCTAGACAAAACTCTATCACATTGCATGGGTTCAGAAGTTTGTTCAAAAGGCAGTACCACCTCTCGCGTACTTTTACGTTCATGTAAACGTCGATCAATTTGAATGGCTAATGACATGGAGTCGTTAAGACTAGAGTTGAGCGAAACGGGTCAAAAAATTTCAAAAGTCGCCGACTTTTGGCAAAGTCGGGTTTCATGAAACGAAACCCGACCCTAGGATGAGGTCGGCCACGAGGTCGGCGACTTACGCGCCAAAGTCGCGTTTCAAAAGTTTGTTTTGCGCTCTTTTTCAGCCAATTAGGATCCACGGACACTGTGGGCAACGTGATGACATAGGCACGGGTCACCACCATCTTTCAGAAGGGCATGCAAGTGATTGGCTTGCTTTGGTGGGCGTCACAGGGGGTATAAAAGGGCGTGCACGCCGACCGCCATCTTACTTCTGCCGATCTTAGCATAGGGAGAGGTTGCTGCTGATTCTGTAGGGAGAGCGTTAGGCAGGGAAGAAGAAAAAAAAACTGCTTCTGCTGCTAGCGATTGTGCCTGTGCAACACACCAGTCACTGTGTGTGCAGTGCAAGGGGAGGCTATATTGTGGTGTATCAGTGGTGTTGGTTGTTGGGCTGCCTTCTAAGGCTTCCTGACAGCTGCATTGCTGTTTACCCACTGCTCTGCAACCTGCTTTTTTAAAAGCAATCCCAATTTTTTTTTTTGTCCTGCTGAGGTACTGAGCTGCAAACTGCTTTTTTAAAAGCAATCCCAATTTTTTTTTTTTGTCCTGCTGAGGTACTGAGTGTGCATTTTTTCACACCATACAGCGGTGTACGCTCCTCACACAGTACCTTGTAACGGCTGTTATCACAGCCACAGTGAAGCTTTCTGTGTCACTCTGTGAGAATAAGTCGAGGA
Organism: Dendrobates tinctorius; assembly: GCF_039654945.1. Classification (NCBI taxonomy): domain Eukaryota; kingdom Metazoa; phylum Chordata; class Amphibia; order Anura; family Dendrobatidae; genus Dendrobates; species Dendrobates tinctorius. The sequence continues at coordinate 5,305,998 of NW_027361701.1, read as the reverse complement.
CATGTCCCGTTCTTACAGACCTGCACTCTAGGGAGATTCCTACTCTGCCCAATTCTACATACACCTTGTAGTTTGTGATACACTAGCCAATTTCTGCCTGTGACATAGCGCTGTGATATTCAGTGGGCCTCACACAATCCAAAAGTGTCCAGTGTCCACAAGTGTCTGCAGAAATTCAAAATCTCCCTTATCCTCTAGTCACTTTGGTCACAGCTGTGTCATCAAGCCTGTGACATAGCGCTCAGATATTCAGTGGGCCTCACACAATCAAAAAGTGTCCAGTGACTGCAGAAATTCAAAATCTCCCTTATCCTCTAGTCACTTTGGTCACAGCTGTGCCATCGAGCCTGTGACATAACGCTCATATATTCAGTGGGCCTCACACAATCCAAAAGTGTCCAGTGTCTGCCGAAATTCAAAATCTCCCTTATCCTCTAGTCACTTTGGTCACAGCTGTGCCATCGAGCCTGTGACATAGCGCTCAGATATTCAGTGGGCCTCACACAATCCAAAAGTGTCCAGTGTCCACAAGTGTCTGCAGAAATTCAAAATCTCCCTTATCCTCTAGTCACTTTGGTCACAGCTGTGCCATCGAGCCTGTCACATAGCGCTCAGATATTCAGTGGGCCTCACACAATCCAAAAGTGTCCAGTGTCCACAAGTGTCTGCAGAAATTCAAAATCTCCCTTATCCTCTAGTCACTTTGGTCACAGCTGTGCCATCGAGCCTGTGACATAGCGCTCAGATATTCAGTGGGACTCACACAATCCAAAAGTGTCCAGTGTCCACAAGTGTCTGCAGAAATTCAAAATCTCCCTTATCCTCTAGTCACTTTGGTCACAGCTGTGCCATCAAGCCTGTGACATAGCGCTCAGATATTCAGTGGGCCTCACACAATCCAAAAGTGTCCAGTGTCCACAAGTGTCTGCAGAAATTCAAAATCTCCCTTATCCTCTAGTCACTTTGGTCACAGCTGTGCCATCGAGCCTGTGACATAGCGCTCAGATATTCAGTGGGCCTCACACAATCCAAAAGTGTCCAGTGTCTGCAGAAATTCAAAATCTCACTTATCCTCTAGTCTCTTTGGTCACAGCTGTGCCATCGAGCCTGTGACATAGCGCTCAGATATTCAGTGGGCCTCACACAATCCAAAAGTGTCCAGTGTCCACAAGTGTCTGCAGAAATTCAAAATCTCCCTTATCCTCTAGTCACTTTGGTCACAGCTGTGCCATCGAGCCTGTGACATAGCGCTCATATATTCAGTGGTCCTCACACAATCCAAAAGTGTCCAGTGTCTGCAGAAATTCAAAATCTCACTTATCCTCTAGTCACTTTGGTCACAGCTGTGCCATCGAGCCTGTGACATAGCGCTCAGATATTCAGTGGGCCTCACACAATCCAAAAGTGTCCAGTGTCTGCAGAAATTCAAAATCTCCCTTATCCTCTAGTCACTTTGGTCACAGCTGTGCCATCGAGCCTGTGACATAGCGCTCATATATTCAGTGGGCCTCACACAATCCAAAAGTGTCCAGTGTCTGCAGAAATTCAAAATCTCACTTATCCTCTAGAAAGTTGTGGGAAGCAGGGTGTGTTGCAGTCCGCGCTGCCGAGATTCACAAATCACCTGGGATGCAAGATGTTGTAGCAGTGTACTCCTTTATTTCCTCCTACGCGTTTCGGCGTCCTTCCTGGCACCTTCCTCAGGGATATCCCTGAGGAAGGTGCCAGGAAGGGCGCCGAAACGCGTAGGAGGAAATAAAGGAGTACACTGCTACAACATCTTGCATCCCAGGTGATTTGTGAATCTCGGCAGCGCGGACTGCAACACACCCTGCTTCCCACAACTTTCTGAAGGTTTTTCCACGTGCGAGTGGTTGGTGGAGGTCCTGCAGCAGCTGATTCTGTGATATGCTCTCAAGCCAGTTGTGGGTTACACAACTGGAATAGGTGAGTGGAACTGTATTATACCGCTCATACTTCTAGTGTCACTAGTGATAGGGCACTATTGCGCCTCTTGTTCCCCCCACCATTTTTGTATTGACACTTATCCTCTAGTCACTTTGGTTACAGCTGTGCCATCGAGCCTGTGACATAGCGCTCAGATATTCAGTGGGCCTCACACAATCCAAAAGTGTCCAGTGTCCACTAGTGTGAGCAGAAATTCAAAATCTCCCCTGTCCTATAGACACCTTGTACCTTGTTTTACATTACTATATAGTTTGTTGGATTTTGTCTACATTTCTACCAAAAATGAGGAAGGCTGGTGGAAGAGGCCGTGGAATTGGGCGGGGGTTGGCAGCTGGTAATGATGGTGTTGGTGGTGGATCTGATGGTAGTGGCAAGAGCAAAATAGGACCGAATGCAGGAGGTGTTGAGCCTGCGTCATCGTCTGGCTCCGTAAGGCTTCGAAGGTTTAGTTTTCTAGGAGTTGGCAAACCGCTTTTAACGCCAGAGCATCAGGAAAAAGATTTGTCTTACATTGCTGACTCAGCCTCCAGCTCTATCGCCTCCTCTTCTTCAGTTGTAAAAAGTAAATGCACTGAGTCGTCATTGGAGGCTCATGTTCATGAACCACACCTTTCCTTGTGTCCTTCACCCCAACCAAGATTGAAGGATGACGCAGGCCATACTACTGATTACTCCATGGAGCTGTTTTCACATACCATGCCTGGATTATCAAGTCAAATGGTGAATTACCCAGGCCAAGATGAATCTGACATGGAGTGCACTGATGCACAGCCGCTGATGGATGATTCTGCTGGTACATTCACTCAGAGCACTACATTGTCCTCGCAGTGTACAGAGCCAGATTCTGACCCTGATGAGACTCAGGTGCCCCTTCCCGCACACTATACCACCATACACGGTGACACAGAGGAAGGTGCACATGACATTGAAGAGGAGGTGATGGATGACCCAGTTGTTGACCCAGATTGGCATCCATTGGGGGAAGAGGGTGCTGCTTACAATAGCTCAGATGAGGAGCATCCACAGCAGACATCGACATCGCAACAGCTGTTATCTGGCAGGCCCGGAGCACTCCAAAGACAGGTTCCAAAAATCAAAAGAGTTGCTGGACAGCTTGTCCAGAGGGTCAAAAGATCACAGCGTGCTAGGCCGCAAAATGTCTGCCAAAGTAGGAAGAGTGCAGTGTGGCACTTTTTTGAACAAAATCCTCATGATCAGGCCAAGGTTATCTGTAAGAAGTGCGCAAAGACCTTTAGCCGAGGGAAAAATCTGAAAAATTTGAATACCAGTTGCATGCTTAGACATTTAAACACCATGCACTTGCAAGCATGGACACAACACCAAACCTCAAGTGCCACATGTGCAACTGATCACAACGAAGGTAGTCAGCAACGCTACATTGTTTCCCCCACTGTAAGCCCACCGGTTAGCACAGCAGCAAATGTTGAGGTGTCGTTGCAAGGCCACAGCAGTCAGAGAATCCCACTGTTATATCAACGAAAGACTGATTCTAGGCCATCAGAAAGAACACCAACTCCATCACCATCATCAACCCTCTCTCAGTCCGCCCTGTCCACCGCTACTTCCACCATATGCAGCTCTCAAGTCCAGCTCACCCTCCCAGACACTATGAGTAGGTCAAGAAAGTACTCAGTCTCTCATCCGCGTACACTGGGTTTGAACGCCCACATTGCCAAACTAATCTCGTTTGAGATGATGCCCTTTCGGTTGGTGGAAAGCGCAGCTTTCCGCGAACTCATGGCCTATGCAGTACCACGCTATGACCTACCCAGTCGCCACTTCTTCTCTCGCAAAGCCATCCCAGCCCTCCACCATCATGTGAAAGACCGCATTGTCCATGCACTCAAGCAGTCAGTGAGCGGAAAGGTGCACCTCACAACTGATGCATGGTCCAGTCGGCATGGCCAGGGCCGTTACGTGTCCATCACTGCGCACTGGGTTAATGTGGTGGATGCAGGGTCCACAGGGGACAGCGGTGGTGGGACAGTGCTGACTAGCCCACGGTATAGGAAACAGTTGGCTGTAGGCGTTCGACCCTCCTTCTCCTCCTCCTCCAGAAGCGAAAGCTCGTCCACAGAGCGCAGTCGTACGAGCACTCCATCTGCAGCTGCCACTGTTGCACACGAGGTGTCCCCCTATCGAGCAGCTAGTGGAAAGCGTCAGCAGGCTGTGTTGCAGATGATGTGTTTGGGCGACAGACACACCGCCGAGGTGCTGGCCGAGTACTTGAAGCGACAAACTGAGTCATGGCTGGGCAGTGTACATCTTGAGGCAGGCAAGGTAGTTAGTGATAACGGCCGTAATTTTGTGGCAGCCATAGCCCTTTCAAAACTCAGCCACATACCTTGCTTGGCTCACACCTTGAACCTGGTGGTGCAGTGCTTCCTCAAAAATTATCCGGAGTTAACAGCCCTGCTCCAGAAGGTGCGAAGACTGTGCGCGCACATCCGCCGGTCGCCTGTACACTCCGTTCGTATGCAGAAGCTGCAGCGATTGCTCCACCTTCCCAACCACCGCCTCATTATCGACATTGCAACAAGGTGGAACTCCACCCTGCACATGGTGGAGCGGCTGTGCGAGCAGAGGCAGGCCATAATGCATTTGTGGGAGGATACACGGCCAGGCACTTTGAGAGCAGACATGGAGTTGACAGGTGTGCAGTGGTCGAAGCTGAAAGACCTCTGTAAAGTCCTTCAGTGTTTTGAGGAATGCACACGGCTGGTAAGCACAGACGACGCCTTCCTAAGCATGAGCATCCCACTTATGCGTCTGCTCATGCAAACTTTGACGCACCTTAAGGAGCAGGCGTCTGCAGCCAATGTTGATGAGGAGGAAGAGGAGGAGGGAATCCTTGATGACATTCAGCCATTGTCTGCTCAGGGACCTCTCCTGGACGAGGTGGAGGAAGAAGAGGAGGAGGAGGATGATGGGGATGATTACTTAGGGGAGGAGGATGCATCTCGTGGGGAAAGTGAAAATGTTGGCGTGGCAAGGTCTGGTACAGGGTTTGTGCGTGACTGGAGGGATGTGGATTTGCCAGAAAGTGCTCCTCCACCCAGCACTCGCAGTGCATCATTGACACCGGGAACATTGGCCCACATGTCAGATTATGCCTTGTGGATCCTAAAAAGGGACCCCCGCATTGCCAAAATGATGAACGATGACGACTACTGGTTGGCCAGCATCCTGGATCCACGCTATAAAGGCAAATTACAAAACATCATGCCACAGGAGAACCTTGACCTAATATTGGCTAATAAACAAGCAACTCTGGTAAATCGGTTGCTTGAGGCATTCCCAGCACACAGCAGCGGTGATGGTTCTCACACGAGCCGTACGGGCCGGGGGCAGCTTGGCAGAGGTGTTCGTGGTGCACACAGCAGAATTGGCGTTGGAGACAGGGGTTTCATGACAATGTTGTGGACTGATTTTTCAAATACCGCTCACACAACTGGTAATACTGCATCGATGGAAAGTGACAGGAGACAGCAGTTGTCAACTATGGTTACAAACTACTTTTCCTCCCATATCGATGTTCTCCCACACAGGTCATTCCCCTTTGACTATTGGGCCGCTAAACTGGACACCTGGCCTGAATTGGCCCAATATGCCTTACAGGAGCTCGCTTGCCCAGCTGCAAGTGTGCTATCGGAAAGAGTCTTCAGTGCAGCTGGATCAATCCTGACAGAAAAAAGGACCCGTCTGTCAACCCAAAATGTGGATGATCTAACATTCATTAAAATGAACCACGCATGGGTTTCCAAGGATTTTGTCCCACCTTCCCCTGATGACACATAGGGTGACAGAAAAATGGCTTGCTTTGGTCCACCTCTTCCTGGTACTTCACCTATTTCGCCTTTTGCATCAGCTGAATGTCCAACATCAACATATGCCACTTTCTAAAACTCCCTAACTGTGCTGCCTCCCCCCATGGCCAGGGTCACCACCTACCGCACGGCACCGTGCGAGTGCCGTTGCCCTGGACAGGTGGGTAGGCCGACTCTTGGGCGCGGGCACTGGCACAGGGTCCCTCATAGTGCAATCAAGTGTCTCTGACGGTGGTGGTGCACACCCGCCGTCAGACACACCGCTTTACTATGAGGGGCCCAGTGCCAGTACCGACGCCCACGAGTGGGCCCCCCTTGCTTGGGCAGGGCCCCAGCATTTGCAATCTTTACCTCTCCCTGCTCCTCCGCTGTGTAATCTGGGCCGTCAAATCCATACTGTGCCTGACACCGTCTGAGCCTGCCTCCTGAGACATATAATTTGAATGTGTACGCTATCCATACATGTTATCCAGGGATACGGTACCCTTTCTAACCTTTGTGCAATCACGTGCAATCCATACTGGGCCTAACACCGTCTGAGCCTGCCTCATGCTGTATAGACATATATTTTGAATGTGTACTCTATCCATACATGTTATCCAGGGATACGGTACCCTTTCTAACCTTTGTGCAATCACGTGCAATCCATACTGGGCCTAACACCGTCTGAGCCTGCCTCCTGAGACATATATTTTGAATGTGTACGCTATCCATACATGTTATCCAGGGATACGGTACCCTTTCTAACCTTTGTGCAATCACGTGCAATCCATACTGGGCCTAACACCGTCTGAGCCTGCCTCATGCTGTATAGACATATATTTTGAATGTGTACGCTATCCATACATGTTATCCAGGGATACGGTACCCTTTCTAACCTTTGTGCAATCACGTGCAATCCATACTGGGCCTAACACCGTCTGAGCCTGCCTCCTGAGACATATATTTTGAATGTGTACGCTATCCATACATGTTATCCAGGGATACGGTACCCTTTCTAACCTTTGTGCAATCGCGTGCAATCCATACTGGGCCTAACACCGTCTGAGCCTGCCTCCTGAGACATATATTTTGAATGTGTACGCTATCCATACATGTTATCCGGGGATACGGTACCCTTTCTAACCTTTGTGCAATCACATGCAATCCATACTGTGCCTGACACCGTCTGAGCCTGCCTCCTGAGACATATATTTTGAATGTGTACGCTATCCATACATGTTATCCAGGGATACGGTACCCTTTCTAACCTTTGTGCAATCACGTGCAATCCATACTGGGCCTGACACCGTCTGAGCCTGCCTCCTGAGACATATATTTTGAATGTGTACGCTATCCATACATGTTATCCGGGGATACGGTACCCTTTCTAACCTTTGTGCAATCACGTGCAATCCATACTGGGCCTAACACCGTCTGAGCCTGCCTCCTGAGACATATATTTTGAATGTGTACGCTATCCATACATGTTATCCGGGGATACGGTACCCTTTCTAACCTTTGTGCAATCACGTGCAATCCATACTGGGCCTGACACCGTCTGAGCCTGCCTCCTGAGACATATATTTTGAATGTGTACGCTATCCATACATGTTATCCAGGGATACGGTACCCTTTCTAACCTTTGTGCAATCACGTGCAATCCATACTGGGCCTGACACCGTCTGAGCCTGCCTCCTGAGACATATATTTTGAATGTGTACGCTATCCATACATGTTATCCGGGGATACGGTACCCTTTCTAACCTTTGTGCAATCACGTGCAATCCATACTGGGCCTAACACCGTCTGAGCCTGCCTCCTGAGACATATATTTTGAATGTGTACGCTATCCATACATGTTATCCAGGGATACGGTACCCTTTCTAACCTTTGTGCAATCACGTGCAATCCATACTGGGCCTGACACCGTCTGAGCCTGCCTCCTGAGACATATATTTTGAATGTGTACGCTATCCATACATGTTATCCAGGGATACGGTACCCTTTCTAACCTTTGTGCAATCACGTGCAATCCATACTGGGCCTGACACCGTCTGCGCCTGCCTCCTGAGACATATATTTTGAATGTGTACGCTATCCATACATGTTATCCAGGGATACGGTACCCTTTCTAACCTTTGTGCAATCACGTGCAATCAATACTGGGCGTGAGAACGGCTGGCGAGCTGTTAAGCAAGCTACAGCACCTGTCCAGACAAGTACAGGGATTCCCTAGCGAGGAGACTTATTTGATTGTTTTCAATGTTGGGACAGCAATTTTTGGGGAGCACTATACTCTGGAGAATGATAGATGGGGCCCACCATACACTGGAACATTCCAAAGGTGGACATCAGACACTGGAGCAGCATTTACAGGGCCCATTATACACTAGAGCATTAGAAATGGGGCCCATTATGTTTGGAGCATTATTTGGGCCCATAAGACAGTGGAGCTTCATCCATGGGGACCAACATATACTGTAGCATTATGTGGAGCTCATCATATACTGTTTCAAACATTATATGGGACCAATGATTCTGTATGGAGAAATAGATGGGCCTCGTCATGAGATGTAAAAAGTGAGGTATTTTTCATTGTACTATACCGCTATTTATCTGCCGTATCGGAGCATGATGAGTTGTGGTATGTGTTAAAGGGGCGCTCTTTCGCCCAGGGCACATGAAAACCTGCAGCCAGCCCTCCCCCCCCACAACTTTAGCCAAATAACCCCCATTTTTCAGTGTGTAACTTGTATTATGAAGTTAATTAAGGTTGACAAGCTTAAGTAAGAAGAATTGATGCTTTTGGCATTCAAATGGGCACTGTAGGTGTGTTTCCTGTCCTCCTCTCACGGCCGACTTTTATTCCCCATTGACTTACATTGGGTTTCGTGTTTTGGGACGACCCCGACTTTTCCCTATAATCGGACGATCTTGCTCGACCCGACTTTTGGAAAAGTCGGGTTTCACGAAACGAAACGCGACCCTAAAAAACCAAAAGTCGCTCAACTCTAACAGACACCATGCTTCTTGCTGTTAACCAGTTAATGTTTTCTTGTCCACCGCACTGCAGTGTCAAAAGAGGAAGACAGCGAGACAGGCAGCAACATCGTATCAGAGAGCTTGTGACCTCGAAACAGAATATCCTCAGATCCTGGTATTGTGACATAATATTAAGAATAATATTTATTCATTGATATTGCGCTATTAAATCCACAGCGCTTTACATACATTATCAACACTGTCCCCATTGGGGCTCACAATCTAAACATCCTATTTGTAGGTCTTGTGAGTGTGGTAGGAAACCCACACAAACATTGGTAGAACATATAAACTCTTTGCAGATGTCATCCTTGTTGGGATTTGAACCCCAGACTCCAGTGCTACAAAGCTGTTGCGCTGACTACTGAGCCACTATATACTGTGCTAAGCACTAAGCCACCATATACAGTACTAACCATAGAGCCACTGCATACAGTGCTAACCACTGAGCCACCGTCCGGCCATAATAGCTATGCAAGAATATTTTTTGCTGGCAGCATTGTGTATTAGCTCTTTCTATGCTCATCATATGCACTACACATCTGTTTTTATTGATTTATTTGAGGATGTAATATTGATATCCTATCTTTATAATAGGCTATCAATATTGACACCAGCACTGATTAGTTGCCTGAAGGAGTTGTAGCGCTTCTTGGAATAATGACTGCTATTTTACCATACTTATACACTAGGTTCCAATGATCATTTGTTGATTTTGCAGCATTAAGGCTGGAAACATGGACCGAGAGGCATACAAGATACTCGCATGAGTGTCGCATGACTCATCCGGGACAGCGGCAGGCTCTCTGGATGAGAGTGCGTCAGCTGCATAGAAACTCATACAGCTGACATCATGCTCCCTCCTGCCACCGTCCCAGGTGAGTCATGTAAGACTCGTACAAGTATCTCGCATGCATCTCACACCTTGTGTTTCCAGTCTGAGGCTATATTTACTGAATTCAAATGCTTTTTCAATCAAAAACATCTTAGGCCTCTTTCACACTTCAGTTTTTTGCCATCAGTCAAAATCCGCCAAAATTTGAAAATGGCGGATCCGCAAAAAAATGTATAAAAACGGATGCAAACTGATGGAACGGATCCGTTTTTTTAAGGATCCGTCATACCGACTTTACTGCGGATCCTCAAAAAAACGGATCCGTTCCATCAGTTTGCATCCGTTTTGTCATCCGTTGGATCTGTTTTCTTGCGGATCCGTTTTTCCACACTTCCAAAATGGGATGCTCCCAAATATGATTCGCTCTTGGAAAATGCTTTCAAATGTGATTGGATGCTGGAAACTAGGGAGAAATATATCTAGGGTGTTGTGATACAATTTCTTTGAAAGGTTTTAGAGCTAGTAGCTGCGATGGAAGGAGTTAGTGCGAGTCTGGAAGGAGTTATTGCGAGTATTGACAGCTTCTGTGTGGAATTGGATCTTCACTTGAATCGGTTGGCAATTATTGCTATCGAGAGGGAGAAAAGAAGATTGCGAATCCTGCGTATGAGGAGACGGCGCCAGTGGATTCATCCCATTAATGCGCAGAGGTTCACCCGTGGTGTTTTTTCCACATTGTACCTGGAATTGAGGGATAATCCGGACAAGTTCTTTAACTACGTGCGCATGAGGCTGGAATTCTTTGAGATATTGGTGGATCGTGTTGGAGAACAAATCCGGAGAAGGGACACACAAATGCGGTTTTCTATATCACCAGCGGAGCATTTGATGGTGACCCTTCGGTAAGTTATCTACCTTTTAAACAGTTTCAGATTCTGCAGGCTTTTATTGTTATGTTATGGCTTGTAGTTTGTATTAATTTTACTTTTTTTCCATTTTTTTAACAGATTCCTGGCAACTGAAGAATCCTTCACCTCCCTCCATTTCCAGTTCCGGATTGGGATTTCCACTATTGCTGGAATTGTACAACAGACCTGCCGGGCATTGTGGGATTCTCTACAGGAGGAATACATCCCAGAGCCAACACAGGAGAGGTGGCTGGAGATTGCAGAGAAGTTTCAAGAAATCTGCCAGTTTCCATACTGCATCGGTGCCATGGATGGCAAGCATATCAGGATTGTGAAACCTATGGGATCTGGTTCACAGTTTTACAACTATAAGAAATACTTTTCTATTGTGCTGATGGCCATTTCGGATGCAAACAGCAAATTCATTGCTGTGGACATCGGTGCATACGGTCGTTCTAATGACTCTCAGGTATTCAAGATTTCCACCATGGGCCGTCGCTTGTATGGAGACAATTTTAACTTCCCACCTCCAAGACCACTCCCTGGAACAACAGGCCCACCAATGCCTTTTGTGTGTGTTGGCGACGATGCTTTTCAGCTTTCTAAACACCTACTCAAACCATACGGTAGTCGTGGATTAACACACCGGAAAAGAATCTATAACTATCGGTTAACTAGAGCGCGCAGAGTGGTGGAGTGCGCGTTTGGAATTTTAACTGCCAAATGGAGAGTTCTGTTAACGGCCATGAAAATGAAAACATCGACTGTGGATGAGGTGGTGAAGCCCTGTGTAATCCTGCACAATTTTGTCCTTTCAAAGGAACCAGTTTCCATAAATGAAAATCTGTCAACCACCTTGTGGGATTATGAGCAGCAAACTTTTCGGAGTACTGGCTCAGTGGCAAGAATGAGGGACACCTTTGCAGACTATTTTGTGACACCAGAGGGACAAGTGGCCTGGCAAGATGACATGATATAATTTTCTATACCAATTGTAACTTTTTTTTTTTTTTTTAACTGAAATTTTACCAAGTGTTTGGTTCTCCCAACCATTGTTACCATGTGATTTGTTTTTTAAGTTTTACACCAATTGTTGGGTACCAAGCATAAAGTTTTACCAAGTGTTGTGTACCTAGCGTTGTTTTACACTTTGTTACCAAGTGTTGGGTACCAAGCATAAAATGTGACACTTTGAAATTTTACCAAGTGTTGTGTACCAAGCGTTTTACACTTTGAAATGTTCACAATGTGTTGTGTACCAAATGTTGTGCTACCAAGTGTTTTTTTGTACCTTGTACACCATCAGTGTACTGTGAAATATTGTGTGTTGTGTTTACCTTTTACACCACTGGTGTAATTTGATTATTTCCAAAAAAAAAGAGGCAAAAAAAGAAACACAATAAAGTTTTTTTTAAACAAAAAACAGTTTAATTCTCAATTTGTAATAACTGTATATTTTTTTTTAATTTTTAGTGTTTTTTTTTTTGGTATCAAACCTTTTTTGTAAGTTTTTTTTTTTGGTATATATTACCATTTTTGTAAATTTTTTTTTTTTTTTTGTTTTTTGCACAACATCATTACAAAGTGTGATAATGTTGGGTGGAGATAGTATTGGAGGGGTTAACAGGGTTGACCATATCGAGGGGGGGTAGGGGACTGGGGAGGGAGTTGGTGAGGACCAGAAGTGGAAGGGGGGTTTAACACACGTGGTTGGGACGGGAGTGGATGGACAGACGAGGTTTGTGGGTACATTGAAGGTGTATGTGGGGGTGGGTATGGTGAGGGCATTGGGGTATAATACAATGGGGAAGGAAGGTACCGGGAAGAATGGAATGGGGAACTAGAGAAAGGAGAGGGAGTGGTAGGAGGAGGGACGGCTGTATGATGGATGGTGGGGGAAGGATGAGATGCTTCAGCAAGCACTTCCACTAGAGCATTCTGACAGGCTTGCATCACACGCATCTGCTGGTGAGTACTTAAACCTTCCATTTGCCGGACAGCAGAATGAAAAAAGGTATGTCTCGGTGTCTGGTTTGATTCTAAATTCATCTGTTCCATGTATCTTCTGAGTTCCATGATACTTTGATTGATCATGGTCAACCCAGAAGATAACCGTTGTCTATACGTGTGGAAACCGTGCTGAACAGATGAGTTTAGACTCAAACAGTCAGACAAGGTCATCCTTTCCTGACTCCTCAGACGCTGCCAGCCAGAACCAAAAGTTGGTCGAGATGTTGCGGCAGTGTCTGAGGGGTGGGGAACAGGGAACAAGTCGTCACCAGCAGCTTCATGTGATGAAGTCTGCCCTGCTGCTCCAGTGCTGGTGGAGGGGATAGAGGGATGAGACAAGAGGGTAGGTAGAGAGGGGTCGGATACCTCGATGTGGTCACCGGGGGCGGTCTCACTAGGGATCATTCCAGAGGGACGCAACTCTGATGCAGACTCCCGAGTGCTGCAGATGGTGCTAAAAAAAAAAAAAAAAAAAGGAGAAAAAATGTATATTACAAATATTGATATTTAATTTAAGTCTGCTGAAAAAAAATTTGGTTAAACATTTCTACTACAGAAATGGTTTGGGGAATATTTACCTTCTGCACACCATTGTTGATCGCAGGAACGCCAGGGCTTTGTAGTTCTTGTACTGGGGTCCCCGGCGTCCTCCCGATCCACTCGGGGTCTGAATCTCTTTGTTGTAGTCCTTCTTGAAGCGATCCCGGAGCGACCGCCACCGTGTGATAACCCTGTCACCTGTGAAGCAAAAAAAAAAAAAAAAGGTTTAGTATTCAACAATTCACATGCAGGAATATAAGTTACTGAAGTTGTAATACTTACGCACAAAATCCCTGGCCCTCGCATGGAGTTCCTCCCAGTTGTCAATAACCTCGGAACACACCTCATCCCAGAGCCGTCGGGTGGTTGGTTGGTCGGCGTGTAGATGGTTTGCCATGTTCCACAGCGACTCCCGGTTTTCCACCTCACGGATGAGGTCATCAGTATCGCTGACCACATCCTCCTCCAGATGTCTGCGGGGAGCACGCTGTGAAACCTGTGAAGATAAAAAACAAAAGAAAAAACAAAAAATTACATTCTATTCAAACACATGATGTTCATTTAAACAATTATCCAAATAGGGTTACTTACCGTTTGCCGACCAACAGATGCATCACCTTGACGACCCTGGGATGTCCTGGGAGTCACTCTAGTGCGGGCACCGGATTCTGAAGACTGTGGAAAAAAAAAAAATTTGTTTGGATGGATGAGTAGTTATTGTGTGTGCACTGTGATGAATGTTTGTGTTGGGTGTAGCATTATGTATCTGTGTATGTGCTAAACTTACACTCTGCGCACCCCCTCCTTGCGTCTCTCCACCCTGCACGTCTCCTCCTGGAAGCTCCTCTGAACCAGCTTCCTGTTAAAACATAATACATGGATAGTGTTTTTAACCAAAAAAAAAAATATTTTAAATAAAGAAAATTTTTTTTTTACCTCAGATCGCTGATGATGTGAGGGGGAGCTTTCAGGAGAAGACATTATGGTTTGGGGCAGCTGCGGTGATTCCTGAAGTGATCTGCAAGTATAAAGACAATTGTTAAGCTACTATACAAAGGATCATAATAAGCTTTCAGGCCTTTATACTTACAGGGGAAATAAAGGTTGGCTGGTCGTCTCTGCTGCAGCCTGTTCGACCATCTCCGCTGCGGCCTGTCCAACCGTCTCCGCTGCGGCCTGTCTCACCGTCTCCGCTGCGGCCTGGCTGGTGGTGCTTGCTGAAGTGATCTGCAAGTATAAAGACAATTGTTAAGCTACTATACAAAGGATCATAATAAGCTTTCAGGTCTTTATACTTACAGGGAAACTAATTGTTGCCTGTACTCTGCCGCGGCCTGGGTGTTCGTGTCTGCTGCGCTCTCGCCGTTCCTCTCTGCTGCGGTCTCTTTGATCATCCCTTCTGCGGTCTGGCTGGCCGTGTCTGCTGGTTTTTTGGTGCCTCTTCATTATTAAATGATCTGCAAGTATTAAGAAAATGATTTTAAGTGTTTGCATGTCTACATTTCCTTATATCTCACCGAGTGTAACCACAGTGATTGAAGGTGTGTAATATTTTGTGTAAACCCACTTTTTTTCGGCATGTGAATTCCCTGAAAGTGTCACCAAGTTTAACCAGTGATTGAAGGTGTGTGATTGCTGTGTATACCAGTGTTTGTATTCCCTCAAACTCTCACTGTGAGAGTGTAACCAGTGATTGAAGGTGTCACCAAGTGTAACCAGTAATTGAAGGTGTGTAATTGCTGTGTATACCAGTGTTTGTATTCCCTCAAACTCTCACCGAGAGTGTAACCAGTGATTGAAGGTGTTTAATTTGTGTATACCCACACTGTGTTTGCATGTTTTTGAATTCCCTGAAAAACTCAGCTGTGTAAACCAAGATTTGTTTCATGTTGCAATCTCTCACTTTTAACCACACTTGTATACCAAAAATTTAATGTACCTTTATGGTAACTTAATTTTACCTTTTTTTTTAAATGATACAAAGGAGATTTTTTCAAAACAGTTTATTTTTTTTTTATTATTTTTTTTTCCCAACAAATAGGAGCTACTCTGCTCTTTATTTTAAATACCACAATAAATGAAAAATAAAAAAACATACAGATACAATAACACCACAATTGCAAATCTGAAAATAAAATAAAAAAAAAACCCACACAAACACGCATAACACATAGCCAGGCCACACACGCACACAGTCTTGCAGGTGGAAGATTTGCAGCTGAGTTTGATAGTCAGGCTGGTGTTTGATGTCTGGTTCGGTGTCTTC
Organism: Dendrobates tinctorius; assembly: GCF_039654945.1. NCBI lineage: Eukaryota > Metazoa > Chordata > Amphibia > Anura > Dendrobatidae > Dendrobates > Dendrobates tinctorius. Next base: position 5,290,599 of record NW_027361701.1, on the reverse strand, counting down.
AGTGTGGCTGTTGCCAGATGTCTGGGCCCAATTACACCACATACAATACCAGTTAGGTCGGTTTCACATTTGCACTTTATAGCGCAGCGAGGGCCTGCACACGGCCGCCACTAATCCCCACCTACTAGCGCACATGAACGCTTGCGATCTGCGCACCCTATTTTTAGCAGATGGTGCGCTGGCCATATTTTACCGTGTTCTGCACACTTTTTAAGGTGTGCCGTGTGCGCCAAAATGCAACATGCTGCGTTTGGCGAACAAGGGCACACCTTCAAAAGTGCGCAGCACACGGTAAAATACAGCCAGCGCACCCTATTCTAAAGACAGGGTGCGCAGATCGCAAGCATTCATGTGCGGTAGTAGGCAGAAATGACCGGATGGGGCGGGGATTAGTGGTGGACGTGTGCAGGTTATCGCTGCGCTATAAAGTGCAAATATGAAACTGGCCTTACACCACACAATCACAGCACGAAATACAATATTACAGTTGTATGAAAATAAAATGCAGTACACATGCAACAGAAAAAAAAAGATGGAAAAAAAAAAAATTAAAAAATGCATTACATTTCATGGCCGTCATCCGCCATTTTGACGGCGAAAAAAAAGTTACAAGCTCCGTCCCCCTCAGACAGAATCCGCAAAGAATTTTGTGGATCCGCCGAATATTGGACGCAACGGACGACCATCCATCAAAATCCGCCACTAATGTATCCCAATGGGGAAAATGGCGGATCCGCAACAAGAAAAAGCGGATCCACCATTTTCAAATTTTGGCGGATTTTGACTGATGGCAAAAAACTGAAGTGTGAAAGAGGCCTTAGCGGATTTCACACTGCTAAATTTCTGATCCATGTCTATTCTTTGTTATTCGTTTTATTCTATTTGTTTTCTCTGATCCATTTGTGTCAGTTTTTTTCATGCACCCAGAATCGGAGACTGCGCTGGTTTTGGGCTGCCTTGAAAAACGCCGACACAAACGGACAGATGTGGATCCGTAGCTTTCTGAGTCAAATAACATGGATGTCTATGGAGATGGATCTGGACAGATCCGTGAAAAAAACAGATTTGTGAACCAGATCCGTTCTGCTGTACTGAGAAATCAGCATTTCAGTAGATATATAAATAATGCCTAACAACTATGGTGGATCTTAACCCTCTATCACTCCAGCTCTATTTCCCAGAGAGTGTCACCTCCTTCACTGACAGCCTCTATGATGTGCTTCCTTCTGGAAAAAAAAGCTGGAAGCGGTGGCAGCGAGCGGGTATAGAGCTGGAGTAACAGATCTACTCCCTCATCTGAATATGTATGCAAACCGATTTCAGATGAATAGACTGAACATGTAAAAATATTACTGGAATTGTCTTTGAAAGAGCTACATGGGCATACACAGATACGGACCGCTTACTCATTCAATATGGGACTTGCGGACATGTGTGGCACTTGCGGTTTTGCACTTGCGGTGAGACAAAAAAAAAACACAGCTAGCAGCTTTTTTTTCCGTTGCTGCAAGTACCGCATTTGCGGGATCGCGGCAAAACTGCAAGTGCCGCACATGTCCGCAAGTCCCATAAGGAATGAATGAGGTCGAATGCAGTGTTGCCATAAGTGATCCGATACGTGACAGATGCGGAAAAAACTGCCGGATCTGCCGTGAATGGCGAAAATCGCTGATGTGAAAGTAGCCCAAGTCACTGCCGATAGTGTCTGCATTAGTCATACTCGCCAATGGGGGGGGAGAACGAAAAGTGCCTAGGGCAGCACAAACTCTAAATACGGCTGGCTATGGACTATGTGAGGTCTGTGATGTGTAACATGGCCTACAGAGGTTTATGAGTTGCATAATAAACTGCATAGACTGTAAGTGGAAAAATATTCCTGTGTGCCTTAAATCCCACAGCCAAGAGAGTGTCCCCCAATACATTCCATAAGCATTGCCTTACCCTGTCCATTTGTTCAGTCTGAGCTTCTTTTAATGGCTTCATGTTTGTAAAGAAGCAAAGAAGTTAAAAAAAATTGACCTGACCTTTTGTCAGATGGCTCCTGTTTGGAAGACACTATTTTATATCTAAGTAAAGAAAATATAAGCAAGCTCAAATAATGACTAAAAAGACTCCTAAACTGGTGTACAAACTCTGTAGCTTTTTCCAGCCTGATGAGCATCAATAATTACTAAGAAATTTTGTTTGTGTTATGATACACTACCACAAACATATTGTGAAGATCAGACTTTGATAAATCCTTGTTCCTGAAATAGAACTGGTTGGTTACTCACACCTGATTGTCATCCCATTGATTGAAAGCATCAGACTACTTTCCCATGGATTCACATACTTTTGCCACTTGGACTTGTTATAGTTAATAATTTTCTTCAGTAAAAAAAAGTTTTAATATTTTCGATACATTTGTTTGATTTAATTCTTTTTATCTACTTTTAGGACTTGAGTGAACATTCTGAAAGGTTCATAAACTTTCAAGTACCATAGTATTCCAGGAAAACACAAAGTCCTCTCTAACTATTGTTTTATTTTACTATAAAATGTGAAAGGCATTATGTTGCTCCCAAATATTTCATTAATTTATTACTGTCTATGTATATCTCGATCATCTCAAGAATGTGTTTGACCTTGATGTAACTACAGTATTAAATTATTTATTAAAATGTGTATTTATTTGCATTCATTGCTTCATCCTTTAAAATATAGTTACCAATTCCTGATGTAGTGGACTGCAAAATCTGAACATTATGCTTGCCTAGTGGCTCAAGATTTGATTCAATGAGTCCTCAGGTTGAACAGTGTACATGTTACTGTTACTTTCAGAGGTTTAAATTTATATTCATTGGTTCATAAAACCTTGTGTGGAATGCAGCCAGTTCATCCTTGTAAAAATAGCAGGTAAAAATAGTTTTTGCTGCTGAACCTCCAACCAGGCGTGGTTGTGTGTGGTAATGGACATAACCTAGTGGCGGCTGTGAAGCTTGGCAAGCTCACCTATATACCATGCTTGGCACATATGCTTAACTTGGTAGTTCAGCAGTTTCTGAAAACATAAGCAGATTCGCCAGAGTTTCTGATCAAGGTATGCCGTGTCAGCTCCCATTTGCGCAAGTTGGCTACAGCTGCCGCCGCTCTGGAAGTGCTGCAACATCGCATGCAAGTGCCAGCTCATAAACTTGTGTGCAACGTCACCATGCACAGGAACTTCACACTGCACATGCTGGCAAGGTTTTGTGAGCAGAAGAGGCCAGTGGTTGAGCACCAGCTCCAACACACCCATATGTATTCTGGTCAGCCTCCACACATAACAACTGAAGAGTGGGCATGGATATCTGACATTTGTTTTGTTCTCCAAGACATTGAGGACTCTAAAAAGTTGGCGAGCTGTGATAACACCATGGTCGGCATCACTATCTTGCTTCTGTGCCTACTTAAACAGTCGCTGCTCACAAATAAACATATATCACCAAGGAACAAATAAACATGTAGGTTTGCATGCGGACCATGTGGGGCTGGAGGAAGATATAACACAGAGAGATTGTAGCCAGTTCAGCTTCATCTCATCTGCTCAGCGCAGATTGGGTAACATTGAGGAGGTGGACACTGAGGAGGAGGAAGAGGAGGAACAGAAGCTGGTGGCTAGTAGCCATACACCCTTTGTCACGACTCTCCTACATGGATGGGCTGAGGATGGGAATGAGGAGGAAGAGAGGGAGGAGGAGATGGAGGGTAGTCGTCATGGTGGAGACAGGGAAGAGTTGGCTGTATGAACCTTGGAACATTTGACCGACTTTATGTATAGCTGCCTTTCCCGTGACCCTCAAGTTACATTCATCTTGGCAAAAAAAGAGAACTGCGAGATCACCCTGCTAGACCCACACTACAAGGAGAACTTTGCATCTCTTCTTCCTGAGGTGGAGGGGTCTTCTAAAATGGTGCTATACCAGTAATCCAATGTGGAAAATATGTTGAAAAAATTCCAATCAAACAACGCTAGCGGCAAGGGGCCAACTTCCTTGTTCAAACAAGGAGGAGAGGCCAGGGAGACACATAGCAGAGGCAGAAGTACACTGTTGAAGGTGTGGGCCAATTTCATGACACCAACCCAGCACAGAGGGCCTGATGACCAGGTATTTTTGACAAGAAGGGAAAAGTTTTTAAAGATGGTCAAGTAATACTTGGCCAACCAAACCAGCATATTTTCTAGTTCCGCTGAGCCTTTCAACTATTTTGTCTCAAAACTGGACATATGGCAAGAGTTGTCCCTCTATGCCTTGGAGGTGTTTTGCTGCCCTCCTACCAGTGGCGTAACTACAAAGTTATAGGCCCTGGTGCGAACTTTCAAATGGCCCCACTCCCACCCTCGGCTGCCACTAGGAATTTTGGGGCCCCATACTGGCAACATTTTTGGGGCCCCCTTGATAATAGCCCAGGCTCCATCCTTCAAACTGTCCACAGCCCCACCGCTTCCTTATCTCCACCCCCACATAGAGAATGAAAGGAGCGGAGGACAGGTGTCTGACTTGCTACACCATAGAATATAATGTCGCCCCCATATTATGTAACACACCCTCCCCCATAGAATATAATGTACCCCTCATGGTATATAACACAGCCGCATAGTATATAGCACAGCACAACAAGTCCTTTTTTATTTTTGGTCTACATTGTTTTTTGATCTTTACAAGTTTAATTTTTCTTCTGTTCTTTTCAGTAGTGTTTTACAAGGTCTTCAACCATGTCCTCAAGTGAAGAACAGACTTCTTCCCAGGAAGGACCGGACAAATATTATGTAATCACATTCGCTTTACTGATTGGTATGTATTGACTGGCAATACTCCACATGTGTTAAATCATTTAAATTCTTTACAGGTACCTGGCAGTGATGAAGAGCAGTCCAGTGAAGAGGTATCTTCCCAGGGTCGTCAGGCTCATGTGTCTCAGGAGGAAAGACGGGTTGTAAGTATTCTTTTCACCAGAGTCGTAATACAATTTTTTCAGTTTTACTTAAAATGCTTTTTTTCTATTTTATCTATAGGTTTCACAACTGGAAGAAGCCACACTGGATATAGATAACGAACAACTCATCGACCTAGTGAAAGAGCGAGTATCGTTGTGGGACGCCCGTGATTGTCAGCACTCTGACAATGTGGTCATTCGACGGCTCTGGGAAGAACTGGCAACATCGCTGCTGCCTAATTGGGACCGTGCCACGCCACATGCCAGATTTTGGTAAGTATTGTAATGTGGTCTTAAACAGCAGTGAACCTGTGAATGAATGTGCATTGTTTTCTAATTATTTTTTTTTCCCCTTTACAGTGAAGCAAATCAAAATCCATTGGCACTCAAAGAAGAACCGCTTCAACAAGGACATGAGAGAGGAGCATTGGGTTTGAAGTGGTTCTGCTGCAAGGTTCAGAAAATACAAGTACCACCAGGACTTTGCCTTTCTGAGGCCTGCGCTTGCTCAGCGAATGTAAGTATAGATTTTTTTTCTTTTGACTAATGTTTAATTTTTTCCCGCACACAGACCCTGGAGCAGCACAACATAAACTTTATTTTTTCACTAAGGTATTTCTCTTTTTTCACAGAACCTGGTGCAGCACCACACAACCCAGAGCCTCCTCGGATGAAGCGGCCCCTCATCTACCAGCCACTGAACAGACGCAGTCCGAGTCATTCACCAGCGATGGAGCAACCTTGCAGGCTTCACAGGCTGGGGAACAGGCAGCAGGTCCATCAAGTTTTCCCCTCTCCCAGCCCTCTGCCTCTGATTTTTCTGGGTCTTCTCATCAGCGGCAGAGGGCCTGAGAGAGGTTAGGCATGCCCGAGTTTCTTCAATTAAGCTAGGTCTTCCAGGATGGGTTACATTTCACAGCCATACAGTATTACATGTTCTTGGATATATTTTTCATTGGTATATAACTCTCCAAAAACTTTTTCAAAATATTATCGTTATTATATTGCTCACTCAAAAGGTAGTCCATGGTCTGGATTACATTTTCTTGATATATAACCCTCAAAAAACTTGTTAAAAATGTATAGGTATTATATTGCTTGCCCATAGGGTATTGCATCTTCTTGGGTACATTTAGTTGCTATATAAGCCTCCAAAAACCTGTTTCAAATTTTTTGGTATCATATTGCTCACTTAGAGGGTATTACATATTTTTGGGTATATTCAATTGTTATAAAAGACTCAAAAAACTTGTTCAAAAGATTGGGTGCATTTTTGTTGTATTATTTCGGCTCGGGTTTGGGACAAGACCTGAATCAAAATTTGATGACAGCAAAGTGAATGAGAATCCTAAAGTGTTTTTCAGATGTTGAGTATTTCTGACTTGCAGATTTGATGCAGAAAATAATCTGCAGCATGTCAATTCTCTGTACGCTTTTGCAGCTGCGTTTTTCCTGCCAAGAGATGCAGAAATTTTACTCAGCGTGTGCACAAAGCCTTATTGGTAGTATATTACTCACCCATAGACTATTCTGTGGTCTACAGTACATTTCCTTGGTATATAACCCTCAAAAGTGTATAGTCTTTATGAGTCTAGAAATACCAATGCATGACAATCTGAATAAGATGTGCATGAGGCCCTCTTTTATGTATAATACAGGGTGTATCTGAGTCCCTTATTTTTGGCAGTTCTTGCTTCCTTCATGAATTAAACTGAAATTTCCTGGTTTTGTAATAAAAAAAAGTTTTGGTTAACTTAATTTATACATTCTTTTTAAATTTTGTCTTATATACAAGGCATTATACAGGAAAAAAAATGTTTAACATTTTATTTACTGTAAAACTAAAGTTTTAATGGGTTTGGAATGCTTTATTGTTTGTCCTTAACCCCTTCACCCCGAAGCCGGATTTCACCTTCCTGACTAGGTCAATTTTTACAATTCTTACCACTGTCAATTTATGAGGTCATAACTCTGGAACACTTCAATGGATCCCAGTGATTTTGAGAATGTTTTCAAGTGACATATTGTACTTTATGATAGTGGTAAAATTTATTTGAAATGACTTAGTAAGGGATAGGTGCAGGGCAAGTGAGGGACTGAGGTATCCTGGTTGGAAACAGGTTGAAAGTGTTAGGGTCGGCGGAACGCACCAGATATAAATAATAGGAGGTGCGTTCGCCGCCCGGGGTCCACCATGCGGTAGGTGACAAGACCGCTGCTGAATAATGGCGGATGCACCAAAAGGTGAGGTACTGCGCTCGGGTTAACGTCACCCGAATGCTAAGAGCGGCTCTGTTCACACACAGAGTCGCCAACACAATAGAGATGTAAGAGGACGCTGGCCCTGTTCACTTCACAGGATACCCAGCGAGTGACGTTGCAACCGCAGACGCCAAGGACGCTGCTACTGCAGCGCGGCAATAACTATGGCTGCTGAACGACGGCGCCGGAATGACCGAGCACCGTCGGACGCTAGTGTGCAGTGCAGGAGGCACAGTGGCGTGTAGCTTGCCACAATCTGGAGCTGACTACCCAACAATCTGTCACCATTCGTATTAACCGAGGGAAGGGGTTTCAAATGAGTCAGTCACCAGTCCATGCATCCATCACCATACACACACAGCATAATATGCTACACTAGCGCATGGCCGAGCCGCCATGCGGGCTTTTTATAGCCATGCGCTTCCGGGACCTTCCAGTACTATAGGAAGGACCAATCAGATCTGACATAGGACCTGCACATGTGACCCCTGCTCTCCACTGAGAGGACAAGTTGCGGGCATGCCCAGTAGCACGGCATGAGGACTTAGCCTCTGGAGCAGTTCCCTGCAAAGCAGGTTGCGTCACCATTGCTGCACCAGAGGTGGCAGCAACATCCAGGCTCACAGAACGAGTCTGAGGGAAATGCCTGGCTAGCCGAGATTGCTGAGCAGGAGCCCGAGCGGTCTGAGGAGAATGGGAGACCGCAGGATGTCTGGCTCTGGATTCCCGCTGTGCAGTGCCAGGAATCCGACGCCTAACATGGCCCCCCTCTGAGCCTCACTGCGCTCAAAAGCCGCGATCAGGAGCGGTGCGTGAATGTTTTCCACCGGCTCCCAGGTCCGAGCCTCGTGACCATGACCCTTCCAGTCCACCAAATAAAATTTTTTGCCACGGACAAACCTGCGCCCCACGATGGCGTTAACCTCAAACTCGTCAGACGATAAGTCTGATGACCCGGCAGATGGCTCGGAAAACCGGGCCATGTGAACTGGTTTGAGGAGGGACACATGGAACACGTCCGAGATGGCCAAATGTGGGGGAAGAGCCAGGCGGTAGACCACCGAGCTAAGTCGCTCAAGGACCTTGAATGGTCCAATGTATCGTGGCGCGAACTTGGGCGACTCAACCCGCAGTTTAATGTTTCGGGTAGAGAGCCATACCATGTCGCCAGGGGAGAAGCTTGGAGCAGGACGCCGGTGTGCGTCAGCGGAGATCCTCATTCTCTCCTTGGAAGCTCGGATAGCATCCTGGGTGCGATCCCAAATGTCACGTGCCTCCACCGCCCAGTCTGCCACCCTGGAGTCGGTGGAAGACACGGGCATGGGCACAGGGACGCGCGGATGTTGACCGTAATTTAGGAGGAATGGGGTTTGACCGGTGGATTCGGCCACAGCATTGTTCAACGCGAACTCTGCCCACGGCAGCAAGGATGCCCAGTCGTCCTGCCTGGCCGAGACAAAATGTCGAAGATATGTTATCAAGGTCTGGTTGGCTCTCTCTACCAACCCATTCGTCTCGGGATGATAGGCCGAGGAGAGATTCAGCTCAATGCTGAGTAGAGAACAGAGCTCTCTCCAAAACCGGGACGCAAACTGAGGGCCTCGGTCACTGACAATCTTGTCCGGCATGCCGTGCAGGCGGAAAACGTGCTTGATGAACAAAACTGCCAGGCCCCGCGCTGAAGGTAACCGGGAGAGAGGTACCAAGTACACCATCTTAGAGAAATGGTCAGTGACAACCCAAATGACCGTGCTGCCGCTGGACTTGGGTAGCCCCACCACAAAGTCCATACTGACCATCTTCCAGGGCCTGTCTGCTATCGGCAGAGGGAAAAGAAGCCCAGCGGGCCGCTGCCGAGAGGACCTATTCCGGGCGCAAGAGACGCATGCCTCAATATAGTCCTTGACGTCACGGGCCATATGTGGCCACCAGTACGTCCTCGCCAAAAACTCAGAGGTCCGTTTTGTCCCAAAATGTCCACCCACTCTGGACGAGTGAGCCCAAGAGAGGACCTCCGGTCGCAGACGGACAGGGACAAATGTCTTGCCCGGAGGTACTGACTCAAGGGCAACCGGAGCCACAGTCCTCAGGCTCTCGGATGGGACGATCAGCCGAGGCTCCTCCTCCTCTTCCTCCGATGACACCACGGAGCGGGAGAGAGCATCGGCCCGGACGTTCTTCTCCCCGGAGAGAAAGTGGAGGGTGAAATGGAACCGGGAAAAGAACAAAGACCATCTAGCCTGGCGAGAGTTTAGCCGCTGGGCTGTTTGTAAATACACCAAGTTTTTGTGGTCGGTGAACACCTGGAAAGGGTGGCGAGCCCCCTCCAGGAGGTGTCTCCACTCCGAGAAGGCCAACTTCATAGCTAGCAACTCCCTGTCCCCGATAGCATAATTCCTCTCCGCCGGTGTGAAGGTCTTGGAGAAAAAGAAGCATGGATGCTTCCGACCTTGCGTGTCCTTCTGGAACAGGACCGCTCCAGCACCGACGGAAGAGGCATCCACTTCCAGAATGAAGGGCTTGTCTACATCGGGGCGATGTAGAATGGGAGCGCTAGCGAAATGGGACTTAATGGTGGAGAAGGCCTTGGAGACCGGTTCCGACCACAATTTGGGATTTGCACCCTTCTTGGTGAGGGCTACCAAGGGTGCTACCAAAGTCGAGAAGTGGGGGATGAATTGGCGATAATAATTTATGAACCCCATAATGCGCTGCACCGCTTTGAGAGAATGAGGTTCCTGCCAATCCATCACCGCCTGTTGCTTGGCAGGATCCATGGCCAATCCCTGGGCGGAGATGATATAGCCCAGGAAAGGCAAGGACTCTTGCTCAAACACACACTTCTCCAACTTGGCATAGAGGGAGTTCGCCCGCAGGCGATCGAAAACTTTGCAAACCTCTCTCCGGTGGAAGTCAATATCTGGAGAGTAGATGAGAATATCATCCAGATAGACTACAACCGAGGTGGTAAGCATATCCCGGAAGATATCGTTCACAAAGTCTTGGATGACGGCCGGGGCATTGCAGAGGCCGAAGGGCATCACCAGGTATTCATAGTGCCCGTCTCTGGTGTTAAATGCCGTCTTCCATTCATCCCCATCACTAGAGTTGAGCGACTTTTGGTTTTTTAGGGTCGCGTTTCGTTTCGTGAAACCCGACTTTTCCAAAAGTCGGGTCGAGCAAGATCGTCCGATTATAGGGAAAAGTCGGGGTCGTCCCGAAACACGAAACCCAATGTAAGTCAATGGGGAATAAAAGTCGGCAGTGAGAGGAGGACAGGAAACACACCTACAGTGCCCATTTGAATGCCAAAAGCATCAATTCTTCTTACTTAAGCTTGTCAACCTTAATTAACTTCATAATATAAGATACGCACTGAAAAATGGGGGTTATTTGGCTAAAGTTGTGGGGGGGGAGGGCTGGCTGCAGGTTTTCATGTGCCCTGGGCGAAAGAGCGCCCCTTTAACACATACCACAACTCATCATGCTCCGATACGGCAGATAAATAGCGGTATAGTACAATGAAAAATACCTCACTTTTTACATCTCATGACGAGGCCCATCTATTTCTCCATACAGAATCATTGGTCCCATATAATGTTTGAAACAGTATATGATGAGCTCCACATAATGCTACAGTATATGTTGGTCCCCATGGATGAAGCTCCACTGTCTTATGGGCCCAAATAATGCTCCAAACATAATGGGCCCCATTTCTAATGCTCTAGTGTATAATGGGCCCTGTAAATGCTGCTCCAGTGTCTGATGTCCACCTTTGGAATGTTCCAGTGTATGGTGGGCCCCATCTATCATTCTCCAGAGTATAGTGCTCCCCAAAAATTGCTGTCCCAACATTGAAAACAATCAAATAAGTCTCCTCGCTAGGGAATCCCTGTACTTGTCTGGACAGGTGCTGTAGCTTGCTTAACAGCTCGCCAGCCATTCTCACGCCCAGTATGGATTGCACGTGATTGCACAAAGGTTAGAAAGGGTACCGTATCCCTGGATAAAATATATGGATAGCGTACACATTCAAAATATATGTCTATACAGCATGAGGCAGGCTCAGACGGTGTTAGGCCCAGTATGGATTGCACGTGATTGCACAAAGGTTAGAAAGGGTACCGTATCCCCGGATAACATGTATGGATAGCGTACACATTCAAAATATATGTCTATACAGCATGAGGCAGGCTCAGACGGTGTTAGGCCCAGTATGGATTGCACGTGATTGCACAAAGGTTAGAAAGGGTACCGTATCCCTGGATAACATGTATGGATAGCGTACACATTCAAAATATATGTCTATACAGCATGAGGCAGGCTCAGACGGTGTTAGGCCCAGTATGGATTGCACGTGATTGCACAAAGGTTAGAAAGGGTACCGTATCCCCGGATAACATGTATGGATAGCGTACACATTCAAAATATATGTCTATACAGCATGAGGCAGGCTCAGACGGTGTTAGGCCCAGTATGGATTGCACGTGATTGCACAAAGGTTAGAAAGGGTACCGTATCCCTGGATAACATGTATGGATAGCGTACACATTCAAAATATATGTCTATACAGCATGAGGCAGGCTCAGACGGTGTGAGGCCCAGTATGGATTGCACGTCATTGCACAAAGGTTAGAAAGGGTACCGTATCCCTGGATAACATGTATGGATAGCGTACACATTCAAAATATATGTCTATACAGCATGAGGCAGGCTCAGACGGTGTTAGGCCCAGTATGGATTGCACGTGATTGCACAAAGGTTAGAAAGGGTATCGTATCCCCGGATAACATGTATGGATAGCGTACACATTCAAAATATATGTCTATACAGCATGAGGCAGGCTCAGACGGTGTTAGGCCCAGTATGGATTGCACGTGATTGCACAAAGGTTAGAAAGGGTACTGTATCCCTGGATAACATGTATGGATAGCGTACACATTCAAAATATATGTCTATACAGCATGAGGCAGGCTCAGACGGTGTTAGGCCCAGTATGGATTGCACGTGATTGCACAAAGGTTAGAAAGGGTACCGTATCCCCGGATAACATGTATGGATAGCGTACACATTCAAAATATATGTCTATACAGCATGAGGCAGGCTCAGACGGTGTTAGGCCCAGTATGGATTGCACGTGATTGCACAAAGGTTAGAAAGGGTACCGTATCCCTGGATAACATGTATGGATAGCGTACACATTCAAAATATATGTCTATACAGCATGAGGCAGGCTCAGACGGTGTTAGGCCCAGTATGGATTGCACGTGATTGCACAAAGGTTAGAAAGGGTACCGTATCCCTGGATAACATGTATGGATAGCGTACACATTCAAAATATATGTCTATACAGCATGAGGCAGGCTCAGATGGTGTTAGGCCCAGTATGGATTGCACGTGATTGCACAAAGGTTAGAAAGGGTACCGTATCCCTGGATAACATGTATGGATAGCGTACACATTCAAAATATATGTCTATACAGCATGAGGCAGGCTCAGACGGTGTTAGGCCCAGTATGGATTGCACGTCATTGCACAAAGGTTAGAAAGGGTACCGTTTCCCCGGATAACATGTATGGATAGCGTACACATTCAAAATATATGTCTATACAGCATGAGGCAGGCTCAGACGGTGTTAGGCCCAGTATGGATTGCACGTGATTGCACAAAGGTTAGAAAGGGTACCGTATCCCCGGATAACATGTATGGATAGCGTACACATTCAAAATATATGTGTAGTGCTGACCAAAACTATGTCAGAGAGTGGACCCTCTGGATCGCGGATCCGGAGCCCCCGGGTCGAGCACGCCAGGTGAAGACCGACCCCTATACAGGGACCGTTTGGGGCAGGACCACAGAGGACGGAGGCGCGACAGCCAGAACCAAGAGGGACGGCTCCACGAACAAAAGGCCTGGAGAAGCAGCGGACAAATATACTAGCAGGGACAGGTGGCTCAGGGAAGGGCTCAATACGGAATGGTAAGAGGAGGAATCAAGGCGAACTGGAGACAGGGGACGGCACATGGAATGGAGGAACAGGAGAGCCTGGACCGACTGGGGAGAGCGGGGAGGACGACACAGAGGAAGGCAGGAAGGATAGGCAGAGATAGGACTAACTACAGACGAACTGTAGGGGCCAGATTGCTACACAATCATCAGGCGTCCTCCTAACAGCGAGGACGCCTGAAATATACCAGCCCCCGGAAGTGCGTGTGCCAGGCCAGCCCCTCAGCGCCGCCCACCGCTGGAGACAGAGGACGGGGGGGGCGCGCGCGTGACAGAGAGCGGAAGCCAGGAGCCGCCGTGAGGGAGCGTGGACGACGGGCGCGAGGCCGGACGGGAGCGCGCAGGTAGGGAAACGCTGCGGTGCGCGCTGCTCTGGAAGGGACATCGGCGGGCATAGCCGCCGATGTCACAGTACCCCTCTCCTTACGTCCCCTCTTACTGAGATTGGCAAAAAACCTTTTCAGAATCCGGGGAGCATTGACATTCTCCCGGGGTTCCCAGGACCGTTCCTCGGGACCAAAACCCACCCAATCGATAAGAAAAAGGGTCTTACCCCGGACTCTTTTCATAGCCAGGATGTCTTTGACCTCGAAGACGTTGTCCGAGATAACAGGTGAAGGAGGGACGATGGAAACTGGTTGGAACCGATTCAGGACTACGGGTTTCAAGAGCGAGACATGGAAGGCGTTGGGAACCCGGAGCGAAGCAGGCAACCTCAGTTTGTAAGCCACTTCATTAATGCGTCCTATTACTTCAAACGGCCCAATGTACCGAGGACTCAGCTTATAAGAGGGAACTCTCAGACGGATATGTCGAGTTGAAAGCCAGACTTTGTCACCAGGATGGTACGGAGGCACGTCCCTCCGTCTTTTGTCTGCATGCTTCTTGATTCGGTTGTTGGCACCCTTGAGCGCGTCCCTGGTCTCTCTCCAAATCTGCGAGAATTCTTTAGCAAGAGAATCGGCTGCGGGTACTCCTGTAGACGTGGAGAAAGGTAACGGAATACCTGGGTTTTGACCGGTTACCACAAAAAAAGGTGACTTGGTGGTAGATTCGCTGGGATGATTGTTGTGCGAGAATTCAGCCCAAGGTAAGAGCGCGACCCAATTGTCCTGATGGGCGTTGGCGAAATGACGTAGGTAGGTGGTTAACACCTGATTAATTCGCTCCACTTGCCCGTTGGTCTGAGGATGGTATGCGGAGGAGAAGTCGAGAGATGTACCCATAAGCCGGCAGAGAGCTCTCCAGAAGCGGGAGGTGAACTGGACCCCCCGATCAGACAGAATCCGCTGAGGAAGACCATGCAGCCTGAAGATCTGGTGGATGAAGATCTCGGCCAACTTCGGAGCGGATGGTAGTCCCGGTAAGGGAATGAAGTGGGCCATTTTGGAAAAACGATCTGCTACGACTAAGATGGTGGTACATCCGGCTGAGCGGGGTAAATCAGTTACAAAATCCATGGCGACCTGCTGCCAGGGGACCTCAGGAACTGGCAATGGGTGAAGAAGACCGGCGGGCAAGGTCCTAGCCACCTTGTTCTGGGCACAGATTGTGCACGAGGCAACATCATAGAATCATAGAATCATAGAATCGTAGAGTTGGAAGGGACCTCCTGGGCCATCTGGTCCAACCCCCTGCTCAAAGCAGGATTCGCTAAATCATCCCAGTCAGATGTCTGTCCAGCCTCTGTTTGAAGACTTCCATTGAAGGAGAACTCACCACTTCTCGTGGCAGCCTGTTCCACTCATTGATCACTCTAACTGTCAAAAAGTTTTTTCTAATATCTAATCTGTGTCTCCTCCCATTCAGTTTCATCCCATTGCTTCTAGTCTTTCCTTGTGCAAATGAGAATAAAGTTGATCCTTCTACAATGTGACAGCCCTTTAGATATTTGTAGACAGCTATTAAGTCTCCTCTCAGTCTTCTCTTTTGCAAACTAAACATTCCCAAATCCTGCAACCTTTCCTCATAAGACAGGGTTTGCAGACCGGTCACCAACATAGTCCATCACATCCTGGCGAAGCGTGGGCCACCAGTAATACCGAGACAGCAGTAGGAGAGTCTTTTTAGTCCCAACGTGCCCTGCAATTTTGGAGGAATGCCCCCAGCCCAACACCTCCGTACGTCTGTTTTGAGGGACGAAAGTCTTACCGGGCGGAGGAATAGCAAAATTCACAGGGGCCACGGTGATCATTTTGGAGGGCTCGATAATATGGGATGGGACTTCATCCTTCTCCGATGACTGTAATGACCTGGAAAGGGCATCGGCCTTGATGTTCCTATTACCAGGACGAAAATGAAGTTGGAAGTCAAAGCGGGAGAAGTACAGGTCCCATCTGGCCTGCCGGGCATTGAGTCTTTGGGCAGACTGCAGGTAAGCCAGGTTCTTGTGGTCAGTGAGGATGGTAAAGGGATGTACAGCCCCCTCGAGTAAATACCGCCATTCAGCCAAGGCCATCTTAATGGCCAGTAATTCTCGGTCTCCAATGGAGTAGTTGCACTCCGCAGGTGAGAAGACTTTAGAAAAGAAGCCGCAAGGAACCAACCGTCCGGATGAAGCCTGCTGGGACAGGACTGCTCCAGCTCCAGTGGAGGAGGCATCCACTTCCAGGACGAAGGGCCTGCTGGTCACAGGCCGATGCAAAATGGGTGCTGACGCAAAGGAACGTTTCAGGGCTTGGAAAGCGTTTTCAGCTTCAGGGGACCAGCTGTTGGGCTTCATTCCCTTGCGGGTCAAGGCCGTGATGGGTTTGGTAACCGTAGAAAAGTGAGGCACAAACTGACGGTAATAATTTGCGAACCCAAGAAACCGCTGGATGGCCTTAATCCCCACTGGACGGGGCCACTTGAGTACCGCACTGAGTTTTTCGGGATCCATCTTTAGGCCGGAATCGGTGACGACATATCCCAAGAAGGGCAGTGACGACTGCTCAAAAAGGCATTTCTCAATCTTGGCGTAGAGTTGGTTCTCTCGAAGGCGGTGCAAGACCAAGCGTACGCTTTTGCGATGGGAGGACAAGTCGGGCGAGAAAACGAGAATGTCGTCAAGATAGATGACCACACAGGAGTAGAGTAGATCCCGGAATACCTCGTTGATAAATTCTTGAAATACAGCGGGAGCGTTGCAGAGGCCGAAGGGCATAACCAGGTATTCATAATGCCCGTCACGGGTATTGAAGGCCGTTTTCCACTCATCCCCTGCACGGATCCGGACCAAATTGTAGGCTCCCCGCAGATCCAACTTCGTGAAGATCCGGGCTCCTCTCAGACGGTCAAAGAGCTCAGGAATCAACGGAAGGGGGTAACGATTTTTAACGGTGATATTGTTTAGACCCCGGTAATCAATGCAAGGCCGCAGTGATCCGTCTTTCTTCCGGACGAAGAAGAAACCTGCGCCCGCAGGAGAGGAGGATTTCCGGATAAACCCCTTGGACAGATTTTCTTGGATATATTCCGTCATGGCAGAGGTTTCGGCAGGAGAAAGAGGGTAAGTTCTACCTCTGGGAGGAACCGCTCCAGGAATCAGGTCGATGGGGCAGTCATAGGACCGGTGCGGAGGCAGGGAATCCGCCTCCTTTTTGCAGAAAACATCAGCGTAGGCGTGGTATGGAGCAGGAAGGCCGGGGAGGTCCGTTGGCCTAAGCTGAGGATGGGAACGAACCAGGGTACGTAAACAGCTAGCATGGCAGGGGTGCCCCCAACGTAGGATCTCTCCGGAGCGCCAGTCGATGACTGGCTCATGCCGCCTAAGCCAAGGAAGTCCTAAGAGAATGGCATGGGATAATTGAGGCAGGACATAGAAGGCAATCTTCTCAGAATGAAGTGCGCCAATTTGTAGCTTTACTTCAATGGTAACCGTGGTGATGAGCCCAGGAAGAGGTTTGCCATCGACGGAGGTGATTGCTCGAGGGTTACTTAGGACGACCACGGGAATCTGGAGTTTGTCAACCTCCTCCTGGCGGATGAAGTTGCCTGCTGCGCCCGAGTCCACATACGCCTCCACAGAGCCACGCCCCCGACCTGCAATAAGCAGAGCTGAGAGAGTAAGTGGGAGAGAGGGGGTCAGATTACCTAGGGGGCCCTTTCCTACCTGGCCTAGGCGGATGCGTTTCCCGGTCTCTCAGGACAAGTGCGGACGAAGTGATTGGCCCCTCCACAATATAGGCAGAGTCCCTTAGTCATCCTCTCCTTACGCCGTTGTTCGGACAGCTTGATGCGATCCACCTGCATAGGCTCGGGGACAGTGTTACTAGGAAGGGCAACGGTGCGCGGAATGGGAGCTTGGTATAACCTAAAGGACCTCCTCTCCCTGGCTGACTCCCTAGCGCGTTCCTGAAAACGCAGGTCAATACGGGTAGCCAGGGAGATGAGATCCTCCAGGGTGGTAGGGAGGTCACGCCCGGCCAACTCGTCTTTGATTTTACAAGAAAGGCCTCTCCAAAAAGCACCAACCAGGGCTTCGTTATTCCATCCCAGCTCCGAGGACAGGGTCCGGAAACGGATGGCGTATTGCCCTACAGTAAGGGACCCCTGGCAGAGGTTAAAAAGGGCCTCTGTAGAGGAAGCAAGGCGTCCGGGTTCATCAAAAACCTTACGGAATGTTTCCAAAAAACTCTGGATGTTAGTCACCACCGGGTCATCCCTCTCCCACAACGGATTCACCCAAGCCAGCGCCTCCCCCTCTAGATGGGAGATAATAAAGGCCACCTTAGCACGGTCCGTGGGGTATTGTTGGGGTAGAAGATCAAAGTGCAATCTGCACTGATTTAAAAATCCCCTACACAATTTTGGGTCCCCACAGTACCTAGGCGGTTTACCAAGACGGGGGGGAGGGAAAGAGACAGCGTCCCGGGCTTGGTTAGAAGCGGCCGCAGAGGACTGCAAAGAAAGCAGCCGATCATCCACGGACGCCATATACCCCAAAATGTGAGATTGCGCATCGCGCTGCTGTGCGAGCTCCTGCTGGAGACTGACTAAGAGGGGTGCATGCGCTGGGTCAGCGGTTTGCAAGGCGGAGAGCCGGGTGTCCATGGACTTCATGAATGACATGATACGGGTCTGATTTTCCCTTAGGAAAAGCAGTTCCTTTTGAGTGGCCGCCGCGGCACCGGCGGGGTCCATGGCCTGATGATACTGTAGTGCTGACCAAAACTATGTCAGAGAGTGGACCCTCTGGATCGCGGATCCGCAGCCCCCGGGTCGAGCACGCCAGGTGAAGACCGACCCCTATACAGGGACCGTTTGGGGCAGGACCACAGAGGACGGAGGCGCGACAGCCGGAACCAAGAGGGACGGCTCCACGAACAAAAGGCCTGGAGAAGCAGCGGACAAATATACTAGCAGGGACAGGTGGCTCAGGGAAGGGCTCAATACGGAATGGTAAGAGGAGGAATCAAGGCGAACTGGAGACAGGGGACGGCACATGGAATGGAGGAACAGGAGAGCCTGGACCGACTGGGGAGAGCGGGGAGGACGACACAGAGGAAGGCAGGAAGGATAGGCAGAGATAGGACTAACTACAGACGAACTGTAGGGGCCAGATTGCTACACAATCATCAGGCGTCCTCCTAACAGCGAGGACGCCTGAAATATACCAGCCCCCGGAAGTGCGTGTGCCAGGCCAGCCCCTCAGCGCCACCCACCGCTGGAGACAGAGGACGGGGGGGCGCGCGCGTGACAGAGAGCGGAAGCCAGGAGCCGCCGTGAGGGAGCGTGGACGACGGGCGCGAGGCCAGACGGGAGCGCGCAGGTAGGGAAACGCTGCGGTGCGCGCTGCTCTGGAAGGGACATCGGCGGGCATAGCCGCCGATGTCACAATATGTCTATACAGCATGAGGCAGGCTCAGACGGTGTTAGGCCCAGTATGGATTGCACGTGATTGCACAAAGGTTAGAAAGGGTACCGTATCCCTGGATAACATGTATGGATAGCGTACACATTCAAAATATATGTCTATACAGCATGAGGCAGGCTCAGACGGTGTTAGGCCCAGTATGGATTGCACGTGATTGCACAAAGGTTAGAAAGGGTACCGTATCCCCGGATAACATGTATGGATAGCGTACACATTCAAAATATATGTCTATACAGCATGAGGCAGGCTCAGACGGTGTTAGGCCCAGTATGGATTGCACGTGATTGCACAAAGGTTAGAAAGGGTACCGTATCCCTGGATAACATGTATGGATAGCGTACACATTCAAAATATATGTCTATACAGCATGAGGCAGGCTCAGACGGTGTTAGGCCCAGTATGGATTGCACGTGATTGCACAAAGGTTAGAAAGGGTACCGTATCCCTGGATAACATGTATGGATAGCGTACACATTCAAAATATATGTCTATACAGCATGAGGCAGGCTCAGACGGTGTTAGGCCCAGTATGGATTGCACGTGACTGCACAAAGGTTAGAAAGGGTACCGTATCCCCGGATAACATGTATGGATAGCGTACACATTCAAAATATATGTCTATACAGCATGAGGCAGGCTCAGACGGTGTTAGGCCCAGTATGGATTGCACGTGATTGCACAAAGGTTAGAAAGGGTACCGTATCCCTGGATAACATGTATGGATAGCGTACACATTCAAAATATATGTCTATACAGCATGAGGCAGGCTCAGACGGTGTTAGGCCCAGTATGGATTGCACGTGATTGCACAAAGGTTAGAAAGGGTACCGTATCCCCGGATAACATGTATGGATAGCGTACACATTCAAAATATATGTCTATACAGCATGAGGCAGGCTCAGATGGTGTTAGGCCCAGTATGGATTGCACGTGATTGCACAAAGGTTAGAAAGGGTACCGTATCCCTGGATAACATGTATGGATAGCGTACACATTCAAAATATATGTCTCAGGAGGCAGGCTCAGACGGTGTCAGGCACAGTATGGATTTGACGGCCCAGATTACACAGCGGAGGAGCAGGGAGAGGTAAAGATTGCAAATGCTGGGGCCCTGCCCAAGCAACCCCCTTGCCAGTCCCTCGTGGGCGTCGGAACTGGCACTGGGCCCCTCATAGTACAGCGGTGTGTCTGACGGCGGGTGTGCACCACCACCGTCAGAGACACTTGATTGCACTATGAGGGACCCTGTGCCAGTGCCCGTGCCCAAGAGTCGGCCTACCCACCTGTCCAGGGCAACGGCACTCGCACGGTGTCGTGCGCTAGGTGGTTACCCCGGCCATGGGGGGGAGGCAGCACAGTTAGGGAGTTTTAGAAAGTGGCATATGTTGATGTTGGACATTCAGCTGATGCAAAAGGCGAAATAGGTGAAGTACCAGGAAGAGGTGGACCAAAGCAAGCCATTTTTCTGTCACCCTATGTGTCATCAGGGGAAGGTGGGACAAAATCCTTGGAAACCCATGCGTGGTTCATTTTACTGAAGGTTAGATCATCCACATTTTGGGTTGACAGACGGGTCCTTTTTTCTGTCAGGATTGATCCAGCTGCACTGAAGACTCTTTCCGATAGCACACTTGCAGCTGGGCAAGCGAGCTCCTGTAAGGCATATTGGGCCAATTCAGGCCAGGTGTCCAGTTTAGCGGCCCAATAGTCAAAGGGGAATGACCTGTGTGGGAGAACATCGATATGGGAGGAAAAGTAGTTTGTAACCATAGTTGACAACTGCTGTCTCCTGTCACTTTCCATCGATGCAGTATTACCAGTTGTGTGAGCGGTATTTGAAAAATCAGTCCACAACATTGTCATGAAACCCCTGTTTCCAATGCCACTTCTGCTGTGTGCACCACGAACACCTCTGCCAAGCTGCCCCCGGCCCGTACGGCTCGTGTGAGAACCATCACCGCTGCTGTGTGCTGGGAATGCCTCAAGCAACTGATTTACCAGAGTTGCTTGTTTATTAGCCAATATTAGGTCAAGGTTCTCCTGTGGCATGATGTTTTGTAATTTGCCTTTATAGCGTGGATCCAGGATGCTGGCCAACGAGTAGTCGTCATCGTTCATCATTTTGGCAATGCGGGGGTCCCTTTTTAGGATCCGCAAGGCATAATCTGACATGTGGGCCAATGTTCCCGGTGTCAATGATGCACTGCGAGTGCTGGGTGGAGGAGCACTTTCTGGCAAATCCACATCCCTCCAGTCACGCACAAACCCTGTACCAGACCTTGCCACGCCAACATTTTCACTTGCCCCACGAGATGCATCCTCCTCCCCTAAGTAATCATCCCCATCATCCTCCTCCTCCTCCTCCTCTTCTTCCTCCACCTCGTCCAGGAGAGGTCCCTGAGCAGACAATGGCTGAATGTCATCAAGGATTCCCTCCTCCTCTTCCTCCTCATCAACATTGGCTGCAGACGCCTGCTCCTTAAGGTGCGTCAAAGTTTGCATGAGCAGACGCATAAGTGGGATGCTCATGCTTAGGATGGCGTCGTCTGCGCTTACCAGCCGTGTGCATTCCTCAAAACACTGAAGGACTTTACAAAGGTCTTTCAGCTTCGACCACTGCACGCCTGTCAACTCCATGTCTGCTCTCAAAGTGCCTGGCCGTGTATCCTCCCACAAATGCATTATGGCCTGCCTCTGCTCGCACAGCCGCTCCACCATGTGCAGGGTGGAGTTCCACCTTGTTGCAATGTCGATAATGAGGCGGTGGTTGGGAAGGTGGAGCAATCGCTGCAGCTTCTGCATACGAATGGAGTGTACAGGCGACCGGCGGATGTGCGCGCACAGTCTTCGCACCTTCTGGAGCAGGGCTGTTAACTCCGGATAATTTTTGAGGAAGCACTGCACCACCAGGTTCAAGTTGTGAGCCAAGCAAGGTATGTGGCTGAGTTTTGAAAGGGCTATGGCTGCCACAAAATTACGGCCGTTATCACTAACTACCTTGCCTGCCTCAAGATGTACACTGCCCAGCTATGACTCAGTTTGTCGCTTCAAGTACTCGGCCAGCACCTCGGCGGTGTGTCTGTCGCCCAAACACATCATCTGCAACACAGCCTGCTGACGCTTTCCACTAGCTGCTCGATAGGGGGACACATCGTGTGCAACAGTGGCAGCTGCAGATGGAGTGCTCGTACGACTGCGCTCTGTGGACGAGCTTTCGCTTCTGGAGGAGGAGGAGGAGGAGGAGGGTCGAACGCCTACAGCCAACTGTTTCCTATACCGTGGGCTAGGCAGCACTGTCCCACCACCGCTGTCCCCTGTGGACCCTGCATCCACCACATTAACCCAGTGCGCAGTGATGGACACGTAACGGCCCTGGCCATGCCGACTGGACCATGCATCAGTTGTGAGGTGCACCTTTCCGCTCACTGACTGCTTGAGTGCATGGACAATGCAGTCTTTCACATGATGGTGGAGGGCTGGGATGGCTTTGCGAGAGAAGAAGTGGCGACTGGGTAGGTCATAGCGTGGTACTGCATAGGCCATGAGTTCGCGGAAAGCTGTGCTTTCCACCAACCGAAAGGGCATCATCTCAAAGGAGATTAGTTTGGCAATGTGGGCGTTCAAACCCAGTGTACGCGGATGAGAGACTGAGTACTTTCTTGACCTACTCATAGTGTCTGGGAGGGTGATCTGGACTTGAGAGCTGCATATGGTGGAAGTAGCGGTGGACAGGGCGGACTGAGAGAGGGTTGATGATGGTGATGGAGTTGGTGTTCTTTCTGATGGCCTAGAATCAGTCTTTCGTTGATATAACAGTGGGATTCCCTGACTGCTGTGGCCTTGCAACGACACCTCAACATTTGCTGCTGTGCTAACCGGTGGGCTTACAGTGGGGGAAACAATGTAGCGTTGCTGACTACCTTCGTTGTGATCAGTTGCACATGTGGCACTTGAGGTTTGGTGTTGTGTCCACGCTTGCAAGTGCATGCTGGTTAAATGTCTAAGCATGCAACTGGTATTCAAATTTTTCAGATTTTTCCCTCGGCTAAAGGTCTTTGCGCACTTCTTACAGATAACCTTGGCCTGATCATGAGGATTTTGTTCAAAAAAGTGCCACACTGCACTCTTCCTACTTTGGCAGACATTTTGCGGCCTAGCACGCTGTGATCTTTTGACCCTCTGGACAAGCTGTCCAGCAACTCTTTTGATGTTTGGAACCTGTCTTTGGAGTGCTCCGGGCCTGCCAGATAACAGCTGTTGCGATGTCGATGTCTGCTGTGGATGCTCCTCATCTGAGCTATTGGAAGCAGCACCCTCTTCCCCCAATGGATGCCAATCTGGGTCAACAACTGGGTCATCCATCACCTCCTCTTCTATGTCATGTGCACCTTTCTCTGTGTCACCGTGTATGGTGGTATAGTGTGCGGGAAGGGGCACCTGAGTCTCATCAGGGTCAAAATCTGGCTCTGTACACTGCGAGGACAATGTAGTGCTCTGAGTGAATGTACCAGCAGAATCATCCATCAGTGGCTGTGCATCAGTGCACTCCATGTCAGATTCATCTTGGCCTGGGTAATTCACCATTTGACTTGATAATCCAGGCATGGTATGTGAAAACAGCTCCATGGAGTAATCAGTAGTATGACCTGCGTCATCCTTCAATCTTGGTTGGGGTGAAGGACACAAGGAAAGGTGTGGTTCATGAACATGAGCCTCCAATGACGACTCAGTGCTTTTACTTTTTACAACTGAAGAAGAGGAGGCGATAGAGCTGGAGGCTGAGCCAGCAATGTAAGACAAAACTTTTTCCTGATGCTCTGCCTTTAAAAGCGGTTTGCCAACTCCTAGAAAACTAAACGTTCGAGGCCTTATGTAGCCAGACGATGACGCAGGGTCAGCACCTCCTGCATTCGGTCCTATTTTGCTCTTGCCACTACCATCAGATCCACCACCAACACCATCATTACCAGCTGCCAACCCCCGCCCAATTCCACGGCCTCTTCCACCAGCCTTCCTCACTTTTGGTAGAAATGTAGACAAAATCCAACAAACTATATAGTAATGTAAAACAAGGTACAAGGTGTCTATAGGACAGGGGAGATTTAGAATTTCTGCACACACTTGTGGACAGTGGACACTTTTGGATTGTGTGAGGCCCACTGATATCTGAGCGCTATGTGACACGCTCGATGGCACAGCTGCCTGTGACCAAAGTGACGAGAGGATAATGGAGATTTTGAATCTCTGCGTACACTTTTGGACACTGGACACTTGTGGATTGTGTGAGGCCCACTGATATCTGAGCGCTATGTGACACGCTCGATGGCACAGCTGCCTGTGACCAAAGTGACGAGAGGATAATGGAGATTTTGAATCTCTGCGTACACTTTTGGACACTGGACACTTGTGGATTGTGTGAGGCCCACTGATATCTGAGCGCTATGTGACACGCTCGATGGCACAGCTGCCTGTGACCAAAGTGACGAGAGGATAATGGAGATTTTGAATCTCTGCGTACACTTTTGGACACTGGACACTTGTGGATTGTGTGAGGCCCACTGATATCTGAGCGCTATGTGACACGCTCGATGGCACAGCTGCCTGTGACCAAAGTGACGAGAGGATAATGGAGATTTTGAATCTCTGCGTACACTTTTGGACACTGGACACTTGTGGATTGTGTGAGGCCCACTGATATCTGAGCGCTATGTGACACGCTCGATGGCACAGCTGTGACAAAAGTGACTAGAGGATAAGGGAGATTGGATTGCTTTTAAAAAAGCAGTTTACGGCGCAGTGGGTAAACAGCAATGCCAGCGTGTCAGGAAGCCTTAAAAGGCAGCCCAACAACCAACACCACTGATACACCACAATATAGCCTCCCCTTGCACTGCACACACAGTGACTTGTGTGTTGTGCAGGCCAAATCGCTAGCAGCAGAAGCAGTTTTTTTGTCTTCTTCCCTGCCTAACACTCTCCCTACAGAATCAGCAGCAACCTCTCCCTATACTAAGATTGGCAGAAGTAAGATGGCGTTCGGCGTGCACGCCCTTTTATACCCCCTGTGACGCCCACCAAAGCAAGCCAATCACTTGCATGCCCTTCTGAAAGATGGTGGTGACCCGTGCCTAGGTCATCACGTTGCCCACAGTGTCCGTGGATCCTGATTGGCTGAAAAAGAGCGCAAAACAAACTTTTGAAACGCGACTTTGGCGCGTAAGTCGCCGACCTCGTGGCCGACCTCATCCTAGGGTCGGGTTTCGTTTCATGAAACCCGACTTTGCCAAAAGTCGGCGACTTTTGAATTTTTTCGACCCGTTTCGCTCAACTCTACCCATCACAGATGCGAATCAGGTTGTAAGCCCCCCGCAGATCAAGTTTGGAAAATACCCTCGCTCCTCGTAGCCTATCAAACAGTTCTGATATCAGGGGCAGAGGATACTTATTCTTAACAGTGATGGCGTTAAGACCCCTGTAATCAATGCAAGGACGTAGTTCCCCACTCTTCTTAATAATAATAATAATAATAATCTTTATTTATATAGCGCCAACATATTCCGCAGCGCTTTACAGTTGAACAGTTTCAAACACAACAGTCATAAGTAACAACGTTAACAATACAATAATTAAAGCGAAATAAGACGACCCTGCTCGTGGAGCTTACAATCTACAATGAGGTGGGGGGGATACAAAGCACAGGTTTGTATTTACAATGATGTATTTACAATGACGGTCCAGCCATCTTCAGGGGGTGGGGGTTAGATGGAGATAGTGAATGGGCTACACACACACAAACATGACTTTGATTACTGAATGTGATAGGCCGCTCTGAACAAATGTGTTTTGAGCGAGCGCCTAAAACTATGCAAATTGTGGATGGTCCTAATATTTTGGGGTAGAGCATTCCAGAGGATTGGCGCAGCACGGGAGAAGTCTTGGAGTCGGGAGTGGGAGGTACGGATTAGGGCAGAGGTTAGTCGAAAGTCATTTGCAGAGCGCAGCGGTCGGTTAGGCCGATAGACAGAAATGAGGGAGGAGATGTAAGGGGGTGCCGCACTGTGGAGAGCTTTGTGGGTGAGAACAAGTACTTTGAATTGTACCCTGTAATGAATTGGCAGCCAGTGTAACGACTGGCGAAGAGCGGACGCGTCTGAGAAACGATTAGCCAGATGGACAACCCTGGCTGCTGCATTAAGGATAGACTGGAGAGGGGAGAGTCGAGTGAGAGGGAGGCCAATTAATAGAGCATTACAGTAGTCTAGGCGGGAGTGGATCAGGGCGACAGTGAGAGTTTTTGTTGTTTCCATGGTGAGAAAAGGGCGGATTCTAGAGATGTTCTTTAGGTGTAAGCGGCATGAGCGGGCAAGAGATTGTATATGGGAGGTGAAGGAGAGATTGGAGTCGAACATAACACCCAGACAGCGCACCTGCTGTCGGGGTGTTATTATGGTGCCACCCACAGAGAGGGAAATGTCAGATTTAGGGAGGTTAGTAGATGGTGGGAGCAGAAGAAGTTCAGTTTTGGAGAGGTTCTTCTGGACGAAGAAGAATCCCGCCCCCGCTGGTGACACTGACTTCCTAATGAATCCTCTTGCCAGATTCTCCCTGATGTACTGAGACATGACTTCAGTCTCCGGGAGAGATAGGGGATAGACTCGACCCCGGGGAGGCTCAGCACCAGGCTAGAGGTCAATAGGACAGCCATAGGGGCGATGCAGTGGAAGGGTCTCCGCCGCCTTTTTGGAGAACACGTCTGCATACTGTCGATAGTGTTTGGGGAGCGAGGAGAGATCAGCGGGAACCTCGGTGGAGGCAACCTGAACGCACTCCCTCAGACATCTACCCTCACATGATTTACTCCACCCAATAATCCTCCCTGAGGACCACTCTATATGGGGGGAGTGATACCGCAGCCAGCGAACCCCTAGAAGTACCTGGTCAATACCCTCGGGCATGACGAGGAGGGATATCATCTCCTGATGAGACGGAGCCACTGAGAGTACCAAGGGGACGGTCTGGTGAGTTATCTGTGAGGGTAGAGTGGTGCCGTTCACCACTCTGACGGTGACTGGTGTAGACATCATAACCAGGGGTATAGCGTGCCGTTGGGCGAAGGCTGACGACATAAAATTGCCCTCCGCCCCGGAATCCACGCAAACCTCCACCACCAGAGTGGAAGAATCAAACCCAAGAGTCCCCTTAAAGGACAGCTTGGAGGAAAACGTCGCTGACTCTAGTGCGCCGCCTCCTACGGCCACTAGGCGCGAGCGTTCTCCCTGCTGCTGTGGGCACCGGTTGGCAAGGTGACTGGACTGCCGACACATATGACAGCTCACAGGAGCTCGAGCGGACCGGAGCCTAGATCCCTCACGGGAAGCCCCCTGACGCCCGGACGCCCGATCGGAAGATTCCAGAGGTTTAGAAAAACAAGGTGCCAACCTAAACCTCTGCCTACACTGGTCCCATTCCAACCTTCGCTCGGTGAAGCGAAGATCTATTCGGGTGGAGACAGTGATAAGCTCCTCCAGTGTAGCGGGAATCTCCCTGGTGGCCAGAGCGTCCTTCACATGGCCAGCCAAACCTCTCCAGAATGCCAGAATGAGGACCTTATCTGGCCACTCTAATTCTGAGGCCAGCGTCCGGAACTGGATGGCGAAGTGACTGACCATGGACGAGCCCTGTGACAGTGCCAGCAGCCGGAGCGCGGTGTCATGGGTGACTCGTGGTCCCAGGAAGACCTGTTTCAGAGTGTCTAAGAACCGCGAGACACACTGCACCACATATCACCACACTCCCACAGCGGTGTGGCCCACTCCAAAGCCCTGCCCGACAGAAGGGAAATAATAAATCCCACTTTAGCCCGCTCAGAGGGGAATCGGGCAGCCAGCAGCTCCAGCTGTATAGAGCACTGGCTTACGAAACCCCTACAAGCTGCACTATCACCCGAGAACTTTTCGGGCAGCGGGAGGTGGGACAAAGTCGGGGCAGGGATGGCTGTGGTCACACGGGAGACAGCCTCTGTGGCTGCCTGAACAGCGACTGCAGTAACATCCGCAGCTGAGGCTGAACGCTCGAGAGCCGCCAACCTGCCCTGCAGCTGCCGAATGTACTGCAGCAGTCGCTGTTCATCCGCCATTACTAGCCAGACCCTGGCGCTAGTGTAATGTTAGGGTCGGCGGAACGCACCAGATATAAATAATAGGAGGTGCGTTCGCCGCCCGGGGTCCACCATGCGGTAGGTGACAAGACCGCTGCTGAGTAATGGCGGATGCACCAAAAGGTGAGGTACTGCGCTCGGGTTAACGTCACCCGAACGCTAAGAGCGGCTCTGTTCACACACAGAGCCGCCAACACAATAGAGATGTAAGAGGACGCTGGCCCTGTTCACTTCACAGGATACCCAGCGAGTGACGTTGCAACCGCAGACGCCAAGGACGCTGCTACCGCAGCGCGGCAATAACTATGGCTGCTGAACGACGGCGCCGGAATGACCGAGCAGGAGGCACAGTGGCGTGTAGCTTGCCACAATCTGGAGCTGACTACCCAACAATCTGTCACCATTCATATTAACCGAGGGAAGGGGTTTCAAATGAGTCAGTCACCAGTCCATGCATCCATCACCATACACACACAGCATAATATGCTACACTAGCGCATGGCCGAGCCGCCATGCGGGCTTTTTATAGCCATGCGCTTCCGGGACCTTCCAGTACTATAGGAAGGACCAATCAGATCTGACATAGGACCTGCACATGTGACCCCTGCTCTCCACTGAGAGGACAAGTTGCGGGCATGCCCAGTAGCACGGCATGAGGACTTAGCCTCTGGAGCAGTTCCCTGCAAAGCAGGTTGCGTCACCATTGCTGCACCAGAGGTGGCAGCAACATCCAGGCTCACAGAACGAGTCTGAGGGAAATGCCTGGCTAGCCGAGATTGCTGAGCAGGAGCCCGAGTGGTTGGAGGAGAATGGGAGACCGCAGGATGTCTGGCTCTGGATTCCTGCTGTGCAGTGCCAGGAATCCGACGCCTAACAGAAAGAACCTGTATAGGGAGAGTTCAGGGATCTTCCTTAGGAAAGTGCAGGAGGTGTCCACTTCCCCATTCCCTATTATAGGGCCCACCATTGTAATTGTGTCCCCTTGTTTGTCTTGTAGTTTTGTGACCGACCAATCGTCTGGTCGCGTCATGCAGAGCCAGACACACCGTGAAGGAACACGGATGAAAAGTGCCTGTATAATATTATAGCCTTTTCTTTGTCCTTATAATTATCTTATTATTGTCTTTTTAGGGGACTATACCATCTGTCTTTTTGTTTTTGGCACTGATGTATTTATAACATTTTGGGGGATTTATTTTAATGTTGCTAGGGACTTGTTTCTCAGTAGATAACTTTGCTAGCTTGATTTCTTGTTTACATTTCTTATTAAGATCTTTAATACTCCTGAAATACAATTTCTGTATCCTCGGCCTTCAAAATTTTGAAAGCCCTTTGTTTTTATCTTATTAAACTTTTACTGTCTTATTTATCCATAATAGTTTCTTTTTATCCCTGGACATTTTATTGTCAGAGGGTATAAGTTTTCTACAGGATTCTACTACGATTTCCTTAAACATGTCCCATTTATGTTCAGTATCCCCAGTTACCATGACAGTAATTTACTAGCTATATGATTAAACTCTTCCCTTAATTTGTTGAAATCAGTTTTTCTAAAGTTCCAGGTTTTTTCATTTTCCTTTTGAATGGTTGATTGAAAATTACAAAGAAACTTACCATATTATGATCAATGCTTCCCAAATGCTCCCTGACCTGTAGTTCTGTAAATTGTATCTGGCCTATTTGACAAAACCATATGTAGCAGATTACCTCCCCTGGTCGGTTGATCTACCAACTATGGGAGGTAATTGTCTTGAATTGCTGATAAGAACTTATAGCTTTTAGCACAACCAGAAGATTCTATGTCCTATTGAATGTCTGGAAATCCCCCAAAATAAGGACCTTATTATTATTTGCTGCCTTTTTAATTTGTTGCAGAATTTCACCCTCTACCTGTTCAGATATATTAAGAGGCTTTTTGGTGCATAGTCATTACATTGCTAGGGTGCCCATTCCTCTCGTTCCTCCTGGTAGTAAACCTCGAAGAGGATTCTTCCCTTGTGGAGAGTGTCTGGCTTGTGATAACATGATTAGGAGCACACATTTTTGTTCCTCTGATGGCCAAAGGCAATTTGAAATCAAAGAATATTTTTCTTGCAGTTCGACATATGTTATTTACTATGCCACATGCTTGTGTAAAAAAATTTATGTTGGCTTAATATCTCGCCAATTACGCAAAAGGGCTAGAGAACATGTGCGCGATATTGGAAACGCATATAAAGTTGAGGATCTTTCATTGTTGAAAACCTTGCCGAGACATTTTAGGGTCCATCATGGCTGTAATGCTAAAGGACTAAAAATTAGGGCCATTGATTGTGTTCATGGAGGCATTAGGGGAGGAGATCTTAAACGGATTCTGGCACAAAAGGAATGCCAGTGGATTGTCACCTTAGATACAATGACTCCCAAAGGTTTTAATGAGAAGCTTAGCTTCTCTTCATTCTTGTGTTGAAGTGCTCAATGGATGTATCTGTATCCAATATACTTTTTGGTTCCCTTATTTTAATTTTAATTTTGTCTGTCTTTTTTCTGTTTTCCTTTAGTATGTTATTCCTGTGGAATTCGTATGTGCCTACTGTGAAGAAATCTTCTCTCCGCATATCTGTGGCTTGTGGAAAAGAAGATGGGACAATTCAACACAAAAAACTTTATATTTTTTTTTTATTATATTTTTTTTTGCAATATTATTTTTTTCACATTTATTATTCAATTTTTTTCACATTTTTCACTGAAATATTATTATGTGATATCTTATTATTTATGTCACATATTTGTATAAATATAAATATTTTCTATATATTTGTATGGTCGAATCATGACTTTTTTTTACCTTTTTTCTCACTTTTCTTTTTTTTTTATTCATTTTTTTATTTTCTTTGTTCTTACTCTTTTCTTGTCACTTTTCCTTATTCTTGTGTTATTTATACATGTCAATATTATCATATCAATGTGATATTTAAACACTCTTTATACTTACTATTTATATTAATAATTATGTTGTGGTCTCATACTAATGAAACTTATTATGTTTCGTTATTTTTATGTGCATATATTTTTGCCCCGTTTCTTCTTTAAACCAGAGCATTGACATTATGGCGACTTCCATATGGGCTTCTTAAAAATGGCCGCCGCTGTGAGCATGCCCAGTGTGTACGAACACCCACCCATCGTATCTGGTGTCTATACTGTCAGTGCGCGGGTCTGTGACGTCACGGGAAGTTTGTTCCATGACCTGCGCTCTACAGAGACGCTAACATGTCATGGTTACTTCCGGGTGGCGTTTCACACCGCACATGCGCCGATTTCGGCGTCCTAGTAATTAGTGTGTGTATAAAAAGGGCAGACTGACTGTGTTATCTATCCCTGTTGATAAAGCATCCCGCGAAACGTGCGTCCAGGGTCTCTCCTTGGGGATTTTTTAGCACTTGCAATTACTAACATGGGTAAGCTTGCTTAAATGGCTCTGATTAGAACATTTGCACTATGCACTTTATGTTTCTTATATGCACTTTTTTCAGCCACTGCTCTAATTCTATTTCCCAGATGGGTGGAACTGCAACTTTTGACATAGTTCCAATTGCTGCATAGCTTTCCCATGCTAACTATCCCCAGGAGTATCTATGTGGAATCTTGCCTTGTATTATGTATTGTGTGTTATGTGTGCTAATTTTTATTAATAAAATTTCTGATTTATTGAAGTCAGCACTCCAATTTTTGGTTTCAAATATTAAGAGGCTTGTAGCAAACTCCAATTAGCAGCTTTCCATTTTTGCCATCCCCATGTACATTTACCCACACTGACTCTAGATTGTCGCAGCTACCCCTAATGTGATCATTGAGCACAGGTTTAAAGCTGGATTTAATAAAAATACACACCCCTACACCTTTTCTGTCTTTCCTGTCCTTTCTAAATGTAGTGTAACCACATTTATTGCACTCAGCTTCACATTTTCCAGGTGGGCCAAGGGATTGTTGTCTGTCCGCATGTGAATTTCTGACCCCGACAAATACTCTGCAAATTTTTCTGTCATGGCCCATACCAGCGCTGACTCCAGGTTAAAAGAACTATAATTGTCCGGATTCCTTTCTGTGTCTCTCAGCGACTAACTGTCATACACGATCACTCTCTCACTTACTTCTTGCACATGAGCCAGTACTGCCCAAAGTATGTACTGGCTTCCATCGGTGTAAGGCACGAAGGGCTGAGAAGAGTCAATTGGAGCGTCCGTTAGTTCCATCTTTAATGCCTTAAATGATTCCTCTTGTCGTGAGCCCCATTAGATTGGCTGATGTTTGGCACCCCCAGCCATCCCCCGCAACAACTCGTTGAGCAGTGCCGCAATTTTGACACAATCTTCTCTGAATGTGCTGTTGTGTCTGGCTAGCCCCAGGAATGTTCTCAGTTCTCTCAGGTTGGTAGGAGTAGGGCACTTCTGTACTGCAACTACCTTCTTTGCGGTCAGGTATACCCCCCACACTAGACACAGTGTTTCCCATGATTTCAATTTCCCGCTTAAACAAGTGATACTTCCAAGGTTTAACTTTTAACTCGTGTCTTTGAAAACCCTCCAGTACTTGTTCTTGCCAGTTAAGGTGATCTTCAAACATGGCAGAATAAATGATTATGTCATCTAGATACAGTATGTCAGAGTGGCTTTGAAATTTAGATCTTCCTCTCCATCTCTCCATCAAACGTTGAAAGGTCCTCGATGCATTTGTCAGTCTGAAAGGCATTCGGTTAAACTTGAGCAGGCCAATAGGGAGGACGAAGGCCATTTTTGGGCAATCTTCCACAGTCACCGGGACTTGCCAATAGCCGCTGGCAAGAACAAGGGAGGACAAAAATTTGGCTTTTCCAACCACAGACAGAGATTCCTCAATTCTGGGCAATGGATAGCATTCCTGTACAGTACACATATTCAGCCACCGTCAGTCCATGCAGAACCTCAGCGTACCATATTCTTTCTGAACTAACACAATGGCTCAGTCTAGGTTGACTTAGGAGTGGCCACCTTATGGCTCCGGACCACGCCTGTCTGAACAGTGGCCTCTCCTTCCAGGACTCTAGCTTCGGCCCCGACCTAAAGAAAGCCCAAATCTGGATTTAGGCACAGATCCTCCTTTAAGGCCTGTCTCAGGTAGGGATCACTCAGTATAGCAACTAGTTGGTCCTGCAGCACTTCATTCAATGGATCCAGCCCTCTGAGGCCGTCTTAGGTCATCTTGGCAATATCGGCCGACACTTCCTGCAATGCATTAACATACTGAGCTACTGTCTCACCTTTCCCTTTGGACCTGCTGAAAGAACCACATTCGGAGGTGCCCCAGGTCCGTAGTGTCACTGTGCATGTCCTTTAAGAGCACAATCCTTGTTCTGTGTCTGCTCCTCTCTCGGCGCCAAATCTGCCTGCAGTTTGGTGAGCATGGCTTTTATATCCCAGAACTCTGACCTTTGAGTCACACGAAGCTGCTCCCCCTGCAAAGTCTTTCCTCACTATGGTTACATCCCGCAAGGGCTCTTAAGGTGTATCCATGCTTCCTCTTGCACACCTACAGCTCTCTTTTGAGAAAAGCTCAATACAAATGTTTGTTTGTTCTGCATCTTACCCGGTCGCTTGTGGTTCATGCTTTCAAATCCCATACTTTAAACAATGGAAATAGTTGGAGATGCCTGCTTAGTCAGCCACTGACAGAAGGAATCAGAGCAGGTGAGCAATGGAATATCTGAAGCACCAGTTAGGGTGTGTATTATATATTTTTATTATTTTTAACTTATGTGAATTGATTACAGCTCACTGCCCAAGAGATAGGCCAGCACAGCATTCTAGCGGTGGTGGGTGGACATGTGCAGTGCTTACAAGCTCTTTTCTTTTGAGTTTGTAAGGACTGCTTTGAAGCTGACCTTGAGCATTGTTAGCTCCACATATCAGCCAGCATCAGAACAGTGCTTACAAGATAGTCAGTAGTAGTTGATGATCTCATTTGCAACAAGCTGTAATCAAAAGAGAGAACACGTGGCAATATCTCAAAATGGCTGTAAATTTTACTAAACAGTAAATTACAAAACTCCTTGTTTTTCCTTGTAATTTCCAAAAATTCTCATCTATGAACATGGTAAGAATCCATTAAGCTTTGCCTATATGTCTAAAGTCCTCCATAATCAATAGATAGCTGTTAATCGCTTGGCCGATCTTTCAGCAAACAACTTTCTCTCCCAACTCCTCCATACACAGGATTATCTATGAGAGAGCTGCTACCAGACTCTTCTGGTTGTGGACCATCTCACTGAGAGCAAAAGGATCAATAGTCTGAAAACGGACAAATTGCATCCTTCTTTCTGACATCATTTGTCAGTAGAGACTGGAGGCCCTAACATACCCCATAAACTTTAGACTGTCGACCAAGCCAATCAATAGGGGAAAATATTAGTTTAACGTGCAATCTGCACCTTAATAGCTGTAACATTTTATTCATAGATAAGACAAGACCATTCCAATCAGTAATCCATTATCACGACTATTTAAATCTCAAATTCAGCCAACATTGTATCATATGATAAACGATTGAATGATAAATCACATGACACATTGTGCATATCTCAGTAGGGTGTAAAGAGGTCAATTATGAAATACCTCACTAGACTCTTCAATGAGCTGGATGGGAATGCAGTTGTTCTTTTCCTCCACACCTCAGCAAGGATGTGTACATAAGTGAGAAATCCTTCAGGAATCCAGCCTCACTGGTACAGCAGAGAGTGGGGAGTTTCATATTAACTGAATGAATAACAGCATGGAAATTTGAGCACAATGGTATCATAAATTGATAAAGTAAAAAATTTGGGATGAGTGAGAAAAAAAGTACACTGCAGGTTAAAAAGTATAGGTAGCAGACACTAGCTAAGCAAGAGAATGAATCAGTAGCTTGCATTCAGCATGTAGTAGTACATTTTCAGAATTGGGACAGCTTGTAAGCATGTGGGTCTGCTTATGCACTATGTATACAGTAAGGCCGGGGTCACACTTGCGAGTACAATGCGAGAAACTTGCACGAGTCTCTCACCTTAATACCCAGCACTGCCACCAGCACTAGGGACCGGAGTGTGCGGCTGCATGTATTTATATGCAGCTGAACGCTCAGGGCCAAATCACCAGCGGCAGTACCGGGTATTGAGGCGAGAGACTCACGCAAGGTTCTCGCATTGCACTCGCAAGTGTGACCCTGGCCCAAATAGCAATATATTCATTAGGCACATGTTAAACAGGATCAACACAGCGTGGATAATCCATATATAAGTGTGGACAGAGATTGCCACTCCAGTGTAATATATAGAACAATCAGAAATGAGGAGTTTTATCACAAAAAAATAATACATTAGAATCATAGAATCGTAGAGTTGGAAGGGACCTCCTGGGCCATCTGGTCCAACCCCCTGCTCAAAGCAGGATTCGCTAAATCATCCCAGTTAGATGTCTGTCCAGCCTCTGTTTGAAGACTTCCATTGAAGGAGAACTCACCACTTCTCGTGGCAGCCTGTTCCACTCATTGATCACTCTAACTTAATTAGAGAAACCAGAAGAAAAAATTGTAAAATTACATTTAAATGAGGACAAAGATGACAAAGACCATAATAACAAAAAAATATATTCTGGTGACAGTTAATAATACAGCAAGTACAATATGGTTCTTGAAACCTACCCAGGACAGGCACGGATGCTAACCATGCAAATCAGGCATATACCGTAAGGCTATGTGCACACGATGCAGATTTGTTGCGTTTCCACAGCGTTTTTTTTCTGTGTGGAAATGCACCAAAACGCAAAGGATTACTAAAGCAAGGTTAATCAATGAGAATCCATAATTGTTGTGCACATGATGCAGAAATTATTCACAGCGTTTTATTTTCCGCAGCATGTCAATTCTTTTAGCGGATCTGCAGCGTTTTTCACCCATTGACTTCCATTGAGTCAGTCAAATCGGCAGCAAAAACGCAGGAGTGAAAAGGTTTGCGGATTTGCTGTAGATTTACTGCAGATCTGGTGCGGATTAGATGCGGATTTGGTGCCAAAAGCACAGCAGAATTGATGTCAGAAGGAGCCCATCTTGGTTGAAGCACATCAACAATGCAGGTTGGATCAGGAAATGACATCGCATTTTTTTTAAATACTATATCTTTATTTAACTAACAAATCCCCCCAAAAATCATCATACAAATCCGCATGTAAATCCGTATCAAAAATGCTTAAAATCCACATAAATAACGCGCGGAATTTCCACTGCGTTTTCTGCCAAGAGATGCAGAAACCACTCAGAAATTTCCTCAAGCAAAACCCACAATGTGCACACATACCACAAGGGTGACCCTAAACCATTACTCAGACATTGTAACAAGAAATGCTTGTGCATAATTAGAAAATAAATTAAGGCATTGCACCCTTATCCATGGCAGCAAGAGAAATGTCACGGGGACATATACGGACCCCAATGCGCATTTCGCATATATAGTAAGTCGCTTCCTCAGGGGGATATAGAGATAGGACCTTCAGCACATTTTGGAATCGGGCATTTCTGGAAAAGTACATTCAAACAGGTTTAATATCCCATGGTCTAAGGGTACAAGTGTTCCCATCCTCTGTTGCTGTGGAGGATAACCTTTTCAAAACTAGATGGGAGGAGTTTACAAATGCCTGTTCTTAGGGTACCGTTACATTTAAAGATGCACCAGCAATCCCGACAATGATACGACCTTGTCAGGATCGCTGGTGCATCGCTACATGATCGCTGGTGAGCTGCCAGCGATCAGCACCAGCGAGGGCGCTGGTATCTAAGGTAAATATCGGGTTACTAAGCGGCGCGTGTCACTTAGTTACCCAATGTGTACCTTAGAAACCTGCGTGCTCGCGCCGGGAGCTGCCAGCACACAGGTTTCTAAGGTGCACATTGGGAAACTAAGTGACGCGCGCCGCTTAGTAACCCGATATTTACCTTAGATACCAGCTACCAGCGCCTGCTTAGAGCGCTGGGAGCCTCGCTGATCGCTGGCTCCCACTGCCACACGCAGCGATGCGCGCTGGCCAGCGGGAGAGCAACGATCAAAAAATGGCCCAGGACGATCCTGCATGATCAGTGAAACTTGGCAGGGGGGGCGGTCACTGATGTGTGTCACACACAGCGAGATCGCTGGCAAGATCGCTGTGACGTCACAAAATCAGCGACCTCGCTAGTGATCTCGCTGTGTGTGACGGGGCCTTAAGGGCTTTATGGAATTATTGTGTCAGTATTCCGGGTTTTCTAAATCACCTTGTGAATGAATTTGCCCTTTGTCAAGATGGAGGTTGCTGTTCTTGTGTGCCCTACTTCCTGTTCGTTTGTATAAAACCCGGCTCAGGTGCTGCCTTCCTTGCTGGAGTATTCTGCTTCCTTCAGCTGTGCTGTTTGTTTCTTAGTGTGCTTCTGCTGTGGCTCTGGACATTCCCTGTTCTCTGTAGGGAAAGCTGCACTCATCTTTGGAACTTAACCCTTGGTTCACTTTATCTGGTAAGAACTGTGTTCCTGAACTATGTGTTGTTCTTAACCCTTCACTCTCCCCAATGAGAGCAGTCGGAACTGTCACCAACCGTATGCTTTAATGTGAACCTGTTCCTGGACTCACCTGTGTTCACGCCACTCCTGGGATCAACTTGTAAATCAGCTTTTGGACTGTCCTGTGCTTTTGCTCGTCTGGGATTTACCTATAGACTTGTTCTGGACTTCCCTGTGCTTGCAACATACCTGGATTGGACTCGCTCTGCATCACTATGTTGTGAACTGTGCCACGTTACCTGAGTGTTACACTCACCTTTGGATCACATGTTTATGAGGACTCTGTCTTAGGAACTTTACTGAATGGCTATATAGCTTTAGGACTTGTCTCATTTCAGATTATCAGCATATTGTTTTTGGGTGTCACTGCTGTTATAAAAATACACTATTTGCACTAAAGTAACCTGCTTCTGTCTGATCATTGCCCCATGCTATCAGAATCCTCGAGTTCCTACAATAGTATAACAGGATACTCCAGCCTTAAAGAGGATTCTGCTGGGGCAATGTCACAGTCACAAGCAGATAAGATGTTTTCTATGATTAACTCCTTGCAGCAGGAGGTGGGGGCTATACAAAATAAGCTCAGAGACTTGGAGTCCCGGGTGGACCACAATGCACAGGTGTTTGGTCAGGCTCTTCAAATCTACGTACCAGGACGGAAGTCCAGGAGGCCTTACCCACTGAGCATATACCGTCCCCCAGTATGCCCAAGTTGCCCCCATTCTGGTTTAATGGTGACCAAAGTCAATTTCGTGGGTTTGTTAATCAATGCATATTATTTTTTGATGTACATGCCTTTTACTACCAGTCTGATAGATCTAAGGTTTTATGCATTATGTTGTTGACATCACGGGCTTTGGCTTGGGCAAATCCTATGGTTGAAAGTCATGATACCCGTCTAAATAATTTGGATGATTTTCTGACATCTCTGGCGCAAATGTTCGACGATCCCAACCGCCGTGCCACTGCTGAATCTGCCCTGCTGTCATTACGCCAGGGGAAGCGCTCAGTCATAGAATATGTTACCGAATTTAAGAGGTTAGTGGTGGATACCAACTGGGACAACAATGCTTTATTGCCAATTTTTAGGAAAGGTTTATCCAGTGCAATCAAGGATGAGCTAGCTCGTTCCGAGTCCCCACAGGAGTTCGAGTTGCTTTTACAACACTGTGTGCGTATTGACATTCGCCTAACTGAACGCAGACAAGAGAAAGGGGCAGCTTTAAATTGCATTGCTAATTTTTCTCTTCCATCTAGGGATGGCAAAAACCCGCGGGAGACCGAGGAGGTGCCTATGCAAGTGGACTCGCTGCAAAGACGTGAGAATAATGAACGCCGGGAATACCGTTTCCGTGAACGATTATGTTTTTATTGCGGTCAATCAGACCATTTCCTCATTAATTGTCCTAAATGTCCCAGGCGACCTAACAAGGTGTTAGCGGCAGTAGGGGATTATGACAATACGCATGCTGAGTCTGAGGTTTCAGAGACCAGTCTACACCTAGACGCTGTGTTTCACCCAACATTGATGTCGACTTCCCCTAAAGATCAAGGGGAAAAATATTCACATTGTTCTCTTCCTATTCAGATTCTGTGGGAAGGTCAGCGGATACCAAGTTCTGCCATGATAGACTCTGGAGCAGGTGGGAATTTCATGGATTCTTCTTTTGCCAGGAAACATGGTATAAGGACACAACTAAGAGCTTCGCCAGTCACCATGGAAGCGGTGGATGGTTCCCCATTAACTTCTGGACCAGTAGACCAGGAAACGGTGTTCCTGGAGTGTAAGATGGAACCAGACCATCAGGAAACCCTTTCATTTATGCTAATATCTTCTCCTCATTTTCCTATAATTTTAGGAATTCACTGGCTACGGTCGCAAAATCCAAACATCAATTGGGAAACCAAGGAGATATCCTTCCCCTCGAAGGGTAGTCCTACCATCTGTCCAATGGTCACGGTTCCAGTTACCTGGGACGTGGAAGAGGCAATACAGGTACCTACTCTCCCTCTGGTTTACCAGGAATTCACGGATGTTTGCGACAAAATGAAGGCAGACCAACTCCCACCACATAGACCATATGACTGCCCCATAGAATTGCTTCCAGGGGCAGCGATCCCTTTCGGCCATGTTTACCCGCTGGCAGCTCCAGAACTAAAAACATTACGAGAGTATATAGATGAAAACCTAGCCAAGGGGTTTATCCGACCATCCTCTTCACCAGCGGGAGCCCCCATATTCTTTGTAAAGAAGAAAGATGGGACTCTAAGACCTTGCATTGACTACCGGGAGCTAAATAAGGTAACCATTCGTAACAGGTACCCATTGCCGCTAATTCCTGAAATGTTGGAAAGAGTTCGTCAAGCCAAGGTGTTTACCAAATTAGACCTTCGTGGGGCATATAATTTACTCCGTATACGTCCCGGAGATGAATGGAAGACAGCTTTTAGATGCCGGTATGGACATTTTGAATATTTAGTGATGCCATTCGAACTGTGCCATTCGAAGCAGCTCCTGCTGCTTTTCAACACTTAGCCAATGATATCTTCAGGGATTTATTGGACCATTATGTGGTAATTTTACCTGGATGACATCTTAATTTTCTCTGATTCTCTACAGGAACATCAGGAACATGTCAAGACCGTGATCAGACGCTTAAGAGATAATCATTTATACATTAAACTCGAAAAATGTGAGTTTCATTGCTCCGAAATTCAATTTCTGGGCTATATTATTTCTCCCCAGGGATTGAACATGGAATCCTGCAAGATCCAGGAGATCATAGACTGGCCGGTACCAGGAAACATCAAAGAGGTACAACGATTTATTGGTTTTGCTAATTTTTATAGACGTTTTATCCGGAATTTTTCGGAAATTGTCCGTCCCATCACTCTCCTTACTAAGAAGGGGAAGAAGTTTGTATGGTCTTCGCAAGCCCAGGAAGCCTTTGACCGCCTCAAGGTTTGTTTTACCACGGCTCCGATATTAATGCATCCGGATCCTGCACTGCCTTTCATCGTGGAGGTGGATGCTTCTGACTGTGCACTGGGAGCTATCCTCTCACAACGAACCGGAGACAAAGGTTTGCTGCACCCGTGTGCCTTCTTTTCGCGCAGGTTATCTTCTGCTGAACTAAATTATGACATTGCAGATAACGAACTTTTGGCAATCATTTCCACCTTTAAAGAATGGAGACACCATTTGAAGGGAGCTACTCAACAAGTAGTGCTTACTGATCATCGTAATTTGGAATTTCTTAAATCCGCCAGGTGTCTTTCTCCTCGACAAGCTAGGTGGAGTTTGTTCTTGAACCAGTTTGATTTTATTATCTCGTACCGCCCAGGTTCACGTAATGGGAAGGCCGATGCATTATCCCGAATCCACACGGTGGACTCCGTGCCTGGGACCCCATCTAAGACCATCTTGTCTAATAACAATTTCATAGGAGTGCTCCAGGACCGGGACTTGTGGGAGGAGATCAAGCTGGCCTATAATGGTGATGTATTTCTTGCTGCTCCACCTGACAACGTGAATCTTGTCTTTCAGAATGGTGTGTGGCTTAGAGATCGACGTATTTACATCCCAGAGGCTGTGAGACTTCGAATCCTCAAATTGGTCCATGACTCCGTATTGGCTGGTCATAGGGGGTACAGAAGACTCAGGAATTTTTAAGTCGTTTTTTTTCTGGTGGCCTACCTGCTTAAAAGATGTGAATGAGTATGTCCGCTCTTGTGAGGTTTGTGCCCGGTAGTACAAAGTTCCTCGTGTTTCACCTACTGGTCTTTTCAAACCACTACCCATACCATCTCGCCCTTGGGGGTCTATTTCGTTGGACTTTATTGTGGAGTTACCCATCTCTGGCGGTAAAAACACTATTTTGGTGGTAGTGGACCGTTTAACGAAGGCGGCCCATTTTATTCCTTGTACCGGTCTCCCCTCAGCTACAGAGACAGTGGATCTGGTTATCCAAAACGTTTTCCGGCTGCATGGGGTACCAGATGAGATCACCTCTGACAGGGGAATACAGGTTACCTCTAGGTTTTGGAAAGAATTTTGCTCTGCGCTCCACATTAATGTTTGCTTGTCTTCTGCATACCATCCTCAGACCAACGGGCAGACCGAACGTACCAATCAAACCTTGGAGCAATATCTACGCTGCTACGTCAGTCATTTGCAGGATGACTGGCTGAAGTTACTTTCTTTAGCGGAGTTTTCGTACAACAACTCACAGAACAGTTCCACGAAGGTAACTCCTTTTTTGCCAATCTGGGATATCATCCAGATATTCTCCCTAGGTCTCCGGTTGTCTCTTCGGTACCGGCGGTTCAAGACAGAGTGGAGCTGTTGCAACGTAATCTTGAAGTTTTGAAGGACTCCCTGACTGTAGCACAGGAGCGTTACAAGAAGTCGGCTGATAGGTTCCAGAAACCAGCACCTTTGTAAAAGGTAGGAGACTCAGTTTGGTTGTCTACCAAAAATCTAAGGTTGGGTGTTCCTTCGCAGAAACTGGGACAGAAGTTCATCGGTCCATTCAAGATTACCGGGATTGTGAGCTCCGTTGCTTGTCGGCTGAAGCTACCACGAACTCTAAAGGTACACCCAGTATTTCATGTTTCTTTATTAAAACCGATTTCTCCTAACAAGTTTCAGGGACGTATCGTACCTCCTCCTCC
Source organism: Dendrobates tinctorius (assembly GCF_039654945.1). Taxonomy (NCBI): domain Eukaryota; kingdom Metazoa; phylum Chordata; class Amphibia; order Anura; family Dendrobatidae; genus Dendrobates; species Dendrobates tinctorius. Next base: position 5,248,114 of record NW_027361701.1, on the reverse strand, counting down.
ACCAGTGTTGGTTAATGGCGAAGAACAATTTGTGGTCCAGGACAATATTGATTCAAGACTTCATCGAAACCGGCTTCAGTATCTAGTTAGATGGCAGGGTTACTCTCCTGAAGAGGATTCCTGGGAACCAGTAAGTAACATCAATGCTGCCCTCAAGGCTGCTCAGGTTCATCGGAGATACCCAGACAAACCTGGTCTGGGATCGTCCTGAGGCCATTTCTAGGGGGGGAGTAATGTCAGTATTCTGGGTTTTCTAAATCACCTTGTGAATGAATTTGCCCTTTGTCAAGATGGAGGTTGCTGTTCTTGTGTGCCCTACTTCCTGTTCATTTGTATAAAACCCGGCTCAGGAGCTGCCTTCCTTGCTGGAGTATTCTGCTTCCTTCAGCTGTGCTGTTTGTTTCTTAGTGTGCTTCTGCTGTGGCTCTGGACATTCCCTGTTGTCTGTAGGGAAAGCTGCACTCATCTTTGGAACTTAACCCTTGGTTCACTTTATCTGGTAAGAACTGTGTTCCTGAACTGTGTTGTTCTTAACCCTTCACTCTCCCCAATGAGAGCAGTCGGAACTGTCACCAACCGTATGCTATAATGTGAACCTGTCACTGGACTCACCTGTGTTCACGCCGCTCCTGGGATCAACTTGTAAATCAGCTTTTGGACTGTCCTGTGCTTTTGCTCATCTGGGATTTACCTATAGACTTGTTCTGGACTTCCCTGTGCTTGCTACATACCTGGATTGGACTCTCTCTGCATCACTATGTTGTGAACTGTGCCACGTCACCTGAGTGTTACACTCACCTTTGGATCACATGTTTATGAGGACTCTGTCTTAGGAACTTTACTGAATGGCTATATAGCTTTAGGACTTGTCTCATCTCAGGTTATCAGCATATTGTTTTTGGGTGTCACTGCTGTTATAAAACACTATTTGCACTAAAGTAACCCGCTTCTGTCTGATCATGGCCCCACGCTATCAGAATCCTTGAGTTCCTACAATAGTAGTACATATTGTGTGGCCTCAATCAGGCGACATTAAGTTGCTTGGAAAGCAAAATAGAGGAATTGCAGTCTGTGTTAAAGAGAGAATTATCTACTGATGCCCTTAAAAAATTTGCCAAGGACCTTGATCAGTATTTTCAAATTTGGGGGAATAAGAAATACAATCTATCAAATAAAAAATAATTCCAAAGGGACTTCAATGACACTATTTTCTAATTATGCACATGCAGGTTTTGGTACAATGTCTGAGTAATGGTTTAGGTTCACCTTTGTGGCAACCACTTTGACACTCTAAACTAGCATTATTATACACCTGATTTGCATGGTTAGCATCCTTGCCTGTCCTGGATAGGTTTAAAGAACCATATTGCACTTGCTGTATTATTGATTAACTGTCACCAAAATATATAATAATAATCTTTATTTTTATATAGCGCTAACATATTCTGCAGCACTTTACACACATTTCCATCGCTGTCCCCGATGGGGCTCACAATCTAAATACCCTATCAATATGTCTTTGGAATTGTTTGTTATTATTGTCTTTGTCATCTTTGTTTATGTCCTCATTTACATGTAACTATATTTTTTGGTTTCTCTAATAAAAGTATTGTGGTTTTGCCATAAAACTTTGTACAGTGTTGTATTTTATTCTGATTGAATTAATTTAATCAGAGGCGGTCATATCATTAGTGCAAATGCCACCTTTGTGGCCACACAGGGACGCAAGAGGTAAGGGGGCCCATTTCTACTTCCAAAGCAGGTGCAATTTTTCATTTTTAGGAGTTCTTGGGCTTGCAAAGGGCTCATATATTGTTCTTGCCCTTTTCTGTCTGTGTCCACCAGTGAATTCAATTGTGTACGGCCATTGATGCTCTGTAGGCCACTTCACACCTTGTTTTAATTGCTTGATGTACATTCCATGTCATTCTTCATGGTAACCAATGAACAGCCCTTTGGACTCCCATGTTTTCTTTTACCACTGACAATTCTGAGTAGCATCTCTTTTCGTAATGAATTTGCCCTCATCACATGTCCAAAATAAGTCAGCTTCTGTCTGGTGATCTTGCTTTCAATTGACAATTCTGAGTATTTGTGTCCAAAAACATCTTTGTTGTGATCCTAGCTGTCCATGAGATATGTAGAAGTATTCTCCAGCACCATATCTCAAACACTTGAATTTTGTTTTCTGTTCATTTTTCTGGTCATGAGTGTCCACGTCTCATAGTCATATGTCGCAATTGTGAACAATAATTTCAGTGATCAGTCTTTGATGGTGACTGAGACTCAGGGGTGCTTCTGCCATGAGGTGAGCTGAGCATATTACCTCAGTCGGTGTTCTGGGGTCACACTCAAGGAACGACTAGGAACAAAGCTGGTCTGACCATGGGCCACAACGGCATGTTAGACTTTTAATAGTATTGGATGAGCAGAGAGCTTATACAGCAGGCTGTGGTGGTATTGCACAAGAGACTGTATTATGGGGCCCTTATACTGTGTATTGGGAACTGGGGAGGACATCAAACTGTATATTGCAGTCTACTGTGGCTTTATATTTGATATTTTAAGCTGTGGAGGCAATTATATTGTGCAGTATATAAGTGGCCATGAGGGCATTATACTATATATAGGGAGCTGTGGAAACATCATACTGAATACTAGGGAGATCTGGGGGACATCATACTGAACATAGGAAGCTGTGGGGGACATAATATACAAAGGGTGTTCTGGGAGCATTATATTGTATATAGGGAGGTATGGAGACATTATACACTATATAGGGGCTATGGGGCATTATACTGTATATAGTCGAGAGTGAGGCAATTTTACTTTGTATAGAGGGGCTATGGGGGCATTCTACTCTATATAAAGGGCTATGGACCATGCATTACACTGTGTATAAAGGGGTTACGGCGCACTATATTGTGTATAAGGATGACTATAGGCCATTCTACTTTGCATGGGGGCTATGAGGTCCTCATACTGTGTATGGAGGGCTGTAGAGACCATCTTACTCTGTAGGTAGCCGTGGGGCATCATACCGTGTATGGGTGTTGTGAGACATCATTATAAAGAGACACAATGGGGCATCATTATCATTATAGGGAAGCACAGGGTATTTATATTACTGAGAAACATGGAGGTTATAGTTCGTGAGAGCCGATGGTGTGGAAGTGATAGTTCAGAAGAACAGGTCGTTTGGAGGGTATAATTCATAAAGGCAGGCAGTGTGAACATTATAGTTCATAATGGCAGACAGTGTGGTGGTTATAGATCATGAGGTGTTTTGGTGTCTTATAATTCCTAAAAACAGATGGTGAGGAGGTCATGTGTCATAAAAGGGACAGTGTGAGTCATATTTTGTGGTGGGAGTAATTTATTAAATGGTACAGTGCAGGGCAAATACTTTTATTCAGTAGCATTATAATGACACTTATTTCTAAAGGCATATTGTAAAACTGGAGAAGATGGAAGTCTGCAGAGAGATGCTGTGTTGTCCGAAGTTATCATGGCAATGGGAACAGATGGAGATGAAAGGTATGAATTTAACTCCAATCAAAGAAGATTTTCCTTATAAGGTATCTTGGATGTAAATGTTTGTGATACTGCCTGTGTGTAATTGGTACTGTGGTTCCTGTATGGTTCATGGTTCACAATGTCATGATGACTGACAACAACTCCAAGTATTTCCTTACTATTGGTAAGAACATACTAGGAGTTGTAGGTTCATGTGATATAATTGTATATGAGGCCAACTGACATTGCAATTGATTGTTGTACTAAGTTTGGTGCTGTATTAACCCCTTAACAACCGCCGATACGCCTTTTAACGGCGGCAGTTATGGGTACTTATGCCTCAGCACTGCTTTTTAAGCTACAAGGGGTAGCTGAGACCCCAGAGAACATGATTCGGGTTGGTTTTTACCAAACAATGGCGACCTCAAAAAAAAGAAAAGTCTGATTTCCCATTTAATTTCTCTCTCCTCTGTTGTGATAGCACATCAGAGGAGAGAGAAACGGGGTCCCCTGATTCCCCCCATGGCGGTACCTCCGGAGTTCATGCATTCCCTCGTGAAGTCCCCCTGCCTCCGGCGTCTTCTTCCAGGAAGAAAATGGCGGGCGCATGCACAGTGCACCCCTGATATCTGCCGGCTGGCATTCAGCAACAATAGGAAATTTTTCCTGTTGGTTCAATTTGATCACAGTGATCAAAATAAAAAAAAAATGTAAATCAAACCCCCTTTTATCACCCCCTTAGTTAGGTAAAAAATAATAAAATAAAAAAATGTATGTATTTCCATTTTTCTATTAGGGTTAGAGTTGGGTTAAAGTTAGGGTTGGGCGAAAGTTAGGGTTTAGGTTTTAGGGTTGGAAAAAGGAGGAACGCAGCAGCACTCAGAGACCAATACACATGTGAACACAAAATCTATCATAATTGCTGGCTGAATTGTAATAAAAAGTAAAAAAAAGGTAAAACAATTTTAATTACTTACAAACATGAAGGTTCTTAGCATATAAATTGGCCAATTCATGTAAGCCCATCAACTGCGACAAGGTGACACTTCTCTGATGGGTCCTGTCATCTAATAAATGCCTCTCTTGTGCCATAAAAGTCTACAGTGCAAATGCCTCTCCTGGGTTACAAACTTGCATATTAAATTAAGCTGGCAGGAACCAGAGTTGATTGTAAACACCCTTGGGCTGATGGATGGGGTGCAGAGCCAGAAAGGAGGAGGTAACAACCTCCACTAGATAACTGCATAGAACAAAAAACCTGACCTGTACCTCCATATAGTATGAACAGGTGCCTACTGCAATGAATACATAACTTGCAAAAAGGAGGCACGCAACAGCACTCTGTAGAGACCAATACATATGCGACCACAAAATCTATCATAATTGCTGAGTAAACTGTAAAAAAAAGGTAAAAAAAAAATTACTTATGAAAATGAAGGTTCTTAGCGCATAAATTGGCCAATTCATGTGAGCCGTCGGGTTTCTTCCTCTGCACAGGAGGAATCCCAAGCCTTGACTTCTGCAATCTCCCATTCAGTCCCGACCGCAGAGGAGGCTGCTCAGCAGAGATGTCAATCCCGGCGTCAGGTTAGAGCTGTCGGTTTGGTTTCTGCTGCCACCCCTGGTTCAGCTGTAGTAACCTGCACTAGCCAGCAGTGAGCAGCTCTTGGGACCAAGTCCTTCTTTCAGCCTACTGACCATGCCTACGGGATGTCCCCTCATTGGAGGCCAGAGGTCACATGCTCAGGTCCTGTTGCTACTCCGATTGAACCACTGGGAAGGTCCCGGAAGGCTGCAGCTATAAAAGGTCCACATGGCCGCCCGACCATGCACTTGTATAAAATGATATTCGTGTATGTGTGTCTGATATCTGGTGAATGAGTCATTAAGATCCCTGTTATGAATGGGAAACCGAGGAGGAAAAACAAGACAACAAGCTAAGAAAACCAGAGAAGTTGGTAACTATGCAGATTGCAGATCCCTGATCTTAACCGCACAACTAGCAGCAGTCGTGGAGCGTTCCTACGTTGGTCCTAGACGCCTCGACACAACCGGAGAACTACATAAGCCTAAAGCAGGAAAAGAGGAAAACTAACTGCCCCAGAGCAGACCCCAAAGGAAAGACAGCCCCCCACATGTATTGACGGTGAAACAAGATGAAAATACAAACAAAGGCAGGAAAATAGGCTGAGCAAACGATGGGGCCCGGCTAACTAAAAAGGGCAGAAAAGGAAAGACACTGTCTGCAGTCTGCCAAAAAAAACCTACAAAAATATTGTCCAACACTTCTGATAGCAAAATTAACCCTGAAGTCACTAGACTTCTAAACCTTTATCAGCACTCTGAAATATTCTGAGACAGAGCAAAAAAGAGGCCAATCTAATAAGGGACAAAAAGCAGATTGGCAAATACTGATTAATAGGAGTGGAATTTCAGCATAGCCCCAGCAGGGGCAGGCTGATTACACAACAAACTGAATTGACCAACAAGCGCAAGTGTGAACATTAGCAAAAAACAAACTTAACTTGAGAAGACTGGAAGAAAGCTGAAGTCCAGGACCTGAGAAGCAGACTGAATCACCAGCACCCGGATATGGCGTCGGCTGTCTTATATCCAGTCTGATACTCCAGAGATCCAATCGTTATCTTCCTCATCAGGTGGCAGATCACTACCACTTAAACCAACCGCACTACCTCCTGTCACCACCAGAGGGAGAACGGAAGGGGAACTCTCAACTGGTGGAGCAGAAAATTAGTTCATGACAGATCTCCTCCCTAGCGTTGTTGCATGTGTTAGGTGATTGAGATAACTAGAGCCAGACTGTGCCATCCAGCACTAGGCATGATAATACTGCATCTACAGCAGCGTCCATCATAGTGGTGCCATGCGCAAATAGTGCGCTTTCCTGGCCCGAGCTTAGGGCGGTTAGTGGCGTCCGCCAGAGCGGCGCTGTACGCACTTAGTGCAGAAATCCTTAGTTTGTTTACCCTGGCACCGCAGTTGCGGCACCGATTCTAGTGGGTCTAGAGGGACTTTAACCCTTTGTCTTTGCGGCAGGGTCTTGTGACCAAAACTCTAGTGTTTTCTCTACGGTACTGTGGCCCTGTGAAGTAACAGGGCTCGCCTCATATATACCGGGTGAAGTTAACCCACGTGTGTTTATGCTTTACTGCCATATACTGTCCATCATTACTCAGCTGCAGGTTTCATCTCTGCACGGTGGACCCCTGGCTGTGAACGCACCTCATATCTCCCTTTATATTATTTGGTGCGTTCCGCCAGCCCTAACAGCCCATAAACCGTGACAAGGTGACACTTCTCTGATGGGTCCTGTCATCTGCAAGTTATGTATTCATTGCAGTAGCCACCTGTTCATACTATATGGAGGTATAGGAGAACTTCCGAAACGCACGTTGGGGTGCGTTAGGCACCATCGCCATCTTTGACCCACTGTTCTGGTAATCATTGCAGCTTTAGTCCTCCTTTGACCTGGTCACTTTGTACTTTCTGGATATCGTTCTTTTTCTTTGTGTATGGTCTTCTCTTCACAAATTCGTGATTGATGAGTGGGCCTTTATCAACATGAGTTAAATGCACTATAGCGCTTTATAATATGCAGGTTGAAACCAGCTATAGCAAAAATCCTTTCATAAGCATTCAATAAAAGAGCATAGGGCACAATAATATTTCATCTAACGTTGGCACATTCTCAATTTGTGATATTTTTATGCAAATAGCACTTTGGCACTTTAAATTAAATTGCATGATTTTTTTCTTCAGTTTGAAGTGGATGTCACTTTGCACTCAGCAGTTTTTTTCACATAATGAGTGAATTTTATTCCCATCTGTGCCAGTAGGGTGCAGTGCTTTGCTTATTTTTTGCACTTTTTTGCACTTTAGTTACTGTTTTTGACCGGCTGTTATCCATTATTTATTATTTATTATCATTTTTTATGACAAATATTATACAGGATCTGGTATGTTATTTGTTTTTTACATTAATTAGCACTTAGCACTTTACATATGCACATTTTCCATTTTATTAATTTTATTATTTTGTTCTCTTTGCTAATTTCTGGATCTTTTGATATCATACCTGTGTGCTATATATTTAATTGGGGCTAAACTAATTAATTTTTTTACCGTGGGTCTAAACTGTATGTATGTATTAATTTTGTATTTGTTTTATATTTTCTTGGTGCCTTTTTTGTGTGCACAGTGTTATTTAACCTATTAATAATGAAGGTTTTTTATTAATAATATTTTGCCTTATGTCCTATTTTGAATGTTCATTCATATGTGCTCAGCTATCTTTTATACTTGATACCGAATGGTCTGCCATTCACCCGCTCTCAGCAGTTATATTTTATTTAAGGGTATATTACCTTATTTTATATACATTGAACTAATATATATATTTTTCACTCTGCTGTGTTCACTAATTGTTTAGTGTATTAGGGAGCACTGGGCTGCTACGGCTGCTGAAGCATCGGGTCCGGAACTGCTGGGGCCAAACCTCCTGTTCCTGGGGGAATTAGATTGCAGCCGGAGCCAGCCAGTAACCAGGGTGAAGGGGACATGGCCAGTCAGTGTGAAGCAGTCTTCCCACCAGAACGCCAAAGAGGTGCAGACCGCAACCGCTGTGAGGGGATCGACAGGCTGTGGCGTGAAGAGAAAGTGCAGCATAGAGAGGGACTCACTGAAACCAGCAGGTGCGCAGGGGAGCGTGTGATCGATGGAGCATCACTGTACGAACGTCCGGGTATCGGCTGATATTCAGAGAGACGCAAGTCGGGTAAAGCATTGCAGAGCAGGCCTTCAGACAATAGCGGCTGCTCAAGGAGACCCGCGCTGAGAGGAATCTTCTGGAGAGCTATACTCTCTTACTCCATAGATATATGGACTATGAGCTCAGCGAGCAAAACCAGAGGCCACCCGCTGCTGCAAGTAGAAGGACTGTGTGCTAAGCAAGGATGCCAGCAGACATTACACCTGGCATTCAGTTACCCACGGGGCCTTCAGAGAGTGACAGGCTGCAGAGTCACAATAATTGAAATCGTCAACAAGAGACTGTTTGCTTAGCCGACTTATATTTAGTTTTACATTTGTACTCTTTGTTTACCCTGTTATCTCCCTGTGAGGAGTTTTCCCACTGTTAAATAATTAAATATACAGGGTGGGCCATTTATATGGATACACCTTGATGGGGCATTTATTAAGTTGGATCCAAAATGTCCGACTTCAAAATGGTCGCCATGGTCATTACCCTGAATGGTGGGGAATAACTAATTTGAGTTTGGTTTTGGATGAATGCCAGCGACAGGCTGGAAAAGATCATACTATGTGCGTTTCTATATGAGGTACCCTCTGCAAATTAAGGTTATGATAAGTTTTTCAGCCACATTGGAGCAGGGGGGAGGACCGTCGCCAGACAGCCCCTTTGGTGATGTCACAAGCCCAGACTTATAAGTTTGCAACTGAGCCCCCCCCTAGTGAGTTGCTGCTTAGCAGCCGTTGCCACAGGACCTCATCCCGGAATTATGACGTTTGGCTCCTTCTCCTCCCCACATGGTTCTGCCTGAAATGATCTAAGCAATATGTAAGTTTTATTTTCTGCTTTTTAAACCCCTTTTATTTTTAGTTGCATTGTACATACTATTATTGTCTCATTTCGTAAAGCCTTTTTATTGTCTGTAAACACTGCCCATCTTTAAGGAATAAACTATAAAATTTATTAGTTCAGTATCTTTGCTCTGTGATGAATTCATGTGCCTATAAGCTAATTATGCTACTGATTTGGGTTTGCTTCGAACCCCTCTATTAATTTTAAATATTAATGCGAGGAATCTGAAGCTGGTGGCAGCGAAGTGTGTTCTAGCTAGGCGGGTAGCGCTGGCAGTGACTGAGGAGGTTTTATAAGCTGATTGTGGGGCTGCTGCCAAAGCATTTATAACTCCCTCACTGCAAGTGGGCCTAATAGCCATTGCACAACAAGTAGCTTGTCCGGCGACTAATTATCCTTGGTGTAGTTCCTTGATTGACCTGAGCATAAGGGGTGCGCTGGAGAGCTGCAAGTTCCAAAGTGGAACTGGAAAGTGGGAAATACAGAAATCCTGACAGCTCGTAACATATTGTGGCAGTGATGGGATAACTAAAATAAATCCCCCTGCGGTAAATTGTTAGGGCAAGACTAGCTTGCTGTTTTTATCATATGGTGCCAGTGGTGGGATAACTGAGATAAGCCCACCTGTGCCTGTGATAGGTGTGTGCGGCCAAAGGTCACACCCCGGTCTGTGACAGAATCCATATAAATGGCCCACCCTGTAGCTGGTCCCTGCTCTGCAGCATATCTGTTACTGTATCCCAGTACATGCTTATTACATTTGGCGTATTCAGCAGGATGCAGTCCGGAGATACAGATGCTGCAGACCAGTCCACTATGGGTACCCTCGGGTCCAGCTTGCTGTTGGGGGCAATGCTCAGTAATCTCCTGAAGTTCACGGGAGATAACATGATGTTGTGGGACTGAACTGAAAGAGTCAGGAGCATGCTGCGAATGCACCCCATGGCCCTTGCATTACAGACGGCGATAGCGGAGAGGCCCGGTGTTCTGTGATGTTCTGCCCTTCCCATGAGCGAGATACGTTTTAAAAAGTGGTCCAGGTTTTTGGGCAGATGCACGGGGACACCACTAACGTTGAAGAGTTGTGCATGTGTTTATTTGGTCACGTCCAGCTAGAAGGGGAGACGGTGACGCAATATATCAGGAGGTACATGCCCACATTACAACAAGGGAAGATGTGGGAATCATGGGAGTGGGGCCTCCTGATATGATTTTGAGGGATCAATTTGTGTCGGGTCTTATGGATGCACCGTTGAAACAGGCATTGTGAGAACACTTGCGCACTAGCCCACGTATGATCTTCTTAGAGGTGGGGGCAGAGGCGCGTGTAAGAGAGCAGGAGCAGGAGGTGATGGCCCTGGCAGGGATGGTCTAAAGCTATAAAGTACCTACTCCATCTGCATCAGAGCCGGAGTGGGCCCGAGAGATATGGAAAGAGATACAAGAGCTGCGGAGAGAATGGACCAGTATCAGAAGAGACCCTGTTCTGGCTCCAAAGCCACTGGGGAAAGCTTCCTCAATCCGAGACAGAAATGATACAGGATCTCGTCTTTCTACCAGGCCTCGTTAGGGAGTGAGACCTCTTGGTGCTGAAGGGAGACTGATGTGTTTCATTTGTGGGAAGACTGGGCATTACTCTTGAGAGTGTACGGTCCGGAGATGGCCCCCACTGAGGCAGCCGTTAAAATAGTAGGCTCTGCAGCTGAGGGATGCAGTCTGTAGCCTGAAAGACTGAAGAAAGGGGAAGGAAGTTCCAAAAATATAGTTTCTGCGAGCCCTACAGTCTGGGCCAAAGTGAATGGGCGAGCTGTTCACTGCTGGATCGACACCGGGTCACAAGTGACTACTCTGCAGGAAGCCTACTTCAGATTGCACTTTCCAGAGGTCTCGTGGTCAGAGTGGGGACCAGTAATAAGACTAACAGTGGCCAATCAGTTGCCCATTCCGGTTGCAGAAGTGGCCTGGATGGAGATTAAAGTATGCGGAAATGATCTAGGCCGCAAGGGGGTCATGTTGGTCACAGGAGATGCCGGTCGCGGACCCGTTATGACTCTGGGTATGAACGTGCTTAAGGAGATGGGGCAATTACTGATTAGTGAGCCACAGGGACCCTTCTTGAACCAATGGAGCCCACAAACCCCCCAACGGTAGGTGTTTTATAAGCTAATCCGAGAAGCTCAAGCCCAGGAAACGTCAGAAGAGGGAAGAGTCTTGGAAAAGGTGATGGTGCCGCAGGCTGAAAAGATTACTTTTCCAAACCTATAAGAGACAAAATGAGAAAAAACCCTGCTGTAACTAAATAAGAAAAAAAAGCAAAAGTGCAATTAAATAACACAGAGTTCTTAGTAATACTGTTTTTGATCAAAAATAGCATAAAAGCCATCCCACCATCAACAAGGTGACTCTGATTGGGACGGCCCTACACTGTCTAATATTCAAAACCTTACCATGTGTCAGAGATGACCTCAGTGTGTGAATAAGGGCAGACAAAACGACCGGGTCCCAACCAGTGGACGCCAGTCTGAAGAAGCTTTTAAATATAACTCAGAAGAGGGAGGCCACACCCCGGATTGCACAGAATGCAAAAATACAAAGGAAAAACACAAAAATTGAGCTTGGCCTAAGGTGGTATGCATGCAGCACATAAACACATGATCACATTGGCCATAAAACATACAAAATCTACAGGAGACAAAATGAGCAAAAACCCCGCTGTAACTAAATAAGCAAAAGTGCATTTAAATAACACAGAGTTCTTTGTAATACTGTTTTTTTTATCAAAAAAAGCATAAAGGCCATCCCACCATTGACAAAGTGACTCTGATCGGGACGGTCCTGCACTGTCTAATATTAAAAACCGTACCATGTGTCAAAGTTGACCTCAGTGTGTGAATAAGGGCAGACAAAAGGACCTGGTCCCAACGAGTGGACACCAGTCTGGAGAAGCTTTTAAATACAATTTCCAGCTCAGAAAAGGGAAGAGTCTTGGGAAAGATGATGGTGCCTGCGGCTGTAAATATTACTTTACCGCCCTGCCAGACAGTGCACACGTTGCCCGAGTGAGCTTCTACTCCTCTTGAGGGAGTGGAGGTGCAGATCGAGCCAGCAGCAATGGACCAAATTCCCTCCTGGATTGCTAATCGCTCGAACACTAGCCACAGTTCAAGATGGCAACGTTGTGGTGTGGTGTGTCAACCTGGGGACTGAAAGTATCACCGTTTTACCCAAATGTGAGATGGCTCAAATCCTGGGCATGCCGGAGAAGCTAATGCCACCCTAAGTAGTACGACTCACCGTTGTGCGAGGGGATCACTGGACTCTAGCAGTTACAGCCATACCGGAGTCTCCACCTGGCAGCCAGGTTGCACTCAGACCGTCACTCATGAAATTCCTACTGGGAGTGCCGCACCACTCAGAGACAGATATCACCAAATGCGCCCAGATGTAAAGGAGATGTTGGCTCATATGCTGCAAAGTGGAGTAACACGAGAGAGTCAGAGTCCGTGGGAGGCTCCCTGTCAGGAACACCACACTGAACTTGCTCACTGAGCGTGTCCTGAGTAAAGCGAACAGTGCTCAAAGATACCTGTGGAGCGGGCAGCAGCCGAGTAGATGCATACTTCAGAGCCACAGGACCTGAAGCACGTGACTGCTAGGGGCATGGCCTACACTCCACAGAGATAGGAGCTGCAAGATAACTCCTAGCAGGGTAACTGTGAGACAAAGTTACCAGGGGGCATAGACAGGGAGAATAATAAAGACGAATCCATTGAGTCACACACAGAGATAGCTGCAAAGGTACAAGAGGGGCGAGCAGAGAGTAGTCAGGTCACAGGCAATGAGTCATACACAGAGATAATAATGCAGTACAAAATCAACAGGCAAACTCACAACGGGAAACAGAACCGGGTTAGAACCATATAAACAAGCTATAGCAACAAACAGGCACACAGGGGTCAGCACACAAGGCCAAAGGCAAATGTATAACCGGCAGGGATTGAAGCTTCCCAGGGGTTTAAGAAGATCTCCCAGAACCAGAAAGAGGCCACAATCATTAACCCCAGGTGTGCAGGTCAAAACCTGCACCGAGCTCCAGACATTAACCCCAGGTGTGCAGCTCAAAAACCTGCACTGGGATCATGACAGTACCCCCCTCTCAACAGGGGGGCCTCTGTACCCCCAGGCTTCCCCGGGTACTTGGCATGGAAAGCCCGAACCAGGCGATCTGCATGTACCGAGCGAGCAGGGACCCATGAGCGCTCCTCTGGTCCATATCCCTTCCAGTGGACCAGGTACTGCAAAGAGCGGCGCACCTGCCGAGAGTCCACAATATGTCCGACCTCATACTCCAATTGACCCTCCACCAGCACTGGAGGAACAACAGACTCAGAGTTCTCTTTGACAGATCCTGCGGGTTTCAACAGAGATTTATGGAACACATTAGATATTTTTAAGGAGGCGGGGAGACGCAACCTATATGCCACTGGGTTGACTATCTCCATAATCTCGAACGGACCAATGAACTTTGGTCCCAACTTAGCTGATGGTACCTTTAAGTTGATGTTACGTGTGGAGATCCAAACCTTCTCTCCCAACTGAAATATGTCTCCCAAGGCTCTGTTTTTGTCCGCAAAATATTTGTATCTCCCCTGGGCCCGAGAGATATTACGCCGGACTTCAGCCCAGAGGTTTTTTAACCATTGAACGGACCCCTCTGCCCCTGGACAACCGGAATCCACCTGAGGAAACTCCCCAAAATGCGGATTAAACCCATAGTTAATCAGGAATGGGGACATGTTTGTGGACTGACTCACCCGGTTGTTAAAAGCGAATTCAGCCAACGGTAACGCATCACACCAATCCTCCTGTCTGGCGGAGGTCAGACACCTGAGAATTTGTTCCATGGATTGATTGGTGCGTTCTGTCTGACCATTACTCTCCGGGTGATATGCCGACGAGAAGGAGAGTGAGATGCCCAATTTCATACAGAACGCCCTCCAAAATTTGGCCACAAACTGCACACCTCTGTCAGACACAACATTCAGGGGTACCCCATGCAATCGGACCACATGCTGCACAAACAACCTTGACAATGCTTCAGCTGAAGGTAATGCTGCCAAGGGAATGAAATGGGCCTGTTTAGAAAACTTATCCACCACCACCCAGATCACGGTATTGCCCCTGGAAGGTGGAAGGCCGGTAATAAAATCCATGGAAAGATGAGTCCTTGGCCAATCAGGAACCGGTAAAGGTATGAGTTCCCCAGCCGGTCGGTTATGCGAGCTTTTGGAACGGGCACACATGCCACAAGCAGAAACAAATTCCTTGACATCGGACCTTAATAAAGGCCACCAAAAACCCTGGTTACTGCCTCTCTAGTGGCCGTGATACCTGGATGAGCACTCAGCCTAGACTCATGAAACTCCTGCAGAAGTCTAGGCCGCAATGAATCTGGAACAAACAGTTTATCCCCTGGCCTGGTTGCCGGAGCTAGGGACTGAGCCCTTAGAATTTCTTGTTCCAACTCAGTTGAGACCCCCGCCACTACCACCCCTGGGGGAAGAATGGAGGACGGCGGCTCAGGGGGAGACACTGGATCAAAACTTCTGGACAGGGCATCCGCTTTAACATTTTTGGACCCCGGTCGAAAAGTAATGGAGAACTGAAATCGTGAAAAAAAAGTGACCAACGGGCTTGTCTAGGAGTAAGCCTCTTAGCAGATTCAAGGTATGCCAAATTTTGGTGATCTGTGACAACCGTGATAGGGTGAGCCGCCCCTTCCAAAGAGTGCCTCCATTCCTCAAACCCCAGCTTGACCGCAAGAAGTTCCCTATTGCCTACATCATAGTTTTTCTGAGCTGAATAGAACTTCTTGGAGAAGACGGCACAGGGTTTAAGATTGGTAAGGGTGGCCGGACCCTGGGACAGCACAGACCCCACCCCCACTTCAGACGCATCCACCTCCACAATGAATAGTTTGGACAGGTCAGGTTATACCAACACCGGGGCAGACATGAAACATTTCTTAATCGCTGAGAAGGATTCCTTAGCGAGTACAGACCAATTTTTTACATCAGTGCCCTTCTGGGTAAGATCCGTGAGTGGTTTAACCACTTGTGAGAAACCTTTAATGAATCTCCGGTCATAGTTCGCAAATCCTAAGAAGCGCTGGAGCCCCTTGAGATCTCGAGGCTGAACCCAGTCAGCGATCGCCAGCACCTTCTTAGGATCCATATGAAACCCCTCACAGGACACAATCAACCCCAAAAAAGACAGCTCCTGTACAAAAAACGAACATTTTTCCAATTTAGCGAACAATTGCTTCTCCCTGAGTCTCTGGAGAACTGTCTTTAGATGTTGCAAGTGGGATTGACTGTCCGGGGAATACACCAAAATATCATCCAAATAAATAATAACAAAACGGCCTAACAGATCAGAAAACACAACATTGATGAAATTTTGGAAAATAGCGGGTGCATTAGTTAACCCAAACGGCATTATCAGGTTCTCAAAGAGTCCTTCTGATGTGAGGAATGCCGTTTTCCACTTGTCCCCTTCCCGAACCCTTATCAGATTGTAGGCCCCCCGCAAATCTAACTTGGAGAACCATTGGGCCCCAGCTAACTGGTTACATAAGTCTGGGATGAGGGGAAACGGGTTAGAGTTCCTAGCCGTTATCTTGTTCAGTTCCCGAAAGTCGAGGCACGGCTGCAAACCACCATCTTTTTTCTTCACAAAGAAGAACCCTGCTGCCACAGGTGACACAGAAGGCCTGATATGCCCTTTGCAGAGGCTCTCAGCTATGTACTCCTTCATGGCTTGGCGCTCAGGCCCAGACAAATTGAACAATCGAGCCTTAGGTAACTTGGCTCCGGGTACTAAATCAATGGCACAATCGTAGGGTCTATGTGGTGGCAGCGCCTCAGCCTCACTTTCGGAAAAACGTCTTTGAAATCCTTCAGGTACTCCGGAATACCTTCCAGACCGACAGACGACACAGACACGGATTTAACAGCGTTAACAAGATGTCCCAGTGTTATGATTGAGTCACCATAGGAGGCAAAAACAGAAATGCTAGCTAAGTCCAGAAAACCAGAGAAGTTGACAGCTATCGGATTGCAGACCCCTGAACCTATCAACACAAGTAACAGTAGCCGTGGGGGGTTCCTATGATGCCCTAGACCCCTCAATCACAGCCGGAGAATTAAATAGGCCTAAAGAAAGAAAGGGGAAATCTAAACTGCCCCAGAGCAGGCCCCAAAGCAATAGGCAGCCCCCAACATATAATGACGGTGAAGCAAGATGAAAATACTAACACAGACAGAAAGATAGACTGAGCAAAGAGGGGCCCAAGCTAACTAAATAGAAAAGGACAGGAAGGCTGCTGTCTGCAATCCGTGAAAAACCCTATGAAAATAAGAGCCAACAGACTGACAGTGAAAAAGGCCCTGAAGACGCTAGGCTTCAAAAAAGCTATGTCAGACGGGAATCCAGAATTTTCACTACCTCATATTCCAGGTTACCTTCAACCAATACAGGGTCCGGAGGTGCTACCTCAGGCACAACTGGCTCAGCAAACCTCTTCAACAAGGACTTATGGAACACATTATGGATCTTAAATGTGACAGGAAGAGCCAAACGAAAAGAGACCGGATTAATAATCTCCAAAATCTTGTAAGGTCCAATAAATCTAGGCTTAAACTTAGGAGAAGCCACCTTCATAGCAATATTTTTTGATGATAACCACACCATATCACCAATCTTAAACTGGGGACCAATGGTCCTATGTCAATTGGAAAACTGCTGGGCCTTTTCCTGGGAGAGAGATAACTTATCCACCACTTGGTCCCAGATCTGGTGCATTCTCTCCACCACAGTGTCAACACCTGGGCAGGCAGAAGGCTCCACCTGCCCTGAAGAAAATCGAGGATGAAACCCAAAGTTACAAAAAAAAGTGACATCAAAGTGGCAGAACTAGCTCTATTATTTAAAGTAAATTCGGCCAAGGGCAAAAACGAAACCCAATCATCCTGATCAGCGGAAATAAAACATCTCAAATACGACTCCAAGGTCTGGTTTGTTCTCTCTGTCTGCCCATTGGTCTGAGGGTGAAAAGCAGAGGAGAAGGACAACTGAATTCCCAGCTTGGAACAGAAAGTCCTCCAAAATCTAGACACAAACTGAACTCCTCTGTCAGACACAATGTTCTCAGGAATCCCGTGTAAGCGAACCACCTGTTGCAAAAACAGAGGCACCAACTCAGAGGAAGATGGCAACATAGGGAGTGGTACAAGATGAACCATCTTAGAGAACCTATCACAAATCACCCAAATAACAGTCATTCTTTGAGAGACCGGCATATCAGAGATGAAATCCATTGAAATATGGGTCCATGGCCTCCTGGGGACCGGCAAAGGCATCAACAACCCACTAGAGCGAGAACAAGATTTAGACCGGGAGCAAGTCCCACAGGACTGCACAAAATTCCTGACATCATGAGACAAGGTGGGCCACCAATAAGAGCGACTCACCAGATCTCTAGTACCAAAAATACCTGGATGACCAGCCAATGCAGAGCAATGAACTTCAGACATCACTCTCTTCTTCCACTGGTCAGGAACATACAACTTTCCACTGGGACAACGCTCAGGTTTGTCCTCCTGGAACTCTTGCAGAGCAAGTCTCAAATCGGGCGAGATGGCAGAAAGAACTACCCCTTCGCCTAAGATGGTAGCAGGCTTGGTCACCACAGGAGAATCAGCAAAGAAACTCCTAGAGAGGGCGTCTGCCTTGACATTCTTAGTTCCAGGAAGAAAAGAGACCACAAAATCAAAACGTGTAAAAAACAAGGCCCACCTAGCCTGTCTAGGGTTCAAGCGTTTAGCCGACTCTAGGTAAATCAAATTCTTGTGGTCAGTGAGGACCACAACTTGATGTTTAGCTCCCTCCAACCAATGTCTCCACTCCTCAAATGCCCATTTCATGGCCAACAGTTCCCGATTCCCCACATCATAGTTACGTTCAGATGGAGAGAACTTTCGGGAAAAGAAAGCACAGGGATTCATTTTAGATGTTACAGGATCCTTTTGGGACAAAACAGCTCCTGCACCAATCTCAGAAGCATCCACCTCTACCTGGAACGGGAGTGAGACATCAGGTTGCCGCAAAACCGGGGCGGAGGTAAATCTTCGCTTCAGCTCCTGAAAGGAAGAAACAGCCTCAGGAGACCAATTCAACACATCAGCACCCTTCTTAGTCAGATCAGTCAATGGCTTGGCAATACTAGAAAATTTTGCTATAAATTTCCGATAAAAATTAGCAAAACCCAAAAACTTCTGGAGGGCCTTCAAAGAAGTGGGCTGAACCCAATCATAAATGGCCTGTACCTTGGCCGGGTCCATTTCAATAGTTGACGGAGACAAAATAAATCCCAAAAATGAAATCCTCTGTACTCCAAAAAGGCATTTCGATCCTTTGACATACAGGGAATTCTCCCTCAAGATCCGGAACACAGTCCGAATATGTTCCACATGAGAATCCCAATCCTTGGAGAAGATCAAAATATCATCCAGATAGATAATCAAAAATTTATCGACAAAGTCTCGGAAAATATCGTTCATGAAGCACTGGAAGACAGAAGGGGCATTAGTGAGCCCAAAAGGCATCACCAGGTACTCAAAATGTCCCTCCGGAGTATTAAACGCCGTCTTCCATTCATCCCCCTGCTTAATGCGGATAAGATTATACGCCCCCCTGAGGTCAAGCTTGGTAAACAAGCAAGCACCTCTAACTCTAGAGAATAGATCCGAAATCAGGGGTCACGGATTCTGATATTTAATAGTAATTTTATTGAGGGCACGATAATCAATACAAGGCCTTAAAGAACCATCCTTTTTGGTCACAAAAAAAAAACCGGCACCTAAGGGTGAAGAGGATGGTCTAATATGACCCTTCTCCAATGCCTCCTTAATATAGAACCGCATAGCCTCGTGCTCGGGTACAGATAAATTGAAGAGCCGACCCTTGGGAAATTTACACCCCGAGCTTAGTTCAATTGCACAGTCATAACTCCTATGAGGAGGCAAGGACGCAGACTCATTCTCACTAAATACATCATAAAAGTCCGCCAAATAGTCAGGAACATCATGCGACTGAGGAGAGGTAGAAAAAACCGGAGCCTCACTAAAGGCACACCGACAACCCCAACTCACCACAGACACAGATTTCCAATCCAAAACTGGATTATGAATTTGCAACCAGGGAAACCCCAGAACAACGGCATCATGCAGACCATGCAATACCAAAAATCTGCAATTTTCTTGATGGTCTGGGGCGACCCGCATGACCACCTGGGTCCAAAACAGGTTTATTTTTAGCCAAAGGAGTAGCATCAATCCCCCTCAAAGGGATAGGCGTCTGCAGAGGTGTCATCAGAAATCCACAACGTTTAGCAAAATCCAAGTCCATTAGGTTTAGCGCTGCTCCCGAATCCACAAAAGCCTTGGCGGAAAATGTGGACAGGGAGCAGATCAGAGTAATTGCCAGAAGAAACTAAGGTTGAACACCACCAACAGAAAACGTGTGTGCAAAGCGTTTCTCTCGTTTAGGACAAACAGAAATAATATGCGAGGCATCTCCACAGAAAAAACACAGCTTATTACGCCTTCTGAACTCCTGATGTTGCGCCTTAGACAAAACTCTATCACATTGCATAGGTTCAGACGTCTGTTCAACTGGTGGCAACACCTCTCGTGCAATCCTGCGTTCACGTAAACGCCAATCAACCTGAATGGCTAATGACATAGAATCGTCCAGACCAGAGGGAACAGGAAATCCCACCATAGTATCTTTTACGGCTTCTGACAAACCCTTCCGAAAGAGAGCAGCCAAGGCATTATCATTCCAGGTAGTAAGGACCGCCCACTTTCAGAACTTTTGACAGTACAACTCTGCAGAATCTCGACCCTGGTTCAATGGCAACAGGGTCTTTTCAGCCTGATCAATAGCATTAGGTTCGTCATACAAGAACCCCAAAGCTTGAAAGAATGCGTTCACATTAGTCAGAATAGGATCATCTGGTTTCAAAGAAAATGCCCAATCCTGGGGATCGCCACGCAGCAAAGAGATGACAATTTTAACCTGCTGCGCGGAGCTCCCTGACGAGTTAGGCTTCAAGGCAAAAAATAATTTACAATTATTTTTGAAACTCAAAAATTTAAATCGATCCCCAAAAAATACATCAGGTTTAGGGATCTTTGGTTCAACAGCATGCAAACGAGCAAGGTAGGCGGAAATTCCCCGCACTTCCGCAGCGAGCTGCTCCACACGATCAGACAATTGCTTTATCTCCATTGAGAGAGAAAAAAAAAAATTCCCCCTACGGCCTCAGAGATATAGAGGAAAGAATATACACACACCTTTTTTTTTTTTTTTTTTTTTAAACACAATTCTTTCCTGCTTTTGAGTACCCTAGGATCTGCAGTATGGCGGGTGATTCTGTTATGAATGAGTCACCGTAGGAGGCAAAAACAGAAATGCTAGCTAAGTCCAGAAAACCAGAGAAGTTGGCAGCTATCGGATTGCAGACCCCTGAACCTATCAACACAACTAACAGTAGCCGTGGGGGGTTCCTACGATGCCCTAGACCCCTCGATCACAGCCGGAGAATTAAATAGGCCTAAAGAAAGAAAGGGGAAATCTAAACTGCCCCAGAGCAGGCCCTAAAGCAATAGGCAGCCCCCAACATATAATGACGGTGAAGCAAGATGAAAATACTAACACAGACAGAAAGATAGACTGAGCAAAGAGGGGCCCAAGCTAACTAAATAGAAAAGGACAGGAAGGCTGCTGTCTGCAAACCGTGAAAAACCCTATGAAAATAAGGGCCAACAGACTGACAGTGAAAAAGGCCCTGAAGACGCTAGGCTTCAAAAAAGCTATGTCAGTACTCAGGAATATACTGAAGACAGAGCTACAGGCAAAAGGAGATTCATCTCACCCCAGCAGGGAATGGCAGAATACTGAAAAGCAAGGAAAACAAAAAACAAAACAAAAAGCTAACAGGCAAAACAGAAACTTAGCTTTAGAGGAGCAGGAATCAGACTGGTGTCCTAGAAGTCCACAGAGCAATCACCCGCAGGGCAGAAGGGCGTCGGCAGCCTTATATCCAGTCCGTGACTCCACTCAGCCAGTCATCCTCATTAGACTCAGGTGCCTGATAATCAGGCTCATTACCTTCCTTTACCAGAATAGGGAGTTCACCAGACCCCAGTGACGAAGGGGAAAATGAACTCACAACACAGGGCCCTGTCGGTCTCTCCACAACACACCGTTCGCTCCCTCGGTCCTCTCTGTCTCACCCGACTTCTTGTCTGTTGTCTGGCTCTCTCTCAACTGCCACTTCAGCGCGCCCCCTGCTCCTGTTAAGCTTGCCCTGCCCCCTGTTACCCTGACAACTTCAGTCAAGTCTTTTCTTTTACTGTCCTCCCAGCATCGTTCCCTCAGGAACCCTGATGGCGGTCCCCTGGGCACCTGCCCCTTCACTGTCTGGGAGTCCTCCTCCCCACACAATCACTATACTAACGGGACTAGTGCCCATCAACATTTGTCCACATGTGCTCTGTAAACCAAGCAACTGAATGCCAGTGAAAGTCTAACACTGCTGCCCCAAAGCACGACCAATTATACTATCAAAGCACATGTGAAACAAAGTGGTTGATTATTCCCACCACTACAGAACATGCACACAGCCCACCCAGATGGGGTAAATACCCTGAGACCTCATTACCTCACTACAGACTTCAGGATGACCGGACGGTCCGCTCTTCTCCCCGACACGCGTTTTGGAGGACTAAGCTCCTTCCTCAGGGGGCGTGAGTAACCGGCACATAGTGCACCCATTTATGTGCACCTACCAGATGTGCCACGGACGCGCCGCCCGCCCGTCCCACTGCAGATAGTGCCTCCCACCAATGACACGACAGGAAATACGCGGGCCCACGTAATCCGGCACCCGACACAAGCAGGGCATGTCACCCAGGGGGAACAGCAGGCGCGCATGCGCGGCACATATGAAAACCCCTGCGGCCATATTACAAAGGGGCAAATGGGATAAACATACAATGATACATATAATTAAAAGAAAAGAATAGGGACAAACAACTCTGGACATAAAAAGATGACATAGAATCATAAACCATAATAATACATAGTAATTCATTACTCCTGGAGAACAAGGACAAAGGGGTATAAGGAAATGAAAAAGGGGAGAAAGGGACAAAGGGGGAGGGGGAAAAGAAAGAAACCGCATGTAATGTATCCACACTATACACCCCACAACAAAACAACATCATGCATGTTTTTTCAGTATATCTATACTCACAATGATGTTAATGACATATCTCATACATAAATTGCCCTTTCTCGAAAAAATTTCCATGTATAAACCCCGGTGGATAGGGTGCACCAACCCAAAGGACAAATGGTCCCACATATGTGGACACCATATATCCATATATACACGCAAAGTGGCCACACAAACGGTATCTTATTATTTCTTTATATTCTATATATATATATATATATATATATACCCAAGGCCAAAAGACACCAAAAAGGCACCATATTCCATATCGCCCGGGGGTCTGTACGGGCCTGCCGGGGGTCTGTGCCGGCTGCCGGGGGTCTGTGCGGACTGCCGGGGGTCTGTACAGGTCTGCCGAGGGTGTGTGCCGGCTGCCGGGGGTCTGTACGGGCCTGCCGGGGGTCTGTGCCGGCTGCCGGGGGTCTGTATGGGCCTGCCGGGGGTCTGTGCCGGCTGTCGGGGGTCTGTGCGGGCCTGCCAGAGGTCTGTGTGGGCTGTCGGGGGTCTTACAAGCCCCATCGGGCTATGCCTGCTACAATGACAGTGATTGACAGTAGTAGTCCCATCATCCGGCTAATGTGTTGAATGTAAAAAAAAAATAAAAAATATGCATACTACATACATACTACATATATACAACGTTCATACAACATACATACATACTACATACATACTTCATATATACTACATATATACAACATTCATACAACATACATACATACATAGTACATACTACATATATACTACATTCATACAACATACATACATAGTACATATTACATATATACTACATTCATACAACATACATACATACTACATACAAACTTCATATATACTACATTCATACAACATACATACATACATACTACATACATACTTCATGTATACTACATTCATACCACATACATACATGCATACAACATACATACAACATACTACAGACATACAAAATACATGCTACATACTTACTACATACATACAACATACATACATGCATACTACATACTGCATACATACTACATATTGTGAAAAAACACTCCGGGATCGCCTTTGCTGGGGTCAAAGGTCACGTGCGTTCAGCATGAAACTCAGGCGCACAGCCGGGGTCCGGGTATAACTGACCCTGGGTCAGGTTTATTAACGGTGAAAGCAATGCATAAAGAAAAAAAACATAAAACAAATCCTTGCCTGTCCGGCACTAACTAAACAAAGTACAACCTAACTACCAACTGGCGGGCTTCTCCCGTCCAGCCAAACCACAGTTGCAGTGGGCACTGCTTTCACTCACGTGCGTCTCTCACACAGACAGGCTCTCTGTGTTCCCAGACTGAGACACTCACACAACCACCTGGCATCCTTTTATATCTGCCTCCCATTATTCATTAGTAATCAGGTGCGATACTGACCAGACTATGCCACATAGGAAAGGTATCTGTGCGAGATATACCTGCCCTCATCCACTATTCCCACATGATTCTCACAATATATACTACATTCATACAACATACATACATACATACATAGTACATACTACATACATACAAAATATATACAACATGCTACAGACATACAAAATACATACTACATACATACTACATACAATACATTCATACAATACATACATATAGACATACAGTACATAGTACATATAACAGAGAACATACTCACCATCACTTGTCACTTTGTTCCCTGAAGCCAGTGTCATCTATAGAAAATAACAAACAAGCAATAGACTCCCTGATCCACAGAAATCCACGAGTGACCCACGATGATTTCCTGCACTGCATCACTGAGAGGTTACTATGGTTCACTGGTCTTACTTTATGGCAAAAGCTGCGTGGGAACTTTCTCACACAGCAATGCCAAAAGTGAGACTAGGGACTATTTTTTTACAGTGGCGGAGAAATACAGTGCGGAAGGATACCTACCTCCCGTCATTGTATTCCTGGGGCCCCTAGAGAGCGGTCGCATCAGCTGATGCTGCTGTTCTCCACGGGAGATCGTCGTGGGACACTTGTGGATTTCTGCGGAGCAGGGAGTATGTCGCTTGTTTGTTATTTTCTTATTTTTTATAGATGACACTGGCTTCAGGGAACAAAGTGACAAGTGATGGTGAGTATGTACTCTATGTTATATGTACTGTATGTCTATATGTATGTAATGTATGAATGTATTGTATGTAGTATGTATGTAGTATGTATGTTGTATGTCTGTAGTATGTATGTAGTATGTATGTAGTATGTATTTTGTATGTCTGTAGCATGTTGTATGTATGTTGTATGTATGTATTATGTACTATGTATTTATGTATGTTGTATGAATGTAGTATATATGTAGTATGTATGTAGTATGCATGTATGTATGTTGTATGAATGTAGTATATATGTAGTATGTATGTATGTTGTATGAATGTAGTATATATGAAGTATGTATGTAGTATGTATGTATGTTGTATGAATGTTGTATATATGTAGTATGTATGTTGTATGTATGTATGTTGTATGAATGTAGTATATATGTAGTATGTATGTAGTATGTATGTATGTTGTATGTATGTTGTATGAATGTTGTATATACGTAGTATGTATGTATGCTGTATGAATGTAGTATGTAATATGGCCGCCGGGGTTTTCAAATGTGCCGAGCATGCGCGCCTGCTGTTCCCCCTGGGTGACGTGCCCTGCCAGTGTCGGGTGCCGAATTACATGGGCCCGCATATTTCCGGTCGCGTCATTGGTGGGAGGCACTATCTGCAGTGGGACGGGCGGGTGGCGCGTCCATGGCACATCTGGTAGGCGCACATAAATGGGTGCACTATATGCCAGTTACTCACGCACCCTGAGGAAGGAGCTTAGCGCTCTGAAACACACGTCGGGGAGACGAGCGGTCCGCCCGGTCATCCTGAAGTCTGTAGTGAGGTAATGAGGTCTCGGGGTATTTACCCCATCTGGATGGGCTGTGTGCATGTTCTGTAGTGGTGGGAATAATCAACCACTTTGTTTCACATGTGCTTTGATAGTATAATTGGTCGTGCTTTGGGGCAGCAGTGTTAGACTTTCACTGGCATTCAGTTGCTTGGTTTACAGAGCACATGTGGACAAATGTTGATGGGCACTAGTCCCGTTAGTATAGTGATTGCACATGCACAGCTGTTTTAGAAATTCAAGGTAGCTCATCCTCTATACCTTTTAACCTTTGGTCTATTTTGAGCCCATTTTGGGTATAGTCCATACCTCTTTATATAGATTTGAATACCTTATTAACAGCTTATTATCACAGCCTTGGTTGACTGTGGCTGGTCCTGCTCGTGTTTTGTACTATTGCATTTTGCTTCCCATTTGCACAGATCCCTCATTTTGTCCCTCTTTGTCCATTGTTTAATAAAGATGATTTATACCTTTAATGATATGAATCTATGGTCGCAATTTCTGTTGTGGTCTCCACATCCTCGTTTTATGTATCGTAGCGATTGATCCTTGATTGTCCGACATCGCAGTACCTGTGTGTCAATTCATGACATATAGGATGCAGTTTTATACCGTTGCTATTGTGATTCATCCTTCTTCTGCCTACAAACATGATGAGTGGAATTGATACCAAGAAGTTCTATTTCAATATAGAATCATAGAATCGTAGAGTTGGAAGGGACCCCCTGGGCCATCTGGTCCAACCCCCTGCTCAAAGCAGGATTAGCTAAATCATCCCAGACAGATGCCTGTCCAGCCTGTTTTATTTTGGTCTCATTGGACCACATGACCTTCTCTCATGCCTCCTCTGGATCATTCACATGGTCACTGGTGAACTTCAAATGGGCCTGGACATGTGCTGACGTGAGCAGGGGGACCTTGTATGCTCTGCAGGATTTTAATTATTATTATTTATTATTTATTTATTTATATAGCACCATTGATTCCATGGTGCTGTACATGAGAAGGGGTTACATACAAATTACAGATATCACTTACAGTAAACAAACTAACAATGACAGACTGATACAGAGTGGAGAGAGGACCCTGCCCTTTCGGGCTTACATTCTACAGGATGGTGGGGAAGGAGACAGTAGGTTGGTGGGTTGCAGCAGTTCCAGTGTTGGTTGAGGTGATATCACCGGTAGTGGTGAGAGAGAAGGGGGTAGCGGGGTCATTGCAGGCTGTAGGCTTTCTTGAAGAGGTGGGTTTTCAGGTTCCGTCTGAAGGATCCAAATGTGGTCGATAGTCGGACTTGTTGGGGCAAAGAATTCCAGAGAATAGGGGCTATTCGGGAGAAGTCCTGGAGGCGGTTGGGTGAGGAGCGAATAAGTGTGGAGGAGAGAAGGAGGTCCTGGGAGGACCGGAGATTACGTGAGGGAAAGTATCGGGAGATTAGTTCAGAGACATATGGGGGAGACAGGTTATAGATGGCCTTGTAGGTCAGAATTAGTAATTTGAACTGGATACACTTAGGGAATGGGAGCCAGTGAAGAGATTTGCAGAGGGGAGAAGCGGAGGAGTAGGAGTTAAGGATGGACTGGAGAGGTGCAAGGGTGTTAGCAGGGAGACCACAGAAAAGGATGTTGCAGTAGTCGAGGCGGGAGATGATATGATGAGGGCATGCACAAGCATTTTAGTAGATTGAGGGTTGAGGAAAGGACGGATTCTGGAAATATTTTTGAGTTGGAGGAGACAGGAGGTAGAAAGAGCTTGGATGTGCGGTTTGAAGGACAGGGAAGAGTCAAAGGTTACTCCGAGGCAGCGGACTTCTGGTACTGGGGAAAGCGTGATGTCATTAATTGTTATAGCTAGGTCGGGTAAAGAAGATCTGTGAGATGGAGGAAAGATGATGAGTTCAGATTTGTCTACATTGAGTTTGAGGAAGCGAGAGGAGAAGGAGGATATGGCTGATAGACACTCTGGGATTCTGGACAGCAGAAAAGTGATGTCTGGGCCAGAGAGGTAGATCTGAGTTTCATCAGCATAAAGGTGGTAGTGGAATCCGTGGGACTTTATGAGTTGCCCCAGACCAAGTGTATAGATTGAGAAGAGTAGGGGTCCTAAAACAGAGCCTTGGGGGGACTCCAACAGAGAGAGGGTGGGATGAGGAGGTGGTGTGGGAGTGGGAGACGCTGAATGTGTGGTTGGAAAGGTATGAGGAGATCCAGGATAGGGCAAGGCCTTTGATGCCGAATGAGGAGAGGATCTGTAGTAGGAGGCAGTGGTCAACAGGTCTAGAAGCAGGAGTATAGAGTATTGTCCATTTGATTTGGCTGTAAGTAGGTCGTTAGTAATTTTGGTCAGGGCTGTCTCAGTGGAGTGATGGGGGCGGAAACCAGATTGTAGATTGTCAAAGAGCAAGTTAGATGATAGGTGGGAGGAAAGTTCAGCGTGGACATGCTGTTCCAGGAGTTTGGAAGCAAATGGGAGCAATGGTATTGGGCGATAGCTGGACATAGCGGTTGGGTCGAGGGTTGGCTTTTTAAGGATAGGCGTGATTGTGGCATGCTTGAAAGCAGAAGGGAAGGTACCGGACGTTAGTGATAGGTTGAAGAGGTGGGTTAGGGATGGGATAAGTGTGGTGGTGAGGTTGGGGAGGAGGTGGGATGGGGGCAAGTGCACAGGTTGTGAGGTGCGATTTGGAGAAGAGGCGATTAAGCTCCCCTTCAGTGATGTTGGAGAGTGAGGTTATGGGGTTTGAGCATTGGTCTGGTATACAAAGGGGTTGTGGTGGTTGAGTGATGAAGACTTGCCTTGTTTGGTCAATCTTGTTTTTGAAGTGTGTGGCAAAGTCCTCGGCAGAGATGAGGGAGGTTGGAGGAGGCAGTGGTGGGCAGAGGAGGAAGTTAAAAGTTTTGAATAACTGTTTTGGGTTGTAAGATAGAGAAGAAACGAGGGTTGTGAAGTAGGCCTGTTTAGCAGAGGTGAGGGCATATTTGAAATCGAGTGTTGCCTGTTTGAATGTAGTAAAGTCATCTTGCAAATTTGTTTTCTTCCAGCGCCGCTCTGCAATCCTGGACACTTGCCAGAGCTTTTTAGTGGTGTTATTGTGCCAGGGTTGTCTGTTGATACGTCACACTCTTCCATGAACGAGAGGGGCAACCGTGTCGATAGCTGATGCGAGAGTGGCATTGTAGAAAGCAGTGGCACTGTCTGTGTCATGGAGTGAGGATATGGATGCCAGTGGTAGAATAGAGTCAGAGAGCGCGTGGGTGTCTAGGTGTGCAAGGTTTCTGCGGGGGTGTGCATGTTGCTGAACGTGGGTGCCAGGTGAGGAGGACAGGAATGAGAAAGTGAGTAGATGATGGTCAGACAGAGGGAGAGGGCAGTTAGTGAAGTTAGAAAGAGAGCAGAGACGGGTGAAGACCAGGTCTAATGTGTGTCCATCTGTGTGGGTGGCTGAGGAGGACCACTGAGTAAGTCCAAAGGATGAAGTAAGTGACAGGAGTTTGGAGGCTGCTGGCTGAAGGGTATCAGTGGGGATGATGAAGTCACCCATGATGATAGTGGGGGTGTCAGTTGAAAGAAAATTAAGAAGCCAGGTAGAGAATTGGTCAATGAAGGCAGTGTTCGGGCCTGGAGGTCGGTATATGACGGCCACTTGGAGGTTGGAAGGAGAGTAGACGCGGACAGAGTGGACTTCAAAAGAGGGGAGTATTAGGGAGGGAAGAGGTGGGATTGGGTTGAGGGTGCAGTTGGAAGAAAGGAGAAGACCCACTCCTCCACCGTGTCTGTTGCCAGGGCGAGGAGTGTGGGTAAAGTGGAGGCCGCCGTAACACAGCGCAGCAGGGGAGGCGGTGTCAGAGGGTGTCAGCCATGTTTCTGTGAGGCCAAGGAAGGCAAGATTGTGAGAGAGAAAGAGGTCATGAATCACATGGAGCTTATTGCATATGGAGTGGGCATTCCAAAGTGCACCCAAGAGAGGGAGCAGGGGGTTGGGTGTCAGTGGCACAGGTTTTAAGTTGGAAAGATTGTGGTAGTTCTTATTAGATAGGGAGCGGTAGAAAGCGGAAGTAGTGGGGGGTGAGAGCTGTGGGGGTCCAGGATTGGGAGATATGTCGCCAGCAGTGAGGAGAAGCAGAGAAAGGGAGAGCAGATGGGAGGAGAGTGGGCAGCTTGTTTTATGCTCCATTCGGACAGATTTGAGGTTGAGGAGCAGTTCAGCAGAGGAGGTCAGGTCGGGAGGAAAGAGGGAAGGGGAGATGATTATTTGGTTAGAGGGTGCTGGGGTTTGGGGATAGCGAAGGAGATTGAGGACTAAAGGAGCAAGCACTGTGAGGGCATATGTAAACATGGTGAAGAAATAAGATAGGTTAAGAGACACTAGGTCCAAGTAATAAGAAGGGCTGACTCAGCAGACATACCCAAAAGAGACAGGTAGATAGTGTGGGGTCCTGACTCCTGCCGAGACTAACTGCCGTAGTAATAACTGCATTTTTGAGATACTTTTGCTGCCGTGATACTTATGCTGCAGGGAGACACACGTGCCTGACCCGCACACGTGCCCCCCTAGAAGGCATCTGAATATATAGGACTGAGTAGAGGATCAGGTGAGAGGGATTGTGGGAACTGCTTTGGGATAAATTACCAATTGCCTAGCACACCAGGGGATGTTAGACAATCAAAGGCACAGGGCCTGGCTACATCCATATTCATAACAGCATAGTGTATTACTAACAGTAATGTTTGAAACTGTGGTCCCACCTCTCTTCAGGTCATTGACCAGGTCCTCCCATGTAGTTCTGGGCTGATTACCGAGCACTCCGGTGCATTTGTGCCCTGTCCTCCTCTTACATGAAAATGGCATTCTTTCACCAGCATACCTGAGTCTTCTCTCACTGCACCATCAGGGATACCACTGTGGTGTTGAAGCCTTTCTCCAATTGGTTTCACAAGAAATGAGACACAGTCCGGTTCAAATGAAACTTAACTTGACAGCACATTCTTTTCAGTTACAACATCAACAGCAAGTTCTATGCAATTCTCATTCTGTTCTTTCTCTGTACTCAGTTCCACGTCCTCCAATACATTACGGGGTAATAGCACCTTACACGGTACCACAGCGTTCTCCCTGTTCAGACTTCCTGTGCTTGGGGATTCTCTGGCCGTTTTGCCCTGGTCCTGAAAGCATTCGCCCATGCAACTATCAGCCACATATTGAACAATTTGCGCCCTGTACTTTCCCGAACTGCTTCCTTTCTCCAGCTATGAACTGCTGCAATCCTGCTGCTTGACACCATACTTCTGTCTTAAAGACTCAGAATGGCTAGGCTTCTCTTCTTTAACCTTACATGACTGCAGTGGTGTCCTGGGCCTAGAGCCCATGTCGACTATTTGGGTGCCCTGGCCCTTCTGACTACTAAAGGGAACGTTTCTAGCTTACCACACAGCAGCCCCTCCTATTGTTAACCCTTTCCTATCCTATTCACTAGCTGAAAGCTCTGTACACTATAATGCCCCCATTTAGTGGGCAATCCAGTAACTATACTTCCCTTATACACTATACATAGCAGCATTACAACGGTATAGTATTATACATATATACATTTAGCAAGACACGGTAATACACATAAAACAGTGTAGCAGTACCATTATATAGACATGGTAATACACTTAATCATGTAGCAGTACCATAATGTATTAAATATACATCCACTGATGATATGCGACACCGGGAAAAAAGAGAAAGGCAAGGGCATTGCCTTAATATATCATACCCCCTACACTTGTCCCACAAGGCGAGAGCTTGCATGAGCCCCAAACCGAGGAAGATTGACAGTCATCTCATGTTTCTTCCATTTTCTAATAATTACTCCAACAGTTGTCTTCTCAACCAGCTGCTTGCCTATTGTCCTGTAGCCCATACCAGCCTTGTGCAGATCTACAATTTTGTCCCTGGTATCATTGAACAGATCTTTTGTCTTGCCCATGGTTGGAGTGTGATTGAGTGTGTGGACTTTTGTAAGTAGAAAACTTGCAAAATCAGCAGTGTATCAAATATTTATTTTCCCCACTGTATGTCCCATGATCCTAATAATGAAAATTAATGAATTGAATACACAGATTGGTTCTCCTGTGATTACTGCTGTAAAGTGCTGACAAACAGAAAGCAAGTGTTGTCAAGAAGATGCCTGAAACCTAATTGTATGATACTGGAATTCACCACACAATACATACTCCAGACAGACATATGTCTTATGGAGACCACACTGAAGATGACAGATTACAGTGGGCTAGTATCTGTCTGGTAGCCAATGTGATACACTATGACAAAACCTAATGTACAGCATATACAGTTTATGAGATGTAGAGAACAGAAAAATAATCTCCTGTTCAGAAATTTGGTTCGGAACTCAATGTTAACAAAGGTAGTTATTTTAGTATTTTATTATTTTTTTGTTACTGTTATTACTGGGATGTATACAGAGTCGCATTTTTAGAATATTAACATGTACTAATATACATATAACATAGGACCCGTTGAAATGCTGGAGGCACGAAACAGTCGTTGTCCGACATGTATCACACAGACTCTCCTTCATTCATGTTTTAATGTGAAACAATAATGAAACTTTTTATGGGACGGTTAGTGCCACCATTTTCTTCTTTTTCATGGACATTCATTAATATATTTCCTCTAGAGTTCTACAAATAAACAAAGAAAAAAACCTAATCAAGCAACTTGTTTTGGATAAATACAAAGTTTTTGTTTGTCATTTTAGCAGTTAGATCTGTGGAAGATTGTGATGGATGAAGTCTCCTGCACAAAGGTCTCTACAGCCATGCTCAGATTGAATGGCGTTCTTTGTGCTTTAGTCACCAGAACAAACAATGCGGCGAAGTAACTGAGATCTGTTCTCCTTGAGAACCATTCAGAACAGGTCTACTTGTATAACATAATCACAACCTCCCGAAGAAGCAGAAGCGGAATGCGAGTTGCGGTTTGCCGCACCTCATTGCCAGGTAATACGTTAGGCACTTTGCCTTCATTTTGTCTATGGGCTCTAAACTGTGCATTTTACCTCTGCAGCCTGTATGATACAGGATGTACTTCATCTCCATCTATCTGGGGTCATTGACTAAATATTGTACTGAGTGAACCAGCAGTGTAGCTACTGGAGGGGCCGAGGCGGCCATCACCCCAGGCCCCATCACATGAAGGGGCCCACCGGGAGTCACTGCAACTTCTTTGATGAGGCAAAACACAGCACAGGAGGAGATTCTTGCTCCCCTGCCTGATAGATATTCTGCACTCTGGCTAGCACAGTAGCCAGTTGCACAGTCTCCCTCCTGCACTGTACAGTGCATGCCTTACTGACCTGAGGAGCTTCTGCCAGGCTGCATTTTTGTGCATGCTTGGATTGGCACAGGCACACTGGATCCTAGTGCCCACCTTGCATTTCTCTCAGAAACTTCCTGGTCCTGCCTCACTGATTGCAACTTCATTAGTAAGTGGAGATAGAATCTATAATATAACGCTGTAAGCGTCACTCTGTCCGAAGCCTTTATAGCCTGCGCAAGCGTGACGCGCCTGCGCAGTCTGGCTCCAGACAGAATGAGGCTGCCAGCGGTGAGGAGTGTGTATGGTGCCGGAGATGGCAGTACTGTACACACTGCATACCGCCATCTCCGACGCCATACTTACATACTTACCTGACCGGGAGGAGCGTTGCCGCGGCGCTTCTCTTCGGCCGGAGACCGGAGCGGGCGTGCGACCGGAATCGCGCATGTGCATAGCGCGATCCGGCGCCATTTTACTGAAGACACTTGCAGTGTGTCTTCAGCAATATGGCGCCAGACAGCGCTATGGGCATGCGTGTACTCCGGCGCCAGACTCCTCCCCCGGCCTCCAGCAGAACGTGGTGACAGCGCTGGAGCACAGGAAAGAATGGTGAATGTTTTTTTTTGTATGTGTGTAGCTTTAATTGGAGTGAGGGGACCATGCATACCAGGATAGGGGAGGTGAGAGGACCATGCTTATCAGGATTGGGGGATGAGGGGTACCACACATACCAGGATTGGGGGATGTCAGGACCATACATACCAGGATTGAGGGATGAGTGGTACCATGCATACCAGGATAGGGGGGTGAGAGGACCATGCATACCAGGATTGGGGGATGAAGGGTACCATACATACCAGGACTGGGGGATGAGGGGTACCATGCATGCCAGGATAGGGGGGTGAGGGGTACCATGCATACCAGGATTGGGGGATGAGGGGTACCATGCATACCAGGATAGGGGGTGAGGGGACCATACATACCAGGATTGGGGGATGAGGGGACCATACATACCAGGATTGGGGGATGAGGGGTATCATGCATACCAGGATTGGGGGATGAGGGCTACCATGCATACCAGGATAGGGGGTCATACATACCAGGATAGGGATGAGGGAGTACCATGCATACCAGGATTAGGGGATGAGGGGTACCATGCATACCAGGATTGGGGGATGAGGGGTACCATGCATACCAGGATAGGGGGTGAGGGGACCATGCATACCAGGATAGGGAAGAGGGAGTACCATGCATACCAGGAGTGGGGGGTGAGAGGACCATACATACCAGGATTGGGGGTGAGGGGACCACACATGCCAGGATAGGGGACCATACATACCAGGATAGGGATGAGGGAGTACCATGCATACCAGGATAGGGAGTGAGGGGTACCATGCATACCAGGATAGGGGGTGAAGGGTACCATACATACCAGGATTGGGGGATGAGGGGTACCATGCATACCAGGATAGGGGGTCATACATACCAGGATAGGGATGAGGGAGTACCATGCATACCAGGACTGGGGGATGAAGGGTACCATGCATACCAGGATAGGGGGTGAGGGGACCATGCATACCAGGATAGGGGGGTGAGAGGACCATGCATACCAGGATTGGGGAATGAGGGGTACCATTCATACCAGGATAGGGGGTCATACATACCAGGATAGGGATGAGGGAGTACCATGCATATCAGGATTAGGGGATGAGGGGTACCATGCATACCAGGATAGGGGGGTGAGAGGACCATGCATACCAGGATTGGGGGATGAGGGGTACCATTCATACCAGGATAGGGATGAGGGAGTACCATGCATACCAGGATTGGGGGATGAGGGGTACCATGCATACTGGGATTGGAGGATGAGAGGTACCATGCATACCAGGATTGGGGGATGAGGGGTACCATGCATACCAGGATTGGAGGATGAAGGGTACCATGCATACCAGGATAGGGGGGTGAGAGGACCATGCATACCAGGATTGGGGGATGAGGGGTACCATTCATACCAGTATAGGGGGTCATACATACCAGGATAGGGATGAGGGAGTACCATGCATACCAGGATTAGGGGATGAGGGGTACCATGCATACCAGGATTGGGGGATGAGGGGTACCATGCATACCAGGATTGGGGGATGAAGGGTACCATGCATACCAGGATAGGGGGTGAGGGGACCATGCATACCAGGATAGGGGGGTGAGAGGACCATGCATACCAGGATTGGGGGATGAGGGGTACCATTCATACCAGGATAGGGGGTCATACATACCAGGATAGGGATGAGGGATACCATGCATACCAGGATTGGGGATGAGGGGTACCATGCATACTGGGATTGGAGGATGAGGGGTACCATGCATACCAGGATAGGGGGTGAGGGGACCATGCATACGAGGATAGGGATGAGGGCGTACCATGCATGCCAGGATTGGGGGGTGAGAGGCCCATGTATACCCGGATAGGGGGTGAGGGGATCATGCATACCAGGATAGGGAAGAGGGAGTACCATGCATACCAGGAGTGGGGGGTGAGAGGACCATACATACCAGGATTGGGGGATGAGGGGTGCCATGCATCACAGGATTGGGGGATGAGAGGACCATGCATGCCAGGATTGGGTGTGAGGGGACCATGCATACCAGGATAGGGGGTGAGGGGACCATGCATACCAGGATGAAGAATGGGGTGCCGTGCATACCAGGATTGGTGGGAGAGGGGACCATGCATACCAGGATGAAGAATGAGGTGCCATGCATACCAGGTTTGGGGGGGTGAGAGGACCATGCATAACAGGATTGGGGGATGAGGGATACCATGCATACCAGGATAGGGGGTGAGGGGACCATACATACCAGGATAGGGATGAGGGAGTACCATGAATACCAGGATTGAGGGATGAGGGGTACCATGCATACCAGAATAGGGAGTAAGGGGTACCATGCATACCAGGATTGGAGGATGAGAGGACTATGCATACCAGGATAGGGGGTGAGGGTACCATACATACCTGGATAGGGGGTGAGGGGACCATACATACCAGGATAGGGATGAGGGAGTACCATGCATACCAGGATTGAGGGATGAGGGGTACCATGCATACCAGGATAGGGAGTGAGGGGTACCATGCAAACCAGGATTGGAGGATGAGGGGGCCATGCATACCAGGATTGGGAGTGAGGGGACCATGCATACCAGGATAGGGGGTGAGGGGACCATGCATACCAGGATGAAGAATGGGGTGCCGTGCATGCCAGGATTGGTGGGAGAGGGAACCATGCATACCAGGATGAAGAATGGGGTGCCATGCATACCAGGATAGGGAGTGAGGGGTACCATGCAAACCAGGATTGGAGGATGAGGGGGCCATGCATACCAGCATTGGGGGTGAGGGGACCATGCATACCAGTAAAGGGGGTGAGGGGACCATGCATACCAGGATAGGGATGAGGGAGTATCATGCATACCAGGATTGAAGGGTGAGGGGACCATGCATACCAGGATGAAGAATGGGGTGCCATGCATACCAGGATTGGGGGGCTGAGGGTACCATGCATACCAGGATAGGAATGAGGGGTGCCATGCGTACCAGGATAGGAGGGTGGCAGCACATACCAGGATGGGAGACCATATACCAATTAAAATGCTCGCCACCCGGGTGTAGAACGGGTTCATAGCTAGTTTATTATATTGATTAAATAAAGGCATTTCATGGTCACTGGGGGGTGAATGTGAGAGGATGGGGGTATTTTGGAGGAGGGGGGACAGGGCACTGGGGTTGAATGTGAGAGGATGGGGTTTGTGGGGGCTGAAGTGGGGGAGGGGGACAGGGCACTGGGGGGTGAATGTGAGAGGATGGGAGTATTCTGGTGGCTGAAGTGAGGGAGGGGGCAGGGTGCTGTGGGGTGAGTGTAAGAGGTTTGGGTATTATGGGGCTGAAGTGGGGGACAGGGCAATGGGGATTGAATTATTATTATACTTTTTTTAGCACCATTTTTTCCATGATGCTTTACATGTGAAAGGGGCAAATAAAGGCACGTACAATAAACATGAGCAAAACAGGCACATACAAGTACAGAAGGAGAGAGGACCCTGTCCATGAGGGCTCACAGTCTACAAGGTATGGGTGAGAATACACTAGGAGAGGGTAGAGTTGGTCGTGCAGCGGTTCAGCACACTGCAGGTTGTAGGCTTGTCGGAAGAGGTGGGTCTACAGGTTCCCTTTGAAGGTTTCCATGGTAGGCAAAAGCCTGATGTGTTGGGGTAGAGAGTTCCAGAGTATAGGGGAAACACGGGAGAAGTCCTGTATGCGGTTATGGGAAGAATAGATAAGAGGGGCGTAGAGAAGGAGGTCTTGAGAGGATCGAAGGTTGCGCATAGGTAAGTACCAGGAGACCATGTCACAGATGTATGGAGGAGACAGGTTGTGGATGGCTTTGTATGTCATAATTAGGGTTTTGAACTGGAGCCTCTGGACAATAGAAAGTCAGTGAAGGGCTTGGCATAGAGGAGAAGCTGGGGTATAACGGAGAGACAGGTGGATTAGTTGGGTAGCAGTGTGTAGAATGGATTGGAGTGGTGCAAGAGTGCTAGAGGGGAGGCCAGAGAGTAGGAGGTTGCAATGGTCGAGGCGGGAGAGGATGAGGGCATGCACTAGCACTTTTGCGGCTTATTGGTCAAGGAATGCACGGATCCAGGAAATATTTTTGAGTAGAGTCAGCAGGAGGAGGCAATGACTTGGATATGTGGTTTGAAAGAGAGGGCAAAGTAGAGGATCACCCAGAGGCACCGAGCATGGGGACTGGGGAAAGTGAGCAGCCATTGACTTAGATGGATAGGTTTTTTGGAGGAATAGAGTGAGGTGGGAGAAAGATGATTAATTCTGTTTTGTCCATGTTCAGTTTTAGAAAGCGAGCAGAAAAGAAAGCTGAAATAGCAGACAGACATTGTGGGATTTTGGACAGTACAGAGGTGATGTCAGGTCCAAATAGGTAGATCTGCATGTCATCGGCATAGAGATGATATTGCAAACCATGGGATTCTATGAGTTGTTCCAGGCCAAAGGTGTAGAAGGAGAAGAGTAGTGGTGTTAGAACTGAGCCTTGGGGAACACCGACAGACAGGGGTTGAGGTGCAGAGGTGGTGTGGGAGAGGGAGACACTGAATGTCCGGTCTGTTAGATATGACAAGATCCAGGATAGGGCCAAGTCTGTGATGCCAAGAGATGAGAGAATCTGTAACAGGAGGGAAGATAGGTCCAGGACACGGAGGACAGAGTAGTGTTGCTTGCTCTTGGCAGTTAGTAGGTCATTGGTGACTTGAGTTAGGGCAGTTTAAGTTGTGTGATGCAGTCGGAAGCCAGATTGTAACCAGTCAAAGAGGGAGGAGTAGAGATGGGAGGACAGTTCAAGATGCTGTTCTGCTGTTCCAGTAGTTTTGAGGCATAGGGCAGAAGTGATATCTAGCGATAGCTAGACATACAGTAGAGAATGGGTCGAGGGAGGGTTTTTTGAGGATGGGTGTGATTGAGGCATGTTTGAAGGATGAGGGGAAGACACCATGTGCAAGTGAGAGGTTGAAGAGGTGTGTTAAGGTTGGGATGAAGACAGTAGCGAGGTTAGGGTTGAGGTGGGATGGGAGCGGGTCAAGCATGCAAATGGTGAGATGTGATTTAGTGATGAGCTGATCTTCTGTCATGGTGGAGAAGCTGATTTTGGAAGAACAGGGCTGAGCAGTTAAGAGGAGGGGCATTGGGGGCTTCGGGCCAAGGCTTTTTCTGATCTTGTTGATCTTATGCTTAAAAAAAGAGGCATAGTCTTCAGCAGAAATGAGAGGAGAGGGAGGAGGTGCCAGGGGATGGAGAAAAGAATTGAAAGCTGTTTAGGGTTGTGAGACAGGGAGGATATGAGAGATGAGAAGTAAGTTTGTTTTGCGGCAGTGAGTGTGGACTTGAAGCTGGCGAGCGACTGCTTGTATGCGATGATGTGCTCGGCATAGCGGGATATCTTCCATCTCCGCTCGGCAACCCTGGAAGCCCGTCTCAGTTCTTTGGTCAAGCTGGTCAGTCAGGGTTGCCTGTTAATTGTACGAGTTTTGCAGTACGTGAGGGGGGGTGGCCAAATCAAGTGTTGCTGTTATTGTGGTGTTATAAAAAGTGGCAGCAGCATCTGTGTCATGAAGGGTAGCTATGTCTGTAAGTGAGAGAAGGGACTCAGATAGTGAGTGTAAATTGATGTATTTGAAATTTCTGCGAGGGTGAGTCAGTTTATGGAGTGGGGGTTGCACACTAGGTGAGGAGAGGGAACAGAATGTCAGTAGGTTGTGGTCAGACCGGGGGAGGGGTGAGTTAGGGGGTGAGTTAGTGAGATAAGTAAGGGAACAGAGGCAGGTGAAGACTAGGTCCAGTGTGTGGCCATCTTTGTGAGTGGTCACAGAGGACCATTGAGTGAGGCCAAAGGAGGCAGTCAATGATACAAGTTTAGAGGCAGCAGAGGTGGAAGTGTCAATGGGGATGTTGAAGTCACCCAAAGGAAGAATATAGGTATAGGAGCACGTATCGGACAGGAGCAAGCCAACTCCTCCACCACGTTTGTTGCTGGGGTGAGGGTTGTGAGAGTGATGGAATCCGCCATAAGAAAGTGCAGCTGGAGAGGCAGAGTCAGAGGGGTTAGCCAGGTTTCAGTGATGCCAAGGAAGGAGAGTTTGTTGGTGATTAAGAGGTCATGGATAAACGACAGCTTGTTGCAGACAGAATGTGCGCTCCATAGTGCTCCAGGTAGGGGGACTGAAGGGGTAGGAGATTATCATGGTTGCAAAAACGTGTAGAGGATTGTGGCAGGGTGTTAGAAATGAGTGTGGGGATGTGTTGAGGAGGGCCACGATTTAGGGAGACGTCGCCAGCAATGAGGAGTAGCAGACAGAGCGTTAGAAGGTGGGAGCAGGAAAGGACATGGTGTGGCCGTGTGTGTCTGGAGAAAAAGGTTTGTATGTGGACGAACAGTTGTGAGGAGAAGGTGAGATGGCTGGGGAGGATGGAGGAAGATATGACTAGTTCCTTACTAGGTGGAGGGATTACAGGAGATAGGAGGAAATAAAGTAGTACGGGGGTGAAAGTGAAAAGAAAAACATTGTAGTGGTTTTCTATCCAATTACCTTACAATCAACTCAAGTCCAAATTCTAGTCTAATTCAAAGTAGTGTAATTATAGTGCTTTGAAGAAAGCACTGTCTTGTAATCCGAACGCTGCTAACTTATTCTTATTATTCAGTTGATTTCCGCAATTAGTGCGGCCCGAA
This sequence comes from Dendrobates tinctorius, assembly GCF_039654945.1. Taxonomy (NCBI): domain Eukaryota; kingdom Metazoa; phylum Chordata; class Amphibia; order Anura; family Dendrobatidae; genus Dendrobates; species Dendrobates tinctorius. The sequence goes on along the minus strand of NW_027361701.1, from coordinate 5,208,062 downwards.
CAGCTACACGCACAGACTCCGTTGAGGTGTCGTTTCGAAGCCAGCGTCCATGAGTGGAGTGCTAAGTATTTTTCGTGTCGATGGGATTTGTAGTTTTTGCGCAATTTGCGTTAGAAATTTTTTTTTCCCATCATTGGAATGCATTGTCTCAATGCTTTTCAATGGGGAAATGTTGCCACAGACAAAACATGTCCTGAGGCGATTGAAATGGCAGGTAAGCTCATTGATATGCACAGGCAGATGCCACCAAATCGAACTCTGAGGGGCCTCGCCCACCAAATCAGACCCAGAGTGGCCCCGCCCACCAAATTGAACCCTGAAGGGCCCCGCCCACCAAATTAGACCCAGAGTGGCCCCGCCCACCGAATCGGACCCTGAGGGGCCCCGCCCACCAAATCGGACCCTGAGGGGCCCCGGCCACCAAATCGGACTATGAGAGATCCTGCCCACCAAATCAGATCCTGAGGGGCCCTGCTCACCAAATCGGTCCTTGAGGGGCCCCGCCCACCAAATCGGACCCTGAGGGGCCCCGCCCACCAAATTGGACCCTGAGGGGCCCCGCCCACCAAATCGGACTATGAGAGATCCTGCCCACCAAATCAGATCCTGAGGGGCCCCGCTCACCAAATCGGTCCTTGAGGGGCCCCGCCCACCAAATCGGACCCTGAGGGGCCCCGCCCACCAAATCGTACCCTGAGGGGCCCCACCCACCAAATCGAACCCTGAGGGATTCCCGCCCACCAAATCGGACCCTGAGGGGCCCCACCCACAAAATCAGACCCTGAGGGACCCCAGCCACAAAATCAGAACCTGAGGGGCCCCAACCACAAAATCAGAACCTGAAGGGCCCCACCCACAAAATCAGACCATGAGGGACCCCACCCACAAAATCGGACCCTGAGGGGCCCCGCCCACCAAATTAGACCCTGAGGGGCCCCACCCTCAAAATCGGACCCTGAGAGACCCCGGCCACAAAATCGAACCCAGAGGGGCCTCAGTCACAAAATCAGACCCTAAGGGGCCCCGGCCACAAAATCGGACCCTGAGGGGCCCCACCCACAAAATCAGACCCTGAGGGACCCCAGCCACAAAATCGGACCCTGAGGGGCCCCACCCACAAAATCAGACCCTGAGGGTCCCCGGTCACAAAATCGGACCCTGAGAGACCCCGGCCACAAAATCGGACCCTGAGGGGCCCCAACCACAAAATCAGACCCTGAGGGGCCCCAGTCACAAAATCGGACCCTGAGGGGCCCCACCCACAAAATCAGACCCTGAGGGACCCCAGCCACAAAATCAGACCCTGAGGGGCCCCAGCCACAAAATCGGACCCTGAGGGGCCCCACCCACAAAATCGGACCCTGAGGAGCCACTCCCACAAAATCGGACCCTGAGGGGCCCCGCCCACCAAATTAGACCCTGAGGGGCCCCACCCTCAAAATCGGTCCCTGAGGGGCCCCGGCCACAAAATCGGACCCTGAGGGGCCCCAACCACAAAATCAAACCCTGAGGGGCCCCGGTCACAAAATCGGACCCTGAGGGGCCCCACCCACAAAATCAGACCCTGAGGGACCCCAGCCACAAAATCAGACCCTGAGGGACCCCACCCGCAAAATCGGACCCTGAGGGGCCCCACCCGCAAAATCGGACCCTGAGGGGCTCCACCCACAAAATCGGACCCTGAGGGGCCCCGTCCCCAAAAATCGGACCCTGAGGAGCCCCAACCACAAAATCGGACCCTGAGAGGCACCGGCTACAAAATCGGACCCTGAGGGGCCCCGGACACAAAATCGGACCCTGAGGGACCCCGGCCACAAAATCGGACCCTGAGGGGCCCAACCCACAAAATCAGACTCAGTGTCCCCGCCCACCAAATTGGACCCTGAAGGGCCCCGTCCACCAAATCGGACCCAGAGTGGCCCCGCCCACCAAACCAGACCCTGAGGGGCCCCGCCCACCAAATCGGACCCAGAGTGGCCCCGCCCACCAAATCGGACCCAGAGTGGCCCCACCCACCAAATCAGACCCTGAGGGGCCCCGCCCACCAAATCGGACCCTGAGGGGCCCCGCCCACTAAATCGGATTCTGAAAGGCCCCAACCACAAAATCGGACCCTGAGGGGCCCCACCCACAAAATCGGACCCTGAGGGTCCCCGCTGACCAAATTGAACTCTGAGGGGCCCCGCCCACCAAATCGGACCCAGAGTGGCCCGCCCACCAAATCAGACCTAGAGTGGCCCCGCTCACCAAATTAGACCCCGAGGGGCCCCACCCACCAAATCGGACCCCGAGGGGCCCCGCCCACCAAATCAGACCACGAGCAGCCCTGCCCACCAAATCGGTCCCCGAGGGATCCCGCCCACCAAATCGGACCCCGATGGTCCCCGCCAACCAAATTGGACCCTGAGGGGCCCCTCCCACCAAATCGGACTCTGATAGATCCCGCCCACCAAATCAGACCCTGAGGGGCCCAGCTCACCAAATCGGACCCAGAGTGGCCCCGCCCACCAAATTGGACCCAGAGTGGCCCCGCCCACCAAATTTTACCCAGAGTGGCTCCGCCCACCAAATTGTACCCTGAAGGGCCCCACCCACAAAATCGGACCCTAAGGGGCCCCACCCACAAAATTGGACCCTGAGGGGCCCCGGCCACAAAATTGGACCCTGAGGGGCCCCACCCACAAAATCGGACCCTGAGGGGCCCTACCCACAAAATCGGACCCTGAGGGGCCCCAACCACAAAATCGGACCCTGACGGGCCCCGGCCACAAAATCGGACCCTGACGGGCCCCGGCCACAAAATCGGACCCTGAGGGGCCCCGGCCACAAAATCGGACCCTGAGGGACCCCACCTACAAAATTGAACCCTGAGGGGCCCCAACCACAAAATCGGATCCTGAGGGGCCCCACCCACAAAATCGGACCCTGAGGGGCCCCACCCACAAAATTGGACCCTCAGGGGCCCAGGCCACAAAATCGGACCCTGAGAGGCTCCGGCCGCAAAATCGGACCCTGAGGGGCCCCGGACACAAAATCGGACCCTGAGGGGCCCCGGCCACAAAATCGGACCCTGAGGGGCCCAAGCCACAAAATCAGACCCTGAGGGGCCCCGCCCACCAAATTAGACTCTGAGGGGCCCCACCCTCAAAATCAGACCCTGAGGGGCCCCAGCCACAAAATCGGACTCTGAGGGGCCCCACCCACAAAATCGGACCCTGAGGGGCCCCACCCACAAATCCAGACCCTGAGGGGACCCGGCCACAAAATCGGACCCTGAGGGGCCCCGCCCACCAAATTGGACCCTGAGGGGCCCCGCCCACTAAATCGGATTCTGAAAGGCCCCAACCACAAAATCGGACCCTGAGGGGCCCCGCTTACCAAATTGAAGTCTGAGGGGCCCCGCCAACCAAATCGGACCCAGAGTGGCCCGCCTACCAAATCAGACCTAGAGTGGCCCCGCTCACCAAATCGGACCCGAAGCGCCCCACCCACCAAATCGGACCCCGAGGGTCCCCGCCCACCAAATCGGACCCTGATGGGCCCCACCCACCAAATCGGACCCTGAGGGGCCCCGGCCACAAAATCAGACCCTGAGGGGCACCACCCACAAAATCAGACCCTGAGGGGCCCTGGCCACAAGATTGGACCCTGAGGGGCCCCAACCACCAAATCAGACCCTGAGGGGCCCCGGCCACAAAATCAGACTCTGATAGATCCCGCCCACCAAATCAGACCCTGAGGGGCCCTGCTCACCAAATCGGACTCTTAGGGGCCCCGCTCACCAAATCGGACCCTGAGGGGCCCCACCCACCAAATTGGACCCTGAGGGGCCCCGGCCACAAAATCGGACCCTGAGGGGCCCCACCCACAAAATCGGACCCTGAGGGGCCCCGGCCACAAGATTGGACCCTGAGGGGCCCCAACCACCAAATCAGACCCTGAGGGGCCCCGGCCACAAAATCGGACCCTTAGGGGCCCCACCCACCAAATCAGCCCCTGAGGGGACCCGGCCACCAAATCGGACCCTGAGGGGCCCCACCCACCAAATCGTACCCTGAGGTGCCCCACCCACAAAATCGGGCCCTGAGGCCCCACCCACAAATTCGGACCCTATGGCCAAAGTGGCCCCTGAGAGGCACCCACAGTTAAAACGGATCCTGAGTTGAAAGTCTTGCAGGTGCAGCAGGCAAGTCTCTCTTAAAGGGGCAGCCTGGGCAGCATTTTAAACCACTATCTGTACTTCCTTCAGGAAATACACATCTAGTTATAGTGGTTTGAAAAAAACACTATATTGTAATCCGAACGCTGCTAACTTATTCTTCTTCTTCTTATTATTAAGTTGATTTCCGCAATTAATGCGGCCCGAACCGCTACACGCACAGACTCCGTTGAGGTGTCGTTTCGAAGCCAGCGTCCATGAGAGGTGTGCTAAGTATTTTTCGTGTCGATCGGATTTGTAGTTTTTGAGCAATTTGCGTTTGAAAATTTTTTTTCCCGTCATTGGAATGCACTGTCTCCAATGCTTTTCAATGGGAAATGGCAAAACGTGCCCTGAGGCGATTGAAATAGCAGTTAAGCTCATTGATATGCGCAGGCAGACCCAGTTACTATGCCAACGCCTACGAACGTCACATGACGCCCCGAGGACAGAACTTCTGCCACATAATATCAGCTCTTAAAGCGAAACCCACAGCACTAATGCAAATCTAGCTTCATCACATGACACATGCCCCTGAGAGAGAATGTGCGCCAAAGTGGATTTAGAAGAAGCCCAGTGAGCCAAACTAGCTCTTAAAGGGCCGACGCGCCAAAGTGATTGTTAAAGGGCCGGCGCACCGAAATGAGTCTTAAAGGGCCGACACGCCAAATCGAAAGCTGATGACCACAGGCTTCAAATGGGAGGCTGATCGACTCCCCCGGCCTCCAAATCGGAGGCTGATCGACCCCGGCCTCCAAATCGGAGGCTGAGCCACCCCGGCCTCCAAATCGGAGGCTGAGTCACCCCGGCCTCCAAATCGGAGGCTGAGTCACCCCGGCCTCCAAATCGGAGGCTGAGCCACCCCGGCCTCCAAATCGGAGGCTGAGCCACCCCGACCTCCAAATCGGAGGCTCTTTGACCCCGGCCTCCCAAATCGGAGGCTGAGCCACCCCGGCCTCCAAATCAGAGGCTGAGCCACCCCGGCCTCCAAATCGGAGGCTGAGCCCCCCGGCCTCCAAATCGGAGGCTGAGCCACCCCGGCCTCCAAATCGGAGGCTGAGCCACCCCGGCCTCCAAATCGGAGGCTGAGCCACGCCGGCCTCCAAATCGGAGGCTGAGCCACCCCGACCTCCAAATCGGAGGCTCTTTGACCATGGCCTCCCAAATCGGAGGCTGAGCCACCCCGGCCTCCAAATCGGAGGCTGAGCCACCCCGGCCTCCAAATCGGAGGCTGAGTCACCCCGGCCTCTAAATCGGAAGCTGAGCCACCCCGGCCTCCAAATCGGAGGCTGAGTCACCCCGGCCTCCAAATCGGAGGCTGAGCCACCCCGGCCTCCAAATCAGAGGCTGAGCCACCCCGGCCTTCAAATCGGAGGCTGAGCCACCCCAGCCTCCAAATCGGAGGCTGAGCCACCCCGGCCTCCAAATCGGAGGCTGAGCCACCCCGGCCTCCAAATCGGAGGCTCTTTGACCCCGGCGTCCCAAAACGGAGGCTGAGCCACCCCGGCCTCCAAATCGGAGGCTGAGCCACCCCGGCCTCCCAAATTGGAGTCTGAGCCACCCCGGCCTCCCAAATCGGAGGCTGAGCCACCCCGGCCTCCCAAATCGGAGGCTGAGCCACCCCGGCCTCTAAATCGGAGGCTGAGCCACCCCGGCCTCCAAATCGGAGGCTGAGCCACCCCGGCCTCCAAATCGGAGGCTGAGCCACCCCGGCCTCTAAATCGGAGGCTGAGCCACCCCGGCCTCCAAATCAGAGGCTGAGCCACCCCGGCCTCCCAAATTGGAGTCTGAGCCACCCCGGCCTCCCAAATCAGAGGCTGAGCCACCCCGGCCTCCAAATCCTAGGCTGAGTCACCCCGGCCTCCAAATCGGAGGCTGAGCCACCCCGACCTCCAAATCGGAGGCTCTTTGACCCCGGCCTCCCAAATCGGAGGCTGAGCCACCCCGGCCTCCAAATCTGAGGCTGAGCCACCCTGGCCTCCAAATCGGAGGCTGTGTCACTCCGGCCTCCAAATCGGAGGCTGAGCCACCCCGGCCTCCAAATCGGAGGCTGAGCCACCCCGGCCTCCAAATCGGAGGCTGAGCCACCCCGGCCTCCAAATCGGAGGCTCTTTGACCCCGGCCTTCCAAATCGGAGGCTGAGTCACCCCGGCCTCCCAAATCGGAGGCTGAGTCACCCCGGACTCCAAATCGGAGGTTGAGCCACCCCGGCCTCCAAATCGGAGGCTCTTTGACCCCGGCCTCCCAAATCGGAGGCTGAGCCACCCCGGCCTCCAAATCGGAGGCTGAGTCACCCCGGCCTCCAAATCGGAGGCTGAGCCACCCCGACCTCCAAATCGGAGGCTCTTTGAACCCGGCCTCCCAAATCGGAGGCTGAGCCACCCCGGCCTCCAAATCGGAGGCTGAGCCACGCCGGCCTCCAAATCGGAGGCTGAGTCACCCCGGCCTCCAAATCGGAGGCTGAGCCACCCCCGCCTCCAAATCGGAGGCTGAGCCACCCCGGCCTCCAAATCGGAGGTTCTTTGAACCCGGCCTCCCAAATCGGAGGCTGAGCCACCCCGGCCTCCAAATCGGAGGCTGAGCCACCCCGGCCTCCAAATCGGAGGCTGAGCCACCCCGGCCTCCAAATCGGAGGCTGAGCCACCCCGGCCTCCCAAATCGGAGGCTGAGCCACCCCGGCCTCCCAAATCGGAGGCTGAGCCACCCCGGCCTCCCAAATCGGAGGCTGAGCCACCCCGGCCTCCAAATCGGAGGCTGAGCCACCCCGGCCTCCAAATCGGAGGCTGAGTCACCCCGGCCTCCAAATCGGAGGCTGAGCCACCCCGGCCTCCAAATCGGAGGCTGAGCCACCCCGACCTCCAAATCGGAGGCTGAGCCACCCCGACCTCCAAATCGGAGGCTCTTTGACCCCGGCCTCCCAAATCGGAGGCTGAGCCACCCCGGCCTCCAAATCGGAGGCTGAGCCACCCCGGCCTCCAAATCGGAGGCTGAGCCACCCCGGCCTCCAAATCGGAGGCTCTTTGACCCCGGCCTCCCAAATCGGAGGCTGAGCCACCCCGGCCTCCAAATCGGAGGCTGAGCCACCCCGGCCTCCCAAATCGGAGGCTGAGCCACCCCGGCCTCCCAAATCGGAGGCTGAGCCACCCCGGCCTCCCAAATCGGAGGCTGAGCCACCCCGGCCTCCAAATCGGAGGCTGAGCCACCCCGGCCTCCAAATCGGAGGCTGAGTCACCCCGGCCTCCAAATCGGAGGCTGAGCCACCCCGACCTCCAAATCGGAGGCTGAGCCACCCCGACCTCCAAATCAGAGGCTGAGCCACCCCGACCTCCAAATCGGAGGCTCTTTGACCCCGGCCTCCCAAATCGGAGGCTGAGCCACCCCGGCCTCCAAATCGGAGGCTGAGCCACCCCGGCCTCCAAATCGGAGGCTGAGCCACCCCGGCCTCCCAAATCGGAGGCTGAGCCACCCCGGCCTCCAAATCGGAGGCTGAGCCACCCCGACCTCCAAATCGGAGGCTGAGCCACCCCGACCTCCAAATCGGAGGCTCTTTGACCCCGGCCTCCCAAATCGGAGGCTGAGCCACCCCGGCCTCCAAATCGGAGGCTGAGTCACCCCGGCCTCCAAATCGGAGGCTGAGCCACCCCGGCCTCCAAATCGGAGGCTCTTTGACCCCGGCCTCCCAAATCGGAGGCTGAGCCACCCCGGCCTCCAAATCGGAGGCTGAGCCACCCCGGCCTCCCAAATCGGAGGCTGAGCCACCCCGGCCTCCCAAATCGGAGGCTGAGCCACCCCGGCCTCCCAAATCGGAGGCTGAGCCACCCCGGCCTCCCAAATCGGAGGCTGAGCCACCCCGGCCTCCCAAATCGGAGGCTGAGCCACCCCGGCCTCCCAAATCGGAGGCTGAGCCACCCCGGCCTCCCAAATCGGAGGCTGAGCCACCCCGGCCTCCAAATCGGAGGCTGAGCCACCCCGGCCTCCAAATCGGAGGCTGAGTCACCCCGGCCTCCAAATCGGAGGCTGAGCCACCCCGGCCTCCAAATCGGAGGCTGAGCCACCCCGACCTCCAAATCGGAGGCTGAGCCACCCCGACCTCCAAATCGGAGGCTCTTTGACCCCGGCCTCCCAAATCGGAGGCTGAGCCACCCCGGTTTCCAAATCGGAGGCTGAGCCACCCCGGCCTCCAAATCGGAGGCTGAGCCACCCCGGCCTCCAAATCGGAGGCTGAGCCACCCCGGCCTCCAAATCGGAGGCTGAGCCACCCCGGCCTCCAAATCGGAGGCTGAGCCACTCCGGCCTCCAAATCGGAGGCTGAACCACCCCGGCCTCCAAATCGGAGGCTGAGCCACCCCGGCCTCCAAATCGGAGGCTGAGCCACCCCGGCCTCCAAATCGGAGGCTAAGCCACCCCGGCCTCCAAATCGGAGGCTGAGCCACCCCCGCCTCCAAATCGGAGGCTGAGCCACCCCGGCCTCCAAATCGGAGGCTCTTTGAACCCGGCCTCCCAAATCGGAGGCTGAGCCACCCCGGCCTCCAAATCGGAGGCTGAGCCACCCCGGCCTCCAAATCGGAGGCTGAGCCACCCCGGCCTCCAAATCGGAGGCTGAGCCACTCCGGCCTCCAAATCGGAGGCTGAACCACCCCGGCCTCCAAATCGGAGGCTGAGCCACCCCGGCCTCCAAATCGGAGGCTGAGCCACGCCGGCCTCCAAATCGGAGGCTGAGTCACCCCGGCCTCCAAATCGGAGGCTGAGCCACCCCCGCCTCCAAATCGGAGGCTGAGCCACCCCGGCCTCCAAATCGGAGGCTCTTTGAACCCGGCCTCCCAAATCGGAGGCTGAGCCACCCCGGCCTCCAAATCGGAGGCTGAGCCACCCCGGCCTCCAAATCGGAGGCTGAGCCACCCCGGCCTCCAAATCGGAGGCTGAGCCACCCCGGCCTCCCAAATCGGAGGCTGAGCCACCCCGGCCTCCCAAATCGGAGGCTGAGCCACCCCGGCCTCCCAAATCAGAGGCTGAGCCACCCCGGCCTCCCAAATCGGAGGCTGAGCCACCCCGGCCTCCAAATCGGAGGCTGAGCCACCCCGGCCTCCAAATCGGAGGCTGAGTCACCCCGGCCTCCAAATCGGAGGCTGAGCCACCCCGGCCTCCAAATCGGAGGCTGAGCCACCCCGACCTCCAAATCGGAGGCTGAGCCACCCCGACCTCCAAATCGGAGGCTCTTTGACCCAGGCCTCCCAAATCGGAGGCTGAGCCACCCCGGCCTCCAAATCGGAGGCTGAGCCACCCCGGCCTCCAAATCGGAGGCTGAGCCACCCCGGCCTCCAAATCGGAGGCTCTTTGACCCCGGCCTCCCAAATCGGAGGCTGAGCCACCCCGGCCTCCAAATCGGAGGCTGAGCCACCCCGGCCTCCCAAATCGGAGGCTGAGCCACCACGGCCTCCCAAATCGGAGGCTGAGCCACCCCGGCCTCCAAATCGGAGGCTGAGCCACCCCGGCCTCCAAATCGGAGGCTGAGTCACCCCGGCCTCCAAATCGGAGGCTGAGCCACCCCGACCTCCAAATCGGAGGCTGAGCCACCCCGACCTCCAAATCGGAGGCTGAGCCACCCCGACCTCCAAATCGGAGGCTCTTTGACCCCGGCCTCCCAAATCGGAGGCTGAGCCACCCCGGCCTCCAAATCGGAGGCTGAGCCACCCCGGCCTCCAAATCGGAGGCTGAGCCACCCCGGCCTCCCAAATCGGAGGCTGAGCCACCCCGGCCTCCAAATCGGAGGCTGAGCCACCCCGACCTCCAAATCGGAGGCTGAGCCACCCCGACCTCCAAATCGGAGGCTCTTTGACCCCGGCCTCCCAAATCGGAGGCTGAGCCACCCCGGCCTCCAAATCGGAGGCTGAGCCACCCCGGCCTCCAAATCGGAGGCTGAGCCACCCCGGCCTCCAAATCGGAGGCTCTTTGACCCCGGCCTCCCAAATCGGAGGCTGAGCCACCCCGGCCTCCAAATCGGAGGCTGAGCCACCCCGGCCTCCCAAATCGGAGGCTGAGCCACCCCGGCCTCCCAAATCGGAGGCTGAGCCACCCCGGCCTCCCGAATCGGAGGCTGAGCCACCCCAGCCTCCCGAATCGGAGGCTGAGCCACCCCGGCCTCCCAAATCGGAGGCTGAGCCACCCCGGCCTCCAAATCGGAGGCTGAGCCACCCCGGCCTCCAAATCGGAGGCTGAGCCACCCCGGCCTCCAAATCGGAGGCTGAGCCACTCCGGCCTCCAAATCGGAGGCTGAACCACCCCGGCCTCCAAATCGGAGGCTGAGCCACCCCGGCCTCCAAATCGGAGGCTGAGCCACCCTGGCCTCCAAATCGGAGGCTCTTTGACCCCGACCTCCAAATCGGAAGCTCATCGACCCTGGCCTCCAAATCGGAGGCTGAGCGACCCCAGCCTCCAAATCTTACCCAGAGTGGCCCCACCCACCAAATCGGACCCAGAGAGGCCCTGCCCACCAAACCAGACTTTGAGGGGCCCCGCCCACCAAATCAGACCCTGTGGGGCCCCACCCACTAAATCGGACCCAGAGTGGTCCCGCCAACCAAATCGGACCCAGAGTGGCCCCGCCCACCAAATCGGACCCTGAGAGGCCCCACCCACCAAATCGGACCCAGAGTGGTCCCGCCAACCAAATCGGACCCAGAGTGGTCCCGCCCACCAAATAGGACCCAGAGGGTCTCCGCCCACAAAATCAGACCCTAAGGGGCCCCAACCACAAAATCGGACCCTGATTGGTCCCAACCACAAAATCGGACCCTGAGGGGCCCCAGCCACAAAATCGGACCCTGAGGGGCACCACACAAAATCGGAACCTGAGGGGCCACACCCACAAAATCGAAGCCTGAGAGATCCCCGCCAACAATTCAAGCCCTGAGGCACCCAGGCCAAGTAATCGGATCCTGAGGGGCCCCACCCACCAAATCAGACCCTGAGGCCAAAGTGGCCTCTGAGAGGCACTCACAGTTAAAACGGATCCTGAGTTGAAAGTCTTGCAGGGGCAGCAGGCAAGTCTCTCTTAAAGGGGCAGCCCGGGCACCATTTCAAACCACTATCTGTACTTCCTTCAGGAAATACACATCTAGTTATAGTGGTTTGAAAAAAACACTATATTGTAATCCGAACGCTGCTAACTTCTTCTTCTTATTATTATTATTAAGTTGATTTCCGCAATTAATACAGCCCGAACCGCTACACGCACAGACGCCGTTGAGGTGTTGTTTCGAAGCAAGCGTCCATGAGAGGTGTGCTAAGTATTTTTCGTGTCGATCGGATTTGTAGTTTTTGCGCAATTTGCGTTTGAAATTTTTTTTCCCCGTCATTGGAATGCACTGTCTCCAATGCTTTTCAATGGGTAATGGCAAAACGTGCCCTGAGGCGATTGAAATGGCAGTTGAGCTCATTGATATGCGCAGGCAGAACCAGTTACTATGCCAACGCCTACGAACGTCACATGACGTCCCAAGGACAGAGCTTCTGCCACAAATATCAGCTCTTAAAGTGAAACCCACAGCACAAATGCAAATCTAGCTTCATCACATGACACATGCCCCTGAGATAGAATGTGCGACAAAGTGGATTTAGAAGCCCAGTGAGCCACCCTGGCTATTAAAGGGCCGACGTGCCACAGTGATTCTTAAAGGGCCAGCGCACCGAAATGAGTCTTAAAGGGCCGGCGCGCCAAATCGGAGGCTGAGCCACCCTGGCCTCCAAATCGGACCCAGTGTGGCCCCACTCAAAAAATCAGACCCAGAGTAGCACAGCCCACCAAATCGGATCCTGAGGTGCCCCGCCCACCAAATCAGACTCCGAGTGGCCCCGCCCACCTAATCGGACCCTGAAGGTCCCCGTCCACCAAATCGGACCCTGAGGAGCCAAGCCCACCAAATCAGACCCTGAGAAGCCCCGCCCACCAAATTGGACCCTGATTGACCACGCCCACCAAATCGGACCCTGAAGGGCCCCGCCCATCAAATCGGACCCAGAGTGGCCCCGCCCACCAAATCGGACCCAGAGGGGCCCCGCCCATCAAATCGGACCCTGAGGGACCCCGCCAACCAAATCGGAACCTGAGGATCCCCGCCCACCAAATCGGACCCAGATTGACCCCGCCCACCAAATCGGACCCCGAGGAGCCCCCGCCCACCAAATCGGACCCAGATTGACCCCGCCCACCAAATCGGACCCAGAGGTGCCCTGCCCACCAAATCTGACCCAGAGGTGCCCCGCCCACCAAATCGGACCCTGAAGGGCCCCGCCCACCAAATCAAACCCAGAGGGGCCCCGCCCACCAAATCGGACCCAGGGGGCCCCGCCCACCAAATCGGACCATGAGGGGCCCCGCCCACCAAATCGGACCATGAGGGGCACCGCCCACTAAATTGGACCCAAAGTGGCCCCGCCCACCAAAATGGACCCAGGGGGCTCCACCCACAAAATCAGACCCTAAGGTGCCCCACCCACAAAATCGGACCCTGAGTGGGCCCGGCCACAAAATCAGACCCTGAGGGGCCCCAACCACAAAATCGGACCCTGAGAGACCCCGGCCACAAAATCGAACCTAGAGGGGCCCCAGTCACAAAATTGGACCCTCAGGGGCCCCAACCACAAAATCAGACCCTGATGTGCCCCGGTCACAAAATCGGACCCTGAGGGGCCCCACCCACAAAATCAGACCCTGAGGGGCCCCACCCACAAAACCAGACCCTGAGGGGCCCCAGCCGCAAAATAAGACCCTGAGGGGCCCCACCCACAAAATCGGACCCTGAGAGACCCCGGCCACAAAATAGAACCCAGAGGGGCCCCGTCACAAAATCAGATCCTAAGGGGCCCAGGTCACGAAATCGGACCCTGAGGGGCGCCACCCACAAAATCAGACCCTGAGGGGCCCCGCCCACCAAATTAGACCCTGAGGGGCCCCACCCTCAAAATCAGACCCTGAGGGGCCCCAGCCACAAAATTAGACCCTGAGGGGCCCCAGCCACAAAATCGGACTCTGAGGGGCCCCACCCACAAAATCAGACCCTGAGGGGCCCCACCCACAAATCCAGACCCTGAGGGGACACGGCCACAAAATCGGACCCTGAGAGACCCCGGCCACAAAATCGGAGCCTGAGGAGCCCCAACCACAAAATCAGACCCTGAGGGGCCCCAGTCACAAAATCGGACCCTGAGGGGCCCCACCCACAAAATCAGACCCTGAGGGGCCCCACCCACAAAATCAGAACCTGAGGGGCCCCACCCACAAAATCAGACCCTGAGGGGCCCCACCCACAAAATCAGACCCTGAGGGGCCCCACCCACAAATCCAGACCCTGAGGGGACCCGGCCACAAAATCGGACCCTGAGAGACCCCGGCCACAAAATCGGAGCCTGAGGAGCCCCAACCACAAAATCAGAACCTGAGGGGCCCCAGCCACAAAATCAGAACCTGAGGGGACCCACCCACAAAATCGGACCCTGAGAGACCCCGGCCACAAAATCGAACCCAGAGGGGCCTCAGTCACAAAATCAGACCCTAAGGGGCCCCGGCCACAAAATCGGACCCTGAGGGTCCCCACCCACAAAATCAGACCCTGAAGGACCCCAGCCACAAAATCGGACCCTGAGGGGCCCCACCCACAAAATCAGACCCTGAGGGTCCCCGGTCACAAAATCGGACCCTGAGGGGCCCCACCCACAGAATCGGACCCTAATGGGCCCCACCCACAAAATCAGACCCTGAGGGGCCCCAGCCACAAAATTGGACCCTGAGGGGCTCCACCCACAAAATCGGACCCTGAAGGGCCCCACCCACAAAATCGGACCCTGAGGGGCCCCACCCTCAAAATCAGACCCTGAGGGGCCCCAGCCACAAAATCAGACCATGAGGGGCCCCAGCCACAAAATCGGACCATGAGAGGCATCACCCACAAAATCGGACCCTGAGGGGACACACCCACAAATCCAGACCCTGAAGGGCCCCAGCCACAAAATCGGACCCTGAGAGACCCCGGCCACAAAATCAGACCCTGAGGGGCCCCAACCACAAAATCAGACCATGAGAGGCCCCGGTCACAAAATCGGACCCTGAGGGACCCCAGCCACAAAATCAGACCCTGAGGGACCCCAGCCACAAAATCAGACCCTGAGGGACCCCAGCCACAAAATCGGACCCTGAGGGGCCCCAGCCACAAAATCGGACCCTGAGGGGCCCCAGCCACAAAATCGGACCCTGAGGGGCCCCAGCCACAAAATCGGACCCTGAGGGGCCCCACCCACAAAATCAGACCCTGAGGGGCCCCGCCCACCAAATTAGACCCTGAGGGGCCCCACCCTCAAAATCGGTCCCTGAGGGGCCCTGGCCACAAAATCGGACCCTGAGGGGACCCAGCCACAAAATCAGACCATGAGGGGCCCCAGCCACAAAATCGGACCCTGAGGGGCCCCAGCCACATAATCGGACCCTGAGGGGCCCCACCCACAAAATCGGACCCTGAGGGGCCCCACCCGCAAAATCGGACCCTAAGGGGCCCCGGCCACAAAATCGGACCTTGAGGGGCCCCACCCGCAAAATCGGACCCTAAGGGGCCCCACCCACAAAATCGGACCCTGAGGGGCCCCACCCGCAAAATCGGACCCTGAGGGGCCCCACCCGCAAAATCAGACCCTGAGGGGCTCCACCCGCAAAATCGGACCCTGAGGGGCCCCGACCCAAAAATCGGACCCTGAGGGGCCCCAACCACAAAATCGGACCCTGAGAGGCACCGGCTACAAAATCGGACCCTGAGGGGCCCCGGACACAAAATCGGACCCTGAGGGGCCAACCCACAAAATCAGACTCAGTGTCCCCGCCAACCAAATTGGACCCTGAAGGGCCCCGCCCACCAAATCGGACCCTGAGGGGCCCCGCCCACCAAATTGGACCCTGAGGGGCCCCGCCCACCAAATTGGACCCTGACGGGCCCCGCCCACCAAATTGGACCCTGAGGGGCCCCGCCCACCAAATTGGACCCTGAAAGGCCCCAACCACAAAATCGGACCCTGAGGGGCCCCACCCACAAAATCGGACCCTGAGGGTCCCCGCTGACCAAATTTAACTCTGAGGGGGCCCCGCCCACCAAATCGGACCCAGAGTGGCCCGCCCACCAAATCAGACCTAGAGTGGCCCCGCTCACCAAATCGGACCCCGAGGGGCCCCTCCCACCAAATCTGACCCCGAGGGGCCCCGCCCACCAAATCTGACCCCGAGGGGCCCCGCTCACCAAATCGGACCCCGAGGGATCCCGCCCACCAAATCGGACCCCGAGGGTCCCCGCCAACCAAATTGGACCCTGAGGGGCCCCGCCCACCAAATCGGACCTTGAGGGGCCCCGCCCACCAAATTGGACCCTGAGGGGCCCCGCCCACCAAATCGGACCCTGAAAGGCCCCAACCACAAAATCGGACCCTGAGGGGCCCCACCCACAAAATCGTACCCTGAGGGTCCCCGCTGACCAAATTTAACTTTGAGGGGGCCCCGCCCACCAAATCGGACCCAGAGTGGCCCGCCCACCAAATCAGACCTAGAGTGGCCCCGCTCACCAAATCGGACCCCGAGGGGCCCCACCCACCAAATCTGACCCCGAGGGGCCCCGCCCACCAAATCTGACCCCGAGGGGCCCCGCTCACCAAATCGGACCCCGAGGGATCACGCCCACCAAATCGGACCCCGAGGGTCCCCGCCAACCAAATTGGACCCTGAGGGGCCCCGCCCACCAAATCGGACTCTGATAGATCCCGCCCACCAAATCAGACCCTGAGGGTCCCAGCTCACCAAATCGGACCCAGAGTGGCCCCGCCCACCAAATCGGACCCAGAGTGGCCCCGCCCACCAAATCAGACCCAGAGTGGCCCGCCCACCAAATTGTACCCTGAGGGGCCCCGCCCACCAAATTGGACCCTGAGGGGCCCCACCCACCAAATTGGACAGTGATGGGCCCCACCCATCAAATTGGACACTGAGGGGCCCCGGCCACAAAATTGGACCGAGGGGTCCCACCCACCAAATTGGACCCTGAGGGGCCCCGCTCACCAAATCAGACCCTGAGTCTTGCAGGTGCAGCAGGCAAGTCTCTCTTAAAGGGGCAGCCTGGGCAGCATTTCAAACCACTATCTGTACTTCCTTCAGGAAATACACATCTAGTATTAATGTTGTAATCTGAACGATGCTAACTTATTCTTATTTTTCAGTTGATTTCCACAATTAATGCAGCCCGAACCACTACACGCACAGACTCCATTGAGGTGTTGTTTCGAAGCCAGCGTCCACGAGAGGTGTGCTAAGTATTTTTCGTGTCAATCGGATTTGTAGTTTTTGCACAATTTGCGTTTGAAAATTTTTTTTCCAGTCATTGCAATGCTCTGTCTCAATGCATTTGAATGGGAAACTTAAAACGTGCCCTGAGGCGATTGAAATGGCAGTAAAGCTCATTGATATGCGCAGGCACACCCAGTTACTATGCCAACGCCTACCAACGTCACATGACGCCCCCAGGACAGAGCTTCTGCCACATAATATCAGCTCTTAAAACGAAACCCACAGCACAAATACAAATCTAGCTTCATCACATGACGCATGCCCCTGAGAGAGAGAATTTGCGCCAAAATGCGCCCCCGCACACCAAATCGGACCCTGAGCGGCCCCGCCCACCAAATCGGATTCTGAAAGGCCCCAACCACAAAATCGGACCCTGAGGGGCCCCACCCACAAAATCGGACCCTGAGGGGACCCGGCCACAAAATTGGGCCCTGAGGGGCCCCACCCACAAAATCGGACCCTGAGGGGCCCCACCCACAAAATCGGACCCTGAGGGGCCCCAACCACCAAATCGGACCCTGAGGGGCCCCGGCCACAAAATCGGACCCTGAGGGGCCCCACCCACCAAATCAGACTCTGAGGGGCCCCAGCCACCAAATCGGACCCTGAGAGGCCACACCCACCAAATCGGACCCTGAGGGTCCCCGGCCACAAAATCGGACCCTGAGGGGCTCCACCCACAAAATAGGGCCCTGAGGGGCCCCACCCACAAAATCGGACCCTGAGGTCAAAGTGGCCCCTGAGAGGCACCCACAGTTAAAACGGATCCTGAGTTGAAAGTCTTGCAGGGGCAGCAGGCAAGTCTCTCTGAAAGGGCAGCCCGGGCACCATTTCAAACCACTATCTGTACTTCCTTCAGGAAATACACATCTAGTTATAGTGGTTTGAAAAAACCACTATATTGTAATCCGAACGCTGCTAACTTCTTCTTCTTCTTCTTATTATTATTATTATTAAGTTGATTTCCGCAATTAATACAGCCCGAACCGCTACACGCACAGACTCCGTTGAGGTGTCGTTTCGAAGCCAGCGTCCATGAGAGGTGTGCTAAGTATTTTTCGTGTCGATCGGATTTGTAGTTTTTGCGCAATTTGCGTTTGAAAAATTTTTTTCCCGTCATTGGAATGCACTGTCTCAATGCATTTGAATGGGGAAATGTTGCTATAGACAAAACATGCCCTGAGGCGATTGAAATGGCAGTTGAGCTCATTGATATGCGCAGGCAGACCCAGTTACTATGCCAACGCCTACGAACGTCACATGACCTCTCCAACACAGAGCTTCTGCCATATAATATCAGCTCTTAAAGCAAAACCCACAGAACAAATGCAAATCTAGCTTCATCACATGACGTATGCCCCTGAGAGAGAATGTGCGCCAAAGTGTATTTAGAAGCCCAGTGAGTCACCCTGGCTCTTAAAAGGCCGACGCGCCAAAGTGATTCTTAAAGAGCCGGCGCACTAAAATGAGTCTTAAAGGGCCGGCGCGCCAAATCGAAAGCTGAGTGACCCAAGGCTCCAAATCGGAGGCTGATAGACCCTGGCCTACAAAAAGGAGGCTGAGCCACCCTGGCATCCAAATTGGACCCAGGGTGGCCCCGCCCACCAAATCGGACCCAGAGTGGCCCAGCCCACCAAATCAGACCCAGAGTGGCCCCACCCACCAAATTGGACCCTGAGGGGCCGCACCCACAAAATCGGACCCTGAGGGGCCCCGGCCACAAAATCGGACCCTGAGGGGCCCCACCCACAAAATCGGACCCTGAGGGGATCCGGCCACAAAATCAGACCCTGAGGGGCCCCGGCCACAACATCGGACCCTGAGGGGCCCCACTCACAAAATCGGACCCTGAGGGGCCCCACCCACGAAATCGGACCCTGAGGGGCCCCGCCCACCAAATTAGACCCTGAGGGGCCCCACCCTCAAAATCAGACCCTGAGGGGCCACAGCCACAAAATCAGACCCTGAGGGTCCCCAGCCACAAAATCGGACCCTGAGGGGCCCCACCCACAAAATCGGACCATAAGGGGCCCCACCCACAAATCCAGACCCTGAGGGGCCCCAGCCACAAAATCGGACACTGAGAGACCCCGGCCACAAAATCGGACCCTGAGGGGCCCCAACCACAAAATCGAACCCTGAGGGGCCCCACCCACAAAATCAGACCCTGAGGGACCCCAGCCACAAAATCAGACCCTGAGGGGCCCCAGCCACAAAATCGGACCCTGAGGGGCCCCACCCACAAAATCGGACCCTGAGGGGCCCCGCCCACCAAATTAGACCCTGAGGGGCCCCACCCTCAAAATCGGTCCCTGAGGGGCCCCGGCCACAAAATCGGACCCTGAGGGGCCCCGGCCAAAAAATCGGACCCTGAGGGGCCCCAACCACAAAATCGGACCCTGAGGGGCCCCAACCACAAAATCGGACCCTGAGAGACCCCGGCCACAAAATCGAACCCAGAAGGGCCCCACCCACAAAATTGGACCCTGAGGGGCCCCGCCCACAAAATCGGACCCTGAGGGGCCCCGCCCTCAAAATCGGACCCTGAGAGGCCCCGCCCACCAAATCGGACCCTGAGGGGCCCCGCCAACCAAATCGGACTTGGAGGGGCCCCACCCACAAAATCGGACCCTGAGGGCCCCCAACCACAAAATCGGACCCTAAGAGGCCCCGGCCACAAAATCGGACCCTGAGAGACCCCGGCCACAAAATCGAACCCAGAGGGGCCCCGCCCACAAAATCGGACCCTCAGGGGCCCCGCCCTCAAAATCGGACCCTGAGGGGCCCCGCCCTCAAAATCGGACCCTGAGGGGCCCCGCCTACCAAATCGGACCCTGAGGGGCCCCACCAACCAAATCGGACTCTGAGGGGCCCCACCCACAAAATCGGACCCTGAGGGGCCCCACCCTCAAAATCGGACCCTGAGGTGCCCCGCCCTCAAAATCGGACCCTGAGGGGCCCCGCCTACCAAATCGGACCCTGAGGGGCCCCGCCAACCAAATCGGACTCTGAGGGGCCCCACCCTCAAAATCGGACCCTGAGGGGCCCAACCAACAAAATCGGACCCTGAGCGGCCCCAGCCACAAAATCGGGCCCTGAGGGGCCCCGGCCACAAAATCGGACCCTGAGGGGCCCAGACCACAAAATCGGACCCTGAGGGGTCCCGGCCACAAAATCGGACCCTGAGGGGTGCCACCCACAAAATCAGACCCTGAGGGGCCCCTGCCATAAAATCAGACCCTGAGGGGCCCCGGCCATAAAATCGGACCCTGAGGGGCCCCACCCACAAAATCGTACCCTGAGGGGCCCCACCCACAAAATCAGCCATGAGGGGCCCAACCCACAAAATCGGACCCTGAGGAGCCCCACCCACAAAATCGGACCCTGAGGGGACCCACCCACAAAATCGGACCCTGAGGGGCCCCACCCACAAAATTGGACCCTGAGGAATCCCGGCCACTAATTCAAATCCTTATTAGCCCAGGCCACCGAATCGGATCCTGAGGGGCCCCACCCACCAATTCAGACCCTGAGGCCAAAGTGGCCCCTGAGAGGCACCCACATTTAAAACAGATCCTGAGTTGAAAGTCTTGCAGGTGCAGCAGGCAAGTCTCTCTTAAAGGGGCAGCCCAGGCACCATTTCAAACCACTATCTGTACTTCCTTCAGGAAATACACATCTAGTATTATTATTACTATTCAGTTGATTTCCGCAATTAATGCGGCCCGATCCGCTACACGCACAGACTCCGTTGAGGTGTCGTTTCGAAGCCAGCGTCCACGAGAGGTGTGCTAAGTATTTTTCGTGTCGATCGGATTTGTAGTTTTTGCGCAATTTGCGTTTGAAAAAACATTTTCTTGTCATTGGAATGCATTGTCTCATTGCATTTTAATGGGAAAATGTTGCCATAGGGAAAACATGGGGCAGTCGTGAGGTGACGGTTATGCTCATTGATATGCGTAGGCCAGGGCCGGCGTCAGCACCCGGGCAAGTGCCGGGGCCCTGGCGAGATGGGAGGACCCACTCACGCTGTCTGGGATACCCGCCGGCCGCCGCCACGCCCCCCATGTACTGACCCCATCCTGCGCCCTCCACGAGGGACCCACGCAGTGACGCAGCCCCTTAGGCTGAGTGCACACGACTTTTTAGCCCTGCGGATTTTTCCACTCAGAATGGAAGAAATCCGCAGGTTAAATGACCTGCATTTTTCCTGCGGATTTCTTCCATTTTTCCTGCGGTTTTCTGTGGTTTTCCTCCTGCGGATTTGGTGACAGGGGAGATGGAAAACCGCACAAAAGAAGTAAGGCTGTGTGCACACGCTGCGGATTAGGTGCGGATTCATCCGCGCGGATTTTGTAAAATCCGCAGGTGAAACCGCAGGTCAAAAGACCTGCGGGTTTACCTGCGGATTGCTCTGCGGTTTTGCCCTGCGGTTTTTCATCTCCTCAATAGAGGAGATGGCAAACCGCAGGAGAATCCGCAGAAAGAATTGACATGTCAATTCTTTCTGCGGATTGAAAACCGCAGATAATCCGCGCGGAAAATTCCGCACCGTCTGCACTGCGGTTTTTGATTCCCATAGGGAATCATGGTACTGTACACCGCAGCAAAAACTGCTGCGGGTCCGCAGCGGCCAAAACCGCTGCGGAACCGCAGCAAAATCCGCAGCGTGTGCACACAGCCTAATTTACTGCCAGCAATGGTCCTCGCTTCCTTCGGCTGTAATCTTGTGTGCGGTGTTGTCACAGGACCTGTGATGAGGTCACAGGAGGGGAGGAGTCAGGGGTCACATGATCAGGGCGGCTGCAGGACTGCTGTGCTGGTCGCTTGTCATTACGGTGCTGGTCTGGATGGATGAGGTAACGTTTATGTGTGGGACAGTGGGGTCAGGGAGGTGTTTTACAAGGTGGATGTAGCAGAGCCGTGTGTGAACTTGTGTGGGGTCAGGAGGTGTTTTACAAGGTGGATGTAGCAGGGTCGTGTGTGTACTTGTGTGGGGTCAGGAGGAGGGGTTTACAAGGTGGATGTAGCAGAGCCGTGTGTGTACTTGTGTGGGGTCAGGAGGAGGGGTTTACAAGGTGGATGTAGCAGAGCCGTGTGTGTACTTTTGTGGGGTTAGGAGGGGTTTACAAGGTGGATGTAGCAGAGCCGTGTGTGTACTTTGTGTGGGGTTAGGAGGGGTTTACAAGGTGGATGTAGCAGTGCCGTGTGTGTACTTGTGTGGGGTCAGGAGGGGTTTTACAAGGTGGATGTAGCAGAGCCGTGTGTGTACTTGTGTGGGGTCAGGAGGGGTTTTTCAAGGTGGATGTAGCAGAGCCGTGTGTGTACTTGTGTGGGGTCTGGAGGGGTTTTACATGGTGGATGTAGCAGAGCCATGTGTGTACTTGTGTGGGTCAGGAGGTGTTTTACAAGGTGGATGTAGCAGAGCTGTGTGTGTACTTGTGTGGGTCAGGAGGTGTTTTACAAGGTGGATGTAGCAGAGCCGTGTGTGTACTTGTGTGGGGTCAGGAGGGATTTTACAAGGTGGATGTAGCAGAGCCGTGTGTGTACTTGTGTGGGGTCAGGAGGTGTTTTACAAGGTGGATGTAGCAGAGCCGTGTGTGTACTTGTGTGGGGTCAGGGAGGTGTTTTACAAGGTGGATGTAGCAGAGCCGTGTGTGTACTTGTGTGGGGTCAGGAGGGTTTTACAAGGTGGATGTAGCAGGGCCGCGTGTGTACTTGTGTGGGGTCAGGAGGGGTTTTACAAGGTGGATTTAGCAGAGCTGTGTGTGTACTTGTGTGGGGTCAGGAGGGATTTTACAAGGTGGATGTAGCAGAGCCGTGTGTGTACTTGTGTGGGGTCAGGAGGTGTTTTACAAGGTGGATGTAGCAGGGCCGCGTGTGTACTTGTGTGGGGTCAGGAGGGTTTTACAAGGTGGATGTAGCAGGGCCGCGTGTGTACTTGTGTGGGGTCAGGAGGGGTTTTACAAGGTGGATGTAGCAGAGCCGCGTGTGTACTTGTGTGGGGTCAGGAGGAGTTTACAAGGTGGATGTAGCAGAGCCGTGTGTGTACTTGTGTGGGGTCAGGAGGGGTTTACAAGGTGGATGAAGCAGAGCCGTGTGTGTACTTGTGTGGGGTCAGGAGGGGTTTACAAGGTGGATGTAGCAGAGCCTTGTGTGTACTTGTGTGGGGTCAGGGAGGGGTTTTACATGGTGGATGTAGCAGAGCCGTGTGTGTACTTGTGTGGGGTTAGGAGGGGTTTACAAGGTGGATGTAGCAGAGCCGTGTATGTACTTGTGTGGGGTCAGGAGGGGTTTTACATGGTGGATGTAGCAGGGCCGTGTGTGTACTTGTGTGGGGTCAGGAGGGGTTTTACAAGGTGGATGTAGCAGAGCCGTGTGTGTACTTGTGTGGGGTCAGGAGGGGTTTTACAAGGTGGATGTAGCAGAGCCATGTGTGTACTTGTGTGGAGTCAGGAGGTGTTTTACAAGGTGGATGTAGCAGAGCCGTGTGTGTACTTTATGTGGGGTTAGGAGGGGTTTACAAGGTGGATGTAGCAGAGCCGTGCGTGTACTTGTTCGGGGTCAGGAGGGGTTTTACAAGGTGGATGTAGCAGAGCCGCGTGTGTACTTGTGTGGGGTCAGGAGGGGTTTACAAGGTGGATGTAGCAGAGCCTTGTGTGTACTTGTGTGGGGTCAGGAGGGGTTTTACATGGTGGATGTAGCAGGGCCGTGTGTGTACTTGTGTGGGGTCAGGAGGGGTTTACAAGGTGGATGTAGCAGAGCCGTGTGTGTACTTGTGTGGGGTTAGGGAGGGGTTTTACAAGGTGGATGTAGCAGTGCCGTGTGTGTACTTGTGTGGGGTCAGGGAGGGGTTTACAAGGTGGATGTAGCAGGGCCGTGTGTGTACTTGTGTGGGGTCAGGGAGGGGTTTTACATTGTGGATGTAGCAGAGCCGTGTGTGTACTTGTGTGGGGTCAGGGAGGGGTGTTACAAGGTGGATGTAGCAGGGCCGTGTGTGTTCTTGTGTGTTGTCAGGAGATGTTTTTCAAGGTGGATGTAGCAGAGCCATGTGTGTACTTGTGTGGGGTCAAGTGGGGTTTTACATGGTGGATGTAGCAGTGCCGTGTGTGTACTTGTGTGGGGTCAGGAGGGGTTTACAAGGTGAATGTAGCAGAGCCGTGTGTGTACTTGTGTGGGGTCAGGGAGGGGTTTTACAATGTGGATGTAGCAGAGCCGTGTGTGTACTTGTGTGGGGTTAGGAGGGGTTTACAAGGTGGATGTAGCAGAGCCGTGTATGTACTTGTGTGGGGTCAGGAGGGGTTTTACATGGTGGATGTAGCAGGGCCGTGTGTGTACTTGTGTGGGGTCAGGAGGGGTTTTACAAGGTGGATGTAGCAGAGCCGTGTGTGTACTTGTGTGGGGTCAGGAGGGGTTTTACAAGGTGGATGTAGCAGAGCCATGTGTGTACTTGTGTGGAGTCAGGAGGTGTTTTACAAGGTGGATGTAGCAGAGCCGTGTGTGTACTTTATGTGGGGTTAGGAGGGGTTTACAAGGTGGATGTAGCAGAGCCGTGCGTGTACTTGTTCGGGGTCAGGAGGGGTTTTACAAGGTGGATGTAGCAGAGCCGCGTGTGTACTTGTGTGGGGTCAGGAGGGGTTTACAAGGTGGATGTAGCAGAGCCTTGTGTGTACTTGTGTGGGGTCAGGAGGGGTTTTACATGGTGGATGTAGCAGGGCCGTGTGTGTACTTGTGTGGGGTCAGGAGGGGTTTACAAGGTGGATGTAGCAGAGCCGTGTGTGTACTTGTGTGGGGTTAGGGAGGGGTTTTACAAGGTGGATGTAGCAGTGCCGTGTGTGTACTTGTGTGGGGTCAGGGAGGGGTTTACAAGGTGGATGTAGCAGGGCCGTGTGTGTACTTGTGTGGGGTCAGGGAGGGGTTTTACATTGTGGATGTAGCAGAGCCGTGTGTGTACTTGTGTGGGGTCAGGGAGGGGTGTTACAAGGTGGATGTAGCAGGGCCGTGTGTGTTCTTGTGTGTTGTCAGGAGATGTTTTTCAAGGTGGATGTAGCAGAGCCATGTGTGTACTTGTGTGGGGTCAAGTGGGGTTTTACATGGTGGATGTAGCAGTGCCGTGTGTGTACTTGTGTGGGGTCAGGAGGGGTTTACAAGGTGAATGTAGCAGAGCCGTGTGTGTACTTGTGTGGGGTCAGGGAGGGGTTTTACAATGTGGATGTAGCAGAGCCGTGTGTGTACTTGTGTGGGGTCAGGGAGGGGTTTTTCAAGGTGGATGTAGCAGGGTCGTGTGTGTTCTTGTGTGGGGTCAGGAGGGGTTTACAAGGTGAATGTAGCAGAGCCATGTGTGTACTTGTGTGGGGTCAGGAGGAGGGGTTTACAAGGTGGATGTAGCAGAGCCGTGTGTGTACTTTGTGTGGGGTTAGGAGGGGTTTACAAGGTGGATGTAGCAGAGCCGTGTGTGTACTTGTGTGGGGTTAGGAGGGGTTTACAAGGTGGATGTAGCAGAGCCGTGTGTGTACTTTGTGTGGGGTTAGGAGGGGTTTACAAGGTGGATGTAGCAGAGCCGTGTGTGTACTTGTGTGGGGTCAGGAGGGGTTTTACAAGGTGGATGTAGCAGAGCCGTGTGTGTACTTGTGTGGGGTCAGGAGGGGTTTTTCAAGGTGGATGTAGCAGAGCCGTGTGTGTACTTGTGTGGGGTCTGGAGGGGTTTTACATGGTGGATGTAGCAGAGCCATGTGTGTACTTGTGTGGGTCAGGAGGTGTTTTACAAGGTGGATGTAGCAGAGCCGTGTGTGTACTTGTGTGGGGTCAGGAGGGATTTTACAAGGTGGATGTAGCAGAGCCGTGTGAGTACTTGTGTGGGTCAGGAGGGGTTTTACAAGGTGGATGTAGCAGAGCCGTTTGTGTACTTGTGTGGGTCAGGAGGGGTTTACAAGGTGGATGTAGCAGAGCCGTGTGTGTACTTGTGTGGGGTCAGGAGGGGTTTACAAGGTGGATGTAGTAGAGCCGTGTGTGTACTTGTGTGGGGTCAGGAGGGGTTTTACAAGGTGTATGGAGCAGAGCCGTGTGTCTACGAGGTGTACGGAGCAGAGCCGTGTGTGTACGAGGTGTACGGAGCGGAGCCGTGTGTGTACGAGGTGTACGGAGCAGAGCCGTGTGTGTACGAGGGGTACGGAGGGGAGCTGAGTGTTTATGAAGCAGAGCCGTGTGTTTATGGAGCGGAGTAGAGCCGGGGGTGTACGAGGTGTATGGTGGGGAGCATTTATACCTCCCAACTGTCCCGGATCCAGCGAGACAGTCCCGATTTTGAGAGAGAGACTGCCCCAGCCGGGAGCATACTTTCCCCGCGAGACACAGGAGTACACAGCGGAGCCCCAAGGAGCAATTTAAAACTTGCACGTAACTTTCTACCGGAAGTGACGTGCTGGAAGCTGACCAGAAATGAGGTAATTTCGGGAGGAGATTGTGACGGAACCATGGAGGCACTTCAGGGAATGCTTCAGATCCATTACCGTGTCCTCCTCTGATAGCGCGGACAGTGGATCGCCTTGGAATCGGGGATGTCGGCCATGTGAGCGGATCATGATATGTCCTGCACCAGGAGGCTCAGGTAGGCATTACAATGGGAGCTGGGCTGCTATAGTATCTTTATAGAATTTTTCTTTCTCTGTTTCTCTCTCTCTGTTCTCTTTCTTTCTTTCTTTCTCTCTCTGGCCCCGCCCACCAAATCAGCCCCCGAGTGGCCCCCACAGTTAAAAGGGATCCTGAGTTGAAAGTCTTGCAGGAGCAGCAGGCAAGTTTCTATTAAAGGGGCAGCCCAGGCACCATTTCAAACCACTATCTGTACTTCCTTCAGGAAATACACATCTAGTATTACAATTATAATGCGCCAATCACAAGTTATTCAGTTGATTTCCGCAATTAATACAGCCCGAACCGCTACACGCACAGACTCCGTTGAGGTGTCGTTTCGAAGCCAGCGTCCACGAGAGTATTTTTCGTGTCGATCGGATTTGTAGTTTCTGTGCAATTTGCGTTTGAATGGCCTCCATCCACCAAATTGGACCCTGAGGGGCCCCGCCCACCAAATCAGACCCTGAGGGGGCCCGGCCACCAAATCGGACCCTGAGGGGCCCCACCCACAAAATCGGACCCTGAGGGGACCCGCCACAAAATCGGACCCTGAGGGGCCCCACCCACCAAATCGGACCCTGAGGGGTCCCGGCCACAAAATTGGACCCTGAGGGGCCCCACCCACAAAATCGGACCCTGAGGGTTCCGCCCACAAAATCGGACCCTGAGGGGCCCCAACCACCAAATTGGACCCTGAGGGGCCCCGGTCACAAAATCGGACCCTAAGGGGTCCCGACCACCAAATCGGACCCTGAGGGGCTCCGGCCACCAAATCGGACCCTGAGGGGCCCCACCCACCAAATCAAACCCTGAGGGGCCCCACCCACCAAATCAGACCGTGAGGGGCCCCAGCCACCAAATCAGACCCTGAGGGGCCACACCCAGAAAATCGGACCCTGAGGGGCGCGACCCACAAAATCGGACCCTGAGGGGCCCCGGCCA
This sequence comes from Dendrobates tinctorius, assembly GCF_039654945.1. NCBI lineage: Eukaryota > Metazoa > Chordata > Amphibia > Anura > Dendrobatidae > Dendrobates > Dendrobates tinctorius. Next base: position 5,180,922 of record NW_027361701.1, on the reverse strand, counting down.
CAAGATTGGACCCTGAGGGGCCCCGGCCACAAGATTGGACCCTGAGGGGCCCCAACCACCAAATCAGACCCTGAGGGGCCCCGGCCACAAAAATGGACCCAGGGGGCTCCACCCACAAAATCAGACCCTAAGGGGCCCCACCCACAAAATCGGACCCTGAGGGGCCCCACCCACAAAATCGGACCCTGAGGGGCCCCGGCCACAAGATTGGACCCTGAGGGGCCCCACCCACAAAATTGGACCCTGAGGGGCCCCGGCCACAAGATTGGACCCTGAGGGGCCCCGGCCACAAGATTGGACACTGAGGGGCCCCAACCACCAAATCAGACCATGAGGGGCCCCGGCCACAAAATCAGACCCTGAGGGGCCCCACCCACAAAATCGGGCCCTGAGGCCAAAGTGGCCCCTGAGAGGCACCCACAGTTAAAACGGATCCTGAGTTGAAAGTCTTGCAGGTGCAGCAGGCAAGTCTCTCTTTAAGGGGCAGCCCGGGCAGCATTTCAAACCACTATCTGTACTTCCTTCAGGAAATACACATCTAGTATTAATGTTGTAATCCGACCGCTGCTAACTTATTCTTATTATTCAGTTGATTTCCGCAATTAATGCGGCCCGAACCGCTACACGCACAGACTCCGTTGAGGTGTCGTTTCGAAGCCAGCATCCATGAGAGGTGTGCTAAGTAATTTTCGTGTCGATTGGATTTGTAGTTTTTGCGCAATTTGCATTAGAAATTTTTTTTTCCCGTCATTTGAATGTATTGTCTCAATGCTTTTCAATGGGGAAATTTTGCCTTAGAGAAAACATGCCCTGAGGCGATTCAAATGGCAGTTTAGCTCATTGATATGCGCAGGCAGACCCAGTTACTATGCCAGCGCCAAAGAACTTCACATGACCCCAGCAGGACACAGTTTCTGGCGATAATATCAGCTCTTAAAGCGAAACCCACAGCACAAATGCAAATCTAGCTTCATCACATGACGCGTGCCCCTGAGAGAGAATGTACGCCATAGTGAATTTAGAAGCCCAGTGCGCCAAACTAGCTCTTAAACAGCCGACGCGCCTAAGTGAATCTTAAAGGGCCGGCGCTCCAAAATGAGCCTTAAAGGGCTGGCGTGCCAAATCGAATGCTGAGTGACCCCTGGCTCCAAATCGGAGGCTGATCGACCCTGGCCTACAAATCGGAGGCTGAGCCACCCAGGCCAACAAATTGGCCCCGGAGTGGCCCCGCCCTCCAAATCAGACCCAGAGAGGCCCCGCCCACCAAATTGGACCCTGAGGGGCCCCGCTCACCAAATCAGACCCGTAGTGGCCCCGCCCTCCAAATCGGACCCAGAGTGGCCCGCCCACCAAATTGAACCCTGAGGGGCCCCTCCCACCAAATCAGACCCAGAGTGGCCCCGCCCACCAAATCAGACCCTGAGGGGTCCCACCCACCAAATCTGACCCTAAGGGGCCCCACCCACCTAATCAGACCCAGAGTGGCCCCGCCCACCAAATCAGGCCATGAGGGGCACCGCCCACCAAATCAGACCCTCATGGGCCCCACCTGCCAAATCATACCCTGAAGAGCCCCACCCACCAAATCGGATCCTGAGGGGACCCGCCCACCAAATCGGACCCTGAGAGGCCCCGTCTACCAAATCGGAACCAGAGGAGCTCCGTCCACGAAATTGGACCCTGTGGGGCCCCACTCACCAAATCGGACCCTGTGGTGCCCCGCTCACCAAATTGGACCCAGAGTGGCCCTCCCACCAAATCAGACCCTGTGGGGCCCCGCCCAGCAAATCGGACCCTGTGGTGCCCCACCCACCAAATCGAACTCTGAGGGGCCCCGCCCACCAAATCGGACCCAGAGGGGTCCCGCCCACCAAATCAGACCCTGAGGGGCCGTGCCCACCAAACCGGACCCTGAGGGGCCTCGCCCACCAATTCAAGCCCTGAGGAGCCCAGTCCACTGAATCGGATCCTGAGGGGCCCCACCCACCAAATCAGACCCTGAGGGGCCCCACAGGCCAAAGTGGCCCCTGAGAGGCACCCACAGGTAAAACGGATACTGAGTTGAAAGTCGTGCAGGGGCAGCAGGCAAGTCTCTCTTAAAGTCGCAGCCCGGGCACCATTTCAAACCACTATCTGTACTTCCTTCAGGAAATACACATCTAGTATTAATGTTGTAATCCGACCGCTGCTAACTCATTCTTATTATTCAGTTGATTTCCGCAATTAATGCGGCCCGAACCGCTACACGCACAGACTCCGTTGAGGTGTCGTTTCGAAGCCAGCGTCCACGAGAGGTGTGCTAAGTAATTTTCGTGTCGATTGGATTTGTAGTTTTTGCGCAATTTGCATTAGAAAATTTTTTTCCCCGTCATTTGAATGTATTGTCTCAATGCTTTTCCATGGGGAAATTTTGCCTTAGAGAAAATATGCCCTGAGGCGATTCAAATGGCAGTTTAGCTCATTGATATGCGCAGGCAGACCCAGTTACTATGCCAACGCCAAAGAACTTCACATGACGCCCTCAGGACACAGTTTCTGGCGATAATATCAGCTCTTAAAGCGAAACCCACAGCACAAATGCAAATCTAGCTTCATCACATGACGCGTGCCCCTGAGAGAGAATGTACGCCAAAGTGAATTTAGAAGCCCAGTGCGCCAAACTAGCTCTTAAACAGCCGACGCGCCTAAATGAATCTTAAAGGGCCGGCGCACCAAAATGAGCCTTAAAGGGCCGGCGCGCCAAATCGAATGCTGAGTGACCCCAGGCTCCAAATCGGAGGCTGAGCTACCCAGGCCAACAAATCGGCCCCGGAGTGGCCCCGCCCACCAAATCGGACCCAGAGAGGCCCCGCCCACCAAATTGGACCTGAGGGGCCCCGCTCACCAAATCAGACCCAGAGAGGCCCCGCCTACCAAATTGTACCCTGAAGGGCCCCGCCCATCAAACTGGACCCAGAGTGGCCCCACCCACCAAATCAGACCCTGAGGGGTCCCACCCACCAAATCTGACCCAAAGGGGCCCCGCCCACCTAATCAGACCCAGAGTGGCCCCGCCCACCAAATTAGGCCATGAGGGGCGCCGCCCACCAAATCAGACCCTCATGGGCCCCGCCTGCCAAATCATACCCTGAAGAGCCCCGCCCACCAAATCGGACCCTGAGAGGCCCCATCTACCAAATCGGAACCAGAGGAGCCCCGCCCACGAAATTGGACATGTGGGGCCCCACTCACCAAATCGGACCCTGTGGTGCCCCGCCCACCAAATTGGACCCAGAGTGGCCCCTCCCACCAAATCAGACCCTGTGAGGCCCCGCCCATCAAATCGGACCCTGTGGTGCCCAACCCACCAAATCAAACTCTTAAGGGCCCCGCCCACCAAATCGGACCCAGAGGGGTTCCACCCGCCAAATCAGACCCCGAGGGGCCGTGCCCACCAAACCGGACCCTGAGAAGCCTCGCCCACCAAATCGGCCCACCAATTAAAGCCCTGAGGAGCCCAGTCCACTGAATCAGATCCTGAGGGGCCCCACCCACCAAATCAGACCCTGAGGGGCCCCACAGGCCAAAGTGGCCCCTGAGAGGCACCCACAGGTAAAACGGATACTGAGTTGAAAGTCGTGCAGGGGCAGCAGGCAAGTCTCTCTTAAAGTGGCAGCCCGGGCACCATTTCAAACCACTATCTGTACTTCCTTCAGGAAATACACATCTAGTATTACAATTATAATGCGCCAATCACAAGTTATTCAGTTGATTTGCGCAATTAATGCGGCTCGAACCGCTACACGCACAGACTCCGTTGAGGTGTCGTTTCGAAGCCAGCGTCCACGAGAGGTGTGCTAAGTAATTTTCATGTCGATCAGATTTATAGTTTTTGCGCAATTTGCGTTTGAAAAAACATTTTCCTGTCATTGGAATGCACTGTCTCAATGCATTTCAAATGGAAAATTTTGCCATAGGGAAAACATGGGGCAGTCGTGACTCGATTCAAATAGTAGTTAAGCTCATTGATATGCGTAGGCACACCCAGTTACTATGCCAAAGCCTACAAACTTTTCATGACTCCTCCAAGACAGAGTTTCTGGCAGATAATATCAGCTCTTAAAGCGAAACCCACAGCACAAATGCAAATCTAGCTTCATCACATGACGCATGCCCCTGAGAGAGAATGTGTGCCAAAGTGGATTTAGAAGCCCAGTGAGCCAAACTGGCTCTAAAACGGCCAACGCGCCTAAGTGATTCTTAAAGGGCCGGCGCACCAAAATGAGTATAAAAGGGCCGGAGCGCCAAATCGAAAGCTGAGTGACCCCAGGCTCCAAATCAGAGGCTGATTGACCCTGGCCTACAAATTGGAGGCTGATCGACCCTGGCCTACAAAACGGAGACTGAGCCACCCTGGTCTCCAAATCCAAGAGTGGCCCTTCCCACCAAATCGGACCCTGAGGGGCCCCGCTCACCAAACCAGACCCTGAGGTGCCCCGCCCACCAAATCAGACCCAGAGTGGCCCCGCCCACCAAATTGGACCCAGAGTGGCCCCGCCCACCAAATCGGACCCATAGGGGCACCACCCACCAAATTGGACACTGAGGGGCCCCACCCACCAAATTGGACACTGAGGGGCCCCGGCCACAAAATTGGACCGAGGGGTCCCACCCACCAAATTGGACCCTGAGGGGCCCCGCCCACCAAATCGGACCCTGAGGGGCCTCGCTCACCAAATCAGACCCTGAGTCTTGCAGGTGCAGCAGGCAAGTCTCTCTTAAAGGGGCAGCCTGGGCAGCATTTCAAACCACTATCTGTACTTCCTTCAGGAAATACACATCTAGTTATAGTGGTTTGAAAAAACCACTATATTGTAATCCGAACTCTGCTAACTTCTTCTTCTTCTTCTTATTATTAAGTTGATTTCCGCAATTAATTCGGCCCGAACCGCTACACGCACAGACTCCATTGAGGTGTCGTTTCGAAGCCAGCGTCCATGAGAGGTGTGCTAAGTATTTTTCGTGTCGATCGGATTTGTAGTTTTTGCGCAATTTGCGTTTGAAATTTTTTTTTCCCGTCATTGGAATGCACTGTCTCCTATGCTTTTCAATAGGAAATGGCAAAACGTGCCCTGAGGCGATTGAAATGACAGTTGAGCTCATTGATATGCGCAGGCAGACCCAGTTACTATGCCAGCGCCTACGAACTTCACTTGAACCCCAGCACAGAGCCTCTGCCACATAATATCAGCTCTTAAAGCGAAACTCACAGCACAAATGCAAATCTAGCTTCATCACATGACACATGCCCCTGAGAGAGAATGTGTGCGCCAAAGTGGATTTAAAAGAAGCCCAGTGAGCCAAACTAGCTCTTAAAGGGCCAACGCGCCAAAGTGATTGTTAAAGGGCCAGCGCACCCAAATGAGTCTTAAAGGGCCGACACACCAAATCGGAGGCTGAGCCACCCCGGCCTCCAAATCGGAGGCTGAGCCACCCCGGCCTCCAAATCGGAGGCTGAGCCACCCCGGCCTCCAAATCGGAGGCTGAGCCACCCCGGCCTCCAAATCGGAGGCTGAGCCACCCCGGCCTCCAAATCGGAGGCTGAGCCACTCCGGCCTCCAAATCGGAGGCTGAGCCACCCCGGCCTCCAAATCGGAGGCTGAGCCACCCCGGCCTCCAAATCGGAGGCTGAGCCACCCCGGCCTCCAAATCGGAGGCTGAGCCACCCCGGCCTCCAAATCGGAGGCTGAGCCACCCCGGCCTCCAAATCGGAGGCTGAGCCACCCCGGCCTCCAAATCGGAGGCTGAGCGACCCCGGCCTCCAAATCGGAGGCTGAGCGACCCCGGCCTCCAAATCGGAGGCTGAGCGACCCCGGCCTCCAAATCGGAGGCTGAGCCACCCCGGCCTCCAAATCGGAGGCTGATCCACCCCGGCCTCCAAATCGGAGGCTGATCCACCCCGGCCTCCAAATCGGAGGCTGATCCACCCCGGCCTCCAAATCGGAGGCTGATCCACCCCGGCCTCCAAATCGGAGGCTGAGCCACCCCGGCCTCCAAATCGGAGGCTGAGCCACCCCGGCCTCCAAATCGGAGGCTGAGCCACCCCGGCCTCCAAATCGGAGGCTGAGCCACCCCGGCCTCCAAATCGGAGGCTGAGCCAACCCGGCCTCCAAATCGGAGGCTCATCGACCCCGGCCTCCAAATCGGAAGCTCATCGACCCCTGCCTCCAAATCGGAGGCTCAACGACCCCGGCCTCCAAATTGGAGGCTGAGCGACCCCAGCCTCCAAATCTTACCCAGAGTGGCCCCACCCACCAAATCAGACCCAGAGAGGCCCTGCCCACCAAATCGGACCCTGAGGGGCCCCGCCCACCAAATCGGACCCTGTGGGGCCCCGCCCACCAAATCGGACCCTGAGAGGCCCCGCCCACCAAATTGGACCCAGAGTGGTTCCGCCCACCAAATTGGACCCAGAGTGGTCCCGCCCACCAAATTGGACCCAGAGTGGTCCCGCCCACCAAATTGGACCCAGTGGGGCTCCGCCCACAAAATCAGACCCAGTGGGGTCCCTGCCACAAAATCAGACCCTGAGGGGCCGCGGCCACAAAATCGGACCCTGATGGGCCCCGGTCACAAAATTGGACCCTGAGGGGCCCCAACCACAAAATCGGACCCTGAGGGGATCCAACCACAAAATCGGCCCCTTAGAGGCCCCGCCCACCAAATTGGACCCAGAGGGGCCCCACCCACAAAATTGGACCCAGAGGGGCCCCAACCACAAAATCGGACCCTGAGGGGACCCAACCACAAAATCGGACCCTGAGGGGCCCCTGACACAAAATCGGACCCTGAGGGGCCCTGGCCACAAAATCGGACCCTGAGGGGCCCCGGCCACAAAATCGGACCCTGAGGGGCCCTGCCCACCAAATTGGACCCTGAGGGGCCCCGCCCACCAAATCGGACCCTGAGAGGCCCCACCCACAAAATCGGACCCTGACGGGCCCCGGCCACAAAATCGGACCCTGAGGGGCCCCACCCACAAAATTGGACCCTGAGGGGTTCCGGCCACAAAAATCGGATCCTGAGTGGCCCCGGCCACAAAATCGGACCCTGAGGGGCCCCAGCCACAAAATCGGACCTTGAGGGGCCCCACCCACCAAATCAGACCCTGAGGGGCCCCGGCCACCAAATCGGACCCTGAGGGGCCCCGGCCACCAAATCGGACCCTGAGTGGCCCCGGCTACAAAATCGGACCCTGAGGGGCCCCACCCACAAAATCGGACCCTGAGGGGCCCCACCCACAAAATCAGGCCCTGAGGGGCCCCACCCACAAAATCAGACCCTGAGGCCAAAGTGGCCCCTGAGAGGCACCCACAGTTAAATCGTATCCTGAGTTGAAAATCTTGCAGGGGCAGCAGGCAAGTCTCTCTTAAAGGGGCAGCCCGGGCACCATTTGAAACCACTATCTGTACTTCCTTCAGGAAATACACATCTAGTTATAGTGGTTTGAAAAAAACACTATATTGTAATCCGAACGCTGCTAACTTATTCTTCTTCTTATTATTATTATTATTATTAAGTTGATTTCCGCAATTAATGCGGCCCGAACCGCTACACGCACAGACTCCGTTGAGGTGTCGTTTTGAAGCCAGCGCCCATGAGAGGTGTGCTAAGTATTTTTCGTGTCGATCAGATTTGTAGTTTTTGCGCAATTTGCGTTAGAAAATTTTTTTTCCCGTCATTGGAATGCACTGTCTCCAATGCATTTGAATGGGGAAATGGCAAAACGTACCCTGAGGCGATTGAAATGGCAGTTGAGCTCATTGATATGCGCAGGCAGAACCAGTTACTATGCCAACGCCTACGAACGTCACATGACATCTCCAGAACAGAGCTTCTGCCACATAATATCAGCTCTTAAAGCGAAACCCACAGCACAAATGCAAATCTAGATTCATCACATGATGCATGCCCCTGAGAGAGAATGTGCGCCAAAGTGTATTTAGAAGCCCAGTGAGCCAAACTGGCTCTTAAAGGGCCGAAGTGCAAAAGTGATTCTTAAAGGGCCGCCGCACCGAAATGAGTCTTAAAGGGCCGACGCGCCAAATCGAAAGCTGAGTGACCCCAGGCTCGAAATCGGAGGCTGAGCCACCCCGGACTTAACATCGGAGGCTGAGCCACCCTGGCCTCCAAATCGGACCCAGAGTGGCCCCGCCCACCAAAAACGGACCCAGAGTGGCACAGCCCACCAAATCGGACACTGAGGGGCCCCAACCACAAAATCGGACCCTGAGGGGCCCCGGCCACAAAATCGGACCCTGAGAGACCCCGGCCACAAAATCGAACCCAGAGGGGCCCCACCCACAAAATTGGACCCTGAGGGGCCCCGCCCACAAAATCGGACCCTGAGGGGCCCCGCCCTCAAAATCAGACCCTGAGAGGCCCCGCCCACCAAATCGAACCCTGAGGTGCCCCGGCCACAAAATCGGACCCTGAGGGGCCCCACCCACAAAATTGGACCCTGAGGGGTTCCGGCCACAAAAATCGGATCCTGAGTGGCCCCGGCCACAAAATCGGACCCTGAGGGGCCCCAGCCACAAAATCGGACCTTGAGGGGCCCCAGCCACCAAATCAGACCCTGAGGGGCCCCGGCCACCAAATCGGACCCTGAGGGGCCCCGGCCACCAAATCGGACCCTGAGTGGCCCCGGCTACAAAATCGGACCCTGAGGGGCCCCACCCACAAAATCGGACCCTGAGGGGCCCCACCCACAAAATCAGGCCCTGAGGGGCCCCACCCACAAAATCAGACCCTGAGGCCAAAGTGGCCCCTGAGAGGCACCCACAGTTAAATCGTATCCTGAGTTGAAAATCTTGCAGGGGCAGCAGGCAAGTCTCTCTTAAAGGGGCAGCCCGGGCACCATTTGAAACTACTATCTGTACTTCCTTCAGGAAATACACATCTAGTTATAGTGGTTTGAAAAAAACACTATATTGTAATCCGAACGCTGCTAACTTATTCTTCTTCTTCTTATTATTATTATTAAGTTGATTTCCGCAATTAATGCGGCCCGAACCGCTACACGCACAGACTCCGTTGAGGTGTCGTTTTGAAGCCAGCGCCCATGAGAGGTGTGCTAAGTATTTTTCGTGTCGATCAGATTTGTAGTTTTTGCGCAATTTGCGTTAGAAATTTTTTTTTCCCGTCATTGGAATGCACTGTCTCCAATGCATTTGAATGGGGAAATGGCAAAACGTGCCCTGAGGCGATTGAAATGGCAGTTGAGCTCATTGATATGCGCAGGCAGAACCAGTTACTATGCCAACGCCTACGAACGTCACATGACATCTCCAGAACAGAGCTTCTGCCACATAATATCAGCTCTTAAAGCGAAACCCACAGCACAAATACAAATCTAGATTCATCACATGACGCATGCCCCTGAGAGAGAATGTGCGCCAAAGTGTATTTAGAAGCCCAGTGAGCCAAACTGGCTCTTAAAGGGCCGAAGTGCAAAAGTGATTCTTAAAGGGCCGCCGCACCGAAATGAGTCTTAAAGGGCCGACGCGCCAAATTGAAAGCTGAGTGACCCCAGGCTCGAAATCGGAGGCTGAGCCACCCCGGACTTAACATCGGAGGCTGAGCCACCCTGGCCTCCAAATCGGACCCAGAGTGGCCCCGCCCACCAAAAACGGACCCAGAGTGGCACAGCCCACCAAATCGGACACTGAGGGGCCCCAACCACAAAATCGGACCCTGAGGGGCCCCGGCCACAAAATCAGACCCTGAGAGACCCCGGCCACAAAATCGAACCCAGAGGGGCCCCACCCACAAAATTGGACCCTGAGGGGCCCCGCCCACAAAATCGGACCCTGAGGGGCCCCGCCCTCAAAATCAGACCCTGAGAGGCCCCGCCCACCAAATCGAACCCTGAGGTGCCCCGCCAACCAAATCGGACTCTGAGGGCCCCCAACCACAAAATCGGACCCTTGAGGGGCCCCGGCCACAAAATCGGACCCTTGAGGAGCCCCGGCCACAAAATCGGACCCTGAGGGGCAACGCCCACCAAATCGGACCCTGAGGGGCCCCGCCAACCAAATCGGACCCTGAGGGGCCCCACCCTCAAAATCGGACCCTGAGGGGCCCAACCAACAAAATCGGACCCTGAGGGGCCCCAGCCACAAAATCGGGCCCTGAGGGGCCCCGGCCACAAAATCGGACCCTGAGGGGCCCTGGCCACAAAATCGGACCCTGAGGGGCCCAGGCCACAAAATCGGACCCTGAGGGGCACAGACCACAAAATCGGACCCTGAGGGGTCCCGGCCACAAAATCGGACCCTGAGGGGCCCCACCCACAAAATCAGACCCTGAGGGGCCCCGGCAATGAAATCAGACCCTGAGGGGCCCCGGCCATAAAATCAGACCCTGAGGGGGCCCGGCCACAAAATCGTACCCTGAGGGGCCCCACCCACAAAATCAGCCATGAGGGGCCCCACCCACAAAATCGGACCCTGAGGGGCCCCACCCACAAAATCGGACCCTGAGGGGACCCACCCACAAATCGGACCCTGAGGGGCCACACCCACAAAATCGGACCCTGAGAGGCCACACCCACAAAATCAGAACCTGAGGGGCCCCACCCACAAAATTGGACCCTGAGGAATTCCCGCCACTAATTCAAATCCTGAAGAGCCCAGGCCACCGAATCGGATCCTGAGGGGCCCCACCCAACAAATCAGACTCTGAGGCCAAAGTGGCCCCTGAGAGGCACCCACATTTAAAACGGATCCTGAGTTGAAAGTCTTGCAGGGGCAGCAGGCAAGTCTCTCTTGAAGGGGCAACCCAGGCACCATTTCAAACCACTATCTGTACTTCCTTCAGGAAATACACATCTAGTATTAATGTTGTAATCTGAACGCTGCTAACTTATTCTTATTTTTCAGTTGATTTCCGCAATTAATGCAGCCCGAACCACTACACGCACAGACTCCATTGAGGTGTTGTTTCGAAGCCAGCGTCCACGAGAGGTGTGCTAAGTATTTTTCGTGTCAATCGGATTTGTAGTTTTTGCACAATTTGCGTTTGAAAATTTTTTTTCCAGTCATTGGAATGCTCTGTCTCAATGCATTTGAATGGGAAACTTAAAACGTGCCCTGAGGCGATTGAAATGGCAGTAAAGCTCATTGATATGCGCAGGCACACCCAGTTACTATGCCAACGCCTACGAACGTCACATGACGCCCCCAGGACAGAGATTCTGCCACATAATATCAGCTCTTAAAACGAAACCCACAGCACAAATACAAATCTAGCTTCATCACATGACGCATGCCCCTGAGAGAGAGAACTTGCGCCAAAGTGCGCCCCCGCCCACCAAATCGGACCCTGAGCGGCCCCGCCCACCAAATTGGATTCTGAAAGGCCCCAACCACAAAATCGGACCCTGAGGGGCCCCACCCACAAAATCGGACCCTGAGGGGCCCCGGCCACCAAATCGGACCCTGAGGGGACCCGGCCACAAAATTGGGCCCTGAGGGGCCCCACCCACAAAATCGGACCCTGAGGGGCCCCACCCACAAAATCGGACCCTGAGGGGCCCCAACCACCAAATCGGACCCTGAGGGGCCCCGGCCACAAAATCGGACCCTGAGGGGCCCCACCCACCAAATCAGACCCTGAGGGGCCCCGGCCACCAAATCGGACCCTGAGAGGCCACACCCACCAAATCGGACCCTGAGGGGCCCCGGCCACAAAATCGGACCCTGAGGGGCCCCACCCAAAAAATAGGGCCCTGAGGGGCCCCACCCACAAAATCGGACCCTGAGGTCAAAGTGGCCCCTGAGAGGCACCCACAGTTAAAACGGATCCTGAGTTGAAAGTCTTGCAGGGGCAGCAGGCAAGTCTCTCTTAAAGGGGCAGCCCGGGCACCATTTCAAACCACTATCTGTACTTCCTTCAGGAAATACACATCTAGTATTATTATTACTATTCAGCTGATTTCCGCAATTAATGCGGCCCGAACTGCTACACGTACAGACTCCGTTGAGGCTTCATTTCGAAGCCAGCGTCCATGAGTGGTGTGCTAAGTATTTTTCCTGTCGATCGGATTTGTAGTTTTTGCGCAATTTGCGTTTTAAAAAACATTTTCCTCAGTGCATTTCAATGGGAAAATGTTGCCATAAAGAAAACATGGGACAGTCGTGAGGTGGCAATTAAGCTCATTGATATGCGCAGGCTCACCCAGTTACTATGCCAGCGCCTACGAACGTCACATGACCTCCCTAGGACAGAGTTTCTGGCAGATAATTTCAGCTCTTAAAGCGAAACCCACAGCATAAGTGTAAATCTAGCTTCAACACATGACGCATGCCCCTGAGAGAGAATGTGCGCCAAAGTGGATTTAGAAGCCCAGTGCGCCAAACTGGCTCTTAAAGGACCAACGCGCCAAAGTGATTCTTAAAGGGACAGCGCACCAAAATGAGTCTTATAGGGCTGGCGCGTCAAATCGAAAGCTGAGTGACCCCAGGCTCCAAATCGGAGGCTGAGCCACCCTGCTCTCCAAATCGGACCCAGCGTGGCCCCGCTCAAAAAAATCAGACCCTGAGTGGCCCCACCCACCAAAACGGACCCAGAGTGGCACAGCCCACCAAATCGGACCCTGAGTGGCCCCGCCCACCTAATCAGACTCAGAGTGTCCCCACCCACCAAATTGGACCCTGAGGAGCACCGCCCACCAAATCAGACCCAGAGTGACCCCGCCCACCAAATAGGACCCTGAGGAGCACCCCCCACCAAATTGGATCCAGATGGGCCCCGACCACCAAATTGGACCCTGAGGGGTCCCGCCCACCAAATCGGACCCTGAGGGGCACCTCCCACTAAATCGGACCGAGAGTGGCCCCGCCCACCAAATAGTACCCTGAGAGGCACCGCCCACTAAATCGGACCCAGAGTGGCCCCCCCACCAAATTGGACCCAGAGTGGCCCCCCCCACCAAATTGGACCCAGAGTGGCCCCCCACCAAATTGGACCCAGAGTAGCCCCCCCACCAAATTGGACCCAGAGAGGCCCAACCCACCAAAATGGACCCAGGGTGCTCTGCCCACAAAATCAGAACCTAAGGAGACCCACCCACAAAATCGGACCCTGAGGGGACCCACCCACAAAATCAGAACCTGAGGGGCCCCACCCACAAAATCAGACCCTGAAGGGCCCCATACACAAAATCGGACCCTGATGGGCCCCGGCCACAAAATCGGACCCTGAGGGGCCCCACTCACAAAATCGGACCTTGAGGGGCCACACCCTCAAAATGAGACCCTGAGGGATCCCGGCCAGCAATTCAAGCCCTGAGGAGCCCAGGTCACTGAATCGGTTCCTGAGGGTCCCCACTCATCAAATCAGACCCTGAGGCCAAAGTGGCCCCTGAGAGGCACCCACAGTTAAAACGGATCCTGAGTTGAAAGTCTTGCAGGGGCAGCAGGCAAGTCTCTCTTAAAGGGGCAGCCCGGGCACCATTTCAAACCACTATCTGTACTTCCTTCAGGAAATACACATTTAGTTCTTCTTATTATTATTATTAAGTTACACATCTAGTTATAGTGGTTTGAAAAAAACCACTATATTGTAATCCGAACGCTGCTAACTTATTATTCTTATTATTATTAAGTTGATTTCCACAATTAATACAGCCCGAACCGCTACACGCACAGACTCCGTTGAGGTGTCGTTTCGAAGCCAGCGTCCATGAGAGGTGTGCTAAGTATTTTTCGTGTCGTTCGGATTTGTAGTTTTTGCGCAATTTGCGTTTGAAATTTTTTTTTCCCGTCATTGGAATGCACTGTCTCAATGCATTTGAATGGGTAATGGCAAAACGTGCCCTGAGGCGATTGAAATGGCAGTTGAGCTCATTGATATGCGCAGGCACACCCAGTTACTATGCCAACGCCTACGAACGTCACATGACCTCTCCAAGACAGAGCTTCTGCCACATAATATCAGCTCTTAAAGCAAAACCCACAGCACAAATGCAAATCTAGCTTCATCACATGACACTTGCCCCTGAGAGAGAATGTGCGCCAAAGTGGATTTAGAAGCCCAGTGAGCCACCCTGGCTCTTAAATGGCCGACGCGCCAAAGTGATTCTTAAAGAGCCGGCGCACCAAAATGAGTCTTAAAGGGCCGGCGCGCCAAATCGAAAGCTGAGTGACCCAAGGCTCCAAATCGGAGGCTGATAGACCCTGTCCTACAAAAAGGAGGCTGAGCCACCCTGGCATCCAAATTGGACCCAGAGTGGCCCCGCCCACCAAATCGGACCCAGAGTGGCCCCATCCACCAAATCAGACCCAGAGTGGCCCCGTCCACCAAATTGGACCCTGAGGGGCCCCACCCACAAAATCGGACCCTGAGGGGCCCCGGCCACAAAATCAGACCCTGAATGGCCCCGCCTACAAAATTGAACCCTGAGGGGCCCAACCACAAAATCAGATCCTGAGGGGCCCCACCCACTAAATCGGATCCTGAGGGGCCCCACCCACAATATCGGACCCTGAGGGGCCCCACCCACAAAATCAGACCATGAGGGCCCCGGTCACAAAATTGGATCCTGAGGGGCCCCAACCACAAAATCGGACCCTGAGGGGCCCCAACCACAAAATCGGACCCTGAGGGGCCCCACCCACAAAATTGGACCCTGAGGGGCCCCGGCCAAAAAATTGGACCCTGAGGGGCCCCACCCACAATATTGGACCCTGAGGGGCCCCAACCACAAAATCGGACCCTGAGGGGCCCCACCCACAAAATTGGACCCTGAGGGGCCCCGGCCAAAAAATTGGACCCTGAGGGGCCCCACCCACAAAATTGGACCCTGAGGGGCCCCGGCAACAAAATCAGACCCTGAGGGACCCCGGCCACAAAATCGGACCCTGAGGGGCCCCACCCACAAAATCGGACCCTGAGGGGATCCGGCCTTAAAATCAGACCCTGAGGGGCCCCGGCCACAACATCGGACCCTGAGGGGCCCCGGCCACAAAATCGGACACTAAGGGGCCCCGCCTACAAAATTGAACCCTGAGGGGCCCCAACCACAAAATCAGATCCTGAGGGGCCCCACCCACAAAATCAGAACCTGAGGGCCCCGGTCACAAAATTGGATACTGAGGGGCCCCAACCACAAAATCGATCCCTGAGGGGCCCCAACCACAAAATCGGACCCTGAGGGGCCCCACCCACAAAACTGGACCCTGAGGGGCCCCACCCACAAAATTGGACCCTGAGGGGCCCCGGCCAAAAAATTGGACCCTGAGGGGCCCCACCCACAAAATTGGACCCTGAGGGGCCCCGGCCACAAAATCGGACCCTGAGGGACCCCGGCCACAAAATCGGACCCTGAGGGGCCCCTCCCACAAAATCGGACCCTGAGGGGATCCGGCCACAAAATCAGACCCTGAGGGGCCCCGTCCATAACATCGGACCCTGAGGGCCCCCACTCACAAAATCCGACCCTGAGGGGCCCCAACCACAAAATCGGACCCTGAGGGGCCCCACCCACAAAATTGGACCCTGAGGGGCCCCGGCCAAAAAATTGGACCCTGAGGGGCCCCACCCACAAAATTGGACCCTGAGGGGCCCCGGCCACAAAATCGGACCCTGAGGGACCCCGGCCACAAAATCGGACCCTGAGGGGCCCCATCCACAAAATCGGACCCTGAGGGGATCCGGCCACAAAATCAGACCCTGAGGGGCCCCGGCCACAACATCGGACCCTGAGGGGCCCCACTCACAAAATCGGACCCTGAGGGGCCCCAACCACAAAATCGGACCCTGAGGGGCCCCGGCCACAAAATCGGACCCTGAGGGGCCCCGCCTATAAAATTGAACCCTGAGGGGCCCCAACCACAAAATCAGATCCTGAGGGGCCCGAACCACAAAATCAGACCCTGAGGGCCCCGGTCACAAAATTGGATCCTGAGGGGCCCCAAAGACAAAATCGATCCCTGAGGGGCCCCAACCACAAAATCGGACCCTGAGGGGCCCCACCCACAAAACTGGACCCTGAGGGGCCCCACCCACAAAATTGGACCCTGAGGGGCCCCGGCCAAAAAATTGGACCCTGAGGGGCCCCACCCACAAAATTGGACCCTGAGGGGCCCCGGCCACAAAATCGGACCCTGAGGGACCCCGGCCACAAAATCGGACCCTGAGGGGCCCCTCCCACAAAATCGGACCCTGAGGGGATCCGGCCACAAAATCAGACCCTGAGGGGCCCCGGCCACAACATCGGACCCTGAGGGGCCCCACTCACAAAATCCGACCCTGAGGGGCCCCAACCACAAAATCGGACCCTGAGGGGCCCCAACCACAAAATCGGACCCTGAGGGGCCCCGGCCACAAAATCGGACCCTGAGGGGCCCCGGCCACAAAATCGGACCCTGAGGGGCCCCACCCACAAAATCGGACCCTGAGGGGCCCCACCCACAAAATCAGACCCTGAGGGCCCCGGTCACAAAATTGGACCCTGAGGGGCCCCAACCACAAAATCGATCCCTGAGGGGCCCCAACCACAAAATCGGACCCTGAGGGGCCCCACCCACAAAATCAGACCCTGAGGGGATCCGGCCACAAATTCAGACCCTGAGGGGCCCCGGCCACAACATCGGACCCTGAGGGGCCCCACTCACAAAAACGGACCCTGAGGGGCCCCAACCACAAAATCGGACCCTGAGGGGCCCCAACCACAAAATCGGACCCTGAGGGGCCCCGGCCAAAAAATTGGACCCTGAGGGCCCCGGTCACAATATTGGATCCTGAGGGGCCCGAACCACAAAATCGATCCCTGAGGGGCCCCAACCACAAAATCGGACCCTGAGGGGCCCCACCCACAAAACTGGACCCTGAGGGGCCCCACCCACAAAATTGGACCCTGAGGGGCCCCGGCCACAAAATCAGACCCTGAGGGACCCCGACCACAAAATTGGACCCTGAGGGGCCCCACCCACAAAATTGGACCCTGAGGGGCCCCACCCACAAAATCAGACCCTGAGGGACCCCGGCCACAAAATCGGACCCTGAGGGGCCCCACCCACAAAATCGGACCCTGAGGGGATCTGGCCACAAAATCAGACCCTGAGGGGCCCCGGCCACAACATATGACCCTGAGGGGCCCCACCCACAAAATCGGACCCTGAGGGGCCCCAACCACAAAATCAGACCCTGAGGGGCCCCGGCCACAAAATCGGACCCTGATGGGCCCTGCCTACAAAATTGAACCCTGAGGGGCCCCAACCACAAAATCAGATCCTGAGGGGCCCCACCCACAAAATCGGATCCTGAGGGGCCCCACCCACAATATCGGACCCTGAGGGGCCCCACCCACAATATCGGACCCTGAGGGGCCCCACCCACAAAATCAGACCCTGAGGGCCCCGGTCACAAAATTGGATCCTGAGGGGCCCCAACCACAAAATCGATCCCTGAGGGGCCCCAACCACAAAATCGGACCCTGAGGGGCCCCACCCACAAAACTGGACCCTGAGGGGCCCCACCCACAAAATTGGACCCTGAGGGGCCCCGGCCAAAATATTGGACCCTGAGGGGCCCCACCCACAAAATTGGACCCTGAGGGACCCCGGCCACAAAATCGGACCCTGAGGGGCCCCTCCCACAAAATCGGACCCTGAGGGGCCCCGGCCACAAAATCAGACCCTGAGGGGCCCCGGCCACAACATCGGACCCTGAGGGGCCACACTCACAAAATCGGACCCTGAGGGGCCCCAACCACAAAATCGGACCCTGAGGGGCCCCAAACACAAAATCGGACCCTGAGGGGACCTGGCCACAAAATCGGACCCTGAGGGGCCCCGGCCACAAAATCGGACCCTGAGGGACCCCGGCCACAAAATCGGACCCTGAGGGGCCCCACCCACAAAGTCAGACCCTGAGGGGATCCGGCCACAAAATCAGACCCTGAGGGGCCCCGGCCACAACATCGGACCCTGAGGGGCCCCACTCACAAAATCGGACCCTGAGGGGCCCCAACCACAAAATCGGACCCTGAGGGGCCCCAACCACAAAATCGGACCCTGAGGGGCCCCGGCCACAAAATCGGACCCTGAGGGGCCTCGCCTACAAAATTGAACCCTGAGGGGCCCCAACCACAAAATCAGATCCTGAGGGGCCCCACCCACAAAATCGGATCCTGAGGGGCCCCACCCACAATATCGGACCCTGAGGGGCCCCGGCCACAAAATCAGACCCTGAGGGACCCCGGCCACAAAATCGAACCCTGAGGGGCCCCACCCACAAAATCAGACCCTGAGGGGATCCGGCCACAAATTCAGACCCTGAGGGGCCCTGGCCACAACATCGGACCCTGAGGGGCCCCACTCACAAAAATGGACCCTGAGGGGCCCCAACCACAAAATCGGACCCTGAGGGGCCCCAACCACAAAATCGGACCCTGAGGGGCCCCTGCCAAAAAATTGGACCCTGAGGGCCCCGGTCACAATATTGGATCCTGAGGGGCCCCAACCACAAAATCGATCCCTGAGGGGCCCCAAACACAAAATCGGACCCTGAGGGGCCCCACCCACAAAACTGGACCCTGAGGGGCCCCACCCACAAAATTGGACCCTGAGGGGCCCCTGCCACAAAATCAGACCCTGAGAGACCCCGACCACAAAATTGGACACTGAGGGGCCCCACCCACAAAATCGGACCCTGAGGGGCCCCACCCACAAAATCAGACCCTGAGGGACCCCGGCCACAAAATCGGACTCTGAGGGGCCCCACCCACAAAATCGGACCCTGAGGGGATCCGGCCACAAAATCAGACCCTGAGGTGCCCCGACCACAACATCTGACCATGAGGGGCCCCACCCACAAAATCGGACCCTGAGGGGCCCCAACCACAAAATCGGACCCTGAGGGGCCCCGGCCACAAAATCGGACCCTGATGGGCCCCGCCTACAAAATTGAACCCTGAGGGGCCCCAACCACAAAATCAGATCCTGAGGGGCCCCACCCACAAAATCGGATCCTGAGGGGCCCCACCCACAATATCGGACCCTGAGGGGCCCCACCCACAAAATCAGACCCTGAGGGCCCCGGTTACAAAATTGGATCCTGAGGGGCCCCAACCACAAAATCGATCCCTGAGGGGCCCCAACCACAAAATCGGACCCTGAGGGGCCCCACCCACAAAACTGGACCCTGAGGGGCCCCACCCACAAAATTGGACCCTGAGGGGCCCCGGCCAAAAAATTGGACCCTGAGGGGCCCCACCCACAAAATTGGACCCTGAGGGGCCCCGGCCACAAAATCAGACCCTGAGGGACCCCGGCCACAAAATCGGACCCTGAGGGGCCCCTCCCACAAAATCGGACCCTGAGGGTCCCGGCCACAAAATCAGACCCTGAGGGGCCCCGGCCACAACATCGGACCCTGAGGGGCCACACTCACAAAATCGGACCCTGAGGGGCCCCAACCACAAAATCGGACCCTGAGGGGCCCCAACCACAAAATCGGACCCTGAGGGGCCCCAGCCACAAAATCGGACCCTGAGGGGCCCCGACCACAAAATCGGACCCTGAGGGGCCCCGGCCACAAAATCAGACCCTGAGGGGCCCCGGCCACAAAATCGGACCCTGAGGGGTCCCGCCTACAAAATCGAACCCTGAGGGGCCCCAACGACAAAATCGGATCCTGAGGGGCCCCACCCACAAAATTGGATCCTGAGGGGCCCCACCCACAATATCGGACCCTGAGGGGCCCCACCCACCAAATCAGACCCTGAGGGCCCCGGTCACAAAATTGGATCCTGAAGGGCCCCGCCCACCAAATCGGACCCTGAGGGGCTCCGCCCACCAAATCGGACCCTGAAAGGCCCCAACCACAAAATCGGACCCTGAGAGGCCCCGCCCACCAAATTGGACCCTGAGGGGTCCCGCCCACCAAATTTAACTCTGAGGGGGCCCCGCCCACCAAATCGGACCCAGAGTGGCCCGCCCACCAAATCAGACCCTGAAAGGCCCCAACCACAAAATCGGACCCTGAGGGGCCCCACCCACAAAATCGGACCCTGAGGGTCCCCGCTGACCAAATTTAACTCTGAGGGGGCCCCGCCCACCAAATCGGACCCAGAGTGGCCCGCCCACCAAATCAGACCTAGAGTGGCTCCGCTCACCAAATCGGACCCCGAAGGGGCCCCACCAACCAAATCGGACCCCGAGGGGCCCCTCCCACCAAATCTGACCCCGAGGGGCCCCGCTCACCAAATCGGACCCCGAGGGATCCCGCCCACCAAATCGGACCCCGAGGGTCCCCACCAACCAAATTGGACCCTGAGGGGCCCCGCCCACCAAATCGGACTCTGATAGATCCCGCCCACCAAATCAGACCCTGAGGGGCCCAGCTCACCAAATCGGACCCAGAGTGGCCCCGCCCACCAAATCGGACCCAGAGTGGCCCCGCCCACCAAATCAGACCCAGAGTGGCCCGCCCACCAAATTGTACCCTGAGGGGCCCCGCCCACCAAATTGGACCCTGAGGGGCCCCACCCACCAAATTGGACAGTGATGGGCCCCACCCACCAAATTGGACACTGAGGGGCCCCGGCCACAAAATCGGACCCTGAGGGACCCCGGCCACAAAATCGGACCCTGAGGGGCCCCACCCACAAAATCGGACCCTGAGGGGATCCGGCCACAAAATTAGACCCTGAGGGGCCCCGGCCACAACATCGGACCCTGAGGGGCCCCACTCACAAAAACGGACCCTGAGGGGCCCCAATCACAAAATCGGACCCTGAGGGGCCCCAACCACAAAATCGGACCCTGAGTGGCCCCACCCACAAAATCGGACCCTGAGGGGCCCCGCTGACCAAATTGAACTCTGAGGGGCCCCACTCACCAAATCGGACCCTGAGTGGCCCCGCCCACCAAATCGGACCCTGAGTGGCCTCGTCCACCAAATCGGACCCTAAGGGGCTCCACCCACAAAATCGGACCCTGAGGTGCCCCGGCCACAAAATCGGACCCAGAGGGGCCCCACCCACAAAATCGGGCCCTAAGGGGTCCCACCCACAAAATCGGACCCTGAAGCCAAAGTGGCCCCTGAGAGGCACCCACAGTTAAAACGGATCCTGAGTTGAAAGTCTTGCAGGGGCAGCAGCCAAGTCTCTCTTAAAGGGGCAGCCCGGGCACCATTTCAAACCACTATCTGTACTTCCTTCAGGAAATACACATCTAGTATTATAATTACTATTCAGTTGATTTGTGCAATTAATGTGACCCGAACCGCTACACGCACAGACTCCGTTGAGGCGTCGTTTCGAAGCCAGCGTCCACGAGCGGTGTGCTAAGTATTTTTCATGTCGATCGGATTTGTAGTTTTTGCGCAATTTGCGTTTGAAAAAACATTTTCCTGTCATTGGAATGCATTGTCTGAATGCATTTAAATGGGAAAATGTTGCCATAGGGAAAACATGGGACTATCGTGAGGTGGCAGTTAAGCTCATCGATATGCGCAGGCACACCCAGTTACTATGCCAATGCCTACGGACTTTACATGACCCCAGCAGGGCAGAGTTTCTGCCAGATAACAAAAGCTCTTAAAGCGAAACCCAAAGCACAAATGCAAATCTAGCTTCTAGCATATGATGATATGACGCATGCCCCTGAAAGATAATGTGCGCCAAAGTAGGTTTAGAAGCCCAGTGCGCCAAACTGGCTCTTAAAGTGCTGACGCGCCTAAGTGATTCTTAAAGGGCCGGCGCACCAAAATGAGTTTTAGAGGGCCGGCATGCGAAATCGAAGGCTGAGCCACCCCAGCCTCCAAATTGGAGGCTGATCGACCCTGGCCTACAAATCGGAGGCTGAGCCACCCTGGCCTCCAAATCGGACCCAGAGTGGCCCCGCCCACCAAATCAGACCCAGTGTGGCCTCGTCCACCAAATCGGACCCAGAGTGGCCCCGCCCGCCAAATCGGATCCTGAGGTGCCCCACCCACCAAATCAGACCCTGAGGGGCCCCACTGGCCAAAGTGGCCCCTGAGAGGCACCCACAGTTAAAACGGATCCTGAATTGAAAGTCTTGCAGGGGCAGCAGGCAAATCTATCTTAAAGGGGCAGCCCGGGCACCATTTCAAACCACTATCTGTACTTCCTTCAGGAAATACACATCTAGTTATAGTGGTTTGAAAAAACCACTATATTGTAATCCGAACGCTGCTAACTTATTCTTCTTATTATTATTATTATTAAGTTGATTTCCGCAATTAATGCGGCCCGAACCGCTACACGCACAGACTCCGTTGAGGTGTCGTTTCGAAGCCAGCGTCCATGAGAGGTGTGCTAAGTATTTTTCATGTCGATCGGATTTGTAGTTTTTGCGCAATTTGCGTTTGAAAATTTTTTTTCCCGTCATTGGAATGCACTGTCTCCAATGCTTTTCAATAGGAAGTGGCAAAACGTGCCCTGAGGCGATTGAAATGACAGTTGAGCTCAATGATATGCGCAGGCAGACCCAGTTACTATGCCAACGCCTACGAACTTCACTTGAACCCCAGCACAGAGCCTCTGCCACATAATATCAGCTCTTAAAGCGAAACCCACAGCACAAATGCAAATCTAGCTTCATCACATGACACATGCCCCTGAGATAGAATGTGCGACAAAGTGGATTTAAAAGAAGCCCAGTCAGCCAAACTAGCTCTTAAAGGGCCAACGCGCCAAAGTGATTGTGAAAGGGCCAGCGCACCCAAATGAGTCTTAAAGGGCCGACACACCAAATCGGAGACTGAGCCACCCCGGCCTCCAAATCGGAGACTGAGCCACCCCGGCCTCCAAATCGGACAATGAGCCACCCCGGCCTCCAAATCGGAGGCTGATACACCCCGGCCTCCAAATCGGATCCTGATCCACCCCGGCCTCCAAATCGGAGGCTGATCGACCCAGGCCTCCAAATCAGAGGCTGAGCCACCCCGGCCTCCAAATCGGAGGCTGAGCCACCCCGGCCTCCAAATCGGAGGCTGAGCCACCCCGGCCTCCAAATCGGAGGCTGAGCCACCCCGGCCTCCAAATCGGACAATGAGCCACCCCGGCCTCCAAATCGGAGGCTGAGCCACCCCGGCCTCCAAATCGGAGGCTGAGCCACCCCGGCCTCCAAATCGGAGGCTGAGCCACCCCGGCCTCCAAATCGGAGGCTGAGCCACCCCGGCCTCCAAATCGGAGGCTGAGCCACCCCGGCCTCCAAATCGGAGGCTGAGCCACCCCGGCCTCCAAATCGGAGGCTGAGCCACCCCGGCCTCCAAATCGGAGGCTGATCAACCCCGGCCTCCAAATCGGAGGCTGAGCCACCCCGGCCTCCAAATCGGAGGCTGAGCCACCCCGGCCTCCAAATCGGAGGCTGAGCCACCCCGGCCTCCAAATCGGAGGCTGAGCCACCCCGGCCTCCAAATCGGAGGCTGAGCCACCCCGGCCTCCAAATCAGAGGCTCATCGACCCCGGCCTCCAAATCGGAAGCTCATCGACCCCGGCCTCCAAATCAGAGGCTTTTTGACCTCGGCCTCCAAATCGGAAGCTCAACGACCCCGGCCTCAAAATTGGAGGCTGAGCGACACCAGCCTCCAAATCTTACCCAGAGTGGCCCCGCCCACCAAATCGGACCCTGTGGGGCCCCGCCCACCAAATCGGACCCTGAGAGGCCCCGCCCACCAAATCGGACCCAGAGTGGTCCCGCCCACCAAATTGGACCCAGAGTGGTCCCGCCCACCAAATTGGACCCAGAGGGGCTCCGCCCACAAAATCAGACCAAGAGGGGCCCCTGCCACAAAATCAGACCCTGAGGGGCCGCGGCCACAAAATCGGACCCTGATGGGCCCCAGTCACAAAATTGGACCCTGATGGGCCCCGGCCACAAAATCGGACCCTGAGGGGCCCCAACCACAAAATCGGACCCTGAGGGGACCCAACCACAAAATCGGACCCTGAGAGGCCCCGCCCACCAAATTGGACCCAGAGTGGTCCCGCCCACCAAATTGGACCCAGAGGGGCCCCACCCACAAAATCGGACCCAGAGGGGCCCCTGCCACAAAATTGGACCCTGAGGGGCCGCGGCCACAAAATCAGGCCCTGAGGGGCCGCGGCCACAAAATCGGATGCTTTTCAGTGGGTAATGGCAAAACGTGCCCTGAGGCGATTGAAATGGCAGTTGAGCTCATTGATATGCGCAGGCAGAACCAGTTGCTATGCCAACGCCTACGAACATCACATGACGCCCCCAGGACAGAGCTTCTACCACATAATATCAGCTCTTAAAGCGAAACCCACAGCACAAATGCAAATCTAGCTTCATCACATGACACATGCCCCTGAGAGAGAATGTGCGCCAAAGTGTATTAAGAAGCCCAGTGAGCCACCCTGGCTCTTAAAGGGCCGAAGCGCCAAAGTGATTCTTGAAGTGCTGCCGCACCGAAATGAGTCTTAAAGGGCCGACGCGCCAAATCGAAAGCTGAGTGACCCCAGGCTCCAAATCGGAGGCTGAGCCACCCCAGCCTTAAAATTGGAGGCTGAGCCACCCTGGCCTCCAAATCGGACCCAGAGTGGCCCCGCCCACCAAAAACGGACCCAGAGTGGCACAGCCCACCAAATCGGACACTGTGGGCCCCCGCCCACCAAATCAGACTCAAAGTGGCCCCACCCACCAAATCGGATCCTGAAGGGCCCCGCCCACCAAATCGGACCCAGAGGGGCCGCGCCCACCAAATCGGACCCCTGAGGGGCCCCGCCCACCAAATCGGACCCTCAGGGGCACTGCCCACTAAATCGGACTGAGAGAGGCCACGCCCACCAAATCGGACCCCGAGGGGCCCCGCCCACCAAATCAGACCCTGAGGGGCCCCACCCACCAAATCAGACGCAGAGTGGCCCCGCCCACCAAAATGGACCCAGGGGGCTCCACCCACAAAATCAGACCCTAAGGGGCCCCACTAACAAAATCGGACCCTGAGTAGACCCGGCCACAAAATCAGACCCTGAGGGGCCCCGGCCACAAAATCGGACCCTGAGGGGCCCCGGCCACAAAATCGGAACCTGAAGGGCCCCGGGCACAAAATCGGACCCTGAGCGGCCCATCCACAAAATCGGACCCTGAGGGGCCCCAGCCACAAAATCGAACCCTGAGGGGCCCCGTCCACGAAATCGGACCCTGAGTGGCCCCGGCCACAAAATCGGACCCTGAGGGCCCCAACCACAAAATCAGACCCTGAGGGGCCCCATCCACAAAACCAGACCCTGAGGGGCCCCAACCACAAAATCGGACTTTGAGGGACCCCAACCACAAAATCGGATCCTGAGGGCCCCAATCACAAAATCGGACCCTGAGGGGCCCCAACCACAAAATCGGACCCTGAAGGGCCCCAACCACAAAATCGGACTCTGAGGGACACCGGCCACAAAATCGGACCCTGAGAGACCCCGGCCACAAAATCAAACCCAGAGGGGCCCCACCCACAAAATTGGACCCTGGGGGCCCCGCCCACCAAATCGGACCCTGGTGGGCCCCACCCACAAAATCAGACCCTGAGGGGCCCAGCCCTCAAAATCGGACCCTGAGTAGACCCGGCCACAAAATCAGACCCTGAGGGGCCCCAACCACAAAATCGGACCCTGAGGGGCCCCGGCCACAAAATCGGACCCTGAGGGGCCCAACCAACAAAATCGGACCCTGAGGGGCCCCAGCCACAAAATCGGACCATGAGGGGCCCCACCCACAAAAAATGACCCTGAGTGGCCTCGGCCACAAAATCGGACGCTGAGCGACCCATCCACAAAATCGGACCCTGAGGGGCCCCGGCCACAAAATCGGACCCTTAGGGGCCCCAGCCACAAAATCGGACCCTGAGAGACCCCGGCCACAAAATCGAACCTAGAGGGGCCCCAGTCACAAAATAGGACCCTCAGGGTCCCCAACCACAAAATCAGACCCTGAGGTGCCCCGGTCACAAAATCGGACCCTGAGGGGCCCCACCCACAAAACCAGACCCTGAGGGCCCCACCCACAAAACCAGACCCTGAGGGGCCCCAGCTGCAAAATAAGACCCTGAGGGGCCCCACCCACAAAATCAGACCCTGAGAGACCCCGGCCACAAAATCCAACCCAGAGGGGCCCCAGTCACAAAATCAGACCCTAAGGGGCCCAGGTCACGAAATCGGACCATGAGGGGCCCCACCCACAAAATCAGACCCTGAGGGGCCCCGCCCACCAAATTAGACCCTGAGGGGCCCCACCCTCAAAATCAGATCCTGAGGGGCCCCACCCTCAAAATCAGACCCTGAGGGGCCCCAGCCACAAAATCAGACCCTGAGGGGCCCCAGCCACAAAATCGGACTCTGAGGGGCCCCACCCACAAAATCGGACCCTGAGGGGCCCCACCCACAAATCCAGACCCTGAGGGGAAACGGCCACAAAATCGGACCCTGAGAGACCCCAGCCACAAAATCCGACCCTGAGGGGCCCCAACCACAAAATCAGACCCTGAGGGGCCCCAGTCACAAAATCGGACCCTGAGGAGCCCCACCCACAAAATCAGACCCTGAGGGACCCCAACCACAAAATCAGAACCTGAGGGGACCCACCCACAAAATCAGACCATGAGGGACCCCACCCACAAAATCGGACCCTAAGGGGCCCCGCCCACCAAATTAGACCCTGAGGGGCCCCACCCTCAAAATCGGTCGCTGAGGGGCCCCACCCACAAAATCGGACCCTGAGAGACCCCGGCCACAAAATCGAACCCAGAGGGGCCTCAGTCACAAAATTAGACCCTAAGGGGCCCCGGCCACAAAATCGGACCCTGAGGAGCCCCACCCACAAAATCGGACCCTGAGGGACTCCGGCCACAAAATCGGACCCTGAGGGGCCCCTCCCACAAAATCGGACCCTGAGGGGATCCGGCCACAAAATCAGACCCTGAGGGGCCCCGGCCACAACATCGGACCCTGAGGGGCCCCACTCACAAAATCGGACCCTGAGGGGCCCCAACCACAAAATCGGACCCTGAGGGGCCCCAACCACAAAATCGGACCCTGAGGGGCCCCGGCCACAAAATCGGACCCTGAGGGGCCCCGGCCACAAAATCGGACCCTGAGGGGCCCCGGCCACAAAATCGGACCCTGAGGGGCCCCGCCTACAAAATTGAACCCTGAGGGGCCCCAACCACAAAATCGGATCCTGAGGGGCCCCACCCACAAAATCGGATCCTGAGGGGCCCCACCCACAATATCGGACCCTGAGGGGCCCCACCCACAAAATCAGACCCTGAGGGCCCCGGTCACAAAATTGGATCCTGAGGGGCCCCAACCACAAAATCGATCCCTGAGGGGCCCCAACCACAAAATTGGACCCTGAGGGGCCCCACCGACAAAATTGGACCCTGAGGGGCCCCACCCACAAAATTGGACCCTGAGGAGCCCCACCCACAAAATTGGACCCTGAGGGGCCCCGGCCAAAAAATTGGACCCTGAGGGGCCCCACCCACAAAATTGGACCCTGAGGGGCCCCGGCCACAAAATCAGACCCTGAGGGACCCCGGCCACAAAATCGGATCCTGAGGGGCCCCACCCACAAAATCGGACCCTGAGGGGCCCCACCCACAAAATTGGACCCTCAGGGGCCCCGGCCACAAAATCGGACCCTGAGGGACCCCGGCCACAAAATCAGATCCTGAGGGGCCCCAACCACAAAATCGGACCCTGAGAGGCTCCGGCTGCAAAATCGGACCCTGAGGGGCCCCATCCACAAAATCGGACCCTGAGAGGCACCGGCCACAAAATCGGACCCTGAGGGGCCCCGGACACAAAATCGGACCCTGAGGGGCCCCGGCCACAAAATCGGACCCTGAGGGGCCCAACCCACAAAATCAGCCCCAGAGGGGCCCCGCCCACCAAATTAGACCCTGAGGGGCCCCACCCACAAAATCAGACCCTGAGGGGCCCCAACCACAAAATCGGACCCTGAGAGACCCCGGCCACAAAATCGAACCTAGAGGGGCCCCAGTCACAAAATCAGACCCTAAGGGGCCCAGGTCACGAAATCGAACCCTGAGGGGCCCCACCCACAAAATCAGACCCTGAGGGGCCCCACCCACCAAATTAGACCCTGAGGGGCCCCACCCTTAAAATCAGACCCTGAGGGGCTCCAGCCACAAAATCAGACCCTGAGGGGCCCCAGCCACAAAATCGGACTCTGAGGGGCCCCACCCACAAAATCGGACCCTGAGGGGCCCCACCCACAAATCCAGACCCTGAGGGGACCCGGCCACAAAATCGGACCCTGAGAGACCCCGGCCACAAAATCGGACCCTGAGGGGCCCCAACCACAAAATCAGACCCTGAGGGGCCCCAGTCACAAAATCGGACCCTGAGGGGCCCCACCCACAAAATCAGACCCTGAGGGACCCCAGCCACAAAATCAGAACCTGAGGGGCCCCAACCACAAAATCAGAACCTGAGGGGCCCCACCCACAAAATCAGACCATGAGGGACCCCACCCACAAAATCGGACCCTGAGGGGCCCCGCCCACCAAATTAGACCCTGAGGGGCCCCACCCTCAAAATCGGTCACTGAGGGGCCCCACCCACAAAATCGGACCCTGAGAGACCCCGGCCACAAAATCGAACCCAGAGGGGCCTCAGTCACAAAATCAGACCCTAAGGGGCCCCGGCCACAAAATTGGACCCTGAGGGGCCTCACCCACAAAATCAGACCCTTAGGGACCCCAGCCACAAAATCGGACCCTGAGGGGCCCCACCCACAAAATCAGACCCTGTGGGGCCCCAGTCACAAAATCGGACCCTGATGTGCCCCAGCCACAAAATCAGACCCTGAGGGGCCCCAGCCACAAAATCGGACCCTGAGAGGCCCCACCCACAAAATCAGACCCTGAGGGGCCCCACCCACAAAATCGGACCCTGAGGTGCCCCGCCCACCAAATTAGACCCTGAGGGGCCCCACCCTCAAAATCAGACCCTGAGGGGCCACAGCCACAAAATCAGACCATGAGGGGCCCCAGCCACAAAATCGGACCCTGAGGGGCCCCACCCACAAAATCTGACCCGGATGGGCCCCACCCACAAATCCAGACCCTGAGGGGCCCCAGCCACAAAATCGGACCCTGAGAGACCCCGGCCACAAAATCGGACCCTGAGGGGCCCCAACCACAAAATCAGACCCAGAGGGGCCCCGGTCACAAAATCAGACCCTGAGGGGCCCCACCCACAAAATCAGACCCTGAGGGTCCCCAGCCACAAAATCAGACCCTGAGGGGCCCCAGCCACAAAATCGGACCCTGAGGGGCCCCAGCCACAAAATCGGACCCTGAGGGGCCCCACCCACAAAATCGGACCCTGAGGGGCCCCACCCACCAAATTAGACCCTGAGGGGCCCCACCCTCAAAATCGGTCCCTGAGGGGCCCCGGCCAAAAATCGGACCCTAAGGGGCCCCACCCGCAAAATCGGACCCTAAGGGGCCCCGGCCACAAAATCGGACCCTGAGGGGCCCCATCCGCAAAATCGGACCCTGAGGGGCCCCACCCGCAAAATCGGACCCTGAGGGGCCCCACCCGCAAAATCGGACCCTGAGGGGATCCACCCGCAAAATCGGACCCTGAGGGGCCCCGGCCCCAAAAATCGGACCCTGAGGGGCCCCAACCGCAAAATCGGACCCTGAGAGGCACCGGCTACAAAATCGGACCCTGAGGGGCCCCGGACACAAAATCGGACCCTGAGGGGCCCCGGCCACAAAATCGGACCCTGAGGGGCCCAACCCACAAAATCAGACTCAGTGTCCCCGCCCACCAAATTGGACCCTGAAGGGCCCCATCCACCAAATCGGACCCAAAGTGGCACCGCCCACCAAATCAGACCCAGAGTGGCCCCGCCCGCCAAATTGGACCCTGAGGGGCCCCGCCCACCAAATTGGACCCTGAGGGGCCCCGCCCACCAAATTGGACCCTGATGGGCCCCGCACACCAAATCGGACCCTGAGGGGCCCCGCCCACTAAATCGGATTCTGAAAGGCCCCAACCACAAAATCGGACCCTGAGGGTCCCCGCTGACCAAATTGAACTCTGAGGGGCCCCGCCCACCAAATCGAACCCCGAGGGATCCCGCCCACAAAATCGAACCCCGAGGGATCCCGCCCACCAAATCGGACCCCGAGGGTCCCCGCCAACCAAATCGGACCCTGAGGGGCCCCGCCCACCAAATCGGACTCTGATAGATCCCGTCCACCAAATCAGACCCTGAGGGGCCCAGCTCACCAAATCGGACCCAGAGTGGCCCAGCCCACCAAATTGGACCCAGAGTGGCCCCGCCCACCAAATCAGTCCCAGAGTGGCCCCGCCCACCAAATTGTACCCTGAGGGGCCCAACCCACAAAATCGGACCCTAAGGGGCCCCACCCACAAAATTGGACCCTGAGGGGCCCCGACCACAAAATTGGACCCTGAGGGGCCCCACCCACAAAATCGGACCCTGAGGGGATCCGGCCACAACATCGGACCCTGAGTGGCCCCACTCACAAAATCGGACCCTGAGGGGCCCTACCCACAAAATCGGACCCTGAGGGGCCCTACCCACAAAATCGGACCCTGGGGGGCCCCAACCACAAAATCGGACCCTGACGGGCCCCGGCCGCAAAATCGGACCATGATGGGCCCCGGCCACAAAATCGGACCCTGAGGGACCCCACCTACAAAATTGAACCCTGAGGGGCCCCAACCACAAAATCGGATCCTGAGGGGCCCCACCCACAAAATCGGACCCTGAGGGGCCCCACCCACAAAATTGGACCCTCAGGGGCCCCGGCCACAAAATCGGACCCTGAGGGACCCCGGCCACAAAATCAGATCCTGAGGGGCCCCAACCTCAAAATCGGACCCTGAGAGGCTCCGGCTGCAAAATCGGACCCTGAGGGGCCCCATCCACAAAATCGGACCCTGAGAGGCACCGGCCACAAAATCGGACCCTGAGGGGCCCCGGACACAAAATCGGACCCTGAGGGGCCCCGGCCACAAAATCGGACCCTGAGGGGCCCAACCCACAAAATCAGACCAAGAGGGGCCCCGCCCACCAAATTAGACCCTGAGGGGCCCCACCCACAAAATCAGACCCTGAGGGGCCCCAGCCACAAAATCGGACTCTGAGGGGCCCCAGCCACAAAATCAGACCCTGAGGGGCCCCAACCACCAAATCAGACCCTGAGGGGCCCCGTCCACCAAATCGGACCCTGAGGAGCCCCACCCACCAAATCAGACCCTGAGAAGCCCCGCCCACCAAATCGGACCCAGGGTGACCCCACCCACCAAATCGGACCCTGAAGGGCCCCGCCCATCAAATCGGACCCAAAGCGGCCCCGCCCATCAAATCGGACCCTGAGGGGCCCCACCCACCAAATCGGAACCTGAGGAGCCCCGCCCACCAAATCGGACCCAGATTGACCCCGCCCACCAAATCGGACCCTGAAGGGCCCCGCCCACCAAATCGGACCCAGAGGGTCCCCGCCCACCAAATCGGACCCTGAAGGGCCCCGCCCACCAAATCGGACCCAGACCAGAAGGGCCCCGCCCACCAAATCAGACCCAGGGGGCCCCGCCCACCAAAATGGACCATGAGCTGCACCGCCCACTAAATCGGACCCAGAGTGGCCCCGCCCACCAAAATGGACCCAGGGGGCTCCACTCACAAAATCGGACCCTGAGGGGCCCTACCCACAAAATCGGACCCTGAGGGGCCCCAACCACAAAATCGGACCCTGATGGGCCCCGGCCACAAAATCAGACCCTGAGGGGCCCCGGCCACAAAATCGGACCCTGAGGGACCCCACCTACAAAATTGAACCCTGAGGGGCCCCAACCACAAAATCGGATCCTGAGGGGCCCCACCCACAAAATCGGACCCTGAGGGGCCCCACCCACAAAATTGGACCCTCAGGGCCCCGGCCACAAAATCGGACCCTGAGGGACCCCGGCCACAAAATCAGATCCTGAGGGGCCCCAACCACAAAATCGGACTCTGAGGGGCTCCACCCACAAAATCGGACCCTGAGGGGCCCCACCCACAAATCCAGACCCTGAGGGGACCCGGCCACAAAATCGGACCCTGAGGGGCCCTGCCCACCAAATCGGACCCTGAGGGGCCCCGCCCACTAAATCGGATTCTGAAATGCCCCAACCACAAAATCGGACCCTGAGGGGCCCCGCTGACCAAATTGAACTCTGAGGGGCCCCGCCCACCAAATCGAACCCAGAGTGGCCCGCCTACCAAATCAGACCTAGAGTGGCCCCGCTCACCAAATAGGACCCGGAGGGGCCCCACCTACCAAATCGGACTCTGAGGGGCCCCACCCACCAAATCAGACCCTGAGGGGCCCCGCTCACCAAATCGGACCCTGAGGGGCCCCACCCACCAAATCGGACCCTGAGGGGCCCCGGCCACAAAATTGGACCCTGAGGGGCCCCACCCACAAAATTGGACCCTGAGGGGCCCCGGCCACAAGATTGGACCCTGAGGGGCCCCACCCACCAAATCGGACCCTGAGGGGCCCCACCCACAAAATCGGGCCCCGAGGGCCCCACCCACAAAATCGGACCCTGAGGCCAAAGTGGTCCCTGAGAGGCACCCACAGTTAAAACGGATCCTGAGTTGAAATACTTGCAGGTGCAGCAGGCAAGTCTCTCTTAAAGGGGCAGCCTGGGCAGCATTTCAAACCACTATCTGTACTTCCTTCAGGAAATACACATCTAGTTCTTCTTATTATTATTATTAAGTTGATTTCCGCAATTAATACAGCCCGAACTGCTACACGCACAGACTCCGTTGAGGTGTCGTTTCGAAGCCAGCGCCCATGAGAGGTGTGCTAAGTATTTTTCGTGTCGATCAGATTTGTTTGTTTTGCGCAATTTGCGTTAGAAAATTTTTTTTCCCGTCATTGGAATGCACTGTCTCCAATGCATTTGAATGGGGAAATGGCAAAACATGCCCTGAGGCGAATGAAATGGCAGTTGAGCTCATTGATATGCGCAGGCAGAACCCGTTACTATGCCAACGCCTACGAACGTCACATGACATCTCCAGAACAGACCTTCTGCCACATAATATCAGCTCTTAAAGCGAAACCCACAGCACAAATGCAAATCTAGCTTCATCACATGACACATGCCCCTGAGAGAGAATGTGCGCCAAAGTGTATTTAGAAGCCCAGTGAGCCAAACTGGCTCTTAAAGGGCCGAAGTACAAAAGTGACTTTTAAATGGCCGGCGCACCGAAATGAGTCTTAAAGGGCCAACACGCCAAATCGAAAGCTGAGTGACCACAGGCTCCAAATGGGAGGCTGATCGACCCCCCGGCCTCCAAATCGGAGGCTGAGCCACCCCAGCCTCCAAATTGGAGGTTGAGCCACCCCGGACTCCAGATAGGAGGCTGAGCCACCCCGGCCTCCAGATCGGAGGCTGAGCTACCCCGGCCTCCAAATCGGAGGCTGAGCCACCCCGGCCTCCAGATCTGAGCCACCGCGGCCTCCAGATCTGAGCCTGAGAGACCCCGGCCTCTAAATTGGAGGCTGAGCCACCCCGGCCTCCAAATCGGAGGCTGGTTGACCCCGGCCTCCAAATTGGAGGCTGAGCCACCCCGGCCTCCAAATCGGAGGCTGAGCAACCCCGGCCTCCAAATCGGAGGCTGAGCCACCCCGGCCTCCAAATCGGAGGCTCAGCCACCCCGGCCTCCAAATCGGAGGCTGAGCCACCCCGGCCTCCAAATCGGAGGCTGAGCGACCCCGGCCTCCAAATCGGAGGCTGAGCCACCCCGGCCTCCAAATCGGAGGCTGATCCACCCCGGCCTCCAAATCGGAGGCTGATCCACCCCGGCCTCCAAATCGGAGGCTGAGCCACCTCGGCCTCCAAATCGGAGGCTGAGCCACCCCGGCCTCCAAATCGGAGGCTGAGCCACCCCGGCCTCCAAATCGGAGGCTGAGCCACCCCGGCCTCCAAATCGGAGGCTGAGCCACCCCGGCCTCCAAATCGGAGGCTGAGCCACCCCGGCCTCCAAATCGGAGGCTGATCGACCCCGGCCTCCAAATGGGAGGCTGATCGACCCCGGCCTCCAAATGGGAGGCTGAGCCACCCCGGCCTCCAAATGGGAGGCTGAGCCACCCCGGCCTCCAAATGGGAGGCTGAGCCACCCCGGCCTCCAAATGGGAGGCTGAGCCACCCCGGCCTTCAAATGGGAGGCTGAGCCACCCCGGCCTCCAAATGGGAGGCTGAGCCACCCCGGCCTCCAAATGGGAGGCTGATCGACCCCGGACTCCAAATCGGAGGCTGATCTACCCCGGC
Source organism: Dendrobates tinctorius (assembly GCF_039654945.1). Classification (NCBI taxonomy): domain Eukaryota; kingdom Metazoa; phylum Chordata; class Amphibia; order Anura; family Dendrobatidae; genus Dendrobates; species Dendrobates tinctorius. The sequence goes on along the minus strand of NW_027361701.1, from coordinate 5,146,559 downwards.
CTCCAAATCGGAGGCTGAGCCACCCCGGCCTCCAAATCGGAGGCTGAGCCACCCCGGCCTCCAAATCGGAGGCTGAGCCACCCCGGCCTCCAAATCGGAGGCTGATCGACCCCGGCCTCCAAATCGGAGGCTGATTGACCCCGGCCTCCAAATGGGAGGCTGATCGACCCCGGCCTCCAAATCGGAGGCTGAGCCACCCCGGCCTCCAAATCGGAGGCTCTTTGACCTCGGCCTCCATATCGGAAGCTCATCGACCCCGGCCTCCAAATCTTACCCAGAGTGGCCCCGCCCACCAAATCGGACCCAGAGAGGCCATGCCCACCAAACCGGACCCTGAGGGGCCCCGCCCACTAAATCGGACCCAGAGTGGCCCCGCCCACCAAATCGGACCCAGAGGGTCTCCGCCCACAAAATCAGACCCTAAGGGGCCCAACCCACCAAATCTGACCCTGAGGGACCCCAACCACAAAATCGGACCCTGATTGGTCCCAACCACAAAATCAGACCCTGAGGGGCCCCGGCCACAAAATCGGACCCTGAGGGGGCCCCGGCCACAAAATCGGACCCTGAGGGGCCCAACCCACATAATCGAACCCTGAGGGGCCCCACTCACAAAATCGGAACCTGAGGGGCCCCACCCACAAAAACCCAAAGTGGCCTCTGAGAGGCACTCAGTTAAAACGGATCCTGAGTTGAAAGTCTTGCAGGGGCAGCAGGCAAGTCTCTCTTAAAGGGGCAGCCCGGGCACCATTTCAAACCACTATCTGTACTTCCTTCAGGAAATACACATCTAGTTATAGTGGTTTGAAAAAAACACTATATTGTAATCCGAACGCTGCTAACTTATTCTTCTTATTATTATTATTATTAAGTTGATTTCCGCAATTAATACAAAATCGGGCCCAGACGGCCCCACCCACAAAATTGGACCCTGAGGCCAAAGTGGCCCCTGAGAGGCACCCACAGTTAAAATGGATCCTGAGTTGAAAGTCTTGCAGGTGCAGCAGGCAAGTCTCTCTTAAAGGGGCAGCCTGGGCAGCATTTCAAACCACTATCTGTACTTCCTTCAGGAAATACACATCTAGTATTAATGTTGTAATCCGACCGCTGCTAACTTATTCTTATTATTCAGTTGATTTCCGCAATTAATGCGGCCCGAACCGCTACACGCACAGACTCCGTTGAGGTGTCGTTTCGAAGCCAGTGTCCACGAGAGGTGTGCTAAGTAATTTTCGTGTCGATTGGATTTGTAGTTTTTGCGCAATTTGCATTAGAAATTTTTTTCCCGTCATTTGAATGTATTGTCTCAATGCTTTTCATTGGGGAAATTTTTCTTTAGAGAAAATATGCCCTGAGGCGATTCAAATGGCAGTTTAGCTCACTGATATGCGCAGGCAGACCCAGTTACTATGCCAATGCCAACGAACTTCACATGACGCCCTCAGGACACGGTTTCTGGCGATAATATCAGCTCTTAAAGCGAAACCCACAGCACAAATGCAAATCTAGCTTCATCACATGACACATGCCCCTGAGAGAGAATGTACGCCAAAGTGAAT